>NW_027509421.1:0-2959770 GCF_048541705.1 Temnothorax americanus | reverse complement strand
TATCAAATAACTTTAAAAACCCAAAGGGTTATCGCAAGTTTAATTTTCCTGAGAAAATTTTATATTTCTTCGAAATAGGAAGAGTCGGATGGGAAAATTATTTTTCTTGAAATTGGACAAGCGGAGATAGATATTGCCGCGAAACCCCTTTCACCTTCGAGAAATTTTTAAAAGCTGATTGCTCGCCCTATAATATAATAATAGTATTCTAGTCAAAGGCAATTGAATAATTAAGAACATTAAATATAAATTGGATAATTGTATTTTTTTATTTAAATGCTTTTTCTCTTTGTTTCATTTGAAAAAAAATATATGCCTTTTTATAATTCTTTGACAAAGACAAAATTAAACGAAGTTTTTAAAACTATAAACATTGAAAAAATTAGAAAAAAAAAAAGATTTACCGGGAAAACAGAATTTGATTTAAAATACGTTTTATTTGTTTTTTAAACCACAAGTCAAAAAATCATAGTTTTCAAATCTGCATATAAAAAAATTTTAAAGATGAAAATGATAGAAAATTATATTATTTTCTAACAATATAAAAACTTCAGGAAAGAATAATAATAAAATTTAAAGATTTATTTAAATTTAAGAAATAAATTTTGTTAAGATTAGTTTGATTCGAGCAATAATTACGTTTTTGATACAAAAATTTGAAAATTTACAAATAATAGCTTTTCAAATTTGTGTGTTAAAAAGAGGTCAATTTTATACTCGTTATTAAAGAATTCTATCATTAATTTTTGTCAGACTCATGCTTTTCCTGTATATCGTGATGATGCGTACGTGATTTTTGCCGCCTTGCGTTATTTAAATATTTTAATATTAAATTACTTCCAATTAATTGTCATGAAATTTTAGCGAACGAGGTGACAGTCGATCGTCCGCAGGGAAGCGTCGCTCGGACGAACAATTAATATCGTGATGTAATTGAAGAAAATTTCTTGTTATCCCCGCGAGTAACTTGTCGCAACCTATTAAGGCTGTAGACCGGAACGTTGATTATTTTGCAATTATCGTAGTAGTCTTATTTAAGAGCGCGCCGAAACTGCAGTTACATTATTTCTCGCGATACAAGATTAATTCCTAACAGGACAATTATTTTCTTGTTATTTTTTATAAAAGTGAAATAATTTTATAAAAATGCAATAAGTTTTGCTCGGTTTGATCATCATTATCTTCTTTTATCGAACATTTTTGTTGTAAAACTATATGATTTTTCTCTTGAAAAATTAAATCTATTGGTTAAGCATATTAGAAATTCGAAGCTTCATATAAATTATAAATTAATCAAGATGTGTTGTCGATAAATTAGAGTTAATTCCAAGAATTAATAACATTGTTTGGGATTATTTGCTTCTCGATTACCATACAGCTTAGAAGTTTTCTTTTAGACCTCCCTCTTTACCTACTTATATTATTTCTCGTTCACAGCTATATAAAGCGACAAAACAAGTCCAAAGCATGGGTATAAAGCAAATCCAGTACTCCGGGCGTTTATCGATTTAAGTTGCGCGACCAACGACCGATATTAACATTATTCTATTTGCTAACTGCTCGACATAATCCGCGAAGAAACACCGTTTTTATACTGGAATGAAGTTTTTGCATAGATTACGATATTTACCGTTAATCCAAGAATTTTATTGTTCTCAACTCTCAACACACATCTTTAAATATTAAGGGCTTTTCATATGTATTATATTGATGTTGCATTAAATTAATCTGCTTTACGATATTTACTCTTTCGCGTCGATTTTTAGAGATTAAAAAAATAATATTAAAAATAAAAACTCTTGAAATAGGAAATTAAAAGGAAAATCTTTTAATATAATTCTCTCTGAACGCGTAACACATATTCGGAACATTATCCCTGACTGTTCGTCCTCGAGAAAATGTGTCGCGGCAATCGATACACTTGCGACGTATATATTTCGGTGAAAATGATGTGGTGTAAAAATATCACGTGTATATATCAACATCGCGTGTGCGCCATCATAAAATAATCTGAAATACGTTTTGGGGAGGGCGTATTTGTGATAAAACTTACCTCTCTCGCTTAAATGCCGTTCAAATTGAACTCGTGCTCACCTTGAGCTGTAAAGAAAGGCCGATGTAAATCTGACGTAATTGCGAATACTGGGCGTGGGACGTCAACTGTATTTGCAATAAGACGCAAGGTGCATTCCAAGTAAATTCCTTCGTGCAACTCGCATTTCTGGGATAACGCTCCCGCGCCGGGCGAGACTTATTTCGCGCGGAGACGGCGGATTCGTCATGGCGGGAGGAGATGTAATTTCATAAGGTCACTTGTTGCAAATGACGTCATGCACTCACCGACGAATTATTATGATACGGTCATGCATGTCGTAACCTAATTCCGAAGACGGAGTGAGTCAGTCAATCGATGAATGTCGAGTTGCTGGTATGCTTTGACTTTGATCTTAAATGCAACGTGCATTCACGTAGGATGCGGACGATAATGTCGTAGTGACCTAACGAAAATGAGAACTCAGTTAGGTATATTCTTTACTTTATAGAATATTTTTAACGAGTTATTTTTTTAGGGTAATTATTATTTTACGATAAATAATAAATTTCAAATCGAGCTAATCACAATGCACATTTCACCTGAAATATGATTATTACTTAAGCTTTGAAAATTAAAATACTACTAAGAATAAAAGCATTTTGTCAGAGTCCTAAGTAGATAAATTAAGATTATAATTAATGATATTCGTGGTTTATATTTATTGTCATCGATTTTTTTATTTTCTTTAACCGAAAGAAATATGTCTTTCAGATCACAGTACTGTAATACTCCACATAATAGCCTCTGGTAAATATAGCCTGTTCATATCGATTCTATGAGTTGAGTAATTATGTGGATGATATGAATTAATCATGTGTGGGTGGTACCTATGCATTTGTCATTTCCGTTCAAAATAGAACTAGTAAATAATATTCTTCGATAAATATGATATCAGAAGCATTTTTTAAATAGCTGTGTATTTTTGAGAACGCAAATATGCATGTAAAAAACGGATACGATGACATGCAACATCCATTAAACATTGATTGAATATCTACGTTAAAATATAATAAACAACATTTCTTATTTTAGAAATCATAAATCTGTTACTTTGTTTTTCTAAAATTTCCTTGTATTTTTTTTAGCATCTGTTAAGAGTTTTATCTTTTGCTACGTAAAATAATATAAAACGTTAATGGCTGAAAAAAGCTCACGGTAAAAATTTGTTTTCGTTATTTTCTGGATACTTTTTGCAAATCATTACGTCGAGACGCGTGTTTTGTATTTGCGAGCGCGCGAGACTGTCGGCCACCGCTAGTGGCTGCAAAAATATAGCAGAAGGTGAAGAGAGATTTTCGATAGTCGGTAAAAAATACTCGTTTGGTCGAGGGAGAATATTTATATAAACAGTATAAGAGTGGGAAGGGATTGCGAGAGAGAGAGAAGGTGAGCGGACGAGAAGGAGCGGAAGAGAGAAGGAAAGAGCGGGAGAGGGAGAGTGATATATATAGGAATGATATTGTTCGCGAAACGAAGAGGAAATGGGTGACTGGGGGCTTAAATTCGATACCTGATATACGCGCGTGGTTGTTGGCAAAACTGTACCTTTGGGTGGATAAATACGGAAAGAACCTGCGGTGATTCGGCTCTGCCGAGTGAAAATTTTTTGTCTCCGTTTGGACACATACGATTGCAGCCGAATGCGGTCGAGCTCCAAGTTTGCTTTGTAAACTGAACCGCCACGAAGTTACAAGGTGGGAGTCGGTTCCAGATTTTACGAAAAATACATCATTTCTCCGCTTTGAGGATTTTCCTTCGGATGAAATATCTAGCGAGTCTTTCATGAACTTCAAACGCGATATGCACTCTGTTGAGTATATATAATCTTATCAGATATTATTCAAGGCAGAGAGAGGCGAGGCAGAGTGCGTTATCGCACTACTCTCGTTCGGAACACTTGTTACAACAAAACCGACTACATTGCTAGCCATATATTTAGCTTTTGTAATAAGATTAAAATTGTTTCATGCGAAATAGATCAGCTAAGAATAAATTTGAAACTTTACGGCAAGATAATTTCTATCACTTGTTTATGTTTCGATTGACTGATGTATTTCGATGTTATAGCAGATTAAATTCCTGTCGTTTCTATATACTATTATCACTTTTACATGATGTTGATTATGTAACCTCAATTTACATGATTCGCGTCTGTATGCAAAATAGGAGGACGATGACGTGTCTTACATTAACATTTATTGATTAAATCTACGGTGTGAAATATATGCATCGTGAAAAAATAAAAAAATAATATGTAGAATAGATACACAAACATGAAATAGAAAACAAATATAAACCAACTGTGCAAACCAAAAACCACATAAAATACGGTTTTAGTTTGATCGTTTAAATGTTTAAACGATCGACGCGTGGCGAGTGTATCACAAAGAAAGAAAAAAGATCGAAGTCGCTGATGTCAGCGATCGTTAAATAAGCGTAATGTCGTTGCACGCTCAGTTATCTTATATGCACGGTGGCTTAAGTGTAGAAGAATGTAGGTCGCGTTATGAAACAGGTCGGTATGCTAATTAACCGAAATACCCTTCATAATCCGAGCATCCGAGAGAAACAGGAATTGTATACAGTTTAAGTGAGTGCATATTGCCTAATATTTAAATATTACTTGAAATTAACTTCTGAAAAAATATATATTTCTCATTGTGTAAGTGATTATACAGAGTGTTACCTAAGTAAGTACACAAACTTGAAGGGGATATTTTTTGGCTTATTTTAAGAAGAAAAAGTCCTATAAACATGTCCTAAACTGCTTCGTTTGTCAAAGTTGTGAAAAAAAATGAAAATTTCGAAAATCTGGAAAACGTTTAAAAATATTTTATTCAAATTTAGTATGCGTATATATGTGATATTAAGAAACATTTTTCTACTACCGATAAAATATTTTTAGATCCACCATCATAGGAGCGTGCATCTTTGACATTCTGTATTTTAAAAACGAAGCAGTTTAGGACACATGTTTATAAAACCTTTACTTCTTAAAATAAGCCAAGGATTATCCCCTTCAAGTTTGTGTGCTTACTTAGGTAACACCCTGTATATACATTCTTTTTATGTGCAATTCTATTATTTCTCTTTTTAGATTTTATCATGCGTGAATATGATTTATCAACTATGTACAGCGAACATCTATTTTACGATATCGTAATTTGAAAAAAAAGGTAGACATATATATATAGAACATATCGTGTTTAAAATCAAGATTATTCGAAGCACGAGTTTCTGTAGATTCCTAGTATTCTTCTGTGCATAAAACGATTCCAAGAACCGCATAATTGTGGCCGCCAATGAATAACACTTTGACGCATAGTTTTGTAATGTATGCATTAATGACGAATCCGGAAATCGTTAATAATTGCTGCCACAAAATCGTGATATATCTAGCATTTCTATAACAACTATTTTGAAATATGCGTCATGTTTTTATCTTTATTTGCTAAGAAAGTTGAATACGATAGAGTCTAGAGACAAGTGAACTTTACGCAAGTAATTCATCGTTTTTAATTACCATAAGACAAAATATTATAAATAAACTTGATTTTTTGGAAAATGTATAGAGTGCATTTATGATATGGTACATTATACGTATTAGATATTTGATAGTTATGTAAAGAGAGAAAAAGATAACGCGAAAGAGAGTACATAGAAACATAATTATAAATTTTTATAGAAAATTAAAAAATTATTGGTACAGATGGGCGTGTTAATGGTGTTCGTACGGTTGCACTCAGCGCATAAGCAATACATGGATGAGGACGCTGAGTGCATGCTAAGTGCAAGCGTACGAAGAGACCATCGCATTTATACCGGTTTTCATGTTATGTTCTTGAAGTCAATTTGCACTCGATCTTTTTATATAGAAGTATAACGGCGATTAATTACTTGTCGTAAACTTTCCCCATTTTAACAACTCAATTGAAATAAATTAAAATTATGGCTCTCTTGTACATTATACATATTTTCAAAGTTTAGAAAATCCTTAAGTTAAAATCTTTAGATTTCTTATTTCTGGTCGGTATGTGTCAATAGTTTTCAAATATTTGTATATTATATGTTTTTTGTTTAAATCTCGCTGAAGCGGGTCAAATAACTTGCGCGACCGCAATCGATGAGGCGTAAACCTAATCGGATGCGTCGATTCAGAACGCGAAACGTCCCGTCATGAGAAAAGGTATACGCGGCAGGTGCTTTCTAAGTGCTACACACGTGATGTAGATTCGAATACATATATACGTCCGCATACACGCACGTTCGCAGGACCAACCTCTTGGAACAGGTTCAGTGACTATTTTAGGCGGCACTATCGTCATTTAAACTCCTCAAATTACCAAGAGTCGGACGCTCTCTTATTCCATTCACTTAACTTCCTTTGTTCATTCTCGACTGCAGGCTCGTTTCGATATTTTTAACGACGGAACGTAAACAATCAAAATGAAACAATCGTGATGTAACTCGAACATATGTATATCCCAGATTTTTTTGTGGGGCCCATCAAAACTTCTCATTCTTTTGCTTATATTTCGAGACAAACTAAAAGTACGACGAGATCTCTAATTCTAATAAATATTATAATTTTGTGAGCTATCCAAAGAATTTTTTTGAAACTTTATTATATTATATTTTGATCCGTTCCATTTAATTTAATCTTTCATATTTGTTGAAAAATTGAAAATATCAAAATTACGGATGCTGCACTTTATTGAATTATTTTAAATATTTGTATGGTAAACGGAAATGAAATTTATTATCGATCTCGGTAGTCTATACTTAGAAATGTCACATAAGTAGGATGTGACCGTGATTTACAATTGTATCAATATACAGTATAGCAAAGTGAAAAGTATTGGCGAATGTATCGCAACCTGCGCCGGCTGGCTGCGCTTTAAAAACGTTTACGGTTCCTGCAAATATACTGTTTAACGTACACGTGCGTAGATTACTATATAGACATACATTATACAGTCACATAAATTTGTGTGCGCACAAATCGATGCTTGAAATATCTAGATACATCTGTATGCTGCATGCGCAGCGGATTACGCATCGATATCGCATATTTATACCTTCACATCCGCGCAGCAGCATTTTCTAATGCATCACGAGAGCTTCGAGAATCGATGCGAAAACACGCACTATCGCTGATCGCGCTGTGTTCGACCACGCATAATTAATGGATTCAGATTCGCGGCAATGTAGACTGCGCGCGCTTTTGTCTTATTGGGGAAACGGTTCGAGCTGTTAATTTCTCGATCTCTCTGTGCTAGAAAACACGATCGAACATAAAATACGACTTATCTTATTAGATACATTTCACTCATTAACATTATCTATTTACATAGTTAAAAAAGTAGAAATTTCACAGGTTACAATAGAATTTCTTTTAATATAAAAAGAATAAAGCGACTTTATATCAAATAGAGAATAGGTATGATTTTTTTTTTTTAAGTTTATTCTGAAGAAAACGTGATTATTATTATGTTACATTATGATAGTAATAGAATTCTTTGTTTTAATCTATATCTACGAAACTTTTTCAAACACGGATATTTTCTTAATTATTTATCCTGGTTTTATTCTCGACGAAATAAAGAATCGCCAACATGAGATACGCCGTATATTGATTTACAGTTTGTAATTTGTACGTCGAAACGCGAGAAAAATTAGTATACGAAAGCACAAAACTCGATCGACAAGAAACTCGCCGCGGCCGCTGCTCATAGCCATTGAAGATAAGTTCAGCAACTCGGTTATGCGATACTGCGAGTCTTCACTGATCAACGAGCACTTGCGTAGAGCTTAATTGTACGTGGTCGAGCAGATGAAAGGATATTGACCCGGTCTAAAGAGCACATGGTCACGGAAAGGGACCTCGTAAAGAGCAGCACGCAAGTTAGCCGAACGTTCGCCCGCACGACTTTCGCTCCACCATGATTACGCAACGGCATTCGTTGCACGCGCGTCAGCGCGTTGCCAGCGTATTTTTCCGCCGTGATGACGAACACTTCATGTTCTCTCTTCTTTTATTTCTCTTTCGGCCAATTTACTTTTGTAACAGGAAATTGTAATCGTGGGATACACCAAAATTTGTGACAGCATTATCATTATACTTTCAACACTTAAAATTCGAATTATTATAATTATTGTTATTCACATTTGGCATGATTACTGCATTATTATATTTGATTTATAGAAAGGCAATTTTTTATTTCTTTTTATACCTTGTTAAATCTCAATAGCATTGAGTACACGAATTGTAAATTCTTTACGTTGTCTGAGCAATATGTAATGTATCTTTTTTTTGTTTTAAGAAAGGTCAGGTGTATGAAGTAATGATTCCGTATACGTCTTGTTTTCTCTTTAACATTTACTCGAAGCTATTGTTGTTTAGCCGGTTTCTAGATGCGAGTTAATTAAGTCGCATTTCGCATGATTGGTCGCTGGCTTGGCAGTCAACAGCTCGTTCGATATAAAAATCGCGGATAAAGTTAATTGCACATCTCATTAAAATGGAATATGATCTTGTCGCAACTTTTGCAATTAGGTGTCGACGCGATGTTTTCGATATCGCGCGGACATCATCGGGAACGGGCAAACTGCTAAGATCTTCTTGCGCGATTGGAAATTTAAATGATTTGATTATTTTTATTTTACGAGAGTATTAACTTTGATTCATAGGCGTAATATTACTTCTGTAGGCCAATAGGTATAAATTTCCCAACATGATTGATCTTTCTTTTTGATCTTGCGATAAGTATAAGATAAACGTAAAAATAAAATCCTTATGTTTTTTATTTACAGAATTTAATAATAATATTTTTACACTGAAAAAAATTTATTATTTGCAAGAAAATAGATTTGTTTGAATTTAGTCTTTTTAATTCAAATAAATATTGAGTAGATTCGAGAAAATATTTTAAACTCAGAAAAATGTTTTCTTAAATCTACCCAATACTTCTTTGAAAAGAAAATTAAATTCAAAGAAATTTATTTTTTTGCAAGTAATACATTTTTTTTAATGTAGATAAAAATATATATTTAGAGTCCGAAATTACATAAGTTATACCTTTTTTCTTTCTCTTTCTCTCTCTCGTTATTTGATGGATATATTTCTTTTCGCACTGCTTAATTATAAATCGATATGCTAATTTTTAGTTCTGTCACGCACGTAATTACGTTAAAAAAACGTACTCGAGTTATTACAGGATTAGTATAATAACTCGTTGTTTCCAAGTAGAAATGTCGCGTGTAACGTCCGTCTTTTTCGCCGGTTTCTGTTTTTACCTTTCCGTGTCAACGTATATAATGCCTTTTTAATAGAGGGGTGTACATTGAATAACAATATGTGTACATATTATTTACAATAATAGCTGATATATGTTTCCGTTTTTTCGGTAAATATTTTGTTGATCCGACCTTAATGACGTTGGATTATATCATCGCGTAATCATATATATATCGAGCGAATTTATAAAAGGAGCGAGTCACACACGAAACGTGAGCCTGCTCCGAATTTGAGGATATCCGGGTTTCATCCGGTCGATATTGAAAATATATCGCGAGATAAACATCACCGTTATATCGTCTGAATTGCAAATGCAATTTGGAAGACGCGCCTTTTTACCGCCGTATAGGCGCACGCCGATCGAAAGCGTGAACATTTCGAGCACCTCACCAACTTACTACGCTACACTCTTCGTATTTCAATATCGAAAGTCTGTTAGATTTTAAAATATCGACCACATTCCGGTGAATTATTTTTCTGTCATGAAACGTTTCTCGTGCAACTTGCAGAGACGCGAGATAAATAATTAAATACCATAAAAATGAAATTATGTGTACCTTGGAGAATAATGCAATGTTAGTAAATGTTTGATTTTCATGAAAGAATTAAAGTTACAATTATATTGTATTGAAATTTTATTATTATTAATTAAATTATATTATAAAGTATGTTAAATTATTGTTATAGTTAAATTTAATTGTTACTTGTTATAGAGTGGTTTGAGATTTTAATTGCTTTATGATATGCTTCTTGATTTGCACAAATATTATTTACCGTTGAAAAATTATCCTGATATTACAATTTCTGACAAAATTTACATGCCTTTCATAAATATTGCGAGATTTCTGATAATAATTATCATGTAGGTACCGTCTACGTACACGGATATCAAATCTGATTTACAAGATGGTTTCGAAATATCTTAAATCAATTTCAGCCTTATTTGTTGGCCCAAATACATCCTTATCTTTATACGTCGATTTCGTTTTATAATACGTGTATCGTTTATTACGGTTTATAACGGGATGCTGTTGCGTGTCGTCATAAAGTATCTGACTATAGGTCATAATGGGCTCGTTCCAAATTCACGGATATGTGTAGGTATTTCGATGTGTGTACTGTGTGGTATGTGTACGCTGGTCTGAGGGAAAACGAGCCTCGCCCATCTTCTCCTAATACTAGAAAATATGATTCTGGGCCGTACGGCCACTGTAAATCTCTAATATGATGAATCTATGCGTTTTTAGCATTTATCGTCGTGGAATTTACCCTCCACGGGAATGCAGCCAGAGCGCATTGCTCCCGTAAGCGTCGCCGAGCTTCGTTAAGCGGGCAATATGGGTTAACGGGCCGCGCTGCACTTGGACTAATAATAAGTTAATTGAAATTTAATCTCCGCCAGCAGCCGTCCGAAAAGTTTAATACTTCCTGCTAATTTGAGCGCGTTCACTTAAAAAAAGAACGAGCGGGAGAGAGGTTGAAAATAAGTTATATAGAATTTTCTTGGCAACATAAAAATTGTACAAATATAGAGCGATATAACCAGATTAAAGTAAATAACAAACGATTAAAATTAGTGATTATGTTTCGATTGTAATATTAGATATCCACGTTTATATGTATATACAAAATTGATAATATCATGAAATGCGTACACATTAACGAGAAAATATATAACTTCAATGTCTGTGTCTTAATAAAAATCAATATTTTCTTTTTATCATTCGACATTTAGTCGATCGATCACCAAGTGACTTTTGTCGCTTATAACCGTGGATTATAACTGCGCCATCGCGACAGATAGTAATATCGACTTACACTTACGGGACGAATATACAAACGTATGAATGAAATGAATGAGGATCCTCAGATTCCCCGAGCAATAAGGATTTTAAAGAAGATATTTCCGGAAATTCGTCGCTGATAGATTCTGGCCGTGTCTAATCGGACGAAATCACGATTCGCTAATTAGGATCCCTAACGACCGTTAATCACATTGAATTCTACGCTTTGTAGTCGCGTGATTCGTCGGCGTACTCTCCACTTCGACGTTCTATGACGGTGCGGTCGCCCGGTGAACATGAGCCGAGCCCCTCGCAACATAGTTACATTACATACATCGTCTCACGTTATAGCACGTCGTGATGATGACAAACGTGTGCGAGCATACAGGGTGATTCTAAAATGATTGCACTTTCTATCAACTATATACCGATCAACTATATATAAGTTCAACGATAAAGATTTGTGGATTGAATTGAATATTTGAACAAAATCAATGCTTGGGGTTTTCAGGTATAATTTAACTGTTTTCTGAATGTCAGGACTATCACGCATTCTAAGTGCGGCTTATAGCTAATTTAAATCTCAATCAATATCATCATTTTCCGAGGAGATGGATTAATATTTGGCAATTTAATTGGAATCTATTTTCTTGACCTTCAACGTTAAATCTGATTTTAACGAAAACAAAGTCCGTTGAAAATAGTTGAAGACTAAAAAGTGTTACTTATATATATATAAAGAAAATATATATTATATATATATTTTCAAACATTTTGAATTTATCAAAACCCCCAATGTGGTACTTGAGTTTTCAATGTCGCTTCTGCTTCGACCCCACAACGATCATTTTTCATTACGGTGACCTTATCTGTGGAGACGGGAGGAAACGCGATAACTCCGGGACACCCTGCATATGTACACGTGCGCGTTATATATAAGCACGGGGAAGATGCACAACGACGTGCTGCGGACGTACGGATCATCGTTGGCGTTGTACGCCTCGCCGCCGATCCCTCCCGGGAGGATTGGAATCGACTGGCTCTCTCGTATATCAATATCATTTTTCGGACAGAAAATCGATCGGACTGACGGCACGGCAACGGGGCTTCGCCAGTAAATCGTAGAATACGGTCTGCATAATACGTAACCGTACGTACGTGTGTGCCGACAAATTGCTTTTACATACCGACGTTAACCGCAAGTTTGTTCCGCGATATATCCGTTTCCTCTCTTATCTCGCAAAAAGAGTCAGTTTCGCTGTGATTTCAGATAATACATTATATCGCGTTATATTTTGGCAGGCAGCATTCGCACGTAAACTGAAATGGTGATTGACATCAGCCAATTTGTGTCAAAATCAAACCAACAACTTCAATCTAGTGCAAAAACATCGTGTTTCCAATAAAAATCGAATGCGGGTTTACAAATATTTCCTATTTGAAGATACACGATTGCTCGACATGCGTGGACAGTTACTTTAATCAGCTGCTATCTGAATTGGCAATTTCAGTTGATTGCGGCAGTGTAAAACTTACAAATAGTGAATAGGATGAGATAAACAGGATGCTCCATGATAGGTTCAATTGATAAAGTTGCATTACTTTTTTTTTAGAAAATTGAAATTATTTTTCCAATTAATCAGTATTTACCTATCAATTTTAATATTACATTTTTATAGTTTCTAACATTAATTTTTTTACATGAAGCATAGTTTGCTGAAATCCCTTTTTTTTAAATTTAGTCACAGCTCAAAAATAATTCTTATTTTATATTTTTTCAGAGAAAACTTATTTAAATTTTTTTTTCTTTCTTATATAAAAGAATTTGTAGGCAGACACATATATGCACATACACATACATTCGTCGCCATGTACGTTCCTCGTCCCGAAATGCAGGTTGCGATGATCAAATCCACTCGAAGTACATACGTAGCGTGTGCAAACGCGGGGCAGATGCAGCGCAATTAAAGTTTGTAGAGTAGCTAACCGGCTCGTTCGTTGTCGAATTGAAAGCTTTTTCGTTTGGCGATTCGAGCGTCGATTCCCTCGCGCCAGTTCCATTCGATAAATTAGCGGCGGCCAGCAGCGCCGTTACGTTGTTAAACTGCGCCGCGTTTACTTTGGATAAGTTCTAGTAGAGGAAAAAAATGTGCAAGCAGAGAGAGAAAGAGAGAGAGAGAGAGTGTGTGTAGTGCGCAAGTAGGAAATATAATGAATGAGAGAGGTAAAAACAACGCGATACATTGTTGTTGCAACGTTTGTTGTATAAGCGTTCGTTGTAGCGTGCAAGGTGCATCTCGTCGTACACCAGATGCCGCGAAGAAAGTCGTGACTTGGCTGTTTCTGATACTTCCTCGTTTGTCGTCGTCGATATACGCGAGCAGACGAAGCCGAGGTAAAATCTGTCGTCTACCTTTTCATCGGATATAATTGCCTTTTATCCTCCGGTTGATCGATCGTTCCCTCGTTCGACGACTTCTGAAAAGACTCGAAATGAAACGCTGCTCTCTGCCCACGTCCGAATGTTCCGACCGAACATCGATAACACTGACATCGTTACTTCAATGATGTTTAATCCGTTGGAATCCAGCGTTCAAGGCCGCCGCTTGTATAAAGTTCAGCAGCACTAAACCAGTCGAATGCATTGTATTCATTTGATCGGCTTATAGTACTTTACATAAAGTAAAGTATAAAGTATTAAAATACATTATATAACGTTAAAAAAGACGGAAGATGTTATAAGAAAAATAATTTTACATTTAAATGCTTTCTCTGATAATATATTGTTAGACTTTAGGTTTGGAATAATATCTTACATTTTTATACACGTACGTGAAAGAGAATGGAGGCAGAAAGAGAATATGAATGATATTTAAATATATCTTTTTACTTTTATTTCATTAAATGTTACAATAAACGTTACTTATCTAAACGAGAATTTATTCCAGAATATTTATTGTTTTTTTGATATATGAGTAAATTATAGTATCTCAAGTAACAAATAATTGAAGTATTTTATATATTATATACGAGTTTTTATAAAATATATTTTATAAATAGTCTCCAAGCATGCACAGTATGATGCAATTCTTTCGACAAAGGAGTCGACGTGCGTAGTTATCAGATGTATGTTCCAGGAATGAAACTTGGAATGCACAATGCACATTTTGTCTCATCATGCATGTGAGGCAATTTCCCATTACAATTTATCTGACAATGAGTGTGGAGAACGATGATGAAGTCGAATTACCAATCAAGAGAATCGAACGTAGATGTGAAATACGATAATAGCATTAATCGCGATAGACTATAGACGTAATATTGAGGCTTAAGTACGTATAAACTATTCCCGATTGGAAATATTGCTTTATGACATTTAACTATAGGATTTATACGTAAAAGATAATTCTAAAATTAGTTCTGAGTCAATTTTAATTGAGCGGCTTTTGCTGTAGGAAGAGCATTATAAATTTAAGCTCTGTCACCATCAAGAATTGCAGATATTTTTAAAGCACACACACTCTCTCTCTCTCTCTCTCTCTCTCTCTCTCTCTCTCTCTCTCGTGGATGAACGCAATTTTCACATCTTGCATAAAAAGACGCTTTAGCTTTGTTCTCTCGTCTTGGGACTGGAGCCAACAGAGTCGCCTTGGAATCGAGGAGGGGACGAATCCGTTATACGAAAAGGGACGGTGGAGTACATGGCGTAGGCGTCGATTCACTCCGCTGTGTGTATCCTTCGTCTTCCAATCGGAGGTCCTTTCTTCCTCGGACGTTAATAAAATCTTCTGTCTTCCACCTCTCTCTCGTGCTGGAGAATTTCCATCCTTCGTGCTATTCTTCTTTGATTCGCCAGGACTCCTCCGATTTACGCTTTCTCTCTCTCTCTCTCTCTCTCTCTCTCTTCTCTTGTTTTCTATCTTTCTTCCCTCCCCTCCCCCGTTTACTCACTTGCATCATGTTTTTCTCTCTCGCTCTCATGGCCATCCATTGCTATCATAGATGTACCTACACTGGCGACGGAGACGTAATGCTCCGATCGTAATTACCCCGTCGCTAGTGCACTCCCGGGACCACTTCCTTGCCAGAGCCGATCCGACACTTTCACACCGAATTTCAGTGCCGTGCATGCATCGCAACGCGAACGAATTAAGAACGCGAATGATTCCGAAATGGATGACGTTAATAATCAGAATGTTTCTTAAAGGAACTCATAGACGATAGATATTTATTGTCAATATAACTATCGGCAATTCTTTAATATAGATACACGATGTTGCATTAAACCGTAGATCTTGTCAACTACATTTAAAAAAATAGTAAGACTGACTTTTTTAAGTTACAAGCGATTAAAAGTCAGAGATTAGTATCAAATTTCATGAAGATATAAATAGATAATGGAAATCTAGTTTTTATTTTTCGGTTAATTTTAAATAGGTTTTATTTAGAAGAATCGAAAGCAATTTGTCTATTACAATCTATCTTGCCATGCGGATTTGCAATGTTGGCTGACGTAAACTAGGTTACTCTGGTGCAATCTGACGTAATCTAGGTTACTTTGCTTCATTCTGGCTTATTCAGTCTCAAAACTTGAGACCCGGTAAATAATTCCAAATGGAATCTAATCTTCTTGGTTTACTTAATGGCATTCAGTACGGTCGCTATGTAATATCACTAATTGTATAAGATATAATTCGAATGTATTGAGTTTGCACGGAGAAATAGAGCGTATCAAGAAAAAAATAAACTTATATATATTATTTAAAATTATCGTGGGGTTGTGCGAATTGAAAGCTAACCGCGTGGGTGTTGCGATCCGATCGTCGATTGTTTCGTTCGCATTCATAATTCAGGGAGGGAGAATTTTTCCCTCGTTTCTTTAGAAGTAAATTGCAGAATAGCGTCTCTAGATCCACGTTGCTATTTGCCCTGGGCTGACCCTAACGAGAAACGGACCCTCGCCTAAGAACCTAAGAAAAAAAGAGAAAAAAAAAGAACAAAGCGCGAGAGCGAGGCGGTGGGGGCTCTTTTACTTGCGGTCGTTATACTTCCTAGAACGTTCGCGCCAAGGTACGAGCAAGGAAAGCCGGTCGAAGGGTTCAAGGCTGCCCGTGGGGTTCAACGATCCACGTTGAGGGAGGTGTTTCATCTGAGAGTGAGAGCTCGAAAGAGCATCATCAGCTATTTACGAGGGTCTGTTATGGTCGCTTATGAAGTAACGTGTTATTATCGCCGATTTGCTACGTCACTCTGAGTCGTGGGCATACACGAACACTAAGTCATTGATATATAAAAATTTGTCGCATCCGTGAATCGATATCAATGATTCTCAATACAAAATTCTGCTTCAGTGAAAGTTTAGTTATAATTCGTAAATTTGCCGAATGAAATGGATGATATATGTTCATTTCTATCAATGTAGATTAACTTTAATCTCAGTTTAACTCAATTTATCATCTTCTAGTTCTAAGAACTAAAAAGGGATAAGAAGTTAAGCCGAGATTAAAGTTAATCTGCATTGATAGAAACGGACATTAGAAATTCATATTTACAATTCGGCAAGTAATTTAAAACTGAAAATATTTTTACAATTTATTTTTATGATATTTAAGTAGTTATTAATCAAACAAAGGTGTTTCACAATCAATAAGAATTTTGCAATATCCACAGTTCTTTATTGTGCTCGCAGCGATCTTATTGTATGCGATATGTTTCTCAACCGGCATGTAGAACGAACATAAAATTCCGCTCGTAGCTCGGCAATCGGCACAGCGGCGAGTGCGGATCTTGAGAGTGCCGATTTGCGATACGAGAAAATTCCAAAGGACGGACGTACTCTCGTCTTGAACACCGCGTGCGTTCTCGGCTCCAAGTCCTTTCGTTTACGTGCCGCGCCGTTCGTGTGCGTTTACGTGAATCGGACTGAAGTTGAAGGAGGACGACGCGGGAGACAAAGAGAGAGAGCGACGGAAAGAAGGAACGGGAGAGGGGTAAAAGCGGTCGGCCAAGCAAGACCGGTCGAACAGGTTTCTCGGGTCGAGTAGGCGAAAGCCTCTACTCCGTTAGCCTCTTTCTTTACGCGCGGTTTTGCACTGCCTGGTGCCTGGTACTCTCGAGAGTGCCCCGGACACCTCCGCCGATTTGTAGTCGCGTACTCGCGTACTGGGAATTTGCGCCAAGGCGCAACGCAAAACGGTGCTTGCATGTTAGCAGCGACAATGGTACACAGTATTTTTTCCTATTTTTAAACCTCGGTTATAAGACGATTAACGAGCACCCGAGAGATTCCTTAAACACATCGATCAAAACGATTTAATATTTAAAAGGCCCCTTGTACATCGCTTGGAATAATTTAACGCCTTCTTAAAGCCGATAATGACAACTATTTGAGCAAACTAGAACTTTACATCTAAATTGGAAAAATCGCGATAATTCGTAATTAACAAATTGATATTTTGAAAATATTAACATTTTTAATTTTCGAGATTTAGGTTTGATAGCTAAGCATATTTTTCTTATTTATATATCCCTTTTTTTAAAACAAGTCTCTAAATATCGGTACGAATGACTGTACATTAACTTGCATAATGTATACCATAAAAAAATACTTACTTTGCTAATACACGTTGCTTAAGATTGCATCGAAAATGCAGCAGCGTTTTTTAACTCAATATTTTCTCGTCTACTTAATGACTGTCTCGGCCTGAAGAATTTCAAATAATGCTTACGTAATGCAATTTCAGTCGTTACTATTTTCATGTGACAAAATGTGAACTTTATTCGTTATATTAAGACTGACACACGGTTTAAACGCTTTTTCGATTATTAATTATTAATAATTATTAATAATTAATCGAAAAAGCGTTTAAAGTGAACGTTTAAAAAGTGTAAAATAAAACACTTAGATTTGCAGTGTAAGTATACAATATGCATGGTTTAATAAAAATGTGTTAGTCTTAATATAACGAATAAAGTTCACATTTCGTCACATGAAAATAGTAACGACTGAAATTGCATTACGTAAGCATCATTTGAAATTCTTCATGCCGAGACAGTCATATTAGACGAGAAAATATTAAGTTAAAAAAAACTGCTGGATTTTCGACGCAATATATAATTTGAAGATATGGCATATATATAAATATATAGTTAAACCGCTTCAAGATATAGTTTTCATATAGATATCCGATGACTATGAACATCTTTTTGGTATATTTTTCCGAAGAACGATTTCAGCGACGATAGCAGCATTTCGAGTACAATGCGCGCCTTATAACCCCTCTTCCGGATCGCCGCGAGAGACGGAGATCCATCTTTTTCGGAAGATGTGCCAAAGTCGCTGTATATAAACGTTTCTTCTGGATGACGGCGTTGCCGACGGAAAAGGGGGATATCTTCCTTTTTTGACGGACGTTGGCGAGTTGTCGGCTGAGAAGTCTGAGCATCTCCGTGCACCCGTCCGGCACTATATACTATACCCAT
The DNA here is from genome assembly GCF_048541705.1 of Temnothorax americanus. NCBI lineage: Eukaryota > Metazoa > Arthropoda > Insecta > Hymenoptera > Formicidae > Temnothorax > Temnothorax americanus. The sequence continues at coordinate 2,941,112 of NW_027509421.1, read as the reverse complement.
GTCCGCCAATCAGACACACACCGATGAACGCGTTCCTTGCCCGGCGGCAAAAGCGAGCCCAGAACACGCTACTAGACTCCCGGTGAACCCGGCATCGTTCTTACAAGGTGCTTTGAGCACGACGTGCACAAGAGCCAAGAGGCTTTTTTTCCCCTCTTTAACGCAGATACTTATGGTTTACCGGCCTGTGAGAGAGCCCGGCCAAAAGCAATAGAGACATTGATTTTCGGCTCGGTCTTTGCTGCAGGGCAAGAAACGATCGTTATGCGAACTGCCAAAAAATAATAATTACAATGTAATTTTGAGTGAGAATGAGAGAAAGAGAGAGAAAGAGAGAGAGAGAGAGAGAGCTCCACGAATGCAACTTAAATTGAATAAATATTTCTTCAATCGGACTCGCGCGTAGAGCGGAAAGTTTCATCTGCAATTTTATCATTTTATTCTGTGAAAAAATCGTGCAAATATTTGTCCCGGCTAAGAAGTGCAAGTATTAATTAAGGTTTGTAATTACAGTCATGAGAGGAAATTTTTCTGGTAAAAAACACGAAGCAGATTTCTGACGCGAATTGAGAAGCTGCATGCTCTTACCGTAGTTACTGAAAATAGCAACATTTTGTAAAAGCATGTTTCGGGTCGCAACGGACGCTAATGTGGGATGAAGTCATACGCAGCGAGTAGTAACATAAGACTGTAAGTGAAAATTGTGTGCTACCGCGGTAAAATGGGATTTTCGCGTTTACTATATTCAAAAAAGTATAACATTGTGAAAAAACTTTCTAATGGAAAGAAATAGCATGTGTGTGTGAGACTAGAACACGATACATATGTTTGATTATATTTTTTATTCAAAAATCGAAAACGGAAATGATATACTAAAATAACTAAAAAGATATTCTTTTCGTGTAGAAGAATCTTCTTTTGTTAGTATAATTCTTCGTTAATCGGTGACGATATATATTCCGACAATATCGTATATATGTATGTATATCGATTAATTGGTACAGAAATGTTAAATCTACTTGCGTTTGATATTGTGAATTCTTTTCCGTTTAAGCTTTAAACTTGACCACAGTATCGGTTTAGTTTAACGAGTTTCGACGAGTTTTTCTCTATCCTTGCCGTATTTTTGGCAGGATCGATCTTTCGTTCTACAATTCTTTTATTCTCTTTTTTCCCTGAGCGATTTCTTCCCTCCGATAATGCGCGTCCAGATCATTGGCGCGCATGGTGTTCGCGATAAAGGTCGATCGTTAGAGAAATACAGCATCGACTCTATAGGAGCGTTGCTTACAGCGTGGAGTACATATTGAAACGAAAGGATATACGTAATAATAGTGATTTATCTCAGAGGTATTTTATTGACGCGAAAAGTGGTATATATTAAAATTCTCTTCGACTGAGGGGGGTACTTTATTCGTTTATGTAAACCGGTATAATTGGCCGCGACGACGCGCAGTTCTCATTAACGCAGAAATCCGCTTAAATAAATATCCGCGCTTTTCTTCGTCGCTTTTCTTCTCTTTATGAAGTCGCTCGTTGTGCGGTTTACTTAGCATGTACGAATTTCGACTGACTCGAGATGTATCATACAACGCCAGTAAATCGACTAAACAAAAATAAGTATTATATGTTACGAGGTATCGATTTCGTCGAGATTTATATTTTACGAGTAACGCAAAGGGTGAAACGGTGAAATAAATTGAACATTCGTTGACTCTTTAGAAATATACTGAAAGCTCGATTTAACTGCAATCGAGTATATTATAAACGGATGAAGTTGGTGTCTGGTTCATAATAATTATCATCGCTCCAATAATCTTCATATTCTGCTACACTAGAAAGTTTTGGGTGCGTACCGTTGTTGTCGTAGCGAAGTTATAGCCATTTCGACTACGTTAAATTGCAACGGGCGTGATAATAGTCTTAGTAATTACTTCAATGCTGCAGGCGTGTTTTCAAGATTATCGCGAATGCTAATGCGAACAGAATAATACTGATGCTCGACGCGGCTGGATATGGATATTAGATTTCATCGTGGGAACACTGCACCGTGCGCGTACTATAATTGCTCGTCGAGAAGTATTTTGCAACTTTTCGCGGTCAAAGGATAATATAATATTTGTACTATTCGCGTTTTGCAATCTCGGAAAGATAACTTCGAGCGTAATGTCTCCTCGTGTTATCTGCTCCGCGCTCGAAACGAGCCAACGGTGTAGTTCGCGTCTTAAGCGAACTTAAATCACGGCGATGCGAGGCATCCACTCGCGAACTTTAAATTACTTTTATACATCCATTTTTCCGTCGGCGAGCGGGGGGAGGGGGGAATGTCTGACTACGGCGCGCAGTCGGGAAATATGGAAATATTGCTCGTAGCAAGATAGTGTCGAAGCGATAACGCTATAGTGCCAACTGAAAATTTCTTTTCCCGCGGTTCACTTATACTTTTACGATGAGATATGAATTCTGTCATTTAAGGAACAATGTAATATATTTAACTTTCGGAAAATTGCGAAAATTTTTCTATTAGTCAACCTACGTTAGAGAAATGAAAAAATAACATGTGAGAAATATTTTTGTTTATCGACTTGAAACTTTATCTGACAAAATATGATTTCATGGCACAGCTATAACTCCACAAATTTTAAATGCATCTGCAGAAAACGTATTGTTTATTGATTGCTTCTTGCAGCGAACGTATGTCAGTCGTTAATATCTCTTTATCAATTTCACATATACATATATATATATATATATATATATATGAGAGATGTTTTAATAATTTTTAAATGATAACAGCTATTTTCATGGTGAGAAAATACTGACGTCACAATTTAATGGGTTTTGATATTACATTATTTTTTAAATAGACTCTCACGTAGAATATAAACGTATGCCAATTTTAACACATTTGTCATACATCCATAAAATGCCGGGATGTACCTGTGCATTATTTTGGATGTATAATACGTACTCCCTTTCGTGACGCAGACTTTAATACGACAAACAGACGGCGTTCGTGGCCGCATGGCGCCGCAGAGGCACCCACATTTGACAGCAATCGTCATTTGTATTACTCGCACGTTCTCACGATTTCTGACTGACAAATTCTGCAGTCGGGCTTGAGATCGCCAGTTTCCGAATTGACGTTAGTAGTCGATAGACAGGCGAGGCGGCGGAAACCCGGCGTTCACGAGCGACCGATCACTTCGACGTCCACCATCATCGTGACGCTTATGTCGTCTGATCTTTCACGCGTCCTTCTTGCATGCAAATGAATTATGCATTACGTCGATGCCTCGTCAAGGTCGGATGTCGTAGGAATTGCGGGAAACTCGATGAACACACCTCAAGTTGGATCCGCGTGAAAGGAATATTTCCCTTTGACAAATTCAACAAATTCGCTTTACTCATGCACCTTTCTTGGATAGTTACTAAATATATTACAATATTAATATTCATGCTATTAAGTCGAACGCAATTTAGGTTTTCAAGTAATTAACACATAAAAAAGTAATATTTTATATATGTCGCTGTTTTACTCCTCTTTTTTTTCTCTTTCTTGGAAAATCATGTATTTACAGAAATATTGCATAATATTTGAAGCAAATAGTTATATTAACATTTATGAACAATGAAATCTGAAAGCTCGAGAATTTTTTCATTTACAATAGTATTGTATATTTAATCTTAGTATAATATTCAATTTGTGTCACATATATAAATATTAAATATAAAACAAAAAATAAATGTAAAAATAAGTACAAAACGTTCTATGATGTGTCGATTAAATTTCACTTTCGAACTTTTCGAGCGATTTCACTTTTTTTTTAGAAATATATGCAAAAAATTTGTAAATAAATTTGTTTGGTATACCTACATCACGGGGCACGTGCTCTATATAATTTCGGTTTAGCGAAGATAAACAGTTTTTCTGTCAGTTCAGGAATTGGCGATAGACTGACGATCGATATGTCGGAATACGCGTTCTCCTTGAAATCCAATATGTATTCAGTCAGTTATTCGCATGTGGGTTAACTCGACACACCTAAGGCGCTACAACATACCGTGAAAGAAGTTTCATTCGGTCGCATTTTACTACGAATAGCGGAAGCCGAGGGAGTGAGGGAGGTGGAAAGATCCGTTATAGTTTCTCCACCTGCCAGAGCGCCGCCGTGGTGACTGTAAGAGTAGACGAGGCGTCACGCTCCACCATTTCTGCGAAGAGGTTCTCACGGCCGACAGACCGTGTTCTGTCCATTATCGATTACTTTTCACCAGCATCGGGGTTACACAGCGAGAGACAAAGCCTAATAACCGGATCAGCCGAGTTATAGAAACTTCCCGCGATATTATTATACCTCGCCGCGCGCGATTATTTCGCTTCGTTTAAAGCGATCGTTATAGTGTTAGCTTACCATGAAATCCAGCATTTGAAATGCACTCAATACTTGCCGATTTTAATACTAGAACGGCCGAGATTTCGCGGCGGTTATTATAATATGGAACAATAAAATCTCCCGTATCTTGGAAATAGGCAGTTGTTTCTTTAAGAAAAGAGAAAATAATTTCCATTATTTTATTTGTTATACTTTGCTATTATTTGTTGTTAATAATGTTGATTGAAAAATTATAGAAAATTCTACGCGATTAATTAAGAAGTACTGTGTTAATTAACTCAATTAAAGTGCTAATTTAACTTTTTCATTAATATAAAATAGCTTCATATTTTTTTCATTTAATATAACTGCATAAAATATAAAATTAAATTTTATTATTATTTTTATAAATAATTTATTGCAATATTTTAGGTAATTTAATACAGTAACATTTTTTATAATATACAAAAAACATATTACCATCATTACTCAACATTAATATTAATATTTTAAATTGCATTTTGACATATTTATGTTGACAAAATAGACATCAATAATCATTATTAAAAATACATTTATATTCATTAACTTGTGATAAACATGATAAAACTAGCCATTTGTCTTTAAGACATTTAAATACTGAATTAAAACTTGATTAAAATAAACGTCTACAACGTAGTTTATTTTGCTTTAAAAACATTTTTATCAATAAATAAGTGTGTGTTTTATATTTTATATTTATGATTTAAAGTTGTTTACTGTTTGTAAGTCGTCCAATTTTCTTACTCGACTGTACTACTTGCTAATAATATTGTATACATCATGATTATTATAGTGGAAGCAGTGAGAAAGTGCTTCCTTTCGTTAAGTCGTTGTTTTCCACGCTTCGAGTATGATCTGATGTTCCATTATTCCACATACACCGCCTCATGAGGCAAAACAAAAGAAAAGAGAGGAAAAATGTGTAACAGAATTTAAGATATTAAAAATTTACTGTGACATTATAAGGCTGATTTTTTATTCTTACAAAAAATAATATTTATTAACTACAAAAAGTATAAAGAAATGTTGTCATCTAAATTTAAAGTGAAATTGATACATAATTTATGTTTACGTAGGTCGTCGTAGGTGTTTCTCATAGACTTTGAAAAGATACCATACATATTTTAATGTAAATACCTACATTTGTCGAAACAAGAATTTCTTACATATAGTCTTTTTTGCTTCCAATGCATCGTAGGAAATAATTTCACTAAGTATGTATGTGATAAGAAAAATGGTTTTTAAATGATAACATTGGGCATGTACTTTAGCGTATATGTATGAACTTTTTGTTATTGTAACTTTCCTATGTTTTCCTTAACCTTTCTCTAAAGCCGGACGGAAAGCCTCTTTTTAGACTTGAAACTATTTATGCGCTAAAATATCATATGTAAGGGTTTTTTTGGATCGCTGAGTTGGATTCCATAGTTTCGGGAATTTAAGGGAAATAAGTATAATAGCCTGCAATTTTTTCCGAGAATTTTTATATTCCAGCTAAGGCTTTAATCAATATTTACCCCAACGGCAAGCTCTATATTCAATATTTTTAGTATTGACACGAACATAATAAAATTCAGCGTTATTTAGAAATATTATGAATGATCATTTTTCCAAACTTGAACTAGCTTCATTTTTCTTTTATATAGTTTTCCGAGAAAAACGGGATCTACGCGTTTGTGCGCAGTTCTAACGGAAGTGGAATCTGCTCGCGCAGCAAAATTTGATCGGATACAAGTTAGGTCTATCGTTTAGACGGTGATACACCGAAACATTGTACTGTGTGAAACTACCGTGTCGCTGTAGTGTCTGTTACGAAAGTTACGATAACGAGTTTCCAAATTGAAACCAGCCTGTTCGTGTATCCATGCACTACTGGGTTTTACATAGGTACAGTTATACCGCAATAATTCTATCTTCACGCGTAATACCTGATGTTACTTAAGATATAACACATTAAAATGCAATATCTCCAGAGCATATTACAGTCGTTGACAAAATAAAGTATAGGTAATGGCATGTTGTATTTTGAAGATTTTGAACATTCTGAGTAAATTTAAGAAATTTTATAATTATAAAATGCTATTTAATTATTAAATGCTATATAATTTTTTTTAAATTAAGCTCCAATTTTTAGGAATTTTTAAGTCATAGTTTGCGGAAGTGATAAAAGGAAGATTGGAGGAACTGAATATAACATTACCGTATATGATTTAAATATGACACTTATTAAAAATCAATCTTTAATATCAGTCTCATATTTAGGGTTGGTTATATTATATATAATTTCAGAAAAACAGATATCTCGCTATAAAAAGTAACATTTGGTACATGACGTTGAAATATGCTTTTTATCTTTGATCTTATTTGATTTTATATTTCGTATGTTTGATTAAAGCGAGAAAAAGAAAATGAGAAAGAAAAATATCATAAAAATAGCATTACTAATATTGAAAAATATGGAATTACAATAACAATAAATAAAATTAAATTGCTTATAATAATAATTGCAATAATAATGCCGAATAATAATATAAAAATGGACAATTTGCTTGCAATTTTACGCTATTAATAGCAATGTTAATTATCAGTTGTTTTTTACTACATTGTGACGAAGCTTTAACAAGTTATAAAAACAGCTGACTGTTGATTCGACGTGGACAAGGAAGAATTTATCTCGCTCTTCGAAAAAAAAAGCAAACTCTGGTTTACCTTCGTCGCCGTGCTTGTGACTCATTGTACAAGCATCACGATACGCGATAGCGCACATCTCCGGTGATAATCACGGTGCGATTAAAATCCACATTCAGTCTCTTATCATCCCTGACTTGCGTGCAGTCAGCGAAAGTTTGAAAGACCAATATATATTATATGATACTTTTGACGTTTATATCGCTGTTAATATCGATCATCCGTGAATAAAGGATATGAATAGCCGATATCGGAACATATATTATATCGTTTATTACGAGAGTATATAATAACAGCGACGACAGCAATGAAAGCATTATAGCATTAGAAAGTTATAAAATAAACGATTTATACGCGTGCGGATAGATGCATGTTAACGATAGATGCATCATTTTTCGCGGTTATTTTTTCGTGAGTATATAAACGAACGATTCTCTATGTTAAGACTATACTGCAGCTAATGATATATTGAAGAGAGATCACGAAAGAGAGAGAGAGAGAGAGATATACGTGTATATACAGTGCGTTATATGTAGCTATGTAGAGCACAAAAGTAGATTCTGCTGAACTGGAGGTCCAAGTATAAATCGGCTTTTTTTTTTACTTTCGCCGATATTTTTTAAATGTCACCTGAATTACTCTACTTTCCGCCTATTCCGTGGGTTTTTTCATCACGTTGGCGTATGAGGGCGCGGCAAGGGTTAACGCTGATTAGCCATACATTGTAATCGGAGATTCACATCGTATAATCTTCCAGCCATTTTCTGTCTCTCGGACTAGGGATTAACGACGCCGCGCGGGTAATTCGACGCTGAATAAAAGCGGACTTTTTTTCCGTCGCTATATTTTCCACCGGGGGAAATGAATTTTTAAAACACTTTTGACGTTCATCCGCAGGCAACGGCGGACATATGTCTCCAAACCTTCAACGAGAGTTGCGCGATGAATTTTTTTTCCAACCGTACACATACGCGCGCCGTTTTTATTCACGCATCCCGATTTACAGACGAGCAAACGTGTAATAAAAAAGTAATAAAAACAGTTTTAGGCAAAGCTGTATCGAACGAGCCTCAGCCTCGCGCGCACACGCACACATTTCATATACCGATATTTTGAATCACCGCCATTGTTTCAGGAGATTTTTTTGTTTGAAGCTCGCGCTGTGTTTCCCGGCGAAAGAATTACTGCATTACGAAAAATATCTATGCGCTATTTATCATAGATGTTAATGCAAGATCTGGGATGTGGGATGTGGAGTTCGTATAACGTTGCGCGCACGATGGTATAATAACGCGCTTATATATTTCCTGTGTAGAATATTCGACCGACCAGGCATAACAATACATTTTTTGCATATGTATCATAAAACATTTGTGTATTATTGAATTCATATACTTCTGTTTGGTTTCTATTGACAATTTTTAGTATTTAATAATTACTCATTTTGTGGGGGAGGGTGGTACGTTTAAAACTTTATATACATGATATTATTTACAACAATTGTATAAATTTACTCTAGGCATGCATTATTCTGATTTTGAGCTAACACTTGGTTAGCAACATAAACTAAAATTTTAACTTTGCATACACATTTAGAAAAATTTCCAATTATTTGCTTGTATTACCACTTTGATCTAAATTTTCTCACTCTCTATCCGACATTTCTATTAAATATATTTATGTCTTCGAATCATAGAGGGGATCAATATATACGCACTATGACAATATAATCTAATGCCATTGGCCGGCTTATGGTGTCGAGGATGTGGTTCTGATCGAGGGATTGGAAAACCCGATCAAGCTCATCGTGGACACGAGAATGGCAGCTCGCAAGGCCTTACGCGCGTGCAATGTCGTTCTACTGAAATTACAGCATTTCTAACGGGAACAATACGGGTTTCTTGTTTCGCGGGTGTCGCTCAGTAGTGCCAGAAAGAATAAGTGTCGTTTCAGAAAACCGGTGGCACACTGGGTCCCGGACAAAAGAGCATGCAACAGGTCAGCGAGCCGTTGAACACACACCCGTCGACTATGCACGCGCGGGAAAAGGAAAAAAAGAGAGGCAGAGAGAAAGAGAGAGAGAGAGAGAGAGAGAGAGAGAGAGAGAGAGAGAGAGAGAGAGAAGCAGAGAAAGAATATACGGATAACACGAGCAGCGTAATGTCGACTTAAGAAGTCAAAACGTATTGCTTCGTCTTTTACGTCGAAGCCTCTGTTTTTATCGTACACTTAAGTTCCCTATAGTCACAGATCTCGACTCTCATTATACAATCTCTTACGTCTTTAGAAATAAGGATTCTTAGAAATAAGGTTTCTTCTTCTGTAAAGTTTTCGTAAAGACCGATTCTTTATATTTTTTTTGTTTATTATAACGTTGCACACACCTACGGTAATATAATTATCCAAGAGAATTCATATCTATCATAAAATTATGAAAATTTAATAGTAAAAGAAAATTTATTTAACTATTGAAGCAATATTGGTGTCACCGACCCTTACGTTATTTATTGCATATCTACGAGAAAAAAATACGGAGAATGTATTTACGTCAATGTAATTATGTCATTTTTACTATTCACAGTCTCGGTTTTTGTCGTTAAACAGTGATGTAATCGTTTTATCAGTAATCTACGCGGTATGCTCTACACCGCGTATAAACTTGAGAAACTATCATGGGAGAGAAGTTCGTACTATGATCATTGAAACACTTGTCGGCAATAACGCTTGCAATCTCGTACGCATACTTATGCATTAATCACTCATTATTATTTTCGCGGAATACTGCAGGAAACGGCGTCCGCTTTTGAGAAAAAAACGGCTCTTATTCTATAAATAAGAATCCTACAAAGCAATTACGTCATCAGAAAGCCGTGTGTCATTTTGTCGTAACTGCATAAGCCGAAGGAAGTTATTTGTTGGGAAGAAATAGAGGCGTTACAATACAATTCACAGAAAATTGTTTCTTTCGCTTTGTGAGAGTAGGCCATGCGATATTTTACGAGTCAAAGTAAATATTTTTATTTTACAATAATCGTGGTGCAATAGAAACAGAAAGTGTCATTATTATTGTTACATGTATTGCGCCATTATTTTTATTTGACATAATGATACTTACAATAACTATCATTTAAAAATTAGCTAAACATAGATTTTAATCGAATTTAAAATAACATAAAAGGCTCTACTGTTATAACATCTATTAGGTAAGGAAGGGCTATTTGAATTAGTTAACGAAAAAATCGGATAAAAAATTTTCAAGACAGGTAGGTGCTTTTCAATTTCAGGGAGGGTCTTTTCGAGTCATGGGGCTTTTTAGCTTCTTGCGCGCCTCGATCATTTTTTATCCGATAAATTTTTATATGTACAATAAATCTACTATTTCGGGGAATTATTTAAAATATAAATACATTTTTTCAAACATGTTTATATATGTAAGAGATTAAACGAATCGATTAGACAATGAAAAAAGTCAATTAACGTTTGATCACGCAATTTCAAGGTAGAAGAATGAAGCTGTCATAGAGAATATCGGGTGATTTCAGTATCTGCTGACCTTTGCAGTATATAGATCATCTTTCCCCTGCTGCTGCTGTTACACCTGCCAACCGGGATGCAGCACCCGTGACGGCACCAAGGTTACGCTCCGGTTCAACGCACTTCCTGCCGACGGATCTTTCTCCGTTGTGCAGCGTGCGTCTCATTGCCAAGACGCAAGACTACACCTTGTAGTCCTTGTAAATTCACGAACTAGGATTTCGTAATGCTTTCTCTCTTTCTATTGGCTTTCTATATATTCTTCAGATTCTATTCTTTGAAAGAAATTTCAGCGAAATAACTGCAAATTATTTTTAATATTCAAATTTTAATCTCAAATGCTCTTGACATTGCTACATTAAATAATCATGCTAACATTAAGATTTGAGAACATAAATTATGATATAACATATATAAAATGGTATGCGTACTGACTTCAACGAAAAGGTAGATGTGGATAAACGGGAAGTGTTGTGAATTAGAAAGGATGTTGCACGGTGGTTATCTGCGATCAGTCACGCGTCGAAAAACCGGCAAGCAGTGTGCTTATACCTGTGTACAGTAATTATGTGGCTTTGACCTCTGTTACGCTATTTAAAAATACTTGTCATATTCTAATATATAGCTTACAAATGCATAATTTTAAATGTGAAAAAGCTATATATACATAGAGAATAATATATTCCGCGAAAAACAGGCGTTTGAAATTTTTTATGTAATATGAAAATTGTAGCGTTATAACGTTTCATCGCTTTGCATTCATTCGTTTCCATCAATGAGAAATCCTGGCGCTCTATTTTCATTGTTTAGCAATGTCGAGGAAAATAAGTATTACACGACAAAAATATTTCTGATAGGTTACACAACTGGTTTGAATGCCTTGCATTTTAAGACGTTATTATCGTGAAATGCGAATTTTTTTTATAGTTAATTATAGATGCATTCGTCAAAGAGAAATTCTTCAGAAAGGAAAGGTCGTCTTGCAAAGACGTTTTCAAAAACTAATATGCTGTGCGTTGAAAGCAATCAGCTATTTCACTTAACAAGTTTTGTCTATTTGCGCGAATTCATGCTGCGAACGGACGACATCGTCTGAAAGGAAGAGACGGACAATGCTATAGAAATCGCTCGCGAATTAATAGAACTGCGTTATATGCCGTTCGTGCGTGAACATGAGGACAGCTAGGAGACCGTTTACTCGCAATTCATCGTTAACTTACATCACGATTTATGTTGGCTAAAGCATAAGCCGTTCGAAAGCGTTATCGGGGCAGAAGGAACGTAAAAGTTCAACTTTGCTTGGCCATCGCCACGATGACCATCCTAAATTCTCTTTACTACACAATGTCGAGCCACCATCAGCACAGAGAGGGTACGAAAACGCCGCGGCGCGCGGGATAGAAAATGGTCAGTTCACAGGTCGTGATGATTCTATCGAAATGACTGTTGTTTTGGCACGTACAAGCGCCAGGTATAAATCAGCAAATAATTTTAGAATTTTGAGAAGAAACTTCTTCGTATAAAATCAACAAAAACTAATCTTATGAAGATCTTTTGAGGAATTTCTTGGAATAAACATATAATGCATGTAGAAGCCCGCCTGTCGTGAACAAAGCATTCCAATACGTCCATTTTCTCTAAATAACAAGATATTTTTTCAAAAAATACAGGATTTTTCTTTTCACGTCAGTCAAAACTCTGAGACGCAGACCTGTGGAGATCGATGGCTTGAACTGGACGAACTGCCGTGCAGTTATTATACCGTAGGTTATACTGGCAAAGAAAAATACGCCACGGTTGTAATACTGATTTTAAGTATACGCTTTTATGATTTTTATTACATGTTGCGGCGTTGCGTGAAAAATGGTCGTGTAAATCGCTCCGCGATTGGAAAGCAAGGAATAAGAACAAAGATTGTCAAAAATTCGCAACGTAAGATTTTGCGACGCTTGATTTCACTTCGACATAAACTTTTTGAACGTATACGGTATTCGAGAAATTAGGTAAAATTTGATATTGTATCGCATATAAAATATTTTTTATTAGCAGCAAACTTTTTGTCTCTTACACTCATAAATTTTTTGATAAATCTATTTTTGAACGAGCAAAAATTTTATGTCTACAAAAATAGTTAACTATTTTTTTTAATGATAAGTTGATTTAAAATTCACATTGAATCGTAACGTGTCACAAATAACTTTATGAGAAACACCTTATGGTTTGAACGGGTTTCTTGTAGCTCAACATATCGTATCTAATAATCGCGAAATTGTGAACTGTACGAGAAATATCATGTTGAAACGATGTCAAGGAGATCTACGATAGGCCGTCTCGTTATAGTTGTGCATGCATAAAGACGTGCTTGAGTGCGCATGCACTCGCGTGCACTTTTAAGCACCGCATTAGGCATTAGGAAAATTCACATATCGCAATTTCGATATAATTGACCGTTAATGCGCATGGTATAGCTGCGGACCGGTAATTCCGCCGGTAAAGCTACGAGAGTTACATGGTGAAGATAAAATAAATACCGCCGAAAAATCGCTGCGGAGAATGTAGATTGCATTGGCGCAGTTGCGGCAGAGAATGCAACACGTAACAATAACGTTCGAACAACGCATCGAATGTGTACGATGTCATTTCTTCTCTTTCTCCTTTCCACCCCCCCTCTTTCTCTCTCTCTCTCTCTCTCTCTCTCTCTCTCTCTCTTTCTCTCTCTCTCTCTCTCTCTCTTTCTCTCTCGCTCGCTTGCTTGCAGTTGGTGCATGCCGAGCATAAATATTTATAACGTGAGGTAACTTTGCCATTCCTTGTGTCAACGCCGAATCCTGTCGTCCCTCGCGAACTGCGTTTCATCTGTCTGTTCCTTTTTGCATTTTTGATAACCCATCATGCGTGCTCTCAACTCTGGATCTCTTTCTGCCAGAGAGCGCTCTCCGCTCCTCCGCTCTCGTCGTACTCGTCGCGATACGTGGATAACGGAGAATAATTTAGTGGCGAAAGCAATATTTCGCAATGCGGCAATGCGGTCGATGGCGAGTGAACGGCCGCCGGCCGTTAGAACCTTATAGCGATATTTCCACAGCATCCAGAGAATCTCGGGCGCGATCTCTATAGTCAATTCGCGAGCGGCGGCGGTGCGTTTTCGTTCCCGAGAGATAACTGTTTTCACTGGAAGTAACTGTTCCGGATAAATTACGACTCGTTACAGGAAAGTGGTTATGCACGGGGAGCCACTGCAATTAAGGCAACTGTACGTTAATGCGCCGCCTCACCCGTGCGCGCGTGCTTGCTCTGCGCTATTTGCTACCGCAAATCTTCGCTGTATATACTAACGGTTTTATCAGTTAACCTAGTCAAGTGGATATATAATGGACGGTATCCACTGAAAGTAATAATTGTATCTCATTTAACATGTACAATATGAACCAGGAAATTGTTATACTTGTTGATAACAAGCATTGAAGCACATTAACACTTTTTACCTGTCTGGCAAAATCTAAATTTATAACCGTAATTTTTAAACATATGAAGAAATTTTTTTGTTATTTATTTTCTCGCAGGATATATGTCGCATCATGTAAATACCGTATATGCGGTCTATATAGTAGTGGACTGCAACGTGAGCGGAATTTTTACCGTCTATTAACGGCTATGTCTCGCTGAATTTAACATAAATATAAATGTACTACCAAGGCAAATAAAACCTCAGAATTTATGTGCGTGTACAGGCGCGTGCGAACGTTGCTTATTTTAGTCATGGCTGCTTATATACCGGAAGCACAGTGAGTCATTTGCGGAACGAGTGAAAATGCAATAAAAACGCGATTGTCTACATTCAGTGACGCTACACGTTTTTTTTACATTAGGTTTGCATTGGATCACCGTGTGTGACTTCTAGAAAGTGTATTATTGAAACGGAAAGTGGCATAATATGATCATATTAAACATGTGAAAGAGGAAATGCAGGTACGACTCTTATAAAATTGCTATAAAACGAATATTTTTTAGTTTATTTTTGACGTTGTAACACATAATCTAAAATAATTTCATAGAGGCTATGTTTAAGCATTTATTAGTCGATTAGAATTAAACAAAGTGATTATATTTTTAGCACTTTTCCAAATTTTAATGATTTATTATTTATCGGCCATGGCGTGATACAATATGCATTATGTTTACTGGGAATCGCTTTTGCTAATGCTATAATGGTTTCAAACAGGTCAGATATCGAAAATTGTATTCATTACAAGCAATCGATATGATATTAGGTATGCACAATGAAACCATTTAATTGAAAACAATTGTGGTCTGATAGCAAACGATTTAATTATTTCGAATGACGAAATACATTATCTAAGGTCAAGAGGGCAATTATAGGTGCAAATAAGCAGGCGTTGAAATATTGAATGATATTCCCATAATGACTGAGCGGAATGATAAGATGCTGGCAGGTGGCAGGTACGCCACCTGTTACTCAGCTTATCCGATTTGTCTTCGAACATTGTTGTAAAAGATGGCAACGTTATTATCGACTTATCTCTATTTTTAAACCGATCCTCTGATTAATTTAATATCTCTTTTCTAACGAATATGTCGTTATATAGATCTAGAATTAAAACCATTTGATTGACACTTGATTGACATTTTTTGATTGACATTTGATTTGATTGACACTTTAATACTTCAATAGTTTATAACTAGAGCTTTCTCTGATATTTTATATTACAAACTAATTGTAAGATATTAAGTGGTGTACGTATAACAGTTTTCGTATAATTGTTCCAAATTGTATAATACGATCGATTTCACATTATTTACACTTTACAGGATCCGTAGCTATGCAAGTGTGACAATGCGATATTATCCAATTTAGCAATCAACGATATAATCAAATTATAAGAATAATCGATATCCAAGTTGTTTGCCGAAGCAGGCATTCACAATTATTCTGCAAAGAATTCGATATTCTGCATGTATTATTTCATATCTTCCATTAATCCACTTACATTTAGGATTAACTTACTAAAGCCATTATCCGGCTCCAGTTACACGATCTGTCAATAATTACTTCGCGGTATTATACATATATCTCCCATATCTATATATGCTATGTAACATCTGATGCCGATCTGCAATTCCCCGTAATGGCGTTTAAACGATAAAGCTTCTGAGTACAGATGGAAGCTCTCGATAATCCTCGCAATGCTCAGTATTGACAACTAATCCAACCGGTAT
The DNA here is from genome assembly GCF_048541705.1 of Temnothorax americanus. Taxonomy (NCBI): domain Eukaryota; kingdom Metazoa; phylum Arthropoda; class Insecta; order Hymenoptera; family Formicidae; genus Temnothorax; species Temnothorax americanus. The sequence goes on along the minus strand of NW_027509421.1, from coordinate 2,925,234 downwards.
GGTACAAAGCCGCTAATTAAAAGGTATTTGATCTAATTATACCGGAGGTTACCTATCTGAATGTTCGCGTTTCTCTCGCGCTTGACTCGCTTGCTCGCGTGATGTTAGACAGGTTAGACAGCTCTGAATTATATTTACGGACAAGAAAAATTTGTACTTAAAATTATTTTGAAAATTTCATGCAGTTTTCAATACATTGATATCCAAAGAAAGCTTCAATAAGATAGCTATTTTAAATCCAGTTGTTATAATAAGCGAATTGTGGATGATGATAGCGTCTTTCGTTGCGCATCCAGGAAATTCATATTATGCAACTAGCAGAATGGTTGATTCACTGAAATGCCGTTAAGAGGAGACTTATATTCGTGTAGTCTTCGTACTTATCTTCTTCCGTAACTGCATGGTTCTTCTTACATTTTGCAAGAGCATTTAACGGAATCAAGTCTCTGTGGAATTTGTGTCGTTACCGCGAAGCCATATGTCAAATAGCGATCTCCAATATAAGAAAGTTTCTTTTTACTTTCTTCCTCTAGAGAGTAATTATTTAATTCGCCGCGGTCAACTCGAATCGTCCTTTATTAGCAGTGGCGCGCGATTAGATTCGCGAAGACAAGGAAGAAGAACAAAAGAAGCCTTTCTCTTTACTGAGCGGCTTCCGCGGTTTTTCTCGAGATCCGGCACACGTTTGAGATCTCCTCCTTGTGCAGCTCTCGGCGAAGTTTCGAGCTGTACGCCGTTCTTTTCGAGTACGTTTGTCGATGTTATCCATGCGGAAAGGCCGCTGAAAGTGTAGCAGCGGCGCTTTAAGACGCACACACGACGACTCTCGATGGAGACACAGTGAATATTAATACTCGCCCGTAGCCTTTCGGTCGACAGATCTTATCAGTTCGTCTCGCTTTTCTACCGCTTCCGCCTTTTCCACCGCCGCTTATTAAAGTCGGCTGCTCATTTGCGCGTCCCGAGGGTCTTCTTCTTGTTCAGCCTTTACTTTTTTTCTATTCCGCCGTTGTTGACCCCGTTCGGTCCGACCGCGAAGGAAGTGTATCTATACTTGGCTCGATTTTCTTACCTTATTGTTCTCTATTCTTTATTTCATCTTTCTCTCCGGATCTCTGCGATCTTTAGTGATTCATCGTGCAACACAACGCGGCAGAATGAGTAATTGTAAAGATCCGGTTTTTCCTTCCCTTTCTAAGAATAAAATGATGTAACGTCGTTGACAAAGTAAAATACGATATTTTACGTATAAATATGTCGGAATACTCGGAAGATAATGTGACAGTGATAGAAGTTTTATATTGAAATGAAAAATGATAACTTTAAAAAATATAACTCTTGTAAATATAAAAAAATACTGGTTATTATTTATGGACGATATTTCTGTACACATATCTGGTATCAAGATATTGGAGAATATTATAGCGTTTTGAAAATATTAGAGAGAGATTTAAGTGTATAATATTTTTTATTTTATATAAGAATTTATATTAGAAAAAGCGCCACTATTTTGCAGAGAGAAATTCGCATTTCTCATATCTTGTGAATACATTATTTTAAAAAATGTACATAAACATTATTTTGTCAGAAAACTCAGTATTTGTATAAAATATATATTATTTCGTCGTAAATATAAAAAAAAAATCGTGAGAACCGCGCGATACACAATTTACATGATACGTAAGGATGAATAAAATAGCTCTGAAAAGTTAGAAAAAATAATGAAAAAAAATAGACGCGCGCTGACAGGGATGAAGTCTTCATCGAAAAACCGACGAGGGCGTCTGTCGACAGGCAGTGGCAGTCTTCTTTCACGAAACGGGCATAGGCATTCTCGTCGTCGAATCGTAGTGCAATTAATCATCCTCGCGGAAACGCGAGCGGTGTTGGTCGAAGTTTTTCGATATCCTGAAAGCTTCTTCCCTCCGAGTTGAATTTGCGCGGAAAAGTTTTTGCACGGAGGTTGCCCTGTCCTTCCTTTGCTTTTCGCGAGCTACCCACGGCGGCCTTTCACGGCGGCGGCGAGTCGTTCGCAGATTTCTTCTTTCGGTCAAGTTATCGGGTGAAAAGTCGCTTTTAATAGAGATGGTAATTATGAAGGTATCCTGATAAAATATTTATGCCGATACTGCGGACACGAGATAACGGGAACCAGGTACTTTGAATCAACTTCGCTGATGGGTACTTAGTCAGAGAGCAGCTTAATGAGATGTTATGTATACGGTGCGAAATTGACTTAAGCTATCAAAATTACTATATTAAAAATATGGATTATATTAGTACATAGTTTATTATATGAACTATGTTTGAATAAATAAATGCTTAATCGTATACATAAATTTATACTTTTTACGATAAAAAAATTATATTACAAGATTGATTAAAAAAGTAATTTGTTTTATCAAGATTATGAGCAAAATATAAACTTTACAGTTTGTAGAAATACATGTCCTTGAGGCTGTTATATGTTATTTTTTGCATCTTTATAGACATTCTGTGCTAAAAATACATTGTTCTAAAGTGGTACTTAGTAGGTACTTACTATACTTATTTATGGATAAGAATAGTGGATCGATCGGGCTACTAAAACTCGTCCGCAAAAAGAACGAGTTGGGCAAATGTTATTAAAGCAGTACGTGGTACAACTCGTTAAGCAAACGACCCTCTAACGCCAAATAAATTAGAGTCGTTGCGTTCGCGTTGCAGCGGGCCGTTAAAACGACCCGTTCTGTCGTTACGTAAATCAAGCAATAAAAGCGTCGCGACAATAGGATTAGCGGCAAATTATAAATATCCCGGCGATTTCCAGTAGGACTATAACTTTCCCCTGGTCCTTGAAGTTACACGCTCGATAATGAGCGTCACGCGCGCTCACGCGATGACGCGTTCGCCGACTAACTTGCGTGCCGTTAAAAATTCGATGAATTCTGCTTCATCCCTGTTCATCATAATAATCGGTTTCTCTTTTTGTTTTCAGGTAAGTCTCCTCGAAAATACAACAAGCCCGTATCAAGCCGCGTGTCGCTCATACCAAACCAAAACGAACTCCGCTCAACTAGAACTGCACCGTCCAAGCGAGATCTCGACAAGACGGTAAAGTATATATACGCTCTTCCATCTGTGATATACGCGAAAAAAAAGAGTCCGTATATATTCGCGAGCAGAGGCGCAGGCTATGCAGCCTGAACTCCTAAAATGGTTTCCGGCCGTTTAAAGTTTAAACACTTCGTAAGTCCTTTCCGCTCTTCTGTCCCCGCTTCATAATTCATGGGACGCTTCAAAACTCGCAATGTACGGCGCAAGTCTAGCTACGTCCCGGTGGTAGTTTTTGTCGCGGAATGTTCTGTTTCTTTCACTTTTCTCGCTACGTGACGCCGAGCAGCTTGCGTCCGTGAACGCCGTTAAATCTTTCTAGACATATCTACCGAAATTTCCCAGGTAGTTTTACATCTTCCTAAAACATCCTATATATGTTTTTTATATTGGATCTTTCGCTGACAGGTGCAATAAATCGTGGTATTTTATTTCCTGAACGTGATTTTAATTTGCTAAAAAACGTATATGATAAATTTACTGTAACTTTCGAGAAATCTTGTACCTATATTTGATTATAACAATACTTATTTGTAATATGCAAATAAGTTACTGATAACTGAAAGACTGCTAAGGTCTGAAACGGTATTAATAATATTGAGAGAATAATTTTATATATGACCGAACTTATATATATGTGATATCACGATATCAGTAATTATTAAAATATTTGGGCTATCTTGACAAGAAATATTTTTCGTTCCTCGCCATTCGCTCAAGAGGAGACGACTGCCATGCTTTTCTTGCGGCGTTCCTCGCTGTGCCAGCGACTCGCGCGAGCGCAGCGACTAACTAAAACGAAATATTTTAAGTCATCTCGGTGCCTGGTACCGGCCGATCGCGATAAATTATTGATTGCTTTTTGCGGAGAATTTGCTACGTCCGAGTACCTTGACTCATTGAGACCGGCGCTGGATGGCGATAAATTAGCAATTTTTTGCATCTCTACGAGAACAGCTCTTGAGAAACAATGGATCACGTTGTACCGCGGTAAACGCGCCTGGTATTCGTCGTATGATGCAAACCAATTTTTCTGTCGTGATAAAAATCTCGTTTTCTTTAGTTTCGCGTACTTTACGGCGTCTCTCTGTACTACGGATTATGAAATTACATTTATTCTTCAGATACCGTATACCGTATAAGAGGAATAGACGGAACTGTTTCTTATATTGAGCGTATAAACAAATGAAGAAAATGAAGAAAATAGGCGAATTTTTTTTAATTTTGTATTTTATCATAAAATTATTTTAGGTACGCAAAAAATATATAGTTTTGAGATTGAGCTTTAATTTTTCCCGAAGAAAAGATTTTGAAGATAAACAGAAGATAGAAAGCATAATTGAGCTCGAAATTATGAATGAACTTTTATTACAAGAGTGACTTTATTGCATAATGTAGTACCTTTAATACAAAGAAAATATAAATGAATCTCAGCTTCTTTGAGGGTAATGGTTTTAAAGTGGTTGTAAAAACAAAAGAAAGCAGAAGATAGCACACTCGTTGGAAGTATTATTTGCACAGGTTACGCTTTTGCTCGAATTATATGTTACAAAAACTGTATATATATTGTATATATTTATATATATACATATATATATAAATACATAACTATCGTTTTCTTGTCAATAAAAGCGATTTCATACATTCCAAAACAACGCAGAATTAACCAATCGCATGCATTGGGATAATGATATATCTAGTTTTGATTAAACATAATCAAAATCATATCTGACATTTAATACTTGATACGTATACGTTCCTAATTTCACGCATTCCGTTTATGAAATTTTTGCGCTAATTATACTAATGAATTAATCGAATCTTACGTTTACGGAAATATCTGCAGAGTTAATTTCTCGCGTTTGTTGAAACGCGATAGCACAAACACCGTTCAATCCCGGGTAAGACACTATAGAGCAGCGTTCTGTACCGAGCTCGTGAAACTTTTAATCCGGCAAAACTCAGTCTGAATCGAATTCGTCGCGCGATTTTAGCGGGAAAGGGGGGGGGCAGGGGAAAAGCGGAGACTCCACTCGGTGGAAATCATTAATCACCGGTCGTCGGTTCGAAAGTTCGTGCAACTGCGCGAGCAGGTGCACGGGGCGCCGCAGGTGCGCCTTACCCTCGCGATGCACCGGATTTCTTCCCGTCCGGGACAGCAGCGAGAGTGCATTAATCGTACCCGCGCCCGTCACTCTGCTCTCATAATCTACTGGAAACCGGCGTGTCGCCGTAGGTAGGAACTTCCCCCCCACCACGAGGAAACAAGTTTAAAGCTCGATATTAATAGCGGATTACGTGCAGGTACTCAATTTCCGGCCGGACACCCGCGTCGCAATCGAAAAGTTTCGGGAACACGAACCGAATATTAATGAACACGAATGCCGTCGGGGTGCTTCTTAACCGACCGATCCTCTCACCTTATTTCTAATGCAATGAAATTCAATTATCTCTTGTTTTATCTGGGACTTAGGATCGCCACAAGTTTTGTCCAAAGTATGCGTAACAGCGTTACGCAAACACAGCCACCGAATATAATCTTAATTTAAACGACAAATGTGAAAATCGACAAATAGCTGAAACATTTATTGGAAAAAAAAAATTAAATTAAGTTTTTATTATATATACGTTTATGTACTTTTTATTGCAATCCATTAGTTTAACATTTGAATTTTAAAAATGATTATTATTAAAAATTTTGCTTTATATGGCGATTCTGATAACACATCACGTTATTATCACACAAATTCGTGTGCTTTTTATAACATTGCAAAATATAATTTATTCAGTTATCAATAAATTCCTATTTTAATTTCGTGCTTTTTATTTTATTTTGTTGACATTTATTAAAATTTTGCCGAATTTTTTAGCAATATTTTTGTATTGAATATTATATAAACTTTTGCGAACATTTTGTCTATAAAATTTACCTAATAATTTATAGACAGTTAATAACATATCAATGGGATATAACATTTTCAAAATGTTTAGATTGTCGAGAAAAAAATAAACATCAGAGCTCTTAATATCATATCACTGAACATCGTGCTTTTCGAGCTTTTTATTAAATACGTACAATAGCATTTTTGTTACACTGCACATGTTTATACATCTAAATAATTGATTATTGTTTTTAATATTTAGTTCTATTTCTTTTTATTGCTTTTAATACTGTTATAAGTTTATGTCACATTTTAATCATTTGCATTAATATTCGGGAACCCGATAGAACAAAGTACAAAATGAAATAATATTACATCATCCGCTAGAAATGAGATATAGAAGCACGCGCAAAAATTATTCATTATCTTCACTATTGTCTGCAATTGTTACATCGCATGTATCGACGCCATTCAATCGACTGAGCAATCGTTCAAATCGATTGTTTCACGCCAAAGCGTACACGCGATCAAACGAGTCCGATTGACAGCGGACAGAAATTGTTTGACGAACGGTCGATTACATCTGAATCAGAGTAGTACATTCGATGTTGACGCACTCATGCGTGTTGACCATCATTAACGCGCTCGACAGGCGATGTACACACAGTTAAGTGCTCCGCTCTCGTATTTCTTAACGTATCACGCTCCTGTTATGCAATTTTCTTTAAATTTGAAATACGAAAAAAAAATCTGATTTTCTTTTGGGCCACCTACGATGCAGGCATCGTTTATCTTTATTAAAATTTTGACGCTGTTGGGATTCTATCCAGTTAGATAAGCAAAATCGAGTTGTGCGGGAAATCGGTGTAACGCACCGCTTAAATCTCAACTCGCGTCGAATCTCGACATCACGTCGAGGATTGAACGTCGATCGTCAGTCGCGTCATACGTATATACTGGAGAAGTTAGCGTCCGATATTACCGCACATATTACGCCCTGATTGCTCCTGACCCAATAATGCACGACCTTCGTGCATTCCGAATGCGCTGCAACTCTTACGACTGCGAATTGCATTTACTGGACAGCCGGAGTCAGCACGATTATCGTTGCGCGTCGATATGCGAAATCGAAATCTGCGTCTATCGTTAATCGTGTCACGGTCGTATGTATGCAATGACCAAAAGTTTCCAACCGATTTGCTTGATGATGAAAGACGGGCATCGTGCACACGATCTGGAACAAAGTGGTTGTTACTCCACGCAATCATTGTACAATTATTTACACCACAGTTGTATATAATTTTTTTAAATTAAATATCTTCTGATATCTCCGCTCATGAAAAAGGAAAGACAAGATTTTTAATAGAAAATAACGTTATAAATCTTATAAATTGTTATAACGTTGTTGAATATTGGTAACATATAGTTATGTCATACATATATAGAAAACGGGAGCGATCATTAGCGTATATCGTTAGTGTATTGTTATCCATTACGTTTCTATGCGGACGATCGCGATTTCGCACTACTATGCCTACATCGTCGTACTTTGAATTGTCCCGTGACGCTACACGTCAGAATGACTCGGGCGTTAAGGTGCGATTTCATTGACGCTAGAAACCAGCGGCAGCGTCAAGAAAATGTAGTGGGGGAAGAAGTTTCGTTGACGTTTGCGGTACGCTAAAAAGTTGAGACGGTCTGAACTTCTTCTCCCACTACATTTTCTTGACGCTGCCGCTGGTTTCTAGCGTCAATGAAATCGCACCTTTAGTCGGTCTATAGCGTTTAGAGATTTTACGTTACGGCATCGTTACGGGGTTATAATGATGTCGACTGCGTTTCCCGCGTAGTCAACGTGAGTTGGCGCGATCGCGGAGTAATGAAGTACCGTATTATACCGCTAGACTGAACTTCAGCCCGTCATCCCGTAACCTCTAATAAGCGGCGAGTATTTATCAAATTAGCGTCACAGGTAACTTCGATAACTGCCTCAATACAAAGCGCGATATTGCTGCGACAATGAGTTCCCCCGCCGCGAACTCCTGTCAAAGAGCTATTATATCTGATACAAACTTATGCAATGCAAGTATAATCTATGCACTTTGTCTACTTTATCAGTAATATTGACATTGCTTAAAATAGAATCTATCGAGTTTACATTATGACTAATATAAAAACATCAGTCACAAAGAAGTATTGGAAATTCATTTAATTCTATAATGTACACTGTACAGATAAGATACTTATTAATCGATAGTACCATGATTATCATTCTTTCTGTAAACGAAAAAAATATGAAACAACAAAAGAAGTTGGCAGTAACATTGCGAGTTTGATTGCGAGTTAATAGTTGATTATGAATATTAAAATATTAATAATAATATTAATATAATATAATTTAATGTAATATATAATGTAATATAATATATATCAATATAATCTATTTAAATGAAAATAATTGCAAATATTGAAAATATTACAAATTTGAAGTTTTAATGAAAACATATGTGTTTATTATAAAGATGTGACATTTATAAATTCTTTTTCCTTATTTCCTTATTTTCTTTATAAAGCCTGATATACAGGTAATATTTATCATGTCTCATGGGGCTTATACATATGTAAATTCGTCCTGATTGCCATATTAAGTTAAAGGGTATTGTGTTTTCTCTTGAATTATAATATTATATAGCATCGGTCTATGTGCACAATCTTGATTCCCGGTCTTGCCATTGTTCGTAGTTGAGTCACGTAATAATATAACGGATCGCCCGGTCTTGAAAAATGCAACACGCATTTGGCGGTGCCTTTTACGAAAGAATTTGCGGATATAGCGAGTGCATCAACGTATCAAATATACAAGGTGCTCCTGAACTATGCCGCGGTACCCCGTATAACGAGACGGCGGTATCCTTTATAAAATTCTGAGAGAAGCATTTGTAAAACCGTGCGATTCCGGCGTCTCGAGATTTCTTCGTTGGAACGCTCGAATACTTCAGCAAACGTCAAGAAGAAAATTGCTCACGCAGACTTTTACTTTGGCGTGCGCTATTAAAGCGTAATAAACTGCAAAAGCAGATCTATGCGTCGTTACAAAAATTTTCTGCAGATATAGTAATATGTCGTTTTTTTGGAATTTGTTTGGAGTTTTGATAGTTTAACGGCTGTAACTTCCAGATACTTTTTTTTATTTTGATTAATTTAATAATAAAAGACATAGTGAATATTCATTTACAATTTTTTGACGGAAAAAAAATTTATTATTACTTTTGCAAGATCTCATGATAAGTTTTTATTAAATTAGGATTATTATTTTCTTTGATCCGTGGATTTTTTTTAGTATATATGAACCTTATTCAAATTTTAAAAATTTGATTACGGCATTTTTTTTTTAAATTTATTTTTAATATTACATTTGTTGGAGTAATTAAAATTCTAAATTAAAATTCTGCTGAAATATATAAAGTCTACTGAAAATAGAACACGGAACAGTATTTTGCAGCCATATTTTAAGTACTTATACTGCATTAAAATTCTTCTGCTCAAATATTTTACAATTTAAAAATTTTGATCTTTTTTGTTAAAGGATTTATATATATATATATATTATATATATATATATATATATTTGTTAAAAGATTTTAAATTAATAAAAAAAAACATTGAGAAAAAAGTGCGAAAGTCCTGCAATATTAATATACTACTCGTCGCAAATACTGATTAAATTAAATAAACTCATTCTAAATAATTGTAACGATTATTTAACCATAAAAACAATAGATATTTGTATAATAATAGAATACATTTTGCTGGTTTATCCACTAAAATACATAATTCTAGATTTTATAGATATAGACATGACAAAACTTACAAAGAGGTTTGACAAAAGATCAGATCCATAAAAATGTTAATCATAACGATACATGAAAATATTGTCAAAAGCAATTTTTTTGCAGTTGTCTCATTGTGCTTTAAGCCTATCGGGCTATACAGAGTTACGAATGGCGAGTTTAAATTACGCGGAAGGGCAGTTAGTAAGTACTACGGTTACTGCGTACGTAGCAGGGTCATCGATCACCACGTCCAGGGTCCTGCGTTCTTTATTCGCAGAATAAATGAGATTCATTATGACTCCACGTGTGCGTCAGTCCATAAAAAAGGGCACCGGCATTTTATTTATTAATACAGCGGTCAGTACGTCGCAAACAGAGAATACGTGATTTTTATCCGACCCCCATTCTCGATAATATGCTTCCAAGTCACCGTTTGTCCCATAATGAACTCACTATCGTTCTCTGAGATCTATAATAGCCTACAAAACATCTAGATTGCATTATTTCTCGCTGTCTTTTTATGCATGAAAGAATGGTTTTGCTGAAGTATCTAAAAATGTAGCTAGACACAAATCTGAAAATAATTTTGTTACACCATTAAAATAATTATGTCACTCAAACTGATTGCTATATAAAATGTCAACATTTTGTACAGCATTATCATACTTCAGCGACCTATACTATAATTATTTTGATGGTGCAACAAAATTATTTTTAGATCTGTATCTATATCTATAAATTTTTAGGTATAATAAAACACCGTTCAGTAAAACACCGTTCTTTTCGTATTTTTATAAGGATTTATTATTGCATTGTTAAATGCGACAGATTATTATAGACAAAGAGAATGAATTCTTTGCTTTTTGCTTATTTATTTTGATGAAATTTGAGATTATTATAAAGCTTGCTATGCATTTTTAGTTATAGTAATATTAGTTAAGTTAAATCTATTTAAGGATCTAATTTACTCCTATATTATTCGAATTTTCTCGGATCTATCTATATTAAATTTCGATGAAACGCCGAGCCGAAATTTCTGCGTAACGAAGTATGTTAAATCGAGAGAAATATGTAGCGTGAAACTTGCCCCCCCCTCTTTTTTTTAGTTATTTTACATAATAGTCAGGAAGACAGGGACGGCGTGATAGCGCTTTTGCACATTCTTATTTTACATTATCGGCACGTCGATCGTTAAGTATGCTCGGGATAAAATTTAATCAATTATACGTGAAAGTAAAGCGAGAAGAGAAACATTAAAACACAGATGGTAATTCCACCTACACTGCGCCCTTTTAATTTAACGAACATTCTTCGAGACAATTAGGAACTTTCGTTCTAAAACTTAGTTTTGACGCATGATGAATTAATCGGATTTTACTCATTACCACGTTCTTAGGAATAATCACCGTGTCTATACCATTTCTCAAAGTTTTTAATTATCTTTACGAAGGAACGGTAATGTGGGAGAAGGACATGCGCGCACGTGCTTATATGTATTCTGCAGCGTAAATACAGGACGAATTATTTTCCAAAATACGTATAGTACAAAGTGCATTAACTTCTTATCGGTTTGCACTTTTGTAAGATATTAAAAAAAAAAATTAATTTATGAAAGGTCAATGTAGATTTCTTTTAAGTTTATCATAATATTTTTTCACTCTTGTGCCAGAATGGCGTACTTTCGTTGTCTTATTTAATTCATCGATATCACATCGAGCTAGAAAGAAAAAAAAATGTTCATATGCTGCACAAGCCATGTGTATCAAAATTATAATTTTTAAAAAATTAAATTTTAATACTTTTTTTTTGTTTAATACCAGATCGCATCTTTACGTACTAAAAATCATTTCATTAATTTTTTGATAACTCACTTAAATGTCTTTCGAACAGGAAATAGAACATTTCTTCAGGCGTTTATTTCGCTCTATTGTACACTCGAAAAGTATATTTTGCTTCTGCAAATCGCAATGTATTTCTCGGCTGCCGAGATTAAACGACTTTTCTATTATATATATATTCTATATATATATATTATCCGCTCGTTTATTCTTCTCTGAAGAAATGTACAGAAATCTTGAAGCGGCAGAATCAATTCGAAAGAAAATCTGGTCTGTCGTTTCAAAACTGCTCTTCCTTCTTTTCTTTATAGCAATCATGTCTGGTGCATCGATAATGGAAGCGTCGTTTTTCGGGTCTTTTCGCGAGTGAGCCGACATTGTCATCGAAAATCAAGCGTCGAATTCTTTCTACGTAGAGAAGAATACCGAAGCGAGAAAAGGAGAGAAAAAAGAGAGAGAGAGAGAGGGAGAGAAAGAGAGAGAGAACGAGGAAGAGAGAACGAAGGGTAGAATCGTTTTACGCGCTACGCCGAAAAAAATAAGAATTTTTGCACGGTAAAGAAACGAAATTGAAATGCGACGCGGACGCGAACGGCTCGACAGCGACGCTCCACTCGACGGAATTTAAACCCCACGGAATCTCGAAACGGCTAAAATATCGACACATCCGATACAGGCCGCGGATATATTTACCTGGTGCCCGGGTTACCGTTGCGCGCACTTTTTTTTACGATCGGTCGGTCCCCTGAATTTTTTACGGCTCTGGCATTTACATATCGGAATATCCCGCGAGCACTAGGCCGGATTGGACCGAAATAACTTTCGCTCGCGTCTAAATTCCGAGTCCGGCGCAAGCTGTTACGATCACAAATACGTTACGCGGATCTGTAATTGCTTCTTTTTAATGCAGTCGCGTTTTTTATTCCGTTCACTAAGTTGACTCTTTAGTTTAATACACATTTGAAAAACAATAGTCTTTTTTTTTTAATTTTTCTAACGGATATTGCATATTGATCATCTCTATAGAAAGTTTTAGCTCAGTTTGGACTATATATATTATATTTTTTTATTCTCTTTAGTCTTAGAACTTTTATTATCTTTGGATCTTTACTCGTATAACTTTTTCAAAATGTCAGCAAAACGTGCGATGTTTCAAAGACGGCGCGATTACGTGCCGTTTTATCACGATAGAAGTAGGTATAACTGATTTCCATGTTTAGCATAGAAGAAAGATTATTGTAGACTTAGGGCGCATCTTCTTTTGTACTTTTGATCAAAGAAGAAGTTTTGCCGAAAGAAAAGCGCAAGGGACAGCTATTTTCCATTGAAAATTGTATAGCCACTAACCTTGTACATGCATATTTCATTCGAAACGGCGTAAGACGCAGGCCAAGGGAGACATTTCTTCACTTCTTCTCAGCTTCGGAGCTAAGTCGCTCAAACTCGCCCGAACTTTGTCCGATTTAACCCTTCGCGGATTCAACTCTTTTGCACGCTTTTGCTTCTTTTTATGGTTAAACTATCATAATTTAACTCTTAAATTTGTCTGTACGAGATATCTTATAGCTATCGCATTATTTCTAAGTGACAAATTTTGTTGTGATTGGAAAAATATTTAATCATTGAACAGTAATTAATTAATAATAACATGTAGGTTATTTGAATTTTATTTGTTTAATGATTATATATTTGGTTACAAAAGCTATCTTAATTCCATTATGTCACAAAGATATATTTACGAAAAATATTCGCCAAGTACGCCTTTCTTGAAACAGCTTGAGACGCTTCAACTTATTCTCATTTTACAGTATTACGTAGAAACTCACATTTATTTTCAAACTTCCAAGACACTGCACTCGCGTTTAATGGCCACTGCTCCACATGGGTAGTGCTCCGCGCTTTAACCATTTTTATCTCTTTTAAAATCCATTTATTTATTAGCTTACTTATGGACCTTTAACTTTTGCTCTCATGCATATATTCTATATGTGCTTGAAGTAATGTACCGTTGGGTGTCGCGCGCATGATTCATACCAGCGGCGTAGGAAGTTGCCGGTCGTAAGTGTGTCTGCTTTTACGGAACTCTATGGGGATCCACCCACTTCGGGTAGAGAATTTGTGAGAAATTACCAGAATTCATTACCTCTGTGATTGCGTTCCCTCGCGACCGATCTCTTGGCAGGCTCGTTACCGCCACGTTGAAGCACGGGGAACGGCCAATCAAAATTCGCACGTGCCAGTTGAGAATCGCGAGTTGATGCTCGCTCTTTCGCGTTATGTTTTTTCCCTCGCAGGAATAAAGTTTCTAGTCACGAGTCTCCCTTTTTGCGACGCGACAGCACGTTTAGAAAGCTGCGTTATTGCGCGTGGTGGATTTGAAAAAAAAAAAATGGCTTTATATATACCTCGGACGCACGTTTGCAGTAGTTCATCAAAATACATGAAGCGCACGCTGAGCCGTTCTCTTCTCAACTAATATTCTCTTTTGTATTTCGCCTCGCTATAATTAAGCAAAATTCTTAAATCGCAGAAATCACGCGAAACAAAAAATGACGGTTAATAAGTAGTAAAAAATAAAACGATAAATTATATCATTAACTACTAATTCTTTCTCTTTCTCTCTCAATTGTGCCGTTGTAAAGTCGTTAGTTTTAAAAGACATATGTACGTCCAAGTTGACCAATTTACAGAAGGCTTGTATTCTCGAATGTTCGGCCGCGACATTGTCGGTCAGCTTTGTTCTACGCTCCGGAATTATCCCGTAATGCGAACTTGCGTTTAATTGCCTCGTCCACTGACGTTTGTCTCCGCCGACCTTAGAAACGTTACCGAACAAGCGATTAGCAGGCTCGTCGTGGTTCATGGACACGAACGTCCCGTTATAGTTTGCTCGCGATGGGTCACTCAGTAAGTAGTTGGTTTCCACGATGATTCGTAAGCTACACGACTAGCATATATCATTTGTAAAATTCATTGAAGGAATACATAAAATATTTTCACTCATAATTAATGGTGGTTTCATGTAGTGATTTATGTGAATGATTTTGAACACGAGCAAAAATTTGCCCGGACGTCAATTTCCTTTGCATTATTATTATCAATTTTTAATTAGATGTCTCGGAAATTGATTGTGAAATTGAAACGACGATAGAATAAAGTTCACGTGATATTAAATGCAAAAGAGAGAATTCATGTAACTTATTTACCTCTCTTATTTACACATATCTATTTATCTTTTCTATTTGCAATACATTTAATTTCTAATATGGTATAACTTTTATAATCATATTTTGGCTAAAAATTTATTAAAATGAAGAAATCTTTTTCGATACGATCCTGGATACTGATTTTGAAATCCGTAAATATATAATTCTCCTGTGTATCGATATCTGTTTGTCGATTGTAATTGTTACGTTATACGTTTACGTACACAATATCTATTAACGGACGTTACATAAGGTTCACTGAAATATACCTAAAATTCAGAGATGCTCACCGTGGAGAAAATATCGTGTGCCGCCTGGGAACCTTTTATAACGGTGAAAATTGATAAAAAAACAACGGCATTTTTACTGACGGCGGGAAGGAAAATGTGTATTTTAAGAGTCTTTTTCTTTTGCCTTTAAGCTACGTCGCAAAGGGTAACCGCATCGATCGAGAGGAAGTGCGAGCGCAGTTACAGAAATTTCAGCACGCAAAGGTTGATCGACCTGCGGTTCCGCCTTATGTGACGCGTTTCGCCGCAAGCGCGACCTCGAAACAAAAAGAGGAAACGGGGGGAGATAGAAAAAAAGAAATACGCGTAACGTTTTCTTTCTGTGCGGAGACAAAAGCACCGTTTCTCCTCTAGACTCCGACGAACCGCCCGAAGGCTTCCAGCGAACCGCGTCAAGGGAAGCTACCGCTCTTCTCAACGCAATGTTGAAATTGTCGTCAAAGCTTCCTTATGCGTATATAGGAGAGAATAAAATTGCTAACGACGGGCGTCTAGAATGTCTGGGCAATTCGTTATCACAGAACGTTTTAGGTTACGAGTCGCGTGTAATTCATAAATTTGTGGGAGCTAAATAACAAAACTGATAAAAAGATTTTACAAATATGTTTGCCGAATGCGATAAGCGCAACGTAACGCATAGTATAAATTAACGTCGGGCTATAGATCACCGTAAATATAATTCCCATAAATATAGAAATATACGCAATTTAAATCGAAATAATCACGTCGAACGCAATTATGCTGGGTATAATTGTGCCACATAGCGGTATAATTATGCCGCGTGGGTGTGCATAATTGAATTCTGATTTCCGTTCGCTGTACATATTTTGTAACGAGCGAATTATCTCCCGGCCGGTAATCCATTTTGGAAAATGCTCCGCAATTAGAGTGCGATGCCAAGTGGCGAAAAGTAAATCACGTCACGGGACCCGAAGTGCGAAGTTTCATCGCACGCGACGAAACGCGGGCTTGACCGCGATCTTCGATAGCGAGAGAAAGAGAGAGAGAAAGAGAGAGAGAAAGAGAGAGAAAAAGAGAGAGAGAGAGAGAGAGAGAGAGAGAGAGTAATTCTTTGTTTTTGCGTGCTCCTGGGAGTACATCCGTTACGGTAGCGGTGGGCAGAGGCTAACGGAAAAACGTTTTAATTTACCTGCGGCCGACGACGCGGGGTGACGACGAAAAAACATCGGTGCGGTTTAATCAACGTAAATACCATCGACGGTGAGCGGGGGTGAGGGGGATAGTTTGCCGAGGCACTAAAAAAAAAAGCGCCAACGGGGGGGCCGTTTTACGTGGGACACCCTCGCGGAAAATCGAAGGAACGACACCCCGTACAATTTTTATCGTTTCGAATAGATTAGCCCGCCGTCTCGATTTTCCGGCTATTATATGTCTCACGGTCCTTTTAATTACTGTTACGGTAGCGCGGCCAGCTATTATCGTGCGGATAATATCGTGGTTTTTTTCGCGCAAGACCGTCGGAAGATACTTTGCGTCGTGATTTAGTCTCGTGTGTTATGCTAGAAAAAATAAACAAGTGCAGGTTAAAGAGTTTAACAATCTACGGTCTCTTAATCCTTTACATTTTTTTTCTATATACTCTTGTCTAGTGCGAGTTATATAAAATGTATTTTATTTTGTTACTTGCATTCAGGACATTTAAGTGATTCAAGTATATTGTTCTCCAATTCCTCCGAAGTAGCTCATGTAACTCATGTTAAGTTACTCGAATGTGGTTGTTCGCGACATCGGTACATAGGTACGTGTACATACTGTATCATTAATTGTGAGATATTCTCCGTGTAGGCGAGGTCTGTGAAGTTGACATCCCGAAGTGCGAATTTTTTACAAAATTGATTGTTTGTAATGATAGGCAATATCGAATCATTTATTGTAGTACAAAAAATTAGACTAATTTTTCCGTAAGATTACTATTTGGACACAATTGTTGTTCGATAAATTTTAATCCTGCTGTAATTGCTTAGCGAATAAGAAATGCAACTTTGTCGCGGACTTTTTCGAGTGTGCTGCATGGGTGTCGACGCAAGTCAACATGATGATTACAGTATACGCGACTTCCGGAAGCAGGGGAGAACAAGCAATGACCTTAGCAATCGACGTGGTCGAGCTCGCTTCCTCGATAACCGTCGCCGGACTGATAAACCTCGGAATCGCAGAAAAGATTCCCCTCGATTCCTCGAAAAGATAAAGAATTCTTATCGATCTGTCAATATCGGAGATATTCGATACCGAGTAATTGATAAGGCCGCATCTGAAATTGATCGTACGCTTAAGTTCAGATAATACAGAAGCGGTCAGTTATATTAACGATGAGGAGGAAGGTCGTCGACCGCGCGCGGTCATATATATCAAGATACGAATAACGCGCACGCAGTTAAATTATTAGTTATTCCAGATCGCGTACAAGAAAATTGAAGAAAGAATATCTCTCCTGGCTTATCCCACTAATTACGGCAACGCAGTCGGGGATGATGTAATAAGAAAGTTGGAAATGGAGTGTACAGCTGGTCTTGATGAGAGAAAGCTTCTGCCGACCGGTAGTCGCGCAAACACGCTATAGAACATCTTAATGAATAAATAAATTATTCGCAACGCGATACAAACAGTAGTTTGCCGTACGAAATTTTAGAAAAAGGCAGATAAGCAACGGACACGAACCGTTACTTGAAAAAGAATACGATCAATATCTTCGTTTTGCCGAGAACGGCTGCAACTGCAACTGATGTATTTAGCCGTTCGTGTTAACGGTGATTATGGAAGTAATATCCAGCATGGAATTATTAATAATTGATTCTAATTGTAAGATTAATTCTTAACTTTCCGAGACAGAAAA
This sequence comes from Temnothorax americanus, assembly GCF_048541705.1. NCBI lineage: Eukaryota > Metazoa > Arthropoda > Insecta > Hymenoptera > Formicidae > Temnothorax > Temnothorax americanus. The sequence continues at coordinate 2,907,238 of NW_027509421.1, read as the reverse complement.
AAATAAAAAATTCATAAAAATTGTTCAATTTAGCATTAAATTAAATTTGCATTGCATTTTCGAATATCTTTCTTGCTGTCTCTAAAAGTAGTATATATTGTTGCAAAAATATCAAATAAAAAATTTGATACTTTTAGATACAGCAAGAAGGATATTTGAAAATGTAATGCAAATTTAAATTAATGCTAAATTGAACAATTTTTATGAATTTTTTATTTTTACAACACGTTAATAGAAAAATAGAAAAATATCAAAAGCGTATAACTTTAAAATTAGTGTTATTATATTCACATGTTACTCACATGTCATGTTATTTTATTCACATGTAAATAAATTTCTATAATATATAGGTACTCATTTACAGCGTTAATTCTCGAAATTATCAATTTAAGAATAAAGAACGAATTGTCGTATTTTCGCAATCGAAATGTTACGCCGATCGAAATAGTTTTTATCGTGAATGTTTGAAAAGAAACAAAAAAGGGACGGGCTAATGGGAAATTCTGGGCGCACAACTGGCTTTTGCGGCGTCGCGCAACCATACAATGCCGACGGGCGATTAGCCGGTCTTATCTTGCACTCGAGAGTGCTCCAAACTACCGACGCGAAAATGCGGTCGGCTCGCTACGACGGTCCGGTTCTCCGGGGACGTATTTTCCGTTCGCGAAAAGCCTCGCGCGGGAGGAGCGCGGAAAATGAGAAGCGGTGGCAGAGGCGACGAAGGCCTGTAACTGGTGGAACGGGACACTCGCGGAAAGTAAGACGAATAGAGTCGTGTTTCACGACAGAAAGGATCGGAGCGAGAGAAGGAGAACGAGGAGAGGGATACGCGAGGAAAGGGATCGACGAAGCGGAGGTGGAAGGTGCATGGGAGAAAACGACGTGCATTAACGATATGATGGACGGCGGACGCGGACTCTGTCTATCATATACCTTCATCGTAATGCGCGAAAAAGAGAACGAGCAGGAGGGGAACGCGCGTATCCATTTGACGCGCCCACGCGACGATCGAGCTGCTTTCAGGAACGATACCGCACTCCGGAATAAGATGTATATAAAGTATCCGTGAAAACTGGCGATCGATCCATCGCGGTTGGTCGATCCGCGAAGCGGAGGAGCAAATTAATCTGCGAGCTATAGGTTTATTCCGTTATAGCGTATTAAAGAGAACATTATTTACAGGTTTCGAAATTTAATCCGTCGCCGTTAAAATTCGTCACGCGATCGTTCACGTTCACCGTATTCGATTTCCTCTCGGTCGATTGATTGGAGATTAATAATTCGCGCGGAATGAACTTTCGCCTCACTTTTTTCCTCGTGATCAACGAATACGTGTACGTTTTCCATGCAGAGCGGGACGGAAAGCAGGGAGGGGTTCGGATAAGGGGTCACAAACGTGCAGCTTTATTACATAACCGTAACAGGTTGCCGGTTATTGTAAGGCAGAGCAGAGATCGACAGTGGTGGGGGGAGCAGAGAGGGGTTATACAGAGAGTACCGTGCCACTCAGCGTTATTGCGGAATTACCGTATATGTACGTACGTTGGAACGCAAACAGTGCCTGCACTCAATCCCGAGTGCACGACCCGGCATGGTTTTGAAGCCACCGATGCGGCTTCGATATCGCCGATGATTACTATTCGCTGATACCGTATCCGTGTCTCGTTGTTACGTCACGATCGGCTTATATCGTCGGAGAATACGCCGTTGTTCTGCCGGCGTTTTGCCAGTGCAAAGGGATTGTCGCCGTGTTTACAGATTGGCATACAGTTCGCATCCGAGAGATCAATAATGTACATTGCAGCCTATTTTTTTTACCTGCTGAATACGCTGAATACGTAAATATCAGTTGCCGTTGTCAATCGCCAATTCAACTCTTTTCATGCGCTAAACTATACATCACTATATTTTACATATTTTTTACGTAATACATACGCATGTCTTATAATTATTTGGATAATAGCTTAGGTCAATTCTCTCGCTCTCTTAATTTATCATATTTTTATTATTATTGAAATAATAATATTTTATTTTAATTGCTATTTTTTTTATCATTGATGTAAAAAAATAATGTGCTTGTTGCATCTAACGGCACGGCATATATTCGTATATTATTTTAAACTGCAACAGTGCCGAAGATTGTGCAGTATATATACGTATACAAGTTGGTGCGTGACTCGTTAAATACAAGAGCGATTATAGGACATTGCTCGATGTAGTTTAAAATAGCGTGACAGCCGTACCGAGAGAACACGCCGGCATCTCGAATAATTCGTCGTCTCTTTCGTTGAAATTATTTTCTCAGACTGTGACTTGATTCAGTATGCAGAACACGGCAGCGATGCAATAGAGGACAACGTCGCGTTTTATTATCCGCGACAATAACACCAGCGTGGTGGTAACTTTCGCAATTACGATCCGTAACAGGTAGACATATGGTCCCACTTAAGAATATGGTACTCCGTTCAACAGCACTGCAGCGTTTTAGAAACTTCTCTTAACGGATTTCCGGTAGTAATCCTATAGCGGTAGCGTTATATTCATCGTCCACGCGAGGACGTTGAAACGTGAAACGGATGAAGCACGTACAGATGAATGTTATTACAGATTTAAAAAAGCGACGAATATAATAATTAATTGTCGCACTGGCGATTAATATAAAAAACAAAATTTACGATGCCACATTTTGTGGAGAAAAATATTATAATTTAAAAGAATCTCAGACTTCTCAGTTGGATCAAGTCAATGAGCGAAGTGTACGTTTTAAAATATTATTAGGCAATTAAATTGTCTCTCGTGTTTTATAAATTTTTAAGTATATATATATATGTCCAACAAATGAAATACGAACAGTTCGATAGTTTTTTGCAAACAAGATAAACGATATAATTAAGTACCAAATTTTCCAGTTTAATTTGAAACTTTCCAGTATCTATGAAATACCGTAACTTATGAAAAAAATATATCACAATTAGAAGAACTTAAAAATTTATAAAACACGACAATTTAATTGCCTAATATTTTAAAACGTACACTTCGCTCAATATATATATATATATATATATATATATATATATATATATATGCGTGCGCGATTTTAATCAAATTTCATTCACAAAGTGTTTTCCGATAAAATCACCGGATATTCCCCGGGCAATAACGCCGCGGGCTCACCGCGCGGCCAATGTCTGTTATCGATTATGCGGGCAAACTTATTAGACAGCGATTAGCCCGTTATTCGCACGCAACACGCTGACCCTGTTTCCCCTGGTGACGAATCCGCATGGTACACATGATCAGCCGCAAACCGGCGCGGCGGTGGTATATCCCTTGTCGCAAACGTCGGCGTCGCCACCCCTCGAATCCGGATCTCCACCCTTTCGCCAGGGTACATATGTTGAATACATACGCACGCGTGCGTGACCGTCAGTGCGTGTATACTTTGGATTATCCATGGGATTGCGAACGCGAAATGCGTACGGAGCAGCCTGACACATATTTGGCGTACGCGAGAGTAATTCATACTACACTGCGACTGCGTTCATAAAATAGTTATATAACTATCATATGATATTAGACTGTATAAAATGAACGAGATAAAAAGAGTGAAGAGAAAGAATGAAAATATCGACGGCGAAAAAGAGTTTCTATATTTTATACGTTTGATACATCTCTTGATATCTCAGTTATATATTTAAACAAACATGCACGTTACCTCTTTTATCAGCAACAATCAAATTTAAAGAGATACAATGAAGAAAACACGCACGCATACAGAGATCTATTTCACAATTTAATATAATTACAAAATAATTACCAAGTTTATGATTGTACAACTTTATACATACAAATATTTAATAGACATTTAAGGAAGCAATGTTACTACCAAGTGACGCTCACAAACACAATTTACACGTTATTATCTTTAAATAACAGTCGATCTAAGGTGACATTCTCCAACGCATCTCCGAGTGTTTACGTGTCTCGAACGTCTGACACGTAACTGCAGTAGCGGTGTATATGCAGCGTGACTCGCAAGGCGGAACGTGCGTAACACATAGCCGGAGTTGCGCGGAGCGTAAACGTCCCTGTGTGACGCATGTCGGATCGACATCTGTCTTTCTCTATCTAGCGCAATCTCTCTCAAATCTTTAAATCTCTCGAATGGATCGATGAACATATTTCAGATTTTTGCATTGGGAAGTAAGTCGAACTTCGGTGCTTTACTTGCCTCTCGTAATTTTCGCTTGCTTGCATTTCGGCGGACATACTATAAACGTCAAATTCGCAATGATTTATGTACAGTCGTGAGAAAGTTCGCGCGACCTCAAGTTCGTCACGGTAATTAATGGCCCCGTTAATGGCTAACTAATCGATCGAGGTTACATCAAGGCAGACCAATCACCGCGCAATGCGACAGATTGCCCGCATATAAGCAGGACATCTCGGGTCATCTCTGCATGCAGGACGTATCTAGTCCTGGCATTACACCTATTAATGTACATTATAATATTTGCGATAAACGTTGCCTTTTATAAATTATCTTTATGGCATATATATACATATAACAGTCAATTAAAATCACAAAAAAATTTTTCAGGAATTACAGTTCTGAGGTTCCATCTTCCTCGATTTAACTTGGAAAATATGAAATCGCGTTTCTATTGCAGTACCGTAACCGAACGGGATGCAGATTTTTAAGGAACACGAAATTATCGTTCCTACGTCTTGTCGGTCCTTTGGATTCACGATCTTCCCTTCAGTCGCGAATTTCCGCCGGTATTTCGTTCAATAGTCCTTTTCAGAAACGGGATTGGATGACTTGACGATGACAGCGCGCCCCCGAGATAGGTACCTGAAGAAGGATGGTCCGCGATGTTCTCTGGTCGAGGAGAACGGAAGGAGAGGGTGGTTATAGATACGTACAGAGAGGCAAAGCGAGGACGGTTGGCGGTTGATTTGCTCGGTTTGGTCCAGACAATACCGAGACGGTGGCTTTGTCTCGTATAACGCCGTTCAAGCGCTCTGCCTCCTTTGCCGACTCCTTATGGTTTGCTAACACACACACACACACACACACACATACACACACACACACACACACACACACACACGAATGCATGCGTGATTTCACATATATGTCGCATACAAGCGTATACCAAACTCGCGCATCAGATCGCATCGTAAATTGTACGGTAACGCGTCCGTTACCGTCTTCCTTTGCCTATACAAGTTTGTCCACCGTCGCTGGCGAGCAGAATCGGAGTTGGTTGTTTGCGTGAGTCGTCTCTGATATAGTATATACGCAGGATATTCCATCGATATCAATACGTTTGTGAATACATATTGATAAAAATAAAAAATAGAGAAGAAAATTCGAAGAGAAAATCATACTTCAACAAATCTTATAATAAAAAAGAAGATAAAAATTAACGTTTGAATAAGTACGCCGTTAGGTATAACATCAAGAAAATCAAGTAGCGAGAATAACACGCGAGACAAGAGCGAGAAGAAATTGTAGAAACTGTTGCATTATTATTTCATATCTATATAGTTCTCCGCGAAAAAAGAAACAGAAAAGAAAATTTAAAAAGAAAATAGACGTGATTTATACAATGTACTCTATAAGACAAGAATCTTGCAACGCATTTGCAAAGTCTGTCCTGACGGCGTATCATCTTGCGGCGTGTAATCTGCACTCTGATGCAGCCTTGGTCCACATTGCAGCTTCTTTGACGGGCCGCTACGTCTGTCGCACTGTCGCTGTACCGTAAACTGTATATTGTATACCGAACAGCGCACATAAACAGAAGTTCGGTCTTTTCCTTCTTGGTTCTCCGTTACGCTACTTCCGAACAAACGCAGGTATTTTGTAAAATAGGTATCTTTATATTGCAATACGTGTACGTTACACGCGCACTGTTCTTCTCTCAAAGATTTCTTTAGGATTTATTTCCTTCCATATGAAGAAAGAGAAAAATAATGAGAAAAGTTACGGCATCCAAATGTTAAGAATGAAACTGTTACGCATGTATGTGAATGATGTGCGGCAGACAACTGAATTAGAAATCTGAACGGATAATCTTAATTAATCAGTTAACGCAGCGATACTGCAAATGGCTTTTTCCGATGGGCTCGTAGGTCATTGTTAAAGGGCGTCGCCGGGATCGAAGATCGCCATCCGAAACTGCCGACAGAGGTTTCCGTCTCCCCCTATATATTACCTCGTTTCACGCTCGATCGTGCTCATTGAATTCGCGCGCCCCAATTTTGCGTCTCTCCGATATTTCGCGTCTTTGTCGGCCGGGTCGCGACTGCGAGGATGCATCGGTGACATATGTTACGCCTTCCATTCTCGCACCCTTCTCTCATCCCGTCTTCCCCAACTACTCGCGCAATTTGTACGATAAGTACACGGTGGACGATTCGCGCATCTGCTGCGTCTTCGACGATTCGCGGCGCTCCGTCCGATGGGGGGGGGGGCGGACGGAGAGGGCGTGAAATTGAACGGAAGTCAATGGCGCATTAACGCAACTCGATTACGACTGTCGCGCGAAGAGGGACGCCCGGTCTCGCTAAAATGTTTAAAGAAATGATTATTACGTTTGCTACTATGGATACCAGCTAGCTGCGAGGCGAGGGAAATGTTTAGGCAGAGATGCCGGTCATTACGTAGAGAAATATTGGCTCTTTCGATGAATAATGTCCGGGGGTTTTCACAACGCAAACCCACGAAGTTTTTACGCTATCGCGATAAAAAGTGCCAGTTAATTCGGTGCATCTTTATTCGCTTTGAAAATTACAGCGAACACCAATTAGAGTATCACGCATTATATCGTATTATATAGCTGCTTCATTTTAAATTAATTTATCAGTTAATAGTGTTTTATTGCAAATATTTTTTAAATATTTTCTTTTAAACGACTCTATTATGAAAGATTATTCGAACAATTTGTGCAACGGTGCCGACACGAATATACATAATACTGCAGCGCCCGAGACATTACTCATCAGAGGAGATTTGCTTAATGCGATATACAAATAAACATACAGGTATACGCTACAACGTTTTCAGCGATAAGCTTCTGCAGTACGCAAAAAAGACGGTGAAAAGCTCGGTCGAAAATAACACGCGAGTCGCAGTCGCGCCGCGGGTCAAGCCATGTAAAGCTGAAAAGCGAGATAAAGGGAGAGCAGCAGCAGTGCCGCGGTCATCGTTTTCCCGATTCGAGGGCCACGCATTCACGTCGGCGCGCCGCGCGTCGCGCCGGTGATTTGCGCTAATTTGTCGCGTCGTACGACGGTGTTGTTTCGCGAAATTCCTTGCCGCGGCGCGGAACGCGCGACGGCAATTCGTCATCGAGCGAGCCTTAATAATTCTTCCGCAGCTATCCCCGCGGCGAGTATACGCGCTCGCTCGCTCGCATTCGGGGCGAACAACAGTTGGACAACTTCGGCGACCACGTTTTAGGCGGGGTGTTGGGTATATATCCGCGTTAAATCACCGCGCCGGCCGGCTATATACGCGCGAAAACGGGGCAACGCACCGTTCTCTCGACCGTCGCGAAAGATTCCGGATGGGCGGGCGAACGAGCCCTTTTAACCTCCGCCATCTATATCGAGCTTAAAACTGTTTAACGGCGGTGCCGTTCCGTAAATTGCAATTTCTCCGACCCGGCCGGCACTGCGGGCTGCGCGAGAAAGCCGGCGCGACGGAGGCGTCTCGGTTGCGAGATGAGATTTTTTTTTCTCCGAGAGCTTGCTCCCGGAGTATATATATGACGCGATCCCAACGATGGGAGATCTAGAGGCCGAGCTCGCAATTGAGAGGAGAGTGTTGAGCGGAACGTAATTTTTATAAAATTGTAGCGTGAAACGCGAATGCGCGGTGGAGTTTTATCGCGGTAATATCCCGTGAAATTGCGTATGTACATTTGGCACGTTATAGTGTGCGGCGGGTGCAGATTTTATGGATTCACCGTGGCAGCGGTTTACTTAACTCAGCTTTTTAGAAACTTGAGAATCGCAATCTTAAAATTGAGAAAATAATCTTTATATTAATATTTTTCTAAAAATTTGAAAACTATATATCAATTTTGACATTTTTATAATTTTTTATTCGAGCTAATCTTTAAAATATGTTATCAAAATATTGTACCGAGTACTTATAAAGTGCAGTATACATATATATTTCTATTACAAAGGAATCGCTATACAATGCGGGGAAGCTGGGGGAAGCCAAGCCGCAAATTCGGACGTTCAATCTTTTAAATGGACTGATTCCAGCGAGTCACTTTAATCTCTTAAAGGTTCGCCTTCGCGCTTGTTCGCACCATGAAATCGCTGCGAGTAAGTTGGTGGATTTGGGAAGTTCGCGAGCGTGACTGAAATCGAAGTGGAAACGGTTTACGATCGGCTACTGCCATTATATCGAATCTCTATATTCGGATTTCATCCAAGTTCGCCGCTGTAATATCGATCTACCTTCACAGGGCTCGCTCCGTCACTTTCTGCTTTCCCGCAAACTATCACTGGGCATAAGTAGCTCGATCTGTTTACATAGCCAACAGTCGACTGTCTTTTTAGTTTCATATTTGAAAGGCGGAAGGACGTATGAAACTTATTATCTTCTTAACGGAAGCCCGCAAAAATCCGAAATAATGTAAATGCGTATTTTAAGATAATTAATTGCTTTAAAATATATATAATAATGTAGAATAACGTAGATTTTTAACATTTTTGTTTGAAATATTTTAAATATTTTTATTTTTAAAGATATATTTAAATTTTAGTATAATAATATTATATATAATTTGGATTGTAAATGTAATATTATTTAAGCGTGTTTTTGTTGTGACAGATTTATTATGTTACTATATACATAGTTTTTAAATCAGAATATTTATATATATTATAGGGAAATCTAGTTTGAGTTACTTTTTTAATAACTTGCGCGGAGTTTGTTTTCCCAATTAAAACGTTAGAAGCTGAATGAAACCGATAGTTTTGAACTTACTCCTTTCTGCTTTCGAGGATCAAAGTTGTAGACTCATCAACGGAAAATAATTAGTTTTTAATTAACTCTTTACATTTAATTTATTCTTTTAAATATCTTGGCTACCGCAGAAATCCACTAGATGTAACTCGGACTGTCAGAAAACTTCTAACGTAACATTTTACGTTATCTTAGCTACTGATTATAAATTGGAGCGTTATAATTCGTCCAGTTCTCATTCTTGAAGTAAAAAAAAGCGATGCTTCAAAGTTCCATATAAGTATCAGATGAGATAGTCGACTTGCATTTCTCTCTTCATTGTTATTTTGAAATTAAGTTTTAACATTCAAATTCTCGAAATAATAACGTTAATTTTTAGAATTTAGATTTAAAATATAAAACAATGTAGATATAAATAACATTTTTTATGATTTTTTATCTTCCATTTTTTTTAATATTTAAATACAGTAATTTACAACGCACCGACTTATCTTTTAATTTTTATCATATTTTAATTATTATTTATATATTATGTTACATTATTATATATGCGTATTTCTTATTTATCAAGTTTTCTTTTAGTTTCTTTAAAATTGTTTTTCAGTACTTATTTTTAATGTCTTGCATTTCTAGTTTATAAATAATCTCTCGAGTATTAAATATGCTAAATTATCACTAATTTTTTAGTTTATATGTAACATTTTCTCTTAATTTATTATTTGATGATCAAGAAATTATAGCTTGTTTTTTATGTGATATATTTGAAAGTTAAATATCGCAATTTTTTGTTATCGGATGTAGGTTAACGGTGCGTTTAAATTTCGAAATATTTCTTACACTACTTATTTGATTACTGATTATTACACGGTCGAAACGCCATAATTCTGTTTGCGTAATTGAAGTGGAACGAAGACGCGGCTAGTTCGGCGTTTTACAAGAAAACCCGGCAAAATTGCTGGCACTTAAGCGGAGAATGCTGATGTACTCGCATACGTTCCGGAAAATCGTAAAAGGGAAAATTCGTAGGAATAAACCCCCGCGAATGTGCGGTGGAAGCGGTAAAGCTTAATTACCGTTAGTAGCACTGGAGAAATCCTAGTTCTAGATTAACATTTAATTCTTCGGCGAAAGTGCACCCTTTAACCCTTCTCGGGCTTGGAAGCGGATAACATGTCGTACGTGCCGTGTCGTAAATTCGGATAACAACGAGCAACGTGGCAGTTCGTATATTTAACTCATTGTTCTTTTTAGCGCGCAATACCTCGGTATTATTATTATTTCGCAGTCGAACATCGTAACGAACGAGAATATTAACGAGGGGAAAATTTTCTGATAGCTCGACAGTTAACTAAGTTCGTCGTGTTCCGTACTGGTTTATTTCCACATGCGAATGTTCGGTTTAATTACTGAGGATTATTATTTTGAATAATCTATAGGATATCGTGAAAATAAACGTTGTGGATTATTGAAATAGCGCCGCGATGCAATGCAAACTTTGTTAAAACATCCGGGAGATAATTTAGTTATTGCCTTTTCATTGTTCCTCCGGCCAATTATCTGACATCTTGTTTTCCGCGAAAGTCGGAACTAATGAATATCGTAATTAATCTTTCTGTGCCATCCTGTAATTTTAGGCGAGCACCGAATTGCAATGGCTCATGAAATTCCGAAATAAAAATATTCCTAATTATACCCAGTACGTTTGTGCTAATCGGATCTTTAATACTTTATCCGCCGGGTATGAAAGAGCTGGAGACACGCCAAGGCTGCATTCCGTGGTCGCGGTTATTAGACCTTCCAACTAACGCGCCTAATTGTGTGGCGCGTGACCCCCTGAACCGCGCGCCTTACTCCCACGCGGCCCATTATGTATTCGCCGTCCTGCTTCGCGCACGGAAATCGTCCAGAAGCAATAGCCCAACGTGTTTGAACGAAGAATCGGTCGGTCGACGGAGGCTTGAGTCACACACACATAGACACACCCCGGGGGCATTAATATAAATTTCAACGGTGCGCTCCGCCGCATGCGGAATCGCGCAATGTGTCCCCCGCGTAGGTGTGTAATCCTCCACTCGAACGACGGGCATTAGTTACTAATTCACACGTCGTCCGCAACCAGTCTTCCAGTTTCGTCTAGGAACCGTGGCTTTTGCGGCTGTCACACGTGAAAATGTAACCGTCGCGTGCGGTTCGATATTCCTTTGCATATACATCGTAAATGACATGGTCGACGTCCTGGTGCAAATTTACTATAAAGATTTGTCGCGACAAAATTCCACGGGAATGCTTTATACGTTTGAAACACGTTACAAATTGCAGGAAATTTCAAGAGTTTTTCTATTCAACAATGTTCATATCTTCCATAAATCAGCAATCAAATTTCTGACAAACCGGCGGTTGTAATTTCTGCACATTTTTATATACCTCTATATAGAATATAAGAAAAAAATATTTTCTAAAATGTGCTAAACTATAGCGAAACTATATACCGTAAACTAAAAATAATAAACGCTAAAAAAACTGAGGGGGAAAAAATTTAATAGCTTTTTGTTTCGGAAGCGCTTCAAAACCGATTGAATTCAAAACACGCTGAGAGCGATGAAAAATACAGAATTTTAGAGCGAATGCACTTCACTGCGTTTACAGTGTACACCTCCCTCACTGATGTAACCCGATCTAAAACTTGCCCGACCTTGATATAAACCGATCTCCGCCGCCAAAAACGGCGTGCCTCTAATTTAAACTGCATATGCGGAGTCAACGAATCGCGCGTGTTTTCAGACGTGTTTCAACTCAACGTTTCGTGAATAATTTTTTAATTGAGAAGTGTTTTTTTAATGCTTTTTTGTATGTTTGTAAAACCTCGCGGTTATACAGCTTCTGTATAAAGGTATCGCGCGGTGTCTCATTCATATATGTCCAACGACGTGATTTTGCGTGACCTGGACCACTCAGAAGTTAACTGCCTGAATACACCTGAATACACGCGGCGCGGCGGTATTTTCAACGCTGACTGACGTGAGTGAACCGACGAATTCTCGTCGTAGTTTTCTTAGCTTCCTCGCTCTCGCCGGTGCCGTAATAAGCAAAAATAATCTCCGTGAGCAGCATTTCATCGGAGTCCTCGTTGCGTACACGGTTGGATATAAAAAGCACGGAGGCATAGGATCTCGAGCGCCGCGCGGAGTTTTTTTCAATCTGTCGGAAAGCAGCTCGCCGCGATAAGAATCGCAATTCTGTTCCTTGTCGATATAACGTTGAGAGGTGATTAAATTCGCTTCGTAGGGATGTAACCAAGTAATATCCAACTACGGACAAGAATTTTTAGCAATATCGCGTATATATTCGTACTGATTAAAAGCCGGCGAATTCGAATATCATAAATAAGCTCATCAAAATTTTCGTTGAAAAAATCGCGAGGGAATAATGAACACTCTGAATTAATTAATTTTAATTAATTTCTGCGATAATTTATTTATCTGTACTTCAACAATATAAAAACTTTCCATTACTAAATACTACATGCACAAGTTTTATTGGAAATATAAGATAATTTATAATGCAGCATATTTTATCTTTTATTGTTAATTAAAATATGTCTTGAACATTATATATTAATAATTTTTATATCTTTGATATAAATTGTAATTATAAAGCTCCTAAAGTTTATATAAAACATAATTGTTATTGTCTCATTTTCATTAAGAAGTTGCCATAAATTATTACATTAATTCTCAGTTGTTTAGAATTTTAAAATTGCTAATGCTATCTGATATAAAAATAAGTATTTGCAGCGTGTATAGCGTGCGTGGCCGAAATCTGGCGCGATAACTTCTGGTACAGCTATAGCTGTGCAGCGTGTCAGCGATTGTGTTTCTTACTTAACCAAACTGCCGTATTTTGCATAGCGTAACATATGCGAGTTCGGTCTAATTGAGTTACAATCTGCGAACGCTTCGATGGTTTCGTTCGCGCCGCGGTAGCTTATCGCGCTGTCGATGATAGAAAAAACGAACTGTTCCTATTAGATGGTTTTGTCACGCAGAGGCGTATGGTCCTCGAAGCGCGAGTGACAGGAATTTGATTCCTATCGAAAATTGAAAAAGCTCTGTGTGCTACGCCGCGCAATCTTTATGGAGATGAAAACTACGGAGCGAACAACACACAACGACAAACAAAAATCTGATTTCGTCCGCGTCGCTCGGCCGAGTAACGCTTTTCAAATCGTCGTGCCGCATGTCATTCATATTCTGACGTATATCTATGTACTTGCACGCTCGTGTAAGTTTAGCACGTTTTACTTTTGTTCTTGTTTGCGTTTCTACATGAATCTTTTCACTTTATTGAACTTTAATCTTCGATTTGCTTGTCGTTGCATATACTTATATTACATGTTCATCGCCATCGATCGTTTAAAATTAGATATTAAATAAAAATTAGATAATCAAACCATCGATTTTTACGAACTGAAAAAATAATAAGATAATATGCAATCTTAATTGAATTTCTGTAATTATATGCATGTATGAATAATAAAAAATTTTAAATTTGCTCTTTTAAATTAGGTTTACAATTAGGTGGAATGATACTATATCTATAACAGTATCTAACATGTTAGATTCTGTCATTATTTTTAATAGAATAGATTACATTTATTCTTTATTATCAGAATCTTATTTTACTTTCAATTTAATTATAATTTTGATCTGACATATATTTTTTTCTAACATATTAACAATGTAAATAAAACGCCTTGCAATTGTGTGTGACATTTTATAGCATGAGATGTATTAACTAATTAACATGTCTTTCTTAGAAGATTATCTCGGAAAGTTTTTATGCTAAACAAATCACATAGGTCTGATTATGAACTTGATAAATTTCAAAGTATTTAAAGTACTCAAAATAAATTCGTGCCAATTAATCCGCAGTAAAATAGCACGAGTCGTGAAAATCACGTAAATGCGAATTATTGTCTCTTTTATCTCGAGATAGCGCGTGCGCTTTCGAAATTTAATTAATCGCGCTTACGCGACGAGAAATATCGGCCAGGTGCCGAAAATTAAATCGTCAATAAAGCCGATGCGGTGGACCGCGTCGACAACATTTGAAATTAACGATTGTGTCGGTTGCGCCAGAGCGTGTGAAGCGGATTTCTGTCCCTATATGTAATGTGTGTGTATACGTGCGTATAGATATTCGTATACATATAGACCGCCGGACCTTTTATCCCCGTGACAGTTTCGGATAAAACGTCCCGGTAGAGCCGAATAATTTCCATTCCGTTAAATCCATTTACGCCGAAAGATCCGCGAGTATTTTGAAAACGAGCTTAAATCGAGTCGTAGATGCTTCCCCATCCACGCCATACTTACCAGAGCGGGATCTTTCTCGTATTACCATTGCAGCCACCGGAATACGAGCTCGCGCCAGTATCGAAGTCTGCATAGTCGACGTAATCCGTATACGGTCACAAAATATCGGATGTACGAAGAAAGCTCCGGCGGAAGCATCGCGTTTAGGAACCGCCGCAGTATCATTGCTCATCGATGATCGCGGTGCGCTATTACAGATTTGTGCGCGATGTGCGCAGGAATATCCCCCTATTCCGAAATAGTGGGCACTTTTGCTCGGCGGAATGTTCGAAGATTTGCATGAGATCAGGGTTCGTCGTGGAGTTTCGCTTTGTGGGCTATATATGTAAATTGTTAAATCCTGAATATCAATCGCTAACGCTCGACGTTTTATGAATATTACATGGGTTTAAAAAAATCAAAAATCTCACATATAATATCATGAATATTATATAATTTTATAATCAAAGTGTTAGAAAGACTTAAGTAAGTGCAAACATTCAATAAGAGAGATTAATTATTTTTTACACTTTATTAAAGGTAATTCGGATTTAAAGGAAATAGCTTACGGATTTATCTGCCGTGTTCTAACTTCTAACGAAGATAAAAATCTTTTCTTGACATACGTACGTTTTTTTAGCCCGATGTATGACTCTCTGCACAGAAACGGCGGAACAAACAGGAATGGCGCGAAAGTAAGACGGTAATGCATTCATGAATGGCCCGAATTCTGCAAGAAACGGCATTACTTTGGTGGCGGCAGTAGTTGGTGGTGGTGTAGAGAAAAGGTGTCGCGTCGGTATTCGCGAGGGTGTTAGCTGCTGACGGTGTTAGTGGTAGTACCTCAGTGGTGGCTTTTCCACGGCCGTTACCCGGCACAATTCTCGGAAATATTTCCAGCTCCGTGTGTAAAATCAGTGAATTCCACGTTGCGCTTTTCCGATACGTAACTCACGCTCCTCCGCCTCCACTGCCATCGGAGCCCTTCACTGCCGTTCTCATGGCGTCTGTTTCGCAGTTTCGCAGCGGTATGGTCCGCACTAACGTCGCATTCTTCTACTCCTTTATCGGCCCTCGGCCTTAGCTTAACATATATGAACACAAGTACAGACGATGTAATTAGACAAACGGGTATTGAGTTGAATAGAAAATTCAATACTTAAAGAAATTCTAGTGAACCTTGTGTTACTTTCAACTTCCTTAATAAGCTCGTGACACACAAAATACGTTGAAGATTTTCCAACATTAAAAAAAAAGAAGATTGTTAATTGATTCTCAAATTTTTAAAATTAATTTTTCCGGAAAATCTCGAAGAAAATAAGTTTTTTCTACAAGAAACCATCTTATCGTGACTGTATCACGATTTTTCGGGGTACTTTGTGCACATATATATATACCGCATTCTTTCGGAAGAAACTCGCTTTGTTCTTTACCTTCTGTTCCATAATTGCCGACCCTCAAGATGTCGTCGTCGTGAGCGCGAGAAATATTAGACAGATGCCAGGGTGCGAAGAGCCAAGATCGTCCGCTTTTGCGCGAAATGTTATACCTTTTATTCTTTTATTTCGAGGCGAGTAGAAGCGAGCAATCGACTTTGATCACCGACGCGGGAAATGAGAGATCGGTCGCAAAGAGAATTCCAGAAATCAAGCAAAAGTCAACGGGATGAGGAAAAATAGCGAAGTTATGAGGGAACTTGGTTTCAAGAATTAAGAAAATGCACACACATACAGCAGATGTGTATAGATTATACACAATTTATTACGTAAAACAGGAACGAAGTAACCAAATATCTTCCTAACAATAAAACATGATAAATTTTATACTTGATGACATTACGTCTCTTTAATCGTAGTTAAGAGGTTCGAGCATCGTTCAAATATCATGT
The DNA here is from genome assembly GCF_048541705.1 of Temnothorax americanus. NCBI lineage: Eukaryota > Metazoa > Arthropoda > Insecta > Hymenoptera > Formicidae > Temnothorax > Temnothorax americanus. The sequence goes on along the minus strand of NW_027509421.1, from coordinate 2,891,001 downwards.
TTGCTTGCATTATCTGTTATCAATATTCATTATCGGTTGCTATAATCAAACAAACGAAATTATCGTGTATTATTATACAATCTTTTACTTTTGAATTGTGTGCGCCGCGGAACAAGTTTGCAAATAACAAAAATTACATTTTTAATTACGAAGCGAATTGCCAATGTCAAGGTGAGCATTTAATCCGTCTCAAATTTATTATCGATTTGTCTAATTAATTATAGTAGGGGAGACCGGGGCTAAGCCGACACTATTTTTTCAAAGGCAATTTTTAATATTTAATTAAAATATTTAGGCAAATTTTTTCAATGGTATATATTTAAAGAGTGTTTCTTCAGGTACAAAATTGATTCAGGAAGTTTTGCTGTACGTCGCTTTGTTTTGCCGCCAGGAAAGGAAAAGTGACGCGAAGACAAATTTTCAAATTGAAAAATGCCGGGGTAAACTCGACACTTTGCCTGATCGACACAATTTGGAACTTATTTTTTATTGTCTGAAACTAAATATACATTTGTTTATCATGTATTTAGAAAGTACAAAAATTTAGAATTAAGTAAAACAATCATTGGAAATAATGAGAAATTGTTGAACATTCAATTATTTTCATCTGAACTCATGTCTGAAAAACAATTTATGCAAGTAAGTTCGCGATTACACGTGCGCACACATTTGTCATGGGCCATATGCTGCATTACAAGCATCGTTTATTATTGGGAACCAATAAAACAGCGTGTCGACTTAGCCCCGAACGTCGTTTTTTACTTTTGTTACTCCAAAAATATGCAAATATTATTATCGGATTCGTATAAAGTATCGAATTTCCCATCAAAATTCAAAATCACTTACCGGTAGATTCGCAAGAGTAAAGCTCGATGAAAGAATAGACATTTTCGAGAGATCAGAAAAATCATTTTTTACTTAAAAAACGCTTATGTCGCGTTAAAAATTACACTATAACTCAGAATGTTACCAAATTCCGTTGATAATACTGGCACATAAAGACGCATTTATATACAGTAGGAAAGGCAAGTTTTTACGATAGATTTAAATTGGTAAAAAGCCTAGTGTCAAGTTTACCCCGTTGTCGGCTTAGCCCCGGTCTCCCCTATCCCAAATCATTTCCGCCAACATTGATTAATAGTGAATCAACTGATAGTTTTTCTTTTCTGCCACTATCTCTGGAAGAACGTAGAAAATAATAATTAAGTCATAATTATATCTTTATTTAATGTTTGTTGTAATGCATTTCAGCAGGTAATGCTGAGACGTTATCATCTTATTCGGTATCGCGAAATCGATAGTCGCGATGTGCTTCTTAAAGCAGAAATATTGCAACTTCGATTTTAATAAAGGTTCGCTCCGTGTATCGATCCGTGCTAAATTGATGCGATTTTTCACGTCCACGACCTATAGTTTGGCATTTTTCCGAGAGCGCATATATAAGTAAAATCTATCAATATCTATGGCATTTGCTATGTTTAACTTATTGTTTCCTTCACTGTTGCACCATAATGTATGTGTGCAACTATTACATATTTTCTATCAGTTTTCTTTCATATATATATATATATATATATATATATATATTTCATTATATTTTAATTTTATTATATTATTTTGCATGTTTCTTTGTTAAATTGATTCTAAACTTCCTTAATCTATTTTACTTCATGAATATATTTAAATTATTCCGAGATTAGATATTATATCAAACGACAGATATTGTAGTAAAATAGTTGGATTCCTTTATAATATTATAATATTATTATACCGCAAGTATAATAGTAGCCGAGTAATTTATAGCCAGCTCAACATTAATACGGCTGTAAATATCACAAACTGTTGCGTGTTCGCTTAAATTACAGTCGTCCATCTTTGTAACGGCTGGAATACATTATTGCCGTCGGAAGATTTCTCGATGACCGGTTAAATCGTCGCACATTTAGATGCAACTTTGGTGAATAGACCTAGTATATGAAGTCATTTGAACTGTGGCATCTATAAGCCACGCCGCTATAGAAATAAACTATAAGATTTATTGTATTATTATACGATAAGTGAATTTTCAACAATTATATTTTAGAAATACGTTTTCGCAATTATCGAAACCGTTTTTCTCTTCCAAGATTCTTAAATTTTCTACTTACCGGGTCAATTTCAAGGGGAAATATTCCTTTTCGTCGCGTCTGTCTTTGATTTTCGTCAGTGCGAATGCGCGGCTTATTCGTGCGCGTCGTGGGGTCAATCTTCATTCCGTTCATTCCTTCTCAATCCATCGAGGCGTACAAACGGTCTCAAGGGCAATCAGAAAGACGAGACACCCTTATTTGCCAATGCTGACTGTGTTGCGCGCCTTTATCGCTCGTGTATCCGAGGGTGCCGGTTCTTCGCGGCCCGTCTCTTTTCGACGACGTTCCGCTTTTTCTGCTCAACCACTCGATGTGGAAAAATACACTGGGGTTGGAGAAAGAGGGAAAGGAAGAGAGACAGAGTGAGAAGGGAGGGGGAGAAAGAAACAAACAAAGAGCTCCCTCCGATTTAGGTTCGAGGTTTTGCAACATGTCGCGTGGGATGTCACGACATTTATCCCCCAGTTTTTCGTCCCCTGAGCGATATTACAATTTTATGGTCTCTTCTGCATTTGATGGCAATGATTGTTCCAAATGCGCGTTTTTCTGAAAGAAACATTATGTGTTGAGTGTAAACGTGAAATTAGATTTAAGCAAATTGAAATAAATGCCATGGAAAATTAACTAATAGCAAATTAAATGCAATAGCAAATGCTTTTAGGAAAGACAGTGAAGGATTAATTACGACGGTCGTATATATACTCAAGGCGATATTTAATGAAGATTGAATTATTATTCACGTCTTTTAAGGATGATGAAAAGGATTTTTTAAAAACTTTAAATGAGCACGCAAATTGAGTTAAAATGAAAAGTGCGAGTAAAAAATTTGGGATATTTGTAACTTCTCAGATCAGGTTGTCTCAAGTTTTCTTATCTAATATCGATTACATATCCATTCTCTTTGATATTTTGCACAGATTTAACTCAATAATTCTTATTATATTATTTGTAGCTGATGTCATAAACTTTTGACTTCCGCTGCATGTAGGTACGACGGACGGAGAATGGAATGTAGGCCACAGGAATTTTTGAATAGAGTACGGAATTATTTCCTAGTCGGATATTTTTTGCGAGAACAGTTAGACAGTAATGCAAGTTTTTATGCTCGTCAACTCGCCGCTACGCTCTTGCGCTCTCCGCATATACGTCCCTCTTTGTAATTTACTTAGGAATTCTTTTTCTCGTATATAGCTGTTAGACTTTTCGTTGTTTTCTGTTTCGCTCCACATTCCCATTTTTTCCCTTCGTTACCTCGAAACAGGGAGAGCGTACAATGGATGCAAAGGAACGAAAAGAAATAGCGGGGTTCGCTGTTGTTTCGGGATCACGTCGTGTCGTAAATACCGTGACAAACCTTTGTGAATCTGCAGTGTTTCTTCGCTCTGCCTTAGTTGTAAGAAATTACAGACGTTGGTCGTGCGGTGAATTTTATAATTTTCAAGTTCTTCAAGCCGAACGTGCTGCGCTCGCTATATATGACAATATAATCCTTCTTTGAGTTATATAGAAATATTTTATCTTGCTATATATTCATATGAGGAAGAAAAATAATTCCCCGATCTGCTAAAACGTTTTTACAATCTCTTAAACGTTTATTGATATAATTGTCCGAAAAATTGCAACTCTTTTCTCAATTTTATCATTCGTTTTCAAGTGTCAATAAACAATTTCTCCTTTCGCAAAATCTAATGAAAACTCTCGGGACGCGCGCGCGCGCGCGTGCTCCGCCAATTTATTTTCACTTCAACGTTTGGTATATGATAACCCGTATGTTTTATGAAGGCGCGGAATGAAATGCGATGCAGTAGGGAGAAAGGAGAAAGAAATGACGCGCATGCCACGTTCGCGCCGTTGATTCTCGGGCGATATGTTCCGCCCCGCTTTCAATTTTGCGCAAAAGTTGAAATGATATCGCTCCGTCTCGGGGAGAAAGGAGTTTACGACGCGTGGAGATTGAAAGAAGAAACTTGGTAGGCGACGCCGCCCGGCGGGCCGGCGCGCGTCAGAATTTAAATCCTTTTAAGCAACTTCCTCATTTCCCCGACGTTTATAATTCATGGGAGGCGGCGCCGGCGGCGGCGGCAAGCTTGGAAAACTGTGCCGTGAAAAACATCTCGACCCTAGTAAACCGAAACGTGCGCGCGTGCGGCGCGCGCGCACGTAAATTTCCATGGAAAAAGGATAGCCCGTAACGATTTACTCGCTTTTGTACCCGCACCTCGGGGAATGTATTCATGAATTATGCCTGCCGCTATTCCGCATCTCGTGGACGAGAGTATGCAGATGCGACGTGGGCCCGCGCGCGAGAACGCATATGACACACTGTGTTACAAATAATTATACGTTAATTAACGCGAAAACGTATACGAAGACGAGGTAGAGACCATTCGTCGTTTTGCAACGCTCGCTCGTTCGCCGCTTGAATATAAACGTTGCGTGGAATTAAAAGCCAAAGCGCGCGTATTATAATGTAATCCATCGGGAAACAACATGCGGGAATGGTAGCTTTTGCCACGCGATGCGCTATCAAGTTTTCATTACGTGGATTAGTACATCCCTTTTTTTAATTGGGTTAATTACTGTAATTTCTTGTCGCTGACTCTTATGGGATAATGATAATGTGCTTAAAATAACGTGGAACACGAACCGTATAACGCGTCCAGTGAGGCCCGAACGGAATTTCCATTTTTCGACGAGTTTTCCTAAATTAACTCTTTGCTCTTGATAATATTCCAGATCCATCATTGTTCTACGTACGTCTAGTCCTTTCTTGATGCATTAACTGGCATGTCGTTAAATGCAAATTAAATAATACCGCTATATATTATGATGTGAGCAAATTTCCTCGAGCAAATATGATAAAACACATCTATTTGCTCAGTATCTCAGTAAATGAGTAGTAAGAATTGACAGAGTTTGAGAAAAAAGAGAGAGTAGAGGAAGAGTGCGTGTGGTGTATGTGTGTGTTGTTTATAAAAAAATATTTATTAAAATATTAATTAGCTGCACCTTTTTACCTTTGCCAATTGCCGTTGCATGGTATCTGATATAAATTCTTGATTATTACTTAATTAAGCTTTAATAATCAGCAATATCTTGCAATTTGCAAATCGCGCACTACGACATGATTGATTAATTCATGTATCTTTTTATTCTTTTCGTGAGATAATTACTTACAATTAATTTTTTTTCCTTAACTTCAAAAGATTCTTCGTTCTTTAACCGTTACAAACTGTACTTACGTTTAGAGAAGACATTTCCCACAATTTAATTTTATTACAATTTTTCGTACGGAAAAGATCTTACATTAAATGAGAATACTCATCAACCAAAATTGCCGTGGAAAATTTTTTTTCGCGGATCTGTTACATATATGTCGATTTACTGCAGTTCACCCCGCGATAAACAAAGCGAACAACTTTAATCAGCACCGGTTAATCGATAAATGCTGTTTACCGTGTTGAGTTCTCGACCGAGTAGGCAAAGTGTTTGCCGATCGTGAACGTAATTCAAGAATCGAGACGGGCTTTTCAATCTCACGCGATCCATCGCGCCCGAGCGGAAGCGACGACTACAAAACCGACGACGTCGTACCCGCGTGATAGCGCCGATAACGCACGCCCTTGCAAAGCAGGGGGTGTGTGTGCGTATGGGAGATAAGAGAATAGGGTATATGCGTGCGTCGTTTGCATTAATCAGGGGCGCTTTTTCACGACGTCGACGTTATGTCGCCGATCTCGAGGGATCTACCTAGGAATCTAACTAGGGGACCTAGAAACGCTCGTCATTTGATGGAAAAAAAAACCGACTGTTGACACAATTGGCGATAAAGCGGAAAATTATCCAAATAATAACAATTAAAATAAATCCGAAAATAATAACAGAGAAACTCTTGATAATTTTTGAAAGAAATATGATACGAAGGAAATGTTTACGTAAATATATTTTTGTCTTTTACGAGATAAAATAAAAAAATTTCTTTGATATTAATATCAAGGTTATTCATTTATTTTAATATAAATTATTTTATCTTAGTCATTATTTTTATTTCGATACTTATCTGTAATTATCGAGAAAGAACACTGTGAAAATTACAGGATAATTAAATATTCTTGATAATTTAAGAAATAGTTATATTCACACTTGAAATTACAATTAAAAAGATAATTAGAATTCTAGTTTATAATTGCATGTCTTTTTTGATATGAGACACTCCACTTATGTCCGTAGATTGCATGTACTATTCTATCTCTGAATCAAGAGATCAAAGAATACACATATATACGTTGCTTAAGCGCAATGATATACTTGCATATAAATGCGGCAGAAGTTTGAAGTACCGTTTATAATAAATCTGTGTTTCAGTGTGCAAAGTAATCTTCTTATTCCTGCGGGCACTCTGTCTCATTTTGTTCATCACTTGTACGCGCGCGATGTTATTGTAGCAAAATACTTTTTCCTCTCAAATTTCAAGAATATTTTTCTATCGTATAATTATTGAAATTATATTCAAATTTATGTGTATTACTAATGTATTATTAAAAATATTTATGTCATATTTTTATGATATTTTAACTGTAAAAGTGCATACGATATTATAGGATAAAATCATATAGTAGAGAGGGGAAGGTCTTAGTTTCTCTTTATTGTAGTTTTTCTGTTATATTCTTTAGAGTTAAAAAATTATTTTGTAGAATCTATATTTATATAAGGCTTTTTTATAAGAAGTAATTTCCTTTTATATAAAATTATGGTCGATAGCGAAATGTTAAAGTAGCGCAAGATCGCCGTTAAATGTTAAAATAGCAAGTTTATCTAATATTAATTAAAATAACAGAGATATCGGTGTCTCAACGATATCCGTACTCGATCGTTACAACCTACTTTTACCCGCAAGCGTTTGTCAGAAAATCGTCATCTCGTTTGATTCGGTCGATGACAATCCGTGCGGCTCCGGGCACTGATCAATCGAGCGTTAATACCAGTACGTATAGACCGTACGTAGTCGATGCGGATCATGTAACAACGAGCCGTAGCGTTCTCACATCTTGGAGCCCCTTCATTCCGCCCGTAATCGCAAAACTTTGGCGATATTCGTTAAGGAGGCACGAGCGCGAGAACATATTTACATAACACGTGGAGCCATCCGCACGTGAGAGACTTCGCCGTGCCCTCCGGCTGTTCGGGCCTGCAATGAGAGCCAGTAGCTTCCATCCGGCTCCCATCGCGCTACCCTTCCGCCTCGATCCCACGCTCGTTCTTCAGAAGTTTGCGTGTGGAACCCCTCGCGGCTACTTCGTGTACGCGCGCAAGACCCTGCTTCGTATATCGGAAGACACGTTCGAGCCGCGAACGAATTGCACATCCACCTCGCTGGATTGACATCAAAAGCGGTTAATTTGATCCCTCGGTGACCGCTCGTGCGAATATAATGAAAGAGGGCTGACGGATGATGCACGGTTCTTAATACGAAGAGACGAAGATGGTTTCCGTTTGTCTAACGCAATATGTGAATTAGATGGATAATTCAGGGAGAAAGCGAATCTAATCTGCGCGAATGTATGTTATATTGGCTGCAAAGATAAGACAGCTGTAATTCGAGTGGAACGTGACGAATATATAATTCGTGAAATATATTCTTAATGCAATATGATTATTTGAAAGAGAACTTTAGGAAAGATCGCTTTAGGAAACTATTTTCGATCGATGTCGTTTCGATTTTTTGAAATCATGGATAATTATTAGCATACGCTCTATTTTATTCAATTTATGCAATTTATGCAATTAAATAATCTATTTTAAAAGTAAAACCTAGATGAATCAAACATATATTATAATTGATTGTACACATATTAAATTTTCATTATTAGTCATATCAATTTTACACATAAATTTCATGTTTCTTGAATTATTTTGATTGAATCGTGTTGGTTTTGATTTGATAATGTTAATTAATCAAAAATATTTTTACATATTAATGTCATAAATATACTATTGTTTGTATTATTCTCTATAGGTATTTGCATTATTCTTCTCTACATCAAGATAAATCTTTCTTTAGAAGCAGGGAGCTACACGCAAACGAAGTCGGAAATGTATTTGCAAAAGTTTACTTGCGGTCGCTATTTAAAGTCTGTCGTGAACTCTTGATTCGATGCAGTAGTAGTATATACATGACGCACAAAGTTTTCAATAACTTTATGAATCACAAACATTTAGTTCGTCGACGGACGGGCGGGCCGCAACGCCCGCAGGGTCGAAAATATATATATATATTTGCGGAAAAGTCGCGCGCACAAACTCGCGCACGGCGGAAGTAATTTGATTTCTTTGTGATCGCTGAAGCGTGTGCAATAAAGGAGAGAAGTCATAGCTGCGCGCGAAGATTCGAGACGGGACTGAAGCTGCTTGTAGACCAAAAAACCCGGTCCGTGTCCCCCTTTGGGAACTTTATGCTCATCGATGCACGTCGCCGGAACAACATAAAACACGGATAGTTCTACAGCCGTGTACGCGATCGTATACGAGATGACGAATTGGAGGGTCTTTCCTGGACACTCGTACAATTCCCTTCGTCTTTCGCGCGCATCGCGACTGTCAGAGCGTGTTGATCTATCGCTATAATACAAACGGTTACAGGTCCCTTCGATACTCTTCGATACCCGTCGATAAGCTTTTACGACCTGCCCTCTCGCGTCTAGCTGTCCCCGACCGATTCTCCGATAAGCATTGGGGAGTCCTATATCTCGGGAGCAGACGATAAGGCGAATATCCCGCTGCATCGGACGCTGCGTGACTCGCGCGAACGGATGGGCTCAAGAGTCTCGTAAATACACAAATTAGATTTGTTCGCCATATTACAAAGCGTACCTCAGCGTGGATAAGAAGCGGCGGATCGCAGAAGCGAAGGGAAGGCAAAGGGCGGGTTGCATCGGAAAACGCAAAGAGAGTGTAAGAGAGACAGACAGTGTGAAAAGCGGGAAGAAAGGGCCGAAGGGATTAGAAGAGAAGGGGAGGGAAGAGGGAAGCGCGCGAAAAGGGAACAGATCGCGCCGGGTTCCAGCCACTTAGCTTGTCCTACCCTTTTCTTCGCAGCAAAAGGTGCATGGTACCCGAGAAGCACGCGGTTATTGTCTCCGCGAGAAGTTATGAAAATTACGTGCTCCGATGCTCACCTCCGCTTGTTCTCGTTGCACAAAGGCCGAAGCGGGGCGGTTTTCCTTGGGATACGAGCATTCCGCGAATGAATAGCCGATTAAAATCAACGATCCCGCCCCGTGTGCTCGCCCGCCGGCTGCTCTTCCGCCTCTATCTCTAATTGCTCGCGCCGGCCGATTAGCGATAAATCGATGGAAACTCGTTCTGTCCGCCCTACTACTGCGAATTATACTCCTCGTCGCGATATGACGTTTACGGAACGGAACGTTCAACGCTGACGTTACCATTATATAAGCGACCGTGAGCACATGCGAGCGGTTACATTCTAGCTGGCTCGATAACGTTGCATTTTGATAGAACGTCACGGTGGATCGGCGATATTATTCATCCGGCTCTGTGACGGTTTGACAGTTCAAATGTTGCGCGATAAATTCAAGTGTAATGGACAGCGAAACGATGTTTTTCTTTTCAAATCAACCTGTACTGAATTTCTGATTAATGCGACTTTCGACTTTCGTCAGGGAAATACATTTTGGTAGTCTTAATGCGCGATCCGCATTCCTAGTCACGTTTACTATACAGTCTGGAATTATTAATCTCTATCGAGGTCGTCTGCATCTCGTCGCCAGCGGCGAATTTTCTCGTTGTATCTTTCGCCGTGAAATTAACATCGCCGACCTCGCCACTCGATGAACGAGTTTAATGCCGCCGCGCTCCAGCTTCCACGACGAAAATTCCGCGAGTTTGTTCGCTTCGGTACACCTGGGTGATGCATCCAGGCGTGCAGCCGAAAGACCGTACGCCAAGCGTATAAGACGGCCAAACGGGGCGCGTCACTTAAAATCAGCGGAATCTTTCCCTAGGGCGGTAAATCCGTTATTTCCGATTTCTGCGCGTTCGGTTATGCCCCGCGCTCCGTTATGCGCAACGGCAATAACGCGAAATTAATCATGGTCTGGGTTTAGAGATACGAGCCGCAGAATTACACGTCGGGCCGATATTGCATACCTTTTTGCGCGCGCGTCTGCCAGTAAATATCGTGTTAGATCTCTGTAAAATTTTATTCATAAGCTACCAGCAAGAGTTTAATTAAATTTTCTTTATAAAGAAAACCATTAGCCGAGTAGATGCATTGGGCAATCTGCAAACATGCGAATAAATTTCTGCGGAAAGCTTTGCGGATCGAATTGCACGAGCGATAACGTTTTGAAACGTGTTTTATACGAAAATTATAATGTTTGCCGCATTGCAATTACTCAGTTACGGCAAACGGCAAGCGCTATTATTTATTCTAGATGAAATTAATTAATTAATTAATTTTATTTTCAGTTTTGCTTATTTTATTTGAAATCCGATAAAACTTTAGATTGTTTGCGGAAGTTACGTAAGAGCCATTTAATGCTTTCAAATTAGTATAGAAACGTACGTTAAAATGTATAATGTGCGTATGTACGAATGTAGTAACAGTTATTATTGCACGATTAAACATTAATTAGGTATAATGAAAGCTAATTGAAAACAATCGAGTAAATAGCATTTTCATAATACCAGTCAATAATCCAACATTAAATTTGTAATGTAAAAATAATAATAGTATTATCCTCTTCTAAAAAAGGCATGTCATCGATACTCGAATCTATCGAAATATTATTGTCGTTTTTCCGCGATGCCGATTGGTTCTCTCTCTGCGCTTAGGTACTTTATGAACGGCTGTTATGGCATATTTTGACAGTTGTGTGGTTAATAGTGTAATAGTAACAGTGAAATATTAAAGTTAATAGCGTGCGCGTAGCGCGCGCCTGTAATGTCTATTTTTAATTTCGTATATTGTCACATGTATTCGTTACAGCATTCTGTTCATTCAATCTTATGGGACGCGCTGTAAAAATATCGCAAAGCTTGAATCGTAATCAGTTCGCCATGAGCCGTCCATTTATTTTATCCGCGAAATCTAGGATGCGGATACGTAACGACATCAATCCGAATATTTCGTTATTACTTGGATAGCGTGGACGAGAGTGGACGGGACAACTTTTGCATTTCGATCGACGGCGCGGCGCCGCGTATAATCCACATATATAGTAACGTGTGTAACGCGCTCTCGACGCCAAAGGCTTGATACACCGAGTTCAACGCGAGGTTTGTCGCGTAAGAGAATAGCAAATGAGGCGTGGAGGAGATAGGGAAAAAGGGAGAGAAAAAAATGGCAACCTGACCCAAACCCTCATGCGTTGATAATCAGCACGAGTGCCGGCCCTAACGTGTGCGACGAGAACCCGAAGAAAGCACGGCGCGACCGCTAATGGAAAATGTAATCGGGCTCTCTGTTTCCCTCCTTTCGCCTCCACTGCCTTGCTTTGGCGGTGTGAATTTTCCAGCGTGACGCTGGAAATGCGTGAAATGGCTCGTACGCATTGCACATTCATATATACGCGCGCGTACGCGATGGTTGATGTGTATCTCTATACACGTGCCTATACGATACCCCCGGTCTCTTTCAGGTGTTACACCGTATTACGGTGTGAGCGTACAGTTAGATTTGTTTGTGCGCAAGCGTGTAACTAAGCAAAAGCGTTACGCGTTCGGAATTGGATCAGGTGATACCAGGAGGGAACGCAATTATCTACCGACCGGAACGGGATCGGAACGACCAATATCATTGAAAACGCGCGCTAATGGAAAGTGGTTGAAAGGAAGCGAATAGAAGAGGAGGGTGGAAAGTCGCACTAGAGCGTAGGTCGAACGTTAATGTCGCGCGTACTTTGTTTTCTGGTGCATTTAGCAATGAAACGTATAGGATCTTTTGACTTTCATTCGGTGATACACGCGTGCGATCGTCACGTAGTCCCGTATAATTATCATCCTCGCGCGAGAGAAGTTACACGATAGACGAGATTGGTATTACGTCCATCGACGAAGAATTAGATTGCGTTGCATTAAGCGGATCTAAAGTTGAACAACGCGTAGCAAAGAACTTGTTGACGATAACGCGCGTACGGTTATACGATAATACAGTCGCCCCCATGGCGATTTTCCGCTTAAACGGACCGCCAGATCCGTCAAGGGAAACTACTAGTATATGCCGATTAGAGCCGGGCTAAACTACTAGTCTCTTACGAATTAATGCATTCACGATGCATCGCCGCTGCGGCAGAAGATGCCAAACTGGTTGACCCGTATCGGTTACACCTGAACCGTCTATAATAGCGTTACATAGTCCGCCGGATTCTCGCTTCATAGGAGCCCGGATTATTGGAATTGCCCGCTGTATTATAGCCGATACAGCGGAAGAAAGCGATATCGCGCGTTTTGCAATCGATTTTCGTTATTACACCGACAATTGGGGAGGATCGTCGTTTAATTTGCCCTGTACTGCGCTACACGGTTTACGTTACGGCCATAAACGAAACCGTAAATACGCAGTGGTACTGAATTCTTCAATTGGTACACTCTCTTGGATGTTGCGACCGTAATTGTAACAATGAAATAAAATATTTGATTATTAAATTTTAAAGCAGGGTAAATCAAGACGATAATTTATTTTTGCGAACTGATTTTATTCACACATTTTATTTGTGATTTGTTTATAATTTAAATGCAACATGATACATATAGGGGATAAAGTTATTTACAATCAATTATCCAACATTTTTGGTCACTTGACTTAAGGCATATTTTGAAAATTTTGTATATATATATATATAAATGTGCGCGTGGTAGTTGATATCTAATTTAACGAATCTTTTGAAAATATTCGTTTTTTCTACTATCACTCTATTTATACATATTCCTTTTTCGATGTGGTACTCGGCATCTATTGTATTACAAATTTTTATTACTTTAGACTTTCCTTCTTCCTGATATAGATAAAACACGTCGGGATATAGATATAGACACGTCGTGTCATAACAGAGATTGTTATCTTCTCTTTAACGTCTTTGTTCTTGTTGCGAACAAAAGTCGCGTTAGCCATTTGCGGATCGACTCGACGACTGCCGGAAATTTACCGACGAGACAACACTTTATGTATCCGCTTCGTTCTGAAACTCTTAGACTCGGGTCTCTCGTCATTCTGCACAAGTTATAAATATTCAAACTTTGAACGTTGAGTTAATCAACAAAGACGCCGCGCGCTTCGGTTTAAGGGGATTTCGTCCCGCAGTGAATTTACAAGAACATTGTAGATACTGGAGGGCTTTGAACGACATTCGCCTTTCGTTGTCGGCTTTTATCCTCGTCCCTTGCGGCTCGGTCTATCGACGTGCAGCACGATGTGTAACGTGAAATTCATTTTCCGAAAACCCTTCGTCGGAAGGCTATATAACTTCGAAGAGCCGACGACGTTAAAACTGATGTACCTGAAATATAAATTTGACGCGTCCGGAAATCGAACGCGACGGCTGTCTTTTACTTTTTTGTGTTTAAGGTAAATGCACCAATGCCTGGACACGTACCTATGTCTGAACATTTTCATCATTTTAGTCCTTAAAATAAGTTATAACGCGAATTAAAATCAAAGAATTAAAGATAAAATTATTTTTTTTGTATTACATTTTTATCATGGATTTTAATTCGCGTTATACTTATTTAAAAACTAAAGTGATAAGGTGTCCAGACAATAGGTCTTAAGTGTCCCGCCATTGGTATATATATATACATTTACCTTATGTATTTTCTGACGAAAGGCGATTTAGCAGTCAACGGAATTAATTTAAGGACGTTCGATTTGTCCGCGCGACAGAGCATCTGCGAGCGAGCTTCTCGTGTCTTGGACCACTGATATATAAGGAAGCTCGTTAATAGGGATTTATGATCATCGCAGGAAATCTGAAGACGAAGGCTGTCGGAGGTTCTTGGTTAACGGTTACCGGGCCGTTCCCTTATGAGTTCGTCTCGGAGCGACGTCGAGGAAATAGCGAGATTGTAGCGTAAGGGAAAAGCTTTGAAGATTGTTCCTAGACGCTTCATCGTCGTTTCCGGGACTTTATTACTCGGTCGAGTGACAGAGCGAACTGTTTATGCCGGAGAGCGTTTAAAATCTGCGAGACACGCGGCGCGATATTAACGCGAAGCATTTTCTTCATCGCGCCGAATGTAATTCGATTCCGCCGACTATTACGGCCCGCGTTCGCGCAATTATGTCGCCAGGAGACAGTTGCGCCGACAGCCTTCGCAAATTAACTTTAGCTCGACGATCCCTTACACTTTTCTGGCTCTGACTGTAATCCGGGTGGAGGAACAACAGTTAACGACGGACTATAGCTCACGATTAAATCGATGCTTCTAAATTTACTTGACTTGTTCTCTTTTGTTGAGTCTCTCCCTATCTTTTTTTTAAATAAATTATATAAATCTATAATAATATTAATACGACTGTAATGCACAAGCTATATTTTAAGCGAAAAAGATATTATGTATAATTTTTGTAAACTTAAATCTTTAAATCATAACAGCGATAATAGAAATAGAGAGAGAGAGAAATTCTCGACAACTCCAGCGCGCGACCAATCGATCTGTTCAACATCGGTGCAGCCGGTGCGTTCTAATATATGTAACAACAGTGGACCGCGTCATTACTGCATTCCTCGGTCGCTGACTGCGACTAATGGCAGCGACGCACTGACGTCCATAAATCGTGGCTGATTAACGAAAAAGGGACGTCCCGTTTAATTCGTCTTTTACTTTTTCTCCCCCTAATGGTCAACACGGGCGCCCACCACCACAAACGTACGTTTCCTTCTCGCGACATCTCATCACTTCTATACATAGCGAATATATGGGCACGCTCGTTCGTACGGCCGTAACCGAGTGTCACGCTCGGCCGGCGCCCGCCATTATCTCGCGATAGAATGCGCTCACGGTGGCCTAATAAAATCCCATGAGTCAGGCTATTTGTCGCCGGGAGGGTATTTAAGTGATACATAATGTCGTAAAGAGCCTGTCCCCTAAAGACATCCCTGTCTGCCCTTCGTGAACCGACCGCAATCGCTCGTGCGAGGGTTCGCGCCGGCATATAGACATTATTGTATAATGTACAAGGTGACGATATTTTAGGTAACATGAGTTAATCGCCGCTCCATTCTTTTATCACAAAACTTGTCCAAATTATCCAGTCTCTGACAGAATAATTGTTCTAACATGTAATAAAAATTATTTTATTCTTTACCCCTTTTTTTTACACATACATTATGAAACGCATCTGCGAATTATTCGTGATTACAACATTCTTCATTAACGAAATGTAATAAATATATTTATAGTCGTATCACGCTATTATATAATCGATTTTAATTGCTTGTAACGTTGTAATGTAAATTAGCAGATTAAATAACAGCTTGTGGTATTTCTTTACAATGAAGTGAAATTATCTTTTGATTGTGCGCGTGACTATTAACTTTCTCGGGCGGGCAAAGCGCCAAGGAAGGTCCTTCCAGCTTTTCTTCGGGTCTTTTTTTTAGATATTGATACAGTTTCGCCTAACACGGAGTATTTGAGTAACACGAAGCACGCACGTAGCACGGTATCGTGACTGCGCGAGTTTCGTATAGCGGCACGCGCTTTCGCTGCCACGAATTGAAATCTGTTGCTGTTGCGATGGGGCTGATCGAGCGCCTATTTTCCCGGAATGTAACGTGTCGCTCTCTTGTTTATACGCGCCATATGTTGCGAAAACGTATCTTAATAACTGTGCCTGACGTTTACTAAGCTGCCCACCTATTTCGGCACACCCTGTATACAGGAGCGCGACCTGACTCTTTCCATTACCGTACCGAGGGACGTCCTGATGTCGTATTTCAACGCGGCGGGGTTTCTATTTGACTTTCACCCGTAGTGCCAGCTCCCTAAATCGCTTCTGACGTCCGTATGCCACGGGGCGTGAACGCGTTTTCCCACTACTGACGATATTTTTCATCGCATGGCGTTGACGAGAAACACAATTGCCATTAAGCATTAAGTAATCATGTTTTTCAAATAGCAGCAAGTCGCATTAAAAATTAATTTCTAATTATCCTGAAAAAGACAGAGGAAGAAAGCCGATTTTATTTTTAATAGCGTATTCCAACATAAAATTGGTATTTATTAAAGATGGGTCTTAATCAAATATACGTAAATTATTCTTTTTATCTTTTTTTTACCATACTAGACATCACAGACGCGCGCTTCGCGCGCGCTATTTAGCTTTAACATTATAGTCCAGTCACTATGTACAAAAAAACGGATTATAAAAGACATAATTCTGACCCAGGATTTTTCTTTTGGGGGGTGTTGGGGGGCTCAAGAAAAGCTTAATCTCAAGTTTTCGACCTCTGTTTCCCGCTTGCTTTTTTTACGGGAGTAAAAAATGTGAAAAAATGGTTTTTCCGCGATAACTCGGTTTCTAATAAAGTTACAAGGTCGAATCGGAGCTCATTTTAAAGCTTTTTTTACGCTCTACAAATTATGTCGTATGACATTTTTACGTATGATCGATTGTTTTCGAGACATCGAACGAGAAAGGGAAATAAAAAAGTATGAGAGAGATATATTTAGTTTTTTCTTTTTACTCATTATTGTCGTCCGAATTTGCAAAAATGCTTCAAATAAAACTTGTAGAGCGTAAAAAAACCTACAATTTTTATTTGTTATTTATTTTATTTCGTTGAAAATTACGCCTTGTAGAGCGCCTCAAAGTGGAGAGTCGTCGTCATATCGCGTTAGCGGCGCGTTGGTTACGTCGATACGCGGCACCGAACGCTTTCGCTAAGATTTCCGACTTCATTGACGCAAATAAGTAACATAATAGGTGTTTTTTATAGGATTTTTCCCGCTCTACAAGTTACGTTCAGTGATATTTTGGCGTACGATCGATAGTTTTCGAGATATCGAAAGAGAAAAGGAAAAATTGAGCATTTTTGTTCGTTTTTTTCTATTTTATCGTTTTTCGCACACGAATCTGTATAAACGCTTCAAATAAAACTTGCACAGCAATAAAATTCGTAAAATGTTCTTATTTATTACTTTAATTTCGTTGAAATTTCCATATCGCACTACGCTTCAAAGTTGCAAATAAATCTTGCAAAGCCTGAAATTATTGTAGCTATTTTGAAACCGTCAAGTTTTCTTAATTACACTTACCGTTTCATTGAAGAATACATGAAAGCGTGCAGTTTTATATCTAAGTGACAATATTTGTGAAGTAAGTTTATAAAAAAGAAATACTTTATCGCTGACGCGATGGCGACGACTCTCCACTTTGAGGCGCTCTACAAGGCGTAATTTTCAACGAAATGAAATGAATAACAAATAAAAATTGTAGGTTTTTTACGCTCTACAAGTTTCATTTGAAGCATTTTTGCAATTTTGGACGACAATAATGAGTAAAAAGAAAAAACTAAATATCTCTCATACTTTTTTATTTCCCTTTCTCGTTCGATGTCTCGAAAACAATCGATCATACGTAAAAATGTCATACGACATAATTTGTAGAGCGTAAAAAAAACTTTAAAATGAGCTCCGATTCGACCTTGTAACTTTATTAGAAACCGAATTATCGCGGAAAAACCATTTTTCACATTTTTTACTCCCGTAAAAAAAGCAAGCGGGAAACAAAGGTCGAAAACTTGAGATTAAGCTTTTCTTGATCCCCCCAACACCCCCAAAAAGAAAAATCCTGGGTCAGAATTATGTCTTTTTTAAATGTACATAGTGACTGGACTATTACACACAACTGTCAAAATATGCTATGACAGCCGCTCACGAAGTTAGCGCAGCAACAGAATCAATCAGCATCGCGAAAAAGAGCCAACAAAGCACGTCGAGACTTTCGAGAAGACTTCGAGAGATGCGAGTATCGATTTAACATGCCTTTTTTTTAGAAAGGAATTATCAATTATATTTTCTTTTGTCCGTTGTTAACAATCTCATTTTCTTGTTACAGGTAAGGACACACAGACTTTTTAAGGATTCGACATACTGAACGTAGAGAGAGATGCGTGAGTAAATTTTTAAGATAAAAATATGAGTACATTAATATAAGAGTACATTAATATTTATGTTCAAATTTTTAACGAATTGAATGTCGATATATGAAATCATTGTATCAAACTTTTATCTTTTTTATTTTTCTCTCTCATGTAGTGATTAACAGACCAGACGCATTTACTGTTTATTCTTGATTCTCTTAACGTTGTTTATTCTATGATAATGTGGCTTGATTTGTCGATCTGTCGCCGTTATAATATCGATGTTAATGGCAAACATTCGAGATTAAAACAGCGGCGACGAGTAAGTTTACATTACTCGTTATACATACACATTGTCGGCGCGCCTGCTTGACATTCATTATATGCATAATAATTTATGCTATATATAGGAATGCGTAATCAATACCCATGTGTTAACGTTGCCAGCTGGAAATCACGCGATCCCACTGTAACTGCTCTCTCCGATTCTTCCAACGGCCGTTTTCACGAAACCGTTGCGCGTATAATTATTTACCTACCGGAACTCTCGATGGTATGGAATCGCGTAGCAAGCGCGTTGTACATTCTGGTTTACATTCGTTCTGCATGGCTCGTGTAGCGGTATTTTTCGCTCGGCGAGGTTTGGTTTTTTTTTTCTCGAATTTAGATGCAAACGCGTCGGGCAGTACTCTGTTTGCACACCTGACGCAAACGCGTCCCGAAATGCGGACGAATGTATCTCGTCGACGACGTCATTAGCACATTTTTATATAAGTCGTAACGTGTATTTGTCGATTGGAGATCTTATCAAACGGAAACAAACAAAACAAGAAAAATTCGTACACAATTAAAGATATTTACTTCGTGTTTGATTTTACAATGTGACAATAGCATCTAGTTTTAATAAAATTTAATAGAGAACTTGACGAAAGGAAGGAATAAACGAGTTTTGTAGAATTAAAGACTGTTTAACAATAGTTATCTTTCCGCGAAGAGAAAACAATTCAATTTGCCAGAATAGAGAAACGTTCAATTTGCTCCTCTTGCTGAACATCCCTTATCGCCATTACATTTCTCGTAGCCTCCATCCAGCGTGACCGAAGCCATTCTCTCGACAAAGAGAAACGATCCGGATGCGGTTGTCGAAAGTTCAAAATAACAGATCGTCCAAAGGGGGGGGAGCAGACGTTACAAAGGGTCGGCAGTGCAGTTCCTGCTCGTAGTATTATTGTCGAAGTTAGAGCTACGGAGAGTCGATCTATTATAGGGTAGCCAGGGCGTCCAAGTATCACGATTATTATGACCTTTCCCTTAATTACCATCCCAAATATTAATGCAAATTAGCCTCCGGCAACCCCCCAGTGGAATACGTGCATATGTATGTATATAGATATGTCACAGTTGTCGCTCGACGTCTCTTTGGGGTTGCTTATTAGCTCAGTTAGGGGATGAACCTGACGGAGGGCGGTCTCTCCGTACGGTCGCGGGGGGTTGCGCAGACGATCCTCGCGGGAGGCTCTGATCGCCCCTCGAAAAAAACGTCGCAAATATAGTCCGTCAAGCTGGAACAGCCGGGATTTGATCGTAGATATTCCATGGCCCTTTGTCGACCGAATTGCACCCTTCTCTCGTTCCGAAGCTGCTCGTTATGCGACAGCAGGGTCGGTTTGGCGGAATCCCGTTCGTCCACAAAGACATCTCGCATCCCTGTTTTCAAAGCTAATTTCTCTTGAATTAGTGCGTAATTTCGTAAAAGCACGTCCATATAATAGCCGAGAAAATTATGGGTATAGCATCAAATATAGAATACAAACTGTATTCTATTATTACAAAATATTTCAACAAATATTATAGGAATAACAAGGAATGAAATGTCAATTTTTAGGATTTTGATTCATTAAGCGAAAATAATTGAAAAATGTAAAATATGAATGGAATCTACAATGTTATATGGATTTATATTATATAAAATTTAAATCTGTTTTAGTCGATAATATTTTGTATCTTTTCTCATATAGCACAAAATCTATATTAATGTTATCGGAAAAAACAATAATTGAGACCATCATAATACGATTATCACCGATTTAAACCAGCCAAGATGCAGAATTTGCGCCATTCTTTCAGCGATAAGGATTTGCCATGTCTTTTTCCCTTACCGGATACTATAATGTACATCCGTTGCCCCATGGGTCTCAATTCGACCCTTCGATATTGTTCCAACAAAATGAACGAATCGCGGCGAACGGTGCGGCCGACATATAATACAGAACGCGATATCGGTCCGCGACGCGCGTTAGCATAAAAATCCGAGCCATCCGGAAATGGTCTGAAAACTTCCCACAGAGAGCATGTCGTGATTTATCGTTCGCCGAAGCCGTTGTTCCTACGGCAAAGAAAGGGCATCGACAGGGGCCAGCGGAAAAGTGCGACGGAGGGAGGAAAGGTCGGCGAGCCACCCTACGAACCGTAAATAGCCCCTTCGAATCGTAGATCCTCGATAAGTACCGCCGCCGGAAGGCGCATCCTTCGTAATTTGGGGAGCGGTGGAGAAAATGTCCCTGTTATGTATGATTTTTTTATTATCTCTGGTGCATCGTACATCGAGGGCTGAATAACGATCTAGCTAACGACGAACAGTATCAAATTTCGCAATCGATTATTTGTCAGTATAGGATTTGACTGTTGCAAAAATTGCGCGATGCAATAAATTTTGCAAAAAAATTTGCATGATGGTAATATAATACAGTGTACGAAAGGTTGGAGCTCATTGCATCGCTTCGTATTTCATGTATAGCGTGAACACAGCAATAATGAGATAAAAAATAAAACCATATTATTATATGTATAAACATTATTAGTAATTTGTGTGAATGCAATGATTACGTTATACATATACATAATGGAGTGCACTTTAATAAGCGTGAAATTCATTTGTAACAATCTTATGCTTATTTTTACCTATAATATTTTCCGCGACCGTGTAACATGTACCGAGAAAATAAATTAGTTTATACAAATCATAATTTTATTTATAAAAATACAGAGAATATAATTATTTAATGAAAAATTTTATACAATTCACAATTATACATGTCCCGGCAATATTTTTGCTCAGTGCTTTTTGCAACACGTCGCAATTTAGCTGCGTTATATCGATCACGTATATACCGTGCGCGTTTATCACGTTTGTTATTCTTTCTTGAATCCATTCCAGCGAATTATTCGCGTTACGGATAACGAACCGGACGAATTCAGGCGCATTTGTAAACAAATTTCGAGGGGAACGAACTGAAAGTGGAACGGTGAGATACAAACGTGTCGAATAACCAAATGCCGAAACCTTTTAACTGGATGAAATGGACGGCACGCGAGATACACGGATGGCGATTCGGTGTATCGCGACACCGGCCGCAATTACGCATGTAGTCCGGATCGTTCCTATAGCTAGGTGAATCACAAAATAACGAAAATGGTATAGGAAGGGTATTTTGTCGGGGCCATTCTGTCGACACAATAATTTCCTGTCTTCCTCCCATTTCAACATTCGTATGTGCGCGTTGTTGATGCCAATTAGGTGTAATTGTCAACAATCAAAACGTTTTAGCAAAAAACAGTTGCAACAGTATCTACGAGAGTTTCATCGTTGGAGAAAATTAACCAACGGATTGTTTATTCAAGTTTCAAAGTTACGTTGTTATCGCAGTTAATTGTTATTCAAAATTTCAATTTCTTTAATTATGAGGCAACAAAACTTCTTCTTAAATAGCATTAATTGCTGAATCTCCCAAGAAAATTACCATTCTTATCACATATGAACATCAATTAAATGATTGTCAACTTTGCTAATATTTTTAATGATAATTTGAATGAGGCTTTGATATCTCGGGTTTTATTCATATATAAGCAGAGGAATAAAAACTCAAAAAGTATGACATTTGACTGAAGAAAACTTAGTTTAAATTACGGTAAAAATGCATATATGTTGAAAATACGTGTTATTATCTTATATCGATCATGTAACTAAAGATTACAGGTGTGGAAATTGGTAGTTTATATGCGCCGAACAGGAATGACACTTTATTAATATCGACGGAATTGCTGATAATTACTATATATTACCGTGACGGTTTATGGCAAGTGAAGTATATATGCATAAGGCGCACCGATTTGGATCTCGCATTCTGTGCAGCTCGGTACGACATAAACCTCATGATTAGTTGAATGAGGTTAACCAGACTGTAATTAAATCAATGACGGCCATAAATCCACTAGAGACGTGCGCGCTCGCGCGCGCGGGGGCGCGCATGCCACATGCCGCTAGATATATCAGTGCAGTTTGGCGAATTTCAAAATTATTAATCACGTATTACTAGATTTGCGGCGCACGAGACACGCGCACGCACATTCGCGTACAAAGTAATCGTAATGAATATTTATGTTACGCCGCGAACGATTCCGGGGTGTCTCGCTTAATGAACGCGATTTCATGAATTTTATGACGCGCTCGTTAATTAAACTCAAACCACGCACTTGTTAGATATATTATGAACTTAAGTATTGCAAAGTGCGATAATTAAGCGATAGGTGAAAACTCTTCCTCATTTCACTTTTCTGCGAAATAATTCTGCCTTTCAACTTTTACCCGTTATTTCGGAATGCTATTTATTTAATTGATTTGTAAACAATTCAACAAATTAAAATAGCTTTAATAAATTACGATTCAAGAGCCACACACTGCCGAAGGATAAAATGATATCCAGGCAATCGAAACTTTCCACGAGCATTAATGAAAATAAATTCGTTACGCTAGCTGCAATACTATGTATGGCTCCTCTTTTTATCTCGTTGTAACTGGAAGCCCGTCCTGTCACGCCTGCTTAAACGACACAACGATTCTCAAGTCTCCCCTTCATCTACGTAAATCAATCTTATCTTCGAGCACGATGCTACACACAAGCGGAGCTTAACGCGAAACGCGCGCGGTCCCTACGGATCGCGAGAGCCGTTGCGAATCGCCCCTTGGCGCGGGGTGCGATTTTTAGCGACGCACACGACGCGTGTCCGATCCACGTTGAATGAATAAATAAAGTTGTCTCGCTACGAGAGACACGCCCGGCGCGGAAAAAGCCCGCGGGAGAATTTAATGCCGTTATACCGAGGTGCGCGGAGAATGAAGGTTAGGGGAGTACACGCGCAGTTACCGCGCGGTGGAGGACACCCGGAAAACGAGAGAGAAACGAGAAGAGCCGGACGCAGACGCGTAATCGGATTTGATTTGCCAAAGATCAAAGAACTCTCGCGCTCGAGTACCAAATGGCGGGATACTGCCACCGCACGTAGCCGATAGAGCCAATCAGAATATGGACCGATAAGCGCGTATGTCATATGCCAGACACGCACGCGTGCACGCACTGTCCGTAGATACTGTCGGATAAAGGTAATATATATTGCACCTATATGACCGATCTAGGTTGCCGGATGCGACACGGGCGAGCGCCCGACACGTCCAATCACCTGGACACGAAGCACGGCATCGTATTTCTCCCTTTTTGCCCCGTTTCACTTATTCAATTTTCGTCCGTCGCCGATAACGATAAGGCGAAACGAGTGCCGCTTTATGGTTTCGTGACTCGACTTGTGCGAGAAGCGGCAACGCCCATCGCGTTATGTTCGCGTCGCTCGTTCCTTTTCTAATATTTGCCGCGGGAATATTTGTGGCGATAAGCAGTTAGTTCCTGTCCCTTGTTAAACAGTTTATGATGCTTTGGAATACAAACAGCATGATGTACATGCACTGCGTTGATTTATCGTGTTTCTTGTTTGACACATCTCTTTCATCTTTTGTTAGAAGAAATTCAAAACAAACTTGAAATTCTTTTCCTTTATTTAGAAAAGCAATAATTAATTTTTTAAATATTCATTTATATTTTTATGTTGCAAGTTATAATTTAGAGCTGTAAAATTTAGAATTAATCGAAATAATGCAATAGTTTCTTGTTTTACTGAAACGTTCAAGCCAGATGTTGAATACCACGTTTATGAAAGAGCAGCTCTTCATTAACATAATGAATTAATTAATGTTATTGCGGACTTCTTAAACAACTTATCCTTGGCCTACAAAGGAAGCAGAGAATCCATTAGAGTGCGAATACATTACGCTTCGTTGCACCCTAAGCAATTAGGGGTTGCAACAGCAGCTTGTGCATGGCTACGCTACATACGCGGCCACTCGACGCGTCTTTTCGACGGCGACCTCGGGGGGGGGGGAGCGTAGGAACTGCTTTCGGGGGTAGCTTTCGAAAGCGGCGGCCAAGAGGTCGACGATCGCGATAAGAGGCGCAGAGGCACAAAGGGCGAAGCCGCACACGAGGCACAAAGATCCCCAGGATAAGCGTCCCATGGCGCCGTTATTGCATCTCCGGCGAATCTCTCTCCCTCCATCCCTCCTCTCTCTCTCTTTCTCTCTTTCTCTCTCCCTTTTTCCACCGTCCCCATCCTTGCTAGACCCCGTTCTTCCTTCGCCGAGAGATCGCGCGCGGACATATGCAAGGGGACGTTGTCTATTGAATTTTCATGACATATACACGCGGCATCTAAGTGACTCAATCTCAGCGAGCATGCAGGAAGTCGTTGTCGCTGCGTCGTCGACTATATTATTCCGCGCGCGCGGGCGTGCGCGAACGTTAGAATAACGCAAGAGGCGAATATGTCAGGGTTTCGCGTAGCATAGTTACGATACGGTAACCAAAGTGACGACGCAGCCGTTGGGAGTTGCGCGTCAGGGTTGTGTGCGTGTATGTGTGTATGTTTGCGCGTGTATTTCATGCAATATCCCGCGATAAAGGCGCGAATTTGCAAGCGGATGAGCTCGCGCGAATTTGTTTTTCAAAGTGGCTTCTTCTTGTCGCGCAACATGCGCGTGACGTCGATCGTCCCGGAAAACGGCCGCGATTCGAAAGTTGCGGCGCCCTTTTAAATCACAATAGGGGAATTGTCTAGATCGTCTGAATTCAAACGGGAGAAAGCGCTACGCGGCGATGTATCGATCATGCTGCATTCACGTTTCTTATCGCACGCGATTCTCGAGAGTGACAAAGATAGTAGTAATATTCTTTGTATGTAATATTCTTTCGGATGAGTACACTTATCTCTTTAATCTTGAATGCATTATTGTTAATACACGTTAATATAAAAATTCCCGGCAGTTTTTAATGCGATTTAATTTATTGTTCATTGACACATTAATGTTTTCTGCTTCAAAGCGTTATTCAGAAAAATTCTTATTTATATTAAGACATTTTTCTCATCTTTGGAGCAGTCAATTATTTTTCTATTAGCATACAAAATCGCATTAATGCTGATACGATATATTCTCGCATCAAGCAAAGATTATTACAAGGTAACATTGCGCATATAATAATTTACAAACTGGTTTGGATAAACCTTCGAAAACAATTTTTAATTTGATCCGTTGACTGATGGATTAGTTTTCTTCAATCGTTGTCGCTAGCTAAATCGTTTT
This sequence comes from Temnothorax americanus, assembly GCF_048541705.1. Lineage (NCBI taxonomy): Eukaryota > Metazoa > Arthropoda > Insecta > Hymenoptera > Formicidae > Temnothorax > Temnothorax americanus. The sequence continues at coordinate 2,865,247 of NW_027509421.1, read as the reverse complement.
TTCACCCTGCTGTATTTATAATGCAGATTTACTGTATATTTCCGGTTTACAATCATATAGAAACGTCTAAAATGCAATGCATAGGCTTGTCGCGCTCAATAAATCACGGAACATTGCGGGACGGATGTATGCGTCCTACCTAGTCAACAGTTCATGTTTCATATTACTTTCGCGTTTAATATGTAGATAAGATGCGCATATGCATTTGAGAGTCTGACGAAAATGGATCGCGGCAGGATGCGTTAAGAAGTCTTTCATGACGCTTGGAAACGCTTATGGAAAATCCAGGGACCCCGAGACTGGCTCGTCACTGACTGTTGCACTAAATGTATCAATCATGCTTGCATAAACATGCCGCTTGTGAAGCTTACGTTTACGTAACGCAAGAAAACGATAAGAAGATAATAGGAATCAATCTCGGTGTTGCGCAACGCCCCACGCTTTTAAGAAGCGGAGCCGTAATACCGAGGCGTTTCCCGGAAAAATGAAAGCTTTCGAGAAAGCATCGCACGGTCGCCTCGCGTATATAAACTTTCGCTTTACGGATTGCGCGCGGCTTTATTGTCACGCGCGCACACACGAATATGCAACGGTTACTTCGAGAGAGTGTGCCTCTAACGAAGCGGAAATAACGCGATTACTTTCGTCGTTGTGAGTCGTTAAACTCAGGACGTCTCGGTCGTCATCGATCCGCGTAGCTTACATCGCCCGTAGTCGCAACACCGTCGTCGTCACCGTCGTCGCTGCAACGTCAAAGACGATCGAGTTTTCAATGGCTTCGATCGGAGTACGGAAAGAAGACCCCGCGAAACGTTGAGTCGACGACAAATGACGAATTTTTCTTACTCACGGTCGTTAATCAGCCTTGCGAGTTTTTCACTTTTATTCTTATCGACAATTGTGATAACTTTTTCCTTAACAATTGCAACGTATATAAAAATATTATGTAATTTATTGCTTTTATTTTAACAGCTGTTTATGAACAGCAAACAATGTGCAGTTCAAGAACATCTTATAATTATACGAGCTAAATTAAACTTTCAATCATTCTTCCACGAAGATACGAGTGTACTGTGCTGTTAAAAATTTTGCAGTTTATTTGGCATAATCTATATTACGAGAAAAGTATAAAATCCCTTATAATCCTCATATTATAATTAAAAGCATGTTCCTGGCACATTCCGTCTCTGAAGATAATATGTGCGTATATAGTTCTCACAATTAGTATCGACTAGGTTACCGTTCGTACGAACGTACGTGAACACATGCGTGCGTGTCACGGTGCAATATCGCGCAGGAGACGCGCCTCACATCTTCGAAAGCGCGAACTGCAATTTCGTCCGCGAGCAAAATCGTCCGGACACGAATGCACCGATATGCGGCGTGGTGTAACACGCGGCGAAAAGAAATACAACGAGAAAAAGAAGAAAGAATAAGTCTACGGGCGAAGATGTTCAAAGGATCTATAGTTCCATCTCGTCCACCGTACACTTGCAAGATGAGAGATAAGGGATTGCGGTTTCGGCTTAACTGCGTTTTCCGCCTTAATCCATTAGCGCTCACGAAACGGTGCTGGCGCTGTGGGCACGATCGCACGCGAGCGGCCCGTCCCCGTCGCCATGAAATTGCCAAGTTGCGGAAGGGCTGCTGAAGTTTTTCGAGGAGTTTTCGTACGGAGAGGGCCACGCTTTTTGAAGAAAAGAATTCCACACTCCACGCCGACAAATTGAAAGTTTCGAGAACTTCTGAGATATTCGCAGTATTTGCTACCACGTTTACACAAAATACTGCTCTCTAAATACAAAAGCCAATCGATAATATATCACAGTTATTTTTTGTGCAAATATATTGTAATTTTTATCGAAATATCTTGTTAGATCCTTTTTTTAAAATTATTTTTAGCTTAATTATAGTCTACTTTTTAAATAGAGAGAAATAAATCCGACGATAAAATCAATTTTGCTTATTTCTGGTATAATTACCACAACTCTTGAATTTAATATTTTTATTGCATTCCGTTTTATTAAGCATACTCTTTAAGTGGATTGATGAAGTTTAAGCGGATTTTATTTTGCTGATTAATATTATATTTTATCGCAATATCTGATATCAGCCGCCGTCAAATAAATCCTGAAATCCATGTTGTGAGATTTTTTTCTATCGTGCCAGCTATGTTGTATGCTGAAACAAATGACGTTACATCTCAATATACTGGAAAGGGTTCGATCACACACACACACACACACACACACACAACGCTGAAAACTCTTCATAAAAGCTGCAATTACGGGGTTTCTCGCAATTCCGTGATGCAGCGCGTATCGGATGATCGTCGGGCGAGTAAAGGCCGCGAACAGGTTTCCATCAGCGTCGGGCGCGATTATCCACACTTTCGTGTTGCAAGGTGATAACTCGCCGCCGCGCCGACCGTCACAATAAATCTTTCGCTTACAATGAAAATGGGCGCTATCGTCCACTATTAGCTAACGCCGTTCTATTACATCTGTACTCTCGTACATCGATAAAAATGTGAAGATACGAACCTCTCATTTATTTGCTTATGTTTCAAGCTGTGAATTTTTTAGGCCCGTCTAAAAACGCACTTCTTAATTCTTCTCGAGTATGTAATTTTCAAAGATTATACAGAACTTTCAAATTTCGCCGCGTTTGGACATCAAATTACGGCGTGATAAAAATCAGCGACGCGCTGAAAGAATGGAGAGGCGAGAATCTGAAGAAAAATGTATGAACGGCAATGGAGAAAGGGGATAGCGTAGTAGTATTTTAATTAGACGCGTGTGCAAACCGGTGATTTACCAATAACGATTGTCGCAGCGACAAATGGATGTTTATAAATGCTATCCTAATGAAGCGCCATCGAGGGCAAGCGCGGGAGGGAGGAGGAGACGACGGAAGGGTCCGCCAACGTGGTGATACGTATATAGGGGGTGGTTGAGGATGGATGTGACATAGACCCTCAACGCCGAATAACTTCCTGGGTGATTAACTGCTGAATCACCAGGAACGTGAGCGAGGTTTCGAGTTAATTGCAACCCTCGTACTTCCTCTCTCTCTCTCTCTCTCTCTCTCTCTCTCTCTCTCTCTCTCTCTCTTCCTCCCTCTTTCTCTTTACCCGCTCTCTTTCCATTGTCATGTTTAATTATTTCGACAGAGTTAATCGTGATAAATCCATCGAACCTATATTTATCTTACCGAGGACTTTCTGGATAAATGTTCTTTTACTTTCCCTCTAATCTTGTTTTAAATATTGATTTAATTTTCTCAATTTCAGTATTGAATTTGACGCAAATGACTTGTCTGCACAAACTTTTTATTTTCATAACATTCGTTGAAACTTGAAACACTCCTCTTCTTATTTTTTATATTTGTATTCATTTAATTACTTTTTATTTCGTCTTATTGGCTTCTTAACTTTATTACTTAGTTTTTTATTGCCTTTTTCTTTGCCGTGTATAATCATGTACTATATGCGCAATGCTCTCAAGAGAACTTGGTTGGAATATGCAGCAAATTTTGCTTCGTTCTAACTGTACCTTACCCTATTTCTCTTGCGCACTCCGTTTTCCTCGTATTGCGTAATTATGTAGACATTTTTGTTGCGTGCCATCGTTGCGGAGATCGGCGAGGAAAAAAATATACTCGTAAACCGGCGACCGTAGCAACGGTACGAAATGGTAGCCGACGGCCGCCGCTATACCACGGAGAAATATGGACGACGGCTGTACAAGTATTCGCCGAAGGTTCTGAGTATAATTAAAGGGATATACTGGGAAGCATTACGTAAAAGCGGGTACTTTTGAACCAGCAAATTAGCGCTTTTCGTGTTCGGTGTGGTATGTAATCGTCGGGGAATATATATTCGTTATAATTGCAGCTATATAAAAGAAAATCATGTGTATGCTAAATTATAATTGATTATAATTACATTTATTAAATTAGTATATTGTACCAGCATTCGACAAACCAGTTCTGACAAGTTTGTAGAATTTATATGTAAATTTATTCTATATAAATAATATGTAATTTTAGAATTTTAAATGCCAAAATTTTGAATTTATATTGAATATTGAAAAGATTTTTTTATATGCGTATTATATAAATGTTACTCTATCATATAACTGGCATATAAATGATATATAGTATATATATGACAATTAGCCCAGTAAAATGACAAAATCTTGAGGAAATAATACTGACTGGACTGAAACTTTGTAAACAGACTTGTTTTAGGGTACTATTCAACATATTAAAAGTCCCCGCGTGTAGACGCTAACGTTGCGGGGAGGAGAGATTCCAAAAGGCCCCAAAAATCAGTTTTTCGCAAATAACTCGGAAAATGTCGACTTTACAGAAATTTATGTAGATATAAAAATTGTAGCTTACAAAATTTCACACAATTTCGTTTTTTATTAAAGTCTGTACGACCAAATGGAGCGGAGATAGAATTTTTTAAATACCGGTAGTTTTGCGACGCAACAAAAACGCATACACGCGTCGCGCATTTTTCGCTAATATCTCGAAAATGGACTCTCGAATCGAGGCTAACGCATACGCGCGTCGCGCATTTTTTGCTAATATCTCGAAAATGGACTCTCGAATAATTGAGGCAAAACTACCAGTGTTTAAAAAAATTCTATCTCTGCTCCATTTGGTCGTACAGACTTTAATAAAAAACGAAATTGTGTGAAATTTTGTAAGCTACAATTTTTATATCTACATAAATTTCTGTAAAGTCGACATTTTCCGAGTTATTTGCGAAAAACTGATTTTTGGGACCTTTTGGACCCTCCCCTCCCCGCAACGTAGCGTCTACCCGTGGAGACTTTTAATATGTTGAATAGTACCCTAAAACAAGCCTGTTTACAAAGTTTCAGCCCAGTCAGTATTATTTCCTCAAGATCGACAAATTTTGAGTCATTCTACTGGGCTAAATAAGGTATTCATAATCTATTTTACAATCTATTTCAGTATTTCCTGCAAAGGCTGAAAAATTAATTAGGTAGACGATATTTTCTCAGTGAAGCATTAACTATTTTTCCAATTTTTAATTTTTAATATATATTTCTATTTAATATTAAATAAAATAGCTCTACGGAAATATAGATAGGAAAAATCCTAAAAATTTCACATTTGTGAATTTTTGACTAATTAAAAATTTACAGTATCTACTTAATTTTTCTAAATTCGATTTTATAACTTAAATTTCTTTTTAGTTAAAATAATAACCTCATATCATTTTGTCTAATATATTTTAATTGTTATACATTTTTTATTTGGTTATATTTTAGTTATACATTCTTTCAATGTATAAGTGAGGTGCACATTGCAGATACATGAGAGAGGAACGTAAAACATTTTAGCAGATTGTAGCTTTTAGCAAAAGTTCCATTTTTTTATTATCTATAATACCCTGTAATTCTAATATTTTTTCTTGTTCATGACATAACTTTTTTTATTTTTCTTGTTGCAGGTAAGCGGACAAAACGCAAGTTTTGCGACGGAGACACTTGCGGATGCGGATCCGTTCACCGTATGAAGCCACGTAAGTGAATTCCAAAGATTCGTACCGCGGGACGCGGAAAACTCAGCAGCCGGTCCGAGAAATCGTAAATCGTATCACAATAAAATGGCCGTACTCCCGGGTACCCTTTTGAGCACACTTCTGGCCAACGGCATCGCCAAACTATTGGTGTTGCGCCAGCGAAATGAGCTCCCGCCGAGATTTACGGTCGCATCCTTTATGCCCCGCGAAACTGCGTCGAAGATAGCGTTGCTCACGTTGCTTTCGTGACGAATAGCAATATCGCCGCCGAATCCTGTGATCCGCGATTAAAGTTTCCGCACCGGCGCCTGCTCGCGACAAGTTTCATTTATTTGGCGGAGCTATCTTATCTCTTTAAGTCACAATATATCTTTCAGAGAATTTTATGTATTTCTTTGTGGCGGTATATGACCAAGTGAGATTAAACTCATTTCATAATCTCCATAATAAATCAAAGTAATCACATTGCTGATTACATGTACATATACATACGCATTCAATTCAATTTTGGAAAGGCAACATAGCGATTACAAATTAATATTAATATTAATATGACCGTACGACGTAATATCTGAATGATCTCGTCGACATGTATGGAATAAAGCATAATTATTTGATAGAAATTATAATGAATATAGTATACATATTCATTGTAATTTATAAAAATTCAAAAGTATTTTTTTATATTTTTTTCAGATAGTACATTTTTGAAAATTTAAACGCAACGTTATTAGCGTTCGTCGATGTCGATTTATTAATCCTATGATGCAATGATGTAATAATGCATTATTAAATATGATGCCTTGCAAATTATCATAAACAATCACCGGACAATAATTACGCCAATGGTGTTATAATAGGAAAACTATCATCAGGCATTGACTTTCCAAACTTCTTATCCAGCTCGGTTTGAATTACACAGAATTATTCATTATCTAGCAACAAAACAACGCGTGAAACACTAATAATAAATTTTAAGATAAATTAACCAATTATCTCCATTTTTGTGCCTCGACTCATCGCGCAACAATTATTTATTGATATTTGACAATAATTATACTTTTTGCTCAACTATGCATATAATGATGTGCATTATATATAAAATAATGACACTATATAAATTACGAACGTGTTGAACGGACGATAAATGCAATTGTGTTAAGTATGTACATTCAAAAAATAATATATATATATATATTTTTTCTCGATTTTGTAAATGCAATTACTAACAATCAGTTGTTAGTAATTGCAATTACAAATCGTAAATTGCAAACAAATTGCAAAAACATATGTGCGCCTAACTAACAATTACTATAAATCTTTTTCTTTTATTTTCCCTTAACATGGAGTTTCGGCGTTCTGTTTTTCGAATGATTCAATTAAACCGTGATCCAGGTCCAAGCGGAGATTTCTTGGAAGGTGCCACTGCGAGAAACGCAGACAAATCTCACGGAAATCCCGGGGCGTCTGTGAAACTAATCGGTCGCTCCGATCGGTCGTTGATGTTCTCGTTGGTCGGTGGTTTTTTTTGCGGGCAGCTGGCTATTTGTGCCAGCTAAATGGCTCCGCGATCGTCAGACGAAAGTGCGGCAGCAACGAAGCGTATTAATTTCTCACCGTCGCGGCCCTCGATTTATTTCCCGTTTCCGATCATCGTATCTGCCGATCCCCTCTTCTTTCTTTCGTCGCCCTTCGTTCGCCTCTCGTTTCGGGACTGAAACCACTCAATTGCATTCATCGACTTCTCGACGCGCAACGTACGCGGATAATACGCGCGGATATGCCCGTGCGGCGCGCGCGTTTATATACGCGTTCGGCAGGAAATAATTGATGATACCGCGCTCGACGCAGCGTGTCTTGCATCGCGCAACACGTCGTGGGACGGAAAAGCATCAGCGGCAGCGATTTATTATCGTCGGTTGTCGATAATCGACGCCGGCTGCATCGCGGTTCGCCGTTGCCGGGTACAACAGTGCGCTAGAATCCCGATTTTTTTACGGTCTATTGGCTCGTCGAACGCTTCATCTCGCGATATTCGGCGTTCCCGCCGCGCGTTATTAAATAATGATTCATGCCGGCACATGTCCGCGCTTTTGTATCACCAGTTGGGATCGTTATCGACATTGGAAGGCGCTCCGTGCTCGTCGAAAATTACATTTTCGTATTTCCATGTTTTTTTTTGAAAATCATTTTCAATTCTTTGTTTGCGCAATGTAATGTAGTACATGCCAATGAAAATTTTTTTATAACCATTATTATAGAGAAAATGTATTATTATTCAACGTTTTATCTATATACTATAGCATCACAGTTTAAACTGTATTTAATAAAAATAATGAGCAACTTTTCTTAGAATTTCTGAAACATTTTACATATAACATATGATATAATTATATATATTAATAAGATATTACACGAATGATTAGACGAATTGATTTAAAGAGAAAATCTTAATATTAAGTAAAAAATAAAAGTCTAACCAACAAGGAAGAGAGGTTTTAAAATTATTACACTCTTTTGGAAATCGACAAAGTCGGGAATACGTGGAGAATATCCGTTTAATTAATATTTATTATAACATTTTTTGCACGTTAATAATTCGTATAATCACGGCGGGATTACTTTTACTGCAATTAACAAAGGAAAGAATTTCTCTGTAGAACCGCTTGAATCCGAGGATTAATTAATTTTTATATCGCGTATATGGACAATTATTACGCGAACTTGACATTAATTACTTCCGATAGTTTGATAAAGTTTCAATCGAGAGCAATCGACCGTAACGGATCGCTCGTGCCGCCAGGACGTAACACCCTCGCGGACGACGAGAGCTGAAGTCCGAATCACCGATGGATCGAGAGGACCAAGCAAGCGTTTCAATGCCACTCGAAGATGTTCCTTAATAGGTGTCCTCTCGAAGTGTCGTAAAATCTTTATCGTGAATTTTGCTCTTTCTTACGTCCCGGTATAGTTTCCCCTTTCTCTCTTTCTTGGAGATCTTTACCCGGTTGTCGCGGCTACCCGGTGAAGACAGCCCGTCGATATGAAGATGACGGACGCGACGGAGAGAAAATGAATTCAGCCGCACGAATCTATCGGGATCAGCTCCATATTTAATCACACATCACTCGGTCGACCGCCATTCCTGCCAAACTTTTAATATTCCGGATATTGGAAAATCTATAGATAAGGTTAATTAAAGATTAGGTCGGAAATCTCTGTCAGTCGCCTATCGGTTAATTCCCTGAGATTGCTTTTTCATCACCGCGTTTTTTTTTTTCTATAAGATTCGACCAAGTTACAGAAATGTTTGATCTTAGTTTAATTATTTCCATATTTCTTGACGTCATAATAGTTAGTCCAATGAACTTTACCCAAGTACATCCGCACAGAATTTATGCAATTTTAAATACGGATTCTTACGAGTATTTCAACGATGAGAAATCGCTTTTTTATTACCGCGCCAAAAGATCTCCCGCCCAACTTTTAAAAATCTTAAAATCTTGGTTTAATTATTATCATGTTTTAATATCGTTGTTACTGTACAGTGAATTTTCATCTTTATTTTTGTCCTATTTTTCCCTTTATCCAAATTTTATTTTATCATATAAGCGACTTTTACAAGAAAAATATATTATTTTCTATTGCATATATTATTTGAAGATTTATATCCGTATACAACTTTATTCACGAACGATTGTTATGCTACAAACTTGTGCAACATCTATACGATTAATACTGTTATTGATAACTATACTGTTCTATATATTTTACCATTACTTGATTACAGAGGTTGATTTATGTGCATAAGATAAAATCTCAATAAGTATTTTCGAGCTGCTGGTAGGAAAGGATATCGTGAAAGATGAGAAGGGAAGAGAACGTTGAAGAGGGAATTAAATCTAGTTCGACTGAATCTATTACGACTGCTACATGACTGAACGCAATTTTTGCGCGGCTTCTGAAAATCGTTCGTCAGACGACGTAACATGACTTTCGCCAATGGATTACCACGGAATTCTTTTGTGCAATCGCAATCACCGCTTTCAGCTTTCTCTCGTCCCTTTTTATTATCTCGCTCCCCCTTTTCGATATATATAGTCACTCGTTATATCTTTTCTTCCACGGAGTTCCTTCCGCGGAAGCAGACCTTATTTCCTCAACGTTCAACGTCGCGTATAATTTTCCACGCGTCGGTGAGGAATCGATACTCGCTGGAATCCCTCCTTTATACCTTTTAATCCGAAGATTAACATAGACCCGCATAAATGACGAGGTTATCGACTGCAGGGCTTACGCAAACAAACGAGCAGTGAAAATAAGTATTGACAGGCTTGCGCGCTGCGAAAGATTATTAAATTCATCCGGGTTAACAAAACTGCGGCAATTTGTTAGTTAACTTTACAAACGATAATCGTTTACGTAACGTACGCTATAATACGTCCGACGATGTTAAGTTACGAGTGCACGAGTTCTATTAAACGCATTACAATAACGAGCATATACACTGTAATTATCGTGTGCGTCGAAATGAAGAATTTACGTTTCCTCCGTACTATTTTACGAATATTAAATCAAATTCAATCTTCGTCGTGATGGAACAAGTTCCAGCACCCGGCGACGCTGACTCTCAGCCAAAATTATGTCCAACGGGATTTCAGTGTCCGGATTGAAACAGAGAGATGGACATGTGCCATCTACGTGGATGGTGGTGCTCGACGCTATTCTATCGGTTCGCCTCGGTCTGCGGGAATCAATGAAAAATCCGCGCTTGAATGGCGACAATCGAGCGATGCCCGATCGGTCGCTTCGTCGTCGAAGGACGGGGCATTTTCCCTTTTTTCCTTTCTGAATGCAGTGCGGTCAGTCAGGATGATACTCTCCTCTCTCGAATAATGCGAAAAAGCGAACGGAAAGAACGGACAGCGCTCGCGCGCGTTTTTCCAGTCGGTTTATGAAATCCGGGGGAGGTATCCAATTTGGCGGGGAATTCGCTTTAGGTGGCTCCGGCACTCGCTCGGCCACCACGATTCGCGTCCACGCGCTCTGCTGGAATGTGAAATGAGCCGGCGCACGACGGGGAATTAATTTGAATCCACGTACGCGTGAACTTCCGGCTTTGACGCGTGTGTCTGCCACGCCGCGCCGCGCCGCCGCGCCGGCCACGCATATCCTTTCAATTGCGTTTGCTCTGCTGGAAATCTTGTGTAAAAAATAGCAGAGGATTCAACGTAAATCGGGATTTATCAAGTCGCCTTGTAATTCGCCGATTAATTATGCGATGACGAAGTGGTTTCGCGATTTAATATAGATTGCAACGCGCGAATATAAATGCAATTAAACGAGTAATTATACATATTAATATTAAATTAAATATTAAATATTAATATATAGATGCACAAATATAATCCGATATTATACAGACGCGTGAAATACAATATTAAATTATGGTCTAAGCATCTAAATAATGCATTAAATTCTTACATAATTGAATATTATCGTATCATATATTCCATTAAAAAATATAATATTAAACAATATATAATATATAGAGAAAAGAGAACTACGTATATATCTTTATTTTTAATATTTTTAAAAAAATTTTAGTATAAACTTTAAGTATAACAATATTGTAATACTGCACGGTTTTGTATGTTAATAAGGAAGAGAGTTGCAGAATCTTATTTATCTGTCATGAAACATTGTTACTTAATTATGTTATTTAATTATGAGGCCTTGCAGCCTGCTTGAATAAAGTTGCACAATTGAATAAAGTTTGTCGTTGTCGCCTTGCTACACAACAAACATATATATATGTATATCGTTTGTCGGCAAAATTTCGCGATAAGCTATAATCTGCGGTTTGAATAACTGCGATTTCGCACGAGTGCAAATAAACGGACGATGATGGAATATAAACGACTGTCCGCCACTGTTATCGGCTACGATATTTTATAAATAACGTTCGATCAATTTTACAAAAAAAAAAGGAAAAAATGGTATTGTGCTAAGCGAACGCGCATGACAATGATTTATCACTGGAGATTTTTGCGTGAAACACACTCTCTGAAAACTATAATACATGTATGCAAGCGAATCTTTTCGATTAAACGCGTTCTATTCTGTGAGCAAATAATACATGGAAAATACTCGATATAAGACTAAATACAGATTATTTTACGGTAAAGAATGGTCAATTGTGTTAATTTTTTAAGCGGTTTAAATCGTTTTAATATTTACGTTTACGGGTCCGAGATACCGGCTACTTAAACTTTAAATGTATGACGCTGCGGACGATAGGGTCGAGTCGTTGCGAGTATCGAACTTTCGGAGTACGCAAAATATCCAGTTTTTGCACTTCATATTGGGCATTATGCAGCTTATAGTTACACGAAGACCAGTGTCTCACCTGTCACGTTACGCGAGAAATAAATATGACTTTTGATATAATTTTGTGACACTCAAGATTCTTAAAGATTCGCAGAAAAGACACGCGATAATAGTGTAACGAATATTTGCCTATTAATAATTTACTTAATAATTGAAAAAAAAAGTTTGTCGCAATGTTTTTATCAATAAAAAGAGTTGTTTGAAACTTTTTAAACTTTAATTATAGAAGTGCTTAATTTTAATGAGAAAATATGAAAAGTGCAAAATCTGGAGATTTTAACAGGAAATTATACAGGAAAAAATTGACTCCAAATACTTCAATAAATCTAGATGACAATGGCAGGATAGTAACGACAGAAAACACTCATCCGTATATACGAACGTTTCGGAAGTAATAATGGTGAAGTCGCGTCTCTCTCTCTCTCTCTCTCTCTCTCTCTCTCTCTCTCTCTCTCTCTCTCTCTCTCTCTCTCTCTCCGTGCACGGAGGATAGTCATTATACAGCGACATAAAGAAGCCGTGGGCACAATTCCGTTTGGCGCTTCTGCCCGAGCTTTTATCCGTAAATAATATTTCCGCACTTTCCGCGAGTTTAAGTTATTTTCGTCGACATATAACGCGCGCGTGTTCTCTTGGTGTATTATCTTCATAATTTTAAAAATTTCCGAGGCATGGAAATTATTTGGAAATTATTATAATTATTCTTTAATTAATCTGAGGAAACAGAGAGACAAATACTTGCAAATAAAAATCATTATAATAAAGGAACAATAATACTTTATACTATACCCACTAGTAATTAATATTAATATTTTATTACTGTTAAAATTTAACATCCACAAATGCAGTCATATTAAATACAATATTTTTTTTCTGTAAAAACGCTTCACAGATAATTTCTTTAGGGCTTGCTTGTCCTATTAACTCTTTTATTTGATTTATTTTCCTTAGAACATGGATATTTTCTTTTTGCAAAATTTTCGTAGCTCTTTCAAAGAGTTTCTAATTTGTTAAAACAGTTTCGCACATCTCGGTAACCATCGAGCGCAACAACTTACATCGAGTCGCTCTTACGTCTCCGCTCTCTTGTCCCGCGCGCTGGTGTCGTAATCCCGCGGAGAACCCTCGACGGATAAATGACCGCGTATAGCATCCATTCGGGAGCGTCGTAAAAATGTAAACCGACGTTATTTATGCGACACACGTGGCACGCGGTGTGCGCAGCCAGCAGGACCGGCGCCGGCGTTGACCTCGTTTTAACGGGAGGTTATACTTCCGCTTGCTGCGCGACAGGCTCATTGTCTCGGTGCAGTGTTTTTTAAATTTTACAAATGAAACCGCGACGAGGAAGATCGACAATCCTTCCCGTTTCTCATCCCTCTAACTTGGGTGGAGCGCAAGAAACGGATGGCACAGCGAAATTACGATACTGCTTGCCCCCGCTACATGAAAATAAGGCGATTCGAAAGCAGAAAGGTATTATAACATATAAATGTCACGTCAAAGTAAGAAGTATCGTTGAATGCTGAGATAATACGTTTAGATAAACGGAAAATCAGAATACAGAAATCTGGACTTTACGCTCCCTTTTCGCTTCCTTATTGAGTCATATATGCGTATACCTAACAACTATACAGATTTCGAAGATTGAAGAGATGAAATTTTATGTTATGCTAAAATACACCTATTTCTTTCGGCATTTTTCACATTTCTCGCATTCGCGAAATAAATAGGGCACATTGGTTGTAAACAATCGCAATAGTCGCGCGCGAGACGACATTATCTCCGCGGATTCGTCGACGTGGAGAATCGATGTAACGGTATATCGTTTTACGATACACGCAGATATTTTCGCGATACACATGACGCACTTTCGCGTCAATGTCCATCGTAAAATCAGCATATATAACTTGCGCGTGCGTGCGCTTTCGACGCATATGCCACGTTGCGGATTTCACGTGGAATTTTATTACGTGACGCAGTTCGGCATTACGTGTTTATCGAGGGGACAGGGTGGGGTTTATGGGTCAGCTGTACCGGGGAAAAAATGTCCGATTTTGGGACGGACTGTCGTCGCACTCGTCTTTGAGCAGCGTCGTAAAGACAAAACGACCGTGGGCTTATTTGTATCGAGCATCGACGACCAAACGGCGACGACGAAAGTTTACCCGGCGCCCGAACTTTCGTTGGGAAAATAGCATTCTCCACGGCGAGCCGGGGCTTTGATGAAATTGAACGCCGAGGAGGATCCCCGTTTATTCGGCCAATTGCGCGCCGAGTGACGCGACAAAGAGGAACGGCGCCCGAAATGAACGCGATCGCTTTTGGTGCGCGACCCGCCGTTCGCTGTGCCGTTTCGTTAAAAAATTCGACCGAGGGAAGGTCGAATTTTCCAGCGGGAAATCTAATTCGTGAATTCGTTTAGTTGACGGATAAAATTATTCGAACGGATCGCAAGTTTTGGGTATGTAGAAACTTGTATTACAAAATTTTGGAATGATGGAAATTTTTGAACTTCGCGAATTTTGAATAGAGAATGAAATAAAAATATCTTACGATTTTGTTTACAAGTATCTTACAATAATTTCGGTATAATTGCGTTTCACTGGACAGAAACTGCAGACGTAAAAACGTTCGAAATCTTTAGTGACCATTCCTTACTCGACGAGTTAACTGCGCGCTTTCGGAAAAGTTTTCTGCCGTGGGGGGAGAGAGAGAGACCAGTCAGATAAGTGGCCCCTAAACTGAGTATACGGCGAAATCCCGCAAGTACTGGCAGCGAAGTAAACATCAGTGAGTATATACGAATCCGGTTCGCCCGCTCTTTACTCCGCTGTTGGCTTTTCGGTGGATTTCTTCAGGGTCGATTCGGTCCATTTTGTTGACACTCGTCGGAACTCTAAACAGCTTCCGGCGGAAGTTTTCCGCAACCCCTCGGGGCGAGCATGGATCTCGAAACACCCTTTTGATGGATATTTAAGCCGTCGCGCGGAACAAGCGCGAAAGAATCGCGCGGGGCGCGCACCCTTCGCTGCGAATGCCCGCGCGGGATTTTCCCTTAATCTTGCTCGACCATGCATTCGGAATTACCCCACACCGTCAGTGTGTGTACGTCCGCGATAAATCTATCGCCCGGGACAAATCTTCCGCTCTCGTAATTCCGCAAGACGCGAATACGCACGACGGGATATGTCCCTCCAAACCGGAAGAACGGTGCGCTAATGCAAATTACTATGCGTAACTGCAATTTAAATTCATGTAGATTTTACTTATTCTGTTATTATAATTGAATGCAATTTCTGAATACAACTTTCATGATCATGGAAATGTTTTCATATTTTATGTTTTTTTCGTAACATAAAATATTGAAAGGTATGCTAGTATTCATGTAGATTATATATTTGATAATTTAATGGAAAATTAGATAAATATCTCATATCATAATACGTACACGTCGTAGTTTTCAACAAAAACTGTTCGGGAGGAAAGATAAAAATATTTTTTATCAGGAGATATCTAATAAAATATGTACGCTGAAATATGTCCTAAGGATTAATATAAACCTTCAATTTGCCATGATGAAAAAATACATATAGATCGTAGAGATTATTATTTATTAATTAATTATTTACCAAATTAATACATCGTTATGTATTACGTATGTCTGTCAAAATTAGATTGTTTTGATGGGTAAAACATTATATGATAGCGTTGCAACTTTTTATTATTATTAATTTTTGTATCAACCACACATTGTAATTATAAGTCATTATATTATATTAAAAAATGTCAAGTTAATGTGTAATTTTTACTACGAGGAAGGCATCACGAAAAATTTAATTCATTATATTCATGTACATGCATCATGTGTGTTTGGTATGAGAAATAGAGATGTGCTGCAGCATCTCTTAATTCAGGTGCTAGTGCATTTCCTTTCGAAAATATATTGAATCAAAGCGGTATAAAATATATCCATGTCGCGTAAGATTTATATTATGTTAAGCAGGACGTCGGTGTATTCGCGTTTACCTGCTTCTTATTGCGTCTACGCGCGTGATAAATCTGTCAACTCGCGCGAAAGTTTAGGTCGTAACTTAGGAGCAACTTTGCGGTCCACAAAGGTAGAATCGCCGGGTCGAGACGGTGTGGACGAAAGTTCAGGGATCTCATGCAAATTTCATCTTCTTCGGCTAATAAAATACAACCCTTGTCTTGGGCTAAAGAGCACACATACATCCTATATTATACGTCGCTACGCTTACGAAATTAATTTTCTGACGTTAATGACAACGTTATTCGTTCTAAGCCGTATTTAGTGGAACGTAAACGTTCCATCGCATTTGACATATCATTCTGACAGTTTTATGACTTATGGGAGAATCGTAGTCAACGTAAATGTAAGTTTTATTGCCTTTCTGAGTGAGCCGGCCGGTAATAAAGCAAAGATAAAGAACACAATCCAGAGTTCGATTAACTTCTTCGCAATCGTAAATCCACGCGGTAAATTATTCTGACTTAACAATTCCGGTGGAAGCCCGTAAATTCTTCCCGGGCCAAATCGCGAGGTGCTCGCGAGATCGGAAGCTGAACTTTCTCATGCTAATATTCTTCCACTTCCATCCCAATAAAACTCGAAAGTATACGATGCCGCGTATTCGTCGTAACTTTTGTACGAATGCATTATACAACACGCTATACACAAAAGGGTCCACGAGAGAATAATTACACGCATCGATATAATTATTGAATCTTGATTTTCATTATGTGAGATTTAAAAAGTGTTACAATATAACTTTATAACATAAATTCTAAGTAAATTTGCCCAATTTTGCTAATAAAATTTCAGTTTTATAATGATTCGATTTCAGTAGTGCATTAAAATTTTTCTAAATGATGCTTGACAAAACATGAGAAATATACATGCGCATACGTATATTTTATTTATTCTTCCTCGAAGACTAAGGGAAGACGGCTGATTATAATAAAAACGAGCATCTTTCGAAATTGATGCATCTGCTGTTACTTGGGCGAATGTTCTCCATGCGCTGTATATCCAAGAGGCGTATATCTATAAAACACAGAGGGGCAATCCCGGGTAAACCCGGAAGGAAGATGAATCTTCGAGCTCTCTGCCTCTCTTCTTCCGGCTAATAAAATTCCGAGGATGTTGGTCGATCGCCGCGCCGGTGTCGCGGCGTCCACGAAGTGCCCCTCGCGGCACTTGGACCGAGCGCAGAGGGTGTGTTTCCCAGCTGTGTAAACAGATTTTATGCGGAGTGTAACCGCGAGTCGCGCGAGGGAAATTGTGCCCCTCATTGTCTATTTCAAAAGCCACTTGCGTCTGATGATACTCCCCGCTTTTATCCGATTTTGAGACCGCTTGTATTTTTGTGCGAAGAGACGGATGCAATTTATTCGATTTTTGTCAAAAATATGTCTACCCTCGCCGATTTTATTGCAGCGGCGACAGAATAAACGCACTATAAAAATGCGATTGTGGATTTTACGGTTGAGACAGATTTCCATCGGTATATTAATACTCAAATGATTTAATCGCGCGTCTAAATATTTGAACGGGAGAAGTTGTTCGACCATCTATCATCCTTACCGTCTATGCAAATGGTCTATTAATTCCCTTGAACAAACAAATAACAAATGGTAAGTGCTTTAATGCATATTAAATCCGGAAACGTAATAGCTAACCCATCAGGCAACAAACTTTATTGCTCTAATAATATAACTAATAATCTAATTTTTCGACAAAACAAGCAGTTATGTGATTTAGAAAACGAAAAAAATCGGAAATTAAATAACGAATCGTACAATTTAATATAATAATTTTCATGATAGTTATAGCGTGAACAGATTCTCAGTTACGATATAAAAAGCACACAAATTAATGTCGCAAGTTGCAATATTTAAAGTCGCGCGAATCACGCGCAAATATGCACTTTTTAATGAATATAAAAGTACGAGATATCCGTTACGCCTTGTTTTATACAGATACCTATGTATACCTCTGGTGTATATTAGCACAATTGTCGGCTCGCGAGAGCGTGAGGATGGCGCGCGTATAAAATGAGCGCCGTCTCCTCTCTGATATTGTCCTTCTGCTGAATTCCCAGCGCGATTTTCACAATCAGCCCGTGGGATGGAAATACAGTGGCCGCGTGAGTAATTACAGGCGGTATAGGGATGGGAGGGGAAGGGAGCGGATGATGGCGGCGGAGTCAGGAGGTGCGTCACAGGCTGGTTCACAGAGTGTGTGCCACGCAACGCTTACCGCGGTAATCATACATGCGTAACGCGAGACCGCGGGGCTCGTATATCGTCCAGTTATTACCAGTGCGTACGATTGCATTGTTGCACGTGGCGCGGATGCAACTGTGTCGCCGTTGCATAGCATAGCTATCGTTACAGCGGGGGGAGCGTATACCGTGAATAGAGGGCTGACCGACCCCCATCTTCCCTTTATCTGTCCACGGAAACGAAGAGCGTGCGCCGCGGGTCGAATGTCGTAATTTTAACCCTTGTCGGATTACGCGCGAAAACGCGATTTTCAATTCGGTTGTTAATTTACGTCTGCGAAAGCTCTGCAGCGTACGTCTATATATGTATCCGTAATACATTTTGTATACGAACGTGAAGCCTTGTAAAACAAAACGGTTCTTTCGATCGTACGATTTCGTGCACGCGAGTGTGCAAAGTCGCGCGGCACCACATCGCGGGTTATAGGATTTACGAGAAAACGCGCGGAAAGTAGCGCGCGCGAGAAAGAGAAAGAAAAGCTGTCGTGATAAACAAACTGATGAAGAACGGAAAACATAACTGGATCACCTCTCTTCCATATAGGCATCTCCGTTACGTTGCAAATAAAAATCGCTCAATCATGATCAACCTATGTTATCGGCTCGTTTAACATCGTTATACCTTCAACTTTTACCCCTTTTGCAGGTTATTTTCCATATTGTCGCGTTGTAATTATCACTGTCATCAGCCTTGATCACCGAACGAATATGTTTTTATTGTAGGTACGAAATTGCGCAGAAGACCATTAATCCGGGATACTGAATCATTAACGAATTAATGAATTTGCTGAGTAACGAGCGTTATAAATAGATCTTATGGTAACACGGAAATAAATCCTCTCATCTTTATGCGAAATATCACGATATGTATATATGCACATTATGGATTTATGTTATTCGTGGAAAGGTGAAACGATAAAAATTCACACGTGCGCAGTTAGCGTCCTCCGTTGTAAAACCGTGTTTCCACGTGTACTCTAATTTTGCTTTATTCATATTTACGAGTGTTTTTTTATGATTTAAAAATACAAGATCTCTCTCTCTCTCTCTCTTTCTCTCTCTCTCTCTCTCTCTCTCTCTCTTCAACAGTGACACATGTCCACTCAAAACGAAGAAATGTATAACATGCACCATTCCGATATGTTATTTGTATATTCTCGAATGTATGCGAATGTGCAAGGGAAGTAAAAACAACGCTGGTTGATGCACGAAATTCACATTCCTTACAACTATTTATCCTCCGTCTAATTTTAACATTCGTTACCATGCGTCACATATGTGACGCACCGATCTCTCGTCGGAGACTAATGTTACACATGTGCGACTCGTTATTTAGGACATTAAAAGCTGGCCTCTTCAATACATTCTATGCGTATATAATTAAACATGGACTATATTAGATAAAACTATTAAAAGTGTAGCTGAGGCTTTTTCAATTTTACCGTAGTAGCGAACGTATTAAATGAATATTTTTTATCTTAACAGAAATATAATTTAACAAATTAGGTATAATGATATATTTAATTCTTTAGCTCAATTTTCTTGCGTGACAAAATCAACGTCATTTTTTAAGATTTCTTATTCTTTCACATATCTATTCTGAGAAGAAAGTTTTTTTTTTTTAATGATGTAGTTTTTTCTCTTCACAAGTTTGCAACTTTTTATTCTGAAGAACTTTTATATAAGAATCTGTCTTTTTTCTGTGACGCGCTCGTGAGAAATTATAGATAATATGCGCGACGAAATTTGCTTTGACATATTCCTATCGTAACACTATTATTTGAAAACATCAGATAAAATAAAGTGCAGTATGTCAAACAACTATCGTAGACGATGGCTTTCGAAGAGCTTTTTTAGAAAGTAGCACGAGCTACGTGTGTTATTTCAATAAAGACGTATAGATTCGTGTACCGTATACCTGACTAGGTGATTTCGCATACAACCACATCCCGAAGGGCTTGGTACATACATACAGCGAATTCCGAAACAGTTGATGCTGAAAATAAACGCGGGCGAGCTTTCACTCAAAACAAAGAACGTTCACAACCGAGTTTGACGTGCAGCTTTGCGTATATCGTTGTCGATAAACGATGATAAGCATATCGAAATCGATATTCTTATTGCAGTTGACATTTTCTCGCATATTTCGTATTACGTGTCCCGAGGTTGAAACGTTCAGATATGGAAAAAGATTGAAAATTTTTGAAATATATTTTTTAATTGATAAGGAAGCTGATAAACTGTTTTTCTAAATTAATTTTTTTATTTTGAAACTTTTAAGGTATTCCTTTTACGGAGGAGCGTATTTTGTAGGCGCTTAAGCAGGGCCTCAGCAAACTCTTGTATATTGCATTCAACTTATATAAAATCAAGTTATACGTGATTATTATGTTTACGTATAAGAAAAAAGTAAAAATATTATATGTATTTAGAAATTTTTTATTTTTTTGGTAAATTTTACTGTCAGAACAATATGGCAACGCTGCGCTTTTCAGGGCGCCGATTGTAAAATGTGAAGTTGATGACAAAAGTGTCAATATAATTGTCACGTTCATTAATCAAAGAATATTGTGACATTTTCTTTTTATCAAAGAGAGATTTTATAATAATAATGAGTGATAAGAAACATAAAGTGAGGAGTAATGTGGGCAAAAATAAGGGACACGGTTGAAAAAAAAGTTGATAATAAACCGTACGTGATGAACTGAAGTGTGACATATGAGCGCACAGCTTGCAGCGTTGCCAAATAATTCCTTGAAAGTCGCCATTAAAAATATTTATCTACAAACCACATTTCAAATCAACTATTAACATAAATATTTTGTTTAAATATTCGGTGACTCTCTATTTTTATCGGCACTATCGAAAGTATAGAGTTTAGCGAATATGTGTGTGTAGCGCAGTTAATATTTAATATTTCAAGATATTTGATAAACAAATTATTGCATTGAAATGTGGAAAATAGATTTTTTCGATAACGTCACATATAAAATATCGAATTTTCAAAGTCATAATTCTTCTTTATATGCTCGGTAATGTGGTTTAATTTTCTTCTGGCGTAAAGATATGCATTTTAACTTTCACGTACCAAAAAATTAGTTAATTCTTAAGACTTTGGTGTCATGAAAGGAATACCTTAATTTTTACCACTAGAAAATATAAAAATTATAAATAAAGGAGAAGCGTTTCATGAACTTCAAGGGCTTCAAAAATAAAAAACAGTCTTGTTATATATAATTAATTTTTATTTATATACTAATAAAAAAGGGAATTATGTAGGATAATCATTATTTGTTACTTCGATGTTACACTTGGGTTTGAATAACACCAACCAGCTTTAAGATTGGGCATTGGAAATCCCAGAAACGTTCAACTCCTTTTTTTCATTCTTTACTGCGAGCCTTAGTGTGTGCTTGGAAATTCACCGCCAAATTCAAGTGGACTTCACATTCGACGATTTACGGCAGTTTTCGAGCATACCTTTTCTCTCTGCCTAACCTCGCGTGCGCTATCCCTTCGTTCCCTTCTTCCCTTCTCCTTTATCGGATAAAATGCATTAGAGAGCCGCTTAGGTGCAACCCATAAAAGATAATATATTTTGCGCGATTCGGGATATGCCCTGGGTCAATTCTCTCGAGAAGAAATCTGGGAGAGAAGTCAGGTTGATGCAGATCGCTTCGGAAATTTATATAGGTTCGACAAATTATAGCGAACTCGGCATTCGCAGATGTGCGAAGAGAAATGATTTAGACAATGTTTTAATCTAAAAATTGTGATTTATTCAGCACCATAAAGCTCACTTAAGATATATTTTGTATATGATACAATCGCAGTGATCAAATAACTTCTGAACATATTCCTTCTATTGAATCAAGAAATTGTAATAAATGTATTTTCAAAGACGCTATTTTTTCTTTGAGGTATAAATAGCTGCATTATACTTAATTAAGAGCAGGACTGTATTAACAATATAATGATGTCCATTAAATTAATTTTTATTACATTTATATATTTGCAATTGTCTGAATAGTGAAATTCAGTATTTTACAGACTTTGTATTTTCCTGAGAAAGACGTTTCAAACTATTACTAACCGGTTATTCCGATAAATATTACCACATGTCTCGGTGGTCGAAATTGGTACGACGCCCTACACGGAATGAGGGAGGTTCCAGGTTCGAACCCTGGGTGAGGTAATATTTTTCGCAATAAATTTCTTTACAGTTTTTAGATAATTAAATCGAGTCGATTTAATTCCGGGGAGGGAAGGGTTTTTAATTCTAACAATTACTGTGTGTTTTAAGTCCGACAAATAATCGGCGCGCAGTTTGTTGGAAAAATTATATGTATATATATAGACATATATGTATACAGAAACTAATATAAGGCTGTCAAAGACCTAAGCTTGGATCGCATGGCTGTTGATTCTGATTGATTGTATATCGTTACGATCCTATTTCTCTTATTATTATTATTTGTATTTTCCGTTTCTCTCAAACCGGACTCGCACACTCATATTCGAAGAATGGACGAGTACGTATGCGCGCTTCCCCTTTTGATTAAATCGCGATAGACGGGAGTATTGGATAAGTCGATACCTCCACCGTGAACGCGCGGTATCAGACAGAGCCGCGCAACCATCGCCGAACTTGCTGCGAAACCGCGCCATCGCGCTTGAGATCTATTTGTTTCCGATGAACCGACGATTGTCGAGATAGCGGGCGAAGGGTAGTGAATCCTCTTACTATGCGGCTCGTATCGTATAGGTGAACGCGCCGCGCCGGTCCGAGATGCTTTCGTTGAAATTCAAATCTCTGGCAGCCAGCGTGTTGCGCTCGTCGATTTGTTTTCGCGACTCATTTAGAATGCTTGTACACAATCGAACATGGAAACTCGATTGCGAAGTCACATAGCTTTTATAAAGTATAATAAAAGGAATCAATAGAGGTTTCTATTTTTTAAACTGGCAGACTACAAAAATTTATTTAGAAAACTGGGGAGTAAATAAAAATTTAAACGAATATGCTATATAGGTACTGAAGATAGCATACACTGTTAAATTCATAGAGTTAAATTAAACTCAATTTTGAGTAATTTTTAACTATTCCATAGGTCGCCACAGCTCCTACTCAATATGTAGTTAATTTAACTAAAACAATGTTAATTTGACTAAAGCAATGGAGTTGAAATAATTCTATTTTGTTTCAAACTAATAAATTTTGACGCACATGGTAGTTAAAAATAACAAGATAAATCTAACTCATGGTATTGGTTTAAATTTCATCCTCTAACCTTTAACAGTGTATAGTAACCTTTAGTATCAATGTATTATTGATACAAACCAATCAAGAGAAGAGAAGGTGTGAAAATCTAATTTTTAGTAAATTAATTATATATAAGTTTGCTCGAAAAACATGTATTTTTTTGAACGGTTAAATTTTAAAAAGAGAACATTAACAATAGAACTACCGGAGATTAATCTATATTTATTTCTACCGAAGAAATCTTAGAATAGAAAAGAGAAAACAAATTAATAAAGTTGATTATCTACGTAATTTCAATAAAAGTCAGGGAACATTTCACCAATTAAGATGTTTTAAAAATGAGTAATAAATTATTTAAAAATGTCAAACGGATTATTTTCACTCCCTTGGTAGTTCTAGTGTTAAACTTTCTTTGATTGCCTTATAAAAATGTAACATAGAAAAACGCGTTTATAAGACGTTTGCATTCTTTGTTCATTACTATTAATGTATTTCCAATAAAACCGCATGTGGAGAAACCTACAGCTCGTCTTTGAATTCAAACTAGCGTTTAGTCGGGATCTCGCATTATCGGCGAAGTCGGCTTTAAATCACGGCTAATGCTCGAGATAACGAGCGAATAAGATAAACTCACCCTACGTGATTTCCTGATAAGCGCGTTCGATTACTGACGGCCCGCCTAGGGAGAGCACACACCACTCGAAGGACGCGAGAAGAACGGTGGCGCGCGTTTGCAAGGAAAGTGCAAACTTTGGTGCCAAGGATTCAAAGAGCGGAGGGCAGGCCCTCCGAAAGAGGGATAAATCTAGAAAGGGGCGGAGCCGAACCGGGCTGAATCCTAATTACGACGACCCAGAGGCGTGTTAGACGTGACCCAGGACTAAACTCCGTTCTAAGGACTGCGAGCTAAGAGCCGAGCGACGACGACTAGAGGTACTTCCGGGAGCGGGGTGGATTAAATGTTGCTGCTAGCAAAGGAATCGTCGGGATCTGCCGGGGCAGGATTTGGGGGGTATGCGTCCATTTCGTCCTCGAAAGCATCCCCCCGGGTGGCGTTCCACTTCGTGGTAGAATTAACGCCTTAGCCTGATGGCCCTACACTCTCAACCGGTCGACTTCTAATGCGATCCGGAAACTTTTTGGCTTGCTTATTTCGCCGCAGTGTGAAAAGCGCGCGAACACAGTCGCTACCGTAACGCGAAACACCGCGAGAACTTTTGTAGAACCGTATCTTATATATATCTTAACGCGCTCGCATTTCCGCTTTACTTTTAAGTGCGACGAATTTCATCCCGCCGCGAAAATTAATAAGCCGAACATTGTCGCGTGCGTTACATTATTTCCGCCATTATCTCATTAGACACATTTGGATCATCGTCAAAGTGGGATGCGCAGCCCGCGCCTAATATCCGTGCCGGAAGATCTCCCGGAGGAGACCTTGAAACTTCGGGGAAGCAAGTAGATTCTGCCGGAAGGCTTCCGCCTGAAATTAGCACCCTCGTTTAATGCTACGGCAGATATAGCCGCTGGGTCAGGTTCCCGACGTACTGCCAGAGGCTCGTTCACGACCTTTGCACTCAAAGTGAGGAACGAAGTGAATTGCCGGAGTGCATCCATTTCGTACACCAAGGACCTCTTCGTACATAATCCTAAGTTAAGTACGCTTTCCAGCTAAGGAGCAGCGGGGGCATGCTCGCCAGTGGATGAATCTTGACCGAACATCAAATAGCCGCTGAGCAATGTGTCTCGGACGTATCGTTCGCAAAGTGATTTTCAAATCTTTGATCTTGGTCATAAACTTTATGTTATCTAATACTCATAGTTATATGAAAATAGTAGTTTGCCTTCCGGGGGCAATTATTCCTTGGTGAATTATTCGAAATATGAAATAATTTCTGTTCAGGAAAGATATCACAAAATATATATTAGCACATTTTGAGGTATAAACTATTAAAAATCAAAGCTTAAACTTTAAAAATTACAACTAAAAGTCAGTTAAATCTTTACAAGGAAATAACATTCTACTATTAAATATGTTTATCGAAGATCCCACATATTTTTCAACGCTGCTATTTTTAAAAGTTTCTCTGTTCGCATCAATCAAGATTTATCATTCAAGATAATACAATTTTTAATTCGTAATTTATCTCATATTGTATATTTCTACCATCCAATTTAGAAAAATGAACAATAAAGTTTCTCTGTATATTGTACATTCTCTCATAATTATACTCGAGGATCGTGCATGCGCAAATAAGCGGTATAATTGCGGATCAGCTCGTTATTGCAGCAAATCTTGACGCACCCGCGCATCTTTATCATTATGACATCGTAATTAACACCAGCACCGAGTACTTGAAAGTATCGCGCGCAATTTGTTCTCATTAACGAGAAAGTCTTTTTTTGTTATACCCAAGCTCGTTGCGGCCGCGAAGGTTTGCGCTCGACAAATACCGTTTCGCGCGTTCAGTCGCATAAAATAATAGAGTCGCTAATACCGCCGGCATTCTCGAAGCTTCGCGAAGGCCCGGTCGGCGGTTAGCAATGCACACACGCACGCATACGTATACGCGTGATAATTGAAAGTGGGCGCCGTTTGCGCGTCTCCCGTGCATATACCTCGCGCGTAGTACGTGCCTTCAAAAACGATAATGCCCGTCGCGCTGCTCGAAGACTCCGTCGGTGCTTCTCGCGGTGAATTTCACTGGCGGTAATAGGATCACGCGAAGATAAACTCCGGGATTAGGGGATTATCGAGTAACCTGCGTGCGTGCGGGCAGCTTTAATGGTATGCTAATTTGGTGCTAATTCTGAAGGGAAACAGCTAATAACTCAACGGCGCTCTAACCGTGGAAGATTCCCCCGCCACGCCGCGGTCGGTGCGGTCCCGATATAATTCCGCTAACTCGCGCTTGTCTCTCAGCGAATATGAACGGTAACACGTGTTACCCCTCCCACGTATCTCCCCAAAGTGAGCTCATCGCTTCTCGGTCGTTTGCCGAAAATGTTTCCGGTAGTTGCATCGAGCGGGGCAAAGTTTTAGAGCTGCTAATTGAATTACAATTCGCGCGCGTATCGCGCCCGTCGTCGTTGTCGTCTTAGTCGTCGCGCGAACTTGCGATTATAATCACATCGCAAAATTGAGGTTGCGGTACATGGATACTCCGTGAATTCTCTGCAGTAACTTCGCCTAATGTTGTCTAGGTGGTGTAATGCTTTAACCAAAACGGATGCACCGCGTATGACGAGTAAAGTTACGATATTGTATATAATCGACATGTTAAGACACGTATCACGACATCATACTTGTATGTTTGTGTCTACCCTTTTAGCATTAAATACCAAAACTTAATTATAATATTTACTTATATTTACCAGTATATTACTAGAAACAGATCTCTTTGCTTATAAAAACATCCACCATTTATTATTATCAAAATAGCATCTCTCCATTATTAAAGTTAGTGAGATCGTATTTACTTTTTTTCGTTTGTTACAACTTTGAGTTGAAAATTATGTAACAACGATATTCACCGTCGATCGAAGCGTGCTATGTGACTCACGAATGCGCGGTATAACGATCGACGTGCCGGCGCAAAATAACGGAACAAAATAGTCTGGCTTGAGTGTCGCTTATCATTTACGGCAGTATAAGAAAAGAAGGCGGCGTGTTCAGAACCGCGCGCGAACATCCGTTTAATCTGCAATCTGCGGATCGGCTTTACCGGCAATAGTTTCACACTTTAGGGGTTCCGGTATGCAAATGCTGGCGAAGAAACACGCGCGGTATATCGGGAGGCTGGCCATTCGCCAGCTACTATCCCTTGCAGCCGCCAGCTATTGCGACCCGCGCCGGCGACGTGTTACCCAAGTGCATTGCATATTGCAACGCGGGTTAAGCTGTGGAATCACGTCGAAAAGCAAAAGGAAAATGCTCTCGTGGAAAAACACGTTATTTTTTCGTGAACGCGGTTAAATTGCTCGTCAGATTTATATTGGAGTTTTGTCGTGCTTCGTAAAAATATTATTCTAGTTATTTCTATATACAATAATATATATATACATACGGGTCTTTTATTAAAAACATTGTGATAAGTCAAATTATTTTAACAAAATATAATTAGAAAAAAACTGTAGATACATTAAGCGATTATTTAAAAAAATGACCACTCAATTTTGAAGAATCTTATTAAAACATATATATTTTCTTTTTTTTTTAACAAGATTCCTTTAATTTTAATAAGAAGTCACCTTTAAAATAATTACTATTAATATATTATATACGACATATTTTTTATTACTTTTCTATTACGTCGCATTTATCGTTAAAAACTTATTAAATTTATTTATTTTTAGACTTTAGACATATCCATCTTATCTAGATTATCTTGAGCTATAGCTGTCGTATTAAACCGTACGACCAATGCATTTCAGAAGACGTTATGTTTATCTTTTATTATAGATAAGACGAAAATTGAATGATGAGAGAGTGAAGAGAGTCAAGAGAGAGTGAAGACTTTCCCGTCGGGAATTAGACGGAACTTCTTGGAGATTGCATCGATCGCGTGAAGGACGTTAAACGCATCGTGCAAGCGCGAAATATCTAACAGTTCATGCTTTTAGCTTAACGTTGTGTAATTATTATAGTTTCGCAATACGTTACAAGGTGGCGATAAGAATCGGGGGGTGGGGGGTTGCTACGTGCCGGCAACGCGCCGCGCACGATAATACGCTCGACGCGAGTTGAAATTCAAGAACGGTCTGTGGCTTTCCGGGTAGAATATATACGCGCGGCTGCATGTGAGGGGTTAAATGTCCACACTAAAACGTTATTTAACCTTAGGAAAATGACAGCTTTTTAAGAAAAAAAAACAAAGGTTGATGGATCACGTGGATATTCGCGTGTTGTAACGTTGAATTTTCTTTTTCAAACACAAATACATCTGGATTACACTCGACAATTTAAAAAAATATATATGTACCTTCGATGTATCTGTGTCTAACTGTGTGAATATTTATTCTGTTGCAGGTGAGTTAAAAAAAGCCGCGCGCAAAGCAAGAGAAGCTGTGAAAGTGGTACGTTAATCGGAATAATAAAAAAAAAAATTATGACAGTGAAAGTTGGAAAATTTCACACGTTTCTAAGATAGATAAATTAATTATAATTAAATATTCCTATTTCTTCTAACTATGAAGAGCAGTTCTGCTTAAGAATCGTGTTAATTTCAAGTTATACTTACTTATTTATGGTAACACACTGTAAAATTCATACAAAATGGATCTTTTTTTTTCGGATCTGAATTGATTTTGTTGCCCAGTCACTATTGCGGAATATTTTAGCGCCAACGAACTGTCGCCGTCGGTGGTCTTAGGATCGATACAGGAAAGGTCGCAGAACTCATATAATTTTCCTCAAGTCGACACGGTATTATGAATTATCTACTTTAATGTTTTGCGCAGTGGCTTCCATAATGCCTCGTGCGACCGATAATTCTGAGCGGCTATAGTCAGCTATGCGATGACTCACGACTATCGCCGGATCGCGCGATGAATCGAGGAAATGTAGCGAGCGAAATTAAATTAACTGTGGACAGCGGGATATCCTCATTTCCTCATCGTGACTTTATAATATTAGATTTTTATAACCGGTTTTTTATTCAGTTGGCAAAAAACAAAGGTAGACCTCGTGTCAATTATCGAGCCATCTTAATCAAGGTCTGTCTGGCTGCAAGCACTTTATTCACTGGACAATGCCTCGCCGATATAGTGGAACTATATTATTCATTTTTGCGGTAATGGAAGAGATAATTATCGGTGACGCAAGACGAGTTTATCGGTTCTGGAACGTAGAAGCAGGCTCGATCGTGCGGCGCAGGAAACGAGAGAAGATTGTTAGAGTAATATAAATAGGTCGCAAAAAGAGTTTATTTTCGCGCGGCGGCGCCTCGCGCGGATTTTTAATCATTACGCGCGCATTCGACTCATTCAGGAGCCATTCGTGTATATAGACCTACCGCAAGCTCGCGCACTCCATTAACGGATAATTCCGAATGGTAAGGCGAGTGACCATGTGCCCGCGGTAATTTCGTAATGGCGTCGTTCAATCGAAATTTGTCGTAATAATATGGAAAGAAATCGGTTTTCTTTTCTTTCTTTTATTTTAATTTCTTCATTTATGCATTCGAAGCTCGGTGTGCGCTCGGTGTAAATTCTCTCTATTGACCGTGCACTTTGCGGCACTAATAATAAGCGCGATTTGGTAACGGCGAATAACGTGTGCTTGACATATCTGTAGTTTAACTCAATTGGTCGCGACGTGTTTTACAGATACAGAAAATGACGGGAGGCGCACGGTAGATTTAACATACAGCAATGAGAACGTATATACCAGTTTATTTTTCATCATATCGCTCTCAAGCTAGAAATAATATCCACTTCAGCCATTTTGATCTCAACCGCAGAGTTTAACTCCTTTTTTAGTCCATAAACGTGATTTGCAGCGGACGATGAAAATATTTCTATTTGATCGGGTGCAATCTGCTGAATTTTTATAGAATAAAACTTGCGAGACAATTTCAGTAATATTTCAACTAAAAAGATCGGGATATTATTTTTATCGTGCGTGCTAGATGAGTTTCGAATGGCCGCTGAAAATGTCGCGAGTTTCAAACAATTTTCGTAGTTTTGCTTCTTTCACCATCGGATATGTTGAACGCCCGACAAACTAAATTCGTCATGGAAACTAGTTGTTACGTATTAACTCGCTAAACCGGAATATCTTCGCGCGGATCGTTGCGAGAGCAAATCTCAGAGAATCAAGTCTCGAGAAGACCAAAAGTCGACGTTAATTCCGCACGGTGCCGCATTAACGTCAAACTTTGGGTGACGCGCAGACGTCTTGCGCAAACTTATAATAATAATTATCATTATTATGACGTCGTTCAACAGTGCTCCCGCGAAGCGCAAAGTCTGCTTTACAGCCTCCGAGGATTTGACGTTCGCGAAACAGTCAGGCCGGTTAAAATCGGCGAACGACGACGGTCGCTTCGTATAACGAGTTGTCTTAAAGTTTCTCGACGAGAGGGCAAATCGTTTGCGTGCGCGCGCGCGCGCGCCGTTTGGATGAATCCATATCCAGGCAGGACGAACCGAAAGAGAGATCCTTCCCTTGTTAAATTTAACCCCCGGCGCGTCTATTTCAAAGTAAAATAAATTCGAGTTGCGATTTTGCGCATGGCATTAATGCACTCTGCGAAATATGCAAAATATGCAAAATGTGTCTGTCTTGCCTCTGTCTATCTTATTGTCAAGAACTATGAGATATTTATTTACCAGACATTGATCATTTTACTATTATATGATAATATCAGTATGGTAAAATTAAAATTTACGCAATTATGTTTAATCTAAAAGTTAAAATTAAAACGCGACAAAATGTCGATCTTATTATTCAGTTTGAGCATATGGGGTGATATTATTAATCGCAATAATGCGTGGTCTCCTCCCTCATATGCTATCGATCGATCGTGCGCTATTCTAATAGCATTAGGTAAATGGATTTTCTGATGAATGATGAATGATCGTAGGGGAAAAGCTAAAATAACAAAATATTATTAGATATAGGGTATAGCGTCCACATCACGACAAATCCGGGAGAATTCAGACAATCAGAATCTGTCGATGTTAGAGAACGAAGTAAAATGCGCGGCGTTTTCGAATCCGAGAGTAATCTACTTCGAAATGATGCCGACGCGACGTACGGAAAACTTTCTTGCTGCGCTCAACATAAAATTGGATTGTATTTCAAGTATATGTCAACGCTCTGGGAAGCCCTACGAGCCGCTGTAATAGAATCCCTATTTATAATCGAGTTCGTTTGCTATGCTAGTACCTCCGTATAGCATTACTCGTTTTTACTCGTTTTCCGACGACCGACGGATTTGCATGTTTTATTTTATTTTAGGAGTCTTTTTTTATTAAATAATTGTACAAATAATTCTAAGAACTATATATAATTGCAAAACTCAATTTAATAGATTAAATTTTTCTGTGTTTTAATCTCTTTAATACGTTATTATGCAGTAAGATTATATAATTACAAAATGCATACAGATCAATATTAATAATATCAATGCAAATAAATATATTAAGTTTTTATAGTCATATTTCTGCTGAAAACGCAGCAAGAGGTCTAAACCAGTCTTGAGACATGGTACAGTTTAACGAATCTTGAGATCAATTTGATAATTGTTTTATTATATTTGTAAATTGCGATTTGATTGAGGAATAAATTAATTTTTATAAATTGTTTTTCGATCAAAACAAAAATATATTTTATCTTTAATGTTTATAAATTGAATGGTTAAATAAATAAATAAGTATTTAAATTATTATTAAAAACAACATAAATTATTCTCACGTAACGGTTAAAATTTTTTAACAATAATATACATTTATACATGTATCAAACAGATTGAAATAAATTCTCAATTTAATGAAAATTTAATACTCGATATACTATAAAATATTTCCATTCGGAACGTTCTTTCGATCAAATGAAATTAATCATCATCCACGACAATATTAATAAGTCCATAGAACGAAGCATATACGATGTCTCAAAATAGCACATTTATCGAGCTTAATTTAAAATACAAGCGGCGAACAGGATAATTGGGGATTTTATAAAGCATTAAATATTTCGAGACGATAACAGAGAGAACTCCTCTGGTACGCAGCGTTGGCTTTTGTTATTATAACATAACGTACATTATGTATGTACAACGTACAAACGCGTTGTATACAAAGTCGCCGCGCTCCCGCGCTTCCGCGCCCTCGGGCCCCGCGCCAAGGCCAGCCGCTATCATTTGTGCGTCGGGACTCGAACTCGAACAGATAAGTAGCGGCGCGTGCTGCTCCGGCGCGTATTACATTATCTCTTGAGACGTGTTCACTGCAGGTACAAGGCGTAAACGCGATCACTTCCTATACGAGCATCTCTTCCCTACAATCGATTAATTTGCATGATTTCCGTAGATTCGATTATTGAAACGACGGAGTTTCTAACAGATAAATATCTCACGAAACTCATTTGCTTGCGATAAAAACCGAAGGACAGCGGAATTGTAAATTATTTATTCTCAATACTTATATGTACATATGTTATGTGATAATTATTTTCTCGCAACATTCGGATTTAAATATATTTTTCGTTGATTTTCTAATTTTCGCGTTTTAAATGTAATTTTCTCCTGCCGCGGCATGTCGTTATAAGATTGAAAACGCGAAGTAACTCACGATTTGCAAATCAAGTCACTCGAGAAACAGCATGCATGTATTTTACGTTTTATCTCTTGTATTAAACATTTCCTGATAATGAATCGACGGCTCTTTTGCAACATACAACCTTCGCTTTATGTTCGCGAGACTTGAAGTAGTCAGCCCCGCTCCGTCGTGGCATTTAAAGGCCGATCTACATATAAGACGCTGGAGGTAGGACGCAGTTGCAGTTGTGAACGCGAGATGACGTTTTATCGCACGCAGCGTGCGTGCACCGTGCACGCATTCGCAATCGTTGGCCGATTTGCGAATACGTGTACGCTGCACGCTGCGTGTGACAACACGTCATTTCGCGTTCATGTCTGCGACCTGCGTCCTGCCTCCAGAAGTCCTGCGTCTTATGCATAGATCGGCCTTTATCGTTCAAAACGCGATCGCGACATGATGTCTGAGCACGACGACTCTCCGTGATCATTAACATTAATATAATTATCAAATTATCGTACCGTGAATTTAGCTAATGCCACAATTGACGACTCGTAAACATATATCCAGATAACGATTATTCATTAAAGTAAATATTTTACGTTACAATACTCCGTCGTAGCGGAGTAAAATTCGTGTCGTGTGTGGAAGTGCCGAAAGTATCATGCACGTTTTACGTCCTTACGCGATTTTATGTGTGAAGGCCTTGATTAGAGTGCGTAGCTAATCGTGTTTGCGAATGAGTGTTGTATGAGTGCGATTAACATCTGTGAGGAGCACGGGAAAAACATCGGTTGATGGTGGAGCAACAATACGGATTTGTGTGAGTAAACCTCTGTTTTTCATTTTATTTCTTACTTACAGAATTGATCATTTGTTATAAATATAACTTGACTCGTTTCAAGATACGAAATTTTATTCTCACTTATACGGTTTTTGATGTACGTAACGGCTACGAATGGGGAATTAATGGGATTTAAAATTAATAATATGAACGCCTATATGTAGCTCAGAGATTTCTAGATTTATATTTTTACGATGATGTAAATTTAGTACAGCCGACAAATTGTATGTCAAATTCGATAAATTTAGAGGAATTTATACGCGCTGAAAAGCAGCAATATTCCGAATGTTCATCAGTTTCAACCGACCAGAAACGGTGCTTGGTGACGTGCCTTGTTAACGGCTCCTCCGAAATTGCAGTATCTTAGAGCATCAGCCGTTCTCTGTCGCTGCGTCTCTCTCTCTCTCTCTCTCTCTCTCTCTCTCTCTCTCTCTCTCTCTCTCTCTCTCTCTCTCTCTCTCTCTCTCTCTCCCCTTTTCTCTCCTCTGTCCCTCCCTCTCCCTCCTGTCCTGTTCTTCTTGCACCAAGAGCACGTAGACGCGTGTATACCATTTCTGTCGAGTTCGTCGTTATAACAGCCCTGTCTCGAAACTACCTGTCTCGCGGTGTAAACGAGTTTCGCTAATTTTGAGAGAAACTGTGAAGTTCCTCGACTGAAGATACTCATAGATGCGGCGCGATCCAGTTTCCGAGCGCTTTCGTGCGCCGCATTTTCGGAAATCTCAGTTTAATGAATCATCTTGAGACGATCATCGACGTTTGTATCGCAGTTATAACTTCCGAGGAGATAAAAATATATATATATATATCGTAATTATTAATCTCTTTTTAATACGAATAAACATTATGTATCGCAAATCGAATTTTATTCTGGCACATTATATTGCAGTATAATATAAGAAAAAATTTTTGAAAAATACAGTTGAATCGAGAAAAAGAAAGATTATGGAGATGATATTTAATAAAATTCAATCTCGTGGAGAAACTTTAGTCCCATATTCTCAGATTTGTGTGTCTATAATCTCTGTTTCAATTATCACAATTGCTTAATATTTAACAATAAAAGTATAACATTTGCTTGAATACACGTGCCAATAAACTTTTGTTATTTATGTAGTTCAACGTTTGTGATTTAAAATTATATTTATTATTTAGTGTCGTTACAATTAGCTTTCATGTCTTGTGTTTAATATTTGGAATAGATGCGATACGCGCGTTATTGTAGCAAGCAACCAATCGCGCATATATATGCACGCGCATCGGTTAACGCTAATTATGCACGTAAGCGAAGGTAACGAGATATGCGAGTTTCAATATTCAGATGCGTATAGTAGCTGCGATGAAGGGGTTTATTAAACTTGAGGCATTACGAAAACGAAACAGAATCGTGACGTTGCAATTAAAGTAGATGATATCCATAAATTCTCCATTTAATCACGCGCGTAAGACAATACTCCGGTTATTTAATTCTGTGATTCACTACACGACGCTTTTAATAGCGTCCAAAGATATTGATTTTATCATATAAGATAATTTTAGAGAATATTCTGGGCTTTACGTAATATAGGTAGGACTAGCGAGAAAATGTTAGACTGCGCTCTCTTTATTAATTTGTTATCACAATCTCTAAAATTGAATTTTGGAAGTTCTTATATTATATAAAATAATTAGATTTAGATTTTATATATGAGATTGATTTTTTTATGATGAGATTTATATATTTTATACATGAGATGAGTATATATTTGTCTTTATATAACGCTTCGTGCAATTCACAAAATCTATTTGATGGCTATCCGAGAAATATCTTTCAAATTTGCCAAATATTTGCAATTTTACGTGGTACCGTGGTGAGTATGGCCGAAGAGATTTAATTTTACTGATATAGGCGTAGATGGAATGAAACGCGCGGCGCTGACGTTAACGCCTCAGCGGGATCGACGGCTGCCCGCGAGATGAATTATGCGATCGGGATTCATGGAATCTGCCGGGTTAGGCGGGCTCCCGTGGCTGTAACGCTGGTATACGTCCGTGTAATTTCGCGGCCGTATCGCGGCCGATTTACGACTGCGCGGCCGGACCGCGAAGCGTGCTAGGCACGAGTCGATCGCACCATCGCGGCTTCGTAAAGCCCAGAAGAGCGCGTGATTTTACCGCGCTACGATCATCGATCTCGCATCCGGGCGATTGTTTTCCCGGCAATCGCATTGCGGCGTCGATCCCTCGATGTGATGTGCCGTGAGTTCTTTAGTCCCTTTGCCGGTTATACAAAATTCCGATTGTAATACAATAGAAAAGGCTGATGTAATTGAATCGAAATTTTTCTCATTTTTCTTCTACTTTATATAAAAAGTTTAATTATATTATAATATTTAATTTATATATTCAATTAGTTATATATATATGTATAACATTATATTGTAGTGTATAATTAATTAGTTACTATATATTTTACACAATTTAGACGGAAGGTGTTTAATACACACATTAACATACATTGCAAGAATTAACATTCTTAATTTTATATCTTTTTCTCAAACCGTGTTATTATTATACATCCTATAAAACCATTATTATATATCCTTTGATAATCGATGATGCAATTAAATTTATTTCAAACGTTTAAAAATATTTTTGTACCACCGCACCGCGCGTGTAATGTATTTGTGCTGCAATTTATTAAGAGACAAAATAACTTTTCTGAGCAAAGAGTAACTATTAAATTTTCTACGAGGTGTAACAACGCCCATTATTGTTGTTACATTATCGATTTACGCAACGAAATCGCCGGAGAGATTCAAGTACTTTTATGCCGAGATTAATACGGTATATGAAATGTCTCCGCGGATTTTTCTTTTTGTCTCAGCTTCATTTTTCTACGCAGTATATAATCACGCGGTATATATTGGCGACACGTACTGAGTTACCGCGCGAAAAACGTCGCTGTGAAACGCGATGGTTTTATGACGCTGTTGTAACTGAAAATGTATTTCTCGTGAGAACATATTCGCGAACAGTCCGCGCGAGGAACGCTTTATTCCCGATAACCGAGATCGTCCGTAAATTATGCGTATGAAACATTGAAGATATTAATCGGTCGGTTACATTTGCGCGCATTTAACGTTACAACGGAGGTTTTATTCAAAGCTATATATAGCTTTTTTGTACGGTTTGATGCACGACATATCGATGCGCCGTAAACCCGCTTTTTAACCGTGGCGTTTTGAAAGCCGCGCGTTTACTACTCATCACTAATCTTCAGGAATTACGCGTTCCTTTCGCTCAATACCCCGTGAACTTTCGCGGATCGAAGCGCGGAGCGGGATAGCAGAAAACGATACAAAAGTAGCGGGATCACAGAAGGCCAACAGCATATCGCAATGGAAACGGCATAAATGTTGCTGCGGTTGCTTTGCGCAAACGCGGTCGATCGGATAGAAGAATTCGTTTCATATCGCCCCTTCATGCTCGAACGAAGCTCTATGATGCATGTAACTAATTACGCCAGCCAGTGTTTCCCTCTTATAGCCGAGCAACCGTGAATTTTACCTTTCACGAATTTACGTGAATCACAGCCGTTGGTCACGACTCTCTATACTAAATTTAACAATATTAAATGCATTTGCTTTTACGATGTGACGGGGTATAATCTAGTTCTAGTATCAAGAAGATATTGCGTTGGAACGGTGAATTATAATTGTGCTCTTGATGCTTCATAACGTTTGCGTTAGGATTTAGCAGATATTTTATCCAGCGAGAATTTAATTAGGAACTTATTTTGCAATGATGGAATTAATATTAAATTTTGTTGAAGTCAAGACTATAACAAGTGAAAAGGAGCTTTGAGAGTTCAATCGGTTGACACGGTGCATAAGTAGTACATTATAAATCGGACATTTCGGCTGTGCTTCGAGCCATCTTCAGCGATGCGGTAACAATTAATTAAATCAAAATGATCTTACGTTATTCTCCGGCGAGAAATAAGTGAGTAGAATTCTCGAGTACCTCATTTCTCGCTGGAGGAACGTGAGATCATTTTGATTTAATTGTTAACGCATCGCTGAAGATGGCTCAAAGAGGAGCCGAAACATCCGGATTTATAATTATCCATCCTAGCAGTTATTAAAGATCGATATAACGTTAACTTACGCACCGTCAACCGCGTTGAACTTTCAAAGCCTCTTTTTACTTGTTAATTTCATTATCGCGCGATAGTCCCTTGTTTATCCAATTATTTAAAGTTAAAATTGCTTTAAAAAATATTAAACTATTGAATTTGAGATTCCGTTATTTGCTTGTTTCTTTGTAGCGTGATTACCAAATAATTAATTTATATTTTATTTTTTAATGTTAAATTGCACTCTGTGAGTCGAATTTTTACAAAGAAAATGCCTGATGCATGCTTCAGGTTTGTCATAGAAATAGTTTAGAGAATATCTTACGAAGTGCTGATAACATTTTTCTAATGCGTACGACAATGACATTCAGAACATTCCTTTTTTTTTTTACTGTTAAAGCGCAATGTATCTGCCTATTACGCTTTTAGAGCATTTCAAACGCCTTAACACGTAAGGAGGAGCATCGCTTTATTTAAATTATCTTCTTGAGTCGCCCGATGTCGGGTAATTGTTTTTTTTTTTTTTTTTTAATAAAATTTTGCATAATGCATATTCGATAATGCGTATGCACGTGCCGCCCGTATACGTAATGCAAACTGTATAATTTTACAATGCCATAACCAACTCCGATGTAAAGGTTGCAGCTACATACATAAGAAGAACCCAGGCGGTTAATGATTGTCGTAAAACTATACAGTTTTTTATATGGCTTTAAAGAAAATCTCTTTAGTTTTATACGTCACAAAGCACGTATCCAGTCATCACTACGACGATTCGAATGCATAATATGGTATTCCAATAAATCACAGAAAAAATTATGTCGCGCAATCTACATTAGATTTGAAATTTTCTTACAGGGTGAGATATAATTTTAGCAGTGGAATCAAAGCGCATATTTTTTTCATAATTGTTTAAATATTTATTTGCATGTATCATACATAAAAAAGAACCACGGCACCAAAATATCCTAGGTGTGAAATAAACATTTCGACACCAAAAATAAGGCAATAAAAATGGCTCTTGAAGCACTATGGCGAGCTTTGCTAGCTTTATTTTTAGTGACTTGGTAAGAATTAGCGAAAATAGATATAGGATGGGATTGCTAAAACACTTCGGTCTTTCTTATCGTGTAGATATATAAATAAAATATAATTTCCATGTATTATTAGTGCGATGTAAATTTAACTTTTTTTAACATAGAAGTTGTCACTATTTTTAAATTGTTAATTCAGTAATACTATTATTTTCGTCTATGGTAAACTTTTATTTTTATTTTTAGATTTTGGATAAATGTCAAATTGTAAAATTATCACGAACATCAAAATTTCTCGATATATTTTTAGTTACTAATATATTATTATACAATAACATGAAATTTAGCGCTTAGAACGTTCTATTGGATATTATTATTAATACACGAATTTGGGTATTACGAGTCTCGTCCAATTATAACCAATTCGCGTTTCGATTCCACTGAAATACCGAAAGGGTTAATGAAATCTATTGCCCGATGAATATTACGTTTATTGAATAACGTTTCCGATCCCGTATATAATCCGCTTCGTTATACTTAATAATAGAAAGCATTAGAAAACACCGAAAATAGGGTGAAACTAATCTATTGGAATTCGACTCGGCGCAACGTAGTGGAAATTGAATTTTTGCGCAAACTTCATCAAAAGGCGCGCGAATGTGATGCCGAGATTTTCGCTGGTATTTAGCACCAGGGAAAGAGCGTTATTAAAATCATGTAACGGATTTGGGGAGACGGCCGCCGTGGTTCTCGGACGATCGTATTCCTCTCGCAACCAGCGCCACATCGCGAAATCCATTTTCTCGGAATAATTGCTGGCGAAAGAAGTGTCTCGGGGCCTTTCGCCCCTCCTCTCGTCGTCACGGGGATAATCCGCGCGCGAACGAAAGAAGAAAGCCGGTAAAAAGGTGCGGGAAAGCGAGCGGGCAGAAACGAGACGGCGCGATCTGTTTTTGTGGAATCTCTCTAGCTTGGCTGTAATTAATTGGCGGAGGGAGAACTGAAAATGATAGACGCAGGAGATCCAGACGGGACATTTTTGATTCCGCGAATGTGCATAAAGTGCACGACCCAATTAGCTTTCTGTCTCTGTCTCTTCCTCTTTCCTCCTTTTCTCTTTCTGTTCCTCTTGCAGAACTCTGTGAACGTTCATTTTAATTCTCGTATGTCCATGATCATTTCGAGATATCGAATAATGTTCAAAACGAAAATTGCGCTTTGACTTCGCTGTATATACATTGTCCGGTTATCGATTCGGAATTATCATCAATTTTCTCCGATTTCTCCCACGTTATTCGCATGTAAATGTATAGAAACGGTTATGATAATTATTATCGAATTATGTAACAGCGTTGGTTATCCTATAATGGTTAGCGTTTTATCAGAAGCAATTTTTATCGCGGAAAGAAATTGCGAGAGAAAAATAATATAATAGATATTTCATTTTCATACTTTATTTTATCATTCAACAATAATGCGATTTACATATTTTTTTACCATATCGTGTCCTAGTTTTTCTGCCCACTTTCTCTCTAATTATGTAATTAACATTACGGTGTACATACTTTCTTATTTTATAGCACTATGATTAATTGCTATATATTATACAGGATCAAAATTGCTTTCTAAAAGCAATCTTGTACCAGCGATCTCACCGAAAGCGCCAGTTCCCTGTGTGTGCTATCGATAAGGGATTACTGCTCAGCATCGCACATGGAGATTTATATTCATGAACGTTGTCCCTAAACGAGAACGCCATACACATACGCGGCGGTTTCCTAAATATTATTTTCCCTCGGAATCTCGGGCGTATACCTAATCCTTTGCCGACGAGGGTGCATATATAGATGCATATATACACACTCGCGTAATGGGTTTAGGCTCAGAAGAAGGGGTGACGTCTCGTCGAGTTTCGCAGAGCGCCGCGTATAACATAAGTGGATTAACGAGAGCGACGATCTTAATCCCATTACACGTTATGCTTAGTCAGGTACTAGCGATCTAGCTAAGTTCCCCGATAGCTCGATTTATTTCAAATCGAGAAAACGCGAGCGCGGTTCTTGGAAACGCCGCGCCGTGCGCGAGCGGAGGAGCTGTGCAACTAACTCCCCCAGCTCCGTAAATTGGCTGCCATTTACGGGACGATAATAGATTTTAATCATCGTC
The DNA here is from genome assembly GCF_048541705.1 of Temnothorax americanus. NCBI lineage: Eukaryota > Metazoa > Arthropoda > Insecta > Hymenoptera > Formicidae > Temnothorax > Temnothorax americanus. Next base: position 2,824,298 of record NW_027509421.1, on the reverse strand, counting down.
TCGCTAGCTGTTTCGCCAGTTGTTCGTACAATAAGAAACACGCGCCCGCCGATTCATCTTTCACGCGCGTCCATTAAAGCACCGGAAACGATATTTCGTTTTTTCCATTAAGTCGCGCTTCCGCGTGCCAGTGATATTTCGTTTAAATCCCGTTTGTCCGAAATGAAAGTTGGCTTTTTTCGGCTACCGTTCCATACCTTCCGTCGAAACATTTTCGTCGTGCAAAATGTCTGATGAAAAATTCAATCACTGGCTAATGGGAAAATCTGTTAAATCGGATCATTCGCGCGAGATATATCGGACACGTAACCGAAACTCAATAAGTCCGCCCGCAAATTTTATGACTTAATTGACGCGTACCTACGGCTTTTTTTTTTATAAGACAAAGTAACGAATAATGCATATGTGTGAAACTTTAAAAAGTTTTCTGTGATGTTCGATATTTCTTTCAAACTTTGGTATTATTTAAGTATTATTGAAGTCTGAAGAGTCATTAATTCTTAAACAATCTTAAGTTGCTCGCACATATTTATTAGTATTTTTTTGTGACAAAGATACTTTTATTTATACTAAAATTACAACATTTTTGCACTGTCGGGTGTATCGAATTTCACGGTCACGCTATAGCACGTTTTTAAATTTCCCTCGCATATTGTATACGGGGCTGTCAAGAGAAGAAGAAAAACGGTGGGAAATAGAAAAGCTTATGGTAGCTTACGGTAGCTCGACCCGGGAAAACTCATTTTCTCGGTGCAGAATCGGCCAGTAGTCCGTACCAAAAGGCGATCAACGATGGATTTTCCGAGCGCTTTGCCGGCGGGTAACCGATTCCGCTTCATCCACTCGCGCAAAGGCGAAAATGCGCGCCGGAGTACCTATCTCGGCATTTCGCCGCGATCGCGAATATAAGGCGAGCAAGCGAGCATGAGCGCATCGTACTGTTTCTTTGAATTGTTACGGCTTTCTTTCTCTTTCGTTTTATTCATAGGTGCAGCGCTGTATCAAGGGATTGATGCCGGTCTAGTTCATGGATCAAACGTGGAAGATTTTTTTGTGGATAACAGAAAATAAATTATTCTAAATAAATTATATAATAAATAGTTGTTACGTTTAAATTTTAAACCGTTAATATTTAACGCCATTTTTTTTAGAATGGAATGCATATTTACACGTAGAGAGAGTTGCAGGATTTTTGCGACATAAATTAGGCGCACATTGCTTTTCCCGTCATTCCAAGATAAACCGTTCCCCACCTTTTATATAAACCATAACGGTGTTGAAGTGCACGAGGGATTTACGAGTTTGAAGAGATTACGCTTTCCTCTTAAGAATAACATGTTAGGTTGTCCGACAGCTTTTCGTCCCGTATAATAGAATCACAAATTCATCCGCGGTGGGTGAGAAATTGAGTCGCGAGTAAATATCGATGTCTCGTCGTTACATCACACACGAGAAAATTAATGAGAATTCTTATTTCCGTCGTATAGCGTTCCTGTTAATATACGTCACTCCGCGCACGACCGTCTTTTCACGTCGCGTCGGGAGCGCGACGGGGAGGATGGGGGGCGGTCGGTCTCGATCCGCGCGCTCGAGAAAATTGCATTGTCGGGCGGGATTTACAGGTTTGAGGAAACTATGCGACGCGCCGCGACGCGACATGGAGAAACAATTAAACGCTTCCCACGCCGCGCGGAAAACTTCGAATGCAATTTTCGTTTATTGGTCCTGGTTCCGGCGTCGGTTAGATTACCGACTCCCCTCTATCTTTCCCTCGAAACAGCCGATAGCGACATCTCGCCTGTCATTCGCCTGCTTCCTTCCCCGGTGGCCGGCGGGGGAGGAAAAGCCGCCGCGTCTTTATTTTCCTTCGGGTAGCAGGCCAAATTTCATTACGATCCAGGCGCGCGTTTTCTCCGCGCTCTTCCTCGTTATCCTACCCTCGTTCGTCGCAGAAATGTTGCTGCTCCTTGTTTAGAAGTAACGTTGACGTATCCGGCAACCGGCAACCTCCCTCCGGCAATCGGTGATCCCGCCGGGATTTAATCCGCATCCGAGGTAGATGGGGAATCGAAAGGATACTTGAAACTCGATTTTCGGTCTGTACCGTGAGCAGAGACGGAATAAAGACCCCGCACGCAGAGAGAGACGCTCTTCAATGGCGACCCTTTCGCGAGATATCGGGGTATAAGGATGAATACCGCGCTATCTGAAAGATAGCGATCTCGGAGATTCTTTCAAACGAATGATACGACGACTTTAGCCCGCCCAGAGTAACTGTGAGCCGCAATAATTTATTCGTGCTAATATTTGAAGTAATCCGCGCGAAGTGACGTATCTCCACTGAATATTTATCAGATGACGTAACTGAGAAAATATTAACATTTGTTTTTATTCTGTTCTAGATTTTTATTTGATCAATGTGTCCTGATAATTTGTTAATACAATAAACGGGTTGTTATTTAATTATTGAAATAAAAATACAAATATTTTATCGCGGTATAATTATTTTGCCGAGTTTTACAATAAATGAATTTATGATTCTATTACGAGAATAACGAGCAGTTTTTGCTTTCTTCTCTAACTCCACATCGATTATACCATTTGCGAATAGATTAACAAATAATGTTGGAATAACTTTTTAATGCTAAGTAGGAGGATAGTTTAAACAGGGATGAAGTAATTGCCCGCATTTCTATTGCGTCAGATAAGCTAACCCGTAATCTGCGAGCGAAAATTTCAAAGCCGACACTGACGTTCCCGTTATCGTCGTCGTTATTCGCACGGGAGCTGCGTGTCGTTCCCTGGGAAAATACGACAACTTTGCTCTCCGTGTAACAGCACCCGCACTTGCTTTTATCCCTATCAGGCGCTGCATGGGCGAGGGAGAAATCCGCATATAACTTCCTCGGTGTTATCGACTCCACGAAACCGAAGAGTGTATCGCGAAATAGAGATAGTCTCAACCACGGCGCCAACTCAAAGGAAAATATCTATCGCTTCCTTTACAAACTCCACGTATACGATCAAGATAAATGTAATTTGTGTGTAAAGCAACGATTGGAGATCTTTAAGTCAACCAATTTTCTTAATTTTGAAATTGCAAGAAGTTTCTTTTAAAAAGATCAATTTTGAGTCGAATGCAATACAACTTTTGACATTATTATAAATATGTGTCATTAAAATATATGTATTAAACTTTAGAAGATAGTCCAGTAATATTATATCTGCACACACGTGCAGACGTAACCAATCACGCACACGCATACACACAAACTATATTATTTCTCCTATTACATTTAATTGCAACAAGCGGATTAATTGAGTTTCCATCGAGATGTATATTGGTCTCTCAATCGGCAAACCTCTCCATCGATCATCGAGCTGGCATCGATAACCATTGTGATGGCGGGACAGCCTTATTTACAGAATCCTGTCAGCGCGAACCCGGGAATCCTCCACGTCCTCTCCGTACGCCTCGTCGTCCTTCCTCTCAGAGAGACATCAGACATACTCTGTTGACGGCGGCAGGTAATGACGTGCATCGCCTCTGTCTGCTAGCTGCAGTTATATAGGACTGAGACAGATAGATGCGAGCGGATGGAAGGAGTACCTCGTTATCGCGACAATGTAGGCGCGTTCCGTTGTTACATTCAGTTACGTATCTGTTGGATTCCAGAATTATATATATTTGAGTTATTTTCGTAAATAATCTACAGGGAATCTACGCGAATAAAACTCTAGCGTTTGGATAAGTTTAAGTTTTAGTTTCCTCGGATAAGTTTTATAATAAGTTTAACAAATTTTAATTTAAAAAAATACATCGATAATTGAGCTCAACTGATGCTTTACGAAGATCCACAGAAGAAAATCAGGATATTTGATGATTATAATACCTATGTCGATGCAATATGTATTATTTTTTTTCAGATCTAAATACATTAATTTGTACATTAATAATGCAAGTAACTTCACTTAATACGAGCGAATCAGAATAATCTTCGTGTTATGAAAGAAGCAAATGCAACATATTGCTGTGCCGCACCAATTTTCATATTCCATAATATAATATATTTTATATCAATAACGATTTATAATATATGACTTGGGCGCAATATTTTAACAGTGATATATACCTACTACTGGCCAGGTACATATTGACATAAACGTATTTACGTAGCAACTATATACTCTAAAGTACAAAATGAAATAATAACACGAGGTCCAGCAATTACTTTAAAGTATAATATAATAATAAGATATACCTATACTCTCTCTCTCTCTCTCTCTCTCTCTCTCTCTCTCTCTCTCTCTCTCTCTCTCTCTCTCTCTCTCTCTCTCACCTCTTCAAAAATCAAACCTGCAGCACATTTGCACGATCTTTCTGTACGATCGGTTCTTTTTATCTTGTATTTATTCATAACTGTATTTTTAGTTTCGAAATGTCGCCTCGTATTTCTGTCTGAGACCAGGCGACGACAAGAATTCGTCGTTCCGTTAGAAACGGGCGTAAGATAAAGGCAGATTTAAGTTTGAGATCCACTTGATACATATGCGACACGGTACCGCGCGGCGGCGCCGCGGTATCATGCATATATACGATCCCTTGTTTTTACATCCATTTTAATGGGCTATAAGTACGTTGTTTCCACGCCGCGCGACATGCTCTGACGTGACACGTGTCTAAAGATTTTCGCATTTGCAAACATCGCCGCGCGACGTGTGACAATGAATGGTGCCACGATGACGTTCTATTTACTTCGTCTTCCGTTCGGCCCGATATTGTAAACATTTACGGATTGATATAAAAACCCCGGTGACGCGCGCGCAGGATCGATTAAATGCAGTCGGTCAATTAAAAGATGCGTTGTGTATGGTAAATTAATTCTATCGAATTTTGCTAGCATAAGGAAGAGAAATGCTATTTATTGTATTTATAGTAGCAGCTTCGATTAATGCATGCGTATACGTTGAAACAAGTAAAACCCTGTTAAAATGACTCGAAATATAGACTTCAAGACAAACACGAAATATTTTATCAAGATAAATACGAAATATTTTATCACTTTTATTTTTGTTTCCAAGCTGAATTTTCGAAAAATCTTTTGCTTATATCTATAGATTATTCATGGTTGAAATTTTTACTAAACAGAAATAGATTCTGAATTAAAAAATATCCCTTGGAAGCTTACTCAAACATTTTAACGACGGTATATAGAAGCCGTTATTATTATACGTTTAAACCGCAACGGTACCATTGACCCTTCGCGAACAAGCACTGCTCCATTACCCGCAAGTTACCTACTCCTCACTTGGAGACATCGTCAGACGTATTTTCGTCTTCGCTGGCAGATAATGACGAGCATTGACGGCCCTACTAGTAGCAACGAAGATAGACGTATACGATGGGACGCCGGATAAGAGACGGCAGGATAAGGGCGACCCTCGTTATGCCGGAACAACGGACATAACCGCGATCCATCGTAGCGCAGAGCTATGCTTCGTATCCCCCGGTCGATAAGTCAATGCGCCGACAATGCTCGTCGACAGAAAGCAACCATCCAGCTGCAGAACGACCGCCCTCCAACGTGTCCCCCTTTCCCTTTCGCCGCGCTGTCAACCTGCCTACCTGATCTCAAAAGCCACCCCAGCGCGGGCGGCGCCGATCCCTCTCTCACGGGCTCCCTCACGCTCACGAGTCGCCCCCCCGCGATTCGCAGTCGGCTGCACCGGCCACGATGTCCATGCACCTGTATCGGCCTGTATATGCACCGCTATATGCCTCGTGGCTCCTACCTAGGTCCGCTTATGCGGACGCGGACGGAGAAGCGAGTCGGGTCCCCTGAGGTGATCGAACCCCAACAATAGGCATATAGTGAACGTGGACCAGGATGTCGTTGGCTCGAGACGGCGCGGCGTCTCGACGTTTCCTTCCCAACTCGGCATTTTTCCGAATCTCCTGGGAACTTGATTGTTCATATGTCGAACGCGCGGTAAATAAGAAGAAATTGATATGTTGGTATTCAGCTATTTATTCCGTGGTTCTTTCATAAAAATCATGTTTTTCTGTTATATAAATATTTTTTCCTTCACGCCACGACCCGCAGAAATCGTCAAATAAGAAGTGATGGTGCCAATGCATTTTTAACTGCAAAATGAATAAGATATCGTTTGGGGTTTCTAAAAGAATAGAGGAAAAAATATATTTTTACGTATATCTCGAATGTGACTAATGATTATGAAGATTTTTTTGTATAATTTTGTAAGTAATGGAGTTAATGAATGCGAGAAAGACATCCCGATGAGATAAACCCTAATAAAAAATTAATACTATTATATTTCTGTATTGTTATTTATAATTGTCTCTTATTTTAATAATATAATATTGCAATAAATTAGAAAAAGTAATAATATTAATGTTGATAATATCAGGGTAGCGAATACGAACTAATAACACTATATAACAGAGAACATTCTATGTAGCTATTAGTTTTCATTAATAATGCTAATTATAATGATGATAATTTAATAGGTTTATTTTGTATAGTTATCTCATTCCATGGTTGGTCGGAGTCGCCTCAATGTTTCTTTAAAACCGAACATTTTGCAAAATTTATCAAGTACGTTGTTGAAAAGATTAAGCAGGTATTACCAAAATATAGGAATTACTGCGCTTATTACATCATAACCTTCTGTTCAAGTAATATACTCACTAATTCCTACTTGACCTCCTACATCAAAATTCCCTAGCGGTTTACCCTTCTTATATAAATGAGAATATACGATATACGAGAGATATAGTAGCGAAGTTCGCATCTTCTGTACTTTCCATCAGGATTTGTGGTGAAAACTGGAAAATGTTTCTAGTCTTTCGCAGATTTCTAACATAACGTTAAACACGCAGATCTTTTTTTTTTTAATTAGATCCCCAAACGTTAATTGCGCGTATCGCAGTGTCTGACATTTTAACAATATTTTATATAAGGATAGAATAAATACGTTTCTGCACTCTTTCTTTTTTTCTAAAAAAATTTTACAAACTCTCTCTCTCTCTCTCTCTCTCCTCTCTCTGTTCGCGGAACTGATAAATAAATTAGAAATTTTTTTCTTGCGCGCACAATATTACGGGAAACCCAATTTTCGCGTTTGATGCCGCTCTCCGAAATCGTTCAGCGAAATGTAAGTACATCGTTTCACGAACTCGTAAACGTTTCGAAGCGGAGCGGAACGCGAGAAAATTACAGGGCGATCGCTACAAATGGACATTTTTAGCGCGGAATACTGTCGGTACCGTTCTAGCGCCGCGAGAGTCGAGAAACGAAGGAGTAAACATCTACTCGCGGCACCCGCGTTTCCCCAGCTTCTTCAGTGAAGTGCTCCTTCCATTCGCGATCTGTTCATTCCCACTTCGAGGCGGATAGACAGTCGGTGAATAGGTAGTTTGTCCGGGTTTTAAAGTTTTTTCGCCCGCACGCTGGGCTATGCCGCCGCAGTCAAATTCTGTTTGCTTGGACAAGTGCACGCATCCGACATTCGCGTCGGTACGCTCGCACAAAAGCAAATTCCCGAATAGAAGCGAACATGTTTATTTTGAATTCGCGCTTGCCCGTGCCCTCTCGAACCGATTCGATGTACCGGGTGATTTCGCGAACTTTTCCGCGTAAGCCAATCTCTCGACTCGCAATTCTGCGTAATGTTAAATAAGACACAGAGATTTTTAATTGTATACTTACACAATCGATCTAAAAATGAACAAAGTGTGGTATTTTTGGCGCAATAAAATTTAATTCTTTCTCAGCTATGAAACAACTTTTTCTTTTTAAATATTTTCAGTAGGCATTTTTAATTAAGAAGGAACTGTTTCGTCCATACTGATCAAAAACTTTGATCTGTAGTTATAAATATAGATATATCTTTTTCTTCTCGATATTCTTTATATTATGAAACAGTTGTCATTGAATATTGACATGTCTTTTGTCTTTATATGTATGCAGAATATTATGGCTCAACTCTTATTGTATACAATTGAAATCTCTTATAAGAAATATATAGGTTGTAAAATGTATATTTTACAATTTTAAAAATTGTTTTAAGTTGCCGAATCTTTGTGAAAATGTCAAGAAGAAAATAATATGAATATATTTCGTCGAAACTACGCTGATATATTGTAGCTCGTTTTAATCTTCTATATTATAGTTATAGCAACTTTTTCCTTAATCGAATCTTTTTGTTATTACCTTACACATTCTTCGTATGTCCGAAACACAGGATATACAGAATGCACATAAGAGAATTCAATCCAAATTTAATTTTAATTTAAACGTCGTATTTGATAAACGGATTTGTCGTTTGATAACAATGGTCGACCATTCGGCGATTTCAGCAGCAAGACGCCCGTGTAGTAGATCTCTAACTATTCGTGCCCAAGACAGTTCAAATTTACAGCCGGCGCTGTAGTTATATGGAGTTATGTAACGACGGTAGAAGGACAACGGGCGTCATCGCTATTATGCGCGTAATTTCGAGACCAGAGGTCAGGGACAGAATCATCGTATCGTATAGGTTAACGGTACAAATCCAATAATCATTGCGAAAATTATTCTGCCTATTTTTTGGTCTCGGTCGTGCGAAACTGTTGACACACGAGTGCGAGCGCAATACATGGAGGAATCCATATCGAGATGTCCTGCAAAAATTCAGTTCTGAATTTATAGTGCACGGATGCAGAAAGGTCAACAACGATATATACATGCTGCGGTAGATTCCAATGAAATGGATATATCGCTTATATAGGGATACACAGGGTATACATTGAAATCTCTGCCAGTGTCCGCCAAACTATTCCGCTTTATAGTTAAAACAATTTATTCAGGCCGGATGATCAATATTTAGAATAGGAAAATATTTTCTCTATTAATTTTCCATTATTTCTCAACACGTTATATACGTTATACGATTACAATTTAAACCAAATCTGGAAATAATAGTCCGACAATGCTAAAAATGTTTTATCATGTAAAATACTTTTTTCAAGTTCGTATTTTAGAATGCTTTTGGTAGTATTTCTGATTTTATATTGAATTATACTTTCGCTCGTGTCCCTTTTGTCCCTTAAATATTCGCGATATGCCTGGAACACCCGTTATAAGAACGTAAAGTTTCTCCAGAAATTCTATGTGGGCGTAGCTCGATTCCTTCTTGGTATATACGACCGAGCAGAACGGAGGTACTGCATTACGATATTCAATATCCGACGTCGTAATGGCGGTCAAAGTTCCGTTTCGTAGACCTTGGTACGGAAAATTTGCATGTATATCAGAATTTAGGGGCTGAAAGACGTCGCGGTGAGTAGTTATCAGATCGAAATAAACGGATAGAGAGAAAGAGAGAGTAACGCCGTTCTGTTCGACGATACCTCAATGCAAGTTTCGATTATGTTGAGTGATCTTGCCTGAATTAGCCATTGCACGTATCGCGAATAAGAAGCTGATCTAATATAAATGGATGTATTGGTTATAATATTTCTTATAGTCTTTATTTCGTTTGACTATAATAAATATATAGAAACTGCAGGGAACGATTTATAGTACTTGACGTTTTGTTCGCCAAAATTAAAGCCATTTTTTTGTTTTATTTTAATCGCGATTACACCTTTACATTGACATGAACAATTAAAATTGCATTTTCTGCAAATTTTTACAAACTATTCGCGCTAAGGACTGTAGAGTCCAATTCGGCTCACTCGATGTAGCAACATGTGGAAATCGTATGCGTCCGCGGTGATGTCTTTTATCGCGGGATAAGCTCGATTTCGTTTTCCTAGCGAAACTACTGGCTCGTTCGCGATTTCGAGCGCAAAAACTGGGAAGAGCTAACCGAGCGTGTCGAAATAGCGATGCGTTGCCATGGTGCCGGCCTAAGATGCTCTTGTGGATTCCATTTTTTACTTGTCATTCGGGCGCAAAGCGAAGGGATCAAGCGAACCGGAAATGAGACGGTTCCCCGACCGAGCGCGAAAAAGACTCCCGATTCAGGTTGCACGGAAGGTGGTACGTAAAGAGCGTATCCGTGATGTCATCGCGATGGGTTTTTTTTCTGGCGAGGCAGAACGATTCCAAAGTGCACAAAGAGCTCGACTCGAAGCAGCCCTTATTACAATCGGCGCAAAAAATCTCTGCAAATATTCAAGATATAGTCACCGCTGAGCGTCAAATTATTTCAAACAATTAAAATTAGAATCTTCTTTCCAAATGTATTTGAATGCGGTAAAGCTGCGCGATATTGAAGAATGAAAATTGCTTAGTACGTGCGTAACAAAACACATTATATACAAGGGAGGCACAGTTATACATGCGCAAATTACAAGCGCAACACGACCTCACTTATGATCGTAACAACTTCAAAGGCGCGTCTCGATAATTCGCGAAAGTTTCTCCGCGGAATAAAAACAGCAGTTTTCTGGGCATACTACAAATGGAGCAATAATAGAACGGCAGTTTCATCGAAACGAGTTGGAAGCACCTTTGCGTGTGGGTGCCGCGTAAAACGCGGGTCTAGGAAAGCCTTTCGCTTCGTTGAAACTTTCGTCGAGTTTTGTCTTCGCAGAAATTGAACTTGGAGTGTACCGTGGAGCATTCTGAAATCATTTTCGACCATCTCCGCTGAGTTCGCGCTGCGTGAAAATAACACGCGCGTCTGTTTTGGAATATTCAAGATTCTCGGGAAGAAGTTGCAAAGTTATATGTCTTCTTCTAAAATGAGACCTTCAGCTGTACAAAATTGCTCAATTGTCTAACACATTTTTACTGTCTTCGGTGAAAGAAAGGAAACGAAAAAAATGTCATTTTAATCAAAATATAATTCCAATTTGCGTGTGATTTGCGATTCTACTAATTTTCTGTACAATAATTTGCTGGCCTTTCAAAATCCGATTTTACGAGAAAATTGCTAAAATAATTCGCACAATTAAATATATATTACAATGGAATTACTGCGAGCATTATTAATAATTTGATAGCATATCATTAACAGAGATTATCCATTCTTTTAATCTTGGCGCAATTAATTTTTGGTCAGTTGTTTATCTCCTCGCCTTTCGAATCGTACATCAATCAAGCGCTATCTCCATTTCGAGCATATCTATTCCGACGATGATCTAAGCGGGAAATGAGAATCTCCAACGACATCAACTTTATCGTTAAGTACTCACAAGCGCGTTATACGCGACGGACATGCCTTATCACTTCTCCGATTCTCTTACGGTCCAATTTACCCCCGAGTTTCTCCGCTCGATTTTCGTAATAGCGTTTCTTCCCGAACTGATAGCGGAGAAATCGCTCGATACGTCTATCTCGCGCGAAATTATTCGCCGTTATCGCTGTCTCTCTCGCGCGAGAAAGAGAGACGGGCGGGCTCGTCTTAATGCCCTCTCCCCCTTCTATATATCCCCCGGTCTTTCGAACGCTCGGACGGAAACGAAACATATCTCTTGGCGTTATATCGCGCGCGAGGCACGCAATCGGCGGGATGAATTTCAGGCTCCGCATTTATCAACACACACTCCGATGAGGTATATATGTATAGCGGCCTCCTCTCTCGCTAAACCTTCAGTTCGAGAGACGGCGCGGCAGAATAGGCAGACATAAATTCATTTTTCTTCGAACGCTCCTCGAAGTGCGTGGGCGCGCGCTCTCTGTTAAACGATGCATTCGTCGATACGCGCGCGAGACACGGTCGTAACGCGAGGCGGACGAAATCTACCCTGAAATCGTTCCCTCGTGAGCGGTGCCTACATCCCTCCCTCCCAACCCGAGCCGTTCTACAGTTTCCTCTCCATTTCCCATCCAATTTAAACAGAAAGTTGTCGCGACGCGAACATTCTTCACGTCGCTTCTCAAGTTTCCACTGCACCGATAGAAACTGTACGCTGATGCGGCGATGCGCCATCCAGCCTGGACGCGAATATCTCTTATCATTGCGCGACTACTGATAAGCGCGAGGATTCAGCGTCGCTCGATAATCGAGTACACTTTTTCATCGGACTGTTATATAATGTCTATACGTGATCGAAAGTTGTGAAGATACTTGACGTAAGAAAACTCAATTATGCCATGTTTCTTGGCGATGCGAGTGTACGATTTTTCTTTTCATTAATCTTCTATTCAATAAAATGTAACGCGAAGATTTGTATATATATATTAAACGAGCCATTCCCTCAGTTATTTTAAATTATCCATTTAAGATTTAATTCGTCTCGCTCTGTTTCGCGATATTTTTTCCTAATGTAATATCTAGTGGGATAAATGCATTTGGTAAGTAAATCGAAATTGAACGGATGATATTAATTCTAACGACTGTCCAGCCCTGCACTGTCTTCGTTATCGGACACTAGCGCAGATAGTTAGATACGTTGGGCGCTAATAGTTAAGGCAAACTACTTCTCTCAATTATTGGTTTCTACGTGTTGGTTGGACTGTGCATGGAATTGAATCGGTGGTTCTCTATACGAGGATGCGATAATCACTTGTACCATTTGAGTGCTGGAAGGATATAATCGTAAATAATAGTAGATATCTTTGCCTATAATATTATTCGCGCGTTCAACGAGATAAATTTTCCTTTAAAAAATAAGGGGAATATCTTTAATTTATTATTATTTATTAGAGAAGAAATAATCTTGTCTATATTTGGCTTAGACTTGTAACTTGTAACATTTAAATTATAATTAATGAAATTATAATAAATGAAATGAGAGAGAAAAAATGGAATAAACAAGTTTCGTGCTCATCTCTATCATCGTATTTCGCCGAGTTTGAAGCTAAAAACAGGCGAAAATGCGATGATAAATTTTTTATTTTTGAATTTAAAATAATAACTTAATGTCAAATCAGCCAGGCTAGCTGTCGAGCATCGCGACGAGCGTTTTATACGTTCCCACCTCGCGATTCCATTATCCGATGAAAAATTACTTTGCCGTCAGATACATTCGGAGATGTTTTATTTTCATTCGTATAACAATTGCAATTTTGTATCGAGAGAATATCGAATAGTGAGAGCTGGCATTAAGCCGGAATGTAATGTCGATTTTCTACGTCTCTGCGCAGATACATTTCGACGGCATGGAATTTGTCCACAACAAAATCCGTAAATTAAAAAGTTTATAAAAAAATACATAGATATATAGGATGTATATGCCTTTATATTTTTGTATCTACATAAAAGTATTTTGACTGTCGCAGGATATTTATATTTTTTAATATGATGTTTAAATGAATATATTTTTACTTCATCCGGGTTTCACTGAAATACGATGTTACTTATTTCCGATGCTGTGTGTAGTTAAAAAAAAAAGAAAAATCGAGTACAATAATTTTAATTATTTCTCTCGTGAATACTTTTCTTTGATATTTGATGTCGATTTTTATTAGTGAAAATGTCACAATGTTAATAATTATTCCTCGCTTAATAATTAGGGATCCAAATTAAGGAATAATTGTTTCTAAACTTTATACGTCAGAAATAAGATATTATTCACTTTTTGCAAGGAAAAACAATTCTGCAGTGGGCATGTAAATGACAGCAATATATAGTTTTATTTTTATCAATAATCATTACTCTCTTCTTCAATCATAACCAATTTACGAGACAACTATTTTCATCTCGGTTGTTCAAAATTGCATCTTTTGACGAAAGTTTCACTTCTGTTTCTTTCTAGAATATGAATTTTATAACACACATAACGAAACCAGTCGCGTTTGTACGAGTCGTACGTGTCTACATAGAACAAAGAATGTCGTTTCTCGCTGTAATACTTGCCAACACGCTTCACACTTTGGGATGGAGGGAGTTTGGGTCCGCACTGGATACGTGGCAGGATACACGAGAACGTCGGGGTTACGCGAAAATCTGAGGATATTAAATATTTAAGATTTAATACTTCCAGCAGCGTCGCATACGTAAACGGGTAGACAGCGAGGGGGAATAGAAAACTCGTTTTCCGGTTTCGCGAAAATGCGCGGTCGTCTGTTTCTCGACCGGCGCGCGGCGCATGCAGCATCTGAATCGCATTTGCGTGGCTAGATCCTTGGCAATACCGATCGATATCTATATTTACTATATTTACGAAAATATATATATATATATATATATATGTATATCCAACCGAGAGGTTATACCCACTAAAGATACCGTATTACCGTATAAAAGAATTGTTTCCGATAAAATATTGCGCTGCATGTTTACGTTTTGTTCCTCGTGACAGATTCTCTCTCGCATCTGTGTATTTGCTTTGTGTAATATCTTCCCTACGAAATATGCAGTATTCTGTCGTTGTCTGCAGGTAATATATTTTACTCACTGAAATTATTCCGGGATACGCTAAAAAATATACTCATTGTTTTACAGAAGAAGAATGGAATTTGATAAAGTATTGCAAAGTTATAAATTTTCATTTCATTACTTTCATTAGAGAGAATCTTTTTTTCAACTATATAACTTCTCTCTTTTTCTCTCCTTTGTAGTACAAATTTTATTTTCCGTGCGAGCAATTTGCGATAATTATTTGCTCTTGCATGAAAATAAGTTTCACACACACACACACACACACACACACACAAATAAAGGAAAATATCAATAAATTATTCTCCCGTTTTTATAAATTAGATAATAGCAAGGAATGGATTTTTGCGATCTATTTTGATTATTATAAAAGCTATTCGATTACGGGTTGGTTTAAAGTATTATTAGAAACCGCAAAAACTTTCCTCTGTCGCGGAACAGCTTTATTAATACAATTTATTTGATTTGCATTTTTGAAAATATATATATAAAAAGGAATAACGAATAAAACCATATAACGATATTTGTATTTACTGGTCTATAATTATGATAGTAAAACGTTGTAAAACCTGAGAGAAAGTGTGACTAACGTTTTTTTATTGCGTTCTTGTATTTCGTTCAACGTTACGTAGACATTTTCATAAAACGTTTTATCCACCCCCCCGCATAGCTGAGTCGAGTACCAACACCCGTTGCATCGCAAATGATAAGAATGCAACTTATAAATACAACATTTTAGAAGATAATACGAGACAGAAGCTGTCTGCTCTATGGGACCATTATCTTAAAGTGCAACGGCATGCATACAACAGTTTCTGGTATTATCGTACTTATATCTGGTAGTTCAATAAAATCGATATCCCTCAATTCCCAGTTTGGGATTCCGGCGATATCGTCCGGTGTATGTAAACGATCTTGTATACGTAGACACGTGAAATAAAAGCGAATAAAGATAATCTCTCCCGGTTATTTTTGAAGATTCATATTCGCTCAAGTTAAATTAAGAAAAAAAAACTGGTTTAAACGAGATATCGCGAGAAGAATGATTATTGATTGAATTAAAAAGACCGTTTCTCATCGAACTCCCAATAGATATTAATTCAGGCTTCGAGGAACGAATTTGATTTTAAGAAAAGACGATACAAGAAATATCTTAAGCAGTTGAATTTATATACTCTGAATTCTTAAACGAATATCATAAATTCGAAATCTCTCAAAGTGCTTTAAGAAACATGAATAATGTAACGCAAAATTATTATATAGGGATTAAGGGGGCAGATAAGTTACCGAAGTCAATAATCTTGTAAGATAAGAGTACCTTTACACGACACGGTGTACTCCATTATGTTTGCTATATAAACGAGCAATATCGCCGCCATTTCCGGCACACCTGCGTACCACTCTGCCGAGAACAGCCGACCGACGCGACGTGACAAGCCTCCGCGAACTTATACGCCATAAAGATCCGGAGCTGCTTGTGAGAGAAGAAAAAAGAAGATACTACGTTCTATGCACGGTGAACGACTTGATGAACATTAAAACGCGTTTTTCGAGTTTCTGCATTATTGGAGACTCCGCCGCGATGGGCGAGGACTGATAGTATAAACGATCCTTCCCTGATGGAAACGCGCGGAATATGGGCGACACGGTAGGTGGGTTTTCCCGGCATCAGCTCGAATTACGATGTCACGATTTCTCGTCGGCGAACGTCATCGCGCTGCATGAGCCGGGTGAATTATTCACCGCTTCATTCGCGTGACCAGCCGCGACGACGGGATCCTTACGGGATCTTGGAGGACGCTTTTGGGGCGCTCGAAGGAGACGCGATGCATTTTCCGACGAATAATTTTCAGCGCCGTTTGCCGATCCTGTAATGGCATTCATAACGAGACGATCTAAATTCCGCTGTCGCATCGCTTCTTCAAAGCCATTCTTTTAATCACGATGTTTACTCGAGTGCGCAGACGTCGCGACACCGATATGTCGCTTTATAAATGACTCATCGAGACAGATATAAATGAGGAAGACGGTAATTGGAGCGGATAAGTATGACATGTGAGAGCGCATTGCTGCTCCGAACTGAAAAATGCGCCGTTAACATTCGCTCGTAAAAATGACAAGAACGTCGTGCACGTTGCGTAATGACGGATATTACCCGCGCATCCGCGACGTCCCGAATGGCGGCCTACGGCCTACGGGCTACTATAGAGACGCTCATAAATCCACTGTGCGTGGCCTAATCGAGCGAAATATATACCGAAACCCGTGGTATCCCGAGCGCTCGTTAACCTTTGCTGCGCGACAGCGATGCATCTAAAGTTCATGTCCCCAGGTTGGATCGCGCCGCTTCGGCGAGCGCGTCAAACGGGAACAAGCTGGACTTTATTACGTGTCACCGGCATGCTGCCGTATAGTAAAGGATATTGCGGGGGCTTGCTAGGGTATTGTGTGTAGAGGATAAACAGTCCAATAACGCGCCCCTTAAGGCGTGCTGGACTACATTATATATTGTGAAAACCATTTATGAAATAACAGTTTTAATCCTCTTGTGACTTTTCATCAAGATCAGAGAACGTTATACATTAATTCAAAATGTAAAACTCGCAAAGGCGCAAAAATGAAGAAATAGAAATATTTTTTTAATTATGTATTTTTTAAGAGAGCCAGTATACACGTCCTAATTTATCTAAAATGTTTATGAATTTTTACAAACAATGATCTGTATATCTGATGTATCTGTATTTAGAATACGTGGGTTTTTATTTAAACTTGAGACGAATCGTTCGTTCCTTTATTGGGAAAAAACTCGACAAAACAATGCCGTCGGAAGATATCTGTCAAGACTTTTAGAATCCCTTTCAAAGAAATCCGAGCATTCTTGATTCCGTGGCGAGACAGCTCAGAGAGGCGAGCAGAGATTAACCGAAAGTTTCACCACGATGTCCCCGTAAACATTCAACATTGTTCTCGCGAAATAGCGAGCGCGAAGTTATGCCGTTGACGCGTCTCCGCGGATGAACTGTGTATGTCGACGACGTCCCAGAAATTTCT
This sequence comes from Temnothorax americanus, assembly GCF_048541705.1. Classification (NCBI taxonomy): domain Eukaryota; kingdom Metazoa; phylum Arthropoda; class Insecta; order Hymenoptera; family Formicidae; genus Temnothorax; species Temnothorax americanus. The sequence goes on along the minus strand of NW_027509421.1, from coordinate 2,806,913 downwards.
CGGGCTCGCATTCAACGAGCGATCTCATCTCGTCACGTCTCCCCGTGGCGGCCGTGGCGACGTTTACATACCCTCCCACAGCTTTTTTCCCGCAAGCTCTCGAAAAGTGAGCTTCTCTCTCTCTCTCTCTCTCTCTCTCTCTCTCTCTCTCTCTCTCTCTCTCTCTCTCTCTCGTGATGGTCGAATATACCCCGCGCTTTCCTTCTACCGGCGCCTCATATTTCATCGCCTATCAACTCCCTGGTCGGACTCGATTTCTCGGCACGAAATCACGAAATCTTACCGCGCGCTTTCTACCGGCGGGGAATAAAATGCGTCCCGTTCTCGCGGGGACACGAAGGCCACGAAATCCAGTTGTCACGCGCCGCTCGATCCGCATTTGATCCATGGCTCGGCTGCGCCGAATCGTTTCGGCTTCTCGTGCCAAGCGTTTCGGCCGTGTCGAGCATCCCCTGCGACATTTGCCGTGCCAAGGATTTCGAGCTGCAGCGAGAATATTGCGAGCGCATTGGATAAATAACAGTTTCTATTTTCAAGCGATTCCAAATTGAATACCTATGTCGTCTATAATGGTTTTTATCTCATGTCGTAAATTGTGGAACGATGTTAATCTCGATGTTAATTTTAGAAAAGTAAAAATTAATAAAGCGTGATATATATATCGGTTTTTTCTAACTGAATAATGTAATAAATCAAGTGATACTGATTTGATAATAATAATTTGATAAATGAGTGACGTTAATGTAATAAGCGCTATTTTCAAAATAAACGTATAATCTTATAATATATTTTTAGTTTTAGTTTCGACCATTGTACAGTCTCTATATTTTGGTATCGAGATTTTCATCTAAAAAAACTTTCAGAAATCTGAACTTAAGCGTTATTATGGTTTTTACGAGACATCCTGTATTGTATGTACATCGATACATTTTATAGGACTGTTTAAATTAACCGACTCGGCATTATAGCTACAAATATATGGACATTTGGAATACTTGTGACCTAGAGGCATAGAAATAGATATTTTCTCTGCAGAAAATATCTAGGTACAGAGGATTTTCAAAGACTCTCGTGTAAAACAATATTCCAGTTACTCCCCGTAATATAATTAAAAAGATAGGGAAATGGATGAGAGACACTCTCGTGTCTTCATTTTCGCCGCGTGCAGCCACGCGCGCAGTCATGCGGAGGACGTTTGCGCACGCACGTGCTTCATACGCGTGCCGCGTGGTTTCGTATACGCACGCGTGCATGCTAGAATTACGCAATACCGGCAAGTTATGCGAAGCACGCGACTGACTCTAATCCCGTTTATTGCTCTCCTTTTTCCCCCGTCGCATTCCCTACGTATTTCCATTTTCTCACCTTCCCGACGCGACGGGGCGCTCCGGGACGGCCGGGATGCGAGCGCGGACGGAGAGACGACACCCGCGCCAGAAAACGAGAAAATCGAAAAGCGCGCGAGAAAACGAGAAAACGAGAGCTGAGAGATCACGAAAAGTCTCGCAATATCGCGACACGCCGTTTATTTCGAGTCAGGAAAGCGGTAGAGGCGGAGAATCTTCGGTTTCTCGAAAATGTTCCACCACAAAAGTCTCACTGTTTCCGTCATAAAAATGCAAGGATGGCATTGCTCTCGTAACGATGACGTATCTAATTTAGCACTTTATATTCTGACTGACGTAACTTTACTTTCGTAATTTCAGTTTTCGTACGAGACGCCTATTTTATATTCTATCCGAGAGAAACACGTAACATAACTCTCGGCCTTCTTCCTGAAATATTTTACGAAGTAGAACTTTATTTTTCAACTTCGGGGAAGTGTTTCTAGATTTTTACACCCGCTATCACTTCGCGACGAATGATTTTGCCAATTCGACTACGTTAACCAATCTGTTTCTGCGGGCGATTTCGAGCGGGTATACGTTTGAGGTATGTCGATAAGACCGTCAAAGGTGCATCGCTAATCGGATGAGGGACGCGCATTTAATTGAGCAAGTTGTCGAAATGCTCGCTTGCATGTGTATGAATATGTATCCTAGAAACGCGGCTATAGAGTGTTCGACCGTCATGTCCGTACGTCCGGTGTGACCGCCGTGTATATCTTGATTCAAATTTCAATTCCCTTCCGAATCCCATCTGCACTCTTCCCTCGCTTATCGTCTCTGAATTCTGAACATAACGAGCGTGTTGTATATATTTTATATTTTATTATTTAATATATTACAGAATAAAAAAACAAATTATAATATGAACTAGTTAATTGATCACAGGAATTTTCTAATTTTTTCTTACTTTGTAGTTTTATTATTTATATCAAATTAGGATATTATTTATATCAAATCCTCGCTGAAATGACGTTATTGTTTCAATAATGAGCACATTATTATGACAAAACGGCAATAGCAAACGGATTTATATGACAAATAATTTCCGTGGATTCATGATTTGTAAGCATCATGAACGTAATAATAGCCATGATATTAATTGCGCTTTTTCTCTCTTTCTCTCTCTCTCTCTCTTCTCTCTTTCTCTCTCTCTCTCTCTCTCTTTCTCTCTGATAGATAGTAATTTAGGTATTTTCGTTTCAGTTTTCATCTTGCAATGAATATATTATCATCCATTAATCTTTTTACCTAATGTTTACGTGCATGAGTGATATATCTCAATGATATATCAGCAGCATTGCTGCTAAATACAAATGAATGCATGAATATATAAATGTTCATATCATCAGATGTCGATTTTATCAACCATACGTCTATATGTACCTATAATGAATATTGTATAATACTATGCATATTTCTCGGCGTTTTCTCTTCGTGTGCTTGATGATTTAAGATTTAAGTATTATAGACAAATTTATCGAATAATCGGATTCGTGTTGGGTAGAGAAAACTTGGATATAACTCGGTTTACATTTTACGAGTATTTGCGCGAGCCTAGTATTCGCGATATTAGTTTTCTGAGCGATATTTATCAAGATTTCCCCGTAACGTCATTGACTTTTATAGCCAATCGAGAAAAAGACGCAAAACTGACCTAAGTAACGGACGGTGGAAAAAAAGAGTCATTCTGGTTAAATACAAACCCTCGAAGACCAATAATTGGAGCCGACTACGCGGCTCGCGCGGATATTATGGCAACGAGATCGAAGTGACGACGATTGAACGCGTTGGTGGACCTCGAAGATAGGAGAGCTCACTGAACCAATAAATTATCTTCCTCGCGAAGCCACGACGAGGAGCGCTTTTTTGCAGGCCGCTAAGAGTCCTATTCACGTCACTGCGCTCCTTATTCCTTTCCGCTTTCGTTACCTCTTACCTCGTCCGATTCCTTCCGGTGCACCGGCTATAGATTGTTCGCATGAACACATTGCTCTGTAACAGTATGACTGACAACCCTTTCATGCCTCACGAGTCGATTATGCAGGAACTGCGATAAACGCAATACAATCGTGAATAATATATAAATGTATAATAGCCTGTATTAACGATTTAAACATTAATATTCTCGCATGTTTCAATATTCCACGTGGCAACATTGTTTTTCATGTTGATTCTTGATGTAATCTTGATATTTTATTTTTCCTAATATATTTTTGTAAAGAAATTATTGTTATTTAAAAAAATTATTAAAGTATATTTCTATAATTATATTGTTACATGCATATATTAACATCAGTAATTAATATATTTAAAATATCAAAGCATATTTTTTTTACGGAAAAAGAGAGAGAGAAAAGAATGAATTTTCTAATAGATCTATTATTATTATTTAATCGTTTAAACTATATATATTTAACTAAAATATTAATTTAAAAACTATATTGTTAATATAAAACCTAACGTGATCAATGACCTAGAAAAAAATAAGTTGCCAGCCATCATAGGTTGAATTATATTACTTTAAAATAAAAACTGTATAGCGAAAATAATATTGTGGCATAGAAACGAAACCGGCTATTGTAATCCAGAATACCATGAAGCGAGAGTTAAAGAATAATAGGTATAATACCTACACCTTTTTTCCATTAATATTTTAAAATAAGAGTTAAAAATATTATTTGAAACATTTGAAAGGAGAAAGAAGTTGGGCAAAAATAAAACAAGATTTTTATATTAATGTATTTAAGAGTTATAATGTATGTGTATATGTAGTATACATCTATATAATTATACAGATACATATATGTATCACGTAGATTATTTTTGAAATTTAGAGTGTTTCGATCATTCAGGCGCCAATTATAAATATTTAGGACACTTATCTTTCACCTTCGAGTGATATCCGTGATATTTTCGTATATCGAGATAAAGATGGAGAACGGATATTTCAACGAAACATCATTCGAACGTTTCCTCTGGTATTTCTCTAACGTATGATTTTCTCTTTTCTTTGTTCCAGGTGAGTATCACCGGCGCACCGTCCAATCGCATATGTGATTCGCCGGTATGGATCAGCGGTTCGAGAAAAGAACACGTACACCGCGACGTATATAATTTCGCCGGCCGTGTCTCTTGCACGAACTATCCGAGGTCGATTGCCGTAATCGACGTCGCATAGTTTCTAACAGCTGCGCCGTCGTCGTCCAAGTTTCGACGACGGGAAACTTTCCGTCATGGGTTCAGCTAATCGTCACAATCAAGTATGTACCTTGCAATGTGCAACGATACATAGAGAACGTACTTTTTCCGTTAAGGATGTATGTCCGTTCAGTTAAAATAAAGGGATCAAGCTGAAATTTACAGAGATTGTGCACTTATATGTTTTAAAAACCTGCGTTAAATTTCAGATTGATTGTCTGACTCGTTTAAAAGATATTAATTTTTTAATTTTGTATGTGTTTTTATGGAGATTGACAGTTTATCAAACATATACATTCAGAATGTAAAGAAAAAATCGAAAACAAATCTCGAAAAAATTACGGTGTATAGAGGATACATTTGCACAGGTTCTCTATAAATTTCACGATGATTCACTGACTAGTTTCTGAGAAAAAAAGTAAAAACTGCAGCACTCTCGCAGATTTTGGCGTTTGACGCCGAAGACGCCTAAAGACGTGGCAACGTCGTTGTTTCATCGGTAACTAATATGGATATTTTTCGCCTTTTTTTGCCGGTTTCCGACATTTTCAACCGATGTTTATATACAGGATCTGAAATTCACTTGCCCTTATATATTAAAAGCGGGATTTTATTCACTTCAACATTTTTTATTTAACCACACTTTTCTAATAATCGGCTGTCAATATACAACAGATACTATGACATTCATGTGATAGCAGTCGGGCGTTCAGTGCAGCCAACAGTTAAAATCGAGCGGTGTTGCCACGTCTTCTTGTGTTAATTGCTCGATATTTATATTTTTTATTCTCGTATTTAGCGTATTATTTTCATTTTATAATAATATTTTATATACTATTGCGTGATATTTTTGATCATATTTAACCGTTACTTTCTGTCTTTATCCATATTATACATGTATGATTTTTATTTCTAGCAGTTAGATTCAGGGAAGATTCCCAGCCAAAAGTTTTGAGCCTCTATTAAGAATATTTACAAATACGCTGTTAATAATCATAAAAACTTGTTAAAATCACTTAAATCAGTAACATTAATGTCCTTGTTATGATATTAAATAGTAGTAAGCCGTTAAAGTATGCATACAACCGATATATATATTGGATTTCTCAGATTACTGTACTTTTGGCTGGGAAGGTATAGGTAATACATCCTTAATATCAAGCGTCGGTGTGGAAAGATATTGATGCATTATTGACATTCCATACATTAAGAGACACGAACGCATCAAATTCATGAAGTAAATTTTGAACTTAAATAGAAATTCAACATAGAAGTATCTTATACAAATATTACATTGATACATGCATGATTGCTTGTAATATATTAACGGAAATGAAGAAGTGAAGAATTTTAATCGCTTATACAGAGGATATTTAGACCTGAAAATTAAATGTATAATAGCAATAAGGTACGAATTCGCTACTTTTGCGTATAGAGATTTTATAACTTTCGCGAGTTTTCGAGAGCCCCCCGAGTGGATATCGACGGATATCCACTCTATTATTGCGTCAGTTAGAATTTTATGCTTCGACAAAGATCAAAGAATTCGTGCGTGACAATGAAGCGAGACTATATGAAGTTCCGAATCGACGCCCCATTCTCAATTGACAAACATATTTGATCCGGCGGACTTGCTCGCCGAACTGACGACGGCGAACGTGTCCCAGCTATATACTTGACGTGTTACGATGATGCTCTGACAAAAGCATTCCGCGCAAGCTATCGATCGACCCCGCGAAGTCAGTTAATTAAGATTAATTCGACAAAGCCCGTGTGAGACTGCTTAGCTGCTACTTAACTTTGTGTTTGCAGTTCTAGAAGTTCTCTTAATGTGTATTACGCGTGACTCGCTCTTGTTGTGCGTAATTAAATTCAAGATGCTCCTATCTAAAGCTGAGGCGGAAATGTTCCGTTAACATGTATGAATTTAAGCGAGGAGTAGAACGGTCCTATCCTAATTCGTGCATACTGCTGGAGGAGTTTGCAAGATACAAGTTGAAAATTAATAACGTTAGTAAATTGATTATATTTTAGGTATGATATATCTAAATTAGAATTTAATTTATTTACATACAAAAAATTTTTTAATTAACTTTTTAAAAGCGATTATGAATTGCAATTATTTAAAGTATAAATATGTGTGTAAAATTAAAAAAGGAAAGGTAATTATTTAAATGTAAACGCATGAATAATTTTCGAACTAGGCAAAAAAGTGAATTAAAACATTTTGTTTGATAGAATAAATTTTAATCTTTTCTGTTTGTAATAATCGAATTTTTTAAACAATTCGTGGAATTAACTGGGAACGATGAGGGTTTACTGTCGGGGCGGCTTACGTTTTTACATGAATTATTGCGCAGCGATAAAATAGATAAGCGCGACTGCTAGCGAGCAGATATCGGATCCCGAACGACGCGTCCCAGCAATCTATCTTCATCGGTTGGCGATTGTGGTATATAAGCTGGTCCACGATCGCAGTGACTATCAGTCATTGATTTCTGTTTCGTGGGAATATATTATACGTCCTTTATATACTGTAGTTATATGGAATTTGTCCTTTCTTTCTGACACCATAAATTAACACAATGATAGAGTTAATTAGAATAATTATAACACACCGAGATTTAATATTAAGTAACAATGGGTACTTTCTAATGATAATTTTTGACGACAACGACGATGTCCTCGCGGTCTCGCCGGCCGTGAAGGAGCGCGCCGTCGCTTTATTCACTAATGATCTTACGACAAATCAATCACGACAAGACTCTCAGAAACCCAGATGGTAGCTCGACTAAATAATTCTTCGAAATATTGGGCGCCAGGTGCGATTCCTCGCACCATACGATCCACAAGATCGCAATTCTCTCAGGTGTGAGTTTCTTCGGGTAATCGCGGTCGGAGGAGGAGAGGGAACGTATAGCGCAGTTAACACACGCAAATAACAATAACACAAATATAATGTATTTGACAGAAAAGATTACGCGAGAATACATCAGCAAGTTGTTTCAGACTAAATCGGTAAATTACAATCTTAGAGAGAAGATTACTTCAGAATAAATCGGCAGGTTTCTTTAAAATAAATCGGTAAATTACAATTTTTCTCTCGGATATTTTTCTGCGGAACGCGGAGACTATAAGATACAATAACGCGGAAATTAGCCTAAGGACGCAACTTATGAGACGCAGTTACACGACCGCAATACACAATACGCGATTACACGAACGCAAGACACGATACCTACGCGCGACGATTTTCCAACGACCGAATAACCATCCGCGCGACGTCTCGCGAATGGTCCCAAAATGGCTAGACGCGGGCCTTTCGCGAAAAGCACCAACGATCCAAGACAGGCGTCTCACGCCCCGGGACGTGATTGCGCGAACATTCCTCCCCCGTTCTGCGACAATACGGTCCACCTCGGCCTCGGCGCGCGCGAAGGACACCTCGCTACATTACGCACCATGGTTACACAAAACGCTATTACACGAGACTCTAAGCCACGACGAATACTACAACGAATCACACGGTGACTGTCGGCCGTGTACGATTTTTCGGACAGTTCCATTACTAATATTTATTATATTAAATCTTATATCTCAATAAAATGCAACGTTTGCAATTGCGGAAATCAATGCTACCATTAGCGGACTAAAAAATCGAAAATCTGTGTATCCAATTAACGTTTACGTCACACAAAAAGTAAATCCGATCGTACGCACGAGTGAAACGATAGAATTCGTTTTTTTGATACAACGCCGGTCGATTGGAAATCCTCGAACCGATTGGTCGGAAAAGCATGCAAATAAAACTCAGAGAGAGTTGGTTACTACCAATAACGCGGAAACGTTATTTGTGTCAGATGTAAAGTTCGAACACTCAATAAAATAATTATTCTTTTAGTTTCTTTGAAGAGCGCGGTTTTTAATATTCTATTAACATCTTCCATATATCTTTCTTTGATATTTATTAATATTTTTCTTACATTTTTTTCTCGAGAACAGAATTTATTAGTGCAAATATTTTATTTTTTAAAAGAATTGTGTGCATAATCTGGTAAATTTTTTTAGCTTTTCGGCATAATGATAAGAATTTAATTCAGAAATTAATTTTGAGCTTTATTTAAAAAATAAAAAAAATTTATATGTCAATTATTAGAAATTTTGAAAGATTTGAAAATTTGATAAAAAATATATTTTGAAGACCTAAGGGTTGAACAATTTAGAATAAGCTCAATGACAGTAACAGATTAATTGAATGCTTCGCTCATTAACTAGTCGGAATAAATTTTAGGTCGTTGCATCGCGAATTTAATTAAACAGTTTGAAATATAAATTGGAGTTTAATTTAATCTAATGAAACAGGGCAGTCAAAAGAGGAAAACATTACGGTATATTTTACTCGATAGAAAGATATATTCGAGCTTTTGTTCAAAATAATAGATGAGCGCGCTTAGATATTTTCTCTTACACATTTCTCTTTTGTCTCGTTTCTGCTTTTTTGATAAATACGTAATCAGAGCTTCTTAAAAATCGACCACGCGGATTCAGTTATTCTATATATGCGAGATATTAGCTTTATTAAATGCATTTGCGTCAGACTGTTAGACGACAATCGGCTGTTTTCGAAGAGTCACGTCAAGAGTAGACAGACCGCGCCCTGTAATCCGATTCTTCGCATTTAATTTTACGGTAGCGCGGAAATACCTTCCGCGTGCTTTGCGGGAATGCTTGTCGAAAGGTTGAAAATGAAGGAGCTTGCTTTGTTTCGCTGTGAATTCACCATTTCGCTCATCTTTTTGGAGTGCTATTCGATGCGGTAATGAGCAAGATTTTAATACCAAGCCTTCCTCGAATAACACGCGACCAAATTCTGTTGGAATATTTCGCTAATTACCATAATATATATGAAAAATTAAAATAGACATGTATAATATTAATAAATAGAATGATTGGGTTAATTGCGACAAATTGGATAATGAAGTGAATACAATGATCTCTAATAATAAATTTATTTAGGTACACATTAATTTCGATAATTTTTTTATAAGGAAAAATATAAATATTTAGTAAAGATATTTTTAAAAAGCTAAAATATCTATTACATTTCTTAGATATTATATTACATAATTCTGCCTGTTATCCGAAATGGCTTAATTGACTCAGCAATGTGGCCGAAGTGCTTCTGCATAAAATAATCCGCGCTGAAACAGTGCGGCGTAGGATTTCGTGAACAAATTAACTGTAAAGTCTTGATTAAAGCTACTATATAAGCCAGCCAAAATGGCAACGATAGTCAGAGAAAGTTGCAAGGTAATTGGCGTTAACTTCGAATTAGCCATAAGATTAGCCGCGGACGTGCCATCGCGGCGTCTCATTCGACTGCTTCCCCTCGGCTAATCCTGAGAAATCGTAACGATTAAACGTAATTAGAAACCGATAAATGGCCTGTGCTCGTGCGAGCAACCGGTGTCGGTACAGCGTAAGAAATTGGTTTAATCTCGGGATACCGTGCGAGTGTCATTTTGCGAAAATTAGCATATCGTGCCTGCGTTAGATAATTATGGCTTTCAATTGGCAACAATTGCACACGCACAAACGATATTAAACTCTCTGGAATTAATATACGAGCATTGAAGTCGGCGAGAATTCAAAAGACTTAAAACGGCACTGAAAATTATACAGCGCGTATCGCGATATACCATAAATAAAAATATATATATACTACATATTAAAAAATTTTTTTTAATTTTTCAGCGAATTTTATTATAGGACTGCAATTTTTATTCTTCAATATTGCAGCACATTCGATAATTGCGAATATTGCGGTAACAATGCAGTTTTCGTTAAAATAAAGTTTGCTTGAACGGAAAAATAAGTTCTTGTTATTTATTTATACTATAATATAGCCTAATTTGCTTGAAGCCTTTTTAGTTGGAATTACTTTATAATCGTAATTTCTACATTAAATTTTCACTAATTAAATTCCAAACTCATCAAACTATCTATATCCGAGAGGTAAAGTGCTCGATTAATAACAACGCACAACGTATTACGTGGCATATTATAATAACGCATTATCTATACGTTGCGTCATATTATATATCGCGTTATATTATAATTCCAATGAAAATTCTATCAATCCTGCGCGGATACCATTAATAATGGAGAAACGGTAAACGGCGCGGTACATTTTTGTTACAATATCGTTACTATTGTTACAATATCGTGTCGAGAAACGGTACATACCAGTTGGGCACTCGGCAGCACGATGTAATGATATTGCTTTAAAAATAGTCAGAAAATGAGCCGTTCCGTTATCATTCGCGTTCAATATCTACGAGCAGGGTGACGGTGTTAAACCGTAGACGGATGTAAGATATCCGAGATCCTCGGGGCAAATAAGCGGCGCCAATGGAACTTTGCTACTTCCGGGTCAGCCGTGTTCCTAAAATTGCCCCCGTCAAGCGATAAACTTTGCGAGAACGAGGAAAGTCAAGTCTCGGCAAAGAAATAAAGGGACGTCGATGGTATAGAACTCGGAGGAAAATAGAGGAGCACGGGCAAACTTCTCTCTTCTTTTATTGCAGAGCTTTTCGATTTTCATATCTTTAAATTGTTACGACGTGGTGCGATGGTATCATCCCAATGAGCATCGGAGATATCTCATATCTATCCGCGCGAGAAAGCCGAAAGCAGAGAATATCTAGACGTTAAAACAAATTAACATTTTCAGCAAAAATTCCACATTAATTGCTCTTGTCACTCTTTATTTTGTCTTCATTAAATTCAGAATTTAATCTACGTCAAGCATAAAATTCTTTTGCTTGACGTTTAATCTTTTTTTAAATATTAATTTTGATAATTGACAAAGCAATAAGGGCAATAAATTTAAAAGTCCGACTGCGCGCTTTTTGTTTAAAAATAGAGAAAAAATTAAACCCCATATGCACACAGAGGTATATTTCTTTGCTGAAATTTCCAGCTTAATTAAATTCGAATTCCTCTCGTGAGTCCTACGTATACGCGTTTAAGAGGCACATATAAAAACGACAGGTTTTCCCTCTCCCTCCGTGTGTCTTGTCCCTTGCCCGATTGGACGTATAATCAGGATACGTATAAAGTGCTTACAATTTGTAAAGGTTGAAAGGTAAGTAGATTGGGATAAGAGGATTTCATGGAGCGCGGACGAAATATTCAGAGCGCGAGAGATTTATCACGAATACACAACGATCTTGTGCCAGTCGTAGACGTATGCCGGCGACTTCGCACCACTGTTATCCCGTCGGTTTAAATCTCCGTGCACCTATCTTGCTCTCCCGTCGTGTTCGAGCCAAATCCACGGATCGTTCGTCATTCCGGTGGACGTGCGATGCGAATCTATATCGTCGCGAAGTGCTTTCCGACTTGTCAATGCGGCGAGAGGTTTGATATGAAAGCCATCACGAGCAAGTCGAAGAATAATAATCGAATAAGTAATGAAAACTTCACGTTTTATTCGTGGGAAAGGTGAAACATTCGCGGAAACGTTTGTATCGTGAAAATATATTTAGTTTAATTTAATCTGAAAATGAAATTTTGTGTTAAAGCCGAACATGAGAAGATAATCGAGATTCTCATCGATTTAATTTGATCAAGATATAAGATGATCTTCGTTTTCATAATAGTTTTTGGAATTATATCGAGAAAATATAGTAGATTTTAATTATTTTATAACCAGTTTATCCAGGATATCGAGAAACATTCTAGTCGTTGAAAAGAGATTAAAATAGCTAACTGACACCTTAATATTACCTTTCCTTCTTAAAATACATCTTGCGAGCTCGTTCGTTTTCTTCTCGGATTGATGTTCGATCGTCGCGAAAACGGAATAACAAGTGTTTAATAAGCGTATATATGCCCCATTTCTGTTCAACATTCTATTTTGCACTCTCTTTTTGCTATCTTATTAACTTGGTATTATTCAAAGATGAAAACAGATAGCGATTATAAAGTAATCAAATATTAACAATCTTTCAATAATACACACTATTTTACAGAACAAATAAAAGAAGATATAATTTAAATTGTTTCCCTAATTACGACAACATAATTTTGCAGAATTACTCCATTCTTGTATTGACATTTTTCCTGTTGAGATCATAAAATTTTATGCAACAATGCTTTTATAATATGAATATCACATGTATAAATATGTCCGTTAATATGCAATTTTTTCATAATTTATATCAGCTTCGGTTAATTTCAATAATTATGTATGAAACATAATTATATTATATTTTTACACATTATTAACGATCTCAATTGCGGTTATTATTACTATTATTTAATACATTTAATATGAGACCGTGTTATATACCGTTTTTAGCAGAGTGTTCATTAGCATTATTCGCACACATATCAATATCATTACGGTTTTATTATTATTTTATGGAGCCGTGTTAAAGCATTTTTATTGCCTATAATATCGCGGTTGCATTAATATCTGTTACTGTCATCGTGAACCGCTTCAGCATCCAATAATCCAGATGTTTGCGACACTTGGGCGCATTCGATAGACGCTCGAGTACAATATAGAAACAAAGGCGAAAGGAAACAGAAATGGAACAAGTGTGGTTATTAAAGATGTATCATCGGTACAGTCTTAGATGTATAGGACATAATTTTCAAAGCGCTACCAAGTGGATCGAAATTTGTGAGAATGTTCTTTTAGTCTTTCTGATGTGCTACAAAAAAGTAGAAACAAATCCACTAAACGGTTGCTGAGATTTTACGTAAAATCAGTGAATTAAAATCGTTAAATCTCAGCAACCGTTTAGTGGATTCGTTTCTACTTTTTTGTAGCACATCAGGAAGACTAAAAGAATATTCTCACAAATTTTTATTTACTTGGTAGCGCTTTGAAAATTATGTCCTATATATCTAAGACTGTATCGATGATACATCCTTAAATACTTGTTACTCCTCCGCTTTAGGAGAGCATGCAAGCAATCCGTAACGGATAACGGATAAGATGCGGCGTTACCAATTGTAATAAAGAAAACTGTAATATCGCGCGTCGCCTTCCGTTGGAAATTTCTGTTCCTTTTCTCTCTTTTTCTCTCTCTTTCTCTCTTCGCGCTCTATACGTTCTTTGCAAAATCCACCAATCAGAAAGTAACGCATTCGTAGACTCGTGTCGGAAAGTAATTTATATACAATCTATTCCGGATAAACTATCAAAGATGCGCGCATACAGGTTCCCTTTTAAAGTAACATCAGCAAAGAAATACTTTGCGAACGATGAGTAAAACGAAGAATATAATTTTATCGTCCGTTTGCTCACAAAAATTTCCGGGCTTTCATAACTTATACAATTTAAAAATTGTTGATTTTTTAATATTTTTATCAAGGAATGACTTTTTTCGTAACGATGAAATTTAGAGAGATGAAAGGAAGTAGAAAAAACTAGGGCATCTTGTATAAACCTAACCCGCGAAACGTGAGCTAATGCCATTAGAATAAGCCTTAGCCACTTAGGGTAAAGCGTAAGTCACTTGAAATATTTCATTTTAGACGATCGTGCCCAAAAACACACAAGTATATTATTCTTAAGAGTTTTTTTTTTGTCGTTCGAGGCGCGAGTTATTTTTGTGGAGACATCGTTTACGTGAATCACCGTTCTTTCGCTTCGACGGAAACGCGATTCGCGCTCGTCAAGAGAAAACCGCGTAAATTGGCCTTAACCCGCGGGGCACGGATCCTTCTCGATGCCGCACAAGTCTATAGCGAGATACTTTTTATTATAGTTTCTCGAGGAGGCAATTAAACGACCGTAATTGTAGCGCGCGGAACACTTTCTCCGTTCTTCCGCCATTTCACCCGTCTTTCACCCCGTATCTCAAACTCTCTCGATCCGCCAGCCGCCAACCGAGAGGTGAGACTTCGATCTTTCTTGACGATAATAGCGAGATTGTTTCCGCGCGCGCGCGCGATAGAAGTTCGCGACGCGCGACGCGCGCAAAGCCGCTCTGGGAAGGAACGCTCTGGGAGAGAGAGCTGCCTTCCTTCCTTCCTTCCGTTTGACGTTTCACGCGTACCGTTCTCGCGTGCGGAAAGGTTCACAGTCGTACCGACGTGTTTGATTCTCCCCGTGGGAGTGTTCGGTGAGGGGATATGGGTCACGACGGCATCCCCGTGGGCCGTACAATGGGAACAACAACGGCATTGTCTAGGCAAGCGGTGATAAACGGCGCCGTGATAAAACCGGGCAAGCACCGAGCTGATGGGTTTCGGGGGTTGAAGCGGGTGGCCGGGAGCTTGAGGGATGGCCGGTCCGTTGTTCCGACAAAGCCGCCTCCTGGCTGCATTTTTCCACTTTATCAAGCCGCGCCTGATCTGCGCGCTCGCGCTCGCCCGCGCGCGCGTCCCCGTAAATAACTTTTATTTCCATTTTGATTTATACGGGCGTCGGGCGTCGGGCCTCGCGTTATCGATATCGCAGCAGAAGCCCCCGATGACTTTTGTTTCGCCTTGACGAGAGCGGGTTATTTTATAACCGCGGTGAATATATTGACAGGCGATCACGGTGCCACTTGACAAAATGTTTAACGATCGCGCTCGACGCGAAGCAGCAATTTTATGACATCTCGTTGATATCTTTTTTATTAATTTTAATCGTTTGCAAAACGTTTATATTCGACGTTCTAGTTCATTTCTTAAGGATTTCTTTTTTATTTTTCTATAAATAAAATAATTCTTCTTCTCCTTTTCTAATATTATATTATGTTTGAAGTAATCGACATGCAATGGCGATATCTCGAAATCAAAACGATTAATGCCTATAACTTACAATTTACATTAATGCACGCGACAAATGTCATTTAGGTGTATATATATACGCATACATTTTCTTCTTTCTGCTTTTAAATCGTAAAACAACATCGATTATTCTCATTTCAACCATTTACTCTCCATTTAATCGCGCTGCGATTTCAGTCGCGCGTATGTTAACTAGGTATCTCATCACTCATCATTACGCAGCCCGTCGTGATGTAATAGCGCTTCCACACGCGTAACATACATATATAAACCGTGCATCCGCGAGAAACGCGCGCCGATTCGAGCGTTTCGGGACGATTCTTCATATACCCTTCAAGCGATTCGCTGTGTGTAAAGAGTTAACGCCAACAATGGACAGGTATATTATCCGTTAGTAACTTGAACAGCTCCGTCGGGATTGGTTACCGTGGCGCCGAAGAGATGCAACAATGTGGCCGCACCGCACCGGTGGTACACGAACGGGCGGAGCGGTTACACGAGGAAATTAGACCGCAAAGTTCAACAGGGTTTATGACGTTGACGCGATCGTTTTGTTTGCACAGGCACGAACGAGAGGACAACGGGGGCGTATACTCGTTCGTCAAACGAATCCCCGATTAAGCTGCCGCAACGTTGTGTCCTGCGCCTCGATCGACCCTACTCTAGTCGGGAGGATATTAATTAACTCGCTTCCGCAGATCGACTGTAGGTCCGCTTTAAAGATGCATCATTCCGCGCGCCTTTGATCTTCACGCTTGGTCGAATTAATTATCGCTGTTCCCGGGAAATCCGGCACTAATAATTGTTTCAAAATGATATATATTACTAATGTAATGCTTGCGCAGAGGATATCTGAACGCTCGTCCATGCAACGAGATACCGGTAATCCGAGGTACAGTTAGAATAATTGGAGGGCCGGCGAATGGACTCGAGGAGGATTGTCATGGATAGTATTTGATTATCTGGAGATCCTCTTCTTAAAGATAATGTCGTTGCACAGCATTTCTTCCGAGTAAAATTAAACAAACGTTGCCAAACTTTTGATATTGTGCACAGTATTACATAAAATTGGAAAAATTAATGACAACGACAACGAACAAATTCTGCAATTTCTTTGTAGAATACATAAAGATACGAAGAAATCTCAAATTTTAAAAATACTCTCCTAAAACATACAAATTTAATTTATTTAAATATACAGCAAGATATATATATATATATATATATATATATATATATATAATAATATACGTACATTCTGAATAAAAGCTATTAATATTACTTAAAAATGTGATTAAAAGTGTAAAGTGTTAAGTTTATCATAAAACTTTTATTTTGAGAGTTAATTTAGGATTGAAACATGGAATTTAATCATTATTACAAAAATGCACCGTTAATTAATTTTCCATTTGCATTTACATAAATTATTGATGTTTGTCCTTTATGAGTCTAATTTATACTCCAGGGAGAAAGGTGTGGTCAATGACATCACGGCGATGCACGCGTTGTGTATATAAGGTGGGCGTTCGCGTTTTACAAGGTGGAACCGATGGCGTTAAGTAAGCTGCGTACACTCGCGGTCACGCCATAGGTGTGTCACTATTCGAATGAGGAAGTAAAATACTACGTGAAGGATCACGGGCTAAGTAAGCTGGCATACTTTTCCCTGGATAGTGGACGCGCGATTAATCTTGTAGACAGAGCAACGACTTCGTTCCACTTAAGCTCGTTGCTATTAGAACGCGCGATTCCTTAATTATATAGCAATGAACAAGTCTCAATTTTTTACCGAATGTTATTACACATAAGTAATGACGCACGTAATTATTATTTGTTTAATTAAAATCCTCAGAGGGACTTTTATGTGAATATTTCTTTCATTTACTTCATGATCCTAAATCAATATAATCAGTGTAAAATTTTATTATAATAATCATACATTTCTCACAGATATTATTATCATTATGCCAAACATGACTTTTTTATATAATTTCAACTCTTCATAACTTTAATCTATCATATATATTATCCCGATAATTAAATTATTAAACACATAAAGAATTTCCTATAATAAAATATTGATTTTTCTGCTACAGAGTTCTCGGACGAACATTACATAATTACGAGCTTATTGCTAATGTACCTTATTGCACTAATACCTATATACATATATCCCTATACTCTTAAGGAGAAGCGCAATTTACACAATTCGCTATAAAAGTGCGCTCGTTGAACTAACAAAGGTGGATTATAATTGGCGTTGCCGCTGGATATAATTTAATTGTCGACGAAGCGTGCCGGTCACAGTCGGCAGGTGCGAATGTGCTTGCACCCGGTTGTTATCTATCTTGATCACACTTGTGACTAACCTCGTCCCACTCGCAGGAAACGCGCACGGCCCGCAGGTAATTCGACGCGGGGTACGCGTCGCGCCGCATGCCACCCGCATATAACGGATGCGTGAACGCATCGACATGTAAAACGGGTGTGTGATGATGACGCAAAAGCGCGGTTGTTGTCAAAATGCCATCACGAACCGCACGCCGCTTCGAACACCCCCACAAGTGGCGATATCTTTCTCGTTTATCAGATTCCAACTGCGATCCTCGCGCATTTCGAATGCGTGGCTTGCGCGGGAAATCGGTTAATTAGTCTTTTAATTAGTACGCTCTGTGTAATGCTCGCGAGATAGCGTTGTTACGGATTTTATTGTTTATTATTATGACACTCCTCCGTCTAATTATTTCCTGATGCATTTTGTTATTCCGATAAATAAGAGGAAAATTATTTTAGAAGAATTTCAGAAGGAGCCCGAAATAATGTGCTCAAGCAAAAGTATATACATATATGATATAGAGAAAAGAGTAAAATAAAATGTAAAATAGAAGAAAATAGATACAAAAATAGCATATAAATATTTAAAACATGAAACATATATATATATATATATATCTATAAATAATAATTGATTAGATTTTTGTTGCACAAATTAATACTAACTTTTCCGCCTGTCTCACAGGGCTAATAATAATTCGAATTAATTGAAGTGAACTATCGATACAGTTAATTTATTATTAAACTCCGTCTAATATACCTATAAGTATTGTCTTGGGAAGTTCGAGAGAAACTTAAATAATGGGAAAAGCAACGCGTAATAATTTGTCACGCTTCAAATCATCGTCGTCTGCACCTGGCAGTCCCCTTTGTCTCGTTATCTGCTCCCATTCTTCACTCTATTTCCGGTCTATGTCTGCTAATAGTTTAAATTAACCCAGATCCGACCCCCTAGTCTAGCGCTCTAACACGGTGCTACCCGGTTCAAAATGACGTCAAAATGAACGACAATAATTTAGTTAAACGTCGCGACGGTGTTTACGAGAAAGGGAAATATAAGAAAGAATCGATAATGTTATTGTTGCCGACTTCATTGCGACGCGACAATTAGCGGATTGTACCTCTTTGTATTGTTTAATCGTGATGTTCACTCGGGATCGTTCTCTACCATCTGATGTCAATTACCTACTCTTTTTTTTAAATATTTTACGTTCGAGATTCGCAAAAAAATTGTCCTCTGATGTCATCTTGCATCTTCGTTCGTTCGTAGCAAAAACGGCTTTTACAGCAGAATTACCCATTCGTTTTAACAATAATTTTCCATTAACAGTTTTTACATACCTATGATCCCATGTTCGTTGGTTGATAGGAGTCTATAAAATTTCTCAACTGACTGCGGGAATGTACTCGTTGTGATAATTACGTACCTACATGCGCGGAAATGATCGAAAAGCATGAAAATGTATTTAGTTCGAAACGCTTTTTAGATTTTTTGTAACCATTCAGCGCTAAAATTCCATGGGTAATATTGCGATCTCGATGCATTGACACATAATTTTAATTAAAACGTGGTATGTAATGTTGTACTTTTTGTATCCAAGGAGATATCAATGAAATCAGTCAAAAATGGCTCTGCTTTTCGAAGTATTTGCTTCGATAAATGAGAGTGAAAGCCTTCTCTTTGTACGACTTAATACTTGGAAATTTAATATGGAACCGAAAATATCTACACATACATATATGCACGCTATAAATATTGAATGAAGACAATAATAATTTGTAGAAGATTTATAATTTTATATAATTTATTTGTATTGAAATTCATTCACTTGTTGCTTCAAAAACTCTTTTTTCGTACTTAAATCGATAATTACATTTATATTTCTTCAGTTGTGATAGTAAAGACTCTTTTAGTAATAAAGCGTTGATATTAACTCAGGAAACAAATTGAAGAACAAGAAATTAGTATGTGAGAGGATGTAGAATGAAAATAAAAATAAGGAGCAAATTTAACGACTATGGTGCCGGAATAAGGAACGTAATTTTTGCAAGTGACATGATCGTGTTATGATTTTCTAACGATGTAGAAAAATAATGGATTAAAGTGAAAGAAAAAAATAGTGCAATTCTACATTTTGTTGCATTATTTTATTTATTACAATCTTTTTATCATAAGCACCATTAACTACGCGACAGCAAGAAAATATTTATTTTCTTCCTAAATGCTCTTTAGATCATCTTTCGGTTACATATCGATTTGTGTATATTACGGAGTACATCAATGGAATTAATATGATATAAATTTATTATATCTTTGAGTCTGATTGCGAGAACGCATTACGAGTCCATTATGCATCCGCAACGCGCGTCTGTACCGAATGAAGCGCGTTAAATATTCAGCGAAGTTAATGGCAAAATTTAAATCGCCCGGAGCTTTTTGCAGAAGGAGCAAGTGGGAAATAAAAGATACGCGAATTTCGCCCCGTGCGACAGCGTACGTCGGACGTAATGGCATAATTATTTTGCACGAAGCGTGGACGAAATTGTTCGTGAAAAATTTCACGAGGAGGCGCGACAAGCGATAAATTTCGTAACATGATGGATCGCAACAATTTGTGCTGAGAGAGATTATCGTGTCGCGCAATTTTTAGTTGCCCGATAAAGCTAATCGCGTGATGATGAAGTCCAATGTCCAATACAATATTATCAAGTGAAATTATGCGATGTGACGAATTGGATTAATGACCGACAATTCATTTGAAAGATTTATAATTTGTGGAATATATTCGATATAATTTAATATTCGATATTGTAGGCAGAATCAATATAGCATATACGTTTATAAAAGAAAAAATTGATAACTATTTATGGAATACTCGTAATACCTCAATAAAACCAGAAGCTTTCGATATTGTTTTAAAGTTGGATATAATAGATATGACGCAAGATTAGATTTAGTGAATTGTGACAAAACTAGGTTAATAATTGAGGAAATAATAAACGGACAAAAAAACCGAACGAATTGTTTTTAAAATTTATCTATGCATGCGTATAACGTAAATTATAAATATTAATAATTAATTGCAATAATTTTGAAAAAAGATATTAATCAATGTCATACTATAACCCTGCCAGAGACAGACACAGAAGGTATTTAAAAAATGACGTAAATTGTAAATTTCAGTATCGAATGAAAAAAACGAAGACGGTATTGACGCAGTCTGCCATTCGCGTCTCGTTAAAATTCTAAGACCGGATCCTTGCGGATAATGTGGATCTGGGATCCAGGGGGGAAAGACAGAGCGGGAGAAACGCTCATCGTGATGTATCGCGAGACGCGATTCTGAAATCGCTCCATTCGTGAAGTCCCCATAGTCGGTGGCTAATCTACATTTCGTGGACGTTCACAGCCGCCATCTCTCGATTTTTCGCCGGGCTATGCGTCCCCGCGCTCGCTGCGACGGCGACGGTTTCATGACTCGTACTCGGGGATCTTAACTTGCCAAACTGGTCTCTCGCTTGATGATCCCGGGGCTTGATCCACGAACTCGACGCCGTTTCGAACGGCTCCCGCGGGACCGGGATCGTTGCCACCTCATACGCGAACCGGGAGGAGACGCTCGTATTTACATACGAGGTCATCTTATCTGGCTAGCTGTCTCTATATATTCTCGTTGCGCGAAACACGATCGTGACGATTGAACCATCCCTCGTGTTCCGATAACGACGACGATGTCCTCCGGAGAAGCGTTTACCTTGCAAGCTTCGTTAATTTATTCATATCACGTCTTGTTAATTTTCTGGTGTAGGTTTATTTATTTATTTTTTTTTAACGACCGCGTAAAATGTTCTTGTCCACTTAATTTATAATACTTGTGTAAGTTAAAAATATTATTACATTTCATCACACAGCGTAAATAATAACATTTTATACGCGCGAAAATAGTTTCCAGCACGAGAACGGAGATATAATTTTTTATTAAGATTGTTTTAGATGCACCGTCGTGACGCGCTTTTAAGTGGTGAATATTTTTGTAACTGCGAGTAAAAGCACTCGAGAATTCACAATAAGAATTTCATAAAGAAGGGATCAAACGCGACATTGGTTCTAAGGGGTCATAAAGTTATCTTTCACAGTACAACACGTGTCTCGTGAATTAATAAGGATGTAACGTTACCGCTCGACTATAGGCTAGCCTCACATCAAAGGTAAGTTTTCTCTTTGGGGGGGTCCCCAATAAGTCGTTTCGATACTATGTTTAATTGCCACGATTATACCTTTGTCATTGAACGCGAAGGTAATATATATTAATTAATAGAAGGGAACTGAAGGAATAGGAGAGAGAAGTACCACTCGCCCGCTTTTGATCTAATATCAATACGTATGTGAATCATTGTAATTAAAAAAAAAAAAAATTTAGTCGAAAGTTCTACTCGCATTTAATCGCTCTTTAAATCTCATATTAAATATCGAGGCTAGCTTGATTTCAAACGAGACTTAAAATTGCAAGTTTGCTCGCAATTTAAGCGCGGAATGGCCGAGCGAAAATGTTTCAAAACGCTAAGAATTATGCGCGAGCGAGCAAGTGGACAGAACTTTTTGAACTTTTGTATCGGGAAGTTTCTTGCCGTTCCTTTTTGTCCTTGCCTTTTTTCCCGCTCATCGCGTCATCCCGCTCGAGGACGTAACAATTTATATTCATGAGGATTATTTCTAAAAGGGACGGGCACGGATCTATACCTTTCGCGATTTCTGCCTCCCTTTTATATGCTGATTTGATCGTGATTTGATCGCGGGTGGTTATGAGGCCTTAAGGAAAAAAGAAAAGAGCAGAATTTAATGGGGCGTCAACGGAGAATTCGGACGTCGTCGTTCTACATTTATGAAAAATTTTCCCAGCCTAGCTCATCAGCTTAATCCTTCTCCATTTTCCGACGAGATCTCTCGATTAATTTAAGGTTTCGAGTTTTAACGTTATTAAAAAACTCATTATTTTTTAAATTCCATTATTCTCGCTTAAATACCGTAATTTGTGGATGATATCTTGATTTATTGCAATCAAATATATTAGAAGATGAAAGAAACGAAAAAAATGTAATTAAAATTTTTTATAATTTATTTTGTGGTAATCTTAGTAACGTGAAACGAAAGAGAAGCGGACATCCGCAACAAAAATAATTAAGTTTCAAGATCGTGTCTCTGATGCTTCTATCTTCGACGCCATTTTTATTTTTACTCTTCTTCGGCGATCCAATTTTGTTTATCGACGACCGCGTCATTTATCGGGAATCTACGACGGAGGCAAATATGATTGTAGAAAACAAGAAAGTTATACGACGAAGCGAAGACTCGGGGAGGTCGAAGGCGCTGTAAATAAAAAAAAAAAAAAAAAAAAAAAACTGTGGGTAAGAAACTTCGTTATCGGGCGAATTCGATTCCGTAATAAATTGTTAACTTTTACAAAAAGTTTAAATGTTCTCGTGACCGAGTATATTACAAAATCGACTACAATCGATTCTGTCGATAGATATCGGGGCAGCGATATTTAGAACCCTCTTAAAGCTTTCTTTTAAAGTTACATGACGTATTTCACATGTTCCTGAACATGATCTACTGACAAATTTCTCAATAAACACTATTAGTGACTATTACAAATTTACACGTTACATCGCGATGTAATATATTCTCCTTGTCCATGCCTCGTGTGTTCCACGGGGCACACATTTGTAACTTTATCGATAAAGATAATTTCGTTACGATATTTCGCGGGGAAAAAATGCACTAGAGGAATTTTCTCTTGGAGGAGAGAATATTTTGCCAGCCATATTTCAGTACTCTCGCATGATTTTTATTGCCGTTTCCCCACTTCTCTTCCATGGCGTATTTATTACTTGACCCGAGTTGAAATTTATGGTATTTTTTTGAAAATAAATGGGCGATGTAATTCGATTATTTCGAATACTCGGCATCAGCCGAGTGTTTATCGCCGCGACAATAATGCCGCCCTAATAGTATGATCGAAATCTTTTCAACGCGGATCACTAAGTGTGGAATTTGTGCTCGGATATTAACGTCATAGAGAAAATTCGTTTAATAGTGAAATACCGGAGGGAAGTAGTAAAAGCGCGCGTTTTACTTCGAAAACATAATTCCCGTAAAAGGCCGGAAATTAGGAAGGAAATGAGGTGGGGCTAGTAAAACTAAGGCCATTTGAATTCTTCCATTTTTTTTCCATCTTATCTCCGCGAAGAGTGCTTATATCTGAACGCATACTTCGTAATGCATTAAGAATAAGTTATTTCAATTTTACATTTGCCCATCTGATGACGTAGTTAGCATGCTATTTTCGTTCATCATTCTATTTTTTTAAATTTTCATATAAGAGAAAAATAATTTAACATGTTGTAGGTATAATTCAAACTTCAAACACTTTTTTCTAGTTTTTTTTTAGGTTTTTTTATCTTTTAATACTAATTTAATGTTGTATCACATTATTAGCATTTTGATTACTTCCATGACCAATAACGATTCGATACCAACTAGAATGGAATTACAAAGCGCGACACGCAAATCAATATTTCAGAAAATCTCGTTAATGGACTTAATTCTTTTGAAAGCTCAGCGCAATTTGAGGTAAATCTGTTTCCAATATTTTTGGATGTACTATTTTGTTTCTTCATATCCCTGACGTGACGTGGATTAAAATGAAAATTGGAAATCATGACGTAGCAGGACGCGGCCGCGCAGAAAATAGGAGCTAGTGATATGGCCGCGTACGTGAAGTGAATATAATGCCGGATTGAAAATTCGATTGTTTCGCGATTAATATGTGAAGTTTTCGCGTACTGCGCCGTGCTGCGTGTTCGGGTGAAAAATCTCTCAAGAATGCCGGGCAATTTTTTAGCTTTCCAATGTCGAGCCGCCTAATGTGAATTTATGGAATTATTTCATAAAGAAAAAGAGCAGAGCAGTGAAGGAACTGCATCATCGAGCGATATGTTATGTCTATAAGTGCGTCTATGTTTAGCAATGTATACATCGAGTGCAGTGCATCGTCGCTTCGAAATTGTCCGATATTACGAAATTCTATAACTTGATTATCGGATACAACATTGTCAATATCGAAACACGTTAATAAAGATTTAAATTGCGCAGTGCCTATAATTTTTTTCATTGCCAAACAATTCAACTTTCTGGCATTATTACGTTCGTAGGGAAAGTAAATTTAAATAAACCATAAAACATAAAAATGACAAATCGAATTTTAACATTGTTTTTATTGATTTTTCGCTTTAATGTTTCTCGATATATTCTTGTACAAGATCTATGCATGCAAATATGCAGCTCTTTCAGATTGTCCGATATTACGGAATTTTATGACTCGATTCGTTACATTATTGACATCGCCGATACATAGGATGATTTGAGTTACAACGATGCTTTTATCGCGCATTGCTAAATTGCCGGGAAGCATCAGAAGCGTCGTCGCTCAGAGCAAAAGCACAGCCTTGTGTGAATACTGTAGACCGTATTCATGTCAGTTAAATGTAATAATCTCAGATATTAGCGCATAATGCTATCCTCATATTATACAAATGAACCTTGGATGATGGTATTTATAGCATTGAATATAGAATAATCAATGAAATGTCCATGTAGGCAAACAATTTGATTAGTTAATTATATTCCTGCATGATAAACTTTTGAAATTGACATATGAAATGTATTGACAACGTTGTATTATGTATGCATATATTGTATATATCGAGGTACATACGTATGCATATTATATTCTGTTCTTGTATATGTATATCTTTATACTGCTTCTTTTTTTTTACCGGCAATTAGATTATCAATTTTATCTTCAAGTTAATGCATTTCTTGTTTCTTTAATGGATGAAATGCTGTGGATAATTAATATTTATTATGTTAAATCGATTCTAATCTCCAATTAATTCTGTATATTTTCTTTCGGAAATCGACTATTCAGAATATCGTTAGATACAATTTGTCGAGTGCCATGATTATTATTTGCCGAGTGTAAATTAGACGGGACATTGGATTTCCGCGCTTGCTAATGTATAAGCTGTCGTAATTCTTGAGTTAGAGCAAACTCCAATGTAGGAGCGATTCTCGCTTTCGCCAGCCGTTATATCGATCACCAAAACCCCGGACTGCGGATTATCCATCCCAAGCATGCTTCGTGGGGATGAAAAGGAAGGATACGCGGGGTGAAAGCACGCAAATAACACAACTTGGCAGAATAATAAATGAGGTACGGAAGAAAGCGGAAAATGCTCGAAGATCCGTCCAGACAACGGAGACGAGTGAAGGACACGCGGGAGAAATAAAAGCAACCAAGGTAGAATGTTAGGGAACGTATGAAAGAATCTAGAGCGGTAGAAAAACTGTATAGAAAGTCGCGCAATAATGATATGTGAGATATGTTTTAATGTTGTAATTAATTTGTGTCAAATGAACTTCAAGACTAAACATAACGACTGAACATCAGAAACAAGAGTAGCAAGAATTTTTCTCATTATTTCATTCACCAAGAAACGTCATTTCCAAATAGTTCATGATTGGTGATATCTTTTATTTATAATTTTATGTATGATTAACTTTTATTTACGTTGCTATATTGACTAAGTTAATAATGTGGGTCAATTTAGCGCAAAATAGCTTTAGCGATGATATTTAGTGACAGATTTATGGCATCTAACTAATAAATTGTTTCTTTTTTTGTTTCAGGTGAGATTTTATTTCGCAGATTGCTTTTACCAGGCAGGTGGATGAATATTTCATTTTATTCAATCTTCGGTGAGATAATAAAATACTGTCAAGATTTTTCTATCGAATTACGGATAGCTTTATACTATATAAAGCCCACTTTATTATAATTGCTATGAATATATATCGTCTTGATACTTGATACGTTTCAATATAAGATTCTCTTAATTATAATTACTAAAATTCTTTTTATCTTCTCTTTTTTACATAACAATTTTTGAAACAACTCGGGCATAAACTTGAAATATGTCATGTCAGCAATAATGATCTAGAGATCACGATTAATATTTATAATGTCGTTGCTATATTTAAAGTCGTTACTTCTTCATTGCGCATAATAATGCTAACGACAGAAGATTGTGATAAATTTTCAAGTAATTTTTATATCTCTCTGGTTATTTACATTTTTCTTATGAAAGAATGACATTCTCAGTAGTCGCCTACGAAACATGAAGTATCTATAGGTCATATCCGATTGAATCATCCGATAAGTATTCCCCTCGCGAGCATTTCATTCGTCCAGTTAGCAGGCCGTAAAGCTCATCGTTCTATCGACAGAGCAGAATCGTGAAACTGGAAAAATGGGGCTGCTCATCGTTGTAAAAGTCCACTTCGCGGCCGTGCATGGATTTTACAACCCGGCATAATTGGCTGTAACCGCAGCTATTAAGGATGCTTGATGAGAGATCGTTAATCCCGCACAACCATTTGCAGCCATTTCTCACCGTCTACTTAATACTTGCTTAAAGCCTTTACGAGTATTGCCGAATATCGATGTGTCTCTAACGCAGCGCGCGATGACGTTCACGTCGATCGTAAAGCTCGCTCGAAGGATCACGAAAACGCTTTCATTTTTTTCCGCAGACGCGCTGCCGAGACGAGCGTGTTTTACATTTTACTGCGATGTTCCGAACGAGTTACGGTACGATCCGATTTGTACTTTATTGCGGTATACCCCCAATTGATTAGCGTGCATGCTATTTAGTTTCAACCGCATATACTTCAGCGAAATGAAAATCGGATCAAAACCGCCGATGCGTGTTAATGATTTTGCGTGTAAGTGAAAATTTAGCTGTTCGAATATACGTAATAATTAATACATTTATTTTTAAATTTAATGAAATATATTTCGACAAATAACAGCATAAAGCGAATTATCGAAAAACTTTAAAAATCGAGATATTCTATTTAAAAACAATCACAATTACTCACAAATGATCGTAGAAAGTTAGTTAAATTTTTAGATCCGCATATGATTCGTAGTAATTCCAGGCTGCAGGCTTATTCTTAAATAAAAACGCGTAGTTTATCCGACAATAAGCTAGTCGCAAAATATAGTGTAAACATCAAACAGATGCGCAGCTTCGTGCTTTCGTGCTTTTGACAGACAACTACGTGCAGGCGACTTGAGTCTTGCACGTCATACGCCGAAGTTTCGAGCCCTGACTTCTGCGCGTTGCCGCGTTGCTCCGCTTATTTAGCTAACTCTCGCCCGAGATCTGCTTGCAGATTTAATTTAATCCGGTGACTATATCAGCGTGCACGTCTAACAATAAGAGGAGAATATGATGGGTCGTCAGGAATCTCGTAATTACATTGTTTAATGACAGAACTATGTTCATATCAATTCGATTGACTATCGTCGATGCATCAATTGAAGTTTCATCGTACTTTCGCGTGTAGCCAAAATAGATTTCCGATTTGCATACAATATAGGATTTATTGAAATTCACAAGTTTCCTTGATTGGATAATAATGGGATTGAAATGAACGAATGTAGATTGCAATTCCGTATTTCATAAATTATATATATATATATATAGAAAACTATTATAATTTTATTATATTATAAAAATTATATTAAAATATATATAAAACTATTCTATTTTATTATATTAATAAATTTATATTATATTCTTTTTCATTTCACATTTATAGATCTTTTATTAACTAAAAATCTTCGAATATAGAGAGAAATGCTCAAATATGAATAACTTTTCAGCTATAGAAATTCGAAAAAGATAAAGTGCTTTTTACGAAATAAAATGTAATTGAACAACAAAATAAGGTTTAAGAAAGAGAAAGAGAGAGAGAGAGAGAGAGAGAGAGAGAGAGAGAGAGAGAGAGAGAGAGAGAGAGTTTTACTTTATACAGTCATAATTTGAAAAGGGGGTTTAAAAATATTTAATACAAAAAATTAGAAAGCTTTGATACACATCCTGCCACTTTGAAAAGTTAATTTCGACATCGTTAAAAACTCTTTAGCTGAAGCTTTAGTCTGTAGGAAGTGAACTATGTGTATTGTTGGAAATATTTCTCCGGCGCAATGCATACCAAGTAACATATTTTCGTGTAAGCTTAAAACGTAACGATCCAAGCGACGTGGCGAAAAACGACAATTTCGTAACGCGCGTCAGAAAATATCCGCGCGCTGTGAAAACGTTGCTCCGCGAAACCTTCTGCCAGCTCTGATATCCATGCAGGCAAGAAATATACGCCGCGCAATTTAAATCACAACGATGCACGAGGGAAAACTTTCAACCGCCAAAACAACCTAGGACGGTGGCTAGGCAGGGAAACACTATACGCGAAGCACAACCGGTTGCATGCATTAGCATTGTCAGAACAAGCTGCCACTTCGGTGGCGAAAGGGTTCGCTTCGAATTTGCATGAATAAGCAACGTCCGCGAAGCTGTTTGTTCAACCCTAGCGAATGTAAAATTTCAGCGCTAACTCACGTTAACACGCGGGAGGTCGATTAATTAAGCTAAGATTGATATTAGTAATTAAGAAAGCTGGTCGCGAAGTCTTTTCCGATGATATGAGGAAATTATAGTAAAATATTTGATAGTCGGTTGAACGGACTGATATTAATTTTGAGGAGAAATTGAGAGTTAATATTTACCTTTCCGCTAGGACACGTTCGAATCAGAAGTTTACTAATTAAGCAAAGATCAATGGTGACAATTAGAAGCCGCCGAATGTTAAGCTGCCGAATATTTTTCGGTATTGAGGAAGTAGAGAGAGAGAGAGGGAGGGAGGGAGAGAGAGAAAGAGAGAGAGAGAGAGAGAGAGAGAGAGAGAGAGAGAGAGAGAGAGAGAATGAGAGAGAGAGAGGTATTTCTCTTGCATCAGTATCTTGCAGAGACTTCTCTTGCTAACTATACGCGGAACAAACGACATTAATTCGTATAGGGGAAAATTCAGTTAATATTTACCGTGCTATTTCACTAGCGGAAGACGCAAACGGCACTGAAATGCACATCTCGCAGCGAGGGAGTATAAATTAGCGTTTTGTGGCCACGGGGAATCACTTATTCATTCGACAAAATATTTAGCCCGTAGAACTGGGGCGTAACAGAGACGCATTCTCGGAGAGATACATTTAATTGCGAAGACACATTATGCATGCGATTACACGTCGCGCGCGCAATTGTGGGACGTACACGGTACGTTCATGAATATAATCGGGGAATTCGGTAAAAGTTACAGTGTTATTATTCTCTTCTGAGAATGGTGGAGCCATTCTCATTTTTAGTTGCAATATTTTGTACCGCGTTTTTGATGGCGGAACAACAGCTATTCAGCGTGTTATTTAGACTGGAGTGGGAAGCAACCCATCCTTCGTCTACGTAGCCCTTTCAAACATATCCCTCTTTTCAAAAATGCGCCGCAAATGCTGCATTCCCGCCGTAATTTCGTTTCTACCGACGTTCGTATAGAAAGCTTCCTCGCGTAAACCAAAACTGGTTTTAAGCATCTTTCGAGGAGCATCCACTATATCCATTCAAAGTAACGTCACAATTTTCTGCATTTTTTACGCGTGAATGCACATCACCTCATTAAATTTTAACGAGAACGAATTTTACGATACAAAAATATTCTTCCATTAAAGTGACATTGGCATCGCTTATTTAATCTTCTTCTCGTGGTACATAAGGAAGATTTACATCTGTAAATTCAAGCCTGTTAATATGTCAAATCGAAAAATATGTGCACGGAAAAATATGTCTTTTAAATTAGGTATAAAAATAATGTTTCAAATATCTTGCGATTTTATTGCATTGAAAATTATATATTTAAAATTTTCGATATGACGCGTGCATATATATTTTCAGTCATGTTATTTTGATATAGTAATGAAGTTTTTTAAATATTTCAAAGAGAACATTCTTATCATGAGTATTTCTATAGAATTTATCTTTTATTTCGATTTCTTTAAGTCTTATTATTAATGGTAACATTTATATTAAGATGTAAGGATATTATAAAGCTTAGCGATTAAATTGCCCCACGTTATCCTGAAGGTTAATCGTCGGCTCGCTATAGAGATACGTCGAGTACAAAAGGGCTAAAGGTTGCCAAGGGAGAATCGATTGAGGCGGTCACACTTAGCGCGCATGTTTCATGAAACGAAGCCGTAAAGCCATTTGCATGTGACTTTAAATTTTGCGATACTTGTGATCACGACAATGGAACACTATTAGTTTTCGATGTCCCGATAGCACGCCGTTCAATTTATATGATGACTTGCGGAACTGCTTTATCCGTTATGAATTGAGTTAAGTAAGTGTGCATAAACTGTAAAATTGCGTCCTAGTTGAAAAAAAACATCTCAATTCTTGTACAAATATTTAAAAACGGCATCTCTTCTAGTTTATTAACATCTTTATCTCTCTTTCCGAATTTAAAAACTTTCTATTAAATTTTTTTTATAGATAAAGGTCAATATGAATCATAAAAGAATACATAAATGTATCGACACATATATAAGGCGATATATTGAAAGAGTAACAATATAACAACAACCGCCGCGGTAAAAATATTAATATTATTAGCATTTAATTGCACGTTTAATTATCTTAAACATATCTCAATTAGAATTATGTTTTTATAATTACTAATGCAATTTATTACTGATGAGTATTATATTGTCTCACCATCACTTTCATGATTACTCTATTGAGCTACATGCTACTGCCAATTTCCTATCTGAAACACGAGTACGATAGACCCTTAATCCATTTGATGTAAGCTATATCGCAGCAGCATATTCTACTCGGATATTCTATACATTTGATTCCTATATATTCATCGAAATATCAAATTTATATAAAGGATAAGTCCATGTATATTTTATCGAATGCATATTACATAAAATGAAAAATAAGCGGAATATCAGGTTCACCCAAAAGTTTACGAACTTATCAAAAACAGCAAACGATATTTGGAGTAATAATTGAAGCGTTGCTGATAAATGTGACTAATGTATTAAAGTTTAAACAAACGAAGAGAGATCTGAGCGCGTTCTGGCACAGCGTATAATGGCGCGTCCGCTGATCAGAAATCATTCGACGATGACAGCGAGCCCCGTCGCTCTCTTTCCTCGGTATTATTCTCCCACGATTCACGGCCGACACCGTCACCGTCGTATCCCATCGTCGTCGTTGGCATTCGACGGAGCGCGTCGGGTAACAATGATCGTGCCGCTCCTTTCGTTCGTTGCGCGTTTGGCACCAGCGCGAGCGACACGCTACACGGAGGCTCTCGTATAATGGATGTTTACGCACGACGTCACGCATGATCCTTGCTCCCTTCTCGACCGTTTCTACATGTATGTGAGAAGCCGTCGTGAGGGTAGTTTACGCGCGCGCGCGCTCGCGTCAGAGCGGATTCGCGAGTCCGACGAGAGGATCTTTACTTCGCTCGTTGCGGTAACACGCGCGCCGTTTTGACGTAACTCGGCTTCGCGTCTCGCTTAGTAATTATACTGGCTCAATAACCACCATTGTGCTACGTTGCGGCGAACATTTTGACGTATATATATATATGTCCGGCGTTGATTACCTGCTTACAACCCTTTCTATATATGATACTTCGGGAATCACATTTCATATAGAAATATATACCCTCCTTTGTTCTGTATCGAACGAAGAATTCTTTTTCCTCAGAAATGCGCTTTTTCATTTTTTCAATACATGTGTATATAAAAAGGGAGAGCGTGTATGATTTGAATCGAAGATGAAAAGTAATCTTTCGCCGCGGTGCATGCAGGAAGGAACGAACTGAACGGAATCGTGTAATGTAGAAGAATTAAATTAATTTTTCAGCTACGATATTTTCTCCGATAGCAAATGATTCAACTAAATATATTGTACGATACAGAATCAAAATGTTCAAAAATAATAATAGTCGATTTCTGCTTCAATCGGATAATTATATCCGATGATTTTGCGCTTCTTCTGAATAGATATATTACGGAACAATATTGCAAAAATTGTCCGCGTGTCTGTAAGTACGCGACAACTCGTTCGACGCATCGCCGCGGAAAATAACTATGATACAACGGGATACCTGCGCGAGAGCGGCCGCGTAACGGTATTGCAACCTATCGGGTGCTGCTTTGTAGATCGAGTCGTTAGAATGCAAGACGAGCCGACTTCTAAATGTTCTCTTTGTTCCGAACGAATTAGATTTATCGACGAAACACCTGCGGACTGCGTGAGCCCGGGCTGCATAGTGCAACAAATGCGCTACTACTTTCCGCGAGCGGTGCCGGCAACACGTAGGCAGCCCCCGTGAGCTGTTTGTTTCCTCTTTTACAATATTACAGAAGCGTACTGTAGCTTGCGTAAGGTCTCGGAGGAATTGTCTATTCGGCACAACGCAACCGGGGGAAAGTATAGGATCTTATTGGAGTGAAATTTTCGTGGAAAATTTATTGGCGCGTTAAGCAGAGCGTTTTAACGAATTAGCTGGAAATGTCATTAATCCTTTCGGCGAACAGGAAAATAGAGTGGGCGTATCTATTAACAATCCAAACATAGAAGAAATATTTTTCAAGCGTTCTCCCTGATCCAATGTGTATTGCTGTCGTTTAAGTAATCTTAAAATCTTGATTTTCAAATCTGACAGCGGACATTACATTACAATGTCGCTGCAAAAAGCAGCATTAACATCAAAGTTGCAGTGTTAAAAAATATAACGTGTCGCAGAAATTACGTTGATAACAGAGCGAACTTTCTCATAAAGAAATCACGAAGTTCACAGTTCTGTGTGCTTGGTAACGATATGCCATTGCCAGTTCCTTAAGCGTTTAAACGCTTTGATGTCAGTACCATTCTGCACTTAAAGCGTTAAAAAAGTATGCCTTTTATAACTATAACTTAAATGCAAATGAAAAGAGCTTTCTTCTTTGTCACGCTTTTTTATGTATCCACATTTTTTCTATTTTGCTCGCAAAAGCGTTTTTATTTTTTAATTATACGGGGATGTAAAGTTTAAAACGTTCTATATTTGTGCTTGCTTTTAATTTTATTTGTGGAACGATCATATTTGATTTATTATTGATTATAAATGCGATGTTATGGAATTTTATGTAGAACAATTGCACGTTTCTCTGCGACGAAAAGAAATGAATATGGAAACCGGATGCGACCCCGTTGATGTTTTTGAAACAAACGTTCGGCGCGCCAATGACGCTCCTCGCGCCTGCCGCCTCTTTAGGCATGCATGAAAAACCGAAAATATCCAAACTGTCGGCGCGCAACCTTATTTGAGATGTCTTGCCCGCGCCATTTCATTACCGCACTCGAACCCGGCAGTCGTGTAATATGAATATGCAATTTTATGACCACTCCGGGGAAACTCACGTACGTACACGGGCGAGTTATGCGTTTCGCGTCCCCGGAGAACCTCTCCGGGCTTATTCGGCAGGAAAGTTACGAACGTACGGAGACGCGGGTGGCGAGAGCGCAAAGTACGCCGGTATGTCTGTATTTTGTGTGTACACCGTGCTGCAAGCCAGTTCCATACGACCGCGCGTGGAAAATTTCGGAATTCCTTTCTCGGAGAGTGGTAGCGCGAGCCGTTCGTTCGTTCATTCGCTTTTGCCTTGCCGCTGAATACGAATAACTCGAGACGTACGTCAATTCTGAAAGTAGCAAACATCCGAGTTCAGACATCCTGAGGGGGTTGCAATTTATCCGCGAAATTCCCGCTCGTTTGGTCCACTTGGGTAGTAAAATCTCTCCCTTGAATCTCTCTTGAATAACGCGCGCGAGTTTTCCGTCCCGTTCTCCGGACCGGATGACATAGAGAGGCCCGGCTTTTCGGGCACGTCGTTCCGGTCTCGGGCTCGGCGATCGTATTTAAGATTGTTATCTTTAACGACGCTTGATTCCGTATAGAAAGCCATGGCGACCGTTGACAGCTGCAAGTGCATTACTTATACGGCGCGAGATAAGTCCACCGTGACGACGCCGGTAACAAAGGTAAATTGGGTGATTCCACTGCGATGGGCGTAACCTTCGATTTCTCACGACCCAGTGCGTGACGAATTGTGAGCGATATACTAGTCAAGCTACTTTGACTGTTCCTATATCTGCTGTTTCCTGTGTACCGCGCATGTCACGAGAGAATAAGTACAAAATTTTTCTATTTCTATAAAGAAACTTTAAGTTTATTTGAGTGAAAGTTACATTTAAGCGACCTATGTCCTTTTCTACCAATGTAGATTAATTTTAATCTCGATTTAACTTTATACTATCTTTCTCTAATTCTTTAAATTCTTAGAAAAAAATAAAAAGTAAGTTAGACCGAGATTAATGTTGATTTGCACTGACAGAAATTCACATTAAATATATATATTTGCCACATTTAAACGACTTAAATATATGCATCTCCAACATATAACAAAATATGTCGGAGAGAATAAAATATGTATTACATATAATAATTGCGTTAATTAAAATAATATTTCCGTGTTGTATAACAGTTAAATTAATATCGACTGTGTTTATCAATTTCTTTAAATTAATTCTTGATAATAATCTAAGCAAATATCGCGTAAAATTTAAATCACATAAATTATAACAGAGAATTCTTACTCTGACCAGTACTTTTTGGGCATAGCATTGCTATAAATTATTTTTGAATTGACCTTTGCGATGCGTTCGCGTTAGGTAATTAGCTTATGAACTCTAATAAAAGCGTAACCGATACTGCCCCTTTGCGTCAGTGAGCGAGCGAGCGAGAGCGAGAAGCAACTCGATCGCCATTAAATTCAGAGCAATAATTGAGTTTGCCGCTCGTGTACTGCTTCATAGGAAATCTATACCCAGAACGCGGCAAGAAGTACGTCGTCATGGCGCATAAGTAGATATAATTAAAATGTCGATGGGGCGATATGACTTGGGGAAAGCGAAAGAGACGTATAACATATATTAGTCTGTAAAAATTTAAGATAATAGAATTGCTTAAATGTAATGACCGTCGAGGCTTCGGACATAGCACTCCGCAGTGAATCGCATTCAAGTTGAAAACCGAAATCGATGCTCGAACGATCCCCCTCCGCCCTCTTCCCCATATCTGATTTTGTTGCTCGAGACGAAATAACGATTCCGGACGAGAGGCGAGGACGAAGGTGGCACGAGAAATCGGACGAAGGGGCGACTGGGACTCGGGGGGTGGAAGTGGAAGAGAAAAGATAGGAGGAAGGAAGGTCGCGCAAACGACTCCAGCCGCCAGCCTCGCGCGCGGTCTTAACGCCGCCACTTTCCCGCCGAAACGTAATTTCAAAGTTGGCAAGCATCGCGCACTGGCTGCGATACCCTCTGCGGTTAATGAAACTTTCCTTCGCGGGGTCTCACACTTTCAATTTTCCACCGCGTGGCCGTGCACACTCCCTTCGCGCGCGCGTTTCCGTCTCGCAAGCCGGTCCTCTCATCCTTCCACACACAATCGGCGACAGACCACACCGCCTACTTTTCCGCCGTTCTGCTTTCCTCCCCCGGCGTCCTCCAGAAAGTACGTATGCCTGCCCTCCTTTTTCTCGTTACCAGCGATACCAATGCAGGTTCGCCGGAAAACAATAAGCGTCAGGCCTCGTATTTTTCTTTTTTTTTTTATATCGTTATTGCCACGCGCGTTATCAACGCCTATTCCGCCGATGCCGTTCTCCGCTCTCTATCCTCTTTGTTGGTCCTTATGCGTTACCGTCGACGTAGTTGATTCGATGTTCGATATGGTATCAGCGTCAAGCGGATCGATTGGCTGCGTTACTGCGAGCTCGGAGAGCTCGTCTTCCTTCTTCCTTAACTCGCAAATCGATGGTAATGCCAGCTTTAGCGTTAAAGAGGATCGTTCGAACCACGCGCGCGAACGTTGGTTTTATCAAATTAATTCACGAACAGAGAATGCTATAATTATACATATTATACATATGAATCCCTGAATTTATGGAGTAAATGCCTTCTCGGCGGTTGCAGTTCTACGCGATAAAAGAAATCCCGTAAATCAGTATTCAAATTGGGGATTCGGATTTTCGAATTCTCTTTAATCTTATCTATTTGAAAAGATTCTCTCCCTATAAATCGGCGAAATAGGTATCTCATTTTCTGGCTATTATTCCTGTCGCTATACATTTTCAATTTCGGTCTAATACTTCTCCGGGGAAAAAAAGTAAACGATTTTTAACGGTTATAACCATTGCAGTTATATCTTTTCGAGAGAAACGCTATACGTTCGCGGAAATCGTGCAATGTTGGTTCAAATCCGAAATTCCGTACGCGCTTGCGATCAGAGAGCGACGAATTAACAGCAGTCTCGAAATATATCGCAATCACGGGAGATCGCTCTGCCGGAGGCGGACGGGCGCGAAAATCGAGCGCAACAACCGGAATACCTCGCGGTCGCTTTTTGCACTTCAGCACCGGCTTCTATCGCGATATTCCGTCAGGCGACTCGACGGTGGGCATATGTATGTTACCTAACGTATAACGCCGCGACGCGACGGGGTGCAAATAAGCGCAAAATGACTGGCGGCACTTGGCCATATTGGCGTAAAGTTGGAAAACGTCTGCCAATATAGCAAAGGCTCGATCCTCGCAAAGCATCCTACCCTCGTCGCCTCTCGGAATTCATAGCTGACGTTATTCGTTGCTCCTCTCCCCGCCGCGGAAACTTCGCCACCGCGCGAGAAGAAGCCCGGCGGTCCCGGCGACGGATGCGGAAAGACAGGAAATGGAGGAGAAAAGTTCGGGCGGGACACGATCGCGATATAGTTTTTTTTTCTTTTGCGGTACCCTGGGAATACACCGGGGCGCGTGAAAAACGACGTATCCATTCGAGCTAGATAGGGGAACAAGCATGTCGAATTCGAGATAGGTAATAAAAAGCGATGAAAAGTGGGGTAACTCTTAGGAAAGGATGTTGGAGACGATGTGCACACACATATACTTATATTGCATAGAGTAATATACCGAATAATATACTTGATAAAGTTATATAATGTTATATTGGAGGGCGTAATACAAAGTGTCTGTCTTTTCTTTTAACAGCTATTTGTGAACGTGTCATTAAAGACTTATATAAATAGAATAACGTGGACTGTTCTTGCTTCTATTTGTTGCAAGAAAAATTTCGAAGAATCTCTTATGAAAACAATTATATATACAATATATATATATGAATAAAACGGCGCAAAGAATTTTTATGTTTTTATTTATTGACATAGATGCATCAAGAAATATATTAGAAAGATAAGATATTAGATATCGTTTTGAAGTTAAAATTTCCATAATGAAAGGTTATAGAAACTGTTGAAAAAAATATATATATATAAAATAATAATATATAAAATGTGACGATTATGGCGCAAGAAGATCTGCGCTCTAACATAACGAGCTGAAGATCCAAGTTTAAATCCGACCAAAAATCATCAGGGTTTTTTTTATCACCACCTCTCAAAAGGTATATAGCAACTCACCGAAAGTATTTCTCGCCACAAGTATCCTTTTATATTTGAGGACTGATTTTCCAGGTTGAGAGTTGAGCGCTAAACTAACAACGTGCCCCATTAAAAAGAAATTATTAAAAAATCAGAAGATGAGAGACCTCGGATTTGATGAAGGCTAAACTTCAAAAGGTCATGGTTCGATCTTGAGCTGTAGTGCCATTGAAAAAGAAAAAAAAAGAAGAAGAAAAATATAAATAAAATAAAGATTATAAGATTGTATGTTCGTGAATGAAATATGTATATTCGTATACAATTTATTATTACGTATTATATTTATTCTGATTATGGTATAAGATCTATAGGCATGTGCATTAGTATTTAATGCAAATACTTCATAGAAACAAAGTTTATTTGTACAGAACGTTTCGTATATTTATAATTATCTTAAAATAATGTTTTTATATATTCTTTTTAATAATGTCATAGTATTAATTATTAGTATTTGCTTTATTTTTATTTGTATCATGCATAGCATTGCGCTGCGATACATAATAGCAACAATATAATTAGATACTTACATGATTCGCGCTAAGAAATTTCGATACATTTCAATCATGATCATCATAACTGTTTTTGAATTCTATAACGTGAGCAATATAAACGTGAATCGGGAGAAGTTCAGATTGAAACGAGCAACAAGTGCAACCGAGTACAGTCGAGATATCTAGATGTCAATCATGCAAAATGAGGTAAAACGTGAAAAATGTTTGCGGCAATGTAGAGAGATTAAGCGAGATTTAAAAATTGCACAGAGGCAAAATGAAGAAAAAGAAGATAAGCTTGTGTATGTGCGTCTATCACTTCCATTTATTTAAGTTAACGGGGATATGCCGAAATCTAATAAACTTCTCACACGCATGTGCATTTCAAATCTCTTAGAACAAATCTCTTTTCTTATTTTAATGATGCTTTAAATAATCGGATAGCAAAACGTATGCCGACATATTTTATTTTTAATTTTGATTATATATTTTCTAATCAATTGAAATATTCCAACAATTTTTTTTTTTTCAAAGAAACGGAAATTTTTATGAAATTTCTTAGACTATTAGGTTTTATTATTATGCAAATTTAAACCACACCATCACTAGAATGAGATTTTTCTATCTTTCTCTTTAAATCGCTCGAAAGAAGTTTCAGCGATAGTCCCACGATTTTCGAATAAATCCGCTAGCTGACGAAGGAACTCTCGCAGAAATATCCCATTTCGATGGACTGCTCCGGAAGCAATTCGCCCGAATCTGCATTGAATTGCTCCTCGTCTATAGTATTGTTGAAGACAGAGCGAGAAATCCAGTGCAGTGGACAAACGAAAGAATTGATATTCTTTCATTGTGCGCACGCGAGTCTTGAATAATACGTTCATTGAATTTTTTTGCTCATTCCAACGCGCGCATGAAGCGAATATAACTGGTAGTTAAAGTAAATATTAATTGGATCATAAGAAAAGAAGTCAGAGCGCGCACATCGAAGCGGCCATTATAGGGCGAAAAAATTCATTCTTTTGTGTCAGATACACTGTAGATGCATACGATGGATCATTTTTATAGACAAAGTTAGACGATATTCATTGAAATATCCGAAGCGAATTATATTTCTTCATATATGGGATTTCTGAAATAGCAAATTAGTGTTTATTCATTAATTTGCAGTGGAATCAGTTTTTCTTTAATAACAATTTTGAAATAATGATTTGAATATCTCGTTATTTAAAGTAGCTTTAAAATATTGACAAATATTGCTACATTAATATAGTTTTCAAGATTTTTTGTTTTAATTTTTATTTCGGTATTTTAGAGATTTTTTGGTGATAAATAAATTGCATTATAAAATATTAAAGTACATTATAATTATCCCCATATATAGTAACATTCGTGAATTGATCACGCAATAAAGTTGCATGAAGATGATATGAATGAAAGGCATAGATATATTTTCATTGACAGTCGGATTTTGTTAAAGGTTCATAATAAACGCCACGAACGACCGAAATTGCCAGTTCAACTTCGCGGCGAGCGAACCTCCGCTCGTTCTTTTAAGTGTTCTAACTCGCGCTGGTTGATTAAAATGGCAATATTTCTTCACGGTAGCGTTACAAACACCTCGTTAAAAAGCAGACCCGCCACCGAAAGTTTTGCGAGCACATAAACGGTGGTCCCCTTTGACATCGCGCGTTCAACCACGAAATAAAGCACTAAACAACAACGTCGCGGAACTATTGACCGTGCCGAGTGGCCGATCACCGGCCACGGGTGCGCAGTTAACGCGGCCAATAATTATCCGCCCGGTATTGCACGTAAGAGGCCGTCTATTGTACGGCGGCTTGCCTCCACTGTTTTCAATACGATTGTCCTCCTCCGGGCCGCCTTATTGTTGAAAGTTTCCATTGTCATTATTATTTCGTCGCATTATGCGCCGAGATTTATGGGCTCGTTGTAATTTCGTTCGAGCCGCCTTGATCCTCGGATTACTAGGAACGTGAATCTCTCTCTCGGACTCTTTGATGTACGACGCAATTTCGCGTCGTACATCCCGATGGAAATACGAGATACAGAGGTCAAAACTATATGGATATTACCGCAGATTTTTCAGGTTTTTCTTTTTCTCAGTTCTTTCGTTGCAACGACGAAAAAAAAACTTAAATATAAATATATGTCCGCAAAAATCTTGTCGAGGCAAAAGACTTTTTCTTTTTTGACATTTTCAGTAGAAAAACCAGCATGTAGTCAGACGTGTAGCAGCAGATGGAAATTCCAAGAAGGATACTCGTTACAGAATTATTAATGAATGATAATATTAATAATGATTAAGAGTAATGAATAAATAATTAACATAAATAAATAAATATAATAATGATAGTAATAATTAAAATTATTATATATAGATTATGATATCCAGCAGAACATATCAATATTCTAGACTCGAAATTGAGGAGAATAAGCTTGGTTTCGGTTTGACTTAAATCTATATTTTATCCGTACATCATTATTAATGTCATAAAGCAGAAACTCGAAATTATGAAGTCGCTATATTTTCATCAGCCGTGCGTCTCGTCGCCCTCGTTCCCGCACACCTTTTCTCCTTTGCCTGCGCTCCCGTTTTCCGACTTTTCTCGTTCTTTCGCAACTGGCATTCTGCCTGGCAGCGAAGTAGAGCCACCCGACCGACGTGGAAATGGTTCAAGTGGATCTCGGCGCTACATTCCCTCTCGTCTACGTCTCTCCGATCCACGACCCCACGAGCCACAACCCCGATGACGGCACACCACCACCACCACCACCACCGCCGGTCGCCACCCGTTCGCCTCTACCTTTCAAGAGTCGAAAATGCCCGGTGCTCGCTCGGCTCTCGAAACGGCGCGGGCGGCGAGAGTGGAAACCCAAGAGGGCTTTTCACCGCGCTGAAAAACTAAAGGCGTGCTGCGTTAATAACGAGGCGGAAAGTATTGGTGCGCCGGGTCCTTTTCCGTGTTTGCTCACCGTAACATAGTACTTTCTCTTAGTTGGCAAATCTACAGAATGTCTCGCCT
Source organism: Temnothorax americanus (assembly GCF_048541705.1). NCBI lineage: Eukaryota > Metazoa > Arthropoda > Insecta > Hymenoptera > Formicidae > Temnothorax > Temnothorax americanus. The sequence continues at coordinate 2,765,079 of NW_027509421.1, read as the reverse complement.
CTCTACCGGATCAATCCGTTAATGGTAGATTTTTTGACGTACCTGAAGTCGTACCTTTTTCTACAGCGAGAAAATTGAAAGACTTATTACTTCGCGTAATAATAATTTTTTTAATTTTAGAGGTAGAGTATTTTTTACGATTAATGCTTGAATTGAAGTTCTGTGGAAGTTTACGTGAAAGCACTTGAAGAATAATATAATATTCTATTATTTCTTTACATACAGCGACGAAATGCTTCTTTTCTAATTGCACGATTGCATATATTTGTGCCAAAAACTGGCGCGCCAGAAGCTGACAAATTATATTTGCCTTGCGAGATTTTATTCCGACGCGTCGACCTCAGCCAAAATCTTTCAAAATATCCAGCAGCCGTCGACGACGGGCCCAACGAATTTCCTTCTCGCGCGAACGCGAATTTGCAATTCTCGTAGACGATACGGCGCGGCGGAGAGATCGCCGGAGGGTCGCTTCAATTTCGCGAAGTTGGCTGGATCTTCGCGTAAGATTTGCATCGCAACTTTCGGGGCTGCCAGCGTCGCTTTCCTGACCCTCGTTCCTAATTCTCGAATGCTATTCGGACATCCTGATTCCGACCGTGCTGATGAAGAGACATATTCGCGTAATTTAAGCTACCTCATGTTAATGATCCGCGTGTTATTTGCAAATACAATCGTCAATTATTATAGCAATCGCTTATTGAATTACTTGATAAAAATAAATTAGGTTTGATCTATTTTATTAAATTGACAATTGAAAGAAGAGGGGCCAATAATCGAGCAACGGTAGACTATTTCATTAAACTTTTCGTTAATTTGACTCGCAGTCTGGCGTAATCAGAAGAATGTTTTAAAAATGAGATATTAGCCGATGATTACAGCTAAAACGTAACTAGTTGCAATGTTTTATTTTTTATTTTCAGGGTATCGATGGAACGCGCATCCATTATTTATTGCATTTCACATTAATTATCTGTACCAATTACCTTTGATATACGAAGCGGAAAATTACTAAAGCGTAAGCTTTTCACGCAAAACCAATATCATTGGTTGATGTCAACATACCAACGAATGAAGATAATTTGTTGTCGGTACAGCATCGCAATGGAGTCGTCAGTTGTTGTTTAATTGCGTAATTATTTAATTGCTACTTTAACTAGTATTACACTTCATAAATTGTTTCGAATTATCAGAGTGCTCTATTCGAGTGACGCGATCTCAGGACTGTTATCAAGTTACTGCAATTATTAAGCCGAATAGCACGACGCTGACTGGAAATAGCGAGTGAAAATTCGCGCAATATTTTTTTTCTTACCATAAATTATATAAGATATAATATTATTTTAATATCGACGAAAAGAAAAATTTATTACGTTGGATTTATTATTAAGATAACTTTAATCCTAGGCTATCTGCTTTTCGCTCGATCGTATACGATGTAAGATCTCAGGTATTATAGAACAGCAAGTCACAATAAAATCAATAAAATTGATGTCAAAATGACGATTTTTTTTATTTTAACATCATTTTACTGTAACGTCTTTTGACTTTATTGTGACTTACTGTTATACCTATAGGATTCTATCGGCAAACATATCTTCGTATGTTTGGAGGGAACAAGTATATCAAGCATATGTGTGTAGGTATTATATATACGGTAAGGAATAATCGCCAAAATTGCGACGACGCCACCGCGACGTCCCATTTTAATATTTCACCGGGTGGCAAGTTGCGTCAATGTTAACTCTTGTATTGTGTGTGCCTCAAGGAGCGGAAGATTTATAAGGTCAAGTGTGGCACGACACGATACCGCCAGTAACCTTTACGAGCGTCATTAATATTTCGTCATCCTCTCTGTTTCAGGTAAGCCGTTCTTCGTTCCCCATTCGCGGGGCAGAAAGATGGCCCTTGGGATCACGCAGATCGACGCAGCTGGCTACGTCCCCTAGACGCTCGTTCGTCCACCGTATATTCCCTTTTCGAATTTCCGAAAGATTCGCGTGAGTTAATAAATAAGTAATCTATATAATTGCGTTGTAACTGCGTAGAGGTAATTTTGTAATTATTCATTGGACTACACCTGCCATTTCGAGAGAGAAATGATAGCCTCTCTTAATTTAACTCTATTCTCATTTAACTTTCTTAATCAACATCAGCCACTTTTATTTAATATTGCATAATAATTATTAGTGGAAGGAATTAGAGTTTGGAATCAACGCTAGATTGCAATACATTTATCAGGGAGACATATACCGAGAATTTTCTTGCGACGATTAAAGATTATTCTCATGCTCGTGTCGGAAAAAACGCACTTTCGGGAGTTACGGAGTTTCTCCATATATTCGCCAGCTGGGCGCTTTAGTCGTTTATTTATTTTTTAATCAAACGAATTATCCGTAAGAGAAAGCGTTTGCGGGAAATAGTTAACAATGGATTGGGGCGTGGACGACGTAATAAATAAAGCGTGGAAAGAGACACGGGGCTGACAATGAGACGGTCGCGAGCATAAACAGCGTGAGCATAAACAACGTGAGCATATAAGCATCGAGGCAGCGGCGTGGAGCGAGAGACGCGTCGAGATAGCGAAGAGTCGGGCTTGTGTAGGAGGACGGAAGAGAAATGGTAGGTGCGGCGACAAAAACACGGCGATTAGTGGGGATGCTGACAGTGCTCAGGGCGAGTAATGCTGACCACACACCGCAGCGTACACCTGCAATCCAACCCTTCCTCCGGCACTTGGCCGGTTTCGACCGGTCCCCGCTCAACCCTCGCCCCTCCCCCCGTCTCCGGTTCACGGAATCAGAGATATCCGTACCGCCGCGCCGATAAAATAATGATCTTCGACAAGCGCCAGTGAAATAAAGCAATCGTAGCCCCTTTTTGTCCCGGGCCCTTTTCGCCGCGCGCCGCGGCGATTCGATCTCCCAATCTCATCAACGAAATTACAGAACTTCAACGTTGAATTGATGGGAAATAATCGATCGACCGTAGCGAGGAAGATTAATCGCTAACTTAAAATGGTAGGGATCTCGTTTCTTATTCTCACACATCTGAGATAGCACTCGACGAACATTCGTTATGATTCTGGAAAAAAAAAGTTTTACATTGCTAGTATTTTTTTTATTGTAAGACTAATATTTTAAAATATGAAATTTTAAAAAGTGTCAGTGCATCTTAAATTACATATTTAGTTAACCGCCTTCTACTTATGGTAAAGTAACGTCTTGATCAGTCTTTATAGAATTTCTTTCGGGGTCGTCAATTCAATTACACGTTTTAACGTAACAAGAGAAGGATTAAATTCGGAGGTATATCATTTTCGTGCGCGGCGAGATATTAATTGCATCAACTTGAAGTTCGAACGCCGGCGCTGTCTGGTTATTAAGTTTTCCCGCTCGAATGCCGCCGCGAGGACTTAATGAAATAAGGAGCGCGCGAATAAAATAACTCGACGGAGAGCTGGGTAGGTTACAAGGAGTCGGGCGGACGGGATAAGAAACTTTCGAAACGGATGAATAACTCTGTAGATGGTCTTAATATTAATTACTACGTTTTCTTAATTAATCACCACGTAATCTAAAAGAAAAAAAATAAATAAACGACGAAGTGGCTGACTCCGCCGAGTATCTTCCGTTTTCGGGGTTAGTGAAACGAGTAGCGGGAATAACATGATTTTTGGTCTTTCGCCAACGAACCCCACGGACGCAAAACACGGGCGATCGTTACGTCGTGGGATTTCGGAGATCGCAAGACCGTTTTATTAACTACCTCTGCCGCAAGGCGCCATCCTCGTGATGGTTCCGTTTATCCTTGAGATTTACATGTTGATCTAACTAATTAGATCATCCGCATACAGTGGCTAAGGAACGACGGTTGTTGAGTTTAGCTGGGACCCAATAGAGCCTTGGATATCTTCTTGTTGCTAATTTTTTAATTTGCTTGGCTAACATTTACCTTCGGTAATTAAATGTGTCAGTCACAAAATGTGTTCTCAATTATATTAAAAAGAGTGATCGTGAAATACTGCACGGGTTTTAGAACTACTCTTAAATTGTTTTCTCATTGTTTTACTGCAGACTTTTTATATCATTTTAAAGTTGATTGATTAACAAGTTAACAATTTTACAGTTTATTACTAATTTTTTCACTCAGCGTTTATTATTATTTAACACGAAACAATGAAAGATAAAATAACAGTAATTTGCTAAACGTTTATTAATTTTCACAACATAGTTTAAACAATATAATATTAAACTGCCTAATGGCTGTTTAATGTTAGCATTCAATTGTAAATTTTCAAATTTTCTAAAGTTAAATTATAAATGCATACATTTACTATTTATATCTTTATTATTAGCGTTTTTCTCTCTCTCTCTCTCTCACACACACACACACACACACACGCGCGCACTTGTTATTTGAAATGACAAGAAATGATTTAATCTAATAATCCTTTTCAAACTTTCCGATTATTTAACTTGGTTTCTGTATATTTTTCCACAAACTCGAATATAATTGAAAATCAATTATAAGTAAACGGACGTTGTGTCAACGTGTCTAAATGCCACGAAAATATAAACGTGCGCGGAGAACGGAACTTAATTGCTAGGCAAACGTAGAAGAGGATACGCGGAAGGCGATGGTTATTGTTTCAGAAAACGATTAAACGCGGGGAACGACAGACGTGAAAGCTGAATCGGAAGAACGGCAGCAAACATTGCATATGCAGTAACAATGTTAATTTAATCACACGTTTATCATTTTTACTATAATTAGAGTACGATCGAAGCACGACCGCAGCTTTGATCGTTCTGAATTTTGACTATATCAAATCTCGTTTCAGTTATCTTTACCAACTTAAGACACGAAAGACGCGATAATTATCTAACACATTTGAGAAAAAGGCAAATAAAATAAAACTAATTGTTCAGTAATATAGCCAATTTCATCTACTTTTTGTTTCCCGATTGTTAAATTACTAATGTTACATAACTATTATATGATGTGTGTGTTTCTAAATAATTAATTAAAACTTTTCAAAATTTAAACATTAATAATAAAATATTAGAAATTATGGATTAGACAGCCTCTAGGCGCCTCATAGAAAGATATTTACTTCTGATATACGATATTTTCGATATTACATTTATCTAAATGGAATTTAAGATGCAATCGCTGCAATTATTACTGGAGTACGAAACGCTGCAAGTCAGCCGTGCTGAATTATAGGTTTCGCTCGCGGATAAACGCGATGGTGCGCATACTGTATCGCGTTTAATAATCTCAATTAAAATCTATAATTACTTTCCGATTTGACTGATTCGCCGCGGGTCCGTGCTCATCGAGTTTACCGTCCCATCAGGCATCCGGCGATTCCGGCGGATCATTATCAACCACAGCTACAGCCGGATCTCATCTCGATTCACCGATTTATGAAGCGATAACTTGAAGCTATTCCGATCTCGAGATGAGGTATCTTCGTATTATCGAACGAGGCGGCTTCGCCTCACTTTCGCGAAGACGATTTAATTTCTCTCCATTATGGGAAACTCTCTCTCTCTCTTCCGTTTAAACCCGCCGGGGAAAAGAATCTACCGGAGAGAAGAATGAAAACTCCCTCGTTCTTGTCCCGGTGACCTTTGATATAATAAATTGCCCTCATTACGGGACTATTGGTCAAAGCTGTTCTAAGTTGGGGAAAAGAAAGTCGAGAGACAGAAGGAAAGGGGATAGAAAATGAAAGAAAACAATGAGACGAAACAACGAAACAAAGAGAAAATGAAAGACTTGCGATCGTCAGCGGAAAAAAGTGACGCGTTACTCAACGAATTAAAGCGAAATGGTCAAAGCCGACCAACTGCGCATGTTTTCGCTCGTAAAGCAAGTACTCCCCGTGGCAAATTGCTCAATTAAGTGACCTAATTATGGAACCGTTTGCTAGAAGACAAACGGTGTCGTTGACACAGGCAGTCACCGAAAGTTAATTTTACGCTTAATTATTGCTGATATGTTTACTTGTTTTTGAGACAAATTGATCATGAACAAATCTCGATACGAATGGCAACGCCAAGCGATATGATCTGATTTTTTTTTTTTTACGTTTCAATAGACGTTTACGTTTCAGTATCGTCGACTTTCGAGCGGAGAGACGGCTTGATCCGCAGATAGACGGATGCAATTAAAACACGCGAAGTAATTGAAACGTAGAGTCGAAAGTTCTCTTAATAGTCGCTATCAGCACGTAACGGTTGTTTTAATGAGTATCGCCAGGAATATGGTATCCGCCTCGACCACCCCACGAGCGCATTCTAATTATCTTCTGCCTTCCGCGAACTCTTTCTGCTTTTAACGACATATCCACCCTTCTTTCGGAACCTATCTTTAGCCATCGTTTCGTTTTCCGTAAGCGTGCCGAGACACGCGTTTTGCGTCTTCGTCGCCGCCTGCGTCTCCGGGTTCAAATAACTATACGCACCCAGGGCGGGGGCCAATTCCTGGAGGTAACGGTAATTGGCGCGAACTTAATTACCTCGTAGCCTCACTTGTGGCGCTAGACATTTATTTTCCCACTTCTTGAAGAGGTATTTTTATCAGCTATTTGTGAAATAGTCCGACATCATTGTACCACGATGGTTTTCGCACCGCGGGCGGTAATACGGAAACGCAATTGCGAATCGCGTTCTCATTCGCGGAGCGATTAAATTGCTTTATTAGACTCGGTGGTAATCTCGATGTTATGCCGCATGGACGTATACGGTAATCATCGTGTCGAAACGATCCGGCGAAACAGTTCGAGACTTTAAATCTTGAACAGACTCGGCAATTACGCTATCGGTCTAGACGACGCGGCACGTGACGTCTAATTATCGCGCGAAATATGTAATTATCGCGTAATCATACAGAGGCGCGTCTGTATATAGTACGAATCGATCGCAGTTTGTTACGCCCTCGCGTTAATCGTGTTTGCGTGCCCGATAATGGGATTATTTTAAAACGTCGCACGCCCCATTGCGGATTATTTAATTTGTCCCTTATTTTATGGCACCTGTTACTGTGCGCATTAAGCGCGCACATATTTCTCGACTCGCTCTCTCGTCTTCAGTATCGTTGAACTTGCTACTTGGATTAATATTTTCTCGGCGTTTAAAAAAACCTAGCGATATTCCAAGATTAAATAATCGACTCGATGATTAAATAGATCGAAAAAATTCAAGATTTTTATCTCTGATTAAAAGAATTAACTTATTCTTACTAAATCAATCATATGGTTTCTTTTTTCTTTATCTATATATTATATTCTACGTTTACAGCGTTTTAGATTATTCATAAAATCTGTATATAACTCTCTAAAGATTTTTTCTCTCGAGAACGAACGAGAAAGTATCAACAATAGGCAGTGTCGGTTCTTTTAAAGCAGCGCAGTTCCATCTCTCGCGACGTGACGTTTGCGAGCAAAGCGGATCAAATAAGACACGGTGGAAACTTCGAATTCCGGTATAACACAGCCAGTATAAAACTCAAATTCCTCGGTCAACTTTGGTCGACGGACGACGTCTCATATATAGTCCGGAAACAACCGCCGCCGCCGCCCGAAACTTTCCCGCTACATTCACTGATTTGGAAGTTCGTGGCTGTCAGTCTGTCAGGGTAACATCTGTACGTCGAAGTGACTCAGCAATTTACGTAAACGATAATAAAGATCAATTCGATGTACGAGCTCATGATTTCGCTTGTCTTCCTTCGAAAATCTGCTTTTTGCCAAACTCTCGTCTCTACCGGGGCGAGTCTACAGTGCTGCAGAATAGACATTAATATAACAATCACTAACTGTATAATAAGCGCGAACGTTAGTTTCACCTTAGAGGCACAAAGCCTTCACGCGTAAATTAATTGCGCTCCGAGTACCTTCTCGGTTCTGTATTGATCTTTGCCGGGACGCCCGCGCCGCGCCGGTACATCTACGTTAATTCTCTCGATATTAACGCTCGACTCCAATACCGCCATATGTAATGGAAATAATCAAGGGCCTTTCATCCACTCGTCTCCTCAATTACAATGGACAATATTACTGCGCTGCAACTTGCAAGTTAAACACCAGGCCGCCTATCTGCCGTGGCAGCTGTGCAAACTTTGATATTCCTTATTATTCGCCGCGATGAAGACGAAGATCGGTCAAAGAGGCGGGCGTATAGGGCGTTGACATGGCCGATCCGGCTTCGGAAAGTAGGACAAGCGTCATTGTCAGATGTGTCGCGGCTCCTGATCAGAGAGGTTTACGACTTAGACCAGAATACGGGCCTGATGATAATGGACGCCCGCTATATAATCCGGGATAATCTGCGACTTAATGGCTATTTGACTGTCCATGGCGAATTGTAGAAATCGCTATACTCGCTGCTGGCTGCGTAATTTATTTACGCTCGGGGGAGAGAGGGGGGAGAAGAGAAGGGGAGAATTGATCAAGAACTTCTCAAATTGTTCATACTAGATTGCTCGGCTGAATTCTGCCGAGTTGCGTGGGCTGCGAATCGGCCGTCGATGCCTTCAGATAGTTTACACTTTATCGGATTCCATCAGCGGCACGTGAATTACCTGATGGATACCGTCGAAAAGCGCTATTGTGAAAAGCGCGACCTCTCATTAAAGTTTGCTCAAATTAAGTTCGAGCTTTCAGACACCGGCTATCAGATTAGCACACGAATTCACTCTTATTTATTATTACTAATACGCTTGGAATGCAAAAGCTAACAAATTATGTAGCGGGTTAATTATAATAAAAGAGTATTGTGGTTGAAATACAATTTATTAATTACATTTTATTCGCTACGTTTCAGAATTTCTCAAAAATGCAGATAAATTCGTGATTTTGCTTTATATATATATATATATATATATATATATATATATATATATATATATTATATATATATATATATATATATATATATATATATATATATATATATATATATTAACGCGTTATATATTACATATAGGACGGTATTCATAGTCGGTTCTTATATTTAAGACCGTCTTAAGTTTGATCTTAAAATGTTATGTTACCAACCACAGAGCTGTATTAGCATTTTAAGACAGTCTTGAAATAAGATCCGACTATGAATACCGGCGATAGATACATTTCTCGCGTATGAATTATTTCTGTGTTGTGAGATAATTTTTTAAAACAATTTTAAACGAAGTTTGAGATTTGCATTGTTGCCAAGTCTCTATTATAGGGAAGATTGAGATTTTCGTATTTATTGTCCTATGTTAAAATTGTGAGGCATTTTCCTTCAAATATATCTCCACCGAAGTCGGTAAGATATTAATGCGGAAGAAAAATTTATGCAAATGCTCTTCGAAAATGCTGGCATTTTTACGCCGTTTGACTAAATAAGTTCGGGAAACGGACGGCGGTTATATTCGAATCGAGGAGCACGAAGGCGCGCGATAAAGAGATTAAAATGTTCATCGAAGTAGCGAGAGGAGAAGGCGAAGGAGCATGAGATATGGGGCCTGGGAGGGCGCCGCCGTCCACCCGCATAATCAAGTTATCTTGGCGACGCATCGCACATTAATCACAACTATCAATGACAGCCTCGTCCCTTTCCCCCGCGAGAAGCGAATCCTCCTCTATCCCGCTTCTTCCTTTCGGCTGGCCGACAGCTCGGTCAGGACACGTCCTACGTTCCGCCAATCCACCGTCATCGGAATTAATGATTCTGCGAGAGAAGTCTCGTTACTTGTCTCCGGCCGTCCGGCGAGCAAAAAGTCCCGTTTCAGCCCGGAGGGATTTCAGGACATAACGGAAACGGTGACTACGATGCCTTCAAATTACCAAGTAGACAGGTTGATAAACCGCGCAGCGATTGTTTGTCACTTAGCCAATGCGAACTGATTTTGTGAGTGAATCGCGAACGTATATACCTGCGGGGCCTATTCTGTAACTCTTGACGACAGTTTCGTTATCGTTATATTGTCTCGTTGGGCAGGTTTTTTTAATTATATATATAGCGCTAAATTTTTAGTTAATATTAAATTTTTACAACACATGCGCAACGCATAAGCCCACTAAAAATATTAAGTTGTTCAACTATCTTATGATCAAATGATGCTGAATCGTGAAAAGTCGGAACCTCGCGTCCTCCAAGTCAATCGTCAATAAGTCATTAGTTCCGTCACGCATATCTATCTTCGTGTGTCAATTCTTTGTTCGCGGAACGCTAAATTGTATAAAGTCTATTTCAAAAGTTAACATCTAATTATGAACATATTGTGCGTTTTATGCGAACTCTAAACTTGATGAATCCGTCTGCCGCTCTCATTATCCATTTCTGCGCCTGACGCAAGCTCGCGAACATCCACATTATCATCGCAAACATATGTATATTTTTTAAACAGTGCAATTTATCACGTCCATTAGTTGCTGGTGAAATTAATTTTATTCCTCGCTCACTAAAACCAAATTCATTCGCATTTTCGCTTTACGCTTCTCCATTGTTCCAAGTTTATCAATCGACTTAACTAATTAATGAACGAATAAGCGGGGTATTCAGGTGGTGAGCACGTTGATTGCACTCTGACTGAATTTGACTGGCGTGTGAAACGTGAATGCGGTGGCAGCGTTGAAGTGGCAACTTTGCAACGTGCGATGATTTTTTCTTTTTTTACATCGATCTGCTCTGGACACGCGTTCACTGCAGTTCTTTGGCGTTTTTGAGCAAACAGTATATCTTTCTCTCTCTCTTTTTTTTTGAAAAATAAAAGAGAAAAAGGATGACGTCGGTCGAGCGAACAATTAGCATTCTTGTGTTTTCCCATCGATGCTCATCTCCCTCGTTTCTCTTCTCTCTCTCTCTCGGCTCTTTTTCTCGCCCTCGTTTACTTCGTGTTCTCTCGTCGAGCAGGTAAACGTGTATACGCGATGAATTACTCAGCGAAGTCTCTCGCGAGCCGCAGCTGCTGATTCCCTGACGAGATGCACCATCAATCATATCAACGCTTCATTCTTTTGTTTAGTATAGCTTAGCTCTCGAGTACCTCGCGATGGAACGAATTCCGGGGAGTTGAAGTATTTTGTAACACGAATACCGCTATAACCCGTGCGCTGTTTTACGCCCCGCGAGTTATGCTTTGTGTAATATTTCTAATTTCAGCGCAATAATTCGTTCGCAAATCCTCGCGGTAATAGCAAGATGTGATTTGTCGGTGTCATAACAAGTGTCCATATAAATAACGATAACATAAATAAAGCAGCGTAAGTTAAAACATAGATTAAATATTATTAATATTATTAATATTATTAAATAATATTGAATAATATTGAATAATATTGAAGTAACTACATTATCTCTCTTTATGCATAATTTTAATGATATTAATATTATTAAAATTATGCATAAAGAGAGACAATATATAGTTACTTCAAGAGTGGCGGAATTTACACCAGTAAATGACATCAAAGATCAAATTTGGTTGAATTGTAATTTTAATTACAAATAAATAACGAATAAATATTAAATTTAATTTCAAGTTACATTGCTGCAATTTGTAAAATACGAGAGAAAAGCAAGATACTCATACATCACTTCAAAACTGTGTAAATTATAAACTGTGTAAAAAAATTCTGTTGATATAATGAGACAGAAAGATAAAACCTTATTACCTTTATGTAATTCTAAAGTTACCGCAATTCAAATAAATATTGTGCTACTACTGTACACAATCGAGATTACTCCGTGTGCCACAGCCGATAAAAGTCCGCGGACTTTCCGTGAATTGTATTTTTCCATTAATGTCTATCGGTAGCCGATAATCGATGTCGCAGTTTCAGAAGTGGTGTGGGAAGGGAGAAAGAGAGAGAGAGTGTCACAAGCTCTTCTCCATCGATTTCGCGAGCTCAGTGAAGCGCTTAAACACCGCGGGACGTTTTCGTCCTTCGAAACTTCGAATTTTGTCTCGCCAGGATAAAAATTCAGTCGCGACCGACCGGATAGCCGGTCCAAATCGCCGCATAATCCCTTAGAATGGCACGCTATGTTCTATAGAACCATGATTCTTCGACTTTCGAAGCGACATCGCTATACTCTCAACCGCGCTTATCGAAAGCTTATCTCCGCTCCTTCCTGTAAATTGTTTTGTGCTGACGTCTTTAAGTTATATATCCGTATATCAGATACAGATATCGATGGGATATATATAAATATGAAAAATTATGTGTTTAAAGACATTGTCAATTAATCTGTTGCTAATCACTCTAATAATTATGTAAAATATAACTATTAATTAAATTGGCAAAATAATATATTATATTATATTGAAAAAATATATGTGACCAAAAAATATCTTTGCATTTTTGTCAAGAAAAAGATTAATTGGTTCCCACGCAAACACTATACGCACGTAGGGAACTCATAACTGAAGAGGTAGAATTTCGCATAAGGGTATAAAGAAAAATATCGAGGGACCGAAATATTTTAGAAAATAACATCTCAGCCGCTTTCTGAATTCAAGAAGATATTTATACGTGTTCAGCAGTTTTTAAGCAACAGAGGTGAAATTTATTGCAGGCCCATACCGACCCTTCGCGACTCCTAAGCAACATTTTCGCAAACCCGATGTTACGTCCATGAGGACGAGAATCGATTCTTACGCCCGGCACGCGGTAAAGAAGGTGTCCGCGAGGCTTTACGCGCCCCGTGCAATTTCCTCGGATCGGAGGAATTCATTGGCCGTTCTTTACGGAAGTCCACCTGAGACCGTGCGTTTATGCAGGCTTGACTCTTAAATGCAGCCATAAACTAGACCCCGTTTCGCAACGAAAAGCTGAAAGAATCTGTCCGTGCATATGTCTCCCGTGTACATTATTATCGTTCTTGCCAAGACAGTGAGAATAAAACGAAAAAATCGAGCGAGTTTTCTTCTTGCCTGCGCTGCGACATCGCCAACAAATCATTTTTCTTGTTGCCCGACTCAAGCGCTAGAAATCGCATTCTATTTTAATGCTGCAATGCGTTCAGCTTCGCGAAAAATTGTAAATAATACATTACCGTATATAATACCGTAAACAATACAGCGTTCAATGCTTATTCAATTTTATTATTATCAGTCCAATATCATATTTGTTTTATATACTTGAAAAAAAAAACATCTTAAAAAATATTTGTATACAGGGTCAATTACTTTAATAGATAAAAACTTTTAATTGTTATTCTTTTGACAATTTTCTCACGTATACCTATAGCCATGAAAACTATTGCGCACGCTTATTTAAATAATGCGTTGGTTTTTATTCAGTAACGATTTTTATTCCGGACACAACAGCTGCATAGGAAACGATAAATACAAGGGCATGGATATTCGGATGTGAATATTAATTTTTATAGCTACGGATATAATTTCCGCACAACACCAAATTCGCAACACGGCCCCACCGTGATTGGACGCGACGATACCGCGCGCGCGGATTTTGGTACAAATTGGCGGGCCCCCTCGTCCCGGCTGAAATCGCGTATTGTGTTTCGATAATATGCCGCATGCGCGTCATATTTGATTCCGTTTTGCGGTCGGCACGGTGGTCGGCAGGCGCTGGACCGTAAGGCGGGGGTGGTGAGCAAATTTATCAAATTTATTGCGCATCGGTACATACGCGCGTACACGCGTCTGCCACGTGCATACATTTTTCATTCCGCGCCATTTGCGTTCGGCCGAATTTCGTGGCAATTGTAAATTTTTGCATGCAATCCCGCCGTGAAAGAAAATGCAGCTCGGACAACCGGCGATCTCGGCTGGTGCTGCACTTAATCATTTATGCACGGTGATAAATTCTATTTAATGAAGGCACCAGATTTCCTACAATATAGAAATAATGCAATACTTCGTTGAATTATAATATTTTTAGAATTACACAAATATAATTACCTGCGAAGTTATTCCTGTCATGTTTCTTAGCCATCAAGTTCAATATATGTCGCAAACTTGAATGAATTTACAATCATTTATCTAATAGTTATGTATTTGTAATTTTTAAACATTTTGTTATACATTACAAAACTATTCTGCATTGAAAGACGCCATTAGTCTATCAATTTGTAATATCTAAGAAAATAAGTTTTTAGTAGATTAATTACAACGAGCATCACCTTTTTATATGATCACATCGAGGTTATAAAAGTTTTCTATGTCCAAAGGGTTTTCTTTTCGAAAGGTTCGGAAGTTTGAGACAATAGTATGTTGAAAAAGCCTTGTGAGATTGATGACTTATATTTATCACCTCAATTACGATACTATATATAGCCATGCTTTGACTTGAGATTTCTTTTCTTAGATATTGGAAACCGATTCCTGATAAATATATATATATATATATATATATATATATATAAGTTTCAATTTATATATAATATATATATACATATGTGTACGTATATAACACGTATATGATTAATTGTATAACGCAATAATTACGCGATATGCGAGTGATCCACTTATCAATCGGGAAAATTTTTTTCCGCACGTCCAACATACATGTATATAAAGTAAAAAGTTATTCGGTGCGGTCCTTTGATCGAACTGATTTCTTCGCTGTGGGAAGCAGAATTTCGACATTGGCCGAACTTTCTGTCCGAAAGGAGTGTCGTGCCAGAAAATAAGTGGACCGTTTCTACGAGAGAATTCTGATGAACCTGGTACGCCCTTTGATGTGTACGTGGCATACCATAGCGAGAGTATCGAGCAGTATCCTGATACTGTTCAATGAATCTCGCCTAACTTGTCGGATCAAAGAACCGGGAGCCGAGTTACTTGTTTAGGTCAAAAGAGAAACGGGTCAGGAGTCGCACATACTTCGTTGACTTTATAAGCATCATTAGGATGAGACTGAGTTTGAGAAATTCTCTTGAGAATAGTAAACTATAGAACATATATTGGCATTAACTATCGGTATTAAATTTTAAATCAAAATATTTGCACATTTATTGCGTCATTTTTGTAAAGTTTAACGTTAAAACTAAATAACTAATTAAAATTTAAAATTAAATAAATTACAAAATATACTTTGTGTATGTCTTAAAGTTAGAGGTATAAAATTAAGCCAAAAAATTTGAGACATAGAACATAGAACTGAGATACAAACTGTCAATTAAGATTACAAAATTGCAAAGAATTACAAAAAAATCTCGATATCACAAATATAAACGCGTGTGCGCCGAGGAGAATTTTTATTTAAAAATTTTTATTTTAGGACAAAATTAGCATTATTAATTATTTTGCTTCTTTTGTGAAATATTGTATATTTGCGAACGCGTCCTGAAGATTCATACAAAATTTAGAAAATACTGCGAAATCTGCGAGGAGCGTCTCGTTACTTGCCCGCATACATTGCAGGCATGTCTTGCACGTGTCATATTATAGGTGGCTTTGTATTATACGCGAACGTCGTATAAATACACGGCCAACTTTGCGAGTTTGCGTACACACACGGGCACACAAACACCGTATATATAGCTTCATGTCTGAAGCAAGTTGCCAGCAACGTCTGGGAAGCGGGAGCCACGGGAAATAATGGAGGAAAGTGATTTCCGGAAAGTTAAAAGCCACGGATCAAGGATACCTTTTGCCCCTTCTCTTCGCGCGAAGTCTCTCTCTCTCTCTCTCTCTCTCTCTCTCTCTCTCTCTCTCTCTCTTTCTTTCTCTCCCTCATTCCACTTTTCCGATCTTTCGTGTTGCGCGCTGAGTAAAGGAAAAATGGATAGGAGAAGCGCGCGCGAAGAAATCGCATTTCGCGTAGCATGATCCTTCTCGAAGCCCTTTTTACGATGAAACGAAAGAATGGCGTCAATATACTTTTATGCTAAGATCCATTCTATTCTCTTTGCCACATGTAACATTTCTTCGTGTTGAGACGATTTCCATCAACGACTTCCACAATCCTAATTCTAGAGTGTATTTTGCATTACTCATCAGTTTTTGCTACATAATATATATAAAAAAATAAACCTTTAATAATACAAGATTACAAACCAATCCTTATTTATAAAGCGGCATTGATAACATTGCGTTGAGGCAATTCCGTCTTTCCGATTATATTAAATCATTGGTATAAAATACAAAATTTCAACGAACAAAATATGATTGCTATTTTGCTGCTATCGTATGCGTTACGTGTTTATTTTCCTAAAAGCGCAACATGCAAGCGAAATTATTTTGATATAGCTGAAATTCTTTTTTTCTAGTTCAAAGGATAATCTCATTGACTGCATTCGCAACGGTTCACGCTTCAACGGTGCGTCTGCGTATTCGTTATAGTAAAACAAAAGTGGCGTTGCAAATTCGTTGGTGAAAACGTTAATGAACGTTTGCGAGAGCATCGACAGCCTGCGATTGCTATCACGTATAGCCTACAACTATATAAAATTGCTATCATATTTTTGCGTACGCTCGTCGGCGCATACGCGTTCGAAATATAAAATGTATATATATATATATATATATATATATATATATATATATTATAAAAACGAAATAAGTTTATATGAAAATGCAAACGATAACGTCGCATACGTAAAAATGTGCCGGCGAAATTATCCAATTAAAATAAATTTATCAAAGGGAAATCGTGCAATTGAAAGAGAGAAGTTTAATTAATAAACATTCTTTTTTTAACATTACGGTATCATAATATTGTCAACAGAAATTAATTATAACTATTTTAAATATGCGGAAATGATACGCTAGCGAAGATATCGAATAACAACATTGTGTGAATATTTGAACGATGATGTTACACGGCGCAGTCCGATGTGAAGTTATAAATCTGTTAATGTTGCGATAACTTTTGAAAATCATCCGTTCTACCTAGCATCTAAGTCGCAACGAGATTGCTGTAAGATAATTAACTTGGGACTGCGGTGAAGAAAGTTTTCAGAGCTTGCCAACGTTCGAGAAACTAATCAACAGGCAAGGAAATTTCGAAGGCATTAATAGGCCAGTCATATTAGACTAATTTAGGGGGGTAACCTTCCAATCACTCTTTTCAGGTTGCAACCACCATGAATCGCTTTGATTTAAGGTGTTGTAAGTGGGATTAATTTTGCTTCGCATAATTAATGCGCATTAAAAAGTTATTAACAATATTATCAACAAAAAACGCGATTTTTTTTTCTCAAATATCTCGAAAACTAAGCAAGAAAGGGTAATTATCTATACGTACCTTTTTTGTAGAGCGTAAAATTATCTACAATAATGATCTGAACAACATTTATTGTCAAGTCAGTCGTTTAGCTTGCACGCGCCGTCAAAGTCCGAGACTCGGATCTCGGAAACCCTCGATTTCATCGTTTTTTGATTAACTTTGCGCGTCAATAAAAAAATCAGCGTTCGTCGTACGAAAAAAATACAAGGGTCCTTTTTTGTTGCAAATTTTGTCCACAACAAGATGCATACGAAAAAATTCGTCTCAAATAAATTCTAAGGTCTGAAAACAGCGAAAAACTAAGAGTAGTCCAAAAAATCAAAATTTTTTGCTTACATAGCTACAAACTAAAGACAAAGGGTTTAAAAAATCGGTTACACCCAGAAAAGTATTCTTTGTAGTTCTCAGATGATGTGTGATTTTTTGTGAATTTTTAATTCCATTTTAAATGACTGAAAAAAATCACCGACGCAATATCAAAAAAACAATGAAATCGAGGGTTTTCGAGATCCGAGTCTCGGACTTTGACGGCGCGTGCAAGCTAAACGACTGACTTGACGATAAATGTTGTTTAGATCATTATTGTAGATAATTTTACGTTCTACAACTCTACAAAAAAGGTACGTATAGTTAGTTACCCTTTCTTGCTTAGTTTTCGAGATATTTGAGAAAAAATAAAAAAAATCGCGTTTTTTGTTGATAATATTGTTAATAACTTTTTAATGCGCATTAATTATGCGAAGCAAAATTAATCCCATTTACAGCACCTTAAATCAAAGCGATTCATGGTGGTTGCAACCTGAAAAGAGTAATTGAAAGGTTCGATGTCTAATATGACTGGCCTATAAAACTAAAACTCATGGATTACACACTAGACGGTCATAAATGTTTTGCTTTTTTCCTTCGGTAAAAATTAATCTTGTTGGGCAATTTCACACACACACACACACACACACACATTGTGAATTACTATATTCTCTTAACACAAGGAGTGCGCTGAATGACGTCGAATGCGTTGACTAACGCAATATTAGTAATAACGTAATATTTTCTGAAATCTCGCGCAAGGGGAAAATTGCCTCGGGCTAATTTTGCGCGCGAATGCCGTAAGATGCACGACAGCAATTTTCCGCGGCGTATACCTATGTCAGAACTCGAAACAACTGGTCGTCGCGCTGCGACCAAACAGAAAAAGCAAAACGATCCCTTTTTTTTTTGTTTGAAACATGCAATCTCAGCGTATCAGTCGCGCGATTCTGCCTTTGCTGCCGGCAGGAGCTTTATGGAAATTTTAATGGAGATCCCGGAGTGTATACGTATAGGTGAGACATTCAGAGCGTCTACTCGATTCTGAATTAGCCACTCAATTTTCAAATTACCGTCGTGCCTTGTACGTTCCGGCGCCCATAGCATTGTACGCCATTATGCGACCGTTAATGCGCTTTATTACAAATTTATGCGCCGTGTTCTTTGATGTTAGTGGCTCCGGCGCTCTTTTCTGCTTTCTCCTCTCCGACCTTCTCTCGTCCCTCGTCGCAGCAAAATTGACGGTGCGATAACGTGTAATTGTTTTGTGTAATTTTACGGCGCTGAATATTGAATTTTAAAAATCACGTCGGACTTGCAGAGAGAGATTTACATTTTCGAGCACGTATGAAATATTAATGGCGAATATATACAAATAAGACAACAGCTGCACCATTCTGCTGAATGAACGAAGATTGAAATCGATTTGATAAGCAAATAACGTGTATATAGATTATCGATATGATTTATTCATGTAATATATCGCAAATGTAAATGGAAATTATTAAGATGATTTATCAGTGTCCTTACATTTCAAGTTAAATATGTATATATACATGTGATTTAAATAATTTTATTTAAGCTGGAAAAGTCATGTGTCGCATATCTTCATTTGTGATTGATTTATTTACTCGCTCGCCAAATTTGTCCTATATAACAACATGTTGTTGCCCGGAACTTTTAACACTTTCTTCTTTTCCATACCCAGAATTGAATGGACACACACACATTTGGACAATATATTATATATTAAATCTCGAAAAGTTTTCGCGCAAATCTCTATTGATCTCTACGGCTTTAACTATAAGGTGCAATATAATACTGCAGCGAGGTACCGCTATGTATCGGTGAGCGCATTTTGCAGCCAGTTGTAAAACTTCTATGTCGCAAGCTGTCGCGTTTACAGATCGATATCTGAACTGACTGGCGAAGCAAAAGATAACATTACGCGAGAGACGCAATGCAAACACAGAGGGAGTTACATAAGAAAATTACGGTGATATATTACTTAAAAATGAACATCTTTTTTGTCGAGTATGAAAGCATTGTCTCCTTCTTACAAATTGAGATCGATGTTTAAAGAATCGATTAAAAGTACCTGCGGCCTTTGAACACGCCGTTGAATAATATCGTGGAGAAGCTTTTTTCAAAATTTATGACTGTCATTGTTATATAATGAAATATTTCATAGTACATATGTGTGAGAAGTGAAAAGCTAAAAAAATTTGATTTAATTCAATGTTCGTTTCATTTTCAACGTCGTATCAACTTGCGAAAGAAGTATTCTCGGCTGTTGTAAAATGAATGATTTATAAATGTTAACGCCGGTATTATCTCTTTTTATGATACTTTTCGGATCTCTACCGCGTCACTTTTACAAATTGCCTTTTCCACCACATTCGCTGCTCATCTTTCCCCCGACTATGGGGAATAAATCAAACCGCGCGATTCTGCCACGAAGGTATTTTTTTTATGAGAACGATAAAATATGACGCAACCACGTTGCGTTATTCATAACAACGTAATGCAACGCGTGCATCGTTCTTCGAGTGATCGCGACGAAATAAAATTATTATACATTTTTCGTACAAAACGCAATAATAAACTTTGCTATGAATAATACTATGCGTAAACGAGATATAAGGAGAAATTCGAGTGGTCGGTGATAATGTCACTTTTCTCAGTATAAGCTTCACGCTGCTTCTCTTCGAGAAATTATTTACTCCCCCTATAAATAATCCACTAATATCGATGCACCTGACCGTCGGCGTCGGGAAAAGTGACAGATGCAATGCGACGCTGTATTTTGCTGGCATTAGAAATACATGCGCAAAAGAGCGGGAGCAAATTGTGCGGCGGAGGGTACGGAGGAAGATTAACGGCGAGAGGGAAGGAGACGCGACAGAGAAAAGCCGTCTGTTGGATTTCCCTTTTATATGAGGCGGTTAAGAAAAATAGGCGGATAAATCGCCGGCGGCTCACACGTGTCGTCTTGACGTAAAAGCGCCGGGCGGCGGGTGTACACGCGTGGGGAGGGGGGAAAAAAGCGGGCCAAACGCCGCGCTATTAATTATTCACGTCCTGTTCAAATACGAGCGCGGCCCCGAGAAGCCGCACGTATATGATTCCGCAATACCGCCGCGCCGCGCCGAGCTGCTCTCGTCCGGAATCGTGACGGGATTATCGCGATTATGCGCTCAACGTCATATCGGTCATTTTAAATCCGACGGGATGAAAAGACCGGTTTCGTCAGTGGGAACACGTAGCTTCCATCCCGCTTATAAAGCATTACGGGCGTATATTCTCGCGTGATCAAATAAGTCGGCCGATGATAACGATTGCCTCTGTATATATATGTATATGCACACCGATTTCCACGTATTTCGTACTTTAACGTGCGCGCCTTAATCGCGCCGAACCCTGTAATCGACGTAATCTCGCTGAAAATATAATGCTCTTTAAAAGCTTTTCCTCTCGAGCAGGCCGCTCTTCAAAACCCGACGTGTCTAATTTGAAAAAAGAGAGAAACGGGATTACACACACATGCATTCGTGTAAATGTCGAAAATTATCGTGAATTTTATGATTCGCCGGCGGGTTCGCGTGACGTGGAACTTTTAATACCTCGTGCCGAAGCGTTAAACTCGAAAGCAAAGCAAACTTCGGCGCCGCTTCAACCCTCCCCGTAATTGTAGCACTCACCAGTTTGATAGCTGCTGAAATAGAATGATGAGAACGGCGAGCGGTGCGGTCACCTTTCTTTCGCTGTCGCTGATCAAAGAATAGGCCGCTAACTTTATCGAGCTTCGAGAAAAATGCGAGCTCCGAGTAGCGTACCGATTGTCGAAATATTTGTCAAATTACAATAAATTTTCGTTTAATATTAAAATAAATAAATGACGTAACGGACCTTTTGACGAAATAAATTCACTCGAACGTTCGATCGATATTTGTAATAAAATTATACGCACGAATGGTATAAAACAAAACGA
Source organism: Temnothorax americanus (assembly GCF_048541705.1). NCBI lineage: Eukaryota > Metazoa > Arthropoda > Insecta > Hymenoptera > Formicidae > Temnothorax > Temnothorax americanus. The sequence continues at coordinate 2,743,594 of NW_027509421.1, read as the reverse complement.
AATGTCATGCAGTAGAACGAATTTTAGTCTCAAAGAGCGACTTCAATAACGAAAGCTTAATCTCCTAAATTAACTTAGCGCCAACTTAATTTAGTGTCTGTTGCCACGGGTTCCCTCGCTCACTCGAAATATATAATTGTTCGAAATTGTCGTATTAAATTGTTACCTCAAATGCTGTTTTAACTGCTTCAACATTTGTCGAAATCCAGCATGTTCGTGTAGCCGCGATGAGTTCTCGCAGATAAGTAAGTACTCGGTGTACTGATGCCGCGCGTGTTATATATATGACTGAAATATCAGATACATCGTCTTACTTAACGTTTAACGAAGCTCATTGGAAGAGCAATTAAAACTTGCGCGGAATTGTACAGTCTATGGAAATCTTGAATTGCTCCCAAAATATTAAACGCATCCTGTTTTCACGAGTCCTGCATCTTTTTGTCCGTTCTAATTATACCTATGTCGTATATTGTAAACTAAAATTTTATGCATTATATTTTTTTTACAATACAAATTTTATAATACAATTTTATGGTAAAAATAATCTTTTGAAATATTCCAAATTCTATAATTTTACATGTTATAAATGTCAAAATACACATGCGGTGTATTTTGATCCAAAAAATACGCGAATAACCAAAATAACTTCTGGCAGACGATGGACTGAAATCGCCCGCATCAATTTCACTCGTAAACTCGCGAAATCATAAATATTCGCGTACTTTTTTCAATCCGACCGCGAAGATTGCCCGGCCGCGTGCGCGCGCGGAAGAGCGATAAGAGAGAAAAGGGATTTATAATCGACGAAAAATCCGTTCTTGCGTGCGTGCGTGCGTGCGTGCGTGCGTGCGTGCGTGCGTGCGTGCGTGCGTGCGTGCGTGCGTGCGTGCGTGCGTTGCGTGCGTGCGTGCGTGCGTGCGTGCGTGCGTGCGTGCGTGCGTGCGTGCGTGCGTGCGTGCGTGCGTGCGTGCGTGCGTGCGTGCGTGCGTGCGTGCGTGCGTGCGTGCGTGCGTGCGTGCGTGCGTGCGTGCGTGCGTGCGTGCGTGCGTGCGTGCGTGCGTGCGTGCGTGCGTGCGTGCGTGCGTGCGTGCGTGCGTGCGTGCGTGCGTGCGTGCGTGCGTGCGTGCGTGCGTGCGTGCGTGCGTGCGTGCGTGCGTGCGTGCGTGCGTGCGTGGCGTGCGTGCGTGCGTGCGTGCGTGCGTGCGTGCGTGCGTGCGTGCGTGCGTGCGTGCGTGCGTGCGTGCGTGCGTGCGTGCGTGCGTGCGTGCGTGCGTGCGTGCGTGCGTGCGTGCGTGCGTGCGGGCGTGCGTGCGTGCGTGCGTGCGTGCGTGCGTGCGTGCGTGCGTGCGTGCGTGCGTGCGTGCGTGCGTGCGTGCGTGCGTGCGTGCGTGCGTGCGTGCGTGCGTGCGTGCGTGCGTGCGTGCGTGCGTGCGTGCGTGCGTGCGTGCGTGCGTGCGTGCGTGCGTGCGTGCGTGCGTGCGTGCGTGCGTGCGTGCGTGCGTGCGTGCGTGCGTGCGTGCGTGCGTGCGTGCGTGTGTGCGTGTGGTGTGTGTGTGTGTGTGTGTGTGTGTGTGTGTGTGTGTGTGATAGGCTTTTAGGAATATTAAATAACAATACCTCTTATATTTTTCAGCCAATCTTAGATTAGACTTGATTTTTTAACAGACTTGACACGCCAATAATTATTCAGGCGCAGATAATTAACAGGTATATTATTTTAAGCAAGGAGTGCACTTACTTCGTTCCATATCAATTTTCTTAATGCAGTGACACACTTCGTTTGCCTTTCATCAGGCACATCTCGACGTATACCTCCGGTACATATTACGCCTTGGGCACGGCCAACACTTCCGGCGTTGGCCGTAAATTACAGACGAAGTTCGCTAGTAACGGCGAGAGCTACCTGGTCCAAATTAAAGTGTCCCCACTCGAACTCAAATTAGACGAGACGACGGCGTGTCGGAAATACGCCCGTGGCGTACGCCGCGTATTTCGCACGTAAAAAGACATCGGCGTCCGTTTGTTTTGCGAAGAAAATCGATCGCAAGACGGCTACCAGTGTAGATTAAACGTCACGCTCGATTGAAACGAACTTATTGCGACTCGCGTCCAATCGGTTTATATCACGTGTATTTTGATCAATTTCGTGAGATTACAGCTCTGTGTAACTCTAATACGTGAGAAAAGAAAGAAGTGTCAGATCAACACTAATATACTTGTATACTTGTGTGTATACACAAGAATATATCTTGAAATGAGATGCTTGAACGAAGTCATTTGTACAGTTAAACGAAGTTTTATATAGTTCAATGAAGAAAAAAAGTTGAAATTCTTATAAGAAGATTATGTATTCTTGCGTATATACTGCAAGTATATCAGTGTTGATTTGATACTAATTTTTGTTCTGTGCAGAAACGTCGTCGAAAAGTCGCTTGACTTTAGGAATTAACACTTTTCTCGCGATAATATATGTGTGACTCAAATATATTCGTTTCAAATATATTAACCATACATACATTTGCGGCTGATTTTTTGCCTCGTCGCCTAGCCAATCTCAACGGAGATAGCAAGGGACAATACAAGCGGGTCTACCAAGTTTTTACGTTGCACTGGCGCGTTGCCAGGTTTGATGGCAAACTGCGAGATGCGCTTCGGAATTGACTTTATCCCTCTTCGTTCTCTCCGGTAGAGCACACACCTCCTGGTTTCCCGTTGTCTCTCCACACTGTCCCTTCGCTTTTTCCCTCTTGCTTTGTAAACTGTTGACCTCGCAAACTTGCCATTTCGATGTCCGCATCCGGGGGACTTCGCGAAAGAAATACGATCAACGATTCGCCATCCAGCATTTCGTTCGGCGGCACAGGTGACCCGTTGTCGCGTTTCTTAAGTAACAATAGAATTTATTTTATAACAAAATATCGTAATCGCAAAACACTTCCTATACGAGTAAAGAAAGCTTTTAAATTTTAAATTATGCAAGAAATAAAATAATTGTAATTAACTTTATTAAAATTGTAATAGATAATTCCCGTCACAAATACAAATACCGTTTTCTATAATAATTTTACGGTTTTTATTAAATTTTATTATTGAAAAAGTTGCGTATTATCGCGTTTACATTTTATTTTAGGCGATAAGGATAAGTAATAATGTCGTATATATATTCGAACAATGATTTTTACTCTCTGCCCGAATTATTTCTATCTTTTTTTTTTTTTGCTGTTGCAACGTCAATTGCATTTGTTGTTATCTATCTGGCTTCTCAGAGTTCAGAACTTGTCTATTGAAACTCGACGGTCTCGCTTCAACCAATATGTGACTCCGCGGATTCCGTGAGATCCATTTCAGGTTCTGGCTGCCGGGTCTGGTTGGAATCACAACTATTGACCGCCGTACGGTCTACGGTTCGAAAGTAGCGGAGCTTAGAGCGTGGAGGATTTCCGAAGTTCTCGATCCGCGATCGGGTTGGCGCGGGCGCGCAGTTGCGACCGTCGGGTCTAATAAATTCGTGTCTTTAGACGGCCATTGATAGAGTCGCTTCTTCCCACGGGGGAAAAGAAGAGAAGCGCGGAATTTCTGGTGCTTCCCTTTCTCGGCTGACGGAGAGCCGGCAGGACACACGGGAAGTAGCCAAGTTAATCCCGAAGTTCCATCATTGAAACTCGCCTTCGCGAAGCCCACGGTGTGTTCCCTCTTTCCACTTTTTCGCCGTCCCACCGTCCCGTCCCCTCGCTGTCCCCCGTTCTATACTTGTCCGACTTCGTTCCGCTCATCTTAGTTCCCTTTGTTGCTTTTCTTTATCGGTATCTGTATTTATACCGCGACACCCCCAAACGCGCTGAAAGGAAAGTGAAAGTTGAAAATTGGTTATTTACGGCGGCACGGCGCGGCGGCACGGTAAACCGACAATGCTCCGCAATAAATAAATAACGGGCAACTTTGAACATTCCGACGGTAGATCGTTGTCAGACGCTTATTATTCTATTTATCGAAACATTATTTCATCTTTTGCACGTTCTGCGCACGCGAGAAGGCTGCACAAAAGAAACTATTGTATACGTTTGTGAGGAGAATAAAATTATTTTCCAATTCATTGCTCCAATCAATAACTCAATACACATTTTAAAATTTATCTTAGATAGAAAATTATTGTTTTATTGTAAATTGCTATATTTTATTCAGAAATAAAAGTACCTATTCTTTGCTTGAATATATGTCGAAGTAATCTCAATCTGACTCGTATATTGGAAAAATCGTTTCGCGCGGGAAAGGTATAAAGACAGTTGAGGGCAAGAGATAAGACCGAGGGCTTACATTGCCGTGTTGAAATCGACGAGGTTGAGCCTAACTCCGTCGCTAAAATTATCGAGGAAGAAACCCTCTTTCTCCCCTCGTCACCTTCTCACGGGGTGACAATCCCTTCAGTCGTTTCAATCGTTATACTTACTGTCATTTCTCGCCGTTTCCCGGCTAAATTGCGTTTTTATCCGCGTATATAGATATATGGATGGCGTCGCACTAGCACGGTCGACGTACACTTGGGAAATTAGGATGGCTCGCGATTATTGATTTTTTTTCCTCGGGCATCGTGCGGGCTCTTCCGAGATGATCGCACGACCAAAGAAGAGAAGATTTCAAGTGGAAATTGGCAATTCCCAGAAACGAACGTGTTTGCTCCTCTCAAAGTCGTTAACGAGCGCTCATCGACTTAAACATAAATTGCGGAGTACGTGTTTTTCACCGCGAAGCACTTGCGGGAGGCTACAAATTCCTCTTTATCTCTCATTGATTATAGCGATTGATTAGCGAAATTAATTTTAAATCAATATCCCGCGTCTCTCGCCAATGGAAATAAGATAAATATCACGGTTTTTTAAATGGAATAAATCAATTTTCGTAAATTCGATGGATTATTTAAAAAATCTTTTGTAAAAAATATATCTTATAATGCAAACGATTTGAAATTGTGTAAGTTATATATATAACTTGCTTGCAAGAAGCTCTTGAACTTTAAAATTCTACAGAGATGCATCTAGAGTATTCATGAAACAGGTATATTTGTAGAGCACGACGGTTTGCGTAGTTTTACGAGCAATTCTACGTGACGGAACACCGAGATATTAGTTCGTTATTTTCTTTTTTTTTCTTTACTCCAGCAAAATCTCACTGTGCGAAATACCTCACGCTCCGCCATAAACTCGAGAGCTCGAAATGCCATTGACTTTTGTAGACCGGCGCTTCTGTCAGCTTTTAAAGTTCACAAGATCGAGAATGGAATTCTACGGAACAAGTGTGAGGAAAACTCGGCATTTTCTCGTCCTAGTTACAATTTTTGCGCGATTTTATCAAACTCGCGAGTTTTTTTGTTCCATTTTTGTGATGTTACTTACTTTTCGAGATATTTTTGTATCGGCAAAATCATCTCCCATTAGCGTAATATTATCAGAGTAATGCTAACTTTTCCGTAACTTCTTTTGTATAAAAATTCAATTCAGATTAAAAGTAAAATTTTAGAATTTATTGCATGAAATTTATTAATATATGTCACGTCAGCAATGTCAATCAAATGATAACTATTATTTCCGCACGATTTATTATTTGACGTATAAAATATTATGAAATAAAAAGAAATTGAAAAATCCACAGAGAGAAATCGAGATTCTAATATTTCGCAAAATTAACTTTGTAATTACGAAAGTTGAATTTAGATTTAGTTAATTTAATTTAGATAAGGAACTCTTTCTCAAAAAGTTTTAAAAAGTGGATTATTAGATTAGATTACTGCTGTGTGTGCACGGAATTTTTCAATCACATGCGAATGTTCCAATTATTTCACAGTCGGTGTACCATTTTTAAGCATATTTTAGTTTATTGCTTTTTTTAGGGAAAAATATTTTCGCAGCAAATACTTACGCGTCATATACTTCGGCACAGGCATCATAGGTAGCGGCGGTATTCTTATAGCAGTTTCTTATAGCATTCTTGTTTACTGGAAATAGGCGCGGTGCTACGCGCGCGAGCGTTATACGCGTGACACAGTGCGGTTGCTTTCAATATGTGGGCGCTTAGTAGCTGGCAAAGTTGTAGGATTTTGCAAAACGGGCCATTATATTCCGTGCAACGTCGCATCGTAATTCAATAGTCGTTCCGCACGCTAGAACTTGATTATCGTCCATTATCACAAACGATATTATTCGCATAATTTATGGCGGAGCGCTTAGAATCGAATCTTGTGTAACTGCATGAGCGATTTCTATGCGGAGACATCACGGCCTCTGCCAACGATAAACCTCCGCCGGTAGCGCGCGGAGTTTGTCGCCGGTAAACGGAAATAGGATAAAAATTGCATGCGGATCGAATCCAAATTTAACGCGAATGCTATATCGATTGGTGTTACACATATATAACAATCTGAGTGCTTTTCGCGAAAAAATAATAGAGAGAATTTTCATTTCGTTTATTTTTACTCGTAGAAAAGAATAATTGCTGGATAACGGATATTTTTTGATTTATTAAAAAAAAGATTTTCTATAACAACGCTTGTATGTACTGCATTTAAGATGCTGGAATTAAGATAAGTTAAAGAAATAATGAAGATTCACCACAGTTTACACGGGCTTTTGCCGCATGGATCCTGGGATTAATGTATTACGTACCGCGTTAATGCAATTCCACGTTTCAGCGTTTTATTTAGTAATCATAAAATATGCGCAAGTTTAAAATGAACGCACGCTATAGCTGTGAAAATGACAAAGTACATTATTATATTACGATGCTTTAAAATATTGCGGATTCTTAAATTCACAATTGTAATATGACACTTGATTTCGCAAATAGATTATTCACATGCAGGTTACAATTATTCGTACACGAAGCAGACATCTGATATTAAATTATTAATGCAGTTATACTAATTATTTAATCGATGAATTAATTTAGAGTTTTCATAAGAATCTGATAATAACACGAATAGCCGTGAAATAAAATTCTGTTAGTCACACTTGACTTTATCGTGAAGTGCCCTTAAGAGAATACCGAATAGAATTTAAGAAGCTTTTAAAAAGAGTTCAAGTCGTTCGCGGTCTCAAGTAAGCTTTTTGAGAGAACAGAAGTTGAACTTTAACGGATAAATAATATAGTGGCACGCACATGCATACGCTGTAACCGACTGTAAGATTGTGTACGCAAATTTAAAGCTTCCAAGGTGTTCCAGGTAGGCAAAAATAGTCAACAGGATAAATTAAAACGAGCCGAGATAGTTTCGGATTGGTTGGGATAAAGCATGATTCGCTCGTATCCGAACGCCTCACGAGGTGGTTCACTCTTGCCTCTCGGTTGCGCCTCTCTTCCCCTTTGAAACGTATTTCGTTCCGTGAAGAAAAGGAGTAAAAACGGAAGGAGAGTCTCTTGCTTCTCCACGTCGCCGGCGAACTCCACCCTCCCGTGCGATAAGATCGCTTTGGTGACGGTAATAAAGGGAAGTAGAGTTCAACGGGGGTAAATCGAGTTACCTTCGCCGGTATCTCCGTTCCTTTTTCCCCACCGGCAGCGCACCTTACTCCACCTCGTCGACGTGCTCGCTTGCATTCTTTTATGCCGGGGCGAGGAGATGGAGGGCGGCTTTTAGGGAAGAAAGGTTGAGATAGGTCAACTAGAAGAGAACAGAAGCCTTAGTTAAAGACCGTTTCTCCTCGGCGCGTTCTACTCTTCGTCTTAGAGCGACTTAGGCAAACGATCGTGAAATGCGGAAGCGGAGGTCGCGGTGATGAAGTTACGACGCTGGGGTTTTTTTTTTCTTTTAAGCTGATAACGATCGATCGTGAGCAAACACGCGACGGAGATGCAAAGGCGCGGCGCGCGAGAGGAAGATCTCTTCTCTGACGCTTCTTAGTAAGAATAACGACGTGTACTCGAACGTCGCATTGAACCAAAAGTAATCAACAGCGTTTTAGCTTATGAGTAGGTCTTGGACTACTAGAGTCTAATAGAATGTAGACGAGGAATTGATTATGTAATGACGGATATAAAAGTAAACATTGTTGTTAAATCAAAATTCGTCGTTTAGTGAATTTACCTAAAAGAATAAGAAAAGGTTTTTAGGACAAAATAGAAATTGTAGTTTCTTAATCCTAGGGTTAAAAATCCTTTATTAAAAAGTCAATAAAATAATTTTGAAAGAGAGAGAGAGAGAGAAAAAATTTTATTAAAAGTATAATATGTAACAATAAAAAAATGAAGAAATGAGATAAAAATATACAAAAAAGACCGACTTGCATCTTAAATCTAAATTTAATTAAAATTAAGCAAAAATTATGTCTTTCACCGATATTTCTATTTGTTCGCGGATCACAAGATTGTCGCCCCCGTGTTCTTCGAGGTTTAAATTTATCGAATTCGTGTAACGAATCGTACGAGAAAATCGTGTTTGCGTAGCCACACAGCAATCTACCCATCAGGTTGGTTTCGCGATCGAAACGATGGCGGAATAAGTGAGAACTTTAGCGTAACAGAGAGCGCGCGGAGAAAGAGTAAAAGAGTGTATATCCTTGCCAGTACTTTAACGACCTTAAGAGAACGTTTTCGAAGGGGCGATAGATATTAGAGGCGAAGGTTCGACTGGCTGGTAACGTTACCGCTCATAAAATTTTAGAGCGATTTGTTCCTACTCTCCGCGAACCGGCCGCTATGAAGTTTTACGTCGCAGTTGGCGAACTTCTATCGCTCGTTCGCATTTCTCGGGCACTTTGCGCGAATCCCGACGACTCGATCAACTATTTCAGTTAGCCTTTCCGCCGTTATTCACGTCGCGACCACGAGGATTGGTCGTAAAAACAGACCGTATGATTGAATTACGTATGAACTATATCACGCATGATACGTAAAGTGATGATCTTCGCCTTGCAACAGAAATTATAATAATCTGAATTTTGCAGATGCAAATGTGATGCTTTGTGTTATTGCGAAGGGAGTATTGAAAACTTCAAATTGTAAAGATTTATTAAGTAAATATTTTGTTTCACTCTCGTTTAATTTCTACACGAAATCACGAAGTAGTTTGTTAAGTAAGCGCGGCGTTAAAATTTTTAAGTAAGTTCAGCTAAGTGAAGTTATTAAGTAATTTTCCAGTTTCGAATTATTATATAAATGAATAATAAATTATTCTTCACTTAGTTTGCCTGAACTTGTTCCGAAACTTATGTTGCGAAAAAAACCTTTATCTTTGATCAATTAATTAACATATATAAAATATGCATTGTCTAAAAAGAGTCGAATTATTTCTGGAAGAAACTTTTACCTTCAGTTAGTTATTGATAAAAATTGAGATTTTCATTGAAACAAAATTGCTTCTTAAAAGGCTCGTAAAAGGAGTTCATGAAGTTTGTTAATGTAATATTGTAATCGGTCTGCGTGAAGACCTACGCGTCGCGCAAACGACCGCGATATCAATTAAAATTCAGGTCGTCGACACGCGGCTGACATCGGTACTTTAGCCGCGCAATTTGGAAGCTAGTTACTCGAGAGATAGGAACTAGCTACCGAGACGCAGCCCAATAATCCGCGCCCTGTTACTATTTCCAGCCTGTTTGTACGATTTCGACGGGGGTTCTACTTAACGCATAGATGCCAGCGTAGCCAGGAAGTATGTTTTTGCTATAAATTCTTAATCGGCGGCGAGGGAGTAACGCCGACGAATAGAATGGTACGAAGAAGAGGAGCTCTGCGAGCCGTTTAATTAACGGGATCAGCGTAAACGTGCAATTTTGCGAACCCGGAGCCGTTTAGCGAGCGGCCCTCGTTATGTCGTTAATTAGTCGTTGATCCTCGTACGTTTTACAAAGCTCGGGGGACGTTTTTAATTTTGTTTGAAGGTTGGGAGGACGTAACACTTTTACTATTGGATTTACATGAAAAATTAATTATGATATAAATTAAAAAGGGGTTTTGAAACCGCGTTGCTTGAAAATTTATATTATTTTCATGTAATAACTAAATTCTCATAATAAAAATATATAAATTGGAGTTTCTACATTTATATATTAAATAGTATTACAATAATATATATATATATATATATATATATATATATATATATTTTACCTAAGTACTTTCTACTTTACATACATTATGCTGTTTCGCGAAACATACATTAAGTATTTTAAAAATATATTCTTCGATAAATTCAAGTTCTATAAGTCGACTGTTCCTCGTAATTATTTGAACCGAAACATATAATTAACGATCTTTACATCGCAAATTAAAGCTTTTGCTAATAAGGGTAAGCACATATTATAGATAAGGAAATTTTGCTTCTTAGTTAATTTCAAGAGATCTTTATTTAGGAAATCTTAACAAATTTTAGACTTGGTCACAAAATGTTCAACATCTGAAATCTAAAAATTGTAGAAGAGGATGACATTATTATTACAGATAAAAGTATAGTAAAGGCTAAATTTTTATTTTATTTTTTAATGAGAATTATGCGAGTTACTTATGCGTAACATAATATATTATAATAATATTGGTAACGTATTCGTATGCAAATGTACAGGCTTAAATTTTAATAAGGCAGCGCTTAATGAGAACGACCCGACTAAATGAACGATGATGACCAAGCCCTCTCGTCGAAATGGTCTTGTTATCCCATTGATTAATTCTCCATCACGCATTGATTAAATTCTGCCGATTGTACCCGTTTACGGCCATTATTCTGCTATTCACGTCGATTGTCAGTGCGTCTACAATAGACACTAATTACCGACAATAATTAGAAAATTAATATAAGAATTTAACAGATCGCCATAGTTAATTGAAACGTTTAAATGCCGCATTTAATGCAGCTCTACCTGCGCGATAGAATAAGTCATTTATTTCCCATAATTAGCAACGCACTAGAATAACATTTAAATGCATTATATATATGTATATAAGGTAATGAATACGTTTACATCATCAAGCTTTTCAGAACAATATAACATAACATTACCATTGTTGTTCTGTTTAAACGGTTATGATAGTCTATTCGCGCCCGTAAATATAATTTTCGCGAATGGGAGAGAAGTATAAATAATAATAATATTATTACAAAAGATTTTGAGATAAAGTTTACTTCAAATTAACTAAGAAACAAAAGCATTCTATATATGATGTCTAATTTGCCATTCCTTTCTTAAAAATCCGATATTGTACGATTTGAGGAACTATATTAGATGTCATCTTTGTGATTATGATTGAAACAATCACCATTGATCTCTTCGCGCTCAATGATGAAAAAAACGCTCAATTTTCGAGGACATAAGCAATGTTATTAATGTACATAACGCATTCCGTAGATTTATGCTGTTTCCGTATAATCGGAGAAACAAATTCCGTCAGGAAATCGCGCTTTGGGGCACACATTCTGTTTGCGTATACTCGTGCCAGTGCACGTGTACGTAACGACACGCTGAACTCAAAGGGCAAAACGTTACCCGGATGCAAACGGCGCTCATTAGTACCTACGAGAATACATTAGGAGACAGCTTAGCTTAGACGCGCCTCCCGGCCGTCCATTAGCGGTATCGCACGTCTTGCGAATTACGCGAACGCTTATTAAGCCACCAAATTTCCGGATGACCGACGTAAACCTAAACGCGAGACGGAAAGTCCGACGTGGAAACGCAATTCATTTCATTATCGTTCGTTACAGTTTGCGGCGCGTTTGTGTCAGCGTGTTGCTTCGACGGGAGTCGGCCGCCGCCGCCGACGAGAATGGCGGCTTGTTCGCGAAACTTTCCGAGACTCGGAATAAACGTAACTTCAGAATCAGATAAGGTTTCTTCGAACCAATTAACCGTGTACTAATATCAAGAGAAATTTTGTTTAATATAATCATTAAATGTGAGAAGAGAGAAACATATATACATATTGATATATCCATGCGTAAATAAGATCGAAGCAAAAATGCTTTCAGCATCAAATAAAGCTTTTCTTTTTGCTGAAAGGTTTTTCAAAGCTCTTTCCTTCGTAAACACAAAAGCAGTGCGCTTTATTTCATTACAGTATATAGGGTCTAAAACCGAAACTTTATCTAGTTTGTTTAAAACTATTTTTATGTCTCTCTTTCTCTCTCTCTCTCTCTCTCTCCTTAATTTTATATATAAATACAAGGAAAGCGCTTGTTTTATCATAACGAACGCTGTTGTGCATCTTGTTTATGAACGGCGATGATTAATATAATTTATCATTGTCAGTGTTCTTATTTATAAAGAAATTCTCTGTAAAAAAATCTCGGGAAGACTCTCATAAATTGAAGCCTTAATAATTACTCGTCTCCGACGTGCGATAGTAATTAAGGAAGGTATTACACGAAATTTAATTACGGCGGATCGTTCAATAAAGAATCGTTGTACAAGGAAAACCGCATGCAAACGAGATCCAGCCCTATACAAAGGGGCGGATGATTATTAATTATTTCTGTACATCCTTGTAATAACGGCAGCGACGTTGCCCCCAACAAAGTACTCTCTTACTACTCACTGCAAGCTAATCGAGACTTCATAACCGTCGTGACGAGTACGATTTTATAATTATGTCTTTATTCGCATGTAGGGCTTTATTTATAATCCGTTATTACGAAAGTCTATTTGGTTCATTTTGATTATCATAATTTATATAATCTTTATTTGACGTTTTTATTCTTTAATTATTATTTAATTTGTGCTGATTAATTTAATCAAGAAGATTTAGGTATATCGAGAAAATATATCACATCAGTGTAAAAGAACAGAATACTATTTACAGTAAACATTTATATCCGTTGAATTTTGAGATTAAACACATCTTCCATAGAAAGAGAAAGAAAGAGAAAATAATTCGGTTGTCTCATTTTTGCGCTCTCTTTAATTTTAGTTAAATATAATATCTGCTATTGAAGATTTGACAATAAGGATATATATTAATCGGTAAAGTTTTTTTTCCGGTTAGTCTTATTTGATCTTTATTTTTTGAGAAACATTATATACTTAAGATATATTTTCTATATTTTTATGTCTTTAACATTTCGTCTATTACACTTTCATTCCAAAATCTCGTTTTACAAGTTTTATAAACGGTGCATGGTGCGAAAGTCCGTTTTCTATATATAGTACATCTTTATACGTCATGATAACGAGCGGAAGTTTAATTACACGCGGCTCTGTATAAACGTCTGCCATTTTTTTCTTTTTTTTTTTTTTTATTTTGTTGGATCCTCCGCGATGATCGCGCGGTAACTACATCGTATCGTCGTTTCCCTTTGAAAGATATCTCGCGCGTGGAAAAGATTGAGTCTGAGAAAAGAGAGCTGCAGGGACCGATTTCTTTGACATCCCGGTCGGAGGGATGCATTTGATCAAGAAAAACTCTTCGAGCCTCGTACCGTATTTAAAGATACATTTTTACTTCCTCCGCGCGTGCGCCTGAACGCGCGGAAACACGAAGCGGAAACTCAAATCGCAGCTCAAAAAGTTCGTCGAGAGCTAACTTTATACCGGTGAGGAAACAAGAAGCGCGTTTTTTCCGCCATTAAAATGCTTTCGTAGGCGGTACTATACAGCTTTTGACGCGCGAACCACGCGAGAAAAGTCAAATAAATTCTTTTTTTCCCTACTAAACGGGGAGAGAGCATTTGGTAAGCAATTTAAAATAATATCTTAATTCCTCGCGCTCGAAGAGCCACGATGTTTTCGTGCTAAATCGTGCCCAATCCGAAATTATTATTCTTTTAGCACGGTATTACAACTCGAATTGCAAAACGCGCGTACGCATAATCTGACGTATGTAGAACACAGAGGGAAATATTTGCGCGTCCCATAATGGACGTTATTTTAAAAAAATACGTTCTGAAAAAGCTTGCTTTTTTCATTGTCCATAAAAGAATTATATTCGCGAGCGAAATGAGGAAATATGGTTAACACATGTCCGGTCTCGTGAATCTTTTAGGGATGACAATGTTTTCTTTATACAAAAGCTCTAACGAAATATTACGAAAATAAATCATACACTTTCATCAGAGAGGGAAAGCCCTTGGCGACTTAATAATCATGACCTACAATCTTTCAGTTATATCTACGATTCATCCTGCAGATATATTGCTGCCCGTATAAAAACGGGTATTTTCTTGCCCATACTTGAAACTATAGTATCTCTTTTCTATAGAAGCACCGCTGAATACAATAATAGGGAGAAGTGGCTTCGTTTGAACGCGCGTGGTGATAACATTCATTTCCAGACTCAGCATTTATATTCCATCCACCGGAATATCAGATAAAAGTTGAAAGAAAGAATAATGGCGATCGTATATGAGGAAATAAAAGACCATAGAACATGTATACGTATTATACATTTCTCAACTCAACACTGTCAGTGAGATTACATTTACATGAATACATTAATAACAAATAAATTTAAAAATATATATAAATTGTCATGTCGCGAATAATACATTGTACTTCTACTGTTTTCTATTCAAAATTAAATACGAAGTTCTTCGTACGACTCTCAGCATAAACTCCTTCATCCGTTCGCGAATCCGCGCCATTCTCACATACGAATATCGTGACGTATCTTGTACCTATAGTCGCACGCACACGCTCGCTCGACTCGTAATTAATTCGAGGTGTCGAGTCAAGACGATGAATTTTCCTTGCCCCCCCCCCCCCCGCGCTTTTGTTTTTCACCCGACGACAGGTGTGATACAGACGTACGTAACACGGGGCTTTCTCTAGACGCCGAGTCGTCGAGGTCTCGAGAGCGCCAGAGCGCGCGCTACGTCTCGTGTAAGTTCGCACGAGCGCGAACAACACCACCCCGCGGATTCTGCTTCTTGTCTGCACGAAAGCGTGCCCTGCCCTCGGTAGACAAGAGATCGCAAATTGGTAAGCGCGCAATCTCCACCCGAAATCCGGCGGAATGTCGCGAAATAATTTCAACGTTGCGTTACTCTCTCTCTCTCTCTCTCTCTTTCTTTCTCTCTTTCTCCTGCTCCCCACTCCCCTCCCTTCCTTTTCTCTCTATTTAATACCCCTCGTGTCGTTGAGCAATCTCTTTCTCATTACTGGCGTTAAATGTAACCCCATTAATATAGCAGATTGCCGCTACATCGTTTTAATTAAATTTCGAAATTGCGGCGATTATAAAGATAGAATTAAAACCAAAAATCGTATGTCAAATGTACGCATGAAAATATCCAAAGTTCCAATTAATCTCGAATAAAACAATGTCGTAATTTTTGTACGTTTTTAATATATTATGGTTGCGTTTTGATATTCACTGCCAGTACTGACAATCTATAGTGCATGTGACGTAAACCATAGATTTTCAGTATTAGGAAAGAATATCGAAACACAGTCTTTATCTCGCCTGTGGCGCTATCGGTGATGACTATTATAACTAAAATTATTTAAAAATATCTTACATAAAATTTATTATAAAGAGGATTTAGAATTTTTTTGTAATACTGCATTTTTTTGGTATCACACGCACGCGCCATTGATAATACAATATTCTATATTACTATTGTTAATACAGCGATCTATATCAATTATATATAATTCGCCTCCAGGCGAATTTCTTATTTTAATAAAATAAACTTTAAGTTCATATAATTATGAAATAAACTTGATGCGTCTAATTATTGGTAATAAATAACATTGTCGAAAGAAATGTAATAAACCAGAAAACAGTCGTTCAATTTTGATAATGCTAGTATAAAACGCTGAAATTTAATGCATAATTTATTTTATACCATAAAAACGTGACTATATTTTTTTATAAGCGCCGATATTTCATGCACAATAAAATTTGGTGAAAAAGTGAAAAACGTTGTTTGATTATTATTATTTAAATCATTTGATCTCATAAAATCGAGTCAATTAAGTTAATAAATTTTGGTTTAGTGTTTTTCAATAAAAAATATGTGTTCGCTTTTATATAATAATAAATATGAGATAAAAATAAGAGTGAAATAACAGCAAATTTAATGAAGCAAAAAGAACTCGCATCAGATATATGACATAAATCGCTCGTGATAAGAAGGCTTTTTTATTGGCACAAACGAATGTTACGAATGTCTGCGCGTACAAATAACTGTTCGTGGCAATCGCAGGGAATGGATGATTAACGTAACGTCGTAAACGACAGATACGTCATTCTTTCTCGATAATTGTCTAGAATGAATTGGCAATATCGCTGGTTAGCCAGGCGTCCGTTTCCATCGACCGCGCACAATAAATACCGCAGCGTAGGAAATTACCCGTTCGCACGTTTTACGCCACTAATTCACGACGTGACGCTATTAGCTCATTACTGAATACCGCCGTGACATGTAACGGACAAAAAAAAACACTGACCTCGACTTTCTCCCGCGACTTGAAAATTACTGGCGATAATCGAGCGGCCCTTTATTCGCGCAGCGCAATGGAATGGGAGATTCGTCTATGCGACGCCGACGATTCCCGACGTTTGCCTTTTCCAATCTTTCATAAATGGGAAATGAGTAAATTAATATTATAATTAAATCCATTAATTTGCTCGCCGAGCACTCGTGATTTATAAGAGTAGATTAATAGACGTCAAAGGGGCTTAATTTCTTCATCACTGCAACAATTATAACGTTACAATCGTGAAGCAAAATGTTAAACTGCTCATTCTAAAACTTTCCTTGTGTTAGACGAAGTCATATAAAATCTTAAAAGTCTTGTGACAAAATATTAAGTTGCTTATTCTCTGTCGTAATTAAAATCTTAGGAAATATAATTCCGCACTTTGCTTGAAATTGTTCCACGAGCCACGTCAATTTTTAAATGAATAAGCTCGTATTACTCGGCGCGCGAAATCTCCGCGAAATCAGAGTCGCTTTCGGGAACATTCGGAATAAGAAAGATGAAAGGTGAGACAGCGATCATTAAAGGGACGAAGCATTAATGATACTTTGGTTCGCGTCCGCTCGCTTTGCTGAGAAAAGTGAGGGGACGTCCTGAAGAAAAAAAAGAGGCCGGGAGGAAAATAGAAGAAATGGAAGAGAGGGAGGAGAAGCGGAAACATGGCGGAGCCGCGGATGGAATTTACTGCTCGCGTCGGAAGTATTCTAAGGGGGTTGCTTCCACGCTGTTGGGTAGCAGAAAGTGGAAGCCGGAGCCTAGGCGGGTTTATTTCAATGTCTACTTCGGGCTCTTATAACGGCACGATTTCTTACGGCGCGACCGTATTGCCTGTCCTGAAATTGCTTTCCGCCGATAGCGCGATATACGCGCATCCGACTTGTGAACCGACTCCTCTTTATCGCGCAGCTATATATTTATAGCTATTAATATTTTATAATATCTATTATTTATTATATTAATTATAATCTATTTCATAACTTTTTTCATCGTATATCGTAATATGTTATTTATTATTCATAGTATGATTTATTAATTGAAGATACTTATGGAGATAAACTGATTTAATCTTTCGATAGTTATCTGAGATACATTAAACTGATGGATTGTGCAAAATTTCGCGGGCATTATCGCTGTTAAATTAATCTCTTCTTTCCGTACACAAATGTTTTGAAATGTTTTATCGTAGAGAGACAGGATACAAATTAAATGTTAATTACCATTGGAATCAATTTCAGAAAATAAATATACAAATTTATTACGAAGTGCTATAGAAGTCCTAAAAGAACGAATAAAAGTACTCGAACTTCGGAATAAATTGCGATATCTGAATTGGCATCTTTAGTTGTGTTTATTTTTCAAGTAGTGACAAAGAAAGTATATTCTTATTTTAATGAGAAAAATAAATTGGAGTAGACTTCTGATGTCAGTGGATATTCGTTAGACGATCGAATGCAATTAAATGGTATCAGGTGACGACGAAACGAAGTAACGGGAAAATGAAAAGGAAATAGTGCCGAGATCGATGGCCTCAAGGAAGCTTATTCAAAGGAAACTCTTAGCGAGACGTAAAATTAGAATAGATATTTCCAGATATTTTGCTCTTTTACCGAGATAACTGAGATATCGAAGTCGTGTTTGCTTGTTCCAAATATTACTCTTTACATTTCATCTTTATCTCTGTGTGAGCACAAAATTCAACAAGGAAGAAAGAACGCAATTGTGCATGTAACATACCTATAAAAAAGAATAAATATACATATATTTATACCTATATTAAAATAACATATTGTTGTGAAGAGACATGTGACATCATATGATTAGCGTGTAATTCTTTTTAGCAATTAATGCTAAGTTAATATTTATTTAGTTGTCATAAATATGCATCAAGAATTGAAAATCTAAAAGATTGGAAACCTGCATGAATCTGAATGATCAGGAAGACTAGTTAGTTTAATTAAGACGGATCAATATATTCTTCTTCTTCGCAACTTTTTCGAAAGAATGTTATCCTTTTAATTATTTAACAATCTATTGTAGCGATACAATTGCAGGAGCAATAGTCGTTAAAATTAGAACAATGCAAAGTGCAAGGGGACGAGCTAAAATAACCTTCTGCGCGCATGAATAAAACGTCTCGCTAAAGACCATTACGAGCTTAACGAGACATTTTCGTGGGACAAAAGAATTTTTTATTTAATCTGACGCCCATATCGAGACTATTGTCGGAGGACAATTGCGTTCCTTCTTCCTTGTGAATTTTCATAGGACGCGACATTAAGCATCGACATACCAAGCATTATTCTTTCAATCTTCTCCCTCGACTTTTTCGCATTATTTCTTAACGCGATTTTATTGACAATAAAGACGCTTGCATAAAATTTACAGAGATAACAGAAATTATATAATATTGCGAATAAATTGTAAGGCTAGTTTGAAGCTTTTTATAAATGATATTAATTGAGACGATGCGCAAAAATGATTTTCTTTTGTAGGAATAAAAAATAATACTCTTTTGCTAAGAAGTTTTTTATATTCGAGTATTATGTAACCTATATAACTATAACAGATACAATTGTCTGTGATATAATTTATGTAACGCATCGTTTTCTGTTCTAAAAAATTTTATTATTCTATTTCTCCGTCGAGATAATTGTTTAATGATCATTCAACGATTGTAATTCAGTGGACATCCAAATGTCGAGCCTTTTTTTAATGAGACAACGGAAAAACGGTTCCTTTGCATCTCTCGCGAAAAAAATCGCCTTTTTACGTGGTCGATTTAGTCGGAATGTTTATAAATAAAAGGAGGAAGGTCGAAACAAATCCTAGTTAATGCGTTCTTGAGGTATATTAGTTGCTTTCCATTTACACTAAAGTGATCTGTGTCACTCAGTTATGTGAGTATTTCATACTCAGGTAAGATATGTTATTTTGTATTTCTCTGCTTATTTTGGTGACAAAGCTATCGCATAATAATGCAGGTCCATACCTCACTTTTAATGTGAGTTTATTTTAGATTCATTAAAGCACATGGTCTCGATTGTGGATAAAAACTCAGTTGAATCTCACTTGCCAGCATGCAAAAAGAACGTGTATTTAACTGAGTTATGACGTTACAAGTGAGAATTAATTATCTGAGTTTTGATGTAAATGGAAAGCAATAACTGTTATCTTCGCGAGAAAGACACCGACCGCCACGCTGGGCGGGACCCTTTTCTTAAGCACACCAATTTCGGGAACTAAATATTTCTTTCTTCCAATTATCTCTCCCAGTTGCGCCGCGCGTCGCGTCCCGTCCTCAGTCTACCGCGGCGGAAGACGCGCCGTGGAATACCAGCGGCAGGCAGTAGGTTTCACCTTCAGCTTTGTATTCATTACGGAATCTCGTCAAGTCTTAACTTGAACAAATTGCCGAGCCAGGCTACTTCATGGCTCGCCATTTGCGCGCCTACGTTTCGTCCGTGTTACTCGCGTGCAGATGTATACGGGATACTAGTGAATGTAACCGAGCGAGAGATCGCTCCCGTCGTTAAAGCCCGAAAATTGACAACAGGAATGCTGTCGCTGTCATTGGACAGCGCGATTCCTCGTCCATCTCGGCTTCCGCGATGGTTCAGTTGAAAGGTCCTCGTCAATGCATACAGAGCCGTCTGTAAATAATTTAATGCATAATATAATTTGATAATGTAATTGATAATGCGAATACAATTTATAATTATCCGGATGTTCATCATATCCTAGATAGATAATTCTGCATTCCTTTCAGTAACGTATCAAACATTCTAAATCTGCACAAAAATATCAAGACTGAGAAATGTATCTTTTAAATGTTCATTTTATCTAATATATTATCGTATGAGATAACTTCAAAACCAATATTGACCAAGGCTTCTTTATTTTGCACACTTTGTATAAGTATTTGAGAAGTATGTGTGTGTAATCTTTTATTTTCAATCTCAAACACGAATAGTTCATTATCGCAGATTATTTCGGAAATAAAGCGCGCGGGACGAGCCTGCAAAATGGATCTGACAATAAGTCGCGACTAACAGCACCCGTGAAATTAGGAAAATCACGTTACAAAGACGACAATCCCGATTGTGCATCTTCTCGTGCATATTTCGCGACACGCTTTATGGAGAGATTCGCTTTATGACTACGTAGATCGCGTGCGTAAGTGTCTCGAGCTTCACGCACTATCAATTTTGCGTGAACGACACTTAGCAACCCGCACCTAGGGAGCGTCGTCTATCCTTATTGCTGCTGTTAAGCGATTTATGTCATCCATCGTGCGATGTGTGTAGTTCATAAACATAAAATTACGCCACAGTTGCAAGAAGATGTAAAAATGCTTCGGAAATCACTTTAAAATGGAATTTCTCGTAAAAGCGACATCATGGCAAACATACAATGTTCGCCAAAGAGATTTTTAGACGAATTTTATAACAATCGATATCAATATGGAGTACGTCGCTTTTACGACAATTAAATTGCATCTGGCACAGATAAATTTCATTGCGGCAGATAAATTTCATCGCGGTTTCACTTACTACGACAGAAAAATCATAACAAAGAGGACAAAGTGTTTTTTGATTGACCTTCGAGAAAACAGAGCGGAGGCAATCGCGCGTATCTCGTATCGGCTTTTTCAAGGAGCTTCCTTCGGGAAAGCGCGACGAATTTACTGCTGAGAAATCGCGAACGTATGTGCCGGTCATTACTGCGCTCCGATTTATGGCTATCCCAGGAAGAATACGAACGGCGCCGCCGGCCGCGTCCCATCTGCGGTATAAGGAAAGACGGAATGAGGAAAGGCCGGAAAATCCACAATACGCCCGTAACAAACTACATCCTGCCGCGCTTGCGAAGTCTCTGGGTTGCGGCTGCGTGGCCGGCATGAAAACGCTCGGCGGGCCCGGCCATATGTGTTCTCTCCCGAGCCTACTTCTCATTCGGGTCGTGAAGGAGATTGGAGCAGGAAGAAGGGGGAGAGGGAAGGGGGCAACGCATCCATATTTCTGCACAGCCTCCAGGTGAGACGAGTGGCGCGCGAGGCGGGGCTGGAAAAATGAAGAAGTGCGCCGGGAGAAACGAGCCATTGCGACGCTCGCGGCTTTTACTCGCGGATTTAGGGCGTACACCTGGAATTACCGAGCGCAAATACGCCGTGGTTATAGCTGATGAGATGAGAGCTTGGAAGACGGGGGGTGCGTGGAGTTTATTTATTTTTTTTTTTTAATAGTTTTTTAAAGGGTTTTCTTTACAACGCTATTACCAGGTACCTACACAGTATATATTTCAATTAAATATATTAATAACGTGCAGGTGTATAGAGGGGAAATAGGTATACGCGATTCATTCCGACACTACGAAATAAATTGCGATACCGATAATTGATATTTTGAAATATGAAGAAATTATTTTGTTAGCGCATGAGATTAATATTAATTTGTGTCAGAGTTTGCGTCGCTTGCTTTCAGACTTTATCTATTTGCGAATTGATTATAAATGTATGTTACACTCGATACGTTTAAATTTGTTCGACTGCTCTCCCGAATGGCCATGTATTTTATTTAAACATTCTTCATCGGTTTAGTCGTGAATGGAGTACGTATAAAGCAAAATAAATGTTTATATCTATGTGCATAAATGTAATATCTTTAATTTACCATTTAATAATTTGTATTTAATCAAGGCATATTAGTGTTAACACATATCGTGCATGATATTCCGGACTTTTAATTCAAATGTTGGTATTTTTCATAAAATTTTCACCTAAACGTGTCGCAATATCGCAACAAATCCTCTGGAGAATACAAATTAACGTCCGAGTTTTTATGTTCCGGTAAACTCGATCACTAGTAATCGTTGTAATATCAATTTTTAATTCGCCGTTGCTACAATGAGATTAATTCACCGACGAGGTGAAATTAGAGTTCATAAGTCTTGCGCCGCATAGTTAATGGCTAAAATCGTTTGGCGTGTAAAAAGGAGGGGGAGAAAAAAAGGAGGTTTTATCGCTCTCGGAGGATTTAACCCCAACGCTATTTCGACGTAACTCCATTATCCGAACGAGTTTCTCCCCGAATCGTTAATTTTCTCTGCCATCGATCCAAAATTCGCTCTCGTGCCAACTCTTTCGTGCTACTTAAAAATATATACACTCTTGCGGCAGTCGATCCAAATCGTGTCACGTCATCAGATTGAATAAATGAAGTGACAAAACACATGATGCACATGTAAATTATCTGAGAATTGTGTGTGTATCCACGTTTACCGACATCCAAATACTACTATAAACGAGGAAATGTATATACATATGATTATATCAGAAAGAATTATATATGTGCTAAAATTGTTCTTTAAATATTTATTATTGTTTATTATGTTTTAAAGTTAACAGAATTTTTCGCGTATATAGGCAACGCGATTTATGAGAAATCTAATAGACAACGCGGTATACATATACATATTATATGTTCGGTCTTAGAGAAATTAACTAAACATTAAATCACGCGCCCAGATCATTATAGCGGTGACATCTGCGAAATGTTTACTTTCATAATAGACAACGGCCTTTCGAAAGTTAGTCGGCATCGAACCATCGAATGTGGCACACGTAACAAAGAGACTATATACATGTATATTAAGAACGTTCGGAATATTATTATCGTAGTATGTTCCGTCCCTTAAATACGGCCGTTCCCTTAAGGAAGTGCCACCAGATTTAATGATAATTAACTCATTCTACATTCTATTCATCTCTAAATATATTGTTTATCGTCAATATATCGTTGAAAGCATATATTGAATCGACTCGTTATCATGTTATACATATAGAAACGAGTGGAACGCATTCGCGTTATCTGTCAGCCCAATATCCGCGATTTTCACGCAATTTACGTAACGAGAGTTGACGGATTTACATCTATGGAGCGTGGAATGCAACCCGCAGTTTTCCCAATTTCGACCCGCGCCGATTGTATCACACGACCCTCATAATTTTTCAAGGCTCACTCCGCGAAATAGCAAGTATATATATTAATCTCACGCTACATATACATACATATGCAATTGTCTATTACGCTTAGCATTGCAGATACTGTTACAGCGTATAATAGACACTCGCATATATGTAGCGTGAAATATGTATTCCAGCATTTCCTGCTACGATGATTAGATTTGCGTGAATCGTACAGCTTTAAACCATCTTGATAATTTTCATAATCCCGTTCCCCTTCATTTTAGCAATTTACTTAAATTTTTTGACGTTTTATTAAGTAAAATTTTACAAAATATTAATTATATTAATATTACATATTAAATTACTATCAAACATATTGATGATACATGTACGTTAATTAAAAACGTTCTTCTCATGTAGTCATTATAACGTTTCCTTTTTGTCATATACGCCAGTTTTACAAATGTATTCCTCGAATGCGAATAATCTGGCATAACTGGAAAAAAGCTTCATTTATCTCGATATAAGCCGCAAGAGGAAATTATCCATGATTTCTCGCTTTGGACGTCATAGTGCGATCTAGCAATTACAATTTAACGGGACGGGGAAACCTTATACGGCGAATACGCGTCGAGTGTTCAGAGAGCAATATTGTAATTCGTAGGTGTTCCCTCTCTGATTACGCGTTTCTGTAATACGCACGGTGTTCCGGGATCGTTAATTAAACCCATCGCGCGATTGATCGCGTTTCCCGCATATATACGCCGCGAAATGATTGCGGCGTACGAGTGCGCTCTGCGTCCCGGTCGTTCGTGGCCCGGTTGTAATTCAGATCGAGCCGTTTTTCTCTCGACACTTCGTGGTATCGATGGCACCGCGCCGCGCCGTTACGAGAACGCGTCGCCGCGCCGGGCCGATGGATCCATGCATGCGCCGCGCCCGGACGTATCATCAGCCCCTATCGGCGGCGCGGCGGCTCTCCCAATTTTCCAAGCGCACTCGCGCGACGACGAGCCCCGACGATAGCCCCGGATAACCGTCGATGGTTTTTCAAGAGACCCCATCCGCGTCGTCGGGCTCTGCGGTCGCCGGTTGGTCAAAATGCCGAAAATGAACGCGAGATTCTCGTTTCCGCGCAATAAATCTGCGTCGCTCCGATAACCCTTTGGGAACATGTGTCATGGGCTTCTAATCTCCCGGAGGCTTTTACTCGTTCAGAGATAGTCTTGATATAATATGTTCGCATATTCTTGAAAGATTCTTATTGTTAGTGAAAATGTATAGTAAGTCTATATATATAAAATTTATTTCAAATTCTCACTCAAAATTGTAATTTGGCAGTTTATTTCATTCTTCCTCTGAATTGAGGACTTTGCGAGATAATTCTAAATTCTTGATCTTTTCAGGCGCAATTCTTTGCGGAGACTCGATAAAAAAATAGTTCATTATAATTCAGAAAAGTTTAGGAAATGAGCTACAAATATGTATTATCTGCATATTAATAATGACAAGAAGTTGGTATACGTTTGTCATATTCGAATGAGCAATTGTACATTTTGTTTGTCATTAATAATTAACAGATTCGATCATTTCCAACAATAACTCTGCCATTTAATCTTCCGCGCCTTGTGACAAACGTCACGGCATTAAGGAGATAAATTTGTTATGGCCATTATCACGATAAACGTACCGTTCCTCGGTTTTCACGTTTATCTCCATTCGTTAACAAACATCCACCTCAATTCGCGATCGGATATATATGTATGCAAGCCGCGGTGCGCGGTTTTACAACGTTACCGCACGTAAAATTCGGACGAAGGGAGGATAATGCAAATCGCTCTATTTAGGTACAATATAATATTGTTTGTTCTCGACAAATGAATTTTCCATGGATGTGCGCGCGTCCGTATAAATCACTTGTTCGATCGCGTATAGCATGCCAAAATAATGCGCATTCTATACCGATAATCGCGGTTCACTGGCACTTAAGTATGCAGCGACAGCTGATGAGCCTGCCTGCAGGCTGCAACGCGCCGCATTCGTCGTGGGCTACCGAATATTGATCTCCTATTCAGCCGGTTAAGCCACTTTTGTGAGATATCGGAAATTAAAGACTTAGAACGTTCAGCAAAAACTCGCTAGTTAGTAATAACAATAATAATATTTCGCTGTAATAGAATTATCGATAATATTAATATCAGTAATGTTATTAAACACTTATTTAAAATAATTAACAAGATAATAATATATAATACCATTAACGGTAATATTAATTTCCGTATAGTCATGTCTATCCGCTAAATTTTAATGACTAATTAACGAGTAATATATTTCTTTGCGAATTATACGTCCATTGGACCTAATAAGAAAATGGAGTTCACATATAAGATACGCGTAAAACACAATCCCATTTAATTATCTGTCAAATAATAGTCCCCGGTCACGGGACTAGATAGAGAAATCCAATTTGCGAATCGTAGCCGGCCGTAATAGACATCGGTGCTCTCATAAAATAAATGGTCCTCATATTGAATTTCTCGTTGCGTGCCGGACGCGCATTTTTACGCGGGGGCGAGCAGAGCGCTTCAGCTCACGCACTGGCAGAATGCAATATTGCGCGACTGTAAAGAGACCGTTTGTTTGCTTTTCGAGAGGATGCGCCGAGAGCCGTTATCGTTATCGCCCCAGGAAACGGCCACTTTCGGGCTCTCGAGGGGGGCGGTATTTTGGCAAAAATTCCGAAAGTTTCGGGCGCCAACGCGCGACAAAGATAAACCTCGCTTCTCCCCCGTGTTGTCCATCGCGATTACGGTGGAGCCGGCGCGAAAAGATATGTTGTTTTTTTTTTTTTTTTATCATCATTGTCTTTCATCGTCCTCTCTCCACTACAATTTAAGGTTGATTCACACTAACCGGCACCGACCTGCACGTTCCGTCAACGGAACGTACCGACATTGACAGACATTAT
Source organism: Temnothorax americanus (assembly GCF_048541705.1). NCBI lineage: Eukaryota > Metazoa > Arthropoda > Insecta > Hymenoptera > Formicidae > Temnothorax > Temnothorax americanus. Next base: position 2,717,262 of record NW_027509421.1, on the reverse strand, counting down.
CGCAAAGAATGTTTTGATGGTCCGTGTCGGAACGTGATGGTCCGTGTCGGAACGTGACGGTCCGTGCCGTATAGTGTGAATCAACCTAACACGGAAAAAACCCTCAGCCGCCTGCCGAATTAAGCTTGATTCACACTATACGGCACGGACCGTCACGTTCCGACAACGACACATACGTTAGACAAGGATACCTATTGTCTACATCCTTGTCTAACGTACGTAAACGTACGTGTCGTTGTCGGAACGTGACGGTCCGTGCCGTATAGTGCGAATCAAGCTTAATATCACACTAGGCCGTATAATGTATCACGTCCTTTATCATCAATATCATTTATATCATCATCACCATCGTCACCGTCAATGTCAACTATACCAGCATCTCCTTCATCTTTAAGAGCTCCAACTTCATCGCCATCATATTACGATATGTCAATTCCAATGCCACATCTCAGTGAACAAACAGATTATACACAGAAAATGTAAATTTAATAACAAATGTTTACCTTAAACAAACTGCAAGTTTTTCTGTCGGTGAAATTGCCTCACGAAACGACGTATTTTCTTTTTGTATAATCTCGCAGGTTCAATTAATTTTAATAATTCAAAAAACTTGCATTGCGGCATTCTAAAATATTGGTAAAATTTGTCTTCATATTTTAATAAATTTTGAAATAATGTCCAATGCTCTCCTTCAAGTTTTCTTTCTTTTAATATAGGATGTACCCATTTTCGATTCTTTTTCTTCATTTTTTTCACTTTGCCTTCATCTTCGTCTAAAAGTAAGGCCAGAAGGGCCAATTCATCATCGCTAGATGATCAATCCATTTTGTGGTTATAAAACTGATGACGGTTATAAAACTGACGGTCGAGTGCCGAAGCAATCTGAATATACGTAAAATTTGTCGTGCCGGTGCCGGTACGTGTCGTTGCCGGAACGTGACGGTCCGTGCCGTATAGTGTGAATCAACCTTAACTCGTGCGATTTGCGTACTTCTGCGCCTCCCCTCCGTAGCATCAGGGCAACGGATCACGTTTTCCCGCGGGACGGAGATTTGTTTCCAGAAACAATGGCTGTGCAGCCGCGTATAAGCACACAAATTCACGTTTGAGAAAATAAAAGCGACGCGATACCGGGCGGGCGATCAAAGATTTAACCTCGCCGCCGGAAGCCATTTGAGTCACCTCGCGCGAAACGTATCGATGTTAAGCTGATATATGTATATTTGCGACTGGCGGCGTAGGTAAGTACCTGAAAAATTCACGCGAGAGAATTCGCGAGCCGGTGGTGGCATTTTCGCGTTGCGAGAAGTGAAATTTTTGATATGGGAAGTGAATGAAACGCGAATTGGAAATTGATCAGAATTATTAGCACGATGTATTTATCTCTTTCCGCGGCCGGATACCCGAAATCGCATTATATTTTCGTGCGGCGCGCGCGCGCGCGCGCGAGATTCATTTTCCAGCAATTTCCGGGCAACATTTATTCGCCGCACGTGTTCGTGGGGCACCACGTTCTCCGCGAAACCTCAATCACGCGTTAGTGCCATTTGTTCGATAGCCGATCGTGAATTGACTAGTACTAATTTCGTACATGCCAAAATCCGTACTTTGATTTCCCGTAATCAGTGAACGCATTTGCATAATCGGAAATATTTATTTAGCTATCTTTGCTTTATCAATTATCTTATATTTTCTACACATCAATAATCAAGAGTTTAAATTAACATTTTAGAATTAAAATACTTTTAATTCTGATTCATTGTTTGATTAAATGTTTCATTAAATACAGCCGAGCAATATTTTGTAATGTATTAAATAATAAAAGGTATTGTTTTAATATAATTAAATGCAATTGCTTTTTACCGATTAAAACTTATTTATATGAAAAGGCAATAAAATATACAAAAATCTGTAAAAAAGTCACGCATTAAATTTCCATTTATTTCATATAAATTTGCCTGTTTTAAATCTGCGTATTTACGCGTTTTCCGATTTTATTCCTGACTTTTAAATTTTGCATTTGCGCATTGCGAAACAAAAGAAGTATTATATCACTAATAAAATATACTGAGAACATTATAGTATATATGATACAAATATAAAGCGTACTATATATTCGCAACAGTAGCGTACAATTATTTCATTACGGACATCATATATACATGTATATACAATAAAATATAACATCATAATTCTAACCGCATCATTATTACCTTACTTATATACATAAACCTCGTTTATTCATACATTTAGCGGAAGTACAATATATTTCTAAAACAAACGAATTATTCTAATACTTAGAACCATATTTTCCATATGTAGCACTGTTTATTTTAGCGACTCCCAGTCTCAATGTAAAACTACACGGACGTTATTTTATTATCTTGCGTGCATTGAGAGGAGTGCCCGTTCTCTATTTGAAATTTTCGGACGTATAGTATATCACACACGGCTAGAATGGATCGCGAACGACGATAGACGAGCGCACGGCTTATATACAGATGGTACGGCATGGGCTCGGCTACGTGAGCCGAAGTTTATGGCAGAAGAATAAGCTCTTCGGGTTGACGTGTCCTTACCCATTCAGGAGTAAAGGGTGGCCCGAATAAAGCCAGGAAGCATCTGACGTATCCTCCTTAGAGTTGATAGGCTATCACGGCGAGGTTCTCCTGTTGATAGACGGGCTATGGATTATTCAATCCGTACAAAAATATGGCACGGCTGACGATAAAAGTAATCGATATAGCTTTCGCTAAAATATAGCGCTGTGATAAGACCCCTTTAATAATTCCATTGGGGATTATCGAAAGGATTATTTGTAGTAATATTACGAATTTTATGCGTTGGAAGTTGAACTTTCTCGTTTTATATTAATGATAATTTTATTTATTTGTCTCTTAATTTATTTATTACGTATCTCGTTGATTATTTTTGGGTATAATGCAATAAGGATGCCAAGAAATCAAAAACTTGTAGCACCGCGATGAGTTCTTATAAGAGGAAAAAAATATTATTTTGTAAATTTATCAGATTCTTTATATATGAACACGAAAAATCTGCTAAATCGTTACATGGTACGGACATTTAATATCTTACTTACGCGATATTTCTTTTCCGATATTTTACGTCGCTGGTATTATGTGTCGAACTGAAGCGAAACTATACGCCAAATTTACAAACAATTTGTCGATCGATATATAGAAACGCTGCAAGTTCTGCTATCGGCGACGATCGTTTCACGGCGTTTCAAAGAAGGCGCGCGATAAAGGAACAGTCGTCTTTATATCGGTTCACGAATCGAACGTTTGGACCGTCTCGTGCAATTTTTCGCATTCTTGTCGAAGTTTAACCACAAAAAGAGGGAAAAAAGAGAGGTAGAGAGAAAAAGAATGAGAGAAAGAGAACGTGGCAACCTTTGGATATAAATTCGTGCGCGACGCGTTGAAAGAACGGACGCTTTTCAGGATTCGTAGAACCGTGAGGACGGCGTTTTTGGTCGACGCGGCGGTTCGGAATAAACGCGTTGTCGCATCGAAGCGAATGCGGCAATAATGTTCAAGTTTGTGCGGCACCGACGACGGTAAAAATCAGATTACACGTGGAAATCTATAGTTGGCGAACTTGCGAGTCGGCGACGCTCGTCGGCGGACAATATCTTCGCCCGTTCTCGTTCCGCGTACGTTCCTATACCCGGGCAAATATCATAAAACGCTCGATGTGTTTTTCAACACTGCCCCCTGAGGGAAGAGGCTTGCTAGATGCCAGATAGCGGCGTATAACGTCACGGATAATTGACGCTGAGCGACGGAAGATCTATAGGGATCGATAGCGAAATTGCCGAAAAACATCTCTTAAAGACGCGGAGGGAGTAAGATCTCGAGCATCATTTATTATCAGCCGTGACACTCTGCTCGAAGCCGAAGAGCGAGCTTGTGTAACAGGAAGAACGTTGTTCACGTTGAGCAGTTTATTAATTGCAAATTAATTTTTGCAACAGCCTTCGAGTTACAAGCTATTAAAAATAAACGTTTTATCATACGTTAATAATTTTATTATTTGTGTGGTATCAAAATTATTTATTTCCAGAATAATTGCAAGTTTAATTACTAACATTTACTGTTAAACATTGATTGGCGCTAATAAATGATGGTTTTCATGTATTTGTTTCTTCGTCTCTTCGATTTAAATAAAAGATCTATGCTTAATAGTGTATTTCGCAGTCACAGACTGTATATTTGATACAGCAGCATTTGTTATGATTGTTGTGATGAATAATTCTTGAATTTTATTAAAGAGCTCAAGGAAATTTTATAAAAGGAACGACAATGTGAAACATACGCTCCTCTTTAACATTGTAATAGCGAATTTGCAGTTTCATGGATCAGATGGATCTACAGGAAATTATTTTTAATTCAAGTTCTTCGACATAAACGAGTTGGAAGAAATTATGAGTGCTTGTATTTATATAATACAATATTTAAGTAAGAAAAAAATAACTTTGCCACAGATATCCACGAAAGAAACGAATTCATAATGATTATTTATACTGTTATAAGTCGTACGAATAGGGGGATCAAATATCAGTTTTAGATCCACCTTTCATAATCAGACTTCGCGTGACAGTAATTTCAGTTGCTTCGTTTACGACGGTTCGTCGAAAAACGCGCGAGGAAAAAGAAGACGATGAGTAGAGTCGGCGATAAGAATTGCGCGAGAAAATGTTGTCGCGAGCTTGTGCTATCGTACAGGACGTCACAACGAAAGTTCGTCTCTTATCGGGGGACTTGCGGTTGTTCGTCGCGAAAGGAACCGACGCGTTAAGCGCGATGATAGTATAGTGACGCTAAAAGACACATGAGAGTATAAAACATAAAAGAAGGAGAAAAACGTAAGAAAGGAGGTAGGATCCTTCCTTACGTTTTTTCTTTTTTGCTTACGATTTACTGTTTTATGTGTCGTATATTGCACATGTAATATATCGATATTGCCTGACATATTGGAACCAAAACAATGTGAGTGGCAGATATTAATATAATCGTTTACTACCTCTAAATTTATCTCGCTGAACAAATTAACGATTAACCATATTTGTTGCATAATTATTCTTAAAATACGCGCAATATGGCATGAAAACGCTGGAGAGAAGCTTTACATGTCAATCAGATTTTATTTGGTTGTAACGAGAAGTTAAAATAAAGGATATTGCATTAAAACTTTTGCAACTTTGCGCCTGCATTATTTTTTTTTTTTAAGTGTCCTTTTTTCTCAAAAGGGAAATGCTTTTAACGCTTTAATGCGATAAGTAGTAAAAATATCGCGATGAAAGAGATCTACGATCTCTATAATACGAAGGGCTGAAAAATAAAATGGATGTGGATAAGAGATACGATAAAATATTGGCGCTATCTTAATATTATACAGAGAAATAAGCAAGAACAATGTATTAATGAAATGTACGTTACGTTGTAACTTATTATTACCTTTTTATTAAACATTATAACTTTACGGGGCTCTGTAAAAAACATGTGTAGTAAAAATTTTCATACTCGTGGAAAGTCTGTTCCCCACCCTTAGCATGTTAAAAATATCTAATTAACTTTGCTCATAGTTTTTTACTTTTACATATTAAATGCAATATATTTATATATTTATATATAATTTAATTAATTTATAATTGAATCCTGCAAAAATTAAATTTGCGCTCTGAAATAATTAAAAATTAGCCAAATAACATTTTGGATCAATTTGCAAGATTTTGTGTAAATTTTAATTCACCATTTTAATTCCATGGTACGATATTAAATTATTTTGTTGAACCAACTGTTTTTTTCGTGTGCATTTTAATAACATAATAATCAAGGTAAAATACGAAAGTTTTAGCTTGCATTTTCGAACAGGCTGATTACAAAAATGTGTACGCAAGAATGTTTCTTGATGAACACGGGTAAAGAGGTTGCATCGGCAACGTTAACATTTGTTGACGTATCATTTCCCGAGTTTATCGTTGAATGTAACATAAAGCTAGGCGTACTATTAAACGAGGCGGCGCCGTGGAAGTATTACGGAAATATTAAGGTCGCGCAAACAGAGAACGAGAGGTGAGCAAATAGAAGGAGCCAAAGGACTGGGGGATATGGAGAGCGGTGTTTGAAGGATGGAGGGACCCGTGGGTTGAAGGATGCGTTGTGCCCAAGAGGTTGAAGACCGGAACAAAGACCAGAGAGAGAGAGAGAGAAAGAGAGAGAGAGAGAGTGAGAAAAGAAAATCGGATTAGGGATCCTATCTCCGTGTGCGGCGTCAAGTCAGCGCACTTACCGCCGAGACGTCGAATGTTAAGGCATTCATTATTATTCTTAGAACGCCGAAGCGTGGCTTTCGAACTCAAATGCTATAATCGTATTATGCAGGAAATTGACACGAAAGTATTTATCTTTTCTAAACTTTTAAATTACTCCCAGTTGCATTTCACGTTTCAAATATCTGGATGTTGCACGGATTACGGCTTTGCGAAAGAGAAAAGTAATTGTGATCCGATATATGCCGACTTAACGTCTCCTCGCGGAAATAAACAACTATATCTATCTAAACGGAGTTCTTCGGATATCGTAACTTTCATAACAATGGTCGAACGCCTATATATTATCAGTTTGGGAGATCGGAACGTCCCCTTTATAACCCACTTCGTTTAACGCGCAGCTTGACGAGAAAGAGAGAAAGAGAGAGAAAAGGAAGAAGTGAGAGACAAGGCAGATAGAGAGCGGGAGTCGCAGGGAAAACTGAGCGACCGAGAGTCGAGAGTTGCCAAGTCGGATAATGGCAAAGTTATGGCAGAGTAGCGACAGTCGGGGGACTCTTCGGTACATCGCGAACAACGATGCTAACGATCCCTTAAGCCGCAGACGATCGCTATCCGGGGTTTTCCTTGCGCGCGCGTATCGGCGGCGCGAATTTCGTTGCCGGGAACAGTTACGATAGGAAAAAGATTGCCTGCGCGATCGAGTATAGATCTTCCGGAGAATTTTCCCGCTCCGGGAGAACGCGCGCGAGCTGCACCCCGATAAGTGAGTGGAGCTCGTTTGTCGTCGCAATCACGCGGAAGTTGTAAACATCGTCGGCGACGAGGCTGATAAAGAAATTTTCGCGCAAAATATACAAGATGAACATAGAATAGGGACAAAATGCGCGGCGATCAATAGCGGCAACGTGCTTCTTTTTTTCAGAACTTTCGGAGAACGATCAATGTTTAATTAGAAAGTTATTTAACACCAGTGATGGGACGCGACGGGTTTCAAGAGATTCAAGAGCTTCAAAAGTCTGTTGATAAAGTTCTAGATTTAGTTTGCTTCGAGGAGGTTCTTTGTATCCAGTGTTTTAAAGAAATTCCAATTAGAGGCGTGTCTGTCAAAAGTATGTTTAACATTGATGTTCAAAGTCTTTGGATAAATAATGCGATAATATTTACATTAATATCGTAAAATAAAAGAAAATGGTTATTAAAGAAGAATAATAATAAATTATGAGCAATATTTGATTTTATCTACGGTGCTTTTATTGCGTATAAAAAGTTCAAAATATTTTTGTTTCAAGGTACGGACAATCGCGAAAGCGGATAAACGCTTTCGCGTATATGTAGATCGATCTTTCGTCGTGCCCGGCAAAATATCTCCGCGAGATTATATCGCAAAGCTTCAAATAACAGGGAACAAAGGCCCTATTTGGCGGAAACGCTCGCGCGAGGCAATCTCACCCGTCCGAATTTTCTTCCTCCGCTAAACATTGTATATGGCGGCCATTTCTGCTTACTTTTCACATTTTATTTCTATGTTACGTCGCGGCAAAGCGAAATTCCGAGTTCTGTGGCGTAAGTACTTCAACGAACATGACTGCAAACAGAGACTCTGTATTATAATAAAATCTATCCATCTTCTTTGTGTACATGTGTATACCAAACTGTTTCAAAGATATATCAGGATGTCCTCTGCACCACAGGCGCAATTCGCAGGACTCCATTATTCTTTTAAAGATTTTCAGTTTTCAGAATTTGGACATCTGAATAATTAATCTGCGAATTAATTTGCGAAACCCAGTCAAAACTAATTAAAAAATAAAATTGTTTTGCCCGTTTACGCAAATAATTTTGACAAAGTTATTAACAGTGGCAATCTCTATTTTGCTCTTGCTGTCGCACTTTGCTTTCCCAGCGGATTTTCCATCCGATAATATCACGAGCGTGTGAAAGAAGTTACTCTGTAAGCTTCTCTCAAAAATGCTAAAGTTTTATTCGCGCGCGAATACTCCAGGATGAGCACGGTGCGAGCTAGTTATTTTTCGGGTGTGGAAATTGATTTGAGCAGGTACGTCGAGATTCCTCATAATTTATGGACTTTAAATGCGCAACCCGTGGTATTGATCGATTTCGATCAGGCTATAGAAAACCGGTGACTTGTTCCCCGCCCCAATTTATTATGACTGAATAGATATAGGTCAACGGTCTTTCGTACTGGTATGTCGGGGCATGAAGGGAGATGAAGAGAGTGGCCCGGAAGTGTTGGTCTATCGGATTATCAGACTGTCGCGCAAACCCGTAGGAACCCGATCAGAGATAACTCGCGTTCGTCTGATGGAAAATTGAGAAATGTGCGAATCTGCGAAAAATAATGGAACCATTTGACAATAGAACGTCTACATTCTTTTAGATTTTTACAGAATTTATGATAATTTATGACCAGTATTTATCCTTATATTAGTAAGTTTTCTAAAATAAATCTCTAATTCTTTTAATAATCTTTAATCCTTTAATATTGTATATCTCTCTTTCTTTTTTATTATTTTTCCTTTTTATTCCAATTAACACCTACGTATTTTTATTAAAATATCGCAAATCCTAGGATTAAACAGGGAACCCAGATCTAACCGAATAACCAATTACCATCGCATGTTTCCCGAACGCGCGCGCATGCGAGATTATGCGCGCCAGCCAGGAATAATATATAAGTAATCGGGCAATTCGATGGAATTAGTTTGACGTTCAACGCCAGCGGTGAAAATTGCTGACGAATGCGACGTACAAATATCAAAACCGATATCAACGAGAGAGAGAGGTATATCTCCGATGACCGAGAGTAGTCTCTCTCGTGGAGTATATAGTTTACACTGACCGCCATGAAAATTTCCCTCGGGACACGAAGTGCAAAGTACGCAACGTGGCCGTTGCTGCATGCGCGGCCGATATACGGCACTCGGCTTCTCTCATCGCACCGCTCCCAATTTATGCCGCGGAATATATACATGCGCCTCCACGTGCAATCTGCCGGGATTTCGTTACTCGGCGAAACGATCTATCGGCGTGTATATATATATCGCGCGGCCGGTAATCATCGATTATATACGCGGGCTACTTACGCGGAACCGCGCGCGAGCAAAAGGATGATGAAAGGCGATGATAAATTTAACATCGCGAGGAGAAACGATTCGTTAGCTCGCGGCTAAAATGTATTCGTGTTATCCGCGAAAATCGAACGCCGCAGAGAAACCCCGTTTCATCGAAATACTCCGCTGGAGGTATCAAGAGACACGGTACTGTCTCGCGCCAAGTACATCTAATTATTTCTAATTAACATCAGCATGCACGCTGATCTATTAACGATTCGCGAACATGAAATCAGAACGTGGCGGAAACGATATCTGCTATCGACACTAATTATAATCCTGATTAATTATTTTCTTTTCTCCTCGATTCCTTCTCTATTTCTCCTTCTCGTTTCTAGCGGTAACGTAAATAGAAAGCGAAGATTATTGATCCGCGAATCAGGAAATCCAATTAACAACAGATATCAGAGAACGTGAATAGATATAGCGGAAAAAATTTATGCTTTTTTTCTATCTCGATCAGACAAAAAATACATCGAGTTTATGAATGGGTAAGCCTAATATTTGATGGACTTAGGTAAAAGATAGCTTCGGGAATTAACCGCATAATCCTGTCGTGCGAAATCCCATATTAGATCGAATTAAATGTGCGCGTGTGTGCACGTGGAATGCAGTCATCGCCGATCGGCGAGTGCGCGACGGGGTCGGAAAGGGCCGCGGTATACGGTCCACATTTTACGGTTAAAGCAGCGGAGCAGACTCCGCGGCGGGGTTATCAAACGTGTTAAACTACGTAATTCCGCACGGAGCATAAACTTAATGCCCCTCCCCCTCCTCCTCCTCACTCTCCCTCGTCCTGCCCCGGCGAGCGCCTGATGCCATATCCCGCATGTGACAAACTACAATATATGCACGATTTGCATGCAAATGTCGCGCTCGCGCGCCATCAGTAAAATTTTCTTTTTTTTTTTTAACCGCGCCGTCCTATCCGCCGCGCCGTTACGACTGAAATACGCGCTGCGCGAAATCCGGCGCGACGTTAAAAATCTTCGGGGACACGCTAATTCTTTTGCGAACTTAATATATATTAATGCCGTCCCCGCGCGGAGGGAGGGGGGGGGGTTGAAACGACTTAAGACTCAAATTGACCCTCTTAGAGAGCCACACATACTCGCGTAATCGTCGGTTATCAGCGGTCCGACTATTCCCGAGCGCGCGGCTATAACCGCGCGCTCCTTCTTTTTCCCCCGTACAAAAGTACGTAAAATGTCTCCGGGTGACGTTCAAGGAACGTTTATAAAGTTAAACTTTGAAGTGGAAATATATTTTAAGGGTTCCACGCGTCTCTCTAACTTTCGAGTGGAAAGATTTAAGTGTGCGCGGCGGGGCTTGGGATTCTTCATTCCGCGTTTCTTCATTCCCCGCCGCGTTAAGGGGGCCACAGACAGAACGCGTCAAGCGTCAAGCAGCGAGCAGCAACCCAATCGGCGAAGTGATATCAGCAGTGGCGTAGAAAATATCGCCTCGCTGATTGGTTGCTGCTCGGTGCTTGACGCTTGACGCGTTCGGTCTGTGGAAGCCTTTAGATATCGTCACGTCAAAGTTCGTCCGCGGCGTATTCCACGCGGATAGCCCGCGCGGTTATCAAACGCGCTAAACTATAACGTAATCCGAGCTTAATGTCTGCCACTCTTCCGCGCCCCCCCCCCCTTTCTCCCGCTGCACGTCGCGTACCTCTCACCCCTCTACCAGATACCTATATAACTTAGTTTATAGGTGCATGACGGGACATGCTCGTACATTCATGTCTCCGTATGGTTGCCACAATCGGAGGGTACAGCTCGGATAATCGCTCGTGCTTTAGCGAAACTTCTCCGTGGGAAATTGCCGAAACTCGAGGGGAAAGGCGAGGGGAGCGAGAGGGGTTATCTCGAGGAAGGAAAGCGCTATCGTCGCGGCATATAGCGTGTATCTCTCTTCTTACTTACGTCCGTGCGTTGGCAACCGTCCCTATTTGGCGATATGAATCTTATCGGTTTTACGTTGTCTATTACACCGCGACAACACAAGTTACACAAGTTTACGCGACTCAAATCTTCCCCCCCCCCTTCTGTCCGACATACTATCGCAAAACGGACAAATAAACTTTATCACTTTCCGGGATGTGTGCCGGGGTCGCGACGGACGCGATCGCGTAAACTTGGCCGGAACACGTAATTGGCTCTGACGCCAGCTGGACGCCGGTATATGGTAAAAGTTTCAGGTAATCAACGGCATATCGCGGATTTGCGACTAATATTAAATGCAAATCGGATTCGCCAAACTGCGTCTCTCCGAAATATCAACTTAATCACGTGACTCCCGCTCGTACAATGGACACGATATGCGATTTTGATAATTACGTGATCGGACGCAATGTGAATCCTCCATAAAGCCAGCGCGTATCGTACGCGTTATCGTTGCGGATCGAATTATTTATGCGAGATCTGTGAAGAGAGCGATGCAAAAATGAACTGTATACGCTCCACAATTTGTAGGAACTATTTTAACCCTTTGAGTGCCGATGACGAGAATTCTAATAGTTATTTCGAACTTTGCGTTCATTAAAGCCGTTAAGTAATTTTTTTTGCAGCAAAGTGTAAGAGGTTTTTAGGTGGGCTAAACATGATTTTTGAGTCCGATTTACAAAATGTTACCTCCAGAAAAGAGATATGGCTGTCAGAAAAATAAAAATTTTCGAATCTTTTCGTCATCAGATATTTTGGTTTTATAATGATTTTAAAATGATTGAAATAAGGTTATATAAATACGTTTTAGTAGTTTTTGAATGTGCTGAACAAGATTTTGAAGTATTAAAAAAAAAATGTTTACAATTTTGACCGAAAATTTTTTTTTTTTATTTAGCTTGAAATTCGTTATCAGCGCCATCAAAAATATTTCTGTGGGTATATTCCACTTCACGCATGATGCGCATAATGCATGAAACGAAACGCACCCTACATGTCAACTTTCATTAATTTTCTGGAATCTTTTGTTTTTGGCATTTTAGGATCACTCGAGAAAAATGGTGTGGTACTCAAGGGGTTAAATATAAAGTTGCGTCTAAAGTTAGGTTTTACGCATCGTGAGTTTTTTTTTTTTTTGTGTGTGTTCCGACTACATACGTCTTTGACGTACACATCTATCAATTCCATCGATTCCAATTATTCCACAAAGAATTTCGCTGCATGTTTCGTCAGTTCCGGAACGATCCGCCGCAGATGCGCGATCGCTCGATGTCAAACGCGTTGTATGCGAATGAAATAAACGGAGCGGATTATGAATCGCAGCATCGATTCCGGTGCCGTCGCATATCCTCGCGCTCGCGAGACGCGGCTTCGCGGGCAATTTCTTCGGCTGGAAAACATCGGCACAAGGTAACGCCCGGAACAGCGGAAAAATGATTCGCCCGCGAACGACGCCGACGCCGACGTTTTATACGCCGGGCGAAAATGGCATATGCGCGACGACGCGGGCGAATCGAGTTGTAACGCGGCTGTGACGCCAGACTCGGGCGCGTTGTATAACGCGTAATATTTAATCGGACGAAACTTCGTCATCATTGTTATTCCGTATCCTGGGACGCGTCGGCGCACTATTCACCGGTCGGTCTGTGCGCCGTTTTGCGCGGTAACGTTATTGCGACGCATTACTGAGACGACGTATGGAAATATTCCGCGTAAAAGCGTTACGCGGTTCCGCGTTCGCGCAATTAGTCGAAAATTGGAGGCATTAATTCAATCTGCCAGTCTATCGTGAAAGCTTAAACCGACGGGCGGTTGAGGGCCCTCTGATAAGATGAGGTATATCAATCGATATGATGGGTTGTCCAGGATAAAACCGTTTAAAAACGAATCGGAACTGAACAATTTCCCCATATCCGGCACGCCATCAGGGTGCTCGCTAATTTTAACAGTCAGCAAATAAGAAATTAAATTCTACTCTCGTTTCATGATAATTATATAAGCTATACTTTTATTTTTATTTACACAGATAAATGGAAAAATGAAAATTTTATTTCGGGCACTCTTTTCTGTAGATGAATTTCACTAAAATAAAATTTAAATACGAGATAACACGTGCGTGGAAATTTGGACGAATTGCGCGAGGTGTCTCCGTGGAGATTTACGAATTTATAAATTTTCTGAAACTCCATCATTATGACGTATTGTATGGCTGTCCAAATGATTTACCGCTCGCTTTCACCGGCGCGCGGGCGGCGCGGCGCTGCACATGGTGGCAGCGCAAAAATTGTGATACACATCCGAGGGAGAATACCGATACTCGATGTTTAAGTCGCGATATACGCGACCGTGCGCCAGCAGTTTGTTCGAAAGCGAAACACTACCTCGGTTCAACTTTCCTACGGGGCTCGAACACCCGTTATAGCAAGATGATAGGTTTCGCCATTAATTCCCCCCGACAAAGAATCACATTTACTGTTCTCCATCCTCGCGTCGCGGATAATTGTATTCAGCTGAGATCGGTTTTAAGCGGTGAATCCGCTTTGCTTTATGCCGGCCGCGAGACGAAAACTTTCCGAGCTAATACGATATTCCTTTTGGCTTTACGATATTTGCACTTTAGCGAACTTAAGTACCCGCGAGAGTTTAGAACGAGAAGAGAGAGGCGGCGCAGCTTAGCAATCGAAGTAATTCCTCCTTTACGTCTTTCTATATCTATATACATGATTAACATGATAATAAATTTATTTGAGATTGAATAAATTTCTAATATTAATAATTATGTATAGTATAATTCTCATAATAATAATAATAATAATAATAATAATAATTCTTTACGTCTCTCTACACAGTAAAATTTGTTTACAGAACATTGTTGTTCAAATAAATTTCTAATAAAAAATAAGGATTATGAATTAAGGCCACGTTTCGTTATCGTAATAGCGCGCCGCAAAATGGAGCGCAACGTGTCAATAGTTAACGCATTAATTATAACGTTGATAATATACATGATGTGCACGCGGACATGATATACATGATAATATATACGATATATAGGTATATAATAAGGGAATATATTTCAACAAAGTTGCGTTTACTAAATGCGCATACATTAATAGATTACTGAATTGCAATGTAAAATGCGGAATTATTTAAATGCGACCCAATGTTCGTAATAACGTATCACACAAACTGTTACAGAGCGAGTGAGTTGCGCGTGATGTCCGTATCAACGTGTTCGCGATTCGGTAATTAAACTTGTAACGGAGCAAATATAATAAGGAGGCGATTAGAGAAGTGACGCGATATAGAACCGTCTCGTTCGGCGGCGTGATTTATAACTTGAATTATTAACTCGGCGCTTAAGCTCCTTGAGTACGCGCATAATCCATCCGGCAGGACATAGTCAATTTACAAGGCGCAATATCTCTCCACACCGATTTTAGTACTCCCGGTTCTTGAAGTCCGGGAATAACAATCCGAGAATAGATAGGCGGCGGATATATGGATTATACGAGAGAATTATACGACTTTTCTCTCTCTCTCTCTCTCTCCGTAACGTCGACCGACTTTAATGCAGAAAAGCGAAGTTACGCGACAGGATATCCTGAGAGAGAATCGTGGATCGATATTTACTCTTTCCTCCCTTATCCCTCCCTCTCTTTTTCTCTTTTGCGTAAATAAATCTCGTATATATCGTTCTCGAGATGAATTAAAGCGTCCTGTGACATTTAATTTGGTTAATGAATTTTATAATTTGATGAATGAAACATTATTGTTAGGAAAGAGAACCAGATGGAGAAGTTTTATGTAAAATTTTATTATTTGTAAAATTTGTACTGTTTAATTACGAAACGGCAATAATATTAAATCTAAATGGAATTAATTAAAATCTTTATAATATAGAATCAAATATGCGTAGTATGCACGTCACAGTGAGTGAAATTGTTGCAAGAATACAAGAGATAAAAAAGTAGAGAAGGAGAGATAGCGATAAAAAAAAGGCGGAAGGCTAAAAAAAAATACTTTTTACAGGTACATATATCCAATTTAATTTATTAAACGTATAATTGCGTAAAGCTGGCATATAGAAATCGTGGCAGCTCGGTAATTACCTGATTGCTCAAATCATATAAATGTAATAATGCAACGCTACATACCCAGAGCACGCAGCATATGGTGTGTCATAGTGCAATGCTCAAAGTGTAATTTATCCCGTGTATTCGCTCTGTGCGTTTGGTTGGAGGGGATAGCACGAGCTACGAAAGTGCTCGGATGAGAGAATAGTGAACTCAGGGTGGAATATTTTCCTATTCAACTAGACGTGTTATTATTAAAAATGGGTCATCGTAGTTGTTGCGTCAGAAGTTGTAAGAATAATGAACTGAAAAAAAATTTTTTTTTTAATAACTTGTATGAAAAAGTAACTTTATTGAATCTACATTTTTTACTTTTTATTACAGACATTTTTTAAAGCAATATTTAATTAGCAGTAGTTATTATTTATTGTTTTCGGATATAAAAAATAGGAGTTCCAGTAATTAAAGTGACATAAATACCGCTGTGCAGTCAACCTCCAATTATATAGTAACAATCATAGATTATGCGCGTATAGCAATTTTTACTTACCGAAATTATTAACAGTAAAATGTAAAAAAATACACTGCATCTATTGCACAAGAAGCTTTGGTAATAATCAACATATAATAATAAACATATCTCATATCTCATCGTTGTTTCCACTTTTATTGCATATGGCGATAGCGGTAGATGGCGCTGAAACGCACGGAGCGAATGGGAGCGAATACGTTGCACGCACATTTCCCGTTAGTCGCAAACAAGTCTGGCGCAAGCATATCCTGCATTTGGAAATTGCTTTGCGATATGTTCCGAAACTAATTATCGCGGCTTTGCGCCGAACCAAATTTTGAATTCGCGAAAGTATTAACGCCCAAAATTAGCGCAGATTAAAGTAAAATATCCCGAGATCTCAAATTAGTCATTTGTGCCTTTTAATACTCAAAATAACTGCTACATTTTTCAATTTTTTTTTGTTAACAATTTTTCAATAAACAACGAGCGCGGGCTGAAACCTTCTGAAGGTCACTCAGGAGGGTGACCTTGACAACATACTTAAAAATCAAGGTCATCCAAGGTGACCTCCATCTACACAATTACCGAATTTTGCTGTAAGTTTGCTAATCGTTTAATTATCATAAGTGTTTATTCATGATACGATTATTGCAGATCTAATCTATAATTATTTTATTCATAAATAAGCTATTAATTATACAATTAATTAATTGCTCCTAAATCCTCAATTTTTTAATCATTGATTGATTCTAATGAAGGATCGGTCACTGTTGATAAATTAATTCTAATGCTATCTGATCGCTGAAACTAAAGTTGATTTTACCCCTTCATTAAACACATTCGCTTTGACGTAGTCGAAACATTCTGCTACAAAGTACACGTCAATCCATCAGCTTTACGTCAAAGCGTACGCACAGTACCTTTGATGAATTACTGGGCTATGGATCGAGTGACGTCTAAAGACCGCCCGGGTCATCAAACACCTGGGGCAATAGTCCACAATAGTCTAACATCACGATGCGCAAACACAATAAGGACTTGCCAATGAGGGTCCGCGTGCCAGATTATCTCGGAGTTTGACGTATCTCGAATCCGAAACGTGCATGATTGTTCACACGGGCGGGCGCAATAATTTCAACGCCACGATCGCTCGTGCAAGTTAAACGTTACAATATATATTTTTTTGGTAAGGGATCCATAATTCACTTGCAAGAGTTTCTTCAGAAAAAAAGGGAAAGGCCTATTATATTTGCGCAAGTTTCTTAAATGGAGCAAAAAGATTCTGAAACCCTTTTGATGCAAAGTCGAAGATATGAGAAATATGCTACTTATACAAAAGGGGATAAAAAACAGCAGATTCTTGTCCCGACAAATGGACTTGGGACATATTGACGTAGGATATATGCAGAGTCCGAAAAACGCGATGGCGGTAAGAAAGGCACTAACGATTCGCATTAACGACAATTTAGCGCCGAGAGAATCGCTACGGTCGCGCCGTAAAGAACTGTCCCGCGCGACCTGGAGGAGAAGACCGGAGCTCCCGTTCCTTTTTAACGATCAATCGCGAAATCCTCCCGCGGACTCGATCGGGCCGGCCGGAAACGATTGGCTCGGGCGCTTTGTTGGCAAGTGACCCTATTACCGCGACTCCCTGATAAATTACGGGACGCGAGCCCACGACGTCCGAAGATCCAATTCTGAACACGTGGCGCGTGTAATGGCATCGTTCGAAGGACCGTGACGGCTCGCGCGGACGCCGATATATCTGCCGCACGTCGATACATACATCGCCACGGGACAATCCGGAGGTCGCGTTCCGCCGTTGACTATCCTACCGAGCCGATAGTCGATAGCCTCCACGCTGACCTATGCATCGATACACGAAACACGATAGGTACCGCGTCCGTGGATTAATTTACGTTAAAAATGTGTATAAATATAGATATAAATATTATATACTGTCTAAACGTCTTTATAGATTGGATTTTAATTGGATGCTAATTTTAGCCTTAACTGATATTAGTTTGTAAAATTGTGTCATATATTTTCTTCCTTTTTTTTCATTTCTGCTATTACGTTAAATTTCGTGTTGAACAGTGTATTTATTATATATTATACAATGGTATATATTATATATTTCAAATAACGATACTGGGGTAGCTTGAAAAATCGATTTTAAAATGTCAAAGATACTGATAAGAATTGCGAATACCTTTTTATTTTTCTACTTGTTTATAGGAACATAGATCAAGGAGAAGAGTCAATAACAATCTATAGCATAGATATATTATAATACTACAAAATAACATGCATTTGTTTTTAATCATCGCATCTAATAGTGTATGTATTTTCTTTGTTACAGGTGAGTCGAGAACATTACTCTAGCAGAAGAAATATAAAGAAGGCGTAAAAAAATAATTGCGTGAGTTATAATTAAAATGGAAAGTATCAAACACACAAAAAAAAATATATATATAGATGTACTATTTAAAATGTTGTAGTAAACATGAAAATACACAATTAATTATTGCTCATTCGATCGCTTGTTAAACAATATTTCAATATAAATTATTAAACATAAGCCAGCAGATAATTCGCGTGTCATTATTATCGTGAATTATCGTCGTAAATTGTTATCAAAATCGAAGCTTGAAAATGAACGATCCTTCCGATAATTTTCATGATATTTAATGCGAAGCGCAAGCATCGCTTTTTCGCCTTTTCACGTCTGACTATATCACGCCACCGATCGGTATGCGAGTCCTCGTCAACCGTATAACGTGTCGTCGCGCATATGAACCCAGATAGGAGATAGGTTCCCGACATTATCCTTCTTCATATGTCGAGCACTTGCTCACGCACATCCTTCGGGCGTTTGCTCCGCAGTATTTTGCACTAGACGTGTTCGGCGGAGTTATACGTCTCGCGATAACACGATTGTCACGACGTCGCTTTTCCTTGAAACAAATTTACTTAGGTCGATTTTTTTCCGGCGATTATCACGAATGGATCAAAGACGAATTTCGTTCGTAACGAAATATTTCTTTTCGGGGATATCATTCTCTATCGGAATGTCAACACGTGACATTATCGCCGCGTTTCGATTTAATTATATCTTCGTATACGTGAGACGCGGACGATATCGCGCGCGGCAAATGTGCAAATTTAGATTCTCGCCACAGACGCGAACGAGTTTAGTACACGACGCAGCTGCGTACGACATTATGTCGGCAGCTCGCTCTGAAGCGGTTGTGTGCCTCGTTCAGTTCGTTATCGCGGCGGAAGATCGGTGTTGCAGCTGCGGAGGTGTGAGCGGTTTGTTTCTACTCCATTCACGCGCGGGACACTGCCTGCCCGCACCGATATTACACGCGCCAGAGTCGCTTCAAATAGCGTTACGTCTGTCTTCGTGACAAACTGAATTCGAAATGTTGTCTTATGTGAAATAGTAGACACTTTGCTACACACGAAGGTACGATAACGTGGCTAATGCCAGATGTAGCGAAATGAAAACTTTAATAAGGACTATGAAACTATAATAAAAATCAAACGAAACGTTATTCAGGTTAATCTTGATGCTGGTTTGATGAGTTTAAAATTTTTTCGAACGCTTCGATTTTTTACATTAATTTTTAATATGAAAGGTTTAAATTTGAACACGGCTTATCAGGATTTCGATATCGTATTTTTTCTAAATAACATTAAAATGCTTTATCGAAAATGATTTTACGACTATTTTTCGCAAAACTATAATAAGAAGTACGAAACTGTAATAAATATCAAAATAAATGTCAGGTTAATCTTGATGCTAGTTTAATAAGTTTAAAATATTTTTGAATACTTCGATTTTATAATATTAATTTTTAATATAAAAGATTTAAATTTTAATACGGTTTATCGGGATTCCGATATCGTAATTTCTCTAAATAAAATTGAAATGCTTAACGTTGAAAATAATTTTACGACAACTTTTCGCAAAGTTACGTAAATTTTATATTTTGTCGTTTTTACCACTGATTCAAAGTAGCTATTTAATCTCGTCGAGTTACATATACAATTTATCCCAACGTTTTGCGAAGAGTTTGCGCCCTGATTATAAGCGCGCGCTTTATCGAACTCGGGCTCTGAAAATCCAAAGTCCTCGAACCGTACTCGAATTCCACGGTTACACGTGCTGCGACTCGATGAACCGACCGAAAAATCAAACCTCCTCCGCTCTTCACTTTTTCTCGTCCGGATGTTCGTTCTGCAACAGGTCCCGGGTTTATCTCACGCCCGAACGAGCTTCGAAGCTTGCAATTGTTTCGGCGCATAGGCGTGAAGAACCGGCTTTGAATGGCGACGACGACGGCGACGGCCGGCGCAGCGTCGCTGAAGCCGCACAACGTCAGCAAAAACCACTCGGCGAAGGGGACGTCGATTTAATACCCACCCGCGTTAGCTGGAATCCATGACGAGCGGTTTCACGAGTGGTGAAAAGCTCCCTCCCCCCGCCCCGGTCTTTGGCCGATTATCGACGTACCTTCTGCGAGGTTGACCCTTTTCTGGACTGGCATATCTCGCGCGGTAGCCTTCGCGCGTCAGGTTTACTTTTTTCATCGGCGAGCCAAGTCCGAAAACATTGACATTGCTCGAGCGTGGAGCTTTTCAAGGCTAAAAGGCTTTTCGGCTTTTGTTCGCAGTCGAGCGTACGCATGGTCTCGGTTACACGTGTCGCGGCCATCGAACTGTATAACAGGGTGTCGTAGGGCTTTTTTTCGCGTGGAACCGATTTTTCCCTCGGCCGTGAATACTTTGATAAAATTAGCAATTTCGGAGCGAAACTTTGGAGAACATTTGTGTATCATAAATACTAATTTGTAAAGAAATAACAATAAAAACTTTTTGTATTCTGTTTATCATAATCATTACGTTAGTGTAATATTTTTCTCACGACTATTAGATAAATTATTAATATTAAACAATATTTTATGAATAGAATGTCTAGACAACTAGTATATTATAGCAATTATTAATGTAGCGATAAGCACGTCTAAAAAGCATATACGAAAATTATATATTCTTTTATAGAATTAATATTTTTTTTATAGGAGTAATAAGATTACGAAACGCTCAGGATTGTGAAGAATTTTCGGGAAGGCTATATAGATATTTGAATAGTGGTATATATATTATTCAAATAATTTAATTAAATAAATTTATAGATCGTATGTGAAATTTTTGGTTCAACGTAATAGAGCATTTCATTAATTTAATTATTCGTTTCATTCGGATACGATTCATTAAAATTATTCCAATCCTCAAATTGCAGTCGTATTCAAACATTCGACCGCGATCCGAATTGGGAATTGGTGAATTACTTTATGGCCCCAAGTCAAACCCAGCATCGCGGATCGAAACTCGCGCGTTTGATACCAAAGTACACAGTATAATTTATCGTCGCGATCGCGCGTTTTCGTGGAGAACGCGGGGGTGGGCCCGGGGTAAGTAGGGAAGCGACACGATGAAAAATTGTGGGACGCCCGAATGAGAAATTGGCAGGTGATTTTCTACGTTCGACGCGATAATTCATTTGACTTCCCCGGGCTGGGAGCGACGGTCGCGGTCCTCCTCGTCTGCGAGAGCAGCGCGGCTCCGCCAACGACGCTTTATTATGGTAATTTCATTCGGGAACGCCCGACGTTGATATCCTCAATCCGTGTTCGATTCGCATCGAAATAAGCTTCAATCCGATCCCGAGCGACCGAACAAACGAACGAGCGAGAGAGAGAGAGAGAGAGAGAGAGAGAGAGAGAGAGAGAGAGAGAGAGAGAGAGAGAGAGAGAGAGAGAGAGAGAGAGAGAGAGAGATACAAGAAAGGAGGCAAGGACACACGTCAACATCGCGAGACGCAGATTTTCCGGGATCAGCAGGACGAGCGTGCAAATCGACGTCCTTGCGAAACGCAACTGACTACGAAATTTCGTTGAATTCCACTGGAAAAATTCCGGCTTGTCGTAATGATTTATGTTGGAATGCTGTATTATATTTTTAGATAGCGCGGATAGAGTCGTTATATTGTACTCTTCAAATCGAGAAAATCATTCGCTTGAAACAGCACAGTCACACGCGGATTTGTACGAAATTACTTAATTGGATAAATGGGCTAAATATGTAATTTTAATAGCCGTATGTATAATGGACAAGTTTTAATCTTATTAGTAAACTGAATTTGACCGGATCGGAGCAAAACAACCACACATTATTATCACATCTGAGAACTTAAATTATAATAATCGTGTCGGAGTAATAGGGGACTGCTGGCAGTTAATAAAATACCATTTTACTACTTATACGTTCTAAATATAAATAATACAAGTCAATGACTGTATAGTATTACTACAATTATATCTTTATGCTACTAATATTATATCTTTAATTGAAAGATGCTAAAATTATATTCAAATTCAAGGCGTAAACCTTAATGCTCGTATAATATGTTCAAATATGCAACCTACATTTAAGTGTCCTGCCGAAATTGGTCCCAAAACGCCAAAGCGAGTGCCAAGCGAGAGAAACGATTTATTATGCTGATAGTATATCTTTTGCCCCACATTCTGAGCATGTCTCCATACTACCGCAAACACATTTATCAGCGCGCGTACGTCGACACTCATATCTCGAATTTACCCCTCGCTGGACGTGTGCCACGCGGAAAATGAGCGCGCGTTCCTACGGTCGACCCCGGACCGGTACAAAAATGCAATTAAATTAAACTGCACGTTCCGTGTCGCATGTCGCATTCATGGCGTACACGACGTGTTTTCAATACATCGCATGCATGCGGTGATAGATAACGATCCTGCAGTAATGCGTCATCGCTTCCGTTCGATCAGCATTTCCGTCGTTGTGAAACTATATGTTAATTATCCTTTTGTATAATTTACACAAATGATAGTTTTCGTATGTCTTATTGCTGAAATAGGACGAGAAATATTCAAATTTATTAACGTAAAACGACTTTTCTCATCAAGTCAATTCGAAATTCACCGTATAATGAGATGGGATTAAAATGCGGATCTGATCGATTAATTACTTATTCGGGAGACGAGCGCGAAAAATATCTTGGCACTGTTCAGCAGCCGAGCGTTCGCCAGATGTAAGATATCAGAAAGCATTCCTTCCCCTTTCCAAGCCAAGCAGATGCTAATGACGTTTCGCGGAACAAACAAGAGGGCGGAGAGAGGCGGGATTATGCGAGGGGATCATTAGTAAAAGTGCGCGATAACGTCAACCACGTACAGTAGCAGAGAAACACGTCGACGCGGGGAAAACTCCGCGCCGAGCCGAATATTTTCTGGCCTTATTTGTGCCGTTTAATGGCGAGTGAAGCAGAGATAGTGCCTGACGCGAAAACGAGTTAACTCGCCCGTATCATCGCCCAAAAGTTTGCCGCGATTCGAAAGCGTTTTCCGTATACCGTAGCGTTTATCGCATGGCGTATATTTTATATGTACTCTACATCATTGTTATACGTGTACGTATATGTACTGCGGAAAAATTTGTTCCTCGCAATTTTATCTCTCGTCGTTCGTCAAGTTCAAAGAAAACACAGAAGAGAGATAGAGAGAGAGAGATAGAGAGAGAGGGGGGGGAAGAAAGAAAGCGGCACGGTTTTAATTCCCGGGTGTACAATTTGGCGAGCTTTCCGAGGATTCCGGCTGCAAATAATCAGTCGACTGCGAATCGCCGTATTTACGCGCGCGCGCGCGGTGCCCGACCTTACTTTAACGTGTCTTAACCGCTGAAGAATTGAAATAAACGGCAACTCCGGCGTGCTTTATTGAGATTGCGCTGGAGGGTAAGCCGTCGTCCCGTTTGGCGTTGCTTTCGCCGAGGCGTCTCCTGGGGATATGATTTGTTCTTTAACGCACCGTCGAGATATCATCGCGCCGCGCCGTTCCTCTTTCCATTATCTCAGAGTAAAAGCAATTAACTTACTAATTTTCTTTTAGATAAAACTGAAGTCTTGAATTAAATAACATTTGTATCATGATTTACGTATAAGACGTCGTAAAATTTATTCGAACATTATTACTTTTTGTATTTCTCGAAATGATGCGAGTAATAGAAAATAATTTTACAAACTAAAGGTATCAACATTTTCAACGGTAATACGATATTCCTGATATAAATCAGGTATTTATGAGGTTGTGAATAGCTCATCAAATATTTCCTCAAGGGATTAAGAGCGCGAAATTGTATTGCCATAGTAATTCCCTTACTCCATTTGAGGGGACATAAGTAATTCTCCGAAGTTAATTAAAAATTATAACAGAGACGTGGCGCGGCTTACTCTCGCGGCTCGATGGGCTTTATCGCGATTGAAATGTCGAAATTGCCGCTTTGCACGCAATTAATCGAGTTTTCCCTCGAACGTACCCCGCCCATGCGATAAACGCGTTAATTACGTGAAACATACGGCCGCGATTCGATAAAACTATTACCAAGTCGGGTTCCGTTTCAATTGGGGCGTTACGTGCCGCCGGGATCGAAATGCATCCGCTTTAAGTGAATATTTTGCGATACACTGGACCGCACTTTTCATTTGTTGCGTCGACTTCGTATAGCTAATGTAGCTGGCGATATTGATTTAATTCGGTTTACTCATGCAGATCTGTCAAAGCAAACACGTCCATTATTCATACTTTGGCGAAATATTTTTGTAGACTCTTCAATATTAAAATTAATTTAAAATTTTAAATTTTCTTCCCGGATGTATGTGCTCTTTACCAGAGTGACCGGCGCCGTGTTATCATTTGCGCTCCCCAGCTATTCTTTGATAAATTCCGCGAACATCTGTGGTTACCAGAGAGGGCTTTTTACATTTTACGATACAATTTACTTATGGACTTTCCAAACAATTGAAATTTTTTTACTCAGTGAGCTCACGTAACGTTACATATACCTTACTAGATGTGAAATGGTAATTAAGGAATTAAATTTTATGTGGAAATATATTATGAAATAAAAATCTTATGGAATAAAAACGGGAGAATTTTTTTTAATAATTCAAATAATAATTAAAAAATTTAATATTCTCTTGCATATTGTATATCTAAATATATATCTATACTTAGCCCGTTCCACACTCTCTTTGTATATCTAAATATATATCTATAATTTTCAAAAATATATACGCCAGAACAATACAAGTTTTAATTATGCCGGATAATCTGCCTATAGTGCTCCTTTCGTTGCCATTTTACATTGCATCTGGTGGTGCAATGATAACATTCATTTCGTGCTATATATTCTTATAGTATCACCGTCTTGTTTCAAGAACGCAGTTGAAATAGGGCGATGCAGGGCGAAAGGAGCAGTAAGGAACAAAGGAGAGACAGAGAGAAAGGAAGGGAGGGAAAGAGAGAAAGAAATGATAGGCCCGAGAAGGGCGAACTAGGGTGGGGTATGAAAGGTGGAGGGACGAACAACGGGAAGAAGAAAAAGCCGCCTTCATTAGGAGAGACCAGACTACGAGGGCCCTGCGCCGTGTTCAAATGAGATCCGCAGTCGGCAGTAATGGCATACGTCGTGATTTTTGAGGTCTTGTCCTTTTCGCAGCGACGACGACCAATGTCGCGGCAGCGCTGATCCGTTTTTTGTTCGTTCGTTCTTTTATATCCTATTCTTTCCACGCGCCGCCCCCGATGGCCTCGCGACATCCGCCCGCTATCGGCAATTGTCGTGAATTCGCGAGTAAACGAAGGGATGCGATTGGATCAATCGTGAGGTAATTTCTATCAATTTCTCCGACATGATGACTCCATAAAAGATAAAGGTAGATAAAAAGAAAAAGCTTTTATTTCTATTTTAGATTATATTCCTAATTAAAGGTAAAGAAAGATATTACGTCGATTCTGGAAATATTAAGAAATCAAATAGTTACGCGAATTTTCGCGTGGTGAAAGATAAATAGATAGAGATTGACTTGTACCTACTGTGTTTGCTATCAGTTATGTTTGAGTTAAGCATAGAATGTACAAAGACATGAAATGAAATTTTTACAAAAGGAATTATGAGTACGAAGAAGGTAATACATGTGTGTGTGTGTGTGTAGCATAAAATCCGCTGCAAATTTTTTTCTTTCTGTGAACGAATGCATATTATTTTCTTCGCGTTTCACCCGCTACTTTCGATGATTTCCACTTATGACTCGGCGCAAATTTACGTTATGTGCTTCTGTGACGAACGAATGAACCGACGTAAACGAAATCCTCCGCAAAAGCTAAGACGCGACCAACCATACCCTAATACCTTTTGATCCCTTTGACACCGTCCAAACAAAATGAAACGCCTCCGTTTTATTAAATTCGGGAAGAAATTCTCCCGTAGGATAGAACCACAGTAATGAATCGATCTCTGAAATTCACTTAATTTTCTATTATTGGTATCACGTTCATTTAGTCAGAAACAAATATGTTAATAAATTAACGTAGCATATATATTATATCGCTTAAATATATAGATACTATGTGAATTTTACAAAATTGAAATAAATAATATTGAAGATTATAAACAAGGGCGTAATACGATGATTATAGAAATTACTAAAATACAAATTATTAGTAATTACTTTTTACCTGTTTAATATTATCTACATTTTTTTTATTATAACTTTTTACTTTACTTTTATCTTTAAGTTACAGCATTTTTGAAACTACATTAGCGCGAAAATTATTCATTCTTCATTTGATTCATATTCTCCTCTACAATGTTCTTCGGTAAAAAGAGAAGTGTTAAAAATCGGCATTATCACCATTTTCATTGTGACAGAATTCCAGTGATCTGTCAAAAAGGGAAAGAGAAGATAAAAATGTAGGAAAATAGTCTCTCCGTTAATTTCATGAACGTTACTCGGCAGAAACGTGCATTCGTCGGTGCGCAACGCGATGCGGATTTTCGTGGATGTTTTCGAGGATACTCGACGATTCGTTTTATGTGTACTACGTTTCACGGAGCAGAGTCACTAATTAGTGTTACATTCCCGTGCGGAAGGTCAGCCTGTTAGCAATTTCCTCGCCCCGTCGCAAACTGTACGAAACATACATGTACCTACAAATGCGTCATATTACATATACATTATGCAGATTTCGCGTTCGCCTATTGCAGTTACAGACTTTTTATTAAAAAAAGATTTACGAAATAAAGAAGCATTGCCAAGGATTCATTCCACGAAATTGAGTTTTAAAATCGAAGCTTTGCTTCAAAATCTTATAATACCTTCTTATATACCCACCCAATTTTTTTTTTACGCGGTGGATACGTTCCACATAAGAATAAATCGCGTTATATTTAGAAAAATCTTATTATTTCGAGACCCCGTGTAAAAAAATAATGTTATTTGATTCTTTTTTTATATATAGCTTTTTCACTCGGTATACATCTACCGTGTAAAAAAGTGCTTATATTTAGGTCAACTATATAAAAGAAAAACCTTGTAATAATATGTATATGAAAAAATAGATTATGTTTTACTTCTTCAGAATCTGTGCTGACAACATATGGGAACTTCAAATGAAAAGATACATAGATATATGTAATTTGTAATTAACCAAATAAATAGTTATTTGTGCAACAAGTGCTGTAAGATGAAAATTCCCGGGTGCGGAGTTGACGCACGAGCCGAATCTTTACGCACGACTTGCACACCCTATTTTATGTTGCAATAAGTGCGTGGAAAGTGGTCTATCACGCACGCGTAGCGTGCGCAATGGGCCACTTTCCATGCACGTGTTACATAAACTTTATTATCACATTGTGACTTATTCGTCTATATAGTCTAACCAGAATATTACTTGCTTTTTTAACAGGATAATATGGGGGCGACATGAATGGGTTGATTGAAAAATTTTCATTAATTTATTATTAGGAATTAAAATTAAGATCTGCATATCTGTGCATATTGTATATACACAGAGAGGTTACAAGAATTTTTCGAAAATTTCTTTCTCGTAAGATTAAGTGTGGAAAAGTTGAAAGATTCTGAAACTAATTACTTCAGCGAAAACAATTCCTTTGACTGAAACTTTGAAAAGATTTGAAAAAAAATCCTGCCTTGATAAAATTCGGAATTTAATTCTACCGGAGAATATATATTCCTACCAATCTCTTTTAATTCGCCTATTTTCCATTCATGCCAGGTACTCGAACAGCTTGA
The DNA here is from genome assembly GCF_048541705.1 of Temnothorax americanus. Lineage (NCBI taxonomy): Eukaryota > Metazoa > Arthropoda > Insecta > Hymenoptera > Formicidae > Temnothorax > Temnothorax americanus. The sequence continues at coordinate 2,689,098 of NW_027509421.1, read as the reverse complement.
AATTCAAATCGTGCCTAAGTATATTCTCATCGACAATGTAAAATCCCTCCTTTACTAATCCGATCGTCAATTCTGCCTGTTTGCGTCGCAAAGAATACTGATTTACTCTCGTTAATCCGTAAAATATATCTAATATATGCCCTGCTTTTTTCAACTGAAAAAAAAAATAATTGTTAATATTTTGATGCTTTCAATAAAAAATATTACTTTTAATGCATCTGTTTAGTGCATTAAAAAAATAAAAAAATGTAAAAAACATTTTATATATTAAAAATATTTTAAAATAATTTTTTTATTCTTACAAATAATATTTATTCCCTTCGTAAAATTTAAAAAAATATCATTTCCGTGTTCTGATGTTACATTGTTTGTTTGAAAATTAAGGACACATTGTGTGAAAGCAAGAGAAAGTTGCAGGACAAATAATAAAAATTCATTTTAAGTATATATATAATCTTTATATAGACACATAAAAATAGAAAGGTAATAATTGAATTCAATAACTTTCACCTGTTTTAATTTCTCGAGAAAGTATAGACACGCCTATTTGTTCTCGTTGTATCTCGAAACAATACCGAGAACATTAATAACGGAATCGCGTCTTCGGGAGATCGCGGGAAGCACTCCGTCGCTAACGAGAGGAGAGGAAGATAGGAAACAAAACGGGTAGGAAACATCAGTAATCCGCGGTAACACCTTGGATTACTCAGTTGAATGTAGAAACGGCATTGTTTCTTGCCTTAGCTAATAAAGTTGGTTCCCACCGGTCTTACCTCGATCCCGACGAAACTTTAGCCGCGGGATATATTTCTTTCCGAGTTCGTATAGAATATGCGGCGCAAATCGATCCGCGCGCGAACAAAAATAGCTGCAATCGCGTCGCGGCGCAAACTTCACCGAGTATTTCTGAAAATCTTTCAAGCGATTTATACCGCGTGCATTTTTTAAGTTACTTACGATTATCTTTGGCTCAACGTAAATAAAATTTTATTAAATTGAAAGATTTATACTTATATATAACATCCCTGATAATATTTCCCTGGTAAAAAAGTGTAAGCGGCTTTGCGCGACGAATCCGACTTAAAGCTGAAATGTTGAACTAAAGTTTGCCACTAAGTCGACCAACTTGGGATATCGGTTGACCGCATAATAGCGCCGGAATAAGCAGCGAGACGCCGCATTAGATTCTGTACACTTCAGACAAGCTGCGTCCTAAACCAACATCTTGACAATACCGTTGCCATTACCAAAAGCCCTTTGACTATAGCATAGCTAAGACGTCGGTTGATTTTGCTCACATCGCACAACTTGTTGAACTGATATTATACTGATCTGATATTATTTCTATCGAATACTTTAGTGTATCGAGTTTTATATTACAGCATTTATATTAAAGTCGCATTTTTTTTTTTTTTCAATTAATAGTACGCTCAGCTCAATTGAATTTTAAAAAAAAAGGATGATTTAATTTTATAGGTCAACATTCAATTTATATATAACTCGGATCACGGTATTTCAGTTTATTGATACGCTCCCGATATTTGTATCGAAATACCGTTTTCACGCCTAGCATATTTCGTTCTTGTTTAATATAATCCATATTGTTTATCTTAGCTAAAGTTTTGAACACAATGTGATTTATTGTAAATAATTTGTTTTATTTGATTGAAATTTCGATACAATATTTTCTGGTACGATCCGATTATTTAGTTCACCCCGCGAACGCGTCTTCTATATTTTATTTGATCGGTTTCACATTGTGACAAGTTCAATAAGCGACGACTGTTTTTAATTTAATGCGACTTATAATTTTAAATAAACGGTAGAATTTTTAGTCGTGTTTATTTCATTTGTATCACATTTGTATCTTCTGTCTCGGAAATTTGGGAGAAAAAGTAGATCAGGATAATTCGATGACATATTCTCACACACACGCGACTTGGAATTTCAACACACAAGCCTCGCGTCAAAGTGGATAACCGTGGATAATTTGATGCGAAATGCCGAGTCATAATCATATCATTTTCCAGCGCGTCCACTTTCGACCGCCGCATTGCGTGGGTTTAACGATAACCTGCGGTTTCGTGTTTACACCTTCACTCCAGTATTAAGGGCTCTAACGTTACAACATAATTTCACACTCACGACGAGAGATCGTATCCAACGAGATAAATATCCCTCTACATCTTACTCCAATTTCTCAACATTGCACTCCTTTTTATTTATGTCACAGTTTTCTTAAAAAAATTTATTTCAGATGCTAATAATTTGTACGTTTTTTTTTAAATACGACGCAAATGTTACACATTTAACTGTTACTCGAATTGTATACCCAATAAACCTCTGTGACATAAACGTCCATTGCAGGACCGTTCTGAGGAAGTTATCGGACGTACGTAATTGGCAGACAGCGGCGCTTAACGAATGCTATTTATGAAATATCATCCTTATCATTGTGATGTCATTGCGATGAAACGATAGTAGACGATGTGATAACATTTCATAAGAAGAGACACACGTTCTATGCGGTCGCTTCGAACTTCTATGACAATGAAGATCATATCGTCGCGCACGACAACGATACTTGAGAGTGTGAAATGTACAATATCGTCGAGACACATATTGGACGTCCATCATCTGGTGTATCACAAAAGATGATATTGAAAATTTTATCAGAAATCTAAAAACGGCCAACCTCGTTTTTGGCTAAAATTAAAAATTATATAAAGTGCAATTAGTATAAAAGTATATTACTAAGGACTATTAATTAATTTGAAGAATTAACATTAATATTATTAAGGATTATTCTATAAAATATAACCGATCGTTCTTAGAAACGTTCAATAAATATCTTATACAATGTTCTAAAATATATATATATATATATATATATATATATATGCGACGATTCTTCTTAAATATATAAATAATATAGTGTCTATTTAATTATCGACCTATATTTAATGATACGCGTATTTTGATTCTGCTCTCTTGATATGTATTAATCGATATCTCATTGATGTTTTACTCAATTTAGTTTATATTAATAGAAATTACGATTGTTATTACATGGTGCTTCTCCGAGACATCTTGCTCTCATTACTCATCGAACACTTTTCGACGCCGCGTTAACTAGAAATTGCCGAAGCAGCCCCGAAGTCCTGCAGCGGATATCGAGCGACAGTTATTCAATACGAAATTCAGTTTGCGTAACTGGATTCCAACGTCATCATCAACCGACTAAAAGTCGATTTACTCGTCGATGGCAGGAAGAGGCGGAGAGACGCTTGACCAGTATCGATGTGGCGAAAACGCATCCTTCCGGTGGCTCCTCGTTTTGAAAGTTCCTCGCCGCGCCGTGAGAGAGGCAGAGCCGAGAGTAGAAAAAAGAGGACGGAAGGAAGAAGCGGAGCGGCGCGATGAGTTGATTTACTGCCGTGTAAACCGTCCTTAATCTCGTCGAGGATTTACGGCTGTCGGACCAAAATTGGCGTCCGACTGAGACTCACAGAAAGCGTTTTCTCTCGAAGAGCGAAAGTTCGCTGCGACGCACCGGAAACCCCATCGTGGATGCATGTCAGCAGGTCCTTCGACCTCAATCAATTTTTTTTTCACCTTGAGAAGCAGGAACTCCCGCGTGATCTACTTTGAAAGCGCGGATTCTTATTCAGCTTGGAACATAGGACAATAAAGGAAACGGATTCAATACTATGCGCTTACGACACGAATAAAATTTCAATTTAGAGTTTCGCTTGTAATCTACTTATTGAATTTCGAAACTCCATACAAGTCCATTAAGGCTGCCGTTCTTGAAAATATGTCAGTATGACTGGAAATAGTTCCCCTTTCTTCAGTATCTAATTAACTTTTTCATTCACTTGGCAATCTATCATTTAAATTGTTCAAACATGAAGTAAAAACACATGTTAAAGTATGACTTCTTAATACAATGTATAGTTTTCCTTTATCGTGTCGTCAAAACTTGTAGAGAAACTTATTTTCAATTATTCTCGCTTCAAGAAATATACAAGTCTATACGAAGAGAAAAAAGAAATAATTTGGGAAAGTTTTACATTTGTGACTTCATCGCTCGCGTTTTATAATTTCTGCGATCTGTCTTCGTAACAGGATCTAAACTGCTCCACGGTAGAAATAATCTGCGAGCTACATCTGCGAGAAATATTTTTCGTTCATCATAAAAGCTATGGTGAAATTACACGCGACCGCCCCCTCGGACTCTTTTCAAGGTATATACCGGCCGACACACGGAAATGTTTCATTCCTTTATTGTGCATTTCGGATTCTTATCCGACTTTCCGATCGTCATGCATACGAACGATAAATCAAATTGAAAGTGCGCACGATGTTGCGAACGAGCGTGTTTGTTCACGCGACGCTTTTTCACTGCATGGACGCTTCACGCCAGCGCGGCGCCATAACCAGGGCCTAACTATATCCCATTTTGTGTGAATTACAAACTTTTGTCCGATCGATAAACCGCCTAATCGGATTTACCGTATTATAATTGCAAATATTTGCTACCGCCGGTCAAAATTGTGCCTAACTGTGTAATTGCACACTCGCGGGTGCATCGTTATATATTGATTTCCACGACTAATGGTGATACACGTTGCTGCTCATTAATGACTAATTAGTGAGTGTACAACGCGGTGCAGCAGAACTCGTAGAACATAATTAACTTTGCTCTTAGAATACAGCGAAATTTATGTAAAATCAGGCGTATTTGAATTTACTCTGACTGTAGAGTCACGGCACGAACGCGACTACGTCATCGAACACTAAACAAGTTTGGAATAATTAACTCTCCGTCTGTATAGGTTTTTTTTGCAACCTCGGAGCGTATACGTGGGGTCTGTCACATTTGACGCTATTCTTCCTTTTACTTTAAAGTATTTAAAAAAATCTGAAAATATTCACAAAACGTCTGTCTACATTGTACATAGTTGACGATTTATAGTCATTTTGATAAACATCGTTTATTCAATATTTTCTGGCAGGGGGGATTGCAAGTTTTACAGTTACGAGCAGATGTCATTTTGGCTCGGACGTCGTAGACCCACGGATACAGACGGAGGGTCAAGGGAAAAAAATGAATCATACTTTATCGCTCGTTTGTACGATATCACTATACCAATTAGATTTAAAACGTTATTCGATCGTTTTTGAGCTATGGGATTCTGATGAACGTATCCAATAACGCGGAAACAAGCTTGCAAGCAATTTAGTGCTTTTGTCCGACCGTTAGCGGCCACAACGAATATCAAGTTAACTCGGTCGAGCTCGGTGGCTTCCGAAAAATGCTATCGACAAGAGATGTGGAACATCATAAAATTGACGTACTATGCGCCCCAAATACGATATGCACCGCAACACACGCTTCGCTTCTTCCAAAAGTCAATCGATCAGTTAAACGTTTAACGACCGCTCTTGTAATGCCAGGCGCGAAAGAAAATTTCCGATGTTTCATTTTACACAAATTAATCGCGTAACACACTGTGTCCGCGTTTTTATTTTTTAGTTACAATTTTACATGCACCACGCGAAAAATATTGCAAAACAGATTTCGAGGATTTTTAGGGTGTTTTCGTCGATCATCAACCGGTCAATGATCCAACATTGCCCAGCGTTATCGCGTTATCAATCTGCGATTGATAATAGTCGATCAGACGTCAACTTATCGTATTATGTTATCAATCGCAGCCTAATCGGATAAATTCTTGCATTTTAATTTCCAATATTTCAATCTGATTGCGACGAAAATCGAGTTTTGCTCCCTCCGATCCGCGCGAGCGACTCCGAGCGTAACGTATCACGGCCGAGCATGTTTCGCGACGCCCGTCGAGCAAAATTAGCAGCGTTAGGGAATCGCGGTATCCTAATACGAGAAGTGCCGGCTGGGATTACTTCCTCTCGCTGCATCGTAAAACCGCCACCGCAATCTAACCGCAGTGGACCGCGCCGCGTCGTTCTAAGGGTGCGCACCAGCGAGACACTATAAAGATCACTAAATCTTACTAGAAAGTAGCGTGAAAAATGCGCCACACGCGCCAACAACTTCAAAGCAGGTAAAATAAAAAAGATACTAGATAAGGTAGCGAATATTAGCTGATTATATTTTAGTAGATGTAGACTGAAGCGAAGACGCAATGACAATATTAGTAACCAATATTCAAAGTTTACAAAATATGTAGTAAGATCCAAAAATTCGTGACCTAAGAATGTAAGACAGCTCTTTATTGGAGCAGTAAATCCACGTACTCTAAAATCGATAATCGATTTAAATTTTTTTATGCTAATAAGGGCCTCTTCGACCAAACACCGATTAACTTAATCGTTGATTAGTCCATTGGAAATGATCAATCGCCGTTGCTCATTAAACAGATTAAGTTAATCGGAGCTTAGTCGAAATGACCCTAAGCATCCTTATTAAATCATTGAGTTTGAAAAAGTATACAAAATTCACGCAATATTATTATTAAACTATCAAAATCCAGGCCAGCTCATGGCATTGTTTCTCTAATTAATTGTTTTATTTAACTACGTATAACGAATACTGAATCTATCGCGAAAGTTGTGCGTCAACATAGAATAACAAACGAACCAATAAAGACGAGTCCGTAGACTCATTCGTTGGCACAGTACACGTAGCTTAGCACGCGCGTTCTCTTCTTTTCCGGCGATTCCCTTCCTTCTCACTACCCTTCTTCTGTTCCGAGCCCACATCTCCTTCGCACTTCCCTTCCGCGAGCGGAAGAGGCCGCGCGGGGGTGGCGGGGAAGGAGGGATGCAAGCGAGTCAAGAAAATTGGAAATCGCTGCGAAATTGCGCTGGCAGGTTGCATGCCGGGTAGTCAAGATTATCTTCGCCGCGTTATCACTGCAGGGTGTGTGTGTGTGTGTGTGTGTGTGAGAGAGAGAGAGAGAGAGAGAGAGAGAGAGAGAGAGAGAGAGAGAAAGAGAGAGAAGACGGCGGAAGAGAGCGGGAGAGTCAATAACGGCGAGCGGACATAAAATACCGAGGTGCGGAATGTGCGCGAAACGGATACACGCGCCGTTACGTGTTGTATCATACCATTGCGATATGTGGCACGTATATATGAGGAATGTACGTACACAGAGGAACGGAAAGCTGCTTGTAGGCAAGCCGAGAACCCCCGGCGCGCGTATCTTCTTCGAACAAATATCGAATTCACCGAACGGATCGTAAATATAAAAAACAACGTTGGCGCACGGGGTGGATCGGTATTTTTATGTATAACTGTGTGATTATATATTATAACTAGAAATTTATATAGTGTCTATACGTGAATCGTATTAGTTATATCGGAATCGCGAGAAGAGAGAGAAGCCGAGATAAAACCGGTGCTTTTAACACCCGTCCGCACATCAATTTCATAGTGCGCACCGATGCGTAGGGCGACGTTCACAAATCACACCGCATCTGTTGCTGCGGCTTTCGGGGGGGGAGATGCGTGTTCCTCGATGCGAGCGGTCGTATTCTCCGAGCAAATCCGGGTATATACGGGCAAATTAGATCGTGACGTCGGTTATGTAACAAATTGATGAGTGGAAAATGAAATGGGATTTATGGTCTTGCGATCGCCTGGCAGGTCGACATGGCGCGCCACATTTGCAATCGCACGGAACCCGGTGGCGCAGAAAGCATGTATAGGAATTTTCACGTAATTTCAGCATCAACGCGAATTTCAGCGGGTCAGGGAGAACAAAAAAGTATAACGAATGGGATAGGTACGTCAGTGTGAATTAGCAACTAATTGAGTTTAATAATATTTCCTCTTGATAAAAAACTAATTATCGGAATTATTCAATAATTAGTTTTTTATCGAGAGAAAATATCACCACCACAAACCGCAAAAGGAAAATGAGAAAATAATATCAAATATTATTCGATCGTGCATTTATATTTTTACACGTGAAAGATTTTAATTCCAAGGTTGCAAATTTTGTATTAAAATTAGGTAGAAAATGTGTTATTTACAGCTAATAAGATAAAACAGAATTTTATAAAATTAATGAAATGTAATAAATCGTATTAAATTATAACCATATATACGCACGATAAAATTTAAATTATATCGCACAATAAATAAGTATTTCGCGGATAACGGAAATGAAAGCGCAGTGCCTGTATATCGGAATCTAAAAAAATTACCTAGTAAAAACAATGCCAGGTAACACCGTTTTTTTGAAAGTGCTTTTAGCACATTTAAAGTTCATATCGTGGCTATATAAACTCGTGCAACAATTCTAACGAACCCATTGAATCCATATGACCATATCGGCGCGCGTACACCGAAAATGCATCTGAATGCACCTGCGGAAAAATATATCTCTGTACACGAATAAAAAAATCCGCATTTGTGTTGCATAACGATAATAAAAACCTAAGAAATCAGGAGGAATCGGTTCAATATAGTTTCATTACTTTTGAATAACAGAACGCCAGAAGATCGCTTTCTCCAGAAGTTCAAGTTTACACAAAATAAATTTAATCAGTCTGATATTTTGTATACATATATAAAATAGACAATATATTCCCGTTTGATTTTTATCGGAAAACAGATGCGGATTATTTGTGTAAAATTATAATCACTGTTACTCATCCGCTTATCTTCAAACAAGTAGAAACTTGCACATTGTTTCCTCGTAGTTTTAATTGTGCAAGTAGAAACTTGCACATTGCTTCCTCATAGTTCCTAAGTGTGCAAGTTTTTATTTTATTCGAGGTATAATTATCGGTATTTATTTGTTTTGGCTTCCTCATAGAGGAAGCTTTGTTAGCAAAGGTTCTGATTTCATACTTAACTCTTTTGGGGACTGCGTAAATAATTATATACATTCACTAAAAAATACTAAAAATACTTGTCCACTTAAAAACTAAAACAATACTTTATCGATAAAAAAAATCAGCCCGATATTATAAATATTTGAGATAGCGATTTATTTTTAATTCTATTATATTTTCCAGTCTTTTCTACCCCTATTTCATATATAATTGGTTAAAATTTGGTTGATCAGATCAAGTTTTATAAAGCTTCTATGTATGTACAAATTCTTCGAAATTTCAAATGTGTGTAATACGAGATCTGATCAATCAAATTTTAATGAATTATATATGAAATATAGGGGTAGAAAAAAAACTGGAAAATATAATAAAATTAAAAATAAATCGCTATCTCAAATATTGAGAAAGCGGCAGCGTAAAACACATTTTTCAAAAAAAGGAAAATCTGCATAAAATCTATACCGGTAGACCGATTTCAATAAAATTTGAGGAGGACATACTTTCTATAATACTCTATTTGTGTGCAAAAATTCAAACTGGTATCTAAAAAATTGTAGAAGTAGATGCGTATACAAAAATCCGTACACACACACACACACACACACATACATACATACTTCCGGACATTTTTTACTAATATGATTTTTCGACATTTTAGAACATTCTAAACCTATTTCCATCAAAATCTCGAAAAAAAATATTTTCACCATTACAAAGCTTCCTCTATGAGGAAGCAACAGATTGCATCTAGAAGCTGCAGTTGGACTTGCTTCATCTCATAGCTTCCGCAATTCGTTCACCCGATCGCATTTGACACGAATCTGTCAAAATCGCTAGATTTCGAGTTATACTTGTCTCTCGAAGCTGCTCCGGCGATCGACCAGCCAGCCTGGTCGACGCGGGTTGAAATATGATATAGTCGTTGCCCGCGCCACGCCCAGTTTATCATATTTCTTGAAGTGCATTATCATAATAGCATCGTGCATGGGATCGGTCGGTCGCCTCGTCGTTTCGCCAATGACATGCCACGTCCCAAACTGGCGCGCGCGGAGATCGATGCGACCAGCGCGCGTTGCGTCGCTTTGCCATCGCGGCCGCGACGCCTCGCCTCTCCGGCAGGAAACTTGAAACCAAACGTCTATATTTAACCCTTATGACGAGAGCTCTTTAAGGGCGGGAGAGCGCGGACTTTTTGTCGGGGCGAGATGCACATTATCTCAATAACGCGCATCATCATCAGGCTCAAATGGCAGCGATAATGATCGTGACATTTGAATGGCGATTGTGCTCTGTCGTGTGCAGCAGACAGAAGTAGTTATTAAAAATTTGTTTTTCTTCCATTCGAACGGTGAAGTGTATAAAATGAAATAAATCTACATAGCGGGAATTTAATTTACTTGCTGGGAAAATGATAAAAATAGGTATAATATTTTCTATGCGAAAAGATATATCAAAAGATATGAAAGAGAGAGATTTTCGATATACGCAGAGAAAAATGACTTGGTTTTTTATTTGCCTATTGTCTGCTGAGTTAACGTCAAACTGGTCTCAAAACGATTATAAATTTAAATATAATCTTTTCGTATAATTACAGAATATCGTTTGCCCTCTTTTTGTAAAGTACAGGGAGTTATCTGAAACTGTTATCTTGCATATTATGTAAAGTATATGGTATATGAATACTAAGATCATGCTAACAGCTTCGACTACAATATTATGTCACATAAAACTTCAACAATACTGCAACAAATATGCGCATACTAATAGTATCAATATTTAATCTCGCATAATTAGAGCGTGCTGAATGTTGCGTAAAACTTATTTATCGTTTCCGTTACGTTAGCCGGTATTCATAGTCAGATTGTATATTCAAGATCGTCTTCAAGTATCGTATATTCAAGTCTGGGCAAAGGCAGCCTTAAGACTCCATCCAGCCAATGAAATGACCGTATTAGCATCTTAAGACATTACTTAAGATGGTCTTGAAATAAGATACGACTGAGTATGAGTACCGATTATATGAATAAACACTCTTGCGAAGTCGTAGAAAATACATTTATTGATATAAAAACTTAATTGAAAACTATTTACAAAAACTTTCACGCGCGACAATTAATATCCGGATCGGCATGTAATGATAGGAAATGCATATCTTTTATTTAAAATAAGGTATTGTTTAATTTGCCAATGATAATGCGTTTTACTCGAATTAAAAATAAATAAGAAAAATTTGAATATGAAAATTTCTAATCGTTGCATTAATCTTTACTTACATGCATTCTGTTCTTATATGCATATGTACTTCTTAATTTTTAATATTATAAATTTAATATTATAAAATATTAAAAATTAAGAAGTAACGCATGCATAAAGTCGTATATAAATTATTATTATTATTAGAATATATTTAATTGTGTTTTATGTATTTGTATCATACACTTTTTTCTCTCTCCGTTTTTTGAATTTAATATAATTTATTTCATATGTATTATTGGACATTATTTGAATACAAATTAAACCCTTCTGGAAAAATTCTTTTTCATTTTATTTTACAATACATCAATTAAAAAAAACAAAAAGCATATATATAGTTATATCGGAGTCATCGTGCAATATAAGGATTAAATATACCAGCCTGTCGGGTGAGTTTACAGTGACGAAAGAGTGGATAGGGAAAGGAAAAAGGCTACATCCCTTTCCGATGCAGAGCGCGTTAGTATAAGAAAGATACACAAGGGCGATATAGAGGTATTGCAGGTGGGGATTTAATCAACTTTTCTTTTTATCTCCGTAAATCTTCGTAGACGCGGCATCTTCGCTCACGCAAATCACCTTCTCGATTTTTTATAGAGACGCTGGCAAACGCGTGTTCTTTAAAACTTACTGCTGCTTAAAATATTTTCTTTTCTCCTTCTTTTTATTATTTCGATTTTTCTGGGAACTTATATAACATACGATTATTGTGCAGGAAATTCAATTCTAATTAAATATCTTACAATAATATTGATATTAAATGCAGGAATATACACGCGTGTAGTGATATTGAACATAAATATCAAAACTCATTGAATAATATTGAGCAATGTCAAAATTAATTATGTAGTTTTCTTCGACTAAGTTTAATTTTAAGTAAAACGTAAAAAAGTTTAATTTAAAGCTTAATATTTAGTACATTTAATAAAAAAATTTTTATTATTCTGTAACAAGGGAAACTCGATAATCACAATTTTTTTAGATTTACGTTAAAAATAATTATATAAACATATTACAGTTATGAATCTAAATTAATTTTTAAAGATTCTTGTATTATATATTTACATTTTGACACAACTTTGAATAGAAAACTCACGTAATTGATTCGTGATTCATCAAGCCCATTATTAAACTCAAATATTTTTCTGTTTTCAGCAAAATCGAGTACATTCATAGACATCGATCCGAAGAAAGAGACGGCCGTGCGAGTAGGCGAGAGTTTGCAGATTCTCTGCAGCGCCCAACAACCACTTCGCGTTTGTCGCGTAGAAATTCCCGGCGAGGGTAGCATTGTGCTAAATGCGAACGAACCGTCGGAAGACGGCATCGAGTATTACGGCAATGGACTAAATAATGGCCAGTGCGGCGTCCGTATCGCTAAGGTGAAGGAAATTCACGATGGCATCTTCAAATGCTCTTTGACGGTCATAAAAGCCCGGCAAGAGTCGACTGCTTCTCTCAAGATCATTGTTGCGAGTAAGTTCACTTTCTTTCTTAATTCGACGAGATTCTAGCTCAACGAAATCGTCAGATATAGACCTGACATATCAAAATTGTAGAGAAAATGTACTTTTAAATCATATATTTTTACTAAGAAGATATACGTTCCGAAACTAAGTGCGCTTTAAGAAACTATAAACGTTATTTACAGAGATAATATATTCGTGTTTTTTCTATATGTTAAAATATCTATTATTTAAGAAAATTGTTGCTCTTATGCTTTTTTTCTCCAAATTACAAGAACAGCAACGTGTAATCATTTTTAATATTTTATCCATAAATTTTGTGATATGTTGTGTAACTTTTACTTTAATTTCATTTTTACTTAATGACATTTTAGTTTCCGATCGCATAAATGCTTTTATATATTACATATAAACTCATAACAATTAAAAACAAGTGTAATGTAAACGGAATTATATACGAAATAATAAATAAATAGGAGGTAGGATATTTTTGACAAAGAAGTTACGATGAAAAGAGAAACATTAATTAGAGCAAGAGGCAAAAAAAAGAATGCTAACGCTTGTTCCAGTCGCTCTATAGCTGTGTTCGAAAAGTAATTAATCTTCCTTAAGGAAATTGCTTACGGAGACTGAAATAAGCGCCCGGAGCAAAATTATCGTTTAAGATAAACTCGATAAAGATAAATGGCGTGATTCATGAATATCTTAGGAGAATCTGTTGTTATTTTAGCGCAGAGAAACATCATGCTGAAAAAAAGTTAAAATTAAGTTATCGCCTCAGATTCCTTCGAATAACAAAATGATAAAATATATAAATGAAATATAGAAAATGCCGTCTGTGTTGTCTTCTAATTCAATCTGATCTGATCGATATGTACAATGGCGCGGCGATCCAAAGAAATTCCCACTTTAATTTCTCAGGACCGCCCAACAACCCCGATCTTCGTACGAATCGCGGAAGTCTTGGCGGGACCCGATTCAGGAGGGGCGAAAAATTGGAAATCAGCTGCAGCGCCCTGTCTGGACGGCCAGCAGCGAATGTGTCCCTGTTTCTCGGTTAGTATATTTATATTATTTAATGCTCTAGAGAGACGTTATAACGACGATTTGCAGAAACCAAGAAAAAAAATGGTTTCAAAGAATTTAATTTAGATAATATAACCAGCTAAGACATTGAACCATTGAATAACAGATTAAAGATTGATCTTTCAAGATTAAACAATGAGAAAATTTAAAAATTTGATAAACAATATTGCAAATATAAGCAAATTTTGTAAGGTCTTTTACACATCTTTGGGTTAATAATGTATTATATTTATTAATTTTTCCTATAAAATATAAGATTGATAAATAATAAATTAACATTCTCTCTATCCATAAGATACAATTAATTATATTAAATAGAGTGTGAAATATAGATAAATGTGTAGACTACAGTATATAATAGAGATATAAGATTGTTCTTGTTCTGAATATATTTAGACGACGAACCAATTGGCGAGGACAGGAACACCTATGACACGAACATAGACGACGACTCGTTGGCAGTGCAGAACGCTTCGCGTAGTTTAGAATGGACAGATAACGGTAAAACATTAAGATGCGTAGCGAATCACATCGCCCTCGAAAAGCCCAAGGAGATGGCTGTGCAACTCGAAGTATTCTGTAAGTGTTTATAATACAAAGCAGCGGTCTCTTACTTATAGATATTTGCCCTCTTCGAAGATTCTATTTTATTTTAATCCTTTTTTATTTCATATATACTACAATTATTTTCTCATTCTGCTCTGCATTTTAGAATTTGTAATTTTCTTCAACGTTAATTTTTAATAGAATTCGTGTGTGTCTCTATATTTAATAATGGAATAACAATTTACTCGAATTAATTTATATATTAAGAAATTAGTTATTTGAATTAAGCGTTGGACGTTTTTCGTAAAAAAAAAAACTATCTTTCTTTTTAGATCCACCTCAGCCACATCCAACCTTTGAACGCTTCGGATACGTGATTGGTAGACAGGGAATCATCAATATTACCATTTATGCGCATCCTAGGCCGCGATTCACATGGCGAGTGAACGATGAAAAAATTGACGAAGGTCGTCCCGACGAGAGTAATCGATTGGAAACTTCAACCGCCGTCGATTTGGTAACTTTTTTCGTCTTTAAATAAAATGTCATTGATCAAATTATTCCACATTTTCCTTTATATATAATATATGTCTACAGAATATTAATTTTTCAAATATTTATAGTTACGTAGACTGGCCGATAAAATCTCACAGTCCAGGGATAAAAATATTCTTCTTTTGCATTATTTTCTGCTCTTTAATATTAAACATCTTTTATCTGATTTACAAAAACCAATTTCAGACAAAGAAGAACAAAAACTTTATTACGTTTATTCGCGGCAGTCCCGAATTAGAAACATCAAGAAAAGTTGTTTATTATTTTAAATCATTTTCTCCAACCAATTATATTGACGATTGATTCTTTGTTAAGAAGAAATAATCTGTAAAATTCTCTCCAAAAAATACCACTGCCCTCGATCCACATGTTTCATCGGTTTACTCTATTAATTAAAGCGATCGTCGCCGCGCGCCGCGATGTCTCGTAACGAGGCAGATAGGTGGCATTTGGCGACTCAATTCAGCGAAACGTTGAGCGGAACGCATCCGGGGACGTCGGTCGGTGATTCGTTCAGATATATATAGAGATTCGAGCCATTCCCTTCGGTGACAGAGATAAAACGTAGGGAAAAGAAACGCGCGAGCCCCCAAGAAATAATTGGCGATGAAAGGGAAGAGCAACCGGATTTGGCGGAGGCAAATGAAACAGCAGAAATCCAATATTGCGCTGTGCGACTCCGGCGGTAGCGGCGGCGGCGAGCTTCGATTTACCGTTCGCCCAGATGCATTCTCCATGCACCTGTGTGACAAGCGCGCGCGGAGTGCAGCGCCGTAATGAAATTCCATTGAATTCAGACACGGCGGAATCGATCGGACGCCGCGCGATCGCACGGAGGCCCCTCGAGCGTTCGCCGAGGGAGGCGTTTGTTCCTGATCCATTGTTTCGTCAACAAAAGGCGGTTTGTTCATCCCGTAGTTAAGGTTTAAATGGTTTTGCCGATCTTGCAACTTGCGCTTTTCAATTAGTTCGGGCCGGGCCGAACGGGCGAATGGAAGTAGAACGAATACGTTCGTCGCTCCTGGAACACACCGGCCCCGTTCTTGTCGTTCTGAATCCATTTATTAGGAGAAGAAAAAAGAATAGGGGCCCGAAAGAAGCTTCGTGAAATATTGCCGAACTTAAACTTCGAACGTTCCTTATGGATACCATTTTTAGAATCAGATCTCTGTTCTTGAGGAAATAAATCTCTTACGTTACAAAGATGCGCAAATGGTCGAAATGTTTCAAAACTTCCACTCTCTCCCCCTCTTTATTTAATTTTTTTTCTCTCGGTCTCCAACACTTATGTAAAATTGGCAAAATTTTATCGTCGGACGCCAGCTGCTCCCTTCGCGGCGGAAGGTTGCGAAAAGCTGGCTTAATTGCGAACTTTCGGACAAATAGGCGAGCGCGCGATTTGGAACGCGCGAGAGGAAGATCGAAGCGTTAATCGAGCGGCACGCGCGCGCGGCAAAAGCCGGCCGAGTGCATTCAATGACGCGGGCTATTCCGTGGGAGAGAGGGGGGGAAGAGAGATCTCAATGGCGTCCGATGATTTCGTCGGGAACTCGCGATTCGGGCTCAAACTTTCAGTGCGAACGGAAGCACACTTGCGCGAATGTAACGCTCTAGACAACGGCAGCGTGTGCCAGAACCAATAAAAGCCGCCGCCACCGGTGCCGCCAGCAACCGGCTCCGCGCTATTCGGCAACCCGGCTCCGCATCGCCGTATGAATGGCTTTCAAATAGGTTTGTGCGGGGCCCTCGCAAGTCTGCAAGCAACTTGCTGCGGATTACTGAACGGCACAAGCCGACCGAGCGAGCGCCGCGACGTGCCGCACCATCGACGAATACGAATCAGCTTCCACTCTGAAAACGCAATTACTAACGGCGAGCCGGACGAGAGGCGCGAGCACGGAAAGGCTCGGTATATACCGCTCTTTCGTTTCTATAATAGCGCCCCGAGAACAACGCTCGACGCGATATCGAGATCCGCCAAATGGATTTTTCCTCGATTAGAAAACTGCCGGGACAAAGCGAAAAATTAAGTTTAATAAAATTGATAGAATTTCCAAAAAAACAAATGCGGAATATTTCTATTGTCGCGGAAAGTATAACTGATATAAAAAATGCGACAGAAATTAAAAAGAACGAAGCTTTACAGCTTATGACGTTAAATTCATTTAACTTGAGAAGAATGAAGCTATTATAGCTTATAGCGTTCGACTACAAAATTGTGGTAATAAGAGTCTTTTTGAAATTAGATAACCTTGTTTTAAAAGTGGCGAATTTATTTATTCATCTTTCTTTGTTTCTCCCCTCGCAACGAGCGCTATAATTATCAATGTACCCCTTTTTTAATATATGGATTAGAGAGATTGCGCAAAAACTCGTAGATTAATGGCGAAAGCTCCCGAATAATTTATAGTGGACGCGAGCGCGACGACACTTTAAAGGGCTTAATTAAAGGATGTAATTAATGAGCGATGAAGCGCTCAAAATTAAGAGCACGCCGGAACCGGATCGGATTGATGTACGTCCGTTAACACAAAGCAACGTTTTACAGGGGAAAGGAGCATGGAGCGTAATTCTGACGATCGACAGCGTTCAGAAATCCGATACGGAAAAGGAGTACACGTTGGAGGCGACCAACAGCGAGGGATCGTCTGAATATCGTATCGTTTTGTCGACATCCTCAGAACCGGCGGGTAAGTTATTCGACAAATCCGATTTTTACGTAAGTTCTCTTCTATTGAAGGCGTCACACACCGTGCACCTAGTAAATACAGATCTTGTACATATCGAAAATAATTGGAGCACCACGAATACCGTGATAATTGGCGGCACAAGAATGTGTGGCGTTTCTAACAATTTGATTAATCAATTCAAGGGAATACACAATTTTTTAGCTTTTATAATATATCTTGACTCAACACCAGAGATTTCGTGAATACGGATACAATCTTTTCTATAAAGAATTTAGTAGAAATTTTTATCTGTCCTCATCTTAACAATTAAATTATTAATCGAATTTATTTGAAGTAAAATTTATTTAATTTATTAATTAAATATATATTAAAAGATCTAACTCTGTTATTTATTTACATATATAGTCACACATATTTTAAATAGAACTCGTTAAGAACCTCTTAATTGATTTTATCTGGATTATTTTGAAATTCGATTTTATTAGAAATAATAATTACGGGATATTTTTCGAATGTATGCCTTGCTCAAATTAAATTATATTCTCAAGTTTCGATATATGGTAGCAAGCGGACGATATAGGTAACACGCGAGCAATCAATGGACCACCACACGCTTTGTTCACACTTTTTTTTTCTTTCGTTGCCTGAATCAACCGACGTTCACATTTGGCTGCCCACTGATCACCCACTACATCACGATCATAATCATGTCACCGCGATCTCGCACGTAAAATCGTGGCTATCGATCGTCGTAAGTCGTAATCGCCACAAGATGATCGCCCACCGATCATATCACACACATACACACATATATATATATACACACGCGCGTCTTTGAAAATACGTTCCCATTTATGTTTATGTGCGTGTCTAACCATATCGATCCTTCACCGCATGCTCACGCAGGACCGCTCAGTAGCCTCTATGGTAAGCTCTCCGAACACATGCACGCACTAGGTAATGTCATTTTTTCAAATTACTATACGTAAGTAGTCTGTGTAGTCACGTAAACGCGCGGCGTTCCGTGCACGGGCGGTTCGACTCCGTAAAGAATATAGGGGGGGGGGGATGATCACGCCGGGAAATTAATAACCGCTATTTGGCTAAAGGCGTAATGTACGTCGATCACGAGAGAGAACACGTTGACATTGATCGAGCGACGAGTAATTTACCAATTTCCAACGGCGCACGACCGCGAAACAGTCTTGATTTCGTCAACGTGGGTCGGATCGGATCGCACGAAACGCTGCGTAATGAAATATGCGTTCATGTCGCACTATATAATTGTTATTTACTTCGGCACAAGTTGTACAAGATGTTTTACAACTTGCAATCTTTAATAATAGATTGTCTGTCGGGTTTAATTTAAAGTATTTTTCTTAGCAAAACTATATATCGAAGATAATTCACTGTTTTTATAAGATTCTAATTTGTAACATAAAAATTACGCGAAAAAATAAAATTTACTTGAAATCAATTAGAAAATACGATTTTGTTGGGATTTTTTGAAAATGATTGATTCTGACATTTTGGATAATAAAATATTAATAAAAAGATATATGAATAACTAAAATTGCGGAAAGATTTACCAATCTTTATACCCCAATATTTACCAATATTTAATAAATATTTATTTTATATAAGTATCGTCAATATATATATATATATAATATATATCAGTACCTTTTTTTTTTGGAACTAAAATATTGAAAACTTTAAAAATATAAAATAAAAAGGTCTTAAATTATCATTTATGTTAAATCGCAGAAAAATATTTTATAGCAATTGCAAATAAAGTAAGTAAGATTAAAAATTACACAAAAAATATTCTAAAAGAATCCTATAAATAATTTCTAGAATGTTATTTAGCACTTACGTATAACTCGCTTTGTTTCTGACAACATTCCGTCATTGCGGCCAAAAATTATTCGTTGCTGATGTCTTTACGCTTTAAGATGTTGATCTTTAATGTTTCATACGCGACATTCTCATCTTTTTTTACTTTTTTACTTATATCAGAATTATTCTATTAATTGTTTTCCGATCCAAGGCATTGATATGACATCAGACATCAGAGATACACAAAGAACTACGAGATAACGTGGCATCTTTTCTCTACGATTTGCAGGCGTTGATTTGGACGCTGGATCCATCATCGGTATCGTCGTGGGCGTTCTGGTGCTCGTACTCATTATTTTCCTCGTAATCTTTGCACGCGCGACCGGCCGCTGGTGCTTTGCAGGTGAGTCGATTTAGAGATGTAGATACTCGGTAAAAGAGACTCTCTCTCTCTCTCTTTAAATTATATATGCTACGTATTATATATATATATGTCAGTCTCACTATTTTTCTTTCGCGCTCCCTAACGATTTGGTTACGCGGGTACGGTCGAGAGCGCAAACACAGTAGAACCGAAAGTACCGTAAAATTTGAATAAGAGGCGTTGTTTGCGCAGAACGAGTAACTTCTTGGAATAAACGCGAGCCCATTAAAGTTATTGGGATTGTATACAGCCAATTATACGAAAGATGAGTTGGGAAAGACGAGTAGCAAAGCTTAAAAGAGGTGAATCTTTTTGATAGTAAATAACTTGCTCCGTTTCCACTTTTTTTTTTACATATTTTCCACTTTCTAACTCCTGAATAAATTTATAAAGATAATAATAGAAAAAAATAGGTCAATAAAAAATAATACTAAACGAAAAATTCATAATACGTTGCACCGAATTAAGTATGTCAAAATTTAAGTGTAATAAAATCACCAGATGCGATAGGTAGAAATAAAAAGTTACCGTAGTTTATTCACGACTACAGCTTTAGTGTTAGTCTTAATCTTAATTTATTTGACAAATGTGACAAACGTGCAATAAAAGCTCTTCGTTTGTCTCACGTAATTCACGAGGAAAATGTCTGAAACTTCACACGTATGATATCCATTAGTGGGTATAGTATGTACAAATAACAAGGATAAAATTCATCTATCCGAAGATGTTTGAGGAATATATAATATATATTGGAAACAGAAGGAAATGAAATAATGCTCGACGTAAAATTTGAAATGCGATGCAACGACTTATATAGATATGTCACTTTCTTGTTGTGATTGTTGTTGTCGCTGTTGCTGTTACTTTATTACCACATAGTTCATTACTATTGTTTCCGTTAACGTTGGCGTTACGATCGCGTGGATCGCAAATGTCTGCAGTATGCGATTAGCCTAAACGCGAGGTAATTATCACAGCGGTAGCACAGTATGCGCGTGCAGTAGAAACGTACGTATACTGGGTTTAATTAGTACGCTCCGAAGCAACTGTAATGCTCTGTTTACCCCCCGCCCCCCCCCGTGTATACCTTAATATATATTATATATAAGTAACATATATATATATATATATTATACATATGTGTATAAATATTACTTTTATATCTGAACGTGTACAAATGTCTTATGTGTTGTGCCGCTACGCCGATATAGGACAGCATGCGAGTCGGGCCAAGTAAAGAATACGGAGATACGCCAACGATTACCTTACGATTCCGTACTCTAGGCATGACACTGTCCAGGGGTAAGTCACCTCAGGC
Source organism: Temnothorax americanus (assembly GCF_048541705.1). NCBI lineage: Eukaryota > Metazoa > Arthropoda > Insecta > Hymenoptera > Formicidae > Temnothorax > Temnothorax americanus. The sequence goes on along the minus strand of NW_027509421.1, from coordinate 2,668,095 downwards.
AGGGCGAAACAACCTTCTCTCCCCCCCCCCCGCTCCACCCAACCCCCCAGTCTCAATTCTTTGAAACAATGCTCGTTCTCGTTCATCATCGACCCGTCCGCTCGCTCTCGTCACCTCTTTTTCGCCGCGATCATTTTTATCACGACACACCCTCTCTCACGTTCTCTCGCGCCATCACCTTCAGCGCCCGAATTATCGACGACCACGACCCGTCTACTCGTTTGAGTGGTGGAGACCCGCCCCCCTTCAAATTTAATACACTTTTCGCTCTCTCCTGCTCTCTCTCTCTCTCTCTCTCTCTCTCTCTCTCTCTCTCTCTCTCTCTCTCTCTCTCGTCTCGCAAGACCCCCCGACGTGTTCTCAAATTTTTACGCCGCACCATCATTTTTATTTGGCACCGTGTGTCGATACCGAAACGTTTTATCGATTTATGGCTTGCGTTTTATATCGCCCGATAAATATCCCGTTTCCATCCGATTAATCGATCGCGCCTCCGGGAGCTGCATTCTCGCTTTCGTTGGCCGAGTTCGAGGCTGCGACGCGCACGAGATTTTTGCCCGTTTCTTCTCCTCCGCATGGTTTTACGGCTATTTTGGCATGGAATATCGCAAACTGCTATCTTGCCTATGTTTAAAAAGTGGAGACTTAAAAAGACATGTGCGATAAATATGATACCCCAGTGAGCCAGAGAAAGGAATATTTTTCACGAGGATATATTTTCATACGAAAGACGCTTTCGTATGAAAAATGATCGAAGCCAATTTAGCGCTTGGCAGTTTCAAGAATTCACTTTTTTCAACGAGAAATATTTGGAGTTCTGTATTATATTCTCCCTTACTATTTTAGTAAGGCCCAATTTACGGCTCAATTTACGGCCTGGCGAGCGAAATAATATATCAATATATTGCGCGTATTCACAGTATCGAGGATTCCGGCGAAAACCGCGAAGACCGCAGAGTTTAAGAGCGGGACTTTTTACGGTCAGCACTATTTCAGGCAATTAAAAATATATTCGGACGATTAAAATCATGTTCTCCCGATATTTCATCCCCGCGTTATTATTTCATAGGAATGCATTTAAATATTCCGATGAGCCCTGAACTGCTGAATAAATTCGCGACATTCGGATATTTCCACGTATTTCCATGAATTGACCCTCCGTTTCGCGTATTGATAAACGAAGTATTGATAATCGAAACGCGATGACGATCAAAGTCTGGAATAATAGTCATTCTGCGATTATACAATTTATTTAATTCTTTTATGAAATATATATGGAGAAAGTATATTTAAACAAATTTAGTATAAAAGTCCACGTATGTGCCATATTTTCCTTTTTCCTTTTTACAGCGCAACAAAACTATTTTCGGCTATGACTTACTTCCGTCATCGATATCGAATCGATGGCTAATATTCCTTACCCGAATCTTATTTGATACACAGTCACGTCATCGACCCTCATCTGCATGTCAATAGTATATCTGCTCCATAGCTAATTAACGATAATTTAAGCATATTTATTGCAACGTGTTTACAATTATCTTGTACGTCTCTCATGCGAGCCTTATATCCTGATGTTTACCCTACGTGATTTTGTTAGCATGTTATCGGTTTATAATCGCTTACATTAATTGCTTACATTACAAGACTCTGTATTACGAAATTGTTAATAACAATCGACACGTATTATTATTTATTTTTGCACTTTGCGGACAGTAAACCGCCCGCAAAATCTGTGCGGTTCACAATATAAAGCTGTATATATAGAGTATGATTTTTTTATCGAGTCGATATACCGTTCGAGAAAATCAAGTGATGCGAACACGCTGCAAGAGCCGCTGAACGAGAACACATATGATAGCGTTTCTTCCTTTCCTCTTTTCTTTCTCGCAACAAGCAACGACGAGCAATCGGCAAAGGCAAGTGTGGTGAAATTGTCCTGAGCAGAAACGACCGGCCCGCCCGGTATATCAATTATATTTTCGCGTGCTTTCTGACACCGCTCTCTCGTCGCCGTTTTAGCGTCTTTTTTGGTTACAACGGAGACTACGATTTTTCCCTCTTTCTGGATTCTGATCGTACAAAGCATGTTTGTCACCTGAGAAACCAACCCCTCGCTGTTTATCTACATTCCCCCTCAAGCGCAGACTGAGTGATCCTTTGCTATATATACTTGCATAATTAGCGTTGAGAGGCGACGATATACAGTCTACTCGAAATTTATCTTGCTTGGATCGAGATTTGTGTTAATGCGATTGACCATGCCTGTGGATGTTATGACAATATACATTTTTGTTTTGCAAACAGTCGTTAACTCGTACTTTCCATATATGTAACGCACGAGCGATGCAAATTGAATGTCTCATCTCAGTAGCAAATAGATAATTAGATACAGAGTAATGCCTTTTTACGTGTCGGGCACATGACATTTACACCGTACACACTCGATACGCATTTCGATGTATGTACCTTCGGGTATACGCGCTGTCGCGTTGATGAATAACGCAACGGACGCAAACGCGGCGTGATAACTGTGCCTCGTGCAGTTGCGTCACGAGTTGTTACGTTAATCGCGCGATGAATATTAGATGCTTTCGCGTTGAGCGCGCCATTAAGTGCTTTACTCGGTAGAAAAGTACGGACGGACACACGTGATAATCTTTGATAATCGAAAATTTTCAATTTTCTCGTTCAATTAGGATAACGGACATCGCTAAAAATTTGTTGATACGCGAATTGAACGTTAAAGATTGATGCCTCGAGCTTTCCATCTTGCAGCCTCGCGTAGTAAACTGCATCGATCGAGATATTTTACGGCGGGATATAAATTACGATTTGCAGGAACAAAATATTCGCTTTAGGAAATACATGCGAGAAAGACGTCGCGCGACAGACACCGCGGACAATATCGATTCGTTGACATGATAAACGGCGCTCGATCGTCGACGCGAAAGGGCGATCTCGCAAAAGCGTTCGCGGGAGAAAAGAAAAAAAATAGGGAAAAAAGAGGAGAAAAAGATATAGAGTACCCACACACGCACATTTGCCTTGACCGATCGTGGCGTTGCTTGTTGCAGCGAGGCGTCGCGGCGACGAGGAGGCTGCGGGTGACGTCGGCGCCGGAAGCGAGGCGCACATCACGCCCGGCGACGAGGACGACGAGGAACAGGAGGACCCGCGTATCATCGACGAGAAGGTGCCGCAGGGTGGCCAAGAGAATCCGATACACACGAGCACCGAGTACGTGAACGGCCGTACGGACGTCAAAGACACCAAGAAGGACGAGAAGACGGACACGCCCGTTTAAGAGAGGAGAAAAACAGAAAAGAAAAAAGACAAGAGAAGGGACGCATTCCTCTTGCCTCGTTTCCTCCCTCTCTCTCTCTCTCTCTTTGTCTATCTCTCCATCTCTCTTTACCTTTTCTTTCCTTCGTACGGGAAAACCGAGCTGTCGCACCTTACCACACGCCACGCCGGACTTTAGCAGTAACGACCCAAGTTTCTCCCTCCGGTGATTTCCGTTTTTACATCGCAAAACGCGCGGACACTTCTGTTAAGCGTCCCGCGATCGGAAAGTGATCGTCGTGGAGCGAATATAGCCGCGGCGCGAGTATATACTAGCCACTTGCTTACTTGTTCCCATTCTCACGCGAGCAAGACAGAATAATTTTTAACCCTCTCGTTCTCCGTCTGTAGAGCCGGAAGAGCGTATTAAGAGATTACGCGCGATGTAAGAGTATACATAAACTAGAGACTTATTATATAAAAATTTTCCCGTAAAACGACGGCTTCGTCGTGCAATTGACTTGTTTGAATGTGATTCTCTGAAATGCCTAGGGTAAATTGTATAACGGTGGATTTAGAAAAGGAGATTAAGAGATTATATAAGAGAAAGAAAAGAAGAAAATATATTATATGAAATTAAAAGAAATATATATATAAGACAAGGTGTATTCTATTGTATTACTGTATTAATAATCGATACACATATAAGTATAAAAGTGGTTTTCAAATGTAAAGGTAATTTGGAGATGAGAGGGTTAAAAAGCAGTACGCATTGCCTATCTTGACAATGCTCTCTACAAGTTGTTGATATTTAATATACTTATTTTAACGATTGAGAAAAAGTATTTAAAGCTGTAGGAGACCTTTTATAACAAACGACGATGATGAAGACGATAAACTTTAAACATTATTTTCCCATAAATTTTTTCAGTTTCTTCTTTTACCATACGTTAACTTTTCTTTCTTAGAAGCTGCAGCGAAGAAGACTGAACTCTTTAATTCTCAATTCTCACTTGTAATCCCGGTAATCCCAAATTTTCTATTGTCGATACACTTGCCTTTCAACCTGCGAACGCCTTTGCAACGTACGAGATAGTCATTTTATTAAATATAAAACGATCGCGAAAACTATAGCCACTTGTAAATCTGTGCGCGCGTCAAATCGATCGACAGCGAGAGAATGGTTTTCTAAATTTCCAATTGGGAAACGAATTCTGTTTTTAATCGTGCGTCGTCTTCTCATTTTCTCTGACGGCACCTGGTTAGGCCTTCGAGTAAGACCGTAAGTGTTCGCGTTCGAGGAAGCTTGGTTCTCGATCCGTCGATATATTCGGCTATGATGTTCCGAATCTCCTTTATTCAACCGTCAGTAACAACAAAATTGTCTGGCGAATCCGATTTTTGTGTCCTTCTTTTTATGATCTATGCGTATTGCGTATTAACAAAATCACAAAATGATGCGACACGTGATTTTGCTGATACGCGTACACGCGCGCATAATTTTTGATTCCTTATTTTGCTGGTATCTGATGTTAAGATTTCAAGAACTGAAGTCGACTATTACTCTGATCGATTGTATCGATTATATATAATTTCGATTATAAATTATTCGTTTTATATAAGATATTTTATATAAATTTTATACTAATTTTATACATTAATATTTTATACAAAATATTTATTTTAAAAAACTAGAGCGTGGATCTGATGTGAATCTTGAATTTTTCCTTTTTTTTTTACGGATCTGTAAGTGTCGAGATATACGGAATGGCGATCGAAAGATTTTCGCCGCGATTTAGTCGCCACTGGACGCATGTGATTTTTCATGCTGGACATTAGCGATAATTATGAAGTAGCTATAACAAATTTCGCGAGGACGCGCCGTCCTCGGGTCACGATAGGCACTCACGATAACCGGAACAAATCAAATTGCGCAGCCGAGCGAACTTTTTATAAATATAACAACAATAAATAATGACACAACACGCGTACACACATACACATTTGTTACAGACGACGAAACATTACGCATACGCACGTACGCATCCAATTCGGCAAATACTTGCACGTGTATACCGAATGATTTGACAGACGCTGTAATCTTGTCTGTAAAGAAAGCGAGGTGTTCTATTTCTGTCCGTAATCCATCGTCAATTCCCAGAATCTTTGAATTTTAAAATTAATTTTTAACGAAAACGGGGAATTATTACTTGTTACATTGTTTAAATTAAATGGAGTTAATAATCAAAGTAAAATTTGTTTACAGTAAAATAAAAAGTTTTAATTAAAAAAAATAAAATTAAAAAACTAAAGTCTAAAGTCTCTCTCTAAAATCTAATCTTAAATACAAAAATTTTGTTTGGTCAGATAATCCTATATTAGAATGTTTGTCTCCTATTTTTATCCTGAAAATCTACCATTGATATTCAATTTGACAGAGATAAAGACACTTTTAAAGCTTCTTAGCGACATATTCGTGCATTAAATAACACGTATGTGCGTATTACTGTCGCTAAGGTGAAAGAACCACATTCCTTAAGATATTCCGAATTCACTAGAAATGTTTTCATAAACGTGAATTTTTGTAGGAAACGTATAATACTGCGTGATCACACATCTTTCCGTTCTATTGCGACATGCAATAACATGTTTTCGATGATGATTTCCGAGAACGGTCGAATTTCGATGAAATGATTTTTTTATCTCAACGCACTCTGATCTTAGAGCTACGAAATTTTGACCACGAGATATTACGAATCAAAGATCTCCAAATTTTTACATATATACGACGAAAGCAAATCGAACAATAGGAACAATCGCGAGACACGTGAGAAAATTAGATCGCGAAAATCGAGATCGAATGTGTGATCGTGTCTTTATATTGTCCTACAGAACTGTTATTGTCCAGTGTCTTTTGTACTGTAAAGTTTTTATGAATATTGTAACATTCCTGGCGTTTTACTGTTGTGCTTTACTTTTTGGGATTACACGTGTACACGTGTGGTGGTGTGATGTGATCCCCAAATGTACCATCCGCGACTCGAATGGTGATTCCATCCGAGTACGTGCCCTCAATTTCGACTGTTGCGATGGTAGCTCGATCGGCCGATAAGTGCGACGAGTATTTTTCCGGAATTTGTTTATAAACTTACAATTAGTCGGCACGGCGCTCGCTAGAAAGCGCGTTAGCTAATTAGTGTGGTGCCGGGTTGCCATCTCGATATAGAGGCACACGCGGCCACCACAACTTAAATGCATTTTATCAGCGAGATATCTTTTTGCAAGTTATATACACATATACACATAGAGAGCAATAAGATCATTGCGCGAGTATACAGAATGTTGCGTGAATTCTTAAACAGGAATGCATCTAATGTTACATCTAATTCCAACGACATTGTTCAGGAGAAGTCTATCGATTTGTCCAAAAAAAAACGTGAATCTCAAATGAATCTCAAAAATACACATTTGAACTTTTAATTTATGCTCTATTAGAAAATTGGACTTTTCTTGCTATTTAGTTTCATTTCCTGTTTTCCTGAAATTTACGAAACATTCTGTACATATAATTACAGTGAAACGTTTAACAACGTTTCGATTATTGCGACTTTATAAGATGCGAATTCCACTTACTATTAGAGAGAATCTCATTTGCGAAACGAATTATATGTAATAATTATTGCGTTTTATATATAAAAAGTGTGATTTTATATGCGGCATTTAAATACGAAGGATGCATTCGAATCCGACCGTGGATCATACGATTGACGGATATAATCGAGCCAATAAGATTTATATATGATATTCTTACGATATATACGATAAAACAAATTATATATCCCTCCATGCGTCACTAGACAGTATTATATGTATATCAACACCGACAGTCTCCGTTTGACGTAATTTTTCATTCTACAATATTTTCTACAATACATGTATACGGCTATTTGTAAGAGCGGCATTTGTGGTTACGTAAATAACTGCAGAATTTTTATATGAAAAAAGACATATTTTTTAGTTACTCAGTAAATTTAACTTTTTTTTTTCAACAACACACAACCTATGTTGGATGGCAAGTATAATTAATGCGCTGTGTATACAAATTGAATCGTATCTAGGGGAATTATATGAGTTTTATAACAATTGTGATAATCAAATTTTCGAAGCTTGTTATATTAAAAAATTTGTGCGATAGATGTTTCACGGTGCGATTCCACTTTCATGTTAAATATGTCAGCGGTACGTTAAATATATTTTTCATCCAACGATATTTACATCCTGCGGAATTATTGATAGGTTTGCATCGAGCTTTTGAAGCGGTAGATTTCGGCGAGAATTAAAATTGTGATAGAATTACGTTCTGAATAATTTCGAAAAATTCCTGGCAGATTGAGCTCTCAATATTTGTAAACGAACAAAAATATTTTACTATTCTAACATTAAATCGAGTTTAATTTAATACAGTTTTATTTTTAGTTATCGAGATATTTAACGTTAAGAAATACGAACTTTCATCAAGTATGATAATTCTCCGCCGCTTTTATCCTCATTCGTAGAAGAGAATATGCTCTTATTTCGATGCAAACCTCACGGAGACATTCTATACGCATTTACCGGAAATACTTTCTGCGGCGCATCAATAACGTTACGAAAGGAAGGTAAATTCTTATTGTTTCCTTCGACAATAAGTGTTGTTTGTACTTTTGTACAGGTGACTTTTCCTCAGCTAATCACCAAACGCAATCGTGCAATTTTAAATGAGGTACTCACACATATTTACACACACACACACACACACACACACAATACATAACGTAGGTCTCGTCGGCATCGCGTAAAAAAGAAAATCGAATAAGAACCATCGATTCATACATTTCCGAATTCTGCACGTACGCTCCTCCGCTGTTTCTTTTTTTTCGCCCGGATGCGCGTTCGTGTGTTTTCACTTATACAAGAAAAGAACCGTGCTGAGACCGACACGGGATCATCGAGATTCTCGTCAGAGATATGATACGATTATTAAGCAGAATATTGATAAAGAATTGATCGAATTTCGTTTGGAAGGAGAAACGCCGGTGCAACTTGTCGGTCGACGGTCGAATCTCTACTGCGTGTTGTACATACTCTAAATAATATAAATATAGAGATATAAATATAAATATAAATAAAGATATATAAATATAAATATATATTATAAATATAACGGTACGAGAGTCGCGAATAAAGACGGTATTATATATTCTGCGTCGGGGGTACTTGGCTTGCAACTCGTGAAACGCCGATCGAGTTTAAGTGACACACTTATATCCGCGCTTGCACTCCAATTGCCGGGTCGACCTGTCGTTATTATCCGTGAAACTTTTTCAGGGTGAAAGATATTATCGGCGGAGGGGGGAGGGGGCAGAAAATGTGTGAGATTTACTTAACGGGAGTTGATAGAACATTTTTTCCGAAAAGGACGACGCGCGCGCGCGCGCGGGATAGACGCGATAATGATACGTCAGTATTTTGTAACTGGGACGACCGACGTCATTTTTACGCGTCGCGTTCTATATACGAGGGTACAAGCTTTTCCCTTAATACGGCTCGCGTAGTAAAACGAGGGAAATGTTACGCGTTCAGTTATAGGGCATTTATCCTTCCGCCTCTCTCTCTCTCGCGTGCCCTACTCAGCCGTAAGCTCGTCCCTTTATTTCCCTTTCCCGTCTATATTTCTCCGTAATATATATATATATATATATATAGCAAAAGTTTCTTCCGCTATTTCCGCTCTCTCCGCTTTCCAGCGATATTGGAAGCGAAGGGAGGAAAGTGTCGTAAGATACCGTATAGGAGAATGACGTCGGTTGTTGCACTTGCGAGTTACTGGACATACCGCGGCTACATTGCCAACGGGGGCGGGCCCCGTTCGCGAGGGTACGTTGGTTCGCGCCGTCACACAGAGGCTGCCTCGCATCAGTTTTCACCCCGAGTATATCGAGATTTGTGTTAGTATATATAATATATAATATATAGTATAAATATATATGTGTATAATTTATGCATTATATATGTATAATCACGGTAATATATATTATGTATACTAATGTCAGTATGTTAAATATAATAGAGCCTAAAAGAGAAAAACGGGGAAAGGGGAAAATTGTGCGTTTACCTAAAAAAAAAGACATGGATGGAGGAAGATATCTGGATATCTTTACGCATCGCGACGATCTTGTTGTAGCGAGTGCGAACGCAAGAGCGAGCACTAGGGCGACCCGAATTTTTTATATTATACATAATAAGTAATGTATGTGGTCACACATCCGATTTTTAAATGTTTTACAATATTCCGATAAAAGCGAGAGGTCACGTGTCGTTTCCCGAAAAAGGAACGACGCGAGGAGAGAACTGATCGAAAACTGATGAATGTTCAATTTTTCCGTCTTAGGCTAGGCTATATACACGAAATCCTCACTATCGGAAAATAATACGCGCGTGAATAAACGACTCTGTCGAGACTCTTTCTCGAGTTTATCGGAAACTTTTACTAATTGAAAGTCGCTCTCAGCACATAAAACTCTTAAGCAAATAGTAACAGTCTAATTGGAGACTAATTAAACGATTATTAGGAGAATAATTTTTTTAACCAGCGAAACAGAGATTGTCGTAAAGATCTTGCCAGATTTGTTCTAAAATAAACTTCGAATTTAGTGAACTCGAGTGTTGAAAGCCTTTCATTGCAGTTTAATCTCTATCAGGACAAGAATAACTTATTCTTTTACCCAATTTTAGTTTTGTCTGTGAGTTGTTTTGATTGTGAGCTGTTCTACATTTCAATCAGTCGCTGTTACTTAAACTTACATAAGGCCACGATGACAAGTGTTTCAATAAAACTCACGAGATTAGATAAAAGCTCGAAACAGATCCGGAAGTATGTATAGCGAGAACAACGTCGAAGAACACTGCCAAAAATACAGATACATAGAATTATTTGTCATACTTACAAAATGCCATAAGAGAAAAATGTCACGTACAATCTTCACTCTTAATCTATAAGTTACGAATCTGAAAACGATAAGAACGATTACTTGTGAACCGTAATACACTCGCTTACATAAAATTATCGGTGTTTACAAAATGCGTTAGTAACATGCAAGTATCGTCGTAGACTGCGACTCGTTCCGATTTATGGCGCTGTTTATCACATTTATTCCGATCGAGAGATCGTTAAACATAATCTTGTCGTCGGTATAATGCGAAGAACAGAAAGGAGACGCGAAATTATTTATACACGTGAATCCACTTGCGTACAAATCTCCCGATAAATTTTAATACGTTTCATTGATATTGATACATTTAGTGCGTAATTCTCACTCCCCTTACAAAAAAGTATTACTGACTAAATACTTAAAATCTCAGTGATTTAATACTGTCAATATTTATTTGGGAAATACTGGGAAAATACTGGTAGTGATAAATATTATAGGTAGTGATTAATACTACACAGAACTACTGGTGCTTAGTATTGAATTACCTACCGATATTTCGATTTCCGATATATTTACCCGACATAAAAAAAAATTATTTTTTTTTCAAAATTTTATTACTATTTTATAACTAAATTTGTTTCTTAAGATGCAGTCTATAATTATAAATATTTTCTCGTATTTAAAAAACACACTTACCTTGGTGGGATCGAACTCGGGACCTCTGGATCGTGAGCCAACTGCCTTACGTGGTAGACTACTTCTTAATTTGATGTAAGTGTTATATATAGTCTACATGTGTCATAACCAGCACAAATATATAATTTTTCAAAAATCATCTTAAGAAACAAATTCAGTTTAAAAAGAGTAATAAAATTTTGAATTGGATATTAAAATGATATCTTCAGTACTATTTCAAAACTTAATTGTACACTTTTATCACGACGAATTAGTACAGACCTTCATATAAAATGTATTTGTGCCTTACTTTTATCTTTTTTCCTTAATATTATCAGGAATTACACACCCATTATAATGTTTCTATACAAATTGTAGTACTGGTCAGTGATTAATTTCACATGGAATATTCAGTTCAGTACTTGAGTATTAATATTGGCCAGTGATTTATTACACATGGAATCCTTGGTTCAGTACTTCAGTACTAACATTGAAATACTCATCAGTAATTCAACACAAGTATTTATTACACAAGTATTTTTCACCTAGTATTAAATGCTTTCTCATCAGAAATTTAATACTAAGTATTCAATACTCGTCCTGTATTAAATACTACTTTCATAAATTACTGACCAGTAATAAAATACTATGCAATACTTGGATCACAGTGATTCAAGTACTAATAAATACTTAATTTTAGTATTATTAATACACAAAATAAGTATTTATTACTAACCAGCTAGTAATACTTTTTTGTAAGGGTCTTATAATAAATTAATTGTAATGTAACAATACTTTTAATGTGTACAACTTAAATCTCGATGATCATGCTTTCAAGACATGTTTATACAGTCGTGCATGTATATATATACATATATGTATATATATATATTTATATATACATACAGACATGCAGATGTACGCGTATATACACACATTTGCGTTCGATCGCGTTTTTCGTTGCCCTGCGACAACTAGAGATTGAATGAACATTTGTAAAATTCGTATAATATTAATCGAAAAGATGACATACGTTATTAAGGAGCATGATCGTTGGCCATACAATGGAGTATATATATATACTATATATATTATATTATATAGATATATTTATGTTAAAACGTAAGTCTAGAGTAAGATGATGAACGCGATGGCGGCGCCGATTCGCGCCGGATCGCGAGATTATATTATAAATACCTGCAATTGGTGTTCTCTTCTCTTTGAAGCATTTTTTAGGATCTAATTAAATGCCGCGCGAAATCGCGGTTATACCGGGAGAAATTGCGTTTGCGCGACATCGTTATCTCGTCATTTTCCGATTAAGGGCCCAATCGAAACGGCGCCGTGTTGGCGATCGGTTTCAGGAATAGTCCAGAGAGATCGCTGACTCTTTAATTAAGCAGGCAAAACGGTTTAACATGATGTTACACAGATCGCAATTAAGATGAGCTAGCCACGCCGCGTCCGCGCGAGAAACGATAACACATTTTGTATCTCTACCTGTAGATACAATGAGATAGGCGAAGAAAAGTATATCTAAGGATTCAAATGAAATTAATATATAGAGAGCTGTATGTATAATTAATTATAAGTTCATTCGTCGCTATGATATTATACTTAGATATCGTATGATTTTTGAAATAAAACATTTGTTTTAAATATATAAAATGTTGAGAGATCGTATCGTCCTATCATTAAGCTTATATTTATTTTGGATATTGTAACTTCAGGATTTCATTTCTAGAGCGCAAAATACAGACTTTTGAACACAAAAGCTAAATCAGCACGACGGTAATTAATCTTTAATTTGTGATTGTGATATTAATGATGCTTTTTTTAAATAATTTATATATCTTTTACTTAATGAGTGCGAAGAGATTAATTTATTAATACTTATAATATTATTAATAGAGAAATTATAATTGAGAATGCTAACTTGAGATTACGTGAGTAGTCACCAGCTGCAGTCAGTTGCGATAGAAGTAAAAGAAAAGAGATATGGATAATGTTGACTGATAATGATTGACATCATGTGTCAAAAGTTAGCGATTCATGTCACACCACTGACGATGCTGTTTTGTAGCTAGATAAAGGAATTAGATAATTAAAGATAAATTTTTTAATATAACAACATCTTTAATCGCTTCAAGCGAATTTTATAATCTTAAAGCATAAATTCTTGAAATTACTTACAAAACTTCCTTCCATTTTTAACAACATCTTTAATCGCTTCAAGCGAATTTTATAATCTTAAAGCATAAATTCTTGAAATTACTTACAAAACTTCCTTCCATTTTTAACAACATTTTTAGTCAGTGAATTCTTTAATTATATAAAAAATTGTATAGGAAAATATTATCAATATTGTCATATGAAATAAACAATATAATTTTGAGTAGATTGCATTCAATGAATAATAATACATAATACAATTTAAAATACTATTGACAGTAATTAATCTTAAAAAACGTATCTCAATTAAAAATAAAAATTTCTAAAACTTTATTTAAGTTTTAATAAATTTTTAAGTTTTGCATTTATTACGAAAGCATTGCACTTTATATTTAATCGTCCGATTAAAGCAAAACTTGTCCTTACTTTCAGGTCACTCGTCCACCAGGAATCTTGGGGAGTCGTGAGTATACCGAAATTACGATATACGTTATTATATCAATTCCACATTATCGCACTCTCGCTTACCAATATCTATCGCACTCGCACCCGGCGTCATGACTAATACTTTCATTCTTTCGTAGTGCTTTAGTTTAATTTAGCCGTGTGACGCGATTCAGAGACGAACGAGCGAGAGATCCCTCTTCGTCGCTTTTCCGTCACTCGACTCGATTTGTCGTTCCGTAGAACTTTTGCCAAGCATGCACATTTTCAGAGACTTCGCGGACCCAGCGACGGGCGTTAGCCTTCTTCACCTCGGCAAATCGAAAACTACGGCCGATGTCGTTAGAAAAAGGCAAGCAGCAGCTTTTTTTATTTTATTCGTTTCCCGCAATGTCGCGCGGATATGTGTCTGTCGACGCGCTCACTTTTCTTACTCGTCGGACCTAATTGGATTAAATTGCCCCGGAAAAGCAGCGCGGCCAACAAAGTATTGTTCGCCGCCCGTTTTCTGCGCAATTTGATCAAACTGGGAACTGTTCCTCGTCTCGCTGTGTTACCGGCAAAAATAAATACTACGTGACAATAGATTAAAAACTCTTATTACTTCACGAACTGAAAGAAAAATGTAACGAAAGGATTAATCAACTTTTTTACGACCATCAATATAAGTTGCGGGAATAAATCCGGCAATTATCTCTTGCTCAAACAACACGCATGTCTAAAAGACTTTAATTAAAGACGTCTTAAGAACGTCTTTAAAACTTTCCGAATGTTTTTATAAGACATTTCGTGGAACAAACACAGGTATTTATTTTTGTTTTCTTTTTTACTGTAACATTTATCAATTAAAATCAAGACTATAAAAATATAATTTACCGCCAGGTAAATTAATTTGGTATTTAGATATTTTGCATTATTTAGTGTTACAACAACATAATTTAAACGGAGAGATGTTTGGAAACGCAAAACAATTAAGAGGAAAAATACAAGACAGAGACTGGAATTAACTGACACATCGGTATGTTAAAAATTCAATACTTACATAACTTTGCTAATGACAAAACCGCGATCTCCGTTGTTACATATAGATTGCCCTAAGTTATGTAAATATTAAATTGTTTATACACCGATTTAGCAAGCAACGCTAGCTCTTCTTTCGTATTTTTCTTCTCGTTGACGTATTTGCGCATTATTATTTTTTATTTTGCAATATGTCTAAAAATAGTTAAATTAATCGATTAAATTAATTAAAATAAGGCGTCTACAAGACATCTAAAAGACGTTATGAATCGGGTCATAAGACCTTTTAAAAACGTCATAATATTATTATCTTTCTGACAGTTTTATATAAGACGTTTTTCAGACGTCTTTAGGAAGTCATGATGTTCTCTGGGTGGTTTTTTTCGACATAATAATTAAAAAATCACTACATATCGGTACAAGTTAAAATAATTAAGAATATGAAAAGAAACAACCGCGAAAAAAAAATCTATTGTGGGGTAGATTCCTGATAACGTTGAATGCCGTCTACAGCCATAAATGATATGGGTATAAGCGACCTCATTCTCGTATCACATTTATCAATGAGATAAACAAATCAAAAAATGAGGTCAAAGTTAGAATACGGCTGGGTAGACTTTGCGTGTCGTATTTACGTAATCGCGTTACATAGATTAATTATTGCGAGATATTTATAACCAAGCAATTAAAACTCTTAATCGAGCAGTCTCAGCGATTCCTTCATTCTACGTAGCAATATCGGATTTTTTATTCTATATTCTACTTTTGCTTCTATAATTCTGTCTTATTACAATTACTGAAGGTCGTATACCGTGACGGAATCGAGAATTTCGCTTGCAAATATCTCGAAGCAATTAGTTCGAGACTTAAGATTTTACGACGTTAACGATCCATAAAAATACGATCCGAAAAACGCATTAAGATGCTTGTAACTCCATGATTAATTACTATCGTTGCACATTTTTTTCGATGACGAAAGTTCACAGTTTTCGAGTAAGAAAATAATAATAATTTTATTGCTTATATATACAAGATTTATTCCGGGTAGTTATAAAAAACGTAAAAAAAAAAACTGGTACAAAAGATGAGGCGTCAACAAGATGGCTGCTGCTACGCGATATCCCACCTGTAGCAAGAAGACGATAATTTGGTCGTGAGGAAACAGAACGTGGAACAAAAAAAAAGGAAGAAAAAAATACGCCGCTTAATTAGTGGCAGCGCATGGCATGTAATATGTGATACGCTGCTTATCATGCGAATCTTCTCGCATTTTTTGTAGAAGATTGCGCATTCATAATCGACCGATCTCAAGGCCGCTTATATATGATATCCCGTCTCTGTAATCTTAACCGTGAAAAACTTGACGCTTCATACTTATTATGCGTGCGCTTTGTGTCCATTGGCTGTTTCGTTGCAATTCACGTATAGGCAATCTGTGTTAACCGCGGCGCTTATGTTGTAACTCTCGGAAGTAAAAACTCCCTAAGCATTCAAACGACTAACGCTAACGCTAAGTCAATTAATTTTTTAACGCGCCGTTAAGTTCCATTGGATAATCAATTGCATCATGCGCGCGACATGGAGAAATAGTGTCTATTATCACATCATTCGCCACGTTACGTGTGAAACTTTCTAAAAACTTCACTTCAATATTTACAATTCTCGCTGCATGTGACTATGTGTGAAATATGATCTAAAATATCTAACACGAATTAAAAAAAAAACACAATTTTGCAAAGCATCACGCATTTTTTTATGTATTCTCAAATATTTCATAACGGATTCTTTACATTATCATCATTTTAATTTAGTTTCAATCGGTCATTTTTTCTAATTACGGATACACATTTGTATGCTACGCATAAGGAGAGACAAAGAGCAAATTGACAAAAAAATAAAGAAAACCTATAATAGCTTAATCAATGTCGTACTTGACACGAAGATACAGGTTAATTACATACAATTTATGCATGTAACTATAAACGTTCTGAATAGTACATACATTCATTAATCTTTCGCTAAATTAAATCATCCGCTAAACTAAAAAAACAAATGTGATACATATACGTTCGTACAAACACGTGCAGTAATTTTGTACATCTTCATTGGGATTAGTAACTATTCAATGCAAAACGAACTTGTTAAATATTTGTTCTTCTCTAATATCGAAAAGTTAACATTATGAGCGCTGCATAGTTTTTAACGTTTTGTTTTCTTCGTGAAACTATTGTTGCGTGATCATGTCGAAACGTGTCTTATCGCGAAAAAAGTCAACTTAATTCTCTATGCATTATACATACATTATATATGTACATAGAAGTGACACAGAGAGCGCCGGCAGATATTCCCGATCAGAAGTGGACGGAGCGTCGTCCCGGGGACAACGGAAACCCAGGATCAATCTGTCCCGATTCTTTGGAAAGAACAAAGATAAAGTATCCGGCGCTGATACGGACACCATGAAGACTGTCGTTACCGTCGACGACGAGAAGGTAATCGCTGCTGTTTTGTTTTCTACGCGGTTGACGTATTTATAACTCGTTATGCTTGTTATGTTTTATTATTTCTTTTCTTACGCCAGCGCCAATTCGTTATCTTCGGTGTTTACAATAATACATGTCGAAAAATTTTTTTTTTTAATTGTGTAGGTATTAATGATTAATTAATGCTGCAATAGAATAACGCAAAATCTGAACTTCTGCAAATCTTCGTTATCAACTCATAAAAAAGCCGATATAAAAAATTAAATTATGAGTAATATCAAACTTTTCCCTTGTAAAATTTTGGATTGTTCGAGTTGAACGAAATTAAATATTAAGTTAGAAAGGAAATAACACGTGCCTGGTACGTGTTTCTCCTTATAATATTTCCTTATAAATTATAAATCTAAATACCACAACCTTAGAGTTTGCCTCTGTAATGGTGGATAACGAATGCGGTAGATTATTAACGAGTTTTTTAAATCAATAATCTCTTTGTTTTTATCTAAAATATAAAATTAATTTTATGTGAATATAAAATTCAGACATCATGTTAGTTTTTCTGCTTGAGTAAAAAAAGAACTACTTATTATAGGATTCATTTATTCATTTTTTTTTACAAACTATATATTGTAATATAAATGTACGTCATCGCGGTAATATGCGCAATCAAGGTTCTATATCGGTTTTTGTACATCTGAGAAAAACATGACATATAGCTGCAGACCGCTGAGCCGGCCGGGCAAGAAGGCAGAACGAATCCTCCGGCAAGCGAGGGTGGAATAGTGTACGCGGAATTGGATCTCACGCAGCAGCAACAAGGCGCCGCGCCTCGCCGAATTAATGAGGACAAAACGGAGTACGCCGAAATCTTGTACACGAAACCAGAAACCGAGGAAACGGCAGACAAATAACCGCATTTCCGCAAATGCAATTAAGACGATCGTGTGTTCCCCCTTTCAGGACGACGCGACGTCCTATCTCTTTGCAAAATCAATTTTTTCTACAGAGGAAGTAAAACGAATACACAATTTAAAACGAGAAAAATATTCCAAGGCATCGCTTGTTATTGAATTTTCCGTTGCAATTATCATGCGATCGCACATATATAAATGGACACGGTTGGCGTTCCTCGTTAATTAAAACCCCGTGATTACATATGTCTCCGTACGTGTGATACTTTGTTGTACGGTAGGCGTTGTAACGTTTTTTCCATGACATCAGTGTTTCCGATTTGTTCTTCGATATTACGTTTAATCACAACCGATCGTTATCGAATTCGGGAGCAAGGAAAAAACCTTTACTGACTGGAATCGAAAACCGTAATACATATTGTGGCGCGTGATTGCTATAAGTTCATAACATGTTTCAGAAAGGTGTATGTGCAAATTTTAGCCGTAAGTAATGTTCTTTCGTAATTTGCATTTGTTGTTTTATTGAGAATTTTATGGAAGGTATGATCTTAACCGTCCAATTTATTTTAGTTCTGAGTTCTTAGCTAAAAAATTTTATTTGAAATTTTTCTATCGTTGGAACCTTGTACTAATTTGTTTTTGAGAAAATTCTCTGTGAGAAAACATACATATCTCTTCCGTTTTTTTTTCTAAATATTTTGTTAAGCGTATATGATTATCGTAACGTTACGCTTTTCGTCGCGCTACGTACTTAAATGCAATATATTATCTTTAATGTTGTTATTGTCCACTTAAATAATGCATAAGCCTAACAATAATAATCGCATCGCGTACAAGCTGTACGCTTAAAAGTTGTTTAAACAATTTAATCACTTAAAATATGGAGAGGATTTTAAGAATATTAGTTATATTAGAAAAGAAAAAAAAGAATAACACCCCAAACAAATGGTTTTTACAGAAACGATTTTTAAACGAAGTCATTTTTATATATTGTAAAGTTTAATGTGCTTAAAAATTATATATTTAGGCCATATCGTGTCTTTTTTTTTTATTGAATACGCAAGCATTTACTAATAATTGCATTATGTAAGATTTACGTATTATAATCACGTTTTGCATTATTTTTAAGTGATTTATAAGTATGTACCACTTTTTGCAAGAATCTAAGCTGAACGTGTTATTATATTAAACTAATCACTTAATTAAACTAATCACTAATGAATTATAAATTCCGTTTGATTAGTTCGATTATATATTTTAGGTACAAAACCTAGGATTATGTCGATTCAAGCGTTTTTCACCGTCCATTACTAACAACTTTAGTTACTTTTTTACGCATTTATTTTAACAATTAGATGTAAGCGTAAAATATATGTGAATAAATTATATAAAATTTAAGCCTTTATTTACTTCTTCTCCCTTATATCACAAATATAAATCTTTGATAAATCTAAATTTTCTTTCATAATTTCTTCAATTATATGTAATATTCTTCTTGTTGAGAATGTTCAAAAAGGATAAGAAAGGCTAAGAAAATAGCATGTTGCATGCAATAAAATTGCATATGCAACAAAAAAATATAAATTAATATAGATAATTGTGATAAACTTTATCGTTTTTAGTCAAATTTGTAACTTGATTACAAATAGATATTTAATATCGTTAATAATTGTTTAATAACTGATTATTCTTCCATCACTTATCAATTTTACATATACACGTGTAAAAAATTGCGTGTTTTATATGTATGTTATATATAATTCCTACAAATATACTGACATAAAGGTGTAAGATGCGAATTTATGCTATTTACGAGATGTCGTTTTAATTTGTATATAAGAAGATAATAATCTTATAATTAATGGAAATATTCTAGATTTATTCTCTGTTTATTGAGTCATTAAGTTTTTTCCCAGCGTTGTTTTCCAAGAAATAAAATAAGAACCTTAGTAGATTTCCAAATGAATCGATCTTGCATAATGCTGATATGTAATCGTACGAGAACGCAGTCAGTCGCATTTTATTCTCCATCATCATACCACCGTTACGTCAGAATCTTGAAAAAAGAACGTTTAACGTCTGTTTATGCTCTTAATCAACTTTTAGAATCATCTTTCTTCATTTACCGTAAAATTCCGACGTCGGCCTCAATCATCCTTGTTCTACTACGTCGGTCATTACGTTGCTTGTTTTGCTACAGGTGTCCAATGTACTGTCAGCTTTGTCTCCTTCAGCAGTGATTAAGATACGTACCAATGCGCCGGGACACTTAAGACATATGTCTTAGACCTTTATCATTTTAGTTTTTAAATAACGCGAATTAAAATCAAAGATAAAAATATAATACAAGAAAAATATTTTTAACACTTTTTGATTTTTGATTTTTAATTCTTATTTAAGGACATAAAATGATAAAAATGTCCAGACATAGGTACGCGTCCAGGCATTGGTATACATTTATCTTACAGGACGCACAGTTCTTTTATTTTTAGATAAACGATGCCGATAGCTACTGGATCTTTTGAGACACTTCCGCGACTCGTTTATGCAAAATCTTTGTCCTCTGATGAAGCTACGTTCGCATAATCGAACGACTCTATCCCGGGTGGAGGATCGTCGCTGGCAAAGTCTATTAATCTCGGATAACGATCCGCGGTAATCAAACCAGTGACGGAAATTCGCGTCTCGTACAGATCGGTCAAAGAATCGGCCAACACATCATCTTTCGTCTCGACAGGGTCGAAGGGTAGCTTAGGCCTTTTTCGAGGACGCGCTTGACCGAGATTCAAACGACACTTGGTGCTCACGAGCGCGTTGTTCGCATTTTCGGGATTCAACGCGGGTTCCGTATGACGAAGGTGCAAGCTCTCCAGTTGAAAATCTCTGGTGGCACCCTCGGCGAGACGGCGTCGATACCGCGGATAAGAATCCTCGTCGGGTACCGCGACCGCTCCGGGAATAGGCGCGCCGGGGTCTTCGATTTTTCCCGGCGCTTTCCGCAGAGATCTCGGCAGGATCTTTCTTCGCGCGATGCGGAGATCGGCATCGAAGTCCTCTCGATCGAACGAGAGGCTCAACGGCGTGACGCGTACGCCGAGTCTCTGATTGGTATTGAACATCTTCGTGATCGCGTATATCAGAGCGTTCATATTTTTGCAACGTAGAGCGTAGATCGCGCCGCGATTCCTCGCGAACAACGGCGGGCCGATCCAGCAGGGATCGGCGACGTAATAAGCGTCCTTAGCCGCCAGTGCCGCCAAGGCGATCCTGTTGCACTCGACGATGACGTTGCGAGATTCCTCAAAGGCCAATGCCAGCGCGTCGGTTAACGTCAATCTATTTCGATCGCCGTACAGAATCCCGTGTACACTCGTGCCAAAATCTACGGTCCACGAGTGTGGGAATATCCTGAAGGAGGTCTGCAGGCCGAACCTGTTCTCGGGCTGCTTCGAGCACTTCCGCATCGTGCTCCTCAAGCTCTCCGTGTAGTAGGAATCTCCGCAGATCACGGCCGAGTCCAGAACGGCCGGACTCCACCGCGAAGGATGACAGAGATTCTGCATGGCTAGAACGGCGACGCATATGGCGGCGCGGTTTTTCCCGGCTCGTTCGCCGAATCGACGATCGTGCGCGCCGATCGTGCCCCAGATAGAATAAATCAGGTCGATCACTTCGATCGCGTAGTTGTTCCAAAATCGCCGATCGAACTTGGATGGATCCGACCTGTCGCCGCCCTTCGCTCTCTTACGCGATCTCATAATCGAATGCGTGAAGTTCCACTGATAGTCGAGATAGACCCACATGGGATCTTCCTGGAACTTGTCGAACGCCGGCGCGTCGATGGAATTCACGTGAATTCTATGGAGGAAGAATCCGGTCGTGCCTTCGTATTGATTGAGGCACATGTGCTTCACCATTTGACGCAGACAGGAGAAGATGCACAGACAGGCGTTGCCGTTGGCGAGGGTCTTTCTGCCTCTCGCATCGCATTGGTAAGGATCCAGGTAGTAGTAGCAGTTGGTCGCTCTCGAGTACCAAAAGCCGTAGCAGCTGTTAGTAAAGTGCAGTATACCGCTCGTGTACGTCTTAAAGTAATTTTTCAGATGCTGTTTCACCTAAACCAACGATTATAGATATGACGTTTAAAAATTAAAATTATAATATATTAAGAGGTATAATATTAACATCAATAAATTCTAAATGTGACCTATGCTATTTATATATTAGGCAAATTATAATAAATAAATATAAATAAATAAAAATAAATAGAATAATTAGAAAAAAATCTACTTTTCTTATATGTTAAAATGGAAAAAGATAGAATAAAAAGCACAAAAAAGATATAAAAAAAATAAAAAAATAAAATATATTTTTAAAAATCCTTTTAGTAAATAGAGCTATGTGACAGGATACATTGAAATATAATAATTAGTAGAAAAAAATAACACAAAATTTTATAAATACATTTAAAAAATTAATAACTGTGTGTGTCAGATAAAATTGTAGAAAGTAAAAAATCGGAGAATTAATTCTATTCTTATAAAAAGATAATAAAAAGATTTAGAAAGAATAATTTTCTTCCTCATCCTCGGCACTCACTTGCGCGTAAAAATCCTTTCTGCCAGTCTGAGAATTCGTTGTTAGCACGACCAAGGGTGACGCGCAGTCACGAAAATCGAAAAGCCTGTTCATCAGCGGGACATTTCGTAAAATATGTTCCGTATGAAATTTCGGCTCGAAGAATTTTCTATACAAATTCTCCGCGACTTCGAGGACCCTGTCGATCATGCCGGAAAGCGGAGACTGAACGATGTCCCTCTTTACCACGACAGCCAGTAACGCGACGAAGTAGCAACGTTTCACCAGCGGTTCCAGCAGGCTGTCGCGATCGCGAAGAGCCACCGTTCCGAGTACGAAGATCGGTTTCGACGCGGAGCCGATCGACTTGAAAATCGCTTGAACGTCATAAGACTCCGGAAGCTCCTTTCGGTGAATCTCCGGTAGAGACGACGTCGTCGTCGGTTCGTGAAGACCTTTAACATCGCTGTAATCGGGCGCCATTTTTCGCGCATATGATATAGTGATCGCTCTCACGGCGAATTCAGTCTCCCGCGGCTCGTCGATCACCTTAACGATCAGCTTGAGAAACTCGCCCAGGCTGCTGGACGCGATCATTCGCAGGCTCTTCGTCCCCGTGACCGTCCACCAGGCAAAGTGATTCTTGCCGCGCTTCGTAATGCCCACGTGAGCGTAACGGCAAACGATGATCGCGCCGGTGTAGATCGCCGTCTCGAATATCTTCTTCAGGGTTGACGCGAGATTCCATCCCTCCGTGGCGTACAGGATTCCGCGGTGTATCGGCGCGAATACCGCTCGAAACGCGTAATTCGCTATTTCGAATTCCGGCAGTGCCCCATCGATCATATCGCTCACGGAAGTGTCCTCGCTCGCCAACGCGTTGTCAAAGGCGTAATCGACGGCAGCCTCGAATAAGCCGTTGATAGTACGTTCCGACCAGGACGCAGGGTCGTGGATCAACGACCAGGCCAGGATGCAGAGATCGATGGGGATTGCGATGGCCGTATGGTTACGAAATATCCTCTCGGGCGGTATTCTTCGCTCGTTCGCCGTTTCCTCGCGATCCCGATCGCGATCGATCTCCGACGACTCTTTGAACGGCGTCAATACAGGCGCGGTAATGTCGTTCTCCAAAACAATCGCCTCGAGCATCGAGGCCTCGTGATACCGCATCGGCGTAAAACCTACGGCCGTGACGTCACGATCGGGATCCAATTCCGGATCCGGTGCGACCCACTCGGCTAACTCGATCAGAGACATTTCGGACTCGACCGCTGGCGTTGTCACGTCCAACTTTACGTCGTCGCGAACCGACTCTTCCGATTCCTCTAGCTTCGCGCGACGCTTGACGTTCCTCCGTTTACGTTTACGTTTCGTCATTTCCATGTGAGTGACTAATACGGTGTAGAGGCGAAAAGGCTCTCTCGCAGTTTCGCCGGCGTTTTCTTTAACTCTATCGAGCATGGACTTGAGATCGCGGAACCTCATAAGGCAGCAGTAGCCCTCCTCGTTCGCCTGACCTTTCTCGTCGCAAGGATAAGGATCGAAAACGTAATAACTATCGTCCGCCTGCCAGATTGCGTAGGCGCAATTTGTCAACGCCAATATACCGGTCTGATGTTTTTCTAGAAATTTCTTCACGATAATATCAAGCTCGTCGGTTGGGGAACTCTCGAGGTCGGAGCAGGTGATTTCTTTCAGAACAATGTTGAAACTTCTGCCAAACATGTTTATCCTGTCAAACGTTCTATACCCATTGTGTCGTAATCTACCGACATGTTGGTCGAGCATATCGGCGAAGCGAATCCATTGATCCAGAGCGTTAGCGGGAAAGCGATTTACATCCAGCACGATTTTCGTCAAAATGCAGTATATAGCCGCGTAGTAGCAAGGTTTGAAGTAAGCGGAATCAATTCTTGCGCGATCCAGCAGACTGATATTGCCTCGTATTATCTCCACGTTTTTATCCACAACCTTGAAGTAATATTTAGATCAACAGCGCGCTAAATAGGTTTATCAAGTATCCAATTACATGAAAAAATGATAGAGAACAGATACTAATTAGTTTATGAAACTTTCGTGATATGAGATATCGAATGCTTACGTGACATATTTAGAATGTATTAAAATTACTTGGAAACCGACAACTTTCGATGATGGAAGTTCTACTTTTCTTTCTAAATCTTCTGCACTAATTATCATTTTCTGCATCTCTACCGTTTTGACATCATCTTTCTTGTCCGGTGGCTGAATGCAAAGAAAACTTAATTAGACTAAAAAAAGTTTTTGCAAAAATTAAAAATATAATAAGTACCTAATAATATCTATACGAATAAAAAAAAATGTGATAATTTTGCAATTTTTTGACTATATTGTATAATAATGTGCGTTCTTTTATTATATTTTTGTAATTATTGGAAAATTATTGAAAATTAACCTGCAGCTCAGGGCGGAATTTCGGGAATATTAATTTGAATAGTAGCTTTTCCGCATCGCGGAGATTCTCTTTGACAGCAGGCACTATTTTTTTCGTCTTCGGCACGATCTTTCGTTTCCGCTCATCGGGACTTATCAGGTGCTTTATCGTTAAAACGGGAGTTTTAATTATCGGTCCAAGTGGTATCAGTTCTAGTCTCGCGGCGTAAAACACTCTCGATAACTTCCCTAACGTTTCGTCTTCTTTCTTTTCCAGCTCCCCTCGTCCGCGATATTTTTCGTCAATCGCTTTATCGATTCCTTCGTCCTGGATGTAACCCTCGTCAATAGCTCTTAGAGGCACCATACGGATCGGAGGCAATCTCGAGTACAAGTACCTCCCGAAAGATAGCTTGATCATCTTCGAAGGTTTCGTGTCTCGCAGCAACGGCACGATCGCAGTTGTTATAGGTTCCACGGAGACATCGCCCTTCTTGATTTTCAGCCTTGAATCGATCGAAAATCTAGATACGAGCGATGAGATCGACCTGTTTGCCAATTTTGCCTCCAGCAAAATGCGGAGCGTTCTCTTCGGCGGCATCACGTACGGCGGTGGGTGATCGTACTTCATCTTTTCTAGTATCACTTCCTCAGGCAAGCCATTCAACTCTTCTTCGGTCGGATCTTGGATTTTTACTGTGGAGGTCAAGAGAGCCAAGTTTAAGCGGTAAGGTGCGTCGGGCTGTACGGATTCCTTGATTGCCCCAACAGGATCTTCCAGCGGTTCTAAATCGATATCTTCAAATTCTTTTTCTTCCTCTTTCTCCTCCTCCTCTTTCTCCTCCTCTTCTTCCTCTTCCTCTTCTTCCTCTTCTTCTTCTTCCTCTTCTTCTTCTTCCTCTTCTTCTTCTTCTTCCTCTTCTTCTATTACATCCTCTTTATCAACAAGATCTTTCGCTTCTACGTCGACAACGTCCGGCTTCTTCTCCTCGAGCTTCACTAAATCGTCATCAGTAATTGGCAAGAACTTTGTTTGGAACGTTTTTCTCATTTTTCCATCTGGAATTATAATTTCCGCGGGTGACTTGTACTTTCCCGGTTCTATCGCGTCGAGAGCTACGAAATGAAGTGAGAAACGCGGATCGTTGTATTCTAAGACACCGTAAAGAAGGTCAACCAGTTCGTTGAGACTGTCCGTTACGATAAAAGCTGATGAATAATTCCAAATACGCCATCCCTCTGAATCACTACCGTAAGGATTGAACAGGAAAAATTTGTCATCCTCCTTCCAAATGGCGTACATCAGTCTCCTGTTTTCCAATATTACTTCGGAATATCGTTCGAAGTAATACTCGAGAGCCTCCGCGAGATTAGCCAACGGATTCGCGTCTCCGTCGACAACGTTCATACTCGTCTTGAAAAACGCGTAGTTCTCAGCTAGTTTCAATCTGGGAGGTAAGAGAGAGACATCTAAATGACTCGGAGCGCGTGTAACTTTCCGAGCGACAGTTTCTTTTTCTTCTTCCTCCTCCTCCTCTTCCTCTTCTTCTTCTTCTTCTTCTTCAGCCTCTTCTTCTTCTTCTTCTTCCTCTTCCTCCTCCTCCTCCTCTTCCTCCTCTCCCTCTTTTTCTCTCACTTTCACTTCTTTTATTTCTGGTCGGCCTCGTTCAATCCACATTATAACTTGTTCGTAAGCCTCGTTGCCGATGTCAAGAATTTGATCCACGTCTATATTTCGCCAGCGGGCCGGTTCCTTTAATTTCCTATATACCAACGCAGTTAAGCCAATTATTAATCCTTGTTTACCTTGTGATCGCGGATATGTAATCATCATGCAAGTCTTGGTACCACGAACAAAAAAACGATGTGCATTTATCATTTCATATCCCATGATATAACCTATTTTATTTTGCGTCTTTTCTTCTACATCTTCTTCCCCTTCTTCTTCTTCTTCTACATCTTCTTCTACGTCTACTTCCTTTCTTTTCTCTTGCGCATATATAAAAGTCGTCGGCTCGTCAGCCGTCGTCATGTATTGATCTACGTTCCGCATAATCTCTGGATATTGAATAGACACTTCTGCGAATTTACGCGAGTCTGGTCGTAAACGTGGCGTCGTGTCGATTAGATCGGTTTTCGTCACATCCAGCGGTGCCGGTGGCGATGGGACCCTCGGTCTACGGTTCGTACCGCTCTCCCGATAAATCACTTTTTCGAGCGGACCACCTGGCGTCATCGCTCCAGTCTTGACATAAAGCACCTTGACTCCGTGTATCGAGAAAGGATCGCTCTCTTTATTGCCGGTATTTTCCAGCACCGTCTCCACCACCTCGTTTAAAGTGCTATTCATGGTCACGCAAGCGGCTTCTCTGATGGTATCGCCCGTCGTACGTTTCTTGTAATCGACCCTGAAACCCTCGTCGTCACAAACAAACGGGTCGAGAAAGTAGTATGCATTACCGTCCTTCCAGATCGCGTAAAAGATTTTCTTGATCTCGAGTATTCCGCATTCCTGTGTCTCAAAGAATTGCTCCATGCCGCTGTCAATGGTAACCTTACCCTTCTGCGCCTGACTCGGCATTACATTCGCGTCCACCTTTATCTTGGCGGCATACACTCCGAGGACAACGTCGCCCATCAAGTCGTCCAACCGAAGCTCGAACTCGTCGTCGAGCTTCCTCTCGAGAACTCTAGCTAGATCGATCAGATAGATGTTGGACTGGTTGAAGATCAGGTCGAGCAAAGCGCTCGTCCATTTGTTCGCGTTGATCAGTCGGGAATATATCAAGGCCGCCACGGCTACGATCAGGTGTCCTTTACCTCGCAGAGCTTCCTGTACGGCAGGATGCGTCAGATGATAAGAGCCCTGTATCACGGCTCGATGTTGCTGATGAATTTTATAACCGCTCGGTCTTCTTCGCGGCTTCTCGAGTGCCATTGCGGCCTTCTCGGGCTCTTCGGGAGAAACGGTCTCGACTTCGCTGATAGATATCGGGTAAATCACGAAAGGTTCGTTTCGCACGTTACTTTTCTCAAGGATGATGAACAGCAGCCCTATCAGGTCCTTCACGAAAAACAGTTTGGCCGACCCGCCGACCCCGTCGGCCGCCGGCTCGCCGCTCTCTCGTCGCGCCTGACCGTCAAATATATTGTAGTACTTCGAGTCTCGCCAGATCGCTATATTGAGCACCGGCGACGTCAAGATCCCGGCGTCGTGTCGCTCGAAAAACAGCTCCAACGCCTTCGCCAAATGAAGCTCCGTCGGATCGCGCGAACGAAACTTGCCGGCGTACGCCGGATCCTCGAGCTTAACTTTCACATTAAACTTTTTCTGCAGGAGAAGAGTCCTTTTCAAGTCGAGGATGGTCATCGTTCGGCGATCGTTCGTGTTCACGTCTTTGTAGGACTCGCAGTAAAAAGTGTCGCCGTCCTCGACAATTTGATCGATCACCGCCTCGTTCCAGCAGCGAGATTTGTGAATCGCGGTCGTGGCAAAAGCTGCGATCGCTATAGCGCCACCCTGTTATTAGAGCTGCGAAATGAGAAACTGCAAAGCAACGTTTAATAATATTTAAAAAAATAAGGTAAAAATATTGAGTATAAATAACGTCGCCCCATCCCCCTCGATTTCTTTGAAATTTTTAAAATTTGTGTATTTTGGATCGTAAAAAAGATTCTAAGAAGGAAATATTGTCACTCATGTTTCGTTTGTTTATGATTAGATAAAGCAGAGAATACTCTGTATTTATGCTTTCTACTATTCTCTGCTTTAACAAAGATTATAATTTTAAAAAATATGTAATTGAATGAAGTTGTAAATAACAGATGATCTAATAGTAAGAAGCAAAATATATATCCATAAATATAAATTATTATTTCTTTACTTATCGACATCGTGATACTTTAAGTATTAATTATAATGGGCGATAAATTTTCCTTCTCTGAATTTCTTTTACTACCCAAAATATATAGAATTTGAAAATTTCAAAAGAATTGAAGGAGGAGCCGTGTTATACTCAATATTTAACAAAAATAATTGTTTAACTATGTAACATTAAACTGTTAATGTAATTATTGCTTTGGTATGAAAAGACGTTAAGAAAAGTATTCCTTAAATAAAGTTCATTATTGGCTCATGGGTCAGTTGTGATTACCTGATAACCTCTGGATAACGGTGAGAAATGCGGCATGTTCAAGTGAATCAGACCGGAACGAACTCCGTATTTAACGCATGAGGGTAACTCCGCTGTAATTTTAGTAAGAGAATAAGTATCGTTCGGTAAATCGAGCATACTGTTCAAATTCCGATATTCTTCCTCCAGATCCTCATCGAACTCGTCGCTGCTCGGCGTATCATCTTTGTCAATTTCCATATCTCTCGTAACATCTCCGACAGTAGATGAGACTATCTCATTGCATTTAGCAAACTGCCTTATTTTCATCTTTAATGATCTTGCTTTCTCTTTCTTCAAATCGGATGCTGTCTCCTTGTTACGTTCCATGTTTCTGTCTTATATATTTCTGAATAAACTTTTAATAAAAGTATTATTAGTCAAACGTTATAATATGTTTGCATTATGATTTAGTAAAGTTTTAAATATTTATTAAGTGAGTTAACCTCATTATAGTAAATGACATAAGCGCAACATACAAGATTACGCTTAATTAACAGCTTATTGTGTATACATTTTCTTATACCTGACATGTAAATTTCGGCTATTAATGAGTGACTGCAGGCTGGGCAAAGTACACGATTAGATTTAAATTTCAAGTTATTAATTGCATGTTGAATTAAACTAAATAATGAAATTATCAACGGATTAAGTCGATATAGAAAAATATTGCGATCAGAATGTTAATATACATTGTTACGTTTTTAACATTTGACATTTGACACGATAAATTAATTGTACATTGACAGTGCTTTAAACTAGAAAAGCATAAAAATGTCTTGAACTTTAATCAATCGTTTAAAATCAAACAGTAATAGAGGTATGCAACAATAGATTCTATTACGAAATGCATGGAATTTATCAGAAAGATAACTTGTCGAAGGTTCGACGAACCTTCGTTACGATAAAACTCTATTTAAGTACTACATATCGAAATTAAATTATATACAATATTATTTAAAGAGCATAATAATAGCACTATTGTAATTGTAATTAATGTAGGATTAATTTGCTTTGTCATAATGTGTCTATCAGTCATGTTTATATTTTACTTTCGGTTAGGTCTTGACTTGTGATTATCGTGCTTTCGAGAAGGACTCAAATACTTACTGTTTCGCACGTGACAGCTGATCACGCGTCTCCTTGCAATAACTTCTAGGCGTGTTGTCATGTGATTGGGTCACGTAATATTTGGCAAGGGAGAGATCGGCTGTCGAAGGCCTGCTAGTGATCAGAGTTCAAAAAACAGCGAAAAGAAAGAGGTCAACCGCGCTAGCTTTACAAACATCGTTTTTAGCATAAATATTTCGCGTATATTTGATCTCGAATAAAATTAAGGTCAAAAGATACAAAAAAAAACGTTTTTTAAAAACTAAACTCGTTATTCTATACATTAATTACGTGAGTAATTTGCCAGATAGCTTTTGGTATTAATAAATGCTATATCAATTTATGTATTGATATCATTTGATAATAAATAAGTTTCTTGAGAAATAAGTTTAAAATTCTATGAGTTATCTCCTTTTAATTATTTTGATTAACAGTTTTAATTAAATATTATTGATTAAAAATAAATGCTGTTATATACATATTACATATTTAATTTTGGAATTTTGTACAGAGATAAGCATCGATTTGCTTTATAAATATTTAAAACAAAAGTTTTCGAAATTCGCATTTATGTATACAATCTAATAGCTTTAAATGGCACGTTACACTTTTGTAATATTTTACAAATTTATACAAAAATTTGTTTAGTAATATAATTAAATTATGGAAGAAAGAAAAAAATCATGAAGGCAAAAAAAAAGAGACGTAAAAAAAAACTACTATTAATTTTAGAAAAATTGAGATGGGGAATACCAGCAACGATAATAAAAGCAAGAAACGCGACCAAACAAATAAGAGCTTTTTAGGCAACAATGTCTGCGATTATAAAAAGCAAAAGAGCCGTGAAACTCAACGCTTACAATCATTAAAAAAGACTTCACCGGTCAATATATTATTATTAAAGAAAATTCAACCTTCATTATCTGAGAGAGAATGGATTATTAATCAACGTCGACGTAACGTCTCCTCCGTCACGTCTACCAAAGGTGAGCTTTGTCTGTACTAATTCTTTTGGCTTTCTAATTTAATACCTTTATATAGGAGCAATTTCTTTTATGCATGATAACATTAGATAAGGGAAAAGAAAGAAGAGATATTTCGAAGAGCAAAATAAAGAAATCAATTGAAGTGAATGGTATTA
Source organism: Temnothorax americanus (assembly GCF_048541705.1). Lineage (NCBI taxonomy): Eukaryota > Metazoa > Arthropoda > Insecta > Hymenoptera > Formicidae > Temnothorax > Temnothorax americanus. The sequence goes on along the minus strand of NW_027509421.1, from coordinate 2,636,718 downwards.
ATAAGAGCGAAGATAAACAAAAAATGACGCAAGAAGTTGATAGAAATATCGGAAAAGAAAGGAAAACGTAAACAGGATAAAATTTTGTGCGAGAAAAGGATGAAAGACAACATTCGTCACTCAAGATATAAAGAAAAGAATTGATAAAATATATTTACAATTAATGGGTAAATTTTAAAATCTTATTCTATTGATACTAATTTAATATAAAATAAAAGTTACTATTGCATTGGAGGAAATAATTTTATAATCATCAGAAGAAATAGAACAATTTATAAATTAAAAATATGTGTATAATAAATATATTAAAATAAAACAAAATAGTTTTTATAAATATTTAATTATTTTGACACTGAAAATAAAAATGCTATAATATATATAAGCCTTGAAATTAATATCTTAACATTGGTAAAGGAAACTTACGTGATTTTTTTTTTTTTTTTTAATTAATTTTAAGAAATGTGTTGAGTACGAATTAATTTATCATGGAAAGTTATGTTAAAATGTTTTGTTTGAAACCAGTATATACCTATTTTCTGCGAAATACATTCTCGTTGTTAAACCTGATTACGAGAATGTTTCGCGTTTCTCTCGTGGACACAGGATGAGCACATTGATTGCGAGAGTGTATCCTGCGTTTGATATTTCATATTATGATGAAATCGCAATATCGTAAAGCAATTATAATTAAGTAATATTTTCCTCGACGGACTTATTCACTGATTTTATAAGACAATTACACAGCATTTTAGTTGCGAGTCTTTTCCTTTATGCGACTTTTGTGCATTCTTCGATATTCGTTTCTTACCTCGGAATTAAGTTTACGAAATTCCGAAATACACAAATTAATAGACTCTTTATGTTAATAAACTGAATAATATTACAATAAGCATTAAATTTACACATATATTTCTTCACAGCTATATAGCTATACACACGTGGTATTAATTTAAAACTGCTCACGTTCCAATATAATAAATATTTGTAATTAACGTGCAATAAAAGATTTTTTTAAATAATATCAACTAATTTTAAAACATAACGAGAGGGAAATTAATTATCTCAATACAGGATTATTAGGATTACAGAATTGTAACTGTATCTCTTTCTGGTTCTATACAAATTTTAAAAATATATAAATTTTATTAATAAATTTAATCAATAATAAACAAAAAAATACTTTAACATCTTATTAATTTATTTTATATTAATAAATGTATATATAACAAAAATAATATATTTAAAAAAAGAAGAAAAAAAGAGAGACGAAAAGAGAAGAAAAAAATATAATAAAATTATCGTTGTTCATTATATATATATATATATATATATATATATATATATACTACATATATATTTTTTAATTCTTAAGATGTTTTTGTCAACCGTTAATTAATTACGATGCATAGAAATGTACAAAAATAAATTTTTATCAAAATGACTGACAATGAGAGGCATGTACTAATTAGTCGAATCTGCACCCTCCCGAGTTAACACGCTCTCGAGTTAACACGTTCTGTATATATCGCTTGTAATGTGCATGGTATTAAACTTGATAAAACTGTAACAATAATCAAACGCGTGACCTATGTTCTCGTCTGATAAGAGGGTTAACACGATATTAGGAAGAATTGCAGAACATCCTCATAAATTTCAAAGCAGCGCGATAGAATTTGTAGTTAGATTAATTATACCGATGCTAATTAATTAATTTATGTATTGCTTGTAAGAGGATTTTATGTATCTTTTAGACGACATAGCGGCTTGGTAAAATATATCGTCCACCTATTTGTCACTAATGGTTCTATCCGTGAATAATTAGTACAGTATTATATTAAGAACAGATTGTTAATTTATCATTTAATTTATAATTAATAGCATTAATTATAAAGTATTAATAAAAATAAATAGTCTAAAAGTTTATTTATAAAAATATTCCGGATTTAAACATATTTTTCAGATTCTGCTGCCAAAAAGACTAGAAAATAGAATGCTGAAAAGATAATAAAAATGGGAATTTTCGGTTTTAGAGCGTACCTACTGACTTTCATACATCTTCTATAGAGCTATACTTGAAATAGTGACTAATGTCATAGAAATAAAATATATAATTCTTTGCAAGCACGTTGAAAAATTTTAAACCAGATTGAACTTTATAAGGATATGGAAGAAATGTACCGGAACGTTTCCGTTATTATACATTTTTAACCCCCGTCCGGTACATCGGCGATCGTCGATAAACAGCAGGGTATCAATTTCTCCCACGGATCCATAACAAATAATAGGTCACTTGAGTCGATCTTGGTCTTTATCTAGCGGCTTGAGTGGTGTTATCACCCGAAGATTTTGTTGGAACGGCTGTGAATAAGGATCGGGAGCTGCGGCCTGCACTCACAGTGGACGAACAGACGTTGTTGGAGACGTTGGCCGTCAAGAATTGCGTTCTACGTTCACTTGTCGCAAATATTCTGCGATTCAACTGTGTATATAGTGTGTGTGCATCCGCAAATTCTCAGAATGCTGATGTATATTAGAATAATTATCCGTGAGTAAAATGCGACTTGTATGATAATAGTAATAAAATTGAATGAAATTAAAACTTTTTCTTGCTCACAATTAACGCCATTTTTAATTCAAAAAATAACGCCTGGTGTAAATATCAAATGCGACATCTAATAGCTTATTCTTCCAATTGAGAAGTTTAATAATTATTTTTAATAATTTTATATAAGTCTTTTTATTCCAATACATTAACTAAGTGGAATATATGATATACAATCAAATTAAAAAAAACCGCCGTTAAGCGATAAGATTGAAGCTTGGTCGTCTAATAATATTATTAGAGTGAATTTTACGTGCAATTTTTTGCCTTAGCAAACCGTGAAGAATTGTACGTAAAATTCACTCTAATATTATAACATTATTGGGTAACCAAGATCCAATCCTAACCGTTTAATGGAGTTTTTTTGTTATAATTTTGATTTCTTTCCAAAAACAGAATCTAAGAAAAGATAGACTGCATTTCATAAATTCTACTGTGCAATACGTCCCACTTAGAAAACTTTGTGTGTAAAATTAATATTTTGTATAAAATTTATTTAGCAATGTAAGAATTAACAGATAGATTTATTAAATGCAAATAGACTGTTAAGTACCTAGCCCGTTAGAAGGCAAAAAGGAATAAGAAAAATTTAGATTGCTAATACCTACATTTTATTGTACAACAATTTATGTACGTTATCAATTATATGACACTTTAATAACTCTCCTAGCTTATTTACCTAGAATATTTGAATATTATCTGCTATCCCGTTACAATTAGACCGTAACCAACTGGAAACAAATTTTGTTTCTATTTATTTTAAATCATTGCTTATGCATGATCGTTCTTGCTTAACATGTATGATTCGAACAAGTTCGTTTAGGCGATGATTAAGTAGCAATATTTGCCGCTCACTGATATTTTGATTTTAATGTAGAAAAAATAACGGAATCGTATTTAATAAAATATATCATGCAATATAGCTAATTGGTCAGATTTTCATTATTACTGTTGTTTATAATCTATCATTTCTATTTATTAAGAGAACATTCTGTTAGCGTAACGTTTGTATATATGAGAAAGAAAATAGTAAGTATAATATATTACATGTAATTTTAAAATTTTATTTTATTTTATTTATAATTTTTTATTTTATGCAAAATTTGATATAAGTATTATAACATTTAACTTAAATAGATAAAAATGAACTATTTTTTTAAGTATTGTACAAGAAAAATTAAACAATAAATTATTTTTATAGCGGATACTGTGATCAACTGCAAATAATGAAAGGAAATAAGTACAAAACAATATATAAAATCGACAAAAATTAATTTATTCAGTTAATCAAAACGTATATTAAGAAATAGATATGATAGACTCAGTAAACTCGACAAAGTCAAAATGTTCCTATTAAATTACAAACAATCTATGTATCTAAATTTATGCAAGATTAAAATTTTTCCTTGAACGTGTCTTTAGATACTTTTGTGGCTTTTTATATTGTTTGGGCCAGATGCGCTTTAAAAACCCATCAAAGGAACAAGTTTCGAAATCTGCGAAATCATCTTTCAGGTATAATCTCAATGGAGATGAGGAGGGTTGTAGAAGTAGTCAGACAATGGTACCAAGAAGAAGCCTGGTATGTAAGAAAAGGAATAGAGAAGATCACGGAGGACACGGCGGATCTGCCACCGGTTTTATTACCGACACGACCAAAACGTAATTTTACTATAAGATCAATACTTGTAAAATGTATTGTGGGTTGTTTCTGGTTGCTCACTGGTGATGGCCTTAACTCATACATTTTACTTAAAAATATTGGCTGCGTTTCGCAGAAAATGACTGCTTTGCAACGCAGCCATTATTGGCGCGCAGCGCTCGCTTGAACTTAGGTACGTAATTCATCATTATTATTTTTCGAACCGATAAATCGTTTGTGATAAAAAAAATCGCGAGAACTTCTCTCGCGAAATTGCTTGTATAATATTTTTTTTCGTTATTGATGAACCACGTATATATCTTCAAAAACAATTATTATCCATATATTGCACAAACTTATAAATTACTATAAATCATTATATATTATATTATTAGATATTATCTATATATATTTTATAATTTATATCATAATATAATAAATATATTATAATATTATAATTTATATTATAATATTATATATTAATATGAATAAACTCAGACTATACAAAGCTGATTTTATAATACAAAAAGCGAATGCTTCTCACAGCTTTTGAAAGAGAATTGACGTAATTAATATATTTTACATAATAATTCTATGTATTATTGATATATGACATTCTAAAAAATATGATGTTTGAGTTAATTTTTTACTAATTTTTAAGTAACTTATCTTCATCAGAAACTATAGCTGTCCAATTTCTCAAATAATACCTAGATTTTTTATTATTTTGCTTCCTCATAGAGGAAGCTTTGTGATGGTGAAAAAATTTTTTTTCGAGATTTCGATGGAAATAGGTTTAAAATGTTCCAAAATGTCGAGAAATCATATTAGTAAAAAATGTCCGGAAGTATGTATGTATGTGTGTGTGTGTGTGTGTACGGATTTTTTGTACACGCATCTACTTCTATAATTTTTTAGATATCAGAATGCATTTTTTTTTTAATCGATAGAGTATCATAGAAAGTATGTTCTCCTCAAATTTTATTAAAATCGGTTGACCGGTATAGATTTTATTCGAATTTTTTGTTATATATCTAGAAAAGCGTGTTTTATCCTATAGCTTTCTCAATATTTGATATAGCAATCTATATCTAATTCTATTAAATTTTTCAGTTTTTTCTAACCTTATTTCATATATTAATTAAGATTTGGTTAATTAGTTCTGGAGTTACAGACATTTCGTACATACATAGAACTCTGATAAAGTTTAGTCAATCAACCAAATTTTTTATATATGAAATAAATATATATAAAAAATTATAAATATATGTGTAAAAGATTATATATCATGCAATATTATATATGAATTTTGTCTAGTAGAACCCTTTGCTCACAAAGCTTCCTCTATGAGGAAGCCAAAAAAATAAATATTAATAATTATACATTAAATAAAATAAAAGCTTCCTGTAATAATGAGGAAGCAATGTGCAAGTTTGTAATTTGCACCCTTTTTTTGTTTTATATATGTATTATATCGCAACTAAGTATTTTACATGAATTGCTCGTTTTTGTTTCCGTATAAAATCAGATAAAAACATTTTTTTTAAATTAATGCTGTCACATTATGACAAACGTACTATAATTATCGTATCTTAATCACACACAAACAGTCGAGCTAAACAGATTTTCCACAGACCAAAGCCAGATAACGCGCATGTTCCGTATAATTATAGCATAATTATTATAAAAAAATGATCTCTTCTCGCGTTCCTCGATTATAGAGGAAGCAGAAATTATGAGTGGAAAAATTGCACAATCCTAACAATATCGTGGAAATTCTTTTGTGATATTTACGTCAAAGAAAATATTTGATTCGAGTAGTATGTTTATAGTTCATATAGTACAAATTTAAACAAACAAAAAACATTCATACATTGTTAATAATATTACTTTTTTCTGTAGTTTTTGTAATGCTTAATCTTTAAAGAATATTTTTTTGGAAATATAAAAATTGCAATAAAAAAATTAAACTATCTTCGAAAATTCTCGCATAAACTTGATTTTATTTTTAATAATTGCCCAAGAAATTTTTATGTAGTATATTGGTAACATTTACATAAATTGTCTGAACCAATTTACTGAGTCTTAATTATTATAAGTTTAATAATTTTCTAGTTTGGCATCGAATAATCAGATAACTCAAAAAATATGTTTGCATATTTTGTAATTAATATGAAACTAGAATTCCGTCAGTTTTTATGCAAAATAATTATGTAAATATATAAGAGTTTCTTCTGCAATGAAGAAATATTAAACATATTTAAATCATTTCTATAGAATCTTCTTGAGAAGTCTTTGCAGTAAATTTAATTTTTTATTTTTATTTATTTTAGCACAAATTAAATTATATTATATTGTCACACTTTAGCGTGTGCCGTATACGAATAATAATGTAAACTCGTGACTTTGTGAAATCGTATCTTTTGATCGTTTCACAAATGATTACACGAAAAATGAATCAAACGTGGATATACGAAGAGTCATAACGTGGAAAAGTATCTTACAGTATCTTACGTCATATAGCAATTAATCACGCGTCTGGTGGTTTCCTTCACAATCCGGTATTTGAATATAAGATCAACACGCGAATTATTGGAAGAGAATTAATAAGCTATTATTATGTAAAATTTCATATTAATTGCACGAAGTGTTTCATAAAACAAGATCGTTTTTTCCTTCATTTGCGTCGAAAGCGCGCCATTATTATATGATGCGTAAGATGAATCTTGATACGCCGCAATCCCCGCGATGCGATAACTTTGTGTTTGCAAGCGCACTGAAATTTAAAATCTCATTAAAACCTGTTGAAACGAATAACAACACATGCCGCATTTTTTTCAGCGTGTTGCAATTACAGAAAAATAGATGGTTAATTATGTATCTTAAAATAAATACGAATGTACTTTCCATATCGCTCTGACATAAACATGTCGATTCCGACATAAACACATAGCAAAAATTCGAAATCTGGTTTTGAAAGAATTCTCATTAATTATAATGAACCCAAGCGTGTGATTCAAAATGAATCACGTGAGAACCATAAATCAACAAGAGACTCTCAACTGTTAAAAAAATTGTTTTCTTAACGAATGACTTTCTCATTTGTTGTTCATACGTTATGATAAGTACTATCAAATATTGCAACACGACTTATTTTTTCTCCGTAAAAATGATTGAATCCGACTGACGCAAAGTTGATTGACAGAATGTCAAAATATTTATTGATAAATATTATCCAATAATATTTAGAATTTATTTATAGATAATGCTTCCTATATGAACACTAAAATGTATAAATTAATACACATTCTTTGTTCCAAACATTCTGGATTATCAATTCTAAGTAGCTCCACTAAAAAATAAATTACAAGTTCTGAATAGCTTCTAATAAAAAACGACATAAAATTATCCTGTGCACCTACAAAAAAGCAGTAAAGACCTTCACAATATACTAAAAGCAACATCTGCAACATGTCACTTATTGCGAGCTGATAATGGCTAATCTTAATTGTAAAATCTTTCAAAACCAATACCTTTTCTAATCAAGCATTGACGCCACAAAGGCATTTACCCTTTTTCAGCTCGTTCTCTTTTGCATAATAAATGAGAATACGAAATCATGCATTCTTCAACCTTCTCTTCTTATGTTGTTTTGCTCGATTTCGAACATCGTGACCCCTCTGCGATATATCTGTGTGCGTCAGATATATGGCATCTACAATTTAACACTGATGACCGAGCAGCTATAGAAGAGTTCTCATGGCAAAATACTCTCGGTGGGTTGCCATTATCTTCTTAGAAATAATTCTTCAACTTTACAACTATGCATATAGAAATTTATTTCTAAAAGATCTGACAGTTTTAGAATATAAAAAAAGATAGGGAAAAAAGGAAGATATAAAAACAACAATGTTATTTTATCTAATCAAGGTATATTGTAAGGAAAGGGAAAAGTATAGCACAGACGAATGAATCAATATCAATTTAGTTATTCTATTATTTCCCACAATTTTAATGATCGCTCGATAATTGCTAGAGAATTGCTGAAGTAATTATACATATACCATTCAACTATTATTTTGCTAAACAAAAATCCTAATTAGACTGATAAACATTGCTGAAGACACGTTTATCGAATGATTATTTTCAAGTTACGCGCGATAAATAGTACAGTATTGTATGTAAAGTAAGTTAACGGAAAGAGGTCTATCTGCCGAAAAAACTATTGACAACTGTAAATTTTTTTTATCCTTGAGACAAAATTAAATGGATTAGCATTGCCGATGCATAATTCAAGCCGAACAGGAATGTCACAATGGTCGTTAAACTTCCGCAAGCTATCGTCTTCAGTCGCGTCATACTTGCGCGTCATAATTATTCATACACATAGGCGGTTTCTTTTTTTGGCCCGCCGTCACGATCGTTCGACTGTTTCGCGTCGAAATCGGAGATAAAATGCAAAAAGTCCAATGCGACACCACATACGAAATATTAATGTCTGCGAATAGACTTCGTGCGGGCTATATTACCGATGCTAATTTAAAATCGCAAGATTGGAAAGTCCCAATAACCGCAGAATATATCAATATCAAATTATATGTTAACCTTTAATAATATCGAAATCTTTCATGAAATATTTATAAATTGTCTATACATCGAACTTTGCGCAACGCCATTCCATTTAATTGCTCGATAAATTAAAAACAAATTAACAAAGACGAAAAATTAGATAATTTAGAAAAATAAAGATTTCGCATATAATGAATATCAAGAATTGCAAAAAGATGCCTCGAAACTTTGTCTTTTACTCAATTTTACATAGATCTTATTTTTTAATGGTTTTATATTTATTTAATATATCACATAAAATAAATTTTTAAATTTTAATGATAAATTAAAATTAATTGAGTTCAAATCGATAGATATATTCCGTTTTCCATTTTAAAAAATCTTCAAATTCTTATTAGCTTAGAACTATTACCTTCATACGTATTACTTAATGTGTATTCAATTTGTTCACTTGATATGTACTAAACTTGACAATCGCTTTTATTGTCAAGGAAAAGAAAAATCATAGGTCACATAGAGCATTTATGACATTGCATGTGATAGATATATTTTGCCATTAATTACGTTTTATCGTATTCGTGACACTAGGTCATAGACATATCGTAAGATATATCTCGTACAATTAAGATACTTGTTCGAGTGCGAGATCGTAACACGCAATTTTTATGCATCATATATTCTTCAATTAGCTGTCACAGTTACGGTTTCTTTTATGATTGTTTAAAACACTTTGATACAAAAGAATATGCAGTAACTTATCAAAATGTGTGTAACCGGTTTCTTTAATAATGTAACAATTCACTTCTTATCTAAAAAAATAGATTTTACCGGAAAATATATATAGAGGAGTCATATTAAAAAAAAAATGCTGTGAAATCAATGAATAATTACCTATGAATAATATATACTTATGAATAACCATACTTATGAATAATTCCAATAAAATTTAATTTTAATTTTTTGCCAAATTTTGAAACAAAGAAAATATATATGGATATATTGCGATATAAAATGCTTCGACAATTGGCTTTTATCACAGGCAATCTTTCGTATTGTGAGAGAAAATTGGTCTTGACAAACGCAGACTGCGTAATAAATACATGAATATCTGAACCAACTTAATGCGTAATAATGTGACGTAAGAGCGAAATAGCGTGATCTTGCAATGTCTCCGCGTCCTTTTAAAATCGTCTGCTAGCGTCGTGAATGCGAATTAACGCGTGCGCGTCAACGCGGACGGAAACGTGATCGAAACACGTGCGTATATGATAGACCACCCGTATGATAGCAACAGTTATCACTAGTCAGCCATGATAGCGCATAAATAAATGGTGAACGGAAGCAGATTGATAATTTATATAAACTGCAAATACCGGAGAAATTAGAAAAAAAACAACTGACGTTATCGACGATTGATTAAGTTGCTGAAAAAAATGTTTGAGGAAGTCGATCCGATTTTTGTGCCGATTATCGCGAACTTGACTCTTTCAGACGCGCGAGATTCGAAGCAAACATCTCTTTTCGCTCTCTCAGTAACTACCTACTTTATTCGAGAGATACTCTTGCACACTTGTTTGCGTCAAAACGCATTTTAAATCCTTCGAACTTTTATGACGATTGGTGATACGTCAATCAAAATAGTGTTGAACCGGAACTATCAATATAAAGTTTTATAAGAATCTTACGCCTAATTTATAATTATAAGAACGATGATAGTGCAATAAGACGGATGCGCAAGACGATACGGTAATAATAAGCGCAGCGTTTACTTAATTACGATAAGTCGATTTACGAGTCTGACCTTAACACTGATTACAGCCATAAATCTTGATTTTTATGTATTGATTTATGCGTTCATTCCTCGCGACTCAAATAGAAATACATTTCGATCCCTGAAAATTTTATACAAACTTCTTTCTCCCCACATTTTAAGCATTTCACAAAAATGATTTTTTTTACTGTTAAAATATAATAAGATCTTTATTCAGACAATTAATGTAAGAAAGAGATCAGAAAATTTTCTATAATAATGTAGATTTCGCAAGCAAATATCGTTTTTTAATATCTCTGCACTTTTTAAAACTTATCAGATAATGTTCGCGTATTATCTATTGCTTATTATTATAGAAATATAAAAAGACGCTAAATATTTCCAGCTTTGAAATGCATTACTTGCTATTTGCATACGAGACATGTATTTCCGAGAAGAAGAAAAAGTTACTTTGAAATGCAAACATTACTATATACGGTACATTGACTTTAGAGTTATTGTTACACCGCCTCAAACCACGATTTTATTATTTTTACCTCCGAGAGATCGAGTGTCTTTCCTCTCTACGACGCGACGGGGGAATGGAAAATGGAAACGACGACGATGGCTCCGGGTCAAATTAGTGACGCCGGATTATGTCGCTATAATCGATATCGGTGATGCCGCAGGAATACAACGGGCGGATAATCGGGAAACCCGCTATCATGATAATGCAGATGGCCGTGTGTTCAAGCTTCGTTGACTGCGAATACGTTTCGATACGGGGTTAACGGGACGTCGAAAGTCAAAATTACACGTGTGCACAGTCGGCAATGTGCTCATAGTCCGTGACAACGTGTATTAAACGATTACACGCCGAAAGAGAAGATATTAATCAGTGCAATGCGAATTCTGAGATGAATGTGTGAGAATCAATTAAGACACGATGGTCCGTGCTGCTATATGAAAATGTAATTATAATCTTACAATTACTCGAGCGACGTCAGAATTTCGTTGTCGATTTAAATCTCTAACTGAGAACTAATTAACTCGATCAATTTTTGCCAGGTTTAATTATTTATAATTCAATAGCTTCTATGTGTCGGAAGTTGGAACGCAATAACTATATATTCGATATATTTAACTTGAAATGTATCGTTTTTCGTTAAGCAATAAAGATGATACTATTATAAAATTCTGTCATTTAAGTGGCTTGTCACCACGTGTTATAAAATATTTATCGACATATTCCAGCAGTTTGTATCTTAATCGATCTTAATTCCTGAATAGTAAATTAGATGCTGATTTATATAATTTGACAATAAGGGAAAAAAATTCATACCGTTCTTTCTTTCGTTCAAGGTAGGAAAGCAAGCGGGGCGACAAAAAACCGGAAATACTTTGCGTATCGCAAAATAATTTGTGTGGAGTTTTCAACCTTGAGCACGGAACAAGGCCGTTGACTGTGAGAACCGGTGAAATTCACTCAAGTCTCGAACTTATACACACTCGTCCCTCTCGCGAATGTATAGGTTTTATAGGCAACGTATCTGGTTGTATCAGATATGGTAAATCTAATTTTATCCATTCGCCGTGCGAGCTTCTGATGTTCCTACGAGACGCTGCGACTCGCATGAATATAAATACGACGCACAATTAGATACAAAACACGACAAATAAAATAGTAATTACTTATACTATACTATATGCCATTTTAAATGCCCCATAAAAATATCTCGAAAAATATGGAAGATGTGGAAAAACGTTTTAGACAAAAGTTATATTATATCAAAGGAGGAAAAAATCAAAACTTGATTTTGCCATTATTTGTCTCCCTTGATATCCTACAACTTTTGTCTAAAACGGTTTTCCACGTCTTCAATTAAAATGAGACACCCTGTATATTATGTAATTTTTACTTACATAAGAATATCAATATTTTACAATCTAGATAACTATTATTATTCTCGTTCTACACGTATTGTCACGTATTGTGTAAATCTAACGAAGATTTATTAATTTGCTTAAAAAAAAAGAGCAGAAAAAAAGATTTATTATAAACTGCAGAAATTTTCCTCTTATATTTTTTGCGTTAACGAATGTTTCAGTTATAACAAAAAATACTGATAAATGTTCTTACATCGTCAAGTATTTAAAGCACGTTCGAATTAATCACGCGAGTGTTCTAAGACAACGATGATCAAATGGAATATTAATGAGTGGAAAAATATAGCATACGCTAAATTTCCGGACAAATGTCTCATAAAACGGTAAATACCGGTGAGTAAGTGGGGAACGAGGTGGGGAATTAAGTATATAATGTTGGAGAATCCCCTCCCTCCCCCCCTCTCCCTTCCAGCGCAGCGCGATGTCGGGGGATTCGCGCGAGACCGGTCGCGGAATCCCCCGACATGAACGATACCGGTTTGCCGCTAACGACTGACACTACCGGATCGTAAAAAATCGTGACACATCGTATTTAACATAGGCGTTCAATGACTATACGAACTTGCGAGAACAGGCGATCGGCAAGGACGTGGATCTTGCACGCGTTGTTCGCGGATGAATTATACTTTACCCAGCGGCAAAACACGCGATGTCGTTTAAAGAGCCTTTGCAACCGTGATAAAGCAATCGTCGCCCCAACAAGGCAGTCGAACTATACTTCAATTGCTATTTCAATTTTCTTGAATAGTCACCTACGTTGCGTCGGGACTGTTTCACTCGTAAAAGAAAATGCGGAAGCGCGGATGTTTATTTATAATAATGCATGCACTCGCTGCGCCTGGTGGCGTGTAATCGATCCCAATTGCATAATAAGTGCTATCGAACAGTTACGACTGCATCTTGAGAGATTGCAGTGTTGATTTTCTTGCCTTCAGCATCGCGAAACTTCGATCGGTAGAGAACCAGGTTGAACGATCTGAAGAAGAAACGCATTATAATATACAAATAGTAGTTGGATCGTCACTGGCGGATCCTCCCCAATAAAAAAGAAATCAACTTAACTTGATCTGGTTCAATAATCTATAGGAAATAAAATGCATTAAACGTTAAAGCAGGCCTATCAACGCGAACGCTCGTGGACCAAGTCCTGAGAGGCCTGTACTGAGGGCTCGTTTCCTCCGACCATGTACACGCCTCCAATCAACCATTTAGTACATGCGCGTCAAAAACAAAAATATGTAAAAAAAATTTTTAATCACGTAAAAAACCAAAAATATGTAAAAAATTTTTTAAAACTGAAAATGGGATCAGAAGTATCACCACGTCCCTGTCGTTGATCCTGGAGTAAAAGCTAAGTGTAATACCAAGATAAATATCAAACTAGATAATTTTGCTGAAACACCACCCCTCCCCCTCTTGAACATTATCGACGTCAGAATTCGCTAGTGATCTTATATTATTGGATCTTATTATATATATATATATATATATATAATATATTTAGCAACAAATATTTCATAAATAACTTGTTTTAATGACATTTAATCTTGTTATGTATATTATATAAAAAAACACTGTAATAAATGCGAACATTAATAACATTTGTAACGTGAAAGATAAGATTTGATTCATCTCTTTTGATTTAAAAGTATTAACAGATTTTGCCTTATTATTCAAATTTTATTAAAAATAATCTTTTTTATGTTCTATATAAAGCAAAACAGTGCGGCTTTACAATATTATATAAATATGTAATAATATGTTTATAAACTTGGTTCTGTACATATGACGTTGAACAGTGGTATATTGTATTATTTAAGGACTTAGAGAGAGGGGGCAACACAACTCATGTGATATTATATGGGCATAACCAAGTGAATAAAATTGAAGATAAATCAAATTTTAAATTAAATTCTTGGCCGCTCACTTCAATTTCCCTTTGTAATACCTTCAATCCGTCGGGAAGTAGTTATGCTCAATCGGCTCATACTTTCTCCGGAGTATGCGAGCGTTTTCAAGATTACCGCGCGCAACATCGTGTCGTCTGATGTTGCGGTCGTAATTGCTTCATATATATACGTCTTCTAGTCTCTAATTTATAACGCGCATAAAGGCGCTTTCCTTGTTATAATTTTTTTTCATTCATAAAAGAGTGTGCTGCTGCATTATATACTCTCGAATCATAAACAAATCCGAATGCAGCGCGCTCGGCCCTGTCGCTATGCGACGCATATACGGGCGATCCCGGTGAATTCATCCGTTCCGAGAAGGCGAGCGCGCGGCCACAAAGGGCAGGGCAGGCGGTATATCCTGAAACGCGAACGTCTGTTGACCGTTGAACGAATAACCTTGGGATATCGCCTCCTCTCCCCTGGATCGAAGATTCGAGAAGCTACGGCTTAACAGGTACCACGAGCTCCTAGAGGTGGGACTGCGATCTCGTGACTCGATTGGATGGTGTTCCACGTGCTTGCCGGTCACCACCACCGCCGCCACCGCGACGGCTACTAAGCGACAAGAGCGCGACCACACATGTGTAGTGGGAGCACGATATTTTTCAAATCTGTACCGATCCGCGCCGCCACTCTTGCACCGAGACGTATGCCGCACGTACATATCGTACCGGCATCGGGGATCAGACATACGACAGGCGGTGGAAGAGGTTTACAGAAGTTAAACGATTCCGCGCGATCAGCGAGGTACCACGAGAGCTCCTCGTGCAACATTCTCATCCGAAACATCCGTCGGAATTAAGGCGAAAACAATATTACTTGCCGAGCAATATTAACTTCGAAGCGCGCGTTGTTGACTCTGGAAATCGTATAACCGAATTCCACGCGGATATTTCTTTTGGTCCCGGAAACGTCGGTCGAAGGCTGCGATCGTATACGCAAGGACGCGAGGAAGTCTACGTCGGAGTCGGAACCCGCACGGGGAAAAAGTGAAGGGCCTTTAAAGTAAAGGCCGAAAATCGAGAGTGTTGAAATATCCGCGCGTATAATCGGCGGGCGGATTTTCTCGTCGTGAAATTACACGGCATTGTAAATCGCGACGTGCACAAGCCGTAATCAAGCCGTGTGCCACCGAAGTGGAGACCCGCCTTTTCGCCTTTATCGTCAGCCGCGAGAGAGCCTGGCCGTTACTACTGAAATCGCCGACGATAGGTCTCGTCGCGAAAAAGATAAAGCCTCCCCTTTAATATCGCGCCGAGGCTGAACTTGCCGAAGATGAAGGATCTCATGGTGATCTGGAACACCTTGTCGCGCCGTCAAATATACTCGTCAGTGAACAACAACCCCAATGGCGATAAACAGGTCGAGCAGGACGAGACGCGAACGCTGGCGCACCTTCAAAGAAAGTCCTCGGTGGTGGTGAATAAATTCTTCAATGCTCTACCGGTGGGTGCCAATGGCAGACAAAGATGGTCGAAACGTAAGTAGAAGGAAGTCTCGTTTCTCGGTGTCGAGTAACAGAGAGCCATTATTTTATTCCTCCGATCGCGAAGACAATAAACCCGGCAACATCGAGTATAGGCTCGAGGCTGCGCTATGTAAATTGCGAAGATAACAGGATGGTCTTTAAGTATAATATACGGAGGCAGAATATCGAGAACAAGAGTCAGACTTGGAATTTTAATGTATAGTTATTTAATGCAGTTGCTGTTTCCATAAATACGAAATTCACTTTAGTTGCGTACCCGGATGTTGATCCGTGAAGAATGACATCTTATAATTATTGCAAACTCCTTGTTTCGATTTTACTGCGATTTTATGTAAATGTTATAGATTTTAAATCGAGCGTTGCATTCGCGATGATATAGTTAAATGACAGCATTAAAGAAAATATATATTCCGAAGAAATTAATAGAGCAGATTTAATCAATCATTATTTTACATATTTTTTGATCCAGATTCTCAGGTTATATTTTACATTCCAAAATTGCATATACAATATTATAGGCTATTAATATTATAGGCAATTTTATTAAATATCTTTGATAAAAAGATAGTGACATTAGAATTATTCTCATCTTTTAAGAAGAGAAAGCTGTATAAATGTGTCCCGAATAAATTTGCAAAGAAATTGGCCATTTGTTAACTTTTACCGTTCAAGACGGACTCTAAATCGAAACAAAAAATTAGCTCGTGATCGAATCCCAAATTGAGGGGAATAAAAGAAATAAAAAAGGACCTTTGGAAAGAGCAAAAGATTAATGCCATCTAAAAGCAGTAATAAATGCATAATAACTTATCGTAACCAAATATTACTGAAAGCATAAAAAATGATATGGATAGACGGAAAGCACGCAACGCGTTTCGATCTATTTCCTCTTCTATGATTTAGATGCAGTTATGAGCGCAGAAATCAGCGCGGTACACGCAATCCTTCCGAGCTAATTGAGCTATTGGAGTTCAAAGATAATTATTGAACTATTAATTATATTTATGTAGTTAATGAACTAGTGATTTCAAACAAATGTAAGAGATTTTAAATCAAATATTGCATTTGCGATAATAAATAAATGATTAGCATTAAAGAAAGAAGATACATTCCGAGGTAATTAATTGATTAGATTAATTTAATCATTATTTTACATATTATTTTACGATCCAGATCTCCAATTACATTCTGCATTTTAAAATTGTACGTACAAAAAATTCGATTATTTGTTCAATCGTCTTCCGCTCTTTCTTTGAAATGGAGCTATTATATAGCCACAAATTATATACTGTGCCATGGATTGAACCATCGCGGTACAAGTGCACTTGGCGATTCGAACAATTACGCTGGCACGTATAGTCGCGTAAAAATTTTTGTCCGTTTAAAAAACGCAACATACGTATATTTGTGTATATATATAAAAAAGGAAAGATTGTTGCATTAAAATGCGTATATTATTTATCTCGGAGATAAATCGAAAGATCCTGGAGAAAGAAAGCATAATGCGTCTCGTTTTTTACGATTATATATATATATATATATATATATATATATATATATATATAATATGTATTATATATATACATATACATATTCTCGCGTGTATCGAGAATAAATCTATTTTTCAATGTAAAAAACGCGGGTTTTTCCAATGTTCTCAGAAACTTGAGTCTAAAATCGAGCAATTTGAGATGTGCGTGATAAAGTCGAGCAAACCGGTTCTAATAGTGTACGATATAATACGCGAATACAAAGAAAAGACGAGGGACCGCTGGACCGAAAATTGCAATTACGGCCGTTGTCGACCAAATCGCTCCATTTTAGCCTTGCGCAAGATAATTAACTTTCCTCCACATTGCAACATTGAAAATTTTACGGCAATAATTTTCGCACAGATATACGTACCAGCGTAATTGTTTAAATCACAAAGTGCACTTGTACCGCTGCGCGCTGGTTCAATCCACAGTATATAATTTGTGGCTATAATAGCTCTATTTCAAAGAAAGAGCGGAAAACGGATTAAATAGGTAGTCGAATTCTTTCACGATTTAAACATACCGAAACGAAATTTCTTCTACGTCTAATCTAACGCCGAACGCCAAAAGGCATATATATTTTATCTTTTGTATCGGGATACGCAATAAAAATACGGGATACGCAATGAAAGAGAGCGTATCCATGTATTTAAACGTTTGTTTGAATATTGGAACATTAAAGAAAAGATTGTAATTGCATTTAAAACGATCTAAAAATAGGTAGTTAAATAGTTAAAGAATATTCTAAAAATAGCATTCTATAATAAGAAATAAATTTCGAATCCATATCTAAAAAAGAAATGTTTAATAAAAAACTGGTATGAGATCACAAGAATCGATAAGAAAAAAAGAATCACGTAAAAAGCAAGTATGAATTAACAAGCCATGAACGCAATCGATACTGTTCACCTTGATTACTGATCATTATACTGATTGACCTACGTTTCACGCTTAAATTCGTATTGTATTACACATCTTTGAAAAACGGGTTTATACTCCGACTTGCTGGCACTTGATTACCTCGTACGGCAGGAGACGACAACAATAATATACAGAATCCGCAGGCAAGATTGACAAAATATATGTAGAGAGATCACGTTTATTTCATTAATTACCGCGACTCTGTGTCGCGATTCTTGAAAATCATTAAAAGTAATTTTATTTTGACGTCAATGCAATTAATCTTTGTGTATGTTTTTTTTATTATTAACTTTTACGAGGTATGATTGAAGTCTATTTATCTTCCTGCCACTTTGCAACTCCGCTAATAGTTTTATCTTTTTTTTTTCTTTTTCAGCAACATGTAAATTATTGAAATTTGCTGTGCAGTAAATCAAAATTAACGCAATACGTAAAACACTACAAATAATTATTTACATTAGGTTGTCGTATGCTTTCAAAATCAACATTCTTGCGTAATAGATATTTGATGTATAAAAATTTTAAAAATTAAATCATATATTATAAAATATATTGAGTTTATTTAATAGCATTAATTTGCAATTACGCTATATTTAAAAAATAATATATCATCTCTCTATTGTAAGTGCAAAATTTTACGAATCTATACATGAATTAATAATCTGTACGAGAAGTCGATCTTTGCGACGACAAAAATATTTTATCCTTCATATCTTGATATTGAAAACTTACAATTAGCAGCGACGCTGATAATTCCGACGAGCGTATTGATAGCGCGGCAATACGTGCCGCTGCTTGATTCGCGCGAAAGCAATCTTTGTTATATACAGTTCGGCCCAGAACTCACCGATACGCATACAATTCGGGATATCTTCAATTATTGATTCACGCAATGTCGCTTTTTTTCACGGAAGAGATTGCAATCGACAGATATACCTAATAATTACCGAAACAAAAGAATGCGGTCCGTTGTTTATAAGCCCTCATCTGATGAGCCATTTGGCAGCAAATCACGTTTCATGCTTGGTTACCCGAGACACACGTCTCATCGAGAGTCGCGACCAAATCTTATAAACAATTCTGTAGTTGAGAAACTATAAATTCAGAGACTTATTTTTTCTAAAGGCCGCCGGCTGGCTAAAATGTAAAATTATAACAGTTTCAAGATTAATTGTGTAAATAAATTCAGTCGGATTTTATTTTTTAAACAAATAAATAAATTTAGTCAAATTACAGTTTTTTATTGCAATCATATATAATTGTCTAAAAATTGATAGTGTTGGAATTATTTCCAATTGCTTCTCAGTTCACAGAATCTTCGAAGCATCGTATGACAATGACTTTGCGTTTTTCTCCGATAATATTATATAATACTTCGCACGTCTCGAAATATCAAACAATATATACACGAATAAATCTACCAGAATTATTATATTTATGCCCATCTCGCTATCAAATATCAGACGATAATCGATATAAATATCCGACATTTCGAGACATGCGTAAATATAATAATTCTGGTAGATTTACTTGTGCATATTTCACATTTCACGTCTATTTTTCTATTTAATGCAAATATGTATCGATATAAAAATTAATTCCGTATACTGCGACAGGAATTATTTAGAGTTCTGGTTCCCGACCAGTTTTAGTACTGGACCAGAAAGTTATCTCGATTAAACCAATAAGTTTCTTGTCAATACTTATACATGTAGTAAAATTTTATCTATACGTGTGTAAATTTTGCATTAAAATTCCTCCGCGCCCAAATTCCGATTATTAATGAATTCTTCGATGCAGCAATAAAATTATGAACAAATTTATAATATATGTTTTTTAGGCCGCTTGGCGAAAATGACGAAATCTTTAGAATACATTGTCTCTAAAATAGCGCTGATGGGCGATTATGGGAGGGACATTGATTTATTATTGTATCGGCCAGCAGTAATAGCCTCGTGTCGTTATTAACGTGATTAAGAATGAACTAACCGACAAGATAGAGATATCGCGCGAAAAATTAAAATGTGTTTTTATTTAATTAATAAACAGGTTGGTCATTCTTAGCTTCGACCGTACTTAATCTCGCGCACACGACATACCGCACGAAAGGGAAATCAGCTGAATATTACCGCACACACGTGAACGATTTACTTACGTACTCGTGCGTGAAAGTGGAAGTCGGTCAAAAGCGTGCCGGGCACACGTGACACACTCTTTTACTCTCGTTCGACTAAGAAGTCGTCGGCCGACTTAAAATCCGTTGGACTACATGATAACTGTGTCAAGCGAAAGAGCGGTAAACGCAATGCTTTAAGTCAACGACCGATGGGCTGTGAAAAAAGATAAAGAAAGTGCGTTAAGGTAGGTAATGGTATAGACATTGGATTCTCAATAATTAGCGACTTTACGAACCGTGTACCACAACCCGTCAAAATATCATAAAACACTTCCGCGCGAGTACGGATTCTCTTTACATTAACGACGCGCGTTTATTGTCCGAGTGAGATGTGAACGTTCGGCGAAGGCCCCTGCGAATAAAATATGTATGTAATGTACAATACGAGCATTTTAACGATTGTTTTATTCCAAAACTTGACAGGCAAGGGCTCTACGAGGCTTTATCGGAAAATTATTTAGATATTACGAGAAAAGAAAAGTTTATACTCGTACGAAAAAATGTTTATTAAACGAATAACGAAAATAATTAACCGATTAATTTTCGTTAAACGTACGAAACTGATCATCAAACCGAAAAGACGGTGTCGCTGAAAAATACATGATCACCGCAAAAAATCCGTTCGGCATATTCTCTCGCCTATTAAGTTGTAATAAAATCTGCATCCTATATACAAATTAAGAAGAAGATTGTCTAGTATACCTGAATTCTGATTTAATAATTGCGTCGTCGAAATTCTTTTATTAGGACCAGGAACCAGATTTCAGATTATGTTCATCATGTTTTGATTTAACCCGTTTGCCTTTATAGAAGCGGATTAATTATATCCCCGCGGTAAATACGTCGGATTGTTTAGTTTTCAAAACTGCAAAACGGGGGAACGGCCATGCGTTTAAATATTCGTGAGACGTAGATCGCGTGATTGACGTGATTCACGATGGTAGGACGCGCCGAAATAAAACCGCCCAAATGCGGCCTATATCATCTTCGCACTCAGATCACGAGTACGTTGTTCGTAACAGGCAGCCGCGATGAGTCGTCATTGGTCGTACGCGCGCGCGCGAGGAATGTATCATCCGTCGCACCTGAGGAAGTTTCGCTTTGTGCGATCCGCGTTAACGGAATACGACGAGTCATGAATGGACCGGACAGTCAGCTGTCGAGTTACAGACGCGATGTATATATCTTCCACGGTTATAATGCTCTCTCATCCCGTGGCACAATGCGCGACTCCACCGTTGACCTAAAACGAGACACAGCCGTTCGTCCCAGACGGTAGCTCGCACTTATCCTCCTAATTATCATTTTTATGGGCTTATATATACATATACAAAATGCTTATACGAAAGTGCGCGATCGGCTCTATCAGATAGCGTGGCTGTCTCGGATACGAACGTAGAAATTCCCTATGAATACCAATGTACGAAATCGATTCTTCCTCCAACATCAAACCATGCAGTAATGAAATGCCATTTCTTCTCGTGATACTTTAATTTTTGACGTTTTGGCAGATTTGTAATCTATAGTTTTAAATTACTGAATTCTTTTGTGATGAATTAAAAGCTGAAGATTTTAAATGAAGTATAATCCAAATTTTCAGATTTTCGCGAAAAAAGAATCAATCTCCAATCGATCGAACGGAAAATCTTTTAAAATTAGTTTACACAAGAATTTGGAAGCGCACAAAAGAACATTTCAATGATACGTTGCACTCGTACCTCGTAAAACGAAAGGGATGTCACGATCGCACAAAGTCCTGTTCGGCTCGAACATCATATATGACACATATGCGTCCGTATT
Organism: Temnothorax americanus; assembly: GCF_048541705.1. NCBI lineage: Eukaryota > Metazoa > Arthropoda > Insecta > Hymenoptera > Formicidae > Temnothorax > Temnothorax americanus. Next base: position 2,614,335 of record NW_027509421.1, on the reverse strand, counting down.
TAATTATAATTAGTTTCGCACAATTGACGGGAAACCGACGGTAAACCGGATGACGCACAAATGCGCATTAAATATAATGGAATATTTTACACAGAGATAGCATTGGAAACTTGTACCTAAGAGAAAAAAAAGAGGATCGATCAAAGAACCGGTTTGCTACAAAGTGACGGCAAAATCCTGCAGAAATTTCCAGATCGTTTCTCCGCTTGTTATAGGTATATACATGCGTGCAAACGTGTACTTCTTATAATTACCATGCATACATATATAAAAACTATTTTGTTGACTACCATATCTGATCCCGGGATTATTCCACTTGGATAATAGTATACGTTTTGAAAGCCAAGCACACATTAGTGATACAGAAGCCCGTATACGATACCGTCTTATGATCGTGTTAATTATAATTAAAAAAAAAAAAAAACAAAGTCAACAAGTTGCGTCGACAAAATTTCAGTAATAAAACAGACAAATGCCTCAAGATATTTTACTATAATTTGCATTATATCACGTCGAAGACATATCAGCTTTCTTGCTTTGTTTAAATGCAAAGAGCACGGCGAATTCTTGTTGTTACGGAAGTAAGATAAAGACGACATTCCGAAAAAGCGCCTATACACATATACGCAGGTCGGTATAAACGTACGAACAAAAATCATTACCGGCCACTAACGCCTACACGAATCGAATTTAACGAACGACAAGATAGAAGTTGACACTCTTAAAACGGTCAGCAGGTGCCGCAGTTATGTAAACGGCCCTCTCGCACATACCACCATTGCGCTACCGTCATTTGAGGATTTATCGGCGTATTACGTAAGGATCCGTCGCGAAATAAAGAACGCCGAGGAAAATACGATCGAAACGAAACAGTGCCCGATGACGAGGATTGTAGGTCCGATGAAGGAATGCGAGGTTTATAAACGAGAACACGGTCGGAACCAGTTCGCGAACAGTTAAACAGCGCTTTGCCGCAAACCGCGCGCAGATAAAATCAACCGCAGTAAAATCCGGCGGGCAAACTAACTCCGTAGAATTATCAAATTGATTTTCATTGCAAATAGCACGACGTGAGGCAACAGCCGGCGAAAATGCGCGCGAGAGAAACTCTCGCACCGCTTTCTTAGATTGTGTTTCGTCGCAGTGAAAACCGCGAGGGCTAAACTACCGACGACTACTTATCTACATTGCGCAAAGTCGAAACGTCATCGCGAACCAGCGGGAAATCGCTCGAACGAGCTCCCTGATTTACATACTTTTTATCCACTCTTAATTAACACCTGCTAGATGATTGACAGTCGGTGTTAATCAATTGATAGTTAGATGCATGATTACAGACAGAAGCTGACATTTATGAACTGCCGGCTTGTCCATTATTTTTATCGAGTCAATCTTCGCCAATATAATACCTTACGTGTCAAGTTTGCCCTGTAACGTCATCGAAAGGTTGACAAAGTATCCACGTGCTGACGCACGCCGCGTGTCTGCTGACACACACGGACGCAACTACCGTACGCGGTACATGCTAAGTGTAAAACAATGTAGAATAGAGGAATACGCGGCGTAACTATGCACTTTCTATTTGATCATGCATTTACAGTCTCGTCTCGATTACCACCGGAAAATCATTACGACACAGTAGTACGTTGCCAGCAATCTTGCAACAGGCGGCGAGCAGAACGCCTTTTCTACGGCCTGGACGACTATGACAATATATGACACGCGCGAACGCGTGGACGTTTATAGCTTAATTGTACTCCAGTAAATTTAACTTTCGCTTCTTAATCGCAGTTTTTAATTACGGCACAATATTATTATACACAATATCAATAATCACACAAATATATATCTTTACGTAACCTAACACTTCGCGGAAGGAACTCTTCGATTTCTCAAACAGTAATTCTTTCGTTTAATTTATGAAGAATTAATATATAAATCTAACAATTATATATTTAATGACATTAAATAATTTTTATATTATTTAAGTAAACAATTTTTTTCTAAAGTATGTATCATATATTTTTCATCGAGAAGAACTTGCTCGATATACATATGTATATATTTATATACATATATATATAATATTTATATGTATATTTTTATATGTATATATCAATAATATATTTTAGCGTGATTCGATGTAACAATTTCAAAGAGCTTACATAACTCTATTGCGAATTATACGACATTTAAAATATGTTCTGTTTGCGATTGTGTATATCTATTATAAAATCTAAGGATCGTTTGTATGGAAATAGCAATGCGTGGGCGCAGCGAGATAATCCTCGATCGATAAATATCGAGCAGTGCCCGATGTTCTTCGTACACAGAGAAGCGTGCGAATAAATATCTCCCATTAGTCCAGTCAAATTAGACAAAAAAAAGGCTTTTGCTCGGAAGTGAAGCGGTATCAATGAAACCTTTTTAGGGTTGTTGGGGAGATGTAGAAGAGCTTATTTCTGAGTTGTCGGGTTAATCGGACCGATGGGTTTTTAAGGGGGGGAGGGGGAATGAAAAATTTCGTTTTTTTCGCAATAACTCGGCGAATTTTGACCGTACATGATTTACTAACCTTTCATTTTGTAGCTCTTTTAAAGCCCTACAATTCATTTCCTGAAGACCCTAACTTAAAATCAATATTCGTCGAGTTCTAGCCGGTGAAAGTGGGAAAAAATGCATTTTGTCGCGGTTTTTTGCGTTTATCTCGTTTCCATTAATAGATAGAAATGTGCCGCTACTGACAAAGTTGTAGGGCTTAAAGAGACCTACAAAACGAGGGGTCAGTCGTTTAGATTCGTTAAAAATTGAGCCCAGGGAAGCCTCTGGAAGTCGCGCTTTTAACGCGCGGCGCGCCGCCGCGATGACGATCGGCCATGCGACGGCGCGTCGCATGTCGAGTCGAGTGCGCTCGGGACTCGCTAGAACTCGACAAATATTGATTTTAATTTAAGGTCTTCAGGAAATGAATTGTAGGGCTTTAAAAGAGCTACAAAATGAGAGGTTAGTAAATCATGTACGGTCAAAATTCGCCGAGTTATTGCAAAAAAACGAAATTTTTCATTCCCCCTCCCCCCCTTAAAAACCCATCGGTTCGATTAACCCGACAACTCAGAAATAAGCTCTTCTACATCCCCCCAATAACCCTAAAAAGGTTTCATTGATACCGCTTCACTTCCGAGCTCAAATGTCTAATTTGACTGGACTACATTATACTTCCGCAATACACATCGGCATATCTTGAGCGTGATCTTGTATAGGATTACTTAACTGTTACGGTAGCACGGTCGCGCGTCGCGCGCTGTGCGTCATCGAGTGTGCATCGAGGAAAAAAAGATTGGCGCCGCGATACGCGTTCGACAGTCATTCAGAGTCGCCCGCGCTGGAACAAAAAAATGTCGTTCAAGTCGATAGAATATACCAGTACGAAGACACTCGGATTCGACATACAACGCACGGCTATATCAACTGCGAATTTTGCAATAACAAACGTTGGCGTTGATAATAATTAATAATTGCTAATAATTCACATCCTTATATCTTTGGTTTTAGAATACTTCCTACATTTACGTTCTAAATTGCGTCTCGCGATCATGTTACGCATTGATTTATTTTTTATCGATGACGGAGGTTTTTGACACGAATCTAATTAGTCATTTCTTAGCTGTTTAATTAATATTAATAAGTATATATATACACGTTTAAAATGATACGTTTAATATGATACGTATTAAAATGACGATCGAGAGCTACATAAAAAATGAAAAAGCTATAATGCTAAATCACTTTTTCATGTACTAATATTTTTAGTAATAAGTAACAAAATAAAGCTCTTAAATAAAATTTTAAACAAATAAATAATAAAACATTCTTCAGTAAATAGAGAATCACGGAACATAACAAGAGCTTTTTTTTACTACGCCGCTAAAGAACAATCAATTTGTCAAAGAGATCCTAGTATTTAGTAGCTAAAACAGGATATATAATGCTATAACATTATACATAATGCGGTATAAGCGAGCAAGCGCTATAATCGTAAACTTCAAAAAAAAAACAAGAAATAAAATAGCCACATGAACATCAAAGGAAATCATATTAAGAATTACTTAACTGCGTACTTTAAACTTGATGATGACAGAGTGGTTTTGCGTTAAAAAACAAATTATTCATGCAAAAAATCAGGAGTAACAATTTGTCCTGTCTAAGATATCGGAAGCAAAATCAGGAGGCGTTTGCATCTAATCTTAAAGATCCAAGGTTTTTTCCTCGTATCGTTTGTCTGAACCGGATGAATTATACGATAACAATGCGTAGACATTCGCACTGCTAATATTGTTTTTCTTGATGACTGCGTGATAAATTGTAATAATCCAGGGATTTGCGTAATATATACGCCTATTTTCATATAAACGACAGTTGCACACAATAAGCAACACACCCATAAATACCAGACAAGAATTTAAGTATAATTAATAGTATCAATTGCTAAAAAGTATTTTTTGAGATTTAATGAATTTAACTATTTCTCCAAAAATATCTTTAAAAATACGTCAGTATAAGCATAAGAACAGAAATTGCATGGAAAGAAATCAGTTGAAAATTAATGTAATTATTTCGCACAATTTTAATTTTTCTATTAACTTTAATATTCTCTTATTCGCATTCTGATTATTAAATTACAGAAAATTATACATAAAGGAATATTAGATTATTAGATTAAAAATGTGATTTGTTTCTCTATATATTAATACATTAGTAGCTTATTATTCGGAATGGTATCCGTAATAAAAATGTGTTAGACATAAGGAATTAAAATAAGAAAAACAATACAAAGCTTCCAAGTTTTACTGATAAGAAAGATAAAAAAGCAAACGAAAACAAAGCTTCTTCTATGAGAAAGCAAAACACAGAATTTGCTAGCCTAAATAGAAGTTATATTTAATTATATTTTATATTTAAAATTTACTCATGAGTATGTGTGTGTGTCTTGTACAGTATGCGTGTGTATATATATATATATATATATATATATATATATATATATGACTTTATTATACATTTACATTATACTGACATTGATTGTTACATAACTTACATAAGTGACCAAATTAACATCAATCTTCGTTTATGTTGAAGATAAAATAATAGCTAAACGAAAAGTCGATCTCAGTTTCAAAGTGATTGCTCGATTGCACTCATCGCTAACCACCGTAAACGGTCGAGTACCATTTCTCATCCTCGCGGCGAAAAATTATAGAGGAGATCTCTTGATCGCGCAATACACCACGCGCTATCAAGAGATTATTTGTTCACTCGATTAACCCTCCATTGTAATTCCAATATCGCAATAATGCCCGCTGCAAAAGTTACGATGCCACGAGTCACTGGTCAAAGAAAAGCAGGGTATTTCTCTCGGCGGGCGCATAAATTACGAAACCATAGAAAATATCTATGAAAGTTGCTGCAATATTCGTGTAAGTCATGTTTATCTGGCGATCAAAATCGCTAAGATTAGCAATTTTGATCTGGGTTGAAGCTCATAAATTCGTAAATGCAACCAAGATAGAAAAGTACAGGAAACAGTAATATTTACTGCCCCGATAAATCACTTCGCAGAAAACAATTAATTATATTTCACAACTGCGCTCCGTTGCGCTAGCTATAACATATTTAATACCTTCTATTTGGGCGATGGAAATTGTATGGTTATATTTGTCAGAATATATTATAACATTTAATAATAAAACTTCTCTGATCTTAAAGATTATATGCAACGGTCTCCTTATTTTCGGTATCTTTAAATGAATGTTGTATAACGTATATTATTCAGAACAATTAAAAATATTTGTAAGATGCAAAAATAAAGACATCTTCTCGAACTATTTGTAAGATGCAGAAGTGCAAATATAATATCGCGCATCTTCTCTGTTATATATAAGGAAGTAATTTTATCCCATAGAAGATCGCTCGACGATAAGATCAGAGTACGTATAGACAGGTATGAGAAATAATAGAGTAAAAGCAGCCTTGTTAGAAAAGATATCTGATTACAGCTGCTTTATGGCTTCGCTATAATTTCAGCAGATTCCACAATCGTCGGTTAACGGCTCGTTTGGATAACGCCTTTACCGTTTTTTGCCCACAGATACCTTCATACTGATGACTCTCGGTCTACTTAGCCTGGTATGCGGCTATCTTACCCTGCTGTATCACCCCTATGAATTAATATTCAAGTGGAAATTGCCCTTCGGCGATGGCGGCGAGACCTTCGAGTTATGGCGAAAACCCGAGGTCGACCTCTACCTCAAGGTTTACCTGTTTAACGTAACAAATCGCGACCAATACCTGAGCGGCGAGGAAAGCAAGCTACGATTCCAAGAAGTTGGGCCCTACGTGTACAAGTAATGAGCATAATAATTTTATGGAATCCTGTTCATAAGAACACCCATATAATCGCTGTTTTATAGCTCGAGTTCAGAACAGATCGTGAACCGCAATTCATTCAACCTATGACCGGTATTCGTAGTCGGTTCTTATATTTAAAACCGTCTTAAGTACAATCTTAAGATGTCATGAACCAATCACTGCAGAGCCGTATTAGCATCTCAAGACGGTCTTGAAATAAGAATCGACTATGAATACCGGCCTATGTCTCGTTGTTATCATTATAATTTTGTGTTCTGTCATTTATCGAGCATCTGAATCGAACTACGTCACGAATTTGTTTCAAAAACATTCTTGCTCTTTTTAGATATCTAAGTCTTAAATAAAGAATCTAATAGAATAAAAAAAAGGAAATACCTCTGAATTAAATGACATTTAAATGACTTATATGACTATTTAAAGAAGTACATTCGATTGCATGTTAAAGAAAGGTAGCTCGAGCCAGAATGGAAAACTCCAACGCAGTGGAAATTATATATACTCCTGTAGTAAAAGAGAATTTTTTTCAATATCGCGGAAAGTAAAGGCCGTCAAGAGCGCAGAAGAAATAATTAGTCATCTCGTAAATAATATTTATTAAATTCACACGATCTAGTTTTATTCCGTGTACAAATCACCGTCGTTCAATTGCACTCGTATTTTTCATCCCCGGCATTGAAACGAGGTAAATTTGCATAATGTATTGCACTCGCCCGATCGAATGTAATTGTCCTTGGCTGAAATGACTCAAGCTCACACCAATTCATTATCAATCGACAACCTTTCAACTAATTATTCCTTAAACGCTTGTAAAATTAATAGCAGAGTAACAGAAAGAAAAAAAGCACATACATAAAAATAACAGAATAAAATTGAAAGGAATAGAAATAACTAGAAAGAAGTACAAATCTGTAATCTCTTTCAAAAACTTGAATTTTAAAAAATTGACAAATAAAGCTTTATCCAATTATATGCCTGAATTAAAAATAATTTGTTAAATAAATTTTGCAGAGAATTATATTCTAATTGTAATTGTAATATAGATATTTATCTAAAAGTAATTTTTATATCTTCCAATAATATCTTTATTCCGATAATATTTACATAACTTTTTTTTGTGTAAATAGTAATGTTTTTCTATTAGGTATACATAATCACATCGTGTTCAAATATAATCTTATATAATCTCTATCTATAATTCTATAAATATATAATCTCTATCTTTAAATATTTTTTATCAATGAGATATTTTCATATAATAAAAATTTAATTGCACAACGACGACACATTTGGCCCGCCGCCGCCGTGCCGAAAAGTGTATTTTCAAAAATTGTACGCAAGATGCAAAAGAATGTATTTTAATATAATTGCACGAATATAATAATAAATTAATGGCTAACATCATACCATAATTCTCGTTGCAGAGAAACCTTCGAGCACGCAAAGGTAGTTTTCAATGACAATGGTACGCTATCGGCGGTACCAAAGCATCCACTGATATACATTCCGGAAATGAGCAACGGCACGGAAGAGGACCTCGTAATAATGCCGAATATCGCGCTATTCGTAAGTAGTAAAATATTGCTCTTGTAAATCGTAAATAATATGGTGAGAGACCTTATACCTTATCGGACGCGTAAACGAGACCACGATTAATGTGCACGTTCGTTCTGATAAACGAGCCCGTTCGTGCAAAAATGACTAGTCGCTCACTCTGTGAAACGTGCCGGTCCTGTTTTAAAAGTGAAAAAATTTTAGAAATATAATACGATAAGATTTTGATTAACGATTACTTTCCATTTCTTTTTCTGTACATTGAATTCTGCAGTTAATTGAAAATTAACTTGTTTATTAATTAAAATAAATGAGGCGTTTGTTAATTAAGATAAATTAATTAAGATATGTAAGGCGAGATCTCCAATTTTATAAAATATATCAATCGTGTACTAATTCGAGATCTTTTAAATCTTACTTATTCCGTCTATAATTACGGCTAATTACAGAGCAGACTTTAGAATTAATTTGTACTAATCATAAAGAAAATCGTAGATTGTATCGATTATACTAATCGTAAAGAAAATCGTAGATTGTATCGATCTCAGACGGTGATTGATACACGTTAATTAAAGAATAATTAACTTGCGGACAGAATAACTGATTAAAAGTTAAGCTTTTACGGCGTGCTCTTAACGTATAAATCGATGAAAAATCGAACGAAATTTTCTTATTACGCGGTTCAAAGAAACATTTAATTATCGAGAATGATACAATTAATCGAGGGACATGCTTTATTATCGTCATTTGTGACACGTTCGACACGTCTGACTTGATATCTAGGATTACCGAAAACTTATCGAGTATTATTCAACATCGCGCATATCAAGACGTGACAATAGCGATAATATGTAACAGAGCTGTAAACTTTGTTCAGATAAATAATGGAAGAAACCCAAATATCTCTGACGTATGACTATTAACCAATGACGTATAGCTCGAGTAAAAATAGTATATAATTGAGGAGTAAATGCGCGTAATAATAAATACAGAGACTAACAAAAACTATTATATTTTTATCGCACTACGTTTACATTAAGGTAGTTGTCTCGTCAGGGCATGTATTAGATAAAGTTTTCGATTTCGGATTTTATATCAAATTATATGATCAGCTTTGCAGTCGATTTTTTCTGTGGCTCCTTACAAACTATTTACTCTAGAAAATCGATCTCGAAAATCACAACTTTTGCATTACTTCATACAGACGGCCAGAAAAAGAAGGCTCTATCACGGTTTCAATCACATATTTTCGCATTTTTCGATTAGATGAAGTGAGAAAAAACATTGCTTTTTGCACATTAGATTTCGAAGAATCCGATGCAACCATAAAATATATAGTTTACCGGAGATTTCGCTGCTAATTTTTTAGTTTATTTTAGTGAAAATGCGGTAATCGAGCAGACATTTTTTGGTCGAGGTGAGGTTGGGAAGACTTGGCAACGCCGCTGGCTAATCACTGTAGTTGCAGGTTATGGGACTCGTCTTTCTTAGCCGACGTGGATAGTGATTGACACCCCTGTCATGCGTTTTGAAACCCTTTCTCAGTAATTGTCAAAATTCAATCGAAAAGTATTTTTCTCACTTGTAACCTTTCTCGACGACTCGCATGATCAGCTGATCAAAACGGAGTCAAATGAAAAAAATCACGTAATTTGGAAAAAGTAACATACTTTGTCACGTATGAAATTTTACACCATACGTCATAAAATTATTTTTCCCTTAGCAAAAATTGCCTGAAATATATTTTTGAACGTAAAAACCTACCAACAGTCACATGACCAGCACGTAGCAAGACGCCTACCTTAACATACTAGTAATATCAGATTACAATTAATTAATTCTGTTTTTCTTACGGGTATGAAGGATATCGGAGTGTGCCTGGTGCACATATATATCTTTTAAATAATCATCAAACAACTTACTATATTCAGACTTTTAATTAATACTGATGATAGAAACTTTTTGTTACTAATGGTATTAGATATCTAATGGATGTCCGTGATATATGTAAATTATAACGTTTAATTATTAATTAATTTAATAGGTCAATGGATATGTATGTAACAAAATCCTTTCTTTTTATATTGCTCACGATTTCAACGATTACTTATTCTTGAACATTTTTTTTTATAATAAAGTATTAAATTTTTTAATTAAATATTCTAATATCGCGTGCAGTGCAACGTATCGTAATCGTAAGAATCAGTTGACAAACAAAAATATGATGCGTATACAAAAAACAATAATATAAAAAAATTTTCGATTTGCAACATAAGACGACTTAGTCACCGACTCACTTGCACTAAACGTCTGCAATCTAATCCTGATTGTGAGTTAGTGCTGATCTACGCTGATGCAAGCGAAGTTTATTGGAAACTCGGACTTCTCCCGCGACATTTCTATGCCATTTCATTTATTCGATATGGCACGATCTGGCACGTCGTAAATTTTAACAACAAATCATTAATTACGATCGATTTCGCAAAGACCCTCCGTTTCCCGGCGAGATTCAAGAATCTTTATTATGTGCGTCAGTTTATGGACGACACATTCCATATCTTTATATAATACTAACGACACCGCCGCGTTTTCTCGGATATGCATATGTTTTTGCGACGATTAATTTATTAATTGAAAAACCAGGTGCTCCCGGCAAACGCGTCCCGCGTTATACCTCATTGTGTCACCGGTAAAACTAAATATTAAACGCGCAATATTAAGCGATCGAGTTTTTACTCATGAATATTTACGCGCGCTCGCAGCTGACTGGTTATTCTCGAGATTATCTTGCTGGAGTGCGAGAAAATCCAGTGGACTGTATTATTTTCGTGATATATGTCATATGATCGTATAATTAATAGAATTGTAACTTGTGGACTTGGACACAAGTTAATAACCCAGATATTGCAAGTGATAAGAACTCGCGCTGACTCCGATTGCCGACTACTTATTTACGTAATATTATACCGCGGCGCGCGCGAAACGGCAATTAAATATTTTCCATATTCTGACGTATTCTTTCAACGCGATGCAAATTTCTCTAGAATATGTCGCCGCGCTACGCCGAAGTTTCCACTCGCAAGATGCAGAAATGCATCTCTTGGAGAAACCGGTCGCGTTTGCCTGGCGCGGTCAAGCAGCCCTGAGAGAATCCAGGAAGACGCATTCGGTGCTACTTAAGAAGTGCACAAGCTTAACGCTCTTTCCATCGTCACCTCGGAGAAATTCGATTATTATTAATGTTTGCACAATGCGATGCTTGCGCAAGACTCCCTCCCAATCATGACTTTCAAATTCGACATTAATTTAATTATTTTTCGATTGGTGTCAAATACTGCTCTGTTTTTTTTTTTTTTTTTTTTTTTTTTTTTTACATTACATTACATATTTTTATATAATTTCTCGTACAAATCTTCAATTGATACTTTCAATAATTAAAATGCTTATAATGAGAACAATGGGTGCATTCTTACTGTCAAGTATCGTAGTTTCGACAGTTCTTTCAATAAAAAACTCATTGTTCTCATTGTTAACATTATCGAAAATAATCGCACAATGTGGCGTTCCACATTTCATCGTGTAAATGAATGATGCGGCGAATCATGACACCGTTTAATTACATGCAGATATTTAAAGAGAATAAGACGTACACGGCGGAGCGTCTCATTGTAAAACAATTTCGTATAAAAACTTAAAACTTTCGAGAACCATGTCAACATTTAAAGTATCGAATGGTAAAAAGCAATCTTGAGGGGCACTTATGCTATAAACAAAAGTTAATCTAAAACAATTAATAGTTGCGTTGTTAACGCAAGTAAATATATACTTTCATTTGTACTGGTTTGAACATGCAAATGATGATGCGTAAAACGCAAAATTGACGATGTAACGCGCTTATTATTAACCTATTCATAAAACTTGTCATATTAATACCATACTTAATGAAAAAACGTGCATTATGTCTCAAAATCCATTTATATCCATTAGCTGACTTTATCATGACAAATAATCGCCTTTACTGCCCAATTATGTAAATTCATGCAAAACGATGAGCTTTTCATTACACGAGTGTAATGACACAATACTTTTAAGATAAAAAACCATACGTATGTCATTTTTTTCATATCTAATTCCTTTTAAAGATTGATCGAGATTAATCTTTTCTTATTATATAAAAGCATTATATACCAATATTTAAGAAATTAATTAATTAAACATGTCATATTTTTATAAGCGTAAAATTAATTGACAAAATAAATTAATTTTAAATTAAATTATAGAATTATTTATGTAAAATTTCTTTTTGGCAATTCACGCAATCACAAATCACGCGCGGCTATTATAAAATAGTTTTCAAGTCAATGCTATATATACAAACGTGACTCGACGATTTGATTAAGAGCTAAATTATTAGATCATAACTTATTTACAAAAATCCTTATGCAAAATAGATTGGTACATTACAATGTCCTCTTTGCGTCTTACGTGCTACATAAATCCACCTGTTGTGCCGACACGGTGATTGTTTTAAAAGTTATTGCGTTTACGAAGAAATAGAATCTCAACATTTAATTAAATTCGCTGTTTAACGTGCAAGAGGTGCAGTGAACCGTGTTTCGCGAAGAATCCGCTTAAGCAATACATTCCTCGTGGGCACGCAAATTGTAAAAGCCGTCAGTTAAGAGTAATAGATACGCCGTAAACACTCTTATCTATTTAAAAGGTCGCACGAGAGAAAGCGTTTCGTTTATGTTCAGCTTTTCTATTGCATGCAGTAGCCATTATTTATTGACGTTAATTACTAGTATTACTACCGAGTTATATGGAGTCTCTTGAAAATTCAATGGCATTAAAATTAAGAGAGATGTAATAAAAATGATTTTCTAATTATTACATTTTACATCTCTATTAAAATTTATATTTATCAAACAAATAATTAAAAAATAAAAAAGTTCTTCATCTAAATCTTCAAATCTTCATCTGTGTTCTTAAAAAATCAATTTTTTTTTTATTTTTTATCTTATTGGACTCATCTTATAGTAAGTTTTCAAAAATTTAATTTTTAACGACAGTACTATAATTTATAATAATGTAGTTTGTTATATTGCCATTGGAACATATATTATCGGAAACATATTAAAAATTTTACAAGGCACACAAATCAGTATTATTTTTTATTTTTATTTAAACTCTTGCTTATTTTCTCTACATATATAATACAATTTCGAACAGAACAAATATTCCAGAATTTTGTAAGATGCTAGATAGAAACTGGTTAATTAGATAGAACAAACATTCTAGAATTATATAGGATATTCTAGATAGAAACCACGTGTGTTATTGTTTATTACTATCTTAGAGTCTTCTTATCAGTAAAGTCAATGACCCTGACAATCGCGTGGATGAAGAATGTCTAAAGATTGCAAATGCATTTTTCTTTCTTCTGTTGAGAGATATTGATATGTCATACTTAATTTGATAAAGAGCGACATATTATAACGACACACAATAAATGTCAACGGACAACAAATGTCAATAAAACACGTCGGTGATCCAGCAATTTAATGGATCACATAATTTACACTTTAATAATTAGCTATGAATACATACATCTATTCGTACTTATTTTCATTTTTTAAAAATAATATTAGTTTTCTAGTAACTTAAATTTAAAATATATAATTTTATATTAGTTATTTGAATATATAAATAAAAAATAAACACCCAGTTCTCTATTGTGTATTAACCGATAATATTGCTTCTAATTATCGCATGAAAATCACTTTTCACTTTGTTAACGGGATGATGAAAATAAGAATCAAATGATGAATTAAGGAGTTAACAACTTGATCTTTTAAGTCAGTGCGCAACACGCGAGCGATAAGTACGCAAAGTATAATGCAATTATATAATCTCAATGTCGGCTTATTATAATGAAATCAATTATTTCAATTAAGCAAATAATAGCGTGTTTTTGCCAGGTCCATTATACGTGCTATTATCTCTTATTTTTCTGTCTATTGTTGCAGAGTATCACGAATGTGATGAGAGACGCCTCATACATATCCAGATGGGGCCTCAACACGCTGATCCGTCGGACGGATACTCATCCCCTGGTTCAAATGACCGCACATGAATTTATGTTCGGTTACCAATCGACTCTCGTTACCCTTGGCAATCACGTAATGCCCGCCTGGATCAAGTTCGATAAATTGGGATTAATCGATAGGGTAAGGAATAAGCATCAGCGACTTCTAAAGTACATTAGATATATAGTAGTGATCGCAATTATATATATAAGCGATTTTATTTATAATAATATATTCTTTTTCCAAGCTAACCAACGTAGCTTTTTTTAAGATAGCCATAAAAATTTTTAATTATTTGCATTCTTTACCGTAAATGTATAAAACTCGATTAAATTTAGAGCTCATCCATTTGCAACTATCGAATAAAAAACATTTCAAATTCTATATATTAATATGTCTTTAATGCAGACATTTTTCTAATGTTCTGATAATGTACATTTTGTCTAGGATGCAAAAGCCTCACGATATAATACAAATCTTGCATTCGCTACGCTTCACAGATGTACGATTTCGAAGGTGATTACGAGACGATTTACACGGGAGAGACCGATGTCCGAATGACAGGCTTGATCGATACGTATAATGGGGACGTGAACCTGCCGCAGTGGACTGGTAAATGCGCGAATGTGCAAGGTGCGAGCGACGGCGTTAAGTTCCCGAGCTACATCGAGCCTAACGACACGATCCTCTTCTTTCGCAAGAGCCTCTGCCGAAGCGAACGAATGGTAAGTCTGATCATTTGCAATCGTCACGACGAAATGGTTAAACAGTTCGGTCAAGAACCTTCTGCCGACTCATATGCGATTTGTATGTAACGTTCTTTCTTCTAATATTAACTTTCTTCCCTTATACAGAATGCTCGTAAATTATTCTTATGCAATTCTTATTGACAGATCTACCTGTCGAGTAACTCGGCAAGCTTTCCTGGGAAGAATTCTCCTTTTATATCTTTTCTTCTTTTTACATCTTAACATTGAGAAGTCAACTTCACAGCTGTTCGTTAAATTAAAAATCTGTAAAGTAAACTTGAACGCAATTGAAATAAAATCTTTTATTATTAAACGTTTATGTAGAAATTATTAAAATATCTATCTCAATATCTTCGTTATTCAAAATCTGGATTTATTTGTAGTACTATATAAATTTTGCATTAACGTTTTCTAAATATGCGTAATTAATAAACAAAATATTGGAAATGCGTGTTGTAATGTGTAATAATGTCAGTGCTAGTATCTCATTTCGAAAAATGTAGAAATTAAACAATTCTTCTCTAATAAGAATATCCCTTTATAATAATATTTCTTCCAAAGATACGAGTCGGAGAAAAGGTGATTCAGGGCCTGGATACGTACCAATACACGTTCATGGAGAACGAATTGGATAACGGCGCAGTGAACCCAGAAAACAAATGCTTCTGTCGTGAAGGAGTCTGTCTGAAGCCTGGCTTAATCGATGTGACCAATTGCTATTACGGTAAGATATCTAGGCATCAGTGTGCAAATTTAATTTCAGTAAAATTTAAGTCAAACACTTTCGGTGAATAAATCATTAAATTTAATGCGTATTTAATTGTTCAGTACATATTGTTATCAATATTCATATATTCGGCTCTTACGTAACTTGCTGAGTGTCTTAAGTCATCTTGCCGAGTGTTTTTTAAGAAAAAGGAATTTCGATATACATCACAAAATCGATGATTATCGCGTCGCATGCTATTTATGGTCGCGGCCATCCGACTTGTCTCCGAAGTGGTGTTGCAAGATTCCGATTGCTTTGATCATGTTGCTATAAAAATCAACGGTTCCAATTCGAGACGAGAATGAAGGACAAAAAGGAAAAAAAAGCAGTCGTATACCTAAACGATACGCTTGGCAATTAGAGATAATTTACGTTTGGAATCATTTCTTCGACAAACATCAGATCCAGCAGACTTGTCTTTGGAATTAATGCGACGCGATAATTTTCACCTTAATCATGTACCTCTGTGTCGATAAAACGCAACAAGAATCTCACAGCGTGATATAATAATAAACTTATGTCATGTTGATTACGTCATAAAAAAAAAAGAAGCTAATTTCCACTGAGTAATCCGAGCGACGCGACGCAACATCTTAAGGGACTTCGTGTCTCGTATTGCGATCCGATAATTTCAATCGGATACCTATATTTTCGTGTTTAAACTAGACCTGTCAAATGAAACAAAATTGCGTTGACGTATTGTAAAATTTCCTCGACTTTTATACAGGATTTCCGATCGCCCTGTCGTACCCGCACTTTTACCAGAGCGACCCGTCGCTGCTGGAAGCGGTCGACGGATTGAACCCCACGAAGGAGCGGCACGAATCCTACTTCTTCATTCAGCCGAAGTCCGGGATACCCGTGGATCTGGCAGCCCGATTCCAAATTAATATGGCTTTACAGAATATCGAACACATGGCTCGAGTGGAGAAGTTCTCCGAGTTGACGCTTCCGTTGCTGTGGTTCGAAATTGTAAGTGCCACTAAGTGCAAATATCGAAGTAATCAGGACAGAATTTAGTTAATAATGTTCCTTTAAAATTGTCTTCTAAAGAATCAGTCGAAGGAGTGATTTTTCGTTACTTTCACATAAATTACGTATATTGATTCGCAATATTAGCGATATATTCTTCTTCATTTTATACTCGATCGTATAAAATTGCATCGAACGATGTGAGACAATAAAAGATATTCTTTGTTTCTCAGGGAATGTACAAGCTGCCGAAAAGCATGAACATCCGTTTTTGGTTTTACCTGAATGTCATGCCAGTCATGGAGGAAATAATAATGTATGTGCTGTTCCTTTCCGGATCAATGTTGCTCGTCTGGAGCGTCATGAGGATATTGTTTTACCAAACAAAGAAATCGTCGTCGGAATGGCTAGAAATGGAAAGGCAGCGACGAAAGGCGCAGACAAACAAGCAAACCGAACAGAAGGCGAAAGATATGGAGGCGTACAGCTCGCTTTTGACTTCCGCCGATCCGAATCTGACGTTAATAATGGCGTAATTATACACCAATACATCGATCGAGCTTTAATGAGAACGAGCAGGACATTATTTCTTCAATAGCTTTCTGGCCACTATTCTTATTAGTTTGCTATTGGCGAAACAGTGCAAATACAGTAAAGTAATATTTTGCTATATTTATATACTGCCATTCTTACTGTATACCGGATATCCGAATTACACTATCGTTAAAGTGTTAATGTCACGATATCCGGAATCACATCATTCGATTAAATCAATTTCGATTAGATCAATTCACGAACGCGCGCGCTTCCATTATACTTTTGATATAACTGGTGTTGTTAATAATTAATGAAAATAACACCCGATATTTTCCCCCGATAACTTTTCGGTACTTCATATTTTCCATAATCATCGTTAACAATTTTTATTGCACAAAATTGTTTCTTAATTTATATATAGGATAAACTTAATACAGAGATATGCAAGTTTTAATAGCAATGTTTATCTACGTTCTAGTATTGAGCAAAGCTATTTTTTTCCTCATAACGTATATAGCTCGATATATATAATGAGATTTCTCATATGCCAAATTATATAAATATCAACTTTTCGCATCACTGTAATGTTTTACTAGAAATTAAAAAAAAAATTAAATTTCTCTTAAAAATTTTTTTTTTAAACTTTATAAAAAATTCTTACAAAATTGTACCTTGCACTGAATTTGTACTTTTAATGAGAGAAGAATTAATATATTGTTTTTTTTTATCAAGACATTTAGCTTCATCGATTTGATATCCTAAGATTCGTGCATTATACATATTTCTTAAAGAAACAATTTAATACCGAAGCAATTTGATCAGTTATTATATTAGAATTATGCACAAAGACAACTGAGAATAGCAAAAGACATTATTTACGCGCAATAAATGCATAAAAAGTCACAAAAAAGTAGAATCAAAAAAGAAAAAATAAGAAGAAAGATATAACGTTGCTATTACCAGTGAAGCTATTTCATCACTATCTATAAACGCTGAATCATATCATTCCAATCTCATAGTCGGAATCATTTTAATCACACATTTTTCATTCCACTTCTATCCTTTTTCAGAAATTACATTAATTAAAATACATTAAGTTTTCTAAATAAAATGAATGAGATTTCATTAAAGAATTAGAAAAATAAGCTGTAATCTGCATAAACTTCATCTGAAGAAATTTTTGTAACTCTTTGATGAGGATTATGTCATGAAGATATTTCATATATTCATGTTAAATATACCAATAACTTCATTACTGCTAAGTAAACCTCAATTGCTGTACATCAAATAACATGACATGCTAATAATTATGTCTGTGATGTCGCTTTGCTCTCTTATTTTGGAACAGTATTTTTTTTAAAATATAACATAGCGGACTTCTATAATATAGATATAACACAGAATACTGCATCAACATATACATAAGAATACATTCGTCGCCAAGCTCAAATCTGAACAGTTAACGGATCTTTTTTTCTTCGCACTAATCTTTTAATTGGCTTTATAGAAATGCAAAATTTTTGTCTAGAATTAAAGTACGCATCAAAATCTAGGTCATGGTGGTCGACGTTATATCGAAAACGAGAAAAAAATTAATATTTTTGTTAATTTTTGGTATACGACGTGACGACAATATTTGCTTTGTACAAAAATTCCACAATAAATATCCACAAAATTAGACCGGCATGACTTATAGGGACAACATTTAAGAACAATATCGTGCAATTAGATCTAAGATTGAAAGCCTAGAAAAAAAGATTAGTTTAAATAAACTTTTATATGTGCAAAAGCACATTCAGGTTGACATTGCGTGTAGCGAGAAATGGCGCAGCACGCGAAACAAGGACAGCGGCCTCTCGTTAAACAAGGACAGATATAGATATATGACATAGAAAACAAGATTAGAAATGTTGACATTACCGACGTCGAGGAAGTTCAGCCTTCACTTTAGGATCCCCTTAAATCGACAATTGCTCAATTTTTATATAACGTATAATATTTAGAAATAGAAATAATTTAATAACGTTAACAAAACAAAAAAAATTCCATTTAAAAAGTCATTGTAAATTTTTAACTATTCGAATTCCTCATATGGAAATGAATAAGATTAATCATCGATCATTTTTTAAACGCGTATACGTATTGTACTTGAACATCCATAAAGTAAATATCTATATAAATTAGTCTATATTTAATATTACCACTTGGAATATCATTTAACTTCTTTAATTTATTTAATTTTGATATTTTGCATTTTCTTCTTTTTTATTTTATAAAGAAAGTCGCATTTGCTGGAAACTTGCCATTTATTAAATAATAGTCGGTAAAATTCCGAAATTCCATAGAGAGATATTCCAAGTAGTAGTATTAAGCGATTTACTCTGTATAATCCAGAGATCTCAGATATACGTGTCACATATGGGTTACTTTCCTCTTCACATAGACAGCGATCCAATTGTTATAACACGAACTCGATCGTGACAAAAATGTGGAGAGAATCCCAAGCCGACTTGGATATCATTCGTCAAATTATTCAATTTTTAATATTTTCATTATTCCTTTTTAAATCAATTATCTTATTAGAGCTAAGAGTTTTAACCGGACAACATGCTGTACAAAATTTTTAATTCATCACCTAAAATTAAAATAGCTTTTATTTATTTCCGTAATATGACATAATGAGCTAGTGACCCTATATACGTGGTACTATATGTAGCAATATACTTATAATCTGCATTGCAGATTTCTTTACCTCATTGTAAATATGTAAATAATTAGTGAATCATTAAATGTGTAATGTGCACTGAAATGTTAATACTTACTGAGAACTTCATACGTGTCTTTAATACTAAAAACAAATTGTAAAAAAATTAATAGAAATAAGATCATTTATCTTTATCGTTTGTAAAAAGAAACCGAACTTTTTATACGTTTCTTATACGAATTAAGGAAATTAAGCACAATAGGGGAGTAGCAAAAGTTTAGTGCATATAGATCATAAATAAATATATAAGTACACGAACGATAGTTCTCTGCGAGAAATATTTTTCTCTGACATATCTTGCCTTATTTATTACAAATATTGAAGATATAAATTTAATATTAAGTGTGTTAAGTATATGCTCTCGCAATTACATGTTTAAAATAAAATACTTAGAAATAAGAATATGTTTCGTAATAACCTGCGAGTAGAATATGACGTAAATTTTAAAAAGCGTCTTTTTTACATTTATAACGTGTGATAATGTTATGAATTTCCTAAAAAAAATATCCATCAAATGTGTGATAATCAAGCTAATAAAATATACATATTGATATTATACAAAATTTATTTCTGTTTTAATATCTTTTACATTTTATGAGAAAAAGTTTTAATTACAACAAATCATATGGTTCAACAAAAAATCTCAAGGAAATTATTTCTGTGTAACTCTATGGACAGGTAGTATATTAGCCCCATATGTAATAAAAATATATTTAATAAATACAATACGAGAATTTGCAGATACATATGAGAAATTTATTCATAATTAAATGCATTGATTATAAACAGCATCATTCTCCTGTCGCTTCCACAAAAGGAAACATGAAATAAACATTCTTTTACGATTGACTCATAAAACTTACAACAAAGTCGTGTATTCCTTCTTTATCTGAAATCAAATATTTATCAATTGCGACAAAAGTTCTAAAACTTAAATACATTCTGTAAAATCATATTATGAATTTTTAAGCTATCATACCAAATATTTTCTTTTGCAGCATATCATAGTGCATTTCTCTGCAAGTTTTTGAAAATGTCGCCCTATCCGGAAGACGTTTTGATGGGTAGTATTTCATTAGATACGACTTTAAAATTTCTGCTGTTTTAAATTGTGTAGCTTTATCTGCAAATACTTTTGGTCTGTTACTATTGCTATTCGTGTGATGCTTTGAACGAGATGTGTGTGCGATTTCTTCCTTTTTCTTTAATTCTACATTAGCTTTTATTTTAAGATGCTTTTCTGTGTTATTTTTTGTCGTTCTCGATGAATCATTATTTACAGCATTAATATTAATGTTTGTATCTGTGCTCTTTCTAGTTTTCGTTTTCGTGTCAATTTTGTCACCTACAATTTTTTTATCAATATTTTTATCGGATACATTATCATTAGTTTTATCGATGTATTCGTTACGTACAATTCTTATTTTCTTAGCAGATTTTATGTCATCCTCGTGACATTCAATAGATTCATAGCCTCTTTTATTTTTACTTTCATCTTCACTTTTATTTTCAGTTTTAATAGAATCAACAATATTGTCTACTTTTAATTCTGTTTCAAAAGAATCTGTTTCATCAATAATCTTCTTGGATGATGATGACGCTGATGCTAAAATCTGCTCATAAACTGTTTTATCTGCTCTCTTTACATTCTTATCTGCTTTACTTCTGCGAACTTTTGATTTAGAGGAACTTGTTTTGGATTTAATCACATTGCTCTCGTGAATTTCTCGCGCACAAACAAAATCACTTGATATTTCCATCTGTGGTTTATCATTTTCGTGTGTATATTTTTGTGCAGTATTACTAACAGATAATTCTTTAAATTGAGCATTTTTACCCTTGTCTAACGTAGATACTCGTAATCTTTCTTCATTTATAATCTCTGATGCAGTTTTGAAAGCGGAAGGGAAAGTATCTTTACGACTGTTTGACAGACAAGCATTTCCGGTAAATCCTGTTTCGACTGCATCTATTATTTGTTCATTATTGGACATATCGATACTGTCAGAATTAAATTCGGTATTATGAAATTCAGTCTCATTATAGTCACGTATCGCTTCGTACATAGTATTACTATTAGTACATTTTCGTATTGACGAAATCTGTATGAATGAAGAAAATAAAATAAATATTCATATTTAAAATAGTAATAATAATAATAATAAATGTATAATCAATCTCATAGTTCCATGTACAAGAAAATTTGATTCTAAAATAATTGATATGTTTATTCAAGTCGTTTAATTCTTTTAGTATAAAGATTTTATAAAAAATAAAGCATTTATAAAGATATCTATGGAAAATATTACATACCAATTTAGATATATCAAATTTGTATTTATTTGGTACTTTTGAATTGGAAAATATTTTGTATTCTATACTATTAGCTACATCGTGCATATTTTCCTCTTGCAATTCTTGCAATTGTTTGTCAATTTCCGTATGCAAATTTTCATAATTTTCAAGTAACGCTGTTTTTAATTCATTGTAAAAGTGTTCGCGTATCTTAAAATAATGAAAAAATAATGAGAATTGTGTAAAGATATTGGTAATATTTTATACAAAAAACTAATGCGTAATGTCTTACTTGAACAGTTAAACCCTTAATTTTTTTATCTGTACTATTGGCTGCACGAACATGCGCTACTTTCGCATCCTTCATATTCTGTCGCCTTATCTATAAGAAATAAATAAAAAGATAGAAAACAACGGTGTACAAAAAAAATTTGCTCACAAACTCACTTCATTCTCCTTAGATTTTCCACGTCGGAGTGCAAACTGCTCCATAATAAGTTCTCTTCTCTCTCGCTTTTCAGCCGCTATTATTTTCTCCCTTGATTCTTCTGACTCATCGAATGCATCCCTATTATTATTGTACAATTATGAACACTTGTGAGCACCATTGCATAATGCAAAAATATATTTGTTGCAAATATAAAATTGTTTGAGTAATTATTTACATACATTTCGTCATCATCACTGCAGCCCATTTGCATTACACTGCCCATATTATTTCGGGGTGTTTTAGATCTAGTCTGACACATTTCAAATTGAGCAATCCTCGCTTGTACCTCATCCTTATTTTTACAAACATCGCATTTATTTTTGCAAAGCGGCGGAGAATCCCCGAAATATTTAGAGAATACCGCATGTCGACATCTGTATAACAGCATACAATATATCTATTCGGTATATCAGTATATATAAAATGCCAAGTGATTCTTGAAGTATCTCAAGTCCTACTGTTTTACTTCTAATATATTTTACTTAAAACATCTACATCTTTTTTACTTAAAAATAGAAGAAAATAGTAGAAACGCAATATTAAAAGTTTCTAAATAAGTATATATTTTCCCATTCTTATTTATTATAATTTAATTCTTGAGAAAGAATAAAGATCTTACTTTGCCTCTAAACAATACGCAACGCTTTTCTCAAAATTTTGCCATTTAAGTTTTACAAGTTCCGTATTCTTATGGGAGATTTCCTCCTTGATAAGGAACGAAATAGGCCCATATTCTTCGTTACTAAAATAAATGCGGCAAAATGCAGGATTGCCATCTCTGCCAGCCCTTCCTGATTCTTGATAATACGCTGCAATATTCTGAGGTACTGTCCAGTGAACCACAAACCTATACATATTCATATAATAAGCATATTTTTTTTCTTAGCATGCAATATTGCTTTTCGGAAATGTCGAAGCTACCTAACAGATCCCTTGTCAACACCCATCCCGAAACTACACGTTGCCGCGATAACAGGTACTTCACCTGTTGTCCACTTATTTTGTACCTCATTACGTTCCTGAGCTTTTAAGCCTATTCAAATGTTAAAATAAAATAGTATCATCTTTTTGCAAGTTTGTTTAAATTAAAGCGTGCTATACAAATCACATACTTCCATGATACGCAAGCGTAGTAATACCCGCGAGAGTCAATTTATGCGCAACAGTTTCAGTTGCTTCCTTCTTTCTACAATAAATGATACCACAATTTCTTTTGTGCTAAAAATACGAAGGATCCATTATTCTGTACAGTTCATAGAATATTACGGATGAAGAATTTAACTCACCATAGGAATAGAAATATCTGAGGGACCAAGGGTGTCCAAAATAAAATTTCTTAGATGTACAAATGGTTTGTCTAACATTTCTTGAAACCACACGTCGTAATATAAATTAGGACGAAATACCGGTTGAGAAAATATCGCTGGATCTTTCATGTGCAAGCTTTGGATAATATCGTCCTTTACCTACAACAATATTCAACGTGTTAGAATAATATAGTAATAACCAAAATTGTAAATATTCATATTTTCTTAGAGTTTTACCTGTTTCGCAGCAGTCGCTGTTAATGCAACGATAGGTATCTTGGGACACAATTTTTTAAACGTTCCCAACTGTCTATAAGTTGGCCTAAAATCATGACCCCATTCACTTAAACAATGAGCTTCGTCGATAACAAAATAAGAAAGCGTTTTTTTCTTCTGCATTTGAATTATGGTTTCCTGTAAATTAAATTGAAATTATATCGTGATGAAAAATATTAAAGTATCCAAATCAAAATCTTAGTACATCTTTTGAAATAATTTATGATTATTCCTTAATTACCATGCGTACAGACACAATAGATATAAAGCAATAAAAAGTAAATACAGTTATTTCTTTCAATTAACAAAAGAATACCTGAAAATGATGTTGCGCTCCCATTTCAGGAGTGACGTACAATAATCTTATCTTCGGTGCATCCGACAGTATATCTTTCATAATGGAATTCCTCTCTTTGCTGGAAGTAGTGGAGTTCAAAGAGCAGGCATTTATTTTCTTGCTCACCAAAAAGTCTATTTGATTCTGCAGAAATTAAATCAATATTCAAGTATTTAATCAGTGTCGAAATTTCTCTTTCCCTACTTACAGGTAGGTTTTTTTATACAAGAGAAATATATGCTGAAAAGATATGGACTAATCTTGTACGGACAATGTACGAACACTACCTTCATCAGAGCCAGGAGCGGCGAGAAGACAATTGCAACTTTATGCTCCTTCATTATTGCTGGTAATTGAAAACAGAGAGACTTCCCAGAACCCGTGGGCATGCACACAAATATATCTTGCTTTCCTAGAATCGTCAACGTTTCATGGTTTATCATTCAGCTTTTATGAAATACTTGCTCATGAATAAAAAAGAAAGATAGGGAAACAATTGCTCACATGTTCTCAAAAATTTTGTAAGACTTATGAAAAAATAAATATGAAAATATATAAAATTTCTCAGATACTTTTAGAAACAATAGGATGAGGATTTTTGGAATATTTCAGTATCCATACGTATGGAAATTTCTACGTATGATAAATAGCACAGATTTTCGCATATTTTATTCAGATTTCTATAAAAATGTGTAGGCAGGAAAAATCTGAAATATTTTATTAATATTTTGTCCAAGTTCTTCTAAAAACATTCCAATTTATATTTAAAAAAAACCTGAAGAATTCTAAACATTCTGAGAAAGTCGGACAATTTTTATAAAAATTCTGAGTTCATTTTCTATTGCTAAAATGGCTGCACACTAATTCAGAGTTTATCCTCTTGTTTCCAATGTAGAGTAAAGAAGATAAACTTGCTAGTGCAGCCAGTTCAACATTAGAAAACAAACCCTCTTTACTCCACATTGGAAGGAAAAAGATCAACTTTAAACTAGTGCAGGCAGTTCAGCAATAGAAAACAGACCCTTGGATTAATGATATAAAAAATTCTGAGACATTTGTCTATCAGGGAAAGGAAAAGCTGCACGAGGAAGAAAGGTATTGCGGCTACTAAGAGCGATAATCCGAAAAAAAGGATGAACATTTTATAAAAAAAAAAAAGAAAAAACCTTTGTAAACGGCAGTAGTGGCCTGCTTCTGAATGTCATGTTTGAATTCGTCGTAACCGAACTTGGACTTCAAGACGCTCCGCAGCATTTTCACTGGTCGCTGGTCGCTGGCGATTCGGCCGCTTTTAAAAACGGCAAGCAGACCTTGCAATATTGTACACCTCCTGTTTTCGCGTCTTCTCCGGCCGGTTTGCGTATTCGACAAGCACGAATATGTTCGTCGAGAACACGCGCCACATGACACACATCGAGTGCCACTCGAGATCAGATTAGGTTAGCCTGAGTTATGTTAGGTTAGATTACGTTGAGTTGAGCCAGAAGCCATGAGAAGCCATTTGGGCTTGGGCTATTTCGTAGGACCGTCGGAGAAGCCCCTGTAAACTACCGCCAGTACAGCCATTTTCGGAATTGGTACTACATAGCCACGTTCATTTTCCGACACTGTCGATAAAACATCATTCTGGTGCGCGTCCGTGCTCAAATTTTAACTAAAATTTTATCCGATAGAAACAGCCTAGGTCAAGCTATAGAGATCAAGCTATAGAGGCCCTCCACCACTCCCGCCGATGATCGGCGGTCCTCTTTTCTTTAGAATCCGTTTTTTACATTTTTATGATTTATTTTTATTTATTTATAATTTATTTTACAACATTATCCGTATCCCTACCTATATACCTACTCCTGTCTCTATACTGAAAAAAAGTTAACTTAACTAAATGCGTTCAATTGATTACTATATTTTTTTAATTGAAATATTTAAGTATTTAAATTAAATATGATATATATTAAATCTAGCATGACGCAATTTAAATACATGAATATTTCAATTTAAAAATGGTAATTAGTTGAACGCATTTAGTCAAGTTAACAACTTTTTTTCTCAGTGTAACCTACCCGTATTCCGATCTATAGTCCTACCTATTCATTTCCCTACCCCTACCTACCCTTATTACAATCTAATATAAATCTAATATTGCGACTCCGCGACGCAATTTATAAGGGACCTGATTGGGAATTTTAACACGCGCGCGATTGTGTGGGATTTAATTAGGGTTTATCCAATCTCGCCATATGCGAGAGGAAATATATAATAGAAAGAAAGTATATATATATCCCTATACTTTGGGCAAATTAACAAATATATCAAATTAGTTTGTACACACATAAAATTAATTATTCTACAGCCATGGAATTAGCAATTACTTATTTTATTTTATTTCTTTTGAGTAAGTTTTCTTACAACAAATAATTTTTTCTTACTAATAGTTTTTAAACATCTTGACACACAAGTCTTTCAAAACTAGAATATCGTTTTGAGTACAAATGTAATGCTTACAATGACTTTATGATAGATTTGCGGATTAAGTATTTGATAAGGTTTAAGTATCCGCTTAGTAAAAAAAGAAATTCTGACTCACCAACCCGATGCGCAACAGGCGGAGTTACTCAGCCACGTAGCTACGATGATACTGTAACATATACAAACATAATTTAAATTAAAGAAGCGCTCAAAATGATCAACATATTTCAAAAGATAATTCTTACACGTACTCTAATTCGTCTTTCAATAAAATATTTAGCAATAAAATTATCTTTACCGAAAAAGATCTTTATATACAAGAATAAAATTTTAGATAATTTCTCTTTTTTTTAATTACTTTTAACTTATTAAGATAAAACAATTCGAACAAATGGAAACGAATTATTAATTTTATGCAGCCAAGAGATGATACTCACCCCAAGGTTGCTCCGCCGGTGCCCGATGTCTCTCTCGGACCTCCTCCTCCTCTCAGGGCGTCAGGTCTCTTCTCCTCCTCCTCCTCTCGCCGCACAGGACACTCATCGCGAGAAACACTCGCGGATAATAAATTACAATCGCGCGCGGACTAATTATCAATAAAAGTCTTTTTCGCGCGATACTGTAACGGCATTCCCGTTTATAAAAAGCCCACGAGAAGATTGTTCCGTCAAGTACGCCGTAATATTTTTCAAATAGACTTTGAAAAGGTCTTTTTGTCCGAATACTTGTACGTCACTCCCGAAACAAACGCGACGAACCGGCTGCGGTTCGTTTGGTCAATTAAATCGACGGACCGGAGGGTACGTTTTAGCTTCCCCGCCTTTGGATTTTTATCCAAGCAGAACTCTCGAGTTCTGCTTGGATAAATTCCTCGTACTGGGTACTGGGCCTTCCATCTCGCCAAGGTCGTACCCCCATGGGAAGAAAGTACTTTACTCTGTAATATAAAAAGCAGATAGAATATAAAATTAAATTATATAAATATGAGATATTTCCCAAAATATTTTCACATTTTCTAATACGGATTTTTCGTGAAAATTTGAAAGAATCGCGACGCCGATATTGTTCTGATTCGTTCCGCGTTCATCACCGCGCGTCGCGTATGTGTTAATAACGACAACGAAATAATCGAAAGATGTCGATAACTTTTGGCGCGACACCACGCGAATCAAGTGGACGACTAGTAAAGACACGCAGTTAATTAATGAAAAAAAATACCAATTAAAATTAAATATCGCACGCACACAGTACGGGATCGAGCACGATAAATCACGCGGATGTGAAGCTGCACTATTAATAACTTTGCACAACGAGAAGTCGCGGATCGTTAATTTACCGCGGCACAAAATACACGAAAATAAGAAATATTAACGAACCGATGGTGTATGTTGTATCACGGCGCGTGCTATCACTCGAATCACAATACGATTTCGCGTTGTTCTTTTCCCCCTTCGAAAAGAATCGGAGATAGCTCGCAATATTCCGGCACAGCGTTCAAAGCACGACATTATATTCGAGAATTCAGATATATATGGCGAGAGACCGCGAAACGAACGATCATCGCCCGCGAATGCGCCGCACAACGAAACTGCACACTTACAAATCACGTGATCACAATTGCCGTACCTTCGCCTCGACGTCTCCGCCTCGAGCGATTCACATCACGCGACACTGTCCGACAGACACTTGATACATTATACATTGCGAACTTTTGAGCGCGTACCCGCGTAGTCGATTATTCCCGCAAAACGAGAAGCAGGAGTGCCAATCGCAGGAAAAAGCGCGTTCCGAAAAACACACAGAGCCCACAGCACGGAGCACGGCGACGGGCGCACGGAGCACGAAACACTTCACAACTGTCCGAAATTTACCGGGAGAATGACCGAATGATTCCCGCAGGTAACGGTATCCCGAACATCGAAGAAAACAAGCGGCAAGGCCGCACGCCGACTTCGAAGGTACGCTGTTTCAACGTTCAACGGTCGCGCGTTGCGCCTGGCGTCTGGTGGTATGCCGCTGCCTGACTGCACTGACTGCACTGTATGCCTGCGCCGCGCCGCGCCGCGCCACCGAGTCGGCGGCTCGGAGCAGCGAGACGTGATTGGCCGGATTCGGAGACTCGACTCGCGAGCCAATCGCGTTCGACCTCTCTCCCGACCGTACGGCGGCAGGAGGCGCGCCGCGCAAATAGAACGCGACAGTCGACGCACGTTCAACGACTTCAACGACGGTGTAATTTCTCGTTCATGTAATTCGTTACGTTTACTAATGTTTTAAATTTATTTGTATGTGCTTTTTTATTCCTCCTAACTTCTACTTTATAGAAAATTAACATTAATTGTATCGTTTGTAAAAATTTCGTCGCGATTGTTCTTGCAGCGCGGTGACCGCGCATACCGTAAAAGACGATAAACCGCGTCGTTGTCAAGATATTTAAAAATTAAAAAACGTGCTCTGTCGCTTGTTTCCCAAATATTATTCGTTTTGCTTACAAAATTTTTCATAATAAAGGCCTAAAAAGAAAAAGTGAGAGAGGGAGAGAGCTAGGGCTATATTAGAGATATTTAACATATAATATATAAATATATAAAATAAATTAATATTTATCAATACATGTAAGATATAAATATTCTCGATTGTAATTGATTGAAGATCAGTTTAAGATTTACATATGTATATATACATTTACAGATGTAGCACGGACGCGCACCAAAATGATGTTTTATCGGCAGTGTCGGAAAATGAACGTGGCTACGTAGTACCAATTTCGAAAATGGACGTATGTACCACCTAGCGGTAGTGTACCTCGATGCAGAAATTGAAGCAGAACACGGAGATGTCGGAGATTATAGTGGAACAAAGCGACAGAGAGGGAGAGAGAGAGAGCAGTGCGGAGAAGATGGCGGCGCTTATAAAGGCCGTGCAGGCCGGCACGAGCATGAACGGCATAACAAAACTGTTCACGAATCTGTCTTTGGCTCCGGGTGTCATCACTCCTGCCAAACATGCGTTTCTCCGCAGGTTCGTATCGCATCCATCTCGAGAGCTGCGACACTCGTATCTTGTGTTACTTCGTCCGGTCCGCCGGTCTCCCTGCGTCCGCAGTGCGATTTTCCTTCTTTGTAAGAATG
The DNA here is from genome assembly GCF_048541705.1 of Temnothorax americanus. Taxonomy (NCBI): domain Eukaryota; kingdom Metazoa; phylum Arthropoda; class Insecta; order Hymenoptera; family Formicidae; genus Temnothorax; species Temnothorax americanus. The sequence continues at coordinate 2,584,176 of NW_027509421.1, read as the reverse complement.
TTAGAAATATTTTCGCCGTGTAATGTAATCGTCCAGTTCTCGTATGACATACGAATTATTTGCCGAGCGATCCTTTATCGTTTGACACTCGAGATTTGCGGAATTGTTACCGCACGCACTTGGCGGTAAAACGTGGCATCTTTGTTGATGTTGTGAGACAAGTGAAACTGGAGCACGTGTTCGGCGCCAGGAGTTGCTTCAAATAGCGATAAGAATGAAGATTCAAGTCTCGAACGATTTTTTCATGTGTTTTTTTTTTTTTCAGCGCACCAGTTTTGCACTGCGCGTTTATACATCTTACATCGGGACGCCGTGACTTGATGGAATTCTTTGACGATCCCAAAAATTGGGGAAAGAACGAGGTGCGAGTGGGTCGGTCTTGGAAGAAGGATGAATTGAGGTTGAAGAGCAATTCCGACTTGCATAAATTATGGTGAGATTTGTTTGTCCTGAGTTGCTTGTTTGTCAACTTTCTTTAGATGTCTTATGGATTTAATCTGTTTAAATTTAGGTACGTGTTATTGAAGGAACGTAACATGCTTATGACCATGGAAAATGCGTGCAATAGAGCATTCGAGATCTTCCCGAATCCCGAACGTTTGGACAAAGTTCAGGACAGCATGAGTAACTTGGAGTCAGTCGTTCGCGAAAGAAACAGAGCGTATCACTTGCTCGAGACTGGAGAGACGGGAGAGCGTCCTGGAAAACTGGTCTACAATATCTTAGGTATAAAATCCGTGCAATTTATGTAATTATAGCTTGCCATGTATATTTAAGAGTTAAAAAAGGAGTTTGCTCCTAGAAAAAAATTGTAATGGTAATATTGACTTTTTTTTTTACCTATTTTCAGGTTTAAGGTTTTATTACCGAATGAGACAGCATAACATCCCAAAGTTCGTAAACACGAAATGGCATAAGTTGCACATGTTTGGCTATGGCGGATACGCGACTCGAAAGTTTTTACGCTTGTACAGGGAGCAACTTTGGAATAAGAAACGCAGAGCGATAACGTTCGTAACAATTGTCTTTTCTATCCGCTTAACGCATATGCACGCACCGTGATATGTCTCTCAATCTATTCATTTTCGTTTAAAAAAAAAATAATTTTCGTTTTCAGACGTGACAATAATCGTGTCGCAATGTTAATGAAAAAATTCCCGAATCTGGATCTTGAAGCTGTGAAAGAACAGTTTCCGAATGTTAATGTAGAAAAGGTAAAAGAGTCTAAAAGAGCAAGAAGCCATACTGTACCTGTGTAATTCGCAATTCCTGTTAATAGGGCAGCAAATTATTGAACATCTGTTACATTTGTGAATGTAAGATATCCGATCGTTAATACAGTTCATAAGTTTATATGTTTAGTATTTTTTTTCATCGTGTCTATTAAAATTTACATTTATTCAAATTATTTCATTAATTACCTTTGCAAAACTATATTATACTACTTACTGTATAATTAGGAAAAAAGTATCATATTATTAAGAAGAACTTCCAAACCTCTTAAATAATGCATAAAATGGATAGATATAGAAATGAAGATATAGAGTTAAAAATATGGTACAAAATAAAAATATATAAAGTAAAAGATTTTAAATATCTGCTGCTACTGAAACGTATATAAATTATGAATTCGATTAGGGTGCTTTATTCTCTTTTTCCTCTTTTCAAAATGTATCGTACTTCCACGTAATGTAAAAAGGTGAACAAAATAAAATATGTTCATTCAAACAAATTTTCTTTATATACTTTTATTAATTTTCTATTTATCATAACTTGCAAGTTGTGTATGGTGATACAGAATTTTTTGTGTATGTGAAAGGTATACGGATATAATATTTAAAACATGCTGGCTCTAACTTGTAGAAAATTTAACTCCGCATACTTTTCACACAGCGCTAACATATAAAACCGATTTTATCTCCGCGTGGTACTTGTTCATTTAATTTACATAAATCTCACAGAGGAATCTCATGAACTTAACAACAGCTGACATGTATTACTTAACAGCATATCACAATCACGTACAGAGAGCTACATGAAATAATGCAGAACTTAAATATTTATTCACAAGAATATTCGGAATGCATCTGTTCATGTAGCTTTGGTAACACAAAATTATAACTTAAAAAGATCATAACAAATATCTTATTCCCGTTAACGATATCGATATATGTATATGTGTTATTATTATATCACAAATAAAATTCATTTTCATGTACAGCTTTTCTTATATATCGTAGTTATATATTGCATCTTTTATATCATTAGAGTATAAGCATATTTAAACTAACCAATTTTTGAAGCGTAAATTATTTATAATCATTTTGGTATAATCTTTGTGTAACTTTAATTCGCTATTATTACATAAAATAACAATTATTAAAAAATTTTAATACAACGTATGACGCAACATAAGTTGATACAACCTATATTTGAGAAACAATTTAATATTGTATTATATTGAACTAAATTAATACGTAATGCATATAATACAATTATTATGCTCATATTTCACTTGTACATTTAAAAAATTGAAAGACTAAAATTTTACGACTTTAGGACATACCACAAGGTGATATGTAGAAAGTCGTGACACTAAAAGTAAAATCGATTTATAATTTATAAATAGCAGCAGGAATGTTAAATCATATACCTAATTTAAAAAGTGATTTCTAAAGTACTATTATTTTTTGTCAAAGCTGCTTTAAGTGATTCTGAATTTTATAATATTATCTCGGACGATAAATATCTACTTTAATATCAATCGTGCGTATTCAAATGCATACTGGTTCATCTCTTCAATACATGTGAATATATAGACATTCATATAGTAATCAATAATGGCTCACAGTTATCAATTATCATTATATTACACTTTGCGTCATTTTAAATTAATAGTAGCTTATTATGGTGGTTTACACTACAAGAAAGATAATGCACCGTTTTGCGATTTCCTTAAATAGTTATCTATACGTTTGAGGCAACTTACATCTTATATGCAAGATAATGCTCAATCTCTCATCAACACCGCAATATAACAAGATTATATTGCGCATATATTTGTATCTTGAAATTAGAAATTTATCATATTATATGCCATAAATCAGCCCAAATAAGGATATATATCTATGATTCTACTTATAAGCCACAAAATAACATCAATAAATTGTTCTAGTTCCAAGATAAATATATGGCATTTAAATTTGTAATAGAAGCAAATAAGATTCATATTATGTTGTAAGCAGTTTATATCTTTGGCATACGTATATTAGTGTTCGAATTCTCAGATATAGTGATCTGGATATTCGCATGCGTTGTTACGAGAGTTTTGCTTTATGTTATATTTTATGAATCTTTTTTATGGCAATATAATAAAATAATTTCTCAAATGACGGTGTATATATTGTCTACCGGTACAGTTTCCATTTATTCTAAAGCTGGTGGCAGCAAGTACCGCCAGGCGTGTTCCAAGTCCCTGCTGGCATCCGAGCAACGTCGCTGTAATTTATCCTCCGGTGGAAGTGTCGCCATAGGAAACTCACCCTGTGAAAATTGAGAGACTATGTTAGCACTTGCATATAACATTGCGCGATGCACCGCTTGCGAGATGTATCCTACCAAGTTTGCGTCTGTCCACAATGTCTCCAAGACCTCTTTAAAAGCACAGAGCTCAATATAATTCGTGAAGTATATGACCCAATCGCCGCTACTTTCGTGCACCTCTCGACATGCGAATTCCTGCAGACATATCATAAGTTTTATTGGCAAACTCCATTTAGTGAAAAGACATGGAATTAACAATCTATGCATGTTTTACTCTTGATTAGTATATATTTACCAGTATACACCATGATTGTTGTACCAACGGCACTCTAAATGCCGCTAGATCCTTGATGGAAGCGCACGAGAGTGTTTGGCCTCTCTGCGTGCCGGGATGGACCTCTTTCATCGCTACTAAGTGTTTCGTAGTCGTGACAAGAGTGCAAGGTAATGGCTCTCTCTTTTCCGTACTATCGAATAGACCCGATGCGCTCTGAACGAAGCTCTGTAACCATTCAGAAGCAACGTATTCATCCGGGGCAGCAAATTGGTACGACTTGTTGGGCTTCAGCAGTATTTCGAAAGTGTGCGGTCGATGAGAATTAGGAATCCTTCTGCAACCTTGGCATAAGCCGCCTTTTAACGGTATAGCACGCTTGGGAAGCCGTTGATTCGAATCCGTGAACATATAAACCACTCCGCCTTTCAAAACGAAATAGCCGGCCTCCCAGGGATTCGTGGGTGCGTTCGGATGCAAGTGCTGGTAAGTATGTGGCCGGAACATGAGATCGCCCTCTTTCATTGGCCCACACGGGGTACTAGGCGGCGAAATATGTTCGTCTTCCATATAAATAAGACTGTAATGTTCTATTTTCTCATCCTATGAAAACAATAGAAAACATTCAAAGTAGATTCTATAATAATGCACAAATAACAACATATAAAACAACAATATAAAAAAAAGGAATATTTTGTAACGATATTTCAAAAGTTGTGTGATGAAGGATGACTCTTCTTTAGAATTTTTTTTCTAATCTATTTTGAGAAATTTTTCAAAGAACAAAACTACGCTTTCACAATTTTTAAAAATAAATTTACGTACGGGATGCACGGCTGTATCAGTAAGAATTGAATTCCTCAGAATGTGCATATCTTCGTAATTCAGTTCTTTAACAGCAGGAAGCTTTGGTTTTGTCGGCGATCGTCTCATGGCCATCTCTAAGTGGCCGATTAATTCTGAGGTAGTTTGCGAGCTGCCAGTGGAAAATAGATATTGCATTTCGCAATCGGCGTTGGAAATTAAAATACTCTGTGCATTCGGGCCGATCTGTATATGTATAAAACAAATATATATCGATTAGCAAAGTACACGCATACGTCAAGAGAAATAAGTACAGTTATTTAAAATTTAAACATGTCTTACCATAATAACATCTAGTTCATTATAAGGAATAACGAACTGATTACTGTACGAATGGTCCATTTTCGAACCAGTTAGATATAGCGTTTTGTCCGTCAATAACGCGATCATCGGCTTGCTCTCGCCATTTGTCATGTACGAACTTCGCACTTTGTATACTTTATATAGCTCCTCCGTTTTGTCACGATAGATATGTCTCTTGAAAAGTTCACGTAGCTTTAGGCTTACTTTCTCGCCGCTGAATTCCTGCTTCTCGGCAGCCACGTTCTCTTGGATCTCTTTATCGAGATTATCGTTAAAATCTTTGAAAGAATCGTAGCTCATCTTGATTCCTTTGATGTATAAAGTATTCGTCTTCGGTGATTTTTTGTTCTTCTTTACCTCGAACTTTCTCTCGGTGATCGATTTTAGAAATCTGCTCAGTAACGACGTCTTCGACGGTGCCTGACGCAAAGGCGGCGCTAAAAGCTTACTGCTACTCTCACCCGTTAGTATCGCCGTCATATTGCGTTTCTTCGACGGTGAGACCAAGTGTCGACTACTCTTGCGTTCATCCAACTCGGATGTCACGCTGTCCGCGTCCGACCAATCGTTCGAACTGGCATATTTCTTCGGATTCACCGACTGCGGCATCTCCAGCTTAGATGGTGGATCCTCGACGATGTTACCGTACGCCTTTTCGACGATGTAGGCTTCCTGGGCCTCATTCTCTCCCAATTCTATTTCCATCTTAGGCCTCAGACTCTTGCCCGGATCCTCTTGACCCTCCGGCGCTCCGCGCTCCGACAACGATAAATTGCAATTGCACCTGCAATTGCGCTGACACGGCATGTCGATACACAGTTTCGACAACTCCTTATCGGTTCCATCGCCTTCGAAGGCGCTCGACGACGACGACGAGAACGAGTAGCAGTCCGAGTGCACGTTTCTGCCGGCATTCATGTTCTTCTGCGTATACGGCGAATCTCCGTGCGCGCACCAACTGTATCTGCCTTTCTGAGCGTCCCTCTTTAGAACGGAACTAGGCAGCAAGAAACTCATGGAGAAATCGGCAAAATTCTCGTCATCTTCCAGCTTCATTGTTTTCAGAATATCTTCGTGAAAGCTGACTCGCTTCTTGCTTTCGCCCCGCTTCTTTTTGCGCTGCCTACGTTGTACAATGCCTTCTGAACTGGAGGAAGATAGAATGCTGGTGTCGGTCATATCGATCGTGTTCAGAATGCCATAAGGCGCATCCATGTTGTCACAGTCAGAAATTGTCATGCTCAGCTCTAATAGATTCGTATCGTTATTTATTAGATAAGAATTACGAGGATCCACGTTCTTCTTAAAGCTATAAGCAGGACTGTCGCTGTAGTAGGGGCTTCTCTTACTGAAATCTTTTACGCCATTATCAATTTTGTTCGTTTTATCCAATTTTGTCTCACCCAGACTCTTGTTGTAGAATTCGTAGTCTTTAAGAGTTTCTAAACTAGAGCAATTTATTTCATTGTCATCCAGTTTTCGCGTTACATTCTGATTAACTATATCATTTTTTGTCATCATAGCAGCTTGAAATTTAGTAATCGCCGGTGATTGTGTCGGCGTTTTACCGTCCTCGCTTGAATCACTAGATCCAAAATTCTTATTGTCCTCCATGCGATTGTCGATAATCGTCTTGTACCTATTATTCCGATATTTAGGAATATCATCCATTGGATAATCCTCCTGTTGAAATTCATATACTTATTGTAGTGTATTATTCGACGTTTATGAAGTTTTTTTTCCGCACAATTTTGACTCAATCTACATCTTACCTCTTTGTAACTGCTTCCATCAGTTTCGTTTGCAATATCCATGTCACTATCGAACGCAACGCCACTGTCGCCCGGAGAAGCTAGGCTCGATGAAACGCTAGAAGATCTTAGATGCAACGATAAGACTGTTCCAGACGGATTTACGCTCATAGGCCTCTGTGGCATGTAGTTGCAAATGTCCAGATATGTCACATCCTATACACGTTTATATAACACAATATTAGTTTTATTACACGGTACATCATACAGTTATCAACTTCATATTAATCTAACCACTTCAGATAATTCTGTGTAAATATCTTTTTCTTCTAGCGGTATTTTATGCTGAAATTTTCCATGAATAAGCAAACTAAGCGATATGTAGCGCCGTACAAAATAAAGTGTGTACTCGCAAATAAAATGATATGATAAACTCTTGCCCTTTACAACTTTAAATACAACAATTTATCAAACTGGATATACGCGTGTGACTCTTGTTGTGTGATTGATGTTATTCATTAGCGCGATAAGTGTAACCAGGGGGTGATATTAGTATCTGCAAAGGGATAATGGAATAAAAATAATGCGACATGCTAAACGCTAAACAGAGAAAGAGAGAGCGGTTCTGCGTAAAAATGCTAAATATTTTGTAGACTATTTATAAGTTGTTATTCATCACATCGATATAACGTACCAATTGCAATGTGAAGGACACGTTTTCCAAACCGGCAAGAAGATTGACCAATTGATTGGTCTTATCAGCATCTCTCACGAGTGCGTGTGGAAAGTACTGTTTCTTTAATGTTTTCGTGTCTCGCAGTAAACAGGCCAGATAGCTCTCAAAACTGCCTTCGCTTAGAGTGTGGTAGAGCCATGCTCGACCTGCATATAAAAGATTCAAGAATATTAATTTTAAAAAATTATAATAAAGTATACTTATGTTTAGATGCATTTTTATAAGTAGACAAACGTATACTCCCAAATAAAGACGCTTAAAATTCTGTGATAAATTCCAAAATTTATCACAAACCATTTTCCCAAGTCAAATAATTTTAAATAAATTAAGCACATTTAATAATTATATATTTACTTCTATAACGTAAAAACACATGATTTAATTATAATAAGGCATCGCTGCTTTTAATCTGTTCAATATAGCTTTACGATAAGATAAAGTCACGATTGTACTTCTATCGCAGTGCATTTTAATCAAAGAGATTAAACGGCAAAAAGTGCAGACGTGAAGCCATTGTTCGATACATTGTTCCTGCGACGAGATATCAAAAACCATACCTTTTCCTATAGAAGTTAATACACTCTGCAACGCGTGTATGACCACAACCGTGTCCTGATGACTAAGTTCTCTAGCTGTGCCCCAATATCCATGTCTCTCTACACGAAGTCCGTGACGCAGCGCACGATCCAGCCAGTAAACCAGCCAGGAATCACCGTCCAAGACCACCGTACCATAGAGACTTTGGGCGTAGACCTGCTCAAGACATGTACATACGTGTTAATGTTATCGATATGCAGAAATGTACGTATAACACAAAATAAAAATGTATCGAGCCGAAGCACCAAGAATATGGTTGAAACATTAATGAATCTCGAAGCTCTTAATATTTTCAATACACATATAAAGTTTACAGAGACATATGGATTCTCTTCTCGCAAACACAAAATTCTTTGCGGTGAAAACAAAGGGTTGTTGCGTATATGCGAAACATAAAATATGCTTTTACACACACTTCACGATGCTTTTACTTTCAAACGAGCACACCCGCTTTTAGCTAACACCATTCGCCTCACAATTTTACCGACGCAACCCAGAAGTGATTCAAAACTGTATATAGGAGTCAATTTTAGATCTGTTCTTTTTTTAGCGACACGAGGTTTTTAGCACGAACAAGAATGGAATGAGCGCGCGATCAATAATCTCGCGGAGTGAAAAGGACACGCGACAAAAGGGAGCTCGGGTAAAAAGGACGGAGCCTTTATCAGCTGTCCCGTAACAACGCACATCCGCGCGGCTGTCAATGAGAGATGTCAGCGCGGCGGCCAGTCGATTTCAGCGAAAGTGTGACTCACACTCCTGGACGCTCCTCGGCACACGTCGCGACCCGCGGCCTCGTCGCTCGTCGCTACCGAGCGGAAAAGCGAAACGAACCAAGTCCTCTCGCCTCTTCGCCAGGCGAAGAAATTTCGCGTTCAAAGGTACATACGTCGGGCCGACATCGAGAGATATACCGCGTTCACATTCACGTTGCGAACGAGCACGAGCGCTCGTTCGCGTTTGTCCGTTTGTGTGCGAGCGTTCCGTTCAGGTCACAACGTCACGAATTGTATATATATGTTACATCACCTTTGAACACGTACTCCGATTTCTCCCTCTTCACGTGCACAACGTGCGAAGAAACGTCACCGAAACGAAATTGAAACTTCGCGTCCGCTTGGTCACTAGCCTGAACTTTTTACTCTCTCGCGAACACTCTTCTTTTTTAACTCTCGACGGATTCTTTGACGGGCTGTCTTTTTCTTGTTCTTGTTTTTGTCGCACTTTCCAAAATGAATTAACGAAAATCCATGTGTGAACCCGTTTCTAAATCTAATCAAACCGGGACAGCAGGCGGATTTAACGAATCCCGAAACGTTCCGAGCTATATATATATATATATATATATATAGAGATGCTGCTAAACGTTACGGAAATAATAATAATTGTAGCATGCGTGCGCACTTTATTTCGGGCTGTTCGACAAAAACCAACATGATTATATCGACAGCTCCGATCTCGAGCGTGGTAAAATCATCTCCACGTTTATCTTCCTGACAGGAAGAATTTAAGCGACTGGCACTAGGTCAGGAATGACAGGCTTGCACGGACCGGTGCAGAGCCGACGAGTTCGAACTCCGGTGCCTCGCCGTATAGTCACGCGAAAGTAAGTACTCTCTATAGCCGTTCGCACGAGACCGCGATTGACAACTGACGTAAGAGTCGTTTAAAAGACACATTTCTCCACGCGTCTATGTATAAGCGTCCGAGGTCGAACTCACCGAGATTACAACCGTCCCATTCCCCACTGTTTTAATTCTTTTCTGCGTGCATTAAGCGTCCGAGCGACGGACGACTGATCGTTAACTCATATCGGTTTCTCGTGGCTGCGGGAGATATACCCATGCTTTTTCGAGAGAAGGGAAAGGTGCGCAAAGGAGGAGCTGCCGTTGCACAATTCGACAGTACAGAGCAACGAGCAACGAGCAACGAGCGTGTAATGCGTGTACACGGGAACCGGGAAGGCGGCGCGCGGCGTCGGTCGGAGGGGTGACCGCCGGGGAAGCCGGGTGTCCGGTGTCGCTCACCAGTTTGACGGCCTTCGTGAGCTCCTGCAGGATCCTGCCCTTGGAGAGGACCTTGTCGGTGCAGAGATCCATGTCCTCGCAGCCGGACGGCATCTCGCCGCCACGTGCGCTTACATGACACTCCGCGCGGTGCCGATGACGCGCGAGCGGCTCGTACACGCCGCGGAGAACGGTGCCGGGGGTACGACGTAGCAAGCCGGACGGGCCGGCGGACCAAGCGGCGGCAGCGGCAGCGGCACCCGCACCCACGACGCGCTCGCTGGTGTCGTCGCACGGTGGAGGAGTCGCGCTGCCGTCAGCACTCGTCCCGTCACTCCCGTCAGTCCCGTCGCCGTACGCTCTCATCATTGATTTTACCCGGGCGCAGGTCACCCGCGATTTTCAAGCGACGACTGCGACCGACCGCGTCGACGAGACGTGGTCTTCGCTGCGCTGCTCTCGACGTCTTAATTTATGCCATTTATATGCCGGCGTTTTTTCTTCCACTTCCTCCGCGAGTGTCCGGCCTTTATCTCGCGAGAGAGAGAGAGAGAGAGAGAGAGAGAGAGAGAGAGAGAGAGAGAGAGAGAGAGAGAGAGAGAGAGAGAGAGAGAGAGAGACGGTGGGAGCGGGTTTTCTCCATTCATTTCTCTGCTCTTATCCGCTGGCTCTTTATCGTTTTCCACTCTATTTTTCGAACGCAGCTTTTTAAAAAAGCGCCGTGCCAAGTGACATAAGTCGTGCTGAAAATTGATAAAAATAAAATTTAACACGGTTTATTTCTACAAGTTCTGCAATTCCTTATATGTTTTACTTATATGTATATATATAATGTGTTCTGTTTTACACAGACGATGATGGTCTTTTGAGCTCAATTGAGTTCGGAGTTTATATATATATATATATGTTTAACAAATTTTGCAATATTTTTGTTAGTATTATCGAGTACTGTAATGTGAATCCTGCATATGAAAGAATTTAAGTTAACGAACAGAGCGAGCTAATTGTATGCGATATTGCTCCGCACTTTTTACTGGAGAACCGATTTCGTTAATCAATGCGATGATTAATCTGTCTCGGTCATATATCGAGTGTCTGGATTTTTAATAATCATTCGTATTGTTTTTCGAACGCAGCTTTCAAAAAATCGCCTTTGCCACATAAATCGCCACACAAAGCGACATAAATCGTGTTAAAAAATCGGAAAAAAAATTAACACCGCTCTTTCTGTGCAAGATAAAAGTTATTAGGATCTGCTTCTCCTCATGTTTTACTTATGCAATATTTTTTGTTTACATATATATATAGGCGATTATTTTTGGAGTTCAAAGATGCACTTGAGTTCGGAATTCATATATTTCACAGATGCAATATATTTTTGCTAGTATTGTTAAATATTAATATAACATAAATCCTGCGTTGATTCGATTTGAGGATTAATCGCATCGTGGCGAGCCGAACACCGGCCGGCGTAATTTACAAAAAAAGTTAACAAACAACGAGCTAAACGTGCGATATATATTGCTACGCACTTTCTACTGGAGAACCGATTAATTAATGCGATAATTAATCTGTCTCGGTCACATCGCAGTGTCTGGCTTTTTAATAATCATTCGTACTGTTTTTCGAACGCAGTCTTCAAAAAATTGTCATGTCGAAGCGACATAAGCCCCGTCGTGCTAGAAAATCAAGATTAACACGCTTCTTTCTATATACGCAGAATGAGTTATTTGAATCTGCAATTCTTTATGTTTTACTTACACAATATTTTTTTGTTTAAGTACACAGACGATTATTTTTGGAGTTTAAATGCATTTGAGTTCGAAATTGTGTTTAACAAATTTTGTGTAATATTTTATCAGTAAATCATGATTAAAATATGAAAAAAAATATCAAATATTAATTATATGGACCGTGCATCGATTCGATTTGAGGATTAACCGCATTTTTAGCGACTAGATGATATAATAAATAAACTACCTCGTAATTTATACAAAAAATTAACCAACGACGCGTTTCTCTCTCGCGAGAGAAACAGTTTCGTTGATTAACGTGATAATTAATCTGTCAACATCCGGTCACGTCAAACGACCAGATTTTTTAATCTCTGGCGTTGTTTATCGGCAGCTAAGCTATATATAGTCATTAGGACTTATTTGCTGGCGACGCTCTCCAGACATAGAGAGATAAAAGATGTTGGTTTATTTATTCGCGTCTCTGTTGCCGAGAATCTGCATAGACAAGTTCTGCAATTTCCACAGAATTTCGATTAAATTCCACAAGTTTAATTTTGAGCTCGTCACTCCGGCTCGAATGCCAAGGCAAATCCCTCCGTAAAACACTGTGGAGATGCACGAAATTTTTCTATGTGCTCACAAAAAAAAAGAAATAATCATGAAAATACAGTAAATTTTTTTTCGAGAAAAATCGTGGGAAAAATAAAAGAAAATAGAGGGTGCGAGGAATATTTTTTTTTATCTCACGCCCAACTGTTATTACATATATAAATACCCAGGAACCGGACGAACGTCAAAATTTTTAGATCTTCGTTCAGTTCTCGCGTCACAGATGACGCCACTGTTCGCAATAATGACTGGAGATGAAATATTGATCGGGAAAAATTCCAAAAGAAAAGACACTTTTACATTTTCCCCTTTTTAACTTAACGTTCTTGTTTTCTTATATATATTTTTTGTATGTTTATTAAAAATTTATTCTCAAGGGAACGATTGTAGAAAGTGGGGGAGGACGATAGAGTAAATGTTTATAGGCAGTCAAAGAAAATCGATATTCGTCACAAAGTTGCTCTTGGCGATTTATCAAAATGCAGCGGATGTACAATGGATTCAAATATGTATATACATACCGCTTATGTTCACGATTCAAATATTTCGACTCAGCGTTGCAAAACGTCGATTTATTCGCCGTGAATTATTCGCCACTATCTGGTACACGTACAGTCTAGTGTCCGTTTCTATACTAATACGGATCAACTTTGTGTAATCTCGGTTTAACTTACTTTTTATCTTATTCTAATTCTTGAAACTAGAAAAGAGGGGATAAAAAGTAAGTCAACTCGAGATTAAAGTTAAGCCACATTGGTAGAAATGAACATAGCACAGATCGTTAAAGTTCTCACGAGTTTTCATTGAGTTAGGTATTATTTTCAATTTTAATTTTAATTTCGACCGGCGGAAACGTCCCTCTCATCGTAAACATGGATACGTCAGAGCCCGCCTTTAGAAAATTATTTATTTTATATTTAAACATTTCATGTGCATTTTTTTCAAGTTTTCTGAATATATTGATAGTCTTTGCGAAATTTTCGTGAGACGTCTCGTACATATTTTTCAACAGCCAGAGCAAATTACAAAGATCACATCTTCACGGATATCATGTGTCATGCGTGCGTAAACGAAACGATTTAGCTTATTAGTACATTAATTGTTGGCGATTTATTAATGGATGTCAGCTATTTGCCGATTCAATTTTTTAGAGAAAATACAAAATTTATTGTGTGTGTGTGTGTGTGTGAGTTTCGATAAAGAATAAATATAATTAAATAGCATATTAAAATAACATGTTGATATAAAAATAGCGTCGTGAACAAAGTTGTTTAATTATACAATGGCAGCGTGTTGAAATCGAGATCGTTTGTGTCCGCTTTTATGAAAAAGATTGGAAAAGATTCGTGATACTGATATTTAAAGAACTCACAATCAAACGAATATATTAATTTAGTCTTGAAGCCTGCAGTAAGTCTATATGTAAAACAAACAACGATTCGACTAATTTTACGAAATTGCAATTACAAATTTAATTTGCGACGATCTTCCGAGGAACCTGCCTGATCCTGCCCATTTTTGTTCTCGCGAGGGCTGCTCGAATTCGAACGCGGGTATTTATCTAAATTGCACTTGGGCTTCGCCTTCGATTTGTTCTTGGAATTTCGCACGCGCTGCGCAATCTCTTCGATGCATCTCTGATCCCTCTCGCTAATGCTGAAACTTACACCGCCGTTCGCGTATTCTTCGAGCTCTCTGAAATAATAACGAGCTCTTTGAAAATCGAGCAACGCATTGTTATGCGAGACTGTATATTGTTAGAGTCAGCAAAAAGACTGACTTTCCATAAATCGTAAAAAGAATTTAATTTTAATTAATCCTTAATTATAGATTCTCATATCGAATTAGTAGGGTATAAAACAATCTTCGATTGTTCGACGATTACATATTCGTTTCTTTACCTTCGTACATCGCTACACCTAAATGCATGACCTAAAACTTTATCTCGCAAAATAGGCACGGAAGCTGCAAGATTTATCGATGCCTCCTCGGTCGAAATATCGTCTCAAAGATAAACATTTATCACGTCCTTATTTTCTAATTTTCTCGCGGTAACTTTTTCTTTAAGCCGGTTCTACAATCAGTCGTATGTCGGAGTCGGATGTCGGAACGCAGCCGATGGTCCAATGAGGAAAATTCGTTTTCAAAAAAGAAATTATCTCATTGGACTATCGGTTGCGTTCCGACATCCGACCTCGACATACGATTGATTGTAGAACCCGCTTAGAGCCCCGGACACACCATCACTTTTTCGTAACGTAACAGTAAAGTTTCGACCAATCGCGTTGCTCGATTCGGGAACGTACGGCCGTACATTCCCGATTCGAGCAACGCGATTGGTCGCAACTTTACTGTTATACTGTTACGAAAAAGTGTGTGTCCGGGCCCTAAAGGGCGCGGTCACATAACCACCGCAATTTGACATATTGCACTGCGGCAATTTTTTTTATCTTTATAGACTATACAAACGGCATAAAAAGTTACCTCGTAAAGTGAACATAAAAGATGCGAGATTCATCGACACCCGCGATCAAAATATTACCTGAGAGATATAAACGTTTATGCTGGCGCTGGAAAATCGTTTATTCATCTCTCGACTTTTTTTTTAAAGCGCGCGAAGGCGCGCGCGGTCACGCGACCGCCGCGACGCGACGTCACCGCGACCGCGGCAACTTCATGACGGTGACGACGGTCCCCTGCGGCGAATCGAAGTGGAATCACCGATCGTTCGGCGAGATCGAACAAACGATCTACCGAGTATATTCCGCGTTATTGGCTTCGTCCGACGAGCATCGCGAGACGCCCCCGGACGCCTAGGACGCGAAGAGCGTGGAGTACGCGACCGATGGGCCGTCGCAACGAATTAATCGAGGCAAGTGATCCCCGCTCGTTCCCGGAGCGCCGCACCGCGACGCGTCCGCCATGTTCGCGATGAATTTACGAGTGCGTTTCGCTATATCGCTCGCGCTTTTTATTCATCGCGATATCGACCGTATAAGATATTTTACATCAGTTTTTTACCGAGCAAATGTAGCTCGCTGCGGGCATAATGAGCGCATAATGAGCGCCAGCATTACGTACATCTGGGCAACAAATAACTTGTACAACGAAAAATGGAGAGAATAATAGAGATGTAGACGGATTTATTATGAATAAAATACCTAACTGTATAATTGAGTAGAAGCTCACCTCTGACGTCGGTGTAGCTTCGCAATTAATTTGTTTAGGTACTGCGTTTCTTTTTGCATCATTTTCAGCTCCGACTCTTTTTCCTGGAAATAAACGGTCTGTGATGCGAAACAAAAATCCGCTTGTTTTTGCGTTAATTAAAATTCTCTTGAACATGCAAATTATTTACATGTGAGCTTTATTATATCACGATGCGATGTATATTACGATAAAAAATATATAATCACTGTAATTTTCAAGTATCGCGTATTAAGTGTGATCGCCAATCCCGTAGCGAGGCACAATAATAATAATAATAAAAAGATGTTTTTTCAGCGCTAGCTAACAGCAATCTAATTGAAAATAATCTTGTTAATTTACAAACAATATTAATGAAACAAGTAACATTTTATTAGAATAATAAGAGCACGACGTATTTGTTTTATTAGTACTGTTTTTAAATTGGCAAAATTATTTTTAATTGGACTAATAATGTTAATACATTATTTTTTCGTCTATAAAAATGCATAAAAGCATTTTAACACGTTGACTATTACTGTACGAAGAGATAAATAACTCTTGTCCATTTTTCAGCATTATATTAATATTCTGCTTTATTATATTTATTTATTTTTTAAATCAAAACAGTAAAGTTTTTACTTTTGCCTTCAAGAAATCGAATCGGCAAACTAACTGGCATCTATCTGTAGACGACTGTAGATTGCTGTGAGTTAACTCCGTATTCGGCAATCAACGTGTTAACCCCAAAGCAAATAGATATTATATAAACAATTAATTAAGTTCTATAAATATTGCTTGCGTAAATTAAATATTCCCTAGTAGCACAACTTTATTTAATTACAGCAATATTGGCAACAATATCCAATTTTTATGTTGAATATAGACTAATTTCTCATATTGGTACTATACAATACATTGTAAATGTAAAGTATAGGCGCTCTTTCTTTTTTAGCAAATATTAGCAGTGCACTTGCATTTTACTAATAACGAACATTAACTTTACATTGGGAAATATTGGCCAAGACATTCCCAATACACGATCAACATTCAGCCAACATGTTGCCAATGTATTGTGCTCTTAAATCCGTATCAGACTACGGATTGGGATTGAGATTAGATTGAAATTTAATCAATCAGAATAAAGATAACTGATCGCAAGTTTAGTGAACTTTGCTCTGATTGGTCAAATTTCAATCCAATCTCAATCCCAATCCATAGTCTGATACGGGCTTTAGGGATATTAAGACCGAGAGTTACAGATATCCGAGATATTTAATTCAAATCTTTCTCGATATAAAATGGTTCACACGTCATCAACGCGACACGCTGCACGTCAATTTAGCGCGCTAAAAGTTTTTCAATATGCTATCGAGCTGTCGGTTATCGGCATTACCGTCAAAGTATCCATAACCGCGCGAAGTTCGTCCTGGCGAGTTTCGCAAAGGTGACGCGCGGTGATCGCCTCCGCGGTGAGCCGTGCTAATTGCTGCTGACAATTCCGCTCGCGCTCCACCGCTTTATCCCAGGCTTCTTCCCGGGTGATCACGGCGTCCCTCAAAGTCCGCATATCTTTCTCCAGTAACTCAAACTCGGATCTAATCGCGATAAGAGTTGCGAGTTATGAACAAAATCGAAGGTGGAGTCGCGGAAGGTCGAGAGTATACAGCAGTAAAATTAAGATAATAAAAATAATTTATTCAAAATTTATTCAAGCATCTCTCTCTCAAAACATTTTTATCAGCTTACTGATTGCCTTCCATAAGAGAAGAAGAGATCAAAAGAGATTATACGCTCTTTATCTTCATTATTATTTATTTAGTAAGCTTCTTAGTCGACGGAAATTTAAGTAAATTTGCTTGGAGCAAATTGTATGAAAATGCAAAATATTACAAAAGTGGTTTAAGTTTCATGAATTTTATATTTAAAAAATGTATTAAATGAGATACTCTCAGAATGAAGTTTCATCTTAAGATACAGATACAGATAGTTTGACAATTTTGCATTTCAATTAAAGTTAATTAATATCAGTAATACTAATATATTTCTGATTAAGTAATATTAGTATATTCAGTTGATTGTGTAAAAAAAACCAGCAACGAAAAAGTACAATTATAATACTTCTGCAAATTATCTGTGTGATACTACTAAGATATTATATAATTAATATGGAGCGTTTCAAAATTAATTATTGTTTTCTCATAGAGGAAGCTTTGTTTTCGTGTATGAACCTTTGATTGCGTATAAAGTTGGGTCTAATCAACCAAATTTAAATGATTTATATATGAAATAGAGGTAGAAGAAACCAACGAAGAGATTGGTTTTTGAGTTTTTTCTGCCAATATGTTCAGATCGTTGTAAAACATTGAAATATTGTCTTAAAAAAATGTCTGTGTGTGTGTATGTCAGATTTAATGTCCGTGGTTGCTCTAACTTCCGCAAATATTGAGATATCGGGATGTTTTTTTTTTAATCGATAGAG
The DNA here is from genome assembly GCF_048541705.1 of Temnothorax americanus. Classification (NCBI taxonomy): domain Eukaryota; kingdom Metazoa; phylum Arthropoda; class Insecta; order Hymenoptera; family Formicidae; genus Temnothorax; species Temnothorax americanus. The sequence continues at coordinate 2,566,089 of NW_027509421.1, read as the reverse complement.
TATCATTCAAGGAAAGTTGGTATTGAATTTGGCGATGATCGGTAAAGGGGTTCTTTTTGAAAAAAATTTTGAATTATTTTAGAAATGTCTGTGGTTGCTCTAACTTCCGCAAATATTGAGATATCGATCAATTTCTCATTTTATTATATTTTTCAGTCTTTTCTACCCCTATATTTCATATATAATTTTTTAAGATTTGGTTGATTAGATTCAGTTTTATACGCGATCAAAGGTCCATAATTTTGCTCGCATATAAAGCTAGAGCATATAAAGCTTGCATAAAAAACTAATCAACCGTTGTTTTTTGAGTTTTCGATGCCAATGTGCGTATTAGACATCACTTCCTCTATGAGGAAGCCAAGTGCGAATTTCTAATTTGCACAATTTTTTTGCTTGTTACGATATGTGATGAGACAATTATTAGATCCTATGTTGTTGAACGTAATTACGTTTGATTTTTTTTATAGACCATCTAATCTTGTTTATTAATAACTTTATTTCATATTGCTTGACACAAAGACATTCAATAACATGAGACATGAAATAGATTCACCCAAATTCAATCTCGCTGGAGAACTTACTTCGTGATAGTGATCCGCGTAAGTGATTCTCTTTGGCATCCCTCCAATTCTCCATGGCAATCTTTGCAGGCTTCCCAAACTTGTAATCCGAGATCAGTCTTAGAAACTATATTCGTCGAGGAAGTACATTTATTTTTTAGACACTTTTCGTCGTGTTTCTGAAATTTATATGGAAGGACAGGCTAAATTTTTTTTACATTTAAAAATGTGCAAAACTTTCTTATATTTTATGTAAGATGTCCGCGCAAAACTGAAGCGATAACAAAGTTTTGAATTAAAGTTTTGGATTCCTGAAATTGTGTTGGATAGTTTGTGATTATCATCTTTTCTTTATAACTTTATTAATTTTAATTTTAAATACTAGTTAAAAAACTTTTTATATGAAAAAAATTTGATTATAAATCTTCAAACGTGTTGCATTTTCTAATTAAAAGAAGAGAAAATTTATAACAATAAATAATAATATAATAATGTATAATAAAATATTATTATACCCAGAAAGAATAAATATTAAAAAAATTTAGGAAACTAATTAAACATTTTATTAGTTAAAAATTCTTAATTATTATATAATAATGTAACTATTTTATTCTCACGTCATTTATTATTTATTACAATATCTATGCACTAAACATTGAAGATTTAGAACAGTATCTCTGCATATATAATATTTAATTGTATTTTATAAATTTTTTTTCCTTATATTTAATAAATATTGTTTTTACTGTTTGTTTCATTAATACCTCGGTCAGCTTGACTTTCTCTTCATCAAGTTCGTTTTGCAATAATGACACGTTCTCTTGCAGTTTCTCCATTTTAGTCGCGTCCTCTTCCAGCCTGCAGATCGTTTATCTTCAGAGGATTTGTTTAAAATTTGATATTTATTGAAATGCGAATAAACTCGCTTGTATATATGTGATATTATTACATCGGTTTTTATCTAGCAAACACATAATTTAATAAATTAATTAATCGCGGTGATAATCTCACCGCTTCGTCAGGCTCTTATTTTCCGCGATGAGATCACGATTTCTGAGAGTCAACGTTGCGTTACTGTCTTCCAAGAGCTTCAGACGAATTTGCATTCTCTCGATCGAAACCACCGGCGCCGATTCACGATGCCTCGTCGCTTCGTACGTGTGTGCACTCGCAATTCTCCCCATTTGTACGCTCGAGTCTGGAAACGGCGGATCGCCCCTGCCTACGACGCGGGGGATTCCGAGCTAAATTAATATTCGTACGTTTCTGCGACTGACACGCTTTGGGTTGCATTGTTCAAAATGTACGACTAAAGCAAGACCGAGAAATGGCAGTTTCGTTGCAGGAATTGATAAGTTAAAGAAAGGAGTCAGTCAATTCTGCGATATTCATCAAATCTTGTTTTTCTGCCAATTTTATAAATTTTGATTAATAAAAATATATACTCAACATTCTGTAGATAAATCTGACAATGCAATTAAATAACAATGTAGTAAACATTAATAATTTATTCGCATATTAATATATTAAATGATTAATATATCAAGGGTGTCTCAGACCTGCCGTGCCAGGATTTTTGTCTTAAATTTCAGGTATCTGTCATTAATGGATGGCACGGCAGGTCTGGGACACACTCTGTATATTGTAAGATCAGAATTGCCTTGTGGTCCAGTAAGCATGATACACACATATTTCTATTAAAGCTTTTAAAATCAAAAACATAACTTAAAATTTGTCCCGCTTCTCCAAAAGAGTAAATATAACCTAATCGTTTTTTAATTTTATCAAATTGTCAGAAATATGTTTGTGCATGTTTAGACTTTAACATTTTTTACCTTCCCTAAATGTCTCATTTTTTCTGCTTAAATTGGACGATTTCCAATTTGAATGATTTCCAGAATAACTTCCTAAAAGATAAATAAATTTATTTGACTATCTGATTGCATATAAAATAAACTACCAATCCAAACCAAGAAATATTGCGTATTAAATCATATATTCAACATATTGATTAGAATATTACATCTTTTATTTGAGGACAAAAGTACATATAACAAAATTTAAATTCTTATTTCTTTTCACATTAAATCAGAAATGTAATCTTATTTTGTTTCTATGTTCAGCATATATCTAAATAAAAAATCCTTATATTCTAGAAATATACATATAATAAAATAAACATTTAGCGATTTTAATTCAATTTGGAAATGATAAAGTCTAAGTAATTTAACCAAATTTTATCATAAAAAATTCTAATTGTAGTATATAAATTCTGGACAGAACGTAAATTTTGCTTCTATATATTTATCACTTCTCCATGTAATTAGGTATTTTTTGAAATGTAAGAAATTACGCACTATTGCTGCAGACTTCAGAACAGGGATTTTTCACGGCAGATGTATGGCAGGTTGTCGTATAACAGCTGTGAGGATACTTGAAATCGAAGTGTAATCGATCTTGCCGTGGTGGGTCCATTATTCGATAACGAGTGCAGGACATCACGTTCTCGCGTTCTCGTCAATTATATTGGCAAATATGATCCTCTTTCAAGAGTGATTTTTTCCCATCGGTTTTTCGAGTTTTTTTGCTTGCTATTCTAGAAAAAAAAATTTTTGTTTGTTTTTTTGTATTTTTACTAATGCATTATTATTTCTTTCGCGATGACATATTTTAATAGTTTTATTTTAAAAAATGGCAAAAACCTAAAACACAAAAATCACGTCGCAATGATTCGGATTAACGATTTTCTTGGAGTTCAGCCGCGTTTCCAATTTATTCCATCCAATTTATTCCGTCCGGCCGAGAATAAAGCAACTTTCGCACTTTCGTCCCTGACGTTGACTAGAATGCTGACACCTCTTCTCGTCCCTCTTTTCTTCACGAGCAGTAAATAATGATTACTGCAAATGGCTGGTCATGGAATCGGCAGGTCCCCCCACAGACCTAAACGTCCGAAAACCCTTTCTCTCTCGCGTCTTCACATATTCCCGCTAAAGGGGATGGGAATGAAAGGAATACGTTACGTAAGCCGTATTCGCCGCATGCTCCGCCGTGAAATTTCGCTGAATCCCTTGCGTGGCCATTGGTTACTAGATTTCCTTTGTTTCATCTGTTTTTTAATACTTTTCGCGGCAGAGTTCGTGACTATTGATATTAGGCGAACTTGGCATAAAAGCACAGTATAAGTAAGAATTATATAATTATCTCACAAGCGGTTTCTATTATTCAAATAAAACGCGCATGTATTTTTTACTTATGTGTATGTGTTGCAACATTTTTGCTTCGAATATTTAATTAATATATTTCTTATATTTTTTTTTTCACTTATACAATTATAAGCGGTTTCTAGTAAGCGGTTCAAATAAAACACACTCGCACAATTAACATCATGGCGGATGTTTGTCACGAAGAACAAAGGCTCTGACACGGAGTGAACCTACTGTTCTTACTTATACTGTGATAAAAGCCCCTGCTAATATTTTGCCACTATTATTTCGAGAGAAATGATATTTTTTGTATGCAAAATATTCCGTAGACATCTCCTCTTGTACAAACAAATCGCATGTTATTCGTGCTCGTAAATAATCCAGAATTACTAAAGTTTGGCTAAGAATTATATACCGAATGAAGCAAAATGGAAAAGTTAAGTTTCAATGTTTCTTCGAAACATAAAGAGCACGTAGATAATATCACCGAAATGAAGCGAGGCAAATATTTCTCTGCAGAGTGAGGAGCGTGAAACGATTATTCCGACCGCGTTTGACTTACACGGCGCCGTTCGTCTTTACAGCTACGATTATGTGAGCCGTAAAAGGAGACGAAAGCAACGGGAGAAATTTTATTTTGGCCGAGCAATATACACGCAGCATTTATCCGTGCTTACGCCATCATGTAATACGTATTAAAGACGCTTAAGACATTTGTGCAAAATGCATATTATATACGATATTACGAAAATTTAAACAAATAATTAAGAGATATATTTAAAAACTTTAAAACATTTGTTTTTATTTTTTTTGTTTGCGTTTATAGTATACATGTGATACGTAACGAGTAACAATAAAGGACGTGAAATGCTTTATCTAATATATAATTTTGAGAACAATGAAGAACCTGTTTAATTCAATTAAATTAAATTTCTATAAGGTATCGAATTCAATTAGCTGTGCGTGTTCTTCTGCATCACATATCATTTATATATTGTCATTACGATAAAAAGACATATTAAATTATTGGTTAACAAATGCTCCATCAGAATATTTTTATAATTAAGAGTGGGAAGAAATAATGCATTTAGAAGAGTACAATTTATAAATCATACACCAAAATTAAAGATTGCATTAAATAATTTATAGCTTTATTCACTTTTATCTACAAACAGTACCCATTATCGATGTGTATACGAACAATGTCACATTGCGCAATAATATATATCATAATAATTTATGTCTTCTTTTTTTACACGATGTGATTAATAATAGTAGAATTACAAGTATACATACCAGTCTACACATTTACGCGTTTAAAAGATACATTACATATACATCGTTGTACTCATTGTATACGTACAATTCGCGCATTGGCACGAAAATCTTAGTTTTGCGATACGACTAACAGTCAAGGTTTAGCAAAGAGCTTCTGTAATTAGCAATAAATAAGATCGGCAAATTAAATTTGCACGCAAATAGATCAGACGGAACATGTGTTATCGCACATAAAAAGTTTTGCATTTACATCAAATTATTGACGAACTAATAAGAAGACATAAGGAATTCTTACAAAAATCAGTCTTAGCAAAGAATAAAGTAATACATTTTTTTGTCTCTCACATTATAAAATCTAAGTTTATTAGACCAGTATTAAAAGATTAGGTGTGAACGTACGTCGCGTACTTACTCAGGCACTGCAAACAAAGTATAGGTAATAATTATTCGGTCCCTCTAATCTAATTGGAAATGGTCACATAACAGGATATTCATGTAATTTCTCTCGTTTTTTTTATATCCCAGTTTCGCACAGATTTGATTGAAAATTCACCCTATATGAGAGAATAGTAAGACACACTGACGATCGAACAGTTATAATTATACTCGTACACATGCGATCATTTATAATAGCGGAAACATAACTTCGTAGGAAAGAACGTTATGCTCCAGATTCATGTATAATCTCTTACACACACCTATAAGCATCTTTCTCTATTTTATCATAATACATATTTCACTTATCCCATCATTTTTTGCCGTACAAATCCGGTCAATTTACCGGAAAAGTGCGTCGTGGACCACCGCGTAAATCATAACGCGGAGAGATCATGCGGAGAATCACGTTCTGACGTTTTAAACGGTCATGGCGCTCTCGCGAGAAGAATATATTACACACTAATATATTACACACCATTATGCATGTATTACATTACGGAGATATACTATATATACACGCGATAGTTTCGTTTAGCTTGTTGCGTTATACACGTAGATGCGTATATACACGTATATACTTTGAGCGTATTATTTTCCACATAGGCTGTTCGATGGCTAGTTAGATACCTTCTACCCTGGTTCCTTAAAAACATGAAGAATATTTATTTATTTCTTTAGGAATATATAAAAAAATGTGTAAAAAATATATTACTATTAAAATACACGCGCGATTTGTGTAACGCGTATACCATAGAGAATATTGCTTAAGAGTTTGAATATATTTCTTTTATAAAGTCTCTATTCATACATGCAGGATATCCCAGAATCCACTATCTTGATTTTAATAACAGATTCAAGCGATCTTAAAATACACGAGAAAGGATACTTATCACATACTTCCAGTATAAGCAAATGAAATATATCAAAAATTACAGACGAGGATAAAAGGTATCTTTGACAATCAATCGAGCCCGAAAAATAAATTTATCTAATTTAATTAATAAATCGCACAAGTAACGGGAAATATATACATTTATTATTATCGCACTTCAAGTATTCTTCTTAATACTGATATCAATGATTATGACATTGACGCGCATACACAGTCATTTTAGACTACCACTATCTCATGACTATTTTTTACTTACGCGCAGTTTCCTAAGTCTAATTTCTGTGAAAAAAAAATAGAAAAGGATAGTTGAAGATAATGACGACCTACTTTAACATTTTTTTATATCGTTGTAGTCAAGAAAATAAACTCTGAGTTATACAGTTAGATTCAGGCTCCGGTACTACGATTATCGCAACAATGCAATACATTCTATGTTACGCGGTAAAAAAATAGTTTTAAATAAATAATTCGTGTATTTTTTAGATAAGAACTATTTCATTGAACATCAGAGTTGTATGCTATTTTACTAGTTTTAATTTGATCTATTATTTATATTCATTTATTTAATTTGTCTTGATAATATGTGCGGAACTACGTGATTTTGGTCTATCTCTTGAAACTTGCTTTTTCTGCTGAAAAAGGCGCTTAGATTTATACATCTCTCCACACACATATACATACACACTCACAATACAGGTTTACGCATATCTGTGATTGGAAAAAAAAATAGAATAGACGAATAGTATACTGGCGTTATTTACAAACGTTTTAGAATATTAAATCAGTTCGAATTAGGAACGAAATAGCTTAAACTGCTTTCTCGTAGTGCTTAATACATATATACATGTAAAATTGTATTATTTACGACATTTTCGAATAAGGGAAAAGTAGTTTTAATTTTCAAGTAACTTTTAAGCTCGGAAAATATATGCGTTATTTTATTGCACAATGACGAAGTCGCGATAGTGAATAGCATATATAATTTGCGTTGCGCGCTTTGTGAATTAATCTATATATTAAGAAAAAAGACCTAGCTTTATCAGTCCTTTGTTATTGGACGGTGTGAAGAAGTTATAATAGGAAATTGATCGCAGATAAATATTATGAAAAAATAGTTGCTATAGCTTTTGTTGTTTCATTTGCTTTTATATAATTTTTAATCGTTACAAGATTGAACCTCTTTCTCTCTTTCCTCTCTTTATCTCTTTCATCATTCTCTCTCTACTTACTACGTAATGTCCAATAACTCTATATACTAAGTATTTCAGAACAATATCTTTTCTTTAAACTACGGTTAATTTGTAATTCGTATAAAGTTGATTTTTCGTTAAGAGGTCATGCTTAGTTGGAAAGGCATGATTTTCGAGGATTTTTATAAGAAAGTCAATTTATTTTTTCTTACAACAAAAAGTTGATATCAAAAGTACATATATTGAACAACATTCAGAATTTTTTTTGTTGAAAAATATTGCATATTAAGGAAGTTACGGCCACTCCTGATTTTTCAGAGGTGTCGTGCGGTGACCACGATAACTCCAAGCCAAATCATCTGAAATCAAAAAACCAAAAAGATTCTGTTAGTATATAAATATATCTTGTTCGTGAACGAAGGATTAAAAAAAAAAATAATTTTTGACAAAATGGCGGCCGTTTTAAGAAAAAACGCAATTTTTCAGGTTTTTAATTTTTCGTTTTTCTTCAATAAAAAAAAGTTTTCATTAAAAAAAAACCCTTCGTTCACGAACAAGATATATTCATATACTAACAGAATCCTTTTGGTTTTTTGATTTCAGATGATTTGGCTTAAAGTTATGGTGGTCACCGCACGACACCTCTGAAAAATCAGGAGTGGCCCCGTAACTTCTTTAATTTACAATATTTTTCAACGGAAAAAATTCTGAATGTTGTTCAATATATGTACTTTTGATGCCAACTTTTTGTTGTAAGAAAAAATGAATTGACTTTGTTATAAAAATTCCCGAAAATCATGCACTTCCAACTAGGCATGACCTCTTAAAAGAAATTTTATTAAAATAAATCTGAAAATTTTTAACTTTGCCTTAAAATTTAAATTTTTTTTATACTACTTGAAAACTTCTTGAAATTTAGAACTTTTTATAATGTCGACTATTAGAAATATTTACACACACATGACTGCTTTCTATAAATTAAAATTATTTATTGATGCAACATGCAACATCTATTTAAATATAGAGTAAATTAATAAGGCTTTGTGTGTGCGTTACCTATTTATAACTTTTAAACTTAGTTCATAAGGAATTGTACATTTTTAACCGTTTATAATTTTGAAAGTAATAATGACTTTGATTACGAATGTATGCGAGATACACATAGCGTTCTTTAAATTTAATTTTTATTTATAACTTTCGATAATAACAATAGTTCTGAGATACCCGTATACATGTTCAGATATATACATATACGTATATATTTTCTAAAAATTAAAATTACAGACATTGAGTTTGATGGATACAGACATTTGCCGTTTTAATTTTATTTCATCTTCAATTAGTTAAATATTATCACTGACAGCTTCTAAACCAATTGGAGGGATTTTTGCGAAATAATTATAATATATGTTTCGAATCTTTTCATTTTTGTTAATAAAGGAAATAAAATGATCATGTTATGTAAAACTTCGCAGTATGAGAGATCATGAGATTTATAATCAATATTTACGTATAGAAATATTAAGTTATTGGTATATGCAATTATTGAGTTAAAAAGTTACGTCAACTCAAGACTATCATTTAATCTTATTTTTAAATTAAAATAGTCGTTGCCAAGTTATACGTTGTCATTTGATAGTCACGCATTATTAGAAGTACATAGATTTCTACAATCCTTGAAAATCGGTCTTTGCGAAAAAGATGTGCATAAAGCGATACGTTAAAGCATATATCACAAAAGTAGAAACTTCTCAATGTGCAATGATAAGAAAGCTCTTGCAATTGCTTGTTATTCTATTCTTTTTTTTTTACAAAAATTATTATAAGGAAAATCAGGTTTAAATATATTCATTATATATTTTTAAATAAAGCTTTTCGGAAAATAAATTTTCTGGATTATTAAAAAAAGTGACTTGTGTTTTCTCTGTAATAATTGATTTAATCGCTAGCAAAAGCAAATTATCTAATACCAAGTCCGCTCCTAATACCGATCTAGAATATCAATTTGCAAAGAAATCAATGCGATCGTTTTTTTCCCGAAAATCATGATCTTTAAACTAAAGAGACCATGACGCGTTTTCGCGACGTAGACTGCAACATAGTAAAATGTCCGCTTCTGCGAGAGGAATTGGCCGTCAAAGATGTTGTCACGGTCGTCCTTGTGCTGCTATTCGTCGCCCCGGTACCGAAGCAGTGATGCGAATTCGTCGGGCACCATCCCGAAATCCAGGAGATTGCCTGCATGTTCCTACCGAGCAACAATTGCTGTTTAACGGAGAAATTCCGCGGCGAAAAGTTTCTGGGGAAACGTCGCCATCTCCGCGGAAGTCACTTTGAATGTGTGAAACTTAAGGCGTTACGCGAGAGAAAATCTATATAAATTTTATAACTATATTCTGATCGATTTTATAAAACAGAATTATATCGTTAAGATTTTAATATTACTTATAATATTAGTACATATCTTAAGAATTTACGTTTTACATCTAAATAAGAAAAGCACTATTAAAGTTTTAAATAAATCCGGAGAGCGCGCGAGGATTAATATATTATACTACACGTATAAAATAATTATAATCATCATAATTCAATTTTAATTAACATATACTCACCGTACGGTTTTGCAGAAAGGAGTACTGAAGAGGCAATAGATTATTGGATTAGCGGCCGAGTTAAGCGGTGTCAAACTTTGTATGAAAGTAGCGACCGCGATATTCGTCTGAGTCTTTGGCACGTGCCCATAAACTTGAAGGAGATCGAAGACTATGTATGGACTCCAGCAAAGGATAAATACTGAAACACAGAATTATTTTCGCTTATATCGCGTGAGTACTATATGTATTATATAATTTATAGTAGGTGAGCCCAGAAGGCTAAATGGCGATTTACTCGAGCGTCGTAGAAACCTATTGGATTTTGAAGATTAGATGGTAGAAAGAAAAAAAGGTTATATAATGTACACCCTTTCACCAGTGGGGGAAGCGTCTACAGGTTTTCAAAAATGTAAAAAGAAATAGTCACATGAAAATACTCGAGCGCGTCAGATATTGATAGTGTGTATGCCCCACGTGTCTCTGATATTGGATGAGGTATGTTAATCTGCCGGTTTGCATGGTGAGGGTGGCTGTACGGAACGGTTGAAAACGGGAAAAAAAAATTTATTCGAGCGCGTCAGATATTCAGAGGGGATGTTAAGTGAACCCAAAAGAAGCTCCCATTCAAAAGACTGACGATTCGGACATGACGCAAGCTCATGGCGGCTTCTTGATAATGCAAAAAAATCGCCATAATCTGACGATTATTTGGAGGGATTTTTTAAATCTGACGAATTGAAAAAAAATTTTTAAATAAAAATTTTTTTTTTTAAATTACTAAATGTGACAAATAAAATGCATGAAAAATAGAATGCAAATAAAACAATCTATTTCTTTCAATTATAATATATAAGGAAAGTCCCCTATTATGAGATAGGCTCCTAATATGCGACAGCGAGGTTTCTGCTAAACTAATAGTCCTTATCTGTTGGTTTCACCATGAACTTATTGCCTTTGGGGTAAAACCTATTTAGTGAAAAATTCATTGTTTGATCATGCGTGTAGTTGTTGCAGAGAAAAAAATTGTGAAATTGGATGTTGTCAAGTGTCATGAATATGAGTCTTTTAACCTTGTTTATTATATATAATTAATAAATATTTGGCAATAAGTTCTGCATGCAGCGATAGAGTAAGGTCGTATTAATAGGAAAATACGGGATTGAGTTGCTCAATTGTAGAGATTAGATTTGGTGATCGTGAAACCGCAAGGCGTGGTGCTCGTAACATATGAGATACTCAGGGTACTCCTGGGTTGCTGGAGTATGAAAGTTATTATATAGTAATAAAAGAAGAGAAAATACTATATTAACGTTAAGGAAAGGTTTATATGAATTTATAAGACTGTGCTGATCTTGATTTGAGAGAGAAGGGTGGAGGGGGAAGATTAGGTACAATATTGAGTATAAGTGAGTTTACAATTGTTGCAAATATGCTTCTTCATTACATTTGTCTTTCAAAAACTTTAAATAAAGTTTTTTAATTGCAATATTATGTATTTTGCACTTCATTAGCGATTTCCCGGGGTCTCTCATATTAGGAGCACACTTTTGCGATTTTGCCGAAAGCTCATTTTTCACATTTTTCTAATTTTCAGTAAAATTAATATTTATATTAAATTTTACATTTCAGCATCTTAAAGGTTATTAAATTCCCTTCAAAATGACCTACTATATTTTTTAATTCTGCCCATAGATTTTCGGCAATCACACAAAATAGATATGGTATCTCATAATCGGGTACTTTTTTCTAATACAGAAAAAATAGTACAATAAAAAAAACTATTAAAATATTTTTTTAAATCTTTATCTTTATCCGTGGAATTATCGCCGTACTGCAAGTCTGGTTCGATTTGCTTCACTGCAGCTGCACGCACTAAACTTTTCTGACGATTTGTGCTACTTCGGCTTGTGGAAATCGGCAAATTATATTTTTTTCGTTATTCGTTATTCTTGAATTATTTCTTTCAAAATAAAAAAAAATTCGACCGCGCTCGAGAATGTCAAAGTGACGTTTTTTTTGCAAGTTTGTGACCCTCCCACTCTCTTAAGTGGAGGTACTCAACAGGGTGCATGCAAGGTATCCCTTTATATCCGTTAATCTGTCGCGCTCGAGTAAATCACAAAATCCCCTATTGGGCTCACCTACTATTATGTCTCGCGCGCACAGAGCAGCTAATTAACCGCAGTTTGCAGAAATATTAGGATAAGAATGTATAATGTTTATTGTTTACCACATGGCTAAAAATGAGGAAAGTTAAAAAGTAAAGTTCCAAACCAATAATATAATTAAAACAATAATTTCATAATCGTTTATGCAATAAATTAATCTAACACAATGCAACAATAATTGTAACGTCAATGAGTGTGCTGCAAATAAAACGCGATTATTCGCGCCGCTTTCAGTTGAAAGTTACCGTTTCTACCTTAAATTACGGGAGTACTACGAAAATCCTGACAAAGCGATAGCTCGAAGTTTCCGCCAATTCCATTTTAAATAACGAACCTAACGAACTTAAAATAACGAAACGCTCCATTTGTCTCTTTCGAGACCCGCTCTGATTTATGTGACGGCTTCCGTTTTAGAGATAACACGTACCTACTCGTGATGCTTTTTATTTTTTATGTGCAAGAGAAAAGCTTATGAAATAAAACTACGAAATCTCGAAAAAATCGAAAAGAGAAACAGAAAGGAAGGGAACAATGCAAAGAAGTGTATTTATGGCATAAATTTAAGCAACAAAATATAAAAATACATAATGGATTCTTTATCTGTGGTATATACATAACCATCAATATGTTTAAAAAAGTAAAATAAATATTAGTTATGTAAAGAGAAACAATTAATATAGATAAAACTTTTATTTTTGTAATTAAAATAAAATAAAGTAATTATTATTAAGAATTCTAAAAAAATGGAAAAAGTTTGCACTTTTATATATTTGCAAGATTAATATAAAATATTAATTTTAGAATGCATTAAATTATTATAAAATATTGCTAATGTCGTAATTAACTGTGCTGCATTATCAATATTATTGACAATATTTTATAATAATTTTATCGCAAAGTAATATTAAATTGCTGATTTCTTACTTTAATTAATTTTCAGAATATGCTATTAAAATTTGATATGCTGTATACATGTATACATTAATCTTTAGAATTTTGTAATATATTATAGAATATCCTGGAAATTAATTAAAATTCATGAAAATGTCGATACGTCAATCACGAACAATAGTTTTTAAATTATAGACAGTCAAAGTTGATGTCACATAAAGTTCTTACGTATTTACATGCATCATTCAGCATCTATTAATTTTTCAGCCCAGCTGATTTCGCGTGGGTTCTTGAATCGATAATATAATATTGTAACAATCAACTCTAATATTATTTATTAAAAGTAAATTTTAACTATTCGATATAGATTATTATTAAATAATCTTTTTTATTAATCAGATTCTTAGTCAAGCGGAATTATAATCTTCTAACGTTATTTAACGCGATTGATGAATGTGCGAAACGAAGCGCGCAATACGCGACGATATAAACCCGTTCATTAAAACTAGCTTAGAACAGAAAGATGTAATTATAATAAGAACATAAAGAACGAGTGAAGAAAGAATGTAGTATGTTCGAAGTGATATTATATTTTAAAAGTAAGTACGTAAATACACACGTTGACGAAAGTGTCGCGGCTGGCCTTGGTAATTGTTTATACCATTCAGAGCGCGCTGTGTTTATACCTATAGGTTGCCGCGCTATCGCCGCGGTCGCGCGACACCGATGACGCGTCGTGACGTAGACAGAGGCGTGAGCCGCTCCGCGATCGGCGCGACCTGCGTATATTATTATCGCTCGGAACGCGTGCGAGACAAGTTCTATCGCAAACGCGCTCTCTTCCTGCGAATGATTAACTAATATCACTTACCACGATTATAATTCTTACGATCCTTGAATGTATCTGGACGCCGATTGCTTGTCGCCTTGTCGGTTACAGATACGTAAATCGCGTGTGGATGGAACTATAACTGTTTCCTTATGATATTATGCATGGACGATTATTGTATCAACGTTTGGATTCGAATGTAATTTCTATCGCGCTTCAGATTTTTCGATATTTTCGGTTTATTTCCGTATCATTTTGGGATTCAAAGCGCGAAGTGTGGTACGCGAATTATCGAATGCTGATTTGTAACGAAAAGCGATGATAATCCGTTCATCAAAACTAGCTTGGGGCAGAATATGTATTATAAAAATATAAAGAACGAACGAACAACGTTATCGATATATCCGTTGTTCATTAATAGTAGGTATGTGTCTTTCGCGAGAGTTATGCGTTAATTTATAAAATGTTGCGGGCCATAGTTTTTGCAATGATCGTACTTCCTTAGAGTCTTTTTATTGTCGCGATATATAAAGCGCGCATCGCGCGGGTTTAACGTTGGGAGTGTTGCACAAAATATCGCGCAATTATCGTATTCTAATAATTAGTGCGCGACCGTAATTTACTGTGTTTCCGCAGTGAGTGTGAGCAACAAGAAACAAGAAGGAAAAACGATGAGAGAAGGCGGAGGCCCAGGGAGGCATCGGGCGACGGCGGAGCAACCATCGGGTGAGCATTTATTATTTGCGTATTACTTGCGAGATTAGTCGTTTATTCCTGTATGTTCTTGTTAATTAATCGTTTATTGCTTGGACAACTCTCGCGAATAAAAATTGCAAGGAAAAAGACTATTATTTATGAAATCATATGAAAGTTGGTACTCAAGAGGAAAGAAGACATTTTTTTCGAAAATTAAATTACGCAATTATTTTTTAAATGCTTTTGAAAGACGAACAAAAAATTTCACGCGAGCAATAATTACTTTTAGCAATGTAAATTTTTTTTGGATGTTGTTATAATTTGCATTTTATAATTGCATGTTACAGATCAACGTAGTTGCAACATAGTTCGAACTCCGCCGTTGCGCATCGTATGGGTGAGTGAAATAATTCTTTATTTTAATCTGGGATAATGGATCTATGGAAAAAGAGTTATTAGACATTTATATAGATGTATTAACTTTAGAATATAAAATATTACAAATATATATATATAGCTCATAGATTCATTGTATACTTAAAAATGGATGGGCTAGAATAGCGAGATCAGTATTAATATTTAATCCTGGAGTGTGTGCACATTTATCCGTCGATTTATCGTGCGTATCAGGATGCATTTGCGCATATATAGACTCATTATATCGGTCTGTAATTCAGCGACACATTTATTGACACATTCTGGTATCTTATGATACAGATTATTAATTGTCAGATACACCGGTCGCTTGAAATTTATGGGATAAACTCGCAAGCATAAATATAAAAAAATTATAGGAAATATTTCATAAATAGAACAAGCTTAGCAAAAAGTGATAAATAATGATAAAGTACTATTCGCGCAAAAGGGAAGTTTTCCTATTTGATAAAGATGTCACATTTATTGCACTTTTTGCCAAATACTCTATATACAGAAAAGATTTTTACTACATAATTTTAACGAATACCATGAAGATATATTAATGAGATTATTTGCACAATGTTTTAATATCAAATATATTTTATAACTCATCAATTTAAAAAAAAAAAAAAAATAGATTCAAACATTTTGCCGCTTCAGCAAACGGATCGATAAAAAGTAAATCCGTCCAATGCATTCATCTCTGCAAACGCTTTTTACATCCGCGATTTAAAAATATATCCATTGAATTGGTTACTATGGCGATAAAACGTTCGAACCTTATAAAAGAGTTCAAGTTTTCTCCAAATCTCTTTTTTTCTTGACAACGCCTTTGTCGGTTTCCGATACATTAATAAATTATTGTTTATTTTTAATTATCAAATAAACTACAGACAATAAAACGAAGTATTTGTTGATTATACTATGCCGGATTATTTATAATAATAGCATAAAACATTTGATAATTTATTAGAATTTTAATTGTGCTAAAATCAATTCGGATTTTTTCTTTTTCTCCGTTTGAAGCTGAAACACTAAACTTCTGTCTGATACAATTTCGCTAAAGAAAAGTCCACTTTAAATTTATCAGACAATTTCTCGCGGAAATTAAAATCGGAAGTTGTTAGAAAGTCTTATATTGATAGATATCATTCGGGACGGGATATATAGCCTTCCTTCATTTTTTAATACGTCCGTGACCAAAAAAAGAGTTAAGAACTGTGTACTTCTGTAACATCGATATTGGAAAAACTACGAACAGGGAAAAGTCGTCAAACGTGAAAATGGGTGAACATCTGACACACGATGAAATAACTTTTTTTTTAAAAAAAGCAAAGTAATTTTAAACGGTTCTCTCTCATGGCTAATTCACTTCTTGTTTGAGAACACTTACGCGAACTTTGTTTTTCCAATAACATGGCTAATGCATTAACGATCTACAAATAAAAAAAGAAGTGAAAAACGATGTAATTGAATTCATTAATGTATAATTTCGGGAATGCTACCACATCTGTGATCCGGCAGAATAATTTAAGAAAATTGTCTTTAAAGTGGTTGAAAAAGTGACATTATATATATTTTATATATATATATATATATATATATATATATACAGTTTACACTCGTTAGTTTGTGATTTTAGCAAAGTAATATAAAAAGACTCTTTAAAAAACTTTTATAGATTGTATATGCAAAGAAATCCATTCCTTTAGCAGTTTTAGCTCTTTTAAATTGATTTCATGAATATAGAACTTTTCAACATAATTTTATATTTGTTAATGTGTGAAAGGGGTAGGTTAATTATTTACTAATATAATTATTTAATAATATAAGGAATATATTTACAGGTTTAATATATATGAAAAACCTAATATTTCTTATATTAATTGTTTAATAAATATATAATTGTATGTACAGTTTATTTAAAGCGTATTAGCAATCGAATTTAAATAATTAGATATAATTATTAAATTTATTAATACATAAAATTATTGCCTGGAATTTTAATAGCATATCCATCCACTTCTCTCGATGGAAAGTTTTCGGTAGAAATATTTTATCGTGTATTCTCGCATTTCGTTACGATTTATTAAATTAGAAATTGTGTGGTATTTTTCACCGTGTTACAGTCGATGATTTTACAACCGAAAAATTCGATTAAACATGAATCGGACAGCTTGTTCGATTCGTCATTCGCGATGAGTGCGCACTGCGCACCATTCTAATAACCGATCAGAACATATGAACGTTTTAAAAGGAAGCAATAAATAACTGCATTGTGCATTTCCTTAACAATGAATAAACGTAACTGTTATTAAAGAGCCGATATATTTTCTCGGCGTATAAATATAAATATAATATACGTACATTAGCGCAGTTCTTTAATCTGATAGTACTAATTTTATTAGCAGTTCTGAAATGAGTAGTTAAAAGAAGATTTATCTTGTTACGTGAAAACTTTATTCTTCAAGAAATTCATAAACGCCGGAGTGAAACTAACATAGAAACTAAAAACGCGTATAATTTTTATGCTCTTATCGAGCATAAAGTTTTAAAAATACGCGCGAGTCTTGTATTTTATTTAGTATAAAATTTTTATTATTGTTTTTATTATTATTATTATTATATATTATTATATTTATTTTTATAGTAA
The DNA here is from genome assembly GCF_048541705.1 of Temnothorax americanus. Classification (NCBI taxonomy): domain Eukaryota; kingdom Metazoa; phylum Arthropoda; class Insecta; order Hymenoptera; family Formicidae; genus Temnothorax; species Temnothorax americanus. The sequence goes on along the minus strand of NW_027509421.1, from coordinate 2,548,277 downwards.
AATTTTTATTATTATAAAAAAGAGAAAAGCATTTTTATACCCGCATAATAACAAGATATTAAAACTATCAATTTTAAGGTAGAAAAGATAATTCTCTAAAATTATAATAATTGGAAAAATGAGTGCCGAGAAATTTTAAAACAGAAATGTAGGAAATTTATAATTTGCGATATTTTCGAAAATGTATGATGTAGTTTAGTTTTAGATATCTTCCATAAAAAATGGTATTAATATTTATAATATCGTAATAATTCTTAAAGATTGATATATATATATATATATATATATATATATATAATTATTAGAGAATCTTTTTTTTTATTCCAATAGCAAGAAGGTTACTAATTTCGCACAAGCTATCAGTAATAAGAAAATAATTTAATAGTAACGTGTATATTAATACAATTATAATATGAGATAAAAATTCTACATATCTTTCTGTTGTAGTTAAATAGAAGAATTTCTCAAAATATGCAAATATACGATTCCTTTATTTCGAGATATGGAAAGTAAAATATCGCATCGAGCGCAACTGCAATACACGCAATATATTATGCGCATAGCAATCTCAAATCACGAAACAAGAATACGTTACGGCGTTCGTTGCACACAAATTCACGCAGCAATACGTATAACTTTCTTTGTTTCGCAGAGATTTTCTGATCTCAAAATACCAAAGAGGAATTTCACCGGTTTTTCTATCGCGCCGTCGAAATTCGCATCTTCATCAGTTAAAAAAGAAATTTCACCGTCGCCAATCGCAGAATACAAATCTGATTAGTGATTTCTTGTGCACGTTCTTCAGAGTTAGAGGAATGAGGTATGTTACTTGCGCGGAAAGGGCTCATCGATGTTCTTATACGATTAGGACTGCGATCAAAATGCTATTAACGTGAAGTAAAAAGAACGAATAATTGTGACAATTGTTAAAGAAAAAGCGCGATTATTTTGCGATTAAATTTAGAAATAATATATCTTTGTCATAAAAATCAGAAATTTAAATATTAGTATATGGTTGCGTGCGTGTATGTGCTATTAGATACACTATACTGTAATCAAGAACAATTCACGTTAAAAAAAATCGTCGTAATATGTTTCTGAATAATATACGATCAACCATAATCGTTTCGCTAGGAACTTTATATGTTTCTACGAAATAACTTCATACTGAGATTCCGCGTGCCAAGACAGATAGCACTATAAAAATGTTATAGATACAGTTTATGAGAGAACATTTATGGGATTTAAAATATACACAAACGTCATACTACAAAACTAATAAAATATTTGTTAGATATATTTGAAAAAAAATTCTTTTGAAAAGCAGCTTTTTTCATGAGATTCTTATTATCGCGGACATTAGAGCAATTCTTTTTTATACTAATTGTCCATTACTTAACTACTGAATTGATCAAGTTAATTAAACTGAAGAGGGTCTCATTTTTCGTGAAATAATTGAATAGATCTCATATTTTTTGCTTGTATTTTATTTATTATATCTAGGTTAGCCCACGCGCGATTCTCTCGGATAATTCGTATATACGATCCCTTCCGTCTTTGCTCGATTTATACAAGGATATCTGCGGTGCGTCTTTTATGCCATGCAAATAAAACGGTTCACCAATTTCGTATCAAAAACGTGGAAGGAGCTAGAAACTTGTTACTTTTTACTGCCGCGAAGTAGACGCCTGCCGTCTTTCCGTTATTGTCGTTTACGACGAAGCACTCGTGTTGTATGTCAAAGGAAAAAAAAAAGATCCGTACACTTCAAAGTAAAATATATATATAATGGTTTGTCAAGACCTAAAAGCTCTCTTTATACTTATACGAACTGAGGAAGGAGTAACGGGTGATCATAAAATCATGCGCCAAACGTTGAAGTATAACTTTATGAAGCTTATATAAATATTTGACTAAAAATATTTTCTTGTAAACCTGATAAATTTCCTTTAAAACAAATATTTTTATGCAGCAATAGAATTGTATAATAACCTGATTTTTCCGGTACGATTATTTCTGCCGCTTGGTTTTATAAATGCGACTTTTTAGACCGAATATAGAAACAATTTAAAAATTGTATTCATATTTTTTTATAAAGATATAATTCAATATCATGTATTATATGTAAGGACGACATCTTACGTTTATGCTATTTCTAAACGTGATTTATATCTTACCGAATACTATGACGAAGGTCATTTTTACGGTCTTGATTTTCGCTCTAGGAATGAGTCCCCTCGAGGACGCCCTCCGAGTATCTCTGGTAGGTCCCTGACGTAGCGCTGCTCCTTGCGACCATATCGTGACCACGATGACCGTGTAACAGCCTCCTATTATCAGGGTGGGCGCTATAAAGAGACTGAAACTCACCAGGCTCATGTAGATCTTCCACTGAATCGGGCCCAAATCGATCCAACACTGCGTCGTATCCTACAAAACGATCGTTTGCGATTAGCTCGTTTTGTGAGCGCAAAAGCTTTTGCATCCTTAATCTTTCGCATTCTCAAAGGATCTTTTTAAAAAATGAGAAAATAATTGTGCATAACGTTGGCACTTTATCTATATAGCAATACATACGCTTTATTTTCTTTACAGCGCCTTGAAAATATAATATTCAAAAGTACAAGAGCATTTTCAAGCTTAAAATTCAAAGTTGATCTTTTCTTTAACAAAAATGTAAAAGAATGGCAATAGTTTTTTAATTGTTTCGATACACCCAGGAAATAGGCGTGTACCTGTATTCGTGTCTCTTCGTACAGGAATATGATCGGCATGCTGAACAATGCTGACAGCGTCCAAGCCGTAATCACCAAAGCTCGAGCCCTCCACCCTGCGATCAAAATTAATGACTGTCAATTAATTTTGTAATCAATAAGTAAAAAGATATTGTGGCAAGAGTAATTGTGCTCAACGAGTATTAAAAGCGTGACGAGAAATTTTTATTTCAAATTTGTTTTTTGATAAAAACATATATTTTTTTGCGGAAAATCGATTTTCGAAAAAAACAAAAAGGAAACGCCATATAGCGAACGGTGCTTGTGACAGGTCGCAAAACCGGTTTGAAAAATTGGGACGAAAATGTCTATGTTATACTGCTGTAATAAGCTAGGAAACCTAAATTAGCAGTGTAGCGTGATATGATTACAACACACTGAATCATTTATTTGGCTTCCCGGAGCGACGCCAGGGAATGATATATATACGTGGCGATTTTATATTACGACACGTTATCGTTATCCTCATGAACGTCGTTTATTCTGCCATTTTTCCACAATATGTAATTATAGCAGCGTCAGCGTCAGCAATTTTCTTGGCTTTGAGACCGATATAAAAAGATGTTACATATAACGTAAATCATCGAGTCCATTAATCCTGCTATTATAATTACAGTGTGCAATTGATAATTGTAATTTGCCGATAATTGGAAGAATGATCACGTATAGAAATTCATAACGCAGTGAATAGATCTGGTATTAAAGCAAATCCCGGTCGAATATTATAATAGTTCCACAGTTTAATGATGTTCTCTTGTGGCCCTTCGATAATGCCCCACGGACATTTTAATCTCTGTTTAATGACATTGGAGAAACAAGCGCACGGGTTGTCATTAATGGACTTAATTTTACTGCTATACCTACTTTGAATCCTAATCAGAATCATAATTGAAGCTTGTATGAATTAATATAAAAAGTGCTCAAAAAGTAAATCCTCGCCTGTGTATACATTTCGTTTATTAAACATTATCTTTAAATTTATTTCATCTTATCTCATGTATCTCTTTAATAACGCAAGTATGAAGTGAGTATCGCGTTTTTACGGTACGGCGTGATTTAAATTTTTTTCCAAACAAATTGAATCTGTTTTAATTTACACCGGTCGATGTAATATTGGAGATTGGGCTAATGGCAAAAATAAATCTTGTATTAATCCGCCGGCGATGAAGTATCGAGCGACGGTCGAGCGTGATTGATACTCTAGAAATTCAGACACCTACCAATTTCTGTAATTCCCAGCTATCGACAAGCCACGAGAACATCGATGTACAGAAGGTAGAAGATAAATTTTATTCTAGGGTGGAATACCCGTAACGATTCGTGCGAGATGCCTCCGCGTGATAGACGATACGACCAGCAGAAAGATAAAAGAACCGGCGACGCTATCTTTTTTTTCCCCCGTTTTTTATCTCGTCGCGGAAAAGGAGTAGTCAATAAAAAAAGAAAAGAGAACGTGCGCGATCGACGTCAAAGCGCGCGATATTAATTCTGAAAGGCACGGTGGAGATATTATGTCACATATCATGAAATAATCAGGCCATCCATAATCAATATATTGATAGTGTCGCTATCATGGAGAACACGAGACATTTCTGAAGAGAGTCTCGGATAGCGTCGATTTTTATCTCTACTTTTTTCTCAGTAATTCTATCACGAGTTTTTTGAGTATAGAGATAGACGTGTGACGTCTGACACACCAGGAGAAACCAATATTCCTTGACAGTAAATATAGGAGTAGAATAAAGGAATGCCGAAGAATGCCAAAAGTGATATAAAAGACGAGGGCGGATACACTCCACCGTGCGGTGAACTGCACTCACCCCGTTAGTGTATCGATCTGGCTGATAGATATCGGTAAATAGTCTTTGACTTGCTACGAGCACATATTGACACGAAATCGCGCATATTAACGTGTCAGAAATCACTCCACTATCATAGTTATGATTAGATTGACGTAAAACTAGTGCCCGACTATTTTATTCCTTTTCGTATTGCTAATTTATAGATCTATAATTTTGTTTCGTGTTACATACCTTGCTTTAAAACTTTATTCTCTTTTTAATTTACGTTAATATCGTTTCTGTTTATATTAATTTTTAAACATCTGAACTGAAAGTTTAAAATAAAGTTGTTTTTTTTTCTTTTAATACATTTTATTCGGTTTGCAAGATTCTTCAGAATAATGTCCTTCTTCATAGAAATCTCTCTTTTATGAAATTTACATAATTCTGCAGTGACAATTTACTGCGTTAAGCTGCCAAGCATTTTTCTTCTTTTTCTCCATTTATTAGATTTCCGGGCAGATAAGCAAAGATAGTCTTTTCTTTTGAATTTGAGAAGTTGAATACTACTATTCATGCGTCGAATCACGCTGTAATATATTCCACGGAGTTTTAACCGAACTATTATTAATGAGTTTAGCTCGTCGATACCGCTTTGTAAAGGGATCCAACATTAAAGGCCCAATGCGCGCTAATGTACTCACAGCTGCCGGAGAAGTTCATCGGACGGGTAATGGCGTCATATCTGTCGATTGATAGAGCCACGAGGACGTAGGTCGAGCTATAGGTTACTACAGCCTGCATAAACCTTATCAGTTTGCAAGCTATGTTACCCGCGTACCACGCAACAGTCGTTCTCCAGATTATGTCCGTTAGCACGGATATTAGACCGACCAGTAGATCTGCAACAAGATACATGGCGACGAAGTGTGATACACCATTTGCGAATGGAGTATACTAATTATCCAAGATTATTAGTTCCGAGAAATTGCTGGATATGATACCTGGATATAGTCTAGATCAAGATACAGGCCACCTCGTTAATATTTCGAAGAATCTCTTCGTTCAGACGTAGGCTGCGATCCACTTGATGCTGCAAATGCTTTGGAGCGTTCTTCTTCTCCTTCTTTCTTCATTGAAAGAAAAGAGAAGAGGAATGCTTCGAAGCATTTGTAGCGTCAAGTGGACCGCAGCTTTAGACAGAAAGTTGACAGACAACGTGCAGCTTGTATTTTCTTTTCATTGTTACAAGAATTGATCATTAAACTCGTAGAAAACTCGTCGACATCTTTATTTCAAGAGAATACAAACCTTTTGAGAGTATAATAAACTTACATAAACCGTTACGTGATTTTTGGAGTTAATTAATGTGAAATAATTAATATATTGAGAGCGTGAGATTTTTGCAACTGTAGAGACGTAGTCTTAATTAACTCGTGAAAACGTTTATGGAATACCATCTTTAACCGCGAAATAAACTCCCAGATATGCGACCGTTTATAGCTCGTTTCGATACTTTACGTCGCGTCGCTCTGCATTTACGCACGGTTTAAGAACTATCATGCGGAACGTAAAGTAGGATCAAATGTTATGTAATAATGTACATTGGTTATTTCGGCGATTTCTGTGTTGCGACATCTGTATCATAAATGTCGCGATAATAAGAAATTATTGAAGTAGTGTAAATTTTTTCATGAAGGCATAATCACGTCGTGTATGCCATGTCCTGTAATATTTTAAATCGCAAAGTTTTTTTAAGGTTCATCTGAGAAAAGTAAGAATACAAAAGTCAATATTATATATACGGAACCTTTAGATTTATTTTTTTCAAATAATATTATAGTATCCATTTTGGAATATATTTTTAATTATGAATTGAGATAATTTTGGGAAATTTATTTACTGACGGATAGCATGGATTTATGGATTTGTAACGTTCCTAAAAACAAGTGGCACGTTGAATTTACAATATTCTGCAGAACACAAGTTTCTTAATACCAATTTCAAAAGATATATATTATCAACGCTTCCCGGAATTGCTATCGGTAAAAATTCTCGGAAAAGAGAGTGCACAGCTTCAATACCGTTAGTTTTCCAAATAAACCAGGGCTCATCCTCCTACTTTATTGCTCATATTTTATCGATAAAATAGAAAATCGATTACTATCGAATTATATCCTTGCGACTCGATAACACCGGTCGCGATATTAATGTCGAAATTGAAAGCCCAAGTTGTGGAATAATTGCTTCAGCGTAAATATATGCGTTTGTGGAAATATGCCAGAAATAAATTAAATCATCAGAAAACACACAGTTTCTAGTCATTAATTAATAATACTAAACACAGCATAATAGTTCTATACATCATAAATGACTGATATTTTCTTTCATCAAAAATATAAATTTTCTTATCTACGATTTTCACAATTTGAAACATTTTAGAGATAAATTAATGATTAATGATTTTAATACAAAATTTATATAAATCCTATTTTTTACATTAACATATGTAAAATATATGTAATATTTTATGTGCTTTACGCAACGTAATAAATATAAGTCTTGGTGTATTTAATGTCGAGATGCCGCTGAGCACTTTCAATTTTCAAGATATCAGTTAACAAAAGAATATTCTGATTAAAAATTCCAGAACATGCACATTTTCCATTTACGAAAATCTGGTAAATGTTTAGTATAACGCTCTCCCCTCCGATTTTTTTAAAACTTTGTAAAATTGTTTATTTCTGTGTGTAAAAAACATTCTGAGAAGGAAAATCGTCGCTCAGGTCTCGTTTTTTTTTTTAAATTTTATTTCAAAGTTTTGATGTCGGTAAGGTAGGAAAATACACACGTGTGTATGTTCTGCTTTATAGAAGTTGTGATTTTCGTTAAAGCAGGGCATACACACACACACGTATGTATGCCTTGCTTCATAGAAGTTGTGATTTTTGTTAAAACAGCTGGCACACACCTGGTGTATGCACTGCTTTATAAAAGTTGTGATTTTCGTTAAAGCAGGGCACACACATGTTTTAAGCAGATATTTTGTATTTAATTAGCAGACAGTTGTCACGTGACCTTCAAATAAAGTTGCGCCTGTTAAAAACGTAAATTATCATTTTCTTACCTTACCGACTTTGAAATTAAATTTAAAAAAACAACGAGACCTGAGCGACGATTTTCCTTCTCAGAATGTTTTTTACTCACAAAAATAAACAATTTTACAAAGTTTTAAGAAAATCGGACGGAAGAGCGTTATACTAAACATTTACCGAAAATCTTTTTTAGGAATGATCAAATTTATTCGATTTAATGGCATTTCGCGAAACTCTCATATATTTCCGACACCGTTCCTAGGTAACGTCCTATCCTTTAATACTTTTGTACTCCGTAACTTGTGGTCGGATTTTTCAACTTTGTTTTTTCAAATTCTATTTGTCGATTATCACTCGCGTCTTATTTTAGACGACTGGTTAAAAAGCAGAAGAATTTTATTATTTAATAAAAATACATTTTAATTGATTCAATATTTTCTTTATTTGTGTTGATACACTGAAATGACAACAATAATAATTAATATAGAAATATTCACAATGCAATTAAAATAAACATTTGAGACCCCGTAAACCTTTCTGCCGAGAAATAATTATAAAAAAAAACTGTTTTTGAAAAGATATCAAAAATATCTTTTTTTTTTATTTTTTAATTTTTATAAACCCATTTTTCAGTCACTGTTATTATTAATACTAAATTAAAAACGCCTTTTATCAATCGAACATTTCGAACCTTCTGACTTATTAAGATTCGTATTATATCTATTTGCACAATTGATTTCTCGTAAAAATGAAGACGAAGATGGGAGAAAAAGATGGAATTGTAATTTTACTGTCCATTAGCGAAGCTTTATCGTTTCTTCGATAACTTAGTTTACAAACGTAATAAGATCACGAATAAAAAGACTGATGATAAAGTTTATGCATTGACAATAACTTAATAGCAATTTGTTAGTTGACACTTGAAAATCATCTTTACAAAACTTAGAAATTATATTTTTGCACTTAAAAATTTATTGAGCAAAGTTCTTTACAGAAAAAGGCTACAAAATTCGAGTGATAAAAATAACTTCTGTTTAGATATTAATTAAATGTACATTATTAGAATATAGAGCTATAATATTATGTTATTATAATGCACACGGTGTGTATTATAATAATTATTATTACATAGAAATTGCATTCTTTATGAGACAGTTTCTAAAAATGATAATGACAAATAAAAATTCTATATTCTTATGCATGTATGTTATATATTACGTAAAATATTTTTTATCAAAGTATCTTTTTAAAAGCAAACAATTTCTTTCACAAGTATGCTTCACATTTTTGTCGCGCAAGAATTCAACATTGTTACTTAGAGAGACTCTTTTCCCTTGGAATAGGGCGATGTCGCATGTGTATTGCGAAGCACGTTTGTAGTGACAATCTTTGTTGGAAATATCCCAATAGGTATTCTTAAATCCAGCTTGATGTAAAAACATATTTTCTAGATTCTACACATTTCTATAGGCATTCCTTGTCGCTAAATCAGCAAAATATCATATTATAATGTTTTGTTATTATTTTTATTGTACAAACACTTTCGTAAGAAGTTGAATAACTGATAACTATAATTAAAATTCTGATTTTCAAATCATTTAGTATCAATTCTTAAATAAATACAACAATTTAAAAAATATTTATTGCATTTTTAAAAATATCTTCTAATATATTTTAAATATATATTCTTTATATATATATATATATATATATATATATATTTTATACTAATTTCTTATATATTTTGAAATAAAGACGAGTTTACTACTTAACTAGGATATATCCTGTTGTTTTCTCATGATAGTTTAATTATTTTTATTTACGTATAGTGTTTTAAATGTTTTTAACAATGTTTATGTGACAGTAGTAAAATATTTTCTTACAACTGATTTTCAAACATTATATAAGCTGTACATATATAAAGTTTACTTTAAAGTGTTTTCAAGTGTCACCCAACAAACATCTTTGTAATACGCCTCTTATCAAATGCATATTTTTCCTCGTATTTTCTGTGACATATTATTTTATGCTATATGCATAAAAGATATTTTTTCTCTTCCGTCTCTAACGTCGTCAGACGTTAACTTAAATACATTGCTGTCGGCTTTTACTGTCGTAAGTTATTATACGAATAATTGCAAGAAAAATAGGCAGTATTAGCCGTAATATAATACCGAGAGATTTCGTGAAAACGTGACCACAATAACATATATATGTGACAAACTGACGGTGTTTTCATATATGGGATAAAAAAGTGATATAGTAAAAAAGACGATCTATTTCTTTTATTTTATCGTTGAATGCTTTCTGGCGCAAGTATGAATATAGACATTATAGTTGGTCCGATATCTTTTATTAGCGGACGTATGTGAACAGTAACTTCGTTATTGGACATTCAAGTTGGTTTATGTTATACCAATTTCGCAGTGCAGAATTTTAGAAAAATGTTAAATGTAGATTGTTCTCGTTAATTATAAGTAGACACTGAAAAAAAAATGTTCAGCATTTTAGTAAATATTAGTTTGCATACAACTGTGACTCCATTTACTAAAATAAAGAAATTTTTTTTTTTATTGGTATATTTTTTCTCGGTAAATACACTAATAAAAAGGAAAATTTTCTTTATTTTAGTAAACGGAGTCAGAGCTGTACGCAAATTAATATTTACTAAAATGCATAAAATTTTCTTTTCAATGCGTATACTTGTATTTTTAAGTCAATGTTACAACACTTGTGTAAATATTAAAAAGGAATTGGTGTAATATTTAATCATTCACATAATTACCGCGATATTGCAAAGAAAATATATTTTTATTAATATTATTTTGCTTGTGAGGACAAATACAATACACATATACACATCTTCGATCAATACATGCAAATATATAGTACTCAGCATTGGGATACGAAAAGATCTTACGCCACATACGTGCGATATCGTTCGTTTCCTATATTCTGCACATAAAGATACATCAGCGAAAAAAAAAATAAATGTTTATCTACAAAACGTGTACATGAAAGAGAACGCGCTATCGTATCCCCCAGGACCCCCAGAGCCTGAAGGGCAGATATCGGGAGCGAAGGTTTTTGGGAGAGACGAACAGTAGTCTGTCCACAATTCTCCTTTAGACAAATATTGATAATGCGGAAATGAAACAGAATTACGATCGAGATACGTTGTTTTATTATTTAAACCGCATTATTATCTTCTCTAGTTCCATTGGTTGTAGAAGAATTTTTAGACATTACGTTAATACACGCGTAGTGGAATTCTTTATCTAATCTAATGTGTTTTTACAAAAGATATCAAGGCATTGAAATTTTCTTAATTATACGCTATTAAAAATAAAGACACTTACCAGAAAATGCCAGTTGCATGATGAAAAAATTCATCCGAGATTTTCTACGTTTTCCCAGTAAAAGTCCGGCGAGGACTGCAGTGTTACCAGCGACTATCACTGCAAATAGTAGCCATAGTACCGCAAATTGCTCCGTCTGTAAGAAGAAAAGCGTTTCTTTTACCTCTGTGGATTCTGTAAAATTAGCAGCTTTATTTATGTAATTTAGCGGCTTTATCTAATTTAATATATTGGCAGAGTTCTAGTTCTTTTCCAAAAAGATTTAGAAGAAGATATATATGAAGTATCAGTTTAATTTTTGTTGTACAAAAATACGTAATAATCTCTTATTTTAATTAAAATCGATTTCAGTTATTTTTATGTCTTTTACATTTAATTGTCAAAATTTTTTTAAAAACTTATAGGTATTTTTTTTCTTTCTTCCTTTCTTCAAAACTCTTTGGGAAAGAATTAACATTCAATTCATTATATCTAAACTTTGAAAATAAAACATTAATTTTTTACACACATTTTTTGTTTAATTTTACGAAAACTATTTGAAAGATTTGAATTATTTTTTTAAATGAAATCCAAATTATTCAGATCGCGAATTGTTCTATAGTGACGTCTACATGCGTATTATATATTCGCACACGAAACCACAGTTTCCCAGTAAATTCAAATCTTCGTAAATAATATAATAATAAATTGACACTTAACTGTGTGTGTGTATTTGTATTATGATTAAATTTCACAATTTGAATGTCGATGTGACAGAATGTTATTTACTGATTTGCATATACCGGGTAAACAGTTGATTTGACGGCCGATATAGATAATGCCTGCGTGGCCTCGAATATGTTGCTATGTAACGAGAGAAATGTGTGAGTGTTAATTTCAATATCGTTTGCATGATATACCATGCTTAATATGAATAGCAAACTGATTTGCTCGATCATAGAGGCGACCAATATGATACACGATACATGATTTTACGAAAATGGACCAGCAGGGTGTATCCCTATAAATTTTTAATTGCGATTTAACGCTTGCACATTTTATTTTAATAGTAACAATCGACGATAAACGGTTGCATTTTAAAGTATATATAGTAATAAATCGACAAGGGTTGAGAATGCAATTTGAATCTAATTATTTTAACTGGCACAAAGACAATTGCAGTAATTGCCAATAAAAACAATTTATCACTTTTTATTTTCAAGAAAAAAATAGATTGTATAATAAATTCATCTGTAAGATATCAGGGAAACAACTGCTCCATTTTAGTATCTTAAACTTTTTATTTTGTTTAAAAAAAATGAACATAGTGTTATATTAAATAATAAAATAATTCTATTAATATTTTCTTTTAAATAATAAAAATAGGATGTAATTAAATTATTATATATAGACTTTTATAGAATGATATAGATGACGTGTAACATCGGAATTATGTATATAATAGATGCATGCCATCATATTTTGAATAAAACTGATGGACATATAAGACACACACACACACACACACACACACACACACACACACACACACACACACACACACACACACACACACACACACACACACACACACACACACACACACACACACACACACACACACACACACACACACACACACACACACACACACACACACATGTTTCCATATACATTAATTAAATAAAGCAATTGAATTTTTAACTGATGATCTTATAGTACCGTGAATTATTTTACGGGTAAAATTTAGCAAAATAACACGCATGAATAGAACTCGTTTTCAGTGTCTAGCTTGTCACAATACGGATTGTGCCTTTCGGTCCGAGAGAATTTACTGGCACTGGTATTTCTTTCCCAATGGGTGTGTGAATTACTTTGGTATCCACCCATCGGAGAAAATGTCGCCGAATCGACGAAAATCGTGGACCACGAAACTGCGTATTCCATTTGTCTCCCTCTCTTTTTTCTCCGCACTCAGCACTAAATCTGTGTTTCTGTTCGGCAAACTGCGAACTATGAAAGAGACAATTTAGATCATTCGATTTCCCGATTCGCCGGGAATCGCGGGTGTATCGAATATGACATCGGAGCGCGTCCGCGGGTTTATCCGCATAAATTGTTATCCATTTGGCCGCGACTAATTCCCCACCGTAACTAATCCACCAATAGGCTTTACGAATTCGATCTATGGGGCACGCATAAAACGTTTGAAAAACGCTTCAAAAAATAAAATTTTGTTAATACATTAAAGACAATAATCTCGAAATGTATGAAATATTGGTGAAAGTTGTTACTTAATTACATTCATGATATTTTGACTTTTTTTCTTCCTCATAAAGGAAGCTTTGTTTTCGTAAAAAAAATTTTTTTTTAGTTGCTTTTGCCAATGTGTTCAGAATGTTCTAAAACGTCGAAAAATTGCTATTTTAAAAAATGTCGGTTTGTGTGTATGTATGTGTGTATGTGTGTATGTGTGTATGTCTGTGCCAAATTTACCGAAATTTCTATAACTCCAGAACTGATCAACCAAATCTTAACAAATTGTATATGAAATAGGGGTAGAAAAGACTGAAGAATATAATAGAATTAATAAAAATTGCTAATAATCAAGGGGTTCTTTTTAAATAAAATTTTGAATTTTTGCAGAAATGTTTGTTTATGCTTTAATTTCCGCAAATTTGGAAATATCGATCTATTTCTAATTTTATTATATTTTTCAGTCTTTTCTACCCCTATTTCATATATAATTCTTTAAGATTTGGTTGATTAGACTCAGCTTTATACGTGATCAAAGGTCCCTAATTTTTAGAAAAATGTTTGTAATTGCTTTAACTTCTGTAAATTTTAAGATATCGGTTTATTTTTAATTTTGTTATATTTTTCAGTCTTCTCTCTATTTCTATTTTATATAGTTCTTTAATGCCGGTATTCATATAGTCGGGTCTTATATTCAAGTTAAAAACGAGATGCAAGTACTAGTTGCTCTAACTTCCGCAAATATTGAGATATCGCTGTTTTTTTTTAAAATCAATGGAGTATCATTCAAGGAAGGTCGGTATTGAATTTGGCGATGATCGGTAAAGGGGTTTTTTGCAAGTAGAAACCTTTGCTCACAAAGCTTCCTCTATGAGTAGGCCAAAACAAATAGAGGAAGCTCTGTGAGCAAAGGTTTCTACTTGCACATTTAAAAACTATGAGGAAGCAATGTGCAGGTTTCTACTTGCACACTTTTTTTAATAATATATCCGTACATATAATAATTCTAATATCACGTAATTTAAATTAGTCAGCAAAGTGATGTTTGAATTGAATTTCAATCCTTTTCCTGCGTTTGTAGATAAATATTTAGTGAATCTTTTTATGAGATCGAACTTAGAAGCGATTTTATGGAACGACAAGAAGTATAGTTGCACGAAAAGTCAGTAAAATTTTGCAATAAAACTGATGTGATAGAGAAGGACGTTCACAGATAAGTCAAAAATAGTTTTTATATAATAGGAAGCATTGTTCGCATTTTGTTGAAAATGTTTTCCGTTGCAAATGATAGTATTTAACATGTTCCAAGACTTTTTTGTTTCCCGCATTCTGCCTAACTTATTAAAATACATATCTACAGCATATTGTGTGTTGGCAATATAGACGAATATAATTATGCATTATAACATTAAATAATAAACATTAAATATGTGTAATCGATTGGATACTAAACATATTTAAAATTATTTGTCCAAAATAATTGGATTAAACAAAGGAGATTCTATATATATTACAGTCGTATAATTAATTTTATTACGGCAGAGCTTTTGTTTTTGAAATGCTTATGCAAAGTGCTACAGGATCTATAGATACTATGATATCCATTCATTTCGTGTATTCCATGTGTACTACTGTTGCTCATAAACTATATATACCTCGATATCGATTGAATTCGATTTGCGGTACCAAGAGCCGGGAGAAAGTGGCACAATGTCAGTAACAGAATACCATGCGTACATCGCGAATCGCGATTTTCCGTTCGTATCCGGTCTGCGCCGTTTTCCGGTATACCAAATGCAAAAATGCAATTACTCGCATCATCCGCAAGCTCAACATCGATCATCCGATAAAGTTGATTCTGAGTTTGTCGAGCGTGAGATTCGTATACGTAAAGTTTTGGACCGCGTTCGCGACCTCGACGGTTACACTTCCATCATTCTGTACGGTATTACTGCATTACTATGGACTGCAGTACAAAACGTGCGGAGAATAATCATTAGCCAAGCGAGATGAAAGATCCATATTGCTAAAAATATATTAAAATTTATTTTATGAATCTCTGACATTGTATATTTAAATTAGTTTTGAAAGAATCACTGAAAATTTGATTAATTATTTTAAATAATCATCACTAACTTCAAATAATCCTGTTTCACATTTATTTATTTTATAATAAAGGAAAGCTTTAAAACTTAAAAATTCTTTTTCGCCGAAATGTTACCTCTTTTATATGATTATACTTCATAAATAATTAACACTATACAGTACCGAAATGTGCGTACTTGCATCTTAGATACAGAGATAGATACATTATTTTAATTAATAACAAAATTAAAATAGAACAATTTGTTTAATTTATGTATCTTTACATTATCAGAATTTTTCACACAAAGTACGCGAAAAATAATCTTCTTGTACTCTCTAATTTGCATCGTTTTACATTCCACTCGATTGATCGTCGCGAGTCATGCGTGAGGCCACTTAAGTCACGCATTTTGCATGTACGTCGTGTATGGTAAAGGTTCTGCCGTCGATCGCCGGGCGATTGTTTATTACTGTATGACTGGGGGCGCGAATGGGATCGCGTGACCTGCAAGACGGTGCTTGTCGGAAGTGTCGAGACGCCCGTTTCGAACAAGAAGTTTGATGATTGATAGAAATAATTCATAGCGCGCGCACGAAGCGAAGTTGCGAACACGCTACCGGCAGCTTCGCAGTTTCACTCCGGTCATCATCGAAATTAACGCGATAATATCGCGTCTTTGATGTCTATATAACTGTTTGAAATTAGAATGGGTTTCTTTAACTCGACAGATGAACTGCGGATACGCTTGAATATCAAATTTAATTTTCTTATAAAATAGAAGAATAGAAGATTAAATTTTATCTAATAGCAAGTTTGGTTGGACGCACCAGTGCGCACTCAGTGCACATTAAAGCCGTTGTACACGAATTAACGTAATGTAAATGTATGTTTAATATAAACGGGTTAAGTCACGAAATTCTCAATTATCTTTATTGTACTATTTGGTAAAATATGTATTGGGCATTTATCAGTCAAAATATATTTGCATTTTACTTTAAATGTTAGAAATTAAATTAGTGTACGCGACGGCTTTAATGTGCACTGAGTACGCACTAGTGCGTCCAATTGAATTCGCTATAACATCAGTGTTACAATAATGTGCAACTCCACGTCATAATATAATATATTTTGAGATGTTCTTGCGCTCCATTTTTGTTATTCAACTTAAATAAAAGACCTTCACTTCAAAATATATTTTTACAAAAATTCAGGAAAATTATACTTTAGTTCGAGGCTTTTAATCGTTGATACTAATTACGGGTTACGTTAAACATGCGCGTCTTTTTTGTTTATTGTTAGTTAAATATGAATTCTAGTAGAAGTAGATTATACGAAAAAATTTGCGCCTAATTTTCTTAAGATTCTGTATTATGATCTAAAATATTAAAGTAACACACGTGTCTATATATACAAAATATCTTAACTTCAAAATGTCAATAATGATATAGAAAAATTGAGATGCAGCGAAAAATTAAAAATTAAGCATCTCTCTCTATTATTTTTTAGTCAAAGAAGATTAACCATTTTATTTGGAATTTAAGCGTTGTACGTCACTTTATGCATCTATTTAAATATGCACTTTGACAGACTACATCAAAAACATGAATATTGTATTCTCCCGAGAAAAATTTGAATATTAAAACAAAAATTAATGCAGAATGTTTCACTTAATATTGCGTTAATGATAATTTGATGAAATTCTTGAGTTAATTATAGAATATTTATAATTTATAATTTATAATTGTTTAATTTATAAATATGCGAAATATCCCACAAATTAAAATTATTTTAAACTAATTTTTGTATATTGATTAGTGATTTATATGGTTTCGTTATCTATCTTATAAAATCTATTTTTAAAAAAAAGCTTTTATTTTCTCTAATTAATTATTCAAAAATTGTTGACGCTTTAAAATTTTTATCGATGAAAAACAGATTTTAATTTGGTCAAAGACTGCTATTAAAATATGCAATAAAAAAGGGGCACTCATCCGTACGAAAACATAAAATATCTTCCATTTCGTAATTATGTATCAAGGATGTTCTATTCCAGACCAAATAATTAATTCTGCTTTTAATGACATCTATATCTAATGTTAGATAATGGTGCTTTCCATCATTTCTTTCGTGAAACGGAAGATACGTGAAAAGACGCGTTTCAGTTCTAGTGCATCTCGTGTCAGCCACAAGATATTTCCTGACATATAGGGCCGGTATCACAGTTTCCGATTAACGTGATTCTCCCTAGATTCTCCGATTAAACTCACTCTTCGTCTCTTTCCAGGGGGATAGTTAGAAAGAGATGCAGAGTGAGTTTAATCGGAAAATCACGTTAATCGGAGACTGTGATACCGGCCCATACAAATCAATCGATAACAGCTATGTCGACACTGTCTAAAGTAGATCCATACGATACTTCATCGACGGACGACGGGGATAAATGGCACTAACGAGATGACAGGCTTTCATCCACGCGATTCCCACCATCATCCCGTGTACTTTATAAAGCACTTAGCCATATTACAGCGTAATTTCGTCGATCGTAAAAAATTACCTTGATTTACGGTCTCGTTTCGCCGCGCGGATACGTGCCGACAGACTGTGCGCTGTGCGCTTTTCGCACACGGCACCGGTGAAGGAAAGCTAACGGCGAGCTGCGACGTTAACCCATTTAATCTACCATAAACGGACCGTTTTTACTCCCTGTAAAAATCTGTTGCGCGTAATTGAGCGTTGATGGTATAACCCGTCGAGTGGCAAACCGCTGTTAAGTGGTTCCACGCCGGTTTTACGAAGCACACATGGGTGAAGCACCGATAAGTGTAATCCGTACAAAAGATTGATTCTGGGTTAATATATATATATATAATAATATTAACGAGTTATATTAATTAATGTTTCCTTATTCCGTCAATTGCCAATTTCATAAAAAATTTAATTAGATATAAATATCGAACAATTATACCTAATACCAAATGCACGTGAGAATAAGTTCCAATTAATCTACAACTTTATAATAAAATAGAGAAATAAGAATCATCATTAAAATTATAGAATTTATCGTAGCTTTGAGTGCGATTATTCAAACGCAAGTTTTCACGTTTGCCTGGGTGAAAATCTGTTAAATCTGTGCAATCGCATCAAGCGGGTGCGTTTTGCTGCTTTATGGACGGCATTGAGAGGCCGCGATAACGAGAGAAAATTGTTTTCAAAGAGAGTTTACAATGTATACAGTGTTGGGTTTTTACGAGCTGTCGTAAGGAACAACGTCGTTCGCATGTGCGATTCTCTCTCTTCCTCTTGTTACTCACTTATAATTCAGAGCGCGTAATTCTTGTGCAGTGCTGTAATCAGAACGAGTAGGTTATTTGCCCGAAGGAAGTACGTGTTTATGTCTGCTCTTTTGAGAAAAGAAAAAATATTTTAAAACATTCAAGGCAAAATTAGAAAAATTAACGGAAAATTGAAACAAATAAAATATGCAAAAAATTTTTGAATTTACGAGTGAAATAGTTATAAATCTAATCTAAAATAAATTTAAACTTTAATTTGCAATTTAAATCAAATTCAAACTTTACCACAATTTTTCGTTGAACTTACAAAGCCATTTTAAGAGATAAAATATAATTCCTTTTTTTAGAAACATAAAACAATGCTTTTAGTTTTTTTGTAATATCTTGAAAGTTATTAAAATTCGAAAAGATTAAAATATTACGAAAGTATTTGAGTACAATTTCATTCAGTTTACACTGTTAAATTCTTAATGTCAAATTATACTCAATTTGAGTTATTTTTAACCATTTCCATAGGCCGCCACTGTTCCTACTCAATACGTCGCTAATTTAACTAAAACAGTGTTAATTAACCTAAACCAACTTAAAATAATACTGTTTTGCGTTAAAATAATAAATTTCGACACTCGTGATAGTTAACAAAGTGTAAACTCAAGGTACTGGTTCAAAATACTTAACAGTGTTTGTCCACATATTTTTTTCGAGCGGCTGAGTTACTGTTTTAATTTTAATACATGAAATGTTGTTTCTACTGCTCTCGGGAAACGGGTACAATATTGTATTTTGCCACAGGCGTGGGAATAGCTATAGTTACGCTGGGCGCAACAACAGAAATATCTAATATATATGTATAACGAGCGGCGTCGTATAATCGTAACGAGCTACGGTAAATCGTCGTCGAGCGGCAGCCGTGATAATACCGTCTTCGAGAAAGATCTCTAACCACTGCAGACGGTTATGTGAAGAATAACGAGTCGCTTGCAGTAATTTGTGATTCGTAACGACTGAGAAAAAAGCATAAGCTTAACGATGTCGCTCACTTGTATTAATAAGGAGAATGCACTCTTGGATAATACGCCAGTCTCTTGCATAAGTAAGTCCCTAATAGACGAGTATTGGCTTTTAGTACTCGATATGCGAATCGGTGGTTTAAACATAAAAAGCAAATAATTGAAAGCGATGCTAATATAAGCTACAAAAAAATTTAAATCTGCTCTAATGATAAAATTCAATGATTTAGTATGGCATAATGACCTAACACACATTTTTAAGAATTTGAGAAAACTATTCTTAATTGAGTCGTTTAAGATCGATTTTTTCAAAAGTTTAAAACAAAGCAAGTTCAGTGTTTTTATGAATTTTTTAATTAATACATTTGAGAAAATTGCATTGAGCAAGAAAAAAACAATGATTTCCCAATTGTCAATTTGCATATAGTTTGCTAAGTTTTCGAGAATTAATTCCAAATCGCGTGCGGTGTTTGCGCTGTGAATCATAACAGTTATGGTTACAGCCGACAAATTGTTCGCATTTTGTGATAGAATATTTATTCTGCAGTTTATTGTAATGCATGTTACAATATTGTATATCTTTAAGAGAATTGATAAGCCATGCACTGAAACTGAACTTTCATATTTTTTCTTTTGCATAGATACACATAGAAATTTGTCTAGTTTATTGGTTGCGTGGTTTTTTTCTGCATATAAATATATACATATTAGAACTTTGTTTAATTTGTCACTGTTACGTGTTTTTTCTGTATGAGTACACATAGAAATTTATATACTTTATCATTAATTGTTAATAAAAATCAAGAAATCGTTGATCAAAAATCGTGAAACAAAAAATTGTATATTATTTTTATTTATTTTTACTAATTTTTTATTGCAATTACTATTTGGTTTTTATTTATGTCTACGTACATTGCATAAAACATAAAGATCTCTTTAAATAATAAGTGCCACTTAACATGTTAAGGAGGCTCTCACCCGGCTGCTCTAATCAATGTAGCAACCAAAAAATTATCATTAATAATTGATTATAAAATTATCGGAAAATTAAATAAAAAAATAAATAATGATTTTTACATAGTGTAAGAGTAAGTTATATGTTCTATTAGTGTAAATATTAAAATTTATACAATAAGTCAGTTGACTACGTCAGTGCTAAAGAGCAGAATAATAACATGCTCGTGTTACAACGTCGTCTGCAGCAGTCTGCAGCTAAGTGAGGTGAAGCCGTGTAGCGTTGTAGCGATTGATGCGATGAAGAGATGGAGCTAAAAGAAAGATATAACGTGAGAATGCTGAGAGGGAAAATGATAGGAAAATTCTCGAAAGTAAAGGTTGTCGATGCGCGAGAGAATAATTATGTCGCTACCATACAGCGCCGCGCAGAGAAAAGACATGTGCAAGTGAGGTTAGAAAGAATAATTAACATTGTTTACTTTTTGATTTTCAAGGTTTGATTGGCAAATAATTGAAACTTATTGTTTATATAGGTACAAAACAATTCTCCGGAATGTTTGCATGCAGAGGATTAATACAACATTTGTAATACAACATTTGGAACTTCGCGCGATTTTGACACTCGGAAGATCATTCGCCTAACCTGTCGTACGTCATATTAAAACTACAATATCTTTTATAACTCATCGTCAACACCAAGTTTTCTTCTTATCATTAGAAAGATTATTATTTTAACTACAATTCCTTAGTTTTTTGTTTACCTGGCTCGCAAACTTGCCAAGAAAATACATCATTCCGGTAAAAATTTTAGTGTTTACCATATGCCCTGTATAAAAAATGCGAATTTCAATACTGATATTTTTAAAACTTTTATCGTCAACCTATGCTAAAGTTTTGGGCATCGGTTCGTTGTGGTTCACTTTACAACATAATTTAATTTCATAAAGATCTGTTGTTTTATGATCGAGGTAAGAGCCTCCTTAAAATGATTAATATTGCGCTTGAAAATATAAAACTTTTAACCGTGCGAAATATAATAGCAGTCAGAGCAAAGAGACATATAAACTACGTTCTCTCTTCCGCGACACGAGCATCTTCCGCTGCTTCTGGCATGCTTCACCTCGTTTATTTTCCGGCAAATTTTTATTCGGGAAAACGTTTTTAAAACTCGTAAACCATTGAATAAATAGTTTTGACTATGATAGAATGTCATTTAATTTAATTTTAACTTTTCTAAACAATATTTATGATACATTTATAGATGCTGCAAATTCTGAACATATAAATAGAGAATTCTGATTCTCTTTAATGTAATTTAAAAAAAAATTATAAATCTCCAACTTTATTATATAACTGCAAAATATTTTTTTTTTAAATTATTAAAAAAAGATAAAGTTTTATCTCGATATAGATTTTTTCTTGCTTATTTTACCGAATTTATTTTACTTTAGTACCTCTTTTATTATTTATTATCCGTTTTTATTTATGAAAAACTATTAGCAAAATAGTATAATATATACAGATGTACTATAGCTTTAAGGTAAAACAAATCCAATGCAAGAGAATATTTTATTTTATTTTTGTTCCTCTTTCTATGTCGTAAAAAAGACAAATGATCGAAATTCTTTTTTCCTTGGTAAACTCTTTTATGCTTAATGCTTGTTATTAAAGAAGAAAGGTCAAATAATTTTGTAATTAATATTATAATTTTTTAGGCAAACACATTAATTTAATCGGTAATTTGATTAATATGACATTATAAGTATTAAAAATATGAAAAATATGAAAAACGCATCTTTTATTTTGTTACATATTTGTTTTGCCACATTTTAATTTTGTTATGCATTTTTTCCACGTATTTGCAATTTTTATATTTGCGAGCAATTTTACGGAATGTACACTCCTCGAAAATAAAGCTTTTACGGTTCATTTAAATTGACATTATGTGTATTATAATGCAATTATGTAAATGCATCGCGAAGTTGAAACAGAAAAAAAACATTAATTTTGTTCAAAATGAATATGCGATGACAAAATTATATACATAATCGTAATTGATACACTTTGCGTTCTAACATGATAACTTCTTATAAAAAGGATCATTGAACTATAAATCATTTTCACAAAGTGTTATGATTCTAAATTGCCTGCACAGGCAGATTTTTAGACTGAATCCAATCTATACAAGCAAACAAATTTTCGATATAGAGAGCTTTATAACCTTTTCACGCTATATGTAAACATCTTATCTGAATTTCTTTCCTCGTTCGCGACACGATAAAACGGCAGCACTTTTGTCGTGATAGGGCTTAGGACCTCAGAAAAACGACCGTCTTGCGCGTATATGGAATTCGAGATAAGCTTCAGGAAAAGAAGAAAAATTCATGGGTTATGGACTTTAGAAAAAAAAACTTGTTTTTTTTTATTTCTAAAAATAAAGTTTGTTTTTAAAGAGAAAAACAATTCTCGGTTATATTACAATCATGATTATTTAATTACGTTGCAAAATAAAGATAAAAGAATTAATTAATTTTTAGAAACGTTATAACGTCTCGCGGTCCTTTAAAGATTAAATCTATGCAAAAAAAGATATTTTAGGAATATTAAGATGTATGTCTAATAGAAGTATAAGATAAAATTGATACATTTTTATTTGCCAGTTCTTATCTGAGTCCACCTACTATATATTATTCTATTTCACTATCTTCTTGTAGATTCAAACAACAACAAAAAACAGAATGGTCAAGAAAAATAAGATTTTATATATTGTCATCATAACTTGCTGAAAATCCTGTAAAGCGAGCAATTCATATATACTACTAACAGTATATGTATTCGTATAAAGAACCTTAGCGATAACTATATTGAGCAACCAAATAAACAAGAAAAATTTCTCGAGAAAATTGCAATCTTCTTTTATTTTAGTACTTTTTTTCTGGAGTTAGGAAATTATCGTAGTTTGTGAGATGGCTTTATAGAAAACTTTCCGCGCTGAACGCAACACAGTCGAGGATGTTGTACGGTGCGTTTCCGACAATAGGGAAAAAGTGACGTAATCGTGAGATATGCGTGCCATCGGAACACCGATGCTGTGCCCATTCGTATTCTTCACGGACGAGATCTTCGCGATATCCTCGAGTTTACGAGATGCTAGATCCAAGGCAGCATCGTGGATTTGATTCAATTCTCGGGATAGAAACTGGAAAGAAGCTGAAAGCTACTATCAAGTTGCTTCGCATTCTAAAATTTTTGTGTTTTATCCTGCTCACTTGCGCGAAGACGTTTCTTATACGTACTTAAAATCTATCGTTTATCCTCTATATTTTCTCGCTGGAAATAAAATCCACATTTTGAAAGCTTGTTCTTACTAATTTTGTTAAACCAAAGAGTAGTTCACGAGTGTTACATTTAAAGCGTTGTAATTGTATTTAGAAAAGTTTCGACGGGAAATAATTAAGAATTTTAATCTTACCATGATGGGATAATAATGATGTTCATGAATTTGTTTCTTTCATGTAACAGACCTCAATTTTTCTAAGATATAAAAAGATATACATCTGTTGATCAAGATTTAATTATCGAATGTATAATGTAACATATTAATTTCTGCAGAGTATCTTGAATTTTCACCATTATACTTTTTGAACTAATGTCTAATAAAAAAAGTTGAAAGCAGTACAGCACTGTATTGACACGATAAATAAAATATTGAACATTATTATTCCAAAAATTTGTAACGGTTAATCGAATTAAGGATTACTCTTCGTCATAATGTAATCTTGCAAAGAGATCGGGTTATCTCGTGAGACCGCAGGTACCGAGGAGGCGAGATGAAGAATCGGAGGAGCGTTCGTAAAACGGTCGACGACTGACTTTTCATCTCAATCTCAACGGCAACGAGGTAGCGACACCCTTGTTTCATCAGGTCCTTCGAGATGACGAGCACGCTGTGCAGAACGAGCCGTTTCGGCTCGTTCTATAAGGTCGACGACACGCGGTCTCGAAATGGCAGCGTAATAACAGGCTCGCGCAGAGGCTCATGTAAATTTTTGCACCCTCCCGGTACTCACCTCTCGTGGTGGCACATTCGCGTCTTTATTCCGCGCTGCATTTACCGACTATACTGTTATACGGAGTGCGCTGCTCTTTATGACGCGCATCTCGTTTTATTTATTTATTAATCTTTTTTTTCGGTGGCATAATTTTACCTCGACGTTACTTCACCAGCTCGCCGACTTTGCGCATTTTATACCTTGATTACTTTGCCGGTGCGCGCAAAAACTCATTACACTATCCAACAAACGAAATTGACATGCTTGTTTGCATTTCCTTTTTTAATTAGTAAATCTCCGTAAATTGTCTCGTCACGATTTTACAAGACATTTCTTGAATTCGTTTACATAGATTTGAACAATTTAACATTTGCGATTTATAAACTTCGTCCATAAAAAGATATAGCTTTTGATGAAATTTTATGATGCAGAACTTGCAGAAGAGAGTTTTTATTATTTATGAAATGAAAACTGCAAGAGAATATTGATTGTATTTTTTTCTGTCCTTACGTTTATTTCACATTATTTTTATCGATTTTACATTCGTAAATCGAAATGTATTGAACTAACGCGGAAACGCACGCAGAATAATAAAACTGTGCGCATTCAACGAAATAAAATTTTATTTTTTATGATTTGTGGAAACTTTCCCGGGAAAAAATGTTTATATACAATTTTATCTAATTATATATAACTTTGTAGATATAATTATACATGGATTTTGACCTGATCTAATTATATATAAATAGATAAAATTGTATATGATTATATGTAATTAATTAGATCAAACTATGCATACTTCATATATATATATATATAAATGATTAGATATAATTATATATTTTTTTAGATACAGTTAGATCAAATCTTTAATGGGTCTGTTTTTGTGATAAATATATATGTAGAATCAAAAGTAAAATGATTTATTCCATATATTATAACTTGGCACTGCTTGAGACAGTGTCTCTTGATACCGTTTTTATACTACTGTTCGTCAAATTTTAAATACGAGAAACGAATCCTATCGAATGCCATCTATCGGATAATCCAAATTTAAAGTTTATATATAATTTATTTTATTATATATATAATTATATATAATCTTTTTTTATATTTGTAACACACCAAGTTTAATAAATTCTATTATGTGAACAATAAAATATATGTGTACGCACACATACATATGAAAATAAAATTAATACATTATTCTTACTAGAAAAATGGTATTTTTACGCAAATTTATTATTTCTTATTTCAATCAAACATTAAAATATAAATATATATATATATATATAATTATATCTAATTTGGCGCAATTATATATAAGTTTGTATATAATTTGATGTATCTCAACTTGAAAAAAAATTTTAATATAACTGCATAATTTGATATAGAGTTATAAATATTTTGATATAGAGTTATAAATATTTTGATATAATTACATATAAATATTTATTCAAAAAAGAGTTTTAATATAATATTGTATAATTCGATATGGAATTATACATATCTTGATATAATTATATGTAATTATTTACTCAGAAAAGAATTGTAATATAGTGTTGGATAATTTGATATGGAGTTATAAATATTTTGATATAATTGCATATAAATGAATACATAAATAGATCTTATTATATATAATTATATATTATATATATATATATATATATATATATATAATTATATATAATATATATATAAAATATATATTTACCAAAAAATGTAATTTCTAATTGTTAAGCATTAAAAAATTATACAAATTCATCGAACTTTTTAATTCGAATAAAAATGATCAAAGAACTTGTCCAAGTTAAAAGTCACTAATTAATAGTAGCTGATACAGATTGTGATTAACATTAAAATTATAGTTGAGAAGCTCGTGTAATAATTTTAATGCATAATGCAATAACAGACAACGTTTCATCGAGTGCACTTCTACGTTTTGAAAATTATTATTTCGCGTTATTATGATACTCCGCACTGATAAAAAAGTTTTTCATGCATACGTAATGCATGACTCGTGTCTCGTGAGAAGCGCAACGTGTAACCGTGAGCGGCGGTTTTGTAACGGGACGCGCTTTATTTTAGAATGCATGCTAACGTGTATACGCGAATCCTAATAAGCGCATCTTCCTTTTTAGAAAGAATGCCCGATATAGGAATCCCAATTTATTTTAATTATGCAATTATCACATTATGAACAGTGCATTGTCACAATTAATTAGAATGTTTCACACTTCTACATTTTTTGGGGGGTTTTTTATGTTATATTAACTTTAAATCCCTTTATAAAGTGCTGATATCAATAAAATATGTGTTATAGTTGACTGTTATTAACAAGATTAATGTGTAAGCAATTCAGTTTCATAAAGAAAATAATAGATGTTTAGAATTTTATAACCATGATCGACCTAAAAGAAAATATTAAAGAAGAAAGTGTTATAAATTTTATGGGAATTGTAATGTTTAAAAATAAGTAAGAAAGAGAAAACACATGATTGATAAAAAAAAAAGGAAATTAGTTCCGCTTGATTCAATTACAGCCACCGACTGATAAAAACCTTGATAAAGAAATCGAGTTATCAGATAAAAGTCTACTGTATGCACATATAGTAAACTCGCACATATAGGTAAAAAAAAGTTGAAATTTTTATCGCATGTATATCCAAATCTTAGGCTCTTAGTATTTACTTTATTGAATTGATAAAAATAATTTAAAAAAAACTTAAATTTTTGATAAGGAATAATTAGTTAAAAAGAAATTCAGTTGTAAAACTTGTGTAATTGTTTTAATCTTGGTTTTAATAATATGTGTTTTGGATGTACATGCGTAATCCGTTTTAACGTACTCGTACATTCTAAGATTATTTCACTTTTGATGTTTTTTGTAAAGACGAGATTGCGTATTTGATTATACACCTCGTGGATAAATTTTACTTTGATCAGACAAACGTGCTGTTTTCCGTAAAGTTTACAGATTGTAATGCGATTTTAATTATCTCAATAATGATAACTTTAATTTTTCATGTGTTACTTTATAAAATGACGAGAAAGTGGATAACGCATATGCGACTGTTAGCAACGTAGTTTCACATTGCACTTTTTATTTCCATACCACGGCATATATATATGGTACTTTTTGTGAATTTCATTTTGGACGCCAACAAATGAAACGTAAAAAAATAACGCGTACGCAAGAGTGTACGAAAAAAAATAAAAAAATAGAGGAGTTATATTAAATAAATTGCACAGTCAATATTGAAAGTGTTATACATGTTTGTCAGTGTTTGTCGAACGAGATTAAAAAAAAAATTAATAGTTATTTGTGTAACAAGTGCGGGAATTTGTTGACTAGCTGGGTCCGTGAAAGGACCACCTTAATTTCTCTATAACAAATGGGAACTTGAGGCTACGAGCGCAGGGTGATGTCCGCGACAAGTGCATCTCGTGAGATTTCAATTGTAATCTGTGAACTTTACCCGTCGTAGGATTTATCGAACGTCTGTGGATACATGGATACCATTGCGGATGACAGCTAATTCTTGAAACAATCTACAGAATCTTGTGATGTTAAATTCCCAATATTTAAATGTCGAAAACAAAATTTAAAATTTGTAAAAATTATAAAATTTATCTGTATATGAAAGTTATAGATACCATTAATAATTATTTATAATAACGGCATTATTTATTTTTAAAGCAAGAAAGATGAGTCGAAATTTTAACGTTATACTTGTAAATGTGTTTTATTTAGATTTTAAATGGATAGCTTGATCCGACAAGATGTTATAATTGAATTCTCGTCTTGTGACAAGCAAAGAAACAGAACTCTGTGTTGGGTTATATAACATAAATTTAAACGAGTATAATTGTGAACGTGATGTGATGTTAATCAATTAAACATAACGGTCTGTCTTTATTACCAGTACTTCGACACTTAAAATACGCTTTTGGCTTAAGAATCTCTATTTGCGGCCCAAGTTAGAAGAAACCTGCGAAGGAATCTTATTTAAGTACTGTAGCGGACGAGACGATCGTAAAAGTTTAAGAGTCATTCTTGCACTGCGAATTGCTTCTCCCTTTCCTCGTAATAAACGAGACGGCGAGACAGTTCGACATCTCAACCACTTGTCGGCTATCTTGCCGGCACTACGTATGACCACGACACAAGAGCGTTGCATCAATTTAACGAACGTGTGTCACTGTCAAATAAATGTTTTCGATAAATACTGGCTAATAAATCATGTTTTATTCAGTTTGATACGCGCAAGAAACAATTTAATGTAATAACCGATTTTTGTACCGTTTAAAATGATATGTATTAATAACTGATAATGCATATAACGCTACAAAATAAATAATTAACAGCGAACGCGTTTAAATTAAAATTATTGCAATGCTTTATTTTTTATATACTATATATAATACACAAAATATAATAAAGAATATAAATTATAATTCTCATTCAAAAGCGAGTAATTTCTAATTGCCAGGTACTCACTAGGACCGTGCAACGTGTAACGGTTGCTGCAACCGGTGAGTACGTCTTATTCCGAAACGAACACATTGTGTCAAAATTGCAGCAACCGTCGCGTTGCACGGTCCTAGTGAGTACCCGGCATATGATTACATAAGTCTGCATCATTTTTGCAGTCTAGAGAAAAACGGTGATTTTCTTATAGTTTTTTGCGCTCTGAATCCGAATCGGCAAACAAAAGCTTTTGCATTATTTCAACATGCGATAACACGCAAATTAACAAACTGAAAATAGAGTTTGACGTGGAAATTTGATTGTTAGTGATGGTCAGCGGTAGGCCTATACCGTTCCAAGCGTAATAAACGTCGACCCTTTAATATCATAATGTGAAAATATTGATCGTAAAGAAACTTTACATAAAATGCCGAGCTGTCGATAATTTGCCGATCGTCTTACCGACTCCAAATGACACGATTTTACGTTCTCATTAATCGCGCCGCATGGAATCGCAATCGCGACATCAGAACATAAAAATCCACGGGGGCGCGCATCAAGGGACATAAAAATTCGTAGTATATCCCGATTCTGCCGCAAGCGGCGGCTATTCTGGTGCATAAAACCGACCCAGATTGTGTCATTATCGCGGTAATTATCGCGCAGGCGGTGAAGTAATGTTGCGCTATCGGATCGATCGACCGAGCGTTTCTGTTTAAAATAAAAGAACAGCCTTATAAATAAGTTAATCTTTGACGTGAAAAACATCATAATTAGAGCGATATCGATTTCTCAGGCTGGCACAATATCGCCTAGTGTTACGTGCTATTTTATAGTCGCCAAGATTTTTTTAAATAATGCTTTCCTACTCTGATTGTACGGAATATCCCGATATATATATATAGGACTCACGGAGTTACCCAGGGGCACGCACGTGCATGGAATTCGGTGCCCGAGTGCAACGGAAGACGTTCTCCAGCGTCCAATTATAGGGGCAGTTACAGTACCGGGAGTTACTGGTACTTTATGCATCGTGGCGTTGCGCAAAGTCGGGGTTGGGCCGAGAAAGGCGGCGCGGCGGCCGCGCGGCATAGCGCGCCTTGCGAAAACCGAAAACGTGCCACGAATCGTTATAGTAAAGTCGCAGCTTCGTACAATTCCGCGCATATTTATCGTCCTGACATGCTGTCACGAAAAGTGGACCGTTAATTCTTTTATACGCTGGAATCTTAGATTGTATAAGGCAATCGGACGGCTTTTACGCAGCAGCAATTTGTCTTAGTTTAAACTGATGCGATATTTCTTTGATGATTCGTGGAAATGGGCGAAACCCATAATGATGTTACTGTCATAAAATCAGATGATTTCATTGAAAATACAAATAAACGATACTTTAGGTGATTAATTCCAGAATCTGTTCTATTTTTTTTAAAAGCCACTTTAGCAGACGATATTTTTATATATATGATATCTCTAAACAACTTTTGATATTTTGCTAGTTTTTTAAAACCAATTTTAGATCTGTTACAAGACACTGCAAATGTTATAATGTTAATTTAAAAGAATCAATCTCTTATATTGAAGCTTTTTTGTATCTTTTAATAGTTTGTTTAAATTTTTAAAAATTAAAATGAACTATAATTGCGAATAAGTTTGATCAAAGTCAAATCATTAATTACCAATCGATTGTTAATTAAAACAATTTAGCGAGAAAATATGTGAATTATATCCAAAGAAAATTGTCAAATTATTCCATATCTTTCTACTAATTACCTTTAATTGCCAACGAAAGATAAAGGAATCCATGATGTGGGTAGAAAAACTGCGAATATCGTGCCAATTTTTGCGGTCCGATTGTAACGAATCATAAGGGTAGTAGATTGCGATGTTCTTCTCTGAAGAGTGATACGCTACCCTCTGGCGCAGGCGTTCGATCCTTGGCAGCCTTTTCGCATTGTTAGCGGGGGAGGGAGGGGGGAACGATAAAATACTACACGATAGTAAAATAGAGCGCAGTAAAACGAACTGCGGAAGTCTCTATAAAGACAGTTAAATTAAATGTTCGCCTTAAAGGTTGTTTTACTTAATGCGCGTATAGAGAAGATGCTGCGGACAGTGGCGTGTAGCCTTTAATTGTAATCCGAAATATTTTTCTTTCCGAGAAACAAAGCTTTTTAAACGAGAGTGCTATTGTAATTCTTTTCTAACATACCTTTGGATTTTGCAAGTAGCTTGTAAAATTTATGTTCGTTAAACAACGTTATAGCCGATTAAAAGCTCAAATATATAATGTGTGTGATAACATTATAAATATTAACAGAAAACGATTTTATATCAATGAGCTCTGTTTTTAAACCAAATTTTTTTTTATATTTTTTCGTGTAAACTCTGATATTTTTTAAATATAAACAGCATTTGCAAGTGAATCTATTTTTTTATATTGTATTTAATTAAATTATTCCGAGGAAACACACACACACACACACCAGAAGATTTCTTTAGAATATTTCTACATTCGGATTTACGCTATTGAACTCCTACTGCAGAGTGCTCTCAGTATTTCTAGGATTAGATTTTACGTTTCACCGGTCCAGCAAAAGCTCGCAAGAATTTTCTACTTCTGTTTTACGAACTTATTTATCCGCAGATCAATATCTTGCGTTATATACCGATGTCAAAGATCTCAATACTAGTATACCGTGATATTAAGTTCTGTATCTGTGTAGCACGTCGGGATGATGTTGCGTATAATATTCAGTCTACAGACAGTGTCCTACTCTATCCTGTAACGACCGACGATATTTATATAGATTGTTCAAGGAATTTTCTTAGTCGATTTTTTCTTATTAAAAATTTAAATAAACGCTCACTAATCTTCGTAAATTTCCCATATTTGCAATCAGTATCTCGATATATTAAGTTAAGATATCTTGATAATATATTAAATCTCAAGTTAAACACTTTTCCGTTACAGTTTATATGCATATAATGTTTAACTCTTAGTTTGTTATAATTAATCCGCAATTTGTAATCTAATTTAACTTTTGGTGTACATTAATTTTCATAACTAAATTTTTAATTGTTACATAGTAGGTTATTATTTCGCAAAATTAATTAGCTTTCAATCTCGGAATTTAATCAGATATTTTGTCGACAAGTTACTGATATCTCGACATTTTCGAAAGGTAGGAAAAGCAAAAGCTTGTGGGTACCTACTAATTAAATTTTTGTAATTAGTTATTTTTTTATTTCTTGGAATCCTTTACGAGAGTCGTGTAAAATTTGTGTACACGAGGCTAATATCCCATGAAATACCAATATTTCAATATCTTCGTTTCTCAGGTCTCTCCTTTTCTCCTTCTTTCAAAGAGAAGGAAGAGGGGGAGGGGAAAGCCTTCGGTCCTCAAGAGTAAATGCCAATGCTCCCGGAGGGAATATCATGGTTTAGGGGCGGGTTAACATGTAAATTACGTTATCGTCGCGTCAACGACGGCGGCGGGGTCGTTTGCACGAACTACTTGGAAAGCGTACACGCTTATTAAAGACCGGTAATAAAGTTGGTGCGATGGCCACTAATTAAGGGCGGGATATCTACTACCGACGTTACTGAGGCGCAGAAAATCACGCTTTATCTCACGCCGATCTCATAGCCTCTGATAAATCCTAAAGTGATTTTCCGCGTTTTTAAATTATACCCTAGCTTCCGAGTGCGGCGTGAAAGCCGAACCGACACGATGGCGATCAGAGGGAAACTGAGGTCAGAGAAAAACAGAAAATCCCGGATATTCTGTTGCACCGTAATTATAGCATTACAACTGAGCCGTACGATAGAAATGCTTTTGACGAGGAATAAAGATTTGAGTTTTGATAAACTTGACTCCCTATGAAAAGTACTTCACTGAGAATTTGTTCGAACAAAATCATATTATATAATATACATATAAATCATAAAAATTTCTACCATTACTGTACTTGTAATCTCTGTAGTTATATACATATAGTGTAACAAGGGAATGTAAAAATTGCCAAAAATATATTAATTATGTAATTTATTATATATACATAGATTTAAAAAAACTTGAAATTAAATCGCAAAAATAAATTTTTAAAGTTACTCCGTAACAAAAAAAATATACGCATACGCTGAGAAAAAAATTTGTTAATCCCAAGAAATATTTAGTCCGATACGTTCAACTAAACATTTTAGTTAGTTAACTAAACATTAGTTAAATTAATTAATTCTTGATTAAAACAACTAAATAAATTGTTGAAACAACTAATGTTTAGTTAACTAACTAAAATGTTTAGTTGAACGTATCGGACTATATTTCTTGGGATTAACAATTTTTTTTTAGTGTATGAAAGCTTATATATAAGGAATCTTATTTCAAGAATTTTTAGCTTAAAAAATATCTGAAACGTGTCGCATAATAATAGGATAATAACAAAGCTAAGAGAAAGGTGAGGTTATATCACGTTATATTGAATTATATTAAAATAAATTAACTTCGCGAACACATTTCGAAGTTGCAACAAATGTTAACACGTCGGCGTCGTGCGCAGCGAGGTCTCTCCACCTTATAAAGAAATTTCGCGGCTTCATTCCGCATATAAGAGCTTCCTACAAAGTAGCGCAGAGTGGTTTGTTACGTGCAACTTTCTGAAATCGCTACTCTGTCAAAGATGAAGAAGCAGAAACACTAACTTGGTTACCGATTTCGTGAAAAAATTTTCTAAGAAGCATGGTTGTCACAGTAGAAAGAAGTTCGTTGGCTAATGTTGGAAATTTAATCACGACACTCTGTAGCACGTTTTCACACAAATTGTATTAGAAGCATGAGTCTGTTTTCTGCAATTTCTCCCGATAAAAGCCAATGAGATTTGACGCGATAAAATATTTCCATTATGTAATCGTGATTTCCGTTATCTGAACGAGAAATAATCGATTAATTTTACATACGGTCCAATTCATTTCAAAATCCGTTCGCGTGTGAGATTATAAAAATTAATTCCACTTAAAAATCGACGTGTTAGCTATGACACAAATAATGCAGCAATTGCGTATCATATTCCGGATCATACATTGATACACGAGATTATAAATATATATCAATTAAAATTGCATGTTGCAGATGTTTTAAAAATATACGAGATTAAAGGGCGTAATCTAAAAATGTAATCGAATTACGCAGTATTTGAAAAGAGGATATAAATAAAAAAATCCGTATCTTTTAAATCATATCAAGTCATTAGGTTGTTGCAAATAAAATGGCGGTTTTTTATTTATTATTTAAAAAGTTTATATTGCAAATTTAATACATACTTTCTTAATCAAAATAGTCTCCATCTCCTTCAACACTTCTTCCAACGCGACACGAGTCCCTCAATGTCTATCTGATAGAAATCTGGAGAACGAGATATATAAACGTTTCAAATAAAAGATCAAAAACCGCCATTTTTCATTTTTGCAAGAACCTAATATTTTATTACGTGTAAGTTTGCGCAAACGTACACAGTTTTAGATTTAATTTTTATAAATTATTGTTTTTCAACTGTTTTCCAAGATAATAATTTAAAATAAAACGCCAATGTCGCAGGTAATCTGTACGGAATATGAATTTTGACGTAATATCAATAAATATGAAATTTATCCGTCAGTGCATCAGTAAATATCAATCGGTACATGAATATATTGTTGCACCCGTGCTGAGACACCCGTTGCGCGCTGAACTAGTTCACTCACGAGAAGCCTGAACTTCGCTCCGCGGAAGCTTCAAGTCGAAGCGCGTCCCTTGACAACGTGACACTTATTAATAGTTTTGTTCTTGAACAGCTGGACCGTTCGGACGTGTTCACGAGCTCTATTGTAAAAACTATATTTGTTGATTAAACCAGTTCTCTTCCATCCGAGAGTACTTATTCCCGGCGACGGGATTGCGCGCCGCGTTCGCGAGTGTGTGTGCGCGAGTGAGTGAGCAGCGAACGCGCGGACGAGCGCAACAATATATAATCTCGTTTTAAAGTTTACACACAGTATATAGCGATATAAACTCCAGCTGTACAAACTAAAGTCACTTAACTTTTATTATGTAAATACGTTCAATCGACCGGCGGATAATTGATTTGAAATTGATATCAGTTGGATATCGGGAGTAAATATAGTCCCATATATCCCGTATTACCTGACGCGACGAATGGCCGTATAAAAACGACTTGCTCTCCCATGTCTAAAGTGAGACGTCGCGTTAAAATGACGCCGCCTGGTTATGGTCGCTTTGCCTTCGCGACGAAAAAGATATCAAGGGGGAGAATTCTTCGAGTCTCGATCGGCCTCTGATCTCGTCTCCCGTTAAACCGCCGCTATTTTTCGGCCACCCCAAGCGGATAGGACGGGTCGCTATAGGAAGGGAAACAAGAAGCGGTCCTGACGCAGTAGAGAAAAACCGAGGAATTTTATCGGCAAAAAGCACATCGCAGTGAACATATGAAATATGATTTTTCCCCCACTCCTCCTCTCCTCGTCGTCCTCCCTCTATTCTGCGGGACATTTTTTTTTATTTATGATAGATAACACGCTTGAATAACGTATAACGCGTATCATCGATAGCGCTGATTGGATGAAATGACAGAATCAATTTCCGAAAGTCGCAAGATAAGGACTGCCAAAAATCATATCTCGTACTTAATATAATCATGAAATAACGAATTCGGAGCAAAACTGGATTAAGTCTATAATTTGTAAGATATATGTATGTACTTTAGATACAATTGCATACTTAAAGTGATCTTTTACATTTTACGAGCTCAGTTAATTCGTTCATC
Source organism: Temnothorax americanus (assembly GCF_048541705.1). NCBI lineage: Eukaryota > Metazoa > Arthropoda > Insecta > Hymenoptera > Formicidae > Temnothorax > Temnothorax americanus. The sequence continues at coordinate 2,512,339 of NW_027509421.1, read as the reverse complement.
CTTCGAATGATGCATCGATAACGATATATAGGTCACAAGCAACTTGGCAAAAATTTAAGAATGAAATGAACAATGGGGACGTTTAATAACTTTATAAGTCGAGCAAATAATTAGAGCGTTTATTTCCTCGAAAAATCGTAACACTGAGTAAATTGAGTTCACGACGGAAATACCGAGTCTGGGTTAACATCGATCGAAATGTAATCGGATAAATGTTCAAGAATCAGACCGGTCCTCGACATAATCGAAAAAAGTGCTTGACGCTGTGCAAATCGATACTCGGATACGATTCCACGGGGAGCGATAAATCGCGGCGGGATTCCTCGCGGTCTATCGGTCGCCGATGTACCGATAGATATGGACTTGACCGCTGCCTTTCGAGAAAAAGTCCGGAGAATTTTATTAGATGATGACTGGGAGAAATAAAAAAAAAAAAAAACGAGTTTAAACGCCATAAATTTTTATCATACCAAGCGCTTTATTCTACTTTTGTGTTTAACAAAAAAAAAGAAGAAAATTTTTTAACAATCTATTCCTTGGCTAGCTGTTTACTGGTTTACTAATGCAGTCACATCAACGATTTGAGACCAAAATTGTAGCTTGAGAAAACTGTGATCGCGTCTCCAACGAAAAAACATCATCACGGATAATTTTTATCGCTCTTCCATCGAAGCGCAATAATTCATAGAATATCAGTCACTCGCTGTTTGTGCAAATGTGTTGCTTCTCATCGAGGACGATGTTTGCCTTGCATCTGTGTATGCGCAGGGATACGGCCGTAAGATTTTCGATCTGCAGTAGAAGCTCGTGTCGCAGATTGTTAACATAAATATGTGCCCATCTCAAGTGCAGGCTTTATTAAATCGATATCACGATGGCACGGCTCGGGGAGAGGCTCTTCTCGTAGAATATATCCCGCGGGATCGCCACCGGAAATCGTCTTCTTCCGGGAAATATCACTCCGCCGAGCATATTCTATACAAAACACGCGAAATCGAATCGCGACGGAAGATTGGATTTTCGTTCTTTGATTCATACAATTATATATGCTTCACTTTTCGTATTTATATTTTTCTACATTTCGCAATTTGCCTTATCATAGCTTACAAAAATGCGAATTAAATCGCTCAATTTTATCGAGCTTTAAGAATATATTGACTTTATTGTTAGATGAACAATTAACAAGTTGTTAACTTTGATTACATGAATAACACATAATTTTTATTATATTAAAGGCGTACGTTAATTAAATTAATAATATAAATTTAAAAAATCAAAAGGATTTTAAAGTTTTGTTTTCTTTTTACTTTTTTCTTTCGTATATAAGTATAAGGATATTTTCGCGTTCTCTTTCGACAAATGCAGCAAGTTTGTCACAAAATACATGGAATTACATTACTGTTTTATTTTTTAATTTTATTTTTGCACACATATTAATATTCATGTTTGGACAATATCCGGTAAAAATGGAATCGCTTATTTTAAAGGAACAAAGTTATTTATATGTAGATGTTTCTTGAGATTATATCGCTGGGATGAAATTGAATATTAAATTTTGCTTTTATATATATCGGCTGCATGTTAATTCTATATAACCATATTACTTCGATCTTATTAATTTTATCGTATCGCATAATATCAAAATGACATTCATGATATCATTTCTGAATTCTTTAATCTTTAATAGTATGTATATATTAAATATTGATATTATAGAGAACGTTTATCTCAGTAGTGTTAGAACAATCTTCAATTAACAATTACAGTCGCAATCATATATTTTGACAATTATCTGATTTTAAGCGAATAAAGCGCGCGTTCCATTTTTCATGGCTGAGCGCAGCCTTAATAATTGAGTCGTGATTAAAATGTTATTACTATTATCCGCGTCTCAAAACGTGTAACTCTATACCGTGTATTTCACTTGATACACTTTCAAAACGACATTCAAGTAACGACTATAAATACAGACTTGAGACATTTGTTTGGACATACATAACTCCTCGGAGCATAATTCTTACCTCGTTTCTCTGGATTATCTGCCTCTTTATTTCACGTCGTTTCCCGCCAGCGGATTTATAGTGGATTTTCGCTCGACGTCGACGAAAAATATGACGGCGCTTTCGGTTAAAGGCTTTCTCGCGGGAAGCGTCATACATCATAGATTACAAAATCGCCGCGCACTTAAGTGTCGGTTAAAAGCTCGTGAAATCGTGCGGTTTCTCGATCCTTCGTCCGCGAACCGCTCTTACAATTTCCTCCATTGTGGCGAAACATGTATCGTAAATATTTGCGAGTAGATTTCATAGTTTGCACGTATTGCTTTTCGTGTATTGCAAATATGATGTACAATACCGTACAAACAGTAGTATATACATATTGCATTTCCATACAACGTCCATGTTTCCTACTCATTTATCGATTTACTATATATGATTGATTTGCATCATTAATTTGTAGAACATAAAATTTCTGATAAAGAAGTCGATATGTAGCGGTTTTTAATATGTCATTACAGTTTCTTTTTATAAATTAATTCTCCTCAAATTAAATTTAAAATAAAAAGCTAATTAAACTTAAATTAATATTTAAATTAAAAAGTTAATTGAACGTCTGAAGAATCAAATTGTAAGTAACCTTTCCATTGGAAGTATTTTTTAATACTTTCTATATCTTGATAAACCAATAATCGGTAGTCTAGATTTTTATTTCCGCCGTGCGATAACATTAAACGTATTTATCATATTCCACATGAGAGCCTCATGAAAACTTTGGCACTAAATTTCGAGTGTGAATAGATGCCATAACATTAATCCCAACTTCTAAGACATATCTACGACTCCCTTACGATAAATTAATGTTAAACTAACGTAAACTACTAAAGCCATTCGCATTGATAATCTTACCTTTCTTCTTACTTAGTTGATAAGTTTATAAACACGGTTACAATAGTGCATAATGCGTCTTATATTTATTTACTGTGCTATGATGGCCAAAAGTCTGTCTGCAACTCCTTATGTGTTACGGTTTTCTTGAACTTGAAACCGCGAAGTTGGAGCTCTCACATTCCCTTCCTTCTGAGAATATAATACGGTCCAAAATTCGTTCTGGACCGTGGTTCTCCAAAGCAGAATTACTTCCAGTGCGCTATTACTGTTCGCGCACTTAATAAACTAGCAGTAACACGGGAAATTAATGCCACAACGTAATGTAAACCGCTATTAGCGTACATATTATCAATCTTAAAATTACAATGAACAATTATAAGAAAATATTGCGTCATTTTTTAAGATTCTTTCTTTCACAATCAAGATAATATCTTGCAAAAATGACGATTATAAATTTTTTAATTATAAAATACGGCTATTACATTTATCTCACTGTGACAGTTAATTTCGTCCCATGACAAAAAAATATAATGTCACGGAAAGACAGCGTAGTTCTTAATTACCCTCTCTCTATCAATAGGGATTTATCTAAAATTGAAAAAAGACTGGGGATTAAGAAGAATTATTCGGGATGAAGATATCAGGTCCGTTTTTGCTGGAGTCTGAAATCTGACTAACGCAGGACATCATCAATCTTGTATACGAAAGAGATTGATCAATTACAAACAATTATCTCTTTAGGCGATTCGAATAATATCGAGAAAACGCATATTCCTCGTATCTTATTCCGCTTATATTTAATTCAATTCAAGCACCGCTTGAAATTGTTCTGCGCGATGTTATCTACGCTTATTATCCACATCTACATTGAACTCTCCCGATACCAATATAACGTATACCATAAACAAAAGGTTGTTCACATAGCTGAAATTAATGAGGGTGGCTGCTGATGGGTCAGCGAGAAACGGGCAGAAGAGTCTAGGTGTCTGTTCCAGATTCGTGAAATGTTCGGAAATTATTTGCGTGCGAAACTGCAAATTTATGCTTGCCGACGAACATCGTCTAATTACTGATGTAATTACAAAATATAATTAGCGTTATATGATCATGATTATTGAGTAAGAGTGACCAGCAGTCACACATTATGAATAGAAGGAAACTTTTTTTCGGTTCGGAGCTTATCCGCTTCTCCGCGCGAGCGGGTATGATATATTATTTAGAACAAGGTACAGAGTTTGATCAGTTTTAAGCGCATTCTTCGCGTTCAGATCACCTTAAAAATGCAACAGCGCCGACTCGGAGATGCAATGTCTGCGATAGCGTTAATGGTGACGGCTGCCAATTTATTACCGTTACGCGCAAAGCGTCATTATCGCATTTGCCGTGTGACGTTCACATTTACCATCGTACCTCCGATGCTGAAACTCGGACTCGTTACAACAACGCGATTCGTCTGACGGGAATTTTTATTGAGCTTGGAGATCTATCGCCGCGCAATCTGATACCCTTAAAGTCCTAAAGAGGAATCACCGTCGTAAATCTATTTCGCGAAATAGAACATCGAGGATCGATAGACGTGCCGTTTATGGAGAAACTGGCGCGCCACTGACGACGGGACGGGACTGCTATAACGCGAAATAATGATCGAGCCATATTCGGACAAGCCGCTAAATCGTAGTTACGTGCGAAATGTCCTAGAACCACCGGACGTTTTCCCTCTTCCGTCAATTTGAGGACGATTTTTTATTATTGAAGGTTGCTTATTTTGTTTTTTTCAATTTTCACATTGTAACGTTTTAACTGAGCCTTGTTTAGAACTTTATTGAAACAAATTCTGTTTGACATTAAATAAAAAAAGATAAAGGACTTTTAAGAAAAGATAAAAGGCTTCTTTCTTGAAGTTTTATCTATGAAATTAATTTAATTGTAAATGGCTTGAAAGAGAAAAGAAACGATAAATGCCTCGTAAAACATTTTCATTGAGGAGGTAATCAAGGAATCTATAACGAAAAGGACAATCGATTGTTTTGCGACATACGTAAAGCGAACTATCGCAGTTGTCGACAACTCGTTGTCGCGACATGTCAACGCTGAGCGCAATAACGCAAGTCATGACTACTTTTCAGAGCGCATGAACTTGTCATGCACGACACTTTGATCGAGATTGCATCCTAACGAGAGAGACTCGTGCCACGAGCTTTGACGTTTTGATTAGTATTGATTACATACGTATAGCACGTTTGTGACAGTTCCTGAGCGAGTATATAGGTATAATCGGCAACAAACGTCGCATATGAAGTTAAAGTCACGTGACAAAAATATAAAATGCATCGAGACCCATCGAGAACAACAATTTAAAATTTTTATTTTCTATAAATAAAAATTTATATTGTGTATCTTATGTTATAGAATATTTTTGAGATAAAATATAGTTAAATTTAGATATATGTATATACAAAAACTAAGTATACATGGGCGTATGTATATGTAGATGCTTCATTTTTCATTTTAGTTTACTTTTCATATCGTAATATGTCGGATTCGCTTGATAAATTCTTTGGCAGATGTACCGCCGAATCTCCAGCATTGAAAATTTTACGCTCATAATATATTAAAATCCATTTTTGTGCAATAAAAAATGGAAAATCTAATAATCTATCTATAACAATTTGTCAGATATAAGTCACAATCGCATTGAAGAACGTACCTACATTGCTCGATAATGGATTTTGCGTCGCTGACAGTAAAAATTAAAAAATGTCAGTTACGATCTAAAAATTTCATTTCGATAGTTGTAACTTTCATACTTGAAAAATTGACACGTTTGTTTTGGATTTCCGTACGTGTCTAAACGGCAACAATATTGCGAGTCCAGTTAAACTAATTTACAATATTTAACTCTTTATATAGAATTTACACAGTAATTAAAAAATAATTTATTTTTTAATTATGTCTTCAACGAAAGATCCGTGTACACTGTATGACAAAATTTAAAAATAATGGTTGCAGTTTAAGCTCGGGTCACTCCGGTGCCCTTATACTCCAGATCATGGTTCCCATAGGAATATTTTCTCATCTAGTACTTTGAACTCGTTCGAATGAGCTCGCGTTCGTCGAGAGCGCTTCTCCCCAAAGGATCGCAGCGGTTTAAGTTGGGGAAAAAAGTAGAAAGTCATCGTCACATCTAGTCTTCCGATATATATTACGTTTTTCTTTAATTTTTTTAGTCGTCTACTGTCCGAGTCATAATTTTCTGCTGAAAATCTAGGAAAACGCCTATCAGCACAAATGCATAAAGGGGCGATCGTAACTGGCAGTAACGATGGCACGTCCATCGAATCGACTGTTATGGTTATTGTGGATGTGATATGGAAGCGATTGTGTCACACGGTAACACGGTAATGACCAAATCATATGCTCGATGGTGCGTATAACCCCGCTATTCAATAGGATAACCCAGAAGCGTATCTTATTTAACGCTATTGTGCATTCGGAGAGAAGATATGACCGCGTTAAAAATCTTCTAGCTCTTTTTAGTGTCCCGTCAAATATATCTTTCTCTCTGCCCAAATCTTTATTCAATTTTATAAAATTATTAATCTCCAGCTTTCTGGCACGTATTTGCCTTTAAATTTGCTTACGTGTTTTATCGAACGCGAATTCTCTCGCAGTATCAAAATTTACTATTATCGCCGCGATATAAAAATTCGAAAACTTGTGGAGAGCTCTTATTTAGCACTTTGCTGGGAAACGTAGAGTTAAAGTTTAATATAACAGGAATGGGGCACTAAAACTTTTCTTCCGAGAACCAATAAGTAATTAAGTTATATGCAAGTGAATGAAAATAAACAACGTTCCAAGAATCAAACTTTTGAAACCCGGAAAAACAGTATAAAAGATCTCATTCGTTTTTATATCGTTTCAAATGGGCCTTAACAGAGAGAGTAGCTTAATGATTTTATTTATTAAAATATTTTTATTTTGTAAATAATTTAAATCGAAAATTAAAATATCGGAGAAGGGGAGGTCCACAAACGTTTAATGTGTACAAGAAGCACATGTAAAAATTTGAAAGTTCTCGATTACCAAAAAACGTTTCAAACTGCAACTTCAATATTTTTCTTGTTCGTGAGAGATCGAGATAGATTAGTCAGTTCAGTTGATTTACGCGGTAGTTTGCGAAAATTATCGTCAGCCAATTACCATTTAGATGCGTAACAACGCGTATTGACTTCGGTAATCGGTGATTAAACGGCTAAAGAGCTATAAATTATGACAACGCAATAGAATTAGATTATTTCGATCGATGTTCATGCTACGTTTGTGGCTATAAGCGATTCTGATTGGGCGACGCAGGAAGTTATTACATAAATATCTCATTAAGTTGATAAATACGTTAACTATTGCGTTTGTCCGATGTCAATTAGGCTATGATAGCGTACCACTTATAAATTTCAACATAATTAATAACGTGCCAATCACCATTGAATACATTTTCTTTGTGTTTATTTTAATCAATATTACGTATTGCATATATATATATTATATAACACATATAACAAATAACCGAATTCAATTTATAGCGGGAAATTTAATTTTAAGATCAAATGATAATTGCTGCTTTTGGATCCAATAATGAGGACATTATCAAATCATACACACGGTAATTAAAAAAAAATAAAAATTAAATAAATTAAATAAATTAATTAAATGCTGACGATGAAACTGTTGAGGAAAGATTAATATATAATTAAATCATTTTAATAAAGTATTATATCAATTAAAAGAAGACCTTAACAGTGCACATAAAATTAATCAGCCATATAAAATTAATCTATTATCTGGCTTGGCAATTATTTGATGTTTCTGGCTTTTCTTGCATTGCAACTTATATCAAAATTATATTTGAAAGAAATAAATACGCATTTTGTGTGGCTGTACTGTACTTCTTTAAAAAGTTATAAACGGATATAGTTGGCGCATCTTTGAATCCATATGCTTTTTCACGCATTGTAAAATAACACGCGAGCGTTTTCTTTCCATATAAAATAGGATCTACGTTTTCGTGTATGATAATCTTCTATATTTCTAAATCGAAAATGTGCTTATCTCAGTTTTTCTTAGAAATGGAGCAAGTCGGAATATAAATATTTAATTATACAAATGCAAAATTATAAGATAACAAGATTTAATTATACGGGATGATACCATAACGTTCGAGCTTAATCTTCTGAACAACGCTAAAATGTATTAACGATTTTATAAAGTGAAATGAGATAAAATCAACAACGTTTATTTATATTGCGAATATTCTGTAGAGGCAACGTATTTATAGAAAGACGCGCAATAAAATTTATTGAAAAAGTTTCTGGAGCTCTGATGATTTAAAGCATCAAGTAAACTGAGATGAATATAACTCGTTACGGTAATTTATTGCGAAAATTCTGACATTGATTAATGGTCAGTTACCTTCACCACGGCAACGTAACAATTTTCGTTCGGGGAAATGTAAGCGTCATTATCCGAATGCATACCTAATTAATTTCCAAGTGATTATCTCGGTGATCGTTTCGAGTTTGCGCCTGCGGAAAGGAAAAGGTTAGTTGAAAAAGCAGAAATGAGCGGGGCTATATCATCAACGATCATTTTAAAAATTATAAATAAAATTGCATTCTTGTTAAAAAAAAAGCTTATTCGAAATAATATATTTCTGAGTTCTCTTATGATCCACTAAATCGACACACATATATATTGCGAAGAAACGAGTCAATACGTGGCACAAAAATTGTGTGCAATTATTAATATAATTCTATATATGTAATAATAATTAAGTATTTTTAAAGTCCATTATAATTTTCTGCTTAAATACAATTCTTCCTCGCAATGTCTCTTCATTTCGAATTTATTCAACCATGAATGCTTATTGTTTTACAATTTTTTAACTGATGTTTTATTCAAAAGTCTAACTTTAGCGCAGAATTACAATCGCAAAACGCAGCGTGTGTTATCGTGCGCATTTTTATTCTTCTCCTTGAAATGTTAATGCGGCAATATCAATTTATTAACGAACAATACATTACTTGTGCTTGTGCATACGTAAGTGATAAAAAATTATTACATGTGGCTTATATTATCGCAATGAACTTAATTCAAATAGTTCTGCTTGATTTCTATCGTTCAAAAACAACATTTAAAATGTAGAAAGAAACTCTTGTACGATTAAGTAACGGCAAATTATATGTAATATTTATTCACAGCAATAGTATGTTAATAATAAGTAATCTCTCATAAATTGATAAATTTTATTAAAAAATTTATAGAATATCCGATTCTTTTATCACAAACGTACAAAAGTTAGTGAAGATATGGATTAAGTGTTGAAAGGTTCGTAAATTATATTTATTTAACATTACATATATAAAAAATATATCTTTTATTCTCCATCGTTCCAAGTAAAAATTAGTATCTTTATATTTCTAATATATTTTAAAATGTATATAATTTAATATATAATTAAGACATTTAATTATATCGGAATTAATATAAAGAATTAATTACAATAAGTTATAATAAATTATATAAAGAATATATAAACAAAGGAGAGAACCGTTAAAAGAGTTTACGGTTACATAAAAAATATCTTTATTTTATTACTCAAATGAAATATGGAAAAAAGCAGCATCTACACTTTGTGTTTCATGCTTTAATATATTACATATAAGTAGTAGATAATATTTCTCCCGTTTTATTTAATAATTTTTAATTAAAATATAAGGTTGATATATCTGTAGCATACAATTTATTGATTGCGTGCTAAAAATGTCAAAATATCATGGAATGTAATAAATTAAGCTGTTAAAAAGGATAAAAAAATTGATATTATCCTATTCGAATATTTTGAATAAAATTATCAAAAATGTAAAAATTGATTTATTTTTGCACGTTCGATTGCATTCGATGTATACCGTGCACACGGTACATTTCGTCGAGACTAGAGATAAACGAACAGAACATCTAATCTTAATGATCTGCGCCGCTTCGCGACACTTAATTAAAAGGCACAGCATCCGGGGGGGTTGTAATTAATTTCGCCATCTACTCGGCAAAGTGGCTGTCGAATGGAGGAACATGAAAACGGCAAGTGTAATACACAATAGGGTAATTGACTGCGTATATAGTCGCAGTTTAACCTTTCCGGGACCGGAAGTTTAATATATTAGGCGCTGGAGTAGCGTCGTCTTTTTCGTAGTTCAATTCACTGACAAGGAGAAAAATGTTCTAGCACTAAAACTAAAAAGGTCGTTCAAAAAAGGAGCCGGTCTTGCGAATAGATAAAAGCAGCAAAACAACCGCATTGTTTTGGTTTAATTTTCGCGAGAACTTTGTTAATATTATTTCTATCCGCAAAAAAAGATTAAAAGAACTGTGCTGGTGCAATAAAAATTTCAATCTACGAACTTTGCTATTATACAATTATAACAACAAAACGCTATCTCAACAAAATTCTTTACATTGCCTTTTAACATATAATAATGATATGTGAAAAAATTCGAAATAAACATTTCGAACGTTCGACTACAAGTTTAGCAATAAGACGTATATAGACAAACTCTATTTCAGTCGGAGTAACCTCTAGAATAAATCATTATAATGTGATGCTATTAGTTTAACTCAATAATTACAAGAAAATCATGTCCAAAATAAGCTTCGCTAAATTAAAAGGACTTTCTCTTTGGATGCACGTGTCTTCGCGAGAATTTTATCATGGGGTTACTCTAAGCGCTCTAACGATCGGCCCTCGAAGAGTGTCATAAATCACAACATCGGCGGTTTCTGGTTTATCAAATAGCCGAAATACTTGCCGCGATCGGGACAGAATGTATATAGTCGATATATACACGACGGAGGAACGTTGCTCTACCCCGGCATGAAATACGGCCGTGGAAATAACTTTCTTCGCGAGACGGAGGTACGTGCCAAGTCGTACGTCTACCGTAAAATTTATCAAGAGAACAAGCCGCGCGCTCTAATGGGAACATGATTTTTACGAGGCTGTTTTTCATGACGCGCGATCCGCGCGCAACTTGTTACGCCGCGGCGCCGCCCGTTCCGCCTGCAATTACGACGAGCACGACCGCGGAATGTCACACGCGGGGAGTTAGCTTTTTCTCCGTTGCATCCGTTTAAGAAGAAGTTTCACTTACGCGCTCCTATAACGTTAAACGCAAGCGCCATCATCGGGTAGCCGCACTTTTTCGTACGTTCGAACGACAAGCGGCGCGGCGCTCTTAAGCGCGCACGCCGGAAGAGAAACTTCGATTTTAAGTACGCGTCCACGCGAAAAAGAGACTCCGATTTTATCTCTGGAATGATAACGTCGAATAATTGCCAGTTTTACTCGTTACGCGCCATGTGCGTGCCCATGTACGGCGAGCACCAAAGAACGATAATTTTCTTAATGTTATATACCGTTCAAACATGTGTCATTATTCGAGACATATAATATCGTTCAAAATAAGATCGGAGCGAGGCACTTTGGTGCAAGTGCATTATTCGCATTCGAACGAGCATCGTATTAAATTTAGAAGAAATACAAGATGAGAAGTCTGTAAAATGTTTAATTATTACTTGAATCAGGGAAGAGTTTGTCGCAAATTTGCGGATAGTCAGGCTCGTGCAAAGTCAAGTTCCTCGTCTCGACTGATATTTTACAGAAGTCAATTCGATCAACGATCCGATAAATCGTGCAGAAACGAACGAGCCAAAGCGTCGCGACGGCTAATCGCCGCTGCCGCCAGGACATCCTTTGCGTCGACGAGGATAATCGTGAAACCACTTTGTCGAGACGGGACTTTCTCGTGAGAGTTCTTTTGGCTCCGCATTGTGTGTCCGTTTGCCGCGCTATTATACGAAGCACGAGAGTATTTTTCTGCGAAGCAATTTCGAGGGCTAACTCGTCGCATCGCTTTCTCTCGGGGTTCGCAAAATCGAGCCCGCGCATCTCTTCGCAACGCTCCGCGGCGAATCTGCGATTATCGCGTATATCGCCGTGACCGAGCCGACCGTTCGCGATCGCAACAAGTATGCATGACGGCCCGTAACGTTCAATCATACTCGCGGAAGATGCTAGCTTTTATGAGCGGCACGAGTTACGGCGACGAGGAAAGGTTCGTTTGCGTTATAGCCATCGATTATCATATAAGGAAGCAGAAAAGTCGCTACGTTCTTTATGATATTACGTTCGAGTGAACTGACTCTCTGATGTCACGTCAATGTGGAGTATCACTGTACGTTAGTCACTTTGCGTAACTTTCGCGCCTAACGTATCGTGACTTGGAAAAGGGTCTGTCAGTTTGGAGATCGACTCGGAATTCATTAATTCTATATTTGTAGAAAAAATGCGCGATCGACGGGTAGACGTAATGCCACGGGCGTTAATGAGAAAGCAATGTTAGCTAATGTTCGGTAGTTTTTGAAGAATGCACGAAGTGCGGCGGAACAGGTATTGTTCCGTAACATGGTGCAGATGCGCTCAAATAAGCTTAACCGACAACGCAGCTGCATACAATGCAGCTTATACCGACAGTAAATGCAGTTAAATTCGTACACGTTCGCGAGAGAAACCGGATAGCCGTAAATTGGATGACCACCGCGAGACAACGCTGCACGGGATGTTCCCTCTATCGGATAGCCATAAGTTCTTTGATCAATTTAGAATCTCTTTGGCATTTAAATGTCTTCATTTTCTCGCACTGAAATATATCTATCTAAATAATCGCAAACCTCAAATATGCAATTTCTAGTAAGAGAAATGAAATTAAATAACCGACAAGCCGTCTACAAAAGTAAAACAATTAACTAAGGAATAAGATTCTCGTTAAAGTAAAATGAGCTTAAAAATTAAAGGAAGGACTAGTCTTCTTGCGCTTAAAAACTCATCCCCTGTGTATAGAGCTTCCAGTAACTTCCAGTACAGTTATTATTATACTTTGTACACGAAGAACACTATTGACGTGTCAAAAAAAAATTTTTATTTGGGAAAATTCAGCTATCCCGCGTTCATCAATGAATCTATAAATAAAGTGGAGATACAGAAAGAAGATAAGAACGGGCTGGCACTAAATGACGGAAATAGAAATGCCAGCTGAGATCAGATAAAAAAGCATGCAAAGTATATCGAGCTATAGATGTTGAACGCTTGAGCGTAAATATAGTTCTATGGCGTTGCGCAAAAAATTCTAATTAGAAATTTTAATATTTTTTATGGACGTACAGATGCAATCGTCGTTCTCGTTACGTCAATTATCTCGCGTGGAAAATAGGCAGCTCTTCGAGAAAAGAAAAAAGGAAAAGAGATTTGGATTGGAAAAAAAATTTGCTGCTCGCATGCTCTGTAGCGGCTTAATTTTATCAGACGCCTGTTTCCAGCATCGTGTCAGCGACCCCCTCTTTCTCCCTTTCTTTTTCTCTTCGCCACGTTTTTTTTTCTCTTAGCCCGAGGCGCATTCCTAGTAAAAATAAGCGAGTTCCTCCAGCGTGGTTTCTGCAATCGCGAGAGAAGGGAACCTCCGTCGCCACCGCCACCGACGCGACGCCGTCGTCGTCGTCGTCGTTGTCGTCGTCGTTGTCGTCATGCTTTCAATGCGCGCAATACACCGGCTTCAGGATGCGTCCTATACGCGACTGCGAAAGAGAGACGAATAACGGAGGTACCAATACGAGGAAAATCTCGTGTGTAAAGACCACCACAGACCACCATGTGATCAGAAAGCACGATTATAATTCTTTCTCTTTTTCTGCGCGAAACACAATATAAGAGAAAGTTAATATTTTTATCCAAAATATCTAGAATTTTTAAGAAAAATATCGAAACTTATATTTAAAATAATACGAGATATCATGCTTGGTTTTTTCTGATCTTTCAGTGATTTTGTTTCCATTTCTGACGAAAATACATATCTCTATTCTGTCATTAGTATTATTTGCTCTTCTTCTTTCTTTCTCTTTTTCTGCCCGACTAACACAATAGGAAAAACATCTAGAAATTTTAAGAAAAATCTTGAGGTTTATATTTAAAATAGTATGACATCACACATGCTTGTTTTTTTTTTTAATTTTTCAGCGATTTTGTTTCCATTTCCGATGGAAATACATATTTCTATTTTTATCATTAATTTTATTTGCTCTTATCCTTTCTTTATTTTTGCTTCATAGATTAAATGACTACTCGAGGCTAAATTGTGAATGGAAGCTTTTATCTAACAAGAGTGCCAATAACAGCGATAGTTTTGTCAGACGCAATAGTAATAGGCGCAAAGGACGGAGAAAGTACGTTTCATCTCTGTTTCTCTTTCTCTTCCCCTTCACGATGCCCTGTATATGCGCGGCCACGGCACGGATATAGATTAAGTTCTCGATTTGCGACTGAAAAGCGAGCAATAACTGTCAACCGGTCGCGCCGTGAGAGCGCAAGCTCTATGACATTTTCCCGACATCTAACTCTATCTTAATATCGTTGATAAGGAACACGATCTATACAGATGCCGCGTAATTATCTTCCGCAGGAATGACTGATCTACACGCAGTCATTTGAGCTTAGCAAGCTCACGGACCCGAGCTCAATATACTGCGAACGTTCACATACATTTACACACTCGTATATACACTCATACACACACGTTTTTGCAACAACAAACATTTGCGGAAAAGTAAAACCAAAGTAGAACAATATAATTTAAGAATATTGAGAGGACAAAAAATAAAAGCAAGACCCATATACGCGTTCGACATAAATGGAAGGATAATAAAGGCTAAAGTTTTCTTTTTGATTGTATGTCTCTTAATTAAAAAATAAAGTAAGTTATTGTAGGAGTTACTTTGATCACACATGCGGGAGCGATCGTTCCTGATGAGATTCACTGCTGGCGTTTTGTGCACAAAACCAACTCTCTCCTTCATGAGAGCGACAGCGCGCGCGTCGCTCCGATGGAGCTCCGAGCAATATCTCGTTGTAAATTAACAGGCAAGAAGGAAATTGCATGTATAATTACCTACAATTTAATTCAATCCAAAGAGCTTTCTTCCAAATTGCGTTAAATAAACATATTTTGTGTAAAACAAGGAATTACATATGTATTATAAAGCCTGATCTACAATGTGCTCTTTGCTTTCTGTTTTTTGCTCTTAACCTGTTTGCGACTATCCCGTATTTCGCAATTGCGTCGCGTAACGCGATGTTTTTTGTTCTCTGTCGCCTAAGATAAAAATTAACGAACTTCAGAAGAGACAAAAAACATCACGTTACGCGACGGAATTGCAAAATACGGGATAGTCGCAAAGAGGTTAAGAGCAAAAAACAGAAAGCAAAGAGCACATTGTAGATCAGCCTTAAAGCAGTCCCACTACAACCGGGTAATCTTCATTTTATAAGTGGCCGCTTTAGAATATTCATTACTCGCGATGTTTACGGTCATTGTCGTGTTTCTTCGCTCTTTCCTTTTTTTCTCTTCTCGTTTTCTTTCTTGCGATAAGTAACTGAAAGATGCAAACGAGCGCATTGCATAATGATGACGAGTTGCATATAACAATTTGAATTGCATCGCGAAATATTCTGCGCTTTATGCGAGCGCTTTTGTCCGCTAATTAAGAACGGTGTACTCCAATATTCTCATTGTCAGCCTACCACACGCGCAAAGAATGCCGTGTGTGTATTAACGGTTCTAATTGTATAATAAGAGCGAAAACTATGAGAAGAAAAGGTAGAAACAATCGTCGCTCCCGTGTGCGGTCGTGCGCTACAAGGGGAGCATGCAAAAATAAGAAGCAGTTTTAAATTTTATCGGGATTTTCCATCACGCTTCTTTGAAAAGTGTCGCAACTAAAGTTGCTGCGCGCTCTTTCTCCGCGCGCGTTCTGGCGCGCCTGAGAAAAAAAAGAAACGACGTAAGAGCAAAGTTTTGTAATATGACGTCGTTACGCGAACGCGATGCTCGTAAATGAGAAAAATTGTTTGTGAATGTTTTGAATAGAATACGATAATGAAACGTATGAAATGACATTCAGAATTCAATTTTTCAACACTTATTTTCCATCAAGACACGTCTTAGCATGGCTTTGCATCAGAACTTAAACACTCTCCAAGTTTAAAGAGAAGATACTTTTGTGCAAAATGTTGTTTACGTTGCCTGGACTACAGGCGAGAACAATTTTGCTAGAAACAAAAATGTGATTGCAAATACGCACAATCGTATTTTATTGTACAATTTACCTGCCTTGTGATTCAAACCGCCCGATAACATTTTATATAACATTATCTATAAAACGAGTGCAACATGTGTTTGTTTATTTTTATAGTAAACAATATATATGTCAGCAGCAAGTCCATTGAGAAATATACATAAAAGAAATCCTTTTTATTGATATAAAAAACGATGTTTTCATATGCCATCATTTCATGCCTTGAATAGCTCTATTATTGCATTGTCATATACGCCCACTGTAAGGCTAAATATTCCCAAAAAATTATACACACTCTTTTTTACGCAGTTTTTTGTACGTTTTTTTTTACTCAATTCTTTTTACGCGGTTTTTCTAAATGACACGTTTTTTTTGAAAAATGTTTGTAATCTCTCATGTATACATATATATACAAACCTTAATTTTAATTCCTAATAATGAATTAATGAAAATTTATTAATCGGACACGTGTCCCCCTATTTTATCATGTTAAAAGAGCGAGTAACATCCTATACGGACTATGTTTTTCCGTCATTGTCGTATAACGTATAACCATATTTTCAATCATATTTCAGCAGTTCGATTCAACACGCAGATATAGAGGAAGCATATGTCAATCGATAACGTCGAATTAACGTGATCTTACTAAACAAGACATATTAGATTATAATTGATAGGAATGAGACTGACACTCTTTGTAAATTGATAAATAATATTGTCAATCATGATTCGAATATCAATACATTAATCGTTCACTGTTATTCTCTTTGAACTCTGATGTAAGTAGCTCTTAATACAAAATAGTGTGCGCATATTTCTTTCTTTTATAAGATCACAAATCATACACATGGCACATGCACTTTCAATCGAAAAGGGTATTATTTTTTTACGTCATTTCTTCAAATAACACGATTTCTTCTTACGCGGAACGTATACCTACCGCGTAAAAAGAAAGTTAAGTGTATTTCGATTTAAATTTTATCCCAACATTTCGTATGCGTATGTGTAAAAAAAAATATATAAAATATATATAATTTAAAAACTGCAATTAAATTGCGATATACGAAGTTAATAAAACCCTCAAAAGCTACTTCTTACTTGGTTATTAGAAAAAGATATTAAATTGGAGCAATAAAATAATAATATTTTAGAAATCTAAACCTTAAATTAAAGAATGAAGCAAAGAAATTTATAGACTCAAATATTCATAATTATTTTATTGGAGTAATTTATACGTCAAAGTTTTGAAGAGCAATATATATTTTATACGTAAATACTTAAAAATTCGATAAAAAATATTTATCCACACGTGCTTGTCACAAATCTTTCGCGCGACGAATTATAAAACGACAGCTGCACCAGGAATCACCATATACGCGCAATCTCTATTGTCAGTATCTCCATTTTCCGCGCATTCGCCAGGCAGAACGCAAAAAATAAAACCGAAAAAGTGCTGAAGCTCTACTCACCTCGTAGAAGTAAAACGAGTCAATCTTCTCCGTTGTATTGACGTCCGGCAGCGATGTGACGTTGATGTAATCCGGCAAGGGATAGAGCTCGTCGGTGACGTTCCCCAATTCTCCGGCGCTCACCAGATCGAAACCGGCCGTCAGATTCCAATCGTCGGTCCGCGCTTGGTTCGCGTCCCCGGACATGGTCGTTCCGATCGACAATATCCACACGATCTGCCGCTCAGGTTTTTGCTCCGCGTGTTTGCCGTGAAAGGGTCATCGTGTCGTCGGTTAAATGCTGGCCGGCCTCGTGTTTGAGACACTCTCGCAATGACTTGAACTTGTCTTCCGTTAGTTATCCTGAGACACGAAGCACTTAAAAGAGTACAGAGAAATCCGCAACGTCCCGTTTCTGATCTCCCGCGACTCACTCGATGCGCTAGGAATATTTGAAGGAACAATTGAACGATTCAGTTCGAGCATGTTCGAAGCGGGAGGAAAGACGCGTGTATATATTCCCGCGCGGATACCATCGCTGCACGAAACTTAACATTACTTGATTGCGTTCACTGGTGGGCCGAGTTCTTAAGTTCTAAAAAAAAAAAAGAGGATAGTTCATTTCTTTCTGCATGAAGGAGGCATCCAATGGCCGTCCAAGGAAATCCGAACTTTATTTACCTGATATAAAGTAATTGCATTAGATAATAAATAAATTCCGTCTATTTAGACGAAAAAGAATTCAAATAATATTGTAGGTCGTTTTCAATTGTAAATAGTAATTTAACCAGCTTCAACTTTAACTTTACATCAAACATTAATAATGTTTGATGTTTGACATTTTACTTAACTATCTTGTACGTATTTGGTCTAATTAAAGTTTATTTTTTAAGGATAATACATTTTAACACGTTCATATATAAATGACACCAAATTTTCGTAAGAAGATTGTTATTCAATAATATTTTATCGCAGAAAAAAATAAATTGTGAAAGTAAATGCGTTTGGCTTCTAGAAAGTTTTACATGAAATTGAGTGTCATTCATATGTGAATGACGTTAATGCTATGTGTTAAGTCCATGTGTCAAGAGATAGTATAACTTTGAATATTCACAGTTGAAGTTGTAAAGAAAATAAATGTTTACTGATTACGTATAATCTCGTTTTTTAAATAATAATAAAAGCAGTAATTATAAAACAATACAAGTAAAATTGATTATCGAGAGATATTAATTATAAATAATGAAATACACATCATTGTACGAAAAAGCCGAGTGGAAGAAAATCAACCAGAGTGGAAAAATATCAACCAGATATTTTAATTATAGAAATCATACGTAATATATATTACATTTTTAAGAAAATTGAATAATTTATTATTAGAAAATTTGCAATTTGGTAATTATTATTTCTACTATTTAAATAATAATTGTTATAAATATCTAATTAATTATTAAAGAGTCTAAATATTTTCATATATTTTTGTCGAAAGCAATGTAAAAATTAAAAACGCTGCGATAAAAATGTCGATACTTATATAAATACTTATGAAATTCAAATATGTTAGCGCAACTTATAATAATGCAATAAAAGTTAACACAATTTCAGGACATCGCATACACATAATATATTGTGTTGCATTAGATGTCTTTCCGTCTATGTAGCTTCTAAGTAAAAACAAAACCATATTTAACGATCAGCCCAGTTCCTAATCGCGCTGATCGTATCGCGGAAATAGCGGCCAAGAAAAATAGACAAGGAAATCGATACCGCGAAAATTTACGCTCGGATCGCCTCGTTGTGCGCCAAGAGCTGTGTGCGCTACGATATTTTCCGCTCAAGAAATTCGCCGCGCGGAAGAATTACAACTCCGATTTTTGCTTTTCGTTCCGTTTTCGCAGAACGGGATAACTTGACGGGAAATCCGATGTCGCTCGTTTGTACGCCATCGAGGAACGCCGTGGTCAATTTCTCGCTCGCTCACGAACGAACGAACGTTGCGGCTTGTTTTGATCCGGCCCTCTACAAGTTGGCGAATATGCCAACCCCGCCCAATGATACATCTCCTATGATGTCGCGATGAATTACCGCGCGCATATTAGTAGCAACACGAGTTGACAGTTGGACAAACAGCCATTGTGCTAACGGATATTACGCAAAGTCTTCTGTGTCGCGAAGCATCGCTTTGACAGATGGAACATAAATTTCTTCCGGTAATTTTGTCTTTTACCATGAGCAAGCTGATTAAATTGGCCGCAGGACGGTCGTTTGTGTAGTAATACGAACAATTCTCCTGCATTCGCTGTTTGACGTAACAATTTAAATGTTAAATTCTTGTCATTTCTGTAAACGTTATTAGAATGAACTTTATCCTATAAATAATTGCTTTTATAACACTATAATGTGCTTTGCGAAAAGCGCACATTGTAAATTTAATAATAATTTTAATAATAATAATTTAATAATAACGTGCATTGAATTGCTTTTTAACGAGATATACATATAAACAAAATTTTACTCCGCCATTAAGTAATTATTAAATTGTGATACATGTTAAATAACCGTTTGTTTCCATTTTTGTATATCAAATTGTACATTTTTTAACATTTTGTTGTAATACAAGAAATAAATTATTGTTTAAATGCAAGAAATTTTTGAAAAAAAAGAACACATTATAAACTTTATCGTTAATAATATCAATGCTATGTGTTATAAAGAGATTCTTGAAATTTTCATATAAATTAACACTAAATTTAAATTTACATATAAATTTACATATAAAAACAACTGCCATTATATGAGTAAATTAAGATATGTTTGAAAATTGCGTGTATTATAGTCCGGGACGTAGAAGATACGTTCTCCGCGGTGCTATTTAATTTAGTGGTTCGGCCGACTAGCGTGTCATTTCATTTCGAATACGAGAAACTGGTAGACACGTGCGGTTGGCTATTAATTAATTAGGAATTTTTCTCGCGACGTTTCTATTTTATATATTTTCGAAACAGATCTTGAGGGAACATTTGTTTCTAGGTGACTGCTCGTTTGCTTTGATTATCCGCTGGTACTAAATCTTGGCGCGCCATGTGATATATTTCGTGTATTTCCGGGGCACATTAACGCGCACGTTTACGTCGCTCGGTACCTATAATAAAAAGAAAGAAAACCGAAGAGAATTAGAGCTACTCGCATTTTTACAATACTTTAGATCGGAAATAGATTGAAAATGGAGTCTTTCTTATAGGCAAATCTCCTTAAAAGACATCTGCTACATGCTTTAAAATTTTTATCTTTGAATTGTAACTTTATAAATTACATAGAAGAAAATGCCCTATTATATGAGACAGGATCCTAATATGAGATATGTTAAGCTAAAAAGTCCTATATAGGCCTCATCTGTTGAACCCATCATGAAAAAACCCCGCCATCTCATATTAGGATCCTATCTCATAATAGGGCGCTTTCCTCTATTAAAATTTTACAATTTTTTAAAATATAAATGTACATTCATTAAGTTAACAAAATTAGAAGATTTAGATTTCAATTCCAAATCAATTCGAATAATTATAGAATTCTTTTATTCCATTTTATGAATCTTTTGTCTCAAGCAAAATATGGACAACTAATTGGATAACGAACATTGTTAATTAAAATGTTAAAATCATTGTAAAGGCGTTTTTGCATGCAGGGCCAAATTCATTCCGGCTTTTAAATATGAATCATGACATGGTGGCTTTATCAAGCAGAGCAGATTACGTCGCAGGAGACGTTAATATAGCCACTTCTTTTATTTTGTATCGATTTTGTAACAAATCTCTCTACTTTCTCAATGTCTCCGCTCGCTCAAAACGAGTCGATTAATTTTTGGCGTTCAATTACGTTTCGCGTAAACAATCGAGCGTTGTTATAAACAAACTGTTGTCTCCAAGTTGATGGTTAATTTCAATATATGAACGTGCTGCGCGGATATTCGTCATACCTTTGTCGAGCGCATCGACATATAATAGCAATCACGCCGACGAAGCAACTTTTGAGAAGTTCTGAAATGTAAATCGAAAACCGTTCGCGTTTCCCGACACGAATGGAACAGGGAGTTTGCCCGTTACGCGCTTCACTAACCGAGGGGGGTAGTGAAGCGCGTAACGAGCAAAGGATTACTACTCTCCCGGGACCAAAAATAATTTCTTGAACGCGGCCTGTATCAGATTGTTCCTCCTCTTCCCCTTGTATCATCCCTAGGATGAAAGTTTGGCCCGCGATTGTTTTCACATCACGAAAATAGAATTATTATTATTTATGTTAGCATGTGCAAACGTTCGTTAATAATTTTTACGCATGCTGCTAATTTACAAGAACATTCGATGCAATTGGAAACATACGATGATTATTACTAATTAATTAAAGAATATATTAATTAAAAAACGAAACAACTGCATAAATTTTTGTCGATGCTCGTATATGGATCGTAACGGAAGACTCGTAGACTGACGGAGTGAATATCATCGGAAATCTAACTGAGAAATATTTTATTGTATTTGGTAAAAATTTCACTCATTATTGTGTTTCTTTTAACCCTTGTGCGATATTGATAAATGTCGTATTTATAGAGCAAGGATAATATAATTGAAAATGTACATAATTTGTTTTCGATGATGTTATACTTTTAGCAACGATAAAAAATAGATATAAAAACTAATAAATATATTGTTCGTTGCGATTTATTTGTAATTAATACAAGAATAGTGTGGATATATACTTGAAACGTATCATATGTCTTGTGAAATATAAATAAGAATAAATAAAACAGATTTGAAAGGAAGAAAAAATAAGATTTAAGAATACGCACTTGTAAAGTTATAAAAAGCTATTGTATGTGCTATTAATATTACAATTAATATATCTATATCATCACGAGTTATAACTAAACAGTGGGAAGATAGAGTCTTGGTAAAAACGACTTATATTTTAGACTAGATATATCATCACGTTGAGTTGTTACAAACATAAATATAGAGATCAATTTTAGATGTTTGTCGAGATCTAAACTCCCAGAAAACTATACCGATTGCAATTTCCATCTTCCATGTGCTATAACAGTGTGTTCAGCGAAAGATTCTAGTTTTATTCGTTTCATGTTCAACACGTTAAGCCTACTACGTTTCATCAAACATAATTTCGCTTACCCGCATTGTATCTAATATCAAAGTTAAATACGCGAGCAGCATATACATATATGTATGACACGTCAATTTGATACTAACAATAAGTAACTTTGACACACTGTATTTCTACATATTTAAACACAGCTGGAGTATCTTAAAGTTAAAATACTGTCCTATAAAAAAATCGTGATAATAGAGTTTATTTTTCTGCAAGAGATTTATATATATGATAATTTGACATTAGATGCAACATAATAGAAAAAAGCTCTATGTAATTTATAGCAATAAATTAACTAATTATGTTAATATATATATTTGTATAAAATCTGTATGTATGTGTTGATTACACGTAAACCAAATATATAAGTATCTTTTCTATAAATTAAATTTAATATCAAATCTTATAATATTAAACCTAATATCACATAAAAGAAATCCATAAGCCCTTAAAACATGATTAACAAGTGACGAATTTTATTGATACATTCCAACAAAATAGGATTAACATCCACCAAGCAAAGCTTGATACTCGAGCATATATGCATGTTCTAAGTAGCTAAACGAATCAACGATTCACGTGAAACACAATTATTCGTTTAACATTGTGAGATTGGGAGATCTTCTCAGGAAAAATTTTCTGCCTCGACATTTTACTGCACAGGTATTCATGCTACTCTGTTTTGCAAGAAAGAAAGGCGAAGAAAATATTTCTAGTGACTTATTTTTCAACAAAATTGCGTCTTGTGACATTATTGTTGGAAAAAGAATGGACATGCAACGCTGCTCGAATGCCGTGATGCGCAAACGCTTCTGATGCTGACGTGAATTTTTAGGACCGGTTGTACTGTTCTCTCCCGCGGAATACGGGCAATATTTTTCGCAGGGTTCATTGAAACAGTCGCTTTATCTTTAGCCGAATTTACTAACGCATCTAGTTGTTCGCGATTTATCTTTGTTTTCACACGAGTGTGTACATAAAAATATTTTATGTGTCATCAACAGTACTACCTTTAAAAAAAATAAAATACATTTTTGAATATATATGTTTTGATTTCAAAATAGATATTTTAAAACCACGAAAAAATATGGAAAGTAAAGCTAGGATTAATAAAGCTACGATTAATTGTTACGTACTTATCTCAGAATATTATAAACTCTCTTGTATACGATTATATAACTTCTGAAATTATTTTAGTATGTAATTGTGTTATTTTTTACACTATTTATTTGCTGTAATTAAATTTATATATAATAATTAATATCTGTGTGTGTAATACTATATTTGCATTATTTTTACCCAAATAAAATTTTAAGACATCCAGTTATTTTATTATCTTTTTAGAGCTTATTTTACGATTCAATTGTCTTTAATTGTCAAATTCAGAAAAAATTTAATTAACTAAATCTCAGGTTGTTCTTTTTTGTTTTTAATGTGAATCTAATATATATCATCGATTTTAATACGCTTGCTCCAGATTATGTAAAAAGAAAAAAATTTTTCACGAAAATGTTGCTACACATTTCTTCTTAATTTTGCATTTTTCAAACTCAATTATATCAAAAAGGATTTATTTAAAAAAATTGTTTGTTACATACAAGAGTCAAAAATTAATATTCAAGTATATCTATAATTTTATTCCTTTCAGAAAATTCCAAGAAATAGAGAATGTCGGGTGATATGTAGAAAGTGTATATTCTATTCTTTATTATTTTTAAATAGAAAAGTATATATTCTATTAAAATAGAGAAGTGTATGTTTTACTTTCTGTTACTATTATTAGCGCGGTAATTACAGCAGAAAATAGTCTTGATCATATTGCATTTTTAGTTAAGTAACCTATCGGTGTACTCGAAGACTTGCTCTCTGAAGCTCTTTTGAGATACCGGATATATCGAAGGAGTAACTCACCGCGCGAATCCGAAGTGTCCGGGCTTTTTCTAATCGCTGCAAGTAAAGGATGTTACAAGGTATTACGAGCTGTTGATTCTAAAAAGATAATATTGACGATGGATGGTTTCTCTTTGATCTCCCGTGTAGCGACGCAATTGCATAACTTACAATATACACACGATCTATATGTTCAAAGGGACGCACGACATCGATGGCAAAGGACCAATAACATAATGCAGTCGTTAATTGAAGCAATTTACGGAGATATTATTATTGGAAGCTCAAAGCGAAGGATGACCGCGTTTTTCATAATTTTTCTTCTCTTTCTTTTTAATTCCTTAACGTGCCGCACTTCTTTTCTTTAATTGCGACATGACTTGCGATTATTTGCAAAAGAAAATCACTTAAAGTATTATTACGTAGAAAGTAAATGGGGATACCGGATTTCAGATTAAAAGACAAACAAAAACGTGAAAAATGAAACAGAGACGGCGTTCTGTAAGACTGTTGCATGTCAATCAAGAATTAATATCGCTTTCTTTTAATTTTGCACTTTGATTTTCGATGTCTTTGGTAATGTAAAATCTCTAATGTAAAAGAGATACACATTTGATAAACAAAAATATTGTCCTCGTGATGTAAAAATTTCTATAGTTATTTCGAATCGTAAATTTATTGCATTGAGACAAGAATGAAGACAAAAGAGGAGTACCGTCACTCACCTCTTTTGTTCTAAAAAAAATATACACTTGTAAAGCAAACTTGGACACCATGCAGACTTTAAAATTAAATTGCTCTCTCTATGGATTTGTTATTCCTCTTTTGTTTTCAGTCTGAATTTACGACCGATTTCAAAATCTATCATCGACACTTTAAAACCAATGATAAATTCAGATTGCAAACAAAAGAGAATCTGAGAGAATGAATTGCACGTCTCTATGAATTTGTAATATGAATTGTAATTGGTAAAACAACTAGATTACGTACGCAAAATTAGGGAGAAAAATAACTAATGTCCTAAAAATTTCTCTTAGATAAAAGTAATACAAGAAGGTATTAATTATTTTATTTAATTGATTAGAAGTTAAAAGTTAAAACCAATTATTGCAAAAATAATTTTTTTACGGACAAAGTAATATTGGATAATTGAACAAAGATATTAGAGGTTTAATGTAATTAGCTCTTTAATTCATAATATTGTATTAATATATTTCCAGATTTCAATTATCAATGAATAAGATTAATTATAATTACTAATTAATTATCAATTTTTGTTTTAATAGGGGTTTACTGTAATAAAATTAATTTGTTCTTCAAATCTGGCATTCTAGTTGATATATAAAAAAGATATATGTATTTCTTTTTATTTTTAAATAATAAAGTATGTATATTTATTTAAAAAAATATATATATATAAATATATATATTTACAGTGAAATTATATCTAATGAGAATAAAATACCTGTTGACGATAGTATTAGTCTTACATTTTATCGTAATACATTAACTTTACTTCCGTTACCGCACTGATCCTAATCGTCCGGAAAGTAGCGTTACGATCGAAAAGCGAGGCATTCGCCCTCATGAGGGAGAAAAGAAGCCCTTACGCAAAATACTGGTGAAGAATGATCTCACGGGCATTAACAGTATCTCAATATCATTCCGTCACAAGTTACATTGTTTCCTCCAAATTTATCTTAGCGAAGATGCTCACGAAAAATCGACCGGCGCATTAGATAGATTCGCCTCAGTGCGAATCATGGGAAAATTTATCCATCGCGATAAATGTCCGTGGGAGAGATGTGGATCATACCTGAGGAAAAAACCCGTTTCTCTCCCGCTAAACGTAAAAAACACTGTCTGTCGATCTCGATCTATTTCGCAGCACATGTACACGAAACGAACGACCGGCGATATCAAATCGCTTTCTCGAGCGATCTCGATCGATGGATCCGAGCATCGATGTAGTTTCTTTCTGAAAATCAGTTTTCAACGCTGTTCCGAGGGGCATCCTACTGACGATTACGCAGCTCGTGTTTCATACGTTTATTTTGTTCTTCAGTCTCATTGGTCTCAAACTTGCATTTCGTCACGTATCGTATTCGGACAAACGGATAGGTAAAAGGGTAGAAATGGACCAACGGAGAGAATGCGAGTAAAGACACACTAGCTCGTACGACGCGCGGAACGCGACTGAACTGAAGGCGCGTCCAACCAAGCGCCGGGCCGAGAGAAGGAATCACCGGTCCCGACGCGGACGCGGCGTCGTGTTCGCACGCGCCCACGCTCGCGCACGTGTCGAGAGACTCGCAAATTTACCCCCGGACAATAAAACAATATACACCTCCGTAAGGTATTAATAATACGACATGACATTAGCTTTTAACGATTACGAAGCTTGCTGATTAAGAGAAAATGGGTTAAAGAGGGAGAGGGAGAGAGAGAGAGAGAGAGAGAGAGAGAGGGGGAGAAAATTTATACACAAAATTAACGTAAAATTTTCCAATAAAATTATTTCCATTCAAGCAAATTTAATTATTTAAAAGCAATGCAATACAATGGTAAACCAGCGTTAGAATAAAAAGTTATTCTAATTTTGTATTAAATAAAGTATATAAATGCATGATATTTAATCTCTGATTTTAAAAGTATTGTAAGAAAATATTGTAAGATTTATAATTAGCCCAGTATCTTGATAATTTCTGTCAATAAATTTAACATTGTCTCTCAGATCCTATATTTTTCAGACCCTATCTTATAATTTTCAGATTATGTATACTTTCTTTAACATTCTGAGACCGCTAACATTATATTTTAATTGCTTTAACCATATTGATATTAAGAAGAAATCGACTATAATACAAGAATATACTATGCGTATACATATATATATATATATATATATATATATATATATATAGCGTTTTTTACATATTTTTAAATAAAATTTTTCTTGGAGCAAATAGCTACGTAAATTCTTATATTCATTATTTTAAACAATAATCGAAATTATTAGAAACGTATCACATTTGCATTACACTTATTCAAATTGCAATAACGAGACGTATAAACGATCATGCGTATGAACAGTTGGTTGTTTCCGGGACATTGGGCTTGAATAGGTTACAAGAATAATCCTCGATAATCCGTGAAGTTAATTAACGCTAAACGAGATTTCGCGATATCGGGTGGGAGTTAAAATCATTGAAATTGATTGCAACTGATCGAAATTGACTGGAATTAAAGCAATAAACTAATCGTAATTGAGAGAAATAACGATAAACTCAATAAAATCCGACCACTTGTTGGCGTAACAAGTATATTTATTCAGAAACGGCAAATATGCCGATACACGCGTACACGCATGTTCGTCAGTGTTTGCTATATAAATATTTCAATTAAACAGCTCCAATAAACAAATATTTGAGTTACTAAAAAATGTTGCAGACTGTCTGTAGAAATTATAGAAAGTCCATTATTATATACAGAATTTCCGGTACTAATTATTTCTTCTCGCTTCTTTTCACTTTCATTTGTTTCAGTTTAATATTATATAATTGTGCTTCACATAATATGTATTGATCTTTTCAAAATTTATTATTGATAAATATATAGGAAAATTTTGCAATTTAAATACAATTAATTTGACCGATTTGATATATTTTGCATTGCTTCTTGATTTGCATCAATTATTGCCTAGCATAGAAAATGAAATAATTTTTACTTGACCTTTATGGGGTTTTAATTAACGCGAGATAACAAAATTATAATACTCTATCATTATACTTATTTAACAATTTGAAATGTCAATGGATTCTTCGTTTTAATATTAGGTCAAAAGTGTACAACAAACTTGTTGTTTAAGTTTAGCTTGCTTTATTTATTGGCATTAAGTTCTCATGCAACTATAGATACGTCACTAAATTTGCACAAAATTCTCGTAATCCCCATCGAGTAAACATCGATGTAGTTTTTAATTAAGTATATTATTCCATTTTACAATTATTCCATTTTTTTGATGAAGTAAGTAGCATTTGTTTCAAATTCCATATAATTCTGTGGCAGTTTGTTAGGCGCAGTGCGATAAAATATTATTTTTTGGCCATCGCTAATGATACAAAGGCACTTATTTTTGCACATGCATTTTCTGTATACATTTTATTTTGCATTACTAAAAAGTATAGATATATAATAACAATAATAAAATTTGGCTGTTTATGAAAATAACACAAATAATAGAAATATACCTTCTACGATCGGGCTGGATTTTTGTGCATATTAATAACATTTTTACGTATACATTTCTTTGCAATTCATTTTAGCAATACATTTTTTACAGTTTGTTTCTAAAAGATGCTTATTTAGCATATATCATGATTATTAAATTAATTATTAATTTAATTACGTGTACTATTGCGGCTTTAGCTTGAGACTGTGTTTCAAGACCGATTATTCGACGCGCAATTTGCTGAGCTAAAAAAAATGTATATCGATAAGAAGGTAATATTTCTATTATTTGTGATGTAATATTTAAAAAATAGACTATATAAGGCTGCTGAGTCGTTAAATTTAAGTGTAGTTACAGCAGCTATATTTTTCAGATAAAATGTAATCATTTTCTTCCACTGCTCTTCGAATCAAACTTAGGAAAATTATAATAATCTATAGCATTTATTATCTCGCAGGGGATTAATATATATTATTCCGCAAGGTTTTTAATCTAGATTTCTTTTTTTTTTTGGTACATCGTAAATGAAGACCGTAATCTTAAATTCTGGCCACGCGAACGGCATGGTATTACGGTGCATGTTTCGGCGCGTAATATGTGCAACCCGCATTTCGCCGCGTATATGCACGGAAGGTGTGTCATTAAAATTTTGTATTGCAACATCTATATATTCCAAGTGCATCCGAATGTAGCGAATGCACTTATCGGAACGGAAGTTACGCCTGCCCTGTTTCGACAAAAGAAGTCGATAATGATGTGCTCGACGCGGCGAAAAGGCGCCCTTTATTGTCATTCGTTCCAATGCGTCACGATGCGTATCAGGAATATTGAGCAGTACGCAGTAGAAATTGTAAGACTTACTCCACGGTACAAATTAAGTGAATCACGTAATTCTTTAAATATATATATATACTGTGTAATTCTTGCGTGTCGCCTCGCCCATCGGATCATATTAAAGCAATCTTTTACTCATGATTTTCAATGTGACATCAATACCGGAAAAATACCCCTCTTCATCTTTGTCCACTAAGTCGGAGAAGTTTTTTGTCAGATACTCTTCGTATCCCGCTTTTGTTGCTGATTGTTGCGAAAATATCGATGTGAACACCGAGACTGTCGTCGGGATGCCGTACATAGGTCCAATAAGGTCTCTATTATAGGGTGAGATTTACTAACAATAAGTTACACGAGATACTGATAAATAAATGTAAAATTGATAGAAATTAAGTATAAGAAATTAAAAATTAATTTGCGTATCAATGATGCCAACTTGTCGATATGATAAATATAAATATTTTATAATATTAAACTTTATAGTACTTTATCAATATATAATTACAACGAAAAATTATAATTTGCATTATTTAGATATAAAACTCTTCACAAAACCTACTTTGAAAAGATTTATGTAGCCTTGTTTAAGAACTTCAAATTATGAAATCATAAAGTATCGATAACTTATTGCATATTTATCATGAGCGAGATAATGTTTTAACGTAAGTCATACCTGATTTTCAGCATATGTTTGCCTAATCCGTATCCTCGATAATCGGGATGTGTGCTAAGCCCATGAGCATATAGATACTTGTCAAATCCAAAACGTTTGTACAGCACTTTCTTCTTTGCATTAGATATGATTTCCAACGTCTTTTTGCATTTCTCTGACTTAAACTGTAACGAGTGTCAATTCGAAGTTCTTAGTTACGTACATATATATATATATATATATATATATATATATATGTACCGTTACAATACAGTACTTAATAATGTATAATAAAATAAAAAACAAAAAAATGATTATACTGCTATATAGGTACTGCGCACGCAAGTATTCTCTGCTTTTGCTTTACGTCACTTCGCATTTACGAAAGGTTTCATAGGAATGCTCTAATATACTTTCAGACAGCGAGAAAACTTGTAATTATGTTACTATATATAATATTATAATTTTATAAACACTGTAATAAAATTTGCTTCTCAGCAAACACCAAGTAACACGCACTTTACATGCTAATTTCTTACTCAACAACGTAAATGCAATACACGTTGTAAGATGTATATGTTACTTGATGTTTGTGCTTGGTTGTATGATAGAGTAAAGTGGTAATTCGAACAGAACAATCAAGTTTATTGACGAAGCTTAATCTCACCTGGTAATGGGAAATGCTACCTTTCTGACTGTTAACTTCAACACCCAGAACATTTATAGCGACGATTATAGGTTTCCCACCATCGGGATTGTCGATGAATGCGGCTATGGATATGCCTTGTGCGAGTGATAAGCGCCATAACGCGCTTATGTCTTGTACAAATAAAGGATCGTTTTTCGCATCTGTAAATGAGATGGACCAAAAAGTAATACAAAGCAATCGCAATGCGGATCATGATAAATCATGATAAATTAAAGACAATGTGTTGTCGGATAAAGATTATTCTAAAAAAAATAATATAATCTTTCCGATATCTTCTTTTACTTTTTCCTTTATCTTAAATCCGCGAACGATGAAAAAGCTATATCAATCGGAAATGTGATAAAACTTACTTAAACACTGGCAGATCGGTTCATCGGCTAAGAAGTGTGTGCACATATATTGAATCGCATCCTCGTATCGGTCCTCGGGAATTTCCTGAATCGTGAACTTGATCGACAACTTTTCATCTTTATCCATCATTTCAATTAATTGCCAGACTTTAGGTGGCTGGCCCGACGGTCTGATGCGCGGCATTTTCTCTATCACCTTCTATAGATCTGCTCCGATTGAAGTGCTTAGCTTCTTATATGTTATTCTAATGTTCGCGCTCGTGTCAAATAACACTTGCGCAAACGTCACAAAACTGTATGATTCTCATTATTAAGTATGTCACGATCTCTACCAGTTGTTCACCAGACGTTGTCACCATTGTCGATTTTTTTTTATATAGCCTTTGTTTTATTATCTACTATAACATACTCGTTTTGATATTCATGATTGACATCTTGTGATATTATACGAAAACATGTTTATCATTTTTCTATTTCATTACGTGCGTTTTTTGCATTTGCAGCTTTATTTCCAAAATATTGTATATATGCTTTCAGTACGTAATTCTGATGCAATAATAATTAATTTGTCAAATAATGATTATTGTTTAAAATGGAAAAAAAACAAGTAATCTAACAATTTAAATATGGATAAATATTAACACCAAAACTAAACCATATATTATCTTATACTGTGGCATATTATATACCTGTATGGTTGGGTAATATATATAACACTTTGCAACACTTTTGTATTTCTTTCTTTTTAATAGTAAACAATCAAAATATTTTATTAAAATCATATATAAATAACAGATAAAAGAAGGAAAATAAAAACCTGCAAAGGTCTTCAAAGAGAAAAAAAAGTAGAAAAAAAATTATTTTTTTATTAAGTGTGGCATATTCCCCCAGTTACCCTACATTACTTATCGAGAAGTCGATCAAACTACATTATTTTGGCATCTTTTATGTAATCCATATAATAGATTTTTCAAAATCTTCGATAAATTTCTGTTTTCTTTAATTCTTTTTCTACAGTTATTTCGAGCTTCTTTACCTTAAGCACGTTGATTAATAAATACATTTAAAAAAACTTTTTCTCATTTTACTCATTTTATCTCATTGATCAGTGAGCAAACTGTCAGAGTCTATATATTAAATTGCATAATATTGAATAATATTACGGATACGAGGATAAAATATTTTTTTACGTACAAGTTAGACAATGTAGAATTTCCTCTGTTTGTAGATAAAACAATGCAATTTAGCATTGTCCCATATGTTATGTAAATTTTTACGTTATTTTTCGCCAATTTATATATTAACACTTGGATTAGCCAATAAAATCATGGAAATAATGTGCAAAAATAATGCTCGCTGCTAAGTTTTGAACGGCGTGAATGTATTTTCGTTTCAGCCAGAACCCGTCCAGTGGCGCCTCACAAAATGTGCACCTTAAACTACGTAGTCACGGATATTTCCGATGATAACTGTTCCGGTGATACCGACAATGATTTAGGCTGTGGTACTGTGGTCCGATTCACGCTCACGGCGCTGAAAACATCGCTTTATCTCGTTTGATATTCGATATTCAACGAAGACAGAATGCTGCTTACAACGCTGTGAGCGTGAATCGGATCGCAGCCTTAGTAAAGCGATTTTTTTGCGCGACTTCTTTTTAATAAATACGAATATTGAGAATTAAAAATTATTTATTTATTGCGCAATTTATGCGCAAATGTTAATTTGACTAGAATAAATCTTATATATCGCCCATTAAATTTTTTATCCGTTTAAATGTAATTTATCAAACAAATAGAAATTAAAAACGCGGAACGGATTGCCACGTATATTGCACGCGTAATTCTTAATTAGAAAGAACGTAATATATTATAGAATATAATAAAATTATACCATAAACAGAATTATAATTTTTATATATCAAAAGACACGGTAGTGTCTCGCGCCAAGTACACGCGGAGCGAGACCGACCGTGACTTTTTTACGCGACGCGACGATTTGCGAATACTCGAGATGTTGAGATCTCGCATATAACGAGTGAACGGATCAAGTTTTAAGTAGGCTTGATATGCGATGTCTAGGTGTTCCAGGTTGCCGATGACAATGTCTAGATAGTGAGCTCCGTAGTTTTCGGTGTCTACGGTGTATTAATACCTTGAATTCGATGTCTATAAGGTGTCCCAGGTTGCCGATGACGAGGTCCGCATAGTGCGCTCCGTAGTTTCGGTGTCTACGTGTATTAATACCTTGAAATTGATGTCTAGGTGTCTCAGGTTGCTGATGACGAAATAATTTTGGTTCGTTGATTTCAGTTCATTACAAAGACCTGGGAATTCTCCCGCGCAAAATCTAGACAACTTCGAGCAGCTGCAGCGAGTATTTTTTCTACTATAAAAAATTTTTTTCTTGTACATTTGATCGTCAACATTATCATGTATTTTATTAGGATTCAATAAATACTCTCAGTTCTTTATAAAAAATTTATATAAAAAAAAGGGGTCAAAGATACGAGTCTCCCCCTTTTAACGATTCTTTTCAAAATTACATGAAAATGGAAAAAATGGGAGAAAAAGTATAAATAAAATATGTGTTAAATGTTTAAAATAATTTATTATTTTTAAAAAGCACAACAGTATTAGTACATACTTGCAAAAAATTTATTTTACGACTTATTTTCCTGAAATCTAATCCTGTCGTAAAACGGATCTTACCTGTATATGTATATGTACATGTATGTATGTATGTATATAAACACTTGTTCTTTTACGCTAGTAAGTAACGATCAAAATTGTCAAGAAAGAAAAGAAGAATGAAAAGAAAAAGGAACGATGTTGTAAGATGATTACATAAATCGAGGAAAAGCTGCGGCTGTTTAGTGTAATACATGCAAATTTCTCTATCTTTTTTAGTTTTAATTTAAACTAAATAATTAACAAAATGTTCGTTTGTCTCCTTAAATAAATTTTTTAAACTGAATTTTGACTAGAAGATAAGTTGCTAATAAAAGATAATTAAGATCTTTAATCTTAAGTAGTTCAAAAACATTATTTATATATTTATTAAAAAATTTTATTTTTGTTCATTTTGTTTACAATACAAAGTTATTTATTTCTACATGTATACATTGTTTTTCGTGACAATTCATTTAAAAAAACCGAAGTAATACTTGACCATATTTTACAAAATAGGAAATGAAGCAGTGAATAGATGATTTTACATGCGTTTCGAAAAATGGAGTCGTAGCAATTTTATTTTCAAATAAAATGTGATTACTTTCTCTCATTGCTTTTTATATCAAACTTAAAATTAACAATCTACCATTTGTTCCCTTTTATACATTATTCCGTAAAATTTTTTCGACGTATTAAGTATGTGCAACCTGTATTTTGTCGTGCATACACGAGGTATGTCATTAAAATTTTATAATACCTATTTCGAGTGCGTCAGTATATGTTGCAGATGCATGTTTATCGGAACGGAAGGTATGCCTGCTTATACATTTCGATAAGAACCCGATAATAATACGCCGAAAAGATACCATTAATTGTCATTTGTTTTAACGCATCACGGTAATGTTGAGAAATATAATTGAACCGTACGCAATAGAAAATTACTCCAGATTACGAAGTTAAATAATTTTCATAATTTTTTGTTAATGTCTCTTCCCGGACTATATAAATTAAGGCAACCTTTTACCCATAATTTTAAATTCCTTAGAATTAATACCGGGAAAATACTCCTTCCCGTTCTTGTCCACCAAATCGGTAAAGTTCTTTTTCGAGAATTCTTCGAATCCCGCACCTGCCGCTGACTTCTGCGAAATTATCGATGTGAACGCAGTGGATGTCGCTGGGACTCCGTACATAGGTCCAATACGATCTCTGGATCAAGATTTAAGTTGTTACGTGAGATATTGATAAATAAATGAATGTGATATTAATGTGATAAATATTGAATTAATAGATATTTAATATAAGAAATGATAAGTAGTTCGCGTATTAATGATATATTAACGAGGCCAATTTGTTAGTAAGACCTTGATCTATATGGAATTTGTTAAATTCTATATATATTCTTAAAAATATTAACTGTAACTTTTAATATTTTGTCATAATATTAAATGTACAATTATAACGTTAAGAAAGTTAAGAAAGATTAAGTCTGATAGATAATCTGCATCATTCAAATACAAAACTTAAAAAAAAAAAAAAGAGAAGCTCTATATACTTTGTTTTGAAAAGATTTTATGTAATCTTAAAGAACTTTGGATTATGGAATGGCAAAAAATCGATAACTTACTGAATTGTTCAATTTTCTGTGAACTAATATTTTAACACAAGACATACCTGATTTTCAGAATATCTTTGCCTAATCCGTATCCTCGGTAATCGGGGTCTACGCTAAGCCCAATAGCATACAGATACTTGTCAACTCCGTAACGTTCGTATACCACCTTCGTTGCACTACCAATGATGTCGAACGTATTTTTGCATTTCTCTGACTTAAACTGTAACAATTATCAATGCCAACTTATTGTTAATTATATACGTTGCGATAATAGTGTTTGATAACACATACAAAGAAAACAAAAAGGCTTTTTGACACGATAGGTGCGCGGAGTGCGCTATTAGCGCTACTTTGTATCAGTCTATCTTTGTCGCTCATTAGATGTTAAAACAAAGATAAAATAGCAATAGCGCATTAACGCTAATAGCGCGCTCCGCAAACGCATATAATAACGACAAAAGGCGAAGGACGCCAATAAGAGGATCAAAACACTTGACGATCAATACAATACTGACATAAATATTTATATACTGATGTTGGTGGACTTATGTTTATGACACTATTGCTGTGACAAAGCTTATAGTTCTAATATAATATTATTATTATATTAATTACATTCTAATTGTATAATTACATTATTATACAAAATTATGTATTTACTATAATTATATTATATCCACTTATATATAAACACTCAAAATAAAGCTTTCACGCAAAGAATGGACTCGAACAGAGCAATCAAATTTACAAAACTTAATAGAACTCACCTCGTAACCGGAAATGCTATCCTTCTCACTTTTACTATCAATACCCAGAGCGTTCATACCGGCGATTATGGGTTTCCCACCGTCAGGATTGTCGGTGAATGCGGCTATGGATATGCCTTCCGCGAGTAATAAGCGCCAGATCGTGCTTATATCTCGTACAAATACGGGGTCATCTTTCGCATCTGTAAATAAAATAGATCAAAAAGTGACAAAAAAAAAACAGTTGCAGCGCATGATTACAAAAAATATTCATTTCTCTTCGGCCTCGTTAGAAATTATTCTAAAACGAAAAGTAGTCCTTGCGAGATCTTTTTTTATTTTTTCCAATCGTAACTTTTTTTATCATAAATCCGCGAACGGTGAATAAGATCGATATTAAAAGATACGTTATCGAACAATTGGTGACATTGCACTTACTCAAACAGTGGCAGGTCGGTTCGTCGGCTAAGAAATGCGTGCACATGTGTCGTACCGCGTCTTCGTACCGGTCCTCAGGAATTTCCTGAATCGTAAATTTCATCGGTTTCCCATCCTTATCCATCTTCTCGACCAATTTCCAAACTTTGGGTGACTGATTCGACGGTCTGATGCGCGGCATTTTATCTATCTTCTTCTGTAAATCTGCTCCGATGGGTTCGAGGCTCACCTTCTGCGTATAAAATCGTGTTAAATGATATTTTGTCCAAACGTTCTGGAAACGTAGACTTTTCAACATTATTATGAGCTGATTTGTGCCCGTTGTTCACCAGACGACTACCGTCGATCGAATGATCTGTTTATCAACTATAACATATTGCGCTGACTGAACGCTACTGAATAACGGATGTAACGTGCTATCGCAATAATGAAAATATGTTATCATCTTTTCTGTCTATCTCATTTGTACATATGCGTTTTTTTTCTGCATTCGCCTTATCTGTTTTGTGGATGTGTTCTTAGCAGATAGTTTTCGTGCGATAGCTGCAATTTTATAACATTATTGTTGTTCAAAATGGTGCGAAATATGAGATAAACTATAACATTTTAAGTGTGAATAGTACAAATTAAAAAAGCTACCATAATAGTAAAAAAATATAAAACAAAAGCAATTTTATTTGCATCTTAAAAAATCTTATTTAAATATTATCACTTATTTAAATATTATTTAAAAACATTGTATATTTATTTTAGAAATATAATAAACTTTCAAATAAATAATAATACTAATCACGAGATTGTAATTTATAAATAAATAGTAAAATGATAAAGATATATGCCGCACGAAATTGCAATATATTTAAAATTTTTAAAAGTTTGCTTTTGTATTAATATTTTATATTATATAGTCGTACTATAATAAAAAATAGTAATACATACGTTTCTCTTGGAATAGTTAACTCATATTAATCGAATGACAAATACTTGATGGTGCTAAAACATTTATCTACTCGTTATCACAGCGTGCACGTGCCGTTCTCCACTCCTTTTCTTCAGATTAACATTATCGAGTATTTATGTAACATGTTTGGTACAGATGTACGTATAATATGTGCTGCTAATTTTGTAATAAAATTATAAGCTTAATACTTAGTCACGCTATTACAACATACGCGATAATTTCTATAATTAGAGCAACCTATTTCTAAAATTTTCGAGGAGAAGATAGAAAAAAATATGCCTTAGAATTATGTTAAATAGTTTGCCGAAAAGATAAAATAATTTTAACTTTTCTGCTTCCATTTTTTTTCCTGTTATTCGTATCGAATATATATAATATACATTTTAGATTAATTTTTATATCTCGATCCTATTGCCACGTTTTAGTATTAAAAATATTTTTTTTACTTCTTTATTGTTTTATTGGAATTTTTGGGGGAATTTGGTAATCATCAACTAAAAATTAGAAAAATTTTGGCACCGGTTTCAAGAAAATTGATCCATTAATAAAAAATTATCCATTAATGAAAAATTAAACTTATCTTCCAAAAATTTAAAAAATTTTGGTATTGGGTTCAAGAAAAGCGGTCAATTAATACTTATTATTTCTCGAAATTTGAATAATTTTTAAACCGGTTTCCAAAAAATTGATAACAAAAAATTATCTATAAAAAAAATTTAACTTGATATCTCAAAGTTTGCTGAAATTGAAGCAATCACGTACATTTCTTTTAACAGAAATCGGAAACCCCTTTACTATATTAGCAATTTTTCTAATTTAATTACATTCTTTAGTTCTTTTTTTTTTTCTACCCCTATATTTTATATATAATTTTTTAAGATTTGATCAATTTTATTTCCTGAAAAATTTGAAAAATTTTGTAATCGGTTTCCAAAAAGATCGGAAACGAAAAATTATACACTTTATGGCACTCCCCGAGAAATTCTACCCCTGTTTTATATACAATTCTTTATAATTCGGTCAATTATTTCTCGAAAAATTAGAAAAAATAAAAAAACCGGTTACCAAAAATCGGTAACATAAAAATATACACATAATGACACTCCCCGATAAATTCTATCCCTATTTCATATACTTTTGGTAAAAATTCGGTCCATTGAGATCATAGCGAACCAAAAAAAGGCTACAAACTCTGTCTCTTTATTATAACAGTAAAGATTAAAACAAAATGGGCCTTCACCACACATCCTTTTTTGGGTCATCCTTATCGAGTAAAATAAATTTCGAAACCGGTTTCCAAAAAAATGATCGGTAACGAAAAATTATACACTTTATAGCACTTTCCGGAAAATATATATATTTTACCCCTACTTCATATATAATTTTTTAATTATCTATAAAAATTACCCATAAAAATTATCCATAAAGAAAAATTATCCATAAAAAAATTTCAGCTTGATATCTCGAAGTTTGCATCAGAAATTGGAGCAATCATGTACATTTTTTTTAACAGAAATTGGAAACTCCTTTACTTCGAATTCTATTACATTCTTTAGTTTTTTCTACCCCTATCTATATGTATAAATACCTGACGTCTGTATGTCTCTCTGTCATTATACACTTTATGCATGGCAATCCCCGGAAAATTATACCCCTGCTTTATATATAATTCAATCAAACTAGTAGGAGTCTTAACGTGTATCAAATTTATTGGCAGATTTCTTTTATATTTCTCAATCATTAATTATTTTATCATAATGTAGATACAATGTCCAGTGGTACGTTACTCCGTTGCAAAGAGATACCAAGGCGTTCACTATGAATATTGCTAGACTATTCGTGGAATCGTTAGAAGATGCTGATATATATATATATATATATATATATATATATATATATATATACATATCGATATATATATCGTACCATAAAGAAAAACAATATCACAACTCAAAAATTCACAATTTTCGGGAGAGAGAAAAAACAAATAATTCAACTTTTTATTAAATTGTGAGACAACTTACGCAATTGCAATTACGACATTTTGTTATAATGAAACTTATACTGTTTTTTTGAAGACGTCTGCTGTGATTCACTTTTCAATTCACTTATGACACTATTCATTTAGCGATTGCAATTTAATCGGTTTAAAAGAATATAACGATACTTCTGAGGAGAATGTAAAAGTTGGAAAAATGTGAAAACATCT
This sequence comes from Temnothorax americanus, assembly GCF_048541705.1. Taxonomy (NCBI): domain Eukaryota; kingdom Metazoa; phylum Arthropoda; class Insecta; order Hymenoptera; family Formicidae; genus Temnothorax; species Temnothorax americanus. The sequence goes on along the minus strand of NW_027509421.1, from coordinate 2,472,300 downwards.
AAAGTAAGTGGTGTTTATAGCAACACGTACATTGAAAAGTGTATTTAATAACAGTAATAATACTGGCTAATATATCGATAAGTATATAACTGATCGTTTCCCCTAAAATCAAAATGTAACTTATGAGTTTACGCACTACGAAACGAATGAGACACGACAAAACGCGCTACTGAAAATACACCTGCGCGATTTTTTGTCAGAAGATACATTTAGAAAAGTATTTTTTTTTTCTAAGAAATAAACGTTCAATTATCTTAAATTACATTGATCGCTTAATCGCCGACCTATTCCCGACGTTGCTAAAATGCGAGTGTTCCGATCTCACGGTAACATTTTGTTGCATTTTACATCGCATTACCTTAAATTACATTGATCGCTTAATCGTCGACCTAGGTATTCCCAGGTCCCGACGTTGCTAAAATGCGAGTGTTCCGATCTCACGGTAACATTTTGTTGCATTTTACATCGCATTAAATTAGGCAATTTACATTAAAATTTAAACTAAATAAATAAGAGAACACGCAACTGCAGACTAGTCGAAAGAAGAAAATAGACGCACCGATCCTTTCGCTGTTACATGCAAGTATATGCTCGTGGAGAAATGATCTGTATCAACTCTTTACATATTGGTCTCAATCGGTTTCTGCTACTTACATTTGGTCTATGGCCTTATCAGCAATCTAAACTCGTTCAATTCCAATTAGTTTTGTTTTTTAGTGTTTTGGCAACATTTATTTTATTTCAGGTACGTAAATAGAAAGAGAGAGAGAGAGAGAGAGAGAGAGAGAGAGAGAGAGAGAGGGAGAGAAAAAGAGTTTTAATTCCATATAATATGGGACTTTAATTACAAAATAAGAAAAATTATTTTTAGCAATTGACTTTGCAATTTCACATATATTAAAACCATTATATCACTCAAACTCAATGTTGTGTATATTACACATCAATATTAATATTATAATACACACGCGCATGTGTGTATTACAGAAAAAAACAAAATTTATAATTTTATATTTTGATTATTTAAATAGATTTCTAATTTAAATTATTACATATTGAAAAACAATCAATTAATGACTTGGGGTCTTTTTCTAATTGCATAAGAAAATAGTAATTTTAATAGAAATTTCGGTAAATAAAAATAATCTTTTTGCAGCTCACAACGTTTCTGACTTCACAATGTACTCTGGATCTTCTTATCAATGTTCTTTCTTCCGCATTATTTTTTATTACTTTTGTGATTAAATACATTTTATTTTGTATTAACCTTGAAGTCGTAAGTAAAACATACAAGGTGACGATTGGAAATTGCTAAAATTAAATAGATGTAATTTTGAGTAAACAGAATAAAATAAATCAAATACATTAAATTATAAAAGTATTCATTTTCACACAATACAATATATACTTATGTATACATATATGCATATATGTATATATGTGTAGGGGAGACCGGGGCAAAGTTGGCTCCGGGGCGGAGTCGTTTTTGCAATTATCTCGAAATCTGTATGTTGTGTGAACTCGCCATTGATGGTGCCCACGTGACCAACAGAGTTTAGTAAGGTTACGTGCCATGTTGTGATTCTTATCGAAGCAAACGTGTTTTCGCAGGTCGAAAGTTTGTAATATCTTAAGTATTATTGTTTCTCTGAATCTCAAAGTAAATGATTCTAAAGAGTAATGCATGCTGTGAACACGAATCCAGTGCAATTTTTTTTATTTTCATTGATTTCTATTATTTTATAAGCGATAAAACCTAAAACTTGTGTTCGGGGCGAAGTCGTGACCAAGCTAAAACAAAGTCAAGAAAGCTAAATAATATTATGTGCTGCGTATGCTTGGAAATAATAGAAAACAGAGCCGATGAAAAACAGTGCATTTCGTGCAGGCGTAAGGCACACAACGAGTGCGTGGGCTCGTCAGACTCTGTTTTTACATGCTTTAACTGTTAGCGAAAAAAAATTGTTTTCTTGAAATTATTTTCTGTTTTTCATTTTTCTACTAAAAAACAATAAATAAAGTTTATTCTATTAATTTTTATGATCAAACTTATGTATATCTTTATTTATTCAAAATCCAGTCCGAGAATATGAAGACACGACTCCGCACCGGAAATTTTGACTTTTCGATTTTTGCATCTTTATTGTTTTTACTCTATACCGGTTGAACAAAGCGACGTAGACCAAAAATGCCTATATAAATTTTGTAGCCAAGAGTTCACTCTTTACAATAATGGTATACTATATTTCACTAAAATGATTTATTTTGTTGTTAAATATCGGCACCGAAAAAATACGGCCGACTTCGCTCCGGTCTCCCTTATACGTATACACTTCACTTTTTCTAGTAATAATAATAATATTTATGATTATTTTTATTAATATTTATATTATTTAATATTATCTATTTAATTTTTTTTATTTAATTTTTTAAATATTATCTATTAGAATATTATATAAATGTTTTCTGTATAAGATTTATAATTTGTTAATATTAGCCTATATCGCCATAATGTACGATGTAGCCGTAATACACACGTACAGGAAATGACAAAATAAAATCAGCTTTGCAGTAAAAATCAATATCACCTGACTTGAGAAAATCAATGACAGATGACAAATCAATACCCGTGTAGGTGTAAGTACTGGACTGAGCGAGCAAGTTTTACGTGATATTATTGGAAAACTTTCATCGCTCGTAACTCAAAAACTATTGCAGTCTCAAAATTTTTGAATTAGAATTTTTAAATCTATTTTACTTTTAGAACACAATAATAAATTATTATAAGTATTAAAGTATTATATGATTGTGAGATACCCTGATATATATACATGTATATTTGTAAAAATAAATATGTATATTAATTATGTATAAGAATGGCCAACAATTCGACTGATTGCATAGCTCAAAGATTTATTCAAAATAATTATTTTTGAACTGACATAATAATCGAAACGCTCTTCCAAACTTTTAAACTTAAATGAACGCTATCTAACATTAATAACTATAACTATGCTTTCGCTATCTTAAACCTTCATGATTATACGTATATCGCTGAATCCTGCAATCAACCAGATTCTTTTTTATTTTTTATAATGTCTTTTTATATATTTAAAAATAAAAATTCTCACACACTACATGGGACATATGATGCGCACTTCCGTAAATAATTATATAGGATTCCAGAGTTTCAATTTATTCCATTCTGTTTACTCATTACAAAAACAATAACTATTTAGTTTCAGCAATTTCTCGATTAATATCCTTTATATTATATATTATATTCACGTGTGTATGTGAATAAATATTTCCGAGAGATAAAATTTTTAATATAATATAAATACGATAATATTTTTCCAACATGATAAAAAAAAACATGAAATATTATTAAAACAACAGATAAAGTGTTTGCTGGAGCAACTGCAGCATATTTGTAACGAACTAACTGATAAACATGAAATCAACATTATGAAACAGTACGCCAGCGGTGCAAAACGTTACACGGCTATATTTACATGTGAGATAACTGCTTTCGATTTCTGTTAAACGCGAATTGTTTGTTATATTTGGAGACTTAACCAGCGATTTTATAATAGATTTTCCTAGAATTTTGAAAAAATTGATTTTTAAACATTTTTCAGTGTCTGTTATATTGCTCGTATTTGTTTTATTATTATATCCAATTTGTCCGCGTATTTTTGACATCTTACTGCCTATAATGAATGAAACTCGACCACATATTTCACCACTGTTTGTAACAGAATACTTTATCGACCAAGAAAAGTATTTTTATTTAATTAGCTTGCATACAAATATGGCTTTTACCATAGGAATTGGTGTAATGTTAGCGACAGGAACAATGTTCATAGTTTACTTACAGTATGCATGTGGAATGTTTCGAATTGCCAGGTAAAAATATAAATATAAAATCAAATATAAGAAAACTCTATCGTAAATTTGAAGAGACCTATATAGTTATGGCAAATAAATCACGCAGTTATCGCGTTAAACAAGCAATAACAATTGAAATTCTGGAAAAAAACAGCTTGAAGAATAAGAATTTAATTTATAAGGGATTAATTTATGCCGTGGATATGCATCGCAAAGCTATGAAGTTGGTATTCATATAACAGTAATTATACAACATTTATAATAATCGATAATATCGCGTATAGAATAATGTTTTTTTTCTTTTGAAGATTCTCCGAATCGACAATATCTAGATTTAAAGTAATGTTCTCCTTGTTGATAATAGTCGGGGTGATTTGCGCGAGTCTGAATTTTTTTCGGGTACGTATCGCCTTCTTTTAATAATATATTTAATAACAGTAACGAGACCAATTATTATTAAATTTCCATTAAGAGTTCTAATTTATTATTATTTGGTTTGACGTTATTAATTTAGTTTTACGACAATCATTAAGATGCACTTGTACTTTAGATTTTTCAGATGGTATCCCTTAGCTGTGACGTTAAAGAACTTTTGTTACGATTAATATTTTTCATCATCCATTTTTGTTACATGTTTGCAGCAAACTTTCTCGCACAGGAAATTACGAATCACAATAATGAGGTATTTACCACCGTGTAAGGATAATATTTATATAATATAATTACATGCGCATTTATATCAATCAATGCAATAAAAAAATACAGTTAAGGCCTCTGTTCACTCACTGCAGCCATCTTGAATTGATGACATCAAAAGCGAGAAAAATAGGTGTATCATGAAAATTCTTACGACGTATATTAAAATAAAAATGTTTTTCAATAAGATAATGTTTGTAATCGATAGAATATACCAAAAATTCCTCTTTTGTTAGCGAAATCTACATGTTGAATTGAATTGTACTTAATTAAAGACGAAAACAAGCCATCCTTAGCCGATAGCTGCCAAATTGAAATAAATATTTACTTTCACATATTATAAACAGGAGTCTTTGGTACCTATACTTAACACACTACGACAATTATTTTAAATATAAAATTACTGCACTAAAACAAAAAATAACGTTGTACGTCGAAAGAATAGTTTAGCTTTACGCTTTTCAGTTCACAATTTTGCAACGTGTAACACTGTTTGTACTGTCAACGTAGATTTGGCAATCAAGCCAGTAGGAGTCTTAACGTGTATCAAATTTATTGGCAGATTTTTTTTATCTTTCTCAATCATTAATTATTTTATCATAATGTAGATACAATGTCCAGTGGTACGTTACTCCGTTGCAAATACAAAAAATGATCCTGTTTCTCTTGCAAAAAGGTACCAAGGCGTTCACTATGAATATTGCTAGACTATTCGTGGGATCGTTAGAAAGTGCTGCTACGGTAAGAAGAATATCTTTCAAAATAATGTTAAATGTAAAATATATTTTATAGATAGATAAAAATAAAAAGTTATGTGTTATTATAGTTACTGAGCACGGCAGTGTCGTATTTCACCGTTCTTCATTCGATGCAGAATTGATGTAAAGTGTAGTGAAATAATGATAGTGAAGAAACTAATTAGCACATTAAAACAAATTACAAACTATAATCTAAAAAGTTAATATTCTTTCTAACTGCACCTTCAGAAAAAAATGAAGAGTGCGGTTAACTATGGTTAATCGAAGGATAGAGTTATCCAACGGTGAAGAAATTGGCTATAAATCGATTAAGTTCTAAGTAAGCTCAATCGATAGCTTGGGTTCGATTTATATAAGGAGAAAATGTTTTTATTTTTTTTCTACGTATCCTACGGACGGAGATATTGCGATATGAAATCCGAAATGTAAATATAAAATATATCGTACAGATATCAAGCATGTTGAACACATATGGATGTAAGATTTTGGAAAATAAAATTTAGAAAACACACAAACGTACATAAAATAGAGATATTTTTACTGAAAATTTCCTGATATTTACCAACAATGTATATTGATATATAATCATTACGTCAAGGTATCGAGCTAAGATTCTTCTTCAAGAATCAAACGTCAACACTTAAGACAAAATTTAAGACACACACTAGAAAGAAGAACGTTAAAATAAAATATATTACGCTGGAAGGGGTCGAACCGCACTTGCACCGTCAACTGTCGCACAAGTCCCTCAACAAAACACTTGCTGATGGAAACACATCTGTTAATTTATTGTCACATAAAAATCGATCACTTAACTGTGCATCCCTTCTAGAATAAAAATGTAAATGGCCAAATATGTTGATCTCACGGCGATGTTTCGTTCACTATGCACTGCATGTCAATAAAATTAGGCAACTCAACTGAATATTTAAATAAAAAAAGAAACAAAACTATAGAATATATTCAATCAGCAAACAAAAGTAAGAAAACACCATTTAGGAAATACAAATCTACTCGAATCAAAGATATTTTCAAGAAAGAATTATATGTAACATTTATCAACAATATATATTGACAACCGTTACGTCGACATTTCAAGTGCAAGTTGTACCATTGCGAAGACATAACCGTAACTCAAGACAGCGAGTACTATAGAATGAGGAACGTTACAGTATAACGCGCTGGAATAAGGGGTGGAATCGCATCTGCGCAGTCCGCTGTCACGCAAGACTCTTCACGAAGTGAATTTCTTTATGGGAAATAAACATCTGTTATCATTATTACGTTGCTGCCATACTCAAATCAATCGATTGCACCACACACTTTTCTCTAAAAAAAAAGGTGTAAATAGCCAGCAAAAATTGTTTCATAAGGTACTTTGATCACACGGTGGTATATTGTCATATTTTGCGTGTACATTAAATTAGACAATTTGTGTTGAATTAAAATTAAAAAAAAAAAAAAAAAAAGGAAACAAGAAAACTCAATCGGCAAGTAAACAAAAAACAAGCGAATCAATTTTTTTCCGTCAATTGCATTTCAATGCTCAATAAAGAAATGATCTGTATCGACTGTTTGCATATCAGACTCAATCGGCTTCTATTACTTGTAGTTGGTCTATGTCCTTATCAACAATCTAAATTTGTTCGACTTTCAATTAATTTTACTTTTTGGCATTTTGGCAACTTTCATTATATTTCAGGTACATTTTTGTAATTTTTAATTAATAAAATATTAAGTTTCAATATGTAGCAATATTTTACATTACAAACAGATATTGACAGATAAACAGACAATAGTGCAATTATAATATTATTGCTGCGATCGTTCTGTTTACAGCAATTTGCTTTATAGTTAAAATCATCGAATATTTTATATATATATATATATATATATATATATATAATATCGGTGATTTACGAGACAAGCAATTTTCTAATCCAACAAAAAATAGTAATTTTAATAAAATTTGTAAAAAATATTTTTTTTAGTTTATGATATTATTGACTGTAAAGTGTACATCGGATTTACTTATCAGGGTTCTCCCTTCTGCATTGTTATGTACATTATTTTTGCAATTAAATACATTTCATTTAGTATTAATACTGAGATCGTAAATAAAACGATTCTTATATATATATTATGTACTTTGTTCGCACACATAAGTAAACATTTTCAAAATATATATTTTAATACGATATAAATATAATGTCTTCCGTGCAACAACATGAAATCTTGTTAAAACAACAGGTAAAATGTTTGTTGAAGCAACTGCAATAACATATCTACATAATGAGCTATCTGACAAGAATGAAATCGGCATCATAGAAAAGTACGGTAGTTATGCGAAACGTTACACGGTTGTATTATTATGTAAGAGAATTGCTTTTATTACACGCAACTATATATTTGCACTAATTATTGAAGTTATAATAACTTTACTTATCAAGTATATTGATTTTTAAACGTTCTTTAGATCTTGTCATGACCATGGCACTTTCTTTAACTTTATATTTATTTTGTCCGTACATTTTCAATATCCTGTTCTTTTAAAAACGGGACTCGATCACGTCCTTCGTTGCCGCTTATTACGACCGAATATTTTGTCGATCAAGAAAAATACTTTTATTTGATATTATTCCACACGTATATATGTGGCTTCTCTTTTTTTAATACGCTTCGAACACACAGGGCTGCGTTCGAAAACGTCACCCGAATGTACACGAGTATATTCCCTTCTCTTTCTATCTCAGCGAGTTAGAAGAAGAAGGGATTATACCCGTGTATACCTGGGTGACGTTTCCGAACGCAGCCCTGGATGGTCGGCACCCAGATGAATTCAGTTTCATATCTCCAATTTAATTATGTGCACGTACAAATTCATGAAACATCTTAAAAGAGTGTTGTTCAAATAAAATATGCAGAACCCGAAATATGCTCGATGAACAAAAATGTTGTAATTTTTGGTCGCAATAAGAAATATACACATTAATATTTATCAATATTTGCACAATTTATTTCTAAATTTCAGCGAGACAGCAACGTTAATTATAAGGAATGATCTTAGTGCAATAGCAAAACTAAAAAACAAAACTCGAAATCATTATTCCAATAAGTAAAAAATGACTCGTCGAATCGACGTCAATTCGATGTCGACAACAGTAAAATTGAACAAAACAGTAACAGGAGTGGCTGTCTATCATTCATACCAGTTTATTTAAGGTTACTTGAAAATATGTCGAAATTCAAACAAACATTGACTTTTTTACCCTTGCCAGCGATATCGAGCTAATTTCGACGTCGTTTCGACATCGTTTCGATATTAGCTTTCTCACTGGGTCATTCTTAAACCTTAATAAACTTTTACACTTTACATTTTATAACTTATTATGACACTTTATTGCCTTATTTATAAACATTATTTGCAATTTTTTATAAGGTGTATATTTTATCCATGGATAGACACATATCCCACCTCTATGTGTTATATGGGCAAAAATGAAAGGGTTTTTAAAAATTTTTCTAATTAAAAACAAAGAATAAATATTTCATATTTCTAATTTTTTTATAGTATTTATAGACCTCTTGCATATAGAAAAAGAAATTGTTATGTACTGTTAATAAACATTATGGACAATCAAACCCCTTGTATTTTATTCAAACATATAATTAAAGAATAACATTTTCGCAATTAATTTTGTCGGGAGATATATTATGACAGCGGTTATCATGGCAGATAACACATATGGAGAGAAAAAAAGTATGTGGAAAGAGGAAGATTAATGTGCGTTAGTGAATAATTTCAAAACAATGACTATTGATTCTATATAGTGTTTAGCAAATATTAACAAACAGAATAGTAGAAGTATTATATCTAAGAAAAATCATCTACTATAATGAAAAAATCTACTCTAATGGAAAGAAATCTATACCTTTGACGTGTTTTTTACATTTCTGATATATTTTTTATGCAATTTATTTATTTAACGAAACAAAGGTAATAATACAATTACTTACGTTAATTTATTACAATTATTATGCGTTTCTAAATTTAATGTACGTTGTAGAAGAGTGTTACAGTTTATTTTGACATTATTGTGAACGGCAGATGTATTTTTCAACTTAATTTATTTCAACCTTAATAACTTTCTTCCGAGAGAGATAAATTATAATTTAAATATACAATAATTTCTACTTTTATATATATATATATATATATATATATACTAGGTAATTTTATTAATTTTTGAATTAAAATTTATTTTGTAAAATAGCCATATCAATGATACTTTTTTGGCCCAATTTCATATAATAAATAATGAATAAGATTTTTTGTAAAATAGCCATAGGTTTTTGTTATGACTTAAATTAGCACTTATGAAGAATCAAAATCAATGGTCAAAACCAATGATTATGAAAATTAAGATTTAATAAATGTAAGTCAGTCAGGTCAAATAAAACAATTATTTTGAAAATTATTAAAAACACATATTACACACTTTATGGTTTTAATTTTTTTCTCAACAAAATAGTAATATAATTTTGCTAACTGAGAAAATAACAAGTATATGTATAATATCAGATTTAAATTTATTATATGGCCATATTTGAATAAAGTATAAATTATATTATATTTCATATATGTATATATATAATTGTTAAAGTATTTTAATAATAAATGTATACTATATTAAGACATAATACATATTATATTAAAATATTATGCATAACATATATATATATATATATATATATATATATATATATATAAATCATATTATATTGTATTCATTCAAACGTGGCAAATAAGAAATTTATATTTCACTATACAGTTTTAGAAGAAATATAAGACATGCTTTAGAAGATTGTAGATCTCACCGAAAGAATCAATTTTTCTTAAGAAATCCATGTTCTTTGGCGCAACTTTGAGGAACTACATGTCCTTGTTTAAATCGCTTATAAAGCAGCAACTCACACTTTCCTTTAAAAAATTGATTCTTTTAATCATTCCATACAGTTTGTCCCATACTTTCTGAAACACCCGGTATATTATATATATATCATGTATATAATATTTTTGTACAATACACACCCTGGCGGAAAAAATTTCTATAAATAACTACAAAATTTAACTAGAAATAGAAATTTGTACATTTTTGTTGAAATATTTAATTTTTTGTAGAAATGGTTATTTTTTTGTAGAAATATCTACGAAATAGTACCACAAATTACAATGTTTTCAAATCAAGAAATTATTGCAAGTAGTATATTTTATAAAAAACTAAAATTTATAAAAAATAGTACAAAAATCTACAAATTTTAAATATTTAAGAAGAAACAAAATCTTAAAAAATTAAAACATCTGCTTACTCTCTCTTGTAGAATACTACAAAAATTTACAAAAGTGTTCCAATTTTAGCATTTTCATGTAGGATTTTGTAGTACTTCTTAAATTCATGTAGAATTTAATAGATTCTGGCAATTATATTTTATAGTTTTTTAGATTTTGTAGAAATTTTTCCGCCAGGGTATATATTATGTCACCACGTCCCAATAAAATATATATATATTTATATTTTATTGTATTAGATTATCTTCTATCTTATTATCTTCTATCCATGTTTCATTAATAGTTGATGTAATTTTTTTGTTGTCCATCATTGTGATATGATTACCTTCCACATAATGAATTTGCACTTTACCTTCGGTAACCTGGAAATAAGTTTCTTGTTATAAAGCTTCTTATTACTTTTAAAATTATATAGTCTTATATTCCAAAAATATCTGTATCCAAATTAAATTTACCTTATGTAGACCATAATCCTCTTCAGTAAAAGAAGCAATTGGAAATGTGGGTTTTAGCAATGTTATAGGTGATTTAAGGCGAGGTAATAAAAAAATATCATAATCCTGTATAGCAACTATATGATTGTAAACTGTGAAACATAAATTTTTTTTATTTTTAGTGGTCAATACATCTAACTCGTTTGGGAAGTAAGCGAAAAATATTTTCAATTTTTCGTTCCATGTGTTACATTTATTCAGCTCTAACGCAAGCTGTAAATATAAGAAAATGTTATAATTAATAATGTATATGTATATAATGTATATAATTAATAATAATTGTGCCAAAGTAACATATGCGTTTTATTAATACAAATATAAAAAATTTATTAAATTTTTAAACCATAAAATTTGTTGTTATAAAAATATTATAATATAAAACTATTATCATCATTTATATATATATATATATATAATCACATGACATACACAAACATACAAAACAGAACGTAAAACAATTTGTTTTACTATTTCAAGATTTAAATACAATCTCTGAAGATATTTATGTTATAATGAATTATTTTATGTGTTATTAATTTATTTAAATTTATATAAGATTATATATATAAAATTACATAAATAGCTTTTACAATAAAAAATTAAAATGTGTTTTTTTTATTATTTACTAACCTTTTCCTTGTTAATTATAGTGTACATTTCCAATAAACAAAGTAATATCACATTTTGTAACTCATCTGGCGAAGTACAGTTAAAATATTTATTAGTCCAAAATTTCAGTAGATCGGGAGCTCCGTCTATTAATATTAACCGTCCTGAGAAATCTTTAGCTTCTAATAATCTTGCTAATTCAATGGCAATTAAGGATCCAAATGAATAACCCACTATTAGAAATTTCCTTTGATCTTCCATTTTCTTTAATATGTGCTAAAAAAATAAATATAAATGTATGTGTAAGCTGTGGTATAATACGAAAGTTGTACCTCTAATTGTTAAATAATACTTATATGTATACCTATAAATTATTTAAAAATAATCACAATATATATTTTAATTAAATTTAATCTCCTTACAGGCAGCAAATAAGCGGCTGATTTCATCACTGAATGACTTTCATCAGGAATATTAAGTATACCATGTTGCAAACACGTTGCAGAAAATTTAATTCCTAATGCCATAGTTTTATATACGCTTGAACATCCTTCGATTCCTGGTAAAAGAAAAATATTTCCCCGATCAATTTCTTTCTTGGTATCAAATTCCACAATAATATCTGGAACAAAATCGGCGTCTTTCACTTTTCGGATCAGCACGTCAAAGCCTTCCACATTACTCGGCTCAATTTCATTTGTATCGTGTATCTCTCCTTGTTCTGTTGTAATTGTCATTTGTCGAAGTTTAGCAAAATTTAGAGTTTTAATGTCTTGCGCTGTCAAGGAAATATCGAACTCTCTTTCCAACGTTTGCTTAATTTCAACTGCCATCATCGAATCCATACCCATTTCGACCAGTGGTACGTTTAGTGGCACTGTGTTCATGTTCTTTAATCCTATTTTATAAAATAAAGTAAGAATTTTATAATAAAATCAATTTTATGTTATTCGAGTTAATCTTTTAAAATTAGATATGCAACAAAAATTTTCATTAAGAATCAAATTATTACATTTTTTGGTAAATATGTATAAAAAGTCAGCACTGACCCATTTTATCGCCACTTAAATATGTTGTAAGAAAAGGGGGTCTTTCTGAGTAATTCTACGCAAAAAATAAGTGAGAGCATTGATTTAGAATAAATATAGCAAATTAAAGTTTCACAATTTTATTACTTTTTTTAGGTATTATAAAGTAATATATTAGCTAAGAGAAGTAATTTATTGATATGTGTGTATAGACAGTACACGTGTAGGCGGAGAGGGGCTACTGCCTCTTCCCCGCAAGCAGGGGTGGATGGGGGTGGACCTTGGTTCGCGTGGAAAGTTTCTCACCTACACAACAATTGGGTTGAGTCAGACATTTGATTACATTGAAGTTCACCCTACCCCACCCTGCTTATAGGGCAAAACAAAGTATATCATTGTACAATTCAGGTTTTCAACTTTCCATGCGAACCGAGGTCCACTCCCCACCTACCCCTGCATGTGGAGTAGCCTCTCCCCCGCCTACATATGTATACTGTCTATACACACATATCAGTAAATTACTTCCCTTAGCACTGACATAAACTGTTTTATATTTTTTAGTTACATTATTTTTTCTTAATTTTTTTAAATAAACAATGACCGCCGATTAAGTTATAAGGAAAAGTTATTCAAGATCACGCCCTTGACAACATATGTTAAGGTTATTAAAATCGGTGCGGTTGCTCTCTTTCAGTATAATTATCTTTTTTATGTGCGTATTTTTTAACAAATAATTGTATAGAAATAACATTTTGATTTCACTTCTATTTCATGGCTATTGTATGTATTTAGTATTTTTTTTTTTTTATATATATAGCTTTGCACATAAAACTGCTTACCCATTATATGAGCAACTATTTCATAAATATTCATTGATCCGCCAATTTTTGCTTTTTCAGCAACAACCATACTGCTTACAACAGGTCGATCTTGTAACAGAAATACTTCTAATGTCTTCAAACAGGAAGATATTCGTTGTTGCAATGTACCTCCAATAACCAATTCCTTATTTTCTTCTTGCATATCTGCCACGAGTCCGACATCACCAACGGCACCCCATTGTATCGCTAAACCGTGTAATCCTTTTTCCATCCTTTTCTCACAAATTCTCTCCATTACGGAATTAGCCATCCCATAATTTGTCTGACCTGCGTTTCCTCTTCCACACGACACGGAGGAAAAAACGACAAAATGTCGAAGTTGCAGACAGATCTTCCTCGACAATTCGTCCATTTTTTTTGTCATCCATGCTTTTGATTTGAATGAATCTTCAAACGTTTTAGGTGATTGATTTTGAAATATACAATCTTTTAAAACAACTGCAAGATTAAATATGGCATCCACTGGTGCTCTTTCTTCAGCAAATTTTAATAGGGATTCACAATCTTCATGTTTCAAATTATCATCGACTGTAACAATCTGTACATCCACACCGTAAGATCGCCATAGTTTTAGTCTTGATTGCTGATAACCAGTTCTCATTTCAGTTCGTGATGTTAATATTAAATGTTTTGCACCTCGAAGAGTCAACCAATCAGCTAGCTCTAAACCAAATCCGCCCAGTCCACCCAAAATAACGTAGCATTTATGCTCCAAACAATAATATCGTGGATGAGCGAGTAGTGGAGCATCCAAAGGCTCTTCCTCTTTGTGAACTCTAATAATTATCTGCGAATAAGCAATTAAGAAACAATCGTTTTTTCTATAAAGTAATAAATTATAAATAACAAAGATTTTATATTTTATTTTATTATTGATATTGTTTTGCATTTTATATTATTAATTTTAATTAATTAATAATTAACGTTATTTATTAATATAAATATAAAAAGTTTCTTGGTCAAATATAGAGGAAAGTCCCCCATTATGAGATAGGCTCCTAATATGTGACAGCAAGGTTTCTGCTAAACTAATTGGCCCTACCTATCTGTTGGTTCCATCATGAACTTATTGCTATTGGGGTAAAACCTATTTAGTGAAAAATTTATGGTTTGATCGTGCGTGTAGTCGTTGCAGAGAAAGAAATTGTGAAATTGGATGTTGTCAAGTGTCATGGATATGAGTCTTTAAACCTTGTTTATTATATAATTAATAAATATTTGACAATAAGTTCTGCATGCAGCGATAGAGTAAGGTCGTATTAATAGGAAAATACGAGATATGTTTAGTTGCTCAATTGTAGAGATTAGATTTGGTGATCGTGAAACCGCAAGGCGTGGTGCTCGTAACATGAGATACTCAGGGAGATACTCCTGGGTTGCTGGAGTATGAAAGTTATTGTATAGTAATAAAAGAAGAGAAAATACTATATTAACGTTAAGGAAAGGTTTATACGAATTTATAAGACTGTGCTGACCTTGATTTGAGAGGGAAGGGTGGAGAGGGAAGATTAGGTACAATATTGAGTATAAGTGGGTTTACGATTGTCGCAAATATGCTTCTGCATCACATGTGTATTTGAGAAACATTAAATAAAGATTTTTAATAGTAATACTGATCTATTTTGCACTTTATTAGCGATTTCCCGGGGTCTCTCATATTAGGAGCACACTTTTGCGATTTTGCCAAAAGCTCATTTTTCACATTTTTTTAATTTTTAGCAAAATTAATATTTAAATTAAATTTTACATTTTAGCATTTTAAAGCTTATTAAATTCCCTCCAAAATGACCTACTATATTTTTCAATTCTGCCCATAGACTTCCGGCAATCACATCGCGCACAAAATAGATATGATATCTCATAATCGGGTACTTTCCTCTAATTATTTAAATAAACCTACATTTATTACTACCTTTATAGCATTAATTAAAAACAAAAAATTGTTTCTAATTTGATATGATAAAATATTCTGTATCATATAATAACATATTTCTGTGTATATTAAAAAATAATTGTACCTTGCCAATATGTTTTCCAGCGGCCATATATCTAAAGGCTGCTTCTATTTCATTTCTTTCAAAGACTCTTCTGCATAGTGGTTTAATAGCACCGTCTTTTAAACCTTCTGTTATTGTTTTCCACAACCTTGATTTTTGTTCTGCGTTTGAATAGAATAATTTGTCTAATAAAATTCCATAAAAGCTGATATTTTTAGAAAAGATAGATATATTCAAGGAATTATTGGAAAACATATCAAATTTTCCAATTTCTAGAAAACGGCCACCAATTGCTAAACAACGAACAGATGCTTGTAATTTCTCTTCGGCTAAAGAATTCAATACGATATCCACCCCACGACCTTTTGTACGCTGCATAATCATTTGTTCAAAGCTTGTATCTCGAGAGTTTCCGATATTATCTTCGGGAATGGAGGGAAACGTTTCTCTTATAAAATGTCGTTTCTCGACAGTTCCAACTGTCGTAAACACTTCGCAACCTTCGTGAAGCGCAAGATGGATCGCAGCTTGACCAATGCCTCCAGTACCAGAATAGATTAAGATTTTGTCTTCTTTTTTCATTTTACCTTTTATATATAAAGCATAGTAACATGTGCTGTACGCACACGGAATCGTTGCTGCGTCTTCCATTGTCCACTTGTCAGGTATAATCCAACTGAGATATTTATCGGCCACAAGAATGTTCGTCATTCCTCTATGCATAAAAATTTTGAAAATGTATTTATTTATCTAAACGTTACTTTAAATTAACGTATATCTTGCATATTTTTAATTTACTATTAAATTTATGTTATTTTAATTAAATTAAAACATTATTAATACTAATTAATAATACTCGTATAAAATAGAAATTAATACTGTCAATTGCAAAAAGTTCTTTCTATCGCATATGTATTTTAATACTCTATATTTTACCCGTGTGAACATAATCCCATTATCCTCTGCTTATGCGTATTGAAACCAACAAATTCTAAGCCAATGAAACAGTCGTTACCGCGTTCAAACGGTGCGATAGTTTCAGCATTAAGTCTGCCAGTAGCTACCATTATGTCTCTAAAATTAATAGACGTATAAGTTACATTAACGACATTTTCATGGTTAATGCGAGACATTCTGTTCTGTACCCAGCAGAGAGTACTCATATCTCCTTGTACCTGTTATAAGTAAACATTAATTAATATTGTTTATTATAAAATTTGTAATAGAACATCTTAACATACCATCTGCGTAACGTAAGCCCTCTGAACAAGTTTTGATTCTAACGATGGTAATGGTAAATGCCTGTATGAACCCCAAACGTTACCGGAACGTATAACGTTGATGGGTAGGTCCAACTGTAGCTGCTTCGCGTACAATGGTTCTTGCAAAGAAAATGTAGGCGCTTTGTCATCTTGAATAAATACGCTTTTAATTATTTCGCCGCCTGGTTCTTTTCGCAAACAATTAATAAAACCGAGTAGCCCGCATTCAAAGTCTTTTTCCGAGACGAGAATTATCTCCGTATCTGTACCAGTCTCGTTTTGCACATTCATGATTGATTTCAGTTCATCTACCCATGAAAATTCGTAATTGTTCACATGTACAATCCGCTGGTTTCTCGCAATATTTTGCATTTTTCTTAATAACAAAAGCTTTTTGTCATTTATTTGTTTTTCCAGTATGATATCCAACTCATACATTTTCAGGCATGAATAATCGTAGACCGCACCGGATTTCTCCAAAGTCATTAAAAAACCCTGTGGCATTAACAGAGACAGCAACTGTTTATATAATTTTTTGCTATTTTTTGTCAAAATATCGAAACCAAGGACTATCAAACAATTCTCGTCCTTCGATAACTTAGTAATTTCCGTTGCAGAAACGTTGTCGGGCAAAGAAATATTTGGGAATTTCTCGTGACTCGTCACGAGTTTAGTGTGGTGTCGAATCTGCGGTAAATCATTTAAGATTTCACTAATAAGTAGAGAATTTAAATCTTCTGGTATCACTTTGTCACTATCATCGACAAATTCGATAATTTTAATATTTATCATATTGCAACATTCGAGTGCAATGTGCGTCGACATTCGTATTGCATCTTGCAACGACATAGTACCTAAATCACGATGAGCAACAAATTTGTATTCTTCAAGAACGGTATTAACTACTTTTTGTCGGCGAGGTATAGGTGTAGCCACAATGCCATGAATTTCTATTCCTCCAGATATTATAGCGTCTAAGGACTTGTAACGACGAACAGAGAATTCTGCAACGTAGCGAATGAAATTTATTTGTCAGGCAATTGGCCGCATTATATCACTTATTTTACTTACGCCTATCTTCAATTGGACAATCCTGAATTATCTGTGTGTGATATTTCGGATCGATAGTCAGTTTGCGAATTCTTGTTGGAACATAAAGGCTTCTTGAATTCTGTCCTAAAATCATCATCTGTAACATACTGTCCATAAATGCCACCCAATTAGATGTCCATGCGATATGACCGTTTGATCCAGTAACCGATGCGCTTTTTAATCCACGAAATGCGCCGGCATATTGATAACCGCGAAGTCTTAATTCCTTATAGATGTCTTTTATATACATTTCTTCCTCATCATCGATACGTTCAGCAAGATTAGCTGATATTTTTTCATTTTCAATATTGGTTGGAATTCGTACTATTCCAGTAACAATAGCATTATCTTCTTCCATTATTTCAAACCTATTGCTACCTAGATATAGGTGTAAATTCATTAAACGTAACATAATGTTATAATAAGTCAAAGTTAAATGTAAATATGTCGATATGGGGCTGGACCTTACAAAAGCAGTTGACTTGTGAAACGAAAGAAGATTCCGCGTTAAGATTAGTTATTCTCATATATTTTCTTTGTATATTTTTTACATTTTAATTATAGTATCTACATATTGCGCCATTAAAGTAGCATAAGTTTTAAAATCTAATTAAAAAATAAAAAACTCACGCTAGAAAATTAATTGTTTACGTAATAATATTACCTTCTTGGATCGAGAGAGTTAATTCAATCTTATTTTTCTGTGATAGTACTGTAGCACGCTTAAAATTAACGTCTTCAAATACAACTGGTGTATTGGTATATTCTTGGTTTTTTATCGATGTGATCATTTGCCAGATATAAAAAAGATATCCCATAGCAGGAAATAAATTTTTTTCATTAACGACATGGCCCGTTAAATACACAAATTCTTCTTCAATTGTACTAATATTGACAACCATTTCTCTTTTGCCAATTAATTTTTTTATATGTTTTTGTATTACATAAAAATCTTCTGAATGATCCCATCTGCAAACGTCATTAAAAATTATTATTTAATCTTCGTGTAAACGAATTAATTGTAGAAATTACTCAATTCAAGATATGATGTAAAATTGAAGCTCAGATTCTAAAATATCACTGTTATCTGCTCTATGTAATAGGCATAAAAGGATTAACATGTGCATAAGAATACATTTATCTTTGAGATAAGTAAGGTGATAGAATGTCTTCAAAATAAAGAGATGTGATTTTGAAATTAGATGATAAAACTAACCAAGTTCGAAAAAGAGTTCAAAGTTCAAATTCGATATTATATTGAACATGATGTTCTCTTTTGACTATATTTTACCTAAATATTTCAAAATTTATGAAAATGTTTGTTTTTCAATAATTTATCCATTTGTGCCTAAACGAAAAATATGCATACCTTATGAGAGGAGAAATCATTGGGGTACCGCGGCTTACAGGAAGTTCCACTGTTGGATAGAGATTTGCAATCTGTGGCTGCAATCCTGCGTTATAAAGTTTTCCGATTGATTCTAAAAATATCTCATTATTATGATCCTCGGTTCGTTCATATAGCGCTACGTTTGTTACTGTAGAGTATAAATAATTGTTTAAAATGTGTTGAAGAATATTCTGAGGAGATATTTCAATCGTCACTGTATCTCTTGGAACTGAACGTATCGTCTTTGCGAATAACACCGGAGACATCAAGTGATTTGTATAATGTTTTGAACATAAAGGTATAGTATTGGAGTACTCGTGAGAGGATGTTGTCAGCCACTTTGAGCTATAAAACTTTTTTTGTGGTAATGTTTGGTTCAAGTATTCTTCAGACTTGGCTACAGCAGGTTTGATGTAACGACTATGGAAAGGTATATAACCACAAGAAATTTCTTTTATCGATATACTATTTGCCTAAAAGAATGAATAAAATCATAAGTATTATTAATTGCTTGTTTTAACAAAACAATTAAAGTAACTAGATAGAAGAAAGATTATATTGTTTATAACCATTAATATATATACCTGCAATTTGGTGAGGAATGTTTTTATAGAATTCGTTGGTCCGCTTACAATAAAATTAGAAGAAGTATTGAAACAAGCTATATCGATATCCGAAGGACACATAACTTTTAAGGTTTCAAGGTCGAGGTTAATTTCAGCCATGGAGCCATTAATTATTTTCGACTCGTGAAGGGCTAAACCGATGAAATATGCCGACAGAATCGTTTCTTCGGCCGTTAAACATCCATCGGCATATCCACAGATTAGTTCACCAATGGAGTGACCGATTATAAAATCGGGGACTACATCAATAGATGTTAAAAGATCTACTAATCCAATCTGCGATATATATAGAAAAAATAGCTTCCCATTTGTTTTAAATAAAGATTAGAATTATGAAGTAATTATGAAATAATTTTTTTTAAATTATGTTTATAATATATGATATATATATAGTATAATTTATGAAGGCCAAACAAAGAGTTTTTTTTCTTACCTGTAGTTCAATAAGACTCAATAAAAAATTAATGATATTATCAAAAATATTTTTATTATCACTTGTTAAAATATTTGTAAGTAGTATGCCATAAGGTTTTAAAATGGTATCGCATTTCTGGATGGCTTTGGCAAACACTGGGAATTTCATTAGAGCGCGACCTATTAAAATTTTAATATACAGTTTCTAAATTTCAATATACAGATATGTACATGCATCTGCGTATTTAGATAATAATTAGATTTTTTTAGTTATCGGTAAGAGTACGTAAGAAACTCTAGCCTCTTCTAATATTGTAATATTGGTTGTAGGATAAAATTTAATTTTATTTGTTAACTGTAATAAATTAAGTTCTTAATAAATAATAAGTAATATATAAATCAAACTTTTATGTATATATTATTATAAGTTTGATAACATACTAGATAAGAATATGTTATGATCGTGATCGTAACTCTCCATATTTATATGTTCTGTATACTTATATATGGAGCATTTCCATACCAACTCAACCAATGATTGTCCCCGACCATTTTTGATTTGGCCGAAATTTTTTTTTGTGTTTTTATACTGAATGAAAGTAGCTTCCATGATTTTTTTTAGGTTTTTATCTCTACTCATACTTAAGTTATAGATTTAAAAAAAAAATGCAGTTTAAAATTTGGAAAATTTCAAATGCCTGTAACTTTAAGAAGAAAAAAGATATTATAAAAAATAAGGTGGTCTTTCTTTTCGTTTTTCACTGTACTCTTTTTGAAGAAAATATCGAAAAAATGTTTAATGGTCAATATGACTGTTTTCTTTAGGATTTAAGTAAAAAATGTTTGTTTTTCGCAGTGCAACCATTTTGATTTTTTTCAAAAAAATCTCAAAAATTCTAGACTTAATTTTGAAATTTTTAAGACGTATAAGAAAATGGGATTCCAATAACTTCGATTTTTTAAAGGACTTTTTCTTTTTTTTTTTTCGAAAATAATTCTTTAAAAATAAGATAGACTTTACCGATGGCTATCAAAAAATTTGATAAATTTATAGACAGCAATCCTGAAATTTCGATCTATAGGTAAATAGTCCAGTCGGCAACTACATTTAAAAATCAACTAATTAGGACAAAGCTGCAAAAAATTTTAATCTCTTTATTTGGGTGTCAGTAATGACATACTAAGTTTTTGACCTCCCCCGTAGTGTGCTTCGGCCGCCATCTTGGAAGAAAGGGGTGAAAAATTGGTTTTTCGAATTTAAATTTTTTGAGGATCGGTTTTGAGGATTGGCTATCCATAATTTATCCTAAGTTATTTGATGCGAATCAAATTTTTAAAAAAAATCATGGAAGCTACTTTCATTCAGTACAAAAACACAAAAAAATTTTGGCCAAATCAAAAATGGTCAGAGACAATCATTGGTTGAGTTGGCATGGAATGCTCCGTATCCTATAACTTAAAATTTTTCTTTGTTGAAAATATACATTTAAAATATTTTATAATAATATATTTACTTACTCATTCCAAACCATTGAGATCCTAGTCCAGAAAATATAAAACAAATTGGTCTTTTCGCATATGAAGTATGTTCTATTTTACTAATTGTATTATGAAATATTTTAGACTCAGTTATCATGTACCCTCTGTAAAGGTGACCTTCTATATTATCATTATGAATATGATGTAATAAGGATATAAATTCTGCATCTGTTGATCGATTCCGCACCTGCATTCAGTAACAAAAATGTACATTTTATAATTCTTGGAATAATTTTACACAAAAAAGGACAATAATACTATCTTATTCTGCAATGTTTTATTTTAACAATTATTAAAAATGCATTGTGTTATTACTTAATATATTAAATAAATATATATTTAATACATTGACTTTTTTTTGTACGAAATAATTTCGAAAGCGATTATGTACGCAAATATCTTTTTAGACACTATATATAAATATACGTGTGTATATTTAATTGTTATATTTGTTATATTTATATGATAATACAAAAGACTAATGTCAAAAATTATTTCTAAAATAAATGAAATAAGCCATTATATATAATCTTTGCTTACATCATCTAAGATGATTTTAACTGCTTCTTCCGTACGTCCAGACACAGCTACAAGTCTAGGTAAGTCATCATTCAAAGCTGCATTGCTGATTTTTTGTTTAGGATTTGATTTTAATAATATGTGGCTATTAGCTCCTCCAAATCCAAAAGCATTGATACCTACATAACCACCTTCCCATTCTGTTGGTTCAGTGACGATCTTTATTCTTCCTTCGATAATAGCAGTTAACTCTTTTCGCGGACGCTTGAAGTGTATAGTAGGCGTAATTATACCAGTTTCCATCGCTAATAATACCTTTAAAAAATCACATTTTTTTTAATAGCAGTAATTATAGTAATTATTTTACATAAATGTATTATATACATATATGTATTATAATTGTAACAATATAAAAAAATATAAATTGTTGTAATCACATTTTAAGCAAAGTCAGTGTTAAATCATTTTATTACAAATGTTACCTTTGCGATTTGACAAAGGCCACTGGCGGGTTCGGAATGCCCAATATTCGATTTTACCGAGCCCATCAATAAAGGAGTGTTTCTTTTAGCGCATAAAGACTGGTCAATAGACATAACTTCTATGGGATCACCGACAAGAGTAGCAGTTGCATGAGCCTCCATGTAAGATAACTCATTAGGTGAGATCTCACATTCCTCATAAAATTCGTCCAACAATATTTTTTGCTTTTCGACCGATGGAAAGGTAATACCTTCTTCTTTAAAACCATCGCAATTTATTTTACCGTGTACGATGGTCGCATATATTCTTCTTGCATTTTTTGCCTTTTGCAGGTATACTACCGCGATCGTTTCGCCACGCATATATCCGGCGCCTTCCTCGTCAAAGGGTTTACAATAACCATCAGAAGATAGAACCCCTAGAAGGAAATTAATTCATGTTATTAAATAAAGTTCTTCAAGCTTCGATTCAATCTCTAAATGTAAGGATAGAAAGGAAGCATGGGCTTATTGAACATTACAGACAAAGAGTGCAATTGTTTCACAGAGCACGTTATTGAATAAACAAAAACGTAAAATAATAACATAATCTTAATATAATTCACACACAACAACAAGAGTTTGTTGATTTCACAGGAGACAGTACAAAAAGAAATATTTGTGCTAATGCATCCGAACGAAATAATGTAATTGTTCTATACTGTTCGAGAATATTTAATAGAGTTACATCAATCACGCATATAGCTTGTCGTACAATTTGATTTGGTCTACCGGTTAAATATCTTTATTTTGATAATATTTTGTGTTTTGTTTCATTTTCTTTGTTTAAACTTTTTGCTTTATTGGTATATATCTAATTGTTCACATCTTCAAAAATTTCTTACGAAAATGCTTTCAAAAATATTATATACATGCTCTTCTTAAGGAACTTGTAGGAGTAATAGTGAAGTGCTTTACGGTTATGTTGTTCAAAAATAGAGTGTTGTTCAAAAATGTATGGTGCAGAACTTGAAATGTGCTCGATGAACAAAAATGTTGTAATTTTTGATCGCGATAAAAAATATATATCAAGGTCACACCTGAGTGGTCACTATCCCAATAATAATTTTCAAATGTTTGCCAAACATAACTGACATAGCTTAAAACCTTTCTACTGCACGGATCTTCAAGAGAAGGACTCAAACAAGAGATCCTGGGTAGAGGAACACTGATTATAAAGCTTAAATCTTAAAAATATTGGGCCCTGAATTTTTGTGGGGTAGTCGCCACCCAGTGTAGTCTCAAAGGATTAACAGTTAAAGAACTGACATTACAACACAATACTAATATAGCATAAATAAAGGCATATAACAGAGTGATTGCGAGCAAATATCTTCATTCCAATCAAAAATAGAAAATCCATACGAATAAACCGGGCTAACTAAGAACCAACGCGGTAAATGATTCGCAAAAGTTTTATTTATATTTTTATTTTACATATTTTAGCCCGGTTTATTCGTATGGATTTTCCATTGAAACCTATACTTCGAAATTCAAAAATAGAAATTTTTCTTACTTCTGCGGCATAAATCCCCGCGCGGCGTAAATACCGGAGTTACCCTAATAAAGTTTCTTTTGTTGAAATCAAATCCACTCGAACTTTTCATTATCTTCAAACGGACAAATAAAACCTTAATAATTAATAATTTTTATGACGTAACATACAATATAATAAGATATAATAAATACATACCTAGATTGCAAAATTGCATTTGGACGAAAGGACTGAGACATAAACTGGCGGAAGCGATAATGGCAGCATCGCAATTTCCGGATCGAATCTGCTCGTAAGCTTTCACTATAGCAGAGATACTTGAACTACATGCAGTATCAATATTATGCGATTGTCCAGTAATGCCCAACCAGTAAGAAATTGTATTTGCCACGAAAGAAACGTTGCATCCAGTCATAGGTAAACTAGCTAACTATAATCACAATACATGTTTGTAAATATATTGGAAATATTGAAATATATAAATAACAAGCCAAATTTATTTGTAAAATTATTAAAAACTGTTGTATATAATTTTTCTAAACTTTACATACTAAGGAAACAGATTTCCATATTTGTCACAAAAATTTGACACATATAATTATCATTTCTTTAAATAAATTTCTATTAATTGTGTTTTATATATGATAATTCAAAATATCACACCTCAGAACTCTTAAAAGAAAAATATGCTCGAGTCTCTGACTGAGAAATTGCTGTAAGAACACTCGTTTTTGTTCCCCGTAATTCTTTTGGGTTTACACCCGCATCGATAATTGCTTCATAAGTATGCTCGAGTAACATTCTAGTCATAGGGTCCATTATATGAGCTTCTGTTGCGGGTATATTGAAAAATTCTGAATCAAATTTCTCGATATTGTTGACTTTACCAATTCGATGGGGTATATTATAAGCTGTATAAGAAATAAATATATTAAAAAGTAACAAGTAAAAGAAGGCTTTGACAGAGTACAATGCGGTTGACAAAGCGTACGTTAGCGTAAGTTAACGTTATAATAACTAATATATAATTATACATCGGAAATTTCGGCTTTGTTTTGAATAGTCAGATTTTCAGCGGTGACAACTGAATCAAAATAATTTCTTTCTACGAAGGCTCTTAGCCTATCCTTATAATATCATAGTTTATAATATAATCAAAATAGAAATGACAGTCAGAGAACTTCAACGACAAGAGAAGTAAATTAAATCACCCATCAGTCCATAAAATGCGAAAATGAGGTCATATAAAACAGAAATTATTACAGCTATTCCACCGTCCATGATCGCTCGAACCAAGATCCGCCTTGTTAAAAAGATTTTCTTGAAATTCTTTTAAATTGTCGCTATTAGGAAATCGGCCAGCAATACCAGAGATTACGATTTCTTCTTCAGCATCGACGCTGATATATAAGTTCGGTCGATTCATAGTATCTTTATTTTTTCGAAACAGACAAATTCTACAACAAATGTCATTATTTATTTTTTGAAAAAAAAAAAAAAACAGACATAAATGTAAAATTAAAAAATAATCAAATACAATTTAATATTACATATACGAACCAATAGGAAATGGAAGCACCGTGGCAAGTGAAACACTCAAGAGTGAGGACGTTTTTTTTTAGGTCCAATGTATTTTTCTGCAGTGCCCAGGAACAATCCTATTACCTGCATAAAATATATATAATTAGTAATGTACATAACAAAGTAATTTATGGAAAAAACGTTTAATTTCCGAGTGAGCAGATTGAGGAAAAACTTGCAAAAAACCCATAGTTGATAGTTGTTAATAATATAATTGATAGAACGAGGGGGAAGGAAAAGAGAACAAAGACTTGAGGAGATATGTGCGTGTCACACCGGATCTAAGAAATGCTTGGGAAGTTTACACCTGATAGTAAGAGGAATTTCTTTTGTGTTGTAATTGCCCGTATTACCAATGAGGGGATTATCATGATCATAATTGTATGCTTTAAGAATCATACCCCACACAGAGCATAACATTTAATAGATATTCACTGGAGATCTACATATTCATATAAGTCCATATATATATATCTATGGTGGGGATATTTAATAGATATCTATTAAATATAAAAATATCCATATCTATCACAAATAACCACCAGGGATGTCCATTAAATATCCACGTACGTGTGATCCACATATCGGATATAATATATATATATATATATATATATATATATATGTTAAATAGTACCATAAAACAAGCCTGTTTACAAAGTTTTAGCCTAGTCAGTATTATTTCCTTCAAATTTTGAAAAAAATTCTATCTCTGCTCCATTTGGTCGTACAGACTTGAATAAAAAACGAAATTGTGCGGAATTTTGTAAGCTACAATTTTTATATCTACATAAATTTTTGTAAAGTTGATATTTTCCGAGTTACTTGCGAAAAACTGATTTTTGAGACCTTTTAGACCCTCCCCTTCCCGCAACGTAGCGTCTACACGTGGGGACTTTTAATATGTTGAATAGTACCCTAAAACAAGCCTGTTTACAAAGTTTCAGCCCAGTCAGTATTATTTCCTCAAGATCGACAAATTTCGAGTCACTTTACTGGGCTAAATTTACGACGACGATCGTTGTGTTAATTATAGGAAGCCTTTGTTATTAAATTAACTCTAAACTTGGCAGAGTAAAAAACAAATTTGAAATTGTATTATAGCAAAAAACATAAAAACTATATATATATATATATATATATATATATATATATATATAGCGATAGTAGCGCTATAAGCTTGTTAATTTCTGAAGCAACTGTATAGGGTCTGACGTTACATGATTAAAATTATGTGTTTGCATCTCTATCGATCAATCTATCGATTCCTGATTTTGCAGGCCATGTCTAATTCTCCACTTGCTTGTAGCAATCGTAAAATCTTCTCAGTTGATATTGTTTTAAATTCCTCTTAATTTTTTTTTCCAGGTTTAACAGAATAGGAAGGTAATTGGAAAAAAGCTTGTTTGCTGTTACACACGTAAAGTCACAATTCAGATTTTTAGTAAGAAACAGATCGATATTGGAAGGACGCCTACGGGGCGCCTTGTGTGAATAAAAGTAGCACTGTGCATAATATTGAGATTGTTCTTATTTTATATAGTTTAAAAGATTGATGCCTCTAGTATCATTACTAAAATTGTTCCAACAACGATGCTTGGCGTTAAAGTCTCCACCGATTAAAATTTTACCGTACTTGTTTTTAAAGATTACGTCCAATTTATTTAACTCGAATTTGACGCTCGGAGAGATGTACGTAACACCTAGAGTTAGATTTATGCCAGACAGCAACTATATCATCAAAATTTCGCAACCATCTACGTCTAGTATAGGAAGAGTGTGAGAGCCAAGGGATTTATTTATTATAATTGCAACTCCTCCCGCTTTAACACGGGTAGCATCCAATCGTATTATGTCAAAACCGGAAAAATTTATTTTAGTGCTAGGATGCAGCCAAGTTTCCGTAACAAGAGGGCTATATCAATATTGTTAGAGCAAATAAAGTGATTAAATTCCAATTCTTTATTGTTAATGCTAGTGGCATTCCATAAGCAAATCTTTAGAGGAGAGGAGGAAGGAATCATTTTTAATTTATCAGATCACGTGCCTCAACGAACATCTGTAACTTACTGAGACCATCGATACACGTAGCTAACTTTAACTTTTTGTTAAGTTCTCGTATAATATTGCACATTGATTTAATATTCACGATTTGACTTAGCTTTCTAATTTCGTATATTAAGCTGTTAAAGTCAGCTATGTCACTGGAATGTGCAAAGTCATTTATATTGTTTTGTTCGTTGGAGTTTTTCAAGGCCTCAGCGTATGTTTTGGGAGGTGTATAAACATGTTTGTTCGCTGAGGCGGTTGATTTGACTAACAAAGGGACATCGTGACCAGCAAGATAAATTTTAACAGAATTATCATGCAAGTTTTTATTTATTTCATGTAAAGCCGAGCGAGTCGGACGGGATGCCGTCCGTTTTTCTAGAAATTTTATATATGACTGGCACTTCGTGTTAGCTCGCAGGGTGCTCCCCTGAGCAATTACAGCATTTTGCCGGAGAATTAATATCTTTCTTACAGTCTGACGTGAGGTGATTTTCTGCGCATTTAACACATCTAGGTCTTTTGTAACACAGTTGGAGGAAGTATGACTAAATGCCTGGTAGCATCGGTAGCATATAATCTTGCGATTGATAAACTTATCCCAATATGTTCTCGAGTGGAACAAATAACATATTTTTCTAAGTTGAGTGAGTGAGAATTTAGCACACAAGTTGATCTTATAAGTCGCGTATGTGCTATTTTCATCATTTAGCTAGGAGCAAGAGTTGACTTCTATACCAAGTTTTTTTAGTTTTAGTTTGAAACTGTTAAGTTTGGAATATTTGGAAGACTTTTTAGAGTGACTGTAAAAGTCTTATCTTCTGGGAGTGAATATATGTATGAAACGTTGTTGGTCGGTAAATCTCATTTAGTTCTTGAAGTTGCATTTAGTTGAAGTTGTATTTTGATTGTACGTAAAAATCGATCGTCTGAATATCGTACATAGCAACGGAATGATCTTCCCTTTTCTACGGCGGATCCCGGTGAGCTCATCACGCGGTCGATAGAGTTAATCCAATAATTCAGATAAGTCCTTAATAATAGATATGTAAGTACTATGTGTTTATTACAAATATTTATTGTGTTGCTCAATACTGATTTAATGTATGAGTTATGAGATATTAACATTTACACGTAGAGTCATATCTGTTACATTGTTCTCTGTAAGACTGATATATCGATTGAATGATTAAACTGTTAAATTTAAATAGTACACTGCGTTTCTAGTTTTAATTTCAACAAACGTATACTGTTTATCAATCGCAAAATTTTTAAATCCAATATAATCGTTGAGTTTGAAAAACTAAACCTTAATTTGATTGCCTAGAAACTTTAGATGGAAATTTTTGCCAACACTTTGTTTTAGCTGATTCGCGAATTCAGCATAGTCATTAATTTTTGAAGCTAAGTAAATTGGTGGTGGTTTTCTATATTAGGCTCTTCTAAATTTGCTACCGATGCCGCGTCACGATCAAATAATCTTCTACTCACATGTTCGTTATTTAACTGTACTGTCTGCTCCTCCTCTCTCTCTCTCTCTCTCTCTCTCTCTCTCTCTCTCTCTCTCTCTCTCTCTCAAGAAATTCTATCGTCTCGGCTAGGCATTGAAATCGATTGGAAATATTGAACTTACCTTGTAAGTTACCTGAATCACAGGAAGCTTGGCTATGCGAGACTGAGTATGCTCCACCGTGGCGATATGTGACCGAGTGAAGCCAAAACTAAATCTCCTCTATTTATAGTTTCTGTGTTATATATATGTGTATTCTATTTTTAATACATGCATGATAATGATGAAGCCGATTAAAATTGTAAATATTTGAGTAGCTGACGCTTCCAGGCCATTACGATATGTTTGCCACACAATCGTGGGAATTATTGAGGAATTTGCCAATACGTAGAAACAAAATAAATTCAGAAAGAAAAAAAATCTAAATGTGTTTTTTGTGGTCGTGACGATGACAATAAAATACGTGTTTTTACAAAAAAAATATTAAAAAAAAATCAGTAGTCAAACAATCATATTATGATTTTGAAATAATGTTACAGAATTGAATGACGACCTTTCTGAGGATGAAGATGACCTAAATGATTGTGATAAAGAAGAAGAAGAAAAAGATTCCTATAGTTTTTTTATTTATTTTTTATGATGATGATTCAATGCAGCTATTTTTCATTAATGTTTCTGTTTTGATTATATAATAAATGACCATAAAAAAAGATATTGGCTTCAGTTTACAATGTACTTATAGTATTATCTTAACGGCGCCTTCTGCGCGTTTACTAAATTAACGTAATTCTTGCTTTAATGGAAGCCGGATTGACCCGTATTATTTTCTCCGAAAGTTATTCTACAATAAATGTTACTTTTCATTTGTTAGCTGACTGAGTTAATGATTTATGTGTCACCCCGCCGGATATCGCGCTGCCCTTCATCAACCCCGTCCTGCTATTAGGTCGAGTTAGCCGATTCCTCGATTCCTCGCGCACCAAACTTATTTCGTCTTGCGTCTCTCTTTAGTTTCTCGCGATTTCGCGGACGCGAATTTACGCGTCTGGCGCCCAGCAATCAAATTCGGTTAGTGGAGTGTCGGAGGTGCGAGAGAATCGTCGGAGAGGCCTATCTATCATCCTTCTCTCCTTCCCCCTTTTGATTTGTCACATGACCGGGACCGCTCCGGGAGTGAAAAAGATGTGACAATTTGGCTGTACTTTTAATTATTTATTTGAGTATAATGGAAAGACAATAAGAATTAAAATGAGTCTTGATGATCATCAATGGTGAATTCAAAGAAGGAAAAAATTCATAAGTCGCAAACTGTGGAATTTACAATATTTTATGAGGGTTTTGGGACTCACTTTTTTGTCAGTCAATTATGCTAATAGTCATAGAATATATCAAAGAATTATGTTGCAAAATGACTGACATACCGAAATGACTTTTTTGGGCGGCCCTACACTCACAAGCGACCCACTTTTTTGTCAGTCCCCGCAGCTTTGATCATTAAATAACATTTTGAATCACCACAAAAAGTTTCATAAGTACCGAAATAATCACGAAAAAATGGAGCTAGCTCCCCTACTATATGTGTTATCATTTTATGTTTGTGAGTATTATTATTGTGTGAGTTTTATATATATGTTGTGAAATAATTTAATTAAAAAAGTAAAAAACAATCGTTATTTTTAAATATCTAATATGTAAGATATAATTATTATTTATATTATTATACAATATATTTTCACGTAAATGTATGAACTTATAGTTGGAATTTATTATAACATTCTAAGTTTATTAAAAGAAAATGTTTTCTTTATTATATATTTCACATCAATTATATGTATATATATATATATATATATATATATATTTTTTTTTTTTTTTCAATTTAAATATAGATATATACAAGCTAGAATATATGCTGGCAAGCGTAAATCTACTTATTGTACAAAACGAACGCACACACACGCATTGTATTTGCCCTAATTTAGATTTTATTCGGATTCTTTTCACTAATTGAATATTCATGATATATTAACTCATAAGTTGTAGCCAAAATAAAAAAAACTAAACTTTAAAACTAATTCGAAGGTACAAAGTTACGAATATATGTTTTTTATTTTTGCGTTCTCTGAACTCTGGTAAGTGTGTGATGTTGCTTCCCTTTGTCCTGACTGTTATTTCTGTTTCGAGCATATCACAAACTATGATTATAATATAATAAGGTTTTACTTAAATTTTTTCGTGGAAAGTTTCACTGCTGATTATTCTTTGATTTTGACTGTTAGTGCATCGCTGAAGACGACTCAAAACAGAACCAAAACATCCGAGGTATTATAATTATGTTATCTTATTAGTTATTAAAGGTTGATATAACGTTAACTTACGCACTGTTGACCGTGTCTCAAATCTTTTTACTTGCTACACTTGTCAAGGGAGGAAACCATTGTGACGGCCAAAAAAAATGTTATTTTTATGATTTTTTTTCGCGAGAAGTAATAAATTTAATCAAATTGGTTTGTCATTTCTTTAAAGTACATATATTGGATATATTGTAAAAAAAAAATCATTAAAAAATATTTGTGTCTTTAGCGTGTGGTGCCGTGTACCTCCGCAAAAAAGCTGGGCGATCGCATATCTCGGTCAATTTCTAATGACTTGGCAAAATGTTCGTCTAAATTTCGAATTTTTTTTTAAAACTATGCCATTCGGATAAAAATTGACCGAGATATGCGACCGCTCAGCTTTTTTTGCGAAAGTACACGGCATCACACGCTAAAGGCGCAAATATTAATATTTTTTAATGTTTTTTTTACAATATATTTAATATATGTATTTTAAAGAAATAACAAACCAATTTGATTAAATTTATTATTTCTCGCAAAGAAAAATTCATGAAAATAGCATTTTTTCCGGCCGTCACAGTGGTTTTCCATTATCAAGTTCTTAATTACTTACCCATTTGGATTAAAACAGGGATGCCCGCTAAGCCCGATACCGCTTAACTTTTACTAATTGCAGACATAGAGGATTACATGAAGAAGGGTGGATGGGGAGGTGTGAGATTAAAAGGAGAGAAAATATACACTTTAATGTATGCAGATGACATAGCAGTACTAGCAGAGGAGGAACAGGACATGAGATCTATGATAAGCAGGCTAGAGGGGTATTTAGACAGGAAGGATTTAACGCTGAGTATAGAAAAGACAAAGATAATGAGATTCAGGAAAGGAAGAGGGAAGAAGAGGAAGTATAATTGGAGATGAAAGGGAAAGAAGTTAGAAGAGGTCAGAGAGTTCAAATATCTGGGGTACACATTGAAGAAGAATGGAGGGCAGGAGGCGCACTTTAAAGAAAGGAGAAGGAAGGCGGCAAGAGAGAGAGAGAGAGAGAGAGAGAGAGAGAGAGAGAGAGAGAGAGAGAGTAATGAGGGAAGTTTGGGGAATAGGAAAGAGGATGTGGAAAAAAGATTAGAAAAGAAGGATCTGGATATACGATATCCTGATATGGACTGTGATGGGATACGGGGAAGAAATATTGGGATGGAGGGAAAGGAGGGAAGTAGAAGAGATACACGAGAGATATCTCAGATAGACAGTTGGACTAAATTGGAGGACCCCAGGGTACATGGTTAGAGATGAACTGGAAAGGAAAAAAATGAGAGCCAGAGCAAGCAAGAGGGCATAGAAGTTCGAAAAAAAACTGGAAGAAGGTAAAGAAGAAAAAATAGCGAGAAAATGTTTGGGAAAAATGAAAGACAGATGGAAAAAGGAAAGGATTATAGGCAAATGGAAGCAGGAGAGAAAAGACTACTTGGAAGGGATCGGTGTAGAAGTTGGAGGGGAGGAGAAGTTGGAAAAGGAGGTATTAGAATATAATGAGAAATCGAAGCAAAGACGCGAAGGAATGGAAAGGATCCGAATCTAAATACAATAAGTGGTACAAGTTTATAAGGAAAGACGGGATTCCGGAATATCTAGAAAAGGGATTGGAGAAGGCAAGATGGAGCAGTATTGCAAGGTTTAGATATATGATTATATATGATTATATATGAATTTTGTCTCTATATATAAATATATATATTGGTCCATATATGGACATATATATAATTCCAAATATAACTATAGATCATATATGCACTCATATATGGATCCATATAAAATTCATATGAAAGTATATATAACCCTATATGATTATATAATATCATTATATGTATATGTTCATATATAATTATATATAATTATATATAATTTATAATCTATATATATAAAATAGAATGTCTGTATATATGTATGTATGTATATATATGTTCTTTATACACTCTTAAACTATTCGACCGAATTTTTACTAAAAGTACATAAAATAGGGGTAGAATTTTCCGGGGAGTGTTATAGAGTGTATAATTTTTCGTTGCCGATCTTTTTGGGAACCGGTATCCGAAATTTCTCCAATTTTTCGGAAAATAATTGACCGAATTTTAAAGAATTGTACATGAATCAGGGGTAGAATTTCCCGGTGGGTGTCGTAAAATGTATAATTTTTCGTTATCGATCTTTTGGGAAACCGCTATCAGAAATTTTTCAAATTTTTTGGGAAATGATTGACCGATAAAAGTATAAAATAGGGGTAGAATTTTTTGGGTAAAATATAGTTTTTTGTTACCGATCTTTTTGGGAATCGGTATCCGAAATCTTTTCAATTTTTTGGGAAATAATTAACCGAATTTTAAAGAATTTGTATATAAAACGTTGTCTTCCGCAAATACCACATAAGATTGGTTACGACATGTTTAATCCATGAACACTCCTTATGTTTGTTCACAATAAGGATATTGAAACATAAATGAAGTTGTTTTAAGAAAAACGACTCCGGGGCGAAGCCTGGGTAACCAGCTAGTCATATATATTTATATACAATTATATATAATCTTTTTTTCCCGGGTACTGATATTAATTTTAGACATTATTATGTCTACTTTCCACAATGTATTCACGCATTTACACATTCACAATAGAAATAATATCCGTTAAACTTTGATGTCGTCAGATGCATATGTATAAATAATTTACAAATGTCAAGCGATGTCAAAACGGAAAAAAACAACTAACTACGTCAATGCATAAATGTCTTTCGCGGAAATGGTCGGTCTGACCTGGTCTGACCTTCATACATTGATCCGGTAAACTGCATAGATAAACTACACCAGCTTGACCAGCTATAGTTCGTCTAAAAGTTTAAAACCTGATGTATCACGCCATGATATACCATGGCGTGTATAATTTCCACGAAGTTCTCCTTTGAGTAACCTATTAAAAAAGAATACACATTTCAAATTGGTTTTACAAACGACAAATAACAAATATAGCGACAGTAAGGTAAACGTGTACCAGTGGCCGCACACGTCCCAGCGATTGACAACGGGAGTTTGTTGATGGATTTATTGATTTTCTGTCTGGCGGATTTTTTGGAATCCGCACGCGTTCTGTTTTACGAGCTTGGAATAAACGCATTTCTTAAGTTCTTTTGAGTTTTCTTTCCTTTTGCGAGTTCCGCGAAATACGTGCGCGAGTGTGGAGTGCGCAATAG
Organism: Temnothorax americanus; assembly: GCF_048541705.1. Lineage (NCBI taxonomy): Eukaryota > Metazoa > Arthropoda > Insecta > Hymenoptera > Formicidae > Temnothorax > Temnothorax americanus. The sequence continues at coordinate 2,437,021 of NW_027509421.1, read as the reverse complement.
TGTTACGGCAGCAAGCTTACTCGACGAGCGTAACAATACTTTGTTCAAACGTCCTGGAAACGCAGGCTTTTTCAACATTATGCGCTGACCTTTGCTTGATGTTTACCAGACCACCGTCTGTTAATCAACTATAACATATTGTACTGACTGTACGCTACTGAATAATGGAGGTAACATGTAGTGCTATTGCAATACTGGAAATTGTTATTGTCCACGTGTCCAGTTCGAAAATCGGCATTTCAATACTCGCATACACCTTCACACACTCCCAAGCATCCTTCACATTTTTATTGACCTCCACCCACACCATTCATCTGACCACCCCCCACCCTCCCCCACCCACCTCAGACACCTGAATATACCCCGACACGTCCCTAATATGTAATCTAACACACCCTCACTTATCCAAACACATTACCACCCATCCCCACCTCCCCCCCACCTCACTCCCTCACTTCCAAAACACCTTAATACACCTCGTAACGTCCCAACATAGCTCAACACATTTTTGCAAACCCAAACACATTACCACTCAACCCCCATTCGCCCACTCCACCCTCACCCCAAAAACACCACAATACAACCCGAAACGTTTCAACATAGCCTAACATATCCTTACCCACTCATACACATCACCACGCCACCCCCACTCCCCCACCCCACTCCTACTCCAAAAACATTACAATACAACTCAAAACGTCTCAACATAAGTCCTTCATACCTTAGCTACCTAAATACATTCTCACCCATCTATTCTCTCAATCCACACCGCTCATTCCAAATAATTTAATAAACCTTAACGCACGTTCCCCAGTATAGCTTCAAATAACCTTATCAATCCAATTATACCTGTATACTTATTCATATATATATTAAATGAAACATATAAATAATATTTGTATATTGTCAGTTGTTTATAGTCATATGTCTTGCATTACATCCATACAAAATTAACACATTACATATAAGACGCTTAGACGCTGGATACTGCAACCCCGATAGCACCAATATCCTATAAATATTCATATAACGTGTCCATAGACATTCTGGACATAATATGGACATCCATATAGGATATTGGTGCTGTCTGGGAAAATGCGTCATATACCATAAAAGCACCTTTTTAAAAGAAAGTAAGAAAAGGGCGCCAAGTGTTCGCGCCCTATTGTGCGTAGCTATTGCACGAAACAATGTTGTTTTAATATATTCTTGCCATAAAAGTAGTGATATCAGACATCATGCCAAGTGAGCATGAATTTATACATATTATAAAATGTAATTCTTTCTCACATAAATAATTTAATTCTTCTATCGTACTTTAGTGTAGAATAATAAAATATTTAATTTAAAAAAAATTGTTAATGAGCATGAAAAATTATGTTTACCATAATATTTAATTCTTTTATTGTTATGCCTATTAAAATAACATAATATTTTTTGTCCAATAAAACTTGGCATTGCTAAACAAATAATATATATATATATATTTTTTTTTTTTATAATTCGCGGATTGCGGTTTTTTGTAAATTAGGATAATTTATATGGAAAAATAGCAAATATACTTCATGTACCAAAGTAATATTTATTTTATTTACAATTCACATAATATATTTATACATATACGCGTATTATTATATAATATATATGTGATATAGACATCATACATGTATACTGTATACATACACGTATACACGTTCATGATGTACACGAAAAACATTTGAAAATAATCTACGCATTTGTAAAATCTGTATTGAAGTCATAATCATTGGAAGTCAATTTAAATCCTTCAAGCTGTCCCGCCAGCTTAGTAGCAGCTTTTTCTGTAAATTAGAAAGAACGTTTTGAAACAATTTAATATTATATGAAACACTGAATCTTTTTTCTTATTTTTCCTCATACCTCTTCTCACTCGTGCTTTCTTTTCCTTCTTGAATTGAAGTTTTTTAAGCTTGTTCAATTTTTGATTGCCTTCTATCTCGAAAAGTGGATCTGGTTTCTTCTTTCTCTCACCAGACACATCTTTCTTTGTGTTTTGCAACTTCTTTTTTAATTTCTTCTGCACTTTGTATTCCTGCAATAACAGTCAAATATTGTACAAAACAATATCCATTGCGCGCACAGTTTCCGATAAATTTCCAACATATTGTATTTGCATCTCACCGTTTCCTTTTGCATTTCGATCTCCATTGCCGCCGTGACAGGCCCTGTACTATTGATCAGCACAGGATCTGTGGTGGGATTATTCGCAGAATCCGTTGCGAAATTATCGAGCATCATTCTTTCTTCCGCAGCAAAACTTTCGATGTCGAATTCTTTAGCCATTTGACTGACTATCTCGGCGGATATGTGACATACCGATTGTTCAGGCGGTACTGTATAATATCTAAGAAAAATATTAATTGTTAAATAGTAGAATTTACCACTGTGCAAGAATCCGGAATAAATGTAACAAAACAAACCTGATTTTTCCGGAGTTCCAATCCTCAATAATGCCACGCGCAGCAGCAGTCGCATCAGGCACTCCACCTTTCCTATATTTTCCCATTCGTGCTGCTTTCATTGCGAAAAATTCATCCGGCGTAGAAAAATCTTGCACATTGTACAATTCCATTATCTGTTGTCGCGAAACTCTTTTTAAAATTGCAGTTGCTGGCGCAAAAGGATCTTTCAACGCTTGAATTCTCACTGCATTTTTGAGAGCTACAGATGTATCATCGGAATTTTCATCCGAATTAGCAAATACTATACCAGGAGAATCTAATAATTTTATTTTAGAATCTAACTGAACAATTTGCATCGTTTTCGTTATTCCTGAAATTAAGAAAATCATAAATTAAATTACCAAGTGTGTATAAATATATGTATATATATATGTATATATATATAAATTAATAACAAGGCTTCTTAATTATAATACAGATATTTCATTAGTTACAAATTATTATAAAATAATTGTAGAAAAAATTAGAGACAAGAATTAACAAATTCAAAAATGTAATTACTAAAATGAATGGCTTAAAAAGCGCAGCTGATACAAGACCTAGTAGCAAATAATTAAGTACCTGGTGTATTTCCCACGTTACACGCTTTGTTGCGTTTCAAAGAATTAATAACGCTAGATTTCCCTACGTTTGGCAAACCAACAACACCTACTCTGATACTTGTTTTCACATTGTCACTGTTTCTGCAATAATTCCCAAGTAACGACAGAAGCAATTCTGCCCCGAAACAGGTGTTGCTCTGTATCATGGATTCCGTTTTCTTTCCTAACTTTCTTCTACCTAATCGATTTGCTTGATTTTGAGTGGATGACTTAAATGCCACAGCAGGCAAGCTGACCCTCAAATATTTCAACCATTGATCTAAGTTGTCTCTGGGAATCAAATCAGCCTTGTTCAGAACCAACACTAGTCTCTTATTTCCCTTTGCAGATCGGACTGCTTCTTCTACCTACATCCAGAATTAGCAAGTATTTATGACAGATATTATATATAAGTAATTAATATATATTTAGTATATTTATATTTGAAATAAAAGCTTTATGAAACTTACCTCTTTGCATCGTGTTCCCAGTGGATCACGAGCATCCACAACCTCAAGAATGACATCGGCTGCATCCAAAACCTTTTTGAATTCCTTGTAATAAGTCTTGAGCGAATTTTCTTCCTTAGCAACGGCACTTTTTACTTGATCAGAACCTACTTCCATGGGTCTGTGTGTTAACTGCTTCTTCTCGGCCTGGTTAACCAATCCTTGGAGACCACCCTTGGCGATTTCCTCACGTTTTCTCTCACGCGCCGCTTCCCTCTGCTTCTGTTTCTCTTCCTCTTGTTGCTTCCTCATTACCTCTATCTCCTTCAGTATATTTTCTTTGAACGGACACTGATTCGGTATTTCCATCATCTTGGCTTTTTCTGAATAAAAATAAAAATACACTTATAAAATTGAACGTTATAAATATAAATCTATGTATATTGACTAATTAAAGGACTGACTTTTAGAATGCTTCTTGGCCTCCTTCCTCATTTTTCGATTGTGCTCGCGGACCTTCTTCTCGATCTTGTACCTCTTCCGCGCCGGCATGCGCTTGCTCTGCTTATCTATTCGCAATGACATTAAAGTAAGAAAATTATCTTTAGGTTATATTAATATAACAAACGTCAAATGCATATTATAATATTTTATTAATTGCTATTGACTGTAAAAATATGGACAGTATTGAATGAATTAAACAATTTTAAAGCACATAACCTAACAAATATAATATAACTTGTTTCAGTTTTCTATAAAGTACGCAAGATTCCAAATTTTCGATGATACGGTTAATACACTTACTGCGAAGCTTCATGCTTGCTGATATTACAATTTCACTAAAATAATCGCGATACTTTCACGATTATAGCAACCAAACCACGTGGAATCCACCGAGTCACACCGAGTCGACCGACGACCGAGAGCGAGTGAAGAGTGAAGAGTGAACGCTGCCGAGACCGAGAACATCCGGAATCCGGAGCTTCCGGAGTATGCGCATACGCATTGAAATCAGCGCTAACAGAGTTGCGTTCCAAAATTTACTCTGGGTAACTAAAATCTATAGTTTACGTCACGTACACTATAGCATTTTAAGTGAATTTTGGAACGCAACCCAGGGAATGAGGGAAGCTATTCACACAATCGCAGGTATTTCATCGCGATAAATTACTAGAATAAATTACTAGCTTCGCGATTTTTACATTATGTAACAAAGTAGCAAAAATATGAAATTCCAACAAATTAATAAGATTTCCACAGTTTTGGATTTCAGTAATTTAAAAAATTTTATTTTCTAAGTAAAAAAAGCATCGAAAAACGTTGTTAATTTTGTTCATGCTAATAAAATATATATGTAGATGTTCCTCGGCAAGTTAATCATCGATTACATTATAATTGGAACCTATTTTAAAATCTTGGTGTTTAATTCATATATATAATATAATTTTTTCAATCTACGTTTTTAATAGATACTTTAAACTATAAAAAATTAATATTATTATCCATACATTTTAACGCAATGATTTAATTAATTTATTCGGCAGAACCGCTTACAGTAAAATTTTTTCAGCTATGTAATTTATTGCAATGATATATATTTTTTCCATGCATTTCCATAATCATTTTTTCATTAACTACAATAATTATAATAATTCTATCTATATTAATAAAGTACTATGTATTATTAAAAGGTAAAAATAAATATTATATTTATAAATAATAAGTTAATCGCAGTTTGGTCGAAAGACGGACAGTGAAAGGCATATACGCATACGAGGACACGCGCAATTCTCACACTTTCATCTTGTTTTACAAGTTCGACGCGATAAAGACAAGGCCATTTCTGATGGCTGCCACGTGAGGCGGAATAGAAATTCCCATAAATTAGTTTTAACGCGCATCCCGGAATATACTCGAGATCGCGAGAGAGTGATACAGTTTCTCCTATCCCGATTCCCACGCCGTGTGTGTGTCGTTCCGTGAAGCGAACAATTATATAGGTAAGCGACGATCGGTGAAGTTCACCGGTTGCGCTTCTTCACGAAAAGTAGGCGATTTAAATGCGTCGATTTGAATTTGCTCCGATAGAAACGACGAAATACAATGAAAATGGAATACGATCTACGAATTAAAGACCACGACGTCGGTGGCAAAATTCACGAAAAGGAAATTTATAGATTTTGTCAAATAAACTTCTTTTTTTTCCCCTTAGAATGCATTTTAATGTTTTATATTTTAGCGCGGCACGAGTGAAAGGCGTGAAACACAATAGGCCCGTTCTTTTTAGCTGAACCTTTTGCGCGGTTCATCTTTTCTCTTTTTCTGTCCAACGTGAAAAGAAAAAGAAAAAAGCTGTACCGTGGCAAAAAGTTCAGCTAAAAAAGAACAGGCCTTTACGTCCACATATTGTCCATTCGTGTTGCTCGTACTTTTTGCATTTATAATCCTCGCTTTCTCTTTCTTCAACGCCCAATATTTATCTCGTTTTACGTGCAGAAATTTTTAGACCGGTATTCATAGTCGTTTTTTATTTTAAGACCGTCTTAAGTAATATCTTAAAATGCTAATACGGCTTTGTGATTGGTTAATGACATCTTAAGATTGTACTTAAGGCGGTGTTAAATATAAGAACCGACTATGAGTACCGGCCTTAGAAATTTCAAGCCACGCGTACAAATCTATTTTCACGCGTCCCTTCTGAGGATATTCAAAATTTGAAAACGGCGCGCTTCCGATCGACGCGACGGATCGATCGCGGAATCCGAGTGGCGGGGGTCGAACCGACGGCGGGCAGTGGGAGGGGGAAACGCGGCTCGGACTCGGGCTCTCGCCGAGCGGTGGCGTTCGCGCATCCGCCGCGAGCGAGAGCGAGACCGAGACGACTCATTCCATTCCCGTAATGGCTGCCGTCTCTGGCGTTGTCAGTGAGTGTGCGGATGCCCGTCGCGAGTAGCTGTGCGTTGCGTCGGGAAGCTGCGTCCGTCGGTGGGTCGCGAGCCCACGAGATCTCGCGTATATTGCGAGAGAGCGGATCGCGGCGGTGAGAGGCTTACACATTTCGGCGCGGCGCGATTTCGCGCGTGACTCTTTCCTCCCCGCACCGGCGGCGATTTAAAAACGAGCGACACCACATACCACGGTATACACCCTCGGTGTGTTGTGCTTTACCCCTCCACCCTTCCCCGCCTCACGTCTCTCATCTCTCTCTCTCTTTCTCTCTCTTCCTCCGTCTGTTTACCCGGGGCGCGTGACCCGTGTCGAGAGTGTCAGCGACCCGTCCGAAAATCCGCGACGGCGCGCTTCCGGCCCTTCGCCTCCCTCCAGTCCCGCGTCTACTACCTGATCGTCCGTCCGTTCGCGAGACGCGTCGATGAACGCAACGGCGCGTCTGTCGGGCGGGCTCTCCTTCTTCCTCTCTCCTTCGCTCTTTCGCTCGCCTCTCGCCGTCGAGTGATGGTAAACACGTCGAGTGACAGCGTGCGCGAGTGAGAGGAAAACGTTTCGACTCGTCCGGCAGTCCGAAGGAAGGCGAGAGAATCGTGAGTTTGCGAGGGGAAGGGGCGTCGTCCGGTAGGGCCGCGCGGCCAGGCGGGCCCTCGAATTCTTCCTCACGTGGTTCAAGGCCGTCCTAAAGCGTCCTCGCGGGCGTCGCGAGTGCGTGTGTATATACGCGCGTGCGACGCGAGACGACGGCCGCGAGAGCTGTCAGCGTCGCCGAGACTTTCCATCCCGGAATATCGAAGAGAGAGAGAGAGATACCGGGTGCGCGGGGGAGACTCGTCGGGCAGTCCCCTCGAGCGACGACGACGTCCGCCAAAACCCGATGCACCGTAAGTACCCGCCGATCCCCCTATAAAGCCCGTGTCACACTACGTATCGCGGACGCGGATCGGATTGAGATTGCGGATCGTAATCTAGCCAATCATAGACGAGCAGCTCATCTGTGATTGGCTGACATCCGATCCGCGATCCGTAATCCCAATCCGATCCGTGTCCGCGATACGTAGTGTGACACGGGCTTAAAACGTTATGCGATTTGGAAGTCACATAGAAAAAAAAAAAAGATTCTTGATTTGAAAATATCTTTAGTTTCGACGGGAATCTTGAAATGAGATTAAACGAAGAAACTTGCTTGATGAAGTCGTTTTCAGTTCAAGAATAACAGAAAGAAAGTTGAAATTCTTGTAAGATTATAGATTGTTGCGTATATACCCCAACAATGACTGACGCGTTAATTTGAGTATGTAAGTTTTGATTTAACGTTTTCGTTTTTTTTTCTATGCACATACCGGTTTATATTTTCACACGTTTTTCAACGATCTGATCAGGGTTTGTCCCATTTCACGATTGCGTAATTATCTCTTTTTTTTTTTAAAGCAAAAAAAAAATCTGGCTACGAAGGATTTATTCGCCTGATGTTCATTTCTACCAATGTAGATTAGATAGGGGAATGAGAACAAATATTAAATATCAGGAAATGTAAATGTAGGGATTATTCCTAAATTTATATTTTGTCCTTTTCCATTGTGCGTTAGGTTTAATTATTATTTCTAATTCCGACTCGCCTGATATTTAATATTTATCAACGCGCAGGACCTTACCTTTTATCTTTTTTTTTTTAATTCTTAGAACTAGAAAAAGATGAAAGGGTAAGTTAAATCGAGATTAGAGTTGATCAGCATTGGTAGAAATGGACGTTGGTCTGCGCGACAGCGACGCCTTAATCTATTTTCCCCTCTAGGCGTGTTTCGACGTATCGAAAACGGGAGCTTATTCCTGGTCCTAATCTTCCCCGTGAAACGGTGGAAACGTTTATTGACGTATCTCTGGACGTTTCCGCTGATTTCCTTCATCCGTCGTAACTTTCCAACTTTCTACATCACTCGTTAGTGCATCTTCCTATCTAGGCCTCGGGTTGAAATGATATTTCAGAGTCCATTTCAAGTTAATTGGAGAATTATGATTATTTTTGTTATCGTTTAACATTCCCGAAGCTTACCTCGTGATAAGAGCGTGATTGTCTTCCGTCGCTATAATTGTACGGGAATGACCGAGCGTTTTCGTCGAGAAAAGATTGACATTCTTTTCCCGGTGTATAATGACGATTTAATTATGATTACAAATTAATTAAAATGTCGGCTGCAACAGTGACATAATTTCCCTTACGTATGTTACATTTGTTACGGTATCACAGTCATCACTATGAATGTATCATATCGCGGAGAAGCTGTAATTAATCGCATTTATTTCCATAGATTTCACGAATCGTTTTAGATTAATATACAGAAAGTTGTGCGGTATAAACTGGCCGCAAAGATTTTTGCTGATACGCGATATAATATTCTGAATTAATAATCGCGCGGATCGTTGCACGTTTCGAGATTTATTATACAGCACAAGATGTTACAAAATTAACATCGATATTAATACCGATGTCGCACCAGTTATTTACATCGACGTCGTACAATGTCAAGCGTGAAATTAAAGCTACGTAATAACAACAGTGTATGAGGTAACGACGAAGGTACAAAAGAAGTAAGCGACAAGGATGATCAACAATAATTTTTTTCAATAATAATTGAAATTAACGATTTTTGCGTCTACGAGCGTATACGGCTTTTTTTTTTAACGATAGTTCATGATTTTTCCTGTTGATTAAAACGCGTCGCAAATATCCACGAAACCGCTAAGCTAACTTAATGTTCGCGAATCGTGGAAGAACTGCTTTTACAGCGACGCGGCGACGTCGTTCACAAATTGCGCCGCCTTTGTCGCGTCCTAAAATGATTACACCTGTATACGTTTGCTCAGCCGAGTATTGGCCGCGAGTCGATACGAACGCATCACGTGGATGGCGATATACTCCGCGTACATATATATGTATACTGTGTCGTAATCGTGCAATGTGACAATGCGGTAAAAACGCGTCACACGTAAGTGTAGCGCATTCGGCCTTATCGAACACTTGACTATCAGACTAGCGCATTGTGCGAAATTGACTTCGGCCGTCGGGTAAAAGGAAAATTTCCTGATTTGTGTTGCGGTCGCACAATGTATAATATAACATGCGGAGTATTCGCGGCAAATCGTACTCTAGAAACGGAAATGAGAAAATTTGTTCTCCAGATTACTTTAAATAAACCGCGATATGTAATATATTTTATGATTGCCGATCAATACAATATGATTCACCGTAGTTATTAAGTTCTAAAAAACCGAAAACTGCAGCGTTTAGTTTGATTTCAATAGAGGAGGAACTATATCAGTTTTTTTCTAAAAAAATATTCAAACTCATTTATCAAACGCTATCGAATTCTCCTTTAAAAGTTTAATTATGCTTTTAAAATTGCTTATTTTTATTATTTAAATTGTTAGAAAACTACGAGTATTAAATAATGGTTTCTTAAAGTACGCGCGATTAATCCGGTGCGAAAAATCGTCCTTGAGTGTCAGTGACGCGAATGTGTAAAAACCAATTGCAGCGTCACCGGTGTGGGCGCAAAAAGAAAACAATTTCTACGTTTTTATGATCGCTGAGATTTACATAAGGAGATTTAGGCAGATATATTTCGAAATTTTGTTCACTTTATTCGGTCTGCGTTTACAATCCCAAGATTTCCAACGATATTAGAAATCCTCCAAGCCTCTTGCGTGCGATTCAATATTTATATTTGAATTCATGAATCCAATTTTTTTTTGTTGTTGAAAACGTCTTTGGCACAAAAACGTTTATCTCTTCTGACGCACGAGAAGTTGACATATTCTGCTCGTTATCGCTCCAAAATGCGCGCTGTAATTTGCTTGATAAATGAAAAACAGTTCATTATAACCTGCTTATAGTCCGCTTCTCTCGTTACTTGCGATTTCTCCGACAGGTTTGAGATATATCCGCAAAAATACGTAGAAAATATGTCAATTTACGACGGCAATTTACGCGATGTTCGTTACGTGTGAAAATGTGATTATTTGCTAGACGAGGGGAAAATCGATTTTAGTTATTCGTGATTTATAGCTTTTAGAGACGCGCGCGTGCTGCGTCACGATGCCTCCAAATTGCGGAAACCCGTTACCACTTCGGAGATCAGACACGGTCTGAGGCATCTTGCCTCAGTGTAATCTTTTTGTCATTAAATAAAACTGTGATTAAATGAAATATTCTGAATGTATTACACGAGTTTCAAAGAGCTATTATGCGCTAATAGATGGCCTTTACTTCGCACTGTTTCTCAAGTGTTATTAATCATAGAAGTAAAAAACTTTTACATTTTTTACGTACCTAGTCGACGATGTTTGGTCCTTATTTAATTACATATGTTAAAATCGTCATTGCAATCGTTAACTTAAGGTGATCCTAAAGCCGTGATCCTAACCGGTTTTTTTCTTAGCACTAATCTTTTAATTGGCTTTGTAGAAATGCAAAATTCTTGCCTAGAATTAAAGTACGCATCAAAATCTAGATAATGGTGGTCGAATTTATATGTGGTGGTCGTCACGTATAACAAAAAATATTAATTTTTTTTTGTTTTTTATAAAGCCAATTAAAAGATTAGTGCTAAGAAAAAAACCGGTTAGGATCACGGCTTTAGGATCACCTTAAGCATTCTAAAATTTAAAGTAATTATTTTTTTACACAAAAAGTGAACTATTTGTATCATTATTTGTATCATACAGACCTAATTTTACTAATTTATTTTTTATGTATGCCGAAATCAAAAATACAAAAAGTTATAAATTATTATTATTATTATTACATATGAGGAACGATCGTATATAATTATGAAACCGTTATGTAAATTAAATTAACTTTTCTGCATATAGTGGAGGCAAATTAGGTTTTTATCTCGGAACCGGTTAAAACTATTCGGATTTAAACGTTTTTTTTTTAATGTAGGTAATTAAAAACACTACAATAATGTTTATAGGTTAAAAATTGACGCTAATTGTTTATTTAATAAATTTTTATTTAATAATTATTTAGTAAATTAAAGCGTCAATTTTTAACTCATAAACATTGTAGTGTTTTTAATTACCTACATTAAAAAAAAAAACGTTCAAATCTGAGTAGTTTTAACCGGTTTCGAGATAACGCACTTTTTTGTCTAATTTGCCTCCACTAATAGTAGTTTAAAAGGATTCGAAGATTTTGTTTTGCTCACGTGATTTTTTGACAATTCAGAAAAGAAAAGATTTCATATTAAGCATTTAAAAAATGTTAAAGAGTGGTCTTTTGAAGAAGCAGTCTTAAAAAAAAAGTTTTAAAAACTATCTTAAAAGTACCGATGGTTTCTAAAGTCTTAATTGCGTCTTAAGTCGAAGACGTCTGCAAGATACCCTTGTAACGTCGCAAAGAACATTTTCTAGACATTCAGGAATGTGTGTTCCCAAACGCTGCGTATGTACATACGTCCTTCCCGTTACATCAACGTTCGTCGCAATTTTTGACACTCGTCGATCACCTGTCGGGTGCAACTTTATTTCAGGAAGATCTGAGTCAGCCCACGAGGAGTCGTCCGCTGGCGACGAGGGGAGGACCGTGCCAAGTTCCGGTGGTACCGCGCTCTTCCTACGCTTCGTTTCGAATCTGTGACGTTATCCTGAGCCACCCTACGGGGATAACGTCCGTCTATGACCTACCGACTGTGATTTTCGACGCGTGACGCCACTGCCAAAAAAGAAACAAACCAGCGTCGATCGCGAACCTGCGTTTTCTTCGTCTCCGCTTCCTTTGCCTTCCCATCTGTTCGTCGAAGACGAATGTCTTCCACGTTTGTACCAGAAACATATATGACACGATTTTTGCCGTTGTCTTGCTCCGAGATACCTATGTCTTCCTACGAATTTCAATACCCTTGATCGGCGAAGCAGAAGAATCCTCGACTTCCTTGAATTTCTCTTGAAGCACGAAATACGAAGAAAGAAAGGAGGCTCGACTCCTCCACCGATCGAGACAACTACGATATCGAGTGCTCCGAGAATGTTCCTTGACCAAGTCGCGATCGCGATTTGTTGACATTTACGTTAATCCGAATCGCATTCGAAGGCAAAGCTGCACATTGCAAAAAAAAAAAAACGAAGGTGCCTTGTTATCGCTGTCATCGCCCGAACGCATTCGAAAGCTTCGTGGGATCGTTACCGCGTTCATTCGTAGTTGAAGCAGTTTACAAAGACTTCGCTTGTCGCGGGGATACGGCAGAACGACGCCGTGACGACTGTCGAGAGGCGCGTCACCGAGCCGGCCGCTTGTGATGCGGCGCACGCTGGGCCGCTGCTACCGTCGTCGTCTCGCGTCGTCAGCTTGCGCGACCGCCTCGTCGCAATAACGGCGAAGATGTTCGGGAAAGTGCCGCCGCCGTCGAACACGCCGGGTCCGCCTAATAATAACGGCGGCCAGGCGTCAGCCAAGTCGTCGTGCATCAGGCCGGCGACGACGGGCACGGCATCCTGTCTGCCGTGCTTCTCGGTGGAGGAGACGCCGACAGTGAGCGCCGACGACAAGGTGAGACCTTGGCGACCGATGAAGGACAACGATTCCGACGATTCGCCCACTGTGGTCTCCGAGGCTTACAGCAACTCCCTGCAGCCGCCCGCCAGTTTGACGGACGCCACTTTCGTCGCGATCGAGCCGCCTAGGCCCTGCAGGACTGACGAAACGACGACGACCTGCGCATCCGCTTGTACCAAGACCCCGGCCAAGTGTTCACCCAAGGAAGGCCCGTCGCAAGTTGGCAGGAGTCACGCCAACGCGATGCAGAAGTGTCCCGGTCAGTACTGCTCGAATTATTCCAAGACCGGCGTCGGTAGATCGAGACGACCGCAGTCTACGTCGACCGGGAGAAATTTTAACGTCGAGTCGTGTACGAGAGATTATGCGAAAACCGCGAAGAAGATTGTTGCCGTTAATCGAGAGCCTCCGAGCGGCAAGGAGCCGCATCAGACGTGTAACGAGCAGCAGTCCAAGTGCTTGCAGGGATACGCCCCCGCGGCTATGGTCGCTGCCAAATTGTCTTCCGCGAGATCTTCCGAAACGATTCACCACACGTCGCTGCCAGGCGAAAAAAGGTACAGCAACGAGGACCTCCTGACGGACACGTGCGCGAATTACTACGCGATGTCGAATGGCGCGATGTCTAATGTGCCGGTCGTGAGCGAGCAGTCGTTGCACGCGCATCAGAAGCCGGCGGTTCCGAAGATGATCGACGTCAAAGACGGCGCCGGCGATTCCGCGACCGCCGTCGCGTCCTGCGAGGATAACACCTGCGACAGCGACTTCACCACTTCGACGCTATCCAGAGACTGGACGTTGAGGAGGGTCAGCAACGAGGTGCAGCAGAGCTGCGTGTCCTGCCTGCCGCAGAATCTTCCCACGGAACTGCAGTCGTCCACCTCGCCGAGAAACTACAAGGATCTCAAGGAGAAGTGTCGCGATTCTCTTTGGCGGCCTACGGAGATGGCGGAAAGTGGTGCGGTGCACGGATTGACGGTGTGCTCGGGTGAGACGTTTCAGGACTCGAGTTCGAAGAGGCGCACCGGGGCGTCCTGTCAGGCGCTCAGGCACGCCGTCGCCTCGCTGAATCGCCTGGACGACTTCTACATGGAGAAGATTGGCGCGGGCTTCTTCTCGGAGGTTTACAAGGTAAGACGATAGATTTTATTGAAATGTTCCTGCGAGTGAATCTCACGTACAAAACGTATTATAATATCTCGAATATAATAAGAGTACGTTGTTTGAAATTAAATAATTAATATAATAAGCGATTTTTGCTTGATTGAATGGTAGAACGAAAATCAATCAATGCCGTACACCAATCGAGGACGCTATCAGATTTCGCGATACTTGATCGCGTTAGAGGAGGCTCGTTAGAAAGTTTTTCTCCCGTATGGCAATGTGCTCCCTCTTAATTCTCGCGCCATTGTTCGTAAACAACAATCGCGAATTCGAAACGGACGCTCGCCCGTATCTCTCGGGCTGTGTGGAATGCGCTATCTTTGTAGATTAATATCTCGATGTAGAGATTAGATACGCCTGCCCGCCGGCACGAACGCGTAGCCTTCGTAAAATTAATTCCACTCGTAATCACGCGGTTACTCGTCGGTAACAAGCGATCAGAAAACAGTTTTTTTTTTGTCCCGGCGCGGTTTTCCGGGAACGTTTGCCGCATTAAAACCCCCCGCTTTCTGTACAATTACTCGCGAAACGGTGGAAGCTGCGGAGGAGGGTATTTTTCATTCGCGAGTCAGTGATTCTGAGTCATTTGAGCGATATATTACTCCACGAAGCTATAACACACGATAAAGATATAACTTTTACCGCATAAATAGCGAAAGGAGAAAATAAAGTGTTGGTAAATATTTTGCGCAAAACCTCAGGGTAAATAGAAGATACAAAAACAAAAACAATCCACTTATTACCTGTCTTCGCGTTACGAAATTCTACGCCAAGTGCTGCCACAAAAAGTAGGAAACCACTTGGGTGGTAATTTTTCATTGGCAAGATAGCGGTTCTACGTTAAACCGTTTCAAGTTAAACCGACGAGATCTCTTGACAACTGAAAATATTTTCAGCGGACCGGACTATTTGGTGCAGCCCAATTGCTATAAAACGCACTTTTCTATAAAATTTCTCATGGTGACATTTACGTTTGCGAACGCAGAAGCGACGTTGCGACTTAAGAATACTGTCACAGTAGCTTACGTAAATCATTGTGTTTATTTGCAGCGAGCAGAAGCACGTAATTATTTGTAGGGTCTCCAGCCTTGACTTCATTTTTTTTTTATTGATATCAGGATTCTATAAAAATTACTTGCTTCAATAAATAGATTTCTCAATTGGTTTATTTAGGATTTTGCGGGAATAAGACACGTTTAAAAAAAAAACATTTTTATCGAGTTTAAGACACAGTTACATGTATCTTAAATGAAAGTTATGAAAATTACATGAAAAAATTACATTCTCGAAATAAATCTTGGACGAGGTGTACGACATAAATGTAGAAGTAACAGATGCGCAACTATATAGAGAGTGGCACTCAGAATTAGCAAGCGGAAGTCTCGTAAGCATCACGAAATGGACGTAAATAAATTATATCGCTTTATCTATCGCGCTATTATCGTAACGATGAATCGACGAGACGGGCATGTTGATGCGAGATAGAGTCGTGTAGCAATTTTGCGGTAATCGATCGAAATTCGCTTGTCGAGTCGCGCGACGCCGCATTCTGCGTTTCGCGAGGAGATTTATGCACGCGTCTCACTCTCTCTCTCTCTCTCTCTCTGTCCCTCCTTCTCTTTATCGATCTAACTTCACCGCGTGCAAGCGCATGGTAAAAGTGGCCGGAAAGCTGCTCCAGTTCCACGATATTCATTCCGTGCAGGCTGTAATTTTGCGCATTTGCCGGCGATTGCGGCAGATGCGCCCGTCGCGTCGAGGTGACGGCTGCGCTGGACTGCCTACCTACCTACCTACCTACACCACAAGTCAGCCGAGCCGATCCGGGACCTTGAGAAGTATGCCGCGGCTTCTCCGGCGTGGATAGGCGCGTTATAAATAGGTCAACAGGAAATTGAGCACGCTCCGTAGTGACTACGGTGATTCCTCCGGCGCGACGCAGCGGTGCGCAAACCTCGGACTTGGCGCGATTACGCAGCCCTTCGGACACTTCCCGTCACGAGTGACTTTTTTTTTTTTTAATTGGGCATTTTTATTTTATTTTTATCCGAGAGTCATTAAATCGGACTAAATTAATTGTAACAACCAAATGATTCCACTTCACTCTTACGAGCTTGAATTTCGAGCTCCGCGTAATAATTTCAACGTGCTCTTTCTCTCGTCTTTTCTTCGTTGCCTCCGGCAAGGATAATATTTTTCTGTTCCGCCAGATGTTGGATAGCGCACCTCTGCTTGAGCGCATTAGCGAGACCCTCGTTTAAAAATAAACTCGTGCTTCTCGATGTTATCGCGGACAGAATCGATCCTGTCGTTTGTGCCGTAGGTCAAATTCTATACTTGCAATCTCCTTTCGAATGTGACTAATATTATTAATCGGAAGGATGACTAATGATTGGGTGAGTAAGAGGCTGTCATATAATTCTATTGATATAATTGCTCGCTATTTATTATATTGTCAAATGACATGCATAAGTTTTGGTAGACATTGTGTAATAATTTCAATCTAAACAAACAAAATTTGATAAGATGAGTGACATATCTTCTTGAAAAATATTTCGTATCAGTTAAATAACTTAATCAACTTATTAAATATTGTGAAATTTAAATCCTAATAAGTAATCTTACAATAAGACAAAATAATAATTAATTTATAATAAAGTAAAAATTAAGTAAATTATTAAATTTTATGATTTTGTTGATTAAAATAACGTACAGATAAAGAATTATATATTTATTTATTTTATATTTCATTTTTTATTTGGATTATAAGTTTTTTGTTGAGATCTATTTTACATAACGAGAAATTTGTAAAAAGGATAAATTATACGAGTCTCGAAAGAAAATTATTATAATTATGATAAAACCGAAACATTTCGAAAAATTTCGAAAGTTAATCGCCAGCCGAGTTAGGGTCAGAGGGGCCCAGAGGTCGTGCATTCTTTGGCACGATAGCGCAATTGCCGTGCCAAGAGTTTTGAGCAAGTACATCAATTTTCTAGCCGAGCATGCGGTCGCATGCTCTTTAATCACCAACCGCGAACCAACTTACTTACAAAATCCGCGTCCGGACGGTTCGTTTGATCCCATCAAGCTTAAACGTATAGGATTATCGCCAAAATCAGAATTAGAATTTGTGAAATTGGCGGAAAATGAAGGGGTTATACTTAAAGATTTTCTTCTATATATAGATTTACAGATATAAGAAACCTGAGATAGAAGAGGGAATCAAGTGTGTTCTCTGTGTAAATAAAATATAAGACATCGGTGAGAATAGAATTCGGGAAAGTTTCAGGAAAATGAGGCACGACATATTTAAAGGTTTAGACCATCATTTAAGTATACAATATACTGCACTGCCTGGGTATGCGAATCTCAATAGAATATTCGGTACCGTTATTTATCCAAAACTACGGATATTAGATATGCATAGCAATGTAGTACCTACATCTACGTCTCAATCTTCGCTTGTCAAGTTGATCGATTAAGCTGCCGCTTCGTGCAAGATTCCGCGATTTCTCGCTCTAAGAATGATGAAACTGGAGAGTTTGGAGTAGCGTCAAGAGTCGCGTAGTGATGATCGTTACTGTTGTTCTCACGGACAAATTGTTGTAAATGAGTGAAGGGGTTAAGTGAATTAGTTTTCATCTATCGATAGAAATTCTTGAAACTTTTAAACTTTGCGGACATTTGATTAATCGCGTGCGTCTCCATCTTATATGATCACATTTAGACGTTGACAGCTAGCAGTAACATTTACAGTATACTATTTTAAATGAGTATAAAATACATCTGTTAAAAGTTTACTGTATTGATATAATGGAAATTTATTTCAGATATTTTAATTTAACATTAAATATCAATATCGATAATTAATGAAGAGGATACAATTTTTTTATTCTTTTCTTGTGCAAACTCTTTGATTGCAAAATTCGAACAATAAAAGGAGAACGAGTGATAAGTTGGCATTGACAAAAATTGCACATTATAACGATCGCCAGAAAGGCCGGTGATAAACCGCCGATAAACAACGATAAACGACAGTAAATGCTGCATTTGTTGAACTTATTTTATCGACCACAATATAGATAACGAATAATCTAATTTTTAAATCGCTTCCGCTTCTCAAGCACAGATTTATTTTGATTATTTTGATTAACTTATTGCTTCGAAATTATTCCAACTTACAAGAAAATTGAGAAGAGGGTCTCTTCATAGCGTGAAATTCACGAAGGATTAAAACAAGATAGGAGGAAAGGATCAAGCGAAAGATGCTGGGGATCTATTTTTAAACCGCGCGACGGAGCTTCCATATGCGTAGTCGTGTCTTCGTGTATCGCGACGAATCATAATGCGTGTATCACGATGAATAACAAGTCAGTTGAGTCTTTTCGGCCGAATATCGAGCCAAGTTTACTTGTTAGAGCAGGTTACAGATATTATATCAACACTTATTCTTATCCAGATTAATTTGTAGAATGCACGTTACACCATTCTAAATGTTGCCAAATGTAATTCTGACATTTCTGACTTTACAATATATAAGAAGATTGTTGTTTCTCTTTAGGCAGCATATATAGACATTATATATGTGGAAACCCTTATTTTATTAATATAACATATTCTTTAAATGGATATTTAGAGTCGATCTTTTTTTAGTGAAAAAATTGAATAAGCTTTGTTTATACAGCTTTAAATTTTTTCCAACGTATCTTGGAAATATCTTGGTAACCAAATCTCGCATTTAAATTTTGTTCAAGTTGTAAATTGAAATTGTGCCAAGATTAAGCTTGCTCTATTTGCGTCTTTGAAGCTTCGTGGGCGAAAAATTTTTTATTTATATTTTACAACTTAAAAAATTCTATTATTAGGACTGTTGACTCGGTAGAAACGAGATATTCTGTGTATAAAACGCGAAATATCGTACAGGCGCGTACGACCTCTTGCCGATCGGTCAGCGGGCCAATTTGCAACACAAAGCCGTATTGTGGATTACGGCGTGTGACCGTTCGAAGTTTCGTGTCGCATCGAAGGACACAATTCTGTGAAACGAACGGTCCGCCTGCCTTATCTTTTCCCATTAACCGCGATGCCTCGCATGAATATTGCATAAGGTGCATCCGAAGTGCGCATTCCGTCGACGTCGCTTATCGCGCGGCGCATTTCGGCCCCCGGAGGATCGTCTCGCGAGCAATTGCGCATTACGCAACCGACCGACCCGACCGTCCATTGCGAAACTGTCGTTGTTGCGAGGAAACGAGGTGGTGCGCCTTCTCGCTCGAACGAGGCCTGTTGAGAGAAACAAGAGTCTTGCGAGATGTTCTCAGCAGCCCGCCGAGGAGGAGGAGCAAGCCTCTCTTCCTCTCGTTTGTTCTCCGCCGTTCATTCCACCTACACGCGCGTTCCCATCCTTCCTGCTGGCTTAAATCCTTTGATGCGGGTCGCCCGCAGACTCGATAGAATTTCCCTTCACCGAGAGGCCTCTCCTCCGATATCACCGTTCGTTATACGTGCTCAATTATACGGCTCTCATTCTGCGCTCCGGCCGCACTTGATGGAAAAAAGACAGTAATCATCATCACGAAATTAGGACTTATCTATTTCTATGAATAAGAATCGCATCCGTTCCATGTGTGAATCTCGTGTGACTCTCTGCTTTCAACGTCCGGCTAGAATTTTCCAAGCTCGGCGTTTATTTCTGTAATTATTTACCGCAAGATATTTTTATTAAACATAGGTATTTGAAACAAGATAAACTTTCCCACTTGCTCGCTGAGAAAAACATCAGTTTCGTCGAGAAATCATTAACTATGAGGAAGCTCCATTCTCGTACACCTTGTACGCGACTGTCCCGATCGTGATTTCGCGCCGGTGGCATTAATCCTCGATCGGGCGAAAGTCTCGACGCGGGAAGATCGGAAGGAATCCTTCCGTTCGCGAATTCTCTTTAATCGCGCTCACCACCGACGCAGACAAATCGCCGCGTCGCGTCGTCGGAATGCAATTATCCACTCCGATAATCCCCGCGCCGAAGCTTCCATGGAACGGTATATGCGCGAGCGACAGCGAGCGGGTCCGCTGCGCTCGCAGTGAAAACGTCAGTGAATTATCGATAATGACACGCATAATGGTTATAGCACGCGGTTGTACTGGCGTTGCTCGGGGAGTCGGCGGACATGGAAGAGCCGGCTAAGAATGAACGCTCCACCGATCGCGCGTGATGATCGGGACCGCGGAGTCGAACATCGTGAACGTCGCGATGACTCGATATGCGAGTGTCTACGCGAGTAATGGGCGAAAGTCCAGTCCGCTATAGATACAACATGACTGAAGATATAGCTTCGTAATCTAGTTAATCGCTCGGTAATATTTCTTACGATTTCGCAAATGGCCGTATTCCATTTATTCCCAGAACAGATTCGCAAAATTACAACTGGAATTCGTGTAATTGATTTATTTGCTCCGGAGGCACTGAAAATTTACATCGAAATATCAATTATCATTATTATTTGCCTTTGGCAAACTCGTATACGTAAAGAACACGAGATCGCGAAGCAAAATAGGAGAATCTTTTACAGCGAAATATAGAGATTAATATACATATATTATATATTTTTTTTGTTATAGAAGATCGATTTTTATTATCTTTCTTATTTGGAAATATGATTATCTATATAATCTATATAGATTACGCGTGAGATTAAAATAGCGATATATAATAGCGCGGTTGCGTTGATATTGTAGCAATCTCAACTTTATGGCGAATCGTCGAAGCAACGGTTTTCCAAGAGCGTCATTCGTGCCATTTGCCTGACCGTTTCAGCCGTTCGCGTCGAAACATTCGCCGCGTTCGCCATATACGTAATCGCCGCTATGAAAATCGCGATACAGTTTGCGTTCTCCTAATTTCTCGCCTTATAATTAATTTGAAACACCTTGTGAAATCGTGAGTAAACGGAAAGTAGAAACTTCCTGAAAAGAAGCGCTATTTAATTAGTTCCATAGGGAAGCGAGATCGATCGATAATACAATTATTTTTATCCGCAATTATTAATCATTGCTGTACCTTCATTAAGAGAGCCAGATTATAATATAATTAAGTTTTTCAAATTTCGTTTTTGCCACATTTAGGTTCAACGTATCTCAGAAAACATTTCCTGCGATTTTTAAAAGCCTGTAGCTTCAAATATATTATTTTTAAAGCAAAATGTCGTTTACTAGATTAACCGCGTGAACTGTCAAACTATTGGTCGGTCTTGCTTTAACTTTCGATGGAATTAATCAGTCAGCAGTTATAATTGAGAATTAAAATTTTATGATTACGAGGTACCATATGTGGAGCGGAAACTTTGCAAATGTCGTATTTCACGGAAACGACGATATTAATTGCGAACTCGCGTTCTTCCTAATTATAATTGACAATAGGCATCAGACATTCCGGATGTTTTAATTACGAAAAATAAAATTTTATCGACCGTAACCAAGATGCCGAATTAACTGGCATCAATTAAAATATAAAACGATGAAAGAAAATGGAGAGGACCATATTTCTGCCAATTTCTTATTATTATATATTATTTGAAGAAAAATGATAAAATTTGTGAAAATATTTAACTTCTCTTTAGAAATCTAATGTTTATTTTACACAAATCTGAAACGCGAAAGGAAATCTTATTTCTTTTTATAATTTATACTTTTCGATGTAATATGAAATGTCATACTGGTGCACAGTTATGAAAAAGTAAGGCGAGAAAAAAATGATAACTGTTATTGATGCGCTTCTTAATTCATTTATTATTCTTTCTTCATGGAACTTTCGTTTCCATGTAAAACTATGCGCATCAATTAGAAGATTTTTACTGCGCGAAATATCGAAACGGTCCATATCGCGTGAATAATAAATAATTCACGAACGATTAACGGTTCCGACTTCGGCGATGAGCGGCCGAGCGCGGACGGAGATTCGGCCGGCATATCACCTCCGCCGCCGCGCTCATCGGCTCCTCGTCCGTCGGAAACGACGACCTTGCTTGTGACTCAAGAGTTCGCAGGCAACACCGGCATTTCCTTCCCCCCTCGCGCCGAACGAGAATATGCTGGAAGTAAATGAGAAAGCCGGTCACGGCGCGCTGGCCATGGAGAGTACGTACACTCTCTAATGAGTCTCGCTCGCTCGGTCGTTCGCTCGTTTTGCCTTCCCCGCGATTCGATTCGTTACCGTTCCCACCTGCGCGACACACGTGCGTGTCGAGGCTCCCGCATATACTTCCGCAGCCAAGACTGCAAGTCGTATTCGCGCGCGGAGGCGTTCGTCTGCGGCTCGTAAAAACTATTCTGCAATTCTTAAAGAGGAGAGGTTTATTCTTCCGGTTTTCCTGTACATTTAATCTCCGATTTGTTACACAAGAATGAAAAAAATTTAGTTTTACCTTTATAAAGTTTATTTCAGTAACGTGTATAAAAGGTCGCTCTTCGTTATTTGCGAAACAAATTTTTACGAGACTCTGACACATTTTGGCGAAAAAGTAACCAATTCTCCGCTGAATTATGTTGAAAATATTGTGATATCGGCTTTTGTGCGTCACTGCAGGCTTTTCAACTCAGCAAGCTGATATTCATAATTGTTAACTGTCAATGAGCCAGGACTGAGATTGACGTCATTTAAATGTAGGTTGCACACATTTTTCTTTTACTTATTCCGGATAATTATAGAGCGATCTCGCTGTCGCGTACGCAATGAGGAAACGTAGATGGGAGTGACAATCTTGAAATTCTGAGATTATTACTTGCGCGAGATAGTCGTTAATTAAT
Organism: Temnothorax americanus; assembly: GCF_048541705.1. Lineage (NCBI taxonomy): Eukaryota > Metazoa > Arthropoda > Insecta > Hymenoptera > Formicidae > Temnothorax > Temnothorax americanus. The sequence goes on along the minus strand of NW_027509421.1, from coordinate 2,414,016 downwards.
ATCTAATCGACTGACGGCGATCGGCGAGAGAAACGGGAAAAGAGCGCGTGAAATCGTCATTTATTATTTAATAAATGTACTTGTGACGTGGGGTAAATTTCTCCGCGGCGAATATGTGCATGTGCGCGCGTGACAACAAGTTCTCTTCACTATATACCGCTTGACCGGCGTCATATACCTTCCCTTCTCTTTCCTTCCTATATAATTACCGAGATCGTGAATCGACACACGATGAAATTGTCATTATATTAATCGATACGATATATTAATCATTTCTATCGCTACTTGTTTCTCTTTTTGTTTAAATCTTTTTTTTTTATACTTGCGGTATTTTTTTAATTTTTTTTATTTGATTTTATTTGGGGATTACTGAGCGCATTGTTAGTGCGGAAACAATACCGCATTGTAAAATTTAAATCATTTGGCATTGTCGCGGTACTTTCAAGTAAATACGAAACTCAACAATTGACCTGCTACGCGACATGTCAGAACTTAAAATGCTCGGAATGCTCGTTTAATTGTTTTCAGCAATGTATGGAAAACGTTTCTTACCTCTGCATTCACATGTCATAATTACGCATACATATATCCGTGTGGCTTGCATTGCGTGCGATATATCTAGGTTTCTGTTAATTGTTATTAGACGGAAGCAGAATGCGCGGTATGCGTTTCGCGAGACACATTTCGGTATATCTGCCGTTGAAAAAAAAAAAGAAAAGAAAAGAAAATGCTCGAGAATGTCCTATCTCTCGCTCGCGATCTTTAGAAATAAGGAGAAAGTCCCGCGAGACACGCGCTGTGAGAAAGAAATCGATCGATACATTGTGCGTTGGTTCGTACGTTCGTTCGCCTGAGAAATTCTCATTCATTGTGCGTTGTCGTGACCTTGACTATCACACTTCCTCTCGACATTTATTCCCGACGTCACGACACGGGGCTGTGAATAAAATCGCCGCGCGTTTCTCGTTTGCGGGATTAAGAGTCTGCAACGCGGGGGTCGCGCTGAGCGAGCGGTGCAGTTGACCTTTGCCGCAACTGCCGCAGCTAATAAAATCCACTTTGACAGACATTTTTCCTGCTTATGTATAGCACGCGCGTTCCGTGTCCGATCAAATTTTAATTAGTTACGTTTTTTTGGCGGATTTATATTAAATTAATTTATACGCTAATGGTCATCGAGTATCAAATGTTGGATTCTGAATAGTTCAATGTTTGAAAGTCTCGTGAAATACGCGTCGTTTGGTTGGTTTTTTTTACAAAACTTTTATTTTCGTGAAAATAATTTTAAGTTATATTAGTTGGCACACGGTAATGTAAAATAAATATTAAGGTAAACTAAATGTAAAATGTAAAATAAATACGTGACAATGTAAAATAAATATGAAGCCAAGTGATATCTTTCAAATGCAATCTCTATTATATGTCGCTTATCGATGGAATAATGTTTAGTAGTCACGACTATGCCACCGCATAAAAGTTTAGTCATGTATTACTGCATTTTGCAGACTTGCATTCTCATGCAATCCAATTTTCCGTAATCATAGAGGATGTTAGCAGTCACGAAGACTCGTGTACTTCAATAAACGTTAAATGAAGACATATGGCGAGGGAAAGATCTAGAGCCGTTAGGGAGGATTTTCTAAAATTTAAAGCCCTCTCCTCCTTCATCGCCGCAACTTACGTAACACGAAGTCTATAACGCTGTAAATAGGTATCACTTAAGTTGTATATTTCTGACTAAAATTGGCGATAGGGAATACGATAAAAAATTATAGCCGTCGTGCCGTTATGGCTCGTGTGCTAATCCGTAGAATGCATTTGCATGTGAGTGCAGTTAACCTTTAGCGAGCGGTCGCGGCATATGGATTTCCACCTGAAAAAGTTTGAGCCTAGAAAGTCCCTCGCGCACGTCCGGTTTCTCTGCTTATATAGTTTTTAATCGATTTTCGCCATTTCGCGGATTCATAAATATTTATATTTTCACGAATTTCTCAAATCTCGGTGCCGCACCGACAATTTTCGCAAAATGTTATGTCAGTTATAACGCGTAATTAAATGAATCTCATGAAAATATTTTTATATTGCTCTTGTTCTGGAGAAATTATTTTGCAGTTGCCTTTCGAAGATAACAAGCGAATGTTTCTCTTTAGAAAAGTAAATCGTATTGTGTGGTATGCGAGGTGGTATGTATCATAATTAATTAAGCAATATCTACATTTCTTATAACATTTAACGCCTCTTATTACGTCATATAATTGAATTAAAATTAATATTAGTAAAAGTGATTTAATGAAAAAGCAAAGTCGTGTTACTGTGTGTTACTGTGATTAAATTTGTATGTTTATTATATACAAAGTGAAAAAGACCACACAGTTTTTATTCTTTTTTATATTTATTTAAACAAAATTTTATTAGATCGCATATATTATAAATTTACAAATATTTAGTCTGATGTTAGTTAATAGAAACGAAAGTTCAAGTACGTATTCTCCTTCGAGCTTCCATCCTCGTTTCTGCATCCCCTATTTAGCGCTTTTCATCTTTTGGGCGCATTTATAATTAGACGGTTGACTGCGATGATTGACGGTGATTGCGAACATACGAGGCAGAGACCTTTGCAAAGAGGGCTTTCGAGCTTACAAAATCCAGCAGTGCGCTTGCTAATTGGTTCGCTGCTCTTAATTGCACCATAGCTTCCCGGAACGATACTTGATAGATGAAGTGTGTTTGCTCTTCTCTCCGTTCTCATGAAACGAGCCCTTCAGTGACTGAATCATCTGAAAACCAATAACTTTATTCAATAAAACTTTCTTTCTCTCTGTAGAGTTTGCAGAGGTATAACGAAAGTTAACCATTTGAAACTCTGTTACAGCTTTCTAATTTTAAGAAAATAATTATGAAATATTTGCATTTAGTCAGTCTGATAATACATCAGCATTTTATTTGTTATTGTTTGAGATAAAAATAGCCAATGTTACCTTGGAACTCCGAAACGTCAGGTTCGATGAAAACGCGGTATGTGAAAAAAATAGTTCTCTTGCTTCTACTTACAAGAGAACCGAAGCTGATTGTTTCAGGTTTCTAAATTGACATATCTCTCAGTCACTATCTCAATATCTCGTTTTCAAGTAACGGCGAGTAGCTTTCGTTTTATTTAATTTTCCTCTTGTGTACACCGATCGTCCTTATACGCAGCCTCCTCCGCGTGTGCGGGTGAAAAGGCGCGAAACGTGTCTCGCATTACGCATGCGGCGCTCCAAGGAGGCATTAATCACTCACTCGCTACAATGTAATTACCGTGCGTGCTTTCTCTCCGCGGTCGTATAAACACAATGGCGCGTAGTGCGTAGAAAACGCAAGGCCGATGCTTTCCAGACAATGGGAATTATTCAAATGAATCGGCGCAGGTGACCAGCAGCATCGTCCGATCCTCCTATCGGTTGATTCACTAGCTATATCTATATTGCATCCGCGCTTCTATGTTTATCTTCTCTTTTTTTTTATGTATGTGTATACATCTATCAAAGAGAAAGAGGAAAATATTAAATGATACACGAGTCATCGATCATTCTGATTTTCATAGAATTTTTCTCCAATATAATTATGATTAATGAATTTCTGATAATGAGGCGTAATTACGTAACGTAGAGCGTATATTTAAACTCGTAAACGTATTGGAATGATTGAACGTCGCTGTACCGCTATAAATACATTCGACATTTATTTTCATATTTGGCGAAGAAATTGGGGTACACCGGTGATCCGCAAATGCAACGTGCCTCATTACCAGAGTATTACAGATCCAATCGTTTTATTACACGCGCGTTCGAACAGGATCAATTACGTGCTTGCAATTTTGCCGCAATTTGCGACGAAATAAATGAAGAGATAAATGGAAGCCCATGACTTGCGTCTCCGCGTGTCACATATTAACGAGTATTTATTCGATGATAAAGTTATAGAGGATCTTTAACTTTTTGCGTGAAGAAAACCGGTGAAGCGTTTCGATTGCAACTGATTTATATGTTGGGTACTTTTATTTATTCGCTGGAGATCGCCACAGCATTACGATTATGTAAATGCTAAATATTCTCTCATCCTCTGGTGTTTTAATTTAAAATAAAGAGTAATCTTTGCTCGATGTTTAATATAAAATATTGAAAACTCGCGAAACAGGTGCATGACTCTTGTGAACAATTTTGCTAAGGAAAGATTGATCGCAAATCGATCAACGAAACTTCCAAACGAAAGGTACGTTGGAATATCCTATATACATTCTACACGGAGAAAAACTCGTGAAACGAGTTCTGCAAAAAAAAAAAAAACGGCGTGAGAGGTTTTCAGGAAACGGCGAAAACGAGCGTGACGCGCGACGTGAACGGACGTATGACACGTTCGATTTTTCGTCCGAGCGGAGTTTTGAGCGAAAATAAAAATCGTCGGCGTTTTTAAACGGCGCTTTCTTTCACGTTCTCTCTTCCTTTTGTCGCGAGGCAGCAACGCGATTCGCAGTCGTTCTGTTTACGACGGACTCTCGGATTCCGTCTCTCGTATTCGTCACAGTTTGGCCGCGATCCAACTGGTGAGCCGGCCAAGGCATCGTCAAGGAATCCTGGTCAGATTCCTCTCGGATATTATTCTCGACTTTTTAACCCCCGAAATTTCCATTTCGCGCGCCGTCGACGCCGGCTGCGAGAGAGAGAGAGGCTCTCTCCCTTCTCTCTCTCTCTCTCTCTCTCTCTCTCTTTCTCTTTCTCTCTCTTGCTAGGCTACTGAAAATGGGCTCAAAATTAATCCTAAGAAAACGCAAGCGATTATTGTGGGGACGCTGCGTTATATTAGTAGTCTGGAGAGTGACGCGTTACCATCCATCTATGTAAATGACTCCATAATACCTTTTTCGGACTCGGGTGTTACATTAACCTGTTCGCTGTCGTGGGAAAGGCAGATCTCGAAAACAATAACGAGAGTTAACTCGGCGTTGTATCAACTGAAGCTTTGCAAGCATCTCCTACCGCTTCCTCTTCGCATCATGCTGGTCTCGGCCCTGATTGTACCTATACTTGACTACGGCTGCACGATCCTAACTAACATCACGGGCGAACAAAATCTTCGCTTGCAGAGAGCCTACAATAGATGCGTCCGTTTTATTTTCCAGGCCAAGTGGAACGAACATATAACGCCTTACTTCGACAGACTTGGTTGGCTTAAGATCAGTTTCCGACGCTTGTACTTCGTGGGGAGCCTAACTTTTTCGGTGCTAGCGAAGAAAAAACCCGAGGTCATCTTTTCAAACTTCGTGTTCAAACATGACAGAGTCACGCGTGAAATAAGGGCTCCGCTCGGTACCTTGATCCTTCCGCAGTGTCGCACATCAGAGTTCTACAAGCGTTTCTTCTGTGGCTCTGCCGCGGAACTGTGGAACGGCATACCTCTGGACATACGCAATGCGTCTTCTTTACCGGTCTTCAAATCAAAACTGTACAACCACCTACTTGCAATGTCTGGACGAACCCACGGCTGATACCGATTGTGCGCTTAATGTTGTTTTTTTCTTTCCCTATTTTTAATTTTCTCTTATTTTATTTTACTTTTATATCTTTTCTTTTTTGTTTTTGCGACTACAGTCATATCTGTGTTATATATTATTACACTACGTCTACTTTCTGTACATATATGTTTCTACGCTTTAGGGGATGTATCCCAGAGCGTGTAATAAATAACGATTCGATTCTCTCTCTCTCTCTCTCTCTCTCTCTCTCTCTCTCTCTCGTGTTTCGCGTTTCCATTTTCATCACCTTTCCCGCCTCATCTCCGGCTGACTTCTTTTTCGAGCCGAGACGAAATTCGAGATGAACGGTAAAACGCGCGCGAGCGCTGGAATGTAAAGCAGCGCATTACGCCTTTCAGCGCCGCGAGGATCGGCTGGAGGAGCAGGAGTTGATGTAATCCAGTGGTCCTTAACCCTGGTCGGCGTCTCGCATCTCTTGGATTCTCGGAAGACGCTTTCGCGCCGCGCGTCACGAGGAATAACGCGCGTCAAATTCTCGAATGTGCATAAATGTGAGATCGCACTTTTGCGTTATCACTGCTCGAAAAATTTACGACTGCGTTTCTCGCGGCTCGGTGGGGGCGACTCTCTAATTAGGAATTGCTTACGATAACTAGAAAGATAATTTACTCTTTTAGTGCCTGTGATGTATATAGCGTGCAACACACACACACACACACACACACACACACACACACACACACACACACATAAAGTACATATATCTTATCAACGTAAAAGATTCTAGTAACAGGTTTGGTAGATATATGTTAATGATAGTTTCCTTGATGGAATCGATGATAATATCTTCTTAGTAAATGTTTCATGTGCTTCTATTAGATAATTTTGTAGTGGACTCGATTTCTCAATTTATTGTAGCGTAATATACAGGAACTTGTGAAATCCAATTCTCCCAATAGTATTTCCACGGAGGTCGCTTTTCCTCCGCGATAATCAAAGTTGCTAGCGAAGCTCTGCGGTGATTGCACTCATTAGGCAACCGCGCGGCAGCTTTCAAGGCTAATAGAAGGAATTGCGGCCCGTATGTCCATTTTCCGACATTGAACGATGCTGCAAGCAGCAGCACGGCCGGCGCTTTTACGAGCGCATCTTACGCCGGCCAGATGCCATGCCACAGTTTCATTAATAAGTTTCTCTTTCGCGAGAATAATATCGCTTCGGCGTTCTCTCGCGCGTGTTGCGTGTTACTCGCACCACGTGAAACCGGGACGACCGGGAATCATCTTCGTTTCGTTGGCAAAGCGATGAGAAACGCATCTGTCGCCGTCGTCTTTGAATACTCGAGCGGTTCACCAGTATTGTACAAGATGTGCCAAGATAGAAATTTTTTACCGAATCGAAGAAAAATCGACTTTTTATATTGAATTAATGATGAGAAAATAATAAGTCTTAAAGTAACGGAATTTTGATTTATAATTTAATTAGTGTGACACTTGAAATTATAAAAAAGATGATATAGTTTCTTATATATTTAAAGAAGAAGATTCCGTTATATAATAGTTGTCGTTAAATTATTAAATGATTATGATGTATAAGTTTCGCGAGAAACGTACAAACGTTTCGCACAATCATCACGATGGATAACTTCGACGCATTAAGGTCATTCTTGGGAAATGCGGTTACAAATTATGTAGGCCTTTGTCTTAATCGCGCTTTAGTGAATCATAGAAATTTTACATCCTGTAATTAACTTGCGGGTAGGGTAAACTCGGGTAAGATGGCCATACAGGAAAGATGGCCAACTCATGTTCATTCGATGTTTCATGGCGAGCTAGATTGAAAGAATATAGGTTGGCCATCTTTCCTGTATGGCCATCTTACCCGAGTTTACCCTATACAAGCACATTATGACATTGCTCACAAATAAAATATATGCAAAGCCACGTGCCAAGTCCTACGCACAACTTTATCTTTTTGTTATCTACATCGGCCGGAAATATTTTATTCTGAATTCTAATAGATTTCCTTTTACCTAGCCTGATCTTTATTTTTATATATATATTCGGCAAAAATATCCTAAATTCTATATAAGACTTTGGCGAAGGTTTTATAGAATGTCTCAAGATAGCGCAATACCGGTCGAGGAACGGCGCTCTTGCGCTTGTGACCTCGGAAAAATTCGTAACGCAAGGATCTAATGTCAATAATAGCGTAACATGTCACTAACCCTTGTGCTCGCTTCGTTTTTCCAGGTTACCCACAAAGTTACGAGTCAGGTGATGGTGCTCAAGATGAATCAGCTGGCGGCGAACAGGCCGAATATGCTGAAGGAAGTCCAACTCATGAACAAGCTCAGCCATCCGAACATACTCAGGTATAATTGAGGCGCGAGAATCGAATCCGGTTCACTTTTGCACAGGTGAAACTCTGTTTTGCGATCGAAGAAAATCGCTCGGCCGTACGTGCCGAATTCGATGAGGACGATAAAATGAATTTCTACCCGCTCTGCTTGCCCGCTTAATCCTTTATATATGTTGCGAGCAAACGGGCGTCGACCCTCTTTCACGCGAGCTGTTTCAATTCGAGCAAAATTTCAGAACGATAGACGATAAGAAACATGCGCGATGTTGTGTATTTTTGATATAGCAATGTGTTTTCTTATTTTCCAATATATCGCATACCCCGCGCCGAGAAGAATAATGTCACAACTCAAAAAATTTCGATTTTTTTGTTAAGCCCGCAAAAAGTATGATGATGCCTAAGGTGTTTCTTGCATGTTATAATAGTGTCACAAAAGTCTATGCGAAATCTGCTGCAGGAGACAGAAATGTCGTTTTTTTTTTAAACCGGTTTCCTGGATGAATAGTGTCACAAAACGAGTGAATCACAGCAGACCTCTTATAAGTTTCATTGTAACAAAATGTCGTAATTGTAATTGCGTTAGTTATTTCACAATTAAAAGAAATTCAATATTTGTTTTTCCTCTTTCTTAAATATTGTATATTTTTTAGTTGTGACAGTGTTCTCCTCGGGATGCGATGTGTAGATTCAACGACGTCAACACTAATCATTAAGATATGCTACATTTTATTTTGCTCTTTATAACTGATTATTTTTATATAAAAGTCTCATTTATAGAGTTTTGATACGTTAAGTAAAATTCTCTATATTCTTCATACTTTTCCAAGAATTGCACTATTTATTATGGCCTGTTTACAGCAAAACTCTCGTGTTTGCGCCTCACATTTGTTTCGTGTCTTGTCGCGAATCAATTTAAGACCTTCTTTCCGGCATCGTGCCAAAATTCTGGCACAAGATTCTCGTATCAAGTGACTCCACGGTGTTAGCGAAGCACGTGGCGACCGTGTACTTGGAGTAGTCCGTCGTAATCGACACCAATCCAAATTGTAGAATGGTGTTATCGTATGTTTGATTTATCGTCGGGCGATTATATCGTTGGAATTTCTCTCGCTTGGAAGATCGCTGAAATGGGCAAAAAATTAGAAAAAACGGTATTACGCTTTAACTACACTCGTTACGAATTACGACATAATACGTCGCCTAGCGGTAACGGCGTTTAGCTCGGCACGTTGTACCCGTTGCGAAATTCTTGCTAGGTGCATAGCAGAGAGCAGAATCCAAAGTGCATAATGCATTACACGTATTCTAACATTTTTCATCCTATAACTAATGAAATTAGGTGTGTAGTCATTTAAACTATGTCAATAGTTGTATATCATTTTATATTTATATCTCGAGAAGAGACATTTCATCTTTTACATTTTTAATTTTAATTGTAATCGTTTGTATATATATATATATATATATATATATATATATATATTACGAGAAACATTAAATATAATATTTTATTATTTTTGCTTCAAAAATTTAATTTGCTAAAAAAATATTTTCAATTATTTACATATTAAATATTAATTATTTAATATATATATATTTTGAAAATTATATTGTTATTTCGATGCTTTTGTTAATTAATTTCCAACTTCGACATGCGTTCGAACAATTTTACTTTTTGCCAGAACTGGAATTGATACTGCATCTCTGCGAGCATCCATCACAAAGTCCACTGCGCGAGATAAAAGCGAATTCATAGTTTGGGATATGAAAAGTTCGTAATGTAGAGACGGCTTTTCGGTTTTCCATTTTTGTTTTCGGAAATCAAATGCCTCCCGGTTATGACATAACCGTTGCTATTTGCTATATAGCGCGACGACGCGTTTGACGGGACGCGCCACGACGACAACGCATTCCGACGTTATAAACGGCTTGGCCCAGATTCGGATACGGTGTTTACCCGTCGCGGACCTAGCGGATCTTATTTCTGGCATTTCCCTCGGCGAGGCCGCCGCGAAAACTCCGCGGGTCCTCTCAGGATCCTCCGCTTCGCGGCAACCCGGCTGACTCAGCCGTAAAAATAGTTATCATCTTCACTTGCGGCATTTGCCGCGGGTGTATCATGACACCCGCGCGCTCGTTACGTTGCGTCGTAACCGGAGTTGCTATAGCGCGATAACGTCTATACGGGATACCTTGCATTAATTTCAGGAAGTGTTTACGTTGCGCAAGGTGTTCTAAAAAGAGGCATCGGTATTTTTAAACAGCGCCTGACAGCAATAACACGACATAAACATCCGCTTTGTGTGTTCGATTTACTTCAATTAAATTTCTCTTAAATTTCAATAAATAAATAGTTATATTGAAATATTAAAAATTATTTGAAATGTAAAGCGTTCTGTGTTACACAAATCTTTCAATTGTTCGGCTAATTTGAAGTATTTTTCGTGATTCGTTAAAAGTACAGTTGGAAGTACTTTGGCATTACCATGTCGTTTATCAACGATTATTGCCACATTCAATCTATCAGTAACTAATATTTATTTTCAAGAAAACATAATAGCGTTTTTTTGACAGATTGTTGTTGTGTAATATAGTCATTATATTTTAATAATATATTATTGACACAATATTTTTTATGACATCTCACTGCTGTAGTGCATAATCATCAGATACCGCAATACTTTCGAGGAATCGCCCGTAAACATCGGTATTGTAACGTCAGGCGTATCGAGTATTCGACGTAGTATTGTTACAGCAGCATCTCAAGCATCATAATGCTTGGAACGACTTTGTGTGGGTTAGACAATTGGTGCGCCATCGCTCTCACGACTGAAACGAAAAAAAATCGGATAATGTCCGAAAATATCCCGCGTCTTAAAGAACTCCGCATGATTCCTGTCTCCCCTCGAATGTGCTCCCGATCGATTCGCGGATACTCGTTACACGCGCGAGAACGCTCTTTTACATAATATTTGGCCTGCGGAAAATGAATTCGTCTAGACGGGTGAAAGAGAAAACGCCGCTCTGGCGCTCGACTAGTAGATAATGACGCGGCATGGTCAGACACTCGTATCGACCACCGTGCACTTGGCATCGGACTTTCGATTTAAGTGCATCGTGCGCGGTTGTATTATGATTTGAATCGAAATCAACAGAGAATGAATTATATCGCTGTAAAATAAGACAAGATACTTAGTCAATCTGAAATAAAACGAATATATGCAGAGCGGAAGTAGAATGGCCGGAAAAAAGTAAAGGGTTAAAAGAGAGCGGCATTGCAGTTTTATAAGATTAGCTACAATTATCTTGCCAATAAATCATTTTTGTTTTATTCGCTTATATATTGATGTGTACGCTTCGTTCGCCTTATCATCTCGACTTTCACACATCTCAGATGTATAATCTTGAAAAATATTTTTTCCTCTCGTTGGTACATTATGCCAAACGTCTATTTAGTGCTCAGAATTCTTCGACGTACGTGACACGACGTAATTAATGTTTCTACTGTGATCAATCGCGCGAACGACAAACCTCGGGAGGCGAGCGACAATTTCTCCTCTTATCTGATCGGCAAAAAAAATGAATCTGGAGCATCGTGCATGCCATGCATATCGCGCCCGCGTTTTACCCGAGATAAAAATTCTCCGCCGGAAATTTCTCTTTCGCTCGCGCGGTTTTGTTCGTCCTCTTCCTTTTTTTTGTCCTGTCGCTTGTGGGAGAAACGCCTCGTCGACATGCTCGACGAGAAACGCCTCGAAATCGGGACGACACGAGGCACACAACTCGCGATTTTCTTCTCCTCAGCTCTGCCATTTGTGCCAAGATTTTACCCTCGCGATAACGCAAAGTGCACTCACCGATTAACTTGCGGGAGAAATGCAAGCAAAGTACTTTACAGGATATATAATCAAGTTGTTTTATCGCAATCTCTGGTATCTTTTTGAAATAAATTCTCATTTGTGGTTTCGCTATTTACTGAAATAACAAACAAATCGTAAAAACTTATATAATATTGTCTCTCGTATACTGTGATTTAGAAGTTAATTATGGTTTATAATACAAATCATACATTGAAATTTATTGTTTTATTTTACTTATCGATATATCGATGCATCGATATACATGGTAAAATTAATGGAAATGTTTACTCGTTACATGTATATATAATTATAAAGCTAAAACATTCATGATATGATATTTGGCAATATTTAATTGTCATTGAATAGTATATTGATTATTTAGCAATGTTAAGTACCTTGCTTAAAGGCATTTTCTGATAAATGAGGCCGTGATGTTCTTTGAAACAAGGCAATGTTTAATTCTCTTTAAGATTTAATCTGGCATATGTACTGGCTATAAAGATAAAGCCGATGATATCGCGACGATTAAATTACAGTACACAGACACGCATATTAAACATATCTAGATTTTTTAATCATCTTTAAAATATAGTACACTTTTATTATTCAATAAATGAGCGATAAATAAACAGTATTCGACAATGTTATCCATAAATAATGTTTTTTTGCATTTTAGCTCAATTTATGTCCCATTTTTTTTTTATTAGATTATTATTTATCGTGTAACATTACATTTTCAATAATTTAGGTTGTTTTCCTCCAGAGTATAAATCGTGTATACGCGTATTTTTTATCTATTTATATTTATTTTATCTTTTTATATATATATCTTTGCACATTTTGTCTTATTTATTGTCGTATCTCATAAATTGGAGAAAGCAAGCGTATGATGTTAAAGTTTGACACGTAACGTTATTAACATTGTTCGTCAACTTTGCTCTATTCTTCTTTTGTTCACCTTCGCATTATCTAATCTCGTCTGGAAATCACTGAATTGATAAAAGCGACGAGTTCTGAATTCGTTTGCGCTTGCGTGAACGTGACGCGACAAATGCCACTTACTTGTGACCATTTTAAGAATATTGCCGCAGCGTTACGTTTAAACGTTTAATGGTCCGACCTTTGCTTAGCGAGTATAAAATTTTAACCCTTTCTTTACATTATATGGTTTTAGATAAATTTTATTAAGTTTTGTTGAAGCAAAGGGCCACTTTTCATCCAGAAACCTCTCGTACTCTCTTCTTTTTTCTGTGTGTGATCCGTAATGGTGCACATTTAGAGAGATCATTAATTCTTATTAAATATAGAATTACAATCACAATTTCTTACCGAGATTTTTGTTTACAAGAGGAATACGTCAATCAGTACATAGTCATTTAGAAACGAGTTATCACTTTACTTTGCGCGCACTATTTACGATAAAGTACTTATATAAGTAAAACTGAAGGTCGCAGGTGTGTTTTACATTTTTTAAATGATTAAAGAGTCTAGGCGGTCTTTGATACGCCTATTGTAATTTAATCGTCGCGATAGCATCGGCTTTATCTTTATCATTTATCTTAATCACTTTATACGCTAGATACGGAAGTAAAAAGTTTTTAAGATACACATACTCATTTCGAATATATTTTTCTAGATAATGTTAGAAAAAAATCTTGTTTTTTCGTCAGAATAAGTTGGAAGTTTTCTCAAAAGGACACACTTTTGAAGGTCGATCTCTTCTCAGGTTCATGGGAGTGTGCGTGCACGAGGGTCAGCTGCATGCGTTAACGGAGTACATTAACGGCGGCAGCCTGGAGCAGCTGATCATGTCGCGACACACGTCGTTGCCGCATCTCGTCCGGATGAATCTGGCGAGGGACGTAGCCCGCGGTATGGCCTATCTACACAGCCGCGGCATCTTCCATCGCGATCTCACGTCGAAGAACGTGCTAATCAAGAAGGACGAGTGCAACAACGAGATGACAGCGGTGGTGGGCGATTTCGGTTTGGCCGCGAAGATACCCGATCCCAGCACAGGCTACCGCCTCAGCACCGTCGGCAGCCCTTACTGGATGTCGCCCGAGTGCCTCAAGGGCCAGTGGTACGATCACAGATCCGACGTATTCTCCTTCGGCATCGTCGTGTGCGAGCTGATCGGCCGCGTGCCAGCGGATCCGGACGTTCTGCCACGCTCAGATAACTTTGGCCTCGATTACCTGGCCGTGGCGGAGATCTGCGCGGCGGCTGATCCACCGCCCGCCTTCCTCCAACTCGCCTTCAATTGCTGCACGGTGAGTATGATGATATCTAACTGTAAAGGCATGCAATGCGGATACGGTGCGAATGATCGGAGATTAGTGTAGCTTTTACCAGATTGAGAGTACGATGTACGCACGCGCGCACACATGCACGCACGAAATATCTGATGCAGATAGTTATTAAATTTTATTATTCGTTATATCAATCAGTAAATGAAGTCTTAACTAATTGAATTTTGTAGTTACTAATTACGGATTACAAATGGTGCGATCATTTATTTGCAGTATGAACCCAAGTCCAGGCCGACCTTTCCGGAAATCATGACTAGCTTGGAAACCATGATAGCGGCCTGCGAGGAGGAGTTGAAGAATAACATCGGTAAACGGCAGTCGACCATCGATCCAACGCTGATGTCCAGCATGGACGAAATTGCGCGGGAAGGACGCACGATGAAGCGGCGTACCGCAAAACTCAGAAGTCAATCGGCGGACGCGAGAGGTTGTGACAATGCGACGCCGTCAGATAAGGCGAGATGCCATTCCGCCAGGCGAGTGGGCGAGCTCGCCAGCCGCCGCGATCCGCACTACAGGCCGATGACGGCGAATCCGTTTCACGCATTGGGCGGCGTCAAGAAAATCCTCGGCGACTTGTTCTCCAGCTGTCTGGAGCTGCCCTCGTTGGAGGACGTGCGACCAAGCGTCACCGATAGCGCGTGCAGCAAGTTCAAGCCGGCGCAAAACGATAGCATTGCTAAAATTCTGGACAGAAAGAAGCCAAATTCTGAACCGAGCAGTCCTACTGCCAGAAAAAAATGGGAGAGAAAGGTAGGTGTACAGATTGATGCACAGAGCATAAATGATTAAGCGTAATCCTTAGATTAAAAGCACTTTGTTGTATTACACAAGTTTAAAGTTTCAATTATTGTAAACGTTTGAAGATATTGTGCTGTTATATATACTAACGCATGTACACGTATGTTTTTAGGTTGCTACTAAGGTGGGAGCCGCGAGCCTGTTCGCCCATCCGCTCTTCCGAGACGGTTGGGAGCCGCGAAGACGCGGCAGCTGCGAATCAGGCTTCTGGAGCTGCGTCGGTGAGGACCTGAGTCCAGAGCCGCCGAATCGACGGCATACATCGACCCTTAGCAGCTCGGCAGCGAGCAGTCTATTCCTGCTGGACGACCATCGGACAAGTTCGATTTACACGGACTCCTCCGAGGACATTGCCAGCTTAGGCGGCGGCGATTCCCTCTGGGAGGACCGATTGAATGGTATTGGCTCGTCGAGCAAGACCATCTCGAAGATCGTCGAGTACTTTGAGAGGAAACAAGCGGGTAGACTCGGCGATCACGGCGACGCTGCTGGTCCTAGCCGCCTGACCCTGCTACGGGCCAGTCTAGAAGGGCCCGTGCCCATCAGCAGCATCTCGGCCGCGCAACGGCTAGTCGTGTGCGAAGGTGCCGTGCGCAGTAAACTTGCGTTATTCGACAAGAAGTGATATTACGCGTGAGGCTCTTGGCAATTTCTTATCGTTTCTCTTCGACGTTCAAGCAGCGTCCGCGTGAAAAGAATCGTATGTACAATGAAACGCAATACAGGTCCTGGAGATGGATTCGACAGGGGCTCGCCGTCATTCGTGAAGACGGCGAGAATTCTGGGATATTACGTGTGATTAGCGTTTCTTACATGTAGCTGAGAGTGAAGAACAGACAGTTACGTCACATTAAAGATAGGAGCAATCGGTCTTATTGCGCATGAAAGATTAGAGAGGGTGAAAAGGGCAATTATATAGTACCGGCGCGTCACTCGTGACTTCGTAGGCAAGATAGTTGATAACGCGCGTGCAGCGTGCTTACAGACACTTCTCTAAAAAAAAACCTAGTAACCTGACTGTGATGTTTTTTGATAATCTACATACATACATTATTGAGCTGTACGACTGAAATTTGGCGGAGCCATTAACACAGAATCTTTTATACGCAACACGAGTCGCGTTTCATGCAATTTGGTTACAACGATGCGCCGTTCGAAAAAGATAGAGAGGGAGGGAGGGATGAGAACGAAGCAGCGGCGAGAATTTCGTTAGAAAACTGCGTTCGAGATTAGCGCCGAGTGTTAACGCTAATCGGTTGCTCGCGATTGACACACATTTTGCAGTGCCTCGCAGTTCCTAGTAGCCATCTCCGTCCTTATGCACACGAATCATGGGTATTACCGATCACCGGAAGAGTAGCTATACACAGATCGACGACGAATAAGGGCGATATGACTTCTTTTGTTTAAGTCGAATAGGCGGGTCGACAAGCCAAAGGTTCTTATCTCGCCATTCTTAATTTTTTGAAGATACGGTTAACTTTGCCGGATTGTCTTGTGTTTTTTCTTCTTTCACAACGTGTTATTAATGTGTTAGTTTTATCAATTTTTAATTTTTATTTTTGTACATAAGGGTTCGCTGATTTGTTACTGCAGCCATACTGGATTTAGTCTTTCTATGTATACAAGATGAATTGAGTTTTACTATATATATATCCAACCATTCATATTTAATAGAATTTTGAAATCTCTCTTTTCAATTAATAAAATAATATCATGTATATAAATCTTGATTAACTATCAAAAAATGAATTTCTGTCAATACATATCGTGTATAAATTGAAATATAGTTATTTAGGTATTTATTTAGGTAAGAAAATATATATTTATTTTATTGAAATTTATTTTATTGAGTATGTTATTCAATGGTGCAGATATTTATTGGATATACGATGAGAGATTTGTGTAACTTTTCTTTTTGATATTCGTTATCTAGCATGTTGCAGTGAGAGATCAAGCGAAAGCTCTTAAGTTCCACGTCTACAGAGGCCTACATCGCGTTCGCGAGATTCTCATTTTGTCTTTTGACGTATCGACGTCGACGCAACGCGAAGTTCATCGACATTGCTACGTGCTTGGTCAACGATTCGCAGTTTCGCGTGTCATGACTGTCATGGCGTTAATAGTTCGGGATGCGCGATACAAAGTGCCGGAGATATATAACGATAATGCATATATACATATATTTTTTTGTTGGCAGAGGTACCGTGTCCTGGATATTCTTGTTGACGTGTTGCGCGTAGCCGACAGAGTTTTGTCCACTTTGAAAATAGAATATATGAAACTGATCTAGTCAGTGTATTAATGTGGCGGCCTTATTTTTTGTACGTTGTAGCGCTAAAACTTGTAGTGTTTAAGATTGAAACGGCGAGCATGAAGTGAGCGTGAGATGAAACCGGGTACTCTGATTGCGCGCGGTGTTTTTTTTTTTTTTTTACGGTATATTTATACAATGAAAAAGTGAGAGTGATAGCGTACGAGGCAGAGTGAATGAAGGTGCACCGCATCGGTATGTATGCGTATGCGTGTGCGTGTGTGTGTATGTGTGCGTTACAGAAAGGAAGTGTACACGTCCAAAAACGATATCTATGTAGGTAGCTACGACTTTCGCATATATAACGTGAATCGTTTTGTCGCTTAGACAGCGAGTCGAACCAAATCTACGATCGTAGAGTGATAGACTAATGTGACGATATCTTTTTACTTGTCGAAGTTCGCTCACGGGTTTACTGCATAAGACTGTGCGTTCGTTATGTAATAAGTCGCATGCAAATAGAAAATAGCGTCAACGATATTCGCAGTCTCTTCTTCCTCGTGTACAATAGGATGCGCGCCGTGTGTCTTTTCTTTGCGTTTCTTTCATATTTTTTTCTTGGTTTAATTTTCGCTCGTCGAATCGGGACCTTCGTCTTTTCCTCGATTCGTCAATCGGTACCTGAACAATCGAAGCGAAAGAAGGACTGCGAACGAGTTAGTTCTTAAGCATGCGGACATATCAGGAATATGGGCATATCCTGAGATTCAACCTGATCGATAAAGGGCAATAAATGCGTGGTTTACGGAATGATGGAGTAAATGGAGTTATGGGATATATGTTGCGAGTGCGAGAGTGTGTGAGAGTGAGGAGGGAGGAGAGGGGGAGAGAAAGAGTGAGAGAAGAGCGGAGTTAGCGGACCGAGAGGCGCATTTAAAAAAAAAAAAAAAGAAAGATGGGTTATTTATTTTAAGTAAAAACAGTTATATTAAAGATTATATATCTATATATATAAATCTACGCAAAACTACATCGTCTCTTCCATACTTTTCAACTGTTGTCTAGAATCTACGATTGCTACCGATGTAGTCCCGTATCTTCTAGATCTTTATATTATTATTATACTATGAAGAGGGTACGCGCGATATCTCGGGTTTCCTCGTGGCTTTCCGCGTTGGTCGTCGAGATATATACAATATAAATTTTATATATATGCATATGTATATGTTACATTATATATATATAAAATAACGAGCGCTGTGAATACCCGATTTTCTCGTGATCATTGATCATTACTCATAGATTGGGCATAAATAAGCGTGAAAAAAGAATTAATGGCGGCGATGACGGCGATGATAATAATAGTTATAATGATTAATAGTAAAAGGCGAAGCTATATATATGTGTGTTGTGTATATATATATATATATATATATATATATATATATATATAGCTATGTAAAAAATTCCTATATATATATATACAAAGATAATAAAGTTAAGGGCTCCCAATTTTTATCAAAAAGAAAAAGGAAAGTTATTAAAGATTTTTTCTAAAATTATTAAATTTTAACAATCCTAATTTTTGCAGTTTCAACAGGGTTATTTATAAAACTCGTTAAAAAGCATTAGTTTGATATCAATAACTATCATAAGGCACAATATTTCACTTTGCCAAAAATTGCACTTGCATTTTTCTGCATCTAATATTTCATCACCGTCACACGAGAAATAGCGCGTTTAATTTTGAGGCAAGAGATAAGGAGAGCGTCCGAATACTGATTTTAAATCGCATTATTTCTCATCACAGACTATTGGTTGTACTTAGCGACAAAATTTTATCTCAAAATTTACTTTAAAAATTTTATTATAAATTAAACCATATCATTTCCGACTAGGAAATGAACATCGATAAAAAAATATTTCTGTAGTAGCTTCAATTTCTTATAATTTGGACCAAGTAGTATTGAGGGTTCGCAATTTTGTTCACCGGGAAAACGACGCATAGCTCGTATCTTTTAAAAATACGAACCATGCAAACATTATTGTCTGATGAAAATAATCTCAAGTTACGACTGATCTTCTGTTCCTCAAATCTCATAGATTTCCGGATTCTTGACATATTGTTCTTACAATAAATGACAAAATGACCCTATAAAAATAATTCTGAATTTTGCCGAAGAAATAAGAAGCTCGTTTTCCGATCGTGATAACAATATCGAATTATCGAATAGCTTTTAAAAGATATAATCTTGCGTTTCGCGAATTATTCAATATAAAAAAAAAATCTTTGAGTCTTATTTTTTTAATCATTCTTAAACGAACGTGTTATTAACGCTTTCTCTCGGACATCGGATAAGCCCTGCCCATATCCTCTTCCGGGATCAGCGGTATGTATCTCGTTCTAGGATCATTTTTCCGCTCGTAGGCGTAAGGGAACATCATCACGGGGTTCATTATCGTTCTGGCACTTTTTACTGTCGTCTTGTATCGCGGTATCTTCTGGATATGCGAGGCGGCCGTCGTGGATCCCGGAACGTCGTTAGCGTCGGTCGACGAGGGCGGGCTATCGGAGGTCGTCGCTTCAGAGTCAACCAGAGGAATGAATTTCCTCTCGTACGTGTTCGCGACGGTCGTGGCTTCCTCTTCGATTTCATCGAGGTCACCATTCTCGGCGGATTTCCGCGAATTGTTGACGATGTCGGTCTTGGTCGCTAGAATCGTCTTCGCCGCCGTTTCTTCGCCCAAAGTCGCAGCCCGCGCGGTCGTCGAGACATTGTCGCTCTTGATCGTGATCGGTATCCAGTCGTCATCAGACTTGACCTCAGCTTCCGCGTTTCCGTTCACCGTTCGCGAGGTCCAGTCGCGGCTGATGTCGGCCGACCAGTCCAGCGACCGCGAGAAGTTCGATTCCCTTCGGGACGGAGGGCTCTTCAAAGGGGTTGTCGATTCACCGATCGGCTGCCAATCGGTACCCTCGCTCGTCGCTTTCGCCTCGAGACCGGTGGAGCTAGCGTTGGCTAATTTCTCCGGATACACGGCCTCGACTATCACCGGCGACACTTCGGCTCTCGACTCGGTATACTGGTTCTTGCCGTTCTCCACTTGCGCGCTTGAGATGGTCTCGTTACGTCCGTCTTTGATGCTGAACGACTTGTCGGACTTGCGCTGGCCGATGTACACTCGCGAAATTTGGTCACCGTTCTTCGGTCGCGGACTGGTCGTCGTCCTGCCGGTCTCGGTGGTGCTGTCGGCGCTCCTCGGACGCACTAGGTCGGTCAAGAGAGGAAAATACTTGGGCTCTTCGTGCCGAATACCGGTCACGAAGCTCGGCGTGTACTGCGAGATAAAGGGCAGCAGGGTCTGCCGCGCGTATCGTTCCGCCTGCGCCAGGATCCCGGCTAGTCGCTCGGGTAGAAACTGCACGGTGAACAACGCTCTCGTGGAGGTCGACGACGTCTCTTGTATCTCGTCGCGCTGCCTCTCCTGATGCTGCTGATGCTGCTGTTGCGGCACCACCTCGTTCCGCGTGTTGTGCCTGGTGGCGCGTGGACGTAGGATCGGTTCCGTGATCTCGGGCAACTTGAGCGATCGGCCGGCGTCCTTCTTGCTCGGCCGCAGCACCGGTTCCCTGATCTCCGGCAGGTACTCCGTGGTCGTGGGGACCGTGGTCGCGGTAGTCTCGGCGACGCGTTCCGACGCCGTCGAGGTGCGGTATATCAGGTTCGCGGCGCCCGAGAAGCTCCGTCCTTGCTCCGACTCGCTGTTCTCCAGCGAGTTGGAGTCGCCGTCGCCGGATATGTCCAGGACGGTCCACGGGTTCGCGACGTTGCGCCGGCTCTCCTCGTTCTCGTTGAAGGTCGTCGCCGTCTCGACCTCGGCGCCGACGCGCCGATTCTGCTCCTTCGTAAACGGACCGAGGCCACCTCGTCTCTGCGACGTTCTGTCCGTCGGCGGGATCTCCGCGGAGTATCCGGGATCCTTCGTCTCGTAGTTTTGCTCCTTCGTGAAGGGTCCTATGCCGCCCTGCCTGTCGTCAATCTCCGCGCGTTCGAGGGTCGGTACCGCGGAAGACGACGCGGTGGAGTTTTCGGTGTCCAAGGGTATGTTGCATTCGCCGGGGAAAAGGGGCAGGTAGACCGGCCGGCCGGATTCTAGGATCAAGCCCTTCTTGCAGACCGACAGGACCTTGCCGAAACTGTCGGTTATGGCCACCTTGTCGATAGTCCAGGACACCAAGCCGGACGATATCCAGCCGCTATACGCCGTGTATTTGATCTGTTGACGTAACATTATTGAAATAATTTTATAATAATTCGATACATAGTTACGTAATATAGAGCCAATTGCTGTTTTCGGCATTTTCAAGTTTGTATTGTCAACTTTGATTTAATAAGAATGCGAAATTTAATAGATTATTTTGATAAAGGTGTCTGGCTCCTCAAATATAAACCAACAATTGGTTATAGTGATTTTAAAATAGAACTGTGATTACGGTCAGCGCAGGAATATCAATTATTTTCTATTTGCGTCAAAATTTAATTCTCAGAAAGAAAATATAATTATTCACCATACTTACTTCGATCGCTTCGAGATGGGTAACCGCGGGTTGCGGCACGACAATTTTCTGAAGGATGGCTCCTACCAAGAGCTCTTCGTCCTTGCGAGTCATCGCGAACGTGTCGTTGTACGAGCCTTTTCCCACAAGCATGACCTGAAAGAACGGAAATCCGCGTAAGACTCTGAGACATCTGCCAAGAAAAAGATTTTAGGACTTTCAAAATTTAGCTTCGATCCTTTATTAATAAAGGACGAGACAAGAAACGCCGTAGTTTTGGAGAAATAGATTCGTGAAAGCTGCTTGTATCCAAAACAAAACGGGAGTAATTTCTAATGTCCAATTTCTAATTTCTAACAATAAATATGTAATAAATTATGATAAATTCACAGGAGAGAAATTGAATCCCCTATTCGTCGCTATATTCGCCAAAAAAAGACTCTTCACCTGAAGCTTCCCGTAGCTCCTGGCGGATCTCTCGCTCCGGCTGTTGTACACCTTGATCTGGTACTGATGGGCGCAGAAGGGCTCCTCGTCTCTCGTCACTAGGTAAAGCTGGCCCCTGGCGGGCGACTCGTTGCTGTAATAGCCCATGTCGCCGCAGGGTCGATCCGCGCCGTCCGTGCCACAGGGGAAACAGTCACCCGCCAGCAGGCCCTCGTAACCGTGGTCGCAGGGAAACGCCGGGAATCGGCACTTCGGGCTTACGGAATCGGTAAAGAACTTGTACGCCCGCCGATGGTTGCACAACGATCTGCCCTCGACCGTGCTCGCTATAAAATATATATAACGATCGCGTTATCAAGAAATAGAGATTTTTTTATATTTTCAATCTTTCTTGATCGCGATGTCGAACCCCGAAGTGAACTTACACCAGATGATATCGGACACGGCGCCGACGAAGATGTTCGAGCATCCGCTTTGCATTTTTCCTCCATTCGGATAATAATCAACGTCGCCCATGGGCTGCCAGGAACCGAGACCGCCCAAGATGAGCTGCTCACCGTTGCTGTGAATAACGTCGACGAAATTCGCATCCGTCGCGTCCAGGCGAACCCTCGGATCCTGCGACTCGAAAAGCGGCCCCGCAGGATCTAAACCTATATTTTACGCACGAAAGCGAAATTTATTTCATAACCCTTATCTACGAGTTTCTCTACGAGATATACTTAACGCCTAATAAGATAGTGACCACATAAGACTATAGAAAACAGAGATATGTTATTGATCTGGAAAAAGTTGTAGGAAATAACGGTCTCCGCGATCTAAGATCGTTATCATATCAGATTTTAGGAGAAATTTAATTTCAGTTTCCAATAGAGTCCGCCAGCATTATGGATATGCATTCGGATTCTGAATATACTAAATAATATAGTAAATACGTATACGGTAAAAATATCAACCGGTTACTCCTACAGGTACGGAGTCATTATAGAAACGCTTTTACTTAATAACGCATCACGCGCAACCGGCTATTCATTTATTATACATGCCTTCGCGATGGTGAACGTACCTATCGGAATCAAAATTGCGAAAATTGTTTTTTTTTTTAATTTTACGTTAAATAAGCAGCCTTGGAAAAGCATTAAATATTAATATTGATAGAAGGGCATAACTTATTTCTCCAAGGTTGGGAAATGCTCGTTTCTCTTTGTCGAAATCCGCGCAAAAATATTATGGGGGATCGCGTAAAAAGACAAGCAAATACAATTAAAAAATACAATTCGCCTTGAAGCCGATAAAATGTTCGTGACGACGAATTAGGGTCGAATTACGAAAAGGATTGTTTCTTAATTTGATGTGAAATAGCGTCGAAAAAGCATGAAACGTGTCGGCGGAAGGAATATCGTTTGCTCCGATAATAATCCGAGGTTTGAGAAATCTTATTTTGTCGAAAGACGTCGGGGAAAGAAGGCCCGATTACACGAAGCCACATAATAAAAAAGACGCACGATCGACAATTCACCGTGCTGGTATTCGATTGAAAAGGCATCGGCGCGTGTCGAGGTAAGAGGCAGAGAATGCAGCGAGCATTTAAATGCATCGAAATGGTTGCCGAGAGCGGGACCTTGTTACAGTTACTCTCTAATAATCGATTATACACGGCTCGATTATTCGTGCCCGATCGGCTGGATTGTCGCGAGGTGTTTTACGCGTGAGACATTCACGCGTAAGATGCCAATCGCCGCTTTAAATCAATACAGACGAATACAATGAACCCGAGTTACAATGCCGTTGCGGAAACAGTAACTGTCACGGTAAATGCCACCAAAATAGACAGATTGATAGAGCGATAAATGCATCATGATGAATGCGCGATTAAGAAATGTATTGTTTAAATTCATTTCTTTTTATTAGATAAAAATAGTCGCTTAAAGTAGAGGATTTATTAATTTGAAATATATACGGTATACGCAACATTCTTTCTCAATTAAACCGGTCAAAAATATTTTAGCAATTTTATAGAAATCAAAGTTTCTTCGTGGAGCTTATTATGCAAAGATTACTGTTCCATTACTAACTACCACTATATTCCGATATTTATAGACACTTAGAAAGAAATTTAGTCTTATTTCAAAATTGACGAGAGATCACATGCGATGATACCCGAAGAATTGATTCGTGCAAATTCCATGAAAAACGCATTTATTTATATATCTGTCGATTTATATACTATCGAATATCATTTTTTTACATAATTTTAGCTGATGAAATCTTAAAATCATGCGTCGAATATTTCACGAGTATTTAACGTCGAGACTTACCGGTAATTCTGGACACATTTCCAAGCTCAGCACCGGCAAAACCGGCCACATGGGCTCCCAGGCTGAATCCAATCATGTGCACTTTTTCCAGCGGCACGTCAAAGCTGCGAATTAATTTTGCCAATTGTCGGCCGACTAGTCGTGTATTGGCCGCTGCCCTTACGTAATTGGGTACAGCGCTACCGGGTCCCCAATCCACGCAAACTAGAATAGTACATAGTTATGTAATTAACATTTGATGGAGAATCTAATTATATCTAAGATGAAATCGCGATTATTTGATTATTATATATTTAATTGTTATTAGAGAGAGAGAGTGAATATTAGCGGATTCATTAAATTATTGTTATATCTTATTGCGCAAACAACGTAATACATCTTCCACATAGTGGAAGATGTATTTTTATTTTATTCTGTGGGATAAATATAGAAGCAGCATTTATATCGTTGGACTTTCTGCAAATTCTTGCGTAGATATAAAAGATGTATGCCAGGTTTGAATCTTTTCCATACGAACCATTTAAATAATTACGTAAATTTTGTTACATAAATACCTATATTGCAATCGTGAATGCTCATTAACGCGGATCGCATATCGTAAACCCACAAGTGATTGCAGTCACTTCCAAATCCATGTACGATTACTTTCGTCGGGAGATTAGGATCTATGGCACGGTGGACGCTGTCGTCTATGTCGTCGGCAGGCACCTCCATGGGGATCGCTCTTGCCTTTCTACTTCCGTATACGATGAATCTATTGAATGGATGAATGAATACCCGCGATTATACAATTCTGTATATACGATATAAAAATATTTTATATTGCGGTCACGGTCTCACGTAAAACGTTATCGCGATAACATCAAGTAATACCAGACTTTTCGTAACAGAGTTTGCACAAACATCGCGTCTCTTCCAGATGCTATCAGATACAGGCGGGTATAAAAAGTATTCGTACACTAAGAATTTTTACAGAAAATAGTTTATTTTTGTGTAATAATAAATAATAAACAAATGATAATCTTAAAGAAGGTAAGACTTATTTATAATATGAAAAAATTATTTGTTTATTTATTATCACGCAGAAATAAACTATCTTCAGAAAATTCCTAAGTGTACGAATACTTTTTACACCCACTGTATAGTCTTCTCTCATCTATCTTACCTGGTTCCAACGTCCTTTGGCGGTGACGGTAGCATCTCCAGGTAACTGAAGGGCCCGGTATCCTCGAAGCACCCGATGTCCTCGTAGCAAACCTTGGACACCTCTCTTTTTCCTCTGTGATTGAGCTTTTTGTGAAGCGTCCATTGTCGCATTGATTCGACGACCGCGCGAAAAATTTCCGCGTCGTTCCTTTCGTCCAAACTTTCGTCGAAGGACGATAACACCTGTCCCGCAACGGGTTCTGCTGAAATATCATTGTTATATAATAAAAAGATACATATAAACAAATTTCGCTTTGCGTCATGTTTTGAGTTAGCAAATTTAATTAAACAGAATTAATTAACATTATGTGGAAATTGAAATAATTAAGGAATAATTTGCTATTAAAGCTAATGGGTTTTGACTAATTCGAGGTGCAAGCATTGTCGGTTATATTCCGCGAGGCTGTACTTAAAGTTCTCTAATTCTAAGGCTCATTCAATGATTAAAAGAGCGTTTCAGTACGTTAATGCGAATACTTATAACGGCTTTCCCGGTCCACGGCTCGCGACCGTTATCATTATTAGTATAACGCCTGAATAACAATTTCCTGGAACGCTATGGCAATATTTTACACTTTATAAAATCATAGGTATTCCCGTTTTTTAGACTTCATTGCTCATATTACCGGTTCTACCGGAATTCAATTATGATCGGTAGCAAGTGTATTGTCATCAGATTTTCTTTCGCCGACCAGGCAACTGAGGCCCCCGGGAGACCACTTGTCGGATTTTTCAGGGGACTGTCATCAGATAAGATTCTGTTGATCGGATAAAGAAAATGACAAATGTAATCTGCGATTCTTTGACAGATCTCGAGCCATTTTTTTTTTAACAGAGTAGTAAATGTAGTAAATGATAGCTGTTGAGTTTTGACGAGAAAAGCTTTAGACAAAAAAACTTATTTACTTCTCTTCATCAGAAAAGAAAATCGTAAAATAGTTTTCAAAAAAGCAATCGGATAAGCCGCAAAGATATTTTTAGCGTAATAAAACATTTAATGACATTCCATATAGTTTTAGATATCTGAAGGCTAAAGACAAACGTGATAACATCTTCTTCAATCATTGTAAACCTACTTCGAACGTTACAGCGGTGTTAAAAGCCCGTAACTATATACGAACTTTGCACGCATATTCATAATTCATATAATATAACATAAAAGCGATCGATAAAATATTGCGACTGGCAGAACACGCAACCGCAGTCGTGCGTGTCAGTAAATGTGCCATTCGCTGTGAAAGTATTTAATTTAAATACGCGGTGTGATTTCCATGTTTTTCCTTTTACAAGTACAACTTAATGCCACTGAAAATGTTAACGCAGAAGACAGTTAATGCCGTGTCCAAGAGCGGATATGTTCGCAATTAAGGCTTCGTGAGAGAACTAGAACTGTTAGTCTTTTAAAAAGAAAGCATTAAATTAATGATACAATTCGCCGAGGACATCGATAAGGAAGGTTTAATTAAACGTGATACATGAAGAGACCGCGTTTCATGAAAACTACGAAGAAAGTTTAATCGCTTTTGTATTAAACTCAGAATATAAAAAATTTCACGATAATCTAGAGACTCTATAGAAAATAAAATGTACTAAATTAGAGAACGAGTGTTTCAGTAATTTAATATTCTATGTTTTATTTTTTAAATACCATTTTTGTAACACCGCTAAAGCTTGGAAAACAGTATACAGTAAAAATCATTGAAATAATTTTCAGCTCGTCGTAATGTTGGAATATGTTTAAAAATATACGGGTCATAGATTTGCATATAACTACTAAACTTTTTGTGGGAAAATTAAGACACTCTTATGTTTATTTATGAGTGAATTCTATTGTGTCTTTTTCAAGATGGTTGAGATACGTCGATATCACGTACAGTTTCTGCGCGAAGAGAACGTAAAAGAATACTGTACTAAACTTCACAATTCCCGTCCTTCTTTTCTCGTTGAAGAATACTGTAATCGTTTAGAATAATTCAGAAGATTCCTGCGTTTGTAACATTATGCACGGATATATACGCAATCTTAAGATAATTTTATATTTAGCGACAGTCAGAGCGATGTGTGCGTGAAAATTGTCATTCGCGTCGTCCTAAATCGTTTCTTATCTGTCGGATTCCTGAAACGCGAAACTGCCACGTTCATCTCATTTGATCGAAATGTCTTTTTAATAGCGTCATAAGCAATTTATGGTTTTTTCCCCCAATATATTCCCGCAATATAAAATAGACAGGAAGTAGACTGTGATGTACAATAGATTGCCGCGCGGAATCAACTGGAAAATGGTGACACTTTAACCCTCTTAGCACCTGGTCTCGGGAACGTTGTATTTGCAATGACTATACGTGACATTTTATGTCGCGTCACGTACATACAAGGCGTCCCACTTCGGCCACGTTATTTTTTAACGACAGACCAACTTAGTGGCCAACTTGGAGGCGATTTTTCCTCAACAAAGATGTCGTGGCACGCATAGTTTTCCATTAACGTTCAGAGGTAACGGGTCTCAGTGGCAGACTAAGCCGTATTTTTCAGTTAATTGTTCAATGGAACGCTTTATAACTTCGACAAAGTTCCAATTCGACGTTCGGTATTTCGAATGACGCTTCCCAGACGAACCGCATACTCGGTCATTCCGTCTACCGTTGTTCTTTACCATCTTGGACAAGGTTAATGCCCGTTTCCTTACGGGCCAAGCAGTCGGCGATTGGGTCGGCGAGCATATCCTGACCTTACGACCCAGTTCTGACCGACGCTATACACGTCAAAGTGGAAGGCAAAAGAAGCGGCGCAGGATGTCTCGTCTCGAATACCTCTAAATCGAAGAGGATGGGAACGAGAACGACCGCGGGTACGGGCCGCTTAATGAAGCTATGGAAATGAGCTGGCAAGAGTTAATTTACGTACATTCTCATGACTCGTGAAAATAAAGCGACACCGATCCACCGGCTGATACTCGTTTTGCGAAGAACCAGACGGAGAGGCACGAGAATTCGCCGCGCCGTCGTCGGACTGGTCTGCCGGACCGCGACGGGAGAAACTGACAAAAGGAAAATCGGAAAGACCTTCGGGAGATCGGAGGAGTATACCAGCCGTTCGCGCGCGATGGTCACTTAGGTGAGCGTGCCGCTCGGCTTTTTGCTCGCTAAAGCTGCTCCACAAAATAAAGCGGTAGCGCGAGCGAGGAAGAGCGGTGGAAAAGGGAAATCACCGAAGGCGGAGAGAAGAACTAGAGACGGCATTTTAACGATCTACGCGAGATTTATTATTTTCTGATAAAATACTATTTCTTCGCGAAAAAGTAACTTGACGAACAAGTCCCCCGAGTCATTAGAAAAACCTCTATAATAGAAGCAAGAAAGTTCTTATACTCTTTTCTGACGTGAAACGTATGATTTTGGTATTATTTAGACCGTAATTCGTGGGAACGTGCTTTGTTGTTTCTAGGTTTTTTTCTCTTTAGTCATGCTATCACGTTTAATCGAGTTTACTTTCGCAATCAATGCGCAATGCCCCAATTAACTTGAAGAAAGAAACGAAAACTTGATTATAAGTGTAAAGAAAATCCGCTGGGAAGGAGCGGAATCTTTCAAGTGCCGTTAAGTTTCCGATCGCGGCAAAGTTTAATCGATCGGCAATTTAGTGGATATCATTATGCTTATCCGATAAATACACACACGATGATATCACGCAAGATACTTGTGATAATTACCTCTTAGCACGAACTTGAGGAACCGCTAAATACCGTGTCTCCTTTATTCTCTTTCGTTATTTATGAGATAAATTACTTTCCGTTCATTTATTGAATCCAAGTGTGCTAAGACTTATTGTTTAGAGAATTCTGGCGTGTACAAATCATTAGCGCCAATGTTGATTCTTATCATTATAACAATTGTATTTTCCCCGACGGTAATGTTAATTAATCTAATTTCACTCGTTGAGCTGATGTGCATAAAACACAAATTGCCTATTTCTGTTCTGTCGAACAATGGCATTGTTGCTCTGCTATACGGTCGAAGTTTCGACACTCGAGCGTCGCGTGTGAAATCTTTTATCAGAGATACCGGGCTTCATAGAAAGGTATCCTGCGCGCAAGACGTCCCAGATTCACCGCCTTTCCTTTTAATGGGACTGACCCGAGACTAAAACTAATTATAAGAGGAAATTCCATCCGCGAGGATGTCAAGAATTGTCTTTTTTTTTTTTCGAAGTTACAGTTATCACGTTACGAAAGTGTAGAGACCCTTTACTAGAGACTGGCCAATTTTAGGAATGCGACCACAAAATGGCGGCGAAGTCATATGTGTGTATGTTAATACATGAACTCGATATATGTGTGCGCGCAGCGCGCGTTTGTTTATCGCTGTCATCCGTTGCACGTGAATTCTGCGCTTCTATTAGAGCTAAACAACCTAGCCCGAATGCCATGCTTTGCAATTTAAACAAAATTTAAAGATTATCGCCATATCAAAATATTTAAAGCCAGTAAGTAACTCTAGCTATGAAGAAGATGATAGAGTTATTGCTGGTGATTTTTTAAGTAAACCCAAAACAAAAGAAATTACAAAAAAATACCACTTGTCCCTGATTTTTCCACAAAGGTCATAAACTTAGGAAACATTGAAATAAATGTGTTATACTACATTGCCGGATATATTCTTTCCCGTATTTTAATATATATAACGTTGTGTGTGAATTAATTGTGTTTAAATTCCGCTGGATCTGTCACATACAAACCGATTTCAGAATGTACAAAATTCGTTCGGTTAAAATGTTTTTGACGTAATACGCTTTTTCTTGTCAATAACAGAACCTTTGAATATTTTTATGAGATGGAAATTGTTATCAGGCAATATCTTCCATACTTAAAGAAAAATTTTGATGCGAAAAAATATGATATGGTAAATTTTTTTAAAGAAAAAATGCAGTGCATTCAATGCGATGCGTTGAAAAACTGTCATAACATACAATCTAAAATAATGATGCAATTCATTAGGTTTCGACTTCGAATAAATAATTCCAAAGTCCAATTACCGAACAAAGTTTACAATAGTAAAACCATGGCTATGCATGCGATAGTACGGTAGTTTAATTAACTATTTATAGTTATATACAAAAGAAAATAAAAAAAAATGTATAAAAGAGTTTAATTAAATATTTAATTTAACTTTGTCATTTGAAAAATTAAACTTGTATTCTTTTATTTAATGTATTTAATTTATATATATAATTATTTACTAGATTATATTTTATTTTACATATATATTGTACCTGCGTTATAAAAATAAAAATAATAAAAACAAAAATAAAAATAATTACCAAACAATATTTTTTCTTTCGGCATTATATTATTTGTAATTACTATCAATTGATTCCCTTATTATTTAACAATGTTATTTACGAAACATTTTTCAGGACATACATTTATACATCACTATAATCATATGTATTTACATAATTATTTATACACTAGTTTATACATCATTTTCATCAGCGATAGCACTATACATTCAGAGTACAAGCGTATTTCAATCCAAATTTTATACCCGTTTGCGCTCGGTCAGCAGCGTTCTTTATTGGCGCTGTCATCTTGTGGGCCCAAGCCACGTGCACCGATCACGCGGAATCCTCGCGCGCGCGCGAATGCCCAGTCTCTAGTAAAGGGTCTCTACGAAAGTGCAGCGAAACCTTACCTCGGGCGAACCTTGCTATAACGGAAGCGTGATTCGTGCGGTATAGCATCTGCGGAGAGCGTTCCGTTTCTTACAAATCGACGACTCGCGACACGCTCAAACATTCCTAATTGGGAGAAGCGGATTAGGTGAACTACGGCCGACCGATTACGATCGCATCAGACGAGGAGGAGCAGGGTTAACGGTACGGGAATGCGAAGGGCGGGCCCCGGCCGCGCGCGGCTCTTTGCAACGGGACTCGCAGAAATATTTGTTTCGTGCTTTTACAGCAGACGTGATGACGATACCGAGAAAATTCAGCGTCGCGCTTGCACGTCCGAGACGCGCAATCGCCCGTGTAAGCCCAACGGGCCCCCTCGCGTGAATCAGAAGTGGCAGTACGGAGCGCGGTATCATTAAGAGCACGGACACGCGATCCATTGATCGTTTCGTCACCACCGTCGATCATCGTCCTTGGAAAGCGAAACGCGTCACATGAGACATTTCGCCTCTCGAAATGCGCCGGTCGCATTTTCAGACCGTTAAATTCGCGATGACACAATCCTATATAAGTACCGAGAGAATCCCGGAGAAGGACTGGCCGGTATACCGGGCCAGTCAAATGGAATTTTCGCTTCGCTGCGAGCTGTGCTACGAATGCGCTTTTGTCGCTCATCTTTCTCGTCTAATGTCCAGGGGATGTCTCGTAGCTCAGTGTGAGTGCGATAGACTCGTATGCCAGGGATCATGAGTTCGATCTCGATTACCCCAGGCCCAGTTTCACACAAGTGTCGGTTAACTTTTAACCTTAGATTAACTCACACTCTTCGTCTCTTTCTAAAGGGGACGTTAGAAGGTTACATGAAGGATCTTTCGATTAAGGGGTAGATATTAACTTATTATAGAGAGCACATTTGCATCTCTTTCAATGTTTCTGTGTTATCATGCGTAATGGGATTTTTGAAAGTTTTCATATTATTGTAAATCTGGAAATAGCGTACTCCAATTCCATTAGAAATTATCGTCTCAAGATTTATTTAATAATAAAGTAAATGCAGGTATGGCTAAACCTAAGTACTGCAAATAAAATTAATAGGATTTAAAAAAAGAGCGTACTCTAATGTCCAGTTTCTATCCTCAATTATTAATTACGCGAAAGATTTACACGTGCCTCGGCACTTCCGGCGGGAGAAGATCGAAATTAACCGAGGAGTATGTCGTTAGAAGATAACGTGGGTGGCGGAAGTGGGCCAGCCTACATACGTGGATATCAACTGTGTCGCAACATCGAGAATATTCGGGATGAGAAATTGTCATCGGAAGCTGAATAATAGGAATTACGCGACCTTCGGAGCGCTCGGAGCGGCTCACGGACAATTATCGCACCTCTGTGATCCAGGCCACGAACGTGATCCCGCGTCGCGTGATCTCGTTCTCAGTAATCAGCGGTACAATTTCCGAGCGAGCCGTCATATCGAAGGCTCTGATTAGCCGCGAGCATTTCCGCGACGCGGTCTCCGCGCCGAGAACAATGCTAATCAGCCTGTCTCCGGCTCGCCGCGCCGCCGACGACGACGACGACGACGCGGGGATTGTCCCACGGTGAGAACCCTGAGAACAGGCTGGTGGCCGCCGCGGGGAGGAGAGGCGTCGGGGCTGGTAGGAATCTTAAAATCGGCTGTTGACACAGATTCCAGTGACGCGAGGTGAGTGAACTCGAGGAAGGTGATCGAGCCGACACCTTCGCGCTGCACCGATACCGCGTGCACCGTGCACCTGATGACGACCGGCGGCGCGGCGCGGCGGCGGGATTCCGTCGCGCGCGCGGAGCTCTCTCTCTCTTTCTCCCTCGCGAGGACGTCAAAATAGATTATTTCGATTATCCCGTGCCACCTTTCGCCATTCGTTTGCAGATTTATTGAGCAATTTCAACAAACACGCTCTACAAACGGCGGCGTGCTTTTTAAAACACACGCCTTACACACCGCTGCGGAGACCTTGTTGCTTCGGTGATTTGCATTCGATTTCTCCTTAGCGGTATATATATATTCCGAGTGTTAATTATTAGCGAGTCTGACGTGATAGGTGTGAGAGGTTTCGGAGGCTTAGGCATCACGACTCGCTGGAAGAAATCACTCGGAGGGAATATAAAACGTCTTATGTCCCGATTTTGGACATGGCGCTGTCTGTGCATAGTTCTAAAAAGTAAATAAAAAAAAGTAAATAAAATTCACTTAACATTAAATAAGAAGAGTTTTCCAAATGAGCAAGGTGTAGGAGAGCAGGGGAGAACGTTTTGAACCACTATGGATCGCGCGTTATATATATACGCGGTTGCATTGAAGTACCGTTATCAGTGTTTTGATGCGCTTTACGGGCACAATGTTGGCCGCACATGTGCACATGCAAATGCGAGCACATGCTGCGATTACGCATTTATCTATTATATAGTAGACCGTTTTTTAATGCTCGGCACGCTAGCGTAATAGCGGGCCACGTAGATCATGCACCTGCTGTCGAGCAAGGTTCGACTTCTTCGAGTACAAATATCTTGGTGACTTTGAGAATTTCAAATTTTAATTGCCAGACTTATATAAGTCCGCTCGCAAAAGAGGCTAAATTGATAAAAACTTTCATTGACATATTTACGTTTTTACAATGAGAGAAAAAGAAACAAGAGTTCCATAGGTCACGCCGACGAGAGATCGAAGCAAATCCAGCTGAAGCTAACTCGCAAACAACCGTATACACATTAAAATTACATCCTTAGCCGTAAGTTAAAGTCCAAGTATATATGTGTTTGAAATGTAAAGCCGAGCCGAGCTGAAATAAGAAATTAAATTCCAGGAAAGGCGGGAATGACGTCTCGTCAAAGCGTGGGACTAAGCATCCGCGAATCATCTCGTATTAGCCGCCACAGACGGCGGACAGACGAGCAGTTTGATATTAAAAGAGGAATTCTCTCTCTTCTCGCGGTAAATGTGGGCGCGCCGTGATAATCATCGATGAAAGTCACCGGATTCTTCGCAGCTGCGCCTGCCTCTCGCGCGTTTCACCGCAGGTGGGCGAGGATACGATAAATCCTCTTTTCAAGGTCTCCGGTTTGTGGCCGATGCCGCAACGTAATCGGCGATCTGCGTGCGCAAAGCTTCGGAGAAAAAATTGCAAACTGGGACATTACAGAAATGGATGTTTAGCGGTCGAATAATAGCGACCGAGACTCGTTTGCGCTCGCGAAACTTTGCGCACGATCGCTTTCTGGCGCGCTCCGATAAACGTCCGAGGCACCGAAGCATAGTTCTCGATTCCGACAATAGCGGGATTTTCGAAAAATATAGTTTTTACACATCTGCATACTAATTATATTTAGAATAATAATCTTAAGTAAAACTTGAAACAGGACCGTGATGTACAATTAATTAGAGAAAAAAAAAACATCATTTACAATGAGGAAAACTTATTGTTCCCCCGGACTGAATTTTGGTAGTCTAATAATATTTTATATACTTTTTCCGAACTTTTCCGAATAATATTTTGCTCAGAAAAATCTCACGCAAGATCTGTCTTCAAACTCAAGAATAAACTTCTCAAGCGTTGCGCGTTCAGAAATTACTGCTTGCTTATTATTTTTGTTCCGAATGATAAGGCTACACGATCATTTTTCTCATTTGGCATACATATTTATTGAAAAATAAAACAATGCAAAAGTATCGACGGTAAACAAAGGGGAAAAAATTATGGTTGTTATTTTAAGCGAAGCGTATGGAACCGAGAAAACTGTGACTACATGCAAATTTGCAAGTATTTTAAATATCTTCTGCGCCTACCCGTGACATTAGTCTTTCCTCTTGCGAAAATATTACGCGCAAAATTGCGATCAGACACCCAAACCGTCGACCGCGGAAAACGAGGCGTTTTCTTCCGGCAGATAATTTAAACTGACATCTCTCAGAGGAAATCTGTCGAAACCATTCAAGCCATAAATTGCTAGACTTACCAATTTAATACTCAAATGCACACGTTGCGTAATTTGTTGTTTAGTAATTTTACCTTCCTTTAACTTTCAACGTGGCATGACGCACGGAATAAAATTTTGCTACCTCACCCGCCGTTTAATAATTCTGTCTTTTTAACTTTCGCAGCGTGACTCGTAATATCTTCGGTCATATTATCTGCTTTGCTCCGAGTTCGCTCGGGAGATCTAATTGCCGATTTAATTGCCGATCGCAAAATGTGTCCAGCGCTTGGACGAAGCGCAAACTGAATTAATGAGCGTGATTGCTGAGTGATCGGAGTAGCGATTAACAGACTGCGGATGTTTCACGCAAATATATATGTCTCGTCGAGAAGAAAATAGACGAGAACTAAAGATAAGCAAAACGTATATTTTAGTATAAGCAGATGGAAAATTGCATTTTCAATATCCGATAATTATGAGTCATAATTATTCAGGAAGCTCCTTAGAGAGTCTGGGTCGCCGTTAATGGAGAGGATTCATGACGGAAAAAGAAAGAGGAAACGAACGGCCGTTTACCAGAGAAAGTATCCAACATCGGCTCTAGAATTTCTCGGACTTCTTCCTACGCACATTAGGAAACGCACACGCGCGCTCACGTGAGCAATTACTGCGGGTTATTTAGAAAACTTATCGCAGATGTACATATAGCTTCTCTATCTCTCTCTTCGGTACTTCATTAATTCGGAACTGCAAATTTAAATATTTGGACAGGTAGTAAACGCGTACGATATGTAGCATACGAGAATTTATAGCGCGCCATTATATAGACTTGATTAGAGACCACGATAAAATGTATAATACATCCATGTTGAGAGAAATAAAAATTTTTTATCCTAAACCTGTCCGCAGAAATTAATGTTCGGCGAGTATAACGAAAGTATCCGTAAATCGAGCATTTTATATTTGCAGCAAAGAATTAATAAATATGTATATATATATATACATATATGTCGCTGTATGTCCATGACGGTCACAAGCTACTCAAATAGAAAGTATGGACGATAATTCTCATCCATTCGTCCACGCCAAGTGGTTTCGGTTAATTTTACGGTATTCCGCAAGAGGTATTTCTTCGTTTCAGGATGACACCGCGCTTATTACGACACTAAAAAAAAAAACCAGAATATTTCGTCAAGACGTCACGTTTCCGGGTCAATCATGTCTCCTGTGCCTGTCAGATAATCTTGGACAAATATAAATCGTAAGTCCAATGTCATCCTCGCGCAGGCAACAAAGAAATTGCCGGGATATACCGTTTCGCGACCGGTTACCGTCACCGTTCTGTCACAACGTGACATCGCGCCGCGACTGGAAATAATTGCCCGCGTTCTTATTCTCCTCATCGTCGGCGTTGTTCGGCCCCCGGCCCCCGCCGCGTGCCGCCGGATTTCAGTGTCGTCGTCGCGGCTGGAGCAACGGACCGAAAACGTCACCTCGCTTCCTCGTAATCCGGAATCCAGTCTCTCTCTCTCTCTCTCCCCATCGGGCGTAATTACGAAACAACGATATGATTGACCGGCATAATGGGCCCACGGTGCGCGGCGGTAGGAAGCTGGCGCGACGGTAAAATTGCTATTACGCAGGTGATTCGATAATCAAACGTTCCCAGGTTCCCAGGTTTGTTTAGGTTCAGATGTAATCCACTTTCCTCCGTGGACCGTTTCGCGATCGCCGGCTGTCAGATGCAATATACGATAATCAACGCTCTTCTCCTTCCGACTGTTACGCGCCGCGCTCTGCGCCCCATAATTTTTCTAAAGACGCGCTTTTTTTTTATGAAACTTGGGCACCACTTATTGAACCTTTAGAGCGATTAATAAACTGAGGCAACGTGTGAAACGAAGAGAGAGGGAGAAAGGAAGAGAGACGGATGCTCTTATTTCTGCGATTACCAAACGCGAAGTCTTCGTAATTACATTGTTATATATTACCATCTATTTTACGGAAATTAAATTAAGTTTTCCCCATGAGTATCTTGACTCTTGCATAACAACTTGCGCAAACTACCGTTGCACAAAATTTTTCTAGCGCATGCACGTCGTGCCACTTTGAAGTGCATTACATACGTCGCGCCAACAAGTTTGCGCAACAGTCTTTGTTGTGTATGGGGCCCCCAACTTCGTTCCTTTCACTCTTAAATCACGGGGGTACCAAAGAGTTAATGACCATCGATGATGATTCTGGGAAGATAAGTTGCGTCTTTGGGCACGATGGGGCCCGCCGAACCGTCGTCGCGTTGCGACACCGACGCGCGTCTCGTTCCGATCGGTCGCTTCGTCTCTTCATCAACTTCGACGTTCCACAAGACCTCGTGGGTGGATTAAAGTGGAACGGCGACCCAAATTTGAAGGAGATTGGTTAAAGGATATCGTTTCTTCAACGTGCAAAAGAGAACAAAATTAAGTACGATGCGGCCATTAGCCTCGATATCGCGCGTAACATAAATGCGTTTGATATTTTTATCATTTTGCAAAATATTTCATCGTTTGAAAGCGTGGATTTGAATTCGCGAAATCGATCCTGCCGACCAAATAGGTGATGGGAACAGACTCGACCAACTCCTTTATTCTGTCACTCGAAAGCTATTTCGAGTTGCTTATTCATTGTGAGCACAATGACCGTTATGGCCCAGTTGGAAACAGCCGATGCTTTTGGAAAACTTTCTCTCTCGATCCCGTGAAACAGTTCTTATTTTGAATTTACGTCGTACACAGTGGTATGTAAGTCCCGCCGGTAATATATTCGTATTTCTATTTGCGAGGCTAATTATAATCGCGCATAATTGATTACAATATCTGCGTCGATCTAAGAATCACGTTTATCACATCGTTTAGTTATTCCATATTAATGTATTGGTATTAATATATAGCGGTATTTATATTGAATGCCGCATTAATAATAATTACCGATTGGCGATTGAACGTACAAAGGTATTTTTCGCTTGAGACATTATCTTAACCGACGTGCTGATTGGCGATCATCTATCGGGTAAAAGTGACTCGACCTAATTGAAAATAAACGATGCTCTCCGACTCCGAAGAGATACGATCTCTCGTGCGTGCCGCTCGTCTCTATGTTCCTCTCTCGCGTTACAGAGAGAAATTAATTGCTTGGAGAGAAAGGTGATTCTGAGCTATGCACTCTGCAAAAAAAAAGGGTTAAGTCCGCGATGACTCGCGATGATGGTCGATTGATGATTCATAGAGGAATTCGATCTTCAAATATTATTCGTGAATCAATAAAATCCGGTTATGAATAATAAATGAATATATGCAAAAGATCCGTATTTATTATTTTAAAGGACATAAAATCTAGCGGCCAATTAACGAAGCCGCAGTGATTTAATATACTTCTTAAATTTGTTTTAAATAAATCACACGAGGAAAAATATCAGAATAAATAACGGTGGAGAGAGAGTGTTGCTAATTAAAAACCATGTTTTGCGGTAATTTCAATGTTTTTAGCGTAATTGAAATGTCACGTATTGCGAGAATTATAACGAGGCTCCGGCTTTCTTCGCGTCGCGAGCCGGGAGCTTGGAGCCGTTAAGGACAGTTCCTATTTCTTTTCTGTCTTTATTGCGCTTTTACGAACGCAAATGGCTACACGATAGAATTTGATTAAAATTATCTCGCCGAGGATACATAACCGATGAAAGTAATTGGCCGCAGTTTCACGGGCACGACCGTATACAAACGCTTTCACGGAGACCGCGAAGATATCGCGCGTTGAATTTCCGGTTGTTTCCTCAATCGGAAAGGAACAATTCATTTAAGAGTCGTAACCCAAGAATTACGGTACTTGAATTTTCAGTTCACGCTGGCACGATAGAAACGTGAAGATTAGACTCAACTTTCACGTCGAAATGGAGAGGGAGAGAGAGAGAGATACGAATTTTTATTAGACCTCGAGGAAATGTCTGCAGAGCTTTCAAATTCTTTGTTACGTCTCACTGAAATTGTATGTTACGTTCGCGACGGCGCGTAATTAGTTTCATTTAACTTTCTGAATAATTTTGGTGTAATAATGGTATTATCGAGTTACGAATAATACCGTATTCATCATCGATTAACCAGCTTACTGCGGTGTGTTTTCCGCGAGATTTAAAGTCAATTTCAAAATAAATTGGAAGGCGCAATCCCGCGCCGGCGCGGCGAAGACGGAAATTTGGTCGCGCGCTCGTGCGGATGCTCGTCGCGTCATTGCGCGAGACCCCATCCGAGATCATTGCATTAATCCATGACTTCTCTCACGTGCATGCATATAATATCAGTACGCGGCAAACGTTACTTTCACTGCTGTCGGTGTAACCTTTCCGAAGCCGCTTCTTGCGGCAACGTGTCCGTGAAACTTGCACCCGTGTCATTATGCCTGAAATCTCTCTCCCGTCGATTTTTTCAATGACCCTAGAGAGCACGGAGTAATTTTACAAAGCAAATGGCAGCGCGAAAGAGAGTCTTCTCCTTGAGAAGCATGCAACATTTTACGCTCACCTTTTTTTTGGACTTTCGCCCTTTTTGTATTTATTATTTCTTTAATGGCTCTAGAGAAGCATGTTGTAATATTTTGCGCTCATCTTTTTTGGTTTCTCGTCTTTCTTGTACTTAATATTTCGCTTATCTTTTTTGTCTTCATATACAGAGTGTTTCCTAATTAAGTACGAAAAATTGAAGAGGATATTTCGTGGCTTATTTTAGGATGAAGAGGTTCTGTAAACATTTGCCCTAAACTGCTTCGTTTTCAAAATACAAAATTACCCCTACACACGCCCCTGATGGATCTAAAAATGTTTTATCGGTACTGGAAAATAGTTCCTAATACCAAAGAATAAAATATCTTCATGTTTTCCAAATTTTTGAAATTTTCATATTTTTTCACAACTTTGACACCCTGTATTTTGAAAACAAAGAAGTTTAAGGCATATGTTTATAGGACCTTTTTTTTTTAAAATAAGCCGGAATATTTTCCAACTTTTTGTACTTACTTAGAAAACATCTTGTATAAGATTAGATAAACGTTGTTTTGCGCTTAACCGAGCGTGTTTAAAGTGCGTTTAAAGTTCTTTTCCAATTGTGATAACAAAATTGCCCTTGAAATCATAAGGAAAATTAAGACAAGGGCGTTGTGCGGTAATGTTCCTAAGCGCAAATCGATGTTAACCTTGCTAGCCATATTTTCCAGTCCTTAATCAGCTACACTACGGTCCGTGAGACCGCTTTACTTTGTCGCATTGTGATTTTCATCCTAATTAATATTTTTAAGCTTGTACTGTAGAAATTGGTAATACAGACTCTGAATAAGATGTTTAGGATAATATCAGGTCAAGAAAATGATTTGAATTTAAACTGAACCTATTATAAGAAAATTAGAAAATTATGTTATTATGTGAAAACTAGAAAACCGAAAAAACTGTCGGCGGTCCATTAGACCAGAGCTAGGGTTAACTGCGCTTGATACTCGAACGTATACGTACACGTAAAAAAAATGTCAACAAATATTGCGAAATGTATTCCCGACGTATTCCGCATAAATTCGAAACTGCCTATTCAGATGCAAATTCTTGCGCAAATACATTTGAGCGCTTCGTTTCCTCGGCCCGCTCTCGTGCGAAGTGCCTAAGTGAAAACGGACGTGTCGGTGCGGTCATAGCCCGACGTCTGGAAAATACGTTTAAAAAACATGTCGCACCGCCGACCTCAACGTACCGGTGTTTGACACGGTTAAGTAATCATGTTAACAAATTTGTTGCAACAACGGAGGATGCCAAGAATGCACTATCGGAGAACAATGGCAAGAACCAACGGTGAGGTTCGATCGAAGTAGTCCAACTTATGGGTAATCGTCTTTCTCCCAAGTTAAACAATTACGTTATGTAAGCTATTATCCTTAGTAATTAATACAGGAAAGCTAAGGGAAAGAGAAGATAGAAGAATAGTATATATAATATAAGTAGCGCATTTATTTAAAATTAATTAATTCCATTCGACTACCGGGAATCGGTATATATATACCTATAATCTCTGTAGAATATTCGACCTTAAATTAGGTGATTCTCATCTTTTATAAAGGACGTCTCTTCCTACTTCTTCTTCCGGAAATCGTTACCTATTAGTCTTCGTTGACTATTTCACTAAATAGGTGAAAGCTTTCCCATTAAAAAATATTAGAGTTAATACATTGGCAGAAATTTTTGTTAACCAAGTAATTTTTTATCATGAGATTTCTTTAGAGTTGCATGCAGATCAGGGAAAAAATTTAATTAATTTTATTGGCAACAGCGCCAATAGCATCAGCCAACAGATGTTAATCGAATGACTTATTAAATCTCGGTGGATTTACCAACATAGAATTTTTAATGAAGTGCCGATGTTGTTTAGTAATACTTCTGTGACACACATGTTAAGGATTAACACCGGTATTTCCAAGAGATAAATTCGGGTCGCGAACGTATGCATATTTAAACGATATAGCATATAGATATTTGTGTCGTAAAAAGAGACATTTAAAAAACATTATGTAGAAACCGTTCAAAAAAAATAACCGCAAAATGATCCTTAAAAAAGAGACCTTTTTTTAAATTTATCATTAAATTGAAATTCCGTCCATTATTTGTCCTTTTAGTCGCAAATATCATTGCAGTTTAATCTTTTAATTTTAATAATGGTAAAATTTATTTACATTATTTTTAATGTTATCATATTATAACTTATCTGAAATTATTAAAATACTGCTTACCGATAAAACTGGTCCATCGTAATATCCAAAGAGCCAGAACAAGTTTGCCAATCATCTCACGTCTCTGGACAATCCCGGAAAACCTCTTTAAAAGTCTACCATCATTGTGGATGGTTAGAAACCCATCGTTCCACGGTAAAATCGCATCAGGAAGACATGTAAATGTCAAGTTTGCATCCTGTTGTTTTAGCTTGGCGATAAAGCCGGCAAGAAGAGTTTCTATGTATTGAAAGAAGAATTGATGTTTTCTTCTTCGATCCGGACAATTATTCCTGCAAGGCCGGATCGCTTGTTCAGCCTTTTCTAGTTCAGTGACATTAAAGAAATCGCCAACGCGACGGGAACTCGGATCGAAGAGCGATAGTTTTTAGGTGATAGTTCTAGGTCGTTGCAATTAATGCAAGAAGATTAAATCGTAAAACGCGAGCGATTTCTTCATCGCGTGTTTATTTTCTTGGGGCCGGAGCGGGTTGAGATATAGAGGCAGGAAACGGCCGCTACATCGCGGTTTATACTTGTCCGACTCGATCAGCCGTCTGCTTTCTCCGCCGTGAAAGAAATCGGGCTCCGAATTCGCTTCTTGCGCAAGTTCGCTTGTCGTTACTGACGTTGTTCTGACATGTCCGCGCGAGGAATGCACGATCACTGCATTCGAGGAAGCGGATTTCGCGTTTCTCCAGTTCCTCAGTCTCGAAACGCGCGACAAAAGTCAACGAGTCGATGAGTCTCCAGCTATTCTTCCTCTTTTTTTCCCCCTCCCCCCCAATAAATTCACCAACACGACAATGTTCGTCTGAAATTAATCTCTCGAATTAATCTCGGCGTGGCTCGCGCGACGTGATTTTTTTTTTTTTTTTTTTTTTTTTAAAGGTACGATGATACTCGCGCGCGCCGAAACGAGGAGAGAGCGAAGCCGACGTGCGCTGTGTACGCGAGCGAGGCCTGCAGGAGCACGAGAGTTGCTGCTGCCTCGTGGCCTACTATAACAGAACTGACTCCCACCGTGGCGTTACGCCGTCTCTTTACCTGTCACGAGCAACGAACGGTGTTTAAAAGCGACGACGACCGGTTCCTTCACTCCACGAGCTCTCCACTGCTTCACGAAGACGACACCGGGGAACCGTATTTACAGGACTGGAAAGAGGGTTCTTCAGGAGTTAAGAAAATAATGCGATAAAATTCAAAGAGTAAAACGTATAACGGGCCATGGAGTCTGATGGATTGGTAACGCATGTGCTGGGTCTTAACGTAACATGGTTAATAATATATTTAAAATTAGTCATAAATCACACATAAAGGTCTTTAATATTGTAAAGTGTATAGTAAAAACGTAGTCAATAAATTAAATAAAACGTATATTATTTACAATAATAAAATAAAATTTGATTAGGTATTAAATACAACTCAAAGTAATGTTTTATTAATTAAAATTTTGTTTCTTTGAGATCCAAAATATTATCAAATTGAGAAGTTTAACACATAACAAACAAGTTGATATGCGTTATCTATACATTAATATACTGAAATCGTTATATGTACTTTAAACCGATGTTTACTATAACTTGGAAAAGTAATATAACAAGAATTATTACAAATAGATGTAAAGCTTCAAAAAGGATTGAAAACTTAAATATAATCTTAAAATATATTTTTAGTTTATAAAAAATATAATTCCTTTTATTATTGAAGATATTATTAGAAAACATCTTGCTTAGAGAAATTTACGACTGGTTGCAATGCAAGACTTGAGCAGTCGGTATTTGATAACTCTGATAGGAATAATTAAATTGCGGAAATCAGATTAGGAAATTAGATATTAAACTAAATGAATGCAAAAATAATCAGGAAGTTCGCCGTATCGAGATTCATTATACATTTCTTCATCTTGATTTGTTTTCAATGCAACTATTAGAAAAAGTTGATGATAAGAGTTTAATTAATATATAATTGTAGACACGCATTACAAGATAGATACAATAAAGTTACATTATACATATACAAGATTAACCATGGAAAACTTTTAAAGCCCTATTTTTGTGTTTGCAGCGCATAAAAAATTTCATGGACAAGATATAAAACATTACATATACATAGAGAGAACTAAACATACGTTACAATTTAATCGCTGACATTTGATATGTCAAGATAAGCAGCAGGTAATTGTGCAGAAGGTGAGTAATAATTTATATGCTACAGTAATATAAAGTATATACCTATAAACGTTCCGCATCCTTCTTTGTAGCTTCACCTTGAACTACTTAAACTAGTTTTTTTGATAATCATACATCGTATCGCATTTATTTTAGTACGATTAATATTTTATAAATATCTCTCAGAGACATTTATATATATAGTACATATGTTTAGCAATAAAAACGCAATATTTGAAATTTTTTATTAAAACATTAAATAAAAATCTGACAAATTTTTATCAATTTTATATAATAACCACTGTAAGCAGTTATTATTACTGTATTACGTTTTATTATTACAATTTGATTCTAGTAAGAAAACTCTTTTTTAGTATTACATATTTCGAAATTGGTGGACAAGTTGGCAACTGGTTGTCAATCAAGCTAAAAGATAGACACACGTGGCATTTTCTGTCTAAATCATTACCATCATTACTTATAATTACAGGGTAGTTATTATGAAAATTATCGAAGGTCACATTGTTGTTATTTCAAGTTTAACCCTTACTTGCCACACTGGGGTGCGATACCTGGATTATTATCAGTAAAGGATGATAACGACCTGCTCGACTTTCCGCGACGTCGCCAACCGCTAATCGATCCCACCCCGTGCGG
This sequence comes from Temnothorax americanus, assembly GCF_048541705.1. Classification (NCBI taxonomy): domain Eukaryota; kingdom Metazoa; phylum Arthropoda; class Insecta; order Hymenoptera; family Formicidae; genus Temnothorax; species Temnothorax americanus. Next base: position 2,369,158 of record NW_027509421.1, on the reverse strand, counting down.
CGAACATATTTAATTAACATCCGTTGTAATGGAACACCCGGCCGAATCATATCGACGGTGCTATCGTATGCTGAACGCGTTCCAGCGCCTTTTACAAACGACGTGTGTATCCTATTGTTGCTTAATAACAAATTTTCTCGCTTCTGTCGCAACGATGATTTCACCGTGACCGAAAGTGCTCGCCATAATTGTGCCCGGATCGATGTGCCGACACATTAGATCACGCTTCCTTGGTTCACCGAAATAATACGGTATGCCGAGAATAGTCCGGTCAAAACGCTCTGCGAAATCTAATAGAAGTAATCTTTCGCAAGTACCTATATAGCTGGAAACAATCGCATTTCTCAAGATATCAATAATCGGTGTTTCCACGAATATTCTTATTGCTTAAATGTAGCACATTACTATCTATGTTTGAGCTTCATGTAGACTTCCCTGGTGAAAAAAATTTTTCATCTTTTCTCAGAAATTTTGTAAGAGTTGGGACTTGTGAAAAATTCTGAAAAAAAATATATAACATTTCTCAAATACTTTCAGAATAAATTGGATGAGGATCTTTGGAACATTCAGTATCCGTATATAACAATTTCTGATAAATTGCATAGATCTTCTCATATTTATTCACATTTCAAAGATATGTTGGCGGGAAAAATCTGAATATTTTATTTTTATTTTGTATGAGTTTTTCTGAAAAAACGTTCCAATTTGTATAAAAAATCTAGAAAATTATGAGCATTCTAAGAAAATTTGGACATTTTTACAGAAATTCTGATTAACGGTATGAAAAATTCTGAGACATTTTTCTCTCGGGGATTGTCTGACAGTCGAAAAAATAATGACAATTTTGCAGCACTACTATACAGTGCTACATCCGCCTTTCCCGAGGCAAAGGTGTTTTTAATCATCGATCATAATGGCCCGCATTGCACTAATCCATCACTTTCGCTTGCCCGCGTCTTCACCGCCACGACGACGAGGACTTTCAGTCCCTGCACGTCGTTGAAAGTTCATCCGCCGTTTCGTCCGGTAATTATTTACGGTTAGCGTGAGGACGACGAAAACTGCGTGTCGGAGTGCGAAGGCGAGAATCGGTGAAAGTCGTCGCGCGGTGGAAATCGCTCTAAAACAAACGACGTCGGTCGCAAGGGGCCCCTCTCGTCACGCGACATACCGCAGAAATGATAGCGCACGTGCGCTACTTGCGCAAAAAAATCATGGTTCCTTCGTTAATGACCGGTAATCAAAAATCGCGAATCGCGACTCCCCCTCCCTCCCTCCCGAGTCCCCGTAGAATGTCACGCTCGTGATGCAAATAGTACAAACTGAAAAAAAGACGTTCAATTATCTGGCGTAGCTGTAAAAAATAAACCGAAACAACTGTAAAAATATAAACAAAACGCGAGGCGACGAAATTATGTTTTACCCGAGGAAAGGTGTGCGTGTTACAATTCGTTCACGATCGTCACGCGTTGCCGAGGAATTTCACCTCACCCGCGGCTACGCATCCGGATGTGAAAACGAGTTTACCCAAACGATTATTGCCCATTGAGAAAGGAATATTATTCGAAAGCGGACGCGAAGACTGTAATCGATTCGATTTCCGTGGCGTACAGTCTACTTTCTTTCACAAGTTCAAGGTCGTTTCCGACAAAAACTAAGGATTTATTATACTCGATTCACGCGGGCATAATTATCTTTGTATCGTAAAATGTATTATTTTACGGAATTTCAATCAAAAGCAATCGAGAGCGAGACAGAAGGATGGAATAAGAGATGGAGTGTAAAGAGGGAATTTACATCATCTTTGTGCGCTGTATAGAAATATATTTTTTGTGTTATTATAAAGATTTGAAATTATTCTACGTTCACAGAACAATACTGTGACAATGCTTATGTTAGTGCGCAGTATTCATACGTGGCATTTATCATACAATTCACAGTATTGTTCAATAATTGTAAAAATCTATAATTATATTCATTTCCTACAACTACGTTTTGACATACGTATCACAAAAGTTTATAGTAATAGTATTTACATTTATTTATATTTTATACTACAGAAAAAAATGAACACATAACTATTAAAAACATTATACTAAACAAAAAATAAGATAACCTTCTACGTTAGAGTCTCAAAGAGTTATTAACATATATTTTTGCACAAATATAACATATATAATACAAATTTCAGAAACGCCGAGGCAATCACTTGTTAAAATTGAGATATCTATTCTCATCGAAGCTATCCTCAATTTCTTCGGCTATAACTACTTTCGTTTTCGGCTTACGCATCTCGAGTCTCTTTTTCTGTTCCGCCTCCGTAAGTTCCGCGAGATTCAACGGTAAGACTATTATCTTCCGCGGTTCATGATACTGGATCTCTATACTGCTACCGTCGGAAAAGACGAGCGTCGTAGGATACGTCCGTTCGTATACCGCTCTGTGCTTCCTCGTAATCGCCGCCGTCCAGCAATTGAGATTTCTGCTGCGCAGACCAGTCGCGGAGTTGCCAATTCGGGCGAGCAAAGCGATCATTCTGAAATAAGTAAATGTCTCTGTAGCTTAAAAGGTTATTAATATTACAGAGTATAAATTTGTCTTGTATATTTGCAAGAAGTAACTCCGACCAAACGCCGATCAACTTAATCAGCAATTATCTCATTAAACAATACCTGTACTATACTTTGTCACCGCAGATAAGAACAATTTCTCGTTGCTTAATGCACGGGAAAGAAAGATCTGGACCACAAATCACGTAGCTAGAAGTATAGCTCTGCCAATTAAATTAATCACTGATTAAATCGATCAGAGTTTCATCGAGAGATCACCCACAAGCATAATTTTACTCCAATTAAAACGATTTCAAAACACGAGAGATAACCCGTCCCAGCTATAAATGATAACTTTAAAGAGCACTCTCGTCGAATATAATCTTCTCATTTACGATAATACAAGCGATACAAGCGAAAAGATATATTTTTTCTTAGATATCTCACATCACACGAGCATATTTTTTTTTCACAGGTTCAGGATAAGCCCGAGCTCATCGTCACGTCTCCAATCGGAAATTTCAGTTTCTTCGACACAAATCTACTATCAACTGCTCTTCTTATTTTCGTTTTACAGCACTTTTCCAATCCTTCTAGACTTTTGTAGACCTTAAGAGTATCACGCTTTTTAGGTTATGTTGCCCGTTGCTCCGAGGCAATATCGAACGCAACACGACGCGTCATTTATTCGATCGCTCAGGATTATGTCACCACATTGAAACACCGTGTCTACGCTCGTAATACGGCGAGAAAAATCTCGCGGGGACGATCGAAGGAGAGCTTACCTGCCGTGGCGATCGACGTGACGAGCGACTTGATGCAACGACTCGAAGCTCTGCGCAGCCGGACGTTCGGACGTTCGGGACGGTCACGTGGTGTGGTGTCGTTTCCGCGCGACGAATCGGCGACGGCGGCCGCGCGCGCTGGCGGGGGTGCAATCGAATTGCGATTATCGAGATTGCCAATTCAAGAAATGCGCGGCAATCGCCGCGCACTTCACGCGTCTCTCTCCTTCTCACGGAGACACGGAGCGGTGCGGCGGACGCGCGCGGGCGTCGGTGCGTGCTTTTTGCGTGCGACTCGTCGTCCTACGAGGAGGATCGACCGGTGCAGCTTGATGATCGTGCGTCTCCACAAGGCGGTGAGGGGAGTGACGACGCCGGTGACGCGAGCACCGGGAGACGCGGCACGGGGTAAGCAATAATTGATCTTCGTGTTCGTGTCGCGCGCGAAGGCGCGACGGGGGAAGGGCGCGTAATGGCGACGCGCATTCGGCGCGTCGTCGCTCGTATTATTATGCGCTCGGACGGGGGGACGATATTGCGATGCGACAAGCGACACGTGTTTTCATGCGCTGCACGCAGTGCACGCGCCCTCGGGCTCCTCCTGGCAATGGCCCGGCAGCTCGGCGTACTCCGCGCGATTCCTGAAAGGAAAGGAATTACGACACATTCTCTTTTTTTTTTTTTTTTTCTTTCGAGCGGAGATCGACGAATCGCCCTTAACGTCGAGTATCTCTCGCCGCGGATATATCGTCGTTTTAAAGACCGGTTAGTAACAGTTAGTATCGAGTTAGCGAGTTAGATTGACCCGGGAATCAATTCAGACGGCACGCATGTCCAAAGAAACGTCTTATATGTCTCAATTTTGAACATGGTGTTGTCTGGGAAAATAGCCGACTTTTCTGGCGTACACGGGATTAAAAGGAAGGGGGGGGGAGAGTTTTTCGGTGAGCATTGGTTGCGCTTTTTATTTTGTCATTATACCAGCTCCGCATATACGTATTCGATCATTCGACGCGAATAATTATCGCGCGTATCAAATAAAGCGTGAGATTAAATATGGCGAGTTTTAATCCCCCTTCCGTTCCTCAAAAATCTCACGAGGATTAATTTCGCGACGCGAGCTCCCGTCGCGAAACTTTTCCATCGATTTGTTTTGCTGCATCTCGGGAATAACGAACGTCACGTAAGAAATAACGATGAGCCTTGCGGATTGCTATTTTTATGCGCGTCGTTCATCGATTCGAGACGAGGAAGAAAAAAAAATAGGTGGACGTCTATTCCCGGGTTAATGCGGGAACAAAATCAGGCGCACTCGACACGAGACGACACGCACACGCAAAATCTGTATTTTGGCATCCAAATCCATTCGGGACGATATTTAGCCTCCCAAGTTGTGCCGGAAATCGTCTTTCCACCAATTCGGGCAATTGGCGAAACTCGCGACAATTGAATCTGAGATGCACGGGATAACAATATTACGATGATAAGCGTCAACGCGGGACATGCGCCTCATGCGTGATCGAACCGTGATTCTTACTTTTACCCCGCAAACTCAAAGACATTAATATTTAAATGAAATACCATCTGTAATTATCTCGGGTGGGGATTCAATCCGATGCGTAATGAACAGAATGGTAAACCGTGAAAATAATGAAAATGAAGGCCTCGTATATCGAGATAAATACCGACTCCGTAAAATATTTTTATTGTAACAACGTTAATATAATCGTTGTCTGATTGGTCTCAACAGAAATTTTGCTACATTAAAAAATATTCCGTCTATATACCATCCTTTCTCTAATATATAGTGTTTTTATTTTACATCATAAACTGCTAAATACTCTTTATCATCTATAATTAACTTGGCAATACTGTCAAACGTGTAATTTATTTGTGCAAACTTCCCCTTGAGATTGCATTATTCCTCTCTTTTTTTTTAAATTCGTATTAGAATTGTTCATTGTGGTCCTACGTTAATAGTTTGTACTATCTTCCTAATTTAAATAACCTAGCCGGAAATATAAAAAATAATGTTTTAGAGAAAATACGAACAATCGTAGTTATAATATCAATTCATGTACGTTTTGCCTTAAAATTAAATAAAATTAAGAAATAGAATTAACTGATGAAGTTAATTAATGAAAATTATAAAAGTAAAAAATATTTATATTGTGCGCAGATACACAATATACACATGCAGAGATTTATGCGAATATAAAAACATCTATATAAAGTATGGATCGGGAAAGGATTTTTGTGGGAGGGAGAATTAAGTCCTCGTCGTAGAGTCGCTATATTCTGCCGTTCAGGTCAATCACCTTCTCATCGCTATGTCTGTAAAATCAAAGTCTTGCTCTACGTCACATCTACAATTGCGTAGCTCACTAAATAGATACGACGAAATGGCGCAACACACATATATATTATATATATATATATATATATATATATATATATATATATATATATGCGATTATGAAAATCCAATCACACGTAAATATTCCCATTCTCGTACAAAAATATTTAATGTACTCTCTCATTGTGCGTGTGTATATTATTTATAATATATGTACAATTAGGTATATATAACTAAATTAACGTGGTGAAATACCGAAGTAAGTTAACTGTTATATTAACGATTAGTAAAATCATGCATTGATCATGCTTATTTTTAACATGAAATAATAAAATATAAAAAAAAGATCAGTGAGCATCCCCAGTTTCCGCATGAAATATCACCACACATTCATTGAATGTAAAAACTTTAGTCCGCAAGATGCTATAGCTTTATTTTATTAGTGGCACGGGCTCAGGATACCTAAAAAGTTATTCGATAGAGTGGCATGCGGCAAAAAAAAAATCGGATACAAAGCGCAAGCAATATTGAAGCATGCATGTATACGTACCTGTACAGGACATAGTGCTGTATTATGAAAAATATATCAAATGCCACGGAAAAGAATCCAAGACCGAATTTAGTCGGATCCCCGAAAATACTCTCCCAATCGTCTGAGATAAAAATTTGTGACGTTAATGTTCCGCACGAATTAAATTTCGATAGTATGTATTCTGAGTATACGCGAGACGGAGGTGAATCTAGCTAGTACATTCGTATGTTTACCATAGTTGTAAGCGTTGAGTATCATCTGTAGCATTGACAGAATGCCACCGGTAAAATCTAAGAATATATTTCCTATACTCCAGCCGACGGTGGACTTCCTCTTATAATTGTAAAACGCCTGCGGTACATATTTAATAAGCGTTATGCTTAGCTTGACGTAGCTGCAGTAGTAGAGGAAATCTAGCCACTGGATTGTCTTGACGAAAGATAATATCAAAGATATCAGTATAAAAATCGCGAATATCCCATGGATAATACGCGCGGTCGTTGACACCCTTTGATTGCCAATCTGAGGTAAAAATAAATACGATTACACTTCAATTCCTATAGCCGGCCATCCAGAAAACATACGCTGTCTCGATCACATTTATTTACCTCGTAAATAAAGCACTGCCCAACAGTTACCGCAGTAGCAAATACTGCGTGTAGCGAGAAAAATATATCATTGATTTGCACGGGATTCAAACCTTTTGGATATCGATCGAAATACTGATTCTGAAATTATTTTAGTAAATTAATTGATTATCACATACACATACACATACACATGCGATACACACGCGTGTGCATTTTTGCGCACATTCTTATCAGAGAATTTTTATCTATAAAACTATTTCACAGTTAGTGTTCTCTCTCTGTACACATACGTAGCTTTTATTTCATTGCAAAATATAGAAACAAACACGACAATAGCTTACCTCAATCTCAGGTACCCAGTAGAGGCCACAATTAAACAACGCGTACATAATAAAACCGACTAGATTCAGTGACAGGAAATCGAAATTAAGACCCACGACACTTTTACGTTTGTAATTAATACGGATTTGTGGATAGAAGCTCACGCTCCATGCCACAAAATATATCCATCCGACCACAGCACCGATGTGGTACAATGCATCTGATTTCTCTATCGTCACTCTAACAAATGCTTGAGAGAAACTAAAAGAAAATATGCAAGACAGTTATTTTTATGCTTTACATGTTGAAATATTATTTAAAGAAAAATATGTCGCACACGAAAAATAGCAGAAATATAATTTGCTCACTTTAAATTATCGATAGTATGCAACTGATCTCGCGGTATAATAATAATTTTATACATGGACATCTTTTTCAACAGTTTCTATAATTGTTACAAATTTCGAGATAAATTCGTTTTACACAGTGTTTTTTGTGATCTAATATTAAGGGGCACATTAAGTTTATAACGCAACCGTATAAACTCCGGAGTGTGCATACATATTTCGTCACTGATTTCTCAATATCACAAAAGTATTAAAATCATTTATAAACAAGTTTGAACACGACACCGTGATTGAACTAGGAAGTAATTCCTGCTCCAAATCTGGGCACAGACTAACGAAACCTCAAGTTTCAGCTCGGTTGACGAGTCTAGGTCAAGAGGCTATCTGTGCAGTCTTAGCTATCAGTCTTGGTGCAATGGAATGTGAATGTAATACCGATCGGAATCTTTTCAGAATTAGTCACGAAGGACAGAGAAGAGCGAGGGAAGGCATCGGTGCCATAGGTCTCTGCTCTTTGCTGATGTTTAATGTTGTGCAACATATTTGATTACGAGTGATACTTATGCCAAATAATATACAATACGTTCGTAATCTACCGTTATGAAAACATCAACAACCGATTAGAGTTTACAAAAATCGAAATGTAAGAAGCTCGTGAAATCTCTATAAAACATTCCGTTGCATGTACTCACTCCGTGATATCACCAGGAGTCACATTAGCGCTAACGATCGAATGACCTGCATTGAGGCCTTTAACATAAACAATCCATTCTCTCGGTGAGTCCGCCGGTGCGATGGAAAAGTTAGATGGGTTTATAGATAGCAGATCGGGATGCTGCGCAGCTATCGTAACTAGTGCATCTCTGCCGTCAGGTAACGATTCCCTGCAAGATAAGAGATGTGTCTGATAACAAGTAATCTCATTTTTAATCCAAGCACGCTGAGATCATCCACCAAGCGAATGTAATTGAATCATAAAGTATAAAGTCCAGAGGTTACATCTCAAGATCATTAGATGCCAGCTTGTGTTATCGGCGCTTTTAGAGCGTGTGATAAAAGGAGTTAAAGCGAATTATGTCACTGGGATTAAGCGATACATGTGGAATGTGGATCAAAGCGATAAAAAACGTAGACATATTGGTTTCATGACATTTTTCGTTATTCGTCTATGCAACAAAGGTTCCTGTCAATGAACTTGATTCGTCGCGAGTAGTAACTGTACAGTAGCACATACACTCCCCCCACCCCCTCCTAAAAGCAATAGAGTATCGTGACTCCGACATAATAGCCAATAAAATCTATAAGTACTCGACGCGATATCCATGCAGCTCCATATAATGGGCTCGAGTTATGCGGCGCATAACAAGCTATAACTCACGTCAGTGATAAGTTGAACCTGGTCTCCTGATTGACGTGTACTTTTAAATCCTGCGTCGACGCTCTAAGGGCTCCCTGGACGCACGTTAAAACTGCAAATATGAAAGGCGACATGTGATCTACATACAAGAACGAGACCGGAGACACTTGTGGCATACTTCTCTAGACTTCTTTCGCGTCTCACCTGGTAGCAACAGGAGCCATGAGTAACGCATTAGTGCCATGTTGGACGATGACTGAAACAAGACGTTGTGCCAAATTTAGACTGACGTTATCGCTCCTTAATGAAGCCGCAATTAATCGCAGTCATCGTTTAAAGAACGCCATATTAACGCTCTTTCGCGGGCGTCACGCGGCGTGTCCGGAGAATCAGGGCTCCGAGACGCAATGGGGCGAACGACGACGGGTTTAACCTCAAAACGCGCGGAGTTATCGCGATAACTCGTGCGACACGACGACACATCACGCGCTGTCGCATCTCGCTATAGTCGCCAGCTCGTCGACGGTCTCGATGATCGGGAGATCGTCAAGCGGTTTCGTATCCTCGCGGATACCTCGAATTTCCGCGGCTGTCGAAGCGCGGAGCAACAACGACGACGTCGACGAGGAGTGCCATTCGTCGTCGTCGTCGTCGTCGTCGTTGACGGCCGTTTCTCAATTCTCCGTTGCACGTGTGCTAGGACGAGGCCAACGAACACGAACGCGACGTTTCGGACACGGACGCTATCTCGTTTCGCAGTTAGAAATGTGATAAGGAACGATTGAGATGTGTGCTGTGCAACGTGCAACGTCAACAATGAGCACGTGACGCGCCACAGCTGGAATGACACTTGGCGGCAAGAAATCGAAAGACTAAAGCCCCTTGCACAATAGGCGATAGCGATAGCGATAGCGACAGCGACAAAGTTGCCGACAAAGGTACAGCATTGTCGGCAACCTTGTCGCTGTCGCTATCGCTATCGCTATCGCCTATCGTGCAAGGGGCTTAACAGGGAACAGGGATGACCGGGATGACTGAACCGCACATCAGTCATTTGAGTTTAGCGAACCCGCGTATACCACGTGCTCACACACTGCGAAAAATGCACACACACACACACGCACACAATGTGCTTTTGTAAAAAATAGTGAATGGTTGAAGAGAGAGACGGACAAGCAAAATATATTAATGTAAATATATAATTATGTTTCAGATGTAAGAGAGATATAATTAAGAATTAGGATTCAATTAAGAAAGTCTACACATCACACCCCGAGAAAAATAAAAAAAATTTTAAGAGAGAGAAAAAACAAATTTAATTAATTTTTTTTTTTAATTGTGAGATAACTAATGTGATAGTTACGAGATATTTTGTTATAATGAAACTCTTAATACTGTTTCTTGAAGAGCTCTGCTGTGATTCACTTGTCAATACACTTATGACACTATTCATGTAGCGATGACCCGCGCAATCGATTTAAAAGAATAACGACACTTCTGGGAATGTTATTAATTTAATAGAAAGACTAATGAGAAGAATATAAGATATAATTAAGAACAAGGGGATGCAATTAAGAAAATATTTGAATCTACATACATGTATAATTTTAAAAAACTTTATTAAGTTGACACCACAAAAGCTTAAAAAAAAGAAATTATGTCATTGTTTGAAGAATCAGCTGTCTGAGTCTGATACAAGTTTAAATTATAGGACTTTTTCTCTCGAAGTGTAACGGAATGTCATTTTTTAATTCAATATAGGAAGGACCTGGAAGACTAATTGTAAGACTGACAATGAGAATACGTAGGAAGAATACAAATTTATACGTTCGCAGGCTAATATAATGTCAACGTCTTTTTTGCAATATAGACCGGGGTTTCTCAACGTTCTTATAGCTTTCTACAGAAATAACTTGCAATTTATGTATAATTGCCAAATGTAACGTTATTTTTGCGCAACCAGACGACATATATTGCGCAAATCCTTACAAAGTAATAAGCGAGATATATAAAAATCATGAACCGCGATAACATTCTTGTTAAAATTTTAGAATTGTCTTGTATGTGTGTGTGTGTTATTTTTAATCAGAAAATGTTTTTCTTAAGTGATAAAAGCGATTTATCTTATCTCATATCGAGTGAGTCTCAGTGAATTTCATTTTTATTTTATTTTACTTATTATATTATTGCTTCGCTTCAAAAATTCTGTTGTTTAACAATTATTATTATTCTAAAATTTCGAATAGGTAATTATTTTTTTATCATCGTAAAATGCGTGACGCTCCTATAGCAACGCATTGAAAATAACGGGGAACTTTATTCGAAGAGAAACTTTCACAGCGCCCGACAATATAAAGTCCATATTTACTCATTATTTTCTTAAAAGCAAAAGAAGCATTTCCATGCAAGACTCCTCGACAGGGAATTTCTGGCCATCAAAAATTTCCTTCCTTTTATTCGCGTGCATGTATACGTTTCGTCGAAACTTATTTGTGTTGTCCTATAATGCAATGTACGCTCAATTGCAACAGTGAAACTTTTAAAAGCGTCTGAAGAAAACTTTTCGTAATAAGCGATATCGATCATGCGATATCGAATTGTTTCAGGCGTGTAAAAATTGACTTTTGCATCGCGTCCAATGCATCTAATGATATATATATATATATATATATATATATATATATACATATATATAGACATATAGAAATAACATTCAACTAATTACAAATCGGTTAATTACTAATTAACATTAATGCGATTAATTAAACGTCCAAGGGTCATTTCACCGATTGGTTTGACCATTTAAATGGTCGCTCGTCCCTTTCGTGCTGTATATCGGAGAATGAAAATTCGGTTGAATTTCGTATTATATGGCTAGCGTTAATTCACGCGATTTCGCCCACTATTTCCATCACACACTCGATTCGCTCTTTTCCTTTTCTCTGTTTTCGCGTTTAGCGCGCTTAGTCGACGATAAACTTAATACGCCTTAGTGGGTCAAGTCTCGGTGAAGTTCCACCGAGATTGCGGAAAGGCCAGCACGTATTCCAAAAAATAGAAAAAAAAAGATATAAAGAGTATGATAACGATTCTCGGCGAGAGAAAGAGAGAGGAAGAGAGAAAGAGAGTGAAAGACAGGAGGAAAAGGGAACAATATATGTCGAACGCGCGATTACGGAATGACGAAGACAAACGAGATTTACTTTTACGTGCCGCAGGAAATTCATATGATAAAAAGTGATGAAAGGGAAAGATAGATTTTGCGTACAGCGAAAAGAACAATAGGATTTGACGCTTAATAATAAAATAAGCCGGATTGCGCGAAAATCGATAAATCGAGTAATTCTTTTTACAACGTAATCTAATCGAGAGAATTTTTTTTATTAGAACGCTCACATTTGGCATGTTGCCGATATCTCTCGCTCTCTCGTATAGCTCTTTTTTTGTTCCCTACGTTTTTATTCGTAAAATCGTATTTTATATTAACACATTGTCATGTTTCTATTCTATTACATGTAGCAAGAATAAATATGCTTTCGTGAAATTTTTGCGCGCGCGCGCGCGCGCGCGCGCGCGCGTGTGTGTGTGTGTGTGTGTGTGTACTGATTCGCAATGTGAAATGTATTTCCTACTGTGGATCACGATCAAAAGAGCTTGAAAAAGAAAGAAAAAGAGAGAAAGAGCGAGAGAGGACGAGAGAACAGCGAAAGAGACAGAGAGCGAGAGAGGGAGAAAGAGAGAACAGAGTTGAATTTTTATTTTTGATATCTAGCGCTGCGGATTCATTCGAGCCGAGATACGCGCACGTAATGCGCAAAAAAGGACGTAAAAAAAAACGTACGTAACTCCACGTCGTAAAAGATCCTAATTAGAGCCGGATTAAAGGGACGGACGATTTTATTTCATAAAAATAAGGCAGAAACGCGCGGGGAATAAAAATGACCGCTCATTTATTTCGCATTTAGGTAAATTCGTTTAATAGCGTAATCGCTAATAATTTATACCGCGAATTTAATTAAGCACGAGAATAACAGACGATTTTTAGCCTCGCAATACAGGGAAGTACTTTTTATTTTTTCTTTTCTTTTTTTTTTGTAATAATGTTACCTCCGCATGCACTGTCGTGTATTATTCCCTAATTTGTATTATGTTATTGCGAACGATTTGCACGAATTAAAATTGCGGCGAGTGTAATAACAATTATCATAAATTGAAAATTATACATCGAACGGGCGCTGTCGGATCGACTTAATGCCCGTTTCATGCTAATTTCTTATCACGGTCAATTACTTAATCGCGCGCAATGTGGGTTAACGTTCCGATTATAAAGTATAATATAATTTAACACGATGACTCATTAATATTTCGGAGACACAACATTATACCGACCCGATCGTGTTCTCTGCTTCTGGATTTTTACAAATTTTAGAAGGCTTACATCATTAGCTTATGCATAGACGGAAGCTATGTCATACGAATAAATTATGTATTATGGTCTTGTTTTAACTTATATATTTACTTAAACTTATCTCATTCACTCTCTTAAGAGCGAATGAGATAAGTTTAAGTAAATATATAATGAATGGTGTATATCTCGCGCGCGGTTGAAAATTCATATAATTAAATTAATAAAAACTATGCCTCGCGAAATTTGCATCAGACGCCGAAAAATATAACACCCAGGGCAACAGCACACCCCACGGCATAATTCTTTTCCTAATATCCGCCAGGACGTCATCGAGGTGGAGAATGTCTCGCACCTTCGTATATTTGTGAGGATATTTTAGAGAAACCCCTCTCCCTCTATCTTTCTCTCTCACCGTATTATTCTCCGCGATACATTAAGGCAAAATGTCGACATTACAGCCACGCGTCGCTCAATATATCATTGCGCGGGATGTGCGTAGTCTCGCGCGCGCTCTATAGTCGGGATGACTCGAGCGGCGCGCGGCGCGCGGCCCTTCTGATTCTCTCTCGTCTCGTCGGATTTATCGGGCCGCACGCCGCGACTCGACGGTCGGCATTATTATTCCATCGGCGGAATTATTGGCGCAATTAACTGGCCGACTAAACGGTTTTAAATACTCCGCGCCGCGCCGCTGTCGCCGGCTCGGGGCCCTCTCGGCCGATCGATGGAGCGCGAAATGTGCGGCCGCCGCCGGCCACTCTCCGCCGTCCGTCCGTCGTTGGCCGTCGCGTCGTCGAGAAATTTTTTATGGCTCTATTCCCGATTTTATCAAGGCTTTCCTTTTTTTTTATGAAGCCAGCGCTGCACGCGCGACCGGCCGACTTACACGTATGAGCACGTGAGCCTCTACGCGCTCTCGGACTTCAAGATATATGATGGTCATGAATCCGTCGTTAAGTGGACACGTAACGTTGTTCCCGAGAAATTCAGAGATGATCTTTATCCAATGATCACGTCGGTAGATATCGTTACTTATTTTGGTCATCGGAACTCAAATTAATCAAGAGGTCGTTGTTAATTTACTCTTATTCATCAATTCGAAAAACCTTTTACGTTTTACCATTGTTTATCACCCGTTTCGATTGCACATTGTGAAACATTTACATGACTAACAATAGGTAGAGTAATTTATTTAATTTTTTGGATAAAAAGAGAAAAAGACTTTGGACTCTGTGGCGGCCTCGCTTAAGTTTCACAGTTATTAGGAAGAAATATGAAGTATAGGATTAGCCCCTACCGAATGACAGCCCGATCATCAGACCGAATAGCAGAGTCACACACTTTTACTCGCGAACGCAACCACGTGGCTTAGTGCGAGCACAGCAAATCATCCTATTGCCAATCGTTATCTCGAGTAGAAGCATCGAATTGTCGCTATATTAATACGAAATAATTATGTCACATATTACATTTATACATATTAAGAATTATTTCTATTACAGTATTGAATTTTTATTCGTCTTATAAATTTCTGTTTCAATGATTCTTGGTTGGATTTGAACTCGGATTTTCGATTCACGTCTTAAATAATCATGCTCACTCATGCTTCGCAAATATTGTCGCGATCGTGATCGAAAAATACGAAAACGTATTTAAATATCTTGAAACATCGCAATAGATGAGAAATATAAGATAATTTGGAACATTATACCGTGAAGGTTGAATAAATAAATTTTGTAATCTGATGAAAAATTATATATACGCACCAACAACCGCGTTGTGCTCTCATAGTCTTTTAATTACCACAATTTTGCTGATTTAATTTTTTATCACATTCACAATTACATATCGATTTTATTCTCACACAACGTGCAGCGGGGGAGTAATATTCGACAGCCGCAACGCAATTTTCCTTCGTTTAGCAGCTGCGCCACTCGCTCAAGCGCGATTTTTGCTTGATAATGAAAGATTCAGTTTCGACCCGTATCCGTGTGTTTATAACGCATTTCCTGTAATGTGAAGTACAACAATATTATTCATTGTAACGCATGCGCGATTTTTCTCCCATTCAGCGCGGTTGCACTCGCGCGAAATTAACAGTCGCGAAAAAAGCGAATTTAGCTTTCATTAATTTCTGTTTGATCCCATGGTTTATTACGTATATTCGAAAACAAATTATAGGCGCGCAAATATAGAGTCGCGCGCGCTGCAGTCACGTATTGTAAATCATCAGGTGCACCGTGGCCGTCGTGCATACAATCGGATGCATTAACGTATCCTATCATTTTCTACAAAAAAAAACCCGTACGATTGCCAGGATTCATGTACATACATACGTGCGAAGGGAGGAGGGAGGACAGGGGGAAGAGGGGAGGTCGCGAAAACAGCTTGTAATAGCTACGTCGAAATTTGAGCACTCATGCTTTTATCGTATGAATATTGATGGGCATTGTCCATCGAAGCGTGAATTTCATGGCTGGCGACGGAGGCACACGTTTTAAGCGCGGACTATTGGCGCGAGATTATTCTCACAATGATATAATAGTAGTTCATTTTTGAAAAATATTATTAATACATATCGCGGCATTTTCGACGCTACTAAAAAACATTTGATGAACATCACTTATCTTTTTTTCGTTCGACGATAAATTTTATGAAGCTGTAATCGTGAAGGTATTATACGAAAACGATATTAACAATTATTAATACAATATCGAAATAATTAAGTTTGATTAATCTTAACCTCCGACTTTGCGTATCAAAAATTAAATCTTTTATACGTATATATAGAACCGTATTTTTTCTTTTATGTAGTTTATTATACTTTCCCGTACGATTTATTCTACGGTATCCTCACGCCTTTCTTGTGTGCTTTATAGTCGGTTATCGACGTAAATTTACGAGTTCCTTGCCGATCTACCTTTTATCGTAGATCCGGTTTCCAATATTAATATCACCGTCCAACGCGTTTGATCGTATCGCAATATCGGATTTCGTGAGATGTTTGAGAAAGCATCGCTTAAATAGTATAAAAAATATGTTGCTAATATTTATAAAATATAAAGACGATATCAAAATTCTCAAATTTTCTCTCATCCTTACCTTTTCTCCAAAAGTCACAAAAAAGTCTATCGAATTCTCGGATCCTCGGATTTCATTTCTCAAATTTCGTCTCAACTCTACCGCAGATTTATATTATATATATATATATATATATATATATATATATATATATATAAAATTCTTTTCTCTTTATAATAAATGTTTAAAATTATTTTCCTTACTAGTAAATGTATATTAATTATAAAGAAGCCTAGTACCATTTATTTTTCTTAGAATAAGACCTCGCCCTCAGCTCCCTTGCTCTCTCTGAAATCGCACGCAGTCCGATCCCTGGTTATAGGGATTAGTTTCCTTGACCAAAAATAGGACCACGAGTGCACGAAACTCACAGTATAGGCGTAATAGCGTCCCTTCTGGAGGTTGGCTCACGACTGGAATTTTCCGAAATGTGCATTCGTCTCGAGGCACGCGCCTTTTCCAGCCTGCACCCGAGATAAGATCTAGTTATGTCTTTTTATCCCCCCCTTCTCTAAATAGCCTTTCCCTTGTTTCCTTCAAAAACTATAATATTCCACAAATTCCGGGGTTTGACGTAACACAGCAATGAAAACAGATCAGATTTTATGGTTAAATCATAGTCTTCTGAAAATCTATATATATATATTTTTCAACTGTTTCTACATATCTCAAATTTTATTTAATATTTGTGAATTAATTTGTGAATTTCCTTTTAAATGTATAATGTTCATTGTTATGTACACTTCTCTCGAAATTAATTATTCGACAATTTTAAATCTTTATACAAAAGAATAAATTTTCATTCAAATATCTCTCTTGCACATCGATTATATATTTGATTTTTTAAAAAATAATAAATAATAATAATAAATTAAGAATAACAGTAAAAATCAACAATATGGATTATTAATATTGCCATTTTGCAGATAGCTTATATTGCTGTATATATGTTACATCGTCGCTAGTTTACAGTATTCTCTCGGTTTGTTTTTGTAAAAAACGGATAATACAAATCCGCGATGTGCGATGCTTTCATGCCCCGTTCCTCTTTTTATTTATTTTACTTAGTTTGTTTTATTTAGCGGTGCCGGTTATTTTATTTCAATTTCATAAAATATATTCATTGTTGTTACTCTGCGCGGTCGTCTGTTTCTAATTCGATTCCCACCGCGAGTTTATGATGTCGTAAAATAGCGCGCGGCACTCTAATATTCATTACGCATGCTGGGAGTTAAAACTTTTTTAGATAGATTTTGCATACTTTTAAAAATAGGATGGAAAGGATGACATTATCGAGACATATTATTAGAAATCCCTAATTTTTTAAATAAAACGTACGAAAAACAAACTGTAAAGTCCACTAACTGGAACTTTTAATTAATTACATTATTATTCTACTATTTAATTAATATTAATTATTTTTCAAGTCGTATAGGTCATACTTTTAATTTATTTATTAAACCAATAAACTGTTTAATTATTCCAATACATTTCCTCTTTTGCTTGATTTTTGTTAATCTGTTATATATTATTATTATTAGCAAAAAATTTTGTTACTCATCAAACAAATATTAATCAAAATGTCAATAAATTACGATTTGATTTCTGCAGCTTGACCTGCTTCGAATTTCATTGTGAAATTTCTCATCGTTAATTGATGTAATTACTAGATGTTGAGATTGATTGAGTGATGGCATATTTAAACGAGACTCACTTGGGAAAAGCCATGGCGAGTCCGTCATTGACTATCGCTGAAGTGATAGTAACGAGATAGCATCGTCTCTGACAGACGATCAATCGATCGAGAAGTTGATTAGATGAGATATTCGACCGGTGAAGAATACACAGTCATCTATTCTATTAATAATCTCGGTGGAGGAAAGTATAACGATCAACATTCCACGTCTGGTCCACAAGTAATGCATACTTGACTACTATTTATACATAAGTAGTTAATGTATGACGATGTAGATACCGATAAAATGTATTAAAAAATGGGAAAACCGGTACTCTTATACAGGGGGATCATAAAACGCGCAGGGTGATTATGGAACTCAGTTTAGGTATATCTTTAGGTCGATTCTTCTTAATTATCACAACTTCCTGAAGAGTTTTGTGATTATTCATAGGTCAGATTGACGTTTCGACGTTTCCGCTTGTAGGACTGACTGACCACAAACAATACGCCTGCGGAGTTTAGCGAGCTGCGTATGAGACTTCTTGTATAATATGTACGGCGCTTGTGAGAGAGAGAGAAATGCGCGGACTACACTTTGCCAAGTGTGATTATATCTCTTTAGCTGGCAGAATTACAAAGTGTAAAGTAGAAATTCCTGGCGTATACAAATTATGACAGTTAACCAGAGCGCACGTACATAACGCGTAAGGGTTGATTTATAATAGCCGTAACCGTTAATTTAAGCCGTAATCTTTAAGAAATTGACCAATCACAGTCGAATGTGAGAAGAATAATCGACTGTGATTGGTCAATTTCTTAAAGATTACGGCTTAAATTAACGGTTACGGCTATTATAAACCAACCCTTAGGCCCAGTTTCACAAGTGTCGGTTAACTTTTAACCTTAGATTAAGTCACTCTTCGTCTCTTTCTAATGTCCCCCTTAGAAAGAGACGAAGAGTGAGTTAATCTAAAATTAAAAGTTAACCGACACTTGTGAAACTGGGCCTAAGTAGATAATCGAATTAATTGCGGCGCGCGCGTTCAAATAAATATATCCCCGTTCTTCGCATGATGCCGCGTTGTAACATTCAATGTAATGCGAAATATAATATAAATACATACGCGCGCGCGCGCACACATGAGATATAGGCAATACGCAATTTCCGCTCGCGGCTCGTAACGTGTCATCGCGTAAATAAATAAAAATAGTGTCGTATGCCGTTGGCGAAACGAAATCCGGTTTACAAACCGGTAGAACGGGAGTGAATATTTAAGGTGGTCCTTTCGTGAGAACAAGTATTAGATAAGTACCTAAATTTGATATATGTTAAATATACAGTAATAAGGGACATGTGTACGAAAAATCAAGTGAGGTTACCGACACTTTACAAGAAATAAGTCGTTCTAAATGTGCGTTCGCGGAGCGTGCCATTGTCATTCTATCCTTGTTTACATCTAATGAACGAGAAAGACAGAACGATGCAAATCGCCATTGCACGGCCGAGGTTTTCAACGAATAATACATGTACTTAGCGATCAGATGAACACATTATTCATGTATTAAAATATTCCCTGAAGTTACGGATTTCGTACATACCTTGAAAATAAGGGCTTGCCGAATGTTTTGCTCTGATATATGAGGTTAAATAAGTAGTGGATCCACGCGCATGTTGCTTTACTCGTACTGTCATGCCTGACCGAACATAAATCGAGTCCAACCGCACTACTATTGTGGTATTTTTTTAATTAGTAAATAATTAAATACAATTAAATTGTGCGTGTAAAATCATGTTATATTATTATAATTATTGGAATGTTGTGTGTAATGTGTGTCACTGTTTGTTTTCAATTACCTCATGACGGACCGTTACTTGACTAACTGGGTCCGCGAAAGTACCACCTTAATTACGCCATTTGTTTATTCCATTCCGCCGAGTCGCTAATTCGCGTAGCCGAATGTCCGATATCCTCGAACAATAAGCGGCCGTGTATTAAGCTATATTTACATTTCTCATTATAACGGTCAAATTTTATCGTTGCTCTGACGCTTATGACTTCGTGGCGTTGCCGTTGTACTTTTATTTAACGTTATTTATCACGATAATGGAAATGGAATAAAATTCGTGCTCCCCTGATATCAACGCAAGCGACGCGAATAACTTCCAGGAAGAGTGTAAAGCTTTATTTGAAAATAAATTCCGGTTAATTCTCTAGAATATAATTAGATTTGCGATACCGCGCAGTTGAATTCGTCAAATCATTTCTCTGTAATCTTTCTAAAATTAATTAAAGCCGATTAATATCTCGTCGATAAAGCAAGCTGTATTTCTCTCTAATCTACCATCTTCAGATAAGGTATACGAATTTTCCTAAAGGCACATCTGATTTGTACATGTATCATCGTTTTATCGCTTTAATTTTAAATCGATATAACCGTTTCAAGGTTAATTAATATTCTGAATTAATTCTTAATCATTCTTAATTAATAAATGTTATCAATCACGTGACGCGCACGGCACGTATCGTTAATATGTTAGATATCTTGATTAATTTAAGAAATATTAATCGTTACGTGTGTGTCCGGCTAATGAGCGCGTGGATTACTGACGAAGAAAACTGCTCGCGTGACTCGACTGTCTTATTTATGACGAGGAACACGCTTTGTGAATCACGTGTGCATCGATAACAAGATCATTGTCCCATAACCGACCGACATCTCGCGCGTTGCACGCGAGAATTATCCAGCGTGCTCCTCGGCGCCGAGGAATAAGAAGCTTGCAATATTAATAAAAGACCTCGAGAATTATTTATTTATTACTCATCATTGTCGCCAGTGTATTTGCAGCCCCTCTTTTGTCGCGTTACTTTTTTCAGAGCAGCTTTGTTGATCAATTTAGAATCGGCATTTCTTCAATCCGAAGCGCTTCTCTCTCTCTCTTTCTCTCTCTCTCTCTCTCTCTCTCTTTTTCTTTGGCAAAAAATTTCACGGGAGAGAATTTCCATTCCGTTGAAAGGATCGCGCGATATCCCGGGCTTGATACGAGAAAATTCCTTGCCGCGACGCAATGTCCAGCATCAGCTCGCGCGCAATAACGCGCCGCTACGCTACGCTAATCAAGAACGAATGCTATATACGAACGCTAATAACATTTTTATCGTCGCTACCGTAGTTACTATTTGTCCGTTTACCTTGACTGTTCGAGAGAATTCAAGTCGCCTTCTCGGTGGCGGGCAGGCTGCAGCGAATGCAGCTAGGTCGATCTTCTCTCTCATTGCTTATTAATAATAGAATACGAATGCGCGCGGTGCGGCTCGTAACGGTGCCGCAAATCGTGCATCGCATATCGGATCCGTATTGCGAAATTTCCATTTGTTGCGGATAAGTAGCGCAGTTTTGTTTACGATACGCTGTAGGCGATTTTGCGGAATTTTCAACAAAAACAACTTGCGTCGTTAACACGTTATATTCCGTGTGCGCGATGTGCTCACCCGCGCGCGCGTGTGTGCTTTTTGTCGTTATTCTATGGCCGTCGATAAAGCGCCGTTCCACCTAGTATGAAGAAGTTAAAAAGCTCGCGTAAGCTCCGTATGCCCGATCCGGCGCGCGTTCATGAATAATTCACAGTTTATTGAGTTTTAATATCAATATCGACGCAATCGCGGATTAATCGACTGGCACGATGGCCAATATTTATGCACCTTTCTTGGTGACGTTCACAGCGCGCTGCCGGGTAATGCTGACAATTGGTGGCCCCCTTTCTCGCCTGATTCGAAATTATTTATTTTCCAATGGCATTTGACGCGCACGTCCGGCAGTTCTTTGCGAAATAGTATAAATGGCTTCATTGAAAAATTTTGCCATTTTATTCCATTTTCAAAAAGGTCATACGGACAGCAACGATATTGTACCAGTGAAACGTAATACCTGACGTAGCTAAAATGAAAAAAAAATACCTGTCAACGTTAAACTTTGGAATTGCAACTTAAATTGCAATGCTTTTACCAGTAAGATACGTCGTGTTGTTAAATATTAAAGATTTTGCTTTGCAGTTTTATCGACGATAACGAGTTACCGATTGACATGGTTAAATAACTTGTTCACGTGTGATATGCTCGTAGAGATTCGCGATATTATTTGATTTCTTCTTTCTTCGTCATATAGAGCGCAAGTGTCGCTGGGTAATACATTGACGCGATATTCGGTCGAGATATAACGATAACAAGCTTCATTCGATTCAGCGATGCGATTGTGAGACTTGACAGAATGATCGAACACTTCCGTTCGAAAATGTTTTATATGTAATTATACATTTATTACACATATTATTTTTTAAGCTCTTTTTAAATAAAAATTAACGTGTGTACATTGTGCAAAAAAATTTTTTTTTAATTATAATTTAATTTCTGAATACACTGTATTTTTATTAAAAAATATCGGACATTATTTAAAATATTATTTTACCGTAAAATCCTATAATTTATAATATATAGGTACATATTTTATTCAAGCTTTATTATGTATTTTTTATCATACAATCAGATGTCAAATACTTTTGTAAAAGTATTTTAAAATTATCTTCCAATTAATATAAATAATTTAAAATAATTAACTTTCATAACCATTGAAAACTATATCATAGAATACGATCTCTCTTATATAGGTTTATACATACATATATACTTGGAAATATTTTAATTGTATCACACGAGAAAGATATTATTTAAAAACCGATTGACAGTTAATTTATTACTTAACGTCGAGACACGTCGCTCAATTCTTTCGATAATCATGTTACGAATTAATATTTACGACAAAAGGATCGCGCGTACAGAAATCGCTGAATGAGGAATTCTCGCGATTTACGAAAGCGGCGCGCGTTTTATTGTATATGTGCAAAATACGTGTGTGTGTGTGTGTGTGTGTGTGTGTGTGTGTGTTTTGTGCCAATGACTTACGGCCTATATTTGCAACCGCATTCAATGCCCTCGTTTTTCCTGGTTCCGAATAACTACACGTTTGCCGATGGTCAATCGCGCGACACCGAGTGATGGGTCCCCTTTCCCCGTTGCCGCTGATCGATTTTGATTTCACGGCTAGTTTCGTGAAAATTAAATCATTGTGCGATCGACAGAAATAACGGATCGCTTTGTCGTAAATTCATGCGGTGCAAAATTCTCGCCACGCATTCCCTCCCCCCAAACGGAGATGATTTAACGATACTTCAACGTTCCTTTTCGCGTTTCCTTTTCAACGAACACGCGAGAGAGACTTATACGTATAATCCACAATACATATCCTTTCTAAAAAAAGGCATGTTAAATCGATACTCGCATCTCTCGAAGTCTTCTCGAAAGTCTCGACTTGCTTTGTTGGTTTTTTTCCGCGATGCTGATTGATTCTGTTGCTGCGCTAACTTCGTGAGCGGCTGTCATAGCATATTTTGACAGTTGTGTGTAATATTAAAGCTAAATAGCGCGCGCGAAGCGCGCGTCTGTGATGTCTAGTACATATAAATAATATATCGTAAGTAGCGAAAAAAAAAATGAAAGGCACATCAAAGTTTGCTGCAACTATATTGAATCTAAAAAGAAAAAAGCGCATATATGTAGAGGAAAGTCCCCTTATTATGAGACAGGATCCTAATATGAGATATGTTAAGCTAAAAGGCCCTATATAGGCCCCATCTGTTAATCCCACCATGAAAAAACCCCGCCATCTAAATTTTTAAATACTTCAGCAAAACCGTTCTTTCCGTGTATGTGTTACAAGGTAGCAGCGCAATAGTTGCAGATTAGGTGCGTAGTTAGTTCTTTAGATCAGACGTAGTAATTCACTTTGCTGCGGCTTATATATTTCCGGCATTATCTCCGACGCGCCGTTCATTATCCGTAGCGTTATTTCAGCTGGTTTCACGAGCAATCACGATTATTACGATGCATATTCCGCCGCCGGTATACCGTCCTTGATTTACCGATAAAAGTTTGCGCCGCAGCGTTCACTCACCTGTCAAATTTCGCTCTCAGCCGCGACAGTTAAAATCTACCCATCGAGAGGCGCAGAGACATCCAATCTCTGCGCGTTACAACCGACTTCACGAGATCGTCTGTAACGAGAAGCTTTTTATTAAAGGCCGCTGAAATATGCATGCTCGTAATCAGAAATCGAGAGAAGAAGCCCACGTTAAAAATTTTCATTCGTTGACAGAAAAAATTCTTTGAGTGACTTTGAACGACAGTGACTCAATATTGTCTCTTTCATTGCGTTAGCTATTAATTTTCAAAGTAAATATCATTTGAAAGACATTTAGGAAAAAAAGGAAAAAAAAATTGTTTCTATCTATTTAAAGCGTGTTTATAAATTTTTCAAGTGTTATTTTTCTTATTTAAATAGTCCATGGTAAAAAAAATCCTATAAATACTTGTAAAATATACAAATTAATTAAAAATTTCTCATTTAATAATTAGATTAAAAAAAATTGTTGTTACTATTGTATTACATATTCAAGCCTGATTTAAAAAAAATTTTACTCGAGATAAAATTATGAACCATACCACTATATCGTTATCGATCGATCGATCCGATTGAATTTGGAAGAATAAATGATCTGAAGATCTTCTCGATCCCTATTACATCTAAAATCACGTTGTTATCATCCCGGTGAGCAAACACTTTCGACCACAGACTCGGCACCGTGCAGGGAATCCAGCTTTGTTGATAAATGCAATCACTGAGCAACGATCTCGACTTTAATCTCCAATTGAAGCTTTGTCGACTGAATTTTCCCGTGGTTTCCGATGCTTGGAGTCCTTGAACTTGATCTTGAGTTCATGAAGTTTTCCGGTTTCGTTGCGGATGATTGTAATAGGAGTTTAAGAAGCTAAAGGGAATATAATTCTTTAGAATTAAATTAAAATTGAAAAGAATAAGGTTCGTAATGCTCGCAAATTATAATCATATTATATTAGGATTATTCGAGTTTATTTTTGCACCCAAGCACTTACGTTCGAAAATCGTGTTGCGTATTTATTTACAAATTGAATAAATTATGGTATGTATAATGTATATATAAAAAAATATATATATATACGCACCACAATTCATATACATATTTTTTTATATAAATTATCCAACTCATCTTTCAATTTTAAATGATTCTTTCAGTGAAATGGAACATTATCGCGTAATATTTCGCTGTCGATAGCCTTATCTAATGTCGTTATCTATAATGTAATAAGAATAGTGAGCGACGATAAAGCGAACAGGCCACGTGATAACATTATGTCTATTGTAGCTCACACAAATCGACACAGCTCAAGGCACTCGTAGCTGTCAACCGTCGCGATGATTTTTTTCATGTTTATCGCGTGAAAAATCAAGCTCACCATTAGAAGCAACAAATTATGCTGATAACAATCGGCGCATCCGCAACGATTCTCCCTGAACAAACTGTTGTTTCCCGCGGAAAACGCGACGAGACCGTGACGATCACACCGACCGGTTCGGCCGAGCGTACGACGCGACTCGAAAAGGCCCCGCGCGCAAGATCGCTCGTATATATAAATCCTGTAAGAGGGTTTCCCCCCCTTTCATACTAAAATCTTTTCCCCCCATGCATAGTGTGCCCCCCTCCACCTCCATCCTGTTTCTGATCGTTCGCTGCTTGTTTCTGCGTGAGCGATCGTTTAATTTCGCGGTCCCGATGTTGCAAATGTTTATATAATTGCAACATTGCATGTTTGTATAATTGCTCTATATTGCACGAACCTGGATATTGCATAATAGACGCCCTAATTCGGTTTAATCGCTAACGGCCCCAATCTTCTCGTAAGACACGTAGGATTCACGTGGATTTAACCCAAATTGCCCTGTGCAATTCTGATTTGGTCTTTACGTTGTTTTTCCCTAGAAAGCTGCGTTTGCTGTACTTTTGTTCATAAACGAAAAAAATTCAAAAATATTGACATTGCTTTTAATTTTAATACATATTAAATGTTGAGACAAATAAAATTAATGAATATTTTTTAAAGCCAACCTTAAATGTTATAGATCTCCGATAGAAAGTGATAAGCTAATAAATCAATTATTTAAATCAGTTTTTTATCTCTACTTGATTGTTTTACATTAGATGACTAGGGGGCCGCGGTTGTTCCAACCTATTGGTAGACTAAACTAATAGTTAAACCACATGTCTATCTTCGTTTAATTTGAAGGAAAAACAAAGACACATATGTGATTTAACTATTAGTTAGTTCACCAACAGGTTGGAACAACCGGTCCTAGGAGGCTATTGTATTAGATGAGACTTGCAGAATTTTGTTATCTCCGGATGATTATTTTACGATCCGCTTTTTTCAGCTCTAGATAACAGTACTAAACAGATTAGATTCGAGTATTTTGTTTCCTTCTGTATCGAATTTTTATCACGTATATTATCTAATAAAAGAAATCAATTCATTTTCGGCTTCTTGTTTTGGTTTTTTTTTCCAACGCTGTATTCCATATTTATAATATTTTTTCTTGATAGTCATCGTTAAAAATTACACGCTCGTGCCTCGTATAATTCATGTTAAAAATGACAATCCAATATACTATGTTACTGAGAAACTGGATTGCATAATAGATACAACTCCGAACGGTTTGTATTTTCTGTGCAGTCATCATAATATATCGTCTAGGTTGAATGAAAAAAAAAAATTGTTTAAATGACACAAGACATAATGTTTTTGAGTTATTAATATGTATTGAACTATTCGCACGCCATGTATATAATAGCAACATGACAAAGCAACAAGTCAGGAGATTAATCAATGTTTATTGAATTCAATTGAGACCATTGCACGTTCGTCAAGTTGCGGCCAATAAAAGTTATTAAAACATGATCGTTACATTCGTTGATCAATGATGAGAAAATGATAGTGCTTATAAGTAATTATTGAAATAATTTCGAGTGTCCTGTTCTTGTCTAATGAATACAAATGTCAATTAATAAAATTATTAACGAAAATCCCGAGAACAGCAGCAATATAAAATTATATTTAATGATGTCAAAGTAAATCATATATTTATAGCATTCTCTAGATTATGTTTTCTTTTAGAAAAAGGGGAGAGGAGAGAGAGAGAGAATTCTACATTCGTAGATCCTATTTTTTAGATTATTATGCACTAAATCGTGAAATAAACCAAATTGGCATAACTTCTTAAAACCTATTTTTCATTACAACTTTTTTTATTGTATTACGAATCGAGACATATTTGTAAAATTAATGAACTATCATGATTGGTCTATATATATTGTTACGTATACGGCCGTACGTGTTATCGGACGGCTGTTGATAGGCCCAGATGGGCAAAACTACGTTTCTAGAAACTTCTAGAAAACCTCCTTTTTTAAAGAAGTTCGATGATGAAGAACCGAAGTCAAAACAATGTTTATAATTTTTTTATTTTTATAATTATAAAAAAATAGAATAACGCATCGCGAAGCTTCGTAACAACGTAAAAAGACCATTAGTAAATAATTTTTACGTTGTAGAATAATATTTTGCCTGAAATAGATTAAATAAGGTGTGTTAACGCTTGACTAGTTTTCAACTTTAATTATTAATTAAAAAAAAACTGTACGGTGGATCGTGTTCACCTTCAACTATAGGCTTCCTCACAGTGTCCTCTTTCCATCGATATATATTGTTCAGACATTTTTGGCAAAAGATTTTTCGCAAACTTGTGTTATTCATAGAAAAATAACCTCTTTTCCTATTAGACCAATGTTAAAATCATTAAAATCACCTAATTTTAAAATTAAATATTTTGAGAACGGGACGGTGAATTATCTTTTTTCTGGGCTTAATCGATTCAGGCAAGTTCCTTTTTTCGATATAAAAAATAAAATTTATCACTTTTGGCAAAAGTTGTTCATCATCGAACTATTTTAAGACGCGTAGGAAGTGATGGTGATGGGAAATGTTACATATGTCGTTTAATATATTGTCGTCAAATACCGCGGTGTTTACGATGAAAATAATGTCGAGCTGGGTATGTCGCCGTAGTGTATGAATATGACCATCAGCACGACCGATGGCGATGGTGGGATCTAAACGACCGATCACCTTGACACTGACTTGGGCAAAGGAGCTAATTTTGTCCGAACAAGGGGGGACCAGATGTGTTTATCGTGCAATAAGTCACACGTGAGCGATACCTACGCCGAACAATGACGGCGGGATGTTCGCCGGCACACACGTGCGGTGCCGTGATGTCACGGAATGACGAAGCGAATGCGCGGAATGACGTACCTCACGGCACATTGTACGGGTTCTTCCCCCGCGCGCTTAGATCCTCCAGATCGTCCGGATTACACGCGATTGACACGAATTCCAAGAGTGCGATGAATGACCGGCGACGCGACGCGACGCGAGACGCGAGACTCTGCACGGCGCGGCGGCGCGCGACCTTGCCTCTCCATAATCTTACCTTCGTGACGATCGTCGATTTCGAGGAGACACGACAATCGTGGAATAACAAAGTAATCCGATTACATATACGATTAATAATACGATATATTTCGCACGTAGACCATGTAGACCATATTATCAGCTACACGTAAGTGTGTAGTAGTTCTACTATAAATAACAAGCCAACTAAAGTAGCACTAACTTCATTAATTAAAATTTCACAATTCTAATTTTAAGATAATATTTTGCACATACAAATAATAATTCTATTTTGAAAGTAGTAAATAAGCAACGCGAGCACAACAAAGTTAAATAATTCATAAACGTTCTTATTCTGTCACATTTCACGGTTTCAGTTAATGACGTTCTAATCGTGAATACAAATGATTTAGAGCATGCTATTTTTAGAAGTATGCAAATAAAAGCCTCGTTACCTACAATAATTAGCACTACACGCTCCTTATTGGAATTGTAAAGCAAGAAATGCAGCGGTAAACGAACTTCTTTAAGAAACTTCTCCATATGTATATAGTTTCTTTCGGCGAATACATCTTTATACATCTAACAGTGGTTATAAAAGAAATGAAATTTTTTTTTTGTGTACAGATAATCTAACAGATTTGATGAGAGACGTTAATTGCATCGCTAGAGACTCAAATTTATATGGCATTCCTATTAATAGAATGTAGAACGCTCCAACTTTGAAATAACTCTTATTTGAGATTTTTAAATAATTGTAAATTTGACCTAAATTGTCCATCTAAATGCGGTTGCAATTTAACAGGCTATATATAACGTTTAACGATATGACTATATACGAGATGTAAATTAATTCGTCTATAAGCGAAGGTTTTAGTGGGGTAAGAATGCTCCATTGAATTCGCATTTTTTATATTACCTACTTCAGAATTTTATTTTTTGCATTTGTATAATCGTTTCTTTAATATCTCATTTTCTTTCTCGGTTACTGCAAACTACACGCACCGTTTGAATTTCCCGATCCAAAATGATGCAGCGATCGAACCTATAACGCGCTACCGCGGTATACCTTGTACATTAAAAAATGTATGAATTCGAAATTGTACCGTGCGTCATAAAAAAATGATACACGAAATGATAATGTGTCACATGTCAGCCAAGTAGACATAATTTCCAAACATTGGAAAATATTTGATCATCAAGCGCGCTTTCGGCGGGGGATTTGTCAGCGTTTGTTATAAATAATGCTTCGGTGGAGACTCGTTCTATGTCGAGTTAACGTATAGCTTCATTAACGGATTATACCGTACCATATAATTAGCTATTCCAAATTTGATTCGATAACGTAGTTTTCTCCCTCCCCCGCCTCTCTCTTTCTGTCTCTCCACCCTCGATAAGCGATCATTTTGCCATTACGCCGCGTCGGGAAAGCGAATCACGTCAAAAAATGGAATTGTGGCCCAATCTATTTGTTTCATGATCATATTATCCGTACATTTATAGATTGCTCGTGAAAAAAATCATATTGCAAATTCATTTACTAGTAAATCTTTTTTTTTCGCTAATCACGCTATTGATCCGTCTAGACTTCATATCAGCGTCTGATGGTACAGAAATTAAACCACGTACCTGAATTTGTCAATGCAGTATAATCATTTAGATTTGGATAAAAGTGTCGAGCACATTTTCATGTTCGTTCTATTTCTTGCGCAAGCAAGAAGTATTTTCGCTATTGAATCGAAGAAATAAATTCACTGACTTAACTTAGTATATCGACTTTTAGGCAATTATAGACTCTTAAAACGTCTAGATCTCGCATAATCGTTAAACAAATCTGACGCACCGAGAATAAACGCACTGAAAGGCATCGTACACAAAGGGTATCATGTACGACGAGATAATAAAAGGGCCGCGATAAAAGTTGTTTTAACTACGCGAACAGATATATCTCTCTCTTGTCTGTTGAGCACTTCGCTTAATTTTCTGCACGATGCAAACGCGAATACCGGTTTGTTCCGCGGGATGTTTAGCGAACTGGCCTTCTTCCTTTTACCCCGTTGGTCGACTTATATTTTTATGCATCGCCTACGCTACGTCATTCGTCTTTGTGTCTTTGTGGCTACGCAACTTGCGTCGCGCGGTCATGGAACTACTGAGTTGTTATGCAATATAAAACGGTCTGTCTCATGTATGTCGGGGACAAACATATAATGAAATTTTTGAATGTAATTAACATAGATAAAAGAGAATTCTATAACAAATAAATATATAAGATGTGTTTGTTGCTATAAAAGTGTATGGAAAGAATGGTTTGGCTGAAGATATCTAAAAATTTAGCTATACAGATCTGAAAATAATTTTGTTGCACCATCAAAATAAATATAGTAAATCGCTGAAGTATGATGATAACGCTGTAAAAAATGTTGACATTTTAGCAATCAGCTTGAGTGTTTTACATAATTATTTTGATGGTGCAACAAAATTATTTTCAGATCTGTATCCACAGCTAAATTAAATACTTTAGCAATACCGTTTTTCTGTGTAACATACGTCATATATCTTTTAAATTCCTGAGACAGAGTCGGGCTTTTTTTCTCGAATATTAAAGAGATATTCTTTAATGAATACAATTTTATAACGCGAATTATGCAATAGAAATAGGAATTACCGATAAGATATTAAAATATGTAGAATTCTGAGGTTGAAAACCAGAAATAACGAGCCCGTTTATGTGATTCATGTTTAATCTGCAGCTTCATCATCAGCTACATCACTTAGGACGCCAGCTGCCCGATAAAAATTCCAATTCCTTGAAAGTCGATACCATATTTCCCAGATTGAGATAAATTATGACATCATAGATGACTACGGGGTTGTAATGTTGCAGCTGCTCCGCCGCGCCGATACGAAAGAAAAATAATCGTGCTCCCTGGTAGTTCCTAAGTGATTAAATGGCAGCATGTTTTCGCCTAAATTGCGCGAAGACGAGCGCGAGGAAATACTGGAACAATGATTAATACTTGGCGTTATTATTCCGATATTATGTAATTGCTCACGTTAAATTGTCTGAATTTATAATTTATTTTACTGATTATTTTCTTTTCTAGAAAAGCATTGCAAATATATTTCTTTTTTGACAATCCTTTTGCGTTAAAATTTTGATTTAAATTCATAAAAGTTTTTTTTTTATTAAAAGAGAGAATCATTCTTGAATCTATTTTATGCACAAACAGCAGGTGAGCTCACGAGAGACGCACTAAAAATTCTTATTTCTTCTTTTCGAGGAAGTGTTTAAATCTCGGCAGGACGAATGCCAAAATTCGCCACGATCACAGCGATTTGCGCCGATAAATTGCATTATATATTATATGGCACGCGGTAACACGCCTCTTCGATGCACCGACGTAAAGAGAGCAAGAATTCGGTTCCTTGTAGTCCGTAAATGGCCAGATTGCAGTGCTCAGAAATAAAAAGAAGACGGCGCGGCGCGGCGGTTGCAGGGAGATAAAAACAGGGGGAAATCAACGTTGCACCGTTCGTTACCGGAAACTTGGAATCGAGTCTTGAAACGGGTTCGGCTCGTCTCGTCTGCCAACATGGAGTGCTTCCCGTTTATACGTGTATAATTTGTTCCTCCCCTCGTCTCTTGAGGAAAGTGTCCTCCATACAAAAATTATAATTACCAAAGGGCATCTGTTTTCACTTATACAATTAGCATAGCGTTCCTCGACACCGCGACACTCCATAAAAATAAGATGAACGAAAATTAACTTTAAAATAAAAGTTCACTTCTCTAATTAATTGTTTTCGCACGTTTTTATAGAAAAGGCGTTTTCATAAGAGACTATTGTAATATAATTATTGTCACCGTAAATTTAACGAGAGAAAAATATTTATATCAATATTCGCTCATATATTTATATAAGCGGTTTTTTTTTAATTTTTTAAATTTTTTTAAATTTTTATAATTTTTAATTTTTAAAAAAGCTTAGTCCTGAAATATTTGCCTAAAAATTTCGGTAAAATTTTATGTACCACTTGAAAAAGATACCTACAGGATGTTGATGCGCCGCGAAGAAATCTCGAGAGCCATTAATTAATCTCTTAAATTAACATCGAACGTTTCAAAGAGTCGGAAGTAATAACGAGTCGATTACGGTGAGTTTTCGAACGTCCGTACGGCAATTTTCAATAATTGCTTTGATCGAATAAACTTTTTGCTCCTCTTCTTCCTCCTGCTCTTCCTCCTCTTCCTCCTCCCACGCGACCGCCCGGCCACCTCCGGTTTACTTCCATAATCGTTCTTGAAAGATCCTTCAAACAAGCTTCGTAGTGAGCTTATGGCACAAAGTGTTGAAACTAGATTTCGCCGGCGATACTTCGTTAGGGAAAGACTTGAGCGCGGCGATGCCACCCGCAACAATATACACTTTCGGCCGCGTAAAGCCCGCGTTAAATCAACGTCGGCGCGCAGTTAAGTGCAACTTCGGCCGTTTATAATCATTTTACGGCTTCTTTGTAGATTTATGGCGACTCCTTAAAAGTAAGCCGTACAACTGTAGATACAGCTTACGCACGCGCATTAGCGTTATTGCAATATTGAAGAAGCATCTGGACAATTGCGATCGTCCGTGATACTGTACCGAATGGATGAGACGTGAAAATAGAGTAGAGTTTTGCGAAGCATATATACCGCCTCGAGAAAATGCGAATAAGTATAGCATTATTATTTAGTTGTGAATTAACTCAAAGTACTCATTAACAGAACCGTGAACAGCGTTCTTGGTAATTAATAGATTGCAAGATAAAACGGCAAGAAAAGAAATTCGTTCAAGGTTTCAGTCACGGGCTGTTAATGAAGACGGTAATTGCTTGTTGCTTTCTGCGGGGCAACGAAGGAAACCCCGATCGCTATAAATAAAACTGAATTAGAGCACTGCAGCATTGATAAATGTCGACTCTGATTTGATGCTTGTATTTCTCATGTAATGTAATTTCATTTACTTTCCATGAGAGAGACCGTTAAAATATTGAGGGTCGTTTTTACAAAACTTATCGCAAAATTACAGAATTTTCAAAGTTAAGGTATAATAAAATTACATATTTTAAAATGTAACTAAAAACTAATTGCGTTAATCATACTATATTACAATTTGAAAACTTGCCTCATTAAATATGATTATTCGATACTAAAAATTGACATTAACGTAGATCTAAATGTGTTTTCTCGAAACTGTTAATTGAGCTTTTTATCGAATTTTGTACAAAGAGCGACTTTTATTTGTATTGCAGTCCTAGAAATTCTAAGCTGTAAGATAGATCTTGGCAATACGATCGTAAGAGGAAAATTCTAGCCGGCAAGCGTTGATGAATGGATTACTGCGATGAGATTACAGTCAAACAGCAATTAATTAGACAGAGAACTACAAGCTGATAGGATAAACTGTGGTCGTCGAGAGAGAGAAAGAGAGAGAGAGAGAGAGACTCGTAACGAACAAGTCGTTTCGCTCTGCATTTAAGTGCCCGTATCTTTTGTCGCTCTCAGGTTCAGAAATTTTCGATTACAGACATCACCTGTGCGAAAATCGGAAAATAAGATAAATTTTGTATCGCTCGAAATTTTGCACGCCGCGATGAGAAAACCTTAGGAGATCTTTATACGCACAGATATGTACCGACATATATAAATTATATTCCCCGCGAAATATATCGGCCCGAAACGCAATACTGTGCATCGCATTATGCGTCTTAGGCAATGAAATATGGTCCTTGGGCAGTTCATTCAGCATGATAACGGCGCTCGGTGAGATTTATGGTGGGCGTAATGCGCGATTAAAAGAATGTCTGGTCACATATAGTCGCTCTCCGCGCGTCGCATCGCGTCGCGTCATCTGATTTAACCGGATAGAGACGGCCGTCCGTCACGCGATCTCAATTGTTCTACGCAGGATGCTAGCGTGCTAGGTAATAGGATATATTCGAAACACACACGACGACGAAACATACGTGGGCAGATAGAGATGGAGTGGGACGTATAGGTTATTTTCCAATCTGAACAACGCGTTGACCGACAATACTGGGCGTTATCGATCTCGCTCGCGCCGCGATGAGCCGAATTGCGGGCTCGATTGCGAGAGAAACGGATACCTGTCCACCTCTTTCAATAAACGATGCGCCGGCAAGCCTTTTCAAAACGTTTTCTTACAATTCGGTATTCGATATAGCGCAGGCTTGTCATACGATACAAAAGAGAAACCGGATGTCATACGTACGCATACATATAACACGTACAGCAATAAAAATAAAATGATGTTATCGCGCGCTCTTGATTGCAAGAATCATTAGGAAATCCTGTTGTTTCGATCTTAGAACGATAGGAATGTACGATCGCAAATATATCTGCACGATCTTATTTTTCCTACGCGCGACAATATACTTGATAATTATAAAACGTTTTTCGCTCCTGTAATAAATATTTTTTATCGCGATTTGTTTTATATGAGGAAATAGATAAACGCATCGCCATGAAACTGGGAATAATCAAGTAATTGTAATGAAATCTTGTATCGAAGTAAAATTTTAATATTGCCACATCTTAAAGATTTAACAAAAAAATTATACATGTCATCGATATAATTTAGAGTAAAATAAATGTCTAATTTTTGTACGGGATACTTGACGGGATATTATATTTATGTGGAAAGAAATTGTATTCCAATCAGTTAATTTATTTATTATCCGCAATATAATAGCCGCGAACATTGCTTTTGAGAAATATTTCTGAAATATATTCGTTAAACTCGATAAATACTCGTTAATGAGAGTGAAACAATGCTATACAGAATTTTGTAAATGAATATTATTGTACACTGTATATGCATTATAAAAATCTTTCATATCGAGACCTAATTATCGCGCGACAAAATGCCGTAATTAGACATTTCAGTATGAAAAGCGCGTTGTTGCACAGTGAAATTTCCCGAAATCGCATTGTCTTCCGCGCACGCATTGTGTTTCGTTTATTTGTTATTTTTGCTGATCAATGAGATGCTCACGAAACGTATTACCGAAAGCTTGACAATAAAAAGAGCATTGGATTCTAGTTAATGATGTTGATAATAATAATACCGTCTCATGATTATTAAATAATAATATAATCGGAATAAATCACGGAATAAATGTCTTTCAAAACATATGTTACTCAAGTTGTACACCTACAGCAATCATTATTTAAAAATTAATTTCTCTTTAGCGAATGTTAAATGTGAGACCATATTTATATTTGTTTTTTAAATCGATTTTAAATCGAAAATACATTTTGAACTCAAGAGACATCTATCTTCATTTTTGACATTTAACTCTTGACATTTAGCTCTTGACATTTATCAAGACGCTTTATCAAGATTTTCTCCCAATAATTTAGTTCTAAAAAAAAAAGATGTAATTTCAGATTCGTGAAAAAAATCGGGCATTAACGGGAACATTTTTCTTATGCAGCTCAAAGAAGATAAAGTACTTCGCGTAAGATGCAGTAATATGGGTTTTGCCATACGTACAAAATTATACATCAGCGTTTACGCGATATAATCGATAATTCCATATATTTCGCAATGCGGTTGAAACGTATTCCTCTTGCGCGGGAATTCGTGTCGCGCCGCGAAAAGGGGTAATGTCGATAGTATGGGTGATAAAATGCTGATACGAGGGCGGGTAGTTTCGTTTCTTTTGTGTGACATGCTGAGCGAGCGATCTAATACGATTCCTCGTAGCCGCTATACCATTTACTTCCACGGAATTATGTGCAGAAAGATCGTTATGTATTTCCACGAAACTATTATGACACCAATGATATATCATCATCGTGATACATACCTATGTTGTAATTTCATCGTATTATTGTTTTTATTGTAATTTCGTATTGTAATTTCACTGTATTATTTTGCTTTCATCGTTGCTATTATTGCTCTCTAGCTGGCAAATCAGGTCTAAAAAGTATATCTCATCTTTATTCAGTTTTTAATTTCTATCGTGCTTGTTTTAATATAAGAATTCATGAGAAATCCGCGATGAAAACAGCGGAGAATATAGATGAATCCATTATAAGCAGAAGTATGATAAACAAGTATGAAAATATTATAATAATGTTCTATCCTCATCGATCATAATTTTCGCTGCGTAAAGATGAATACATCCAAACTGATATTAATAAGCAACTCGTTTTTTAGAGAACATAAATTCACAAGGGAAAGAAATATTTCACAATTAATAATTTTTTAGAACACATTCAACGGGTAAAAATATATAATATTTTAAATATTTTAAATATAAAAATATATTATACAATAAAAATCTCAATTAGAAAACTAACAGTATCGTATACATTACCTGGTTTTTTGAAGCTGTTCTTTGGACATCTCATCGGGAGATGCAGCGACGTCTCGCTGATGCGACGCGCGTAACCGCCGATCCGCAATCCGTGACGATGTATCTTCCTCCGTCGCGCGGAAAAGGAAGATGCGCGATTTCTTTTTTATTTTCATTAAATTACAAAACGATCTCGGGGGGACGAAGAAAAAGTACTTATCCCGCGACATCCATCAAAAACAGCCACCTCCTTCCTCCCCCTCCTACCGCTACCCCGTGCAAATGGCAGTAAATAACGGCGGAAGCTCGCACGCCGAATCTCGATCTTGCCACGTGCCAGCCAATTCCGGCAGAAAGAATTTATGTGTTCGTGCATTGCTGTTATGGCCGCGCGCGCGAGACAGTCGACTGCGCGATCGTAAAGAAAGAGAAACCTTAAATCAAAAAGGGGCATCGCTCTTCGCCAATTGGCCGCTCGGCAACGTAACAACGGGCGGCGATAAATCCGACAAGGCACGAGGAAGAAAAAGAGTCCGATCGCGAGACCCATGCTTCTTTTCTGCTCCAGGCGAAGAAATGCTGTCTCCCAGTTTCGTCCCCACGTACGCTTATTAAGACGCTATCGTGAATCAATTAAAGAGATCGTTATCACAATTATAATTATTAATGACAGGGACGCAATTGTTAACGGCCGTTTGAGGATTGAAATTTTTATAGGCAAGAAATAAAATCTCCCAAAGATGTTTCGAGCTTCGAGATTTTATTTTTAATCTCCCCAGTTGTAGCAAGACACTGTAACAGTATTTATAATAATTAACACACTCGCGCGTCGCCGCCGCGACAACAAAGACTTGCGGTATAATATTCAATCATAATTCAGTCTGAAATTCGATTATTGCTATTTTATTCAACAACATATCTTTGTCTTTCTTTTTTTTTCCTTTACTTCTTCGTCGTTTTTGCTCCGTTTATCTCTCTTTCTGCGGGCGTTGCGATGAAATTCTGTGAGAGGGGGTTTCTGTTTCAGAAGAGACGGCAACGATTGGTTTTAAATAGATTATCGTATAAGAGTATCTCATTTGTGTGGTATGTATGTGTGCATATGTGTACGCGTCAGTTTATCTATATATATGTATATATAAGGTGTATTTACGTTCTTTTTTTTTCCTCGTGTGTGTGTGTGTTGCATATATACATACATATATAGTTTGTTACAAGGCACAGGTAGCTTACACACTTATCTTTCCTTTCTTCACCGGTTTCACACCCTATGGTAATATCATGCACGCGCCCACGCACACTCAGTATTGCTTTTGCCATTCATTCGACACAAACTACTAAATCG
Source organism: Temnothorax americanus (assembly GCF_048541705.1). NCBI lineage: Eukaryota > Metazoa > Arthropoda > Insecta > Hymenoptera > Formicidae > Temnothorax > Temnothorax americanus. The sequence goes on along the minus strand of NW_027509421.1, from coordinate 2,331,012 downwards.
TATTTCTTTTTTCGCCGATCTCGCCGATCGCGAATTGTCGCATTCGATTCCTGGTTTTCGGCGGCGGCGTATACGTCCAGGATGATATTGGATAATGATGGCTCACATTTCCACAACAGCGCGAACATTGCAACCCGTCCAATTAGTTAACGTTGAGGTCACAAACATAATATGCTTCGTAAAAATATGTACAAATATTCGGTGATCTGACGTTAAAAACTCATTATAATTGAGGACACCGTAATTAAACCGAAGGTGGAACGATCGTGAACAAAATGCGAAGCGTTCTTTGAAGAAAGGAATAAATATTCGCAGAAAGATGACACCGCGCATCTGTTTCTTGATATCGAAAACTCCATCTCGGCGACGGAAAGTCCGTAAAATGATTGTCCGTTGTGTAATGGCGAAATTACAGCAGGTTGAGCTGGTCGATTTAAAGCGTTCGCGGCATGATTCGCGACACATAATGCGAGATCTTAATGGACTCCGCTGAGCCGGGCGTTCGGCACGCGACGTGAGCGATCGATTTTACGTTCGATCATCAATTCGTATTGTCGGGGACGATGTCGAGGCAAGCGATTAAAGCCGGAGAAAAACGGCAGCCGAGGTGCCGGAAAATTGTGCGACCGTAAATGGCAGCGCGACGTGCTCGTTTCGCGCTCGCGCGCATGAAAAGACCGACTCAGTATTCGTACACGATAGAAATCGACGCGCGACATGTATTTGCAGTATAAGTTCGTTACACAGATCAAAATGGGGTAAAGTCAATCTTTAACAAACTTTGTAAAACTTCATTTTGATATGGAAGATGTCGTTTTATCGTGAGCGATTTTTCCTTTGTTCTTTCTCTTTGAAAATTGACTAAAATTAATTCGTGACTAAATTAATCCTCCGTCTGCATACGTTTTTTTTTTTCAATGTATACGTGGATCTGTCACGTTCGACGCTATTTTTCTCTACCTCAAAGTATTTTTGAAAATCTGAAAAAATTCATGAAACATCGCTCTACATTGTAGTTGACGATTTTATAGTTATTTTGATAAACATCGTTTGTTTAATGATTTCTGGCAAGTTACGAGCAGATATTATTTTGGCTCGGACGCCGTAGACCCACGTATACAGACGGAGGATTAATTTTTCACTGCACCTGTATCGAAAATGTTAATCTTTGAAAGAGGACATGATTTTATATATACCGTTTATCATTATCGATAGAAACCTTTAAGCGGATTTTTACTAAAATTTGTTGTGTTTGTCGATCAATAGCTGCTTATTCCATTATTGATGCTGTTTCGGCATTTCCATGAACATATACCGTATTCAGTAAACAGACTTTCCGATTGCTCATCTGACCTGGATTCGGTTCCGGTTCGGTAAATCGCTGGGAGAACCGCTTGCGTGGCAGGAATTGTCGACCGATCGTCGCCGCTTTACTTCGACAATTCGCCTAAGCAAATGAGGTTTAGGACTACGAGGAAGTATGCAAATTCAAAGCGATCATGTATCCAGTTTCCTCCCGTCGCGCCAATGGCGAAACTTCTTAACGAGCTCGCAAGGGATTATCTAACCCGAAAATTGGGCGATCCGATTTCCCATTCATGTCTTCATATCGTTTCACAAATCAATTAGATATGACAGTGGCTCGAGGAGAGACATAACCGAAATATCAGAGAGACAAATGTTATATTCGGAGACAAAAAAAATAAACTTATAATAAAACGAGCTTTTGTAAGCACCCTTTAAAATCATACAATGACATTATACTGCAAAAATTATTTAAAGTTACAACGATATTATATTTTATAATTTTTATTTCTAGTAAAAATTAAAAGAAGTTATATAATCGTAAAAAAGCACAAACAAAAACGGTGTACTAAAAAATGTTACACAGAGTATTAAAAATATTAAAATCAGAATAAATAACAATGTACTGTTTCGTTCTCTTATATCACTTTCAGGTATTGTGTGTCTCTCCTCTTCGATTCCAAGTTTCGAAATATTCCGTTAAAAAAGTTAAAAAGTTATGCAATTATAATGCTCCATCGCCGTTATTCCGATGAAATGGGATTTGCCTTCAGCGGCAATTTTGAACTCGCGTTACAATACATTTGTCGAAATTTCGCATTAATATCAGAATAGTCTTCGATTCCATTTCAACTATTCGCGTCGGATAATCCGATTCGATCTCATTCTCGTATTCGAGTGTGCGAGTATAAAATACCAGGCGATAATGGTGTTTCCCTTTTTACACATTGCCCCGCGGTTTTTCGCGCTCGTTTCACGAACGTGCGTTTTCTTGGACGCATTATACGCGCAACAGTAACCTGTTCTAATTGCACCATCCTGTGCCCCACGATATTTAAAAATTAGCGATTGCTTTTTGGGTTTTCATGCTGATCTCGTAACGTGAGCATTCCACTATCGTTCAGCAGCCTCAAATAAAATCATTATTGCTTTATTTCCATAAATTATGAACTAAATCTTGATTATCCGCAAGAACGTTCATATTAAATGTATTGTGCTTATATTGCTTATATATATATTATATATATGAGAAAAACTTATACAAAAAGGAAAAAAAGTATCATCTGTTTTATGTAAGTCTTTTTGCTCGTATCGTTTAAATAAATATAGTTTCGAATCAAATACCTAATAATATGAGAAAATAATTTTATCCCTTATCGATGAAAAGCTCGAAAAAAAGTCATTTTGAGATCAGTACGAGGAAACCAATCGGGAATCAATTCGATGCGAGAAACATTCAATATTATTCGATATAGCGTAATTGCATCTCGCGCACGCATCCGCAGCGTGTTGTACATTCGGGGTGAACCGTTGCTGAGGGTGTAGCGGAAGTTATTCCTGTCGTTGTTCGGATATAAGAACGAGGGAGGGGTAGGATAGAGGGGAGGGCAGGGGACAAATCTAACCGCGTGTCTCGTCGGGGGACGGAACGGCGGATTGATCCGATAGAACTTGGATTGCTCGTCGAGGGATGATTGTCCCTTGATTGAAAACGTCCTCGAATCGACGGAGGGTGCGACTGTGCTGTACTCGAGGAAGGAAGGTGCGGCGCGGCGTGTCTCGGGTTTTGCGAAAGCCTCGGCGGCGGCGGCGCGCAGCTATATTCCGCATGTTCCGAGAGAGAGAACGCATTTTTTATATTGACCTCCGTAGGGCAAAGTTGCGCTCTATATATGGTAGGGTCCACATTTGGTAAGTGGAGCCGTAATGGCAACTAATCCATTTCTGTCTTATCTTCCTGACTTTCGCGTTTATAAAGAAAGATCACGATCGTCCGTCGGGAATACATTTCTTTTAGGTAGGGATAACGAGAAACGGTAAGAATCACTTTGGATCGTTATTTTTAATAACATTGGGACAAGCAGAGATGGATTTCATCGATATATGAATATCTTTCTAGTATAGCAATTTTTTGTCGTTACGTCACTGTATACGTATAATAAATGAAATTGAATGGAACATTAAGAATATTCCTTCCACTCTGCCGTGTATGCCAAGAGTTCATCGGCTAACTCTGGTATGATCGGGCAAGTTGGGAGAACTATTTTAGGTGGCATGCGGCAAATGCGAAGATCAGAATTTAGCGCGAAATTAGAAAAAACTCGCCCGCTTTCGTCTCTCTCCCTCTCTCTCTCTCTCTCTCTCTCTCTCTCTCTCGCTCTACGGAGAGTTAAAGCCACAGCACGATAACGCTCAAGAACTTTCCGGCATTCGGGGCCGTGAAAAACGCGAGCTATCAGTGAGCCGCATTTTTCTTCCCCTCCCCTTCCTCCCGCTTGTACTCCCGTAATCGAGACGCATCGCGGCTCTCATCCCCGCACACGCGGGAGTCGTTACCTCCTACAGATTGGGGGAAGTTTCGTTGTTTTTCCCATATGGCACTGGAAGCACTCTAATCTCCGGACGACGACGATTTTCCAATCGTGGACGTCGTTCGCGCGCGTGCGTCTCCCATCGCAGACAGGACCGACACAAAGTGATGACTTTTCAAAATCTAAAACTAATTCTTTTTTTTTAACAAGGACGCACTCAAGCGAAAATTTTGAAGAAAATATATATTCTCTACTTCATATTTTTTGTACAATAAATAACTACGTTATGATACGACAGTTAATCTCTATATATATATATAAATAAATGTATGTTTGTATGTTTGTCCGCTATGCAAATCTACAGTTTTCAAACGAATCTTAAAGAATTATATATATGAAACAGGAGTAAAATTTTCCGGGAAGTGCTATAGAGTGTGTGTATAGTTTTTCGTTACCGATCTTCTTGGGAAGCGGTATCCGAAATTTTTCCAATTTTTCGGGAATTAATTGACCGAATCGCAAAGAATTGTATATATAAACAGGAAGGGAAAGAAAGAGGGAGAAAGAGAAAGAGAGAGAGAGAGAGAGAGAGAGAGAGAGAGAGAGAGAAAGAGAGAGAGAGAGAGAGAGAGAGAGAGAGAGAGAGAGAGAGAGAGAGAGAGAGAGAGAGAGAGAGAGAGAGACTATTTGCGTGTTTTACTACATATGTCCTCCGGGGCGAAGCCCGGGTAACCAGCTAGTATTAATATAATTGTTAATGTCTATAGTTATAATATTATTAATATTGTGCGTTTTGTCAGTTAAAAATTTTCTATTTAAAATAAAAGGGTATGTAAGAATTTCTTCAAATTCTCAAAAAAGATTAGGATCTGCCACGCGATGGCTGAGGCTGTTAATGCAACATATGCAACATAGATTCACCCTTGCGGCGGTCCTGACGCGGATGGATCGTTTCTGATAACGAAGGACGCTGATACGCGATGCGGAGCCGTTGCCGCGGACCGGATATCTCGATACATCCCCCGGTTTTTCGTAGGCCGGATATGCGTATGATTCGCGAAGGGAAATAAGCACGGAATTGTTTTCGAACGACCGTGTACGGGCGGGATTTTATCGGAGTATCGATCCTGGAGGGGCGGGGGAAGTCGACGAATCTACAATATTTCCGGAAGCTATGAAATAAAGCGTCGTGCGTTTAGCGATATCGGAGTCATAACCGTAAATATATTTATGGCGATATAAATTGCAAGCTCGCGAGCATGCTTGTTGCTTTTTTCACTTCTTTTTTTTAAAGGGGAAAACCGGAAATCGTTTTCCGTATTTCGCTGCGCCGTCTTTCAGTCGAAAAATAATAACTAGTGATAATAACAGCAACAATAAGATCATTATTTAACAGGAAATCGGATTTAATAACGTTGAAAACGATATATATGTCTCTTAAGCATCTATTCTTGATATGTTCTATGATGAAAACAAAAATAGAGCGATATAAATATCACATAACGTAAAAATATCCTGATATCAGTAAAGACAAAAAATTAACAGAATATCGAAGCGACATTTCACACAATTATTTCTATCCAATGTTTTAATATGTATCTTCTTGCTCATAAATAAATTAGATCGGTTATTTTGGAAATATATCTAGAATTTTTAGTCCAGAAAAATACAAATAGTTCACAGAAAATGTATTTATTTTCAAATGTATGATCATCTAATAAAAACAAAATGCAGTAGCTAAAAATAAGAAAAATAATTCTGACAAATGGGATTCAAATAACGCAGAAAAATAGCTAAAAGTTAATTTGAAGATTAATAATCAGTAAGACAGATTTGATCGAAGGGCAGTGATATGAAGGAGAGTCAATGGTTTAATTTAAAGGCTCTGATTATTTGTTCTAAGATTAAAGGAACATGAACTTATTGCGCGTATGAAAACAACGTCATCTGGATAATATAAACGTGATATTTATATATTTCAGAGAAATAACACATTTTTCTTCAATTGAATCTTTTCAACTTACGGGTTTATCTGGCCGCTGCCAAAACGGCTGATTAGATTTATTAAAGCGGGGTTGATGATCCCGCGTACTCGAAAGCGTCCGTTTGTCACGAGGACAACTTCGTCGTGAGTTGGTTGCCCGGGACGTATCCCAAATCTCTCGAATGACACAGTCGGTGGCAGGGGCGATCTTAAGAATGAGAACATAATCCGCGACGCGGAAGAGCAATATACCGCGCGCGGAGTACTCGATCGCGCCGACACGGAAGTAATCCGATAATCCTATCAGACGAGCTTCCATAAAATCGTTAATCGTCGGTACGCCGCCGCAGACTCGGACGGCTGACGCACGCGGCGCTTTGTTGTAATCCCGATTCGGTATTCACATCGGTTTCGAAGCCACATCCGCACGGTGCGATGCGGTGAAATCAACCGCGCACAACGCGTTCGCGAGAAGCGCGTCTTACATCCGGGAGATTGTTGTAACAAACGAGTTTCATCGAGCGGTGCTTCGAACGAAAATACTGACGTTATAGTTGTTATACGAATAACTTTCGGGCTTGTTCCGCTGAACGGAGCTATCCGCCAAAAAAGAGATTTCAACAACTCTCCTCCGAGTTACATAAGTCAATGTTTCCTCAGCGAAAATAAATTGTCGATGATTCTTTCAAAATTTTGCATATTTAAATTCCGGGATAAAAAACGGACGAAAAAAAAACAGAAGGAACAATTGTTCTTATAAATCGAAGTTCAACGATTTCTTCGGAAAGGTAGATTTGATCAGATTTGATTTCGACTTATTATGTGAAATTTCCAGTTGCATCTCATCTGTGGCAAATATTTTATACAAACGTAAATCCCACTGTGATAGGACAAAAATCAAGCGAACAGCGCGCTCAAATGAAGTACGAATTTTCTCCCGGGAGCGGACGGTTCGTTTGCAATTTTCTGCTGGTGGTTGTCTAATCTATCGAAAACAACAACGAGCGAGGAGAATGTTTCTGTTTCTCATTAGCGACTCCATTAGCGGAATGCTCGCGCACGATATTAGGGCGCAATGTAAATTGGTAGAATTAAATGCATCGGACGATTGCATCAATCTCATTAAATGCCGCGCATAATGTTTGGCAAGAGAGGGAGAGGGCGAAAGAGAAAGAGAAAGGAGAGAGAGAGAGAGATAGAGAAAGAGCGAATCAAGCGGATCGAGTCGGTCGGGGTTAGTAACGATGTTTGGGGATGCTCCGATAATTATTGAATCCCTCGACGTTGTTTGCGCCAGATAAATCGAAAATAATAGAATATTCGAGCGTTTTCCCATCAGTTACGTTCTCGCATCTTCCGTTCTCGAAACCCGGTTATTTTTATCGTTGAAAATTCTACGACATTATGTAAAATTCGTAAAGTTTCCCCTTACAGGAACCAATTTGCGATCGATGATTCGAATATTTTAGCTTCGCGCGCGCGCGCGTTCATTATTGCGGTATCTTCTTCTCTGCAATAATAATGTCGATATGAGACCGCGAATCCTTGGAGATGATGAGCTTAGCTCAAGGACGAGTCGTTCTAAGACGCTCGCTTTCGAACGTCAATCGTGAGGGTAAGTTAAAAAGTGAAAAGCGCGCGTAGAAATGTTCAAATAACCATTTTTATTCTTTAATACCGTCCGCGTTCCCGCTCTTCTCTTTGCCATCAGCTTTGCTTAATCTGATTATTGCATGCATTCCATAGCTTCGCATATAGCGGGGATCATGAAAGCAAACAAAAATGTATAGGAGCAAAATATATACGATTGAAATATGCGTTTTGTTTGGCAATACAAATGGGATAATTAAAAAAAAATCGCGGACTCGGAATTTGAATGATTTCGGGTGTGATCATCCGCGTTCTAACAACGCTGTAAAAAAAATAAATATTTATTCTTAATACGCTGACCGCGATATAGCGGATAGCAAACAATTGATACTCCGATTGACAACACAGTTATACATGATATGATCTAATTCAGAGCTCTATTTGAGCGATTTCATTAAAATTCTAAAAATTTTAATTAATATGGAGAGACTTCGAGTGATTCTCGGATCATGCTAATCTTCCGTAAAAAATTTTACGAATTCGTCGAATTAACCCTTAAAGTACAATTAAAAACGGTATCTTATTCGGTAAAAAATAAAGCGTATTTGTTCTAGAAACTTGAAAGTATGTTTATAAATTTTTAGAGATTTCTTGAACCACTTTAAAATTTAAATAAGTGAAAAAGTGGTCGCGGACCCGAAATACCCATGTTTTGTACTGTAAGGGTTGAATCGGGTGTAACTATTTCGTTGTTTAAGCTCGCGAGAATTAACATTAAAAAATTGAGAAAATTTAATTCAGATTAATTTTTTCAAATTTCTAGAAAAGGATAGAGCGTAAATTACTATCGAACTCTTGCTTTTTCACAGTCGCACGCTCCGTCGATATGAGACTTTTAGCTGTCGCGGAAGTCGTGTCGTCTCGTTAGACGCGAGATTGACGATCGGGCCTCATCAGGATTGTAACGCACGTGATTCGTGACCGCGGGGCACCTGGATCAGACACCTGATTGCTGTTCACAATGAGCTTATTATCCCTAAGAAGCTAGAGAAATCTTAACGGCTAGACCCGATATTAACATACTACTTCATATACGCTATATATATGTATACGCTGCGCTCGTAGGTACAGTATGGCTTCTAATGCTGATAACTGCTAAGTGTCCTAAGTAGCCTAAGTCCTACTTGTTGGTGAAAAATGAGAACGCGCGCTGCTCGCCCGCATGGCACGAGCTTTCGCCCTACCTCGCAATTGTTGTGCGCGCACTGACAATAATTATCTTCACGGTATACCACTCTCGTCGAGAGAGAGGTTGAACGAAAATCGATCGGTCCCTCTCTTCTGAGAACCCTGAAAACGGAGACACTTGCCGCCCGATGAAGTGCGTTGTCCGAGAGGATCCTTGAGTAGGCGTGAAATAACATGCGACGCTTAACGATCCTGACGATCGACTAAGGCAAAGATGGGATAAGTAACGCAATTAACGCGACGGATCGATGGAAATCCTCGCGAAACGTCGGTCACCGTTGGTTGGTCAGCGTTGCGAAGCAATTTCGATCGAGATCGACGAGAGAAAGAACAAAAATAATTGGACGCGCGGATGAACGAACGGCGAATGACGGGCTCGATGAGATTTTCATCGCATCCGTTGAGTTTCTCGCTTCCTTCTCAAGAATCGATCTCGCCGACGTCGTTGATTGATTAAACCAAAATCCGACGGAAAAATCTTAGTGGCGTAGAAATTACGTACGACGCGATTGAAAAAGTGCTAAAATAGCAATTGGCTTTTTCCTATAATTCACTCTTTTTTTCATGACCCCCCCCCCCCAACCCCTTCCACTCTTTCATTCTAATTTTCTCTTTCATTTTCGCACGCACACATACACACGCGCTCTAGTTCTCACTCTCACACACTCTTTCTGTTGCTCTTAACTTCCCCTTTGTGTTTGTCTCTTCCTTCTACTATCTCTCGTCACTCGATTACAGCTTAATTATTACAAAGATGGTTGTACAATAATATATATAATATAGACTCTGTATTAGTTACAATAATATCGTAGCGTCCTACACCGTCGCGTCTGGCCTTCTTCTGTCGTCATTAATCACGAAAATCGAAACCGATTAAGTTCCTTCTTCGAGTTATAACGCCTTCACGCTCGATTCTAAGCGCAACACATCCGCCTCGTTATCACCGTTCTCGAGCGTTTCTGTTGCCACGTAAATGTATGTATCCGCGTGTGTGTGTGTGTGTGTGTGTTTGTGTGTGTGTGTACGTCTTTTGTATACATGTTTTGTGTATCTTTATTGCTTATTGCTTAACATTAACGTTCGCGCCGAGCGGGTCACCACCGAAGAGATATCCGTCCGCGGGCATCCCATCGTTAATTAAGCTAATCGATTGCTCATAGGAGACAAAGACCTCGGCGCGGCGTCACCACCGCACATTTAACGTTAAAGGCAAGTTCTCCCTCCCCGAGACTTGACGGTGACATCGCACGCGATCTTTATCCTCGACGAATAAAAACTTAGGATCAGGCGGGGGTTGCATTTGCGCGTCGCGTCGCTAACGAGATGCTAATGAAGCGAAAATATAGATCAAAGGATCACACCCGTGTCATCTGCCTCGCGCGCGCGCGCGTAGGGACGCGTCGCGTCGTGCGATTTCCTCGGCGGATTTCCCCTCTCGACGCATGAATAAAGAAAAATGTAGTGAGCCGTGTGAGCCCCGAAGAAGAGAGAACACCGGTGTACCGTGTACCATGGTGTGACATCCAGAACGGAGCCCCTATAGTCTCGTTCAATAATCTCTTGACCTTCTTTAATCCTCGACTGGTTCGCGGGGTGAAATAATATTACGCATTTGTTTCTTATCGGCTAGAGGACTCCGCCATGCTAATTAATCAAGAGTCACTGTCCTCATTCTCGTTCGTCGCTCAGCTAAAAACCGCTCTCGCTCGGCTAGCTCGTCCCGGGGAGGACGAGCGACTCACCCGCGATCCATTTCCCTTCATCCTTCGCGGCGTCACTTCACAGAACAAATTCGGGGATCCGCCTCGATCCGTCAAAAAATGACAGCGTGTATTTATTTGTAATTAATCGATATTAATTATTACGCGTATCGTCGATTAACTCGGTACTTATTGAGGGTACATGTCCGAGAATGAGCAAAGAAATGAGCGTACGCGCACCCGGCGAAGAAAATATTTACCGAGTAAATGCTTCTTCATCCCTTTCTCTTTTTTTTTGCACTTATCGAGGATATAGTCTCTCTTTCGTAGCAGTCATCCTTTTCTGTCCGTTCCTAAAAAGTAAACGATCGCCGCGTCTTATCGGCTAGAACGAGAGGAGTCCGGGACGATCGATCCCGCGTGAGCGAATCGCGGTCCTTCGTCCTCGACCGAGGTCGACCGCGTCGTACGTCGCGATACCGATCGTGATATGGCCAAACCATAGAAATCGCCTAAACAACTTCGTCAACTTCCGCCCGATCTCAATCTTTTAGTGCCTACGCGCTACGTCCGGTAAAAAAATCTACTGGCCATCAGGGAAAACTCACGCTCAACGAGTCCGCGCTCTCTCCCTCTCTCTCGATCGCTTTGATCGCGCAATACGCCGCTGATGTCCCTTCGATTCCTGTCTCTTCCTGCGAGATCGTGCGTGTCGAAGTCGTCGCGGAAATCCAACTTTCTTTACAGATCTTCCGTCGATTCTTCGTAAGATGATCCTTCGTGCGATTCTGTCGTCCGTCATTCGTTACTTCTTATCCGTTTCATCATCGACGACGCGGCTGCGCCTCTTCGGCCACGGAACGACGATCGCGGGAACGCGAGTTTTTCCCGACAGCTCGAAGAAACTAACAGGAGCTACGAGCACGATTGTGCTAAATCGGTCGATAAGCTCCCCTTTTCTCCCCGCATCTCTCTCATTCACGGTCTAAGATCGCATTCATCTGCAACTTTACGCGCGCGCTCGGATCGATCGAGCCACGGCCGATCACTTTGTCGCGAATATTCTTTATAACGATCTCACTGAGTGTCCGACACCGCGTTTGAGTCTGATTTTCTTAAATTGATTTCGATTATTTCGAATAATCGCGCTTTCGATTAGAATCACCTGAATATCGCGGCGACTGCTGTCAGCAGAACGATCGTCAGGTACGTCGATCGGCCGATCTGTCCGCCGTTCGCTTCCATGCACTGGCCTGCAACGATAGAAGTGATTTGCAATTTTTACTAATCTTTGTACGTGTACACTTACATGCGAGATAGAAGCGTGTTTAGCTTCTTAGCTAAACGGCATTTATTTAGTTAGGGTTAGTCAACCTTAACATCCATTTCTCATACATAAATGAAAAATATTTTTACAAGTACGTGCTAAATATTTTCCTCGAAAATATACGTACTGAATGTAACATTACACGTAGTTGTACTGTATAAAATCAATCGAAACTTTTGAATCTATAGGCTTCTTAACAAAATACAAAATTCTACTCTAGCATTGTACACGATATCGAAATTAATTATCTCAATGTCTTTTTATAAATCAATATGTTTTTTTTCTCTAATTATGATCAGTGTAAATGTTACAATATTGTGTGGTTTAAAATCCAAGGTAAAGATAATAAAGGCAATATCTTCCATATAGCATAATAACATTCGATTGGACCAAAATCGAGGCCGCTAGTGAAACACGCGAATGGTATAATTAATGTTAGGATAATATATATGTTTAACGCAATATATTTAACGGTTATTTCGCGCCCACGAGATAGCCTTAGGTCCAGTGACACATAACTCAGCGTTTATCAACGCGCTGTCGCAGTCTATTTGTCACAGAGAGCTACGCGAATGTCGCGCTAGATTATGCGTGGCTGTCACGCGCCCCCCGCGACGAGATTTCGAGCGGCGCGGCGCAATGGATGACAATCGCTGACTCTGCGATTTCGATTGGATGGCACAGCGTTCACGTCACGGGGAAGTTATTGGAGTATACTGAACGTTTTGCGAAAAGACGGAGAATCTCGTCACGTTTTCCTGGTCGGGCATAGCTACGAGTTTGCCAAGTCCCCGCGTGATATCAAAAATTTGCCCATATTGATATGAAATTTACATGCATTTATCATTTATTTAATAGACATCAAGAAACTCTCTTGTCTTGACTTATATATAATTTCTCTTTCTTTGACAATCCGAATGTTGAAATAAATTTCTGTGGGCGAGTTGGATAATGGAATAACTTTACAATTTAAAATGAGTATATATGTGGAGAATTTTTTTATATTTTATGTTCGATGCATAAGAACAATGAGATGAAAATCTATTAAATGATATTATAGCTTTAAAAATAAATAATTAAATAAAATTTTGCATTACTTTTGTAATTAAATTGCGATACTTTCTGCATTTGGATAACAAATATTTAATAAAGTATTGGCGAATGTAAAATTATCACCTATGCTTTTTTAACGTAATATTGCCAGATATAATTACGTTGCGTGTACTCGTGTCTAGTGTTCTCGGATTAATGCTAATCCGGGGGATGAAATAGCGCAGCGACGGAAAGCGAAAGGGTTGACGGAGGTTGCCACTTACCGGTGCTGGTAGCGTTGAAGGCCAACATCGGCGCAGGCGGTGGGATGCCCCTCTGACACGCTATGTGGCTGGCAGTCAAACTGACAACTCCGCCGCTCTCTTTGTACATGAAGCACAGTCTACGGCTATTCCTGTAGGGCTGCGCCCTGTTGTTCTCGCTGTTCGACCATGCTGTTCTGCGCGCCAACGGGGTGGCGATCACGAACTGCGTGCCCTCAGCGTCGAACCATCTACCGTGGCAGGAATAGGCTGGAAGGCAAAGAGAGAGAGCACGGGGCTGAGCCAGAGGTTCTTCGCGAAACACGGGAGGGTTGGGTTAAAGAAAGTTTCGGGATAATAACAGTCGCGGGCGCGCGGGGGAGGGTTGGCGTCTCGACGGCCGTTACCCTTCGAGTGCCATTATTTCCCCCCCCCCCTCGAAATAAACTTCGACGGTGTCGAGGATCGAGAGGATATCCCACGGGACTGGGAAACGCGAAGGGAAGGGAGGCGAGGAGCGGACATGCCTCGCGGTTCTTTCAAACATTTAGGCATTTCGATCTTGATGCGGAATCGCGGCAGGGGAGCGCGCTCGAGTATCATTTCGACCGTTGTAATGAAGTTACGACATTACCGGGATTGATAAACGGGGAGCGCAAGAGTTTCGGGCTCGATAAGAGGCGCGCGGCGTTAATATCGTCGCTTTAACGCTGAAAGGCACGAAATTCGTCATACTGTCTCGGGATAATATTTTCGTAAGCGCGATAAACGTTGCGTCGTTGATAAGCTCTTTATTGCTAATAACACTGACTTAATTAATATCAATGCAAATTTTCTGAGAAAACACTTTGTGATTATTTGATGGACGGCTGTTATCTCTTATCTCAGAGCGGAGTTTTTCTGGATAGATGTTAATCTTTCTTTCTTGTGTAAAAAAAGAGACTGAAAAAAAGGCGAGAATACCGTTTAACCATGCACGTTCTCTCTGTTTTTAAACTGTCATCAATCATGTTTTCTATATCTATTTAATTGATATTAATGGTGGAGGTGTTGCGAAGAAGTTTCATTATAAAGATTTTTTTTCTTTAAAAAATATTTATCTTTCATATCTACTTTTAAATAGATTATTTCAAATTTATTGAGTTATTTATTATTTACGAATCCTTTGAAACCGTGATTTTTTGAATTTAGAATCAACGTTTTTCTTAGCAAAAATACAGAATTAAAGTAAAAAAAAAAGAAAAAACATTTTGGAAGATATGTGAAGAAATAGTAGAACCTTTTTCTTTATAAAGAGAATTCTTGCTGGAATAAACGCCAATCTCTAGACTATAATCGCCGGTCGTTCTAGTATTAAAAAAGCAGTGTCAAATTCAACGCTCGAAATGCCTTGAAAAAAATAATTCTCCTTCGTCGCTCGCGACACCGCGCTCGTCTTCAAGGAGTCACAGCGCGGCACAAAGTTCTCGGCGTGAGACGACAAAGAGGAAGAAAAGGCAGATAATTACCGGTGATAGCGTCGTCGTCAACGCAGTCACTTTGAAACTCCATCCTGTCCGCCGTGGAGCAGCCCACGGTTAAAGTCGTCACCTCGGAGCTGCACCTCGAGTCGTCCTCGTTCCTCTTCTCCCTCTTCTCCGGGATATCCTCGTCCCTCTCGTGTTCCTCGAGCTCCCTCTTCATCCTCAGGAGATCTTTATAGGTCATACCCTTGTCGGCCGGGTTCCCCGACGCGGACCTTTTTCGCGGCGGGCTATCGACCTCCAGATAATCCCCGAAATAATCGCCCCGCACCTGTAGCGTGCTGGAGGTCCAGCTGCCGTCCGGATCGGTGGCCCAAAACCGTCCGATCACATCGACATCGTACAGATGGAAATCTTCTATCTTCGGGTCCCTTCTCGATCTGTTGTTCGCCTCGTCTCTCGACCTCATTTCGTCTTCGACCGTTTCGCCCTCATTTCTGTCAATTCTCCCGCGATCCGTCGTGTATCTCGTGTCTCTCTCGAGATGCTCGACGGCGCGCGATCTCCTCGTTTTGGAGCGCGAGCTTTTAGCGCCGCGTTGCTCGAGGTCGCCCGATCGTCGGACCTTCGATCGCACGGCGCGCTCCCGCAGGTCCCGGAAAGTCTCCTCCAGCTCGGAGGATCTCCTCGACGGGATCTCCTCCAGGCTGTAGTCCTTGCGGCTCCGATTGCCGCCGCGATTCGAACGCGCCCGCCGACCCATCCTCTCGTGGACCAGATACTCGTTGTTGGCCCGCCTCTTCTCGACCTCGTAATCCAGCTTACGAGCCCGCCGGTCTTCATTCCTCTCCTGGGCGTGCCGCACCTTCTCGCCGTCGTGCCGGATCGGCAGAGACTCCTGCTGCTGCTGGTGTTGGCTCCTGCGGCTTTCACGCGTATTCCGTTGATTCCGATTCACGTCCGTTACCGTGAACTTACCCAAGTACGGACAGGTACGTGGTTCCGGAGAGCTCGCTGCGACAAAAAGCAGACGCAAACCTTATACAAAGTATCCGCGAGAATATCGCAAATCACACGGAAAAAAATATTAGCTATTATAGCTAAAATATATGGATAACTAATATATGAATAACTAACATTTTTCGCAACGAGAGCTACATTTTTTGCAGCGAGAACAAAAGGTTTTGCTACAATTGCTAGATCATAGCTCTCGCTGCAAAAAATATAGCTCTCAATGCAAAAATGTTAGTTATCCATATTTTATGACTAAATTTAGCTAAAATTTTTTCCATGTATCACAATTCTTATCTTAGTAGCGGTATAAGCTAAAAAAATATAGAATTCCAGAAAATATTATAAAAAGTATTATTTAAAAAATCACAAGATTTTCAATCAACGGATATTCGAAGTACTGTTAAAGTTATTTCTTAATTTCTAATGCTTTAAATTGTATTGCGTACCGAGCTCAAAGATAATAATTATATGCAATAAACGTTCTTAAATTCATGCTTGATTTCCGGAATAAATAATTACTTCAATAGCATAATATATGATGATATAATATTTATATTGTGGGCAGAGAGAATTTGTGATGTGACAGAACAAGGATAAATTTTGCAGTATTATTAATGACATGAAATATCACGCTTGCTTCATTTGAAACATTAATATAACGCTGCATAACCCGATTTACGATTATGTTTTATATTTACGATAAAAGAGTTAATTTACATTGCACGACATGTGCGAGAAATGAAAAATGGCAGCACGATAAACGTATAAAAACGTATGAACATTTATCGTCTACCTCAAACAATAATTTTTACCATAATATTCGGAAATAGAACCACTAGAATTTTATATGAATATGGCAAAATTACAAACGTATATTATGCAACGATATTATTATTATTACTATTATTAATATCACGAGTTAAATGCGTGATTATGGCGTAAATACTAATGCGTAAATAGCTTCATAGATGAAAAAGAGTCGCTGTAAATTAATGATCCTATCTGCAAAAGTAAAGTACCGATATGCTCGTAATTTCTACGGCCTAAGAAGAAACTTTGAAGTTGAGTCTTAAACGGAATTTTAAATGCCGTAACTTTAGAAGTTGGGACAAGAAGCTCGACGAAGGTTATCGATCCCTGCTAATGATACTTTCTTGTTAGTGAGAAAGTACGGTATATATTTTAAACCCGGGAGGGGGAGGGAAGGGGAAAAAAGTTCTGAAAAGAGCCACGGATGTCCGAGTCTATTCAGAGAGTTCACATATATATAATCATATTATACCTCTTATGTACCCTAAGGTATAATTGCAAATGTTATCTAATGGTTCCAAATTTATAGGACTTGGATTAATCGTTTTTCCAAAGTTGTAGCTAATTTAAAGCATGGTTACACAGTTTGCTCGCCAGAAGTAACGCAAAAAACGTAACGTCATTTTCTGTAACATTTTTATAAAACAAAACTTTACAGTATATTTCTGAAATGTATTCTCATTAATATCATACAAATCTCATCTTACATTCTAGATCGATTATTAAACATTCAAAAATTTTTAAACATGTACGTATATTTAACATTCTTCAATTTTACCTCTGTTCAAATAGATTTTTCTCTTTATGTACATATAATATGTAAGCCACAATAAATACCACCAATCACACGCAAATAACGGAAACGCATTGTGGTTCTAATGGAAGCTCATTAGATCGTAGAAAAGGAGGGAAAGAATATGCCAGGAGCCTTTAGAAGGCCCAAGAAAGTAACGGAAAACGGCGAATGGCTATAACGAGAGAGCGTAAATCGACTATAGGCAGACACAATGCGAACTTAACGAGACAAATCTGACGACGCACCCTCGAGCCAAGAGTTCCGCTCTCCCTCCCAGCTTGATAAGCTGCATTATCGTTTTATCTCGCTACCATCAAGCCTTCAAAATTCAGTAAGCTAACAATCAAGTCCACTTTTTTTGTGTTTTACATGATAATATGTGCCTTCTATTAATTGGAAGCACGTGAAATACGGCGCTCGCGAAAAAGGAGAAAGAGAAAAAAAAATATATATATATCGATTATCCTGCAGAGAAAATACAACGAAGGGTTTAATTGCTATTTAACGTCGAAAGAGTTGGAAAAGTTCGGATAAAAGGAGTCGGAAAAATTTACATTTACTTACTCTTAATTAGAAAGATTCTGTTACAAAAGTAACAGGATCTCACTTTCTAATTAAGTCTCAAGAAGATCCGTTTTAACAACGATACTTTTATTTCATTTACTCGCATCTTAATTACAAAAATAGGAAAATACTTAAAGGCTGGCGAAGCGAGACGCACATATTAATGAAGGTTCTCGGTTTAATCATTTACCAAGGAAATCAATTTCAGTCTCATTTCTGTTCTTGTTTCGAGAATAGGGATTCCACTTTTGTTTTTATGTCGCTGCTCCATTTTTGCATTTCCGAATTTTATAAATCGATCTTAATGGCAGAGTTTGCGACGATATCGCAAAATTCTCGTTATTTTTACGGTTAATTAGACACGATTTTACGGCAACGCAAAAGCGAACGTTCGGTCTCGGCGAAAGCGACTTTGATTTTTCCGACTCGTTAGGCGATTCCCGGCACGAAGGACCTGCCCAAAAGGACGGTACGTTAAGGGCGGGTTATCGACGAGAGGTTGGGAGTCAGTCCCTTTGGTCCATCCAGATTCCTTTGTGTTCGATCAGAAGGGCGAATCGCGAACTATACCGATCGTTATTTATGCTGCAAGGCTTTGTAGCTTGTCAGAATACCATACATATTTCTCAATAATAAGGCGTGTTCAAGTAAAATTTACAAGTTACAAAGTTTACAATTCGCAATCTTCTCATTTTAGTGGCTTAACATTTTTCTATTTAATATTTCCTGATAATAAGGATGAAAATCGTTATTTTGATATTTCAAAAACAAAAAAAGAATAATATATGTTTCCTTACTATATAACATTTTATATATTTCGTATCAACAAGATCGGTCTGCTTTAACGTTACGATATGTTATCGGTGCAGCATGTCGCAAATCGCAAATTAGAGGTAGGTATACATATAAGGGAACGTATCCTTCCTTATCTCAATGTGCTTAATCTACTCTGAGAATCGCGTAACAATGAAGTTTCATAGCGTCTGGGTTGTCTCCAAGGATGTAACTATACGGGCCACTGAATGTATTTATACCTTGCAGATGTGTGTGTAACAACTGGAAAATATTTTACGTTATATTGAAACGAATAATGAGGTTAATATAAGATAAAAACAAAAGAACATATATTTGTACACATGTTAGATTAATATAATCTGTTGCGAATGAAAGCGAGATTAATTTTTCAACATTTTTGTTTGTTTGCTAACGCCGAAAAAACTTAAGAGAAAAGATATTCTTTTACATCGAGCATCAAGATATTGTCAATGTGATATCGCGATATTTAGCTGTGACCGATAATATTTTGCTGAGTCTCAAATCACAGCTTTCCGTTGCGAGCGATATATTTATGTCCCGCGGCGCAAATACTTATTGGCAACGAGTCGCGCATTCGATAATCGATAACAACCGCAAGCACTAAATTACCCAGCGGCAGCTTTCCGACTTCCGCTAACCTGAACTGAACTAGCTATCCAATCCGCTTTCGGAATAAAGAAAATCACAGAATAATTAATCGTGACAATTACCTGCGCCGTCCCAGCGGCGGGGCATCAGGTTCGCGACCTCGCTCATCTTTAACAAGCATATTACTCTAAATCGACACGATATCGCGATTCGGAATCGCGCAACGGCAGAAATAAAATTGGGACAGTCTGGTACCCCGCTGATATTTGCATATCAGTTCGACTGTTTTATTCGCATAAAGTTCTGTTTCTATGTAAAAAATTTTAACGATTTTGTTGTCAAATTGCTTCCTGATCTAAAAATATTTTTAAATTGCATATCGCTTTTATATATGTTTCCGTTCGACTAAAATCACTTTTTCAAAGCAATTTCGATTTATAGGGAATTTATTTGAAAGAATATTTCGTCGATTCAAATATTTCATGTATCATTCACGAAAAAATCCGTAAATTGAAAATAAAAAACAAAGATTCATTTAGTGCCCGGTGGAGCGTTCAATGATTAAAGATTTTCAAGTGTTTAAATCTGGAGTTAAAAAAAAATGGGGTTCAATAATAAAACGGATTTTCATGTTTTTCTTGTTTCTTAAGAGAACGCGATACAACAACTCGCGTCAATCACTGACATCAGCCTCCTTCTCCCTTTTACGCTGTCTTATTATGACGCCAGTTTTGACCCCGAAAAGTCCTGCGGGCAAACCGGTACCGCTTAGTCACCGGCGGCATTATCCTGTCACATCCGCGTCGTTTCCTGGCGGAGCGTGCTTCTTGACACGGCAGTACCAAGTTTTAATTAATCGGTCGAGTGCTGCCTCCCTCGATTTTGCTTTCTACCGTCCCCTTCCCCTCCCTCTCCATCCTTTTCAGGGAACGAAACGGCCGCCCCTAACGATCGATCTCGCGAGGACGAGGGAAACGGATCGGAAATTTCGCCCCGTTATCGCGTGCTTAGTTTGCCTCGTTCATATGCTCCCGAGGCGTTTCATTGGAGTCTCATTCGTTTTGCACCATCATGCGGCCAACGAGAATGACGTAATGGTATGGGGACGTTCCGCGATCGTAATGGTTGAAATAAATACCCTTCACATTGCATATTAATTCTTAATTAGCGATGTTATTACCATCCCCCTTTTTCTGTTAGCGAAAAAAATCCTAAAGGGTATGTCTGTATTCTTGTTGCTTTGGCTTCTTCAAAGTATATGCCTCTTTTTGGCCGCAGTTTTGCATGGAAATGACTAAAGCTTCGCTTCCTATCGAAAAACGACCGTCTGCTGAAAGTGAATGAAATCTCATATCTCATTATATGTATATGCACGCTCGGGAAGAGTTGCTTATCGTCGGCGAAAGTTAAATCGAATGTATCGACCAAGGGAGAGAAGTTTGTAAATAAGAAAACGAGACACCGGCGCTCTTGTCTTCCGTTAGCGCGCGTTTTTCTTCACGACGCGGAAGATAGATACGCCGATACGTCACGTACTTTTAGCTGACGATTTACATTCGCGAGTTTCGCGATACTTTTATCTGAGCGGAGGTGGCGGGGGGGAGGGGGTTAAAGAGAAAGGCGATAAAAATAGGCGCCAATTATTCTTCGAACGAAAAGCGAGATCGGCCCGGCGCGGCGTGGCGCGGCGCTCTCTTTGTTTCGTTCGCCCGGAAATGACGTCTCGATTCTCGCCAGAGCGATAAATTTCCAGCGGAAATAACTTTTGGCTGGGTAGATGGAGGCGAGGGAGTACACGGTAAAGGAGGACAGGAAGGGGGCGGAAGGGTAAGCGAGACCCTCCTCGAAACAACCGCGTTTCGTCCTCGTTTGGAAAAAAAAAAGGTAGATCGAAAGATTCGAGAGATCCGTTTACGTCGATTCGATAAATTACGGCTATGTATTTGTAAAATAAATCATCTTCGATTCGTCCTCTCCCGGGCGGATTCAAGAACATTTCTTCTCGACAACGAAACGTCGTCTCACACCGAAATACGTTAAGCGGATTATCTTGATCTTGCGTAGAGAAATAAACTGATATTTAAGGTGTGACGCAGAAATGGCTGTTAGGAGTAAAAATGGTCCGTCAATTCCGCGCAGCGTATTCGCATCGTCCGATGCTATTTTACAAATAAAACGCGCCGCGCAGTAGTTCGGAAATAATATTCTCCGTCGCCGTCAGTGGCGTTTTATCGAAACGAAACGCACGTGTATATCTTCGTGAGTAAACACGGATGACAACTGGTGTAATTAAACCTGAGTGCGCGGCAGAACGTCGATCGTTACCGGCTTGATTATTATTGGCCGGGCAACATTTCAACCTGATTCCGTCCGAATACGTAGCCGCCGACATAATTTTGTGTCGCGAATATTAAACCGTTAGGTATAAATCCCGGGGTGCGGTCTCGCCTCGCCCTCGTGAAATATCCCGCAAAATTCATCGAACTAATCGAAATACCTGCGTCACCGTGTATCTCGTCAGAAACTGGAATAAACAGAAGGCTGCGGCGAGCGAAAGCAGGGGACGAACGTTACGAGTTAATAACTAAACTTGCCGTTGACGATTAATATGTGTTCCGGTAAACGTAGAGGAGAGAGAGAGAGAGAGAGAGAGAGAGGAAAGTATTTTTTTTATTTTTATTTTAAAACTGAGAATAAATAAAATGCAAGCGCGCAACGGTACGTCGTTAAAAATGTACGAGATTGGAAACATGCGGCAATAATCTTGAATTCGCGGAATTTTTTTTGTTTTTACATTTTAAGAATTAAAATTCACTATAAAAATCGCTGCAAAATATAAAAATAAGAAAATTGTTAAAAAGGTCCGTTCAGAGCGGCTCTACTTGAGATTTTCAGACTGAATTAGGCATTAATATTATTGGATTTAAGAGAGGCACTATTATAAATGCTATACGAGTTGATGAAAAGGAGCATACCGTTTTTCATTAATCTCGCTTTTATTAAATTTCCGCGAGTGTGCGGAAATAAACGCGCGAGAAAGAGAGAGAGAGGCCGCCCCTTTTGGAAGATAAAATTATTTCCATAATACGTTGCGTGTTTCTCGAACGCGGCTGCAATAATAAGCCAACTTGGTCAATTCATGTTTTTCATGATGTGATTTTATTAATTGCGTCGAGTGAGTGTTCTTTCATTAATTAATATAGCCCGATTTAATATTATGATTTAAAATTTCCCATTCCATCGGATTCCGCCACACGCCGCAACGGTTGTCAATTCATCATTTATTATTCCAGCTACACTGTATTGATTCGACTTAATTAATTTAGCTGCGAAATAACCGCTCGTTGCACACAACTGCGCAATAAAGTATATAGATATCAATTAGTGGACTGGCATGGTGTGCAATCAGGAAGACACTCAAATGAAAACGATGTTTCCTTTTTGTTGCGTCACTTGGTTCTCTCTTTCGTTCTCTCTCTCTCTCTCTCTCTCTCTCTCTCTCTCTCTCTCTCTCTCTCTCTCTTCTCCCCTCCCCCTTTCTCTCTTTTCCGGAGAATAAACGCGTGCGGCTTCTTTCGCTTAATCTGGATGTACTTATACGATTTAAAATGATCAAAGTACCGCTGTAAGAAACAACGTTGCCTCGCAATAAAAGTTTCATGAAGCCGAACAAACCGGAGAAAATCTGAAGTGCCAGCCGGGAGGAAAAACAAGGAAGCGAAGGAAACAGAACGGACATAATAGAGAAATAAAGAGAACCGTCCGGCGAGGATCGGTGCTCTCTGTATTATAAAACACTAGGATGGTATATACCGGCGATGGCGGCGATACGCGGCGGAATTACGAAACAGCCGCAAAAGAATCGAGGAGATGAAAGAAATAAAAGGGATTCATTTTGAGTCTCGCGAACGACACGCGCCGGATTTATCACCTGAGATTTTAAGTAACCGACCGCCGCGTCTTCTCTCTCTCTCTCTCTCTCTCTCTCTCTCTCTCTCTCTCTTTCTCTCGAGTTAATTATCGCCATTCCGAGGCAGTTTCTGAATTAGCTTCCGATTATTCCGGCTGCTCCTCACTAATTGTAAGCGCAACTTCACCAGCGAACCGAGAAGAATCGTTCTCGAGCGGAACAGTCGCGCTAGATCATGAACTTACCGAAACTTTCGGTGAAGAAGGAGTGTATCGGAGAACTCGGAGAGAGTGCGGCAAGTTGCGGTTATAGTTTCGAGCGGAACGGGGTTCATTAAAACTGGACAAAGAGATGGAGAGGAAAATAAACACGAGATTCGTGCAATCCATTAATCTGTGACAAGTTGAAGATTCGAAATTCGTTAGCCTAAATATAAATATAAATTAAATGTTAGCTCAGACATATATATATCTGAACTAATATTTTATTTATTACGATATATACTTATTATTACGATATATTTTATTTACAAAATGTATTATCCAAACCGAATAAGATATCATTTTTGTGTATATCATTTTGAAGTAAATTTATACTTTTGTTAGTGAAAAAATATTGAGGAATATCTTCAATTGTTGCGATTTCTCAATTTTCATATTTTATTACGTATTTTTAAAATTAAACTTTAAATTACAAACCAGAAAAAGAAATTTATATTTTATTTATAAATAAAATATTTTTCTGTTTGAAATTTTTTTCAAAGAAAAATGAAACAAAAATTTTAGTTATGTCTTTCATATTATTGTTTATTACTAATTTGATTTTGTTATAAGAATTTTACTCTAAAATTTTTCTTCCTTTTTGTCTAATGGTATTTTTTATGACGAAGATACCAAATAAATCCTTTTATTAAAACTTTTAAAACAAAATTTCAACTAAACTTGTTTAAATAAATCGTGGACAAAATTGCTGTTATTGTTAGTAAGTAGAACTTTTATTTGCAAGTAGGTATTCTATAGATAATAATAATTTTCTAAAAACTTTAAAAATCCTCAGTTATTTTCAGTAGAAATCCATATAATAAAAAATTTACTCTTTTATTTTATTTCTCTCTCTTTCTTTCTGATTGTGATATTATTCTTTTGAACGGTGCTACGTCTTCAGCTGAAAGATCGGCCATTACCATATTAAAATTATCAATAATTGCGCGATGACGATACTCCAAAAAGAAAATCCTAGAGGAAAAGATCGCAGAGGAGAGACTCCGCGACTCGCACCGTTAACTCGCCGCCGAGTGAAGTTCACCAAGGAGAGGAAGCTCGGGCGGGAAGGACGTTAGCAAAGGAAGAGACTAGCGGGAGTCAGGTGACCCGTGTCAAGTTCAAAGACGCTAATGTTAACCCCGCCACCGACGTTTATTCCGCGTTCGTGAAAGGCCGCTGCTACCGCCAGAAAGAGAGAGGCCGCCGTGGAACGAGGTTCCCCTTGATCGAACTATACCGTGAAAACGCCAGGCTCCTGCGACGCAGAAATTATTTCTTCGCGACTTCAATCCCGGTTTCCGACTGATAGACGCGACGATCTTAACGCGTTCGTTTTTACGCTTTTCGGGAGGATTTTTTCAACGAGGATGAGAGAGAGAGAGAGAGAGAGAGAGAGAGAGGAAAAAAGAAAATTTTATGATCTGGTTTTTTTTCGGAGGAGAGCATACACCATACACGGTTCTTTTTCCTCCTGTTGTACGGAGGACGAAGAGAGGATGAATCGAAACGTCCCCCGGCCGCTCATACATATATCTGTCCGCATTTGACGACCGTCGATGTGCGCGCTTTTCCATAATCGCGTTTTCCATTATCCACTCCTCTGTCGGATACCTTTTTTATAGCTGGCACCTCGGAACCCGCGCCAGCACGAAATGCGCCGACTTCTGCATTAACGAATGCATTAAGGATTATCGGCACGACACAATAATCGCGTTAGCCCATCTGTATTTATACGTGACGGCGTGTTCGTTGCACCCGCATCGCGGGCGTGCGTATATTTTCGCAGATTTGATTTTCTACTTCTATAACGGGCAATACCCCGCGGGAGCGGTGGCGGAACGGTGGAGTTTAATGAGATTAAGCGTGAAAAACGAGCGTCCATTGTATAATGCATATCGCGGCAGTATTCGCCAGCGCGGTCTCTCTGCCCTCCCCCCTTTCTCTCTCTCTCTCTCTCTCTTTCCGTTTCCTCAATTCGCAATTTAATATCTCACGAAAGTGAGAGACGACTGTCACCCTTCTCCTTCTCATTCTCTCCCTCCGCCGTCTTTTTGTGCCGTTCCTTCCTTTTTTTTTCTGCGCGAAAAGCAAACCGACGCCCTCGGGAGACGTCTGCCGGCGCACGAGTTCCTTTTTTCACGACTAACCCCTCAATGTCGACCAATGTCGCGACTGAGAACTTTTCTGATGAACTTACGTCATC
The DNA here is from genome assembly GCF_048541705.1 of Temnothorax americanus. Taxonomy (NCBI): domain Eukaryota; kingdom Metazoa; phylum Arthropoda; class Insecta; order Hymenoptera; family Formicidae; genus Temnothorax; species Temnothorax americanus. The sequence goes on along the minus strand of NW_027509421.1, from coordinate 2,305,605 downwards.
TCGCTTGGAGCGCGATGAATGAATATAACTTTCTACGTAAAATTTCTGTCCTATAAGATTATCATTAACGACATCGGCATTGCCGAGTCTTGCCGCATTAGACTACCAAAGCTAATTTGAATTTTAACTTCATAGAATGCAAGACTTGAATATTACTCACATTGTATGTCGGCTTGACCATTATTGCTGTCCTAATTGTTTATTTAAAAAAGTAAACTCCAAACTGATTAAATAAATACGAAGTATCATTTCGGCCTATTTCGGAATTATCATTAAATTATAATTTGGACGTCTCTTCATAATATAATAATACAGCTTTCATTAATTAAATTAATAGCGTGCGACTTGAATAATAAAATAATAAGTATAATTTTTTAAATAAAAGCCAAATTTTAGAACAAGCACACCGTTAGTAGAAATTTGTTTGAAAGCCCATGGTTCTTTGCAGATAACAAATCTGTTCGTTTCACATAACTTTGCTGCGGTTACGGCGTTAGCGGGTCGCTCAAACTTCGTATAGAGAAACAATGGGCTCTGAAACAACTGTGGCGATACGAGCTCGCCTGCCTCCGAAAAAAATATATGGCAAAAAAAGAGGAACGAAACAAAAAAGGAAAACGGATGTCGCCGTGTCGACGAAAGTCAGAACGACAAATAATTCGTCGGAACGATCAAGCGCGGCGCCCGATAGAAATTCAATTCCCCAAGGGCGGCAACGCGTAAAAATGGCGCGTCCAACGAGATGGAATTTTTGGCACGCGTTTTTTTTTTCATACTTCATTGTGCCCGGTGTGTGTCCTGTCTCTCTCTTTTTCCGGGCCCCTCTATGTCCGACTTTGCAGCGCGTTTTTCTCTCAGGCCCGGTTAGATCGGTTCGTTATGCCGCTACAGAAGTTTTCCGTTCCCCATTGAGTTTTCCAGCCTAGGGACCGGTGTCCTTTCTACAGCGTGGAAAAAAAAAGCGCGTCGCAGGCAAATTAATTCGCGTGTTTGCGTCCTCGAGGATCTGGCTCCAAAGGCCCACGGCCTTTGTTTCAATAATTCTATCAATTTTTACTCTTTTCGGCAATCTCCCGTCGTCGTCGCTCGATCCGTTCGCCCCGGCATTTTCATATTTGACTCGATTATTTTATGTCGCCCGACGCACACTGCAGCCCGCTATTAAATTTCGATTGGGATTTGCTTAATAGTTTTATCGTCCTCCTCCTAGCTCGTACTCTTCCCAGTTTCGCCTCTTTCTCTCTCTCATTTACCTTTTATATTTCCCCTATACGTCCGACGAATACGGCAAAAATTATACGAATTTTTGCCTCGCAGTTTCGCGATTGAGAACGAAGATGGATGTTTGCTGATAAATTTACCTCTCTGACCGATATTTTCCAGAAGAATGTTACTGAAGCTTCACAAAGAAAGATAACTTTTTACGAAACAATGGATAACTTTATAAAGAGAGCTCATCTATTAAAAAATTTCGCGAATTTTTTCAACGCGACAAGATAATAAACTTACTTAGCGGCGCGAGAAATTAATGTGCTTTCTTTAACAGATAAAATTGTTTATTTTTCCGTTCTTCGTAATTATATCTCGTAGGAAATTCTCTACTCTAATTATCGAATCTAAAATGTGACAACAGTCATCGATAAAAAAATTCTCCTTTCTTAAATAATAATACCTTGATAATTGTGGTGCACATGTAACTTTTTAGACAATACATTATTTTCAACAAGTGAAATGGCGCAGTGGTCAAAGTTATAGGCCTTTTTAACGACTACGCGAGCTGAAACGTTATAAGCGTGCAAGGATCGTAACTATTAGAGAGAAGGCTTCAAAAGCGAAACGTGGTCTATATCGCCGCGAACGGGGATGCGATCCTTCCTCTGAAAAGTTTTAATGGACGCTTTACTGTTCGCCGAAAGTACTTTAATTTTATCGGCAATACCAATTATGCATTCCGAGCATATGAATTACGCGTACTCGGAACGTGAGCGTGTAATATATATTACTTGAACTTTCTACCGCAATAACGATGCTTTATGCACCGCTTTTCGTATCATGTTTCGTTATACAAATATTCGTGAAAAAATTGTATATGAAGTAATTAAGGTTTTCCACGGTACAAATCACGATTGTTACTTTACCGGCAATTTTGAAAACAACCTTTTGCAGCGAAGATCAGATAAAAATATCAGTAATTCTCCGTCTCTTATGTTCCATAATTTTTTTTCAAAATTTTTTTATTAAACGATAGAAACATTACTTTAAAATTGTAAATTAATTGTATCTAAATAAACTTATAAATTGAATCGCGTTTCCGCTTTTGAATATCAAGTTAAGAGTTTCTAATTTTTACCGTAATTTAATTGGACAATAAACGAATCTCTTTTTTCTTAAGACAAGTCTAACATATAGATATTAATAAAAAATAAAATAAAATAAAATAAAATAAAAATTAAAAATAATTCGGCGAAGTCCAAAATCAAATTCCGAATTCTATTAAACAGAAGATAAAATATTTTTTTCGACTTTAATTTATTTTAATTTTAAAATTATATTGTCAATCAAGATGATAAACTCCATGTTTCATTATTAATTTCTTGTCTTGCAATAATCTTTCTTTCCCGTGATTATCTTTAAATAAAAATTTTCGTCTTTTCTTATTCCTTCACGAAAATTTTCTCTAGCAAGCCTCTACAATTCGTAGGCTTTAGGCACCACCGGTGCTCGATAAGAGAACCCGGACTCGTAGAGCTTTCCGGTCAACATTATGTATGCATCTTATGTGCGGGGGTACGTGCGGCACAAGGCACAAGTACGTGTAATCGATGACCACCTTTATCGCGCTGCGCGATGTGATTGCGATAGTCCGCTTCGTCGATCGTGCTGAGGATTCGTAAAATCGTCGTTAATGCACTGCAGCCCTTTCCCTCCCGCAGTCATTTGACTATGACGATGCAGCCGGGGAGATGGTCCCGGCATAAACGACATTTCGGAGTGGGGGGGGGAGGATGGGCGCGACGTGAGGGTAGGAGAGGCACACGGGGGTAGAGGACGTTTTTAGCTGAGTTAGTATATTCGGTAGCTTATGTAATCAATATACGAGGGTGAGAACGAAGAAGAGAGGTGAAGGAGAGGAATAAGAAGAGGAGGTTAGGGGCGGGAGAACGCGTCGGCGGAAGCGCGAGTACGACGATAGGAGGGTGCGAACGAAATAGAGGGAAGTTTATTCCGGCAGAAATACGCGAGGGAATGAGGTAAGGCCAGGATGGAAAAGATGGAAGGATCGTGTGCTTTGTGCCGTTTAAGGGGATGAAAAGTATTGAGTGTTTTAGAGGCTAACCGATATCGCGCGTTGTAAAGGCGGGCGAGAGTCGTTAATTGGCGAGTAGTAATTGGAAATAGATTTCTGCGATAACGGCGAAAATGGTTGATGTCGTTATTATCGCTCTGAAATATTAATAGTCTTTAATAGACTCGTGTTCCGTTTCATCGAGAGTGTGATGCAAGATGTTTCCGTGACGCTGAGATGTGCTTTCAGAAATTATTATATATTCTTTTTCCGCCGAACGAACATTTCATGTTATCGACAGTCCTCCGCCGCCTTAATCTCTCGTATAAGTAGGGTATCTAAATTTTTTCATCTCACTGGATCACGTTCGGTGAATGTCGTACCTATAAAAAAAATTCCAAGTTTCATTATTTACTATACGGTGCGCTCGATCCAACGTACTCGGGCGCAATGGATATCCTCGCGCGAACTTTCGTAAAGCCATAAACATCGTCGCCGCTGCTAAAGGCGGCCCGCCTAAAAATTATACGCTTTCTTGGACACGCGGTCGTTACCGTTCCCAGTTTTCCTGAATTATCGATTCCCTAAAATCGCGGTGCCGCAGCGCGGTTCACACACAAACGATCGGTACGAAAATCTCGCTATCAAGACGCCGCGCCGCCGCGCCGCGCCGGAACGCTTGGGATATCCTCCTCTCGGTGTCTCTCACCGGATTCCCTGCACTTTCAAAAGAACCCTCGGTGGGCATGGCACGGACGAGGATCGGTCTCTCTCTCTTAAGCTCCCTTTCGAGCTCAAGTTGGACGAGATCCACGGGAGAAAAAAAGGGTTGGAAGCCTTGGCCGGCTCGGGATGGACCTTCCGCTGACGTCGCCGGCAATCCCTGCGTTCGTCCACCCGAGGAGAGCTCGGCAGCAGTTGCACATCTTGCAGTTTCGGTTTTTGCAGTCCGTTTCGCTCACACACACTGAGAGACGCGCGTCGTTCGGCTTCGTTGCCCCCATCCCTATAATACACACTTCGCTTCTTCCCACCACCTCCACCCTCTCAGCTTTTCTTTTTCTTCAGCTGCCTCCTTCTTCCTTCGTCGCTTTTTTTTCTTCTCCTCCTTCTTTCTTCGTCCCTTTCTCCTTGGCTTTCCGCCTCCGGCAAGCTTTTTCGCCCACCAAACCATGGATACTACCCCCCGCCCGTCCGAGCTCATGTCTCTGGTCTGCGTCTCTGTTTCTTGTGTATCGCTTCCCGTTCTTCGTTAAGGTTTCCGACACTTTAATACGTTGCGTCGTTTTGTTCCCCTTCTTGCATCGCGACTGCTGTTTTGTTCGCTCACGATGTAACTATTTGTATTTGTCGTCCCGCGACAATGTGTTGCAATGCGACTTCTTAGTTATAATTCTTAATGCAAGAATAAAAGCGCGTTTATCGCTAAAAGAGAGTCGAGAATATGAGCATAATAATTGAATAATTATACTCTTAGGCTCATATTCTCGACTCTCTTTTAGCGATAAACGCGCTTTTATTTCTAAAATGCTATAGTATATGTAACATTTCACAAATAAATGCGCTTTTATCGATAAAAGAGAGTTATATGAGAGTTATATGAGAGTGTGGATGCATATACATGTATTATTATATTAAATTATATATCGGTAATATATATATATACATATATATTATTATTATATATTGGTTTTATAAGTATATAAGTAATATTGAGAAAAAAGTTTATTCTCAAATTTCTCTGATTTTTCGGATTGTTTTTGAAAACTTTTTAGATAAATACTATTGGGAAAAAAGTATGTATATTTTGAGAGCCATCGTTCATTCTTTCGTTGGACCTCTTTCGATACTCCGAGAAGCTTGGCATTCAGATCCCTGCCGATCTTAAGACACTTTACGACCGTCTGCAGGAGGAGGCACAGAATGAAAGAGGATCTCACTTCGAGTTAATGAAGAATCTTTCGACGTGTATAAAGACGGTATATACCAATGCGCGCGCGCGCGACGACGCGCCTTTAGAAGGTACTTAAGTATTTGCTAATTGAAAGGAGCTTTTGTCGTATGCTTTTTCAGTGCGATACAAAATGGATTCTTTGCATTTTATAAATTAAGGATGCAAAATTGCTTGCAAAATAAAACGCGCACTTTGGTGTTTACATGTAAATATTTCTTATCTCAAATAATACGAATACATTTTGAAACTGTTAATTAAAATGAAATTACGTTAATATTTGATTATAGCGCAAACTCTTCCTGCGCGTTTTATGTTCTTCAAATGTTCATATTTGAAAACGTTATTGATTCTATTTACTGCATTCTCTGTAGCTTATCTCCCTTATATAAATATCTCAAAATCGCATACTTTGCAATTATTCCCTTGTATTTTTCCGATACAGAGATATCATAAAAAACGTCATTTCCTGCTTTCGATCTTTCAAATGTTGACGTTACATTTAGAAACGATAAATCACAAGTTTAGAAAATTCATACTCGTAAAATTAGCGTGATTTTTCGAGCATTTGTTGAAACTCGGTTCTTGTAATTGATACTAAACAGACGGCATTAATGACTCCATCAGAAACGTAACCTGCGAAATTCGCGGCAAGCGGCAACCCCATTCTATCGGATCGTACGAAACTCAGACTGTCGTACCGGGTTCCGGAAAATCAAGCAGCCGATTAAGCCCTTGTCAGTATACTCCTCGAGTATATCGGATCTTGTCGCGTTCGGACGTGTGATAGATTTTCAGGTCGCGTACGTCCACGAGATGTGCTCCTGGGCTCCTGGCAGACAGGTCGCAGGTGGCTCGCCCCGGTTCTATCGACGCGCGCGCGCCAGCCGACCGTGTCCATGGGCCGTCTGAGAATTGGCAATTTGCTTGCAAATTTCGCGCGACGTATATACCCGTCGTCGCCCGCGGGTCCCGCATCCTCCACCGCATCCAGGAGATTCTTCGGATTTCACGGAACGTAGGCGAAGTAGCCCCTGGACGACGCGAGCAAACCTTCCTCACGCGAGAAAGTATTCGGGATGCATTTCTCAGCGATTCGCATTTCCACGTGGTTATTAACGTATAATATAAGAAACATTCCATGATTTTTAGGTTTTTACTCCTGTAAAGTTAACAATGATGTTAACATCTCATTTTTAGAATATCAATATGATTGATAAAATTCCAAACTTGTCGCAAAGTTTTAAAGCTCATTGTCTCAGAAAAATGTTCTGATTAAATTTAAAATATAAATACAAGATATGACAATATATTTTTCGTTACATGGAAATAGATAAAAATTTTTGTATTTCAAGTAGGATTTGAATGTGCTATTTTTCAAAATTTTCATACGAGTTATGTAAAAAAAATTGACTTTTACGTCCATAATCGCATACATACATGTTCCCGCTCGCAATCGCGTTCAAAAGATTACTATATGATGGCGCGCTAATTCGTAATTACGTTCGAGAAAAAAGAAACAAGCGGAGAAAGCGCGTCTACGTTTTTCTCTTCCGAAGCAACACAACTCATTTGCGTATTCCTTCGGCAAACGTAACAAACTTACGTTTTTCATTCTCACTCGGCGTATATGCCATCGGAATCTGCCTTGCAAATTACGCGGCGTTGTTAACCGCTCGCGGACATATCCTTATTTTCCTTGAGAAAATTCTTGTTACGACCGGGCGCTTACCGAGGATCCTTCGCAACAAAATTATGTTTCTCATTTCTACTTCCTGCATTTGATTCGAGTTTCACTTGCAAATATCGCGCGATGCCGTTCTTCCCTAGCGACGTTATTTTTCTCCCTAACTCCGTTTCCCATCGCGTTGTGTCGCGGCGGGGTGACAAGGATTTTCCGCGTCGAAATTACATCTCGTTCGCCGCTGTATCTCGAATGCTGCGAGTTATTCCGCAACAGTCATTTAAACGTCTCGTACAATATCGCAAAATATTCTTCCTCCTTCGACGCACATAACGCATTACCTGCTTATTTCCCGAGTACGAAAGAAAGTATGACTGATATACATTCCTTGTTGTTCGTTCCAGAGGTTCAAAATTCGCGATGAAAGTTTTGGACTCCAGAACACCGGACGCGCGCGGTGTGAACACTTGTCGTATTTTATCTCACTTAGACGGTAAAAAATCGATTAAGTAAAATTTTCAAGCAGCCCCGACGTAGCGAAGTACAGCGGATATAGGACTATATAGGACTTAAGCAAACGGTAACGGACGCCGGTAACGGGGATTATCCGCCTTAGGTTTCTCGACCGCGCGAGTGTATATGGTTTCGATTATCTCTCTACGTGCTCTTATCACGAGGCAATTTGCCGGAATTTCCTAAAGACACGAGACACGCGCCGAGAACTGAATACACGTCAGCCGTCGGGCAGCCGTGTCTCGTTATTTCATCGCGAGCCGGAGCAGCGAGGGGAAAACGTTTTTCCATCGTCAGGACCGGCTGGTTTCCTTCGTGTCGCGACTCGCATTCGCGCTCGCGAAAGTGTACGCACGTACTACTGTGCATAAGTGCCTTTCCCCCAGCCCTTTTCGCAAAATTGACACCGAAACGCGAGATACTCCGCTTTAGATCTGGCCAGCGGTTACAACACGACAATTGTTTTCCTTTAATTTAGCCGGAGTACGCCGTTATGATTAGCTACGTCGGTCACGTGTCTCGCGTCCGATCGAGAAGTCAGACACGAGGAGGCGCGCGCGGTCCTCTTCGTCATATCCGCTCCCGACGCCGACATTGCTTCATAGTCTAGAGGCCGTGCTTCGTTCCCAAGTTTCCTCAAATTAACTCGCCTCTCACCTTCGCTCTCGAGAAGTCGGCAGAGAGAGAGGGAGAGAGGGAGAGAGAGAGAATCGAGAGTCGTAATCTGAGGAGACGATTATCAATCGAGGGACACGGCCGAGAGCGAGAGAGAGAGAGAGAGAGAGAGAGAGAGAGAGAGAGAGAGAGAGAGAGAGAGAGAGAGAGAGAGAGAGAGAGAGAGAGAGAGAGAGAGAGAGAGAGAGAGAGAGAGAGAGAGTTTATCATCTTCTGTCGCATGACCATCGTAAGTGATTAGAAATCCGTGATAAATCTCCCCTTGCTGCGATAAGCCAAATCCTGCTATCTGACGAAACAAATTTTAGCTCGTGTATTTTCGGTGTATACATCTTGCTATTCCTTTTTCGTGATCATAATATAAAATATTTCATTTTTTCCCACCTTCTTATTTTAACTGTGAAAATTTACGTATTTTTAATATCTCTACTCTTCTCATTTCTAACACAGCAGCATATTCCATTAAGATATTCTGTTATATATATATATAGCAATATTTTTAGTAAATGTCGGTATTTTTGAATTATGTCTATACCTGGACCCCAAAAAATTCAATTTTCTCAAATATTCAACTCATATCCATCTACGCTATTCACAATTAGAATTAAATAGCTAGACTTGAACGTTAGTGCTCCTATATTCGTCTTATTGGTACATCGCGTCATTTCCAGTTAACGATCGCCAAAGGCATTTCTGTCTGACATTGCCGTCCGTTTCTACTTGGATACGCATCTCGACAGTAGTCGCGGTATGATTAAATCAGACTGGCCGTTTCCACAACGGTATCGGAATTACGACACGAATGAAAAGAAAATGCGATTCTATATGTCAGAGATTTAAGAGATGCGAGTTAAACATAGATGATACAAGCAACGTGGTATAAATGTCAAAATTAGCATGCAAATCAGCATTACAGTTACATTTCAGACATTGAATTTTGATTGACACAGAAAATGCAAAGAGAAAAATGAAACCTGTCAGTCTATCTTTGCGCGTTATACATATGACAGAGTATCTCAGAAATTATTTATTTTTTCATTTATAAATTCCTGATGAAGTCGGAATTAAACTTTTTTAACAAATGAAACTTTAACATTTGAGAGTAGACTGTAGGATTTTTATTTTCCGTCATGTAATTCCAAGTAACTTATGTTAGTGTGTATAACTTCAAATTTTAATAAGTAAATCAAAATTTAAATAAAAATTTAAAATTAATTGTCAGTCTATATAAGATTCCCCACAGATTTTTTTTGTAATTTATACATGAAGATTTATTAAATTAATTTATTAACGGCATTCTCCAATATTTGTATTAAACGAACGATATATTATAAGTATATAAATGTGTGAAAACTTTTGATTCTTAAATAGAAATTATGTAATATATATATGATCGCGTAGTATCGTACAGTAAGTAACTTGATGAAACAAAATATCGCGTAGATTCGCAAGATTGAATGGTTTTCAGTTGCGCAGTTAATATTTACGGCGAGTATTATACGGCTTGCACATGCGAGAAGTACGCCTTGAGCGCTCGCGTGCATCTCGGTAAAGCAAATGAGTATGTTAATTATCTATTGTATCCTATTACGGCATTTTGTATTCTGTAATCCCAATGTAGCATGCGCGTTTCTATCTTGCCACAGTAGGAGCAAAGGACGAAAATAAAGCGCGCGGAAGATAATTCAATGAATATATTAAAGGGAGGAGGTAAAATCGATTTAAAAACAGTGCGCGGTTCATAGAGGAGCGTTTTCTGGAACGGAAATTTCCGCATTAAAAAAAAAAACGAGTTCGTTGCACGTGACGTTTCTATATCTCGCGTGTGTATCCGGGAATTAAATCGGTACGGGTATATAAGTTCAATAAGTGCTTTTAAACGTTCCACGGCTTCCGAGATTCTATGTCGCGAGATCAGACGATTACAAACGTATAACGAAATAAAGTCATTATCTGAAATGCGACCGAGAAAATGTCATCGTCGAAGAAGTCTTCCGTAGATCCTCGTGAGATAAATACAAATATGCGGACGCAGGGCCGCTGCTGATAGCGAGCGCGAGTGGAAGAACAGTTTATTGCGGAGTGATTTAACAGCGGCATTAAATTTGCGCCGCGGTTGCGCGCTCGCGCGCGCGCGCGGGCGCGATGGAAGTTATAATTAAATTCGAAGCGCGACCCGGAGCACAGTGTCGCGGCGAATGATGACGAGAAGGACAATTTCCGCGATGATGATTTTGTATTAAAATGATCACGTGTCGCCGTACCGCATTATTTAATTATTTAACCGCCAATTTGCTAATGCGCGCGCCGCTCATGCGCGCGCGCCAGTGCGAAAACTCCGGCGAGTATAATTTTAGATATTACATGATTATGGAATTCGCCATAATGACTGGACGTACTGGCCGAACGGACGCGGCCGGGTTATCGCGGGGAAATCGCTTCTAATTATCGACTATCAGTATTTATAATTAACGAACCCGTGGCGACTATCAAATTCGACGTGCTTCCTGTTATTACTTGCCCGAGAACTTTGCGCGCGCTGATCATTAATAATCATAGTAGCGATTATCAAACACATTCAATGTTAGTTTACGAGCCTAAACTCGCGCAGGAAATAACCGTATCGATCGTAACGAAAATTGCCCAATTTGCTCAAAACAATTGAAATTGGTGCCGATTAGCTCTGCCGATGCTTCGCGAGTTACTTCCATTTACGAAGACGCAAATCTCTCTGGACCACTTGCGGCAATAATGCCCAATTAATAATAACTTAATAAGTTAATATACAAATATAAAATAGACTGTAAAATAACAAGCTTCAATATATATATATATATATATATATATATATATATATAAAAGAAGCTTCTTTTCTTTCTCCAATAAGGTTGACTTTGGTGGCTCTGCATCAACTTTTAAACGAAATCTTTCTCATCTACTCTCGTAATTTAAGACGCTAAAGGGTTTATTACCCGTTAATAAAGTTTATTTATTTATTTATTTATTCTTTGGTTTTTTACGACAGATTACAGTTTCGTTCATCTCTCGCGCATATTTTATTACAATCTGTAGGACAATAGATTGTAATAAAACAACAAAGTTTATACAAGAAAAATTAAAATACTCGATATACATTTTGCAAACAGCTTTACGCGAGATCATATTATTAAACGCAGCGTTAAAGATGCAATCTTTTTAGACAAGCTTACGTGGATGAATCGTCCGAAGTTTTACAAAGGTCGAAGGTCAACTTGTCCTTCCTAACCGTATATTCTCCGTCGTTCTCGTCATCGACGTCGACGAGTTTCTCGAATAAAATGCCTCGCCGGATGAAAAGAGCCATCGTCTGCCATAAGAATGAAGGGGCTGACGTAAAAGTTGGGACGGCGGGGGAGCGAGGATGAGGGGGGTTGCGAGAACGGGAACGACCGCCCGTTACAAGCGGAACGTAAGTGACAAGTTGAGGGATTGCTGCGCCTACGTGGGCGCATTGTGTGCAATCGCCATTCGCGAACGTGCCCCGGCCGTTCCTTATTCCTCGAAGATTTCCAACGCCCGTGAATGCGCGGAAATATTGCCGATCGCATTATTCCTAACGTTAACTCGCGCCACGTTCGCGCTATTGAAAACGTCGCGCGAAACCCGAGACTTGGATTGAAGAACGGAGGGCGGAGAGTGAGAAAGAGAGAGAAGAGAAAGAGAAAAGAAAAAAAGAGGAGAAAACAAAAAACGTTTCAACTTTCATCAGCGCATGCGAGTTTCTTACGATATGACCGCGATATACGGCCGCGGCGCGAGTAGCGTGTTGGACGATTAACGATCGGAAAACAAAAACATTCCCTTTTCTCTCTCTCTCTCTCTCTCTCTCTCTCTCTCTCTCTCTCTCTCTCTTTCTCTCTCTGTAACAGCGGAGAGAAAGCTCGCGTACTCGAGCGTGTCGTACCATAGAAAGATCCATAGTACGAGATCCGAGCAATTTACAACGCGCATCAAAACTCGGAAACAAAGTTCGCGCCGCCGCCAACGTTCGTCGAAAACCGTGTCGGTGCACTGGCGAACTTCCAAATCTCACCAGTTCTACTATAGTTGACTATCGCTCGATGTCCCTCGCGGAATTCATGCTTGTTTGATTACTTTCAAAGTTTATTTTTCGGAATTGCGCAATGCGCGCGAATTCCCCGGAGAAGGAATTCTAATCGATCCGATTACGGGAAATCGAATTTTCTCGCGGAAAATTGGCGCGTTAATATACGACCGTGATATTTTTAGTTGCTCTGCCGTTCTGTCACTGAAATTTTTTTCTGTCATTAGATATTATTTAATACCTCTTGCTGAAGTATTCGTAAAAAGGAAGACGTCAATTCATTAAAGCTGTTCGTGTAATAGAACGTTCTATGATAGAAAAAGTTCTATGTGTAACAGCAGATTATCATAGTTCTTATATTTTTATATGCGGTAAAAATGGTCGATTTTTTATTTACATTCTTGAAACTTGATGCGGCTATTGACAGCGGATGCATTTATATAAAGATTTATGGAATTCAAATCCCCTTTTCATTTTGTATCTAAAAAGTGATTTATTAACTTCACCTCCGGTAAACTTTGCATAACGGGAACGGCTCTATTTAAAATCCCATGTAATCATTTATATATGCGACGTCATATCGTTGTTGTCGCCGGATTCTCGAGTCGCATGTGCTTCGCTGAATTGGAACCAGTCTGGCAATTAGCAGGGCATGTTCGCCGATTGGCGCATATCTTACCACCGTCACATAAGTGTGGGCGTTACCGCGGTGTGTACCGGCTACGGAGTGATGCACCCCACCCCCCTTGATTGGAAACGATCCAAAATCACCAATTACGAGGCGAGTCGGTTGCATCCGTAATGCGAGGCGTACATATACACATATATACACCGGGCGTCGTCGACGGAGGCACGCTAAAATTCGATGTAACACGCTCTCTCGTGGTGTAATAGCTCGAGATGTCATCGCGCTAATATCGAACCGATCCCCACCGGCGCGGCGCGGCAATCATAGTCTCTAGATTTCTGGACACGACTGGATGAGGCGGCAAAATGCATGGAACCGACGGAGGCCCGAAATTGTACGTCTGCCAACAAGAGTCGGCCATTAGTGGTCTTCCGCTCGGACGCGAAGATGCTGACGGAAAGTCTGGGCCTAACAATGAGAGTGAGGATCCAGAGTGTGAACTATTCGATTTAATTAGTAGGTACTTTGGACGACTGCCTAGACACGAAATCAAAGTCTGAGAGTCATTGCCGCGTCGCGTTGGTAACAGTAATCGAGCTATTGTAACGGAAGATTAGAGGATATCATTGATACATTTTCATAAAATTTGTCTTTTCCCTGATAGTTTAGGTAGGTACTATTCTTTTCTAAAAGAAAATTATGCATGAAACATTTTTGCGCCATTCAATGCCGAATGCGTATTTTTTTACTCAAATACTATAATTTATCCTTTCGCGCTAAAAATTTTATCTATTTAAAGTCATGATATTTTTTTACGAAAAGATAAGAATATTTCAATGTGATACATTTTAATGCGCTCAGCAAATTTATTGTTCCCCCGCAGTGTTAATTCTTAATACTGCAATCTCATAATTCGCTCACAATTTTCCCTTTTCCTTCTTAATTTTCAATCAATTTTCATCATTAATATTATTCGAAGCATACGTTATGAAGAAGAATTACAAAAATAATAAAAGTTTACTGTTTATAGAAGCGACCACAATTTTCGTGCGCTACGGGGATAAATTCGCACGTTGCCGACGTTCTTTCGTCAATCATTTAAAAAGCAACGCTCTTCCAAGAGCGGAATTTCTATTTACGGCTAAATTATAATCCTTCTTCACAGAAAAGCACTGAAAATTATCAGCAATATGCCAACTTACTTTTGTAGCCAATTAAGTCGGATCCGCCCTCTACAAAGGGATGAGGATTCCTCCTTTAAATGAGTTACTTATCTCTCCTAGAAAAATTTAATAAAACGGACTCACGCCCTTCAGGCGTGTTTTCGAGTTCTTTAACTTTCAACTCTTTTTCGCTCTATGGAATGGTAATGGGAAACTTTTTTCATCTTAAGCGCCCGTCGTTTTGCGCCCGCTCGCGTTTGGGTTTCGCGGTGGCGGCGTTTCGAGGACAATCGATCGTCCAATGTAATTACTGGCGCGGGTGCGTTATGCCGTTCAGCCGTGCCACCGTGACCACGTGCGCGCGTTCTCCCGTGTTCGTTTCGTCGCGCCATTTCCGGACGAACGAGGAGAGGCGAAGTTTCCCGGAACGCGCAACTCCGGCTCCGGCTTCCGGGGGACGACGACGTCGCGGGTCCGCGACGAAAAAGAAAGGAAAGTCGGGCGGGGCGGAAGTCGGGCGGGGCAAAAAAGGAGTCCCTCGAAATTCCGCGTCATATGCTCGATGGCACTTCCAGACTACCATCCGAGCGTACTCGAAGGAACGTCCGTCACCCCGCGCCGCGCGCCCCGTCTTATCCCATTCGGCTGCAGTCGCGGAGAAATTCAAATTTACGCACCGACTGCCCCGGGTGTGTTTTTCGAACTTATGAAAAATGAGTCTGGCTGGGCGGCGCTTCCACTTTCTCCTCCCTTTTCTTTCGCCACCCGCGCGACCCTCCCCCGCGCTCTTTTCGCCCGAAGAGCTCGAAAAGCTTTTCTAAATTCACTTCCACGCCGTCCCGCCGCTACGCCATCACGGCGTAAGAGTTTATTGCCGGTCGTGTCGAAGAGTTAAAACGGTCTTCGGACCGTTCCGGAGAGATACTAAACCCTAACTCTTTTATGTATGTCGTATTTAATTCTTGACCCGGTATAGTCGCGCGAGCAAATGTAAGAAAGCCAGTTTCGTCGCAGCAGTTGTCCACTAAATTGGCACTAAAAGCTGCGCTCTTTTGGTGTTATTACAAAATTTTTATTGTCTCAATAGTAGAAAAGAAGCGATGTATTTGTGCAGTAAAGAACTGCGTAACGTTTTTGTGAAGCATTTAACGAAATAATTGTCAACACAATTACCGCGCGGTTTCAAATCTATGTTGCTCGATGCAACTCTTTCTGAAACAGTTTTTGCACAGTGTTACTTTTAATTAAGTATCTTCCACGGGAAATTTATTGATACTATATTTTTGTTTTTTAAACACGAGTTTAGAAGTTAAATTAAGGCACTTGTTATGATGTGTTTTTGAAGTAAAAAGAAATGCTCACGATTGATTAATAAAGTATACTGAAGTTTATTACGATAAAATCGGAGACGGCTAAATGTAAGAAAACATATTTCCTTGATTTCTAAGGAAACACTTTAAAGGCACAACAGCTTTCAAAAGAAAATCGATATAACTTCTTTTTTTTATCTCCCCCAGCTGCTCCTTGCTCTTTTCTCTATCTTAAAAGTTCCGCGATTGGTGAGCGGAAGCAAACAGCATTGTTGGTCGGCTGGCGAGCTTCCGGATTTAATATAAATGTACGTGGAGTTATACTAATAACTCAAAACGAGAACAACTTGGACACAAAAGATGGGATTTAAAAGAAGTTTGCTCGGATAAATGTCGTTCCGGCGTAAAAAAAGGAATATTTATTTCGTTAGAATACGTAAGAAATTAATTATCGTGCCATTCATTATTTAGAGCCATATATATAGTAATTATTAAACAGTAACTTTCGTTCACGAATAATCGAATAATCTTATAATAATATGATAAAACGAATCTTTTCGCTATTTTTTATCTTGTAATTGCCAATATGTGTCATTAATGCAATTTCTCATTCAGAATTACATAGAGATGATTAAAACAAGTAAATCGACACACACACCAATAAAAAGTATGAGATGCGCTAAATCATGTTTTTAAAAAATAAACGCTAGATAGATAAAAAAGATATTTTATATTTTTCTTTTCTGACGTTGAGTCGAAAGTAGGCCAAGCTGGGTCTTTAAAAATATATAGCTTGCTCTGTTCAAGAATATAAAAAAATGTGTAAAAAATGAATATACATAAAAATATTTAGTGCCTCTAGTTTTCGGCTTGATGCGAGGCTTAAGTTGGGCCAAGTTAGATCGCGCTACCATGACACGGACGCCGCACGATATCGCACGTTTCGTAGTAAGAACGTGAAATATAGGTCATATGCATCGTGCCACCGTGTCTCCCGAGGTTATGCCTCATAATTCATCACGGTGGAGTCACGCAAACGCGCGCAAAAAAAAAAACGAAACGAGAAAAAAGAACACGCGTGAAAACGTGAACCGACAGACTCACCCCTTCCCTCACGATTCACGACTCTTTTTCGCCGGAAGCTCGAAGCTCGCGCGCGCGGCAGCATCTTAAAAATGTTAAACGAGTGAAAAGCTCATCGCGCGTGTCTGTTACGTTGGGATTTACGTTGCTCGGCCGCGCAAATCGCGATCGCGAGTATTTCGGATTCTTCATCTGGACGCGACACCTAGACCGACCGGAAGATATGTTCCGAGCAGCGGAGACAGCAGTTTTGCAGCCTCTCGCGAAATTACTCCCCGCCGCCGCATTGCTGCTCGTCGCGTCACATCGCTTGTATTCAAATGCTCGGCGCATTCGACGCGGACTTTCCTCGAGCTTAATGCGAGCCGGCTGTGTTTCCTCGGATGTGTATAAATGCCGGCGGACGCGGAGCGCGAGTTCCGCCGGGCGGTGTCAAGGAATCCAATAAAAGAGAACCCGGGCGAATTACAGGGTCCTCTCTCGCAGCACGCCGCAACTCCCGGAGATCCCACCCCTCTCGCTCCTCGCCCGGGACTATACTTGGACCGAGGAGCGAGGATTCCTCTCGGACAAAATTCCAACGACTCCGGCTATTACCGCCAGAGATTATCCGCTCTCTTTCCTCGCACTTTTCGTCCCCAGAAAGCGTGGGAGGAGAGGGTGAGGGAGTGAGGGTGGGGGGGGAAGAGGGAGGGAAAGGTCACGGGTGTCCCGCGGAGCGCAGGGAGTACGATAACTCGCGCTGGCCCAGACGTTTACGATCGTTCCGAGCTTTAACGAGGTTAATCGCGAACCCCTGAAAACGAGCGTTGAGGTCGGCAGCCCGAGAGGCGTATACACTTTAAACGCCACCGCGTAGAGGTCACGCTCGCTTCCGGGCGCTCTTGCTCTTGCTCTTGCTTTGGCTTTTGCCGCGCCGCGGCCACTCGGCGTGTTTAGCGAGGTAGACACGAGCATCTGACATTTGTTAACGTTAGAACCGGCCGAGGAGGTCGTTCCGAGAGCGCCGGCAAATTGCAAACGGGCGAGGCGACCTGGCTTTTCGTTATCTGACAAAGCGGGAGACTCTCTTTTCATTTTCCATCTTTGTGCCTTTCCGTTTTCGAAAGCAAGCGACCGTTATTGCTCTGCGACGACGCGCAATTTTATATCCGGACGTTTATTTGTTACCAGCGAAATAGGTGCATGGATTTCATTAAAAATTTATATTACATTATTACTATTTATATTAAATTATAATTCCAAGGAAATTTATATCGTGAGCGAAAATTAGATGGAAGAAATTCCAAGCTGGAGAGAAAACAGATCTGTCTTTGTCTTTCATAAAAAATGTGATTTAAAGCTAGCTGAAGTTAATTAAAGGTGTATCTTGTATGGTTCTAATCATTTTACTTAAACATTCCTGTAATTAATTCAACGACTTTACTTTTTTCCTCATTAGAAAATCCTTGTGTGACAATGTGTGATGAATTTTTTAAATTATATTAGTACATCGGATTATATATCACGAGAAGACTAACACGGTGCGTGAAAATAATTTCACGTAAATTCAGACTTTTCTCTTAATACAGCTCGGTTTAGACTGTTCGCTCCCCATTCACGTTCCGCTGTAATTATGCTCGCATAAATCGCGAATAATATCGCATACATTTAGCCCACTATTTTATGGCCGTCTACTAAACGACGTAACACGCACGGCAATAATAAATTCTTATAATCGTAACTCGTAATTAAAATCTTGCTACTCAACGGTACACGTGTATATAGCGTTACGCAGCGCGAAACAAAAGTACTTGCACGAAAGTACTTGCACAAAAGTACTTGCACGAAATTCTGGACAAAAAGACGTATAGAGTTCGTGTTGAACGGTAAACCGAGGATGTAAAGAGAGGCGCAAGTTATTCGCAAATTATTTCGGTAAATTGAGGAACGCGAATCTTTTGGAGAAAAATGCCGTTGTCTCAGATTAAAAAGAAAAAAAGAAGAATGAGAAAACGCGCGCCTCTCATTTAACGCTTCCGTTAGCTCGTTCCCTTGATATTTCGTTACCGAAATTCTTCGCGCGCGATTGTGAGTCTCTCCCGCAAATTTACGATTCTTTAAATGAAAGTCCGTCGTCATCCGACATCAGTGCGGACCGCTTTTCCTTTTTCCGTATTATCTCATACCATTTTCCGATTCTCACTTCGAGAAAGACAAAGAAATTTCCGGGAAAATCGCTTACCCGCGAGCACGAACGCGCGTCGTTCCCTTTCGTAAGCCCCAATTTTTGTTGCGCGCGGGGATAATCAGTAGGTCGATTCTATCAAGTCCCACGTCAAGCCTTAATCAACTTGATCCTGACAACGAGCACGTTCCTCTACGTGGCTCGTGTAACATCAGCGGTATACAGGACGTTCCAGTGGGAAAACCGGAGCAAATTCTCAAAGGACCGGGCAACATATAATCGTATAAATACATCCGTCGGAGCGTTCTGGTTGATCAACCTATTGCATATATATTTACTTTTACAATGTGACATCTTTTGTTATCTCTTTTGTATTTTATATTTCGTCTTTCGTATTTCACTTTATGTTTTCTTCTATGAGTCGCGATCTTTTCTTCATCATCTTAAAGAATTGATGATAATAATAAAGTGATGACAATAAATGTTATTACTATTACGCGATTATGCAGATGAGATTGAAACATCATGGCAAGACATTCTTATTTTATAATATATAACCTTCAGACTGATTGGCAAAAATCCTATAAAAACATCAAGTACTTAAAAAATTTCATGGCTCTTAAAACAACTTCATATTTATCATAAAAATTTTTTAATTTAAAAAAATCTTCGAAAAGAAATCCTTCCCTCGTATTTCTTGAATGGAAAATCAGACGGCAAGGAGACATTAGCAGAAAAATACCGAGTTTCGAGAAACGTACTCAAGATTTTGAAAGATTCGCGTGTTTCGCGCAAACTATACGAGTCCCGAGTCCCGCGTTTACACGTTCCGCATTACGTTATGTCTGGCGAGATGAAAATTGAACGGTTACAACTTCAAATTACTTCATCAAACGCCAACGTCGGCGACGACCACCCCTCGCCGGGGCCGTCCTGTACGCGAAGCGATCGTGTAATCCGGCGCTTGCACTTGCACGCGGCGACGGACGTGTGTGCGGGCGTGCATGTCGCGCGAGCGAGCAATCGCGCGCGTGTTTATGGCCGCACGGGTGCACGCGTGTTGGCGCACGGACATTAGGTACCGTGTATGTATACGCCTCGCGATGTACGACACGTACCGACGTGGCTGATGTGGATGTATACGGGATGTGCGGCTTATAAGCACGTACAGGGCGCGCATACGGGTCGCGTATGCATGGTGCATGTGTGTTTCGGTACGCCACCCCCGGCCGTGTATATATATTCGTGATTTAAAAATATAATATATTCAACGGCTGACCGCGCGCGCCGCGCTGCTCTGTGCACCGTTTAGCTATCCGACCATAATAGTCTCCCGTATAAAGCTCTCTACTCTTTCTCCCTTCCAATGTCCCCGTTCTTCTCCGCCCCATCCCTCGCACGCGTCGCTTCATCCTATCTCATATTTCCCCGCGTTGCCGGACCTCCTCTCCCGCGTGGTTCTTGTGTTTTCTGGACATTTCCTTTTTTCTTTCCCCGCGATTCCCGCGAACCGCTGTATCTTCGCGCTCCCGCTTTTAAACCGCGTCAAAGAGATTTTTAACCGCGGCGCTTTTGGCCGGGCTGCGTGTAATACACGTAAATATACTTAATTTGTCACTTTTTTCATACGCCGACGAAAGTCGGCAAAATTTATCCACCATCGCATGCAAGCGTTGGAAAATTAACCATGCTCGTGATATCGTCTCTTGAATGAATACGCCGCGGGAGGAGAATGCGTAGAATCGATTTTCACAAAACGTGAAATTAACGTACCTTTATTTACAATATAATCCTATATTTTTTATTTAGATAGAAAAAACTTCGTTTCGAAAGTTTAGTTAATTTTTCTAGAGTCAAGCTGGGGAGAGAATTAATTCTGAATCTTTTGATTATCGAATTTGCAATTAACCCGGCCAAATTACGAAGAGTTATTACCTCTTTGCATAAATAAGTAACGGACAAGCTTTTGAAGTTCTCTTGTTTTCTGGCGGACACGCGAGATCTCGATTGCGTTTCGTGACGCAACTCGTCGAAAGCTAATACAGAACCCCAAATCGGATCTCGATGGCGTGACATTGTCGAAACTTTGCGACTCGTACCTTGTATTCGTGTAACTTTCGGTATATATCAAGCAGAATTTTTTATCAACGCCGAGGCCCTAACCGATCGTTATCTTATCTTGCGTACACGCCCCGTTAACATCGATCGAAAACAATTGCGGAGAATGTACACGTTTTTCTAAATACATATACGTACTTACTTATACTATACTTATGTTTTTATATTAACCGTATATAGACAATGAGGTGTCTTGTATGAGTTGTCAAAGAAAACCAAACTCAGGCAATTTCTACGCGAGTAAAAAATCCAGGCATATAGTTCAGGGGCAGAATTAATTTACTTCCATTAACATTGCATTCAGGTTCATTGCGTTATAGTTCGGGTTATTTATTTACAAACCGGGGAAGCTCATTGGTAACCTGACTCGGCAATGTTGCGGCGGTACGAAGACGAGACGGAGAAACGCCTGGCGTGCTGGTGCGGCTTAATTGCTCAGGGATTCCAGCTCGTTATGGCCGGTGTCTCAGGTACGCTTACATAGTCCGTTACAACGCGGTTTCGCTAACCCAGTTCGCGACTCGGTTCCCCGGCCATTTACCACGCGGAACCGAAATTTCCACCGTCGTCGTTGGAATCTTAAGGCGATCGCGGCTTCCCTCCTCGCTTAGTAGCTGAAATTTACCCGACCTTTCCATTCGCCGAGGATCTCAACGATTGTACGCGTCCCGCACGTCATCGAATACTTAGCCGAGGTTCGAGCGAACATGGTCACGCAATACGTGTACAAACAATAAACGCTCAAAATCAGTCTCGTGGCAAAAATTTATTCGGAAGAGAACATCATAAAAAAATACTTTGGCATTGTATCGAAAGCGATCGTTGTATTGCAACAATTCTTCTTAAATATGTCTCTTCGGAATACTATTTTCCCAATTCTCCTCTCTAGGACGTAACTAAATTAATTTTACTGCCATTTTGCTTGAATAAATTTTAATTTCGGGTCTTATAGAAATATTTTGTAAAAGATAATTCACACGGTTTTAAAATAATTTAAAGACGGTGCTGGTATATCGCAATTATAATCATTTATAATGTTTTACGCTTCACGAAAGCTATTTTACTTCATACAAAGTAGTCTTTTCTATTCTCATTGTCAGTCTGTTACGATTTTCTCGCCGCTTTTGGCACTCAGTATCGCCAGCATTTATCCGACAGACTTTCGCGCGATCAATCCGCGGCTCTCCCTTTGCTATACCTCCCTTAACTTCGTACTGTCTCGTGAAAATTTCTCGATGTGCACCACCGACGAGTCTATCTTCGGGGTGTAATTCGCGAACGTCAACGGAATACCAATGTCGCCGCCGCCTTTCTCTATCGTCGTCCTCGCCGTTCTCCATTCTCTCCGTGAGTGGTCATAAAAGTTTAGAGGAAAACCCGTTCGGGATAGGGGGAGAGAGATGGGGAGAGGGAGATGGAATGAGAATCTCGCAAGGTAAGAAAAAAGACGGATAGCTCGTAGATGGTCTACTTTATTGCGGCGTTGGACATTATATAGCTTATGAAGGTGGGATGGTAGAGCGGCAGCTTTGGTTGGATCAGAGAGAGAAAGAGAGAGAAGAGGAAGAGAAGAAGATGGAGAGCTTTTCGCTCGTGAATGAATGATCAATCGTTCGATCCGCATATTGACTGGCATGGCGAGAGAGTCAAAATGAATTTTTATACATTGATCGTTTACCGTTCATTCAATGTTGAACGATAAAACAGAGCAAATTCACTCTGAGGGTACATATAGAATTAATTGGACGTGGTTATGTATATAATAGAAAACCAGCTGTTATATTGTTGAAATTTTTTGTCGTACCACAAAAGTTGCTCTAATTTTTTTATCACAAATAAACTTCAACCAAGAAGAGTATTATATTACTTTAATAACGTGTGTTTAAAGATAAATTCTAACTCGGTGACAAGTTTTACATATTTTTCGTTTTTTCTTATTATAAAATACTCGAACTGTGTTTTACGATTACATCTATATTGAGGAATCCGCACGATTCTGATGAGAAAAACGTTTTTGGTCAATTTGCTTGAATTTATGATTTATTGTGGTTCTCTTATGTTTCTTTCGTCAACTTTCTGATTAGTTTTTGAATTATGGGCATTTAAAAATCTTATTGACTAAAACTCTTCATCAGGGACGCAAAAACTACAATATATCACAAATTGAAGCAAAGTGACCGAAAACTGTCAGTTGTTTTTCATGAGAATCATGCGAGATCCTTTTCAAAATTCTTTTGTATTGTACGCAATGCAATATAATTTAGAGAGGAAAATAATCTTTCAATATCTCTACCTTTCCTCTCTTGTTGTTCTTTGCGCTAGTTCGCTGTTTATATGTATTATCGTGATATTACGCCACGTCATTGTTTATGCGATTGCGATTGCAATCTTTAATACGAAACTCCGGAGGCCGCTTCTTTTTACATCTGAATTGTAAATTTCGTGCACCGCGTGCGTGGAATGATAAATACTTATCCTTCGTTCTCGTAGAGAGCCGGCTCCCCGGAGAACCGTATACGTGACTCAGTCCGGAGAATAGCTCCTTGCTTCTTGCGAAGCGGCGGATTGAGCTTTTCGATGCTTTTTCCCGCCGCGAGAAGGATAACCACGAGAGATAACTGCGAACGAGCAGTGAATTAAATCGAAGTCAATATTTCCCTTGAATTATGAAAAAATCGCGAAAGATACCGGCGGCAAGATCGTAGACAGGTCGAGTACGAATCGAACGTTTCATCTTTAATTTAAGAAATAATTCGCTGTAAATTTCGCCGAGTCGAGTCATCATCGATAAATTTCAACCAATCGTTGACGGATACGCTTTCGCAAAGGAGAAAGCGATCTTGACATTTTATTGAAACGTTATACGTAAGTGAGTGTGAGATTTAACAAAGTGGCATTTTAATCGGAAAAGGGAGGCGAATAAAGGAGAAAGGGAGAAGGATTTCTAAGCGGGAATGGATCTAATGTATAATTGAAAACTAATCTACGTATCGTTTTCGAATTTCGAAAATGACATTTCTGTATTATTAACCGACATTTGTCAATAATTCAAAGGAGCTTATTCGATTTTTATACACACACACACACACACATACTCGTCACGCTCGCGTGTGATAACGCACGTACAGCCGAGAATTACAGCTCGTTAATTACCGCCGATGATCTCGAATCCAATAACCCTGATGCGCGTTATTAACTTTTGCAGCGTTAATTTATATTCCATTATATTTATTTCGCGCCATTTATCGCGGCTCGAAATCGCAAGTAAGCCTGCATTCCCCATCAATTTATCGTTCATCGTGATTTTTATCGGCGAAACGCCGCTATCTTGTTTGTGTATTATTATAGTACCGTTAATGGCGGCGTGTTTTCGTTTATCCGATATTCCCCCCCAATTCATTGCCGAAAGTCGCCGAACGTACAACCCCATTGGTCCCCGAATGAGGATTGCAGTTTTTCCGTTCCGCGCGCGAATCGACGGATCGAGCTTTTTGATACGGAGCGAAGGATAAAGTAGGAAAAAAGAGGATCTAAGAAGACAGAGGAGGGAGCGGCGGTGGGGGAGGGGGGATGAACGACCAGTGGATCAAGCCGAATCCAATAACTCCCGTGGGATTACAACTCTGGCCCACGGGAACCGATCGTATTCCGAGAAGATGGCGGGTGTGAGACGCGAGACAGGAAGAATGAAGCGGAGGAGGGGAAAAGAAAGGGGGTCGGCGGTCGGAGGGAAGTTTAGAAAGGTGGTCGCTCGTCCGTGGGAAGGGGGTATAGGAGGTTGGCAGCTTTCTTCTTTGCGGAGACGGCGATATTTTGTCGAGCTCGACCCGAATGTAGAGAAACAGCGCGGGCTGCATTCGTATCAGCCGATACAGTGGTTGGATCGGCAAAGGATGCGAGACTGCTCCGCGGGGAGCGGAGAGACGGAGAGAGAGATAGCGAGAGAGAGAGAGAGAGAGAGAGAGAGAGAGAGAGAGAGAGAGAGAGAGAGAGAGAGGGAGGGAGGGAGAGAGAGACAACAAATTCGCAGGCCCCGATATATACCCTACCTACTCGTAGACACGTAGACAATATTAATCCGTTGCGGCGCGATCGCAATAATTGCCGCCGCTTTTTATATGTCGAACACGATATCGCTCCCTGGGGCGCGGGCAATCGGGTCGGGTCGCGCCGCGCCGGGACAAACGGCAAACGGCCAAGCCACTTGCCGCTAAATGATAAGAAAATACGCTGTTCAATCACGAACTTGTCAGACTAAACGGGTTTCCGTGACGCGCCTCGCAAGGCGTTCCCCGGCAAATTGAATTTCTCGAGGCGCCCGGATCTCCCGATCTCTTACGGCCGACGCGCGAGCGCGAGCTCGCAGCTCGCACGCGAGCAACGATAAACGAACGAAAATGACTTAGCGCCGCGGCGCCGCGGCGCCGCCGCGTTCCAGACCGGCCAACGATACGGTGTAACTTATAAGTCGTTCGCGGGATTTTGACAAATCGTCCGAGCCCGACCAATTCCCGATTTTCTCATCCCGTTTCTTCTTTCTTCTTCTTCTTCTTCTTCTTCTTCTTTTCCTTTCTTTCAGCTTCTCTTTTCTCCTGGCCCATCCTCCGACCATCTCGTTTCCTCTTTCCCGCTCTGATCCAGCCGCCTCCTAGTGTCGGCGCTCTAAATCCTCGTGCCATGCCGCGCGAAAACTTTTTCCTCCGCGAAGTTGGAGTTTTCTCGGGTTTATCGGCAGTGCGGGTAGTTTTTACTTGGCAACTCCTTTTTTTTTCTCTTTGCCTCCCCTTCCGCCATCCAGGGTCTCGACTTCGTTCTTTTCCCCGCCAGTGATTCGTTCCCGGTCGTCTTTACGTGGATCAGATAAGACCCCATAGCCACGCAAAAAAAAAATCAAGCGGATCCGATATCGCGAAAGGGTTCCTCGCACGATGATAAGGTTTATCGTGTCTATGTTAATCCGATAGTTTAGCAATTGCTTCGTACTTGTCGTTGGAATTGATAACCGAGACCCGTATCGTTTCGTACCTCTCGCGCTAAATGTGACCGCCTTATAAGAGGTCTTCGGGTTTTTCGGTCGGAGATAACGTCGCGAGTTCCGTCGATGTAATTTCGGCAGATCGCAAACAATCGCAATACTTTCACGTGAAAACGCTAAAAAATGCATCGCATGTCTCGGTAACGTGAGACTAGCGGCGCCGAACTTTCGTCGACGAGACACATCGCGAAAATCGGAAAACGCAACGTACAGGGGGAGACAAAGAAGAATTGTACTCACTGACTAAGGTGAGAAAAGGCGTACTGTGCTGCAGAAAATGGGGCGGGCTGCATGCTTCTTCCGGTCTAGATACCGCGCTCCCCGTTTGCAGCTCGATCACGTGGCCGTCTCTTCGGTAGAATGTCATGCACATAAAACCGCTCCGACTGGAAAAAAGAAGGGCGCGAAGATCCGTAAAGATCGGGGCGAGCATATTCCTGTCGCTTTAATCGCGACCACTGTAGATATCCGAACAGATATTTACGGACGAGCGGATACGGATTAGAATTACGAAGTATCATCGCGATTTCGTGAACGTGAATCGATTCTCCCGTAAAACTTTTTTCCGTGCGACAATTTCTTTTTTTTATTATTTAAATAATTATTCATAAACTCTCTTCATGTCTTATCTTCTATGTGTGTGTGTTTGTGAAGTTGGCGTATCATTTTGTGGAGTTCTCTATAGGTTAGACAAATAGTCTTGGTCATTAAAGCACAAAAAATGTCTCTCTCACAAAGATTCACGCAGCGTCTCACTTTGCCCCACGGCGTTTTTCGTAACATTCATTGCTAGATTTCAAAAGATTTATAGCACTATATAAGATCTGGAAAGAATTATGGCAATCTTGTTTTTTTTATGATCTTTATCACTCGAGGAATTTATTTTTATGGGGACAGAGGTGGAATGCTGACCGATTCTAAATAGTTGTAATTATTCTTAAAAAATAACATTTTGTGCTACAAACTCTTTATAAAATTGTCAAATAGTTCAGAAGTGTCAGAAAAATATTTTATGATAAATGAAACTCGAATATCGACCAGCTCCCTCGTCTCACCTCCATACTCCTATAGCATTGGATTTCTCGATCAATCAAAAAATTATTAAAAAATGAGAAATAAATATTTATCGCCAGAACTTTAGAAAATTAAATACGTTCAAAACTGCACGGAAAATATTTTATAGTGAATAGAAGTCTCGAATATCGACCAGCGTTTCACCTTCATGCATCTAGCAGTGCATTTCTCGAGCGATCAAAATTATTTAAAAAATACAAAATAACATTTCTTGCAAACTCTTTATAAAATGATTAAATACAGAACTACGAGAGAAACCTTTTACAATGAATAGAACTCTCGAATATTACCTCCATGTTTCACCTCCATGCTCCTCCTAGCGTTGCATTTCTCGAGCGATCCAAATTATTAAAAAATAAGATTTCTTGTCAGAACTCAGAATAATATGGTAAAATACGTTCAGAACTACATGAGACATATTCTATTATTAGCTAGTTACCCGGGCTTCGCCCGGGAGTCGTTTTTCTTGAAACGACTTCATTTGTGTTTCAATATCCTTATTGTGGACAAACATAAGGAGTGTGTCGGGTGGTTGATTTAAAGATGGTAGTTTAACTTTTCTGCATGAATAACACATTCTAGGTGTTTAAGTTTTAAACTTTTTTACTTGACAATGATCACATATATTGCATCCATTTTCCCAATTATTACACTCGGATAAAATTGATATTCGTAATTTGAATCATAACTAAATGCTTGTATAATTTCAAATCGGACCGCATAAATATTTCCTTGGATTAAACATGTCGTAACCGGTCTTTTTCTACTCGAATTTCACACTCTATTGAGTCATTTCCGCTTTTCCGATATTTCACTTACCGATCAGCGACATCATCACTTGGTTTACCCAGGCGTTTTTTCGGGAATTTTGAGATGGCTCGCTCGCGATGTATACAGAACCTCGATTTTTCAATTAAAAAACCAAGGAATAAAATCGGTAATCACCGATTCTCGCCAAATTCAATATAATAATATTCTATCCATAAAAAAATTAGCTTATCTTAAAATTTGCAAAAATCAGACCAATTACGTAGATTTTTTAAAGCCAAAATCGATAACCCCTTTATTAAAAAATTCTACCCCTGTTTTAAATACAATTCTTTAAAATTCGTCAATTATTTCCCGAAAAATTGAAAAAATTTCAGATACCGGTTCCAATAAAGATTGGTAACGAAAAACTATACACCCTATAGCACTCCCCGGGAAATTCTACCCCTACTTCATATATAATACTTTCAAAATCGGTCCAATAGTTTCTAAGATTACCCCGAACAACAGTACAAACTTTTCCCTTTTATATAATAGTAGAGACTAGAGATATAATGAATATATAGAATTTTCGAAAATCGTTCACGTTTATTCATGTAAGGGCGCCTTTGTCGGGTGATAAAAATTGTTTAAAAAATTCAAAAATAATATTTATTTTCAGATCTCTATGTAAAATGTTTAAATACTTTCAGAACTGCACGAGAACTCTTTTAGAATAATTGAAATTATTGTCCATTCCCCCCTCGAGTGATAAAAATCATTTAAAATTAAAAAAACAATATTTATCGCCAGAACTTTTCAGAACTTATGTAGAACTTGTGTAAATCTTTTAAAATCTAGCAATGATGTTAAGAAAACTCCTGTATGATAAAGTGAGACGCTACGTCTCAGCGAGAACCGGCATCTCAGTTTGTCTTGAGGCATTTTTTGTGTTTTAATGATCAGAATTATTTGTCTAACCTATAAAGAAGTATAGAACTATTAAAAATAAAGCCAGAACTCTCAGCACTTTACGAATTTCCACAAAATGATACGCTAACTTCACATCTTCCACACACACATACACACACATGCGGCGTGTATTTTTATAATTAAAAAAATAATATTTGAATAAAAATAAATTATAAACACATCCTCGCTTTTTTCGCTCTTAAAGATTATAAAAACTAAATAATTCCTCAATATAAATACTCACATATATAAAATGTACAATTGTAAAGCAGAATAAATGAGACATACACAGAAATAAGACAATCTTACCAGCCGACAGTGAAGTGTGCCACCAGCGTCATCGTCGTCATGGTCTGCGCGCCATTCGACTGCTTTATGCTGTTGCAAAGGATCTTCACGTCCTGATCCTCCGGCCCGGGCACGTATTGCAGGTCCATGGACCCGCCTTCGAAACTCGACGAAGTCGTGTTTGGTCTGGCGACATGCAGAGACGCGTTTCGCGAATGAAACGTGTAGGATCTGCCGAGGTCCAGAGTGTGCCAGGTCAGTCCGCCGCTCGAGTGTCCAGTCAGCCAATTTGGGAATCGACATTCGCCCGGGGACGAGACTGAAATAGGAAACACCACGTTTTCAGTCGTTTAACGCGCTTTTGCATCTGATCACAAATCACAAGTAAGAAATATAGCCACACCGTATCGCGTTGTGAAGTCAATTCTATTTCGGACAAGTAGAACAGACTGAAAATCGAGAAACAGACTTATTATCTCTAGAATATTTCGACGCAAGACGCTTCATCGTTCTTGACGCGATTTAAGGACATACACTTATAACGATCAAGAAATTATTATAATTCTAGGATCAAATGTCTGCATCCATCTATGCTAAAACACTCTTACCGGGGCGGTAAGAGAGTTTACTGAGAAAACTCTCTTATATTTGAATGTGCGAATTTTTCGACTAACGAAAAACTGATTAGATTTCCTCGTTAGCAACACGCGACC
Organism: Temnothorax americanus; assembly: GCF_048541705.1. Taxonomy (NCBI): domain Eukaryota; kingdom Metazoa; phylum Arthropoda; class Insecta; order Hymenoptera; family Formicidae; genus Temnothorax; species Temnothorax americanus. Next base: position 2,276,114 of record NW_027509421.1, on the reverse strand, counting down.
CAGCCTCGCGTTTCCTCGTTAACCAGAGAATTCTATCGGGGCGTTAGGTTAGGTCAAAGGCGGCTTCACTCGGAACCTCTCCCCGCACGATTCTCGTAAAACGAATGATTCTCCAGACGATCGTTACGCGTCCCATCACATATATCGGGCTCGTCGTCCGTAAAGGCCGCGGCTTCGACGTCAACGGCACGGCTACGTCGAACCGATATGCCGGTCGGCCGAGAGCACCGCGGGCACCGTCCGAAAAATTCCGCAGGCTCCACGGCCGCTCGCCGTAAAGTCCTTCGTATATCGTGGAACGACAGTCGATAAACCGACGATGTCGATACTCCCCCGACAGTGGAGCAGAATCGTATAACGGATATCGCGCGGTCCAACGAATACGCCTATCCAGCAGCCTCCCCCTCCCCCCGCCGCCCCGCGCCGTCCGTTTCGTTTTCATCCCACAATAGCGAGTGCACTGACGATGGCACCAACCCCCTCCGTGTGTCATACGCCACAGCCGTCCCACTTCCGGTCCGAGTAAAACGTAAAACCGAAGCGTCACCGAGAAGAGGTCACCCGATTCGCGTCGAGTGGCTCACGGCGCGCGGAGGGGTATACGGTCGAGGGCGAAAGGTCGACCGAGCGGGTTGACGGAGCGCGCGCGGAGCGTACGGTCGGTTTTATGGCATATAAAGGCATTGTTGCACGCGGCGCGGCAATGAATGGAAATAATTCAACGACTCGGCGGCTCGATAAGCACGTTCGCGCGATGCCCCACGGCCAAGATACAAATTCCCGCGATCGTAAACGTCGAGCCGTGTCTTTTCGCCCGTTTCCTTTAAGATTAGGAACGATCACGCTGTTATTATCGTCATTATTTTATTCGTTCGTTTCAGTCACGTCGCGCTAGAAATTAATAACGTTGATAAAGTTGTTGATTTGTAGATTCGCGTCGATGTTTCCCCCGTTTTATTATTATTTTTTTTAAATTTTATTCGTTGATATATATTTATTGATTGGTCCGTATTTTTTTTTCATTGGACGTCAGGATAAACTATTACGTACGTAATTTATTCATTTAAGGTGGTTCTTTCGCGGACCCAGCTAGTCAAGTAACAGTCCGTCATGAGGTAATTGAAAACAAACATTACACACAGCATTCCAATAATTATAATAATATAACATGATTTTACACGCACGCGTTAATCGTATTTAATTATTTACTAATTAAAAAAATATCACAATAGTAGTGCGGTTGGACTCGCGTTAGGTTAGGTCAGGCATGACAGTACGAGTAAAGCAATATCCACTACTTATTTAACCTCATATATCAGAGCAAAACATTCGGCAAGCCCTTATTTTCAAGGTATGTACGAAATCCGGAAACTTCAGGGAATATTTTAAGACATGAATAATGTATTCATCTGATCGCTAAGTACATGTATTATTCGTTGAAAACCTCGGCCGTGGCGATTTGCATCGTTCTATCTTTCTCGTTCATTATAGATGTAAATAAGGATAGAATGACAATGGCACGATCCGCGAATGCAAATTTAGAACGACTTATTTCTTGTAAAGTGTCGGTAACCTCACTTGATTTTTCGTACACATGTTCCTTATTACTGTATATTTAACATGTATCAATTTTAGGTACTTATCTAATACTTGTTCTCACGAAAGAACCACCTTAACAGCACAACGTGAAAGTGAAAAAGACGTGACGTGAAATTTTTAAATTGCGTATCGCGCAAAAAAACAAAAACAAAAGGTACGATATTACATATCACATGTGCCGGTGACCTACATCACGCTCTTTCGGTGAAACGCGTTTAAATTCCCATCAAATGATTTATACTACAAATACAAATTACGTATATTGCCCCAGTTTCGTTCCTTTTAGATTAATTGCAGAAAACGATAAAGTACAAATAGTACGTGGCCTCCCCGCTGTGTGCCCTTTTGACAGTATCATACGGCGAAACGTAATCTCGTGTAATAATCACGTAATAATGCCCTACATTTGCGCGATTATTTTCATTTTAAGGTTACTTACGTTTGACAGGCCTAAAACTAGGTCGAAATTAATGAATTTTTATTGTGGTAAAATTATATCGAGTGCTCGCAACTCGTCGCGTCGCGTCAAAGAGTCACGGTGCGGTCTCGCTTCGCGTATATTTGACGCGAGACACTACCGTGTCTCTTGATATTTTTTTAAAATAAATATACATATCTTATAAAGTAGTCTTTTGAGAACATCTCCTGAAAATTTCAATAAAAAATGTCAAAAAATGAGGTCCTGGCAGCTATTTTCCCGAAATAGTGTTTTAAAAATCGATACCAGAAATATCTCGGAGACTATATAGTGGACCGATTTGCATGAAATTTTTTACAGCTACTCTCAATACAATAATCTAGTGCTTGTCATAAAATTTGTTCAATCTATGGCTTAGTTTTTTTTTTTTTTTTTTTTTTATAAAGAAAAACACCCCAATTTTAAGGGGTCTTGTTCTATTAGAGATCTTCATATCGGGCATCCCGATCGTTTAATCTAGAATCGCGTTCATTTAAAATTAAAAGGCAGACGGCGACGTTAAAACCCGTTGGCAATTAAGTTTCCAAAATTGGCCCTGGAACATGTCGGCGCGATGGGGGACTATAGGCCGAATGAATTTAACCGCTCTGAATCGAGCCTACGTGCAATTTTGAGCGAATTACAAATAATTGTAATGCAGATAAAGCGACGGTAATTCGGTGGAATATGCGTGATGTCATGATTATAAATTTATATACGAATTAATAATGGAGTGGATGTACGCGTACGCACGTGCGAGGAATTACGTCGATTTCGTCGTGTGCGAATATTACATTTATACCGTTACTGGCAATCGCGTTTGACAAACGCTTGAACATTTGTACTATCCACAATATTCTTTTGTAGATGTGACCGAATTGGGTTAAAGCGATTCGGCCGCGCTGACAATCCGAGATGGAACAGAGCGAAATATAAATCGCGCACAATCGCAAAATGAACTAATACGTCTATAGTCAGGTCTTCCGACCTGATCCTAGACTTTTTTGTCATTCATTACTTTTCTAACATTTACATCCTTCTATACTCGTTTTCATTTTAATAATTTTTACTCAAATAAATTTTTAAAATTTAGTCTCTAATTGAATCTCTATTCTAGGAAGATAAAAGTATATGTTACGACTCTTTAGCGACTTATATTTTTCATTTTCCCTTCTTCGTTTCAGTGTACCATTTATTTAAATAATCCACACAATTTAACAAAAGATTATGAAGTTATACCGTTTTTAATGTTTGTCCAATTTGTATAATATATAGATCTATAACACATTTTTCATTTATACTACAAAATGCGTGTTGTATTATCTTCTTAATTTACTGTTAATAATAACGTCAATATATTTTTCACTTTTCATAACGATTCGAAATAACGTTATTCCTGAAATTTTTCGATCGGATAATTAGAGCAATTTGTCCTTCCCCGTTCGCCTAACTACTTGACTCTTCTTCCAACCCCCGAGCAACCGGTCTGAGTATCTCGGGTCGCAGTCTCGCAGTTTTCCCCAGATATTTACTCTGGCGAAGTAGATGCCGAGCTAATTGAACAAACTTCGGATCTCGACCGAGGCTGCGGACCGCGGTTAATAGGGGCTCGCGAGTGTCGGAAGATGAGGGCGAGATACGTGCGCGAAGAGATACTGGGAGCGAAGTGGAACAAAAGGAGCCCAGGCGAAGGCTTGAAGGGTGAAGGCGGGAAAGAGGTTCAATGTTAATCCATTTTTCCGCGTCCCTTCACCTGGCTGCCCTTCCGCCTTTACCTCGCGCTTTTTCCTAGACGCGGATCGTAATATTAACGGCGGCGAAGCTTACAAGCATCCCTCCAAGGCTTGTCTCTGACTGCGTCCTTGAGCCTCCCTCTTTCCCGACCCTCTTCCTTCCTTTCCTCTCCCCCACCCCGCGCCTTCTCTCTTCTTCTTTTCTTCGGTGAGTTTTATGCGCGTGTCGGTGACTCCCGCTCGACTTAAAACGATTTGCCGAAGAAAGTGGCAATTGGAGAGGCGCGCGATGAGCGCGGCAAAGAGGCGGAGAAAGAGAGAGAGAGAGAGAGAGAGAGAGAGAGAGAGAGGAGAAAAGGAAACACTGATGGATGCGCGCCCCGAAGAGATGGCGCGGGAGGATCGCGAAAATCCACCGGAGTGTTGCGAGACTGTGCGCGAAGCAAGATACAGGTTTGCAAACTCAAGAGCACGGGACGGTAAGGGATGGAGACGTCAGAAGGGGGAAGGGGGGGACGGATGGACCAGGGCGGGAAAAATAAAACGCGAGCGCGGAAAAGTCGTGCAAATATGCTCTTCTTACTCGCGGAGCGAAGCCGGGCGCGCGCGTGTTGACACGTTCGATTAGCGCGTGCCTGCGCGCGAGTGCCAGTTTCGTTTTGCAAGAAACAAGTCTAAAAAGAGAAGAGACAAACGAGAGACGGCTCTGCGATTCATCATCGGGGCTCGGGATTTGTCATCGCTTGCGGGAAACCCTATTATCGCGTCACGTGAGCTTTATCATGCAAATAATAGCATTAATAGCGTTACCATCGATCTCCTTCAGAACTCACTGCCATGCTTCCCATTTTACTCGTGAGTATCCAATGTTCACCGCCTGTATTTTGGCGTCAATTATTATATAAATTATTTATAATGCGACATGAAAATTTTGAAATTTTTGAAGAAAGGGGTTTGATAGAAATTATTATTCAGAACTCATTCTAATTAAATGCATGTTTGCCTAATAAATATAAAAATCTTTCTCGTATCACTTGAATAAATCTAAGCATAATCGGGCGCTACGCCACCTCTGTCCATTCAACAATACAGCATAACTAAACGTAACAAAACGTCAACTCACGTGCCATCATAATGGCACCGCGCTGCGCGCGAGGTGCGGCATGCGAGAGATTGGCTGTTACGCGGCAATAACAATAGAGGATCGGTTATTTTTCGGTGACGTTCACTACCGGATAGGAAATAGCTGTATAGCCGTTGCTCGGCCGCGTGTGACGCGTGTGTATGTACGCGCGTGTACGCGCAACCACTCGCACCCCCACCGATTTTAACGATCATGCCTCAGATATAAGCGCGGCGACGGTAACGTCCGAACCCTGTTTATCACCGGGGCCGCTTTTGTCCCCGCGCGATAATTTCGGCGGATATCGCGATAACATCACGGCCCGCGATTCATTATTACGCCCGCCCGAGTATCGCGGCTTGACCCTCCCGGACGTACAACGGGGACGAAATTAAGAAAACACGGGATATTTACGACTGCGAAATATCCGCGTGTACATTTCGGATCAAAAGACTACCGGGAGTGGAGAGAGCGGGTATTACGAGATGTTTGTTTAATCCAACGTTATTTATCCTCCAGAGCGCGGCCGGGCATCCGGAAAATCGCAGAACGGAAAAACGTACGCCCGGCCAAGCGTGAGAGGGGGGGCGAGGGGGGATGGTGTTGCCGATCGACGCCGGGCCCTCCCACGGGCGCTCCACGGGTTTTAAAGCCCGCTTTCATCGTCCGAGAATTTCATATCTTTCCTTTCGCAATGATATTTATCAAGCGTAATGCAAGAGCGTGAAGCCCCGGTAATTATATATGAATCCATTAACGGAGCGAAATGGGATTGCGAGCCCCGAGATGAAAAGCGAGTAAGACGGAAATGCGCGAGCGGGGTAAGGGATGGGAGGGACGGGAGATGTAGAACACGACCCCGCCAGACGTAGTGCAAACACGCTCTTCTTATTCATGGAATGGAAAAACCCGTACGCGCGTTGATTAGCAATTCTTTAAAAGTATACGCTCACGTTACCGCCACCGCATTCCGCCGCTCGCATTTTGCACAAGTTGTAATTTAATGTTGTTGAGTGCTGCGGACATTTCACTTAAGACGTCACGTGGGAAGCGCGAGATCGTTATATGCAACATGCATCGCGGCATTGGGGGGATGTAACGACGCGCGCGCGGGCGGCGACGATCGTACAAAAAAATTTTAAAAATTCGACCAGATAAAAAATAACGATAAATTGAAACGTCCGCGTCCCAATGGGAATCCTCGTCAAGCACGTATTTACACTGTAATAATTAAAATTTACGAGTACGATGCAAATGAAACAAATTTAACGACGAATCACACAACTGAACGGGAGATTGCAAATCGCTGATACGATTTATTACCGTGCGCAATATCTTACGATAATTAAATCTTTTTTTTTAACAACCATAGCTCTTTTTCATCCGCTATAATGTCTATGCTACCGCGCGAAATCTTCATCGCAGGGCGCAGCTATGGTTATTCGATGGCGATTTAAATTTCTATTAGGTATTGTAGCAAATCGCTAATGTAAAATAAAAATACAATAACGGCGACCCACTAAAAAAAAAATAGTCCGTGATATAGAAATAAGCGCGCGCGGTAGTAAATAGGAGTTCATTTTGAAAGACTGCTTTTTGGTGAGGCGAGGCTTTTGTGGATGACAAAGAAACGAATGAGCGAGATTAAGACGTCCCTGTAGCCATTTGCATTACACTTTGAAATATAATTATTATTTTAAATGATTTATTATTCCGACGTTGTTTGCAAATTTGCTCCATTTTAGATTTTTAGTACGGACACTTACAATTTTTTTATGGATCTATTTTCTTATACATATCGATTTGTGCCCATTTTATGATTTGTCTAATTGTATGTGTAAGTAAGAACAGATAAGTCTCTCTGAATATTTTCCTTGGTCAATCTATCTTAATAATTCTGTTTTTAATATTCGACGTCAACGTCAGAGATGAATTAAATAAAAACACTCATGTCAGAAAATAGTAATTTTGCTACTCAGATTAATTTGGAATACGTCAACTGATAAATGAAAATCGGATATCTATTTTTACACACTGACTTCGAATATTTCTTGATACAATCGGATCATAAACATAGAAACAGCGACTGTTTGAACTAGACGAGTTCAACGCTTACATGCCATCGCTTCAGAATAAAAAATTAAAAAAGTTACTGTTATATCAGTTTTGGGATCTAACAATTCTAAAATTTGCAGTTATTTTATTTCGCAAATAAACCTACGAAATAAAATAACTGCAAACGCATTTAGTGCACATACCGCACATTTTACAACGCGCGGTGAAAGCAGAAATAGGTCAACAAGTCATCGAATGACAGATGAAAATTCGATTTGTCAAGGCTTTACCGGGACTCACCTTTCCTCAGGGTCATCGTTCGGGAACCCTCCATAGGACTGAACAGACCATTGCACGTCGCGTCGCCGCTCTGCGCCACCCGGTACACCTCGGCGGTGCCCTCGGGCACCGGCCCGCCGGCCGGCAAAGCGACTTCGTGGTCCATGGTGCCCATGCCCATGGCCGCCCTGTTCAGGTTACTCTGCACCGTCTGCTGCCCTGCCTTCTCGTAGACAAAGCACCGGTATCGATCCTCGTTGCTGGACGCGTGGCCGTGATGCAGACGGCCGACTAAGTAACGGCTGCTGCCTTCCTTCCAGGTGGCCAGGCATTCCAGCTCCTCCACTGAAACGCGCGAAAGAGAATACCATCTTGAGCAAACCATCGGGAGCTAACGGTTAGTTTCGAGCGAGCGCAAATTTCCGCAAAACCGTATAGCATTCGCGTGGCATAGTGCGCGAGACCGCACGAGTAGCAAGATCGGAACGTCTTTCAACGCCTTCTCGGATGGCGATATGTATCGGAATGTCTCACAAAATCCGAACAATACTGGCGAACCGTTTCTCGAACAGTAATTTCTACAAACAATCCTCGAGAACCGATCTTTCTTCGTTATCTATTAATAAAGCGGCTACTTAAAAACTCTCGAAACAACTACCGAGCGGACCTACCGGCGTTTCTTTAATCCTCTGCGAGCGCGATATCGGCGAAGTCTCTACGTGCGAAACTAGCAAATTGTCAACGGCGCCCCGATGTGTTAAGATCTGCTTATAGATCCGAGAGCACCGTGTGCTCTTACAGCGCGCACGGGCGCAGAAAGCGTGCGTAAAGCATTTGAAACTTCGAGAGTGCATTTAACGTTTCGAAGCGTGTTACAAGATAATGGTGAAGCACGGTTGCGGCCTGAAACTGCGCGCGCTCCTATGTTTAAACTGTCTGGAGCAACAAAATTAAATGAATTTGAGTTTGACGCGCGCGGAGCGCGCTATAAACATGCTTTCGAAGTTTCGAAGCGTTTTACACGCTAGACTCGTTCTCAGGAACGGCCGCCGTAGCTTCGGCTCGATATACGTCCCAAAGTTTTATTCTGTGAGAGCGACTCCGTATACGTTGGGTGCGAGACCATTCGCTAAAGAATCGAAAGGGGAGAGCTCTCAATGACGCTTGCTTAACGATTCTATTGCTTGAAAGCGGCTGTCGGGGCAAAATCTTCCGTAACATTTGTACCTTTGGATAGTGCGGAAACTTTACAGTATCTGCAGCAAACGATTGGGAATGATATCATCATAGAATTCGCATCACAATTGCTGGGGTCTCACTGTTTCTATTTACTTTTTTCGACAAAGTAAATTCTACATACCGATAATAATATGAAAATTAAATATAAAGAGGCTCAAAAATTAAAAATCAATAAAAATAAAATAAAACGCTTTAGAGCCAGAACCAGGTGTTCGTGTCGATGTATTTAATACGACGTGCCCACACGGAGAGAACTTTTGTGTTTTAGAAGATTGCGTTTTTGCGTGCTTCTGTAATTTTTAATTACCGTTTCATTGTAACTATGTTTCATTGTACTACACTGAAGACGGTCTGAACACGGACCGAAACGTTTGTGAAATTTAATTCGCATTAACATCGACACGAACACCTAGTTGCGGCTCTAAGATCTTTTTTTATTTTTATCGATTAAAATTAAAGTTGCGCAGCAATATTATGCGCGAGTGAAACAGAAATGATGCCTCCTAACCATCGCTGATTTGCCTCATCGAAATACATATATTAATCGCGCTCTAGCTCGAAAATATCGATATACATCGCGGCTAAAACTTAACGTTCGATTTGGCAAATCGTTGAAGTAAACTCTTTCGACGTGCCCCCATTATCAGCCATTCGCAGTGGCTAGAAGCACCGCCTCGTAAAGAGGATTTCGATAGCGCTCCTGAAAACACGCCATTGAAGGAATGAGCCAATGCAAACGGTTCGAGAAAAAGCGGCGATCAGACGAGAGAGGCGAGGAACGTCCGGACGGCAGCGAGTGAGCGAGCGAACGTCCTCCAGCGATCGTAAACGGACCACCGCCATGATTTCCACGTGAAAAACGTTACCGCGATTACTGACCGTTGCCCGTCGGCCATACTTCGATATCCATTTTCACTTCGCCGCTGGATTTTTTATTCGCCGTGTGCAGTTTTAATGAAAACGTAGCAATTCATGGTTGACGGGGAAAATAGATGAAAGGGATATATTGCTTCATCACGAGAGTCGAATAATCGCTGTATATCTGCTAATTTAAAACGCCGCACTAATTAATTTCTACTAGATTTATCTATTAGAAGATTGTTTCTCGAGATATCGACTCATGTTACTGAAAAAGAAGTCAACTTTTTCAAAAAGTCATCTTTCATTTTCTTTGACGCGTTACACCGTATTAGGTTTTAAATTTTGTAACATACAAGAGAGTCCACGGATTCAACTGTGCATCACATAACATGCGCGATAAGCAAAGAAAAGCTTTTTTGCTTTGACTTAAGCGTCTTCTTTTTTCCTCTGGAAGCCAGCGAAGTCTTATTTTGTACGTAGGATGGGAAACTATTTCAGTATACAAATTCCCGCTAAGAAAACGCTGACCTAAAACTCGTCAAAAAGGACCGGCGGTTGAAAGATCCGATAGATCCGAGGGAGCGTGTGCAGAGGGTACGAGAGTATCGCTCTGTATATAGCCGAGGCTATTCGCGACAAAAATGTTTCGGGCGCGGCGACCGCGGACGCGCGCGACGCGCCGTCGACCACGCTTGTCGCCGTAAAGACGCTCTTCCCAGAGCGCTCTTTAAAGCGCCATTAGGAGAGCCGGGGCATTCAACGACAGACGGAAAGGGATGATCGGAGGAAGACGAATGAACGAGGAAGAAGCGCGGAAAGCGACCTGACGGTGCGGCGAGCGAGCGAGCGAGCGAGCGATCGACTTGGCGAGAGCGAGAGCTCGGAGGAGATTTCCGTGTGAAAAACGATACCCGGGATTCTGTCCGAGCTCTGTCGCCGCTAGAGAGATCCCTCGGCTTCCTCGACGCGACCGACGAGACCGACAATTATCGGTTCGGAACCGGACTTCGACGTACAGCCCGAAAGACCGCGCAAAGAGCGAGAGATGTTATCGTTTCAAGCTCCGCTCGTTCAGTTATTCCGCTTTGCCATTTCGACCATTCTCGCGCTCTCTCTCGCTTCCTCCATCCTTTTCTTCCGGCCTTTAGTCCCTTCTAGAGCGCGGAATAGAGGAAGCGGTGGGATCCCGGGGGCCGCGTATCTAAATCACATCTCGCGCGCGCGAAAGTCTGCCTTCCCTTTTTCCAAGGCTCTTTCTCGCCGCGGCTCGCTCTTTCACTGCCCTCGCGACCGGCGCCTCTTCACCTTTTTATCTTCTCGCTCGACCGCCCGCCGCGCCGCGGAGAGTCGGTTTTTTGATCTCCAAGTAATTTGAGAGTAACGCTTGGAAAAAAGACCCGTTCCTGAATTTTTCCAGGTGCTTCTACTTCTGTGCTATCACCATCGCCTTTTTTCCTTCGCGTTTCTTCGAAGACTCGGATTTTTCCGCTGAAACGTCAGTGTCAGCCACGCGTTGAAAGATGAATAGGCAACCCGACTGATCAATAATATAAAGTTGTAAACTATTTGCAATCATTTATTGGATTTATTAGAGGAATCGAAAATAACAGTGATGAATTTTTAACCCTCGGTGGTTACACTTCTTTTTTGAACATTTCTTTATAAGATTTTTTTGAACGTGATGCCACTCAAAAGTTAATTTTTAATACATTCTACAATGTTTAAACTTTAATTCTAGAATTTTTTGCGAACCACTTAACCTGTTAGTTTTTAAACAGCATGCAGATGTTTAAAAGATGGTTGGGAGGATACTTTGACCAACGAGGGTTAAATATCAAATTTTCTGAAAACTATTGGTAACAATATTTGTCTCCAGCGTTACAAAATTTGAATAATTATACAAATACGCGTTGTGCCTTTCTTTTTTTTTTAATGAAATCGATTCGACAGTGAACAAAGGTGGCATGTTTGTTCGTTAGTTACGGAAATAAAAATTACTTGTCACAAAATTCGGAAACACCATACCAGTTGAACGATGAAAACCGATTCTCTACGCGAGACGCTTAAATCGCTACATCGAATTATAAAAAATTTCAAACGAGTGGATAAAAATTTATCTATTCCGCGCTGTGCGCTCGTCAATGATGATACATCGCTCAATAAATCGGTTTCTCAACAGGTTGTCGGGGCTGGGGAACCGAAAGGCGTTAACGACGTCCCTTTTCGCGTGAATAGTGGGATTCGGGATAAAAGAACTGTAATACCCCTGCGTCGATTTAATTTTGAAAAATCTGCCGCCTGACCGACTCGCAATCACTTTTTCCCCCCTCCTCCCCCGCAAAGTGCGCTAGTTAAAGGTGCGATTCGTCGGTTAGATTTCGAACAAAACCGTTTCCATTTTAGTGGGTGTTTGAAAACGCGGGACCAAAGCGCATCGAAAGTAAATCCGATCAAACGCGATGAGGAAAATGGAAGAAAATGCAGGATATAAAAGCCGCACACGAACGCCGGTCGGTTCTTTTATTCACATCGTCCACCGTATTTACATGATGTGCATAGACTCTTTTAATCCGCCCTGTTATCAACGATATATACGCAGATATTCCAAAGTTTTATAAAATCGATGGCTTCCCCAAATTGCAGCATTGAATTCTCTTCTACATAGCGTGATGGATCACAACACTCTTTGATTAATAATAAAAATTTATTATTCCCTTTGTAGACGAGCAAGAAGCATGAATTTTTTGTTGGAAAAAAATTATTCGTATTTTATGATTTTGCGATAAAATAGAAACTACGTTGTACACGAAACGAAAATTATGCGTACATTGATGTTTTTCTCGAAATACACATAATTGCAGTGTACGTATATAAATGCAAATCGTTTTGTAAAACACACAATTTTATGAACAAATCTTGACTTTGACTTCGTCAAACTCGAGTATCTTGTTAATTTTCGCGGTAAATTATTAAATCAAAAGGACATTCGCGGAGAGAAATGAATATTCTATTCTATTATCCCCTATCATCTGGCCGGTGATAACGGCCCCTAATAGCAGCCCCCAGAATCGACGGGATTGATGAATATTTAGACGCTGCCCACACATTTTGCAATGTAACTTGGTATAATTGACAACGCTACCGTTGCTTCGAAACGGATTATCGGCGGTATCGATTATACCGCAATATATTAAACTGAACACACGTCGGTCAAAAATAGACATATAAACCCCGTATTGACTACAAATTTAATCTCGCTGTGCCGCGCTATTAAATGCAAATCCATCGAATAACGAGCGTTTAATTGAAGCGCGCAAGATATACAAACCGGTGATAGCCAGGCCTGTCTACCGGAGTCGCTGAAGTGACTGCATGCTCGCGTATGAGGTATCAATCGAACTAATAAGTTGCACTACTCAAATTAAACTGTACCAATTGAACAGTAGATATATACATACGCTAAACAAAGATCTGCCTCGATAACTAATGGACCTCTTAATTTCAATTTTCTAAAAATAAACTTACAGGTAAATTAAAGCTGATGCTAATAATACAAAAATATAGAGTATTTTCTGCATGGAAGGCAAGTAGAATTTCACGTCGTAACATTTATTACGTTACGACGAATTATGTAAAGTATCGCACGCAGTTGACAAAGAACCGTAAAGATTATAAAACCTGTATTTGCATAATTTTGCAATAATACGATTATCGCGTTTTGCATAATTCGTAGTAACAAATGCTTCGACGCATCCTGAATGTGTTGCAAAGCGTACACATGTTGTAAACTAAATTTTACAAAAAATTTACATGTATATTCGTGTTTTCAATAGTATGAAAGTGTGAAGCTTATGAAAAACACAGAGACTTTTAATCTTTGAAATATATATATATATATATATATATATATAACGGAAAAGCTATGGGTAATATTTTTGTTGAAACGAAATGCACGCCAGATTTGTCAAAGAATACGTAGGTGAAAAATAATACGCGAGGAAAGAAAAAAGAAAAAGCTTGGTATCACGCTACTACTCACACTTTTTCTGTCTTTCAGAGGCCGAACAATAATTTGTAGCTTGTTTTTTAGACGAATTAGAAATTGTGCATGGATTTTTCCTTTGGCTGCACTTTGCGCTTTTTTTTTGTAAAGTCTACAATGAGAATTTAAGGCATAAAATTTAAGCTTAATAAGTCTTAAGTTTTTCCGAAATTTCGATAAAAGCCTTAAGCCATAAGAAATTGACCAATCACAGTCGAGTATCCTTCTCACATTCGACCGTGATTGATCAATTTCTTACGGCTTAAGGCTTAAGCTTAAATTTTACGTTTTAAATTCTCATTGTAGACACACTGCTTAAAACGCAGACAACACTTTCCGATAAACCGAGGAGTATCTTACCTGCGCTCTCCGAAGCGGGTACGTCGGGGCAGGCTTGATATTTGAAGAGAAGTCTGCTGTCATCTGTACAGGTGTCGACGTTGCTCGGCGGGTTCGAGCACGTGCCGTGGCCGCGGTTGTACGAAAAGGTCATGGGGCCGCGAAAAGGGCACGCGACGGGGGGCGCTTCCTCGCGGAACATGGAGTATAGCAGCGCATCCCCCGTAATATACGAGCAGAGAGACGCCAGAGAGTTCCTATTGTGGCAAAAAGCTGCAAGAGAAAATTAATTGAGATTAAATGCGCGTCCCGGTTGCGTTATCTCGCACGCGCGCGCGCGCACACACACACACACACACACACACACCACACACACAATATATCCTACATTAATAATAATTCTTATATCCGGCCGGTGTTTCATATCAGCGACCCAAATTTTCCCGAAACGTATATATTCGTTACCCGGAAATGTGACATCGTGCATTAAACCGCGGCGTTGAGAGTGACAGAAGTAGGTATGTTAAATAATTCAATGAAAAGACCCAAAATTTATGTATTATAAATGAGAGATACGTTAAATATATTTAGCGCGTTTGTTTTAAACGTTATCGCCAGGCACGGCGGTATAAAGTCATAATTTTCCGTGTCAGAAGACAAACCACTTGGGAATAATTCATGACAAAAATCCAATTATCTCTTACGATTATCATTTTCTTCGATAGTTATACAAAAAGTAGGCGATGTTATTTTCTGCGACAAATGCACCTAGATGACATATTCGGAGCTTGTATTTTTAGCCGCATTCGTATTCGGCCAAGAGAGTCCATAGGAATTCTATAGACGGGATACTGTTACGATCGACTCGAGAGATTACGATTAGGACTCCCGTGTAACATCGTGAAAACTTCAATTTTCTCGAACGCAATATTGCCGTTATCGGATTTCGCTGATGATAACGTATCACTCGTACCAGCGTAAAGTAAATAAAAGCCCCTACAAGTCGTCCTATTTCCCATTACTTGCTTCACTTCGCCCACGGAAAAGTTTTCCGCGGCAACAAATCTCTCGCTACGGCGCGTATACGTATCATTTTTCGAGCGAGCCAACGATAATCGCAGTTACATCTCTTTTTACGGGGGGGACTATCCTCCGGGGAATCACGACGTTAATAAAAATTTTGCCGGGGTAACGGAAAGTTCTTATATCGCCGGTGACGCGGAGGACGGGGAGGACGAGGAGGCGGAAGAGAGGAAGAAGCAGGTCGAGTTGGACGATGACGAATCTTTCCTGAGTAGCAAGTTCATATACCCGCGGTGGAAGTTTAACCGAGGATATTTCCCTCCGATTTCTTTCCCCGCGGCCCCCGCCGCGCCGCGCCGGTAGGCAGGAAAGCGGCGGAAGCTTCCGCGAAAGACTTCGCTTCACAAAGAGACTTAACTTTTCTGCACGCAGGTGTTACCCGCGGCCAGCGAAAAATCGAGCAAAAGACTTTTGTCTCCGGTCTACCTCTTTATTGGCGGCAACCCCGAGTTTTCAGATCTCTTGAAGCTTCTCTTATAATTTTAATATTTTTCGACGGATTTTTTGTTCGAAATTGTTCGAAATTCGTAACGTACGCCAACTTTAGTTTCGGCAAAAAAAAATATTTATTATATTTTATTTAGTAATATATATTTTAGCAGCGACAGATGTGTTGCTAAAATAAAAGATTCAGGTGTCGAATTAACGGTACGTCGCGTGTGATATTTATTCAATTGTGCACGCCACACTTATTGAATATGGAGAAAGTCCTGTATCTATCGACACGTACGGCGAAGATGGAGTCTCTCCTTGGCGCCGCACACGAGCGAAATTCGCGTTTCTTTAATAAAATATACGTCGTATGTGGAAATATTGCGTTCGCTTCGACGTTTCATTCATCCGCGCTTTTGACGTTTCGCAACTGAGTTACCTCTGGATTCGCGCCGCGCCGGAAGGATATAGGAGAGTAGCGGCGTGCGTTTCGTCTCCGTTCTCCCATTTTTCCCCGACGACAAACTGTGCTCAACGAAGGCAGTCTGCGAGCGACGGTATACCCGCGGCGTGACACTATGCAGATTAAAGCCCGATAAAACGACGAGAAGAGAGAAGAAAAACGGGGGAGGAGGAGAGGGGGAGAGAGGACTTTGACAAATCGTCGAAAAATGCCGACGCGAGACGTAGGAGGCGGATCCACAGCGCGGACGCTGTCGCGCTTTTTCCGCTCGTACATGTTGACCTATATATACGCTTTTTTCTCCTCGCTAACCCCGAGCTGCGCGAGTCGGACGTGGGCAGTAGTAGCCCGCGCTATCCCTATATCGCATCCGGTGGGCGAAACTTCGGGTTACTTCTTGGGGCTCGTATCGTCGCGCTCGATAATCGATAAAACTGCAAGGGGGAGATACATTTCTGAATTGTTCAAAATTGTTGTACCGAAACTAGTCAACTACGTCGCAATCTCCGGAAAGTTCAATAATTATAGCTCGCGACGTCGCGTAATTGCGGTTTCTCATAAAAAATAACTGGTTTCCGCACTGCGAGTTTTTCTCTCTGCGTGTAATACAGATTGTCGAATTTTTCGTACATATCTTACATATAATGCAGTTTAATTTAATTCTTTCGATTTAATAGGTAAATCCAAAAATTAGGGGAACTTCAAAAAATGTTAATTAAAAAAATAAATTACATTATTGTAAAACTTTTTCTAAGCATAATGTATATGAATCGTATACATTAAGATGAAAGATTAGTTAGGATTGAGAATTATGCAGAAGTGGGAACTGATCGTAGCTTGAAAGAGAAAAACGGTTACTATTGTTTTTTCAATTATTAGAATTAGATGGAGCGAATTTTTCGTCACAAATGGTTTAAAATTTAATTCTTCCGATTTAATAAATAAATCCAAAAACTTTAAAAAATGTTGAGTAAATTACATTATTGTAAAACTTTTCCCAAGTGTAATGTGTATAATGTATGAATCGTAGATTAGGTTGAAAGATTAAGTTAAGTTTAAGAATAATTGCGCAAAAGCGGGAACTGATTGTATAGCTCGAAAGAGAAAAACGGTTACCATATTGTTTCTTCAATTAGTATTAGATGAAGCTGAATAATTATTCCATTTGTAACTATTTAACATATAGAAATCTGCAGGGAGACTTGCATTAGCGTCGGCAGTCGCTAACCGGAAAACTGGTAGGCGCAGCGCACTTCAATCCGGCGCAAACGTGCAGAGTGTGAAATAAGTACGGCAGCGTTTTCGTTAGGAATTATTATCATGTTTCGGCGAGTTCGCTTCTCGCTCGGATGAACACATTAACGAGGTAGATAGAAAACGAATATTCATAGCGGTGAGGAAGAGGAGGGTTGTTCTCGATCGCCTTTTATACAGTAAACGAGATTGGTACTCGCGGAACGGAATTAGCGAAACCGTTTTCGCGCAACGGCTTCTTCTAAATGTCTCCGGCGTTCATCGCGCCCGTCGTTCGTCACAACGACACGGAAAATCGTTAAGTCTCCCGTCCAAGAATAATTTCAGACGCTACGACTCACTCTCGGCATTCTCCCTTCCCTCCCCCACCCCGTCATCGCGTCAGCTTTTAATTATCGGCATTCTAATGAACGAACCGGCTCTTCGAGGGCCACCGGCGAATCGTTTTATCGACCCGGCGAAATAATGACGACACCGTGCCGCGCACGTGGCGCGTTTATTTTTAGGTACTTTTTCGTACTTACTCTCTTTGTACTGCAGAACGTTGGAATGCTTCTCGTGAATGACGACGCAACGGTAGCATGATTTCCTGAAACAGAAAATTGAACGAGGCGGTCTGCCTTAATTCATGTTTCATTTCACGTTGCCTCGATAAGAGAACGTTATCCTATTTGATTCCGTTCTCGTGTTGAAATCAGACATGTAAAATGGAACGATTTGAATAATACATTTTTAATTGTCAAAAATGTAAGCGAAAATCGCAACCAACCATCAACAATACTTCTCCATAGAATGGAAAAAATAGTCGTTACTTATAGAACTAAAAGCATCTGATTTTCGTAATTGCTAATCAATAATCAACGCGAATTTTATAATTGTTTACGTCAACATTACTACAGTTTCGTTGTATTTTAATTGTGTATAATTTTGTTACATTAAAAGGATGCGGTGACGTTCAATTTTTGCTATCGTGTCTCTCACGGCGCGTTTCTTTTGCAACTTTTTTTACAAGTCTGATAGTGATCTTCGCAAAAAACTTGGAGAGCTGGCTCGTGTGACACGAGCATTACACGGCGAAACAAAAGCTCGGCTTCCGTCGAGGCTTCATTAGACTCATTACGTCTCTGGACCGCGTCTTTTCTTTGCGTTTTCGAGAGAAGAGATTGCATTCAGCTATCGCAAAAAAATCGTGTCTACCGTTGTCAACGATACAGACCGCGTGGCACAATTTTTATCTTTTGATAAAAGCATGCAGTTTACTTAAATAAGCATTATTTAATTTTAAATGAAAGATTCAAGGTATAACATGATGACAGGTTTATCTTCTTATACACAGAAAAAAAGAAGTGTCAAATTAACACTGATATACTTGTACGCAAGAATATATATAATCTTATAAGAATTTTAACTTTTTATTTTAACTAATTTTTCTTGGTCGAACTATATAAAACTTTGTTTAATATACTACTATATAATATGATATAAATGACTTTATTTAAGCACATTTTCTTCATTTAACGCAATATCATCTCATTTCAAGATATATTATACATTCTTGCGTATATACAAGTATATCGGTGTTGATTTGACACTTCTTTTTCTTCTGTGTATTATCTTAAGTATCGAATTTCTTTGAACTAAAACAAGTCTCAAGGTATATAGCTGCACGTTTTTAAAACGATATAGCCAATTTTACAGAATTGAATAAACCGCTACTCGTGATAAAAAAAAAAAAAAGGGATCCGGGTTATTCGGTCGACTGATTTCGCCATATTAGCTTCAGCAGCTAAAGCTTTGATCGGTTGAATACACGAACTGTATATGTTATCTGAATCCTATATAGAAATAGCTCGGTAGAAATTTTCAGAGTAGAAATTGTCTCGCTACAATTGCTTGCGATACACAAAGAGGTTAAAATGAACACGTTACGAGTAAATAAATAATATCGATAACTTTTTTATTTTGTTTCGATACTCGAAGAAACCGATATTGGATTAGTTCAAAATTTATTTTAATCCTTTATTGCTTTTGGTTATTTATTACGGTGTAATTCGAGAACGAAAATAACAACCTATAAATTTTTATATCCAAAGACAAAGAATACTTTCAATTGTTAACAATGAAGATCCAGATAATCTAATTTAATCTTTCATTTTCGGTAGAAAAGCGTGCTTTATTCTATTATTTGTTATCTAAAGATAAGTCGATATACAATAGAAAATCACAATAAAATATTCTGTTTTCAAAATAATCCTATATGAAGTTTTCAAAAGCATTTACAATCTCGTTTCAAGTACTTCATATAACAGATATAATTTCGTGAAATAGGGAAAAAAATGAATTGGATTACTTACTGATCTACCAGGAGAAACTTGTCACCTTCGTTGTGCAGACACCTGCCCTTGGTGGATAATTCGTTCTTGGATATTAATATTGATTGCCTCACGCCACTTTGGAACCACGTGCCTTCCCACCTCGCTGGAAACAAGCATTCTGAAACGGCAAAAGGTAGATCAAGGTTTATAAATTGTTTCACGACGCGTTTAATATGCTAAATAATGTGTGCGCGTTACATTTTTCATCATCATTATTTAGGGTCGTGGCACACAAAAAACTTAAGCAGTAAGCGAATCAGCCAATCACAGTGAAGAACTTAAAGCATAACGTAAGCGGTACACTGAGAAAAAAAATGGTCTGGATTTTAGTAAATATTAGTTTGCATGTGACTCTATTTACTAAAATGAAGAAAATTTTCCTTTTTATTATATCATGAAAAAACCCCGCCATCTCATATTAGGATCCTATCTCATAATATGGCGCTTTCCTATATGTGTATTCACTGTACTAATAAAAAAGAAAATTTTCTTTATTTTGATAAATGGAGTCACAGTTGTATGCAAACTAATATTTATTAAAATCCAAAACATTTTTTTCTCAGTGATAACAAATCCAAACTGTTGGTTTTCTTACTGCTAACGTTTTACTGCTTAAGTTTTTCTATATATATGCCAAGGCCTTATTTCGTGAAAATCTACGTTGAATCTCAAACGCGAATTTAAAAATTTAATTATTGAAAGTGGCTTCAATTTTTGACGAAAAATCTAAAAATCATGCGCGATAAAATCAACAGGTATTCGCGCAATATGATAATCTTCACATTTTCAAAATTCTTACTTAATATCTCTACTTTTGGCGAGATGTATCTGATCGTCGTGCTATACGCCATACGAGAAGAAACGAAGAGATGTAATATGTCCAATGAAGTAATTCAGGACAAATCGAATCCGAGGCCAAAGATAAGAAGGAAAAGGAGTAGAAATATCAAAAAAGAGAAAAAGAGAGAAAAGAGAAATTCAGGGGTAGATGAGTGGAGAGAAAGTTGAGAGAAAGAAAGAGAGATCGGGGAGACACAGCGTCGGTAGCGAGATGGGAATTCCTGCAGAGGCGGGATAATCCCGAGGGCGAGGCGAATTTCCGGAAACTACTGCTAGTATGGAAGGGATACATCCAGCCGAGTTATCGACGATAATCGAAATCCAGAGGAGTCCCTCGTGCCTCGTTCTCCAGTGCGTAGGTTCACCTATACCGAAAACGAACGTAGAAACGGGGTATTCGCTATAGCGAGGCGTATTTTTGAGCTCGACGAGGCAGAATAGGAATCCATTTTCGAGGAACGAGCGATACAAGATGATGTCTGGACCAAACATGAGGTGAAAATTACGAAATAGGAATGACGGATGTATCCTTGCTTTCCTTCACGTATACGATACTTATCGCTTTCCTATAATTCTATACACTGACAATGAAAAACAAAAGTTGTTAACTTGACTAAATATTTTCAACTGGTTATTATTTTTTTAATTAAAATATTTATGTATTTTAATTAAATACGACATATTAAATCTAACATGACGTAAATTGACCCAAATACTTGAATACTTCAATAAAAAAAATTATAATCAGTTGAAAATATTTAGTCAAGTTAACAACTTTTTTCTCAGTGTATAAAACGCATTATTTTTTTCGAACGATAAACTTGATATAATCAGTGCTTTATATCAGTAATTTGTGTGTGTATGTGTGTGTAATTACACATGCGCGCATGTGAATGGTTATACATATTATATGTATAACAATTATATTATTATAGGCATATTATATCATTACATATATTATACATGTATGTAATATGTTTAACGAGTCATATCTCATGAATTGTGTACGAACTTAAATGGTAATCTAATCGAATAATTATGATTTCACATTTTCCAAGGAAATTACTACATACAATCTCCATTAATCTAGTAGCAATCGTTTCTTGGAATATCGCGTAATGTCTTCATCTCACCTTCGATTCGAATTACCATTCTATGTATGTCCGATGTAATTTACATCAGATATTAATTTAATAGCTTAACTTTATTATACATAGAACCGCACCGATTCGCTTGCAGAGGTATTCTTCGTTAATATCCTATCAGATGTAACTGCCTAAACTCCCTTTACATGTATAAGGCAGCACTAACCAAATCGCTAAAACTAATAGTCTCATAATTTTGATTTACGCAATAATTTACATGTATTTACTAATAATAACTTTTATACAAAGGTACACTGTACGATTTTCACGTAATATATAGTTTTCAGGTAAAAGTGTGGAAAGAAGAGTAAATGTCGCGTGAAGACGTATCGAATAACCGTGACATCGTTTAATGCACTTAATTAGGTAACGGCGAGCGTAATTGAAAGGCGGACGCGAAACTTGGCGCACGGCGCGGCGTGAAAGTAATTCAACACAGATAAATATTTTCGCAAGGATTCGCGCGGCGGTAACAAAGGGAAATTTTAGCAGGAGTCCCTGTAACGGGACAAGACTGTTATGGTTTCCCCAAAGTTGACTCACGATGTTGATTCGTCTAATTGAAGAGAGGTTTTTTTTAGCTGTTTAAGGGGGAGAGACTGTTAAATGTTGGTTGAATGGTTTACCCGACCGTGGGGTAAATAGTCGGCCCATCAAGAACGAAGCTCTGCCCGGCTAACGCAAATTTTGACTAGCCATTTGTAATAACAAGGCGCGAACAAATTCCCCGCGCTGAATGTTGAGATTGCCCTTTTAAAGTATCCTCCCTTCCTCGTTTCCGCGCGCGCACGAATGGTCGTTGGACACGTTAAGTCTTCGAGGTTTTATTATAGTTTGCACAAACATAACTTACATAACGCTCCTCTTCTTTATTCTGTACAAAGGAAACAGAGAGAGAGAGAGACCGCGTTTCTTAATGAGTTTAAAAAGGCTTTTATATAAAAATAAACGAGAAAGCCAAGGCGCGCGCGCGAAGATCCACCGCGTGTTTCGTTGCTCTTGCTGCATGAAAGTTGTCCAGAAATCCTGCCATTCACTCTCTTCCAAAATATGATTCCTCGAGAGAATTGACTCTCTAATTTTTGCAAACTGCATTTAACAATTTGTCAATTTTTATCTCTGGATCTCGTGTTTACAACACATAAATATAGAGTATTCGCAAAAAATAAGAGAAAAGAGAAATGTATTTTATTAAAACAACAGCGTTTTACGACGGCAAAACATTCATATCCGTAAAACAAATTTTACGTATGTATTTTACAACAAACGAACATACGGGATTAACCTGGCACCGTCGCTCGCTGTTTATTTTGCATCATTCATATAGCAAACAGAAGTAATTGGAGGGTCAAAGGAGAGATTGATTATACGCGATGAAAAAATCATCGAACACTCAAGAACGACGGGTACAGGTGCGTTTAGCGAAATGGAGATCGATACGACGCGCGCGGGGGGGGGGGAGGCCCAGAATTCGTCAGCTGCTTTCTTTCGCATTCATCTCCCTCGCCAATCGGCGTTTTAACGTCGGCGGCGGCCACCCCAAGCATTTATTTATTTGCACGCGGTTCGTATGCCGCACGTTGCCTCGTTCCCCGGGCGCGACGAGCGGAAGGGTGAGAGAAAGAGGGAAAGGGGGAAAGAGAGAGAAATGAGAGAGAAGGACTCCCGAAGGTCGAGGAACGCGACGCCATGTACCCGCGAGGGGTGAGATCCCGCGAGTCGCGCTAGGGCTATAAAATCCACGGGCGAGACTCGAAATCCGTAATCACAGTTCGCACCAGCCGCCCACTATGATGGAGCACCATCGCGAGAGAGGAAGAGGAGAATGAAGGGAAACCGCGGGAAAAGAGCTGGGGCAAAAAAGCAGCGGATATAACTCGAGCTTGCTGTTCAGGTTTCGAACGTTACGTGAATTTCATAGAAACTTTTCTTTTAAATATTATTCTTACAACTCTTCAATTCTATTTACCATCTATTTAACGAACGAACGACAAATAATATTCGCCGTTCTAATTTTTCCCGTTATAATTATTATTTAAATTAATTTATATTTCTAAGAATTTGATGCTGAAGAAGGCTAAGTAAAGCCGAAATGTACACAGTGATTTTCTATATTATCAATTCTTTATATTTATGTGTTGATTATCATATTAGTTTATAACATTCTTTTATTTAGCTCGTATTGTTGGCCTACTTATCACATTACTCTTTGCATTACATAAAACGAGCCTAACAATCTAACAATTACGTGAATTTTTTCGATTAGCCTTTTTGTTATTAAACTGTTTTTAAATCGTTTTGCCCGCTGTTTGCAATAATAATCAATTTTTAAAAATCAAAACGTCTCTATAGCTCACGTCTGTATATCGCCAATCAATTAATCTCATCGCTTATAAAAGCGGTTTTGATTTTCCGCCAAAATCTTCGGCTTTGAACGTTACGGGTTTTAAAGAGCAATTAAAAGTGGTGGTGACGCGCTAACAAAGCTTCTTCCGATCGCGAGGGCGGATAAATCGAGACACGCGAGCGCGAGCTCTCGGTCAATCTAGCACAACAAAAGATTTTCCATGCCGGAGAATGGCGGTGGAATGGAGAAAGGGGCGAGAGCGGGAGCTTTTCGACCACACCGGCGAAATGGAATGCCCTGAAATTTTATATTTATGCTTCATGCCCGGGTTACATGTATCCGCCGGTTTCGGTATTAGGAAAACTCCGACCGAGTGGACAAAATCGATATCGGCGTCGATATACGCGTGTCGATCTAGCCTGGGATATCGGTAAATTGAAATCCATAACCGCGATATGTGTACCTCTACACATATCTCGGTTACCATGACGTACGGAGTATCTCGTCTTCGAGCAGTAAGGGAATGAATCGACACTGCAATTCTCGTGTTGTATCGAACGTTCTATGATTTCACTTTTCCTTCGTTTTCGCGAATATAGCCGCGTAAAAAAAAATGGTCGAGATGATCTTCTCAGTTTCGTGGATGATCTCTGCAGATTTATATGTCGCTGAATAAATCGTAATAACAAGGAATCGAATTATGACAATTTATTTAATTACATTTATTTGATTAGAACTTTTAGTTTGTATAATAAACCGCACGTTGCAAATTTATATTCTAATAGATAATAAAAAAGAAAATTATTGCACTACTTGAGATCGTTGTTTGTTAAATCTGTTCATTGTGTTTGAAATATTATAGTTATAACATTTTGGTCGGGATATGCTACAGTTTTGAAATACCGTGATGTAGAACACTTTATCGATAGCAAAGAAAATAAGGGAGGGAGGATGAATAGAGATTGTGAGTAGGCTAACTTGCGGATGAAATAACGATAAAACTTTCGTCGTAATAAATAACGCCGTATCGTTACTTTTGATTATTAGTGATTCTTGGATAGCAGGTAGCAGAGTCTCTATTTATAGCCTAACGCCGATAAGAATGTGCTTTATACGCGCGACGAAGCTACAGAATCAGAGCTCCCTCGCTTTAAAGTTAAAGCGATCGTTCACGAAAAATATCTCTCACAGAATTATTCAGGTCTTCTCGGTTATATAGCATGGGATTGATATAAATTACTATTAACAAGATAGAGAATGAAATATTTTATAAGAAAGCTATACTCTTTTGAAATTGATAAAAGCGATGAGATTTTCGAACAAAATTTATGACAAGTGAATAATAAAATTAAAAATTGCAAAAATAAATAACTAAAAATGGACGTATAAATCTCTTTACAATATTAGTTTTCGGTAATACATTTCACTTATTTTTATCGAGCATTTATATTCAAAGGATCGTGCCATACCTATATCACGCAAAAATACGCGATCAATAGAATTAAGTAATTTTATAACTCAAAACAGCCTTTTTAGATAAAAATAAGGAAATACCTTTTTTCGACGTTCTTTTGGCAAGTTAATTAAATCCTGACGGTCCAACGTTATTCATGGCTTTCCCGCGGCGTACGTATTACGCGTACTATTCTCGAAATGCCATTGTTCTCTGTTTTCGGGGTCATCACGCGAGCTTATTCGAGTCCCTCCAGATTCGGACGACGTTACTTACCGCGTAAGTTACGATCGCTGTAGCGGCGAGAAGTTGAGAAACGTTCTTATGTGTGCTCGACACGCAATTAAGTGGGCTTTATTCTCACAGACAGGACATTACTTTCTATCTCCCCTCTACTCCCTCCGGAGATCCCGAGACACCCCTCTCTACACGCCGCACCGTCCAATGGTTACCGCACCCTGCTTTTGTGCGCGTACAATGATCCCTCGCGCACGAACCGGTAATTCACCCCTCAAAACAGCGCACGTTTGCCGACAAAACGTTACGCGTGCGCGACATAATTTCGTTGACAAATAACCGTGTTTCGACGACGTTGCTCCCGTAAGCGATAAGCATAAGAACAATCGCCGTGTATTATTATAGCGACAGTGACGGAGTTGGAATTCCCGCGCGTGGAAATTAGCAAAATTAGGAATTTATCGTGCAAGAAATTTTGTCGCGTAAGAAACTCTTCCGCTGGTCTCCGTTGTTTGTTGAAATATTTTACGTCTCCATATTACACACGTATATAATTTAATTATTATTCCATTTAAATATATGTGTGTGCGTACACAGGGCGCGGTAGGTTTCGCTTGTAAAGGCAGACGAGTCGAGTTTGTCGAGGAATTTTTATCACCGAAATTTCACCCGGACCCGACGTGACGTCTCGTATCGCGCGTCCTTTATACGCGCGTGCACCTTTTATATGAATAAAGACATTGCCGCTTTCGTTTATTTTTCAGAGATACGTATCGACAGGAAGTGAACGCTCTTCTCGACACAATCGACAGATCCTCTTCGAACAACCGCGATTTAAACCCCGTCGTCGCTCGCTCGCACACGAGTCACATCGTTACATCGAATACAAAGAATGACGGACGACGCTCTTTTCGGCTCGAATATCGCGATTGTTACCCGACAACGTTGGCGGCCGGGCGACGACCTACTTCTCGACACCGACGCCCGACATTATTTTTCGTTAAACGATCCGAATGGCCCGCAGTAGCGCGCGAGCGCGGATTTGAGAAACGCAAAATTATGTGGGCTTTATTCTCACGGACGAGTCATTACTTTCGTCGCGACCTCCTTACCCACCCTGCCCTCTTCCACTGTGTTCTCCATCTCCATCTCCCCTCCCTCTCCTTCCCCCCCACGCTCCTCCTCGTTCCGTAGCCGTGCGCGGGTAACGATCCCTCGCGAGCCTGTATAATTTTCACCCCGAAATGACCCGTGTCGTCCAATTGGACAACGATAATAAGGACAATAGCGACAAGAATAATTGCTACAGTAATGAGAAGAATCACGGCGCCGGAAGTGATCTCGTTTATTGCAAAAGATTGCCCTTGTCCCTGTCCACGACGTGGAAGATGATAATACTCTTAATTAGTCGAAGCTATTTAAAATTCCTTCGTTCGAATGTAGGGAAATTGAGTTTGCTGAATATCTGAAAAAGGAATCTAATTGAGACTGTATAAAGGTTGAATTTCTTCATATAATCCCCTTATAACATCGCCTTTACAACGCTTTTTATCCGTTTTACGGAGTTCAGTTGATTTGAAAAAGCTAACTCGAATATTAAACGTATATTTTTATGTTTTAAATGCAGCTACCAAATAATCCCCGTTAGCGTGCACGTTATCTAAATATTAACTTTGTTTATACAAATTACCTTTTCTAAATGAATTTGCATATCGACCGGGATATACGCGGATGTACGTCAAAAAGTTTTTAAAACGCATAATGTATGTATGTTATACGTTGCAAATATGCGCCCTCGGACATTACATTTCCCGTACTTATCCTTTTGCAGCGCCGGGATAACGAAGCTTGCGAGAGATCGCAATATATTTCTCGAAAAAGATGTACGTCAGCATGCCGGAGATTAATGGGTAAGCAAGATATTTTCCAAGAGGAGCAGAGAGATATTGCGAGTACGGTGAAATCGCAATAAAAATTCCTTTGATAATTTCGTTGAATTAAATGACAACTTAAAATTTATCGGTACGGAAAAGGAACGGATATCTCGCCCAGATATCTCTTGATTCACAATCGAAAGCTGGACCTAATAAGGTGTGCAGCTGTGGAAATCGATAAAGAGAGCTGCCGCGAAACACAAGAGCAAGAACGTTCCGTATATCGGGCGAACTTAAGGAGATGCGTTTTCACATGGATGCTAAATTACCTTCGCGCTGTCTCCTCTCGCCCGTTCTCTCCGTGTCTTCTCCCCCTTTCGACGTGGAAGTAAACGACCCCCGCGAGGCCATAAGTCACCCTCCGAAATGGTTCGCGACAACGTACGCCGATGTTACGCGCCCCCTTATTTCGATAAAGCGACCGTCGTGCGACCGGACGCGAAATTTCCTTGATTAAGACAGGAACGCGTGACCTAACGTACGATTACGCGCACGATAGCTGCGTTGCGCGTCAATTATAAATACTTCAGCTATACACCGGTTTTAATCTATTCGTTATTCGTATCTATATACAGAGCAACCCAAACGAAAAACGTATTCGCGTTATGAAAAAGACTCGAGGCAATTTAAAAAATCCGGATAACTAAGAGAGATAAAAAAGTTTATTTCTGCGCGCGCTAAGCGTGCAATACCTATTCCCTTAAAAATTTCTCAATAAAGCAATATTTCAGCTTGTAAAAGATACATATATGAATGTCAGTCACCGGCACAGTTTTCAAAAGGCCAATACAAAATTCTTCTCTCAAAACGTTGGTGTGCAGAGGACAAAGATCGAGCGCGCGGATATTGCCAAACGAGCACAATCACCGCGGTTATTTCTGATGATACAGATTTTTGTTCCGCGCGCGCGCGCGCGCCATGCCCGACGGACAAGCAAGCAACGCGTCCGCGCCACAAGTATTTTTGTTGCGTATGACTTTGTTGGAGTTTTGCATCTGATACGAATTTCGCGTTGGAAATATTGGAAAATTGCTGCGGGAAAAAAAAAACCGATATACGCGCGAATGGGAAGACGACACGCGGGTAACGCCGCGCGTAATCGAACGTAACGTAATCTCGTTATTGTCCTCGTTGTCGGCGTAACGGAAAAATCTGCCGCTCGGACGGAAACGCGGGCACACGATCGGTAACAGCAAAAAAAAAATATTCGCTCGGCCGAATATAGATTTGCGCGAGCACGTTTTAATGGATGGCCGGGTATTAATCGCGTTCGTCCCCCCCCTCCCCCCGCGCGCGAGTAATTAGCACGTACGCACTCGGTGCTCGGAGAAATTTAACATTGCGTATCCCCCCGTACTTTAACTGAATAACTGTCCAAGTGTCCCAACAATTTTGCCGGGCATCGATTCTCGCTGCAGATAACGCGGCAATCCGCTTTTTGTCGAGCGCGTTTGCAATCATAGCGAGACAATCTACAAGTATCGAGCTTACGCGAAGCGATTCGAAACGTCCGATAGACCTCTGAAAGCAGTATTAATTTCGCGTAACTGAGCAAAAATTCCGAAAGCAAGATACGCGCGTCAACAATTCTACACTGCTCGCGACAATTAGGATTGTTTTAAAAATAGGCGACTTTATATAGCTTTATACATTTAAAATTTACACAAATATCGACAATTGTTAATATATTCCGAGGAAAAAAAATAGAAAGCGTCCACAAATAATATTTTATAACTTCAAAAGTTGAGTTAATGAGAATATACGATGATTTTGCAAGTTTATTAATTATATCTCGCTAATAGGAAAGTCCAGTCGAGAAACTTCAAACTTGGTAGTAAAATAGCCGCATTACCATTGTGATTAACATCGCGCCGTGTCGCATAACAGCTGATTATCTTTATTGAAAGGGAAAGGGGGCGAAGAATGGCAACGCGGATTCTTGACACTTTGACAGTCCCTGGAATGAGAGCGAGGGTGACCGAGGGTGGAAAACCGCGACCGTCCTCGCCCTTTCATTGACAGCTGTCAAGCGTCACAGTTGGAAAGTTTTACGAGAACGAAAGTTGATATTGCTGCGCTTGCAGCTTTCTTCATCGCAGCCTTGCTTTCTTTTACCACGCACTCTCTTTATCGTGCATTTAGTTGGAGATAACTAATGTACTCGCCGATATGACGTACGAACAAATGGAATCTTGTTGCCACATATTGAAAAAGTTAATCTCTACAAAGAATATATAAGAGCTTTTTTATTATAAATACAAGTAATATCTCAAATTAAGCAGTTTCTCTAGATGTTTTCCAAGTGGAGAAAGTATTTTGGTAGCTGCGTTACAGACTAAAACTTTCATGAAGCGGAAATCGTTTATTTAAAATTAATATTAGCGATTTTCCATCGTTTACTTAAAGTCCTGAAATTCAATTTGCTAAAACTGTTTATTGCCAACGTTAAAAATAAATCCTGCTCTAATTCCATCATCCGTCAAATTCTCGTTGCGGAACAATCGATTAATGGCTGGATCAACGATTTAATTCTGTCTCAACCGAATTATGAAATCTCTGCTTTCCCGGGTGCGCGATCCATATCCTCACACATCGCGCGATCGCTTTCAAATTTCGGGAATCAGTATATATCGTGATAATCAACTTGAAACCGCTTGATGTTAATGTATCGTGAAATGCTTAATGGGCCGGACCGAAACGCGTTGCCGCGACGCACGGCGTCAACACTTAACTCCGCAGCAAAAGCCGAACGTGCAGATTACTTCTGCGTTCGCAGCTACCAATCGAGAAACGTCAGTCACTTTTTTGTCCGCCGATACGGCGCGTGTCAATGGGCCGCGCGAGACATTTGCCGATAATCGGGGTTACAGAATATTGACGAGCGCGCTCTCATCGTTTTCAGTACGTGCCTTAAACTATATACTGCCGAAGCATATTTCATAAAATTGTCGCGCGAAAAGGGCTCAAAAAGCCCTGTGTGATATCTTTATTTAGAAATTCGATAATTTAGTAACGTAAAATACAGTTCGTGTCACTGCGCGCATTATTTTTTATTTGACAGTGACGAGATCGCGCGGATATGTGCGAATGCGAATGCGCGATTTTGCATTTTACGTAAAAAGAAATTTAATAATTTATCGAGTAACGTAATACATATTGTATCGCCGCGTTCATTATTTTTTTTTATCTGACAGCCGTGATCGCGATTTTACGATATTAACCTCAGTGCGAGATTTTAACGAACGTTCGTCGGTCGAAAAATTTTGGTATTTGTCACAAACACCTCAGTTAAACGTATGGCTTATTATATCAATCCGTTCGGTGCGATATGGCGCGGAAAAGGAAATTCGATAATCGCCGCTTTAATTTTCAGCGTGTGCGCGCGCGCGCGCTCGCGACTCCGACTCCGACGGGACGAATCGTTGAAGAAAGAAAGAAAAAAGGATTAAAAAAAAATGAAGTTCTCTCTCCTCTATATCGAGAGCACGCGAGAGAGGGAGGGACAACGCGCGCTCGTTCTCGATGACGACGTCACAGATTGAAATGGCGCGCGTAAAATGGCCACTGCTCCCAAGGGCGAAATATTCAAAGTCTCCAATTTTATCTCTCTTCTGTGTCTCTCCTCTCTCCATATCCCTTTCCATTCGCGTTAAAAAACGTTGGCCGCTCGCTACATTGCGTGCGGGAAAATAATACAGAAAATAATTTTAAAAAAAATTGAGTTTTACATATACACATATATATTTCTATCCTGCGTCTGTAGTAATTGACTCGACATGTAATGATTAATATAATTGAGAGAAATTTCATAATAAAATGTTTCATACATAAAAGAAATATATAATACAGATTTGACACGTACACTAATTTAACTTTCAGAAATTTTTACAAGTACGCGCAAGATGTAATCTTGAAGAAGAAAAAAGGCACGTTGAAAGCACGTACGTCATATTTCATGTACTTTGCCGTCCTGAGAAAGAAATATTGCATGATGTATTAGCAAAAGCGTATAAGATTACAACCTCTTTATCCTTCTTCTTTCGCGGGCATTAAAATCATGCCGCGCGATATGTCATACGATTTTCCTCGAGAGAGAAATTATTAAGGCTCCTAACAGGAAATATTTTTCGTTGCTCACTCGCGTATTATCCGCACACATTATTTGCAATGTTACGTTATATAGCGCGTAACATTTTTATTAATATATATTAATTTTATAAATTTTATATTGATTAATCATACACCGAAGAAGATATATTTCCTCTTCTATATTCGTCGTATATCCTCGCGGGACGCCGAAGCTATATATACCGTCGGCGAAACGCCCACACGCGAAATTTCGGCAAGTAAATACCTCTAAAGATGAGTTTTCTCGCGGGCTGCGAAAATCTCCCACGGTTTTCATATTCGTGCGCCAAGTGCGAAGTACAATGCAAGTGCGGGACTTCGAACGACTTCTTGCAACGCTCCTTTCGCGGAAACAAAATTTTATATAGTGTCGCTTTATTTCCCTGGCGCTATTTCACTTGCGCGGCTGTGATCTGTAAGTTGCGCCCGGATTTTCGCGAATTAATTCTATTGCCGATTTCTTCGTCAATCTATGTCTTCGTCAGAGCGCGCGTGTGCATGGAAAGCTAGATAAATATAATTGGGACGGCTATGATCAATTGTTGCCAATTTCGATCAGTTTTCCTTTTTTATTTCAAGTGTTCTGTCTGTGAAAACAACTAATATAATAATTATTTAGAGAATTGGGGTTTTTCTTAATTTTAAAGTTTTTCAATTTTTTTCTTTGCGAAAGAGTGCATTTTGTTGTCGAGTTGAAGAATTATACGGGGAATTTAAGAGATAGAAAAACTTTTTTTTGCGAATTTTAGTAACTTTTCTCAATTAGCGTTTTCTTTTGGTAAAACGCTATATTTTAGATAAAATCGATTAAACACGCGATAAACGTGTATTTAACTCCATACTTCAATATGCAAATAAAGTTCAAAGTATGGAGTTAAACACATACGTCAATTAATGCCTGATGTTTGTGCTGAAAAAAATAGGCAGATCACATATTCTTCGACCTCCCTCGATTGATTATCGTTATCGGAGTCACAACAAAGCTTTTTGCCAAGACAGCCGCAAAAGAATATCAATTAAGAAAAGACCCAATTCTATACAATTATACGCAACTAAATATTCGATGCAATCTTAAAGGTATAAATTTTCCTTTTTCTGCCGATTACTCATCTGGATATTCTGAATTAACGCTCATCGTCAATTCAACTTTAAATCTTTATCGTGCTCTAAATCTGTCGGCATCTGTAGAAGCAATAAGATCAGAAATATCCAGACAAAGTGCAGTTTCAGTCTGTTTTTTTTTTTTTTTTTTTTTTAACTGTCCTTCGAGACCGATAATGCAAGAATTTTCATTATACTGCCCGCAATCGACGTAGCAATCAGGTTGCCTCACCCTCGGGTTAAACTCATTTCGAAGGTCAACAGAGGATCGTCTCTCCCCGGGACAACTCGGCCTTTTTGCATCTCTCTTGAATTAGTTACCGGATTTGGTTTCTTCGAAGCGTTTTACGGGCAAAATATTAAAAAACGACGCGACCGCGTAATGTAAATCGAAGTAATATCGAGCGACGGCAAATTGAATGCGATGACGAATCGCGGTTTTAAAGGAGAACGCCGTATCGCGTATATTGACAATGAGTTCTACCCCTCGACGGATAAGCAAATAACTGTTTGATCCTTGATTTCAAATACTCGGAAAGCGCGATTTGCTTTTAATTCTATAAATTATTTCAAAAGTCGGTATCGCTTTGCGCTATTTTTTTCGGATTATAAAAACTGAATATCCGCGTCTATCAACATTTGTAGCAATGCTCGTTTTTTTATTTGTAAATTTTATTTACGCACGTGGAACGCATCATGAACGCGGGCGTCCCGCGGCGATGTCATCGAAGTCGGAATTGCGAAGTTTCCGCCTGAGGAGTGGTAAGAACGGATTTCGTTATGGAATTCAAGAAAAGCCGCTTGACTTTGCACCCGCACAAACTTTATCCCAGAGGCATTCGCGAGAGCGAGAAAATTGGTACAGTCGCGGGTATAAATGCCTGAAGAATTGACAGGTTTCGACAATGCGCTACGACTATATAATATATATGTATCTATACCGCAATGCGGGTGATATGTGCAGTGATTTGGAGTAAACCCGCAATATTTAAAAAACAAGATGTAAAAAATGGAAGAAAGAATATTCAATAAATATATCGAAAAAATATCCGAAAAGTGCTATCTTACAAATACAATTAAGTTTTGCTCAAGTACAAAAATGTTAAATAAAAAAGGTCTATATCGGTTATACCTACAATATAATTATTTATAATAAAAATGAATTATTTTCTTAACGATTCAGGATCGAAGATGGACTTTTTTGAGAATATCTTTGAATATGTTAGTGTTTCTCTTTAATTATTGTGTGTGAATGCTTGAATACATATCCAAATCTTGTGCAATATTTAATTATCTATTGTGCAAAGGATTATATAATTTCATATAAAATCCCGATAAAATCGATAACCGTTGTTATAATTTATTCTCGCTAATAAAACAGCAGATACGACGTAATTCCGCTCTCTTTCGATTTAAAACAGCTAAATTTAATAAAATATTTTAAGCGTTGTTGCAATTTTCAATTACTCGTGAATTTTGAGAATAAAGTTTTTAAACTAAAAAAAAGTTCAAAAGAAAAATATTTTATCTTGCAAAGGATAGAACGTGTGTTAACCTTCTACTAATTTCGACGACTGTACTTTAAGAGAGAGAAAGACGCCGAGGAGATTTGTATAAGACTTAATTCGTGCAAAGTCTGACAGAGGGAATGGAAGATTTCTGCGGAATCTTCGGAAATACAGCCGCGGAAGCGCCTAATATTGTATTCATGAAGTGACGAGCGTTCGAGCCGTTCTGAATAAATAAATAAATAAATAACCGAACCGCCCGGGCGCGCGGCGAAAACTGTACGCTCGGTGGCTGTGCGTTTGTACACGCGGATACCCGCGCCTACGTGAATATTGTGTACACCGCTATGTATAGATACACACCTACCAGCCATGTATACGCACCCATAGCACATACACAGATACCACAGATACATGCGGAACGCGTTATTGCAGAATGCGGAGACAGAGAAATGTGGTCGGCGAAGTTGGCGAGAATCGACCAGCGGTGGAGGTTGACAACTTCGAGAGCTCTTTCAATTTATCTCATCCCCCGGAGCATCTCTTTCCCTCTCTCTCTCTCCCTTCCCCCGCGACCACGCGTCTCTATTCTTCGGGCCGCGAGCCTTTATTTCAGCATTCGAGCGCGCTTTCGTTCGCGCTGCGGTTTCGCGCGCTGCAATATTTTATTAAAGTCCTGTCACGTTCGCGAGGTGGAACATCGCCTCGGTGATAAGAAATAAGTATATTTAAACCGGGGAGGGTCGATTATAAACGGACGTTTCTACTACAATACTTGTTTTAATAGCCGATAGCGTGATTTACACCGTCATTTTCATGAAAGATGGGTCCTACCGTGGTATATACACGAAATAGATCGATTGCTCTCGCTATAGCTCGTATTGCACGATAGTACAGGTGTTAATAACAATGACAGAATAGCAATGGCGAATTGTGAGATTAAAGACTATATATATCGCTTCGGGCAAAACATTGTCATTCGACATAAGACAATTATTCTGTAATCTGTAATAATAAAAAATACATTACAGAAAATTATTTTATCCAAAAACCTATAGAATTGAAGTAAAATGTTTCGCTCGACAAAATAATTGTTTTAAGCATAAATTGTAATAATTATTTTTATCACAATTTTCGTGGCAATTCTTACAATTACAATTAATTCTAACAATTTCAATAACAATAATAATACATTTGAACGAAGAAGGTACCATTGTACAACAAAATTACTAGGATTGTAGAGCAGGATGATCAAGCGGACATTAAAGTGTGTCATTACTTTGAAAGTAATAATTTGCGTAATGACACGATCGCGAAATGTCCCATTTAGCTTTGAGTGCTTTAACCGCGGATAACGTTTTGTCAGTTAGTTAATAATTACACAGCTTAGTTAATAATAATCGCGCCGAGCGCGCGACTTCGACAAAGAGGAAATGTTAATTCGTCCCGACCGACAATTCAATCCAATGATACGTCCAGAGCTTTAGGGACGGCTGTGGAGTGTTCGACAAAAGCGTTTCGCTTGCAGTTTTCCAGCGCGCGGGACACGCTCCTCGTACAATTCATCGCGCGATCGTCATCCGTCAGAATGTCTGCCATTCGACTGCGGATTACCGTTGTTCAAATGTACGCGCGCAGGGCTCTCGGGACGGGGCCGGCCCATCGATTTTTTATTCTCCAAGGATCCCGTCTCCGTTCTCGTCCTTCATTCCTCCCACTCCCGACGACTCTTATTTGAGCAATAAAATGCCGGCGAGAGAACCCTTCCGCGATGATATTGACCCTACCGGGGGAGAGAGAGAGAAAGAGAGAGAGAGAGAGAGAGAGAGAGAGAGAGAGAGAGAGAGAGAGAGAGAGAGAGAGAATTGTCCGGCAGGAGTTCTCGAATTCCGCAAAGGGCTGCGTGGATACTTGGCCGAAGTGTTGCGCTATTAATGGCAGTTTATTAGCTGTGTTATGGATACCATAAAGAACTCGAGGCCCCACGAGCGGTGTCCTGTGCCGCTGTCCGCGGTGTGTGGCACGCGTGTTAATTTAATTAGACCGCTACTTCAGTTTAATATGGCGTATACGCGCGGAACAATGCTACCGCAACGGTATAAATTTGAAAAAGGGATTTAATTAAAATATATGATGCTTGGTGTGTGTTGTTACGTCCGCGCAAGATATGCCGCGCGGTAACATTCTTTCAATTTTAATTATGCAAATTATACTTTCAATTATATTCTCATTTACCTACTGCGGCGCATTTTATTAAGCTTTATTTATCATTTATTCCAACATTTATTGTGATAAATGTAATAAGGTTATTGTTACGGCTATCGACTATATCGGTGAATTGCGAAAGTGCAAAATAATTTCAACAAAAAAGTACATATATATGAAATAATGGTGGTTCGCTATACGTAAAAATGCAACATGATAGTCATGTGCCTCTCACATAAAATATACAATTAATTTCTTTATTGCACCAGTTACATTCTTTGCGCCGTTGCGTTTAGCTTCACCGCGATAAATTGCAAATAATTGGATAGATCACGGAAACGATTTCGTTAGAGGACCGAATGGCCTCTTTGATCTTGTAATACAGATTGATGTTAGCATTTGTCAAGCTGGCCAGTGCCTACAAATAACGCTTTCAACTGTATATACCTGCAAACCTGCCCGGATCGGCCTCGTATATGGCTACTATATAGCCGGGCGTTCAATAGCGCGTTACTCGTGCCAATTTTCGCGCGAGTTCAACTGTTAATAGCAAGTTGCAGGTGTACGCGCATCCGTGAAACAGTTCGCAATCAGCGAAAATTGCTGTGAATCCTGATACAACCCGACCGAGGCACGCTATGAGTAGCACTTGCCGGCGCAACAACTGTCGCGGGCAACAACGCGCTCGGCTGTATACTTAGAGTTTAGCTTTATGGCGGCGAGATATTGAATCAAGAGAGAAAGCGCGCAACATTAAAATAGATACGGCGTATGCGGGAAAATGAGAAACGCAAATTTTTTAATATAATTTACAACTGTCTCCGCGCGACACACGCGTGCAAAATTGCATTTTAAACGTAATTTATTTAAAAAATTGTTTCTCTCTCCTCTTTCTCCCTCCTCGCGATACAGTCGCGCGTTCGCGTAACATCATATCTAATTATCATCCGCTGTTTCCAGAACTCGAAGGAATAAAATAAAGTCATCGTTTCGCCGAAAGCCCTCTCGCCCGTGAAACGCTGATATTATCATTCGTAAATTTTCGTACAGGTTAATAACGTCATGTAGGGTAATATACGAGTCTACGGCAGCTGCCACTTTCCCTCCACGTTTGAGTAATAAAATACCACGGTGGTCCCACCCTTAGTTATATCGCCCTTTACAGAAAGTTGTCTAAGATCTCGAATTCCTTGAAGGGCTTCGAGGATGTTCCTCAGAGGTGGTGCGCATACTAGTTTCAAAGTACTGGCGATGTAAGCTCTCGGGAAATTGCCTATTCAATTATAAGACACGCTGATACTTGCAAATTCAATTACGTAAATGTATACTGCGTGGTGTCTATATGTATTTTGTGACTCCTAACTGCCTCTCTTTTTCTTTAATACATACATAACAACGATTTTTTGGTCAGTTTTGACCCGATAATTTCTCGTTAAAAAAAATTTAGACATCTTATTTTTAAAATTATTTTTTCAGATGACTGCAATTTAAATTAAAGTAAAATTACAATTAAAGAGACCACCTTGAGCAGTCCGTTACTCTGTTTTATTCGTCTATTTCTTCGTCGATTTTATTCACAATTTCTTCCGCGGACTTGGAAACTACACCTACGTTTCGATACTTTTATCGAGGAACAATCGATACTCCAACTTGGTCAAGGAATCCCTATGTGAAAAGAATGGCCATTGTTCCGCAACACTGCGGCTATATTTATACGCGTAGTTTTCTGTATGCGCATACAAACTGCCTGCGAACTTTAGTCGCTGTCGTTCTTGAATGAATGCGCGCGTATCATCTATAGGTATCGCACGGGAGAACTTTTCTTTGTTTGCTTATTTACCTGCATTTCACGTAAATTACTCGGACATATTTTCGCATTCCTTAACGTCGTTTCTACGGAAGTTAGGACGTGTCTCGGCGTACGTTGACATTCCCGAAGAAAGTTGCGCAGATCGAAGAATGCGGCTCTTATTCGTGATGGGAAAATTCCAGCTGAAATGCGGTAACATCCTTAAAAAGCCATTCAATCCGGGAATAATTAAAGACCGCCGAACGAGGGTAACGATGGCCTCGCGTGAATATCCATGTCGAAAAGGTAATTCCACTGCACGCGAAGATGGGCTTCTCGGCGCCGGCGTCGAAAGTCAATAAATGAGTGGGATTTGCGTCGACGACGTGTAATTTGACAAATTGCAGTCTCCGTAGTCGCGAATGACCGCAATTCAAAGTGCAACCGTGAATATATATATACGTAATTAGTTGAGGAAACGTTAAGCGTTTCGCGTAATTGCAAAAATAATAAAGCGGTGTATCTTTTCGACTTTGCCACTCTTGGTAAAATCCTTCGTCAGATCTCTCTTCGAGTTTTCAGGCGCTGGCAAAAAGTTAGCTCGTAACTTGCGACGTCGCGAGAGAACGGAAGGTCGCAATTATTTTGCGTCATGTTGTTTATACTTCGAGGCAAATAACTGCATTGACACTTGCATTAAAAACTTGTCTCATTTTTCACGTACAATTGTGAAAGGCAAGACCGAGCGGCTAATACCTTATATACGCGAGCGAGAACGGTATAGTTCAAAAAGTTTCGACGACTGCGTCGAATAGTAAGTGCGATATTACTTGCGTTCCCATTTTACAACAAAGTGAATCACTCTGTTTCAGAAACTATACACTGAATACAAATGTTTTACCGCGCCTCTGTATTGTAACTCTTCCATACTTTCCTCCTATTTCATACGCTCTCCTATAGACATCGCCTATAGTACAGGATATCAACGTGCGTCGCGATATCACATATGCTGTTGGTGTACCGTAACATCTTTAAATAGAGGATAATTTAAGAGAGAGCTGTGAAAAAGAATCGATTCGCTGTTACCTGCAAACAGAGAAACTATACGAAGAAGTTCGATGCTACATCGTTGAAATAACACTGCTACATTTCAAAAATCAAATTCAGGGAAAATTTTGAAAAACTCGAAACGATAGGAACGCCGCGATTCGTCGTGTAAGTTTTGCGAGTTCGTAAAAACTTTCGGGTAAAATTATTGTTACGATTTCCATTAAGATGCCGTGAAATCGTTGTCTGATTTAAATCGCAAAACTTTACCGGAACGTATAAAGGATGCGAAGGGGAAGCGCGTCCTATATATATATATAATATAGTACAAATGTAAAAGCTTAAAATCGATCTTCCTGACCAAAGAAGTCTTTCCTCCTCCGCGAGTATGATATACGCGCTTTTTCTTCTTCCAAGTTTCGCATAAGAGAATTCTTTTAAATTTAAGCAAAGTAGAATTTATCGCGGATCGTGGGGAGAGGAAATGGGAAGAAATTCAAAAACGTTGAGACGTATCGGAGACAGCGGGGAGGCAGAACTTTCTTTAAGTTTCGCCCCTTCGGTCGTGCACCTTCATCCTTCCCCCCTTCCCCCCTGGTGTGCAGCCCGCGCGTAATTAGTCGCGACGCGCGTTCCAATTACGAAACGCGACATCGACCCTAATGAGGCACTTGCGAGTAAGCTAGCAAGGGCTTTGACTAATTAAGTCCTAGGGCCGGCCCCTCCCTCCCCTCCTCTCCCTCTTTCCCGCCTGCCCTTCGCTCCTGCGGGTTTTTCCCTCCTGGACCTCCTTGTGCACACACGTGTGCGCAAACTTTTGCTCCCGTAATTTGAACAATCCACCGGTCCGATATGTCAATTAGGGCGAGACAGAGCGGGCATTGTTTCGGCAAATAATATACCCACCGCCGGTTAATAAGGCAGAACGTCAACGAAGCCGACCCTTTTAGCGACGTGAATTTTCCGAAGGGACTAATTTATCCTCGAATATTACTTTCGGACGATCAGAGCTATCGGAAAGTCTCTCTCTCTCCCCTCCGTTTTCTTCCCTCCCTCTCCCCTCCTCTCTCTCTCGGTCTTTCTTCACGTTCTATATATTGAAATTCTTGTTCTATTTCACAAATAACTTATCGGATTTCATAGTCTAGTCTACTATCATAGACTTCAGCAGATAACGCTTTCATAACTGTAACTAATCATCCATAAAAAGACCAAGCTTGAGATCTATTCCAAAGATGCTGTTTTGTTCGCTAATATAACGCTATCAAGAAGCGAATCAATTAATGACTTATTATTGTTAGTGTATACAAGCGAGATAATATACGCGTTTCATATACGGCGAAATGCCGGACTTTTAACCCGTCGAACATTGATCATCAAATTTCTACATTCGACTGTTTTTTATTCATCAAAGAATTTAAATAAAAAACTTTATTTCGTACAACTCTTTCATTTAATCGACCAATTTGAAAACTATTCGCGCATTGACACACACACACACACACACACACACACACACACACACACACACACACACACACACACACACACACACACACACACACACACACACACACACACACACACACACACACACACACACACACACACACACACACACACACACACACACACACACACACACACACACACACACACACACATTCCTTTCTTTATTTTCTCTTTAAAAAAAA
This sequence comes from Temnothorax americanus, assembly GCF_048541705.1. Taxonomy (NCBI): domain Eukaryota; kingdom Metazoa; phylum Arthropoda; class Insecta; order Hymenoptera; family Formicidae; genus Temnothorax; species Temnothorax americanus. The sequence continues at coordinate 2,235,352 of NW_027509421.1, read as the reverse complement.
ATTTTTTTATTTCAATTTTTAACAAAAACTCCAGCAGCTATATATGACCATTAATTAGAAATACCGGCACATTTTCAACTTTTCTATTAGCACTTCGCATTTTATTTCACAAGTATCGACCGACGGATGGCGATTTCAACTTTTTAATTGGGGCTTCCCCTTATCCCCTATTGAAAAGTGTTAACGTTTCCTTTCACGATGGTCCTCGAGGATCGTGAAAACATTTTCTTCCGTTCCGTACGGCTCGATGCGCATTATTGTGTTCGCAATTAATGATTCCGCCTGTTTCTAACAAACTTCCAGCCATGCGCGACTCGCGTGTCCAGCGAGGATTTTTACTCCGAAAAGTTAATCGGACCATCGAAATACGAAGTAACGGATACAAAGTAGCCCATTTTGCGATGCGAGATGCGTCGTTGCCCGTCATAAATTCCGTCGTAAATCTTTTTCGGCCAAAAAGTTACATTTACGCCCGATGGGACATTAAAAGTTACCAGCGGTTTCGTTTTGAGGGCTTTTGAATGTACTCCAGGAGAAGCGATAAATTCTATAATCCCCACTTTTATCTTCTTGAGCCATTTAGTTGGAATTGAATAGGTGGCTTTATACGCGCCTAGTTTCCATATTTCAATTTGCAATTGCGTAACAGAAATAACGTACGGAACGCTATATTACGCTATTCACAAAGCATTTTTATACCTCCCGTTATTATTTCATTTCTCAAAGAAATTATAATGACGTGCAAAAATTACAAGGATAAATTGGTTTAAATGAAATGATCAACATAGTATTTCCTCGGATTTTCAATTTTTTTTCTATGTTTCTATTCAAATTTGTTACAATTACTTTCCACAAATAATCTTACATAATTTTATAACGTTATAATGTTTTAATGTTTTTATTATTCAATTATTTTTAATAAATAATGAATTTTAACCATAATTAATAACAATTTTAAAATTAATAATTCTTTAGTCATAATTATCACGAAAATAAATAGGTAAAAAAACATCAAAATTTTATTAACTTCAATCATGTTTAATTACAACGTGGGGTTCCGCAATTTTTGATTATCCCGAGGCATTATACAACATTCCGGCCGTTCTCTCTCTATTTTTTTTTCTTTTTCTCCTCCTGTCGTGCGAAAGCGCCAACTCGCAACTCCTGACGAACGAGCCGCGAGTTTGGTCCATTTGGAAAATGAAGCCCGACCAAGCTGAGAGAGCGTCTGGGTTAGGAGATGGGAAAGCCCCCGGGAAACGGACGCGGAAATGTTAATTCACCTGTATTGCGTGCACCGCCGCATGATCGATGCGCAAATATTTGGAAATCACGCGAGCCGCTAAATCGTTTAGCGCGGTTATTTAGACTCTCAATCGGGACGGTGGGTAGGGATCAGTTTTTGCGAAATGTCATCGTGATTTATCGATAATGCCAGTTGTAGCGATGGTTTCGGTTTCGCGAATGCCGGAAAGTGCTTTCGGCGAGAAAACGGAATACAAAACGCCAACATTCGATATATAGCGTAATAATTTTGCGACTCGCTCGATGCAACCCGCGATTCGCAACTGTACAGAATCGGAACATTATTGTCTGAATACTGATTCGGATGATTGACACAGCATACCGATAAGTTAGATTAATTTAATTGAAAACTTGAGACGTATCTGTGCATGTATTAGGAAGGGACATATTGTAATTTATATATTGTACATTTTCATATCTCCATCCTATAAATCGAAAGCTGCAAATAATTGACCATAGTTGCATTATTCGAATGATTAAAATAAATTCGAGTATCAAATTGCTGATATAAAGTATTTAAATATCCGAATATTTAAAAATTTAATGTATCTGTGCTCTCTCTCTCTATAATTCTGATGTAACGTACTGCGAAATAATGATATTAAATCTAAAGTTACATCAATCACATCAGGCTTTCCGCGGTAAAGATAAAAATCATGTAGGTACTCAAAAAGAAATGCAAATGTCTGACGAAGGATAAGGACGAAAGAGAGAATGGAGAAAAGACGAGAGAGAGAAAGAACGGAGGTAGATAGTGAGTTTTCCTCAAATTGTCGAGCGAGACTCTTATCATTCTTCTCTCTTTACCTAGCTCTCTTTCCTTCCTTCGCCCTGTTTCGAGGTGTACGTGTGTGCGTACACCTTTTATTGGACGAGAGAAACTCGTAAACTGTGCCGGAACTGAGCACTGGCCAGGGAACACGATCTCTGCTTGCCATCATCTCTTCGACCGTGTGGAAACTGCAATCGTTTTCGGAGTTATTTCTACATTTCGGGAGCAAACGCGGGTTCTGACGTTCGCGTTTTAGGTGCTTTTTCTAAAGTTATTCCGCCGGCGCATGAAATCACTAATTATCCGGAAACGAAATGTGGCCAAATACGAAGAGCAAAAAGTAACTACCGCTCGATTGAGATATGGAAACCATCAATCCATCGGATTAGCTAATGAAATGCTAATTCCTTTCCGAATATTATCCCACAATTCAAATTTAAACGACGTTTTACCGTTAAATCTGATAGAGAGCATAGTAAAATATAATATTAATTAAAAGTACTACCATTATACTAAAAATATTAATATAGATACTAATTTTTCAACATTTTTAAAGATTAGATTATTTAGACTTCCATTCAGTACCGCAGCAAAACTCAAGAATCCTCGATTCCTTCTTGTTTCAAGATCAAAGTCTCATTTTAACGAAGCACAATGCAGTTCTGCAGTTACAAATACAAACAGCCTCGATGAAGGTCTGAAGACTTCGTAGACTTCCGTAACGGTCGGGCTACATTAACGAAAACAAATCGTGGCTTCCCCTTCAACGTTGCATACTGTTCGGTGCCTCGGCTACTACGGCAGCGAGAGAGTCGCACTCGAAAACGCAGAAACGCCAAAACACGAATTTGCTCTCAACGTCCGCGAATAACTCTGAAAGCCGTTGAAGCTTCGCGCGGACGAGGATCGATGCTAAGGTAACCGCGGCTTTCGGACGGCCGAACTAATTCTCGCCCACCGATTAATCACATTTTCGGCTGCTGCTCGCGCCCGGAATCATCATTCCGGAAAAGACCGATTCTACTTCCGTTCGTTATTCGTTCGTTCGTTTCCAAAGATCCCGAAGACCGGCATTTCCGAAATGCCTTCGCGACGTTTCGAGAGAAACGAAAAAACATGACGCAGCACTGGATAATACCGCGAAAGGGAATATCGACTCGCGTAATCTAACTTTCGTGAATCGCGCGGTTACTGTTTCGCCGTTTCCAGGTATGCGGCTATCCCGCGTCCCTTCATATTGGAAAGTGTAGGAACACGGATTTGCTTTCGACCGGCACGAACGCTTGCTACTCGAAGCGACATCCCGATGACAAAGGAAAAGTTTCCCGATGCGGAACAAGCTTCCCCCGAACTGTCAGTTCATTGTTCGTGGTCAAGCGCGCGATCATTATTATTCACGATATATTCTGATCAGCGCACGCGGAGCCGCCATAATTTTCGGCAAGTTTCAATTTTCGAAACTGCAGATGTGGAAAAATGTGCGCGCGATCGTCGCTTTCATTATCACGGACAAACATAGACGTTATTTTCGTTTGCTCGCGAATTCCGAAAATGTAAAAAACCGAAATTGACCGCTTTCAATCTTTGATTCTGCATCAGCTGAATTTGCGAGATCTCGGGAATATTTTTTCAACCCAAATTGGCCGCAGTTGTGAGAATACTTTTTTTTACGACGTAATTTATTAACGATGTAAAAAAAAGTGCTTGTTTCTCCGTTAGAAATTAGATGAATTATTCATGGGTACGCTGTAAATTGAGTTATCGAGAGATCGATAACATAATACGAACAATCCATTATCTCTCATATGAATTCACACAATGTTATTAGCGTTCTTTTATTTTTGGCAAAGCTATTGAATAGTTTATTGAGTTGCATTAAATTTTACCTCGTAATAATCGATGAATAGTTTACGTATACTCATGTAACATTCGCACGTATATGCCTATATGCATTTCGGAAAACTCGACAGAACATTTTTAATTAAATACAATAAATCATTAATTAAAGTAATACAGTTAAAGAAAAAATTTATGAAAAAAATACAATTTAAGCATTTACTCTCACGTATACTTATCGGTTTATTATACAACGTAAGTTCAACGTGCTGAAAATACAACTTTGCCGTATATAACTTGTAAATTGTATCACATTTGCATATTTGTTATTTCGGTTAGGTATATTTTTTGCTAAACGCAAAACGCATGCCGCTCCTATCGGCTGTTTATTTAATGCTTTCTTGAACACTCATTACGATATCAGCTCTCTCTTGCCGCGCTCGTTCGTTTAACAGATAAGTGGATAAATAATATATTTACATAGAAATTTGCTCGTGCAGTTTAAAGCGCTGATTATAATATGAACGCGCGTTAATCGCTCCGACAAACGATTGATTATTAACGAACTGTTTATTGACATCGACAAAGGTATTTCCAGCAGAGCGATTCTGTCCATCGAACTGCGAACGAGACGTCTTTTTTTTTGCCACGCCACGGCTCGCTTTTTCTCCTGACAACCCGTTCGTAATACTGGCAAACGTTTCGTCGATATAGATCGACGTATATAACACCGAGGCGCGATAATTAATTAATCAAACCCTGATTGGCATGCTGATGTTATCGACCATTTAAAAAATTAACAGTTTAACGTCATAATTACATCGTGTATTAACTCAACCGCGCGGTAATCAATTCTGGCCAAGAGAGCCATAATAGTTCAAGTCTGTATAATTCGAATTATTCCATCGACCGTATAACAATACCGCGGCGACTTACAATGTAATTTTCCATGCACGGCGTATGGCGATAAGAAAAAGAGCGAAATTTCGTTTCGCGGATAAGCACAAAGTAGATATCAGTATTTTAATTCTCGCGTTACGAGAGGATGAGTAATAAAGTTACCCTGGCAATTTCCGTGCCGTATTTTAATTTTGTCTCTCATACATTTACAAAATTTATCAGTTTTTATATTTGCGGGTATTATTCAAGAAGATATGACGGTTTATAAGTATGAATTTACAGAAAAAAATCTGTGTGAAAATTAAATAGAAAAATATCACAACTATAATTATAACTGGATCTTATTCCGTATTCGATATATATATAGATACACGGAAAGAACGGTTTTGCTGAAGTATTTAAAAATTTAGCTAGATACAGATCTGAAAATAATTTTGCACCATCACAATAATTAGGTCGCTAAAGTATGATGATAATGCTATAAAAAAATTTGACATTTTAGCAGTCAGTTTGAGTGTTCTACATAATTATTTTAATGGCGCAAAAAAATTATTTTCGGATCTGTATCTAGCTTTTTTAGATACTTCAGCAAAACCGTTCTTTCCGTGTATCTTTCTGCTTTAATCTTGTTGTCAATATATAAGTGTTACTGATGTGAATAGGATTAATAGGTTTTGTGCTCTAAAATTAAATGAAATGTTTTTAAAATAGAGACCTTGTACTTTTCCTATCGAATCCTCTACTACAGCACGTAATACATGACAGCTTTTCAAAACGGCTTTTACGATTGTCCTGATGGAAACGTTAATTGATAAAAATCACCAGTAGCGCGTAGTAGAATAAATTAAAAATCGTAATGTGATTTTATGTAGCAAAGAGCGTATATAGCAATCTTAATGAAAAATTTAAGCAAGACAATGATAATGTAATCTGGTGGAGTGCCCCGCTAGTCAGAACCTTCTTGAACTGTGCTGTAGCTGTAGATGGTTACGTGGATGGACGCTAATCGATATCGCGTGGAAACGCCACTTCTCCAATCACTCTAGGATACAGGAAACGCGGGCGGAAAAACGAACGGTTATACAGCGCGCGATATCGCAATAACAAAAGCATGTACCGCGAAGTGCATCGTGTTTGCAAATGATTAGTCGGCGCGCATGCACGACATCGGTGGGTTACGTCGCGTCGCAATTTAATGCAGGCTGTCGGGCTTGTAAGCTCGTCGTTCAATTACGCGGCGATGCCTGAAAAATGGTATCGATTATGCGTGTACAACGCAATTCAATATCCCAATGATGACGGTGTAGTCCATTTTACCTTTGTATGTTCCGGACTTGCTCGCGGAGGATGTTCGCAATAAAGCAAATTAGATTACACCGCCGCGTTGCGCCGGCCATCGAGTTTCATCATATATTTCACCGTGGGCACCGGGGGAACACAGAAGTTATACCGTGTGAAAAATGTCACGCACGAAGAAACGGTTCCGGGGAGGGCGGACCGTAAGCGATATGACGAATTTCTTCATGAATTTCAAACTCGGAAGAAGGGAGCGCTCTGTCTTCGTTCACTTATCGGGGTCGGCGGTACGAGTGCGAAATGCGTTAACATATTGGATTACTTGTCGAAACTAAGCGGTATATCAGTCTAACCGCGCCGTGTTCGACCTATTTTCCTCCGTCGAATTCGTGGCGGAACCCGCTATCGATCGTGACTCTCTTCAGCGACGAGCCCGATTCGATGCACGCGCGTGCAGCGGATAACAATATCAGAGATCGGAGGCTGGCACACGATGACGCGTGCAAGCGTGTGTGGAATCATCGCGTTTGGTAAACGTAAAGCAGCTCTCGCTTGGTTGCTGACGATCACCTTGAATACGTTATTTCCAGCGAAGGAATAACGCACATGAAAAATAAATAAACAAAAAGTGAATTATTAATTATACTCTGGTACGATCGACATATAAAATGTATTCGCTGCATACATTTTATATGCCCGGGCAAATGAGGGCACCTGACATATATTTTAAACATCGTTTTGATTGAATATGCAAGCGCTTTCTGTATTTTGATATAATACTAGAAAATATATTAACGAGGTCGTAAAATTTGAGAATGCTTGCCTTAGTGATCGCTGAATGTTATCGCATTTAAAAACTGTGAAGTTCAAAGGGGAGTAGATATGAGCAAAATGCCTTCAACGAAAAGTTTGAAATAAAAAGTAGGCCAAATCCATATAATGTTTTCTTTAAAACGCGAAGAGTTTTAGATAAAGTAGACCGTGTAAATTATGGACTTAGCTCGCTTTTGTTCCGAGTCCATTAAATGTCCCAGGATGATCCTTCGGGGAAAATCTCTGAAGCCACTCGTTTCGAAAGAGAGAGAGAGAGAGAGAGAGAGAGAGAGAGAGGGGGGGGGAGAGAGAGAGAGAGAGAGGGAGAGAGAGAGAGAGAGAGAGAGAGAGAGAGAGAGAGAGAGAGAGAGAGAGAGAGAGAGAGAGAGAGAGAGAGAGAGAAATGCCTCTGTAGAACTGCATTAGACTCAACCGAGTGACTCAACTTCCTGCGACGCACGTCCGCGCAATAACTGACTCGCGTGAACAATCCCCGCCCGGCAAAGTCGGAGATACGAAGTCCCGTCCCTCGATTCCTCGATCCGTCGCTCTCGAGCGACAAATTCGCGCGGATGTTCCTCTTTAAGCGCGCCGCACTCTCGATACGCCGCGCGCTGGTAGTGTGTGCCCCGGCATGGCACTCGGGGCCCATGCCATGCCAGTCGAATCGACGCGGGAATGATCGCGCGGGTGCATCACTCGAGGAACGAATGCCCATCGCGGGCGTCCAGCACGCGAGCCTCTATAGGCGACCTCGTAATCAATCGTCGCCCATAGATCAACCGTCGCCGTCGACTCGCCCGAATATTGACGCGCTGCTGCTGGAAAAATAGCCGCTACCATTAACGCTGAATGCGTTACTAACGCTCGCTACATCATGTAACGAGCAATCGACAAATGCGCCACACGCGCGCCCCATGTATCTCGCTCAACCCCTTTATGCCGTTGTCACTCCAATGCATCTCTACCGATTAAGCACTTTGTTTGTTAATATCGCGTCGAATGATAATTTTCGTGTCGATGTATTTCTCAATAATTCGGAAAATTTACGCTCCCCCATACGATAAAGGAAGAATGTTTCATATATTTCATATATATATATTTTTTTTTTAGAATATATGCACCGCCGCTTGAATTAAAAGTGGAATTCAAGCTTTTGGATAATCCGATAAAAATTCCTTTACTCCCATATTTTTTATCCTTATATTTAGTTGCTCGTATATACGATATAAGATGCGAAAAAATAATTTGCGCCATCACCCAAGAATGAAAAATGCGAATTAAACTGATAGAGGCGTACCGACCTGTATTGTCGTCACATATTTGGCATTGATTACGCGGCAAAGGTATATTACGAGTTTTATCTATATTTAACGTTAGGATTACTTCCAGTGTAACGACGAGCACCTGCGGGGTCGATTTGCATCGTGCGGATCCAATTATTGCGCCCGTCAGAATGTGCTTTTCGATGGCAAATATTCGTGCCAATTGCAACAATATTTTAACGGCATATCCCGATGGCGCGCGCTTGTTATCGCCCGCGTGTCGGCGCTTACAATTTAATAAACTTCGGTTTTATTTATATGACAATACGCCCGTTTTGATTTTACCAGCGCGGCGTAAATAAGAGGCGAACCTGCGGCGAGATCGATCCTAGACCCTTTGATTCCCCGGCGACCTCATCACCGACGGGCAAAAGCTCTAAATCTAAAGCAACTGAAATTGCCTTTGGCGACTCGTGATTCATTACGTGAGTAGTTGCGGATTATAATGGCGTAGAAGCAACATCGATTACAGTCAAAGAAACAAAGAGATATAAGCAAGGGAATAAGCGGGATATGAGAATTGTTTACGCAAAGATTATACGTGTATAATCATCTCACAATATCCTCTGCAGGGCATATTATTTAAGGAACAATTATAAATAATTGTTAGGAATTACTTATTCCCTCTCTTCGTGTCTTCAAAATAATTACTCATTGCGCGTAATAATGAGATATATTTCACGACGTACAACTTTTCGAAGCTCTTTGAAGCTCTAAAGTAGCTTCGTATACAAAACAAGTAAATCGGCTGTAAGTATAGAATTTAAGAGACATGTGGTGCGTAACGATCGTTAAAATGCTATTTCACCGGAAAATTCCTCCAAAAATCTCTCTCAATAAGTTACATAAATCTTGATCTCGTAGCGAAGTAATATAACGTATATACGTAATCATTTTTCACGTTGACAGTGCGGACCATAAAATACCCTCCCGATTAAATCTCACGATGCTCGTTCGCCGCGCGCGCCGGAAATACTGCAGTTCCTCCCGGGCGGTGATAAAGTCATTAATGGCTATGTATCTTGCTTTCCCTAATGAATAATGCGGACATGTAAATAGGATTGTGTGAAACCTGGTACAGTTTAGTTCCTAATTGTGAGGATCGCGTTAGCGCGTCGCGTTGCAGGATTTATATAAGCTTAAATTCTTGCGCCGGATAATATCTATGTCAGACATTTTATACATATATATTTACATGTGTATGTGTGCGTGTGTGTGCGTGTACGCGTGTGGATAATACTAATGATACACTTTAGAAATTTCTACGGGAGAAATTTTTAATTGACTTCTCTCAGCGCACTGCTTGTTAAAATAGCCCAAGGTGAATTCTTCGCTTAAACAAATTTCTTAACTGCCAAGCTGTTTGATATGGAAAATTAAAAAGCTTAAGAAGGTTAAAGAACTCTATATTACTCTCAATGTAGCTAGACAGAATTTAAGAGACGGAAAATATCGAAAAACGAACAAAAAGAAATTAAAGTCATTTTCAATTAGCACAAACTAATATGGCGCAGATTATAATTGTCTGCGAAATTCCGATCCGAATACAATTTAGAATTCGGAATTTCTCTATTTGATCGACTTGCGTTGATCTTTCTTTTGTCTCGCGCAATCCGCATATAGAAACGACGTGCTCTCCCCCGGTTTTCCGCGACTCATTGATCGGGTCATTAGCGTCCGCGAGTTTTAATTCTCCTCCGAACGCGGCAGGGATATAACGTTAACTTTAGCCGACACACGTAGTGTGCGCGATCATTGCGCATGCACGACGACGCGGCGCGGCGCGGTGCAACACGACCGGTGGCCGATTATTATCGCGATTATCATAATTACGATAATTATGTAGCTTCTGCGTCCGTAATAAAGCGTCGCCCCGCCATGCCAGAGGCACGGGGATGCGCATAAAGGTAATCCCAATTTCTCCGGCTTCTCGTCCTCGTTAATGCGCTCGGGAGATAGAAGCGACTTATTGGACAAAAGCGCCGCGCGCGTTTGCCTCGCGTATACGCTTAGCATTTGCCGCGGCAGCGTTAGCTAAATTCTACCTGTTGTGCGAGACATCGCTAAAAATTGTTTATTGTTAGAATTCAGCCAGTCGTGAATTAAAAGTAGAATGTCTCGATCTCCCTCAATTATTGTTACAGTTGAGTGGCGAAAGGAAATTACGAAATTTATTCTTCAATAAGCAGTAATTTGGAACAATATATATTTTATACGTCGTAATATTTTACTGACAATTGAATTATGATATTATTGTTCTTTTCATTTCCAATATTATTTTTAATAGAAACACCCGCCGGCTTCTTTCGCATTTTTAAAAGCCATGCGTATCGATGGTGTGTCATTTTTCATCTTGTTTGTTTTACGAGAGCTCGCTCGCGGTCACGTATGTGGTATAAATAAACGGACAGAAAAAAAAAGAAAAAAAAAGGAAGAGAGAGAGAGAGAGAGAGAGAGAGAGAGAGAGAGAAAGAGAGAAAGAGAGAAAGCAGCATGTGGTCCTGCAAACAAATCCAGTTTGGAGAACGACAAATTTATTAATGCTTTCTGCAAGATTACGTACCGGGCTCGAAAATTTACATACATAGCTCGTATATGCGGTCATTTTGACTTTTGTACATACATATATGGCATTGTATATACGTATACGCGTTCTCGTGCATTATACAGAAGCAAACGCGCACGGTGCCTTGCTTCGCCTAACGAGCATCCAGATAAAACACCTAAAACGTCGTCAGGATTAATTAAACAATTAAAGCGCGTAATTATGCCGAGCCGTCGGTCGGTCCGCCCGCGTGACCGCTCGTACGTAAGAACGACGGCGGATTACCCGAACGGAGCGTTCTATTAAAACATCAGAGCGGAAGTATCTCGCACTGCGCACACAGTGTGGAGAGGACCGTGTCTTGCGCTTACGAAGAATGGGGAAACGAGCGCGCGAAACATAAAGTGAGCTCGGATTTTATAGGCGCGAGATAGGGACGACTCGCTACAAACGCGATCGAACGAATACGTTTAATTGCCGTAATCGGTATAAAAACAGAAAAAATCTCTAGGTATATGTCCCCGATATCGGCGAAATCAAATAACGTGCAAAGTGTTAATCTCATCTCTGTGGCGATATATGTATATCATTAAATTAAAATCATTAAATACTTATATTATATAATTTTTAAACTAAATAAACTAATATAGATTTAATTTTTATTTTATATATGCATATATGATAAAAATTAAACTCTATATATATATATGTACATTATCTGCAATTTATCTAGTTTAATTCTTTTATCGGTGTCACTGGCAGTTCGAAAAATCGATATCTCGCCCATTTGTCGTTATCATGCAATCGAAGGGGCTATAATAATATACGACTCATCATTGCTCACGTGTGCGTATTTGCTTTTTCTTCCTTTGACTCGCTGATCTTTTTCCATTTTCGCGCCTCACGAGACTACGTTGTATCTTCTTCTCGGTTAAACGTTCGACGGAATTGATACATCGACGACGGATCGAGGCACCGAGTGAAAAAAGGCAACACAGGGTTCGATGCGTGCCTGCGTGTGCGTATACTAAGAGATCACCCTGCAAAGTTTTTCTCACGGGACACCACATCGGCCACACTCCCCCGGGACACCGAGCATTCTCTTCGCCTCTGAGTGTGTGCGCGCGTGTACATACGTACAATCACTCCGCAATCACGAGCCATACATCCAGTTCGCGCCGCGCCGCGTCGGTGACGAGGATGAGAAAAAACCGACTGGAGTGGAAGGGGTCGAAGTGAAAGAAGGATCCCGATTGTAAAAGTCCCGCGGGGACGAAAGACGGGCACGCGGCGTAGTACTCCTGCTTCGCGCTAAGTGATAGATCGCGAGGACTAATACTACGTCAGTGGCCCCCGCCCCCCGTCGTCCTCCTTCTCTTGTCGGCAAGAATGATGAGAGGAAAATTGTGCTGGCCGAATGGACAGAATATATATTTATTCCCGCTGAGTGGCGCGTGAATCCCGCTGCCCCTGATGTTTCCATTTTTTCCGTCTCTTTTCTTCTTCTTTTTTTTTTAATAGCACGGAACATTCGTGATTAATTACACTTTTATAATGAATATACTACATCTCACTTCCCTTCTGGGAAATGCATCATGATTTATTTTCGTCTGCAGTTTTGTAGTCTCGCGACGGCGGGAGTGTCTTACGAACAATCCCGAAAATGTCGCGGAATTAAAATCGTATATAACATTAAAGTTCGAGATTAAATTAAGAGGAAAAAGATTTTGTGTTGCTTACATGCCAAATCTATCAGTATCATAATACCAAAGTGAACAATAATATTTTCTTTTCATTGTAATTGGAAGAAAACACGTGAAAACTATGGCTGATGTATAACGTAATCAGATCATTACAAAATCTTCGATCCATCGAGTTCGAATCTGTGAGATCCGCATGCTCTTCTGCAAGTTCGCTTCTAATAAAGTTCAATGATAAAAAGTCAAAAAATGTTGAAAACTATTGTCCCATTTAAAGTAAGATTTTCGCGAGGCTTTAATCTTCTTGCGGATCCCCATCTCTCGATCATTGGAAAGTTAACGCCGCGGCGCCGGCGCGGCGGAGCGCCGCCCTCAAACGTTGTCAACAACGTAATGGCACCGGACGGCCGATTAATAACGTAGGTGAATACACATTCCGCTGCGAACTCGTTACGTATTCCTAAGGGGACGGCACCGTGACCCTAGTTCGATCTCGATTAACGTCAACGATGACGAGCGCGCGCGCGCGGGCGCGCGGTGCGTTTTACAGGCAAAGTGCGTTAACGCGCGCTAAGTAATGGATGATCCCCTGCCGGGCGGCGGGCCCTCGGAGCCCCCGCAGGACCGTCGGTTTATTTTCACTCTGGAGTTTTCCTGAATAATTCACCGTACGGCGAAGGCGTATTGCCACCTAATTGCACTGAAATATTGAATAGCGGGTTGAGTGCGCCCGTTCGGGTGGAGCTTAACGAAATTTAACGTGAATTTAAGACCTGGTGCAAGATGTACGGAGCTTGAAATGGGAACTGAACAGTAGTAAGACTCCTTTGAAATACCGAAACGAAAATAACGACGATTTCGGATTCTGCTGCGAGATGCTATATACATATACCAGTCTCGCGAATTAACAGATAACGAATGTCTTCTCTATATACAGACAGAAGATATTTTATATATATAGATGGTATTTCGCAACGAATCTTACAATAATAGATCTTAAAATAGAAAATTTACGAGTTGTGTGCAGACTTTAGCCTTCCTTGAAATTCTCCCAAGATCATTATACGATTTGGTATCTCTTTCAATTGCGCTATCAAGTGGCGTCTCAAAGCGCCCGAGTACTTCAAAGAATTACATGCAATACGCATTTCGGGATTGTTCCACCGCGCGAGATAGCGCTTCGGCATCTAGAGAATTAAATTCATTCGCCGTCCACTGTTGCAAAAACTAATCACACGTCCACCTTTTACGACCGCGCCGTTGGCGCAAGTTGGTCAGCGAGCGCAATCCATTCCACTTGACCCCGGGAAGCTTTTCCCGATTTTCCAGTCCCGTGAATAAGCGCCGTCTTCTCGGACTTTCTAACGAGACCCGGTTGACAAGGATGTGCGCGGTTTAGATTCGTTACGGTCCTTCGTTACGGTCGAACGAGGAATAAAACGCGGGAGCCGGGAAATATACATGCGGCGATCTTTACGTATACACGCGGGGTGCACTTCCGCCGCAACATACGACTCCTGCATGCGGGCGCAATGATGCAAATAAGAGACGCATCCGCTCGTGACGTCGTTACGAATAAAAGTGCGCCCGTATTAACAAAAATATTTACGTAAAATCAGAGACGGGTATATAATTTCAGCGAATTCATATTTTAAGCGCGCATGCATAATTTTTATCGGAGATAATAAAAGCGCAAAAAAACTTGCAAAAAATTGCAATTTTCTGTATACGAGCAAAATCATTAATTTAATCGTGAACTGCTGTGACTTAATTCGGAATTCGCCTTTCTTTATAGCGAAGCACGAATTTTCTCTATTCTCAGTTCTTAATTATTCGGATTTTCGACGCTTTGACATCTGTACCGCGGAAAAACCGATGTTCACGTACAATTCGGTACCAATCGACCGGTTACCAATAAACCAATATCACGCGTGTAACAATCGCGTAAATTCGACGGGCGGAATTTATAAATCACAAGTATATTGCGATGGGTTAAACCGCGGCGGCAGAAAATACGCGAGACCAGAGCGGAGGTATTATTCAAATGCGTCGAATGAACGCTTATTCACCTCGGCCGGCCGCGGCGCTGTTAGTACAATCAAAAACTTCGGTCACAGACGATTAATTAAAAACTTTTGCTCGACAAAGGCGCGAATGTGTACGTGCGTCGGGCGTACACGCGCGCGCGCGTTTTTTACCGCACCGACAAATTCTGCACGGGTTGCGCGACGGTTATCGCCTGCGTTTTCGCTCCCGGATCGGTTTGCGGTGAAAGAAATAAAGCTTGACGAATCCAATTAAATTCACTCTATAATTAACCGAGATAACTCGGTCCGGGGGAATAGTCCGGTTTTCAATATGGACCGAAAGGATATACAAAACATTATTTATCTAAAATTGAATCACCGGTTGAAAAATATTACACGCGCTCCCGGATAATTGTATAATTTTCCTTGGGGGAAAGTAAAACAATGTATGCAAATGCTGGGGGAGTAATTTGATACCGCGGATTGTTAACGTCTATTTGCAATTTAGATAGAAGTATATTAAAATAACGAAGAAGAGGCAATCTACGGGGTTGGCTCTTCTTGCTCGTATGCAATTGCTGAAACACGGCAGTCACGATGGTAACAGATATATCTCTTCGTTACATTCATTTTAACGTGACAGAATTATGGCACGGATGTAAAGCGACCGTTTCCCCGTCATAAAATACCGAGATGTACAAAACTTCTAAGATATTTTCAGCTTGTAACATCACGTCTGCTTTATTGCATTTACTGCGGGAAATTTATATCACACACAAATTTCGAGGATAATTGCGTCATGGATTACTCCTTTTTATAAATTAAATTATAAATTAAAAAAGGAGAAAATTATATATAGAGTATATAAAATAAATTACTTGTCGGTTATTATACCGAAATAATATTTCTTGTCAATTATATGTTTTTACCAATTTTAGCACGATTAAATTACCGCGATGTAAAACTGCGCGATCTATCTTCATTATAAAATGAAAATAACGTAACTTTTTTTTCCTTCGAGTCCTTTTTTCCCTTGTTATCTTTTCGTTAATTTTAAAGCTATAAAATTTTCACTAAATTCAGTCTTTCATCGCTATCAGTATGGAAATGTGTGAAATATGCAAAAATCTGAATCTGCCTCAGCGATTTCGTGTCACAATAAACATCGAGATAAAAGCATAAAACCTTTAAATTATTTTTACATAGATTCCAGCGATACCCGCGCGGTCTTATTCTGCATGTTTACTTTATACATATTGTTGTACGGCGAAACTGTGTCGCGAATCTAAATCGACCATCCGTCACACTCAAAACACACTCACACACAGCACACACGCGCGCGCACGCGCGCGACAAAGGACGCGTGTATAAAATACAAAGTCCCGTATTATTTCTAAATTCCTCCGATGCCGAGGCAACTCGCAATTTCCCGACGAAATTACGCCACGTAACGCTTCTGCAAATAAACCCACCCGCTAACCGTCGTCCGTCCATCCCCTTTCTACCCCGCGCACGCACACAGGATAACGAACGGGCGTTATACGTAAGTGCACTCGAGCGCAGACGCCCCGCTCCTCCCCGCGCGTGCGGCAGGAAATATTTTTCATTAATCTGATTATTTATCGCCCGTCGAGCCCCTGGGAGCGTTTCCCATCGCGGCGCGGCGCGGCCCCGTATCCCGCTGCCCCCCCCCCCCCCAGACCGACGCCACCCTTTTACACGTTGTAATCCGCGCCGAGCGGCTCGTAGAGCCGAAGGAAACGGCAGGGGAGCGGCGGTCCTGGCGGCGGAAGGATAAAAAAAAGAGACGGGGGTAGAGAGCGCGAGACGCTGCGCCGGGGGTGGGACGGCGTCCTGTAAGGGAGGACGACGACAACGACGACGACGACGGTGGCGAAACGCCCCCGCACTAAAGCGGGTCGCGCGCTCGGCCGTAATAAATTTCGACGAAAGGAGATGCGAACGGTGAAAACGCGACCGCCGCGCGATCGCGCGCGGGTTAGCAAAGGGTTGAAGCTCGTGTACTGTACAAATGAGGGTAGAGGAACAGAAACGGGGGAGCGGGACAAAATTTCGCCACGGCTTGTCACGTTCGGTTCAATTCGTCGCGGCTCAACGGAGAAACGGCCTCGAATTCTCACTCGCGAAATCTCGTAAAATAATTGCAGGCAGGTATTTCGACGTAAATGCGTAATTTCGCATTTTTGTTGAATAACAATATAATTAATGTATTCCAACGATTGAGCGAGAGGGCGATGACCGAAGGTCTTGACGAGACATTAACATTATATTTATATAACGCCATTATTATCCGTGACACAAGCTTTTTATTCGCTTCTCTTTTTCTCTTCTCTCTTGTTGGTAACCGATAACATAAATCACGATTTTGGTGGGCCCTCGAAAAGTCATCGTGCGATGTATCATATCGCAGAAAAATGAAGATGTTCCTTTTTTTGGCACTTGTGTCAATGCGCGCGCGATATCGGGACGTCAAAAGAGCCCGCGCGAGGAAAAACCAGTCAGGAATGTCGACGAGATAAGAGCGTTGAAAGAAAATAGGCATATAACTCGGGCGAGAATTCGAAAACGCGCGATTGGCGACAAAGTCGCCCTTTTTTTCAATCTCCGTTTCCTCCTTTTCCATTTCCTGGCCGTTCGCGCCAGAAATCGCTCTGATTCCCAGAGACCTGTGCGCGCTTGTTTTCACTAGACTTTTTTAATTTTGTCACCAACTCTCAATTTTTTTTTTCGTACGCTTTGTTTGAATTTTAATTATTCTCTTGTTATTTCTACACACGCGCAATTAGATTATAACACGATGGATGCATAGAAAAGGCTTCGATAAAGATTGATTGTGAAATATCTCGCTGAAGTATTTCTGTATCAAATAAGACTTATTGAAAGTAGTCGAAACCCGATTATTTTTCGATGGCGGAGAGAGCTACAATGGTAACCGATATCCATTTCTGTTCTATACTGAAATACGTTTAATTCAAGCACAATCGAGGTACAAGATCTTCGTTGGCGATGAAATTAATCCCTCTCTTAACTTGAGCCATACGTAACGAAGCGAGAAAAAAAGACAGAAAAAGTAAAAGGAGGAAAGAAAAAAAAATGAGACTTGGCTGAAAGGTTTTACCTGGATTACAAATGTAATCCACGCTACTACTGCAAGGTTTACAAATGTAATCCACGCGACTGCCGCGGGGATTAACGATTCGAGAGGAGCTCGCTCAAGACTTGCACACGACCCTTCGAAGCTTATTCCTTTGCCATTGTTCTTAACGGCGACAGAGACTCGCGAGTAAAGGACGGCCGCGGCGAGACGCTTCCACTTGTGACACATGGTCTATTAAGACTAATAATAGTCACCCGTAAACGCACGGAACGCGTATTAGTCGCGCGCCTCCGTTCCACAGTTATAGAGTACGTCTTTTGCTCATCCCGATTCCGTCTGAAAAAGACCACCGTGAAAAGTAAGAAACGGAACCGGCGCCTTTATACTGCCGTTCTCTCTCGACAAAGGAAGATGTGCAATCTAGATGAAACGTATGTTAAAGGGAAGATAAATTAAGTTACATTTTACGATAAATACGGATAAATATGAGCGACATGTCGGAAAATTATTAACGACATTTATTCTCACTAATTTTTTTCATAACACGAACATGTAACAAACTTGTAATACGTGACACGCGCAAAGTCGATAAAGGTGAAATTATGATATAAACGTAACGAGTCTGCTGATTGATATGAATTTTCAGATCGTTGTCTTTTTCACAAAATGTAGATGTCGATTGTTATAAATCGATTTTGCTAGTCCGCTAGTACGCGTAAAAGTAAGAACAATTAATTAATCGGCACTTCATAAATAAGAGAGAGACATTATATACGCGTTTTGCATATGCATGAATGCCGATAATATGATAATAACGTAACAAATAACGCAACGCGTAGCGACGCTCCGGCGCGCGGCGTGCGGCAGCGTAATTAAAAACGCGCGTATTCGGCCGAAACGCGAGCGACCGATCGGCCGTAATTAACGTATCGCGCTTTCGAACAACGAGTAATTAAATTGTTATAAAGCGGCGCGCGCGAAACGATTGTCGTCGGACAAAAGAAAAAGAAGAAAGAAAGAAAGAAAGGTCGCTCGTTGCGTCGTCGCAGCCGTCGTATTTAGACACGTAAGGGCACAGCTAACGAGATCGGCTTAAATACGGGCTGTTAGGAGCAAAAAGAAAAGCCTGGCGTCTCACGGAATCTAAAACGAGCCACGCCGCTCAACGATGCGACATCGTATTGTTGCTGACGGCCGGGAATAGCGGAGAATATAGCCGCGACGAGAGAGAGAGAGAACATGACTCACGTGCATTAACGTGTAAATGTTATTTGCATGCGAAACGCAGAACGAGATTGGCACAATTATGATTATTAAAAAATATATATATGTAAATCTCTTTTTTTTTATAATACATATAAGTCCAATTTTGAAAAAAAGATGAGTTAAAGCTTATTTCTTCTATAGATTTTTGTATTTTTATTTACACTTTTTTGTCCTCTTTAGTGGACTTATACCCGTTAAAAAATGGCTCATGTATTGACGCTTAAAAAAAATAAAAATTGAATGTTTGAAAATTGAATGAGATAAATGATGAATACAAAAACCAATGTGTATATATATTTTAAAAGGTACCCATTAGCGGCTAAGTAGATTTTCACTCGTTCGCATCGCGTATTTCGCTGATCAAAAAATAGATTTTAGCAAATGCAAATAAATTTATATTTAACTTCAATGATTTATATTCAAACCTGTGTATACTTGTATCAGGCATTTGTACATTCGATATCGATGACAAATTACTTTATAAAATGATTTGCAAAATTCGATATTTTTTCTATTTCGTCGGAAACGTTCCACGTTGTTGTATACGTGTGAGAACGTGGATGGATAGTTAGATAGATGCATTCTATTCTCGTGGCGTCCGTAATGTCAGGTTAATCCAAGTGCATACGATATATAACGCACGTGTTCGATAGTGAAACATCGGCCGCGTGCTCTCCGGAGCTCACGGCGCGGCGGTGAGAGATGGGAGAGCGAGGTAGAAAAAGGACGAAGGAGAAGCAGATGCAGAAAGAGAGCGAGCGAACGCACGTCTGGGAATCTAAAACGGACCGCGACGTGTTGGTCGTGGTGCGACGACGTCTCGTTATTGTTACCGGGTGCCAAAATTACCGAATGTCCAGGAAAACACGCGGAGACAACCGCTGAACCGAGAGCTTAAGACTAAAAGGACAGAGAACGCGCGGCGCGTCGCGTCGGCGATCCGTAAATTTAGACCTGGCATATAGGACGCTCATTTCGCGGCTGAGAAAACAGATCTAATCGTGAGTCCGCACGCGCGTTCGAATGTCCGTGACGCTACTTCGAACAGCGGTGGAAGCCAGGCAAAAAAGCTCGACTTTTTCAGAATGTCGTAGCTATTCAACTGTTTTAATATTTACGATTAGGTACGTGAAAAAGAATTGCATTTATGTAACACGCGTAAAGCTATTTATGTTATCAAACATATATAAAATCGAAAAACTGCAAATTTATAAACTTCACTAATGAATTTAATTGTATAAATAAGACACTTATCTCGAACGCTTTCAAGCATCCATGCACAGAAAGATTATTTCGCCCGTCTTCTCTCGAACAGACGCAATATATGCCATCCATGTGAAATATATAATTAATCGAATCTCAACAAATTAATGTTGTAATTTCATGCTCGATGAACATGAATAGAAAAGCATATCCATTAGAGAAAAATTGATAGGCGTTATTGATCAAAACAGCCAAAGAATTCCGCTTTTGAGAGCGTTTAACTGCATAAAATATCTCTGTCGCGACATACATTCGCCTTCATGCTGTTGCGTTTATGTCTTCGATCGAATTTCCTCTTCCCGCATGGATGATGAACGACAGTCGATCTTTTCGCCGGAAGAATCTTGACTGCGCAGGAGGAAGGCAGAGGTTAAAAAAAAAAAGTCTCCCTCGTTTCGTCGCGCTTGCCGCTTAGTTTACCCCTTCTTACCCGCGCGGTTTCCCTCCCCGTTGTTTTTTCCCCTCTTCGCGTCCGCATCCCCCCATTGCCGTTTATTGGCCAAGAAATTACTTTCTCCCCAGCCGTTGACCTTCTGCCGTGGAAGCTACTTGCGGAAGGAACAGCCAACTAACTAGCCGCCGATCGATAGATCCAGATAATCGTTTTAATGCTTCATCCCGGCTAATAGACCGATAATGTTGTAATGGAACGATAATCGCGAAATGAAAAGGTTTGCTTTCATTATTGTAGATCCGGAAGACGGAAGTTTCCAATAGGCTATAACGTCGTTGAATACTTCGACGTGTTGTTCTACCGACAACTCAAAATATAAAGAAGAATTCTAATTAAATAAAAATGACTTGATTATAAAAATGTAGAGTTAAAAATAAAAGTTCAAATAAAATATAAATCATGGAAAGATCTAGTTTATCTCCAATAAATGCATTTAATATAAAGTGCAAACATAACGTGTAATGTATACCTATAATAAAATAATAAATAATAAAATAAATTATTGATTTTATCTTCTATATCAGTCAAGATTTTTTAACAAAGCAAAGGAACAGTCGAATTTAACAATCTAAAATTTCGGTTTAAAGGCTTAACAATTAGAACTGTTATGCAATAAGATATTGCAGCTTTTCTGGAAGATTAATTTAATAGGACCGAATGAGATTTCTGAAGCGTTATATTTCGGCTGTTTTGCCAGTGAAATGAGCTCTCCCTCCGATTACCGATATTATATAACATCAATTACGTCATCCGCGGCCCGCATTCTGCACAATATGTCATTCGCAGGCATGTTAATGAGATAGGATTTATTCAAATCCTCGTCAGAAACATAAGCCCTAATCGAATCAATGACAAACCCGTTAGATGAAAAGATGACGAACCTCATCGATAGGATTTTGAGATCTCGAGAGCTTAATTTCGTAGCGCGGAAAATATAACCCTATCGTAATTTCACTTTATAAAACTACAAGTTAACGAGATTTTAATACTTCCGACGTAATTCTTCGACAGGTAATTGTATTTTCTATCTTCTTATTATCAAATCGTAATTCGTGAGTGAATTTTTGTCCTCCGGCCCTCTCCTTTCGTACAAACTTTATGTGTAGCCCAGTTATTCGTAAAGCGATATACATGTAAATTACAATACGCGGCGCCATTTATTCAAGTTCCGTCGTCGATCTTGTCGGAGAAACTTGGAGTAATCTCACACGGCACATGTAGTCACACCGAGAGTATATTAACCCTCTCAAAACCCCGAGAATTATTTAACAACTTGTACCACGGATAGAAAAGTGGAGAAAGAGGGAATAACTCATTGAATCTCGAACACTATTATCTTTTTTTCTGTTATTGATGCGCATGTCGATTATTGTCCGATCCATTTCTGTTATGACCAAATAATTCATTCACTTTGATAAACATGTGGGCATAAGTTTCGCGTGATTCCTCAATATAACACGGCAGATACGCATATAGAGTTTATTGTCCCTAATAATAATATAAAATACATCAGTAATTGGAAATTTTATTAATTTACCGTATTAATCTCGTGGCCATCTCCATACTTGATCGCGGAATCGTCGGGTTATCAAAATGTTGATAAGCAAGGGCGGAGATTGGGATTCGCGCGCGTGAAAGCGAGATCTTAAATATACAGTTTCGCGCGTCATTTCCCGATGACGCGGCCGCGCAACAATGCCGATCAGGATTATTCGATTAAACATGGAGGCGGGGGTTAGATCGTATCGATGAATGATCGCCCGGGGTAATGCGCTGGACATGGGCCTCGGGATCGACCTAATAAACCGGAAACCTAATGCGGTTCAACCTAATAAACCGGAATTACCAGTATTAGGTGTCGGATCGACCGGTGTATCGCCCGCCCGGCTTCTCGGCAATAATGCAAATTTGAATTGATCCGGGCGGCCGCGGTGTGTTGCAGCCGTTGCAGCGTAGCGCTCTGCGTCCGGCCCGTGCACCGCCCCGCGGACTGCAGAATGCACGCCGAGGGAAGATCGATGCGAATTCATTGCATTACGAAGCGCCACGTCGTTTCCGCCGGAGGGACTGCGCCGCGAACACAGATATTACACGGCTTAAAACAATTAGCGGAGCGCTTCTCCAAACGGCAAGTATCGGGAATGGGTTTCGAGAGAATTTACCTGAGAGTATCTCCGATTATTCGGTGATTATATATTTACGTAAACACGATATTTTACTCTTTAATTGCTGGCTTATTTTAGTCCACGGAATCTCCGTGATAAGTGATCGTCTAATTGACGGCCATTCTTATAGAAATTCAATACGTGTAATAGCGTGTAATAGTGTAATTAAGGAACGTTCAATTTTAAAACTTATTAAAGTTTCACTTATATTAATAAGCTCTATTTTTGTAATGGTAATTGAATACTCGATAATTAATCATAATTGTTCTATCGTTATCACACAGCGTAATTCTGTTACTACTAAACTACTATAATACATAATTTTTTAGTGATCTATTATATATTTACAAAAGTTGTAAAATGTGGTTGTCAAAGATTTTGAATTTTGAAGAAATAATTTTCTTATTATTTTAAATAGCCCGCGAAAAAATTATTACACATAAATTTTTGTGCCACATTACGAAATAATGAGCTCTTTTCATCTCACAAGGATGAGTTGGTCGGAAAAATTCGGACGGAAAATCCGCCCTTCGGTTTTATTCCATTGCCGATGGAATGGCCGAACTTCCTTATAATTTTCAGTCGATTTTATTAGCTCGGAGGCAAAAGTATTTTTGGCAAAAACGGATCAGCATGCGGCAGCGAACATTTCCGCGATTCGGAGTGGCGATTTTCCTCATGCCGAGCGACGGATGCAAAATACCGAAGCGACGCGTCGCGTCGCGTCGCGTCGCGGCGCGTGCGACCCGATGGCGAAATAATCGAGAACCGCCTGTCGCATCGCCGAACAAAAGAGATATTTCACCGTCCGACAAATTCCCTCGCTAAATGGGCGCAAAAAAAAAAAAAAAAAAAAAAAAAAATAGCGGGACTGTGGCGGCGTCGGCGGCGGCGCGGGGGGAAACAAGGAGCACGAAAATAAAAAGCACGGGCCGACCCGATGTGCGAAAGCGTGCGCGCATGGCTGGGCAAATTAAAAACTCGTCCCGTCGCGTCCGAGCTGCGCGATAAATACAATAATAATTAGCGGAGCCTGCGAGACAGGTCCGCTGCCATTAATGAAGGGTAATTATCGGGGATTTTTAAATACGACACTGCCGAGCCGTATACGCCTCGCATTCGTATCGCCCCTACCTCTCGCCCTACCTCCTATATATTCCCTCGCGCAATTAACGTACCCCTGCGTAGAACTTTACGTTCGCGCGGTCTTTCCTTGTTTATTTATCGTTACTTAACGGATGTACGTGTGGAAAATACACCAGCAATTAACGTGGATGGTTAATCTGGTGTAAAACTTTTTAGAGACATTTCTTTGTGTGTACGTGCTTTTGCTATAAATAAATATAATAATAGTTGAGCTATAAAGTGATGTATCATGTTATACATAGAACGTTGGGCTTTCCCCTTAATTGTAATATCGTTGAAGTACATCGTATCTGATGACTATGTGTCGAAAAAGAATTTGGGAATTTTACGCGGTACTCTTTTTCTAGATGGCGAATGGCAAAATCAGCCCTTTTTCTTTTTCCTCGTGAACCGGACAGATGGCCCGATTTTTCTTGTATTTTTGGGTCGAACGATCCCTTCGCCGTGATATCTTTTTTTAATGGAGAAAAAGGGCGAAGAGGCAAATGATCGCTGGCACTGCTCCAAAGAACGAAACAACTCGGTCGAGAATTCTTTCATTTGATTTTGCCCGTATTACTGATCGCAATAATTTTTCACGGAACCGTACAGAAAAGAAATTAGACTACCGAGACACTCTGTAATAACTGCAACTAAAGATTTTCAATTTGAAATTATCTAATAAATGCTAAATCGTGACACAAACGTTCAACGCATTCCATATTTATGCCTTACGTGCATTTTATTCCATAGTTTTACAATTTCGCGTTCCAAACATGAATTTTTATTATAATTCAATTCGGTTTTACCATTTTTTTTTATTACGCGGTATCCATAATTAATGTAGAGACTCTAAGCCGATTTTTAGTACTTTTTGAATTTAAAAAAAAACTTAAATTTGAGAAAGTTATAGCTTGCTAAAGTTTCTTTGATGACGGCAAAAGGTATGACATCATTTCTTATATAAAGTATGACGTCACAGCACACTTTCGTGTACTATATTTTCTTCAATTTTGAAGATATTGCAAAAATTCAAAAAGTTTACAAAGAAAGTACGCCATGGCATGATCTATCAGACCGCTTAATAAAAAAAAATCATATTAAAACCGAATTATGATAAACAAGAATTTTAGGATCGATAAGTTGTACTCCTCACATTCGTTTATTTATCGTTTATCAGATGTCTCACTAATATGTATGGAAAATACACAGTAATTGACGTGGATGATATAATTAATCTGCGTAAAACTTTTTAGAGATTTTTTTGTACGTGTTTCTGCTAATAAATATAACAATAAAGGTGGATAAAGTGTTATATCAGTGCATGTTATACATAGTAAATTAGACTTTTCTTTTTTAGACTTTCAGATCGACCATTTTAGAAAGGGATTTTACTCCAAAACTTTTGTTTTCCATCAAGCATCTCTGCGTTTTGTCCCCTCGGACAGCAAAAACATTGTGCCACTGTTTAAAATCGTTGTTTATTCCTCGAAAATTTCGGAAGCGCGTTGGATAAAGCTCGCTCTGGTTCACGATTCCCGAAACAACAAAACGCGCACACGAGAGAGGCTGAGCAAAGGGAAGAATTATTAGCGCCGACGCATACAGGCTATATAGCAAAAAAAGGAATTAACACGTGCAATAAAGGCGAGTCGCGTAATACGAAGCAATAATCTACGAATTTTGTATTGCATGGCGTAAAACAAGTGGACGGTATTTATCGCGATACGTAATCTCGTCGAAGCCGGGCGTATAACTGGTCTTTTTATTGCCGTATGAGAAAAAACAAGAATAATAATTCCACGTCTCACCGAATGGCACAATAACGCGCTTTACGGCCGTTCGTTTCGATCCGGTGTGACGAACGTAATAATCGAACGTAATGCTGGTCTTCCGAATCTCTTTCCGAATTTTATCTTTATGAAATAAAATCCATACATATCAAGTACCCAACCGCCGTGCAATATTTTAATTACGCGTTATTAAGACGGACGTTATTATGACAAACCTCAAGGAAATAAATATAGTATTATTTTTTCACTGCTTTATCATTATAATAAAAAAAGTTATAAATTTCAGACCCAACTCCGATTTTGTTGATATGATTTGATATAATTTCCAAGAGCCAAATTTAAAATAATTTAATTTAATTTAAAATATTTTTAAAATTACATGTTATTACGACTTGAGCTCTTAGATTAGGGCCGGTTTTATAAACTCCATCTTCGTAATCACGCTATTTTTCACCTTAGTATAGTACTGGTGGATTAATAGCATATATTTATCTTTTATATTATGCAAAAAATACGCAATAATATACATTCAATGCCATACATTCAATAGCAAAAATTTCAACATTTATTATTCAGCTTAGAGAAGTTCTCAAGACAGCTCGGTGTTAGCGTATATTCGCATATAGTTTTCGGCAAGTAGTACGTTTCGAGAGCGGAACGTTTCGCTTCGGAAGTAAAAAAGTTTTCAACGGGCAAGTAGATCGTAGCCGATGCCGCGATGCCTGGTGAAAACCGCGCCGTCGAGACGGGGAAAGGAGGAAAGGGCCACCGGGGCACCGTTCCCGGATTCCTACGAATGCAAATGCTCACCGAAGCTAAACCATCTCCAGCATCAGCAGGATGTTTCGCGCGATTGCGTGGCTACATGCGTGTGCATACAAGCCATATCCATGGCCAGCGTGTGTGTGCGCAACATGCTCGTGTCCACGCGATAGTTTGTCACAATCAAGTGCCCGCTAAGTATGCGACACCATTTGTCTCCGATCTTCTATTCTGGCACAGGCGTCACTCTACGCCGCAAACAGAATTAAATGTTTCTGGTTCGTGCTCCCGCTCCCCCTGTGTCTCTGTCCCCATTCTTTATCTTACCCCCGCCCGTCGGTTTCCTCGACCGAACGAGAAACACGAAAATTTTGGTATCCGGGATCAGGCAGCTGTTACAGCAGCGACACGGCGGATGTAAGTGAATGATGACGGGTCGGTACCCACGTTAAATTTTACCTGAAATATGTATGTCGTAAGCCCCTTGGCTCGTCACTTTTATCAGTTTTATTATATCCCTGTCTTTCTTTGCGATAGACATAATTCTCGTGTAACACGCCTATCTCCAGCGTCGTTTAATATATGTTACGCTACTAATTGAAGTTGAGACAGGTTGCAAAATTTGAATTATCATGAAACGTGAACTATATATATATATCGATTAATTATCTAAAAAATAATTTACAATATTTTCTGTCTTATAAATTATACAAAAATCAATAATTAACAATACAATTAAACGCTTTAGCTATTTGTACGTGACTGCTGATCATTTTCAGAGATGTATTGTATTAAAAAAATTCTTTCTAGTTCAAAATTTGCAAAATTAATAGATTTTCATATCTTATTGATCTATAGTTTATAATTGTAGATTTATCTAATAATAATCTGTAACTTGTAATTATATGTCTGAATATCAATAATGCGTGATTTCTAATTAACGATTGGCATATTAATAATTTGTAATTATTCAATGATCAATATATTACGTTTCTATCTAGAAGCGCATAACATATACCATCCATTTTATCATAACGTATCATGCGTAGCGCAAACTATATTGACGCACAGCATAATGCGAACATTAACTTAATTAGATTTATTATCATTATATTACATGTTTCCCTAATGCGCATTATAATAATTATGATTTTTAATTATAATTTGTTATCCCTATGTTTCCTAATTTTAATGAGTTATTATACAGTGTTAGTATTCCATGAAATTAAATTGTTAATAAGTTTGTACTCGCACTTCTTGCAAATATATTATATTTAACAGAAAATTGTATATTTGATCGGGTTCGATAGTCATCCTGGGAGAAAACTATCCTAAGATATTCCCAGTACTCTTTAACTTGGACAGTTCGTGTCGGTGATCAGAAAATGCGGTGTCGTATTCTCTGCAATTTTTGATGAGGTAAGTTTCTATATATCAAGGATAAATAAAGAAGGGCTTGTCAAGAAGACAGGCGTTTATCTTTCAAGAAGATCGGGGAAAAATCGCATATACGAAGCAAACAGCGTCCGCGAGAATAAAAAATGTATCGGCTGGAGGAACAAGAAGCAGCAGTGAGGTGTGGCGAGAGATAGGGGGAAGAAATACATTTCTCTTGTCTTTCTTATTCTGAAATTTCGCAACATCCATCGTCTTATCGTCTCCGCGGTTACGTGAACTCCGCGCGTTCTGGGACTTCGCTCGCCGTGGAATTTTATCTGACAACATACTTTGGCGAATGCATGGGCAAAAGAGAGGGGAAGTCAGGAGCGCGGAAAACTGGCAGATAGGGAAAGAAACCGTCGCGAAAAGAGCAGGAGAAAGAGGAGGAAGAAAAAGAAAAAAAAAGAAAGAAATAAAAGTAAGTCGGGGAAAAGGAAGGAGAAAGCGGACGGTGAAGTTCGAAATGTGACGCGAAACGTGCGACTTGGTCGGGTATGGCCCAATCCCTCCCATTTTCCCTTCCTTTTTTCTCCCGTTCCCTTCGCCCTTTGTCGCGCTTGAGATGCAAGGGCCGCGCTCTAGCGATCTCGTTAACGGGATATGCGCCGTGCGCCGTGCGCCGTTCGTCGCGTCGTGGCAACGTCTCGCCTTCTGGTACCCAGAGCGAGATCAAAGCGGGGTCGTGGGGCCTGTCGCGACGGACAAACGGAGCTTTTCCGAGGATGCTGGCCGTGATATTCGCTTAATTGTATACTTGTACTTCTCTGTATGCGGGGGCCCACCACGTCGCCCGCGGCGCAAACCGCTTTATCTCGAGAGAGAGAGAGAGAGAGAGAGAGAGAGAGAGAGAGAGAAAGAGAGAGAGAGAGTGTGTGTGTGTATTTTCCGCCGCGACCAAAATTATCACATCGTCGCCGACCCGCGAGCGATTTACGTCCGCGATAATTATCAATTACCTCGTCGCGATTATAATTCGCTTCGTTTCGTTTTCTACCCTTAAATCTGAAGCCAGCGCACTTCGTGCTATTAGAAGAAATAGCTTAATCTTTTGACGTTAGACGTGCTGGCACCAAGAATCTTCTTTCTCGTTATTCATTTTCTTGCAAAATATTAAATTCGTGCATCACGAAATCGCATATAGTTATAGATAAGATCATTAAAAAAATTTTGCAGTGTAAATTTTGCAGAAGGCAGACACTTAAGTATTGTAAGAAAGTATATGAAAATACCTAAAGTGGAAATTCTAAATTTTATGTGCCTGAATTCACGAGCTTTCTTCGGAATATGCTAAAGTTTCGTATATATAGAACTGAAACAAAATTGAGAAAATTACGTAAAAATTCCCAAATATATAAATTCATTCCTAAGTACAATCTGCTAAGTTTAAAAAAAAAATATTATAATTTTTTAGCTTTACACTTTATTCTATCAGGATTTACGTGATAATATTTCGTAATATACTTAACGACGTCGAGTATCTATTGAATCTATTCCATCGATATATAAAATCTCCTTCCGTTAAGCGACCTTTATGATACTCGAAAGTAATCACAGCGGAACGCGTGCGAGTTCGCTTAAATATGCTAATATTAAGATAAGGCAGCGGCGTCAAACGACGGAGAAAAAGGCGACAAATAGCGAGAGGGAAAATGTAATAAAAAAGGAGGTTCCGCGCGAAAGCACGAGCGAGATATAACTATAGGACAACGTGTTTATACGCTGTAAATTCGTCACTTGAGATCGTCTACGTCGCCGTCTTCGTCGTCGTCGTCGTCGTCGTTGTCATCGTCGCCACGTTGTCTCGTTAAGCTGAACGGAAACACGCTCGAACGTATACGTCCGCAGTACGAGTATCTACGAGCGCTCGTCGAGCGACAAAGCCGCTTCGGCTCGTCGCCGGAGATCACGCGAGGCCTCCGTTAAAATTCGATCAGATAATCTTGTTTGCGTCACGATTAGAACAATCAAATTCTTCTCTGACCATATTGTTTTCTTTCTCTCCTATAGCTAGGAAGCACGAATTTGCCGTCGGATGTCAACGTCGATTCGAGGGAGCATAAATTTCAAGTTAATCAAGATTGTTCGCCCTCTGCCCTCTGCTCGCGAAAGTGGCCACGGAGGATTCTGATCCGAATGCGGAATCGAATCGAATATAAGTCGGATAAGTTTTCTAGGAAATCGCGGGAAATCGTGACGTTGGTATTCGCAAATGTGAGATGAAATGTGTGCGCATACCCATCAGTTTACTGATCACTGCTGGCGAGACATGTCAACGTGAAACGACCGAAATGATGACAAAGGTTAAGACAAATTTGGTAAAGTTCTCGGTGGTGTTTTCGAAGACTTTCAAAATCTATTTGTCCGTCTATCCGCGTAATCAACATTTCGTTCTATTTCTTCAATATTGTAAATCAATCTCGAGAAGTGCATGAGATTCACGCGCGCGTTCTTTTTAGATTCAATATTTCTCTCAACCGAGAGAAAAGAGTGATTTTCAACATCGCCAAAAATTATAACGGGCAAATATTTTCAGAGCTATTTGAGATGTCAAACAACGATTGCAGGTGTATTTCCATGTTTTCGTACAACAATTTAAAAGCAAACACTGGAGGCGAAGTTTACTTAAATTTATAGCCAAACAAATATGAAAAAAAACATATGTGAGTTGCGTTTTACGATTTTACGAAGTTTGGCAGTCAGAGATTTCTAAATTTTCCTCCGGGCGATCGTGCCCGGACAACGCAAATATAATTTTCCAACGTCTACCTGACAATTTTAATTACGGCGATAAAAATCTCTTAAATTAAAAATTCACAAGATCTGTGACGACGAGTTGCGAGAGACGTAACTATTCGGTCAGAATTTTCTGTATGTCAAGTAAATTGATGTTCGGATAAAAATTCTCAAAGATTCTTTATTGCGATATTCCATTTTAAATACTGCAATGCATAATTCACTATCTTTCTTTAAACGATTACCTATTAGACAAAAGCTATACCGTAATTAAAAGAATGGGGGACACATTTTTAATTCGCACGCGCATGTAGAATACTATGAATGGCGGAACGTTAGAATTAACGATTGCGCCTGGAAAGTATATTTATCACCCGAAAGAGAGAAAGAGAGAGGGAGAGAGAGAGAGAGAACTTATATCATGAAAAAGGTTGAAAACCACTGATCCAGTATATATATCGTATCGATCGAACGCATTCTACGAAGTGCGACGAAGGATTTACCGTCATTGGCGAGTCGCAAGGATCGTACGACAATTTGTCCAGCGCTCGCTCGTACATTCTATTGCGTCGAGTTTCTCTCGGATGCAGCGGACCTGCGCGCATAATAGTTTTCCAGGATACGTATATACACCGGAAGTTCGTCGGTCCGTGAGACTACTCCAAGTTCCTCTCCTCGTCTATCCCTCCCTCACTCTCTCACTCGCTCTCTGTGTCTACGTTCTCCTAACAACTATTTGCTTTCCAGGTGACCTTAATCTAGGAAATGGTCACTAAGAGGCGTTCTCTCTACAAATGCAGCCAGAGAAGAGACATGGCCAGGACGAAGACGAGAAACATATAGAGAGATCGAGGGAGAGAAAGAGAGAGAAGATGAGAGAAATGGATGATACCGGCTGAAGATGAAAGGTGTGGAAATATTTTGCTTATATCGTTGTCCCGAGTGGTGCACATACACGCGCATATCCTTTTGTCAACATACGCGAGAGGCTGAGTAACCGCGAGTACGATCCTCGAAATAAGTCCACGTACGTGCAAAGTTACAAGTGGCTAAAAGATCGGAAATGCAATATGTTTCCTCTTTCTGCTGAAACATACGCCGCGCCAAATATTCGCTGCAGGTGGTTTACCTTACGTCGCGCACTGTGATTTCATCCGGATTCGCATGTTTTCGAAGAAAAATGTATAAAAATCGATCCGCATATCTGTGTGTATATATATATAGCATACAGTGCTTCAAATATATCCGAAGAGAGAGAGAGAGAGATAGAGCTCCTCTCTAAATAGATAAAGTCACTTAATGTAACTTGCATCTCTTCTGAATAGTTCAAAAACTGAAATGCGAAATCAAACCGCGCTCTCGAACCTCTTGTTAAAAGTATTCCTGTATTATACCGAAAATGCATCGAGCGAAACCTTCTGATTGTCGGAGAGAGGGATGCATGAAATAAACGAAAGAATAACGTGCGATAACGTATTTTCACGCTTGTCGGCGAATGTGCAAATAGCGTGAAATTGACAGTCGGATGCTCCGTTGGGACGGAAATATGCGCTGTCTCAAAAACTCCGAGAATACAACGGGTATGTCTAGCGACGAGTTTTACAGAGGAAGGGAGGGGGGAGGGGAAGAAAGAGTAAAACCGCGCGACTATTCTCGTGGAAATTCGTCGTAGCCACGAAAAGGCGGAATTCGTAACGACCATCGTCGCCGTCGCTGTCATCGTCGTCGTCGTCGTCGTCGTGGTTGTCGTCGTTTTCGTCGGTATCATCGTCATTGTCTACCCGCCGGCACAAAACGTCGTTCAAGACGAAGGTTTCTTACCTCCTTGGCGGGAGCTGAAGGCGCCGGTGCTTCCTGCGATGATTAGAAGCAGCAGCGGGCTTAATAAGACTCTCGAGGAAAGCGGCATCTTTCCTATACTCCTCTACCGGCGCTTGCGCGACACGGGCTCCTCTTAGCCGACTTCCCTCATCACAGCCTCCCTGTAAGAATAAAAGATAAGGAATATAAGAGACGCGAGACTCGGGCTCGGTTTCGTCAACGAAAATGAGTCTCGCAAAGAGCCGCGCGGCGCTTCCCCGTCAGACGAATGACGGGGAGAGCCATCGGGAGCCGCGGCAGACGCGCATTTACGCGGGGTGATTTCGACGACATTTCTGACACTCGTTACGTCGTGATAAATATATCTCGGAACTGAAACGACCAGTGTCATTAGCGTAAGGTAGCTTAGCGGTGAAAAAGGTAGTGCTATATAACTGAACACCGCGTGGCATTTTTATCCGCGCGGTGTGATAATGGTTAATCGATAAAACATCTGAGATATCAGACGTGGATGGATCTATCCTTTTTTTATCGGGAACAGTGTCTGCATTCTGCATGCGAAGTCACACTTTGAATAGACGTCAACCGAGATTTGCCTTCTTCAGCCGAGAAGCGGAACGAGATTCCATTCTTTCGCACGTAAATGGCCAACGGTCCGTGTTTGGCGTTGAATGGGTACACGCCAACGAGAACACGCAACACGCGGGGTTATCTTTCCTCGCCGTGTTTCCTCGGTTTACTTATTTTTCGCCCCCATTCTTACGTTGGTCGCAAACAACGGTGGAAAATACGAGAACGAAGTAGACCCGGAAGGCGGGACAAGACGGGTCGGGAGACGTCGGGGGACAGGGGACGCGGACGGCCCCCGGGGCGCGTTGGGTTTCCATTATGCTAAACCGCAAATGGAGTCCTGCGATCGAGTGTCTCTCCGCGGCCGCCCCCGGAGGCGCACAATGGCGCTGGTATAAGGCTCCTAAGGTGTAATGTTACGTAGAAATTAAATTCGCCCGTATTCTCCCCGGTGGTGCACGCGCATGAGACGCGCTGCCCGCGCGCCGCGCCCCCGTCGTCTCTTCTCTCGCCCGCGGATCCCGCTGACGCGTTGTATCCCCGTCACCGCGAATTCGTCACCGTCGTCGCAACGTAAGTGCCAGCCAGCCTGACACTCGAGCTTTTTACGCGGCAACGCCATTTGCGCCACGTTGACTTTTGTGCGGTTCTCCGCGAAAAACAGCATATGGCACGACGGTGAATTGCGTGGGATATTTAATGGATATACACATGCGTTTATATATGCTCAGTTTATATAGGAGTTAAGACATTCAACGTGTATCTTTACGGGCTAAATCCTTCGACAAATTTTCTTATTGGAAAAATTTAAGAGTGTAACATTATATAGCGTATTAAATTATTTAATATCAAAGATTAAAATTTTTTCCACGTAATATCCAGAAATTTAATCAAAAATTAAGATTAAACGAAGATTTAATTAAGCGTGATATCAATCGTATATAATATTTTTCCGTACGTCTGGAGATTTTCTACGTAGGCAGTTTTGTAAGGAAAACGCGACGTATGCACAACCGACGAATATTGGCGTTTCGAGGTTTTCCACGACGCAGCTTTTCCTCTCAAGGACTCGATTACAGGCGAACAATTTTATTTGGGTACCACGAGCTTTTTCATGTCGAGTTCTCTTTTTTCGCCATGGCTACCGACGGTTACTGCAGCTCGCTGTATATCGCGCGGCGCTTTCACGACGATGCGTTCACCGCGGAATTTAAAGATCCTTTTTAGTTCTCCTCGCAACTTATAAGCGTTTGATCGATTTCGAGTAGACGTTAGATTTGTAGCTTTGACGCAGGACGATATCAAAATATGCGCTCCATATTTTGCTTTCGCTTTGAGATATCATAGCGGGTAAATATCCAATACCGATATCGTCGAAAGCGCGATCGAGTAATCTTCCGGCAATTAAAGCAAATATTATATGTAGATCGACGCTAATTACCGGAAAAAAATAATATTTACTTTGTATCGTATCATCTTTGTATATAAAAAAAATTGAATATGTCACTCAACGTATATCACGAGAAAATGAGAGAGAAAGAAAGATAGTCTGAATAATATCCCAAGTCAAATAGGAATCGTTTTCCGAGTAACTAATTCTGACATCCGAAGCGCGCGACATAAATTATTTTCTTACTAACTAATGCAGCGAATAATTAATACGATAATAAAGTTCAATTAAAATTTGAGATAACATCTGCCAGAACCTCAAACGGGGAAACTGAAGGTGGAACTTGGAAATGGAAAGTTAATTTCATTTCAGAGAGCTGATCTCTCTCTCTTTCTCTCGCTGTCGTAATATTTGCGCGGAAAAAAAATGTATGGCTTTCGAAGCACAACGAATTTAAACCGCAACTCGCGACAAGTCATTACCATTGCATTTCCAGCTTTTCCCCCGACATTATGCGTCAAAAATGAACATGAAAATTGAGACACTCTTTCATCGTGGTACAACAAACAAGATGGAAGAAAACGACCAAGATTAGAGAAAAGATTTCGTCTTGTGAAAAATTCATGCTATATTGTATATTTGATAAAAAATGACGGAAAAAGAAAAAAACAAAATATTCGATACAGCATGATGCAGCACAAATAGAAATATACGTAAAAATTCTTGCTTTTATTTACTGATTGCATACATCGAATAATAATTTCGTGTTCATAAATGATATCTCTTAACGTTAAAAAATGTCAATTAAAAAATATCTGACTTTATCTCGTAAATGACGTAAATATTTATGGTCAATTCATCCATCGTGAAAGATAGATGGAAAGATTAAAAAAAAGTATTGTGTAAAATATTTGAATCTATCTATCAAATACCTGATAAAAAGCGCACATCAGAAAATTGCCGAAGCTTCATCTTTCGCTAGATATGCTAACAGTTCCGATCGAGGTTCCGATACACCCGCGACATTTTAAACGCTCAACATCTTTTTCCTCTCGTTTTACGTGACAATACAGGTGGATTCTAGGATCTAGTCGGCTTCCAAACAACACACCAAAAATTTACAATGTTGGTTCAACGTTTTACCTGCAGTGTCGTATGTTTAGAAGACAAAGAATAACAGGTTGAGAGATAAGACCATCCAACAACATTGTTTCTTCCCACGGAACATCCTTGTCGTTTTAAAGCCAGCTTCGCTCGCGCGGGAAAGCCTCCGCTTTGACGGTTTCCCTTATTGATCGCACAAATTGTATTCCTCGAACCTAAGAGATTGCAATATTGGCGCGACGCGATTGCGATGATATTGTCGAGGACGATGCGAGAAATTGGAAACGGAGACCTAGAAGAATTCGTGAAGAGAGTGAAGAGAGCGTCTAAATAAACCCTCGTTGTGCAGCGAATACTTCGCCGAGTAATGCAAAATTCTTTACCGTAGATATTTCTTCCCATGTTAACTTTTCCGCGCGATAAATCGACATATATTACTCGAAATATTACAGTGTATCTTTTATATCTTGCGCCGTGTACACACGGGAAGAGTGTAGAATAAAGATCTACCTTATATTCGAAGTCGTGAAATCTCTTTGAAAAATCTTGAAATTTCTTTTCTCCCGAAAGCTGCCCGATATGACACCGCGTATTATTCGCTCAAAAAGAGCCTCAATTTGTCCACTGCGAACTTTCTATAAGGATCGCGGGTATGAAATAGCGGGCGGGCGCATCTTAAAAATCGAGGAAAATGTTTCACGCGCAATCGATACGCGCTGCCACGCTCAGCGGCCTGCGAGATGCAAATGGACCACTTTCACGTGTCATCGCTTATAAATCTCCCTTCTCCGCGCAGATTCTTACCGGAACGCGGGGCGGTGAGTAAACGATGTCGAACGGCAATGAGGAACGGCAATGTGCGCTAAAAAAAAAGATAAATAAAAAGGAAGAAAATAACGCGCAGGAGAAGCTCCATGCGGACAAACAATGTGGGCTTATCCAGCGGAAAATTTCCGCGGCTCACAGCTATACGGACATATATGGAAGGACCTCTTCTTCTTTTGTCCCGTCTGGCGAAAGCACCGCGCGCCTCGAGATCGGCCATTTGCCAGACGAGATTGAAGATTTGCGCCGTTGGTTCGCCGGTTATTATCGCCGAAGCGTATAGATGAAGAGAAAAAAGAATCAATATGTGTGTGTGTGTGTGTGTGTGTGTGTGTGTGTGTGTGCGCGCGCGAGGGGAAGGGATAAAAACGGGAGAAGTTGAGGTAAGACAAAAAAAAGAGGCAGTTCTCGACGAAGATGGAAGGATGAAGAAGCGAGGGAAAGAGGGAATAGAATCGCACTGGTTTACCCCGTAGGCGTAGTAGATCCCAGATTCTCTCCCTTGTTGGGAAAAGGAAGAATCGAGAAAGGGAAGGAGCGGGAAATGGAGGGAAAAAGCGACAATATTGTGACGCGGGACGCAAACTTGGTCGGAACTTTGATGGACGATTCGACGACGATGAGGCTGGACCGCCGTACTTCCATGAACTGAAAAAAGATACGATCGCGAAGCCTCGCGCAGAGTGAGTTGTGTGAACTTATATTTCCAGTATGCGACCCCTTGCTTCCGCTCGGTGATATTTTTCACCGTGCTTCATAAAAATAGCGCCTTCCTCTTATGGAAGATAAACGCGAGAAAACGCGAATCGAGATGAAACCATTTAAATCATGTATTAAGTAAGTATAAAACATGTCTACAAAAATAATTGTATATAATTGCTTAATTTCGACGAGACATTGTTTGGATCCAGATTACGTGAAGATAATGACACGCTGCGTATTGTAAGACGTTACAACGATCGTAACGGTATCGCGGAAGATTTAAAGCGAGAGGCGTGTGTTTCGTGACGCGAGTTCTCCCGAGGTCGAAGCAATTTAAAAATTGTCGCGAGTCGCAATCGTCTCGATCGTGATTTCTCGCCTTCCAATCGTTAACACGCGCGCGCATTCTCGACCTCCGTAATTATTCCTCCTCGTCGTCTTCTCGCACACCGCCCGGATCCCGGCGCAAATAAACGTACAATTTACCGCACGCGCTTCCCTTCCTCTTTTATCACGTTGTTTTGTACCACCGGGAGAATTCCTCCCGGCATCGACGCCCGGACACATCACAAGGACGATTCCGTCGCGTCTCGTGATTCCCGCAGCATCCCCTATCTCTCTCTCGTCCCTCGTACTAGACCGGCGACGCGAGGTATGCGATTCTCCGCTGCCGTGTGGAGCCAATTACATCGTAAGAAACGTTAACTTAGTTTGTCAAGCAGTTAGCGCGAGGGAAGGTAGTCTTACCTCCCTCGATGGTACGTGTACATCCCTGGCGATAACGGCGCTGCGGGACGAAGAGATATCAAGTTATAGTTGGAAGCATACCACCGCTCGCTCTATCCGCTCCATCCACCAATACGCGTATAAAGGGACGGCGGCGCGGCACCGCGGAGAGCGGCCAGAAATTCCTGGATCGACTGTGCAAATTGCGAGAGTCCGATACGACGCTAACTCTCTCGCAACCCTTCTCTAACCGTGGTATAGGAGAATCCAATTTCGGGGGCTTTAAAGACAAATTGACGAATAATAATAATAACAACGTAATCTTATTTTTGAAATATATATACTGAATCGTTGGAATATAGACGCGGTTGATATATATATATATATATATATATATATATATATATATATATATATATATGCCTTTTCTCTAATCGATACTTAACGAGAAACAAGCTAACTTACAACGTGCCAAGAGCGACTGGATTATACTTACACGTGTAATCGCTACTAAAGCTTCTTCTCAAACATCCCTTTGCGTTCCTCCGCGCTGATTCGGACAGGGAATTAACAGGCGTACATCAGAAATCGGGTCATGCACGGCGTCGCGAGGGCGCTATATAAAGTTCCCTGGATTCTGACGAACGAGATACGAAACCAATTCCGCGCGCTAACCAATTATGTCGTAAAAAACGGCGTTCTCGGGCGAGTTACGGTGGCGTCTCGCAAGGTATATATAGGACTCTCCCGAAGGTTCGGTTGCAAACTTATTCTATTTGTAAGACGCGTTGTTGGTCTGGAGCGACTGGAAAGCTTCCTAGAGAAACCGAGAAACCTACGTCGGAAGCATACAAAACGGTAGTATACCAGAGTCAAGAACATTTAATAAATATATTTTTCTTGTTCCGGAAATTCAGAATGACAGAATGACTGGACTATTGTGTTCCAATTGTTATCGCGTTGTAATTGACACATATCTCGCCTTCTCTCTCTTTGATAATTAAAACAGATATATATTCCTCAATTTCGGGTACGCGATAAACGCCGAACACGTATGTAGTTAAGCGGAAACGCGCGAAAATCCGTGTTTCTCGTACGCGCTCCCTCGACAGCCAGCGAGAGGAGAGCCGACGGTGGAGCAGGGGTGGTTTCGACACGGGAAGCTATAAGCCGAAGTCTTCGAGAGAGGCCACGAGGGTGGTGTTGGCGGCGTCGGCGGCGGCGGTGTGTGGTGAGGCGAATCGAACGAAGTCGTGCTAAGCAACTTAGATTAGTTGAATCGACTGGTCTCGGCTGGCGAACCGCCAGGCCAAATTGTCAAGAGAATTGCTCTCCAGGTCTTGCCGTCGCATTTAGGGGGAGGGGGAGGGGGGGATACGCGGAAGCGCGCGCGCCATTTCCTCTTCTACTTTTCAACCGAAGTGTTCTTTCATGCGCGCGCGGCAAAACAAAAAGAAGGCCCCGTTGACGTAGACGGAAATCTAATTCACGAAAATGGACGTCGTGGTGATTGTATTCCTGCGGCTTGGACTCACGCTCGCACGCCACGCCGCGCGCAAGGAAGTAAAAATCCTGGTAGCTTAAGAAATGCCTCGCGAATTTG
This sequence comes from Temnothorax americanus, assembly GCF_048541705.1. Lineage (NCBI taxonomy): Eukaryota > Metazoa > Arthropoda > Insecta > Hymenoptera > Formicidae > Temnothorax > Temnothorax americanus. The sequence goes on along the minus strand of NW_027509421.1, from coordinate 2,195,973 downwards.
CGGGCACAACGGCGCTGCTTCGTACGTGCCCCGCTGTCGTCGAATTCGACCACGATATATTCCTTGAGCAAGAAATCATTTCGTTTTATTGAAAGACGCGTCAATATAGGGGTCGGAACGCGCGAGGAAATCAACTGCTACGCGTTGATGCATTTAGTGACACATCCTCGAAGTATATAAAATCCATGGAAAAATTGGATTTTCGTAACGCTTTCTTGCACTGTATGCGCACTCTTGCACTATCGTACACCAATGTAAAATGGTCGCCAATTTTGACAAATTAAAGCATAATATTATAATATTCTATAATAATACGTAACTAGTAACTCATAGGATATATTATGTAATTATTGCGCGAAATATTGCAGAGTACAATGGCGAGAAAGTGATTATTGGATTCAACGCAGAATCGAAACAATGCACACGTTATTGTTAAATTCACTGCAATACATATCATTGCAAGACTAATGTAATATTATGGTACTACCATGATAAAAGACAGCCACATCCGCTTTAACATAATCTGATAAGCATGGCACTTATTATAAATTAATTCCGCGTTCGCTCTTTTAAATAAATTTAAAAAATAAATAAACATTTTTCTAAATACACATATTTGTATAGACGCTTCTTTTTTACCAGATCCTGAATCCACCTCAAATATTTCACCTATATTACACTTACACTCTGTATTGCCTGTCAAACAGAAATGGTAAAATGTCATCGGGCTAAACTGTCCAATAAAATCGAAATTAAGCGATCTCTCCGTTTCAATATCAGTTTCAAGTATATTGAAAGCACGAAAACCTAAGAATCGACAACTCGACTCGACGTCTCGCGGTCGTTGACGGATATACAGTCGGTGGTAAAAATGATGGTTGACCGTCTCGGAGAGGCAGACTCGCGCGCGCTCGATCAGCTTACCCGCCTCGTCAAAGGCGGCTTTTATCTCGATCCTTTATTTCCGTCCCGATCGAAGTTGTACGGGTACGGCACGCCAATTCGTTTTATTGGATTCCGCGTAAGGGCGGCGCCGTTTTTCAGAATTACCGGCGAAGAAACCCCGGGCGCATCCCCTCATCCATCATCCGTCTGCGCGCGGTGCGCCGAGTCATTTAACAAACGTCTCTTCGGGATCGCATATTGCGCCGCTCGTCCGAACGTTGGCGTTCTCGCGTTCTCGCCAGGGATTGACCGCGATGTCGTGCGGCAATCAGCTTGTTTAGCTATATACGGGAACGCACGCACGATCCCGAAATGCAGGTATAATTGGATACACAAATCCGAGAAAGGGAGCGTGACCTCTCATGTAAAATCAAACCGAAAACAAAGTTCTTGAGATCTAGTTTCCGCGAGACGCAGATATTAAGCGGCTTATGATAGTTATAATATATCTTCCCTTCTTATACTATTTGAATTACGATATTAAGGGAAATATTGAAGATTATATCTATATAGCACATAATTTTTGCAATTCTTCCGAACGAAATATGTTTAGATATATCTACCAGTCTTTTTTTTTAGTGTAATATGAAAATTATATTTGCCGCAAATGAAATATTCTCGCAATCGTCGTTTTGGATAATTAACATTTTATTGTCATTATTTTGTCAAATATTCAGAATATCAAGTTCAGAATATATCACTATTATTCCTCCATCGTTTAACCACATTACATATTATATATGCAGATGTTACGCTTATAATTTTAACTTCGAGTTTCATAAAGGGAGAAGGATATTCTCTCCCCGTCCAATTTCCCAAACTTGGTAAAACTTTATAAAACTAATGGAATAGCCGCCCCTCATATATATTGCCATATACCGACGTCATAACTCGTTCAACTATAAGATAAACGAACCAGCGAGTTCGGCCGCCAGTCAAGCGCCTTTCGTGATCCTGCACGTTCGCAGTAATAATAAAAACGGCGGTCGAATTTGTCAGGGAGCGATGCGGAGAGTGGTTCATATTGATCAAATGCTGTGCTAGTTTCCGCGCGCGATCGATAGCGAAAACTACTCACCGGCCTCCAGCACGGGAGGCACGGGGTCCTCCATATTTCTGCGCGTTTAACAAATCACGAGCCACTTTTGCCTATATTGCACCGTGCTGCATCGTAATCGTCATCGTCCTCGTCGTCGTTGTCGTCGTCGTTGTCGTCCGACTCTGCAACGTTAATATTGTCTCTGGAAATTGTAAGTCGGTAGACGGAGACGCGTCGTGGGCTTCTGTCGTGACACTCGCATCCTTAATTGGAATGCGGAAGTTTCGGCACCAATTAACTATAGATTCGCGAAAGCAGACAGCATATACGAAAAGCATCGTTCCCTTTTCGAACGCGACTATAGCTACAATTCTAAATGCTGGTTATCATCTAGGACGAATTTACAATTGCACAATCTCTTGTCGGGATAAGTCGGAACATCCACCCGCGTTGTCCGGGGACCGCCCTTTTCCCCATGAAATTAGAATGTTACCGTGCAAGATCGCCAAGATTAATTGCAGCAACGTCTTAACGATCGTTACCGTTCTATCGAGAGGGTAAAAAAAAGTCGATCTCTCGACTGACTTATCGCGAACCGCATCTAATGTTATTAATGGCCCCACGATCGATCGACGTCGTCGATAATTAAGAAGGTTTAATCTGGACATTTTCGAGGAAGTAGCGTTCGCTGTATTCCGGATATTGAAGACTGAACTGACCGGAAGAGACGATTTTATCGATAGCTGCATTTCCCCCCCCCCCCCCATAAGAAGCCTCAGAAATAAGGTTCGAGCTTTGTGCTGACATCAGAGAGAATCGCTTGATATATATAAAATGATCCAAGTATAACGTTATCCTTTTAATTAATAAGTATCAAAAGTATGAGAGGTATTGCAGGAAATTCGCGAAGTTGTCCTACATAATATCTTATTATAGCCATATTAATTATTACGAAGAAACATTTTATAATTTTATTTAAAAAAACCATATATATGATATATCGCGCATGTGGATGTTTAAATAAGCAAAAAGTTCGGCATGATCGTCGCGCAGTTGCAGATGTTACTGTCTATTATTTATGCCCGCACATGTGCGATAAAGAATTCATATAGCGACGATGGCCCCGTACTTTCCTACGCCGTATCCCCCGTCCATCTCTCGACACGGTCCTCTCAGCAGCATATTATTCTCCGACGCGTCTCTGATGTTTCCAAACTTCTTCCCAATTCCCGCGGCGCATCTATAAACGCCGCGGCGGCGATCCAGGCGACGCGATAACCCGGAAGATCGATCGCCCGACAGTCAAATACGACTTTACTCAGGTTCGTTTGCGCGAGTCTCATTAATTCTCACCACCTTACCGGCGACGTATATATCGGCGACTCCGACCGCCAATTATCTTGCGGTCTGACTTCCATCATTAACGATTCCCCGATTTCTTGCACGGACCCACGGCCATCAACAACCACAAGTCCGGTAATACGGATACTGTCTCGGAAACTGATACCAGTTGTCCAAGACGGATGGACGTTGGCGTGGAGGGTAGCTTTATCGGCCGAGACTCGAAATCCTTATCTGTCCGGAAGGTTAATCTCGGTGAATCCCTTTCACGGGGTGTTATCTCCTTTAGGTCCAGATCTTATATAGCATTTCCAACGGGAGCGACGCGACGTTATGCTCGGATACGACGGTAACGACGGCGGCGGCGACGACGGCGACGATGACGTCGGCACCATTGATTTCGTCGCCACAGGCGTCGCCGGGAACTCTTCGATTTCTCAATAAATCTCGATGCTTCCTCGTTTTCATCCGTTTTTCCACTTTTCGTTTTCCCCAAAACCCGTCAAACCCTTCCTTTTCCGGATCGATTCATTTTCTTTCCCCCTCGTCTCTCTATCATATATCTTGTCATATTATTTTCCTTTTTTCTTTTTCTCTATTTATATTCTTCTTTTTTTTTTACATTTTTACGCTCCTCCATTATTAATTGTTCTTTCAAAAAGTTTGAATAAATGAGAATCAATAATCTTACGCTAAAAACGCTAATTACACGTCTATAATCGTGCTCTGATACTGGCTCAGCTTCTTAGGGTTTGGTCTATCGTAAACTATCTGGCTACAACAATTGGCGCGATCGATGCCAGCGCGGATATCGTTCCAGGAAACTCTAGCTCTTCGTCTTGCAGCTTCCTCCTGTTTCCACGTGAACACCTCTACGGCAGAATCGCCGCTTTCCATCGCGGCGATAACCGTGAAAATTTTGCAAAATGTTCGCCGAACTCGATTTTTAGAAATAGTCGCGGTAGAATTGTAAACTCATGCAGATTTCTCGTTATAAGCGTTACAAGCCAATAGAATGCGAAACTGGAGATAAAGCCGATCATGTGTAACGAGATCCGTAAATCGTTCTTTAAGCTAGCTTATACATTCATCAGGAGTAATAAAAACGACGAATAGCTAACACGTAGTCGGCTATTTCGAAGCGCTATATATTCTTAAAATATATCAGACGATTCAAGATTTCTTCCAAATCTCACGCGGGCAATCCTCGAGCATATACCGATCTGCCGCGGCGAAACGGAATCAAAGTTTCGCGATGCCGCGAGAATACGGGAAAATCATTGCAAATATCCGGCATGAGCCCGTTGTAAATTGGGACATCGCACTCTTTTTCGCGCCGCTCCACAATCTACAAAGCCTGATTTGCGTAGGCGTAAGCTGATTTCGACGTCTGGCTCGGGCGAGCATGGGGATTCAGTTGCCATCGTCCTTGGCCGTTCTTGCTCGGTACCTCTCGGTTTGCGGATTGGAATACGCTCCGGGCTGATACGACGTCCGATTCGAATTACGATCCACGACTGTTCGAATGCCACCGCGCGAGCGGACCTCTCTCTCCCGGCTCGCCGTCGTAAAATCATATCTCACGATCGATCCTGCAGCATGCATCCGCCGGCATCGCATATTCGGTGGATCGGTAGCAACGGGGGCAACGCTCGCGGAGGAAAAAAGGTTCCGGATCAATAGCGAGAGAGCTATTAATATCACAGAGAAACAACATCCAGGACATTTATCACCAATACTTATTTATAGATCTAATAAAAGCTTTTATGCTCTACATATTGATTTTTTGTATTACATTGAGAAAAATACAGCCGGGCGGCCGTTCCATTAAAGTAAAAAGTAAAACTCTGAAAATTTCCGCTGTCGCATTTGTAATATATTTAACACTATGCATTTTTAAAGAGAAACAGTCGCGTCAATAAAAACATGAAACTTTTATATTATATTTAAAAAAAGCTGCATCCGCGCGTTTCTGTTAAAGCAGATCGTTTCAGCTTGTATCAAGCTTCGGAAACCGGGATTGGTTTCCAAATGTTCTAATCAACTTTCTAATTTGACCGGCAGACGGCTAAAATTAGAAAATAATAATGTTACGAGGCCGTTAAAAACGTATACCGCTACCCGAAAGCGATCAGTGGCGAGATAAGAGCACTGCCCGACACGCGCTCTCGCCCGCTATCGGATTTAAAGCTTAATGTATGGTGAAGGATAAAAACTTCGGGGGGAGAGAGACGCGGGGTAGTGCTACGCAAGACGCGCGAATATGCATCAAACTGCGAGAATTATGTAACTACCTATGTAGAAATAGCGCAAAACATTCCAGGAACTTCCGAAGTTTCCAACAACATTCGTGTTACTAGCCCGGCACTTCGTGTCAGTAAATGTAACGAGTTCCGCAGTTTCTCCCTATCCAATTTTCCGTCTCTTTCCGTCCGCCCGGCACCTTCCTAACGCCATCGACTCGGAAGGTAGTCAAGAGAAATAACCCACTGACTTAATCAGACGTCAAAATGAAAGTACGGAACATTAATCAGATCACGAGACGAATTTGTTGCAAATAACAAAAAAATATTTTGCTCACCGTTATTCTTAATCATGAGGAATAAAATATCTGAATTTTTAAATATAATAATCGATAAAAGTGTGATTCATTCAATGCGGAATGCGGATTGTATTAGGATATATCCTCATTCAGAAAGAGGTAATCTGCCATTTAGTTGTGCGATCGATTATTTATCGATTATTTATCGATGGCACTCGTCGTTCTTTAATTATACATTTACACGGTTGAATTAGAAACGTACGTCAAATGATTTTAATAATCGAATCATTTAATAATAAGCATTTATCTCTCTATAAATGTTAAAAATTATCTTTCTAAAAAAAAGTTTCTCTCGCACTCGGCCAGAACTCGCGGGTCAGCATCATTCGGCGCGGCAAAAGTAATAAGTTTTATATTTTTCCTCCGCACCCAATTTTCCGTCTCTTTCGATCTTTTCTTGTGCGGGACTTTTCGCCATCGCCTCGGGGCTCGAAAGAGAATCAGCGCGCTGACTTAATTAGGCGTCGAAGTGGAATTAGGAGTCAACAATGGGGTCCACCGCCTCTCGCCGCCGCTTCTCATCGTCCTCAGTCTCCAGTCTGTGTCTCTCTCGTGCTTTTCCAGCTTTTTCAGCTCTCTCACCGATTCCACCCTACCGCAGAAATCGGACACACCACACACACATATACACACATTCTCTCTCTCTCTCTCTCTCTCTCTCTCTCTCTCTCTCTCTCTCTCTCTCTCTCTCTCTCTCTCTCTCTCTCTCTCTCTCTCTCTCTCTCTCTCTCCCCTCTCCCTCTCTCTCTCTCTCTCTCTTCCTCTTTCGCTCTCCGCGAGTTCGTCCTGTCCCGCAAACCAGACCACGCTCCGTAGATCCTTTTCGCCTCGTCTTTAGTCCTCTTGCACGCGGTCGAAATTGCGGTTACCAACCGCGCTCGAGGTATCCTGCAGGAAATCACGAAGAGAGCTTTGCCTTTCGCCCGCGCTCGAGACGGGGAAAAGGATCGATGGGAGAACGTGTAAGCCGATTTCCAGCTGGTGCTCGATAGCGACCGCCTCGCGTTACGAAACAAAGCGGACGCAGACAGATACTGGGGATCTTTCGCTGCATCTTTCACTTCTGATGATTTATTTATCGATCGCATGCATATGCAGCAATAAATTATCTATGACTTGGCAGAACATGATTTTAAATTTGCGGCTGACGTGTAATAAATAAATCCATAAATCAATACATTCGCGATTTTTGAGATGGTTATATGGATATTCGCTAATAAAAATTTGAATTTTTTTATTTCGATGAAATATACCAAAAATAATACCGCGTAATAAGCGGATAAAACGATGGGAAAGAAGTGAGAGGTGAAAATGAAAATTTTCCTTGAAATAAATCCTTGAAAATTATTAAAATGCCAAACTTTACAATTCGATAGCGAGACTGATATCAGCAATGGATGACGCGATCGAGCCTCCGGTCAAGTTTTTTTCGAGTCCATCAACCGCCGCGCGGTGCTGTTTTATAAAACGAAACCTAGGGACTTTGACCTAAGCCTTCCGCACACGAAGACATCCGGCGCGGACACCGTGGCCGGAGATGGAGAGACGGAGGCGGAGGTCGGAAGCGGGTTGTATCGAAGTAAGCCGATTTTATAGGTTTTCTCGCGGGGAATACCCACTTCGTTCTCCGGACCGCATCGAACGACCTGCTGACTCCGTGGAAAAGTGACTAGGTACTCTCCGTCCAATGGTAGTCGAGGACGTGCGAACTTATACGTTGTGCACCGCAAAATTTTCTCTTCCGTCGAGCCTCATACATATATACGGAGAATCCTGTATTTATTCCTGTAAGACCGACTATCGCTTTTATTGTCACCGGACTTTCGCGTAACTGTCATTTAGTTATTTTAGTTAAACAAGAGAGAGATATGATGCGAAACTGAGATACCAAGAATTCTCTCTCAATTCAGGGGCTCCCGTGTATTTATCGCAACAAATTAATCAAAATCTATCATATTGTTTAAGGAATAATACAAAACTTATCTATTTCGACTATAAAACTGTTGTCTTATTTATTCATATACGTGACAAATGCGCGCGCGATAATAACTGTAAATAAAGTTGAGTTATTTTAAGATATTAAGACGTTATTGAAGTGTATTAAAGGCGTACATATGATATTATTTTCTCGGGCGACAAAATATTGGCTAACTGGAGAGAAAATTTATCCTGCTCGGTGGTCACTGTTTCTACATGAACTAGTTTTAAGTTTTAAGTTTCTAAAGTGAGTAATGCTCGTAAAGGAAGAAGTTTCGAACCTATTTTACTTAAAGAAGATTTTATGAAGTTATATATGGGGTACAATTAAGTTCGTTAGTTGATAGAACAATCTGTTTTCTTTTAATTCGTTACAATTAAAATATTCTCTTCCCTCACACGTTTTGCTTGCTTAAAAGTATGCGTAAATTATATAAAGTTTTATTCAATTTTCTCGTGATTGCCGTGCCATTGTTACTCTTGAAGAATATGCTGCGGGTATTAACTTCAAAGTGTTGAAAAAACGTCAGATAGCCGACAATTGTCGATTGCTCCCTTTCACAGATCAACATTACCGTTAATTGATAACATATATATATATATATATATATATATATATATATGTATAAAATTTCGCTGCGCTCGGTTTTAAAAATAAGTCGTTACTAAAACCATCGAATTCAAACTCCCAATTCAAAGGCATGCTGATCGCGCAGCACTCTAGGAATTTTATTCATCAAATCGCTCGACTGAATGGATTCATTACAAAAAATCGGATTTCGAATCGAATTCATTGGGAGCGCGGTGGGGTCATACAGATATCGCGAGAGCCTATATATCGAAAACGTAAAGATTCACTGAATTTCATGGTTTGAGTAATTTCACGCGATCGCGATCTCAATTAAAGCAATATTCCAGCTCGAAAAATCGCGTTTTTGTCCAATCGATGCAAAAGTATGGTGATCCAAATTGTTGAACGAAATGGCATCAAAATTCTATGTCCCCCAATCTCGTATAGTTATTACAGAAATTGTCATTCAGTGTCAGCTTTTTGCAGCACACCTAAGACCCTTGAAAAATCCAAGTGACTCGACAATATCGACATCTCGCATCACATTAATTATAGTTAATTGAAGTATTCAATCGAAATTTATACGTAAGATATTTCACGATAGAAACTATGAAGGAGTCTCCCGGGTACGTGTTGTAGGGGAAAAAAAACGCGAGACGTCGAAGCGGTGTCAAATCGAGCGATCCAAGTTGGCGAGCAAATTGTCGTTGAAACTCGTGTTAGTCGAGCGTGGTAATCCGACCTATAACTTCGTTCGGCTGCAAGAAGGTAAACTTCGTAGCCGGGACACAAACACAACGTATATATATGTACATACGACCGCAAGCTCGCAACAAGGGTGGATTACATGGACGGGTACCGCTACTCACGGCGTATAGGCGACGACAAAAAATCGAAATCGCGGCTGCGAACCGCAGTTGGTTCGGGTCGACGCACACGCCCGCGCACGCATTCCAAGAAGGGAGCAAAATCTGATCAATGTGAATATCGACGCTGCACCGGGGGTGCAACTGCGCGGGAGGATGCAACTGTAAACAATGGCCGTGCAGCGGAGGCTGGCGCGAGCGTTGCTCGTCCGTCGTCTCTCGCTCGCGGAGGAGAAAAAGCAGCTTCGGTGTATACACATTTCGAAACCTAAAGCGGAGAGATCGACTCCGCAATTCCGTACACACGCCGTAGATACAGCTGGGATTGAAGGTTTTACAAAAGGGAAAATAACATTTCATTGATATAAGGAATATCGGAGAGCGCTGAAAACTGCAAGAAAGCAATTTTATGTTCACAATGAAGAGAAAAATACATATTGTTTAAAAAAATGTGGTGTTTTTTGCACTATCCTCCGCACGATTATCGTGGCAGCGAAAGGTAAACGTGTTTTAAATTTAAATTCAAAATCGCAACGCGATCAGAGAAAAGAAAGTTTAATTTAAATTTAATTAAAATCAATCCATTCAGCAAAACCGGATCGAAATATTTTCCCAAGATACGGAGAGTTTATATTGCCATAAAATTTAGCGATTAATTTTGAACGTGTAATGAGATGAGATATTAATTTGTAACATTAGAACGATACCGATTTCATGTTATTTAATGAATAATCTGTTTTGACGTTAATATAATATTCATGATTCGCGGTTGAAAATCTCGTTTGGAAATTCGCAAGAAATTCGTGTTGTGTTAAACCAGTTAAACACAACGTTGCCGACGAATAGGACGTGGGAAGTATCGGAAGAAGATCGAGGAATCACACATAGAGATTCGGGGCATCGCGTTAGTAACATTTCGCTGTGCGATCGGCAAAGTTTGATACTGCGAGCGTAAGGGAGCGCCCAAAAACTTCGATAATGGAAGTAATTGAATTTCAGCCGAGACGGCCGCGAAGCTAACGGCACGTATCTAACGAAATTTAATGACGATCGAATTTAATTGGATGAGGAAATTTAACGGACGGATGGTCGGGCAGTCACGTAAAAAAGTCTTCGTACGTGAATCACGGGAGGATACCGACGCGATTCGGCCGCGTGAGGGGAAATCGGGGGAGGAAAGGGAGAGGGGAGTAAGGAGAAGGAAAAGTAAGAAGGGGGGTGAAAACCGAAAGCCGCGAGACTTTGAGAACCCCGTGACGGAGTACTCGTCGACTCCAGAGAAATGGATCCGACGATTACTTCGGATCCACGAGACGAAGTCGTAAATCGAGCCGAGTACGCCTGCTGAGCGAAATGAGTTTTGGAATAAGATCGAATCCCAATCGACTTTCGTCCTGGGCGCGCGGCGCGAAACGATCTTCGTAAATCAAAGTGACCGTTACACTGGACGGAATTAAGTACCGTACTTCCGAAATCACTGTTTCATAACTGCGTACGTGTGAGAACCAGAAGCGATGACAGAAGGAAGAAAGTTCGATATACTGGACGCTTCGCGAAAGCAAAATTTCGCGAGTATTCGTCTTCGTTGATCGCTGTATCAACGCATTTCTCGATGAAGAAAAATATCAATTGACGTTAACGTAAAACGAATTCCTTCATATTTTTCCCGAAAGTTTTTGCTGTATCGCTTCCTTATATAGAATTCAGAAATACAAATATATAAATAAAGCTTATAAAATAGAAATTTCTTGCGATGATATTTTCTCGTAGAAAACGGAGTCAAGGATCATTAAAATTATAATCAACTTATCTAATTAATGAATATTAATAACATGAACTCTGTATTTTTTATCGTATACTTTGAATCATATTTTTCAGTCAATAAATCGTAAGACATTTGAAATGAATTTAATCATTCCATATTATGCAAGTTTAAAATATCTATAAGAATTATTTTAGGAACCTTTTTCAACTAAGAAAACTTGATAATAAAATAAACATATATATATGTGTAATTAACATATTCTGATACATATAAATCATATTTATATTTATCTTTCTAGGACTTAATATTTCTGAAATTATACAGTGTACTATATTTGAATATGTAAAAAATACCTAGCTCGTGAAGAATAAGCAATTGGAAGAGAATTTTCAAGACATTAAGACATCTAATTTTCTGAGATAGGTATATAATTTTCAGTTGTCTAATTTCGAAACTATCGTAGAGTGTTGGAAAGAAACATATTTTAAAAAACCTCTATTTTCTTTCCTTTTTTTCTCTTCTTCGATATTAAAGTTATGACATTCGACGAAGTACAAACTTCATTTCCTATATAAATAGAAAACAATGCTACATGATACACTTTAAAAAATTTTAATACAAGCATAAACAATATTCATGGAGTTTTATTTAAAGAGATTCACGAAAGAGGAACGTCGAAGCGCTGTTAAGTTGATATTCTTAGAGTCACCTCGTCGATTTTTTACCGGCGCCGCGCGCCGGCTGCCAGACATATAACAGATGGAGCAGTTTTTCGGTTACTGCGAGAATCAGTCTACTTTATTCCGGAGATCGAAATTACATCCCGCGTGCTCGAGGGAGCACCTTGAAGCGCTCGTCCCCGAGGTAAATTCTGGCACGGAGTCATGTCCTCCCCGCGACCACACCGATGTTGGTGCATATAATTGCAGCGGATTAAATTCGTCTCTTGTAGTTCCTGCGGAAATCACTTCCCAGCCGCCCTCGCACGTCATTATTTTCTGCGACGACTTACGCGGAGCTTACGACGTATACCTGTCCCTCCGCGTTCGTTAACGAAGTTCCGGGAGAGCTCGTCCGCTTTTTGTTAACGACTTCACGAGGGTAGAGTCGTTTTTGGCTGGAAAACTTTTTACCGACTGTCCATTATCTTAAACAAACGCCGAGAAGCCGAATTTTGTGGCCGGACGTGACGCGAATAATCGCCCCTTTCGTCGCGTCGTGACCACGCAATGTATGTTCGTGCGCGTTTATGTGACAAACGGCTCTCACATGACTAGTGAAATATTAAACTTCTCAACCTGTGACAGGACAAACATGTGCACAAATATCAAGAGATATCTTAGAAATAATAAATATACCTTATATATGTATATATATACATATATATATATATGGATATATAAGAAATAATATTTGTTTTTTGCAATCAGTATTAAAAATTGCGACGATTGTTTACGTCGCGAAAGTTAGGAGCGGCGTTATTATTTTTAAGATTTGCTTCGGTCAAAAATTAACGCGTGTTTTAATAAATCTTTTTGTAAAATTACGGATCACGAGGCACATATATTCTGACGAAATAAGTTTTAAAAAAATCATATTGCAACAAAAATACTAAATCTACAAACCTATTTTCATTCCATTTCACGAGCGACTAAATCGTAGGAGCTATCATAGCAGTTACGGCTGAATTATTCCCAAACTATATGCTGCTGAATCGCGTCGCTACAAGTTGGAGTGGTGCTCGTTGAAATAAACGTAATCTCTTCTCCAGGCCTATATGTTTCCAAAACGTGGGAAACATTTCCGACGAACGGGTTTCCATGTGCCGTCGAATCTCCCGCGTTTCATCGCGTTGCGATAGAGCCGAAGCCCCGGCGCGACGCGGCTTGCTCGTTTTCGAAAACCTGTGCGCGGCGCGTTGAAAAATGAATTAGTTTGTTCTTTGTGTAGCGTGTAACTTTCAATGCTTGAACAACGATGAAGACAGACACGTAACACAAAATCAATTTTTGGAGGGAAAATTTCCCGAGCAGCAACAGAGAGAGAAAGGGAGAATAGCGGCGCGGCGGCGCGCGGCAGCACGGTGACGTTTCGACCAGAGCAATGGAAAAATAATGGCGGTAAAAATTTTTAAAAACCGTCACGATGGCCATGTGTCGGCGGCAACGCCCGGTAGCAATTTTGTTCCGAGCAACATGTCCGAGCAGCTTTTTTCTATATATATTTTTTCTGTTTTTGCCAGAGTCGGGTGAACGTGCGGGCCACGACCGAGCCGGCGAGATCTGGAAGGAGGAGAGAAGCGGATGCCTAACAAGGGATAACTTCGTTAAGGACCGCGGACCCAGCTTGTGTGTTTTACAAGTTACAAATTAAGCTGATTAGTAGCAAGTCGAAGCTCGAACTGCCGGCTTGCCGCCCGCCGCGCCGGCCAAATCTCCGCTCGTCGCATGCGACAACGTAAACGTTGAATCCGTGCCCCGGCTTGTTGACATTTTGCATGTTCAAGCGGCGCGAGTAGATAGCGCTTGCGAGAAATTATAACAAATAAATCATTATCTGCGCGTTGTTGACGCTTTCTGTGACATTATATTGTACATCCGGAAATCTTTCAAATGGCCAATTCCGAACGATTGGCCCCTCTCAATCGCCGTAGAAATATTTTATCATCCGCGTACATCGTAAAAGTATATATAACGTCTTCGCGTTGAAAAAAAAAGCGCTCGCCGGTGTTGTAGAGCGCGAGATTATCTTAATCTTTTAAAAGCTGAAAAATGCGAACGCTAACGAACGCGACTCTCGCATAATGGGGGAGATGGGGGGGAAAGAAGTTTGTCTAAAACATGGAAGGCATTCGTCGTGCGATACGAGCTACACAGTTTTCACGGTGCTATACGCGCGACAAGATAACGTGGCCTGAAAAATGGAAACAGAGAGAAAGGAACAAGCGACGTCATCGATCTTGGAGCGAGATTGTTTCTTCCTCTTGCAACTCTTGCAAGTCTTGCAACTCCTCAGTACATAATTACGTCGCGCAGACACTGCGTCTCTCTCTCGGCGATGCAGGTCGGTATTTGTTGTTCGGGTCGCGTCTCGCGCCCCGCACAAAAACTCGCGCGAAATAAAATAATATAATGCCTCTGCCGTGTACCGATCGAAAAATATGCTTGCCGTTATCACTATTTTACATACGCGCGTTACGAGATGAGAACTGTATCAAATTTGGAAAACGGGCAGGCGATCGACGAAATTTAAATGTAAACTAACTTTAAACGACATCACGTATGCATGCGCGGGGCGCGTGCAATAATAAAAATCTCGCGCGTATATATACATGGTTTAACCTCATTTCCTGTCCGTATTTTTCTGCTTTCGTCAAACGTTTCCTCCTCCGCTGCGCCGGAGTAATTGCATTCCGCCGATCCCGCGTGTTTCCCGAATGATCTAACCCACAGTCGAGTTACGAGACTCAGGTATCGTGTAATGACGCATGAGCTTCATTAATTTTTAGAAGGCTACGAGAAGCGTATAGAGACCCCCGGCATCGAATCAAGCTTGATACTCGCGATTGTAAGCTTCTCGCGAGAAGTTTCACTCCAAAGGGCATTACAAATAACAAATAATAACGTTGAAAAATTTTCTGGCTTTACACGGTACAGAGAGTCTTACCATAAGCTGTTTAGTAAGAATGATAAATATTGTGCGACGACGTAAAATGTCATTTTCGTATCTCTAAAGTAACTTCGCTATTATCCTATTACTAACTTTGCTGTTATGCTATTAAGTATGAAACTCTATGGTTCATGCATAATTTATGTGCATTGCATGCTTCATTGACTTTTTAATTCTTCTTAAAATCGGGTTGGAAACTTTGCGGTTTGTTTTATGAACCCCCCCCCCCCCGGCGGTGTACGATATTTAATAAATATCGGTCCTCCGAAGAGCAATGCACGAGGTACGGCTCAATTATTATTTTATTATTAAGGACGTACTTCTCGAGATAATTATGCTACAAGTATAAGTGATTTTGAAAACTCGATAATGTTATTTTTACCGATTTTTATCTTCCACCCGTCTCGTCATCGGTATGAAATATTAAAATCATGTGTCATTTCGCAATATCGTAATTCTCAGATGTGGTCTGGAAAGTCGCTCGCTTGTGTGACGTTCGCGCTCGCGTATCGTGTCTGATTCATGAGTGCCATTAATTTAAGAGACGCGAGGCCCGTCGAGTTAAAAGAAAGTGGCACGGCATGAGGATGCGCATACTCGAGCGCTTAATAAGCTCGTTGGTTCCCGCAGGAATTATCGCGGTCTAAAAAAAGAAAGGGAACAAAGAGAAAGGGAGCTTGTAAGCGTCGCGTCGGCGCGCATACACGTCGCGATTGTAGAATGATCGTCGTTCCACGGGCAAGAAAATTCAAGGGGGAGCGAAAGAGAGGGGCATAGCACAAGTAAGGGGAGAGGGCGTAAAGTCGGTCTAGTAGACAGGAAATTACACGTCCTGCCGAGCCATAAGTTTTCGGTGGGTGCTGCGGCCTGGAGTTCCCGGCAGCCTAACATTCCCGTCGCTCGCTCGCCGTCGTCGTCGACTGCGCCACCACACGTTTAGGCTCCACAGCGACCTTTCGTCGGCGACAAACGCTCGTTATTAATTACGCTACGCGTCCTCGATGCACGATTAATTGCTGGAATTACTGGAATTAATGCGCGTGTCCGTTGGCAGACGCGCGGAATGTTTGTTTTGTGGAATAAGCGCACGAATGTGAGCGCGCGGCGGGGTGGCGGGGAGAAACTCGGATGATTATTAATTTTGAACAACGACAAAATTTCATCACGCGGACGATTTAGCGAGCGGGGATGAGCTTTTTCGACAAGAACGAGAGAGAGAGAGAGAGTCGCGCTTCTCAAGTGACAGAGGCAAACGTTTTTTGAAAATGATTGAAATTATTAATTAAGATGAATGCGAGGGGACACGGTATATTGTGTCAGATATTTATACCTTTCAATAATTCAAAAGCCAGATTAATATATAAGATTAAAATGGTTTATTAGGATAGTGAATTTATTTCATTATTCATGCTGTCTGTTTTATAGCTTATTCATCTCACTTTGAATTACAAAAACCTCTGCAGAAGATTGATTATTTCATAGAGAAATTTTCTGGATGATAAGAAAAAAACGGAAAATGTGTAAACCTTAATAATACATATTAGTTGAGAGATTCGTTTTTATATTGATCGAGTGAGGATTTCGCGTAAAAGGATCCAATTGAGGATACTCGACTTTCGCGGATACTATAATGCAGTCGGTCGTTCCAGAAGAAAACGACTAACTACAGTGACATCGAGACATTGAAGGAAGTTGCTCGGAGACTCGGTGGTATTCCCCCGTTGACACTCGTCGAGATTAATTATTCCGGAAACAAAGACTCAACACCCTTCTCGCGTCATTGCACGCCGCGCCGCCAAGTTGCAGACAGGCTGCAGGTGCGGCGCGCGCGCAATAACCTCGGCGTTTGATAACTATTCCCAGCTTCGCGGGTCTACCGCAAATACGTAAACTTAGGCACTTTGCCGATCGAGCATGGAATACTGTTAACAGCCTCGCGAGAGTTGCGCTTCTTTTCTTAGATTTGGTTTGACCACTGTATGGTTTTGCACGAGTGCGTCGTGCAAAAAAGCGTAGTTTTTATTTCTCAAACATACATATACCTTACAGACCAACTTGCAATAATCATGTGAGAGAATAAAATTTCGATACCAAACGTTCCGACATTCGTGTGAATATTTTGTAATTTCTAAACTAACGTTTTTCCAACGTTATATCAAACTCCGCTTGCTTAATTTGTGTGCGTGATATCAATCCATTAATTTTTTATAAGATTTTGTTGTTCTGGCACATAAAACACCCTAGATCGATATATTTTATGGAAAATGCCTGCAATTATGAGCATCACGCCAAAAAATGTAAAGTTGCTATAGTGGACTTTAATAGCTTAATATTATCGCGTAAACTACGATACCCTCAACCGACTTTCCGATTCTACCTTAAACTGTTCTTAGACCTAATAATGGTAATAAATGATTGTGGAACTCTTACGTGCAAATTTCATGTTACATAATAAATATGAACAAATAGATTCAAATGTAATTGTTAAATCAAATAAAGTGTGCAATTGGGAGCGAGATAATGTCACTATAAATGCTCAAAAAGTGTTGTGTGAGAAATGTTCTTCCGCAAGATATTTAGCATTTCGGCGTGCATTATCGTTTGAACCTTACATCGCGTCGATCAACGCCAAGCATAACGTTGGAGAGTAATGGCGAAAGTTCACAATTAAACTAGTCTAAGATCGGGCTTAAGCCCCCGAATCGCGGGAATACGAGTCAAAGACCGCTTAATTAAACTGTCGAAGTTGAGCGTGCTAATTGCAACCGACTCGCGAAAGCCGACGGCAGAGATGAAAAGAACAGAGGAAGGAGGCACACAGAGGTTGATAATCGAAATGCACGATGAGTGATGATTGACCAACATTAGACGAATTCGCAGAACTTAATCGCATACTTAATGGATATATTATCGTTTTGAAAATTTTACACTCACATTATCGTTGTCGGTGCAACATTAATCCCAGCGTATTATTTTTACGACAGAGAACATATTGCTCCCCGACGTTAGCCCAAATTTCAGATCATTGATTTTCTATAACAGCGTAACGTCAAAAGCAGAAATTAGGCTGTCCACTATGCATGTGATTGAAGTTAATTCATGTGCATCACTATGATTAATTAATATAATCCAAAAGCGAAAGTACTTGTTTTACACAGTATTTTAAACTATAAATTCTTTCTCGTCCAGTACCAAAAAATATTCTCCATTTTGTACTCTCCAATAGTTTCTATAGATATCTAACAGCCTAATATTGTTAAAATTCTGTTAATCTGTTAAATATATATATATATATATATATATATATATATATATATATATACATAAACTTAAATAATATATAAAACAAAAATATTCATTGCTTAACAAATGTAACTTTTCCAGATAATTGCAAGTGTATAAAAATATCTATATGGTTTGCTAAATGTGTATATTATTGTAGTATAAAATCCGAATAATAAATTCATGAACGTCCTCAAATTGATATAGAATTTTGTAACAGTTTCGCGCGTTAATTCTATATAATATTTATCTCTTAATATCGAAACGTTTCTTTTAGATTGCTCCAAAAATAAATGCTCCAGGCGTACTGCCTTCGCATAATAAAAGATACATTACGGAAATAGAAGAAATCAGAAGATGAGAAACGAGACTTCTTGCGACGCGTTTGACACAAATACTGAAACGAGACGTCGTGACACGATCGCGCCGCGCCCCGTGCGTCATACTTACGCGACAGAGCATAAAGCGCGTGCGAAGATCGCTCGCATTTTCCAGCTGCCGCCTGTATAATAGACCGTCATTATCATCGGCCAGCCATCGGAAAGCGATAAATCATCCGGGCACGAGCTCAACCGCGCGCCTCGATAATTTTTATGAGTGTCGAATGCCCGCGCGAGGTATAACGAGACGTGAGTACAGCCGATCGAAGCTGAAATGTCAATAGCAGAGATAAACCGTCTCACCTTTCTCGCGTGCAAACCGCAGAAACATAATTGAATATCGGGAACCGTCGTTCTCTTTCGAACCTTCGGTTATTAGCGCTAATGATTTTACAGCCCCTCGCGGCTGATTTAGTGTTCATTTTCGCCATCCCTCCCCTTTCAATGGCTTTCAATCCTCCCTACATACCGCGCTCTTCCTTGTTTCTCCGGCTATATCGTTTCGCTCTCCCGAGCATCCCGCTTTCTCTCCTTCCTTCATTCTTTCTGTTCGTCCGCCTGTCATCTTCAAAGCACAAATATCATACCGTTTTCTTTAAATTTTGCAACTGTAAATAAAATATACTAATAATATAGAAAAAGTGTTATGAATTCTTTCTTCCTATGAACAAGTCTGTCGCATGGACAAAATACCTCGCGTTTTGCCAATAGTATTTTTTGCTTTTTTGACATCGTATCTTGAAATTATTTATATGAATGATATTATTCCTCTAAACATATTTTTCGAAAAGTAGGGAACATTTTGAGATAAAATGTAAGTTCCAAAAGCGGCGTTGTGTAACAGCGCGATATGATAACGCTATACAAAATTGCTAATCACGCTAAATTTTCGCTTTAAATTAGCGCACTAATTCACGGAGATCTCTCGAGTTGAATGCGCAGAATGAAATTCAACGCATACTGAATGTGTTGCAATTAGGGTGCAATTATGAATAACTTAATAGTTGAACCGCAATGTGCCCCGAGAGAAAAGGGGGGAGGCAGGGGAGAGGAAGGGAAGGGGTGCAACGCGGCGTCCACGCCTGCAAATTTGGAATTTTATTTCGACCATGGAATTTCATTCGTCAAGCAAGACCGTACAGCGAATCGCAATTATTCTCAGCCTTATGCCCCGATGTTCGCCGTCCCGACGTTTATGCGATACGCATACCAACGCCCGTCGACCACCAGCAGAATTCCATTTTTGCAAATTATTCTGCCACTTTCTCTCATCTGCAATGCCATTGTTTCGGATGGGCCATATTGTGTCCCAGAACATAATGAATTATTTCGCCCGGTGTCCTCCCATTCGCGGCGGTCCTTCTCTGTCTCCCTCTCTCTCTCTCTCTCTCTCTCTCTCTCTCTCTCTCTCTCTCCTCCCGCGGCTTTCCTGATCCCGGCAGGTGTATACATAGATTTACACAGCGCAGCACGACCAATTAATATTTCAACCCGAACTTTCGCGTGCAAGTCGCGCCGGTAAGGCGAGAACGATGATGCAAGCGGAAACGAGTTTGCGCACACGTATACGCGGGGTGTACAGGGTGTTCCGTGAAAGATAAACGCAACGGTTGTTCATCCGCGTATGATCCGAACTTAATTTTTCCCTAGAATTATTGTGAAAGACGACAATTTATCGCGACGTGTTTCTATATTTATATCTCGTATTTTCAAACGTGTTATTATACAGCTTGCCGGTCAAAATTTCGAAACGTTGCATTTCCGAATGTAAATACAACTGTCAGTTTGAACAAAAGTTTGTTACTATTGTTATTACAGTTTTGCAGGTACACAATCTTATACTTTGAGATTATTGAGGATTTTTCAAAGTTATTTAAGAGCTAACTTTATGTAGAAATCAACTCTGTTTTCGTCGAGATTATTTTCACGTTATTCATGGATGGATCGATAATATCTCTTCACAGCAATATTATATTATTCAAGGTGCGATCCAATGAACTTAACTTATCAATAAATCACTTTGCTCACGCGTTAAATATTCAGCCGTCACTTATTCGTGTGTCGTAAAAAATTCCTCAGTATGTCCTCGTCTCTTTTTTCTCGAGTCTACGACGAAAGTATTTAGCGATCGTTGAAATTTATTGAAAATAATTCTCCTCTGTGTAATGCCATCTCGCTCATTCATTTTTCCGCTCACCAGACATTTCTCGTTAATTAATGCACTTTTCAATCGCCCGACTTCTACAAAGAGGAGGGAATCGGGGAGACGGTCATTTTTAGATCTTCGCGAGTGATTAACATTGTAAGATGATTCCCTGTTTCCTTTTTAATAACGAGCGTCTTCAGCATCCGGTCGTTTAATCACATTGAAAAATATCCTTGAAATATTTTCGTATGTAGGTCGTTGCGGGATCGCCTTCTTGTCATTCCCGCGAACAGACGGGGATTTTTTGTCGCGATGGTAACTATCAAAAGAAGGAAATACGATGCGATTCGACGATAAGCGGAAATGTCTCGGTACGAGTAGGAGTAAAATATCGTATTGCTCAAACTGGACTTGCTGTACGGTTACTTTACGAAAATCGCTAATAACGGATTGCTTGTTTTGGCGAGACCAGCCGCGTCGACTGACACAACGAGGGTGCGGGTAAAGTATCGCGATAAATGCTCGTAAAATCATTTATTGGCGATAACACGGCGTGTACAGACGCCAATAAATGGCTCGGTGCGCCTGCCCATGCCTGTTCACTTTTTATGGTTCACGTACGAGTCCTTGCTTCTTACCGATCGTATTATAGGCAAAAGAAAGGCGAAAGATACATTTTCGCAATACACTTCGGCTAATTATGTAAATAATTCTCATTAAAACACAGTTAACCGTATCTAGTGATAACTTACGATTAATAAAATACGACGCAACAGAATCGACGATTGAAAATATTTGGCAACGATGGCGTGCGTTGAAATATTTTATTTAAAGTTTTACTATATTACTTAGCTTAAAACCTTGTTATACTATTATGATATATAATAGTATTAACGAGTCAAATACTTGCGTAAATCAGACGGAATGATTGGTAACTACAATGTGACCCTTTAGAGGCAAATTTTTGGATTTAAAAAATAAATATTTATAAACTAGTAAAAAAATTACTATTTACGATATTTCTTAATTTTAAACTAAAATTAGCGAGTTTTAAACTGCATTTGCAATCGATGCAACTCGCAACTTGCAGCTGTCACGAAGCGAAGTTGCACCTCGCAATATCCACACTGCTAGTCTGTTCGCCACGGCACATCGCGCCCGACATCCATTGACTAAAATCCATCCCAGAGTGCAATTGTCACTCCATTACTGCGCTAGTTGTCGTTGTCGTTGCGTCGCTGCTGACGGAAAAAGAAAGCGTTCGCTGGAGTGCTTTCAAGCTCGCGTCGCCGTCGCCGTCGTCGTCGTCGTCGTCGGGGGTGCGAGTGCTCGTTCCTGCTCTAGTATACTCGTCTCGAGTGCATTCATCAGCCGTGAAATCGCTGCTAGGACCCGCGAATGTGCGGCGGTATGTGCGCGTAACGCACGTATATACGCGACGAATTTACGACACGGCGGGCGGAATAACGAGGGACGACTGTGGAAGAAACGAACCGGGCGAACACGTCTAAAGGTTTATAATCGTGCCCGCCCGTTTCGCGTGACCCGCGAATAAAATGCTCGCAGCATAGAGATAACGTAGAACGCGGCGATTTGCGGTCCATCGAACGATCGCCAAGTGTCTCCGTTCGCTCCTCTCGACAGAGTAATAAAGCGTTCCGTAAACTGCTATTTCGAATCAGTAAATTATGCAAAGCGGAAAGATTATTCATAAATATCGCATCAATTAGCATATCTATCATCTCCACGCGAAAACACAAAATATATAGGATGATATGTTCGGTATTGATATAGTACGTGTACTATAGATCCAAGTGTGTTATTTCTACACGCATAAACGTCTAAAAATGACACAATTGACCGAAACTCGTTTCACATGTTTCGTTGCGTGTTAAAGTAACACGTACGTTTAATCGTATTAAATTAAAAGTTAATACGTTCAATTGTGTCAAATGACGTAATTTAAAACGGTAAGAAATGTGTAAAAGAACTTTGGTTAAGATAACACATTTGGATTTGCAGTGTAGTGGCGCTAAAATGCGATCTAATGTGATCTTTAAATAAACTTAAATGCATTTACGTGAACTCAATTAATAATTTAACTGATGCCGAATCTGCATTTCTGAAAACACTTAGAGCTCTAAGTATATAGAACATGAATATACAGATCATAATTTATAACGTAGAATATAAAGCTTTTATCTTTTCAATATGTGTGACAAAAATATGATATACATAATATATATATCGATAAGTATTTATATTTTGACGTTATAGAACAATTGTTATTTTCTTTTTTAATATCACCTGCAGCATTTTTGTATTTCAGAAAAAGCGCTTCGTTCTTCTGGGCCATTCTACGTACTCTCTTTCATCATCGCGAACTCTGTAACAGTTACATCACTTTACATGAATGTAACGAAGGGGAAAAAGCCTCGGCCGCGACGTCCATTGCGAGCGGGATAATTGCCACGCCTAAAAACCTATGTAATAAAAGTCCGCAAACAATCTCCCTCGGAGAACGATAAAATTCATTATCATCCTGGTATAGTTATCATCGCGTTAAGTGCATCTGCATCATTATCCGGCACGCCGCGTCCCGTTCCGAGAGGAGATTTCGACACGAGTTCGGGCGATCAGGAGCATTAAGAAGAAGGGTGCGGTAAATGGAGGCTGCGCAAAGGGAGAGTAAGAGTAAGAGAGAGAGAGAGAGAGAGAGAGAGAGAGTGCGAGAAGAACGATGGGAAGGTATGAAGTCGCGGTGAGCGAACGGGCGGGCGTGGGGGGGGGGGGTGGTAAATAGAGTCGTCTGACGAGGCTGCATCGAGGTCGTGGAATTATTAATTTTAATTACACAACTCGGAGCGGCCCGGCTGCGTTCGCCGTGTCGAGTAGACCTGCCTTACGTAATAAACTTACAGCAACACCATCGCTAGCAGCCACTACCGGCACCACACTACCACCACCATCACCGGCACCACTACTATAACCCGCCGCCGCCGCGGCCGCTGTCGCCCGCGCCACCCCCCTCGACAACCATTCGCCACTCTCCGTCACTACCACCATCGGCAACCTCCGCCGCCGCCGCCGCCGCCACCGCCATCATCCATCCGCAGCATTACGTGGGTATTGATTAAACGCAACACGTCGCCTCCTCCCCCCCGCTTCGACCGTCCCTTTCGACCGTGGGAGGCGGTTTCGGTCTGGGGTTGGCCGGCAATTAATATTATTTATCGACGTCTTAATCGGCAGGCCGCATTTAACCGCCACCTCTGGATCTTGTGCCAGCCAGGTCGGGAGGCCAAGCGGCTTCTGAGAAAGCGGACACTGAGGCCACGGCGTTCGAACAATTTCGCTTGCAGGCTTCGGGGGGGGGGGGGGGGGATTATGCTCCAATCACTTCCGTCTTTTTACACCGTGTCTATCTGTGAGCGATCGTTCCACTATCATCGAAGCAAAACGTACTGTTTATACGTATACCAGTTTCGTAATGAATAATAGAAACGGAAAAGAATTTTATTTGCGAGTATGAATTTGTAAAAAGTGATAATGAAGATAAGAATAAATAAATGCCAAAGATGGATTGATCGAAGGGGTAAATTTCTATCGTTAATCTCTACTTTCCCCGATAGAAATTATTCTTGCTCATCTCTTTCAATAAAAATTTTTTCTTTCGATCGCTTCCGATGTTTTAAAGCGTTCTCGGAAACAAAAGTTTATCTTACAAACAAGAAACAAGGAGAAAAAGTATCTACGATCGAAAAAGAGAGCGCGAGTCGATAAAAATCAAGTTAATTAAATGTAAAATGCTCTGCGGCTCGCGAAAATAAAGCCAAAATAAAGAAAATAAAAAAAATGTGGAAATAAAAGGGAGTAAGCGAAGTAAGTATAAGGAGACTTATGACTATAACGACAGAAGAAAAGAAGACATTTTTTACGGCCCTTCGCTGGTTCGCATAAACGATCTTCACTAGCTCTCGCCGCCTGCCTTCGCTTTTCCACCGTCGTTTTTTTCTTTACTTCCTCCATTTTTTTCGTTAGAACGTTATTTATGGAACTTCGCTGGAATACGATTCTTCAGCGTCGTGGAAGTTGGATGCTGAATTGGCTGACGGTATTTTGCTATAGTAACGACGGGACAGGCCAGGACGGAGTAAAAAAAAAAAAAGAAATGACAACGAAGAGAAAAAGTATCGCGCGACTCCGACGTATTTATCGTGCTTGCAGCATTTCCACTTGCTCACCCGTTGCGTTTAGTCTTACCTATATATAATATACATATACGATTATCTTCATCGTCAAAAAAAGGACCGACGCAAATTTTAACCCTTCAATTATCTACGCGGTAACATATCGCGCTCGCGCGCGTCAGGAAGCCAAAACTGAATGCGCAAAAAAAGCCAGCGTAATAAGGAAGATACGGGAAGAAAAGAAAATGTATGATCAAATTGTCCGTTTGTTTAACGCGGCCCGCCATCAACTTATTACGCGCGCTCTCTTGCGGATGGCGCTTTTTTATTCCCTTCCTGCGTAGAATTAAATTACGGCGCGCATCTGATTACGAAAACTTCGAAGCCGCGGCGAGGTGGGAGAAAAAAAAACGGGCGGGCGCGGGCGAGGGTGGTCCGCGGTAGACAGGCTGGATGGAGAAAATAGTGGGCGGCCGTGAGAGACGACGAACGCCGCCGCGCGAAGCGATGGAAATTTTTTCCAGGAGTGCACCCTCCCTCCCTCCTCTTTCCTACCCCATCTCGCGCGCGCACTCAACACGTCGCGTCGGGGAGGGTTCGCGTGACTTTGTCCATCCACTTCTGACCGTGCTCTTTATTCAGCGGCGTTTGTCGTCTTTTCTTCCATTACAATGAGCCATTTGCGAGGCGTCGTCGTCGCCGCCGCGATGCAGCTGTATGCCGGGCGCGACGTCTATTACGGCGAACGGACACTCGCTCGGTCGCTCGGAATTTCGCGGCAAGTGGAGCATGAAAAAAAAAAGAAAGAAAAGGCGCGACGATAAAAGCGGAGTTTGGGGACGAGAAGCGAGAGAGTAAACGCGGAGGATCATTTTTTATTCGCTCCGCGCGAATATTTTCAGGCGGACGTAATAAAACGCAAGTGCGTACAGCGCGATGGCGACAATGGTTCTTTTTAATTTCTTTCTTTTTAGTCTACTTCGAAGGAAAGAGGGATAATTCGAGAAAGTAAAGGATCCGCCGTGTTCTATCCGTTCTCTCGCGCCAGGAACGAAATAGTTCGAACTATTGGAGAAATCTTACGGAAACTCATTCTTCTTCACGCGGCTCATAATACTGCTCTCCGTCTTCGCCTAGTCTATTAATCTGAATCCGCGCTTTTTACACTTTCTCTAAAGGAAAATGAAAAGAAAATTTTTTATGTATACGTGTAATTCCTGATTTCCTTATTCTCCTAAATATAAGTTTTCTGCATCTTATAATATAATATCATCTTTTACGTGCAGCTTCAGAATTTCAGGAACATTAAATAAGTCTTCATTGTAAGTGAGATTTTATCGTTTGTATCTAACATTGTAATAAAAAACGTAACACACATTTGCGTATACATGAATATTTTATCGAACATTATCAATTTTCACTCCAAGCCGGTATAATTCGCACGATGTGATTTTAGGGATTCGCGATCGCCAAAAATTCACGGCTCTCGGGCTGCAAATCCTCACGTTCCCACGATTCTCTCGCCGGAAGGTAACAGCATCGCCCGTCGTACAATTAACGTAACCAGCTCATCGATATTACTCGTCGACTCGTTAAGCCCGACATCAGGCGGCGGCGCGGCGGCGGCGGCGGCGGCGGCGTTCAGCGTTCAGCGTATGTCGATTGAATCCTGGCGTGCCGAAGGCGGCAAACTCGGTGCCCGCGTTCAGCCCGTTCGCCCGGTTCCTGACGTTCCCTCCAGGCCTTCTCTCACGATAACAAATGACCGCGCCGCGCCCCTGAAGGACAACGGCAGGAGCCGCCTGCGCCGCGCGCGCCGCAGTAGTTCGGTCGTAATTCCGCGCCCGGTCGACAGGCCCGTAAGTCACGGGCTCAAACGAAGCGTCGAGGTATTAATTAGAGTTTCCGACCGGGTACCGCGACCACTTATCACCGAACCCGACTTAATCCGCTGCCCTCCCACCCGTTCCCCGGAGGACGCGCGCGATGCGGAACCGCAGCGGGCGCGGGCGGCGCGGTGGCGGTGTGGCGGCGGCGGTGGCGGCATGCGGGGAAGGGCGGGGGATTTTAACCCGACGCGATTTAAACCCTTCGATGAATGTCCACCTGACGACCACCGCGAATTTGCGGCAAGAGCTAATGAATCGACTCAAGTTTTCCGACTTTACCAAGTTACTCGAAGAACTCGCGCAATTCTTTTCGGAGCTGAAGCTCAGACTCCTTTGCCGAGCCTTTGACGTTTGATATTATTAATTTTAACTTTTCGCAAACTGCCCCCTCGATCCCTTCCCCCCGCTCGCTCCCATCCAGCCCCTTTTGGATGACGTACTGTTCATGTTCGAAAACGACGATACGTACACCTGTATATGCGAAGTGGAAAAAAATTTCGCAGAATTTCTCTCACAGCGTAATGCCGTAGTTAAGACCGGTTCTCTGATATTAAAAAGAAAAAGTTCTATAGGCTCATAGAGGGAAAATTACTTTATATCACGCTCGGTTTTTATACTCGCGCTGCACCAAGAACGTGATTATACAGCAGCGAAACGCGTTAAGCTCGTCTTCGCGCGAGCTCTCGACGAAATAACGTGGGTCGAGGTTAATAACTTATCTAACGTTTCTACCAGTATTTATATTCATCTCTCTTTCTTTCTCTGTCTCTCTCTCTCTCTCTCTCTCTCTCTCTCTCTCTCTCTCTCTCTCTCTCTCTTTCCCTCTCTATTTCGCAACGTAATGAAGAAGAAAACGTACCTTCGCAGAGTACCGTGATCGTAACTTGATTAATGGAGGGCAATGAAATCAGCGGATACGCGAGCCCCGCTGTGTGCGGGGAAATCAAAATGCATACGTATGGCGAAGCCGATAAATAACACGGAAGTTAGCTTAAATTACTAGGTGAACGCCACGTAGGCAATCGTTTGGCTCGTACATACGTCTCGTTAACGTCCTGGATATAACTTTGACATCAAATCCCGTAGTCGAGGCACGCATAGAAACACGCCATGGTTTTAAATGCGGAGCTAGCAAAGCGATAACGTCTATATAGACGGGGGAGCTTTAAGCTCCAGGAATGTATAGCTGTCGTAAATAAAACTACCCTAAACGTCAATTGCTATATAAAAAAAAAAAAAAAAAAAGGTAAAAAAAGGGAGGATAAATGTGTCCTGCGTGTTCTCCATTACGCGCGTTTGCACAACTTCGCCAGTGATAAACTCTTGCCGCGTAATCTAAATATATATTCGACATGATATATGATAATATACGAATATCATATACAAATATCACTAACGCCTTATTCAACTGCATGACCAATAACTGCATGACTAGTAAACTTTAATATGTTAAGCGTTAATGTTTCTTTAGTCGTCATACATAATATGATGAACATAATTACGCGGTATGTAAGTGATTGATAAGTTTGAGGTTCTTGTTCCTGAATTAAAAAATTCATTGCGTTTCCTTGATAAAACGTAGCGTGTCAATTTGGAAAACATTCAACATAGATTGCAATTTACTTTAGACTACTTTTCTGGATTACATTTTGCCAGGATAGAATTTTATTTACAATATTTCTAGAAAGATTTTTGCCGCGCAGCTTTTGAAGTTATTTTCATATTGAACAGCTTTGTCCAACAAATCGAAATATAGATCTAATGTGAAATATATATACGAAAAGCACTGTTTGAAAAGAAAATAAAACCGATATTCCGGTGAGATTGACGCGGGTTTGCCAAAATTACGATGGAATAAGTCGAGCTTAATCAAATCACGGGAAAAAATGGTAGAAATAAAACGATAAAAGAAAATAAATGCTCGTACGAAGATAACGTAATTTATTCCGCCACGAATAGAGTCAATCGCTAACTGAAAATTCGTTTGCCGTTTAAATAAAAAAAAGAATTGAAAATTCTTCGTTTAGAAAGAGTTTTCACGCGACTTTCTAACACCTCAGAACGGCCTCGCTAATAATGTTTAAGTTAGCCTTTTTTTTCTTCGTGCTAATGTCGATATTCCTCGAACCATTATGCGTATTGCCTTCTCCCCATGTGGCACTAACAGCTTGATTCTAGTGTGATCATTAAAGACTCTCTCAAAGCGAACACCCGGTGCATGATCCGATTACCCTCCTCCCGGCCCCCAAGTCTCACATTTTGGAGTTTGGACTGCCGGATGTTCACCATGGATTTACCACGCTTGCCCTTACCTAGAATTAGACCATCGTAACCTGCTATTAACTCGACTACGAATTGATTCTCCGGTTTACTGACATTTGGCGAACTCGGATGAGACCGGATCGTCCTTTATACCAATACCGATTCATGTACACAGTAGGCGTGTAATCATGTGTTACTATTACTTTCAGTCTATAAATTAGATTGTTAAAAAATTCCGTATGTATTAAAAAAAATAATATTTTATTTTATTATTATTTTATTATTAAAATAATAATAACATACTCTAAATTTTATAAAATATTTCTAAATATTGAAATAAATATTTAATTATATTATATAAACTTAATTACATTATATAATTTACGTTAAAATAAGTAACTATTTTGATTGTATGGAAGAAGTCAACGACAAAAGAAATTTTTAGATTTATTAGAACTGATTTGTGAATGGAAAGTAAGTAATTGCCATAGTCTTGTTGGCCGAACAGCTAAATTATTGACTGCTATGAAAATTACGACGCTTAATTTGATACTGTGCTAAATGCGGATACATTGCGTGCGTTAAAAACGGCAGTAACATTTGTCGTTCAGATAAGGAGTCGACAAGAGGAAATGGAGCAAAAAAGGTGGAAAACTCTATAAACGCTTACTCGCGCGTCCATCGACGACCGCGAGTAACAATTTTCTCGTTCACCCCGAACGACGAAAATACTCCGCCGGAGAAGTAACTCACGGCATTTGTCCCACGGAACCGAACGCCAAGTTGTCGCAAGTGTTTTATTCGAAAAGTCCGTAAGGAAGAAAACTCGACGAGCGCAAACCGGATCTATCGAGGGTATCTCGCCAGCGCGGCGGTCGGGCGTATCGCTGGAAAAGATCAGAACCGCTCGGCAAAGATGACTTTTACGTTTCTCTCGTCCGTTATCGCTTCGCTCGGTCGGATAAAAACAACGCAAGAAGGGGGGAAATGTTCCGAGGGTGAGATGCGGATTTACCGCGGTGATCGTTCTCGTTACGGGAGAGAGAGCGATGTGTTAAAAATTGCTCCCTTCCTATACACGGCGGCGATTACACGGAATATCATCCTATAGCTTTTAGCCAACAGCCACCCCTCATTTATGATTTTCTGAAACATATATGAAGGGACGCGGAAACAATCGCCACTCCGGGAATAGAAACAGTCCCTTTGTGGGAAGACTCCAACGTACTCGCGCACACTCGACAAACATATCGATCACCACTTTCATTCTATTGCAAAGTTCAAACATATCTCTAGCGGTCGAGTGCTGGCTTACGTCCCGAATGAGTTATCGCTCCTGATGCTCTGCCAAAAGTGAAAACAGGAATGGTCTGCGGCAATAAGAGAATATCGATTAGCGGAAAGGCACAGTTGTTGTGAGATAAGATATTAAGTGGGATTTCAGAGGAGAGGCAACAGAAAAATAAACGTGATAAATAACGCTCGAATAAAGAGAGGTTTCAATTTCATTTACCCGAAAAGGGATACGGAGTTATTTTCAAAGGTGCGTGAAGGGAATTAATCACGGTGGCAGAATCACCGACGACGTAGCCTCTAATCTTCTCGAGGGAGGCAACTTTAGGTAACCGACGTAAATATCCGGTTTGGATCAAAAGACATGAAGCGGGGAAAAAGAAGAGAACAAAAGCAAAATATCAATAAACTGAAATAAAAGCTCAAAGAAGTAGCGATTTCAGTATCGTTCCCGGAGGACAAAAACCTCTCGACGTTGTACGCGAGTAATCACCTCCGGTCCTGGTCGAAAACATAAAATGAGGACAGAAGACTGAAGGAGGGATGTATAGAAGCGGACGGCGCGGCGCGTCCTTGAAGTGCAGCAAAAGCAGAAAGATGAAGGAACAATCACGAAGGAAGGGCGGGTCCGAAGTCGCGCTTGTTCAAGAAAGGAAGAAAGGGCTGCCTTCGCAAACTATTCTCGTCGTCGGTACCTAACGCGAGATCGTTGAGAAGCGAAGAGAGAGAGAGAGAGAGAGAGAGAGAGAGAGAGAGAGAACAAGAAAGAGAGAAACTGTGTGTGTGCGTGCGTGGCTGTTTCACTCCACTGGTTCTCTATGGCTCTCCCTCGGAGAGGGTGCGGGAGGAGGTCTGCCAAGGTGGGGTGGGTGGCGGGGCTGGTCGTACACGAAACAGCACTTACACCCCCGTGACTGCGAACTCCCGACCCTCTCCAACGCTGGCCCACCTCTCGCTGACGGTCGGACTGTAGGATTACCAGAGGTACGCTTGAACTGTGGCTACCACCCTGTACAGCAGTGGTTTTCAGAATCCGGCGCGCGAGAGTTCGGACGATTATGAGCCGTGCGTATTATAACTCGAATCCGCATAATTATGCGTATCGCGAGTCTTATAAATTTCGCACGTCTAAAATTGCACGCAACGAAAGTACTAATGCGTAATAATGTTTTCTTGCAGATGTAAAATTTGTTATTCACAGTAATGTTCTTCGCGTAATTCACGCGCCACTGTAGCGCGAATTACGGTCTCAATATTTCAGAATTACGTATAAATGCTTCGTCTGCGTGATAATAATTTTGATATTGTACGCGCAAAACATGCGAATGAATACAAATTTGCATAATATAAATACTATCACACATGTGTTATTAGCAAGAATGTGTAGAGTGCAATTACTAGCGGACGATCTGAGCGCGATTTGGAATAGCAAATCTCGTAAAGCTTCTTGCTCGTACATAATTAATGCGACAATGTCAATCGACTTTCATTTTCATTATAACCAACCGATTGAATGAATTTGAATTCGCAGTGACACGCGTAATTGTTAAGTAAGCGCGAGACGCGATTTAACTATATAGAAATAATATATTTCGCACGCTCAATCTTTTAATCAAGTAACCGCCGACAATTTCGAAATCCAACATTCACCTGCCATCTCGCCGCGCGCAGTTTGGACACTCCGCGCGAAAATATTTAAATCTGATTAAAGATCTCCCAAGAGAAAGAGAGAGGAAGTCGGGATGATTTGGAAACCACTGCCTCAACCGCTGCCTCGTCGACATTGCCGCGTTCGTTTAGGTGTAATCCCTCTCCGATCCCACCTCCCACACGTCGAGAGAGAGAGAGAGAGAGAGAGAGAGAGAGAGAGAGAGAGAGAGAGAGAGAGCCACGCGTAGCTTCGCAGCGTGTCTACACGCGCACAGTCGCACGGACGCGCACGAAACACACGTATCCCTGCGGAACTCCGTTGATATCCTCCGCTACTGCAACCTCGCGTTCTTCCCGTACTTACTCGCCAAGTGGAATTTTCCCGTGGACCGCTCCAGCCAGTCAGCCAGCCGACGAGCTAGGCAGCCATCTAGTCGCCCCAGCCATCTAGCAAACCACCCCCCGGCCGCCGCCATACCCGGAGAGCAACCTCCTACCGATCCGTTGGAACTCGCTGCTGCGGCCCTGGTAATGAAAACGAATCGCTCTTCTTCCACGGCCCGCCCTTTTCCATCCTCCACCCCGGCCGTGCAGACACGTTCCCGCGGAACGAAACACGGAGGGTCCGCGCGTCTACTCAGGTAGACACACCGAAAGTCTCGTTTGTCGAAAAGCCTCGGTGTGTTTTGCACTTCCCCCCGCACCCCTCCCAATCCCCGCTGAAACTCGCCGACGCTAAATGGAAAACTAATTGAGCCTAATGCGATCATTTTTCCGATTACGGTGCGGCCGACGCTACGCGAGACACCGTGACGTTGTCTATTAATATTTTTTAATCTCGCTTTTGACACCGTCGTACACGTCTATGCGCGGATAAATAAACATTCGCGTATCTTTCCTATTTTCGACTGGACCCGTCACGCGAGTCCTCTTTGTGGAGATACTTTTACGCCTCATAAATTCCGATAATGAGCCGAGTATAAGCGTGACTCGGGGGGCCGAAGAGAGATTGCGCGTCAAGATAGACTTCGTCAGAAGCATTAATAGAAATTCATAATTCAGACTAATGAAATTATCCCTTGATTATGCCCGGACAACCTGGCCTGGACGGGCGAATATTCTCAAGCTCGTTAATAAATGAAGCTCGTGCAAAGGACGATATCAAAGTTACGGCAGACTGATAAAAAGAAATCAGCAGCCCCCGGCGCGCTCTCCTGCGTTCTTCTCGCCTTCCGTCTTCGCTTCCTACGCGCTTCTCGCCAGGACAAGATAGCGAGAGATACTAAGGCGAGAGGTTGATGTAAATTTGTGCGTTACGGGCAGCATCGAAGTTGTTGCTACGGTGGGACGGGTAATGAAAACGAATTGCCCTTTTCCCTACTATTTCTTGATCCTCCGCCTCCTCTTCAGCTTTTTTGACGCCTAGACAGGTTGCGGGGGCCGGGAAGCAAGAGGTATTCGTTCGACGTTACTCTTGGGAGAGTCCCTTTTACTAGGTAAGAGAGGAGGAGAGCGCCCCCTCTCCTTTTTTTCTTCTCCCCTATCGCGTCTATGTGCCGGGTAATATTTCGCCGTTCATTCGCAAATTGAAAAGTTTATAACGGGCGGTAACGGCGAGCAAACGGTGCGGATCGATCAATACATAATGAACTAGCGAACAATGTAGACACGCTTAATTGAAAACTCGTAACTTTTTTGCCCCAAAAGATATTTCGACCCGATATTTTCGCAGCCTCGCGCGGCGCGCGAAAACGGTATAATCGCGCGCGCAGCACAAGCCGACTGCGCTCGACCGAACGCGGCATCGTCGTTTTCTTTTTATTTCCCAAAATAACAGTCACGCCGCGTTTAATTTTAATTTTAATTTTAATGAACTCGATAACGCAAGTAATAATGTCGCGTCGGTCGGCGACTGTATAACACGGCGGTGTTTCAATTTTCATCGCGTATGCTCACGACACACGAGAACGAAACTTCTTTCTACGTGTCTATCCGTATTATGTGGTTAGTAAAATGTTAAATGTGAAAAAAATGTGTACGTTTATAAATAATGTTTTGACCTAGGTTTCTCATTTACCTTTCTCATACCCACTATGCAATTTTCTTAATGTTTTTGTTAATTACTTAATTAATTAATTTAATAATACATGTTTCATCAATAAAGAATAAAATATGAAAAAATGTGAATTATTTTGTTCTTTTATATTTAAAATTTCCTCAATGTGTGTTATATGTAATGATATATTTCTTCATTATTAAATAATATAGAAATATATTCTAATAAAAAATGCATCGTCGAATTTATATGAAATGATTATATATGTTTGTCATTTGACGTATAGCATGACGTAGCGTGGTCGATTCTAGCATGAGTGGGAACGCGGAAGATTATTTTCAATACAGATATTTATACGAAAATGGCAATCGACAGACGATGTCGTACCGAGTTAAAAAAAGAGCAAGTTTTTGAGACCCCGCACAGAACCTATTTACATATTTCAAGGACCACGAGGAATTCGAAATTTCAAGCTCGGTAGACCGTAATACTCTCGAGAAAAATAGAACGCGTGCAAAGAATGCGCCCGCGAAAGAGTTGAATAAGCGTACCGCTGCATATTTCGAATCTACCGTGCTCTTTTCTTTTCTACACCCCTCGACTAGTTCTCTCCACTCATTTTGTCACCCTCCCAATACTCGGTGCCACGCTCTAATTAGACTTACTGAACCCTCTTCGTATCCTTCGTGGTGCCTGAAGAGTTCTTTCCGTACCGTGCGCCACTCATATTGGCGGAAAAATAATAACCTCATCACAAGAGAGAGGAGTCTGAAGCGCAGGCACGGTCGCAATAAATTGGCTCGTTTAATAACCGTAATAATTTTATCAACGCTTTATGATATCACGAATCATATACATATATGTAACTTTAGTATGTTCCATCAAAATTTGTTATTTATATGTCTAGATTTAAATGTGCTCTCCTCTTATAATCAATAAAATGTATGAAAAATGATTTTTTCATTAATACTTTCCCATATATGTACACATAAAACATGAGTAAAATTTATAAAACGTTAAAAATGGGCAACAGTGTCCAATGCAGCAATGGACTAACCTATTTTGCGCAAATAAATTTTAATTTGTTTTAAAGGGAACGTCGAATGTACGATCGCGCATATTTTCAGACTAGAAATAAACGTTAAAATTGCTCCAATTTGAAACACGCATAAATCCTAAAAGATAGTAATTGTCTAATTGATTCGTATAATTATGTAGTTCATTTTATAGTCAAATATAATAGAAATAGAACTGTCAAGGTAATATTATTATTTCAAGTATAAATCAGTTTACACAGATATTATAATTAAACCATTTCGTTATTCAATTTGATGCCAAAAATAAAAATACTCGAAATGCAACATGTACTTCTATCTCATAAAAGTTTGTTTTCGCGAAAATAAGATACTGCAGTTTTAAAATAATTTTTACAGTCAGTTTATTTCCTTTCAATTTTTGTAAATCAGGTCATTATTATCGCCTTAAGCTCTAACTTTAAACATAAATATTCTTTGACCCATAATTTGTGTCACATCAATTGATCATATTTCATTTGATATGAAAAATATAGACCCTCATTTATGTGCAAAAACCCGATAATATTTGTAAAAATAAAAAAACTGCAATATTACAAACTTGTGAATTTCATATATAACAGTATAAATGATACGTACACAAATAGTATCACGATGAAATATGTCAAATGTGTCTTCAAAAGATTTTTTCAAAGCGATGCTTGCACATATCTATGTATATCTCTAAAAACTCTATTGCCCGAATTGACATATCAATCATCTGATTAAATCCCTTCCTCAACATACCATTTTTACGCGCCTAATGTGACGTATATTTAATTTAAAAAACATGGCGCAGGAATTCCCGTAAGATTAGAGCGACACGCAGAATCGATTAATTCCCCGCACGCTCGTCGTGTCGGCGTAACAAGAGCAAGAATGCGGTCATCATGACTTTGAGAAACCACCGATCGATGATGAAAAACGAGATCGTCGAGTGTTGTACGGACGGATGGAGAGAGGGAGGCGGCAACCATTCTGTCAGTGAGGCCTCGGCCGAATCAATTAAAAGCTCGCGAGTCGACTGAAATTTATGCGGGGGAAAAATTAACAAGTCAGATGTTTCCTTTCCTGCTCTCTCGACCCGCTGCGCCGTTTGCTCGCGTCGCTGCTCTCGTTTCCACCCTGCCAGTCGGGGATATTAAATTAGCGACAATAATGAGATGATCGTCGAGAGCCTCACGAATTCCATCCTCGTCCTATACCTTAAAGTCCTTTAAGTTCTTTTAAAGCCTTCCACGAGAAGAGAAGATCACACAAAGGGTTCGGGTAGGTCCAAAGGCGCGATCGATTCTTTTTATTTTTTTCCTTTTTCGGCTCCCGCCCTCGTATTTTTGCGTGCTGCTATTACGTACACCTAATTTCGATCGACGAAGCACGTAACTATAATTTATTAATAACATTGTAACTCGTGCGCGCGCGCACGCGTGTGTACCTCAGAAAAGATTTCTAATAACAAGACAAAAAATATTCTTGACATGTTTAATCTCATCACAATCTGAAGTAGTATAAAAATAAAACAATATTGAGATTAAATCAATAATTCCTATTCTCTTCTCTCGAATAAAATAAGATTGACTTAATAATCTTGAGACAAGAATAACATATATATAAGCTTAAATTTATATATGTTATTCTTGTCTCAAGATTATTAAGTCAATCTTATTTTATTCGAGAAAAGATCGAGAATAGGAATTATTGATTTAATCTCAAGTCAAGTTAAACTATAAAAATATTAGAAAAAAAATAAGAACCATTTAAAAATTAAAAAGAAAACATTGTTTTTTTAATTCTTTTCATACAAGAATAGAATAAGATTTCTTTCAGATTCGTCTATTCTTGAATCAAGAATATTATAGGATTGTCACAAATATCTGCATCTTTCTGAGAAAGTTAAGAGGGATAGTATCAAGATTATTTTATTCTAGACTTAAGAAATTTTCTAGTTAAGACTAAAATATTATTGTTTCAATACTAAATATGATTGGCCCTATTTCGATCCTATTTTATGATAGATTCAAGAGTAATAGCATTGTATGTAGAAATCTTTTCTGAGGGTGTGCATGCGACAACGTGTGTCCTATCCCGTTAACGAAACTGCCTGTCGTAAAGTTCCCGAAGTTCGTAAATGAGAATTTCGCCAACTTTTGTAATAACCGGTAAAACGTTCCATAATAACGGTCGAGAGTCACTGCATATAGAAAGACACAAATCGGCTCTTTCCGCTACTCGCTACTTGGAGCATATCGTCGGGCCAACTACTTACTCGTTCGCGGTTCTTAAGTATAACGCAGTATAACGTTCGTAATAGCGTGCGGGCGTCGCGCGGGCGCGAGCGCGCTTTCGATTCCGCGATCCGCGGCGAAGTTGTTATTCCCGAATAAACAGCGCGGAGCGATACCGGCGCAATTAAAGGTAAAACACAGCGCGGGCTCGGAAGAACGAGCAATTTGTACGGTACTATTGGCACTGCCAACTTAATCCCGTTCGGCAAAGTACACGGGGCGAACACGGGCTCTCTCTCTACCGATATCGGTCAGAGTAATTAATCAGTGCCATATGGTAAGCCCGAACGTCGACGGCTCGACGACGGCGAAGCAATTAATAACGTTTCCATTATCAATCGTGCGTATAGTAACCGCAATGTTTTAACTTTCCCGCCGACGACGAGTTTGTAGTCGTCGTGAAACGCCGTTAATAACTCTTTCTTATCGATCGCCCTTCGGTGAAACTTTCCACCTCCTAGTCCACAGGCAGCTCTAGAGGTGCTGAGGTATCACTACCGCTAACGCAAGTTCGCGCTCCCAAACATACAGTAAGTCCCGGCGGATTTACATACCTAATTCGTTTCGCGTTTGCAGATCGAACGATTTACGCAGATCGAAGAATCCAGTTGTAAATTCAGAGTGATATGTAAAATAAAGATACGCGTACAATGTAATCGCTGGCAATTACACGGTCATTCTTATGCTGAATGCGGATTATATTTACAAATCTATGAGTGAGAAAATATTTCACGTACAATCTTCCAACGTGTAAATAATCTAAATTAATTAATTAAAAATCTAATTTACCTATGAAATTAATACACATCCATATACGAAATCTTATTAAATTGTTTCCTATTATATACATTTCCATAATAAATATCAACGCATCGAAGTTGATTATTTAACAAAATGTAAACGTAAAGTTTTGATAGTCACATCTTTATTTTTACTTTTAAATTTCATCGCCAAATCACTATTTCTAAAATTAGAAAACTCTTTTAAAAAGGAAGGGGGGAACAAAAGAGTCAAAATTCTATCGATTATATTGAAATGAAAATGAGATGCTAATCTCGCCGAGTTCGAAGGACCGCTTGACGATAAAAACTTTATTTTGCTCCACATCAGGCGTGCACGAGTAAATTGATTTCGTCGGGAAAATGTAAACGATTAGAGGGCATTCCAATTATGAACAATAGTGTAGCGACGCGACATGCGTATGCACGCCGTACATACGTATATCCGCGTACACAAACGGAAGGGCTAAAAGGGAAAACCTTACCGTATGTAATCAGACACAATTGTGGATTTGTGCCGCCTCGCGCGGTAATTAGTGCTGAAAATTCGCGTCGGAATTACTGGGGCCATAAAATATAGCTGCTTTATGGCATAAAAGCTAATTAGTGGCACGTGCTCGCGGCAACGAGTCGCGCAGGATACAATTAGTAACGAATCGCGGCAGCTGCGTCGACTGAGGAAAATTCATCAGGCACCGACAAGAAAAATATGTAAATGTTTGGGAAAACAAATTATCCCTGCATATTGTTCAATCGCGATTTAGTAATTGCCATTTCATTAGCACAAATATCAAACGCTATAACGCGTCGCCGTGAGTAAACCCTTGAATATTCATATTTTTTGTAATCCATTTAATCCGATTAAGCATGGAACATTCAAAACTATATTAAAAAATGCTTTAATGTAGCACGTAAGAGACTTATGTTAATTTAATGGAGATAATATTTATCGCTTACTGACAGTCACTTGCTATATAGAATAACGTGCAGTATGCAATTTACTAGAGCATAACTTTCTTCAGATTATATTGACTAATCTTAAAATAAAATTGAGAGTATCATCAGACATATATTTCACGCGGTTCTTCCTTTAGCAACTTTTTAAACTCAATTAACAAAGGGACTCTTCTTTGAAAAACTTTAAGAGAGAAAGATAAATAATTCGCGTCAGTGGGCGGAAGTTACATTTGCATGTTATACGCAGAGACCGGTGTCTCGAAAGGTTTTATCATATTATCTACTTCGTTAGCTGAATAATTGGATTTGCGGTTAGACAATATCCTGGCGGGATCCCAAGGGCGTGCGGCCACGCGCGTTTTTAGTATCCTATACACATACTAATAATAACCAGCAGCTAATAAATATTCGACGATAAATGTATCGGCAGCTTTCAACGAAATACGAAGAAAAGATAGAAGTGGAATGAGAGGGAGAAGGAAAGCTAGCGGAGAGTTATTGTAAGAGGCGAGAGAATAAAATTCACCCCGAGCTTCATATCGCAGTCGTTACTTTTCACTCCCTGGAATTTATTTTCCCCTTTCTCGTCCTGTCGTTATGCGTTTTTCGTGTGTCACATGAAAGGACAGAAAGAGAGAGAGAAAGAGAGAGAGAAAGAAAAGAGAAAATGAGAACGAGAAAGAGAAAGATAAAGAGAAAGAAAAAAAATGAAATGCGAGAGAACATGATAGATAAAGAAACCAAAGGGAAAGAATACGGAAACGAGGCAAGAGACAGAGATGTGTGTCGGATCAAAGAGAGAGAGAGAGAGAGATAAAGATAGAAGCTATATAGCCGAGAAGCGGAAACACAGCGGAAAAAAGAAACGAAAAAAAAAAGAAATACAGAAGAGAAGAAAGCGAGAAAGACAGAGAAATGCGAAGGGGGGACGAACGAGAGGCAGGAGGCGCGGAAAAGGAGGGTAGAGGTGTGCGGGAGCGTGAGCCGGAATCGGTGCTGTGAGGGATTTCGAAGAAAGCAATATTTCACTCGACGTCAGATTTATCGACCTCCCGCCGCCCGGCCATACGAAATGGTCGGCGCGCGTGTTACGTGCCACTTCGTGAAGTGGTCTCATGTCTCTCGCGGCTACCTAGCTGTCTGCCCGCTCGGCGGCTCCGTTTTGTCCGTCATGTGTCGTTTACGCGCGCGCGAATCTCATCTTCGCGTCCCACGTCCCGTTTTAACTCCCGCACAGCTAACCCGTCCATCTCGATCCGACTGCTCCGGCCGCTCGTTTTAGTCATCGCGCCTATACGATTCTTTAGGTATTAATCATATCGACTAATATAAGTAGAGCTGCCCGGTCATAAATATGCCGCCCTCGCTCCGTTGTCGCAAAACGCGTCGATATTTTACTGGGCACGACGACGCGATATGCGTCGGGAAAAATATTGGAAAGTTCGAATGTATATAGGGTGCGGTCCAACTTTACTTTCTCGTCCTGTAAAAGCTGAATTTGACGCGCCTGGTTTAGGGGAAGGAATAGTCGGCCATATCGACCAGATGCCAGTTGTTTATTACTTTGTAAGTTCAATATTTCGACCCATGTATATAGGGCCGTATAAATAAAGTGCAACGCAAATGCTGTTGCTTTTTCGATGTAAAAATAAATGCTTGTAAATAAAGAATATATACCTAATTAGAAAATAGAGAGGCAGTTTTGAACTGTATGAATTAACAAAGCTGATAATTAAAGAAGCTATTGTTGAGTGACGTGGATTGGTTGCCAACGCGATCGTAAAACATTTCTGGATAATGCTTGCGGACTACGTGTTTCATTTCGCGAAACCGATGATTTCGGTCACGGTATACTCGCTCCCTGTTTATTAATCATAACTGTTGAACAATATACGGAAGTTGTGCCGCTGCATGCTGCAGTTCCGCCTTTA
This sequence comes from Temnothorax americanus, assembly GCF_048541705.1. Classification (NCBI taxonomy): domain Eukaryota; kingdom Metazoa; phylum Arthropoda; class Insecta; order Hymenoptera; family Formicidae; genus Temnothorax; species Temnothorax americanus. Next base: position 2,155,025 of record NW_027509421.1, on the reverse strand, counting down.
GAGCTTACAGTTCGGCTCAATGTAAAGCTGGGATAAAATTCAGCCAGTAACGTTACTCTCCCGCAACAATTGCGGTTAGTACTTCAGGCACAAGTAAGATTATTGTTATAGTTATTATTATCACCGTACCACGTTACGATAATCCCCATATATATTTGGCTTCCGAAACATTCTACGGTTCCTCGGCATGCTAAGCAGGGGAGTTCCGTCTCGAGCTCTCCGTTCCACGAGCTCCGCCACTTTCATCCACGATCATTTAACTGGCGAACGGAGACAGTGTGTCGCACACTTTACCGTGTACATTTAGATATGCCTCGACAAACGAATTACGTCTCTATCGTGCACCGTCGATATTCCGACGATGTCAATTTTCAGTTTATTCGAAAGCGCGGTACCAATCCGCCACGAGAGCGGGTGGCGATAAGGTGGCGAAGACACCAATGCTTGACAATCGCGAAAAAATCGGAAAACAAAAGTCCGGAGGACGACACACGGACGGAATCTATTTGATCGCGCGGGAGGGAAGCGCGACGCGTTCGAGTATGTGGATTTGGTTGTTGCACATAAGAGGTTGCTCGAGGCGTTATGGGATTCCGCGATGGAGGCGACAGCGGTGAAGGCGGACGCGCAGGAGTAAAAGGGAGGGGAAGGGGGAGGGAAGAACGCGGAAACCCGGGACACGACGGAGAGAACGGGAGAGGAAGGGAATGAACGAGGGAAGAACCGCGATGCTCCGGATTGGCACGAAGGGTTGAGGCTGCTGGCTTGCGCTTCGGCAACTTGGCGGGGTTCGGCGAGGCATTGAAATTGCAAATGCGCATTATGGATATTTCCCTATAGAGGGTCGAATACCTCTCTCCCAGGTCTCTTACCACGCTTCTCGCTCTTTCCCATCCCGTCCCCGCTTCCCGCTCGCACTTTCCGCCCCCGCATCACGTCTTCGCACTCTCGCACTCGGGCTCTCTTTCATTCCCTTTGCTCCTTACACGCATCAGTTCGCGCTCGCTCTTTTTCTCTCCCTCTCTTTCGCATCGCATTTCGTTCTCACCGTTGCGCTCTCTCATCACATCTTTGCTTACATCGTATTGCCCCCCCCTCCCCGCAACTTTCTTTTTCCCTCTCGCGCATTCCCTTTGTCGCGGTCTCATTCCTCTTTCTCTTTTTCTGTTTCCTTCTCTCTCTCTCTCTCTCTCTCTCTCTCTCTCTCTCTCTCTCTCTCTCTCTCTCTCTTTTGAACGGAACGACAGTCGCTCTCATTTCTCCGTGTCCCATCTCTGACATTCGCACTTCGTACGTGGATTATTTTCTCTCTTCGTTCCATTGCTGCTGCTGCCCGCGATACATTTCGCTTTTGGTTTCTTTTCTTTCCCAATTTCTCACATTGATCCCTTTTTGTTTAGTTCTCGTTTTTATTCTTCTTACCTCTTTCGTTCCGTTTTTCTTAAATATATATATATATATATATATATATATATATATATATATCTTAAATATACAGGACGCATCCTCCTTACATTACACGCATCACGTTACAAGCGACATCCCGAGGCTGCATCCGATTCACGGGCTGTGAACCTTGAATTCCATCATCTTTATTCTATCTTCACCACCTTCACGCTATCTTCAACGTCTTCATTCACTCTCACTACGCTTTCTCTCGCATCTGCCTGTCTCTTTCGACATGCGCCTAGGACAGTGGTTCACAATTTCCAGTTCTTTCGCTAATCGTTTTTAAATCAAATTGCTACAGGGAGTACAATCTTCAATTGCTATAAGTTTGTTATAATTTTCAATAATAATTCTATAAAAAATTTCAAAAGTTCTTACATGATGGCATATTGTTAAATAAAAAAGCACACCAAAAAACTTAAATATAAAATTTCATGCAATATATTGACATATCTGAACACGAGCAAAAAGTAAATATTGAAAATAATACAATGTAACACTCGTTTGAAGAGAGAGAGAGAGAGAGAGAGAGAGAGAGAGAGAAAGAGAGAGAGAAAGTTAAAAAAAATTATGCTAAATAAAAGTTAAAGATCTTCTTTTCACGACAAATGTGCCCGATGTGACTTCCATTGGCGCAATAGTGAGACAATTTGAGCGTCACTGATGCGTTTCGCGAAGGATTCCGAGGGGGTAAAAGCGAGACTGGAAACGTAGGGGCGAATAGGTAAGTGAATCTGTTACATGGGTTCGGCAGGGGTTCGGATTGCTTTGGGCGAATTCCTCCTCCTTCGAATCGACACCCCACTGGGCTTCCAGTCACCATTATACACTCGTAGTCGCTGCTTATCCTATCGAATATATTTCCTTCTCCTATCGCAACACCGTGCATAGTTACGTAGAAATCAAAGCAAGGCTCGAGTCGTGCTAACATTATTGCTGTTCGCTAAAATCCATGATGACTTATAGCGAATTCGGGCGCTTGCACTAGTGCACACTGAGTGCGCTGCACTAAGGCTCGTTCTTAATCAATTATTATATTTACAAATCATCATAAATACCTCTTAGTCTATAAAATAATTTGTTATCCAGCATATACAACTATACATTTTATAGCGCAGCTTGTTTCAAAAAGAGCTAATAATAAACATTAGGCACATTGAATTACGTATAAATACATTTTCTATAAATTTCATTTAAGTTTGTTTGATATTGGAGGGTAGAGCTTTTAAAGCCATGTCCCACGTTTTGTAAATAAAACAAATTATACATATATATACACATACGTATATGCATATTAAGATTTAAAAAATATATAAATTACTCCCAAAATTTAACGGCAGATATTAATTAATTAATGTTTGTATTTGTTATATAACGTCAAGAGAAAATATAGCCAAGAAAATATTTATTAATGTAAATAAATTTATGCTTGTATATACGTGATCACCATGCAGAATATTATCTTGACTCTTGAATTACGTGTTGAAATAAATTTAAAATAATTTAATTGTCCTTTATAAAAAAAACTTTCTTTTAACGGATACTTTATAGAAACTAAACACTCGAAACACGTGCAATTTAATTCTATTAGCAATATAAAACGCAACATAATATTGTACATATAGTATACATATATTCTTTACCTCATTTCCATTATTTTTTTCTATAATTTTTTCCCGTATTTTTATGCATGTGTAACCGTCATATATTTCTATTTTTATCGTTAAATGCAATCGAGATTGTACATCATAAAATAAATAAAATGTGAAAGCATCTAATAAAAAATATTGAAATACTAATTGTTTTAGCAAAATCCAGAATGTGAAGCGTGATCACGTGATTTTGTGAATTTTAATTAGTGTCCAATTAATATCTGTCGCAAGAGTTAATTCCAATCGGTAATTCGATGCGATTCAAGTAATTGCTTATTACAAGGTTTATTTCGAGGCCAAAAAATAAAAATTTATGCTGTAAATAAGAGAACCGCCGTCGTGTGAAATCGATCGTTGACCAAGCCCGACCTCGGAAAACTGCAAAAATCAGTGATGGTTTTTCGTTGCAAAAACACCCCGTCACGCTAGAGGCCCGACACATATGCACACATATGTATATAGTATTATTTATTTTGTAAACAACGCCACAACATCCGCGGGCGAGCGTGAAAGTGAGGCCAGTTTATTTCGTTTCCGTTTGTCCCGTACCAATTCAATTTCAAAATAAAAAAAAACACTGGGGGGGTTAAGTGACAATCCCCCCCGTGGCTTTCCGATTTTTTTACATTTGCTTCATTTTAGAAAAATCACGATTCGATGTACGCATAAAAACATTCTTTGTTTGAACAGCATGCCGATCGGTCATGGAGAATTAATATACATGAAAAATGTTTTCACCTTAAAGCCTGCTTTATGTGAACTCTTTCGTGTTTGTTGACTTAACGGTTCAAGTATAAAAATTATAATTTATATTTAATCATATAATTACGAATAATCGCTGTCTATTTTTTAAATAGTCGTAATACACGTCTAGTACTTTGATTCTATTATATTTTTCATATCCTATAAATATTACACCACTCGTGCATATCGCGGCCATCGAAAATGTCCGCGCTCGTCCGCTGTTTGTGACATCTTACGTATTTTATTTATTTTTCTTTCACGTAGACCGTCTTGCAGGACAAGGGTCTCTTCGAGCGTAAGCAAATCGGGAAGATTAAATCAACCGAGCATCGCGTCTGCGATCGGTTCGTTAACCTTAGTTTAATTTTAAAACACGAAGCATTAAGGCCATTTTTTGCAAGCGATTTGCGCTCGCGCTTGACTGACTGAAGAGCGCGAAAACAAAACAAACAGAAGATACAGAGAAGAACGACGTGAAAAATACCGGCGAAACGCCTTCGACCGCGTTCCAGTTGTTTGTAACATAATTCGTGACGAAAAGCGCGCGCGAGTACTTATGCTACTTTGACTAATTACATTTCAAAATATGTGTATATATGTAAAATATGATTATAATACATATAAATCCTTTGAAAATTATTCAACTATAGAAATTAATTAAAAGAGAAGACCATCATTATATATATTAATCTGCGTAGAAACAATAACTAAATGACATTAATTTGAATTTATCAAGTCGCCTATGTATAAACTAGATATCACAGACGCGCGCTTCGCACGCGCTATTAAGCTTTAACATATATATTATACTATTACTGTTACGTTATTAACCCTTCGATACACACACAACTGTCAAAATATACGATTACAGCTGCTCAAGAAGTAAGCGCAGCGAGAGAACCAATCGGCATCGCGGAAAAGCGACAACGATAAACGATAGATTCGATATAGATTCGAGTATCGACTTGACGTACCTTTTTTAGAAGTGGACTGATTGATGTGCAAAAATGTACAGTGGCTTATAACAAATCGATCACGTTTTCTTCGTCAATAGGTTACCGCCAATAATTCTCAAGAACTTTTATATAGCTATTCGTCAGCCTCGATTTTCGTGATATACCTTCATCCGCGTCCTCCACCGATCTTTATTTACTTTTATTCCCTCCATTATTCGAGCTTTTACTGTACCGCCGATAGAGACAGGGGCTGCTCGATAATACACACTTTTATTTTCATTCCCACGCCCGAGTGGCTCGCTCTCGAAGCAGCAGCAGCAGCGGCAGCAGCAGCAGCAAGCCGATATACCCACTTGTTCTTTTCACGTCATTTTTAACGAACGGATATGATATCCCCATAGTCTTGCTATAATGCAGAATAATCAATACCGAGGCCATCGCGCGGCCTGTATGTCGACATCTCGATGGATAGGATATTAAAAGTTTGACGTTTCGTTATCGATGGCTTCCACATAAGCCAGCGACCAGTTGAGTTGCGAAAATATGAAAGAAAGTTGCGTTGCTTACTGTGGACTTTATGGACTTAATACGGATATCTAATACGTATATAGAGTAGACTGCGCGAGGCTTCAGTATAAAAAGATATAGATACGAGAATCACGACTATAACAGTTTTCACAGTTCAGAAGCTTAAATCACACAAACGCGGTAACTTACGTTGTAACAAAATTGAGATGTAATTTCATTTATCGTTAAGCTAACAGAATGATGTATTGAAAAAACTAACAATTTTTGAAATTTATCTTTGCAACGACAAAAATTAATAAATAAACATTTGACGATCCATATATTTAATTCTCCATAAATTTAGTTTCGCTACACGCGAGAGACGTGTGTAGTTCCGATCGGAATTGTTTAATTTTATATAGGTATAGGCCAGTCATATTAGACATCGAACCTTCCAATTACTCTTTTCAGGTTGCAACCACCATGAATCGCTTTGATTTAAGGTGCTGCAAGTGGGATTAATTTGGTTCGCACGTTGTTTCAAATAAAAAAAGCAATTCGAACAGCTCAATATACAGAATGACGGTCTTTATTAACGTATCTAAAAATGGACAATTTTAATTTCTATAACGTTAATTTCAAAACAAAAATTATGCAAGTGAAATAAAAAAGCAAATAATATTCCTGTGCCAATAAACGAATCTTAGTATTTATAAGCGATGTGACATTAAGAATCTCGAATATAATAATAAAATGATCTTATAGGGAAAGGAAGAGAAAGATGGAGAAATACAAAGCTTCCATCAAACAGAATGTTTTAATAAGGCTCGTAAGTATAGCATTCGATATGTCAGGGTACAAGACTTAGAGAAGATGAAATGCACAGCTGTGCGTAAAAGGGATGAAAGGCAAAGAAACGAGTATAAAAGGGGAGGGAAAGCTGCGCGGGAAAGCGGGATAGATAGATGGTACGGCTGCAACGCACACCAAAAACTCGAATTCACCGGCAGGCGAGGAGTCTATAAAAGTAACTATGACAGAAGATTGAATAATGCGATAAGTTTGCATTTAGAGAACTCGATAGTACCATGCAAATCGATGATTAATCATAGTAAAACGCGGACTTAAATGTCTCTAATATTATTAACTGACATGCCCCTCTCTCTCTTTTGCTGTTAAATATTAAATAATTAATTATTAATTATTTTTCATAATTTCTCTTAAATTTTATTCCTAGCATTTTCAATGCGTTTGATAAAATATTATCTAGAATCTTAATATGTAGCTAACTGTAGTTACCTGAATTAAATAGCAAACTTGAAGGAAATTAAATCTAGCACTTTTTGTTTTCCTGGAAATTAATATTTAAACGCTATATAAATAAACTCGTGACTATTAAAAAACCATTTCCTTCGTTTCTTAAATTTCTTAATTTTTCTTTTATTTTTAGAATTTTTAGTACGTTTTTGATAAAATATTGTTTAGAATCTTAATGTATATACTAAGCTAATTGATTTAAATAATAGCATATTTAAAGAAAGTTAAATAGCACTTTCCATTGTCCTCTCAATAATATTAAAATTTAATCGTGATACGGCTAAATTCGTGACTATTGAATAAATTATCATTTTCTTCGTTTTTTCTTCGAGAAGGCAAGTGTACAACTTGCAAGTAAACTTAAGTTACAATTAGAGTTCTCCTCCTTTTAATGACTCTTCGCTCGTTATCCAGAAGGGTCAAATGTCCCGGCAGCACAATTAAGTTAAGAACTACTTAATAGATTGTTCTTATGAAATAACGAGTTAAATCGATTTACTCTCTTAAGCGCGTTGACCATTTAAAACAGGGTTGTAGCGGACATTTTTTTTTGTCTTGCCGCAGATCGAGATGGATTAATTTACGGCGCTAATGGCACACAAATCGAGGCTTATGAAAGAGCCGTTGCATATATGCGAATATCAAAGTGGAATCGGGTCAAGTTGTTTAGTTCCGTCGTTGCAACTGGCACATGGTATACGTCCCGCCCCGTAACTTTATGTTGTAATTGGCCGTCGCCTGCCGTCACTGCGTGGAGGTGAAGTTTCCGTCATCCCGTAATACCGACGTTAAACGGACCTGGGTGTTGTTGCAGCGACCATGAAATTAGCCTCGTGAAAATCTGCAGTATAAAATCTGATGGGCATTTTGCCGAAGCCGCTGGTGTGTCGTGTAATTGATCCACTTCTTAGAAATTGTCGCTGCAGTATCGTACACAAGCTCGTTCGATGTAGAGCAACAGCGATCAAAGTGAAATTCGTTTTATATTGCGACTCTTTCTCTCTCCACTCTTTGTCTCTTCCCTTTGTAATTTTATGCTTCTCGAAAATTGGCTCGAGTGGCCTGAACAAACGAATGATCGGTATACACGTGTGATCTACGTGGAGACCTCTCTCGCGAGTTCTTAACGCGAAAATGGTAATTTAAGAGTCGTCTCTTTGCCACTACACCGTGTCGCACGCTGATACCTACCGCGGTGTGCGGCCACATACACACACACACACGCGGATTACGGGCACGGTGAATCTCTGTGTGTACATCATCTCGGTGTCCGTCAAATAACCGTGCACTCGAATACACAAACAGGCATTCGATTCGTGCCGTAGATAGGGGTAGTTACAGGAATCTATTGTACTCTCGAGAGGTCGCGCGAGGGTCGGAGGGAGTGGAAAAGGGGGAAACGAGAGGACGCGGCTATTCGATAGAGTAGAGCTCGAGGGAGAGTAACGCGCGCGGGAAAGAGCAGGGGATAGAAAGCGCGCGTCTGGATGAATGGCGGCGGCGTTGCTGGTGGTGGTAGTGGTGGTAGCTTTTAGCTGGGCGCATTCAACCGCGAGGGTTAGCCGGGAGTATGGTATTAACGCATCCGCACGCGGTACACAAGGGGCGAACGATGCGTTAGTTTCGCAAAATCGGCTATAAAACGTATTGCCTACGGTGGAGATCGCAACTCGGTAGTATTCGTTTAATGTTAGTTTACCGCCGGTGGCCGTTGCGATGCGGAAGTTACTCCTTACTTATAGCATGCAGAATCCTATAAGCGTGTAGCGAACCAAATCTACTGAAATTTGTACCTTTATGTCGGAAAAATTACAAACAACTTAGCACATCAAGTATTTTCACCGATTTTTTATTTGTTAAAATGCATTAAAATACGTGGTCAAATTAAATCGTATAATATTTCAAAAAATGTTGATTAACGTATATATAATCATATATTAATAATATTGAATTAAATCAAAATTCGACATTACTAAATCAAATTTTTCTTAAAATAAAATAAAGTTCTACAATAAACTTTAAAATAATCAAAAAATATATTTTTAATTTGTTCAAAAGATTCTCTAATATATCTATAAAATGTATATAATATATATATATATATATATATATATATATATATATATATATATGATATTAAAATCTCAATATTAAAAGTCATCATCTATCTCCGACAGTATTTGCATCTAAAAGACTATATAGCGTTTGGAATAGTCTATATACTCTATATGATTCATTAGAGTGTCAATGTGTTAAAACGTCAAAAGCGAAAATTTCATTAAAAAATCACGGTATTATATATTATACTTTCCGTTAACGACCACAATGGTTATTGTCTTTTCGACAAGATTATCAAAAAGTCATTAAATTTATCGGCTAATATTTAATCCGGTTCGTATTCATCATGTTTCTCGATAAACGCACAAATGTTATCATAAATCTCTCATTAAACTCTTTTCACGAGGCTAAAAGCGTTGTTTAGACATAAAAGAATATACAGATATCAAATGGTATGCACTCGCGTAACGACGCAACGCTTTCATTTAGATAACAAAGAGAACGAGATTGTGTGTATGTGTGTGTGTGTGTGTGTGTGTGTGCCGTCGTCCATATACCGCGGACGCATAGGGTGACCGGGCAAGGGGTAGAAAATAATCAAGCCGAGTGTGCGGAGTGGTAGGAGGATGAACTAACGCAGGGCCGACTCTGAAATATGTTATACGCCGTAGGACGCCGCAGTGGCGGCGGCCGTGTTTGTTTAATTCGGTTTAACGCATTCGGGGAGAAAGGGGGAGGAAGAGAGGCAGACAGAGAAAATTGAGAAGAGAGAGAGAGAGAGACAGAGAGAGACGGAGAGACATTCGCATCGACTGAAACCGCCACGCCATATCCTGTCCCATCCCGTTTTCATTCTGTCGTTCAACGCGTCTTCGTGCGGAACCGATTGCGTGCTCCTCGAGAGACGGAGGGTTTAGGCCCTACATCCATTCTCCCCCCCCCCTCGAACAGATTCGATGATAGTGTAAAATAGATATGATTAAGGGGACGACGAAACGCGACCGCCGAGAGTTTGCGGGCCCTAACGGTTTTAATCATATAAGTTCGGCGATGATGAATTCACGAAGGAGTCGCTGAAAGCGGCCGAGATAGAGAGAGAAAGAGAGAGAGAGAGAGAGAGAGAGAGAGAGAGAGAAAGAGAGAGAGAGAGAGAGGGAGAGTGAGAGAGAAGCGAGATTCTGACAAGTTTCTTACCTCCTGCGAATTGGGGGAGAGCCAGATGAGGGAGAGCACGAGTATAAATACCGAGTGGTTTTCGATTAAGCATCGCGTCAAGGAAAGTGGCACGTCACGTTTATTGGGACTAACAAGGCGTACATCCATCTCCGCGAAAATGCAACGCGATCAAATGTTCATTTTAAACGGAGCACTTCTCTCTCCGCACAGTGTAAATTACACGTAATATAGGATCACGCTTTCGCAATTCCGACCGTATCTTTCAGCCACGGCGTTAATTATACTCTCACGCGCGGATCATTTCACCTCACGTCTCGTTGTTCAATGCAACACAACACAACGCTCCCACGTTGTATTTGCTCGTGTAATAATCGTGTTAATAATCCGGTCGAGCGAGCCGTGGGCGAGTGAGGGACGCGCGAGAGCGTGCGGGGGAGTTGGTGTTTCATCGGGACTTAGGAATCAAATATTTACACGACTCGAGCTTCGCCTCGGTTTACACGGCGAAGCTCGCGAATCCTAAATACTCAGCATTTACCTCGACTCGCCGGCGGAAAACTGGTGGAGCGAGGTAGGGGGTTAGATGGGAGAGAGAGCCTTCGGGTAGAGTGCGAGTGACGGGTTTGGTTTACGTGAATATCGCGAGAGGGTTAATTTGCCGGCGCCGCACGTTCGCGCGGATTCAAAAATCGCAAGCCGCGCGATTATGCCGGGCGTGCGGCGGCGCGTCAAAATAGCGCTAAATCAGCGGCTATTATACGAGCCGGTACGAGCCGGTCCTTATTATTGCGAGTTAAATCGTCCGAGCGTTTATCCTCCGTAAAGAGTCACTGCGAGTCCCTAATTGGCCCCTCGCACGATCGTCGTGAGAATGAAATCAACGGGCTCGAGAAATCATGACGTACGTAGAACGTCCGAGGGCGGGGGGAGATTCAGCCTACTTTCAATTTCCGCTTCCAAAAGGATAATTGAATCGGCCACTTCAAGGAGAACATGGAAAAATCAGTCTTATCATGTAACATTCGTTAGATGTGTCTCCTCAGTTCACACAATTATTAAGTTATAACGGCAAACTATATATCCGCGATGCCAAAGTATCTCGAGATAACATCTGCAATAATTTTTGTGCAACGGCATGCTAAAAGCAATTGCAACCATCTCTTCTTCTGCCTGAAAAATCGCTTACGACCTACATTTTTTCTCAAACGATCGATTCAGTTTCGCTAATTTGGACGCGTGTGTGAAGTTAGCACCCCACATTAAAATTTCGTATAGTTCTGATAAAACTTCCCGTTTTATTTTAAAAAGATTAAAAATTCCTTACAGTTTATAAAAAGAGTTCTGCCGATTAACGGTCACAAATTAAAATTTAAAAAATGCAAGAACAATTTTACTAGAGTATCTAAAAATGTAGCTAAATGTACAGATCTAAAATTAATTTTGCTGCACCATCAAAATTATTGATAACGCTGTAAAAAATTTTGACATTTTAGCAATCAGTTTAACTGTTCTACATAATTATTTTGATGGTGTAACAAAATTATTTTCAGACCAGTATCTAGCTAAATTTTCAGATATTTCAGCAAAACCGTTCTTTTGAAGTGCTACTCTTTACGCGCAATTTGGACGCTTATTTCTATCTATAGTCATGTAAAACTAGCCATGTATAAAATTTCTCTTACAACGTTCCTTTAAATGTAAAGATACGATGATCTTAGATACATGCACGACTATCGCCGCGATTCGATAGGTCTGGCACTTAGCTCACCGCGCGCGTCGCCGATATCCGAATGCTCTTATCCTCGAGCGCACACATCGATTCGACATACGGGTTCGGCAATCCTCGCTACCACCCACGTCTAACCTACATACATACGAACACATGATGGATGCTCTTCCGCGTGTCCGAGCACCACACAAGTGAAATGCATCTCAACATGCTGCTACCGTCAGGAGTGCAAAAATATGCTCAAGAGCGTAGAACGAAAAAGAGGCAATGTACGGTATAAAAACTGGTCCCTGGGTCTCTCAAGTTCTATGAAATTTAGGCCAAGGGGCCCGTCGATCGGACTCCCTCCATATCCACCCTCGCTGATATCCGATGTCGACGCCCGGTTGTCTCATCTGTTCTCCTCGAATGGCTATCGATTCGACGTTCCCGGTCCTGTTTGTGGTCCTCGTGTATATCTGTCTTATATGTCGCAGGCTTATCGTGAAACGCGGTACATTTCATGAACATCTTAGTCCTAAACGCAATGTTCCATGAAGCTGCTTCTGTTCATATTTACCGCCTTGTCGTTGAAGCAGATGTGCATTGCCGATTATTATCCGATAAATCATCATTGGTATCACGAAACTAACAATAATCTAATTCAGAAACCGTCAATATATATAGTCGTTTATTCTGTCATTCTCGGTTTTATTTGTCAGCGAGTAAATAATAAAAATAGAAATAGTGAAAAATTTTGATTGTTCCTCCAAAAGAAGTTTAATCCGATTTTTCAGCGAAATGGCAGCGAATATCGCGATGTCCCGCGGGCGCATCGACACGGAATAATCCGCCGCGCGTTTCTTAACAACGGCGGGATTGACATCGTGACAAATTGGCGCGTATACGAGCGGCTGTCTGTATCAAGCGGATGAATGCCCGTAGCTGGCGAAATAGGTACGAAAACCCTCCCACCCCCCTCTCGTGTGTCGGCAGAGGCGCGCCTATGACGTTAATACATCATCGATTGTCCCATAAACGTACATGCACGCCGCTGGCGTGGAGTGCCGCCGATATTCAGTTCGCTTCAATCGTTCTAGTCATTATGCACCGATGCAAACCTAGCCTATATTAGATACCGCCCGGCAATGAAAGCCCGTTCATGGACTACTACGATTCTCATGTCACGCGTGTGTATGGGAATCGCCATTCGTGAACTCGTAGATTCACGCACACGAGAACACGTGTGCGACGCCACTCGTGCACGCGGAAATGGCCGTTATTACGACATTACGCAGATAATGACGTGGACAAATACGTATCTGCCGTACGAATAAGAGAAGACGTTTCAGAAGCTTCATTCTCGAGATCAAATCATTATTCGTATCAGATAACAGTCGATAATATAAAATATCCTTATTCGTATCTGAGCAGAGATTAACTGCCGGCGAAATTTAATATTGTAAATTTGAAACTTGCGACAGATGACTCGGGAAGTATTGACTCCAAAATTGCTCGAATACGGTATAAGAGCTCGCTAAGTTTCGGTCGCTCTGCATAAAAAGTTCTTAATTTATACGAACGCTCCTTATCGCGAAAGTTTGCACGCTGCAATTCATAGAACAAACGCTCTGCGATACGATGAAAGAAAACAGGAACGACGCGTGTATTTTACCACCGGCTCGCTGCAACACGTCTGCGAGCAATGGTGAATAAAGCACTTTTTTTTACGACGGTAGCGTGACTAAATCTTAAATAGCGTCTCTCTTTCTAAGGGATTTATAAGATTTGTAGTTTAGTAAGTGTATAGCTGTTATAAAATTGACGTTTAATAACTGCAATTTCACCGAATCTTATACGACATTTTTAAGAGTGTTTTGTTGCACAGCGTGTTTTTAAGCTCGATTAGGCTACTAACATAGCAGTCCACTCCTCCGTTTCTGCAGATTGCAAATATATTCATTATACTCACACAGAGTCGAAAAAGTAGCATCAAGAACGTGTCCTTTCTTACATTTAAAATATTTAAAACAGGAAGCGTTTGCAATTTGCGATTATTAGCGTTGTTTTATGTGATAATATATGTAAAATAATTATATATATAAATTAAAAGTGTGAATCGCACTTTTGATTGAACCATAAAAGTTTATTCGAATCTTATGCAATGAAATGCGTGACGACTCGCAAATCGAATTCAGGGAAAGTTAACGTCAGCACTAGTATCTGTAGTCTTCGAACGATGTTATACGGCTTCGCGAAATCGACAGGAAAATCCGTAGTTTATTTATATCGGTAGATACGTCGCTTGTGAGTAAGGGAGGATTAGAGAGGTCACAAATCACGGAATTGAACAGATTAAAATGGACACGCTGGGAGAGCGAAGATACGAGAATCGACCCGACGCGTCCTGCGTACACCCTCGATTTCGTTTTTTTTTTTTTTTTTTTTTTTTCCATCACTTTTCCCGCGATACAAAAACGCTTTCGTCAATCCTACTCTCTTTCGAAGGTTTGAAAAATATATCAAATCTAACACTTTTATATTCGTAAACATTTGCACGTTTATTTGTATCTTTCAGTTATATTGATTTTTCTAAAATAGCGGAACTTTTCACACATTTCCATTAAAATCGATTCAATCGAATACTTTTTCTCATTACGATATCGCAAATTAAAATCTTAATAATTTTCTTATATGTGTTTAAATCGTTTTTGTATTGCACTCTTCCAATGACATATTTGTCATTAAAAATATTTTTCATGTTTTCAGAAAATCTTGAGTTACATGCGGAATATCACAAAAGAAGAAAGGAAAACACCACGAAGACCTCGCTCTTCTTCCGATACGATCGTCAAACGCGAATCCCGGCAAACCATCAGTCTTTATTTCTGCTCGAATTCCCGATGGCTGATGCACCGCGAGCGAGACCGATGCGAAACTCGAACATGGAACGGGCGCGATCCGTAAGGCAAACCTGGTACGATCCAAACACAGTATCACCGGCCAAGATTCGATCCCTTACCCGGTATATAGCCCGGCAAAGTTTCAAATTGGCCCTGTCCGGCTAGAGGAGAGAGAGACGTATCCCAGGCGACTGTCGCTCGCGCTGGCGCGATCCACATCAAATAGACTCTAAATAGAGAAGGCGACCGGCTACGATTACGGGCGGCGGGACCGGAGAAACGAGAGTATATCACAGTTTCCGTTGCGGGCTGAATTTCTCCATTAACCACCCTATATCCGCAACGGAGCCAGCCAGAGGGGCATGGTAAGCGCACGCGTACGCCCGCGTCTAGGTATGCTCAAACACAAATACCGAGTCGCCGTGTACACGTATATACACACACGGAGGTGTATATATACAATTTGCAAATGCACACGCGGCGCCCGAGACACGCACGTAGACGGACGAGGGACACAAATCACCGGTGTAGAGAGGGACAACACCGAGGGGTGGTGCCTCCATGACATACGCGCGTAATTGAATCGATGAATGCGTGTGTGGCGTTATCATATGACGTTATAACTCTACACGTGATTCAATAAAATCGTCGAAAATATAATTTCCGTTTTATTGCTTCAACTTTTTTGTCAAATAGCAATGATTATAGTATATCAATAACAGCGTCCGTTAATAATAGCAGCGCCGGCTAAGCAGTTAACGACTTTCGCAACTGTCTATTACAAACTATCCGTATCTCCGATCAAAGTCACTTGTGCAGCTATTTATTAAGATATAAAGATTTATGCATCAACACAAAGGAGGACATGTGAATACGAATAAAGTCTTATCAATAAGGACAATTTGGCTTTGATAAGAAATTTACGATAAGAAAAATGATTTTACTTTCATCTTTTCTAAGGTATAGAAATTATATAATTTTAAACGTTATGTATTAAATAATTGTATATTATAATTATTGTTTATCCATCGAAGGAAAGGTTATATCTATGTATATGCCTGAAATTGATCCAGATTCCGTCAATAATAGGAGTTGCCGTAAATCTGGGACACATGCAATATGTAATATATATTGTATACGTAATGTGTTTCACTAATATGTTAACTAATATCCTAGCCGTATAGCTGCACCGCATAGTTATCGTCTGTTCGTACACACACCCGGGTATGTATACAATTTGCAAATGCACATGCAATTCGATACACGCGCATAGACAGATTGCGACGCAAATCACACCGCCAACATTGATAGAAAGTGGTTTCGTCAAATTAAACTGATTATATTTTACGAACTGATTTCACGTTTTAACGTTTCCACGGTACGTGGATTTATAAGATAATTATAGAAAATTTTTTTAAGTCAATCAGAAATGTAAGCATCAAACGTTACGTTATGCGTAAACTAATATTAGTTTAAACTATTTTTACGTCAACTCTCTACTTGTGATTACATTTTCCATACTAAATATTATTGTTTAAATTTTTGTTAAATATTCATTATTAATTCGTAATTTGCCATTTGTTGCCTTTGATATATCGATGTGATAATTTTTAAATGTATCGTCCTTTCTACATCTGTGATATACATCCGAAAGCACTGCACGATTAAGTGCACATTTTCTGAATAATAAAATGCTGTTATCAAGAAATATGTTTTCATTAACGTGTCCTGTGCTACGATTACACGGTAATTAGCATAATCCTCCTTGTTTGCGTAAATTGCAATAAGCGACGTAACTGATTACGTTCGTGAGACTGATGCATCTCAAACAACAAACGGACAAATGAAGCAACAATTTGCTTTCGTGGAAAGGTTGGTCTCATTCAGCGTTACAATTAAGTGCTTTTTATTACAATGTCTCAGTTAACTGGATTATGTTAATAGCACCGACCGAGTATGCAGAACTCGCATGACCGGGGTATGCTAATAATACTCTGCGAGCTTTTTCGCGAAAGTAATATTCAATAAAAAAAATTTTCTCTGCGCGAATATTTCCATTCCGCGTATAATAGCTAAATATGCTTCCAGCATCGGTATTTTCTCAGGCGGATCAAGTATGGGGCTATTTTATATCTCTCATGACACGAGCAAGATGGGAGGGATTATTCTAACCTTTTACATTTTTTCCAGAAATAGTAAAAATTTCCTCGAAAGTTATCATTTCTTTATTTGCTTTAAAATTATTGGATTTGACGAAAGTTAATAGACACGTAGGAAAAAATTCTAATTAAAAATAGTAACAACAATGAAAAAACGATCAATGAAAGACAATGATTGCTCTTGCATAAAAAAACATCCTCAAAATATCAAACAATTAAAAATCATTAAAGACATACAGTTCCATGTATTAAACTTCATCTTGAGTCTGTAAATCTAATGCAAACATTCGTACATGTTTTTACAACCAACTGACGCGCAAGGAAATAATTTTACTATTCGCTCGTTCGGATCTCGGACAAGACTAATAGAAGTGAACTCGAAGAAACACTCATAGGCGTAGGGGCTAGCCAGCCGCGAAAATTCTTCGAACGAGTTTCGGGAGGATCGAGTGCGGAAGAGAAACGGAGCCAAGGGAAGAGAAATACCAAAGAGGTTCGCGCGTACGGCGCCGAGAGCCGAGCATTTTTGAAACCGGGCGTTCGCGTGACTATAGGTTGGTCGATGGTTTGGCGCCGCGAGAGAGGAAGAGAGAGAGAGAGAGAGAGAGAGAGAGAGAGAGAGAGAGAGAGAGAGAGAGAGAGAGAGGGAAAGGTAGACGGGAAATGGTGTGAAAGCCAGACGAGAAAGAGAACGAGACAGAGAGAAAGGGGTTGGGCGTTCGGTGCGGGACGGTAGGTGTTCGTTCGTTCGGCGCTCTGGTTCTGGGGGCGCAGAGAGCGTACAGGAGAAGGCTGGTGGATCGATTCAGCCGCTCGAGTCGAGTCGAGACTATGCTTCGGGGCTCCGCGCTCTGCTCTGTAGCCTTTCTCTCTCTCTCTCTCTCTCTTTCTCTCTGTCCCTCCCTCCCTCCCTCTCTCTTCGCGTACGCACACGCAAAACCCAATGCCCACACGCATGCACATACGCACGCATACGTACGTGCGCATACTCTTCCCCAGGGATATGCGTATGCATGCAAAGACATCTGCGGACTGATCACCATTCCGGCTTGCACGCGCACCCGCAAACGCGCAAAGAGAGCAAAGGGGGAAACGGAGATGCGGAACAGAAAGAGAACTGGATGCTTAGAAACTCCTGTACTTCGAACGGTGTTGGATTTCATCCGATTCAGTCGAGTCCGATTTATAGTTTTACTCGGCTCGCTTTGGAATTGCTATTCGCGCTCGGGTACGTCGGTGATAATGACGGTTCAAAAAAAGGTTATAGCAAGGAGAATATTAAGTATAGCAAAATAAGTTTCAACGTATTTTAAATTTTAATATAAAACGATTGCAAAAAATAAAAGGCTATACGGAGAAAGTATTTGCCAGTTGAATTTTTGTATAGTAAATATTTGTTTATTATATATTTAGCTTATTATTTTACAGTATTTTTAATTAATTATTTTTATCAAATTGAAGAATATCTATATGTGCAATCTTGTTTCAATTGGCCAGTTGGGTCGAAAATAAAACGACTTATCTATATATTCTTGTTACGTATTATACAAATGGTGAGTTCTTCCAAAATTAATAAATTTTGAATGTGATAATTCTCTGTCGATTCAACAATACTGCAGTTAGCAGTAGAATTTAATAACATTTTCTTTCCAAATAAATATAAATCTGATTGAACTCAATCAAAACAAATTGGACTTTAGTTAAATTTTGACTCGTAACGCGATCTTCCAATCACTGTAGTACTTGACGACAGTAAAATTATAAATTATATTTAATTATCACGCTAATATTTGCGGTTTTCCTACAGTTGAATATTTGCGCAGAATGTAGATAAAACGACATGAATTATATATCCGTTGTTAACGCAATTATCACGCCACCGTAATACCATTTTATACTTTGCCATCGCACTACATAAAAAAATGTTTCAATAACACGGAGTTTTAAACGATATCCTTGAGCAAATTCTGAAAGATTTAATTACGCATAAAAAAAATATAATTCTGGTAACATCCTCGAAAGTGGAGTCCGCGAGAGTGCGTGCTCCCGGTAGCTCGTTATATAGAAAAATTACAGGTTACGTCCTAGAACGGTAAAGGACCAAAATATTTAATATCTTCCGACTAGTAAAATACATTTCGCGATATACCGTCGCAAAAGTAACAAGTACAACGTCCGCTGCGCTCTGTTTTGGGCGGCTACCGCTCGCTTATTATGAATGTTTGTTCCACTGCGTGTTTCATTAGCATCAACCGCAACGTTTTATTACTACTTGTGCTTAAGCATTTCGCAATTTATCTCGCCAAAAGTTTTAATTAATAAAAATTACGCGTCGGGAATTGCAATGCCTGTATATGCTTGATAAACGAATTTCGCCAATCCGCGAAAGCGTTCCCGATTAAACTGATATTATAGTTGCCGAGTTTTACAGCCGGAGCGAACTATGAATGTGAATCCACATTACTTATGTACATACGCGAATAAAACGATATGTCACTGAAGAAATATTATTTTCTTTCATATTATACCCTGATCCCTCTTGAAATGCCTGTCTCGTCCATTACTCCTTACTTTTCATTACACTACTGCTTTTCAGCCATCTCATTTTTCATATGTTTCTCTTGTTTGTTTGTTGCAACCGCGATGTGAAATGGATCGGTCTGGTTGTCAATGTGGACAAAAAAGTATAAAGGAATAAAAAAAAACATCGAGTAATATATCGAATCTCGAAACAAAGACAGACAAAGCTGTAAAAGATACGCCGCGCGCGTTTATTACCTTACGATGTAATTTTCTTAAGAATTTGCAGCTTGCACACGCGTTTACTCCTGCAATTTACGCGTACGGGCGTTCGCACGAATCGACCCGTACACACACCCGCCACCCCGTAGTACATGCGCTTGAATGCGCGCACGCATTGCACGCACGCAAGCACGCACGAGCGTGGAAACGAAGCGAATGCGAACGGAGCAAAGAGGGATGTAGATAGAAAGAGCGACAGAAGGAGAGAGAGGAGAAAGAGAAACAGAGAGGGAAGGGGAGAGAGAGAGAGAGATAAAGAGAGGAGAAAGAAAAGGGGGAAGGGAGAAAGAGAGAGAGAGAGAGAGAGAGAGAGAGAGAGAGAGAGAGAGAGAGAGAAAGAGAGAGAGAGAGAGAGAGAGAGAGAGAGAGAGAGAGAGAGAGAGAGAAGCAAACATACTATACGATCTCTCGCCTCCGTAAGCGCTTCTGTCAACTGTACGTCGCTACCGGGGTGCACAGCCGCATTGCTCGCGCGCTGCAGTCAGCCTCCGCACCCTCCTCTTCCCGCCCGCAACGTCTACCCCCCGCGCCATCGGTCGTACCTGCAGTCGCAGCCACCACGGCGCGATTGTGTGTTCCGCGGTGCATGCCGTTTGTCACCATTCAAGACGGTGACGCCGAATGCCGAGCGAGTTTCGCCACGAGTCGACGGCGAGAGAGGATTCTCCATCGAGGTCTCTCGGGGGTGACGATGGGGTGGCGGAGAAGGAAGAGCGAGCGGGACGTTCGCGCGTTTGCGGAAGACGCCGTGCCGCCGCGGCCGCTACAGCGATGCGGGTGGCGGCGGTTGTGAAAATTTTAGGCGACAGTTCTTTGGAAAACTAACGAAGCGCGTGCGTATTTAATAAGAAACGATTTATAATGGATAAACATCCTATACATATATCTATGCGCCCTATAAGTACGTACGTGCTTGTCAAAATTTATTCTTCCTTATTCCCTTTATTTTTTTAATTTTTATTAGATATTCTCGATATTATTACTTCTTTCGTCCGAATTACAGGACGTAGTGCCGACTCTATTTTTTCATTCTACGTTATAATTTAGATTACATAGTCTGAATAGAGGCAAATCGTTAATGGAATTAAGTAAATCGAGATAATCAGGTTGCATCTACGTCTTTCTTTTTATACACGGATTTTACCATAAATCTGCATTTTAAATGCAAGTTTGAATGTAGAAAAATTATGCTCGTGATGGGAGAGTGAAGTTTGTGAATTGTGTGAGCACGTTCCAACAATTATGCTTACCAAAAAATATATATCCTGCTCATTTGCAGTAATTTCCACGTAATAAAATATCTGTAACAAAATATTGGCAATAATGTACACGATGTCGAAAAATTCTTCGACTAATTTAGAGACGAATTTTTCCGAGAAAAAATTTCATTGGGCACGATGTTTTCTTGGATGTAGAGACAGTAATGGTTTTACAAGTGCAAAGTAATAGGTTTAGGATCTTTAAAGGCACTTGTAAAAAGTAGTAACAGTTGGTTCTTTGTCCCGAGGATATGCGCGCGAGTCGGGGGAAACAAAGGATATAGCCGAATCCAATAGAGTCCTCTCCCGTCTGCAATGTGCACGGCGCGATTACGCTAGTATCTTGTGAAATCAACAAGATTATCCATTGACGGAAATCGCACCATCTGCGCATTGTTCACGCTTGCTGATCAGCGAGCGTACATGGTGTCCAAGCAGCAGTCTCTCCCGACATTCGCGATAATCCCCGACGTTAGAACGTATTATACATAATATATGTACAAGAAACATTATTCGCGTCACAATGTTCAATTTTTTCGATATTTCATCATAGCCGACCATTAATTACAGCCCTCTCGTCATTATCAATCGCAGCAATCATTAATTATGCCGTAAAACTTGGACTAGTTCTATAAAAGAATTTTATATAGAAAAACCATTTTTTTTCACGCTACTTAACATTGTGCAAGCGGATTTCACGAATTCATCACCTTCCTCTTTAGCCTCCGAACGCCGTCATAACGTGAATGCAAAGTGTGCTCTTCGCAAACAAACAGCACTTGGAAGGTTCTCCCGCGATGATATGTACGGACTATTCACGGGCGATCTAAACGCGCGTTTAATAATTAAAACCCGCTCGATCGATCGTCCGCGCTAATCGGAGTGCCGCGAGCGACGACCTGATTTGCATTCTAGCCCTCCGTCGCCGTCGGTGTTCCGCATAGTCTGCCGCGAACAATGCTCTCGCAACAAGTGTGCGTCTGTCTAAAAAATCCGATTAGAGATAGATAGATAGATAAAGAAAAAAAGAGAGAGAGAGAGAGAGAAAGAGAGAAAAAGAGAGAGAGAGAAAGAGAGAGAAAGAGAGCTGTAATGCGGCTTGATCGAAATGCGCCATGGCGCGTAGTCTATGCAGAACGGTTGTCGGTCATATAATCGTCACGGTCCGAAATTTTGCGGACTGGCCAGCCCGCGGCGAGCCGCCGTAACCGAATTTTGGCGGCTCTCCCGCTCTGCCGCTTCGCGCCGTACCTTCCGCCTCATCGATATTCTATTAATATTTCAATATTCCCGGCCAGCTGCTTCAGACACGAGACAATATCTACGCAAGTGTGCATCTGTCGGTCCGTGAAGCGGCGATGCCGCAAGAACGCCAGGCGAAACACGTCCGTCATGTGCAATAACGTAAGACAGCTCGGCGTTCTCGCGGTATTTTACGGCGGCACGTTTCTGGCGATCGCGTTATGCGAAAGCGACCGAAAGTGCGCCTCTGATTTCGACGATAAAATCGCACGGTACCTAGCAGTATCGATCGCTAAACGAACCGCGAATCTTTCCGCATTGCGCGTGAATAGAAAAATGCAATATAATCGATCGTTGATTCTCGAAGCGAAGTGTTAGGCCCTCCCGTGTGCTTAACGCACGAAATAATAGTGAGGAGTTTATTTGAAAATAAAAATAGCTATATCGCTTTTATTTTATTTGGCTAGATCAGTAATCACCTTTTTAGAGATACAGTTATCTCTAGTTTTATGAACGTAGCTGGATAGAAGCGAAAACGCGTTTTTTCTTGGACATTTTTTCTCTCGCGCAAATAGAAAAATCGGTACGGCTTCAAAATAGTCTCCTATTCTTAGATCGAAAAATGAAACACGTCTTTCTGATGCCTTGCGCGATCTTTCCGCATGCAGACGGAAACCAACGTGAGCGCAGAATGGTGTTGGCGCGTGTGAAAAATGTAGGAAATTTCTTCGCAGACGAGAGAGACGCTGCTATACGTCTCAGTTTGCGAAGTCTACGATTTTCATGACGGTTACTTTTTTTCGGCGCGATAACGTTACGAGACGCTTTAAGGCGAGCCGGCATTTCGTATAACTTTATTACGTTTATTATAAACTCCGCTAACTGCATAATAGTTTCGGTGAAATATAAACGCAATTGGAGTGCTCTAAAATTGAAAAGCCAATCATGATGCACAACTTTGCCTTACTGCAACAATGACAATCGATCCAATTAAAACTTAAGTACAATTCTAATTTCGAGTTGAAGCGACGTAATTAAAGTTTATACATTATGCCTCGCATTCTCGCTGCCCATAACGTGCAGCATGCAAATTGCACGTTTGCTATTACACTCTATTATTATAAATACCTGTTTCCCAACGCACCAATTTGCACCGTGAATTCGATTCGTCGGACGTAACTTTCTTCCGCAACCGGCTCTCCTACACTGAAACAAGAAATATCTCATGTTATTGTCATAAATATCAATATCGTGTACAAATCCGACTTCTAAGCAACACGGTTTGTTGAAAAATCTCTTTTTGCAAAGCTTATATATATATATTTCTTCCTTTTAAATCCCTACTCCTTTAAGCCTCATCTATTCAACTTTTATATTTCAATACCATATGTAGTATTATTCATTCTACTACTTAATCAAGATCGAATGAATGCATTCTGAATGACTGCAAACACTTAATTCCACTGAAGCGTTCTGCTTCATAATGCTGCTGCCTATTCGGTACTAACGAGGCGTAAGCTGCCGAATGAACTAGTTCCATTGAGATACTTGAAAAGTGATAATACAACCGGAATTGACCGAGTTAATCGCTTTAGCCAACGATCGCAGAGCTTTAATATATGTAAGAAGCATTCACGTTCTAAACCTCTGAAAACTGAGAATTATGGAATCTTATGTTTTATTAATCTGTTATGAAACTAAACGTTATGGGCAGGATTAAACTTTCTTTCCCTCAAACGTTTAATTGCAATTTCAATCGTATGAATTACGCGCACGTTCTCCGCTGAAGAACGTTGGAATTGCAAGCGTTGCGGAATGCTGGCATACATTTCCCAAAGATGTTGTTCGAAGCCAAATGTAAGCGTCACAATCGCGGAAACACATTTAGTTAAGATACTTATAGCTAATCAGTAGATAGGTAAATCCGTTAATACCCATGTACATTCCCAAACGAAGCCAGGAACCGTATCGGTTAGAACTTAAGCCACTCGCTATACGCGCCGAGTTATTATCACTCCAGAGATACGCGATGCATGGATTGGCTGTAACAGAGCAACGATAAAGGAGCGTTTGCATTTCGCGGGCGTACCATGTTGCATAATTACCCGCGAGAGTAATCGCAATCAACGCCTCTCATATATACCACGCTCGCCACCACAACACATTGCGATCGGCATTACAGTTCAACAACTTGAACTCTCGCGTTTCTCCATTGTCCTATACCGTCCCTAATGCGTCATCCCTCTCTCCGGGGTTGCCTCTCGAAGATACGTACTAGTTCGGCTGGTAGATAAGGACTGCGTAACGCGAAATCGCTCCGCTCGCGCGGACAATGAGTCGCGCGCAATCATCGTCGGTATACAGAAAGTAAATTACTTGGATGAGTACCGAGACATATTGATCGAAAATGCGGTTGATGCCGCCTCGAGTACTCCTCAGCATCCTAGCTGAGTAGACGGGCTAATTAGACGATTGAACGTTACTCGAGAAGCAAAAGCGCTTCTAACGAGCGACGTTGACCGCGATACCTCGATTGCGGAAACGCGAAACGATCGGCACACGCTAACGAGATCGTTTTCGAGAAGTATTTGCGCCACTGAAAATGAAGCCGATCGTCGATCGGATTATTAACGAGCGAGATAACGACGTTGCCAACAAATCGACAACGAATCACGACCACGAAAACTTTTCAGATCATCTTGAAAAATAATATCTTACATTGTTAAAGTTCAATGTATATATGTATATATAAAAGCTTTCTTTAAAGAAAATAGGGTCAAAAGAAAGCGCTGACAAAAAAATTTTATGCGATTGGGATGTAAAAATATTTTCAACACTTTTAGCGCAATTCGAAAAACAATTATTCGCAAAAAGAAAACTTATTAAGAATTACATTCGTGCGAAATTACAGGACAAAATCGTTTTCGATAATCGTCTAACAATAAGTCTCAAAAGTGAACGGGCAGGTTCGGGGAACGAAGCACCACCCTGGGCGATGGTATAGTAATGAGTGTCGCGTGGCGAAAGGGTGCTGGTATACGCTGGCCCTTTCGGGCCTCCGGAGTGCCGTTATTAATGGAGAACGAAATAAATTTCGGAGCGCGGCACGGCTTACTATAATCCTCGCTGTATATACGGTGTGCCTATACTCCGCCTCACCCCTTTCGCGTTGTCTCTACCCCGGTACTTTCACCTTTTCATCCCCCTGCGCCGCGTGACACGGCGGATTATCGTACGGTATGTCGAGGTCGTCGAATTATTCCACGGTCGGCGGCGCTCTTTTTAAGTCCGTCGGAAATGCTATACCTTCTCACGCATGAGAAAATGTGCGCCACTTCAAACGCACTCTTGCGCGATAAAACGAAATTATTTCTATCTTTCCCACGAAAATCAAGCAAGTATCCGCGACGAGCGCATTAAAAAATGACTTCGAATTGTTAGGGGTCGTTGTGTCGCTACAGCAATATCGTTAATCGTATCATGTTTATAATTTAAATAAGATAAAGTTGGTTAATTGACTCAAGTTAATGAAGCAAATGGATGTAGAGAATAAAAGTACACAAGAGAGATATATATACGGAGTCGCGATTTTCTTAAGATCAATAGCTCCACCATTCTGTCCTTTACAAGAAAATGTACTGCGCTCCAATCCATTAATTTAGATCCCACTCGTGACCACAAACGAGATCGTGCGGTTGCATCAAGAGTCATGGCTCGAGTCGGAAACTCGAACGTCGAACAAAGTTGCTCACGAGAGACCGCAATACTCTTCTCGCCATGCCATTCCAATACAATATTTACTCGGAGCTGGCCCAAAAGCGATTTCACGAAATAGTTGCATATTTTAGAGGCGAAAACAGAACGTATGTGATTTACATTTACACAGACCGCCCCCTTTACAATGAAGATTTATATACCGCATGCATAACCGGGATTCAATCTCTTCGCAAATGTAAGTAATCGCCGAGTAATAAAAGATTTGATTTCTCTCGATTTGATTCTCTTCGCAAGATCAATCTTCCTTATTCCGTCGTGATGTATATCGAGAAATTGACCGCAACTGAAAGCGTCAAAAATAATTTGTATATAGTATCTAAAACCCAACGACGTACATCCTGTAGCAGCTACTTCCAATTTAATTGATCATTAAATCTAATTAACACCGACATAATATATTCAGCATATTTATTGACACGTTAAATCTAGAGATTTCGATGTCTTACTGCGAGGATGATTCTGGCACTTGCAGGAAGATTTGCAAGCGTATCTAATCTGTGCGTTTTCGATTAATGTTTCATTAAGTTCTGTTGATCTTCCGTCGGTAGCTTCGGAACCACGGTGCCGAAGTACCTTGTTTCTCTTGAAAGATCGTCATTCCGGCGTTCTACTCCGCGATTCTCTCTCGGTGTTTATGTAAGAGGACGAAGTCGAAGGGAGATGCAGGATCGAAGATGGCTGAGCAGCGTGTCGAGGTGCTTTAAGCCGGCAGCTTGGCGTGAAATTCGAAGTCAAGAAATCCTGCCGCAGATGCGAACTCGAGATCATGGAATTGACCGATATGTCGCTAGCGCCAAATTTAATGCATTTGATTCATTTAAATATTTCAAAAATAGTTTTTTCTTAGTAACAAAACTGATCAGTAATATGTGATTGATTACTTACAAGTGACAATATATTTTACTAATTTTAATTAATATCTTACTAATTCCTCGCTTTTCCATTCTTCCTAATATATTAAAAGCAATAAAAGATTGTTGATTAAATTATAATTTTTTTAAAGTTCATACACTGTTTAGCCAAATAATATTCTCACTAAAAAAACTTAAAAAGCCTTCAGAGAATTACGGAGATAGCGAAAAAAAATATTCGTCGCGTCATTAATAGACATAAAACTTGCACGTGCCGTTACCATAGAGTTTGACTTCTCCGTATAAGCTACACAGAACGTGTATGCCCAATTTCCATTACAGAGTCGAGAGAGTGTGCCGGGGAGCGAGAAGCTGAGCCCCGCGAGGCGTCGGACGATCCGGGAGATGCGGAGGTAAGAGCAAGATGGTCTCGAACCGCAGGTGCAACCGTTCGCTGCTCGAACGCCGCACACGACGCACGTAAACACGTATACCCCTCTTTCGTTCCCCCCTTCCCGCCTCGGGCAACGCCAAATCCCACGGGATAAAACCAAGCTCGGGCCCGTGTTCTCTTCCTCTCCTTTATACGCGGTCGCGGCGAGCGGCTCTCTCCGCTCCGTCTGGACCGGTCCGTTTATCCCGCCGAACTTTCAGCCCCACCGAGTCTATGAGCGTCCGACCAGTTCCCAACCCCGGACCCCTCTCCCTCCACCTCGGGCGCCTGGCGGTTCCCGACCACCACTTGGAGCAGACACCCTCGGCATCCACGACCGAACGCCCGGGGCTCCGGGTTTCCTGAATATTTTATTTACTCGCCACCCCTCGCTTCTTCCTCTTCGCTCTTCCTCCTCGAGTCTCGTTGCACTGCCTTTCTCTCTATCTCTTCATCTTGCATGCTCCTTTTTCGCGTTTCGGCTTTAGCCTGAGCATCGGACGCTCTTCTTCTGCTCCGGTTCTAACTCGACTTTCTCTTCTTTCGATCACCCTACCCTTTTTCCCCCTTCCTCGTCCTATCGTCCACCCGCTATCGTTTCTTTTGTCCTTAATCGCGCGAATTTATCTTGGTAGAAGGTCTCTCTCTCTCTCTCTCTCTCCTTGTTTTCTTCGTGGAGCCACAAGTGCGCACACACGCATATGTATACATACACACAACATGCATATCCACATTTATGTAGCGCCTAGCGTGCAGTTATGGCACAAATACGGACGTTCCGTTTCGCTCTCGCCTCTCCCCACGCTCTCTCCCGTTGATCTTTCCACGACTTCTGCCCGAATAGACGCGATAACGTTCTTCCTTTACGACTGCGCGGGGCCAGCCGATTCGTTTAATTATTCGCGCTGTATCCAGCGTTGTAAATTTTCCGGGTTTATTTCCGAACTTCTCAATATCACTGGGGATTTTATAACAAATGAAATGACCGATTTTATTCTCCGAGTCGTCACGTATAACGTATAACGCTCTCGTAAAGTCACCGAAACTTTTCCGAAGGAATCGAAATTAACGTTGTTTTAAATTAATGAGATATTCTTGATGCCGCGGAGATATTCTTGATGCCGAGACGACCTAAATCGATGAGATCAAAATGAAATCTCGATCGGGACATTTAAATATTCGTATTTAATTGTTAACTGGTTTTCACTTTAGATTTTACCTCGACTTTGTTAAATTCTATTGAGAAAATATTCTTAAATGTATATGTTTTATTCACCCACATCCCTCTGAGAACTTATAGTTTCGCAAAGTCCCTTCAATGCTCGATCGCGCAATTGGAGCACCATCGATCTCACCTACCTACACTAAAACAATCGTCATTCTTGTCTGGGGCTGACTCGACTTCCTGCGGCTGCGGTTCAGAGCGCTCGACGTCTGGGACAAGCCCGAGTTATATATATTCTCCCGCAGCGCGAATTCCCAGTATATGGCCAACGCGGAAGCGGATAATCAAATATCCGCGAGACCGGCCGGAACCGGTTACCGCGCGAAACAAATTCCCCGCGATCGCGCACATAACTTCTCATTGAATGTTATAACTTCATTAAACCGGGCCTCCGAGTCCCGAGCCAAAAGCGAGTGGATATGTAGGACGGCGCGAGTGAAACGAGATTATGCAGGATGCATCGTCCCTTCGGTTTCGGGCGCGCGGACTTCTTCGTTAATTTTGCATCGAGGTTCCGCATGCATCGTGCGTACAGGCCCGAGCACACGATGATGATGTGCTGCCGCCTGCAAGTATTCTGTGTGCGTATGTGTGTACGTGGATGCGCCTGTACCGAGACCTAATCCGCGACGAGGATGGCCGGTGATTTCATAGGGAATTAATCGATCGGGAAGGGTAAATTCGTGTGCCGGTATTAAAGGATTTCCCCATGGTTGCTGATAATTCGATTGTACTCCCGTACATATACACGCATACACACGCCGCTAACTCCACGTTGTTCCGAGGCGCAGCCGGCCAGAACGGATGAAATCCGGAATAAATTCCTAGTTACAAGCGCGAACAAAAATAAAATCCACCCGGCGTCGGCGTCGGCGTCGGCGTCGGCGTCGGCATGCCCGTCGTAAATTTCATGCCGTCGCGGATGCGTCTCTGTTACAAGATATACATAATCCAGTTCGTCCTATTGTCAATGCTGCCGAGCTGGTGTTATATATCTCTACGTGCAAATTACCCGTTTCGCGCGCTACTTCGCGAAAAGAAGACGATGTTTTATTTTTAACTAGCAACGGTAACTCGCCCTTCGCATTTGTTCTATTTTTAATAAGCCGTACTACTCGGAAAGGAATCGTCAACTGTCTACAAGATGTCTTCCATCTCAAAAAACTGAAAAATCGGCAACTTCGAAAAATTAACATAATTGGAAACTTTAATAACGTTATTCAAAATTTTAATTCGTTCACGAAATTGCAGTAACTTCTAAGAAGAAAAGAAGAAAGATGCTTAAAAAAAGAAAAAAGAGTAATTAAACATCAAAGAGAATTTTAAACCTCCTCACTTCAGTCAAATCGTTCAACAATAGGTCTGCCTTCGCACTTCATGCGCACGTTACACATTTAAAACGATGCAGAAGTAACGCGCGACTTTTATGAAAAGAAAAAGAATTACGTGCAGAAATGTATAAAGTGTACGCGTAACGCAAATGTATATAATTTCGGAACGCACACGCAGAATTTGATGAGAATTCATCCAGCCATTTTCGCACGGAAACGTAAAAAATAAGATTTTACTTTATTTATTACATTATTACATTATATTAACGCCGGCGGATGGTTACGTCTCGACACGAGAAATGTCACAGAGGGAAATCGCATTTAAACAGCACGAATGTCAATAGAGCGTATTACCAAGATCGTGTAGTCTCGCGCGTAAGAAACCATTACCCGTCGTGTTTAACATCCGCGAGAGAAAGCACCCGTTCCAATTAGCGGGACAGACCGTAAAACCCTTCCCGCGCCGGAAATCAGCGCCGAGATCCTTATCCGCTTTGTAGCCCGGGCGCCAAGAAAGCGCGCGCCGCACGATAATTGCTTTTCTGCCGGTGGCACAATGAAAATATTGTTGCTGCCGGCGGCGCGGCGCTGATGGCATAAATTTAGCAGAAAAAATAAAAAGAGTAATCGCCTTATCACGTGAGAGTTCCGCGACGATTCTCCATCCCGGTGAGCTTAAAGCTTGAGGGAGAAATGCTTTCGTAGCTGTTACGGGGAATAAGGTTCTTCGAGTGCGTTTACCGCATCCGTCAATCTGACGACTTCGAGATTTAATCAGAGCTATGTTTCTGCCGTAAAAATGTTTCCCACGCAGCGATACTTTTCTTCAGTTTCATATAGAGAATTGCAGTAAACCGTATATATATATCTAACAACATTTTTTCATTCGCGGCAATGCCGCGACATATATTTTAATTATCTTTTAATTATACTCGCAAATACAGAAACCAACGTACAGAGTGTATTAAGAGACAAAAAATATCGCTTTTTAACATGTTCCATGCATGCCAAGGTTAAAAAAAAGCTGGCACCTCGAATATACAGCGTACTGGAACTATGACAGAAATGTATAGTCATAAAACGATAATAATTTAACTAACGATGACGAATATTCATAAAAAAGAAACGAGAAAAAGAAAAAAAAGCGAGTGGACGTGTGTAGTGAGCGTATGTGGTGGAAGCACAAAAGTAAATTACTACGCAAATGCTAATCAACGCGGTACACGAAGAGAAAAGAAGAGAAAAGGGAACAATGATTTTTCCCCAGACTGCGTTACCACCGAAAAGAATAATGTTCGCGCGCCAAAAAAATGGTGGCAATTCCGGAAAATGTGAAATAGCTTTTTGATAAATCTTTTCTAGCATCTAATTTACTAGCGTTGTATATAATTCGCAATTCATTTTTCTTTTCCATTATAAATGAAATATGATGACGTATGATAAAGGTCTCAATCGTGTACATGGAAAATCGACGAAAAGATTTAAAAATTTACCTAAAAAGATGTAATATACAGCGAAAATTTCAACACTATAAAAATAACAGTCGATTTAGAAAGAAAGTTCTGCTCTTTATAGGGCCTGTGTGTGCTCGATAAGATTTTTGGTAATACATCTTATAACGTTTAATTATACACATAAATTTAACGTGCATTTATTTTTTATAAAAAAGACAAATTTTTAAGAATTTTACAAGATTTCGACATAATCAAAGCTCAGTCAAATCAATTCATTTACTTAATTCTTGTAAAAAAGATTAATACTGTTATTGAATTAACACGATTACTTCCAATTAAATCTAATGCTGTCATAGCATTATATTTTTCCGTGTAGAATAAGATAGTATAAAAGATAATATACAAAGATGTGGTTCAAGTTAAACTTTTGTTCTTTTCTTCCGCAAACACGTTTTTCGTCACAAAAGAAAAAAAAGAATAAATTATACATTTGGCTGATGCGCCAGCAAGAAACATCAGAGAGTAAAGGCGTAGAGTAACACAAGATGTAGAGTAATATCCGCGTGTGGTTGCCAAGAAAGAAAGAGCGAAACATTCTTTAAATAATGATAATAATCCGGGTAATCGCGGGAGACATTCCCGGCGACACCAAGACCAAAGCGGGAGGGAGGGGGGAGCGGTAATAACAGCCGACGAATAATTTGCGCTCCGGATGCTAATAAGCGCCGAGCGAGAAAAACGGAGTGGAGAGAGCAATTGAGTATTTTCCCGCGGCCCAACCGGAAGAAAGTAGTGTTTGCGTGGTTACCGCGAAAAAAGAAGAGAAGACGAAAAGGGGGGGACTATGCCTCTCTCTCTTTCACTTGCTTTCTCTCTCTCTCTCTCTCTTGCGGGGACAAGACCGAAGGCACTCGCTGCTAATAGGCTTAAGTTATTAAACGGAGGGTCGACAGGTGCAAGCGTCGTGAACCGTCGCACGCTCTTTCGCAGTCGCGCGCAAGCTATGGATAGAGAAGGCGCGCGCGCCCTTTCAAATCCAAGGGCGAGGCCGCCCTTTATCCGCGAACTGCAAAATCATCGGCGACGAGGGGATTCGCGATTTAAGTCACGTCCACGCTTCTCGGAGTTATCGACGAATACGGATACGAGAGCGTGTCGACGACGACGATCCACCCCGCCCCCCGCCCCCTCCCCTCCTCCGTGGTAACGAGACACGTGCCCCAGTCAAAACGAGAACTTACGAACTGGCGCGCATTCAACGCGTCCTTACGCGCCGAAACTTTCCGAGCGCGTATAACTCGAACGCTTAACCCGTTCATTATCGAATTTCAATATTGCAAGTTTAAATATTACCTTGAAGTAACTACCTTTTCTGGAATTAGGAAATATCTTAATATCATCTAAGATTAAATAAAAATCGGCTTAAGAAATAGATTTCAAAAATTGTAGATTAGAATAAAAGAGAAAATAATGAAACATTTGTAACAATTATGTATTATAGAAATCGACATTAAGTGGATTCACGAATCATTGCAAATTTTTTGACGTATCGTGGCGATCTTTTAACTCGTTGTTAAATCTCACGTAGATTTAAACGTAGCGGCGCATACCTGGGAGTCTGGGAGAAGCGAAAGGAGCGTTTCGCTGAGCAACTCTGATTTAGAATAATTGCGACGATGCCATTATGGCGCCTAAGCGGTAACTTTGGAGAGCGTTAATAAATCACGTCCTTCATTTTCTTTAAGACGAGACGCCGCCGCCGTTGGGAAATGCGCATGTCTCGAGATGGCAAGGCGGTAATGCGGTTGGCGTTGCTGGTTTATAAGCGCTGCTACCGTAAGCACTACGGTGTCGCGTATTTTCTGAATGGATCGTTGCGCAGCCTCCTTAGCTCTTGTCTGACTAGCGAGATATACGGCACGGGCTCTTAGAATAACTATTTTCCTCGTTGAGCGAACATAGTACGACGCTTAATGTGTTGCGCACATTACATGATATTTACATAAAGAAAAAAGTCCTCGCCGCAAACTAAATGTAGTTATGCAATATAAAAAAAAACTATGTCAAGAAAACAACTTTTCTGGAATGGTACAAAATTTTCTATATCAAATTATATATTTTCAAGTATATTTTAAGTAATTACAATAATTATAATCACCGTTGTTCTATCTGACCGAATCTTGCAACACACAAATCAGTGAACATTTCCTTATTCTAATGAAATATATGCTCGAAATGAACTCGTTTCTAAAAATATCCTCATTTTAACTAAAATCTAGATGCTCATCCATCGCGATGCGTAAGATGAATACCAAGACAATTTCAGGAAACGCTGCTAACGAAATCTCCGCCCTCCTCTTCCGCCGATAATCACACAGGTGATTAACGTTAATTGACGTTTCAAGGAGAAAAGACGTTTCAATGTGACTCCTGACGTTTCCATCGAGTGACTTTGAAACGTGCAGCCTCGAAGCGTACGTCTTATCGTGAGCGTCTTATCAAGTCGAGCCGACAGTGAGAAATCACAGACTAAAATTCGGACATTAGATTACGTGAAGCTCTGTACTATAATACTATGTAAGATACCTTCTTGTAAAACGTGTATATATACATGCCATTCTTCTGACTATTTGATTTCGTGGGAAAGAACGAAAAAAACGATAGAAATCTATAAATGATTTCAACCCCAACATTTGGTTAATATGCCAGCAGTATTTTGTATATTAATAAGAAAACTCAGTTTCGCGTGCACCACTTTAGTATTATATACATTTTAATATGAGTTCCATTTATTCCACGCTTTGAGCATGCTGGTAATATTTTATTGTAGCTATATATTCTATTTTATTACACCGCGCTTATATTATATTACCTACAATGCTTTCTGCAAAGTCACATTTTCAGGCGCATTAAATAACAAAACTGGGAATAAAAAAAACTTCAGACTCGTGCTCGGATCTCAACCACAGGCGCATTGACGGATGCTGCCGTACTGAATCGAGCATGAGAAAGAAAACAAAACCTTGCCCTGATCCTTCAAACGTCGTATCCGGCAAGCACGTCGCGCATTAAAATGTATTGAGCAATGTTTTGTGATTTTTCAATTTATACAAAATGCTCCAGATCTAGCGAATAATATTCCATCTATACATTTTATTTGGAAAAAATTCTTTTTTTTACGTCAAAATTTCAGGTCATAGTAAAAGTTTTTCATGTCCAAACTTAAATATTTTCATGACTGAACGCCAAATTGCAAAAATAATGGAAAATTAATTTAATTAAATTAAATCAAATCAAATAAATTAAATTATTAATGGAAAATATATTAAAATGTAAATTTTCCTTTGTTTGTATCTCACCTTTGTAATTTATATTCTAAAAAATTTTTGACGTTACATTATAAGAGAGAATAAGAACAAATTTGTTGAAAACTAAAAATCGGCTTTGATTTAATTGAAAAGTAAATAAAAACGTAGTTTATTAGTTTTAGTCTTATATGAACCAAACAATATCATTGCTCGATAAGTCTCTGGAACACAGCTGTATGCTTTATAATAACGTTATCAAACGGGATTCACGCGTCAGACCGCGTATCGATCGTGTTCGCGACCACGACAGTTTCTCATCGTGCGCCGAGCATCTTACGACATGCTTTGCAAACAATATACGGCAAAAGCATCCCGCAACGGAGAAACCAGACTATTATGACCCTGTCTCTCTCTCTCTCTCTCTCTCTCTCTCTCTCTCTCTCTCTCTCTCTCTCTCTCTTTCTCTCTCCCAAGAAAACCCGGCCTAGACCGGGCATATTATTCCGTCTCGCAAGAATCCGACGTCGCGCGATCCTTCTTAGAGGCGACAAAAGGGTAGTCTTCTACCGGTATGAAAATCTCGCGAAAATTAAAAATCGGCGTCTCTCTCCCCGACTCTCCCCTTCCTTCCCTCTTTCCCGTTATCGCTATGAAGACACCCGAGCTGGAGGAAAGGGTTGAAAAGACGTCGGTGCGAATATGTGTGCGAACGCGTTGTTGAAGGGACGTGAGAAAGAAGAGATACGATATGAGTGAGAATGCTTTATATACGACCCCATTTTTCAAAGCACCTTATTCTGCGCCTCCTCCCACCGCCAACCTGCTCTTGTCCCGCTTCTCTCTTGCTCTTTGTTCTACATTGGTCATCCCTGTCTCTTTCTTGAGCTCTCTCTCTCTCTCTCCCTTTCACCTTCCCTTTTGTTCTCCTAAATTCGGCTAGCACGTACATCCTCCACGGTTTGTATTTGCATACTGCAAAATCGTTCGCTTGATTTCACGAAAACTCTTCGATCCCTGAACTGAAATTTAAAGGCGGCGCCGCCGTCGTGCGCGCGGTCTGTTCTACACGACGTGAGAGCATCATATTTTACGTCCACTACGCCGCCCAAGCTTGCCGTGTTTATGCGCGGTGTAATTCAAAAATGTAAATGTGTCATGTGCATCTAGTTAAATAAATGAGGCAAAAATCTGTAATTGCGCAGAAAATTTCTCGCTCGCGTTATTCGCAAGGGGTGTCAAGCAGTCCGAAAAATTGTCTTACACTCTCCCGTTACCTGTTCTAATCTTTTACCCGTAGCTCAATTTTTATTTCCTCGAAAGAAACCCTTCTTAAAACAACCATACGTGTTTCGCGGTCTTCAGACGAGTTTATGATTAATCGTTCGAAAGAAAATTACATATAATACACCGCGGGGGACAACCTGGGACACATAAAATACTTCGACGTATAAGTTGCGAAGCCCATTTTTCAATTGATATACATCATAAAGATGGTAAAAGGGGGAGAGAGAGAAAGACCGCTTAAAAGACTGAAAGTTGAAAAAACGTGAGAAGAGGGTGGGAAGTGGCTGACTTTTTGGCCGGACTCTCACAGAGAGGACGACGGCCGAGGTATAAGAAATAATAAACGAGACCATTAAGCCTGTGGATTTTCTCATACGCGAGAGCGCAGGAGAACGAGATGAAAGAACAAAAGCCCCAGAAATCATAGTCTTTACATCCCACCTTATATTTTCATACCGCACTCCATTCCCTTCTCTTATTTTCTAGCCCCCATCTCTCTCTCTCTCTCTCTCTCTCTCTCTCTCTCTCTCTCTCTCTCTCTCTCTCTCTCTCTTCCGATTTTTTCTCTTTTTCGTCCTTCTCTCGTTCTTTCGTCGGCCGGCCATACATGACCGAAAGCTGTCGCAGACCTCACGCTGGACTTCATAAATTTGTAAAATGTACCACTATACATAATCTACATGTGGCCTATTTGTGAGCCTGGATCAAAATAAAATGGCAAGAAATAAAATAAGCCGGAAAAATTCCAACTCGACATCATGGGGAGCCTGCCACATAGAATTTCTGCTAATGCAAGTAAAACTAAAATTCTAGACGAAAATAACTTGTTAAAACATCGACTCCGATTGTTAAATCACATATAACATTTTATGCTATAAAAATATATTTTTCTTTTTGCACCGATTAATTTGTTCAATATAAAATAATGTAAATTACTGCCGCTTTGTATATAAATAAAGAGTTTAGTTATTATAAAAAATTAAACAGATGATAGTTCGTCATACTGAAATGTTCCGTTTAAATTTGCCGATTTTGCAGCGCCGTTTCTCTTGAAAACACGGAACAGACAGGTGTCCCGAAAACGGAGAAGAGGATCGTGCTTAGAGTCGTATTTTCTGACAGGGGATAAAAAATGCGACTGTCGCTCTACGCTCATTCGGCCGTTTAAATTATTACGTTCTCGCCAGATGATCGATGCTCGTATTCCGCTTTTACACCAAAAATTCGGTAATCGTTCGTGTCTCGCGATGTGCTCTCGGTAGACGAGAACATATTTCTCTCGGACTTCCACATTTCTCTCTCTCTCTCTCTCTCTCTCTCTCTCTCTCTCTCTCTCTCTCTCTCGCTTCTCCCTTTCCACCCCTCTCACTCCGGCATTCTCTTTTTTTCTTCTCGTTTCTCTTTCCGTCTCCTTTCGCGGCACTTCAAGAAGCTATTTTATTCATCTATGTTTGACGAGACTCAAGTTCACCATCATTGATATTTCCACTGCCGATTTTGTCGAATTTCTTGCGGCGCACTTTAAGGAATAATTTTAACGACGTCGCTCTAAGGATCGTTTATTTTCTCGCTTTTGTCTGCTCTCGAGCGCAGGTACGATTTACTCGAATATCAAAGAGTCCCTAGCTCGAGTCACGCCATTTAAAGATTCATTATTCACGTCTCTCGGGTAACCACGGGTAGACTCGATATCACCATCGCGGGACGAGAACTGTTTTTAAACCACGGGTAAACAGAAACGATTTTACATAAAATGTCATTACAAAGAGTGATCCGTGTAATCCAAAAAATCATTTATTGGAAAAATTAAAGTTGCACAATGCGCGCGACACACACGGCGACAACGTTGAATATGCGGATGGAAAAGTCTCGAATTAATAGTAATTGTGCGCATACATTTAGCCGCAAATATTTACCGTTCACGTTCAAAAATGTCAATGCCATTTCACCGCGCGTTTTCCCACAGCGAGTAACAATAACGGTGAAAACGTTAAAACAAACAGTCGCGCAATATTTCAATGAAAACGTTTCCACGCTAACGCACAGACAAATCATATCTGACAGAACGTTTCTTGAGGGAATAAATGCAGTTCCCGACAGTTCTAACATTGCGTCATTTCTCCGACTTTACGAAGCACGCGCGCGCCTTCATTCCGACCGTAAAGCCGATAAATTATCGAGCTTGAATGACGACACTTGTGTTTTGCGCCACGCCGTGGATTTACTCGTGCGGAATCGGCGCGTAGGCCGGACAATGACTACGAGAGAAATCAATTTGCAATTTACTGGAGGGGGACACGCTCGAAAGTGCATTTCTGCATCGTGTCACGTGCCGCGGCCGGACACTCACGAGAGTGCAAGGGCGTTTCTTGGGACGGGGTGTTGAACCCTCAGACGTGGAGAAAAACCGCCGGAGGAAGAACGAGGGTCTCTCTCGAGTAACAAAACGGAGAAAAGAGAATTATTTGCAGGATGCACTTCGCGCATTCTGAATGTGAGAGCGAACGTAGAATGACGCGCGAACGTAAGTTATCGATTCTTCCGGCTCACCGGAGAGAGATCTCCTGCTAATGACATTGATTTTATTCAACTGTGCGGAAAGTGTATTTGCCGGATAGCAAAGCCGCGGAATTATGCCGCGCGTTGTCGAAGAGAATCACTCGAAGGAATTCCTGAGCG
Organism: Temnothorax americanus; assembly: GCF_048541705.1. Taxonomy (NCBI): domain Eukaryota; kingdom Metazoa; phylum Arthropoda; class Insecta; order Hymenoptera; family Formicidae; genus Temnothorax; species Temnothorax americanus. Next base: position 2,116,751 of record NW_027509421.1, on the reverse strand, counting down.
TTAAAGCTCTAATTGATTATGTGTGAATAAAGTAAGGCACGTCGCATTAATAATTCAAAAATGATTGTCAAGCCAATCAGAAAACAATAGAAAGCAAACAAACCATCAATTGTTTCATAATGTAGATATATAGAGAGCCGCGCAGAAGGAAGAAGAAAGAAGAAAGACTTCGATTGTTATTTGCCCGCGTTCTGCGAAATGGACCTTCGAGCTATCACGGGCATAAATTCCATGACTAAAATCGCCGCACTCACTACGGGGGCAAGTGTAATATTTTACGTTAATTGTGCAGATCGAACAATATCGGCGATACACGGTATTGCGTTACATCAGCTTGCTGAAAATGAATGCGTAACGAGCGAAGGGTACGGCGGGTATTAATATAATTATATATAGACCAGCGCGCGCAATCACCATTGTTCAAATGACGGTATCGAACGTATTATTTGTGCACGCGTGAAAAAATAATCGATTACCAACGATACAGCGCCGCTAACAAGCGTGATTCCCTATTAAATTGGACTAATTAACGCACCGACACACACGTATAAATACTAACGCAGCCGGTTGCCAAATATTAATTATTCGACTTAAGCCGCGGCCATGTCACACGAAACAGATATACGATATTTTAACGAGAGAACTTAATTAGCCGACAATGGTGCGTTACAAATCAAGTGATATCGCAAATAATTACCAAATTAATCGTTCAACTAGAAATAACTACATATTCAATACATATGCTCGTTACGTATACTCGTAATAGATCTCATTTTCAGCAAAACAATATTTAGTAGACAACAATAAGTTTGTAATTGATTATACAATAATATTATAACAATATACGGGTTATGCTCCAGAACTGTCGCTGTTCCTATTTTTATGAGTTCCATGAGGAGTTTTCAGATCATTTCATTTTTTAGGCGCAGAATCGATGAGAATGTCGAAATTGAAAATTTTCAGATTTTTTAGTTTTATGAATCAGCCTGAAATAAAAAAAAAATAATGTTTTCCCCGCACCTGGTCAAATCGTGATTATTGACACTTTCGTTGTCCCTCGTTGGGCGTAATAAAATAAGAGGTCAACCTTATAACGTTGTTGATTCTATCGCATGCTTGGAACACCGAGAGCTACGCCGGAGGATGTTGTGCCAGCACTGCCAGCAATATCCAAAATCTTCAGTATATATCCGACGATCCAATATTTGCTATGGAGATGAAAGAGTACGCTCCGTCATTCCTTCTTTTTCGCCAACTACTACTAACTCTCGCGTTACTCTGAGTAAACCTACGTATATTCCTATAAATATATCTTTCGTATATGTATATAACTCACTCCAATTTATATACATATATGTATACACATACGTATAATACACGTGTAATTAACCCTTTAAAATGCAAAGGTTTTTACTTTTATAGTCACGAAATTTAAAGCTAAAAAGATTTAAAACTAAACTGAGAAGAAATGTACAAATACATCTACAGTAATGTATAATAATAAGTGAAAAATCTGTACTCGAAAAAACTTAATTTGATCGTATAACACGTGCTCGAGAGATAAGATATAATTAACTGTTGCGTAACGTAGATGAAATTTAGGTTAATTAAGCTTGGTAGTATAATTTAGATGCATGTTTAGATTAATTTATCTAGCTGCATCACAACGTGCTCCGCTTTCCGGCGTGAATAAATTTCAAATAAAAATAATATAAATTTTATCATATATCTGCCAATCATATGACGACAGCCTTAAAATTAAAAAAACATCCTTAATCAAATGTAAATGTGGCCGCGGCCTGTTTAATTCCGTCGAATGATATATATATGTATAAGTACTAACAAAAACCATAATTTATTCGATGATCGTATTTAAAGACTTCTCTGGACACAAACTATCTGCCAAGATAAAAGTACTATTTTTATACGTAGGAGCGACATCCGCGAGTGTATGTGCGCATAAAAACAGGAACGTTGTTTACTCGGTATGTTGTTACAAAGGGTGATCCGTCATCGTGGAGGATGAAGGAAAAAAGAAGGTGTATCAAAGACGCCGGTATCTCGCATTACGGAAAATCGATGTTATTGTGGCGACGGTGTGTGGTTCTGCAGGTACAGCGACCGGAGATGGCGACCGAACTGCACTTTGATTAAATGCTAAAGATATAACACCGTCGTTCATTATACTATGCCACCTCGTTTAGCGGCTCCTTTGAAGTTTACGCGCGAGAGATAACTGCATAAAATAAACAAGGATATCGTTTAAATACTCACATATTTATCGTGAAATAGAATGATATTTTGAAAACCGTTTTCACGGCTCTGATAACGCGATAATTAATACGATCATTCAAAACCAAAAGCGTAACAATACTGAAAATACGATAATATTTTGATAGTGTTTATCATCCGTTGTAGAATATAAACAGATAAGTGTTGATCAATTAGGATCAATCATAATCATAATATGCATCAATAGGGAAGGATATAGGGCGCATAGAATTTGTATGCCTCTGTTAAGAGAATATTTCCAATAATTATTATTTGCTATACTAATATTACTATATCAATCAGTAATATAACAATCGAATTATTCGCGCGGTCGACCAAATTTTGGAGATTTTTCATTCGCCTCGACGTGCTATTATCTCGACATTCGATTAGCACCAATGTGCAGCCTAACGATTATAAACGACCATGTTCAGCGAACCTGTCGGCCGTTGGCCTCGCAAACCGTCTAATGACCTGCCGCTAATAACTGCTACTGCTCTTGTAAGCGATCCGTTCAGAATACGGGCCATTAAATCCATAGTCCTAAAGTGTATTAGCGGTACAAGCACGTTATTTGTAGGCACGGCCAATACAATTACAGCTCTATCAATCGTTAGAAATAGCTGCGAGCATCCAGAGAGTTTAGATTGTCCACGTCAAAACCATTATGCAGGGTGTAATGTATTACATTACGCAAATCGACTTGATGGGCGTCGGACGTACGAATGATTCGCGAGATGGAAATGAAAAAAAAAAAAAGCATACGTCTAATGGATTGATCGCTAATCGAAATCCATTAGGACCCAACGGCCAAATTTAGGACAGCAACACAATTTTGTATTAACCGCCATTAACCATCAATTAACATGAATAATTGCACATTACTTGTAATCGAGAAATATTCATTTCTCGCGAATCCCTCCTACCCCGATCCTTTATTAATGCGTCAATTAATTACTACATAAATCTTTATTATTGCTCTCGCTTATTATTCACGTTAATCACGTTCACTGTAATTCACATTTATGCGTCGTAGCAGCAATTGATATGTAATGCAAGAACCATAATGGCTTTCAACTGTAATTGATACCGCACCATAAACATGCTCGGTATATCGCAGAAAAAAGTCACATAAATCAGCAACAATGCAAAGAGCGCATCACTCTGATGAGCGCGCGTTGAATAGGTGCAACAAATACCGAACTTCATAAGAAGTTTCCGATGTTCCGCGGCGTTATATTGACGATGCAATTCGCCCCGTCCACAATGCCTCTCAGGATAAGAAATATACCCATAGAAAAGATGCCCCCGCGTCTTCGAAAATCACCCTCTCTCAACAACGGGGGTGGCTACGAAGTATTAACATATTTACGACAGTCATGAATTCAAACGTCCCCTCCTCCATCTCGGCCGTTTCTCCGACGCGGGCCGCGCTCCCGTAAAAGTTACGAGTTCCCGCCCACTCGAAATCGACGTCGATCGACCAGCCGAGCGCATCGGGAAAATTAGTCGAGCGTGTCTTTTCGTTCTGCGAGACTCTGCGAACGGCGACGGAGCGCGTCCCTCCGTTGAAAATCTCTCGCCGTCCTTTTTTCCCTTTACGCACACACGTCCGCAAAAATGCGCGCGCAAACTTGGCCGAGCACGTACCGGATCCGATTTTTCCTCTGGCACTACTACCGGGGGTCGCTCCTAACATGGCGCGCGAATGCGTAGGAGGGATCCTCCGCAGATTGGAGAAATGTCGAAGCGAATGTATCACAAGAATTCAAGGACTTCGAAGGGTTTCCCGATCGACCGTTATTCGTATTTTAACTATATATATTTTTCGTCCTGAACAGTTTCATAAATTTCCTTTCTTATATTATCGAAAAGACCTATATATTTGCATGACAAAAAAAAATCCCCGAATGGTTTAAAAACACAACTGATGGATAATCAATTTTCATAAAAATGTAATGTTGCAAAAAAAAATACGAACTGCTGTTTATCGAAATTTACAAGATCCCTGAGCGAACCGCTTGATGGGAATTGCGTTATTAATTTTGCAATTTAAAAAAAAACGGTACGAAAATATATGAGTTTAACGCATTGTTTCCTCCAAATTGTTTATCCTTTCGTATGTACATGTGCCATTTACGCTACTTACATAATTACTCAGCAAACAGGAAATTAACGTACATGTCATGTGGAGGCTGCATGAATTAATGAGGTACATTTTAGAGCCGTTAGTCTTGATGTTTATAATAAACAAATTTCATAACGTTTCATATTATAGGTGTTCTCATATGTCCATTAATTGTTGCGAAACTCTTTATCGTTTTCTTTTACTAAATTTATAACTCGAGAGTAATTTATGAGACTAAAAATATTGATAAAGCTTTACTCACACACAAGTCAAATGAATATGACGAGACAAATCTTACCAAGTAAATTGAAATGAATGTCATAGTGTCGCTAGCTGGACAAATATTAACTGGACTAATTTTTAAAGAATTTTTATTAGTATAACCATTTGAGTCACAGATTTTAACATTTTTCCATTTATTAAGTACTGCTTGAATTAACGAAATATCGATGCTTTCATATTATGCGCGCGCATAAAATTCTTCTTAATATCAATATACACACACACACACACACACACACACACACACACACATATACTTTATATACATACATATATATATATATATATATCCCTTAAATGCCACACCTCTCAAGAATCTCGTAAATGACATGAGGGGTCTAAAAGACCCCAGTATGAAAAATGTCTCCTTACTCATTGATTTTTTGATCTTTAGTTATAAAAATTTTTTTCAATGTTGTTCAAGGCTTAGAAAAGAGAATAAAATGCTTATATAGTTAAAATTTCAATTTCAACATAGTATAAAAAATTAAGTAAACTGAGTACTGCTAAGTGTACAAACGCGCGAGTAGGTCACGCACTCAACTATCATCAATGGGAGCATGAGCTCCATTTTTGGCAAGAACATTTAAAAATATATCATTGTAAAAGGTCTGGGGTCCGCTGGACCCCACGGGGCATTTAAGGAATGTAATATATAATATAATATATGCATATATACAAAATTCTTGTTTTATTTGATCGGATAAAATCACTTTCGTAGCTAAGTACCATCGACCAAAAATAATGCCGCGCAGCCGATTCGTGCCGGTCACAATAAAAACATCTCTTTAAAATCGATGTACGACCAAAACGACATCCCGCTTCGTCTGACATACAGGATCACGAAGGGTCCTGGGTCACGAAGATTGGTGTGAATTCCCGTCTTTGTATGCAAATCGCGTAGCGCACTCACGGAAACTCACTGAAGGCGAGAAACTGACTTAACACTCGACTTTGCCCGTTTGTCGTCGGTTCTATCGGTTGACGAATTCCCTAACGATAATTTTATTCGGGAAGTTCGCGTACGAGCTGAGAAGCGAGAAATCGGCACCAAAGGCGAACATCGACCGAAGTGCTATACATTTTTGTCAACAGACAAGCCCGCGATCGTTCGCTAAAAAATATTTAACGCTATATTTAAAACGTATACACATGCTATGGCTGACATATAATATATATAGTGAAGGTTATGTAAATCTAAATGTAAAACTTTGAAACAATATATATATATATATATGTACATATATTAAAAGAATTAGTTCTATTTTTTACTTATTACGTCATAAATGATCAATTCTGTACGTGTGTGTGTGTGTGTGTGTGCGTGTGTGTGTGTGCGTGTGTGTGTGAATATATATTCTATTTCCGTTACATAAAAGAAGCACATTTTCCTAATTGTACGTTACGTTTTTTAAGAGATTTATGACACGTATATATATTTCTGAAATGTTTCATGGATTAGAATTGACATTTTCTTTATATTTTTATGTACATGTACCTCTACATATGCTAGTCCGGAGAAAAATGTTCTTCGTTTCCGCCATCGTCAATCTCATGAAAAATTCGATGGCGGAGCGTATTATTCCTCTCAATGCTTCGCCAAACTGTTTGAGATAGGACCGCGAAATGCGTCCGAGAATGGCCATCTATCACATCGTGAGAGCACCGAACCAAGAAAACGGCAGACCAACTATTTTTGACTTGTTGACTGGCTGCGCAAAAATCTATAAATTTCTTTCCTCTTCCATTTCTCTATGCGCGTCAGTAGAAAATTACTCTTTGCGTTCATGATAAATTTCTATCAATAAAAAGTCTCGTCAGTATTAAACTATTACGTAAAATAATATTCCGTATAGAAAAATATCTAAAAGCGTTTCTGCAAGCATCATGTATTTCCAAGTTATTTCATTTAATCCATCACGCGAAGAGCTAGTTATTCTATATGTAAATGCATTTCTCTCATTCCCTCCATCTCTACATTTCATACTTTTACCAAAAATTTATCTTAACTATTGCAACAATAAAGAAAACATGATTTATAAATTAAACCTATTTTTAATATGTCTGGTCTTATTCTATTCGTGTAATTTATAAACATGCTAGCGTATAAATTAATTTGATAATCAAGAATTGAACTCAATTAACTTCGATGTAAATGCAAATTGATAAATTAATTAAGAAACAAATTTACTTGTATCTCTGATTTCTTGATTTATGTTCGCGAAATTTTACCAAATCGTCTCAATGCCTGCAGATATCTCCGTAATTATTAGTGTCTCGACATCTGCGACGATTGCTATTCTTCTCAACTCGGCTTCCGAACGTCACAGAATATAGACGAAAAGATGAGAGACGTCACGAATGGAATGGAATGGAACGCTTCATACAGCGCGCACATGTGCGTGCGCACACGCACACACGAATACGCACGTGTATACATCAGCGTCGCACGATGTTAGTCGTCGATCTTCAAGACAAATATTATTCCGAAAAATTGGATTACCGTTATCGTCCACCACCGAACGCCAACAGTTGTGCGTCGGCAGATCGTCCCGACCTACCAATACACACGTAACGTGCGTGCGTGCGAGAGCGCGTCTGAAAAACTTTCGAGGCTATCACCCCAATCTTCGTCTCCTCCAACATTAAATCTCTCTCCCTTTTCTCTTCTACGCGCCAGACCGCGATACCTCACGAATTTCCGATATATCTCAACCACGCGGAATGATGTCGCCGGTTATACGGTGAATACGGACTACGGACAAACCATTGGCTCCAAAAATCCGCGTCTGATAATATCGCGGACAGAGATCTGCGAGGGTCGCATAACATTTTGTATACTCAAACATTTGCTAAAAATATAGCTAAAATGTTGAGAGAAATCATTTGTAACATTTTTATTTTTTTTAATTAATTTTATTAATAAAAATTGTTTAGATAATAACTGATCATTAAATAAATTCAAAAGAAATATTTGTGTAACAATTTTAATTCGTGTGTTTATTTTTAGTATTAGAGATAGTTGAGAAAACTTGCGGATAAGAAACAGGAAGGGCGAATGGTACTTATCGGAGCGAAAGGAAGGGTGTAACTCCAGTCCTCTAATACCCTCTTTGATAACTCTCTCAAATACAGAATGTCTCGTAATACCCAGATTAATATACCCTACCAGCTTTAGGCCTGTATCAATTCGCAGAAGACCCCGCACGGTGACATCGACGTTCACGCCCTAAACAACGCATTGACAACCGCAAGCTGGTGTCAAAAGCTTCTTATGGTCTACAAATAATTAAAAGATTTGCGAAAAGAAATATTTGAACGCAGTGTTTTTAATGGATGTCCTTACTGAATTTTTTAAAATATAAATCTCGAGTTTGCGCACCTTCTATATGCGCGATACATTTTTTATCTCAAAATGCTAGAACGCGAAGGATTAAATTTTACGTGAATAGCGAGTGCAGAAACTGCAAGTAGCGGAACAAAAATTACAATCTAAAATTAATAAAAATCTTTCCTTCGAATTGGAAACTTCGCTCAGGTATTGCCTGACGCGTTTTTTGTTTACACACCGTATTAGGATGCCTACAAACGTAATAGCACAGAAAGCGTCGATGCGCGTGCGAGCGCGCATCCACCACCGCCTCGCGGGGAGAGAAGAGACCGAGTACGAATGCAGAGCGAGTGCATTTCACGGGCCACGGTATTTCAGAAATTTCCCGATACCGTCTCTCTCTCTCTCTCTCTCTCTCTCTCTCTCTCTCTCTCTCTCTCTCTCTCTCTCTCTTTCTATCGACGTTCCTTCGCCGCCTTCTCCATCCCTCCTCCCTTCGCCATGTCGACGGTTTCGACTCTCTCGCTCTCTCTCTCGCTCTCTCCCGAGGACGCGAACGAGACTCTCGTGCAGAAGCCTCGCACGATGGACATGTTTTCTGTCTCTTGGCGCGAAAGAAGAAATCTGTCGATCCCCACGGTACGCGTTTCCCGAATAGACCGGTTAGGAGACGGAAACAATAACCGACTCTCGTTTCGTATACCGGACGCCGCCGGATTATCGAACAAGACCCTCGGTCAGACGCTCGTGTGAGTGACTTAATTCTTCCTCCAACCGACTTGGCGCGCTATGAGAAAGCCTGGTGAAATCCGAGGGAATAACGAAATAGTCGCGCGCGATCTCGTATGCGGCGAAGGTTTATTGCTGGCGCCAGTTGTGTCGTGTGGATGAGCGTTACTTTATTGCTGACAGAGAGCCATCGTTTATAACGTTAGCGATTGAGAAGTACCCGGTCCTGACAGGATATTGGCGCGCGGATTGTTTCAGAATCAAAAATATCCGATATTGTTATTGAAACAATATCGGGTGTGTACTGATATTTTGAAGAAGCATCTTACCAAGGGAACTGTGGATTTATACAATAATATTTGGGGAGAGCTATAAACTTAACGAATGATATAGTTATATATAATGGATTTACACTGTTTTGCATATTTCGCGGTTTCAATTTTCATACATTTCTGGGAAACTCTGAAGCCCGAGTCTGAAGGGCTCTTTTATCTCGCTTTACAAAAGGTTAATCGTAACGATCAATCTCGTTTCGGCATACACCCGGAGCAATGTGCAAGTCGATTGCGCGAGTACGCGCAACTGTATATATCCTCTACGACACGTTTCACACTCGTACACCCCACATTTGCATGCAAGTAGAGACTTTTATGTATTGCTCTTTAATATTTATCGGATTTACGGGTGATGACAGCGCATTGTTTACGCGCCGTGTGCCTGGCAAAAATAAGTATATCTACCGCGCGAAATTCTGAACCGCAGTTCGCCCCAATTTTATTCCCGTCACCTCATAAAACCGACCGCACGTGAAAGGGCACTTGTACGCCCGACATTATTATAATCAAGTATCGATTGCTATTAAACTCGAATTGTTATTAGCTTTCGAGTAAAATCGCTCGTTATGATTTCGCGTTTGTCCGATATATCATCCAGGAAAAACGTGCCAAACAGCCGTTTCTCGATAACGTGAAGAGAAATTCAAAAAGGGGGGGGGGACGAGGCAAACACGACGAGGGCGAGTCTTCTGGTTGGACGAATTGCAGCGTAATCCGTTTTGTCTTTTAAAGGGAAGTAGGTGAGGGAGAGAGTGACCGGTTATGCAACCCCGTGCGCGTTCGTCGCGGCGCGAGAGTACCAGCGCGCGGTATACGCTTGAACGACACGCGAGCGGACGTTTCGTGCGCGCCAGGTGAAACGAGAGCGCAAGCAGGTAAGCGAACGAGCGAGAGCGCGCGCGGGGGGGGTGAGTCTCTGCTCTTGACAGGTACGCATTGCCGGCATACACTTCCCCCCCTGCGCGCTCCCGCGTTCGTCGACCTTCCGCATCACCTCCTCCGCCTCCGTTGCCGCCGCCACCGCTGCAAACCCCCATTGCCGAGCCATCCCTTGCCAACGGACGTCGAAAGCACGAACTCTGCCACGGAGAGATTTCGGGATCTCGCATCGCTGCATGATCGAATCGTTCGTGCATACTTCGCGAACGGGGGATTAATTCGGCCGCGACTAATCCGGGAATTGGCCGTGAGCGGAGCCGACGCGAGTTGCACGCTCGCGCGAGCGAGGATCCGCTTCCCCCCCTCCCCCCCGCGACTCGATGTTTAGGGCGTGGTGGGTGATACTTGAATGTGCCAGCGAGCAAATAAATAGAGTTTCGTAAGACGGCACAAATTTTCCTAAACAAATATTTCGCGGACGTCGTGGATATGTATACTTAAAATAAAAAATAATTAACTTCGCGCGCTCTTGTATAAAAGTAATAAAACTTTTTCCCTTCAATTAATTTGAAATCAACTTTGATAAACATCCAACCGCGGAAGATTTTAATATATCCAATGTGAAGGAGCGCTGCGATCGATACGATGAAAATGCCCGTCCAATTTCCGTTATGAAAAAGTCCATCGATAAACTCTCCTCCAAGTTGCTTTGGGTAATTTGTATAGCGGTGGAACAATGGCAGTCTCTTCCGCGTAGGACACGTCTTTTATCTCGACTTTTATCCGGCAAAAACTGTGCCACAATTTCTTTCGCCATTGTGACCGTACTTATTAATGTTACCAACGCCTAATACCGTCACGTCACACGGTTTCGCGGGCATGAAAAAAAAAGTCGGCGGCAGCCAGAAAAGGTAATTCGCAGGCTGGCGCTATCGCGGAGGGAAAACGCGACTGTCCCCTCCTGCCCCCCCCCCCACATGTACGAAATGCACCGCGCGCGCTGCACCGGACGTCGGTGACTCGCGCGGGGAGACACCACACTCTGCATAAAACAAAAGGCGGCGTAATACGATATCCCGCGAGTTTCGTACTTGCGTTTTGTGTCGCGCATTTGGAGAGAGACCATATCGGGATTCGCCAACCGACTGCAGTTTATACGACATGTACGATGCGCGCGCGATATTTTTATTATTATTCACGTGCGTACGCGGCGTATGCACCGGAGCGGCGGGGCGACAGAGATGCGCGCGCGAATCGCATGTTACTGTCGTAAAGGGACTCCATTTCCGATTCGGCGGACGTCGTAAGATCTTATCGAATAGCAAATGGTGTTCAGATTATGACATATAACGAAATGAATAACGAGATATAAAAGCAACAGAGCTCACGAATGCACCTAGAGAATATTTACTTATAAGATAAAGCCTTCTTGCTCGCATGATGGTTTCCTTCCTCAATATTAATCGCGAATATTTTACGATAGAACGTGGTAGAATTCCATTTTTTATGACCGTCTGTTTACGACTGAATTCAATTTTGGAGCGTTAAAAATTAAAAATGATTCCGATAATTTAAGCTACAGAGATATGGGAGCAAACAATGAGAAAACACCCAAATTAATAACAACGACACAAGGTACTAGAGGTAAAAATGCGTATACGTAACAATAACGATGATCGAATGTGAGAAATTTTATGATTTGCCATAAAACTATACGAAACCGAAATACCAGGTCATCCGATATTTGCTCCTACGGATATTTTCTTGCAACTGCGTGAATCGCATATCCATGGCGCATGCATGTAAGCACACAATGTCGGGTTCCTTTACATTTTCGAAGTATAACGATGCTAATGGTCCACTCCGACGGGCAATACGATTGCCCGCGGCGCGGCGATCCCCTTCTATGCGAGTACCTATACCATTGATCGCGCGAGTGCCTGCAACTTGCATTCTCGAGTGGCAATCCGACTGTGAAAGATGATGAGCGATGTAAAGCGTGTTTCAAGCGCAAAAGACGAAGATTAGGGACGGAGAAAATATAACGTCAAAATAATGCTATACGTAAGAAACTATAACAACAAGATATTTAAATGCATTTATCACGATGTGATTTTTCGTGTTTTATTTATTTAGGTATTAATGTTGTATCGCATAAACGTCAAATTTCGAATTTAAAACTTTCACGCAATTTAATGCGTGCTCTTTAGGGAGCAGAAACGGGCAGAATAAAACACTCGAGCGTTCGCAAAAAATCTAACAGTGAAAAATCGGGGTACCTGCATGTGCCGTGTACGATCGTATTTCCGCAAATTGTCGCGCCAGAGGTTAAAGGATTAAATGGCGATATTCTCCGTTTAGGCCCGGAATGGCGTTTCAGCTGGGATCGCGTCGTCGTAATTCAGGCGGAATCGCGCGACTACACGTCGTGCCACGCAAATCTGGTGAGGTGAGAGGTGTACGAGATTTGTCACACGAGAGCGAACATTTCTCGCTATAGAGCGTATTATCGAGGGAGAGGAACGGACTCTCGATACATCAATCCCTCCATCCTCCTCGAGATATTTCGCGAGATCTTTTCGCGCTCTCTGCATCTGCGACAAAAGACGAGTACGCGCCCGAGGCAATAATTCAGAAATGCGGCGCGACTCCATCCGTTGTGCATGCATAGATCCACTCTTTCTCTCTTCCTCCCACTTTGATCGAGGCGATGGAGCGCCGTTCGTGCGCGAGCTATGGCACGAGGTGCCATAAGTGGCCCGAAACGACCTGGAAATTCGTGGCAAAAGTCACTCATGCACAATTTAAATCTCCATAGCACGCCGTTGCGTGCCCCTCGCCTACGCCCCCTTCGGTGCATGGGAACACCTATGTTTACCCCTCTGCCTCCTCCTTCTCCCACGGTATTCGGAGTGGCGATAATGATGTTCGCGGTTAAATAAGCCGCGTTGCGTAACGACTGCTGCGCCTTAGGCTAAAACCTGCTTAGTATACGAGCCGATAATCGCTGCGTGCACGTATAGGCTCCCTCTTCCCTTCTTGTCAGAAATATTGGATTATGGACGTGCCTTTTGTGGAAACTACCATTTGCCACGAAGCTTCGATTGGCACGAAAGCAAAATTGAACGATATCACGATGCTACCGTAACACGTAGCATTATTCGTAGCATTTTGGTGCAAAAGATTTTATGTATTTGTATAGTAACTGTACATATATATTATGTATTAAAACTATATATCTTTAAAAAAAAATGCTAAATATATAGCCAAGATTTTAGTAGGAAATAATGAGAATTATTCATCCAAAGCCTCACATCCTAAAAGCCTCACTCGGATATTAAGTATACATTTAAGTATTAGCCACTAATCTCTTTTAAAATCCTCCACTCTTTAGCGGATAAATTTTTTAAATCAATTTCAAGATAATATTATTTAAAGGTTGAGAGGGGTACCGCAAAGTAGTTGAATAATATATTACACTTTGCCAAAAATAAGTTACTATTTCAGATATGTTATGAAATTCATTTATTACGAAATGTGCTATTGCAATTGTAAAAAGAAGAAATAATATGATTCGGCCTGGAATGTAGAATTACATTCGCCTCGTTTTCCGCGATATTGAAAATGGTTGTATGAATTTTATTTCGGTAAATTCTAATTTATTAGCGTTTTTACATCTATATTTGAAGTGGAAGTCGGATGTGTGTGTGTGTGTGTTGTTGTGTGTGTGTGTGTGTGTGTGTGTGTGTGTGTGTGTGTGTGTGTGTGTGTGTGTGTGCGTGTGCGTGTGCGTGTGCGTGTGCGTGTGCGTGTGCGTGTGCGTGTGCGTGTGCGTGTGCGTGTGCGTGTGCGTGTGCGTGTGCGTGTGCGTGTGCGTGTGCGTGTGCGTGTGCGTGTGCGTGTGCGTGTGCGTGTGCGTGTGCGTGTGCGTGTGCGTGTGCGTGTGCGTGTGCGTGTGCGTGTGCGTGTGGGTGTGCGTGTGCGTGTGCGTGTGCGTGTGCGTGTGCGTGTGCGTGTGCGTGTGCGTGTGCGTGTGCGTGTGCGTGTGCGTGTGCGTGTGCGTGTGCGTGTGCGTGTGTGTGTGTGTGTGTGTGTGTGTGTGTGTGTGTGTGTGTGTGTGTGTGTGTGTGTGTGTGTGTGTGTGTGTGTGTGTGTGTGTGTGTGTGTGTGTGTGTGTGTGTGTGTGTGTGAATTCTCCCTTTATCGTCATAGCGGGAAATATAATAGCTGTGTGCATTGCCCTTGCGGAAAAATGCAGTTGGAAAATATAGGAACGCAATAATGATAAACAAAGATAAACGCATATTTTCGGGTTTTCTACCATTCATATGTTCGACAGCAAAAGCTTGATCCAGCTTCTGTGTGATTATCTCAAAACTTGAGTCGATTAATTCGGTAATACGACAAAAAAATAATTACGTCAGAATCATTGGTCTTCATATATTAATGTTATATTAAATTATCTATACATGTATTTTTATAATTTAGATTGACTAAAATCTGAAAAAGTATCGAAATGTACTAACTGTAAGCTTATCAAAAGTCGATCACTATATAAATCTTCTAAAATTTCTCGTTTCCAGATTATCGATAAAATAAAAATATTTGAAAGACTTTAACGTTTTCTTATTTTTTGCGTTTATGATATTTAATTTAATGTAATGCTAAGTTTTTATGTGCATGTTTCATGTTTTCTTAATTGCGCTTTCCACGACGTAGGAAAAACCTTTAATACAGTGAATTCCAGCATTGTATGAGCTTTTATACGTCAACATCATCTGCGCGTTTCGGTACGATCGACTGTTCAGACAATTATTTTGGTCTCGAAAACGCAAAAGGCTTGCAACTAAGTTGGCGCATCAGAGAGCGTAATTTCGGGAACGTAACTATCGCCGGGTATCCGTACTTTCCAATTAATTCTGGCATGCTCGTGTTTGCGAGAGTCTAATTTAAATGAATAAATTACATCCGCGCCCTCGTTTAAACGCGGGTCGTTCTATATTTACAGCCACATCAAATACATACATTATCATTACGCCGGAGGAATTAGCTGTGAAAATTACGATTTAAATGCCCGAAGTGCAAATTATGATATAATTCGCTCACGATGAATAACACTATTTGTTCGCGGAATTTGGCGGCAAGCATTTTCTCGCGCGCAAATCCACCGGCAACTGCAGCGCTTTTGCATCGAGTGCGCTCGCCGAAAGATCATAATTCCGCAAATATAAGCAATTGTCGCACGCTAAATTGCATGATTAACGGCGCCGCGTTAATTACGGGTGAAACGTTGGGGCGCGCCTTTCCGTGTTCGGATTGAAAATATGTAGACTCTATTATAACGAAAACTCAGTGCGGCTTCAAGTTTTCGCGATCGTAGTTGAAAAATTATACCTTCAATTGAGGCGTTAAACGCAAGAGCTTCGAGCACCGCATGGGTGGTTCGCGTGGTCACAATGTTATCGCGGATCTCGTGGTCACGTTCTCATGGACGCGTGACTTTGCCTCTGCGCCACGAAAAAAAGATTTGCGCAAGCGCTTTTTTTTTTTAAACAACCGCGCCAGCGATTACGGTAATTTCTGCTAGAAGGTACTTTCCTCGTAAGTCCAATCAAGGTCTGTCGTATCAAAAAGAATGCATCGCCGTTTGCGTTCGACATATTTTCTTTAATCTCATTAGGATCTCTCTTTATTTTAAAACTAATGATTCAAGACACGTCAAAAAAATACTATAATAATATTCATTAAAAGTAAAATTGTAATACATAATAAATTCTAAGAAGTAATATAAATACAGGGATTTCAACATATAATTCTAAATTCTATATTTTATATACGTATATATATGTATATATTTTCCACAGAATTGGAAAGTATACATTAAGCAGAGGATTTCGCGTAACTGTTGCGCGCGAAGAAAGTAATGTAACCCGAGGTGCACGGCGCTCATATAGCGCAAACGCACGTGGATTTAAAGGTACTCACCGGTTCACAAGCGCCTCAACTCAAGAGCGTCATAGTAAACACGGAAAACCAACCCTAAATACCTGGCAACTACATCGCGCGGTGGGTAATGGCGAAATGGTGCAACGCGTCGTCGGCGCAAGATGCAGCCGCGTGGAGGCACACGACACGGCGACGCGTTGCATGCGCCGCGAGATTGCATAATGACATAATATTCATGGCGGTACGCTTATGCTCGCGACCGAGTAGGTAATAAGGGTTGCAACGGCGGGAACACGAGGTATAACGGCGCGGCGGCGGGGCGAGGGTGATCTTCGCCCTTGATGGGAACCAAGAACCAAGTCGAGGCGGCGGCGGCGGCGGCGGCTGAATATTACGCTGGTCGGAAGGGAGGGTGGGAAGAGAACGAAAGGTGACGGAGGTTAAGGCACAAGCGGGACAAAGGGGTAGAGGGGCGGCGACGGAGAGCGAGCGAGGCCGACGGACGGCGAACACATTTTTAATTAAGACAGTTTCGAGGCGTAATTAATTTTACTACGGCGCTACCTAACGACCAGCACCCGCCGTTCCTGATGCCGCCAATGCTAGCTTCTTTCCAACCAACACGTCCCTCTCGCCGCGTCTTGCATAACACGCTCCTACGCTCCGAAGTTTCGTGCACTTGGCGACGCCGCGACGTTACAATTTGCGCGCGAGCGATGAAAATCGTCCCGCTCGCCCAATAATATTTCCACCCGCTCGACAATTTCGAGATAAAGTGTGTTATTTGATCGGAATAATCGCGCGCACGGTCGGAGCACAAATTACGCGTATGACAAATTACGCCTTACGAAGTTTTTCGTTAAAAAAGCAACTTCGAAACGTACGTTCTAATTTTAAAAAATTCTAATTTTATGTAACTCATTTGTCTACCCGCACGGCTCTATTATTAGGTTTCTCATCAAATTTTCGATAGAGAAACACTCAGCTCGGACTTCGTCAGAGAATCTGATGTAATCGTAGTATGCGCGCGATTCCAATAATTGAATTCGTTAAATCGGGAAAGATACGTCGAAAATTCATTCCTTCGTGTTATTTTCTTTGAAATTTTTCCGAGTAAATGTCGTTACCAGACACCCGCGTGGTCAGCGATATTAATGATCGTCTCAAATTTTCTTCTCACGTTCGTGTATTGTTTTCCTTTACTTGTATCTCCCGCATTGATCATCTTGTGGTCACAATCTAAACAATATAATTTTAAAAAAATATTTTGCTTTATAGCAGCTTTATCAAGTATTGCACTGGGTTAGGGCCAAAGTACATATGACAGTCGTATAGTCGTGGACGTAAGTAACGCACAAGCTTTGGCGTATTCTGATCTGTCAGGTCGGGGACTACGACCGTCGTATATCGCTACGCCATGTTATGTGCTTTGACCCTTCTTCTCGTGTAAGGAAAATATAAAGTAACGTAAAATCACATGTTTTTAAAAGACTTAAAAACAAAGAAAATTTCCCGTGGAGAAAATGTCTTTTAGCTAGTAAACTCTCTAATATATATTTATCTGCACAGAGAAATGTAGATAAACTAAAGTCTCTTTTCTCTTTCTTTTTGATAGTTCTCGTAATGTATCTCATATCTATCTGCACCTATTAATAAAGCATGAACCTTATGCGTCCATTAATAAAGCATGAACGTTCATCAGTTAGCGGGAGTAAATCGATCTTGTTAGTCCTCATAATTTTATTACGGCGAACTGAGCACAGATAAGACATAACTAAGTTGCGGAACAAGCTACATATAGATTCAGATTCATCACGGAACATACCTCCACGCTTTTTTTTACAAGACTGTAAATATTTCACCCATACATCATGCTGGCGTGACTTTTATATCTTCACAACGATGCTATAGCGTGGATAAAAAAGACAGCGTCGGGAAATCGATTAAAGTATAAGGAAGAATTAGGTGATTTTGATAATCAAATCTAAATTATCGCGGCGAAATCTTCAGTAAATTCCGATTCGTGTCGTCAAATTCGTTATCTTACTTTATTCTTTCGTTAAATCTAACGCGGGTAACCGGGAACGGCGAAGCATAAATTATGACACGTCGTACGATTCTTCTATCTGCCCCCACACAAGCGGCGAACTACCCTCTTCCTCGCGCCAAAAATCGGAGGGAAATTTCATCTCGACGCTTATAGTACATTGCGAATTTATGAGTGCCACAGATTATGGAACAAATACATGGAAAATATTACGGGAGCATCTCCGATGCTAAATATATTCCAGCACAAGAGGGATCTCTGAATATATCAGTTCAATAATTTTTAATGATACAAAGATATATTTAATATGTGTAATAAATAATATTGTAATACGAGAGATATTTCGAAAGATATTGAAGAAAAAGAATACTCGAAATCCATAATTTTGTATATTTCGGGACAACTTTCGTAAAATTCTACGTTATTCTCGTAACAAAAAATATCTCACTAATATAACAATTGCGTATTATGTCACGTTTGCTGCGAAAAACAAAGGAATTATCATTTATAACGATGTTAATCGAGGGTATTTGAAGAAAATATAAAAATCGCGTGCACACTAAACACGAAACGATCGATAAAAGCGTCGACGCGCCTTGCGCCTTATCCTTGGCGCTGGTGGCTGCGAGAAGGCAGGGCAATAATCACTTGTTCGTCGGTTTATCTGGCCATTAAAGAAAACGACCTGTTAACCGAGGTATGCACAACGATAGCGACCGCCGTCCAATAAATGTCGCGTTAGCGCGTCAGCCTAACTTACGCGCCCATTCTGTCATCTTGCCCGCGTAACGTTATTGCCGATTATCTCGTCGTACGGATCAATGTTCGGGGTCGTACGTCGTATTCATGTCATTATGCTAAGCAACATGTCAGAGCTACTCTTTCAGAGTTTCAGTTACAAGTGAATATAAAAATGCGTCGTGAAAAAGCATTATATTTATCAAATCTATCACCTATAATAGCTTCTAGTCATTAAAGAAAATTAGAAACGAAGTTTCTGCTTAAAATACCGATATGATTACTCCGTAAGCATATGTAACGAATTGTGATATTATATCGCTGCTAAGTATTTAAAAAATATATTATAATTGCAATTTAAAATCTAAAATAAAATCTTAATTTTTTTCTCAATACGTAATCATCTGATTTACATTTTTTCCGGTGTACAAAAAAGCGAAATATAGAATTAATTATAATTAATTCACGGAACAACTCTGTTTAAAGCACAGTTTCACTCACCGCTACAACCCGTGCGCGAGTAAAGTATCTAATTTCTGCAAAATCGAAATCATCGTTATAGCAGATATAATATACGAAACCGGGCGATACGAACAACCGAACAGTAAAAAGAGACGAAGGATTCGTTCGGTGCTCTCCGTGCCCTGAGCTTGGCTTGGAAAATACGGACGATAAATCACATCCCCGCGCAAATGACAAGCGCAAAAAGCGCCGTGCCGTTTCGCGGCGAGCTGAAGTTAGGATCGCTTGATCGAGAATTGCAGCGGAAGCTGCGGGATCGGGTTCGTGAGATGCTCGCTCGCTCGCTCGCACGCACGCTTTTTGCGGCCACATCGAGGCGTCGTGACGCGCGAAAGCCAGTTTATCACCGCGTTTCGTGACCGCTGCATGTCCTGCGGGCTGCTGCCAGGAGCAAAATACAGCCACCACGCGGCGGGAGTAGTAGAACCGGCCGGCCAGCCAACCGGAGCTTCTGCGGGATAATATTTAGTATTCCCACGACGTCGACTGTCGTGGCTTATAATATTTCGCGTCATATTAATATTCCAGAAGGACGCCGAGTCGCACCGCGCCGGCCCGTGCACTCGGCAGGAGAACGGACAACCAGGACGACCCCCGTGCAGCCGCCACGTCCGCGCAGTGGCGTACACCTCCGCGCAGCATCTCCGTCCAGGGGGGTGAATCAGAAAGCAAGCGAGGACTTTTGAATAAGTAAAAAACGACAGCGAATTTATGAGGGTGGACAAAGACACGCTTTGATTATTAATGTCAAAACTGCCATTACAATGATATAGGCCAAGAATATAAGTACTTATATCTCAAGGCAATATCGAAAAATTCACGAGGTGAATCGGAAAGCAGCGTGTACTTTTGAATAAGAAAAAAATATGAGACATCGGGACAATAAATTCAAAGTAACGAAGAAACGTCTTGATTATTGATACAAAAGTTGCCGCGACAGGCAACGTGAGAAGTCATAAAACGCAAAAGTTTAGAAATCGAAAATCCAGACAAATGAAGAATAAATCCACTTAATCAAAATTGATTAAATTTAATTAACTCACGTAATTTTCGATATTTCACTACTTCAATCTTAATAAAGAATATCAGACTATATATATATTGAATCTTGAAATGTCAACCATTTGCAAACATTTTAAAATTCATTTTATATCACGTTTATGTAATGAAAATACATTTATTTTACATAAAATATGCAATAAAAAAACATTAAAAGAATAGACTATGATAAAAATTGATTAAAATTCAATAATAATTCTATTCCTATATAAGCAAGCTTTTTTATAAAAAAAGAGTCGCAGTGAAAGCGAATTATCTCCACAAAGATATAGCTTTAGGCCGGACAGCATTCGTTGTGCGAGGTCACCGGAAGATCTATGCCGTGCATCGGCCGACAGCGTGTGTAGAAGGGTAGCCGCAAATTACGTACAAAATTTAACGGCGGCACGTTTCTCCGTTCGTTGCGAGGCAGATTGAGAGTAGCGACGCGTGTTTCGGGACTTGCAGTTTGCGACACGCTCTCTCGATCTTCCACGTCGGGCACGTCGAAATATCGCGAACCCTAATCAACGATTCACGAGCAGTCCGGTCAAAGATGCATACGACCGCTCTCTTTTTCGAAACGTTACCGCTCAAAAACAAACAGATTCAGCCCAATAAAAATCATTCAGAAAGGAGGACAAGTTAGTTTAGAATTGTTCAACTATTACGTCGTATCTTCCTAATCTCTCTTCTTATAATATTCTACGTATAATTCATAATCAAGTGCGAAAGTTATTTAGATCAAATAAACCTCTCGTAGCTTTGTATCTCTTCCTCCTACGTTTGATACGAAATTTAACGTCGATTCAATTAAAGGAGAAGGCGTATTTAAGCCGTCATCGTGAAGCTAGCGTGTGTGTCACATCAATCGCACACCAAGGCTACATCGTCGAGGGGTGCGGTCGCATCCCCGCACGATTACAACCGCTCCCACCCCCGATTACCGTTGTTCTTCCGTCCCTTCGCCGCTCGCCCCCGCTCCAGACACCTTCGAACAACTCCAAACCCGTGTCGAACGTGTCTTGGGAGCACGCGACGATATCGTAACGATGTTAGGGCGGATGGGGAAGGGAAGCTTTGACGAGAGACGATCGATGAGAAAGAGAATATACGACAAGAAGGGAGAGAGGGTGGTTAAAGCGGGAGACCGCGGAGCGCGGCGGGCTCGGCGAGAGAACGTCGTTAGATGAAAGAGCGACCGCCGTTCAAGAATGGGACAAGGCACGATTTATTCGACACGGTAAAACGAAACTCGTGGGAACCACAAAAGAATATATAGGCGCATATATGTATGGTGTATACGCACGCAGATGCATATATGTATGTGACGTTTAAGCACTTGACAACCATGTTCTGATTGTGAGTCCAGATATATACAAGGAAACTGCTTTAAACGATTTTTTCGAACCTGACTCGAGAAAAATTTTATTAAAATTTTACAATGCTGCTGTTATTGACACAAACTCCATGGTAAATAATACAATATATTGTTATTTGTTCTATATATTTGTTCATATGGTTACATGGCTACAATTTATTTCGTCGTGGAGATATAATTATAGAATGTTAATATGAAATAATAATCAATTAAAATATTAATACAGCTTCGCGTGTAATACTAGATTATTAGATGTACAAATTGACATGTAATATTGATGTGTATATGTAAACTGCAATCAACAGCGTTTAAAAATCAATTATTTGTCATTATATATATCGAATATATAATCTTTAATAAATTGATAAGCGCAAATAAAAATTCACGCAAACTATACCATGATTTCTATTAATCTTCATTTTACAATAAAGTGAATAAAGCACACGTCTTTATTATTCACACTGTGCATAAAAAATTAGATGCATATGTGTATAAAAGAACTAATAGTATAAGATAAGATAATTATATCGTGAGAGAGAGCAAGAGAAAGCTATTAAATAAAATAATATAAATAACTTTATCGCGCCGGTTTGTCGCACGAAGTATATGTTCAAACAACAAATAAAACCAGAAATGGCAGGGCGAAAAAATAGGATAAGTGAAGACATGTAAGAGAGGAGCAAATGTGTGTGTAAGAAGCACAAGGGAGGCAAAGCGACGGTGAAAGAGAACGCGGCGTAAGGTTAAAGAGCCAGAGGGCGAAAACCGGCGCGGTAGGGCTGTCTTCTCGCGGTATAGACGAAGCCATTTACGGCCACGTAAGCGGTTTTCATTGTCTATGAGGTATAATGGAGTAATCTCGCTGTGATGCACCACTACCGAGACCGATATTCAAATTGCGCGTCTCTTACGTGTGTATATACACCGGCCACCGTCGTATACCGGGGGTCTTCCGGTCAACAGCGAGAGCCAACACCGTACGTCGTCGATATCGTAGACCAAACTCCCCGCAGTCTGCGCGATATGAGGCGCGGACCGACCCCCGACACGATACAACTACTTTCATGAATTTCATAATGCAACCCGGAGCATTTGTGTTGCGCTACATCGCGACGCACACGATACGAAAACTGTCCAATCTATACAGTGGTGGCCAAGATTTTATGTTTATTAACCCTTAACCGGCCTCGTAAAATGGAATCTCATTTACTGAAATTCTGGCAGAGCTCGTTGTATTGCAAAAGTACATGGTGAAAAAACACAAAAGACTTTTTTAAGTCTAATCGACGTTTTCTTTAAAATTATTAGAGCTGAGAAAATTGATTTTTTTTTTACATAATGTCCAATTAATTCGAAATAAATACACAATTTTCAAACATATAAATTTTTAACCAGCTGCTTTTAAACCTTGAATTTTACGAAACGCTTAATTTCATACATGACGTGATGAATATCGCTTTGAATGATATTTTATCGTTTTGAAAAATCTAAATGGAAAATCATCCATCTGGTTCTATCTACGCCTAAATTCCTTTTAATTACCCATGCAGCCGCGCCTAAATTCCCGCATTAATCGTCGCGCGCATTTCCGAATAAACAATATCATACCTAATCTGTCTTCATTAAACTCTTCGAAATACTTCAGCATGATTAAACGCTCCGAAATGCGAGCTTCTTGTTACGGTCCTGCGAGCTCGTGGTTTACCCGTAAATGTACGCGTTAACGCACACACCGCGGCGGCACCGGCATCACACCCGCGCGCCACGTGTAACGCACACGTCCGCGCGTTATACCCGCGCGCTTGCCCGCTCGCGAGCGTGTACGCGATGGTTACGGCGATATATCATCGCACGTCCAGAGTCATAACGTGACGCGCAACACGCGGGCGCATCAGTCATTTAGCCGCAAATGGAATCTGCTTCCTTCCACCCGCCGCATTTCCGCGCCTTGTACACATAGTATTTTGCACGACCGCGCGCGGCCATTGTGCGCCACGCTCACCGTGTACGGAGAAACCGCGCTCGTTTGTGCGAGGATGACGCGACGAAATTCTCGCGCATGAAGGGGACGCGCGGACGAAATTTCGAAAATGCCGCGATAGATTGAAGAGACTGACAAAACGGATGGCGCGCGAAACATGCAGATATTCGTGGCTAAAAACGCGGTCACCACGACTTGCGATCGCCAATATTAATCTTCGTATTGACTACTTCGGGAAGAAAAAAGGGGAATTAACTTGGAAACACTCATGGGGTGACCCTCACGCTTGCTTTCGACAGCTCATAAAAGAGATTTGATGAACGATTATGATCAAACTTCGAATATGCTTTTATGATCAATTACGATTTTAACTACTATGTATAATATTTTATATATTTTTGCACAGAATGTATAAAAATTAGAGAAGAAAATGAATAATTATAAAAAATTAATAGTTTTCTTGCTATTAGATATTTCTTTTCTAAGTCTAAGTATAATCTATATAGAGTCAAAAACTTGTTGTTTCAAAGCTGCACTATATATTATACGAATGATTGTTATTATTAAAGAAATCGGAGAATATGTGCCAACATTTTCGTTTCCGTCGATCGGGAGCGCACTCGAAATGAATTGTCTGGACACTCAATATCTTCATTAAATTCCAGCTATTTTTGGCCAGAAATCGTTACGAAGCGAACCATTATATGGTTTCTCGTCTATCTCTCTCTGTCATTCCAAAATGGGATAACTCATCTGAATATATTATACGTATTCTGCCATGGAAATGGCGAATCAACTAAATAAAATAATCGAATAATTTTATTTATTAGTATTAAAGCTTCAAAATTGTACGTATGACATAAAAGTGTGTCGTAATTAAATAAATTGTCTTGTTGTGTGCCAAGTAGTGTGAACTTGTATATTCCTACATAAAATATTAGAAAAGATAATATATTCTAACCATTTTATTTTTTAATATATTTTTTCGTTTTTAAATAATGCTTCGTGGCGCGAAATTCCAATTTGCTGAACTTCAGATTCATCGTAGAATGACAAGAGGCGAAGCGCTGCAGAAAATCGCAAAGTTAAAAAAAAGTCACGGGATGACGCGCGAGACATACACGATGCCCGATGCAATCTTACGCGAACGTCAGAGCGGATGCCTGGCAGCACCTGCGTCTCCGTAAGAGCCGGCACCTGCGATACTTCTCCTTTTTCTTCCTCGCCCGCCCGTCTTTTCTTCACCGCTTAATGGACTTTAACGAGTCCCGGGGTATGAGCGCGCGACGAACGAGGGAGAGGTTGGTTGGACGACAGACGCGAACCGCCACCGCCGCGCCGCCGCGGTTAAATTAGAAAACTCTCGGGACCCCTGAGGGACCGAGGGGAAATATTTAAATTAGGTGAACGCCCTACGTCATGCCGTATCCTTAATGAGTTGGATGAGGGATCGAGATTTTTCGGCGATCCCCTCAACGATGAGGTCTGCGCGTTCCCCACATTCCACCTCGTTCTTTTCCATCTCGTAACCCTCGAGCAGGTGCGAAACCGGTATTTATTCTGGATTGTATGAACCGAGGATCGTTTGCCATCTCATAATGATGCATGATCGTACGCTTATACTTTAAAATCTCGTCCAGCTAAGATTACAAAAAGAGCCCCAGCATAAGCAGAAGAAAAGACTAATTCAAGCCTTTAATGATAAAAAATTTGAAAGTATTATATGATCCGTGATGGTTGTACATATTTTATACATATATGTCATGAGATTAGAATTTGGAGAAAATTAATGAAAGAGAAACGCACACACACACACATTTTCCCATCTATTATATACTAATGATACATACTTCAATTTAAATAATGCCATGCTTAATCATATATGTTGTAAAGGATCACATTTCTTTTCTGTGTTATTTTGTAATAGATAAAATATTGTTTAGTTTTCGGACCTCGTACTTTTCAAGTTTTTGAATATCTAAATGATTGATTTAATACAGCGAACATTTGCTATTCGTAATAATTTACGCCATTAATGTTGAGTGGTCTATTTTTGTTGGTCAACTAAAGCAGCGGTTATTGAATTAACACGTAGATATATAATTCCTATCCTGTGTGTATGTACGTAATAATGCGGACCTCCCAACAGCATCCTGACTGATTAATACTACACTGCCTGCCTTCTCTCTTCGTGAATATTGCTACAACGGCGTTACAGTAATTATTATTACAGATCGTTGAATTATTCCCCAATAATTAGACCCGTTACGTTATTATATCAATATAATTCCGGCTGTCGCGTATGCGACACATAATGAAGCCCGTCGTGAAATACAGTTTACATATCAGTGCCTGATTCAAAGTGAAACTAGTTCTCATATAAAAGGAGCTGGCGGCTCTTTACAAAGCTCAAACGTAACGAAGCGCCTTCACTTGTCCTATCTTATATTAGAAGAGCAAGAACGACGATCTTCTTCTTAGTAACATCAGCAAGTTAAAAAGTTCATAATATGCATATGTCAATCATTTTAAACTTAAATAAAAAATGATTTTCTATATAATTATCAATATCACCAAACAAATAATAAGGCTGACGTCAAGAGATTTTATTTTAGAGATAGATGTGTAAAACACACATATCTGAACAATTTCTAAAATAAAAATTTCGGAAATAAAGCGGATAGAACGTCGCGCTCTAATTTAATTTAAAAAAAACGCGCACGTTAAAACAATATATTTAGCAATCATAAATAATATGATGGGGAAAGAGAAAAAAGACGAAACTCGGCGGCGTAACCTACACAATCATCTGCCTACCTGGGGAACTTTCGTGCCCCCGTCTAAATTTCAATTAAGCAGTCGTATCTCCTTCGCCCTCGGTAGTGTCGAATACCTGACACCGGTGTCGTTTCATAACAACTGCTTCAGAAACTCATTTAAGTAGGACCCTCTTCGCACCCTAGAAAGGTGAATCCACAATAAAGAGACAAGAAGCGATCTCACACGATCAGACTTCATAAGCGAAAGCGGAACGTCTACGAGCTCTCGAGAAATATATATAAGCAAACTCGTTGCCGCTCCTGCGGATCGCGAGATGGTTTCGCTCTTGAACCCTAAGCTAAAAAGTCGGGAGTGATGCGCCTATCGCTAACGTAACGGCCCACGGCGCGACCCTCGCCACTCTCACCGCTACTTTATATTCGTCTGAAATCGTGCATATTTAATCGCAAAAGCAGCTAAGATCCACTTTCTCTAAGAGTTAATCGCGCCGGGACGCGCGATAAATATACGCACCGGCTGAATCCGAAATCGACGGCGCCCTATCTCTCTTCGAGAGGAGTTTTCGGAAAGATTCCATCTGACGCGCAGTGAATCTCCGAGACTGAGAGAAGCAGCTCGCTTGCATACGCTATCGGATAAAAATGTGCGAGGGGGAGAAAGGAAGGAGAGAGAGAGCGAGAGAGAGAGTTTTCCGATATGAAATATTTTCTGTCAGAAATAAGTGAATTAAGGGAAATCCTGTCTGTGAGCAAAATTAGATTTCCTAATCTTTGAATTCAGGGATTGGCTTTATAATTATTATTATTTTTGTTCTTCGTGATATGCTAAAAGAAAATAGTATATATAGATTATATATTAATACAAAAGATAATTCCTTTTCTTTTAAACAATTTCTGATAAAAAAAAAACAAGTTTTATTACTCCAATAAAAACATAAAAAAAAGATATCATAAACTAAATTCTTATATATATTTTTGGAATCTAAACTTTATCGTTGCGAGTGCTACCATTTTACTGCTTATATGCTTTTATCCATGCAAATCTATTTTAAAGTTTAAATTAATCCCGTGTGGGTATAAATTGAAATTCAATTCCCCATCTATCATTTTTAATTTTTTAAATCTCTTCTAAGTGATATATATCTAAAGTCAGGGGAAAATATATACAGCATAATTAAAATCATGCAATGAGATAATCAATCAATTTAAATAAAACTCGGAGCTCAAGAAGAGAACACAGTTTCATATCCACATTTAAAATTTAGCTTTTGTTTGCAGAATCTTTCATCAATTTTTCGACAAACAAAGAGACTGTCCTTGTCAGAAATATAATAGAAAAAAGTATCGGAAAACCTAATGCGACGTTATGATCACGTCGTAAAGGGAATATCTCCGATTCGAGTGCGAACGACGCCGGGGACGAGATCTCGCAGTTACATAACGTTACACGAAAGTTACGCGACATCATGTGAAAGGACTTTTCGTTTTTCACATTTTTCATCGCTTTCCCGCGCGGCGCGGCGCGGTGCGCGCGACGCCGAGATACGGAATTATAGTGAAAAAGGGGACGCCCGGATGTAACACGTCGAACTGTCATCACGAGGACGTCTCGCGCGAGTGAATCGTTCCAACTAAAACCGGGCGACATGTCTATTTGCGTCGCTGCTGGCACATATCATCTATCGAATGAGAACGACGGAAGTTGTGCAAAAGGACCGCTCCGGGCACGCGCCGCTGAGAGACAATTCGAAAAAAAATCCGTATTTAGTAACGCGTGCGATTTCGAACAGATCGAACGCACAAACAGTGAAATTTGCAGTGCGAGCGTGTGCGAGAGAGAAAGAGAGAGAACTACTATGAAGCGCGTGGTGCGTACTTATTCTAAAAATTTTTTCGAGCTTATTTAACCCTTCAACAAACAACGCATCTAAGATTTCACGCACTGCATTTTTATCCAACAATAACGAATTGAAATATAAAACTTTACGCAAATGCAGGAATCGCAGATCAATTTTCTCCCGGTGACTGCGAAAATTCTTCGACACGTCATTTACAGTACCGCAGCAGCGCGATATACGCGTGCATAAGAGAAATGAACTCTTCCGACGATAGACGCTAGGAAATTTCGGTTCGCCGAATAATCCTATAGATACGAAAGAAGGCGGAGGAAAAAGAGAAAGAAAGGAAAGAGAAAGAAAAAAACGACAAAAGACGGTATCAAGGCGGAAGTGCAACGAACGAACGAACAAACGCGCGCGAGCGCATATACCTTTATCAGCCTCCAGAGGCACGTGGCCGCCGGTACGGGTCGAGAACGACACCGGATATAAGCGACGGATAAGAAAGTTTCGCGGCGCTATGAAAAATGCAACGGGCGAGTTATCGTCGACTTGAATTTTTCATCGGTGCGAGTCAAGTCCTGGTCGCGGGAGCTACTCGCGAGATTCTCGTCCTCGGTCCTCCCCCTTCCTCCCATCCTTCCACGTCGGTCGGTCCTTCTCTCCACCCACCGTCAAACGGATGTAACAAGCATCAGGCGTAAGAAGTTCCGGTCTGACCGTCGGTGAAATCGTCCACGGTGAGCGATGCGAACTTTCGTAGCTTCGAGAAACAGCCGCATGCATGATGCACGCGTATACCGCAGCAATGTTATTATAAAGCTAGAGAAACATGCTCTTTCCAATATCCGCGGCCGTTAATCTCTTCAGGAGCAGTTTTGTTTAATTGTAACGAAGAAAAAAAGAAAATATATATATATTTGTTCCAACAGTAAAGATAGATTTGAAATAAAATATAATACATTTCAGTTCGGAAAATTGCATGCACGAATCATTTTTTAAAAGAAAATTAATTTTCACGAAAGTATTTGTATTGCATGTGTTTTTAAAGAGATATTAATAATTTCCAATTCGATGTTTGAGTACACTGTGCTAATATTAAAATTTGTAAAATATTAAAATATTAATTTGCAAATAAAATGTGGAAAATGAAACCCAAATAAACTTTCTGTAATAATTAATCAATTAATATTGACAAGAGATATTAAAATATCGATCTTGCATAAAAATTCATTATTAAGAATAATAAATATATTTCAAATAATTTTCTTCATTTCTCTCTCTATATAATAATCAGTGTTAAATACAATTACTGTATTTAATATTCTGTAAATAATATTCAGTCGGTTATATACAGTATCAATTACGGTATTTAACTGCAGATTATATAGAAAAACGTTTTATATTGCACACAATTTTTACGTTTATCGTCATTTCGAAAAATATTGTGGAAAGTGGGTGTAAAGTTAAAATTTGGCTCGTATACTATTTGGCGCAACAGCAGCATAAAATTACTTCTAAACTTATGAGCATACGTCATAAGATCGCAACCGCACCTGTCATTTTTACATCATATTCGCACACTGGTTTTCCTTAACGCGGGATATTTCTCTGCCACGAGGAACCTAGTTTCCAAAGTGTTGCCTCAGCGAGAGTGCTGCGAAATTCTTCGCAGAACTATGCAGACGGTGGTGGTCCGTCGCGGAGAAATAAGACGCGGCGCCTAATAAAGTTCCGGTACAGCCGAATGTTTTCCCCGGAAGATGTCTTCGACCCGACCCTCGTCACGAGTATCCCCACCGAGAAATAATCACGCGCTTAGAGGGCACCGTAAATCTTCTACCATTGTTGCGAGCGCGGTCGCATCCACAATACAGCATCGTATCACGTTTTTATACTGCCTCTAAACACAGATACACGGTTCCATTTATCGCCGCAGTTCAATTGTAGTTCAAATTTTTATTTACTAAAATTATTTTAAGTTTATTTCTAGTGTCTGAAACGCTTCCAAAAGAACTGTTTTGATACCAATTAAAAATATGATTTTCGTTATATTTAGAATCTTTGACAAACCATTTGTACACTTGAAAAAAATCCCGTATTTATTTAAAAAATCGACATTAATAAAAGAGTAAAAACAATAATTAATTCCAATGTTTCTTCAGTTTAATTAATCTCATTTGCTGCTAATAATACAAATATACAGAATACATAATTAAACCATTATAATTATTTCTTTAAAATGTCAAAAACATTAACATTATTGGCGAAAAAGCAGTGCTGGCAATTATTAATCGGAATTATTAATAAAAAAAATAATAATAATTAATGAAATTTAAGTATTTTCGTCTCGCATCTGTGATGTTATCGCGCTGAAAGATTCTCGCGGCGCTACACGACAGTCGCATATAACGTAACAAGAAGGAATATTTCTCGCGAACGAAATGTCTTGCAATATTTTTTCAAACGTTCCCTCGGAAGTCCGTGGACCTAATCGCGCCCAGATATACGCTACTTTCGGAAGGATAGTCACGATTCCGGAACGAGATTTGTCCCGAGAGTAGGAGATTGGAAGCGAGAGAGATGAGTCACGGAAACGGAGATACGAGTTTCGAGAGGCAGATAGGAGAAATTCCATGGGGCGTAGACGGGATAAGTTATCCTCGCGTTTCCGCGTGCTCGTGTGCGCGCCGACATTATTTCGTATCTTGCAGGACACTTCGGGCAATGAGGACGTCCTGCCCGGTACGCCGCCGGAATCCATAACGAGGTCTTATCAGTCTTAGTCCGCCTTCCTTCCTTTTTCTCGCGTCTCGCGTCCGATCCGTTTCTTTCCCTCATGCGCTCCTTCACCGTGAAGGACTCTAATGTTATCCTCTTTGTCCCTCTAGAATTCCCCCGTCCGAAATGGAGTCCTGCTACTGACGCTACTCCACGTTCGCGCTTTTGTCTGACGTTTATACCCGCGAGTATTTACCCCGCTGCACGTCACGAAACATGCGCGTTGCTTCGAATTAAAATCACAAATGTGAGAGGCTATCTGTTTTATTCTTTTATATAAAAAAATGAAGGATATTCTTGTTTATGCCTAGATTCTATTTTTATGATATCTTTATAATCAGTCATAATCCAAAAAAAAGATACTAAAAACTAACATATTTCTCTTTCTTTCTTTCATAAAAAATTCTACCTTAAAAATAGTTTAAAAATAAAAATATAGCTGAGAAAAAAATAAAAATGAAAAGTCTCACTTCAGTACCTCTTCCTGCCATTTTTTACAGGAACGAAACGATACGGTTTGCTAAGTTTGCTCTTGCTTAGCGAAGTCGCTAAGATACGCGATCGAAAGTAAGATGGTGTCGATTCGATGGTAACGAAACAGCGTCTTAGCAACGTTCCATTCCAAAGAACATCGGGGCGCGAGTAAAAAGCCAAAAGGTCGATCGGCACCAATTAATCGAAACATTCGATTTGCCGTCGTTTCCGCCAAACTATACCGACGAAACTACAATACAACGCGGGCGCTTTATAGCGCTCCGAGCGTTAATAACGAACCCGGGCGAGCGATTACACGGCGTGATTTCGCGCAGATTGGACGAGTGATTAATTCTCGCGGCCAATCTGGCCGCGTCGCCCTCCTGTGGATTCGTCGTCGGCGGAATCCACCCCTTCGGGAGAAGATACTTTAATCCCGCAGCAACGGTCGGGAACGTTTATTAATTCGTACGTCGGCTTTCCCGAGGAGGAAGGTGAAAGGGCACCGAGAGGCGTCGCGGGACCGAGAGGAAAACAGAGACGTAAAAAAATCACCCTACAGTTATCGTCATCATCGTGTGGCTCGTTTCGCGCGGTAAGCGGCATCCCGTCATGGGGAGAGGGAAAAGAAACGAGGCGAAATTTTGCATACGACCGCATCACTTTTTATCGAGCGCGACATTATGCGCGTTTTCCAACAAACGACACAAGTCGACACAAATGTCGTTCTGTCTTTGTTACTCGTTGAATGCTAAAAAAAAGATAAAACGCGACGTTTGTGTCGACTTGTGTCGCTTGTTGGAAAACGCACTATAGTTCTCTCCAGATTCTACTGAGAGTAGGACAATGTCGATTGATTCTTTAGAAGTGACTCGATGGAGCTTCCTTTTAATTCATAAGCATTCGCCTTGGTGTACCGCGAATTACTTCTGTGACCGAGAGAGTAATAAAAGCGAAAAGTTGAATCAGAGAGAAATATAAAGTCGTAAAATGATATTGAAGATATTTTTATAATATTTCAATAGCATCCCTGCAGCAAAAGAAAGAAAAAATAGCGCGTAAATATTCTCAGTATCTTCTTTAAATTTTACCTCTTTAAAACTTCGAACTTATTTTTTTAGAGAAACGATATTTAATTTTATACTGTTATTCCGAGTAACTTTAAATTGAAATTATTATTTTTAACTGTTTATAAAAAAAAATAAACCAACGTCTTTTCATCTACAAATCTTTGGAACATTTTGAATCTTTCCTCAAAGAAAATGTTAAACTGTTATAATAGTGCTCGAGTTACAAGCGATGAATTTTCGAAAGTGCAAGTAGAAAATCTTATTCTTCCATTAGTTGCAAATGCACTTTACCTTAATTAAGAATCTTACTTTGAAAGTCAGTTGCCAGGGGACTTAATATCGCAAATTAAAAAGTTGCGCAAGCAGCTAATATCCGTAATCAAATTTTCATCGCAAAAAGAGATCAACTCCAAGCTGCTAGCAGAGATTTACAGGTGAAAAAAATGACGATAGCCGCGCGCTCTGTATGGTAATTCTTTCATCCCCGATGTCGCCGGTCCCCAGAAGCGCCCGGTATTCGCGTTCGTAGACAAAATATATACGTTCGCGATTATACGCACTAACAACAGAACGGAGGACAAAAGGGGTGGGCAGAGCGAACAGGGGCTATTCTTCTGCATTGATTAATGCGCCCCATGGAGCTCGAAACAGTTTCGCGACCCTTCCTTTCTCTCTCTCCCTCTCTCTCTCTCTCTCTCTCTCTCTCTCTCTCGCTCTTTCTCGCCCCCCTCTCTTGCTCTCGCTCTTGCTAGACAGGTCGACTCGCATCCGCGACGAGACTCATCTCCGATTTTATGCCTCGTTTGAGGGCACGTCCAAGCAGCCCTTCCCCCAAGACACCCTCGACGACGCGGCAACGATCCCAACCCTCCGACGACGACGACGACGACGACAACGATGGAGCGGCACGAAAATCACAGACCACGGGATTCGCCGTGCGGAGAACGGTCTATTTGGTATTTAAATAAGCGTACGCGGCCATGCACCCGCGCAGTCATCGCTCGGGGAACCGTATGGGTCTATAAGTCGAACCGATGTCTTTTTCTAGGGTTTACAGAGAGAAGGGAAAGGGTGTACATGACGTTGCGAAGGTTACGATCGATCGGGGCCGCTCAAGGCAGCCGGTGAGATTTTCTGTTTTACGGCAACGGCAGAAGGGAACCCCTTTCCAAAGGTATTTTGGCGAAGGTATATTGGAGTAAGGCGAGAACATCTTTACGCGCGAGTACCGCCCACAAGTTCTCAAGCGTAGCTGTTTTGGCAGAAAAATCGTTTTCGAACAGAGCGGTACGACCATTAGAATTTCCCTTATACTAATAATTCAACAATATATTTTCATTAACTAGCAAAATTTCCACACTTGATAGTGACGAAACATTTTGTATATTGAATATTTTATTTACTTAATTTTACTTTACTCGCTACTTTTCTCAACTACGCACAAAAATAAACGTGTACTCAAATTAAGTAATCATTTTATATTTTATTAGCGTTACAGGCATTACTGGAAGACCGAAAAGCCGTATTCATCGTCGTCTCATCTCCCTTAAGTCTCTTGATATCGCTTTAAACGATATTCACCGCGTCTTAATCCATAGGTATCTCGGACAATCCTTGAAAACAAAGTTGTCGGATCTCCCAGCAAGAACTCCGAAGGTACAATAACATGCTCCCGTATTAAACGGCGGCTAAAGTATGAGGACATCAACTCCGCGCACCGCAAGCTTCATATACCTCGACGTGTATACGTATATCATTCTCGAGGGAAGTTTGGACGCCAGAGAAAGGAAGGGAAGGAAGTAAGAATAAGACGTACACTTGTATCTGCTCGCCGAATTCCTGATGCTTCCGACGAGCGGACATTTATCTAGCCTCGTATTCGAGCGCGCGTGAGCATCGAGCCAAGAATTTCCCGTTTCTTTTGCAACTTCCTTCATAAATTCGTAATTAATTCAACGAACAATAATGAGCGGAATGTACACTTATATCCCCCCCTCTCGGTTCCCCCTTTCGAGAGAAGAGGGAACGACAGTAGCGACGGTAATATCTGTCGCACCGGTTCTATGACGCGCCGGCTCTATAGGCAAGCGAGGAAAATTATAGGTTTGTTATTGTGTACTTTCCTCCCCGGCTTTTCATCCTCGATCATTTATTTACGCAGAGCGACACTCGATTCCATGAACCGTTCGAATTTTTCCCACAGAAACGGCGCTCTCTTATTATCTCAGCATCAATATATGTTACAGTTTTAACCGATACGGATACGATCAGTCGCAATGAGAGTGATATTCAATACTGCCATTAAAATTGAAAATTATATGAAAATGTCATTAGAGTTATAAACATAAAATTAATAATTTACGCCAAGATTGTTATTAATGAAACGTTCAGAAAATAAATAATAAATATACATCATTACTAAAATGATACGCGTTATAAAATGATATGGAGTTTCGTCGAGCGTGTAATCGAGATTTTTTTATAATATTGTTATACATGTAATTACAAGATATAAAAATTTTTATAATTAAATCCTCTCTCCCCATTTAAAATATTAACACAAAAGCCAGTGATTTACACCAGTTAATCCAAATTTTGCTGTGTTTTCAAGCTAAACGCTCACTTTTGTTAAAAATGAAGATAAAATTCAACATTAACGATAAAATAAAAAATTAATTCAAAAATAAATAAAACAATCTGGGATTATTGTGTTAAAAAAAGAACAGTGCATGGCAATAACAATGGCTATGCAATTCATCTTTGTCGTTTAATATACGCTATAAACACTGAACAAAGCAAACTGCCTGTTAAAGAGTTAACACGGTCGACGGATCATCTTTGAGAATATAAAGAGACTCTCCGAAATATATTAGAGACAGTCCGCGTCGGTCGTCGCGTCCGGTATGTCGGGGGCATAAATTATACCAGAATGGAGAATGTACCCGCACGAGTTCTCTCGTTTGACGACTGCTCGCTTTGTCCGTTTCGTCGGCGCATTTCTAACATTAGACCCTTTAAAGACGATTAATTTTTTGACAATGGAAATAAACGCGTTTCCCCCGACGCACGATTTTCATTAGTGTGTCAAGAGATTTTTCAGGACGTTGAACCTGGGCAAATACAGGTTTTCGGAAACGGATCTTGCATGCGATCGCGAATTATAAAATACATATAAAGGAATACAAGAGACCATGTGTAAAATTTCGACGTTTAAATGTTTTCGATGTGTAAAAACTCGTTCGACGTTAAAAGTTTCGATTAATTATACGTTCGTTATTATTGGGACCGAAAAGCATGCTTATAAATTCGTGCGCAAATGAATAACGATACATTGCGTGACTGGTGTTGGAAATTAAAAGCGCAAATTTGGAAAAGATATAATATGAATACACAAAAATATGTATATTCACAAAGTGAATGGAGGAAAAATATTAGCCGTTATTATAATTATGAATTATATATGTTAATGTTGTTATATATATAATTTCTGCAAATCGCCAAAAATTAAAACGCAAAATAATTTATACTAAAAATACGTTAAAATATATAGCACATACAATTCATTAAAAAGAAAAAAATTGCGACCAACTCCCAAATAATTGCATGGATTCTACTGTCGTATCCAAAGATATAATCATAATAAAATAGCAGAAATAGTGTTAATAACAAAACTAATATTAAGATAATTAACAAAGAATATATCAACTTGACGTGCCGTCTTGTTAAACGAAATTTCGACATCAATATTCCTCTAAACTAGAGAGAGAGAGAGTTTTGCAGTTCTTTAAGTGTTATAGTATAGTGTCAACACACCATCACAGAACATTAACAGCCGAGTTATTCGAGGGGAGATTACGGCGAGAAGTTAATTAGCGCGATCGACTCGCGTCGCTAAGTACTACCGCGATCGTGGGCGGTATCGGAGCACGCGACGTTCGCGCGAATACCTCGCGATCAACGAATCTAACGAGAGAACGGGGTAAGCGAGCGCTGCAACGAAGCCATGGTGTTAAATTAGCGGTGTCGGCAATTTGGTCAGCGGCCAAGCGTTTAATTTACAAGCGCGATAATTCAGACGTATAATCTCCGAAAGTCGACGATGGGAGAGCCTGCGGGGGGCGTTTTCGGCGACGAAAGCTCACTCTCGCTCGCTTCTGAATTCGGTCCGAGAATGCCGCGCGATGTAAATAGATAACTAATACAGACGAAAGTGACAAAAAGAAGAGAAGCATTAATTTTTCCTTACTTGTACGACGACGAGGCGTGGAGACAATCAGTTGTCGACACACCGGCAGCGTTACTTGTTCGTCATAGAACACACCGAGAGAGCGGAGAACACCAAAGAGAGCGGAGAACAGACAACGTCACGTGTCACTGAACCGCCACTTATACAAGTTTACACCGGCGATCCTGCTGCAGATTCTCGTCGCGGGTGATCCCTGTCCTTGTCCGAGGAAAAACAATATCGCTTTCCGGGAACAGACTTCCGGGCAAATAGACGAGCACTAAAGCCGTTATCCCTTTCCAGGGAGACGGCTTCCAGCTATGCCGCACACCTCGAGACGTCGCGTCGTGAGGATACACCCGTCGACGAGCGCCGTCCTTCTGAACGCGCGCGTTTTTTCCGCGTTGCTCGCGGAAGAGGCGCGCGTACTTCCGCTTTCTCCGGACCGAGAGGAACGAGGAGGGAAGAAGGCAGAGGAACAAAAGGAGAGAGAGAGCTTACGCGTTCGCGAGAGAGGGAGAGAGAGAGGAACGACCGACGCGGCGACGGCGACGGCGGCGGCGGCGGCAGCGACAGCGGCAGCGGCAGCGGCGGCGGCGACGTCGACGACGACGACGACGGTCGCGTGGTATCGATTCGTGGCCGTGGAAAGCCGGCGGCGAGGCGGCCCAGAGAGAGCTTTTTCTTCGCTTTCTCTCCCTCCCTCCCCCGTGTATCCTCCTTTTCCTTCCCCCCCGCGAACAACACGTTTAAATATCCCGTCTACGCTTCGAGTGAGCGAACGCGCGCTCCGTTCGCGCTCCGAGGGGGGTGTACCGCGTGTACCGCGTGTACTACGAGATCGTTTCGGAGTACTCTACTCCCTCCTCTCCCGTCCCCGTGCGTGTATTTAAATTTATGCGTTTGTGCGAGCACACAGGTCGGCGGTAACTGGGACTCGGAGTGTACGAATACGGGCGCGAACGAGGAGCGAGGAAGGGTCACAACAACGTGCGTACGGTTGGTGTGTGTACGTAACACGGAAGACGAACGCGTCTCGCTCGAACGTCCGGGTCGGACTGAGCGGTGGGGCGTTCGACAGGCCCGCGTACTCGCTCGAGGTACCGTCTTCCCCCACCCGGAGGAGCCACGCTTCGGCTTTCCCACCCTTGTCGCGCGCGACCTACCTCCCCTCACGGCACCGTTCGTTCTTCTGCCCTACCGCGCCCAGTGCCGTACTCCGGGCTGGATCTTCGGATCCCGCGAACCAACATCCCTTGATGCAGCTGATCTTCTCATCGCAAATTGGTAGATGTGAATATAATTGCAATTTAAATCGTACAAATTATATATGACAGTTATATATGACAATTATATATGACAATAAAATTTTTTAAATAAATATGTGCACTGTAAAAATGTACAGAAGAATCTTCCCGCGGAAAATGGTTTATCTCGATATATTCAATAGAACTAATAGATTTTTTATTGAAACAGTCGCAAATATTTTGCGTACATTTATATTATGTTATGCTCCAGTTTTAAACAGTAAACTTGTCAATTAAAACAAAAAATTTTAAAATATTTAAGATTTATCCATAACTGAATTTATCGGTAATTCAAAACTTATACGATTAATTTGGAAAGCGAGGAAGAAGAGAAAAAATGTTATAACTACACAAAATAACTGCATTATTTGTACGATATAAATATCTCTCGTAAACAAAGATCGATTAAATTTCATTTTTTGAAATATCTTTAACAATTCTCCTCAAAATTTTGCAAAAATAAGTTTTAAGTAAATTAAATGATAATACTGGCTTTTTCTTAGAGATATCACCCAATGGTACAGATTATTATAGCGGTAGTAGATAAATATTATTCCCTATTATCAGTTATTTCTATATAAATGGGGGGATTCTATCATGCGTTTGTTATGTTCATGAAACCGGCGGAAATAGATAAATAATAATGTTAATCGATAACATGCGCGATAAAAGCTGTTGCGTAAGCGTGAGCGTATACTTGTGTATACATTTACGCATTTACTATCTCTACTATTTACCACGTTAAATTATTACCTCTCATGAAAGTTTATCCATCCGCGAGATGAACAATTTTAATAGATGGCTTTTAACATTTTTATCTAATTTTTCATTTTTTATTTGTGTTAGGCGCTAAATTGTTTCAAAAATGTATTCCTAAAAGTCGGGGCGTTATAAAAAAAACGTTACATGAAAAAATAATTTTCCAGTTTCCAACAACGTTTTCCAATATCGCTGCACACATCTAACATGAACATCAAGATTTATTCATTTGACATGTAGAAATCGTATGACCAAACGCGTTGCACGACGCACCTTTTGCGATAAAAAAGGTTTTTTTGAAAATAACTATTTATAATGTTCATCAGTAAAGTTATTTCCTTTTTAAGTTGAGTATACTAAAAAAATGGCAATAGATTTTTAAAAAATACGACAAGTACCGCTCTATTTTACAGAACTAAATTTGACCCCAAACCTATAAAAATCGCGAGTTAAGAGAAGATTACGCTACGAAATGATGTTATACTAAAGGGGCTCGAAATTCTCTGTCGGCACATTGTCGCAGTAGGGTTTTAAATGTCAGGCACAAATGTGTTACACCTTATTATGTGCGCTTTTGGTTTTCCCGATGTTCCCCGCGCAGGAAAGAGAACTATATCAGCGTTCGATATGGGAAAGATATCGAGATAGCTCGAGAAAGCATCATCCCTTTCCCTCGAAAACGTTACCCTCTCACTCCGCAGAATTGCAGTCCATTCTCGGCATACCTGATCGCGCCGGGCAATCTCTGGCCTTTTCAGGCCAGGTATGCTTTGCCACGTTTTCATAAAGGTTCTCGAAGAGCCATGTCTCGAATGTTGTCGACCGCATCCTCGAACAGCAACAAGAAAGACTAAAAATCATCCCGTCTGTTGCTA
This sequence comes from Temnothorax americanus, assembly GCF_048541705.1. NCBI lineage: Eukaryota > Metazoa > Arthropoda > Insecta > Hymenoptera > Formicidae > Temnothorax > Temnothorax americanus. The sequence goes on along the minus strand of NW_027509421.1, from coordinate 2,077,034 downwards.
ACATCTATCCTTGGTATTTCGTAGGAAAATTCTTAGAATCAAATTGTACTGCTGCAACGAGCCACGAATGATGTTGAGGAATGTATAAAGAATATTTCGCAAGTCGTATTTTACAGCATCTCTCGCGCAATAGAAACGCGCATTAATATGATCCCGCATAGTTATGTATTATATATAACTGTGTCTATTTAATAAATTATTGATTAATACCAGTATATATTTAATAACTGTTAGTCTATATATATCAATCGAATTCTTTCTTGCTCATTTTTATTTTTGATTTTTATAAATAACACAATAATAAAAATAAATAACATAATATTTCTCCGTGCAAAACCGTTAAATAATTGTATATTTAAGTTCAAATTAGAATTTATCCCAAGTAATATAACATAGACAAGATCACAGGTATAATATGTATATTTGAATGCTTATGCTTCGTTTATTATCAAGATTCTTTTATCAAAAAGCTCATCTAAATATTTCAGAGACCGCAGTCATTTGACGTAATCCTCTCATAACAGCCCTTATTTACTTACATTTAAAATTCTCCTACCTTCTCTTTTGCACTCCGACTTTTAAACACGTTTCACTTGGTTTCACTTCACATTGCTAATATACGATAGACTTAAATCGAACCTGATAGTTTATCTGTCTTGGGCACAAGTTCGTAAACAGCTGAGATTTCAACGACATCAGGCTAGACATTTATTTCGTTTCAGCGCAGAGTGCTAATTTAGTTTATGGTCCAACGACATTTGTCTCAGAAACCGAACGACTGTTCACCCGGCGCGGAAGTGGCGCTCGGAGTTCTTTCCGCGTCATTCGCCAAGATTGAAAACACGGAATTACTTGTTGGTGGATGAGAAAGAGAGAGAAAAAGAGAGAGAAAGAGGGAGGGACCGCGCTTTCTCGCTGAGTGGGTGGTGGGCGCTAAAAAATGGTAATCCGATCGTTTCCACGGCGCACCGTCGAAGCTTTACCGCGGATACGCGAAAGCCCACCCTAAACCCTAAACCGAGAGTCCCCTCTTTTTCTCTACGAGCCGACCCCCGTCCTCCATATTCTTCCAGATCCTTTTATCAGTTTTCCCCAAGAATACGATGAAAAGGGACGAGAGCCCTCCGTCGAATAGTAAAATATTTCACGTTAGACCCGGGACCCCCTTCTCCAAAAAAAAAAACCCGAGCGCATATCTTATATCGCGGAAGCACTCAACGAGGAATTTAATTCAATCGCTCACTTCCGAATACCGATACGGGAGCCTCGGACACGCATTGTATATTTTGGCATCATTTTTGATTCCATGACTGAGCTTATTTCTCGGAAAGACTGCTTTCCCACGTGATATATCACTTATTTAAATTACAATAATACGCACAATCTCATAAAGAAACGCTGCGGAAGCTAAAATACAAATATCATCTTTCTCAATTTAATTTAAAAATGCAGAAAAAAAATATACAAGATAAAAAGAAATGTCTGATAAAAAGAAATCATAAAATTTGCGACTTCGTAATTTTCAGTGCAGCAATAAAGGTATTTCTAAAACATTTTTGAGTGGCAAAACTCGCAGGTTTCAACGCGATAATCGTGATTTTCAAGCTTTTGCATATCACTGATTAAGACATCATTCATTCAGTGCCAAAAGGCGGTTTCGTTTCTTCAACAACGCGACCGGTCTCAATAAGGAACGAAGATCGTCGCGGACGTGGATTTCTCAAGTGAAGGGTTCTCGGGCGCGTTCGCTCCGTTCTCACCGCAACGCGAGTTACGGATAATAACGGCGGCCTATCCGGTAGCCACCGGAGTCGAACGTCGAACCGCAACCCATCGACATACGCCGCACGTAACCCGTACACGTATACGGCACGCACGTGTAAGTGCACGCGCGCATGCGGCCGGATCCTCGCACAGCGGCGAGCGTGAGCGCGCGCGTGCACCTGCGCACACGTACTTTCTCACCTACGTACTCGGGGGGTGAAAACTGCACGCGATGTTGCTGGTACAGGTTCCCCCAGACTCGGGGCTCCGACGGTTAGTGCGTGCCCGAAAACTATACCGTGTAAATCCGAAGCCGCGCGTAAATCAAAAGCGCGCCGAGCAAGAACCGTTCGTATTGCGAGCGGCAAAATCGGTTCTCGCTTTGTGCGAATTTGATTTACACGCTAGTTCACGGGAATGCATTAACCGCGACGAATCGAGAACTGTCTGCAAGTGCTCGATACGCGGCAAACGCAAACATGCAAAGATCGATTTACAACGCACACGGCCAGCAGGGATACCGGATCGCATCGAGATACATCGTCCTTAGAGATCCTAGACAGCAAATCCGTTTTACGAATTTTTCCCTATAAATTACCGCGTCGTTGTACAATTAAAAGAAGGTTTACGTGAAACTTTACGAATTTTCGCATTCTAATTATAAATTTATAATTAGATTTATAAATTTCTACATAATTTTTTATTCAGTCGATAAAAAGTCTTACGTTCAATAAATTTTCTCATTATCGAGTTTTTTAAATTAACTCTACATAAATATAACTTAAGTAATTAAATTAGTGACAAATTAAAAAGATATAGTCACACCGTGAGTTAACTAATTTTTTATCTCACCGCTCAATTACCGATCAATCATACGGATTAAAAAAAGAAGAGGAAATAATTATTTCTTAATAACTTTTCAACTATATTGACTTTTTCATTAAATTTTCTACAACTCTATCTGCCATTTAACTGAACTAAAAATACGAAGATTAAATATAAAAAACGTAATGTCTTTAGTTTTTATTTAAACAATGCAAATTAAAGTGACTATATTTACACCCCGATTTACACTGACTAAAATTGAAAAAACTGTTTATAAGTCGTTAAATATATAATTGGAAATAGATACAGAGCTTTCGAAACATTATTTTTCTTGCAAATATTATAAAATTCAAAGAAGTTCGAAGAAAAAAAGCTAAAAAAACTGTAAAAAACGAGTCAAGCCCACTAATTAATTAATATTCTTCAAATTCTTCATATCATCATATCAAATTAAATACAGCTCTATATTTAATAATAATAATTATATAAAAAATTAAGATCTCTTTTAAGTGTTTTTACGGTTGCCGAGAACTGATATTTCGTGATTAATTTTTCCGATTTTTTATTATTCGCGGCAATTCTAAATATCCAGACAAGTTCACGCTCGTCTCGTTAAGAATATACGCTACTTAACGTTCGCGGATTTGCCACCAGCGAAAATGCATCGTCTTACGGCATTGTATAAGTACACGGCCGTGCAATTTGCGTCTCATGCGTTGTAAATATCCCTCAAACATGCCACATAGCGTGAATAAAGGTACATCCGAACGAAACACGGCCGTGTTAGCTATTTGTCGCGTGTGTCACGTTGCACGCGATATGGTATGTCACTGCCTAGCTGAATACTGATTTCACCATATCGATATGAATCGCAGCTGTGTGTCTTAACGCAACGCATACGAGTGCACGTGCAATTCTGGGATCGCCTGCCGTCCAAATATACGACTAATTGTAAGACAAAAAAAATTATCGCGAAAACGACCCCACCAACACCGAATTCACATACGTGTCGATTTCGTTTCAATCCAACAAATTTAATCCCACTGATTTCTCGGATTCCTTTATTTATATTCATTTATTAGCAATAACGACATCTTTCAAGATATAATTCGCACATTTAATTAACATACTATTTCTCGAAGCAAAAATGCATATTCTCATTTTTTCCCTAAATAAGAAATGTTATCATCTCTAATTCTAAACCAATAAGACAAAATTTAATATAATTTAATATTTAGTAAAACTAATTAAATCGTTTGATTAATTGGATGAGCAAAAGCTGCCACAAAGAAATGTATTTTATGCGACATTTTCATTACCATCGAACACGGAGATCTTCGCGTCGGGGTGTCGTAGAAATCTGATCTTATTGGAAACCGACTTTGAATCTCTGGTGCAAAATACGTTGATAATACGTGTATACACGACGCGTGTATCTGCTATACCCTATATCATTCTCGCAATACGTATATATACGCGGTCCTCTCGATACACACGATATAGGCGTAAGACGAAATAGACAACATTCCCAACGGGTGCTTTGTGGATATATCAATCTGTCCCTATATATCCAGCCGCAGGATGGGCAAGAGGATAACACGACCGCAGTAAATTATCGGTAAATAATATCGCTCCCCCTCGCCCTTCCCGTCCCTGTAATTCGAACGGTATCACCCGCCATTTTCGTGGATTTTCTCGAGAAAATCCGGAGGACGTAATTTGATTCTTGCCAATGTACATGTGTGTTTCCTATTACTATTATACTTTCCGTTATCCTACTGTGACGTGCTGACCGAGAGGCGTAGGTATACATATCGATCAGTTCCTATATTCCGCGACGTGATCCGCTATATTTCCCTTCGATACTATACGCTTGTTACACGTATACCATAATACTGATACGTAACAGTATGTTGTCTACCAATTACGCGTTCGTATGGTCCAATTAAACCTGAACACATTTGCTGATCTACCTTAGTTTTTCTAACCGTGAACGCAGAACGCGGACAAAAGCGCGGAACAGATTCGCGGTGCATTATTAACGCGTCGCGTTGTATTTCAGCGCGTGTATACTCGGTGCGTATCGCGGTACGCTGTAGTATATAATCTATTCTTGACGAACTGTATAAAATGCTGCATAAAATATCAATCAATCGTGTACGTCAATCAAACGGACCTGACTATCCGTAGATGGAATTCCGTTTGTAGAATAATAATAAAGTATTCTCGTAAACACGGTACGTAAGAAATTGGGGGAAAAATGCGTGTCTGAAAAATTGCTCGTCGAAGAGTGATCCGTTCGTTGAACGCGATTATATATATCACGACTGTCTCTATTTTCAACGTATTGTTTATGATAACGCACGAAATTTACATGTAAAATTATTTCAGCTTTGAAAAGAATTCTTCAACTTCCTTAAACTGGTCTAACGTATTTTTCAAATATAATTTTAGCTTACAATTACGCTGTTTTCGGTAACGCAGATTCGAACAGTAACAAAAAGTCGGACAGACTATTGAATATTAAAGAATAAAATTTTTAAATCAATAACTTGAGTAAAATAATACTTTGTTATTTTTAACCGCCTTGTGTATCGAAATGTATATTTTAATACAAAACAGTATTACTTTAACTCCATTAGTTTAATTAAATTGACATTGTTTTAATTAAATAAACGAATATATTAAGTAGGAGCAGTAGCGACCTATAGAAATATAAAAATAATTCAAGCTTGAGTATAATTTGATAAGTAGTGCAAATTTAACGGAGTAAGAGCTCGACTGAGCATACCGAACCGTGATTTTATAGTTATCAATTATCAATCAGAATATCGGAGAAACTGCGGTCCCATTTACGTTGTGTAAATAAAAAGTCGGCAGGGAGAGGATTACAAATTATAAAAGTATATATATATTTTCTAGGCTCTAGAGAGAGGGAGTCCATCCATTTCAAAGCAATGGATTATATTATCTTAGTTTATTTGTAATATACTTTTACAGAGTTGTCTCGACATTGAAATGAAAAAATAACTCACCGGCCGAAAGATGCGCAATAGCGGGGAGGTAACTCTGCGTCCTGCGTTGATCTGCAACATAAAAATATTTTTACATTAAAGAAGTGTCCAAGAGATATAATCGATAAGTAAATAATACTTCAAGTAAATATCGCGCCCGTTAAATTTTTAAAACGTCATTTTAATATATCTGACTTTAAAACGCTAGGATACAAGAAACAATCGCGGCTCTATATTTCCGCATTAACTTGCTCGAAAAATCGTGCGAGTAACATTACCGTGCGAATAAGAGAGAGAGAGAGAGAGAGAGACACGACGTTCGCGACGTAATATCCCTTCTCGCATTTCGGAGATCGAACTCCGAAATTGCGAAATTGCGCCGGAGTTAAACCTCGAACGAGTAATAAAGTATCGCGCACGTAACGGGCGAATCAAGTCGCGCTTGAAAAAGTAACGGAATCCGCCACACAGGACAGCAAAATAGTAAACGAATGATAATTACTTACCCCACGGTTGCAGGCCTCCTCCTCCTCTCCGCGGTCCTCTTTCGTTGTCGACTCTCCGTCGGCGGCCGGCGCGCTCACTCGCGATGACTCGCGACGTTCACGAAAATCGACGATATCGTCGCTTTTACGCGATCGCGCGACACTTTCGACACTTTGCACGGCACTCCCGGTACTTATCAATCTCGCGACGCGGCACGCACATTGTTACACGGCGACGAAAGAATTACGTCGGAGAAGCCACGAACGAAGCTCGCACGATTTGCTTGACGCTCGTAACGTCGCACGTCGCACGTCCCGCAGGTAAGAGATGCCAACATGGCGGAGAGAAATTCGTAAATCGCAGTTAATCGCACAGCCAACTTCACTCGCCTGGAGCAACCGTCGCGAGTCGCGAGCAACCGACGCCGCCGCGACGCCACCACTTGTCAGGCGATTTTGATTAACTGCGATTAAATCATCCACTCACGAGCACCGTGTCCGTCACTCACGATCGTCGGATATCGAAACGCAATACGCAATTAAACGTACGACGTTAATAGAGACTGCTAATAGCAATCGCTAATTAAACACGTCGCGGTCGGTCGCGGCGTCACTCGATTTTTAGGATTTGGGATCCGCTCGATTCTATTCTCCGTGTTCCGAAAACGATCATGGCAATCGACTTTATTCCGAAGCCGTGCGACACGACGCCGGACGCCGCGACGCGACGCGAGAGTCGAAGTGAAGTTGGCGGAGGTTGAGGAAAGCGAGACCGATCGTCCGTAAGAACGTAATGGAAAGTCACTATATTGTCGAATGCGATATACCTCGGTGTCCGTACGCATTCCGCGAAGCACACAGCAGCACGCAGTTTTTCGTAAGCGAAACAGCCGGACCCGGCGATTCGCGCATTACTCCGTGCTACACGTACCGGAGCAATTACGTTAGAACTCGGACGCGAGCGGCGCGGCGCGAGGCGCGACTAACCGGACGCCGGACTAACAGCAGTAAAGGCTTCTCGGCACGAGTGGGAGGGGGGATAGGCCGACTACGTATACCGAAACGCGCGCCGTACGTAAACACTCTATCCCCCCCTTTATCGCCCCTACTCATGTTACCGCGGCGTCCGCGACCTCGAGCCAGATCGCATCGCGCATCGCGGAGTAAACACGCGTACTTATAGGTTCCGTTCGGATCGCGAAAAACTGCAAACATATATCGAATGTGCATTTGATACATGGTGCTTCGCGGAATTTGTATACGGATACCGAGATACGTCGCGAAAAGGCCGGTTCTACAATCAGTAGTACGTCGTAGTCGGATTTCGGAACGCAACCGATGGTCCAATGAGAAAATTTCTTTTTCGAAAGCGAATTTTCCCTCATTGGACCATCGGCTGTATGCGTTCCGATGACGTCCGACTTCGACGTATGACCGATGATTGTGGACTGGGCCTCACATTTTTTTGGATGATCGATCGATCTCGCTTTCCTCAACCGCCAATTTGATTTCGACTCTCGCGTCGCGTCGCGCGGCTATACAGAATAAAGTTGCCATCGTTTTCGGAGCACGGAATGAAGGAATCGAGCGGACCCTAAATCGAGTGACGCCGCGACGTTAATTAACGATCGCTATCAACAGTCTCTATTAACACGTCGTACGTTTAATTTCGTATTAATCGTGTTTCGATATTTGCAATGGCGATCGTGAGTGATAGACACAGAGTGCTCATAAGTCGATGGTTTAATTGCAGTGCAGTTAATCAAAATCGCCTGACAAGTGTATATACATACGCGTCGCGTCGGCGACGGTTGCTCCTGGCGAGTGAAGTTGGCCGCGCGATTTACGAAAAAATCTCTTCGCCATGTTAGCGCCTACCTGCGGGCGTCAAGCGGTTCGTACAGCTTCGTTCGTAAATATTAGTTTCTCCGACGTAATTCTTCCGTCGCCGTGTAACAAATGTACGCGCCGCGTCGCGAGATTATAAATACCGGTATAGTGCCGTGCAAAGTGTCGAAAGTGTCGCGCGATCGCGTAAGCGACGATGTCGTCGATTTTCGTGAACGTCGAGAGTCGTGTCGTGAGTGAGTGAGTGCGTCGACGGAGATGCGATTTGACAACGAAGGCGGCCGAGGACCTAGGAGAGGAGGAGAGCGGGCCTGGGAAGGCATCGGGCGACAGCGGAGCAACCGTGGGGTAAGTAAGTTTTACTATTTTGCTGTCCCGTGGCGGATTCTCCGTCACTTTTTCAAGCGCGACTTGATTTGCCCGTTAAGCCCGGTCTACGTAGGAAAGAGGTTAACGATCGACATGTAGACCGGGCTTTACGCGACGCTCGTTATTCGTTCGAGGATTAACTCCGGCGCAATTTGGCAATTTTGCAATTTCGGAGTTCGATCTCCGAAATGCGAGAAGAGATATTTTACGTCGCGAACACGTCGCGTCTCTTTCTTATTCGCATGCACGGTAATGTTACTCGCACGATTTTTCGCGGATTAATTAAGCGACCAAGTTAATATGCGGAAATATACAGCCGCTTGCTGCGCCGGCGGCCGCGATTGTTTCTTGTATCAAGCATTTTAAAGTCAGATCCATTAAAATGACGTTTTAAAAATTTAACGAGCATGATGTTTACTTGATTATCTCTTGGACACTTCTTTAATGTAAAAATATTTTTATGTTGCAGATCAACGCAGGACGCAGAGTTACCTCTCCGCTGTTGCGCATCGGCCGGTGAGTCATAGAGAAAATATTTTTATAATTTATAATCTTCTGCGCCGACTTTTTATTACACAAAGTTACGCGCACTCACAATCAGTGATAGTGACATCTGAATGGGACCGCGGCTTCTCCGATATCCTGATTGATAAATGATAACTATAAAATCACCTACATAACTATAAAACCAGCCTACTCTTACTCCGTTAAATTTGCAGTGTCAAATTATATATACTCAATGCGAATCATTTTTATATTCCTAGGTATGCCCATTCATTAAATTACATTATTTAATACGATTAAACATGTTAAGGAGCGTATTTTGTAGGCGCTTAAGCAGAGCCTCAGCAAACTCTTGTATATTGCATTCAACTTGTATAAAATCAAGTTACACGTGATTATTATGTTTTCGTATATAAGAAAAAAGTAAAAATATTATGTGTATTTAGAAATTTTTCATTTTTTGGTAAATTTTACTGTCAGAACAATATGGCAACGCTGCGCTTTTCAAAGCGCCGCGTGTAAAATGTGAAGTTGATGACGTCAATGTAAGTGTCACGTTCATTAATCAAAGAATATTGTGACATTTTCTTTTTATCAAAGAGAGATTTTATAATAATAATGAGTGATAAGAAACATAAAGTGAGGAGTAATGTGGGCAAAAATAAAGGACACGTTGTGAAAATCAAGTGTGACATAATGAGCGCACAGCTTGCAGCGTTGCCAAATAATTCCTTGAAAGTCGCCATTAAAAATATTTATCTATAAACCACATTTCAAGTCAACTTTTAACATAAATATTTTGTTTAAATATTCGGTGACTCTGTATTTTTATCGGCACTATCGAAAGTATAGAGTTTAGCAAATATGTAGCGCAGTTAATATTTAATATTTTAAGATATTTGATAAACAAATTATTACATTGAAATGTGGAAAATAGACTTTTTCGATAACGTCACATATAAAATATCAAATTTTCAAAGTCATAATTCTTCTTTATATGCTCGGTATAATGTGGTTTAATTTTCTTCTGGCGTAAAAATTTGCATTTTAACTTTCTCGTACCAAAAAATTAGTTAATTCTTAAGACTTTGGTGTCATGAAAGGAATATACCTTAAATGACGTAATTTAACACATAAAGAAACACGTGAAAAGAGCTTCAGTCTAATGTGTCATTTTTAGACGTTTATGCCGTGTAAAAATAACTTGGATTTGCGGTAAATATTTCGTATCTTTAGCATACAAATGCTTAGCGAAAAAATAATAGCTTTCTACATGCTGGTCGACGAGGATTAGACTTTCTTGTTGTACGCGTGACGTAACAGTAACGCACGACGGTGTTTAACCGTCGCGGATAAGGTCGGGAGGTAGGAGCAGGCACAAGGGCGGAGGCTGAGCGTCTTCGCATCTTCCACGCGCGTGAGAAAGATGCTGCCAATTATCGACTTTAGTGGAGAGGGAAGAGGTAGAGCGGGCGGATAGGAGCGAGAGAAGAGAACGCTTTTCTATTCCGCGACTTGGGTATTGGGTAAACGCGCGCGTATATGTATTCTCACGCATAACGAGGTCGTTCGGAACGAGGCACGGTATCCTATTAATGCCGTTGTAAAGGGGTACACGAGGCGGTGTCCCGTGCTCCTATAGGAGCCGTGTCGTCGTCGAATCGCGATCTTCGGGGAGCAGGCAACTCGGGGTAAACTTCTTAAGGAGGAGAAATGGGGTTCTTCGAAAGCGGCGGACGGAACCATACTTTCATAAAGAACGACCGCGAATATATCATGAGGGAATTTCTCATGTGATATTGGAAACTTCTATTTAGTAAGGAAGATGGAAACGACGCGGTCTCTCTGCCCGCCGCGCGGTCTGTTCAAGATCACTTTGTTACGTTAGCGTTAATGGATTACGTATAGACATTCCACGCTTCGTGCGCTAATATCTCGCGGACGTAAAAATTCGAGACCGACGGCGTCAGGCATACATCAGCGAGATACGCGTTCCCGCGTTTCGCAAGTAATAGTCGACTATTCGCGCATCGGGGAACGGTAATCGGAATAATAAGCGGCAAATAATATTACCGCGCGCGCGCGGTAATAATCTCGGATGCTACGCGCAAATCGCATTTCGTGCCATGCGATATTCAAGCCGGCGCGGCGCGGTGCCCGACCTAATGCCTCCAGGAATCGAGAATCTCGCGCCGTACGAAAGACAAAAGTGTCGTCAACCCGAGGTAAACTGCATCAGCGACCTTGAGTAGCGTGTTAATTTACACCGTAATTCACCGCCTGCATCACGCTCTCCTTCCGCCTCGTCCACCAAATTGCAAAACTTTCTTATGCCACTGCGAGCGGAGAATTAGTTTCTCGTTAACCAAGTTTACGTTCGCACTTAGGGGGGAGTGGGCCCCCCTCCGATGCTGCCAGCCCGGAGCTTCCACCGCGGATGTATTTATGACGGTACGCACGCAGGACACGCATTATACCGAAGCTCTCTACCGAAATAGGGCCGAAGGGTTCCCTTTGCGCGCGCGCGCGAAGAGCTCTTCTCTCTTTCTCCACCTGCGTCGCTCCCGCGCTCCCTTAACGGGCTTTTTTTATGGACGCAACGGCGACGGGATAAGCGTCGAAAATACGGGCGGGCAGACTAAACACGAGGCGTCGTTAACACCTGCTCCATCCCGCGTCGGAATTATCCGACACCCTTAGGACGGAGAGCGAAGCGGAGAGCGACCGACGACGACGACGATACGACGCGGCGACGGGATAGCAACGACGAGAATAGCCGAAACATCGCGCATTCGCGCCACGACCCTCTGTTGACAATGGAATTTCGAGAAGAGAACGACGACGCTTCCCCCCCTTCCCCCGCTGCCTCTCGTCGTATCGCTGACAATGACGATGAAAAATTCAAGCGTCCGCGCCAACGGAACGCGTTATCACGACCGAAACGTTATTTTTTTCGGGATATGAACAGACGCGTATCTCTCCGGAATATGTGTGCGTAATTCGCTCGATTTTCTTGGAGAGCAACTTACTTAATGCGTCTTGAAGAGCCACGGCTCCATAAGTAAAATCGATTTTACGTCCGCAAGTAAATTAGAAAACCTAATATAATTCTCCGTACTACACTGTGTTAAATTCGTAATCAAATTGTATTCAATTTGAGTCATTTTTAACCATTCTTATAGGTTGCCACTGCCCTCACTGCAAATATAAATGTGTTATTTTTACACGCATAAACGTCTAAAAATGTTACATTCGACTGAAGCTCTTTTTACATGTTTCTCTCGTGTTAAATTACGTCATTTGACACATTTAATTGTATCAAATTAAAAATTAATACATTCAATTATGTTAAATACCTGATTTAGAACACGGCAAGAAGAACTTGAGCTAAAATAACACTCAGTGATACTTTTTATGTCATTAATTTAACTAAAACAATGTTAATTTAACTATAAGCTAATGGAGTTAAAATAATACTATTTTGTGTTACAATAATAAATTTCGAAACAGTTAAAAATAAGAGGTAGTTGAAATAACAAAACGTTATCTAACTCAAAGTATTGATTTAAATTTCATCCTTTAATATTTAACAGTGTAATACTACATATATTCTGTATATGTTATTGAAGAAAACACGGATTTACTTTGCGTGCATTTCCAAAATTCTACGCGTCGTAAAATTCTGTATGTCAAAAAAATTCTTTAAAAAAGGAGCATATAAACACTTACCTTAATACTGTAGGCAATATCGTACAGACAGCAATCCCACATCATGCTTTAATTAGTCCATTCGGACGGTCCCTCGATGCAATCACGATAAGTTGCGTTTCTCGATCGCACTTGCAATTCGTTGCGTTCTTTCGATCACACTCGCGATTCATTACGCTGCTCGATCGCGATAACGAGTATAAACTACTAAACAAATGCGCACATTTTCGCAAAATGACAGAGTGACTACTATATACGGTCGCGCGCGGAGTTTGGCCTGGCGGAACTGTTGCACGTTTGCACTCTATTGATGTGACACAGTATATAGTTATATTCAACGACGTATTAATTTACGGGACGTAATGGACGTAAAAACGCGCGTGTGTTCAGGGCCTTCAACAACCTAGATTTTACAAGTGGACGGACAATTGTGAATAAGCGAGGCATCATTGTGGTACCGAAGATTTCCGTGCACTGATTAAGAGAGAGAATTGGATGAAGATTCAAGTTATATACAATTTGAAACGTGAAAAAATTGACAGAGTGATATAATTAGATTCAAATAGTTTAATAAGAGTTTCTGCGTATAACTCAAAGACAGGATTGAAAGCGTTTTTTCTCTTCCGAATCCAAAAGGAGCAAAATGTTCTACACCAAAAAAGTGCAAGAAATATTACTTACGTCGCTGTTATTAATCGGTACCTATATTTTTTCTTTAAACAGAGACACACGAAGTCGCGATATATCTTATATTTAATGACTCAAATTGAATACAATTTGACGAATTTAACAGTGTAGGCTTTCAAGCTTTTCGACAGTTTACGGACTGTCCGGAGACATTTTCGTTGTTTATTAATATAATTGTTTAATACACTTTGAAATACAATACTCTCGAAGCCTCGTTACGAATACTCCACTTCATAAAGTAGTTCGTACTTAACTTTTAATAGATTTTGTTCTCGTTGTAATCTATTTTATTTGCGTAAATTAAATGTAATGAAAAACGTATTTTGTACACAGCAAATTTGTACGAAATTTGATAGCGTCTCTTTCAGAATCTAGCCGCAGATTTGCTTCGCATCCATGATCATTCATTAGTAATATACCCTGCTGTATTACCATCCTCGTTAAACGAGGTCGTTACTAACTAACTAAAATATTTCTAGTTAGTACACTGAGTGTGAATGATGATGAGATTGTTATCAGTCGCTGTTAATCAATCTCATAATTACCTAATTTGCTGGGATTGACGGTAATGTCAGCGAGTCGCTTGATTAAATGAAAAACAACATGAAGGCAAACGAGCTCGCGACGGTAGATATACGAATTTAAAATTTAAAGTTGAAGTTAACTTTGTGCCGACTTGCCGTCGACAATGCGATACTTTGAGAGAAAGAGATACACATCCGCGTTGAATTCGCTAATTAAATTAGGCTTATTAGAGCTCGTGTCGGCTTAAGAAAGGGGAAACGGCATACCCTTCTACGAAAACGTCCGTTTCAGCAAGAAGCAAGAAATAGAACCCTGATGCTAAATATTAAAAGATGAAATTTAAACTACTACCTAGAGTTAAATAACATTTCGTTATTTTTAACTATCATGTGTGTCGAAATTTATTATTTTAACAAAAAAAACTGTATTATTTTAACTCCATTGATTTAGTTAAGTTTACATTTAACTTTAGTTAAATTAATGACATATTGAGTAGGAGCAGTGGCAATCTATTGGAATGATTAAAAGTGGCTCAAATTGAGTATAATTTGACAGTACTAATTTGACAGTGAAGGGAAGACTGAATAAGTTCTCCGAGTGTTTCGTTGCTTCAACGTCTCTAAATTCTCGTCGCGCTGCTTAAAAATTGTATTATGTTTCACGAAGAATCAATTGTATCCAACAGAGGCATGCCAGGCACCGCGACTTTGTGACTGGTCTTTTTTACGTCGAAAAAAAATACCGATCATTAACAGCGGCGTAATACTTCTGCCATAACTTTGTTCGTCGACTTGTAAAATCTAGGTTATTGAATACGCTCATATCGCTTTCCGATAAATTTCAGAACACCGTCATTCGATAAAACAAGCGATTCAAAGGAATTGCTGAAGCATTCTCCCTCCCATTTAGAGAGCACTTAGCTGTTACAAAGCGTTTCCTGGTCTGTTCTTGCGATTACAGCACGAAATTATGTCTCTCCGCTGAATACGAATAATAAGCGCGACGTCGCTAAAACGTCTGTTTTTCAATCGGGCTTTGTTTTACGTTCCTTCTAACTTCTCCGCGGATCTAATCGGGACTCAACGAGAGTCCACATTCATTCGATCAAAATTATAATCGAGTTGACGAGCAGCGTGAACGTCCCAGCTAGTTTAAATATAGATTTACTCGTACATCTTCTCTCATCGTATTTTAAGGAATAATCTCTCCAATTTGAAATTGATAATTTTCATAAACCGATTTTTGCGCCACTTTTTATTTAGATCGAAATAACTTGTAGCGACAACGTTATACACTTCAATAAGGTAAGTTGAGTTAAATTGAATTGTGAAACTTTTTCTGACATAATTGATATAAAAAAGCGTATAATAATTTTAATTAGAAGTGCTCGAATTAATTGCTTAAACAAAATCTCGACAACTTTTATGAAATTTTTCACTAAAAATTTCAGAGAATTAAAAGAGGCTCTTAATTTAATTTTTACCACTTTTCATCTCACGAATATGGCCGAATGAGCCAAATAACGTGTAACTCGAGAATATTTTAATTAGACAGGATGAATACAATTATCGTATTTTCTAAACGTTTTTGTCTAATTACGTCCCTCTCGTCGTAAACAAAGTACTCGTCGAAAGTCACGCCATTCTCTCATAGCCGTAACTTTCGCCGAGTCTACATAAACTTGAAATAATCCATTTGCCTTTTGTGCGTCGCGACCGTTCAAAGCGACGGCCGTTTTATGGAAGTGATAGGAACGTCCTCGGTCTCCTCAGGCGGGAAAAGACGAAATTTCGCCTCGCTGCATTTCTCCATTTCTGTAAGTCCGGGAAGAAGAAGATCCGCGACTAGCGCGCGGTCGAAGATAGAACGAATCGTGAATCTGCAGTACGACGGAGGCGTACCATGGATGGCCATTGTGAATTGTCTGTCTGCCGACTGCCGGCAGACAGAGTGACAGAAGTAAAAGTGCTCCTCGAGTGGCGTACCTCCGGCTGGGTTCATTAGTAAACTGGAGTACCGTATAGTGCGCGCGCGCGCGCGCGTTAAGGGTCTTTTGTACGAGGGTGCCCCTCGCCCCTTACATCTCCCTTTCCGCCTCTCTGTCTCTTTAGCTCTTTCCGCCGAGTACACGCGCGGTTCCTCCCCTGTGCCAATCACGCACGATTCAAATGACAAAGCGAGTACGTATAAAAATATATATAGCGCGAGATCGAGAGGTGCAGGAATGTGACGTTAAAAAAATCCAGTTAAGTTAGTATCGCTGCAAATTTGTTAAATTTTTATATCACATATCTAAATCTATTTTACTCAAGACGTAAATCATACAACAATCAAGATCAAGATCTTCACGCAAAAATAACAATTAAGATATATATATATTTAATTTTTTTGCCTGTGAAATAGAGATTAAATATCACTAATTATGTCGGAAATTTTAACGTCAAATGCGAAGAGATTTGCGAAAACAATGTTAACATCGAAAAAGCATTTTCCGAAACCGATAATAACTTTACTCATTTAAAAATGATGGTCGGTAGAAATCCAATATTCGTCGAATGGGGAAAACAATTCCGGGAATGTGTTTGAATAGAGAAATAATTACTACGAAATTACGGAGCGATGGCACATTGACGACAATGCCGACGTTGTGACGAAGCTGAACAATTAATATTGCATTGCGCGCCGGCTCGGCGGTTTTGAAAGGGCGAAAAAGGGTAGACAGGCACGATCGCGCTACCACATTTTCGTCTATCTGCATACAAAAACTTGGATACTTTGTGTGTACGCATCGATAGATTTGTATATTCCATAAGAATGCCGTTGTCGTCGATGCTTTGTGAAACAATCATCCCAGCACAAGTTTAGATCCAAACTTTACCAAACTGCACCGAACAGACTGTTTGTTGAAAGTATATATGTTCCCATAAGTATGTAAATTAATTGTTGCCTTTAGCAAATAATTTGCTTCGTCGTCGTTTCCTTTGTAAAACGACCAGAAATTAATCTAGTTCCCGCACAGAATTTAATCTTGTTAACCGAAAGCCTTAGATGTATATATTGATAAGATAATTTTAACAGATAATCTAAATTACCCATGTGTGTGTGTAACAAATTTTATGAGAATATCTTATAATATATTAATTCTTTGATACACGCAAAATGCATCATGCAAATTTTTAGCAATAAATGTGTAATAATACGATTCGGAAGAATTTTTATACAAACCATCTTTTTCTTTTATATGAATGTATACGAGTCTAATGTTTTAATAAGAATTGTGAAGCTTGTTTGAAAACCTTTGCTATTAACAGATTTCGTTCTGCATTATTAAACATCAGATGTATCAATAATTGACATATGGTTATACCAAAACGACGTGGCATATTTAAAGACGAATTATTTTCAAGAATATATACATACATATATGCTGCACATTACTTTTGCAATATATTTCCCAATTTTGCCCGGTGCTCGTTTCTAATTATAGTCTAGCTACTAGACTCTGGATTCATTTCACCTCGGTCCAACGAGCATGATTGTTTCTCTGTGCACGCGGCAACTGTATAATTGCCGGAGAAAATCGGGTTAACGTGGCAACGAGACCGCGACACGAAGTATAGTGTAACGACGCGCTGCGTTCACTGCAATTATTAGTCGAACAGGAGAGATAATCAGCCGCGAACGTAGGACAAGCGTATACTTAACCCGGTTAAACTCTTTCATAATTCGTCGCCGTGCCGCGCCGCGTTCAGCCGAGTTCAGCGAGTTTACGAGAGCGGTTTTTGCAAAACCCTGTTTGCAGGGGACTGCGTTTTATTCGCGCTCCCCGACGCGTTACTGACCTGATGACACCGCAAATCAATTTTAGCGAAAGAAACCCACGGGCCATATTTCCATTTTTGTTCGAGTAAGATACGTTTGTAATTTCAAAGATTTCGATACGTATCAATATTTACAGATAATAGACTTATAAATGTATATAATTAATGTTAACCGAATATATTTATGACGCTCGCTGAAAAATTAAAAGTGATATTTATTGTCTCGTCGCCATTGAGTATAATATATTTAAAGTGCTTTGAGATGAAATATATTTAATGCGCGTTGTCTACTGTGTAAATATTAACGATAAATTTCAAATCAAATTTATTGATTATTTGACGATATAAATTGTTTACTGATATGCTGCATGATTTCTAGCCACAAATATTACTGCTAAATATTGTTTAAATTTTATACAAATAAGTATTTTTATACTTGCAAATATAATTAATTTATCAGTCAAATATTTTATAAATTAACGTCTAAATGATTTGTTGTATCGCTTATTACCGATATACTATGTATGCTAAATTTATTATATAAATTCAAAAATTTTTTTAACATTGTTTTTCACGCTGTATAAATTCGAATACAGAGTGGCTCGTAACGTAATTCGCCGCGTTTCGACCTATTTATCGAGCCTATATGTAGAGAAAATGCACGATCGACTCTGATTGTTCGAAAATCGAGTTAACATATACGGCCGGGTAGGGCGGTCGCGTGTTCCCCCATATATACGTCGAAATAATAAAACGGTCATGAAACAATCAGCTACTGTAACGATCAACGATGCGGCGGTGCGTTGCCGCTGTTTCCAATCATTATCGGCTGTCCGCACCGCGCGGGCGTCCCCGCGATCGGCTAATTTCGGGAGTAAAACGGGGCGGGGTCTCTCGACTCAATTTCGTCGCCCCGGAAATCAGTTCCCTTCGAGTTGTTCCTGGCCAATTCGCCCAGCGCGATCTCATAAAACTTTAAATTACGCATTAGCAAATGTAGCGTGGCGCCGATCCCGAAAGTATACGAATCGCTCGGCTGAATATTTAATTTCGACGAAATAAAACTGTGTTGAAAAGACTCGCAGCGTGCATCAGTAAGCAATTTGTATCCTTCTTTTGCAATGTCATTTGTATAGTATTAATTAATTAGAATATATTGGATAATTTCGAATGCTATGTTTCTATATTTCGCGCATGTAAAACGGATCTCAAAGATGATAGACGGAATATATCACTGAACATACGTTAGAATGTTCCGCACAATATTGTTCGCTTAATGATGATATCTATGGGAATTTTAGACATTTCTGTTTCGTTTTTCTTCTTTTTGAAAAAATAACATTGAATTTTTAATATGTTAAATATTTTTATTACTTATCTTTTAATCACCATTATGTTAAATTAAAGTTTACCCTGCAAATTCAAGTATGTTATTTTAGCTGAAGCTCTTCTTACACATTTCTTATGTTATTTTAAATCTCGTCATTTAACATAATTGAATGTATTAACTTTTAATTTAATTATACGATTAAACGTGTTTTTTAAATAACGTAATTTAACACATGAAGAAACATGTAAGAAGAGCTTCAATTAAATGTGTCATTTTTAGACGTTTATGCGTGTAAAAATAACCACTTAGATTTGCTGTGTACTCTTGAAATAAAGTAAAATAAAACTTAAGCTTAAATAATTCGTTTATTAGATCTCAATTTGAAGTTTTGCGGAATTACGATCTGCACTACATGATAGACCGATGCGTTCTTGAATGAGAGTACCGGGCACTTTCGAGCGCGGTTTGCGCGAACGAAAATCAATGTGGTCGTCAAACGTAACGTCGTGCCACGACGGTGGCTTCGTTGTTACATAAACCAAAATTGACTCAGCCGACCCATCATGAAAACACAAAGCGAGTTGTGCGCTCGCGCGTTTGCGAGCGCCACGCGACTCCTCGTTTCATGAATCTTTCATCGCGATCGGAATTTAAGATTTTTCCTCGCGGCGTGCCTGAGCCTGCAGCTCGGAGTATAGAACGGGAATCGTGCGGGAATCAAAGGTACGAGGAGCTCCGAAGAAGGAGCCTTGACCTGGATCGCGGTGTACAAGAGGCGAGTTTCTCTACCCTGAGTTAGTTATATAGGGGTCGACGGCGCGGCGGGCGGCGCGGCGGTACGGTGGAAAAGACGCGAGAGGTGGAGGCGGTAAAGGCGGAATGAAACGAAGAAAGGGGAGAAAAGGCCGAGGAGATTCTAGGCGTATGAGATTATGTAAATTGACCCGGCTCGCACTCGAACCGCGGTATAAAGACGCATTTTCGAGGCAAGTTGGTAGATGTCGAAAAGTGTCGCGCGATATCTAAGAGGGATAGGTAAGGGTACGTATGTAGAGAAACTGAATGCTTTGGAAAATATTCTCTTCGCCGTTATCCGGGTCCTCACAGCCACGTTGGTGAAACGTCTTTGCGCTGCCCTTTGTCATCACGAGATTGTATTCCCGGTGCCCGGACTTTAATTTGCTCATTTTTTATTTTTAAAACTCATCAATTATTCCACAAGATTTTAGAGTTGAATTAAGGAATGCGTCGTAATATTCTTTCAGAGATACACGGACAAATGTAAATTGCAATATAATTTATCGGTATTATTAATTTATTTTTCAACGAAGCGCAAAATAACTTCACTATAATACGTACATTTTAAAAATAATTACCGAGTCGTTTACGCAGACAGCTGTGGATCTGTTCAACTCTGGTAGTTTCTGACAAAACATCGAGATAGCACAAAGGCACTGAGATCTTTTTAAAAATAAAGATCCTCCCGCGCTTCGTGTTCCGCAAAATTATACGGGAATATTCACAAGGCAAGTTTCGCGGGAAACCGAACTCACGTGACACACTTGCGAGATTTTTGGAATAATTCTCGTAGGATCTTCCAACAAGCGCATCGCGGAAAACACCATTTAAGCTCTCCTATAGTGATCTCCGGTGTGACCACGGCTGCAGCTAAAGTGGAAAAAGGATTGGACCAGCAGTCCGAGAGTGTAAAGAACGATTTTCGTCGTCTTGCATTCGCGTTTGACCACAGCAATATTGCGTCTTTCTCCTCGTAATTTACGACGTACGCATCTAAATATAAATACACCCGTGACGTGTATCCTGGTTCTCACGCAATTATCCTACTTTCCCAGAGAATTATTCTCAATAACACCACCCGACCATGCTAGTTGAATTATTGCTCTTTTACATCGATATAAAAGTCCGAAAACAAAGTTTCGCACAAGTACTTAATTCAAACTAATTGTAAGTTAAATATACTGTTCGGTTAGGAAAATAAAATAACCGAGGATTTCTTTGAAACATATATATCATGCATAGTTATTTAATCTTTCAGAAATTTATTTTAGGATTCATTCTATAATTGCAAGTCAATTCTCACTATAAAGATATTTTTATATACATGCAAGATTTTAATTATTTTAATCACTAGACATTTAATTGATTTAGAGACCTTCAAATTCTCTAATTCTTTAGATTGTAGTTTTATCAAATTTCTACAATATTGATGTCTATATAAACAAATAATTATATCCCAAAACAATAAGTAAAATATTTTGTATAAAGTGCAGGCAAATATTTTGCGTAATTATTCTTCCATTTTGCTTTAATACTAAATTGGCCAGAAAAATGTTTCCCTTTCCTTTCCAGCAAAGAATCGTAAAAAGGCACGCTTATACATTGTTTCTAAAGGATTATGGGAAATTTAATCTGCTCTATTGTTTTATCTTCCGACTTCCTTTTATTATTCCTTCTACTCTAACTTCGCTATCTTTTGTTCTAGCCGGAACATTTTAATCCCATTCTCGTGAAATTTATTGTTGATTTTTACATTATTATCCGCGAGAGTATATACACACCCTGCGTTACGTGATGACAAGAGCGAATTTAAAAATCAAGTCAATATTTTTTAGATATTTGTATATTAACTCACAATTTATCTGTTATTCTATAGTCAACAGTAATAAAAAATTTCCGTCTATTTCGACTTAAAATCATACTTTTAAGCCAATTGCATGCATTTGCGCTCAAAATAAAAATGAGAATTTGACCGAAAAACGTCAGCGCATTCTCCGCACACGAATTCGTCACGCATTAGGTTAAATAATTCAACGAATTCCGACCAAACATTAAGCTATCCACGACACATCCTCTCGATCTCCCATGCAGTCGCATCGAGCGCGGCCGGGCGACGAGAGCGGCGCCGACGATGCGAGGCATTTATTAGTTAGAGGAAGCGAGACGCGAGATCATCGCGTCGAAATTGCTTCTGAATTATGCGTCGCGGCTAATGCAGCGCGCTACCGCATTTAAAACATAATCGCAAACGAGGAGAATATCGCCCGGCCTTTTACATTTAACCGTCCGCGGAAACTTCCGTGCTATCCCGGCGCACGTTTGTTGTATTCAAGTTTAGCGAGGAAAAAGACGAGTAGAAGGCGCGAGAAAAGGGAGAGAAGACGGAAACGGATTGAAAACGTCGACTTATCAATAAATCCACCGCGAACCGCGAGAACTTCGTCGCCGAAAGAAAATATCTTTCCTCGGGACAGACGAATAACTGGGAATACCTAATTTTGCTAGATAAAGAGACAGAAACGAACGGATAATCCGAGAAAAGAGGGATCGGGAGGGATGCGCAAATCAAGATAGGGCAAAAGTCATGAAATTAATTTCTGATTGGAGAGGATTACATATAGGACAGGTGCCTTTCTGCTGTACGAGCAGACGTCGCAAATACTGTAGAACGAAAATTATTGTGTGTATCTCTGCCTTTGTACATGAGGCGTTTGAAGCAGAAGGAAAATCGGGAGATATTGTTATATGTCATAATATTGTTACATCGTCGCTCCGAACATTTAAAGCGCTTGAAGCAAGAAATCTTAGACGCTAGGAACTTTGGACTCCCGATCTGCTCCGGCTCCCTGGAACGCTTCAATTATGAAACACAAGCGCTTCGGCGCGGCGCGGCGGACGGCTCGCTTCAGCGGCGTTGAATTGTCGGCTGAAACGAGTCGCGAGAACGATAAGAATCGAGAGTGGCAGTTCTCCGGTAACGTGCCCGTAAGTCGAAGAGTATTGTTCCTTATCGCGCCGCGGATCGCACGAAGCGTATAGTTCCCCGAGCGCAAAAGATATGACGTATGCACGATTGGCATGTTTGATTTGCCGGTCTATGCCGCTACGAAATACGGCACGTTAAAAAAGAAACGGCAAAACAGCCACCGTATCCGCCGCAGTCCGAGGACGCCGCGCCGCCACCGGAAAGCGCGCACACGAACGGAGTATAATCCAATCTCACGCGGAAATTTAATAATCCGAGAGCAGGAACGGGTTGCACTCGCGTTAATAGAATTATAATCGAACGAAAAGAACGAGACGCACGCGCGCGCATCGCGATGTCACATATCTGTAAATAAAAAAAAAAAATTGGAAAAACGCACATAAAGAGAGTTATATGTATACATGCGAAAAATCAGACGCGTCCTGAAACGCGCACCGACAACGCGGCTCGCTGCCGGCGGTGGGTCGTATCAATAATTTTAAACGTGCCGCTTTTTTCGGTAGAATATTTATCCGCGGTCGTGCTATCGATCGTGAGGAAACGGAAGCGTATGCAATTTAAATGATACCGTTTCTCGGATCATAAATACACCTTGATTGACGGGTTGATATTTGTGACGAGAGGAAAAATTCAAAATACGAAATATACTGGCGTTCTCACTGGCGTTTGCTGGTAAGGAAAATACATCGCGGCCCATTTTTTCATATATACTCTTTAAACAAAACTTGTGCGTCTCGCGTGGAGTACACTAAGTAATTATAAAGTACAAATATAATTATACATAATTTTGTTACTACTGAACAATTAAAACAATTTCATCAAGTAGGAAATACAACGGTGTCCTCATTTGCTAATGAAAATTTTTTACTTTTACTGTTAAGCTTATTTTGTCTTTTAGTTTCTGCGAAATTCTTCAAAAGAATTATTTAATACCAAGAAATGTTACAAAAAATTATTTAACACATTATTACATTTTTACACGCACAAAAGGTTTAAAAAACAGTTAATTACTCTTGAAAATTTTGCAAACGTATATACATTATTTAGAAACATTTTACTGTAAATGATCGTTCTAATTAGCTCTTTATCAAGAAGTCGCGAGAAATAAAGGTGTTATAATAAAGTTTGAAAGATCTAATATCGTCGTGTTTCAACGAAGTTCTTAATCGAGCAAAATTAATCGCTAACGATAAAAGCTAACGATAAAAGGAAGCTTAAAATATGCGATAATAGCCTTTCCGAAATTAATCCAAAATGTAACAGACAAAATATTTAATGTATATATATTTTATGCTACCTTGAAAAAATAATTCGTGGAAGCACATGAAGAGCTCGACGTTCATTGTTTATCGTTGACGCGGAGCGTCTCGCGTTCGCGTCATTGCTTCTCGGAGCGCGATCGCGGCAGGTAGTAACAATTAATAAGAGACACCAAGCATTCTCGTTCCTTACCATTGTAACAATTAATGGTTATTGACCAGTGCGATTGGTTTGCTTTCTCAACTATCGGCTCGCAAACGTAACGAGATGGTGATAGTTTATCTCAAAATGTAAGTACTTATAACTCGGCATAACGAATATCTACAACGCGTCTATTTGCGGCGCACTTAAAACTTGGTGCACTTACGTACGTCGTTAAAAAAATGCATAGCTCGTACGACTGCAAATTAAAAAGACACGAAACTCTCTGCCGTGCTCGTACGTTTGCCGCGACTCTTGAGTGTATGCAGTACCTACTTCTTTAAAACAGTTTCTCGTGCGCTCTCATGCAAAACGATCCGCCTGAATATGTGCCGAGCGCATTGATATCGCGACGCACGCTTAAAGTTTCGCCTTTCGCTTGCTAGCAAAATTCATGGAATTTCATTGTTGCCGATGGCCGCTACGGTAAAGAATCTTCGTTATCGCTGCGCGATCTGGATCTCTCTCGTCCGTACCGTGCTTGAGAGTTTTACATATGTGTGCTGCTCGTCGGCCTGTGTCGGAGAGCGAGAGAGACATCGGGAAGCCATCTACGCGAAATTAAACGATAAATCAGTAAATCGTTTCGCAGTGAAGTGATTAGTGCCGGCAGTAAAGTCACTCGAGAGTTCGAGAGGGTGACCGAGAGAGTGGGAGGTGGAGTGGAGAGCCAACTCGAATTCCGTTCATAGGGTCGTAATGGGACTACAGCTCGCTCGCTTCCTCGTTCCCGCTCCTGGTCCGCTTTTCCGCACGCACGCTCTCGTCGACGGGGTGCCGACCAGGGAAGAAAAGAGAGAAAAAGAGAGAGGGGGGGAACCGAGGCTAAATCCGCACTTTTAAGGGGCGATACGTGGCATTTCCAGCGATCCTCCTTGCCCTGACATGTATCGATTTTCGACTTCGCCCGTACAATCGGCAACATATTGTGAGGTAATTTGCACCCCGCGGGGTTACCCATGGAGGGTCACTCAGCCGCAAAAACTCACCGACACGTGAAATGAAAATTTATTCTCGTTATCCGCGCCGGGGTGGTCCTCCGGGTGGTCTTGATTACAAATAAATCCGCCAGCTGCCACTTTGACAGCTCCTTCTTTGAGTTTGTTGCGAGGTTTTTCCGGTGAACGACACGTAACGGGGTGCACGCGGATCACCCCTCGATACCGTTCCCGGATCGGGAGAGAAAGTCTCACTGTCCGTAGGTTTAGTATTCATTCGATCCGCTCGATTAATTGGAAATCCATTTATTACCCGCGCCCCATTTATTATTGGTTTCGCTTCACCTTTTGCTCTTTAGTTGAAATTAGTCCTTCTCTCGTAGGATTAGCATAATTGATTTAATGACTGGTTCAATCAACGGAATGTAAAAGCTTAGTTCATCCGAGGCATTACGTATTACGCTGCGATAATAAAGAAACATATGCGCATGCATGTATCGAGCAAATTGATATGCAAACGAAATTCAATCAAAAATCTCAATTCAAACTCTACCCACGCTTAAAATAAACTTTCGTTGCGAGCTGTTCGTTTTTTTACAAGGAACGTAATAAAAACGAATCCCCCGGTCATAATAAAGAACACGCGGGTATATTTTATTAACAATTTTAAAAAATAATTAATCTTAAATAAATTAAAATGCATTAAAGATACCTGCCCATTTTTTGTACATTTTCTCTCCCTTTTTATTTTTTAAATAATATTTTTGCGATTTTTGCGATTCAACGTGAAACAGCAAACAATAAAAATAATCTTGATTACAGTATATATACAGAAGCAAAAATTAAATTATTCAGGTTGAATTTACGATAAAACTAATTAATCATGTGACTTACAAAAACACACCGGTAAAATTAAAACGCTTGATAAAATAGAGAAAGCTTAAATGTTATATAAAACAATATCCTATCAAGTCCTATCCTCTTACCGACTTTCAATTTTTTGTTCCTATTTTTTTTATCTTATTATTCATATCAGATAGCATATCATAGTATAAACGAATTAAAAAAAATTTGAGTGCAAACTCTGACGGTCAGAATATGTTATATAATAAATAATAATTATTTTTGTATATTGTTCTTTTTTAATTAATCTGTTGGGAAAGTTAATTATCGGATTAGTTTGATATATAAAATTTAACACGCAATGTGATCCAAGTTATTAATTAATTAAAAGAGTTCATAAATTCAAAGGAACAAAAATTATGATCGCTGTCAGAGTAAATTCGTTGTTCGAAATTGCCGATAATATTAACAGCCGTTCTCCCTCTTTTGTAACAATTTCATCTGCTTTAACTTGATTTCGATAGCATGTTTCTCGACTAAAAAATAGCGTTTAAATTCCTACGATCGGATACCGCCTAAGGATAACATTTGACGTATCCATAAACTTTTTACGACACCTTTTCCGACACAAAATGGCTCGGAAATCACGTATCATATTTTGTGCGCGATGCCCCGTGAGATGACAGATAAAATCTTCGTATTTTTATTTCCGTATATATGTAACATATAAACGCTTTATACAAAAGTAACTCAAATATACATTAACAGAAGTTAAGATTTCAGTTCTGCAAAAAGAAAAAGATTTCTTATATACATATTTAAATTTCATCAAGCTTAATAATTTTAGCGAAGCCCGTTTAACCAGCTAGTATCATATAGAACGAGAGTGAAAATAAAACTCTTCTCTCTGTATTGTACCTAAAATATATTTTTCTAAAGTAAAATACGCAGTTCTCTCTTGTACATTGAAAAATACTATATTTACACGTAACCTACATATAGGTATATATGTATAGAAGTATTGCACTTCTATGCAGTTTCCGATTACTTCATAATGTATATATGTCGATATATCATGATGGAGTTGAAATCTTTTCTTCCTTTCTCTTCTTTTAACACGAATTTTGTTTTACATCACGATAAAAGTTGACATTTTGTTATCATTTTTCAACAGAAATTAAAATTTATTTGTACATAAGTATTATATATAACATAATATAAGTTTTGAAATAACAATGATGCATGCAGCAACATATTCTTTCATTTTCTCTTTTTCGATAATCTATGCTTGAAACACATCAAAATATTTTTAACATTTAACATGTCTATTTTGAAGCTACATAGATCTCTGATGGCAGGGAATAAGACATGGCAGGAAATCGATATTTAATCGCTATTTCAAGAGTGCTGCTCTTGAATTAATGCCAGATAAACTTTGAATATCTTTGCTAAACATTAATTAACATTTAACATATATGCCACTTTACAACGTTTTTAACTTTTTAACAGTTCATTATTAAAACAAAACCATTATATCAGTTATATCAATTATTGTATGTAGATATACGAAAATTTCAAAAAAACAAATTGATTTTCATGAAATATTTCTGTTTTAAAAAGAAAAAGAGAAATTTAAATTGAGAAAATGATAAATTATAAAGTCTTTTTTAAAGAAAATATAATTATTGGCAAACTTTTAATAATATCAATTTTTTCCTCTCATCAATATATACATTATGTAACGAACGAAACTTTGAACTGCATTGACCCAGTTGATTAAAGATTTATCTAAAACAATTAGGTCACTCAAATTGCCTACGAATTCTTTACACAATAAAAGCGATGAAAAATATAGAGAAAAAATACCAAATATGGAGCAGTCACATCATTCACATTTTATTTTATAAAACATTTGTTTTTTAATTTACTCGTTGAATATTTATTTATTTGAAATCGTTGTATTATTCATATATGTGGGGACAATATTTATTAAAAATTTAAAAGATATATATTAATAAAATATCAAATTCTATATAAATATCAAATATCAAAAAATATTTAAAAAATGACAAATTTGCATTTGAAAAAAGAATTCATATTATTGATCTTTCTTTGTAAAATATTATAGTGTTTTATGTTAAGAATGTTTTCCACATTTGGTATTTTTATTCTACGTTGCTACGGTATAACTTGTAAAAATCGATTTTTTTAAACTAAAATATCATTATACGAAGCAATTTAGTCAGTAATCAGAAATTTAGACCGATACGTTCCATCGTTACCGTAATTAATAATAACATGAAATTAACGAATATAACTGTATAATAAACGTTCAGATATATTCTGACACAGTTTACCATCGACACATCACTAATTAACAATTTAATTAACAATGAGGTAAAATTAGTAAATATAGTTACACAATTAATTACGTTGCGACGATCATATAAGCTCCTATAGCTTTAGACAAAAACTGTAGATAATCGATCGTCAGTATGTATGTAATAAATCAGTCAAAATATGTTTATGCAGAATAAAGCGCTTAAACGAATAAT
Source organism: Temnothorax americanus (assembly GCF_048541705.1). Taxonomy (NCBI): domain Eukaryota; kingdom Metazoa; phylum Arthropoda; class Insecta; order Hymenoptera; family Formicidae; genus Temnothorax; species Temnothorax americanus. The sequence goes on along the minus strand of NW_027509421.1, from coordinate 2,048,573 downwards.
CGAAAAATTTGCGTTGTTATCGAAAATATGGAATATACTTTAGTTGTTCAAAGAATAACTGAAAAAGAAATATAAAATGCAAGATTATTATTTAAGCATCCAATCAACTTAGCCAGAAAAAAAATTTACTTCATATTTTCGATAGCAACGAGATTAATTCTACTTCGTTTTAAGTTTAGTTCTGCATATTATCGCAACTTTATATAGAATAGGCGCATCAGTGAGTTTATTAAATATTTGTATAACATACCTATATAAAACAATAATTAAGAACTTATATCTTCAAAATCCATATAAAATAATAAAGTTATGTATATTTCTTATTTAATTTCATTTTTGTGTGTAAGATGTAAGATGTAATACACGACTAATTTTTTTAGTTACTTTATAACTTATGTCAATTATATTTATCGGAACTATTATTTGTGTTTTATTAACTTTAAAATTTCACTCGTATTACTTTTGTTATTTTTTTTTACGATATATAAATGTTCACTTTAATTTAATTTATTTCTTCTGATGCGTCCATCATAATATATAATACTTTTTAAACATCAGAAGCGATATGAGTGGCAGCAGTCTACTCAGAAGAGTAAAGACGTTATTGGTCAAAGCCATAACAATTGCTTCTGCACCCTGTAGACAATAATATACAGTGTACAACATACAAACATGTATGCGAAGCAGTCAAATTCTTCGATTAAATTAAGAACAATATCTTTTGACGTGATAAAATATACACATATGTCGGGATTTGATACAGCTCAGCGATGTGCAATGTAAATAAATGTAATCAAATACAAATGCTTTAGAATATTAATAAATCGGAGAATGACATATAAATATTATATAAAATATAAAATTACATTTTTGCATTACATTTAATATTTTTAGAACATCAGTCTATCACTCACATTGATGATAGGCGTTTTTAATTTCTGAGATTTGTAGTTATCTACTTATAATTACAAAATAAAATCCATATTTACAATATAAAAAACAAATAAAAGTAATAATTGAAAGAAAGACAAATTAGTAACATTGAGTACTTTTGTGCAATTTCTTCTGTTAACTAATACCATTTATAGCAATACTTGTTGGAAATATTACCATTTCGTGTATGGTGAAAGTTTCTAAAACATCATTCAGTATAATACATATAAAAGGAGATATATATATCTCTCTCAGAATTTCCGCAATTCCTTTTATTTATCGGTTTTTCTTTTATTTTATTATTAATTTTAATTATTTTAACGAAGATATCATAACATTGACAATTTTTTAGTTATAAGCAATCGAAAATGTAGATATTTTCACGAGTTTCAAAGAGGCGCGAATGGATAACAAGATTTTATCTTTTGTTTAATTTTATATCGAACTTTACTCTCTCTCTCTCTCTCTCTCTCTCTCTCTCTCTCTTTCTCTCTTCTTATTTAATAAAATTTTTATTTAAATTATAAAAATATTTATAGAAAAACATTAAGAAACAATTTTCCAATTTTCGTGAAGAAATAATTTACTTTAAATCAACGAAAAATTGATATAAATACGAATGCGGAATCACGGAAATTATGGGAAGCCTTATATCTATATAGGTATATATCATATATATATGTATCTTTCTCTAAATATAATATATATATATGTATATATGTATATATGTATATATCAGAACTTTGTTTTGTCTTTTATCGAACAGTCAGAATAAAAATATGTCTATAAAAGATAATCTACTTCACAGTTCACGGAGCTCAAGACGAGCATCGGTTCTTCGTTGAAGTCGAATCAGATCAGAAATTAAGCTGATCTGGCCCGATTCTAACGGAGATCTGTCGCTCAGACTCGTTTCTGATTTGACATGATGCTAACAAACAGCTGTCACTCGTTATATTAGATTTTACCTACACAAGCACTGAACATACTCAATGCTTAACGACATATCTGAAACAACAGCTTTTCTCTTTATAGTCGCTGAAGTAAATTAACGGTTCCTCCATTGCGTGCGACTTATGCAACCCTGTATTCGTATAATTGATTTATACAAATAGTTCTTTAAACTATTTGCGTAGAAAAATCGTTACGTAACTATATCGATAGAAACAGAATGATAAAGACAATCATCTTAGGAAATACGCATGGAATTTTTTTTTTAGCTACATATTTGCAGATCTTTTATCGAAACATTGGCGTTCGTCAAGTAATACTTAAAAGTGAGCACAGTTCCAACACCGTTTCCAATTTCGTTTTTGTATTATTCAACCCTATTCTACTTAAGTTTTGTATAATAAAATAATTATCGGAGTCACAAACTTGTGCCTTTTATTAACATATCAATATTATTTGAAACTGAATTTTCTATCCTCCACAAACAGAACCGATCTAAGTCAAATGTTGCAAACTTTGGAATGGACGCTTCATTATTAATGTTATTGCTTATTACTTCGTGCCGCAATGGAAGTACACCCGATAATATAACATTAATAATCACTAAATCTATATTCTATCAACACACACACACAGCGCTTAAACATATTAAATATACTTATTTGTAGAGATCTGTATCTGAAGAGATCGCAGGCGTTCTACGTGTATTACGTATCTGGATGTAACATCTCTTTCACGTGTACAATTACTCTTTGGTATTCACGTACGCGATCAGCACTTTTAGAAGCGTAATATATGTGTCAGAACTTTTATCTCTCGGAATTAGCGCTTTATTTGTGCGATCCTTTATCGTGGCATATGATATGGACTAGCCTTAAATTCTTCACCGTAAACAGATTGTCGTAACAATCGTAGATGTCCTGTTCATTGATCGTATCTTGTCGCGAGATCTGCAGCAGCTGCGGAATAAGCGTCCTTGACCTTTCAATTCTGCAAACAACAAATAACCGAATTGTTTCAAATCTACGAGTCTATTAACTCCTCTCCTGGCATAAATAAACTCTCTTAAACGGAGTTTATCGAATTTATATTTATTACAAAATAAATAAATCGTTTGCCATGTGTATAATATTGGGACGAACTCAACAGATAAAAAGTAATCAAGTTTCGTCGATTATTACGCGCCAGATATTGGTATTGCGTATATCAAATAAATGAAATTGTTCCAGATTTAAATTATCGCGGAAATTTTCACGCATGCAAGGTTGTTAATAATTTTCCGAAATCATCCGGCGCGTTAGAATGATTTACGTTAATTAACGACAAATACCATAACAAATTATCTTACTTGTGATCCAAATTCCATGTAGAGAATAAAGCGAGCTCCTCCTTGGATCTGTACGGATTAATCTTGTGTCTGTCGCCGTAGGGACAGCCGTCGGCGTTCCATCGACCCTCGCATTTAAACTCGCCCTTCCTGTCGCAAATAGCGATTTGCGTATTTCGCGGTTTTACGCGATAAGGACAACTGTCCTCCCATTTTTCGTCGCTCGCCGCTTTCGCGTTCTTCTTTTCGGAATCGAGGAATTTTCTCGCGTCCGTCTCGTCGATCGTATCCGAATCGGCGGTCACATTTGTGTCCAACGATTGAGGCAAACGGAGATACCGTTGACGGAGATATGTTTCGTAGCTAATACGACCGAAATTGCAGGGACAATGGTCGTAACATCGGCCGTAATCGGTCTCGTCAGTGTCGCTTTTAGTCTCCGCTCTACTCCTGTCAAAGTAATACCCGAAATAATGATCCTCCTTGAGCTGAAGCTTGAAGAACGCTATCGTACGCAACAGCTGCTGCCTCGCCTTGTAATCGTTCATGAACACGTCCGAGCACTTGATCTGCTCGATTGTCTTGTAAAGATAAGTGCGTATTCTATCCTGACATCTGCGATGCATGTACGCTTCCTGTGAATGAAGACAAAGATTGGTTTACGTTTTTTAATTCCAGAGTTCTAAATACCAAAAAAAAATATATTGCTTTCAAATGTAAAGAAATATTTTAATTATATCAGATAATATACGTATGCATATATATTAAAGACATTATTTAACAGATGACGTTCGTGGAATACATAAATTGGTAAACATTTGAGAGTTTGAGGGTATCTTACTTTATTAAACTCACCTTTGACATATAATTGGTTTCCAAATTTTCAAACCATTCAGGATGCTCCTGCCTTGTGCTAAGCGCCGTCTTAGAGTCATTCTTGTTCAATACTCTGTTCAACAAGGCGACTTTTGCTTTAAGATTATCCGTCAGGAATTGCGTCACCCTGTCGCCGGCGGTGAGGAAATCAATGTTCACGCGTCTCAGTGCATCGTAGAGAATGTCCGCGTCTGCGGGAAATCGTATGTCCTTGAAAAACATCGCGCGCCGTATCCTCGCTCATGTCGGAAAGATCGCGATTTCTTTTTTTCCCGTTCCGCGAGTTGCATTCGGCCTTGCCAAGAAGTTCGCAAACTTCGAAAGGCTGACACTGGACCCGGAATATTTAACTTTGGCGCTCGGCCAAACGCAGTGCATTCGTTATTGTACCGCGATAAACTTACGTTGAATTTTTAGACCATTGAATTTGTGACTCGGAAGTGCATTTAAATTATGGAGTATCAAGTGGTAAATGTACAATGTTATAGAATATATCAAGTGGATGTAGTGGAACGAAAACACAGTATCAGCTTTGGACAGTGGCGAGTTGCGAATCTATTGATGATAAAAAACGTTGAGAAATCGATTGTGATAAAAGCATCAATTGCAAGAATCGGCATGCATGTATATACAAGATTTACACGTATGTACATACATACATGTATTTAAAAAAGCGATACAGTTCTCTTTTTTAGAAAAACGGTAGTGAAATTTTTTATCGTTTGAAAAAGAAATAGTAAACTGTAATTTACTGAGTAAAGTTAAGGTTTAAAAATTCTATTGGCTATTCTATGATAACTTGGTAACTATTCATCGCCCTTTGACACTATATTATATTAATCCGCTTCTCTATAAATTTAATTTCTTTAGCACACGATAATTATTTATGTTATTGGTTGAAACTGGAACGATTATTAAAATCATCTCAAAGATCAGAAACAGAATATTCAAATTCTGAACACGTGATATCTTTTTCTATCGTTGCTAATATAACCACATTAAAAACTGCTCCAGTTTCAAAGAATATTGATATGTTTAATATTGTATTATGTATTGTTTGTACTAACCAGATAACACTTGTTCCCCTGGCTTCTGCAAAATCAAAGTAGTCTGTGGTGCCAATGTACAAAAATACTCTTCATCGATCAGTGATCCGTCTAGAAGAAAGACATTCACTTCCTCTGGATTGTTAGTTACCTACAAGAATGCATAATCGATCAGTTTACCATTCTATCTAATTAATATTCTGATTAATTTTCTTTGGGGAAGGATACCTGTTACGTTCGATATGTTTACATTGAAAAAACTCTTTTTCTGCTCGTTAATTAATTAACGTTCGTGAACTAACTATTTTGAATAAATGATGAAGTAATACGAGAGAATATTCGATATCTCAAACAAACGTCAAGGCTATAATACATTTCCGTTAGTTTCCCGAAGGGAATATTAATAATTTTTCCGAAGGCCGAATACAAGGTTTTTATCAACTTTTACATCATTTCTCTTGGCGTGACGGTATTATTTTCACATTTCTCTCGCGACTCTGAACAATGGAGATATTGGAGATTGATGCTGCAAATTACCGAGTATTCATGAGCCTTCAATTTTTCTCGAACGACGAGGTTGTTATAAAAGTTTGAACTCTGATAAATAACAAAAAAGAAAATTGATCGTATTACGTTAAGATTATTATTATAATTAAATGATACTATACTTACAGGAACAAATCATTTGTTATGGGCGCGATATGGCTGGCATCAATGTTATCAATATACATTTTAACCTTTCGACTCCCAAGAGGGGCAAGTCGTCCGCTCTATAAATGATTTTTTTAAATAATTCTGCTAGAAAACTTTGATAATTTTTGTGGATTTTCGATTTTGTAATTCATTTTTAAGCTATAAGCTTTTATTTGAGACAAATAAATGCATAATATATACAATTTTCAAGAAGATATACCTTATATACTCGAGCCATACGATCACTTGGGAACTTATGTCTAGGAAATCAGTATGAGAGTCGAAAGGTAAACGCAATCAAAGCGTTGTTTCGAAATTTAAAACTGCTGTTCTATCACATGTATACAATATGGTAGCTTTCTAATAATAATTTTTAATTGTATTGAATATATTGCGCAAAACTCTGACTTAAAGTTTACTTACATTCTAATTTATTTTAATAATAATTTATTCAAGAATGTTAATTTTAAAAGGCGAGTATTCGCGATTTTGCGTTGGCTCGGGTTGACATTTGCCTAGCGAACTATTTGGGTCGACCTTTAAGCCAGCGCGAAAAGCGGATTCACGACCTTAACATTGAGATTACTTCTTGTCCCTGGCCCGGCTGGTTCGATAGAGCCAGCGGTTGCGGGCGAGCGGATGCGGATCCTTTTCAAGGACGCACTGCAACCGGATCGACCTATCTATCCGTGAAATGCGACTATCATCGGCTACGCCGTACGTTTCCGGTCTCTCTCACTTCAAAGTATCTAGCTAAATTTTTAGATACTTCAACAAAATCGTTCTTTCTGTGAGGTAATTGTTGAAAAATGTTTTCAATACAATTGATATAATCCAGAATACATTTAGGGGAACGTGGAACAAGACGGAGTATCGGATTTTTTTTTCCATCACGTATAACACTATCCATGGGACTTTTTTGGAACTTGATCATGCGAAAATCAGCCTATGGTTTGACAGTCGCTGACTTCATTCCGATGCGTTTCGTCATTTCCATAAGTCGCGTTCAGTTTGTGCATTGTGTTACAATATTGCGACTTCATATTTGCTGTTTAAACTGAGACGGAAGAGACGTGAGTATTATTTTGAATTCTTTATTACACTATCTCGGCACTGTTTTTATGAGTTCCCAAAACAGTCGATGCTTTATTTTCAATGCACAAATTTTGCGTTATTATGAAATAACTTAAAAATGTTGCTTCGGAACAAGACGGGGTGGGGCATGACGGGGTACTATCCCGACAAAATTTTGTTATCGAAGTTATTGAAGATAATCAGTGCCTCTCTACTGTCAACTGTCATAATTGTTCCGACGAAGGGTGGATTCGTTATACCGCGCTTGTGCACGATGGGCCACGTAACTTTTGCGCAACTCTTGACAATGAGGATGAAAACGCTGTTTATGTCTGCGTTTTATGTGAGAAATAAATAAATATAGAATATTTACGATTGTCTTAACTAGCAATTAATATTTTATTTCTTTATTTTGACTTTTTAATGTTAAAATTAAATGTTTAAGGCGGGTAAATGGAGCTACTCCGTCTTGCCCTGCCTATGGGGCAAGACGCTGCAGAAGACATTTTTTTCAAATATTGCTTTCTAGACCAATTATTCAAAAAGGATTCAATAAAAGGATTTGTGTTGAAAAAATAAATGTTTTCTTTAGTAGTCATTTCATGTAATTAAACATTAAGTACCCCATCTTGCCTTATTTCTTTTGATCGATATTTACGTCACGTCATCGCAATTGTATTGAGTATTCATATACGCATATCAAAGAAAATAAATGTGACGTAACAGTGACCGAATATCGCAAGCGACATTTTACTTTTCTAATAATTAATATTTCTTCTTATAATATTGCAAAGAATAAAAGGAATTGAATCGCTCACTAATATAAAGATTACAGAAAAAAAATTATTTATTAAAGGATGTCAATATGCATAAAAATCATAATTACACAAATAAAACAGTGTAGTTGATGTTAACATGTAAAATTTTATTTTCTTGAGTATCTCTGGACTGCGCTATCGTATCCGTGCTTAATGAGAAGATATCTCAAGAGTGCCATCTGTCAAATTGCATAACTTCTAAGATATTCTTGTTACTCGATGCAAATCACTGTACACTTTTGATGAATGGCTTTTGTATTTTCGCAACGCTACATTAAGCAAACACTATGACCTATACCACATGTGTGTTCCAATTCTCTATGCCTGTTATCCTGAAGATCATCGCGTATACACTGCAAGTCCAAAAGTGTGTTATTTTAGCTGAAGCTCTTCTTACACATATTGTTTTCCGTTTTAAATCACATTATTTAACATTATCGAATGTATTAATTTTTAATTTAATACGATAAACGGGTAAAAACGTGTTAAATGATCAAACGTATATAATTAAACACATGAAGAAACATGTAAAAAGAGCTTTAGTCAAATGTGTTATTTTTAAACATTTATGCTTATAAAAATAACACACTTGAATTTGCGACCGATTAAAAATTATCATGGACAATAATAATGATCGCAAAGCAACTTGGAAGAACATCGGAACGAAAGCAGGATTCATTCGGAACGATTTAAGTGACTAAATGCGCGCTATAATGGAGAGAAAGAAATGCATTGAACGAGTGTCGAGAGTCGAGTAAATCTACACAACAATGAATCGTTTAAGTGCACATGCACTGGGCGCTATTCTTGCTTTCGACTGCAAGGACAAATTCCACATTCCATGAAGCATTTAATGGCCGTAAATCGAGCAGCAATGAGTCGACTTACGCTCATTCAACGCGCCTGAAACGGGCGTTGTTTTTGCTCTCCATTGTGTCATGGACACTTTGTTACCGTAAACAATGCCGGTGTTTTAAATTAAAAAAAAAGCAAGAGGTATTTAAACTACGATTGACAAGATATTTTCTAAATATTTTTCTCTATCGAGGATACGTCAGTAGTTGCATCAACGTTTATCTCGAACGTACTTACATCTGACGCTTAAAGCAACGCAAATTACTTTGTTACTTTAAATAAAAACTTGCGTTATTTACGTAACGATCGTATGATTTGTATGTCCGTATTACGTAAACCAGCACGGTTTGTCCAAAGTACATAAATCTAGCTCAAATCTATGCCAGTCATCGGCATCTAAATACTCGATAAATGTAAATGCGCGCGCGGCATTTACATGATAAACATAGTTACATTTTCGCGTGCGCGCAGTTTACATTGCGTGAAAATGCGTTGAATTATTCATACGATGTACGGTTTTTGTTTCGGCGCGCACATAGCGAATGAACGCATCGTCCGAAATACCGAAATTAACTTAATATAAAACAACGTAAAGTTCATGTTTGCTTTATATTGATATATACTTACATTTAATTTTAAGCACGCTTTCTGTTTCAAATCCTGAAAATCCCGGCAAGCAATACCGACTTTGCGCGTACGACTCACATCGGTCACTTTGTAGCCTTTGAGCTGAAATCAATTTGCCACATGGAAAGATATAAAGTAATTAAATTGATAAACATTTTTATTAAGGGTAACTTTTTAAAAATATTATTAAAGTCAAAGGACTGCTTTTTAATTTAATATTTTATATAAATGTGTAATAAAATCTTCTGGAAGCAAATACGCAATTAATAAAGCTCTCTGACATAATATAGACTATAATAAAATTTTTTAAATAAAAAATAATATAATTAGGTACAATATAAAATAAAAATAAATCAAATAACAATTATTAGTATTAGATTGAGATTAGAGCGCAGCAACTGTCCAGGCTCCAGGCCAATAAAATAAATTGCATTAAAGGACGTCGGGTAATATTAAATTATTTCGGACCAAGTAACCGCGTAATTGCATTCTGCATCACGTTCAAGGCCACCGGATTTCAGAGCTTTGCACGCGTACAATTTCTTCGAGTGACCCACATTTTATATTAAATGGCGTCCACTCGACACGTCACGTCAAAATGCAAATGTCATGAATAATGAAGCCGCTGATACTAAAATTCATCAAATCCCCTCGCATGCGTTATTACATATATATTGTTGATTAACGGCAAAATGACAGATTGGATACAAATCGTGATATACCATTAGATATCGGCATTTTTGCATGAAAATATTCTTTAGCAATAAACTTTACATTGTAACACATATTACAAAAATAAATACGACAAAGGTATTGCGGTATAGAGATATAATAGATATTTCACTATATACTGAACACTTAAACATTATTATTATATTAAATCAGCGATAGGTAGCTGAGAGGATCTCTTCGCATCCATAGATCCGAGTCTTATTTAATCCCAGAGTGCAAGTGCAACTTAATTAAAAAATAGCCGTTAAATAAATATAATTATTTAAAGAAAAATAAATCTTTTAAGAAGATTCCTCGATTGCCAGTCGCTTCTTCAAGAATGCAGTTAATACGTGCATTCTACTCCGATACATCCAGATGTTTATCGCGCAACTGACATGCCAAGATAAGCAGCACGTGTCGCCTACCTCGCTTTTGCAAGACGACGAGATGTCCGTCAGACGGCGAAAGCAGTCGGCGATGAGAGACATGTTCCGCCGACGGAGAACCGATGACGGTCGTTGGGCGGGAGAGAGAGACGAGGACGAGCCCCTTCACCCGTATTGCACCTCACCAAACTCTCCCGCGACGGTCGCTCTTGCACGCCGCCGCGTTGCCCCACTCACACTGACCCTGACACTGTCGCTCTTATCAGGCGTTCACGGACGTTCGGATAAGATCCGCGCGAGAGAACGGAATAATCGCTCGCGAAGAGAACAAGTGGAAAGACGCGAAGAGAGTAAAAAAATCATTGAATAAAAACAGAGTAGGCACACAGACAGAGCGCAGCGAACAACTGTTGCCGCATCAGGTACTAAACAGACTAGCAGTAAACTGGTCGCGGGATCAGGTAGTGGGGTCGCTGTGAAAACGGCTACTACCACGCAAGTACTGTGGAACTGGTACGTATAAGGACGAAGGTCGGAGGAGAGAAGGGTGCGGTGTGCTGTGGGATGAGAGAGAAAGAGAAAGAGAGAGACGGAACTAGCAATTCCAGCACCAGCGAGACACGAGGAAGGAATGCGTCCCGGTTGGAATATAGGAGATGGAGAACCAGTACATACACCGGAAGACGCGCCTGCGAACTGAACGCTTTTGCGTTCTGATATATAACAGAGGGCAGCATTTGATAGGAAGCCAGGCGGCACAAAGATAAGGCGGTATCGCAAATACCGACGTGAATACCCTTCCGATACCTGAATACTGAAAAGAAAATATTTTCGGCACCAACAGTTATAGCGCTGTTAGTTACATAAATATAAGTACAAGTAGTTAAGACAAAATGTATATAATTACACGTCTAAATACAGATACTGACCGTAAAAAAATATGAATACGGATTTAAATATCTTAAGTGTAATTAAATGATATTTTTGATTAGAGTATAATTTTAAGAAATAAAAAATATATATTATACAGTGAAGACATCATTAGTTATGAAATATTAAATTTGGTATATATCTTTAATTCAATTGTTTTCAAAGATTGCAATATAAATTAGAAAAAATGTACTTTTTGTATGTTAAGATTTTATGCGATAATAAATTTCATTTTATTTATACATACACTGAGAAAAAAATGTTCTGCATTTTAGTAAATATTAATTTGCATTACAACCGTGACACCATTTATTAAAGTAGAGAAAATTTTCCTTTTTATTAATATATTTTTTTCTCAGTGAATGCAAATGTACTAATAAAAAGGAAACTTTTCTTCATTTTAGTAAATAGAAGCAGTTGTTTGCAAACTAATATTTACAGAACATACAGAAATACAGAACATTTTTTTCTCAGTGTATAAATTCTAATTGAATTAATTTATATATAAAAGAGTTTAAATTAAAAATGTAATAAAATAATTAAATTGTATATATATATATACATATATATATATATATAATAATTAAATTGTATATATATATATATATATATATATATATACATATATACAATTTAATTGTTTTATTACATTTTTAATTTAAACTCTTTTATATATAAATTAATTCAATTTATATTCTATATATATATATATATATATATATATATAGATAATAATTTTAATTTGAATAGTAGAATATATAATACTAATAATAGAATATATGTATTACGTAAATTAAATCTAAATTAAATTAAAACCTAATGAGAAATAATGTTTATTTTTTTATTGATTAACATATGATCGGTAGTTACGTATCTAACCCAGAACATTTATATTTTAAGAGTTCAAAATTACTAATAATACGTGTTTATTATTTGGCTATTAAAACTTTTAATTTAGAAAGGCATTTAACTTCATATAAAGAACACATCAAGTCTCCGTTGCCAATTTTAATTTGATGTAACATAGTATTTTACGAAACGCTAAAGAATCGAAAACGAAGCAATATAAAAGAGCACTTCTCAGCAAAACTGAAGACAAAGAAAAGAAGAGATACATTAAAGCAACAAAATGATTTGCAAATTTTATGAAGATTTCAAAGGCCGTGCATATATACCTGCAGAAATGATAATCAAAAAGATTTTTAAGCGAGCCGAAAAATAACTAATTGTTTTTATATAATAATGATTAGATACAATTTCTTAAAATAAACTAAGCAGTAGACTTGATTATAAGCATTTTTATCTTATATATTTGTCATAATAATGGATAAATAATGTCACAGCACACATCGTGACGAAGACTTGGATTGTGATTTGCATTATTATCACAAATGTGTATTAATTGTATTAAATGTGCATAAAAAATAAAACCTCAATTAGCATAATCAAAGAATCTCAAAGTCAAAGATTATCGCGTCGAAAATAGTAGAATATATATACAAAACATATATATATAAAATTATAGCAATATAAGGCATGCTTTTTTTAGTCAAAGAAAATATTGTTGTGTCACATTGTTTTGGAATGTTAAATGGCAAAGGGAGAAACTAAAAGATTGTTGACGAAAAACTTGTTGCTTTACTTTGTTTTGGAATATTAAATGTCAAAAGGACATAAAAAATGTCAAGAGAACCGAAAATAAAAAGGATTATTGAATATTGTAGGAACAATAATAACATTATTTATGCAAATACCAGAAAAATATGGAGAAAAATATCTATGCATCTGTTTTAAAACTTTAACGCCGTTGCTGGACAAAGAGTACTCACTAAGGATGAGAAGAAATATACGATCGTGATAGAGAAAACAACCTGACTTTTCTATTCAACGAAAGCCATCTCGACGGCAAGATGCAATTAACATTATATATTATTGCGAAAGTATGTAATCCTCTTGTTATTATGCTCACGATAAACATTCCATGGAACGATGCTTCACATAAATACATATGTAAAAGCATTGTGTAAAACTACAAAATCCGAAAAACGTGCACGTAATTACTCCATACTAAGATATGTTATTATATAAATCATTATATAATTCTTGACATTTGACGTCATTATAGATTGAATATTTATAAAATCGATAAGTCCGACCTTCTCTCTAAATTGCGCTTGTTAAATATCTTCTACCTGCATTCAATTTTTTTCTTATCTGTTAACTATAAGCAATATAATTTAATAGGTGCACATTATGAGAGAGAAGCGTGCGATTATAACTGGGAAAAAATAACAAAAGAATACATATGAATATCTGTGCAATAATTAACACGCATTTACATATTATAATAATGGTTTGCTTATCAACGGAAATTTATACTTATGTCACGAACGATTGTGCTATTAAATAACAATTTATAATAAATTAAGTAGTATTACTCAGATATAATGAAAAGTAGTATTATCCAGAGTTCCAGAGAAACAGAGGAAGAGAGAGAGAGAGAGAGAGAGAGAGAGAGAGAGAGAGAGAGAGAGAGCGCATTAAATTTATTATAATTTACATTCAGAGTTTACAAAGATATTTGCATACTAAACAATTATCAAGTATAGCGCACAACAAAAGAACTAATTAATATTGCGAGAAAAAGTAACAATTAGGTACAATAATTACAACTTTATATAGCTTCTTAAAGAGTGGTATAAATGATAAATGACTTGATAAAAATTGTTAGAAATGTTTAAAGAAACAAATTTTGTAAATATTATATTGGTAGAAATAATAGATACGTTCAACAGCAAAAAGAAATTTATAATGTGTCAGAAAATTGCCTTGCGACAAAAGATCGGTAAGGCCTCAGGCAAGGTTAAAGGGAGCTGCAAAAAAGCTGCAGACATTACCTTCGTTATCATGAGCACCTTCTTCGCGAGTTCTTTCAACTCGCGTTTATGATCGACCTCAATATACGCGCATAAAATTCGATGGAAAGTGTCTCTCTTGCAACGTCTTCTTATCCATTTAACTACAGATCTAATGTTTTATTAGAGGAATCTTGCAATTTTAAAACCAAATTAGATACGGTAGCAAATTTTTCATACAGCTGGAGGAAAATAACGTTATTTGCAGTTGCTCTGACGTAAGCTGTCTTCTCATTAAAACACGGACATGATTACGGATTATTGTATAAATAATAATACATTACAGACAAGATGCAGGCATATGTATGAAATGTCATCTTGCTCTGGCTTATTAATTGAAGCGTTACTGTAAATAATATAAACAATATACAATAGTGATATATGGAAATATATGAAATATTACCATCTAATAACTGTGTTCATCATTTATTGCATGCTTTATTAATTTCAGTCGTAATATAAAATTGATCGATAGATCAAAGTATCAAATATGATTTATAACTATATTATATATATCTTAAATTTATGACAAGTACATGGGAGGAAATACATATTATTCGAATGTTTAATCTTAACGCTACGTTATCCGAAACATATTACTTATATGTAAGGTTTTTCCGATTATTACACATAATTGATTGTCTAACAGTTATTGACTAATTGCTAATAATCTATACAAATCATAATGTAAATTTTCTCTTGCAAACAGTGTCGCGATTACTGTGCATTTTCTTCTTTCAATCGTCACCACAAATTTTCCATCACTTGCATTAGTCACATATTTGCGTTGTAAGCTAATGGGTTTCAATAGCGAAGTTATAATGCAAGATAACAAAAAATAGGCTTGCAGGGAGTGGCGTATTGCAATTTAGAAAAATAAATTTCGAAAGTAACCAAACAAGTAGGTATGGATTTCGCGAGAAATCTCGAGCGATAGTTAACTAATCAACCAATAAAGCCGTAAGAAATTTGCCAATGTGCTAATTACTACTACGCGCGAAATATACATTGTATATAATTTAGAGAGAGAGAGAGAGAGAGAGAGAGAGAGAGAAAGAGAGAGAGAGAGAGAGAGAGAGAGAGAGAGAGAGAGAGAGAGAGAGAGAGAGAGAGATGTGTGTGTGTAAGCGCAATCGGTCTCTGTTACGCCAAGATTCACAATGACAATACAAATATTCCCATAATCTTCGGTAAGAATTACAAGAATTCTCGAGTCACATTGAGTCGAGTGACACGATGAACACAGATCGTAATTATGTAAATCGACATGTACCACTTTGTTCCTTTTCTAAGATAGCGATTATAAAACATGGATTCCCATGTGACTTACTGAGTATTGATTCAGTATTAATACGTTTTGTTTGATGTCCAAAGTGTTCGCGCTAGATTATTTTATGTATTAAATTCCTTTTTCATATTTTTATGCTTCTTCTGACGCAATTAAGTTACACGCAACGATAGTAAAAGATACTCGCTTTCATGGCTAGCCCATAATTCCCAATACAAGTTCGTGTTGTAATATGACTATTGTAAATATATATACGCGCGCGCGCGAAATAAGAAATTAGATTTTTTTTCAAGGTTAGAATAACTCAAAAACTTTTATACATAACTTCAATTTTTTATTTTCTAAAATGTATCGCGTTTTCGTTTTTTATATCTAATACGTTTTATATCTAAATTAATGGCACGCTTCTTTAGATTACGGAGTTCTAAACAATGTTATTTTCAAAGTTTTTATTAATGTGCTGATATAATTTAATTATCTATTATATATAATTTCTTTTTCGCGCAAAACTCTTTTGAATTATTTGTGAGACGCAGTTACAAGTGAATTACTGATTACTTATACATTATACATAAATCTCGCGTTGGTGGTAGACCTCCAAATACTTAATAACAACACGACGAAAGGAAGGACAGCGGTTTGATAAAAACACTTCGCTCGTCGATACATTGCGCTACTGCTGTTGCTGCTGCTGCTACTACTCCGGAGGACGTCCACGTCGTTTGCGAAAGGGGGAAAGAACCCGCGGTGCAGCGTCGTGCATCCGTCGTACTGTGATACGAACCGCCACTCCACACACGGTGTTCAAACAGTCTCTCGTTAACTTGCATCGGAGACTAATCTCTATTCATCTATCGCCGTCGGTTTTCCTTTTTTACTCTTTCCTATTTTTTCCGATTTTCCTCGTGTCTTGAATCAGATACACATTAAATACCGTTCGTCAGTCCGATCCGGTAAACAGTCGTGTGAACAACGACGATCGTGAGAAAAATCTGATAGACACGGTAGGCACCGATAATAAATAGTCTGATCGTAGCGAGCATCTTACTAGTGACAACGACGATCTTGCCGGTAGTATTGACGAAGACTGCCGGATTATTGAAACTGCGCAAATCTGGTGGATCAAGGATTTTATTGAAACTGCGCAAATTGGTGGACCAAGGGATCTTTTGGGATTGCGAAATCACGATCGAGAATAGCTATTCTAGCCGGCCATCCTAGCTTTGACTGGTGACAAGAAGATTCTGGTCAAGATTTAGTGACTGATTTTATTTTGTATTTTTATGTGAGTATTAATATTATAATTCAGCATCAATAAATTATATTTTGCGGGAATTTTATTCAGATGACAGTTGAAGAACATCCATAGTTGATCCAATTTGTTTTTCCTCTGTTATCAAACAGTATTACATAAAAAGATAACAAAATTTAAAAGAATAAGCATGCACGGATAAGACAATGTTCTATATTTTAAATTTAATCAATCCAAAATTATTTTTGTTAGAGCGAAACTCATATTTTCATAACATTATCCGATCGTCCATATATTATATTTTGTTATATATAAAAAACGGCCGACTTCATTTTACATTATAACTTAAAAGAATAATAAGATTTTAGAAAAATCTTGTAATTTCCTTCTACAAAGGTTAGGAATTTTCTTCTACATAGGTAGATAATTACGTATGGATTTATTTACGTCTGAGTTATGGTAGAATGATTCCTTTAGATCTAAAAGTATAATTCGATCAGCGCAAATTATTGGTTAAGTGCTTATTATACTAGTGTTTCCGCTGAACGTAAACATTACATAAAACATGTGACTTTTGTCTTCAAATACAATTTCGAAAACGTTGATATTTTTACACTTTAATATTTTATTTTATTTATTTTAATTTTTAATTATAACGCTAATTATACGCTAAAGAACTAATGTAAAAAATTCAACGTTTAATTATATAGTTATTTAATAATTATTTAATTATATTGTTATTATAATATAATTAAAATTTGACTATTACAGTATCATTGTTTGCTATCCCGAGATATTAAAATTGTTCCTTTGTACGCAGTATATATGAAGAAATTGTGATAAATACATAATATACGTGTTTATTTATTTATCTACTTATCTGTCTGTTTGTCACGCTAATCAGTCTGCTCAATTGAATCACATAAGTACAGTGTTTCTTTCTGTTTTGGACTTATCCCGATTTGATCAGCTATACCAATACTAGTTTTACATAAATAAAGTGGATTCACTTACGCGGTAAGTCGAGAAACAAAGGAAAACATCGTTATATTAAAATTTCTTCATAGTTGTAAATGCATATGGCAATGTAGAAAAGACTATCAATCACTTCCACGTTCACTTGCATGCCTCAATGAAATTATAAGTGAACGGTTTCCAAGTCTTTTGCAACCCATTGAATCTCATTAATACGTATATTAAAATTTGTAGTTCATACATTTGAAATTCGTTGTTTGACTAATTACTGTTTAATTAATTCCAGTAATTATTAAAGTTATATTAATTTTTAATATCCCGTTTTTTATGATATTTTCATGATATCCACATTATTATGCATTATTATGCATTAGAATTAATTTCACTCAAATTAAGCGTAGAAATGAGAACATACAATTGATAAATGATTTGTTATTTTGATTGGGAAAGCTTTATTTATTCGGAAAAAAATATTTTAATTTTATGAATATATACAATATTAAATTTAAAACGCACATCTAATCGCTGTAGTTTTCTAGATAAACTCACAAATATGGCGATGGTATGTATACCGGTTCTACAGACATTTCACAATTATTATGCGATTCGTGTATTCAATGACCCCCTTATGCCCTCTGCTATTTAAGAATTAACAACTGCAGGATATGTCCGTGTGTTCCAGAAGAGCAACATACATATTAATGTTTCCGTGACAAGACATTAAGAATATATATGTATATAAAGCATTGACCGATCGCGAAATCAGACAATTTCCTCGCAAGTCTCGACGCCGAAGGACGCGTGAATGGGCCGGAACTTTTTAAGGACGCGGCCGAGAAAGTCGCTGACTTTAACGCAACTGATAATGACGTGCCATTATTTTATTTAGATACCTATCGACCGCAAAATTAGTTACACATACGTATACGTATGAAGCGCAAATAAGGAAACGTGGCCGAAGGTCCATACGTTAATACTGAAGTATTAACAAGTATTAACAAGATAAAAATCCGAGAACAATATACTACAAAGACGAGTTTTAAGAAAGCGCAGAAAAAACCCCAGACATATCCGTAAATAACTTGTGCTACCGAACATTCGAAGCTTCCGTTATAAAAATTTTGTTTGGAGAGAAAGAGAGAATCTGATAATTACTTCTTTCCTGTTAATACAGTCAATTAAACATTTTGGACCCAGTATTTTTTTTTTTTTTTTTTTTTAAGATTCTCCGAGTGTTTTTCACTGATTAAATGTTTCGATATATCTACGTTTTATTCGCTAATTACCCCCGAACGTTGGATATTGATAGTAATTTACGTGGACCAATTAACGATTTGTAATACCGCAACGTATACGTGTTTTTACATTTTTTTTTAGTGTAGAGCGCATTTCAAACAGTTAGTAGAACATTAATTGTTTGAAATTAATAGATTACATCTAGAGCTATCGTAATTAATAACGTTTATTAAATTGGCCATTATCTGTTTATAAGTTCATAAAATTTGCATATTGAATCGAAAACTGCCTTTAACAAAATACTTCTTAAGTATCTATTTAATATAATTTTTGATAAAAAGTTTCAAATATTTTGAACTGTGGGTGTAATTATATTATAAACTAAATGAAAATTAATTACATTTTCTACGATATTTATTCCACATTTTTCTATATTCCACTCACTTTGTCGTGGAAATCGTGATAATACATAATTTGTAGATATTATTACCATTAGATATAGTATGATAAAAATAAAGTAAGAACATATATAAAGTTACAAAACGCAGAACTGCGGCAAAATTTAAAATAGGATTTTCAATTTTTTCCAAGATCTATAATTCTATAAGATTATTTTTCTACCATATCAAATATGCATTAATCATGATAAATTAACATTGAAAAAGAAAATTTGAGAGGAAACATATACTTTCCATTTAAGGTAAATTTTCTGCTTATCACAATGAATGAGTATAAAATATCTAGAATTATACAAAAAACAAAGTATATAAAGAAAATAATCAAATATAAAGAAAAATAATCAAAATGATACGCTCGTTTTGTGGTAAAATATTATTATTTATAATGCAAGACTAATAAATATGTACGTAAAGAGACACTGTATATACAATAAAAATAGTCTTACGTATTATATCATTATATCGATGTACGTGTAAAATACAGTGTAAGCAATAAAAACCGTTGTTATGCACGTGTATTTTTTGTGATTAGATGGAATCTGTATTTTCTACGTCAATCGTATAGCTGGCACGATAATTAACATTACCTATCGCCTTTTCATTGAACAATTCACTTTATTAAAGTTTAAAAATTTAAACAATTTAGTATTTGATATGAATTAGCTAATGTTTTACGTATCATTGTATCGATGCACGTGTAAAATATAATGTAAACAATAACAATTGTTATTATTATACGTACGTGTATTTTTTGTGATGAATCTGTGTTTTGTGCGTCAATCGTGGCTGACACTAATTACATTAATTAACATTATCATCTTTTTATTCAACAACTCGCTTTATTGAAGAAATTTAAATAATCTAAGCAATTTAAGATTTAATATGAACCAATAATTTTATAGTCGATGAATATAAAAACCCTAATCGATAAATCTAGGCGGTTCTTTTAGGTGTTATTCCGTAAAGAATGGCTTCCGGCTTTGAGGACGTAATCATTCGTGAGTTAACAGTATAATAATAAAGTATCCAGTTTAACACCGTATTTAAGAAATACTCAGCGACCGATCACGAAAAGGTCACTTTGTTGGAAATGTGAAAGAGAGCAGGCGAAATATTGCATTCTAATGTAATAGCTAGAATCTACGCATAAGGAATCCTTCTTTTGTATGTTCAGTTATAATCTATTATGCTATGTTTATTCATCATATTTTACTACAAGCACTTTTTCACACTTTACGTACGCGTAGTATTTTCCGATTCTGACATCATTATTGCGACTGTGAATATATTAATATTAAATGAGGTATATGATTTATCAATAAATGCAATTCAAATTGCTGCGGGTGGGAATCAGATTGTATTGTATTCGAATATAAAGAAAATATTTAATTTCTATATTAGTAAGAAACACACGATTGCATTATTTCTGAATTTTACACTATATACATATTCAATATCAGCATAGAAGACGTATTTATTATTGATATGAGGCACTTTATTTATAATTATTAAAACCGTATATTTTTAGGTTTACCGTATATGTATTATACAAAAGAAACGATTTCTTACGTGTAGACTCTACCTTATATTATCTTAGGATGCAATATTTCGCCTACTTTCATATTTTCAACGAAGTAGCCTTTTCGTGATCGGTCGCTGAGTACTTCTCAACTACAGTGTTGGACTTAATAAGCTGCTATTTTGACAAAACCAAGCAGATAAGCGGTTCGTAAATGTTTAAGAAAGGGTTTGGAATATTGCAGCTTTGAATTACGCACAACAGATAAATCCTTGTATTTACATCCGCATATTTACATGCGTACATATATACGCGACCGTGGATTAAATACAGAAGAAGAATATTTTTATTTTAAAAGTCCTAGGAAACGCGGATGCTGTTTATAATTTCTAAACCCTATTTATACTTTGATTGTAAATTATTTGCATAATTGTTTATGAAGATGTTTGTAGAATAATATGTGCGGTCAGAGAATAAATAGAAAAGCGTTACCTCTTAATTATGAATTTTCTATAGTTACAGAAAAAAGAATCGATACCGTTCAAATATTACTGTACTGTCTTCCTTGAAATTACTGCGATTTTTTTATGTTAAAACACTACGATTATCCACAATATACTAAAAAAGATTTAATGCAATTTACTACAAAATTATATTAGCGATATTGAATATATATTAAAATAATAATATTTCCGGTCCAAATGTAGTGTTTATGTATGACCAAACGCATTTCTCGGCTGGATGCATAAACTTTTGGCGGTCACCGTCTCGTTCAACAACTGGTCTCAAGGTGGAACACTTACGAAATTTATTTCAATCTTTCTTATTTTGTTAGTCTTAAAAGGGCGACCTTATAAAATTACACATAAGCAAGTACATTTATCTTTACCGAAGCCGCGAAGTGTCTCTTTATTCGAAAATATGCGAAATTTGATGTATTATTATAAGATTAGCGTTTCTTATTGATCAAATCAATCAATTTTGCGTGCAGGCGCGCGCGAATTTACAAACAATTTTGAGGTCATTTTATTGTAACATTTATATATGAATAAGATATAATACAAAGAAATAATTATCATACAATAACCGTCATACCGTACAATTAAAATAATTAAAATCTTATTATATATTTTGATTTTATACACATAATAAGAAGAAATATGTAGTTTTCCAACGGGAGCTAGTCATTCATAATCTTTAGTCACATCATTATTACGATTTCTTTTTATTTTCACATCTTGTCTTAGATCTTTATTTGTGGGAAGCCCCGTGAAACATCGCAACCGGTTTATGCTCAATTTTTTCGTCAAGGTTCTTCATTCAAGGACGCCCTATCCTTATAATTATATATCAAGAATAAAGTGTCCCGTAAATGCATATTATTTGCCGCAACTTTTAAACAAAATTTCATCTAATTTAGTTCTTTTTTCGTATTCGGATACATTTAATATCAATCCTTATTTAATATTGAATGAAAATTAAGCTAAATTAAGTCGAAAATGCTTCGTAGGTAGCATTAACGACGTAAGCGGCAACATGGGATGGTATTCCGCAAAGAGAAATTGTTTTTTTTTTTTCCGCGAACTGCGGTTAACCACAGAAATTTGGCCGCAGTCATATCGTTGTCCTCCAAAGATCTTGATCGTTTCTTTTTAAAACCCGTTGTTAAACGACGATTTACTGCTAATAATGATTTCATAAGACAACAGTGTGACTAGTCGGTTCTTCGGTTCTTGCGACACGCTCGCTGCACAAGTGTCATTATCGTATTACTTGTATTGAAGTAAATTATCAATGTTTTGCTGCTTAGAAAAATGATAATTGGATACATTTTTAAAAAATATATCGATACTTACGTAAGATTGCACTTTGTGAACACAAAATTACGGCCCGTTGTTAGTCTCTTTTAATCTAGGACCTCATAAAACTACGTACTTACGTAGTAGTTCAGTAAAATAAGAAAAAAATATACTTGGCTATCGGGTCTCTTGATATTAAAACAATTAAATAATTTTTTTTAGAATTAATTAAATATGACAAAGAGCTTTTTAACGTATCATTGCAAATAATTACGAGAGAAAATCGTTTCTATGAATCCCTTTTGAGCGAATCATGACGTGTAGAACGAGACCGATCATTGGGGAAGTCCGATCGTCTATCTGGTTTATGCAAGGGGAGCAGCAACGGGGAAAGACATTGCTTTGCTGCAACTTCACAGAAATCTCGTTCACCTTGATTCGCACTTGACCCGTAGCTAGAGAGATCTTTGACTTGAAAGATCTTTCAACTTGATGGATGATCAGAATTCTTGAAAATACCGCACATAAATGCAATCGTGCCACGAATATTTCGTTTTTGCTCCTACTTTTTATTCAACGTGTTCAGTTTTCTTTTACATTTTTTAAATAATACGCAAAATATTATTCAGATGCTATAATAGGAAGATTATATTAAAAAAGAAGTATCCGGTAGAAGTATACATTAAGAAGTTACGTCTTGTATTTTTACACACTAATCTAAATATTCGTTTATTAATTTCATGCGTGCCGCAGATGAAATCTTCGTAATATCGATTACACACTGCCTAACTTACCCGGTAATTTTCTTTAAAAATAGTGTCATATCTAAAATACCCGAATTAGACTTAGACTTCTATGATATCAGCTAATTTTAACTGAGTTTCTGAATGAGCTTTTCTGAGGTTCTGAATGTCTCTTCTAAAAAATAATATAATTAATGATTCTAAAAAAAGACAAAAATATAATTACGTTATAGTTGTATTTATATAGTTGGCGTTGAAGGAATCGACTTTTGGTCCATTTTATATAAAATTTCAGGGATTCAAAATTTAATTGTGTCTTTCGCAGAGTGTTCGTTGAATCCTAATTAAAATTGCACTTATACATCTTACGGCCGTTGCAATCGCTCGTTGCAATTTAGGAAAAGGCACAAACAAGTTTCCATTCCCTTACTGTCCCTTGTAATTTATATTGTCATTAGGACCACCAAGGACGGCCGAGGAGACAAGTAGAACACTTTCATAGTCATTTGTTTTTTAAATGCGCGTTTTCTGCATAACTGCATTATCTTGCAATACCAATGTCGCAACTGTTCATAGAGTAATCTAGTATTTTCTTCTCATAAGCGGTAAAATTAAGACATAATTAACTTTTAATTCATATAAAATTTATAAACTTATAATAAATAAAATAATTAACAATAATAAAATAATTAAATTGTATTATACTTTGTATAAGATAACGCATGTTGTTTCACACAGCGCTGTACTTTTTCTATTACATATTTATTATTAATCTCTATAAAAAAAGATAAGAATATCCTAAAGAAGATAAAATATTTTATTATTATTATTAATACACAAATATATAAACTATAATTTATTAAATTGGACTTTTGCATTCTATTTGTTAATTGTTATTTGTTATTAAAATGCGGTGAGAATAAATTTCTTCTTGAATTTCTGCAAGGAAAAGAATATAAAATTTATGTTAGACAAATCAAACTTTAATATTTTAAACTAATTTACAATGTATTTTTGCAGATTTACGAAGTTAGACTGCGAGATGTCGTACATCGTGGAGTGGTATAGAGATTTGATGGACAACAAACATGGTAATTTTATAACAACAGAATTATATTTAAAAAGAAATAATGTTACATGTTAACGTTATATTACATTATATGTTAAAACGCTTATATTTTTATAGATCCGAGAACGCAAGAATGGTTTTTGGTCTCTAGTCCCGGTCCTGTCCTGACGATCATAGCGACATATTTGTACTTCTGCGTTTCCGCTGGACCGAGATACATGAAGGACAAGAAGCCGTACGACTTGAGAAACACTCTAATAATTTATAATTTTATTCAGGTTCTGTTAAGTCTTTATCTGGTTCACGAAGGTTTAATGGGTGGCTGGTTGTACGAATATAGTTTTATTTGTCAACCAGTTGATTATACATATAAACCGAGTTCAATTAGGGTAAGTCTGAACGCCGTTATTAACATAATAACTTTTATAACAATCTATATAGCACGGAATATTTTAATTATATTCCGCAATATTGCAATTACTTGCAAATTGTGGGGCAAAGGACATTTCCTTCTCCATACGCTTTTCATATCTGTATCATTAAAATTATTTGTAAGCGTCTAACATACATCCTATATTGCTGCACGTTTATAAAGACGTTGCATTAATATATTGCGATAATATTACACCGCAAGTTCTCTCAAATCGGATGTTTTATTGGCTACTCCAATATTACAATAATTTTACGACAAAAAAATCTAATGTTACACAATGTATTTGCAACTTGTTCCGTGCTGTACGGGAAAATTATGGTAATAAGACTTTTGAAGACATTTAATGCACTTAAATTGAGTAGGTATTTTTCTAACAAGCTTCTACCGTTGCACCCGTTATTACGGCAACTTTAAACCAGTGCTCGAATTCAATGTAGATTCCAAGTCCGCCTTAGGTGAAGGGACGTTCCGTTCTCCTGGGAGAAATTGTCGCTTGACTTGATAATTACAATCTATCATTAGCGTATATCCGCACGATCTTTATATAATTATCCTTTTGTAGATGGCCCACGCCGTGTACTTATACTTCATGTGCAAACTGATCGAGCTGCTGGACACGGTGTTCTTTGTTTTACGGAAGAAAGATCGACAGATCTCATTTCTGCATCTCTATCATCACTCGTTGATGCCAGTCTGCGCCTGGATCGGTGTCAAGTTCTTCGCTGGCGGTCATCCGACCCTTCTCGGCGTCATAAACTCCTTCGTCCACGTCTTCATGTATACCTATTACATGCTGGCCGCGTTCGGGCCGCAAATGCAGAAATACCTCTGGTGGAAGAAGCATCTGACTACCATGCAGATCGTGCAGTTCATCATAGTATTTTCCCATAATTTTCAAATGCTCTTCACCAGCTGCAACTTTCCGAAGCCGCTGTCGTTCCTGCTCACGATCAACGCCGGCTTGTTCATTTACATGTTCGGATCGTTCTACGCGAATAATTTTATGAAATCGAATGTGCGAAGGGAATTGAAGGCCAATGGTGCTGCTAACGGCACTACTAGTGTTAATGGTCACGCAATCTCAAAAGAGATGGACCGTGGTAAATCCGATTAAAGGACTCGTTGCCAGAGTCTTTCTACCCGTAGAACTGTAAGTGTGAGAGCAGAAGAATGATTTTTTTTTTTTTCAAGATTCTTTCATAGTTAATTAGGGAGCGGATTAGATTCTTGTAACGTAATAAAATGTCACGCTGGATAATTTTCTCCCTCGCGATTACTCCGCCGATATTTGTACAATGCATGTTATGAAAGTAGATTAATACGTACGAGAGAATGGTATCTAACAAATATGAGTAAAGATAGATTTGACTTATTTGTATCAAGAACAATCTGCTTACAAGCGATCCTTACGC
This sequence comes from Temnothorax americanus, assembly GCF_048541705.1. Lineage (NCBI taxonomy): Eukaryota > Metazoa > Arthropoda > Insecta > Hymenoptera > Formicidae > Temnothorax > Temnothorax americanus. The sequence continues at coordinate 2,022,244 of NW_027509421.1, read as the reverse complement.
GAATTACGCGCGATCTATAGAAGATTGAAGTATTACTCTTGCATAAAAAATTTATGCCTTTTCGAGTTGCGAAGTGATATTAATGAGATGCATAATACGATCTGGCATGAAATATGTAGATAGAATAAGTTTATCAAATTCTGTTTCGAAGTTCTATACACAGAAAAAAAATGTTCTTGATTTGAAAATATCTTTAGTTTCAACGTGGAAATCTTGAAATGAGATTATATTGCGTTAAACTTGCTTAAAGAAAACTTGCTTGAATGAAGTCATTATACAGTGCAACCAAAAAAAATGTTGAAATAAAAAATTAAAATTCCTATAAGAAAATATAGATTGTTTTGTATATAAGCAAGATCACTCTAAAATTTTATAAGAATTTTAACTTTTTATTTTAACATTTTTTTTCTTGGTTGCACTATATAATGATTTCATTCAAGTAAGTTTTCTTCAAGCAAGTTTAACGCAATGTAATCTCATTTAAAGATTTCCACATTGAAACTAAAGATATTTTCAAATCAAGAATATTCTTTTTCTCTGTGTATTTAAAAAATTCATAATCTAGTGATGTACATCTTGATCACCGTAGTTGCGTACGTTCCAAATTTATGTTTTAAATTTTGCTTCGAAACACAGAAATTGTTTTACTTATACTACTTATAGTATATTCTCAGTACGTGAGAGTATATACTTGCAAATTTAATTCCAAATCTTTTTTTACGATGTAAAAAATAAACAAAGCAATTGAGACAGCGATAATCTTTGAGATGTATGTTTGTGTGTATTTATTATATATTTTTGCTGCACAAAAAATATGTTTTTTACAGAAAAATATAAAAATTTTAAAAATTTTGAAATTTTCGTTAGTGTTAAAGAAAATGACAGAACGCATTTTTGCGTTAGACTTTGTAATATTTCACGAAATGTATTCAACATTTTTAAAGAATACATTAATTTATTTTTTTTTTAAATATATACATCGTATTTGAATTATTGGGATTTTAGATATTATTATTTACATATTTATGTTATTAAGGATGTACTATAATTAATTTTTACGATCAAGAAAGTTTTAGAAGATAAACTGCGAAATCTGTAAAGGATACTTGTAAAAGATTTCTTGCCAAACATTGATAAGACAGAATTATTCAATGCTGTTATTGATGGTTGCACGAACAAATCAAACAATTACATTTTTTTATAATATAAAATCCAGCACCGATTTTTAGTAGAAATATATTGTACCTACTCTGTCTTCGTCGATATCTTCGTCGATATCTTGAATTTTTGTTCATAAGCAAATCACAGTAATATTTGCTTTGAAAAAACAAACTTTTATATATAGAGAGGTAAAAACTATATAGTGGTGTAAGTCAAATTTTCAAAAATATTGACTCCTGTACATAGATGCAATTTTTATATATTGTATAGATTGCATTTATGCGAGTCAATATTTTTAAAAATTTGACTTACACCACTATGGTTTTTACCTGTCTATAGTAGTGTTTCATATATTCTATATACATATACTATGTATACACTAATGTACGATAAGCACTATTGATTATTTAAGTGTTTGACTGATATGGTTAAGTATTCAGTATGTAATTATTCATCAAGACCATTGACTATTTAATTTTCTAATAAAGATTCAATAACTTTCTTATTTTATAAAGAGATATTATAAAATAAACGGGGGAATAATATAATTTATCATCTCATCACAAATATATATATAACTGTTTCTTGCCATATCAGTTAAAAACTAATTTCGTACAAAAAATATTTTTACTGTTTGCTAATGTTATTTTTTAACATATTTGCTAAACACATACATATTTCTGAAAAAATAAAAACTTACTCATTAAATATAAACACGGAGGCCCCTGTTACAATTTAAAAAGAAACAAAATATTATTAAAAGAGACTTTGACTATATCGAGATAATATTGTGTAATAAACATACAGAAAATCAAAATTTGTTAATATACCTACTAAATATTTCTATCGCATTATTTTTTGCGACAATTATTGAATTAATTATTGATCACTCTAACCAGTATAAATTTGGGTTTTTTATAACAAAATTTTATTAACAATTATTTATTGCATTTTTTCTAACTTTTAATGGTATTATTTATCTTTATAATCAATTTTTAATTAAAATTGCATGAAACTTTATTTAAAACAGAAAAAATGCAACTTTTTTTTTTAGTAATTTAAATTATAGGCAACTAAACATTATTAAAAAATTACGTTTTAAAAGGCCAAACTTATTATTATGAAGAATGTAATGTAGTAGAATTAGAATATTGTTAATATTATAAAATATAAATTGTAAGAACGATGATATAGAGAAACAATGGAATAAGGTATACATTATTTATAAATTGCACAGAAGAGAATAACTCGCAAAAATCAAACTACCAGTACATCAAATATACATAAGGAAATCTCATTTTTGCTTCCTCATAGAGGAAGCTTTATTTTCGTAAAAAAATTTTTTTTTTAGTTGCTTTTGCTAATGTGTTCAGAATGTTCTAAAACGTCGAAAAATCGCTATTTTAAAAAAATATCGGTATGTGTGTATGTGTGTATGTGTGTATGTATGTGCCAAATTTACCGAAATTTCTATAACTCCAGAACTAATCAACCAAATCTTAACGAATTATATATGAAATAAGGGTAGAAAAAAAACTGAAGAATATAATAGAATTAATAAAAATTGCTAATAATCAAGGGGTTCTTTTTTAATAAAATTTTGAATTTGCAGAAATGTTTGTTTATGCTTTAATTTCCGCAAATTTGGAGATATCGATCTATTTTTAATTTTATTATATTTTTCAGTCTTTTTTTTCTACCCCTATTTTCATATATAATTCTTTAAGATTTGGTTGATTAGACTAAGCTTTATACGCAATCAAAGGTCCCTAATTTTTAGAAAAATGTCTGTAATAACTTTAACTTCTGTAAATTTTAAGATATCGGTCTATTTTTTATTTTGTTATATTTTTCAGTCTTCTCTATTTCTATTTTATGTAATTCTTTAAGGCCGGTATTCATAGTCGGGTCTTATATTCAAGATCGTCTTAAGTATAGTCTTAAGGCGTCATCAGACAATCAGAGAGCTGTATTAGCATCTTAAGACGTCACTTCCTCTATGAGGAAGCCAAGTGCAAATTTCTAATTTGCACCATTTTTTCAATAACTAGTTTCTCTTTCTCTTTATCTTACCCTCTTTGTCTCACACATATTACTTTATTCCATGAAGAGCGAAATCCTTTTTGTTTACATTAATAACGTGAGAAACAACAGGTAAATTTTTCACGGAATTTAAATATCGCTCAAATAGCATCGAGATGACGTAATAACAGAGTCAAAGGTTGAAATATATATATATATATAAGTTGTATTGAATATCGAATAAATTATTTTTGTATTTTTAATTAAAAAATATTTTAGATATATATGTAAAAGTTTAAATATTGGTATAGTTATATAAAAATACATTATAGGATGCAAATATAAAAAGTTATGCATGCTGAAATTTATAATATGTGAAAATGCAACGTACTAATTGTGATATACAAAGGTAAGTATTTTGTGAAGTACATTACAGTAACTGGTTACGATTTTTCTAACTTACAATTTTTTATCACTAAAAATTTTGTAATAAAATTTTTGGAAAAGATAACAAAAAGTTAATTATACCATAGAGGTTTCTGCATTGAATATTCCAATAACTATTAAAATATTAATTATTAATTATATAATATATAATTATATATAAATAATGATAAAGAATTATATAAATTTATATATTATATTTATTCATATTTTATTAACAATTATACATAAATAATTCATCATTATTTAATAACAATTATTATTTTCTGATCAATCATTTCCTTTACAATCACAGCTAGGTTCTTGATCGCATGCATGGAAACTATAGATGTCTCGCAAGTCACGATATTTATAATCGGAAGCAATGACGTGCAGATTTCGAGCTTTAATATAATTAAACTAATCGGTTGCTTCTTATATTATAACGAAATAATTTCTCTTTCTCGAGCGATCTCCACACATTCGCATTATCGTACGCAATAAAAAAAATTGTCAATTTTTAAAAATTTTTTACATTAATACCATTTACATAGTATATAATGACATTATGATATAAACATTAGAGTAGAACTGATATAACGTATAGGCACACACACACAGATTTGACATCGTTTTTTATAATATTCGAATCTAATTTCTGTTAGTAAAATTGTTAAGACACTAATTACTTTCAGGTGAACCGTTAAATGAGAACTAGTTAGTGTTCGACGATAATATTTTTTATATTTTTATTTCAAATTTCTGAAATATCGAACAAATATTTGTTATTCTACGTGATGGGTAATTAAATATTACGAAATCAATGTGTGTGTGTGTGTGTGTGTGCGTGTGTGTGTGTAAAATCACTTGAATTATAAACTATCATCGCACAAACTGACGAATTCAAGAGTTCGAGGTCGCGGCCTTAGAACTCAGTAAGGCTTTCGTTTCCGCTCTATATGAACGTCATTCATCATATTGGTAACAAAACAAATATATATATAAGGATATCACATCAATTTTATTGTTATCCTTATCAAATAAAATATGTCAAATCCAAAAGCTTATCTCGAAATAAATAACCTATTAATTTGATATAATTCTCATATAATAAATAAACTTAACAGTATAATTTTTATAAAAATTAATATAATATATTTATCTAATAAGTAATTGTGTGGAAGAAAGAAACACAATTATATGTACACATAGTATTTTCTAAAATTCACGGAGACATTACTATATGCAAACTTTTAAATTAGTATATAATATTGCTATTGTTTTTTTACTATTTATACTCTTTATAGATTATAAAAATGTAAGATAAAATATATAAGATTCTACATATCTATAATTGAAAATCGTCATACTTACTACTTTTACTTTAGAAGTTTTAGAGCAATTCTATTGCTTCCTCATAGAGGTGAAATACCTTTGTAATGGTGAAACAATTTTTTTCGAGATTTTGATGGAAATAGGTTTAGAATGTTCTAAAATGTCGAAAAATCATATTAGTAAAAAATGTCCGGAAGTATGTATGTATGTGTGTGTGTGTGTGTGTGTGTGTGTGTGTGTGTGTGTGTGTGTGTGTGTGTGTGTGTGTGTGTGTGTGTGTACGGATTTTTGTACACGCATCTACTTCTACAATTTTTTTAGATACCAGTTTGAATTTTTGCACACAAATAGAGTATCATAGAAAGTATGTCCTCCTCAAATTTTATTGAAATCGGTCTACCGGTATAGATTTTATGCAGATTTTCCTTTTTTTGAAAAATGTGTTTTACGCTGCCGCTTTCTCAATATTTGAGATAGCGATTTATTTTTAATTTTATTATATTTTCCAGTTTTTTTTCTACCCCTATTTCATATATAATTCATTAAAATTTGATTGATCAGATCTCGTATTACACACATTTGAAATTTCGAAGAATTCGTACATACATAGAAGCTTTATAAAACTTGATCTGATCAACCAAATTTTAATCAATTATATATGAAATAGGGGTAGAAAAGACTGGAAAATATAATAGAATTAAAAATAAATCGCTATTTCAAATATTTATAATATCGGGCTGATTTTTTTTATCGATAAAGTATTGTTTTAGTTTTTAAGTGGACAAGTATTTTTAGTATTTTTTAGTGAATGTATATAATTATTTACGCAGTCCCCAAAAGAGTTAAGTGTGAAATCAGAACCTTTGCTAACAAAGCTTCCTCTATGAGGAAGCCAAAACAAATAAATACCGATAATTATACCTCGAATAAAATAAAAACTTGCACACTTAGGAACTATGAGGAAGCAATGTGCAAGTTTCTACTTGCACAATTAAAAACTACGAGGAAACAATGTGCAAGTTTCTACTTGTTTACGAGTAATAGTACACAATTCTTGCATTCTAGCAAGCATTAATTATAACTGTGAACTTAATTGAGAGATGTCGCTAATGTAACATGAAATATTGCATGTCAGTGACGGTACGTTAAATTGTTAAGCACAACAAACGTTGTTGATGCTTGATGTTAATTTTATAGCTCTTTTAAATTGATGAGAATGAAAATTAAACAGAAAAAAAAACAGAAAAAGGATATTAAGAAACATATGTAGTTCTTACATGGATTGCAGAAATATGTGTAATCAATTATAACATAACACAATAATGAATAAGGAGCCAAAATATCGAAAAAAAACTTGCTGCAATATTACTCTGTATATAATTATAATATTATGTGGGTAATGTTTCTTTCTAATTATTAAAAAGTTTTTTAAAGCTGTTATTTTTACATTAACCTTTCAGATGACAAGAATGCCTAAAGTCAATGAAACAGCTTATGTAATGTTTGACGTAAATTGTGTTTTTATTAACATTGAAACATCAATGAACAACAGCGATAAAAACCAACAGCAAGGTGAATAGAAAGAAGAACTCGTTTATAATATTTTTCAATTAAAGAATATATTTTTTATAATTAATACATTAATATGTCAGTGCCTGTTTTACGCGGTCAGTGACAGCACATCGTACATATATGTTAAACGATTTGTCAATATATTGTGAACTTGAATACATTTAAATAAAACAAAAAATGGCTTGTTTGTTCTCGGATTAAATAAATTTTTATAAAATTTCTTTATTTTGTTATGTAACCAAAAATCAAACAGTGCTTCAGTACGGTTCGGTAGAAAAAGTTCTTAGTATTATTATTTAATTTATTGGCATATTGTTATAAATTACTTCTTAAAATAATATTTAGTTAATATTTAAAACGATAAAATATTTTAAAATTACCAGAAAATAGTTTTATTTTTTTTAATTTTCTATTTTTAAATATCTGTGGCATCAGCAATTAAGTCATTAAAAAAGAAGAATGTTTTATTAAGGTTTAATAGCGCAAAAATAATAGTAAAGCATTATATACATTTATCAGTTTTATGCAAATTCTACTTTTTAAGATAATGTTAATTTAATATCACCTCATCTTTTGACATAAATTAATTTGAGTTACTAGCCAGAAAAAGTTAAGACGTACAAAGAAATATTGAAAGTAGAAACAACATATCAAATGATGAAATTTGAATAATTATAATAAATGATAAATTTTCTCAATATTTTTGACGAAACAATGTTGGTTAAATTGCCAATGTGGGCAAATAGGTTTTTTCAAACTGCAGAAATAATAACGTTGCAGTATACATATCTTTTCTTGAATGTCGGTGAATGTTCGTGATTGTTGCAATGCTCCATATTCGCATTCTTAATGATACGTCACGCGTCTGAGCATTCTGAGTAAGTGCAATTACGTTGTAATTAACCGTAATTATCCGCGAGATAGCTGAAACTAAAGAATTGTGTTGCCTACGAATTAGGAGCTTGAAAAATTTTGGAAATTAACTATGTCGACTATAGGGCTGTGTCGACTGGAAGAGATAAATACTTTATTTGGGCTTTATTTGAAAAACTATTTTTATTTATACATGCAGTACGTGAGATGTTAAAATATTATTGGTACTCTCTAAATCTGAATCAGTGAATAGTCACTGATGCGTTCAATGACTATTCACTGATATTAATGTAAAGTATGCCATTTCAATGACTTTTCACTGATTCAGATATACAGAGTATATAATGCAAAATTATATTTTATTTTGAAACAATTGTATATCTTTTAAGATTAATATAGCATTCTCTAGTGCTTTCTTATAATATCAAGCACAAATTTAAATTCACCAATATCTTTATTTTTAAATAGATCAATGACACATAACCTTTACTTCAATATTCTACATTAATTATATAATATGTAATAATTTTAAATAATTTTAATTAAAATTTTATAATAATTTTATGCTCTATTTTTATGTAAAATTATTCTAGAAAATATGAATGTGTGTGTGATGTGTGTGTGTATGTAATATATCTTCCTTACTTACTGCATAACTCTTATGATTAAAACACATATTTAATGAATGACACATATCAAATATTGATTCCACATTATATGCTCCAAAATATACCTCTATATTGTATAATCAATAGACTGGTTAAATTGGTCAAAGGTAAAAGACCGAAAATTCGACAAAGGGTGAAAGGTTGAAATTTAAATTTACAACTTGGAATTTTTGTTCTTCTCATAATATAATTATCTTTAAATATTCAATGTTTTTTTCACAATTGTAATGATGGGCAAAATTGCCTAAGAAGTCATGGTTAGCTAGAAGGGGTAGACATCAGTGCGATACTTGGAAGATCCCGTGTTTATTGCACAAGCTTACTATAATTACAATACAATGAGATGTTAACATTATGACGGAGCGGAAAGGGAAAACGCAATGTCGCAGTCGGTTTTGAAGCTTCGTGGTGACTAGTCGCGTTGAAAGAAATTGTTGAAAAGAGTGGTCAGTAAAGGTATCTCTCAAGTAGTCAAATAAAACGTCAAGTTTCGTGTTACTCAGTTCACCAGAATAAAAAATAATCCAGAATAAGTGCTTGAAAAAAAGCTGAAATTAAAAAACACGCTTTTTCATCGTAACTGACTTATTAATGAAGAAGAATAAGACATTAATCAATTAATGTTCTCCGTGTAAATATCGTGATAAGCCTGACTAATCGCATGACGATTCTTTCGGATTTGTATAAAGATACCACCAAAGTTTGTTCGGTATCGTCATAATGACTGCAATGTTAGAGGAACTCATAGCATTTTATAAATACGTTAACGAAGATTTGGCGGGTAAATGTTTTATCTTATTACCTACATTAGATTTTTTACATTTAAGGATATTTATTATATTTTCAAAATAATTTATGTATTAAAAAATTTCATAAAATATTATTATAAGAGAGAGCAAATAATTTATAATGTCCCTAAATTATAAAAATATTTTAGGAAAAAGAAATCTTCTTTAATAACATTGAATTTGTTTGAAAAATTAAGATAATAATTTATTAAAGATTATTTCAATTTTGCTTGTGTTAAATGTATATATATATGTACATGAGAATTATTTGAAATTTACATGTAGAAATACGCAAATATAAAGTACTGACTTACAGAAATATGCACATAATCCGCATTTAGTACAAGCACATCTTTAAATTAAATTAATCATTTTGTGTCAGTTAATATGTGCCTAGTCACTGAACGGACTTTAAAAATAAAATCTCTTTTTGTTTAGGAGCTATTAAGACAATAAACGATAGTTTTATAAGAAGCCTTTGAGATTATATATTTATATAAAGTATTTATAAAATAATGTTAAAAATTAATTCCTAATATTTAACAGTATTTAAGAAGCTGTATATGATTGTGTTATCTCTCGTAACACATAGTTTATAACACTGCAGTGACATTTATTTGTACATTATTAAGTCCATTTCAATTTATTAGTATTTTTTTGTGCATTCTGCTCGAATATGCATATCATTCAATATATATCATTATAATACGATAACAAGCAGATCAATTACCATCATTACTGAAACTGTCATTACTGAAACCATCATTACTACCTGTTTTTCATCTAGTAAAAACAAAATAACGAATTGAAATTTACGAGAAAGGAAATAACTGCAAGTCATACAGAAATATGACCATTTTCGTCATACCTTTATTTTAATTTTATTAGTTTAGTATTTCAAGATGATTTTCTTAATTTTGGCAATAAAAGTATTATGGCAATAAAGTATATAAGTATAAGTGATTATTATCAGTATATACTTTATATCAGTTTTTATGTACAATTGTATAATACATTAACATTTAATCGAGTAATTATATAAAGCATTATAAGGCATTATCTATGTCCAATTAAATTAAAATATTTAGAATAATTATTTATGAATAATTTTATTTATATATATTTATACGTGTTATAACACGCAATAAAAACAATTTAATAAACTTCTAATAATTTATTAATTTTATTTATTTCTTATATTGCAAGATCCACGTACTAAAGATTATTTCCTAATCGGCTCGCCATGGCCTGGCTTAACTTTGATTGGAGTGTATCTATATTTTATATGTAATCTTGGACCGAGACTTATGGAAAAAAGACAGCCTTTTAAATTGAACAGGATATTGCAAATATATAATGTGTCACAAATTTTATTAAACGCAATATTATTTTACAATGTAAGTCACATTACATTTTTAATTAATTATTTAATCTTTAATTTGTTTTATAAAAATATTTTCTATTCTTATATAAAGAAGAAAAGATAAAAATATTTTCTATTATTCACAGAAATTGATATAAATCTTTAAAAAAATTTTTTTTATTAAATTATGTAATTTAATAAGAACATTGAAAAATTGAGTTTTAAGATGACAATTCTTTAAAGTGTGACGATTTCTGCGAACTTCTGGCATTAAATAACTAAATATTGTGCAATGCAATCGCAATATGAGGGGATAAAAACCATAATAGTGTAAGTCAAATTTTTTATAATATTGACTCGTGTGCATATAGATGCAATCTATAAATATGTAAATTGCATCTATATATGCATACGAGTCAATATCTTGAAAAATTTGATTTACACCATTATGGTTTTTACCCCTCCATATAATAATAATCCAGTATAATTATAAATACTTATTTAAGCTCTCACTCTGTTTGAAAAAGTTTACTTTGTAATTATATATTTCAGGCATTAACAACAGCATGGTTAGGAGAATATAATTACTTTTGCCAACCTGTCGATTTTTCGAATACACCAAAGGCTCTATGGGTAAGAAGAAGTTATTCAACTAGAAATTGACTTTCGTTAAAATTATCTAATTTTAAGACATCAATTTATTTACATTAACAAATGCATCTTGTGCAATTTAAAGTAGCGGTATTATTGTAGTGATTTTTTTTTTAGCTTATATAAGAACAAATATCTTTACTTTTACAGTTTTATTTACATGAAAATAAGATATGAGCAAGAAAATTGCTGGATTAATGTCTATTGTATATATTTGCCTATTAAACAGATCACCAAATTGGTCTGGCTGTATTTTTTTATCAAGTTACTGGATTTGATGGACACCATCTTTTTCGTACTCAGAAAGAAGCAGACACAAGTGACGTTTCTACACCTATATCATCATGTTGGCATTTTAATGGGTGCTTGGGGTGCCGTTAAATATCTGCCTGGTGGTCACGCTACTTTCCTAGGTATATACAAAAAATGCAAAATTTAATTTACAGAATTTACAGAAATTAATGCTTTATATTCATGTCTTTTAATTTGAAATACATTGTAAATTTAGCGATATAATTAAGTAAATTTTATTTCTTTAAAACATAAAAATTGTAGTCAATATAAACGTAAGAAGAATAATATAAAGATGAGAAGACATTATATTTATTAGGATTAAATGTATCAACTAATAAGTTTGTACAGAAGAATTTTACAACGATTAACTAATTACTAACATTGTATTTCAGGATTAGTTAATACATTTGTTCATATGATAATGTACACGCACTATCTGTTAGCGTCCATGAAGATAAACACAAGCGCGTGGAAAAAGTACATCACTCAGCTACAGCTGGTCCAATTTTTCGTGATCACGTTACACTATTTACAATTAGCCTGGGTGAAAGACTGCGGTTTTCCATTGTGGCCAGCATACATAATGGTACCGCAGAATTTATTTATGATTATATTATTTGGAGATTTTTATTATAAAACGTACATCAAGAAAGAATCAGCAAGCAAAATGGCGACACCAAAAACAGAAGTAAACGGCATCTCCGCCGAAATCTTGAATGGAAAACTGAAAGAACAATAAAATCGAAACACGACGTTTAACCTTTAAAGGGCGGGTGTTTGTTTATTTATTTTTTTTATTTATTTTTTTTTTTTTTACTATTTTTCCTTTATTCAACACATCAAATTTTGCCTAAAAACATCAAATAGTTTGTGTTATTTGGGTGGTCGATATTTCGACCACCCCCGCCCTCTAAAGGCTAATATACATGATCTTTTCTGATTTTATTTTATTTTTTGCATTGATACAAATATTTCTCAAAATTAAATATTAGTTGCTGACGACCTGAGAATCTTATAAGATTATTATTCTATAACGTTTGTTACGTTTCAGTTCGAAAAATCTTTTACATATCGAACCTTTAACATTTAACACGTATTCCGTCTCTTCAATCTTCATTTTAATAAAAAAAAGACTGTATATCTAAAAAAATGCATAAGAACAAAAGTAATCATTTCTCATAATTTTTTTGGGCACTGAATACGATCCCGTTTATCAAATAGTTTTATCACATAAAACATGACAATGATATGACATAATGGTAAACGAGATTGTATTCAGCACCCAAAAAATTACGGAAAATAATTATTTTAACAAAAAGTGATTTTTTTGTTAAACAGTGTTAAATTAATACTTGTTACACTCGTCATAATGGAAAAAAAACAACATGATGTAGCATAAATTATTAACATCTAGAATTAAAAGGCTGTTTTTCTAGAAATGTTCTACAATTAGCAATAATAGCAAACTTGCTTGAATAATGCAATAGTTAAAATTGACTGCAAAATTATTCTTATGTCAAATTATTTTTGTGTTAAATGTTAAATGTTAAATGTTAAGAAAACGGCGGAAACTTAGTTGCCAACCTAATACATATATTACCATTCGTTGATAATAAATTTTGTAGCACATATTTCATTGCAACAATATTTAATATCTACAATCGTAACTTAAAATAATTTTTATAAAATAAGTATGAAAATATCTAAGATATAACATGGGCGACAGGAACGTAGTATATTCATTTATGAAAAAAAAAACTTACTATACCTTTCATGTTACTAGGATAAATACAACTCATCTCTTTTTTAGTTAACGGCGCAGTAATTTTTCAACTTCATACTCTATATTCGTCCAACTATTTCTGTATAATAAAGACAATACTAGAAAGTTTTCACAATATTGTACTCGGAATATGATAAACATTAAAGTTAATTAATTAAAGTTTAGCATTAAAAGAGAGATAATTGCGAATTTTACACTAAGTTTTATTTTAAACTTAAAGTTACATTTATTTTTTTTGCAATTTGCAAAAAACATTTACAATATACATACATATAAGATTTCTAATATCGACATTAACATAGTTAATAAATCATTATTATTAATATTGTTATTTATATACATGTAGTCAACAACCCCAACATACAATGTTTTTTCTTCTCTTCTTCTAACAAGGAGACCCATGGAAGTGTTCCCCTCCGATTTTGATGAGCTTTTAGTATGTTGTTCTCTAGATGAAAATAAGGGACACGTATTTTTTTCATATCCGTGAATTTCCTTGTAAGTATATTTAATTAAAAAAATATTTTAATTATATTTTAGATGTAATGTTTACTATATAAATACGCGTGCATTGATATTAAGCCACAACATAATTTGTATTTCATCTATATATAACTTAGATACATAAAAAAAGCAGATTATAATAAATTGTATATAACGTTTAAATATTAACTATATTTTTCCAGCGATATTAAAATTTTGATGTTGCCGATGCAACATCAATCATGTTAACTTCATAATAATTTTGTTTTGATAATGTTAAAAAATGTTGCAAAGGATATATAAAATATAGAAAGATGCAAAACTGGTACATATTTCTAATTAAATTTAATTCCAGGAAAGATAAAACATTTAGTTTGAAAAGAATAACGAAAATATACGTTTGATTGTTCGGTATATGTGAGTATATGCTATAAGGTAAATGTACCAATTTCTAGACGCGTACCTATGTCTGGACATTTTTATTATTTTAGTCCTTAAATAAGTTATAACGCGAATTAAAACCAAAGAATCAAAGATACAAATATTTTTTTGGTATTATATTTTTATCTTTGATTTTTTAATTTGCGTTATACTTATTTAAAAACCAAAATGATAAAGGTGTCCAGACATAGGTCTTAACTGTCACAATATTGGTACAGTTATCTTATAAGAGGAATTTCCTGTATGCTTTAAATTATCCTCTATATTTAAACATACAGAGAGTATTTTCTTCTTCTAACCTACCCAGATAACCGCGATTATCTCGCACTAGCATTATTCTTTTTTATTTTATTGCTCAGTCGAATATATCGGGTTAAACAATTAGTCGTGGCCATGACCGTGGCATGCACACAAATGGGTAGACGACCTACTTTTTCGAGAACACGTCCCAAACGGGGACAAGAGGAAAAAAAAGATGAAAGAGAAGATGAACGGAACATGTATCTAAAAGCATCTCGCTTTCATTACGAAGGTGCTGTCGAAGGTGCCGTTATATTTGATCTTTATCCATTCTTGAAGATCCACGCATGAACGTATAATCAAAATTTTTTTGATAGCATTGCTTTAGAAGTAGTGCTTCTTGAAATGCGTATTTAGAATATTGTGATATTTCAAATTTTAGGTTTTTGTGTATATCTTAAGTACTTTATGAAATTCTTGTAAAAAAAATAGTTTTTATTGAAAGAAAAATATAGAAAAATAATTAAAAAATGGTAAAACAGAATTGAAAGAGATCAATTTCTACAGCACGATTAAAGTTTCATGTCAAATTTAATAATGCGCAATAAACTATGAATTACCGTAGTCGTTCATGAGATATTGTTGCTTTTAGGTATCAATAGAAAAACAAAATAAAACTGTTATTAAAAATATTAAAAAAGACAATTAAAAACTCTTGTTTAAATAATTATATAAATCTTGTTAATTAAAATAACTTTTGTTAAAGAAATTTTTTATAACTCTTTATTATTTAAAAAAATAACTGAGTGTATACATTTCAACCAAATATACTATATTATATACATATAATACATACACCAATTTACAGTCAATGCATTTGTAAATATATTTTTCAATAAAGATAAATAATGCAAAAAAATATTTATAAAAGAAAGAACTGGATTATACTGGGTATTATACAGTTCACATAGATTTTAAACAACATATTTTCTTCTACAGCATAGACAAATATTTTGCTATTATCATGATAATTAGTCGTCCAGAGTCGCCACTATCAACTTTTCTTTTTACTCAGTTTTTATGATTTTTCAGATATTGTGTTATGTGTATAATAAGTATATTTTTACTTTTTTCTTTATTTATCCTTTCGGTTCTTGGAATTGTAGATCACGATTTTTCATCCATTACATGTGGTTTCACATGGAAATTCGCGTTACCTTCGACGCATCAATCGTTAAATGTTAAATCCGCTACAACCCTATCGATAATATCCCGACCGCGTAACCCACTAAAAAGAGATAATTCTACTTCTCAGCTGCAAATCATTAACTTACTTCCTAAGTTAAGAATAGATAGAAAGCCGCGTTGTGTAGGTTATTTTTGCTCATAACATCTTCGCGCCTTTTATTGGCTCGACCGCAATTGATTAGTCATATAATTATTTCGCATACCAATGACGACAATTTAAAATGCATTTATCACTCGTCATTAAGTCACGCGTCATTAAATCACGATACCACATGCTGGCGCTACGGGTGCATTTTCAACGATAATAAATTTTTGTCAGATCGTTAAAGTCAGGTATAGACGCGCGAGAAATTCTTTTTCTTTTTCTTTTTATAAACTTTACGACAGCTCCCGTTATTAAACAATACGTCATTCGTAATTTATTCAAACTGTCCGCGTTCTTGTCCTGAGTTACAAACTGTCCGGAACTTCGAATCTCGTACAATCACGTGCAAAATACGTATACGGTAAGTATAATTAACTTGTCCGCTAAATAATTTAATTTATACTATTAATTCTAATTGTTCTTTTATTCTATTTAAACCGTTCTTGGAACTTGTTTTATTTAAGTCGTGCATGATATTATATTCTGATTTTGTTTGTTATTAATAAATCACGCAGTATTTTTTTAATACTTTTTATAATATACGCACAGTAATCTTACAATTCTTGTTGCTATATAACAACTTGTTATAATATATTTTTATTTATATTTTATACGCGTCTTTTTTTATTCTTTTACGGTATTAACTATACATAAATTAACTGAATGTAAAATTAATATATGCAATCTGCTATATTAATATATAGATGACGTACTATGTGTCTCGACGACATAGCTGCCGACTTTTAAAGACAATCTATTTCTTGTTATACGATCCACTCATCAAATCACTTCCATCATTTAACATCCGGCCAATGTTCTTGAGTTCTAGTTTTGTTAGAGAAATAGTGTTTTTGGTGGCACCTTCTAACGGTACTATCAGTCATGCTTTCATTCTTCAGCACGAGTATTAGAAATATAAATGACTCTGCGTTTACCTTTCCTCTTGCAACAATATATCACAACTCAACGTCAGACTATATTTCTCCGTGGCAGACCGTAATATCCTATTCATCGGCCACACATTGCAGACGGACATACTATTATATACCTTGAAGGATTAATTAAGTATCAATTATTATTGAAATTTATTAAAGCTGGAACGTAGATTTTTTACTTTCTTTATATACGTACATAAATTTTTTATTAATGCTTTTTTGTATAATAAAATTATTTTATAAATCTAAGTTTGATTTTTTTGCGTAAAACATACGGCCGGTTAAATGCTAATAATCCATAGATACGTAAAAGCAACCAAAGTCAGATACAACGGTAGAGGCAGCGAATCTTTTCTATAGAATACTTTAATCTATTATTCTTGCATCGTTATTACTATATCTCACTAAATACGAAATTTCGACATAGTAGGTATTTGCGACGATTTCCATTGATAAGACTTTTATATATGTATACAATATGAATATATTATAACTTCACGCATATATGTTAATACATCAATAACATCTATAAATCATGGACATAGAGTTTTTATGTAAGGCGTATAAATTGTTTGTGTTTTTTTAACACTTTATGTTAATAATGTTAATATCTTCCTCATTTCGTCTAAATTTAAAATATTGATTTACATATTATATTTTAAGCAAAAAATTACGTTAAATAAAATAAATTAAGTAAATTCATGGATATGTATATTGTGAAATATTGTAGCGATCTTTTCTCGAAAAGCAGCTATGATGTCAGAAAATGATGTTCTAAAGACATTCGATAAATATTGACACATCTCAGGTACGGGATAAACTAGCGAATAAAATGATATCTAATTCAAGCCTTGGATATCTTTTATGGTACGAGATATGTCCATATTCATTCACTTATTCCGGGCAAACAAAAATCTGTCATTAAATATTTGAACTTTTTCTTTGCTTATTTTTAAAATGACTAATATTTTTAGCCTGTTTGGTTTTATTAGCATTAATAATATCTAAAAGGCATGTAGATATATATCGTAAATATATTTTAAACAAAGTATATGTTTCCAAAATTTCTTTTATATTGAAAAATAAATTATATATATTATATATAGTATTTAGAATATTGAAATTATTAATACTTAAATATTATAGATGGCATTTTTATGTTTTAATTTATTGAATAAAAGTTATATGAGTTAGTAAGAAATCCCATTACAAAATTACGAATAAATTGTGGTATTATTCATGTCATTAGTCATTTCTCGTTTTGACACATCTTACTTATTCCGGCCAAATATACTATGTCAAACATTTGAATGGATTCGTAACCGCTTTACAGTCCGAAATTCTTCAAAATTCGTAGACGACACTTAACTGATTTACATCGTAAACATGTTATATAATTCTGTATAGACGTAATTTTTTGGTAAAGGTTATGACTTCTATTTTCTTTATTGGTACACGGATGTATAATATCTATTGTCTTTTTATCGTCGATTGTTTCATTCTGATTAAACAATTACATACGGTGTGATACGGGAATGTATACAGATGTATAACGGAAACGATGCCGCAAGAAAATAATTTAATATTTAACAGCTGTTTTATTATTCAAAAGCGGAAAGCAAAATTGATAATACTCGTACGTGCAAGTTGATTTATATTAACAGAATCCATTCGCTGAGATAAATCACTTGTAAGGATGTATTCAGTAATTATTAATGTATATTTAAACATAAACCAAAATTTTCTAAATAAAATTGTCATTAGATAAACCAGAAGTGAAAACTACGCGAATTATTTCGTATAGTACAGTAATATAGGAATTATTTAATTAGTATAGGAATATATTATATATTAATTATACGATATTTACAAAGAATAAAGTCTTAAATAATTTTTATCAAACATGTAATGAGCAAAGTATCTAAAATTAAAAATAAGGATTTTTATTATAAGCTTCAAATATATAGATAAAAGTAAAAGCAAAAACATGTGCTCAAACAATTAATGTTGAAAATTTTTTAATTTTGTTTTGAATTTTTAAATTACACGCAATGTCACGAATGTTACCATGGACAATGTTATTTGTTCTTATTATTTTTTAATTGTCCCTTAATTATTTATTAATTATTATCCGCTTCTTTTTTTTAATTATCAAGTTAATTTTTCTTACCTCGTGCAATATCACGGTAGCTTGTACCTGTGCGTACCTTTTTCTTCAACGTAATCGCGGTCAATGTGATCATCTTCACGAATTCCTTCAGCGTTCTCCTTTTCCTTACTGTCTTTTTTACTACTCCCTCTTTTACGGTTCTCATGTAGACTTCTTATTTTCTTTCTGTACATTCTTTATCTCTTCTTTTTCTCCTTCCCTTAGTTTAATTTCATCAATTTAATTGATGACAAAACTACACTATTTCCACATTAATCGATCCGCATTCTCAATTTGAATGATCGCCGATGGCCTTTTATCGCGTCAATCAAGTAGCGGGATTACTAAAACGACGGTGGGGATTACAGAAAACGCGTTTGCTGGGCAACGGTCTTACTTCATGACATATAACCATCGTGCACGATCAGTTTCTGGTAGGCCGCGTCTCTCTTCTCATCGATCAGAACCTGTGTAGTTGTATTCAAGCTTTCCCGGAATTTCTCGTTCAAGCGTGTTGATCTCGGGAGAAGGTCGCGGTCACGAGGTTTCCGAGTTTGTGAAAATTGCAAGATTTCAATTGCTTATCAAAGAAGAGGTGAGCATGTTGCAAGAAATTTGCGTTTTGAAATTTTTTATTCAAGGTGCATCAAGTGGATTATTGATGCAGAGCTAATTGATTGATCAAGAGCTAATATATACAAATTTGTGATAGATTTTTATATCGATTATTTGTTCTTACAATTGTTTAAATATTAATGTAATAAATAGATAAAAGGTTACGTTAAATATTTATAATACTGGTAATGTTGCAATTAAATTGATCGCAGTGTTGTAAGTGACGATACGATTAATTACAGTTTGGTGATGATATCTGGATTAGTAACACTATGAACTAAATTTTATTATAGTGCGCAAGAATTTAATTAAATTTGCACATTGTGTGTTTATCAAATTCATGTGGAGCAAGAGTTAATAATTTACGCAAAGCAAAATTAAAAAAAAAAACATTTTATTAAGAGCATTTCTTGAAAAATATACAATTTACATTAATATTTTTAACAAAAAGGTAAAAAGGTAAATGTTTATGAATACATCTTTGCAAAAAATGTAACAGTTGTCACGTGCGTAATTATTTTAAATTAGAATTACACATATACACCTCTATATATGTGTTTCTACATTACATATATATTCGCTCATTTGCTGCAACAATTCAAAAATTGTGATTTTTCAGAGCAGACACGATTTCAAGTTTTGAATTATTATAACTTTCTATGAGAATTTTAAAATACCGTATTGGCATATCGCTTTTCTTGCAACTTTTGCGATGTTCTCACTATGACAATGGAGATAAGACTGAGATAAGACGTTATTGTTACCTACATAATTCCCTGAATGATATGTCACACTAGTGACACAGCTGCTTGCTCGAATGAGTTCGTGAAGGTTAAGCATTGTCGATTTAACTATAAATAGTACATGTAACTATTTTTTTTCCCTGTACAAATAACTCAAAAAGAGCGATTTTTTAGTTACGTCATATTGTTGCAGCAAATAAGCAATATATACATTCTCAATAAATATAAAGATACAATTGTTTTAATTTTGCAAATTTAAATTCTTATAATATTAAAAGAAATAAGATCGTGTTATGATATACGATCAAATTAGAACAAACTATTATTTATGGTCTGACCTTGGATCTTAATAGCCTATTACTAGTTCTATATGCATATTATACACATATATTTTTTAACTTGGTGCCGATTTTTTGTCGGACCAAGTTAAAACACATCAGTTATCGTTGGATCATTAAAATCTTTTCCTTCGCCCCCCTCCCCCCTAATTAAATCGATATCGATTTAATTAGGAAGGAGGGGGGCGCGACGATTTAATTAGGGGGGAGGGGGGCGAGGGAAGAGATTTTAATGATCCAACGATAACTGATGTGTTTTAACTTGGTCCGACAAAAAATCGGCACCAAGTTAAAAAATATATGTGTATAATATGCATATAGAACTAGTAATAGGCTATTAAGATCCAAGGTCAGACCATAAATAATAGTTTGTTCTAATTTGATCGTATATCATAACACGATCTTATTTCTTTTAATATTATAAGAATTTAAATTCGGAATTTGATGCCATCTTGGCGACAATTTGCTATCAAAGGTGTATTCTGTGTTTGCTGGGATATCTTTTATACTTCTTTTGTCACACTTACAAATAATATATCTCTTTGAGGTATATAAAATTAAAGTGATTACTAAATTCTTTTACACATATTTCAGATTTCCTGATAAATAATTCAAGAGCTATCCCTATCTTTTGAAAATTACATCACCAATATGACTAGTCTTATACGACTTGTTGTTAGCAATTATAACGAGGTTTTAAAAAACGTTAGAGGTAAGTTCTTTTCAACAAAACGACGCGAAATCTTTCATAAGTGCATTTAAGTGCGAGATATTTAAAATCGTGTACAGAGTTCATTATCGACGTCTCTCATGTACTCGCATAAATTACCACAGAAATTAATAAACATAACACAAGAACGTATGTTCCAAGTATCTATCCACCAGACAAATCACATAAAATTACTAAAAGTGGCGTGGTAATAATTTTTTTATTTCGCGTATAATGATACATTATTTTTATAATACTAATTTTTTGCAATGTAAGCGTAATAATACGCCTAACACTTCACAGATTTTAACAAACTGTTTTCTCGTACATTCTGATAATATAATTTACAATTATTTTGCTTTTTGTTTTATCACATTACACATAATTTAGAAGAAAGTACCCGATTATGAGATACCATATCTATTTTGTGTGATTGCTGGAAGTCTATGGGCAAATTTGAAAAATATAGTAGGTCATTTTGAAGGGAATTTAATAAGCTTTAAGATGCTGAAATGTAAAATTTAATTTAAATATTAATTTTGCTGAAAATTAGAAAAATGTGAAAAATGAGCTTTCGGCAAAATCGCAAAAGTGTGCTCCTATAATATGAGAGACCCCGGGAAATCGCTAATAAAGTGCAAAATACATGATATTGCAATTAAAAAACTTTATTTAAAGTTTTTGAAAGACAAATGTAATGGAGAAGCATATTTGCAACAATCGTAAACCCACTTATACTCAATATTGTACCTAATCTTCCCTTTCCACCCTTCCCTCTCAAATCAAGGACAGCACAGTCTTATAAATTCGTATAAATCTTTCCTTAACGTTAATATAGTATTATATTTTCTCTTCTTTTATTACTATACAATAACTTTCATACTTCAGCAACCCAGGAGTGCCCTGAGTATCTCATATAACGAGCACCACGCCTTGCGGTTTCACGATCACCAAATCGAATCTCTACAATTGAACAACTCAACATATCCCGTATTTTCCTATTAATACGACCTCACTCTATCGTTGCATGCAGAACTTATTGCCAAATATTTATTAATTATATAATAAACAAGATTTAAAGACTCATATCTCCATGACACTTGACAACATCCAATTTCACAATTTCTTTCTCTGCAACGACTACACGCACGATCAAACAATGAATTTTTCACTAAATAGGTTTTACCCCAAAGGCAATAAGTTCATGGTGGAACCAACAGATAGGGCCTATTAGTTTAGCAGAAACCTCGCTGTCGTATATTAGGAGCCTATCTCATAATAGGGGACTTTCCTTATTATTAGAAAGAACATAATGTACCTGCTATGTACCACCATTAGATATAAATATATATTCATAGTACATATAAAATATTTTATTTTTTCAAAAATTTGCCAAAAATTAATGAATTATATTTCTCTACGACAGATCCAATGGTGGATACTTGGCTTCTAATGGAATCTCCGGGTCCTATGTTATGTATTGTCGGCGCATATTTAATATTTGTTTTAAAAGCTGGACCAAAAATGATGGAAAAACGGCTGGCTTTTCAGCTGAATACCGTTATGATTTTATATAACGCATTTCAAGTACTCTTCAGTATTTGGTTGACAAGTTTGGTAAATTTAATCCCCTCTACAGTACATTTATTTCATCTGTACATTTAATATTGAAAACAAGAAAATGTGTCAAGATATACATATAAATACTCCATTCCACATTTTCTCATATTCTATATTCACACACAAAAGAGTGTTATATAAACCACTTGAAAATACTATAAAAAGGGTATTCTAGATAAATACTAATTAATTGTATGTTTGAATAGCTTGAAAATATTACATTATATAATTTATATACTGAATGTTATTCAAATTCAAAATTTTTTTATTTAAAAAATTTTTTTTTTAATTTTTTGAAATTTTTAAATTTTAATGAATACCTTTGAAATTAACAATATACAGAGTGTCTTATTTTAATTAATACACTCGAATTTCTCCGAAACCAGAGATATCGAAATCTTATTTTTTACGAGGTTGTATGCGGTATCAGAAAGAAAGTACTGGCTGCTTTTGCATTTCTAACCAGGCACTGCAGTTCGAACATGCACGAAGGCAATAATATTGTCAACTCGCATTTGGTCATTTGATCTTCGACGACCTTAAGTCATAGCGCGTTGAACTCGTAATGAGATGGGCTATAAACATAGGTTTTTATAAAAATTATTTTCACATTTTTAAAAATAAAGTTAACTTTTATTTGACCATAAAACCCGAAATCAAATTTTTTTAAATCAAAATATGTCCCCCTTGATATCATACAAAACTGAATTTTTGATATCTTGCATGATTTCTGAGAAATCCAAGTGCGTTGATCAAAATGATACATCCTGTATAGGTATACATATATATGTATATACCATTATTCTAAATCAAGTAAGATCAATACATGGAAATTAAATGAAAAATGATTTGATTAAATTATCAGCTTATTGTCATGTGCGTTTTGAGATGTACAATAATCTATTCTAGACAATGTTCGTCGATTTCAGATATGGGACGTTGATGTTAAAAATTTCTTTTTTAATCATGGATGTAATAGTCGTTTATCACCTAATTCACAGGACACAAACGCACGAGCGGTAAATACCTTTTTCCTAATTTTTAATAACATTTAATTTTAAATAATAAACTAAGTATAGGCTCTCCTGAATAAATCAATTAGGGAATAGAAATTGGAGCCACACGCGGTAATTATTGCGCAATTAATAAATAGTCAATAAGAGATAAGATAAGATAAAATATATTAGTCAATATACATATTCGGACTTTTCGACACTTTCTTTGTGTCATCTTCAGCGTGTAAACAAAATTAATATACATGAAAATTACATATTAACAAACGATAATATATTTTATCTTATTGATTATTTATTGATTGCGCAATAATTACCGCACGTGGTTCCGATTGCCTCTCTCACTATTCCCTATTTAATATATATATATATATATATATATATATATATATAGTTTAATTTTAATTTAAATAGTTTAAAAACAGTAGTTTTTAATAAATAAAACATATATTTTTCGCAATATTACATGTATGTATTGAATGTATAGATGTCACGAGGCGCTTGGTGGTATTTTTTCTCAAAAATTATTGAGCTTCTGGACACGGTAAGCGAACATTTAATTAAATTAAATAACAAAATTAATTGAATTAATTGATTAGTTAAAAATTAAAATGCTTGAGTTAGCCGACTCACAAAGATTTAAGAAGACAATGGAGCGTATACCCATGCTTCCGTTATCGATTAAAAGTGGAACCATTGTTTAGTCTTTAGTCAGTTACCCAATGAAAGCTATTGCAACGAAACGTTTTGAAATGTGAATAAAGCGTTTTGCTAACTCGGTCATCGGAAAAACATTTGTCGATTGTTCACATTACCTTTAACAAATTGAACAACCTTTTTTAAATGCTATTTTTTCAGACATAATAACAGAATATATTATAAAGCATAAAAAATATTAAATTGTTGAAACAAAAGCATTTTTGATGTAGAAGTAATACATGAATTTATCATAAACAATATAATTAATGAAAATTTTATTACTTACATACGTCTTTTTAAATTTATTTTTTTTTTATTATAAATTTTTACATTTATTAGTTTTATAGACATTTATATCTTTTTGAAATAAACATCATTAATAACATTACAAATTAAGATATCAATTAACAGATATTTAAAAAAAAAATTATCAAAAAACGTTTAAATAAAATTAGGCAAAGAATTTTATAGAAAAAATGTAAAAATGTAAGAAGAAATTTTTAATATTTAAATGTTTTGCTTTTTAAGGTATTTTTTGTTTTGAGAAAGAAGCAAAATCAGATTACTTTTCTTCATGTTTACCATCATACTATCATGGCCGTCTTCTCGTGGTGCTATTTGAAATTCCTGCCTGGTGAACAAGGTGTTATCATAGGTTTCTTGAATTCTTTGGTCCATGTTATTATGTACAGTTATTATTTCACCGCCGCTCTTGGCCCTAAGTACAAAAAGTATCTTTGGTGGAAGAAATATATGACTTGGATTCAGCTGGTAATTAACTTTTACATATAATTAACTGTCAAAGTTTTATTACAGATTTTTTAATATTTTATTACCATCAATTTTTGCCCATCTACTAATACAACCAATTGGAGGATTTGTATTTTTATAAATCAAAATAATATTATGAGTATAATATTTTTATATTATATTCTATCATAATATTTTTGGCGCAATAGACATATGAAATGATATGAGATTTCATTATACATATAAATGTCTGTTTCATCTTTTTTAGTTTTTTTCCATTAATATTGTTAACAGCACTTATTTATATTTTTATTTTAATTATTTGTTTAATTAAATAAACAGATTGTGGAAACGTTATACAAATTTAATACTTAAGATTCTTTAAAATTTCAGGTGCAGTTTGCTTTAATGTTAGTCTACTTAGTACTAACATTAATCTTGGATTGTCGAACACCAAAAGCTCTGACTTATTTCTTCACAATAGTCGTAATAATCTTCATGTACCTATTTAGCGACTTTTATCGTCAAGCGTATAAAAAGAAAATAACTTAATTATGAATGTTACATGTTGCAAACAATCAGTAAATACAAAAAAATAATTTAAATCTATTTATAACTAAATTTTATACAAATAATGAGGGAATAATATTATTACAAAAACATGAAACAAAGTGGCTACAGTCTACAAAGTGTGCAGTAATGTTTAAATTGTGTCATTGATTTTTTGTCACACAGTGTGTAATAGATAGATGTACATATAGATATATGTAAATAAAGAGAAAATGAGATTTATAATTTATAGAATGTCTGTGTAGCTTATTTTTGAGTTTTAATTAAAATATCTATCTTTTTAAATTGCACTTTTAAATTTTCGAATCTGTTTGTCGACATCAATATCTAAATATTTTTCTTAATACAACACTAAGTTTTTTTAGTCGTTT
Source organism: Temnothorax americanus (assembly GCF_048541705.1). Lineage (NCBI taxonomy): Eukaryota > Metazoa > Arthropoda > Insecta > Hymenoptera > Formicidae > Temnothorax > Temnothorax americanus. The sequence continues at coordinate 1,996,242 of NW_027509421.1, read as the reverse complement.
TTAAATAATTTGCAATTAATATATTAGGAATTACAATTTCCATAATACTATATTATTAATACTATTATTAATTTCTATAATATTATTAGATTTTATATTTATGTCAAGATATAAGAAGTTCCAATATTTATACATTAGATATAAATATAATTATCTATAAAAGATCATTTCTAATTATTATCAGATACATGTTTTATAATTATATTATATTAGATATCAGATTTAAAATTCTATTTTGATTTAAGTATGTAGGAAAATGTGGTTAAAATCGTTAATTGATTGCAGGATTTAACTTAATTGAAATCTTAGATTTAATAATTAAGTAAAAAATTTAGTAAATAATTTAGTAATTAACATAGATTAATGTTGAAAAAAGAGAAAGAGTCATTAGCGTTGAGGTAGAATTATAACAAAATTGTGTATGTATGTGGATTATTATGTATACAATTTTTAGATTAAATTGCACAGCTTCTATAGTCTGTAAGTTCATAAAACAACAAAATATGGATACATAATATGTCAAGTATGTATGATATATAATTTATTAAATATAAATCTTTTGGAAATATTTTTCCTATATATCCAACATATATAATTATGTAATAACTATATATACAATTATGTCCTACCTTATTTTGGATGATTTATAATTGTAGCATATTGCAATCAAAGAATTAAGGAAACATAACATATTGAACAGTTTAAAAAGAAACTTGGCTATTATCTTGGTGGGTTTAAAAACGTTTAATTTTTAAAACGTTTATCATGTAACAGTATATAATTGTATTCCCCTCAACATTGACATGATCCGATTTATCGGGAGTCCCTGTAGAGTATGGATATTATTCTATATGTAATCTGTAATATTGTTGCACTATTTAAAATGACTTAGGCGAGCAGGCAACGTATAGTTTTACATAAAGTAAAGTAGACGATATGAGAGGACTATTCGTGGAAAAACGACCCGTATTAGCCAAATTGTAAGGATGAGGAGAAGACTGCGATGTTAGCTACATTCCGATTCGACCCATTAGTAGGACCAATTAGACAAGGACGCCAAATCAGCTGTTGCCGGAGAAAGCCAAGAATCTGACGGGGCTGCCTGAATATTCGAGGTTCAAATCTAGTAGGCCTACCGGTGAAATTAATGACATGCGCACACGCCAGCTATCAAGGCGGCCCATGCTTTGACCTTTATCAGAGAAGCTGAAAACTCACTCTGCGGAAAGCTGTGTTACTGTGCACATCTTTTGTAATTTCGGGAGTCGTTCTCTTTATTAGTCGGATCGCCGTTCACTATTAAATAATCATCACTGAATAAAGCTATTGCGTAAGATCGTCGAAGTTAGACTACATCGCCGAAGTTATATTATATCGTTGTATTAAATCTGATAAAAATTTGTCGAGAAGGAATTCCAGTTGGCAACTATAAGAAATTCATTAATAAATCTGTATCCTCCTGTCTGAGTCAAAATCTTTTTGTTATTGATTTAATTATTTAGTATGTTATATATTGGATTTAACTTAGTATATATATTGTATATATCTATCGGATGATCAATTATATTGTAGGGTCCTTCCAACTATCCAGTCTTGAGTTCTATTTGTTTTTTTTTTTTTTTTTACCAATTTTATAAAAATTGATTGACGTCCAACAAATATTTTTGTTTTAAAATTTAGAGCTTTGACGGCTACGGACCGGCTGCGTCGAGTGAGGGTGATTGTTATAATTAATAATAGAGTCAGAATTAAAACCCTGTCTCAATCATTATTTTTATTTATCTAATTTCAACATTTTTTAAAAATATTTCTAACATTTTGAAAGTTATGAAATGTTAAACAACACTTATTATTCATCTAAACATTCTTTTTACGAAAATCAACATCATTTATATTGCAATGCACAATTATTTTATATTTTTGATTGGATATATTAAAACAATTTTGTACAACAAATTTTGTATAACAGTTTTTCATATACTGGCACACTTAATAAATACGTGATAATAATCTGTCCATTCAAATTAATTGAAAATATAAGAGACAGAGAATGAAAATATAAGAGACAAAAAATATAAGAGACATAATTTGTCAATGTGCGAATTTGCGTTATAAAATGTTAAATATTCCGCAGTCATTTGTTTTATGAAAAGTATGCTGACTTGATAATTGTTTAAACTACTCATCACTCGTGATGTTTACAATAGGTCGCGTCGTGTCAGCCACTTAATTCATTCGCGAATTGCGCGCCGAAGCTTAAGTAAATAGGTAATCGTATGAAAAAAACGTTCGCGTGTCACCGTATTAATTTCCTTCAAGATGCGATTGCGTCAAGTGTTACGAGAAAACGTAATTTTTCCCTATAAACAGTCTCATTGTTCTATTGGTCCGCTATTACTTAATTTTCGCTATTAACGATCTGTGAACGTATGTATAAAGGCGCAACAGTTATCCAAACAGGTATGAACGACATATTTGAAGATACATGAAAAGTAGATTTGGAATAAAGAATGAAAATTATAATTGTGTTGATATTTTTTTACGGAGGCAGCAATTCTATTTAATGGTGGCCTATTGACTCAAATTTATTGACTCGTTTTTTGACGAACTATTTCGTTTAGTTAATTAAGTTAATTAATTTATAAAAAATTTAATACAAAAAACATATCTTTCTTTAATTATCGACTTGTAAAAGTGGTACCATTGTTCCGACAATTAACTAACAAAAATTATTGCAAACAAACATTTTGAAACATGAACAGAACGTTTTGCTAATTCGTCATCAGAAAATTATACGTAGATTATTCGCATTATTTCTAATAAATTGAAAAAAATGTTTAATATTTTCTCCTTTAAACAAAATATCAAATATGTTATAAAAAAACATAAGAAGTATATTCAATATATCTTTTTAAAATATTAAAAATCTAAAATCATTAATAATGTATCAAATTAAAATTAATAAATAACTATTTTATATAACTATTTTATATAATATTAAAAAGAGCGTTTAGTTGAAAAAAAACAAGAAATTTTGTAAAGAAAATATGTAACTTCTAATGTTCTGCTTTTCAAGGTATTCTTTGTTTTGAGAAAGAATCAAAGTCAGATTACTTTTCTTCATGTGTACCATCATACTTTAACAGTCATCTCTTCGTGGTGTTACTTGAAGTTCTTGCCCGGTAAACAAGGCGTCCTCATAGGTTTTTTAAATTCTGTGGTCCACGTCATTATGTATAGTTATTATTTTATCGTGGCACTTGGCCTTAAGTACAGAACATTTAATTAAATTAAATAACATTTTTGATGTAGAAGTAATACATAAATTTATCATAAACGATATAATTAATGAAAATTTTATTACTCACATAAGTCTTTTTAAATTTATTTTCTTTTTTTATTATTAATTATTACATTTTTATCAGTTTTATAAACATTGATATCTCTTCAAAATAAAAATCATTAATAACATTACAAATTAAGATATCAATTAACAAATATTTTAAATATCAGAAAACGTTTAAATAAAATTAGGCAAAGTATTTTATACAAAAAATGTAAAAATGTAAGAAGAAATTTAATATTTAAATGTTTTGCTTTTCAAGGTATTTTTCGTTTTGAGAAAGAAGCAAAATCAGATTACTTTTCTTCATGTTTACCATCATACTATCATGGCAGTCTTCTCGTGGTGCTATTTGAAATTCCTGCCTGGTAAACAAGGTGTTATCCTAGGTTTCTTGAATTTTTTGGTCCATGTTATTATGTACAGTTATTATTTCATCGCGGCTCTTGGCCCTAAGTACAAAAAGTATCTCTGGTGGAAGAAATATATGACTTCGATTCAGCTGGTAATTAACTTTTGTATAATTGACTGTTAAAGCAAATTACAGAAATTAAACAAAGATATGTTTATAATATTATAAACATGTATTTTTATAATATTATAAATATATCTAATAATATTTTATATTATGTTCTATCGTAATATTTTTGACGACATACACATATTTTGTTATAAATTCCTGTGTTATTTTTCTTTGTCATTCTTTTTCGTTAATGTCGTAAAATAGTAGTATCTATTAATTTGACCAAAAATGATAAGATGTTCCGCCAATATCTATTAATTTAATTTATATATAATATATTTTTAATTTAATTGTTTGTCAAATAAAATAAACAAATTACGGAAACGTTAGCTATACAAAATAACTCTCTAATTAATTCTGTTTCAAATTTCAGTTGCAGTTTGTTTTAATGTTAATTCATCTTATATTAACATTGATTATGGATTGTCAAACACCAAAAGCTCTGACTTATTTCTTCGTAATAATTACTATAAGTTTTATGTATTTATTTAACGACTTTTATCGTCAAGCGTATAAGAAGAAAATAAAGTAGTAATTAGTTATAAATAATTAATTATAAATATTACACTGCAAATAATTAATAAATTTGACAAAACTAAATTTATATATAATCTATCTTTATCTAAGTTTTATATAAATAATAAAAGAATAATATTATTAAGGAAACACAGAACAAAATATATGGCTACAACCTATAATGCAGCAATTTAATTTAATGTTATGTCTTTTCTTTCTTAATTATTTATTTATTTATTTATATCTAAAAATTTAAATTTATTTATTTTATTACATTTTTATATATATATATATTTCACTACTTAAGCATTTATTATGAAAAAATGCACATAATTCTTTTTAGCCTCTTCCGGTTTGACCAAATATAATTACAATAAAGATCTTATTAACTTTTAAATTTTCCTATACAAACTATATATTTTTAATTTAAAAATTCAAATAAAAATTAATTTGATAAAAATTTAGTTCAAAAAAATATACATAAATATGTATATTTCTAATATGTCTTATTTAAAATTACTTTGTTATACGAAAAATTACATATTTTAAATAATTTAGACAAAATATGAACAACATGAAATATAACAAAAGAAGAAACTTATATAAGAACGATATAAAATTTCATAAAGGCACATAGCAAACACGAAGACATGGGCAACGTGTACGTATGATACAAATTGTATGAAAAATTCAACATCTTATGTCATTAATTACAATTGCCTTATCTGATATACACTTCTATAGTGAAGTTGTACAAATATTGGGTTACATTTTTCCATAGACGTATACATATATACATATAATAGACTGAACATTATCATTGGAGAGCTGTAGGCAAGATTTAACATTCTAAATTTAAGAAGATATATGCTTACTAAGATGCTTTCCTTGTCTCCCCATCAACTACACAATTAAACAAGGAAAGCATCCCAGTAAGCATATCTCTGTCTTTTAGATCTTGTCTACAGCTTTCCAATGACAATGTTTAGTTTATTATAAACTATGCATTTTTTACGGTAACTATGTTTATTATTTTCTCAAATAAGCAAAAGTCAAATTTTGCGAAAATTTTGTTAAAAGTTAAAATAAACAGTTACAACAATGTGTCATAATAATGATATACTTTTATTCTACAACAAAAATTACACGCATAATATATAATACAAGATTGCGGTTGACATAATTAGTCATCTATCCAAGTGAGGTCGTAGCATTTAAGCAATCGACCTTATAGTTCTGGAACTGCAATTCTTTGAAATCGAATAATTTCGAAATTAAAAGAAATACAGCAACTGATAATTATTTACATTAAGAATCCCCCATTTCAGTATTTCCAAAGCATAAACTGTACGCCAAACCTTACGCATATTTTATTCCAAGATATATTGAAATTGTTATAAAATTATTATTAAAATATAAAATGAGATGAAGATGAAAAGAAGAAAGAAGAAAGATAAGAAATTATGAGACATTTTATGAAGCACTCAGCAATTGACGCAAATTAGCAAGCAAACTTAAACCCATTGGATTTAATTAATCATTATTTTTGATATTAACGCTTTATTACAGCGTGCATCCAAAATTGATTTTCCTCGTTTAGATTAAACATTTATTTTTTTTAATTTGCATTAAAATTTATTTTCAATTTTTATATAAAAAATTAAGATTTAAAAAATGTAATAATCGCAATCTATTGCAGCGCCACGTACTTTTATTATCAAAGTGATATAAACAATGAGATAAAAAACTTCTTTAATAAACTAAGCATCTAATTATAAGTTTTATTAAATATTTTTGAAAAAGTATATATTAATTCTAGGAGTTTAAGTAAACAATTTTATAACATAAATTTTTGAAATAAATTAGTAGATAATATACATTTTTATAGAAAAAGATTTGATATCAAAATTTGTAAAGTGTAGAAAAAATGAACATGTATTGCTAAAAAAAGTCTAATCATAAAAATATAAATGTTAATTGAGCCACAAGAAACTATCAACTTTTGGATACCTCGAACTTGTTCGAACTTACCTAAATAATATCTAATCTTACAAATTAAATATGTATATTCAGTTATGTATAGTTTCTCATTTAAAAAACAGCTCTGACAAAGAAATATTATCCTTGAATTGCTTTTTTCTGTTTTCGTAACTACGTTCAATTAATTGACATATTTAAAGTTTATGAATATTGTTAATATCACGTACCTATATGTATATCATTGTTATCTTATTCAAAATGACGATTAGTCATATATACTCCTTGTCTTTATAACGACGTCTACAACTGTTTGACATACAGATTTGATTATTGACTTGTTCCGAACACATTTGACGCGTAACTTGGAAAACTACTATTCGAAATCTTGAACGCACATGTTGTATACCGCGCATATATTCATTATGTACACCTGATGACATCTAATGAAGATATTCTCAGCAGAATTCTAAATTATTTTCTCTTTCGAGCGTCTTTTATCAATAGAGAAAACTTAAGTAATAATCTCAAGTTTAAAATTTTTTGTTTTTCGTATTTGTGATTTTGAAAACACTTTTAACAGTTATAGCTACAATTTTGTTGGTTTTATGAATAATTTAAAATTTTATGAATACTTTTTATTTAAAAACGGTATATTTTATATATCTTAGAAATATATCTGTTTGTCTATACGGTAATAATAATATAATAGTTTATTAATAAGAGTTTATTGCTAGACAAGAAAAAAAAATTTTCTAGGAAAAAAATGCAATATAAGATAAAAAAAAATATATTACACATATTTATATATATAAGAGTATCTCCAATAAACCTCATCATCGTGTTGCATCAAACATCACACATGTCAAAATAGCAAAACATAAATCATTGCACTATTCTTAGAAGTAATGCGTTTAATTCACAAATTTTAATGAACGGTTTCATCCTACCTCCCATATTGGTATTATGAACTATCGATTGCGCATTTTAAACAGTGCTCAAAATACGTAAAAGAATACAGAGATAGAATGTACCGTCCAATTGCAAAATGACAATTGAGGAAAGTTTTACATTATTGTAAATTTGAAAATATCTCTCTAAATTCTTTCATTAATACACATAAGCAATTAATTTACGCATTAATTAATAATACCATTCTAGTATACCGTGATTGCGTCTAATCGTGTGATTAATCACAAGATACGTCGCTTATGTCATACATAAGGTACAAAACTATTAACTTCTCGTCACAGTGATCCACTCGTTTCTATTCGTACCCTCCTCACGATAAACCGCAATTTAATTCGCGATTATACCTTTACAACTAAATCTGTATAATCCTACAAGCGACTATCGCGCGCGTTGTTAATTAATATACTTACTACTGTAAAGCTATTAAACCTACCACGTAGTTTTTTAAAAACGGAGATTATGACAATAGTGTTTTAAGTGAACATTTCTCGGTATGTAATATCCTCTGCATTCCATGAAAAATGTGGCAGTTCGATTTTCTGAATAATTAATTTTCTGAAACCTCTCATTCATGAAATTCCTCAATATTGTTGCATAAAAATAATATTATTGTACTTCATATAACAATGACACGAGTGATACGAAGTGTTACGCATTCCGCGAAAAACAATCTTTTCATGTAACAATGAAAATTTTATGATATTGATTATTTAGAATTTGATGACATATAAATCATAAATCATAGATCATAAGCCATAAGTCATAAGAGATAAAATATTGTTTTGTGCATTTCGAAAATGCAGGACCAGGTATAATTTATTTTTAATCTAAAAAATCTGCGGTTTCAAAATCGTAAATTTTTAACCGTAATTAAACTTTGTCAACAGGCTGCAAGATATTCCGTATCATTTAAAATTATTAATATATAAATAATATAAATAGAGGCAAACAGAATGCAATAACCTTTTCATTATTTCTCCACTTAAATCACCATATATAAAATGCGACGATTTAAGTATCCTACACGCTAATTATATGCATGCATTGTATTCTCGAAGACTTAGCTGTTCGATATAACTCCGTTATCGTACAAGAAGATACGTAATGAATGGATCGCTTCCGTTTGTATAAAAGGCTTGAAAATTCAACCGTTGAATAGTCAGATGTGTTCAGTTTGCGCAAATGTCCGGTCGCCTCTGCGTTTTGGTTTACGTTGTCTTTTTTACGGCGCGTTGAACGTTCCCCAGCGTGGAACGTTCCGCAGCCGTAATACGTCGGCTAGATTAGCGGGTTAGAGACTGCGGTGCGATTCAAGTGAAATGGTAGTGACCGTCTCATTGCGATCGCATCGTCTCTTTCCTCGGCTGTACCCGTTTAGTCGCTTTTCCCTTTTCCGTTCGGTATCTTGTGGCTGGTCACTTTCTCCACGGCACCGTTCGCTTTGGTCGAGTTCTGAATCGACGGCGGCGCTGCGCCGTCGTTTTCCTTCTTGGAAGCATAAGCATTATTGTAGAAGGCCGAAAACAGGAAATAGAAGAACATCGCGTTCGGCAGCACCAGAACGACCGACCATTTCGGATAGTCGCAATCGTAGAACAGCAATAGGCAGCTGTGTATAAAGGCGATACAGAATTGGGTCTGTTGAACAAAGATAGAAACAATCAGTTAATTGTGGATTAAATAATTTGTTAAGATAAAATGATTGGTGAAAATTGTAAAAGAAAATGGCAGTCTTGGAAAGCAGATTCATCGATTAAATGTCGATTTATTTGCTCCGTACCATTTGTAGGTTGGTAATGTATTTCTTCCACCAGAGATACCGTTTATGCTGATGGTGAGGTAGCAATGCTGCCAGTAGATAATAAGTGTACATGATGATGTGCACGAAGCTATTTATAATTCCTGTAAAGAAAGTATACATGTTGAATCCACATATATGATCTCGATCCGATTGAAGCCGGCGAACATGTACAAGTAACATTACCAGAAAAGAAGAAATTCGATGCATTATATTACTTATTTATTTTAACGTACCTACAAAGACGCCATGGCCACCGGGATAATACTTCGTAGCGCCCCACGATATCATTGGCATCACGGTATGATGGTACATGTGAAGAAATGTGATTTGCTTCTCCTTCTTGCGCAATACGAAGAACACCGTGTCGAGGAGCTCTGTGAGTTTCGCCAGAAAATAAATGTAAACGTCTCTCGCGACCTAAAACAAATATCGCGCAAGCGGATGAAGATATAATTAGCAGACATTCCATTCCGTTCTCTCTTTCTGTCGCGCTAGAAAAATTTAATTACAATATTCGCATTGTCTCGAACGAATAAAAATATTTTACATTCAAGCCGGGATGATAATAAAGTAGCATATGTATAATATATAACGTTCTTTCAAGTTATGAACGAAACAAATGTCGAGGGTAAATTGTTAGCTAATTGAGAACTCGGTGAAAACTTAGGGATACATTTAATATGCACAAGAGAATATTTACATACTCTTAGAGCATACGGCGCGTACGAAAAATCCACCGGTTCGCATGTCAAGCTGTAATTATGGAGGAATATGGCTTCCATGCCTTCGTTAAATAGCCATGTGCTAAGAAGAATCTGCAAAAAGTTATAAACGACTAGAGTGTTTTTTAGTTGGAACGGCTTTCGATGTTCCATGTTTCTCGGACCCCATGACAATACGAAATAGAGGTAGCCGATCAAAAGGCTAAGGCCGGGTACAGGTGACGATATGAGAAACCAGTCCCTAGTTCGAGGATCTGAAAAAAATTTATATGCAATAAAATACTTATGGAAATTGAACGCCTGTCTTTTTTTATTTGAATTTCGTGCTCGGTTTTATTAATGCACATTAATATAAAGCCAATATGTAGATTATTTGAATGAAAACTAGCTAAATAAATTTTTAAATTAAATTATTTAAAACAATGAGACAAAACAAAGGCAATTTGATGTAAGGCTTATGTTTTCAATCAAATTGTTTTATTATAAATTCTGTTTTGTACACTGTTTATTGTCTCCTGATTTTTTTTAAATAGATTTCCATATTGTAATTCTAAATTACATGTTTATAATTAGCTATGCTGGTGGTACAAAATTAATAAGTGGAAGTACATTACATACAACAAAGTTACATTATCGTCGAAAGTTATGGAAATTAAAGGCTATAATAAAGTAAGAGAAATCATAATTACAGTGTTAATCAAATAAAAAGAAGTATATAAAATCAGAATTCTAATAGTCAAATAAGAAGATCAGAATCTTTTTTTAAGTGTAATTTCATCTGTAACATAAGCTTACCTGATAAATCGTGGAACAGAAATTGCCAGTATCGCACTACGGAGTTGTTGTAGATGTTGGACATTTTGTCGATCGTTGGCGGCGCGGTGATGTTCATTGGAAAGTCAACTGGAAACACCATTTTATGAGTTTATTTATTTTGCAGATATTAAGTTCTCCAGCTGTCATATAATAAAGTGATTTGATTATACTTTTATTCACTCAAAAGTTGAATATAGAGAAGAATACATGCCAGTAACATCTATTTAAAGAAAAGAGTCTACACTTTGGTTTCCGAGATAAATGCAATAAATATGGAATAATTGACGCATGCATGCGGTTTCGAGAGAAGTTTAAAGTCACGTCGTACGTACAAATTACTAACAAAGTTTATTATAAACCGCATATCTGCGGCGCTTATACATTCGCGCAAAGAAAAAGGAATTTCAGCTTTTATATCATCGTTAAACTCGCGAGGCCCTAATTGGGTTAACGTGGCGTTCCCTTGCGCAAGATGCGCGATTTACCGATTGCTGAAATCTGCATCCTTTCGATAAATCTGCGCCTGAACCGGTTCGCAAGTGTCTAGAACGATTCGATATGGTCAGAACTCAAAACGACAGGCACAACAACCCATTCATTTTCGCAGCCTCTAATAATAGGTCGCATTGCTACTTGCTCAATGCAACACCGTTAGAAAAATACGTGTAATCATGTATGTTTAACATAATAGACATCGTTTTCTTTTTTTTTTTATGATATCGAGAACGACAACGGATTTATTTAACTGTGCATCGACCACTTCGCGTGCGTCAATCAATCTTGGCGTTACTTGATAAACGAGTTCCTTTCGGATTTAAAAAAAAAACAGTACTACAAAATATTTTTTAAATAAGATATTCACGTGTTTATCTACCGATTGATACATCTTACAAATGCGATTGTATCAATTTTTTTTTAAACTCTCTTTAAAAATATACAATTTAATTCATTTACTTTTCTATTTATTTTGTGTACATTAACATACGTATATTCACACTCCATGTTGCATTACTATCGTTTTGCCCATATAATTACTACGAACAAATCTGTAATTGTTTGTTATCGAAAAACTGCAAACGACATGCCATTCCATACCATTAAAAATGATACTCCGTGATATTTCCCTACGATCGTCATCTCGGTACGTGCAACGGTTTAATAATGCTCTCCCACGATTAAATCGGATTTCCGTCAGTGCCGACACACTTTCGTACTTGCAGCCCGACGTACGTACAGCTCCTTCTGATTATTAGTGTTATTAGTACCATTATCCGCCTCGGATAACAGAAAACCGCGACCACTGTAAACACGTACGACTTTCCACGCGGCGGAACCAAGTGGAACCACTGCCGGTGCGAGCGACGGCCGACTGACTGCACGCCTGACTTTTCACTAGAGAGTGAGAGGAGGCAAAAAAAAAAGACTGACGTGATTATCGTGGTCGTTCGGCGATTAAAAGCGATTAGCTAATCAAGCTACCAACCTGGTATAGCTACCAACATCTCGATCAAGTACAATTAGGTATACTACGATCGATCTTCCCCGTTAGAGAAGGCTTGTCCCTCAGATGTCTGTACGCAATGAATTTTCAGAGGATGGGGAGACGTCGTCTTAAAATTTTTTTCCAACTCTCCAGCCACGACTTTTTTTCACGGTCTAGTCGCGACTTACGAAAATCGTGGAATCATAAAATTTTACCTTGTTTCTGTTTCGCAAAACCAAACATTACATCAATTATATAATGGCTCCCGGGAGATCGGTCGTTCTTACGAAACGTTCTTCACTTTAGGATATAGATAATCACTTTCAATCATCGAACTTACATGTCTCGACAGTTTAGCTTCACAAACTTATTGTTAGACTTCGCTTCCACCGTCACATTTATCCGATTTAATTTTGTACTCTTTCTTTTCCTCTCGTCTCATAATCTGTTAACTGCAAATTATGAACAATTCTCGTAAACACTCGCTTTTAAAATCACTTTACGCAGATAATAATTAACATAGAAAGTAATTATGTTAAAGTGATTATGTACTATAAGTAATCATGAATAAGTAATAAATAATTATACGGAACTGGAAGCTATGAAAAACGTTACGGTCTCTGTTATTATACTTGTGTGTGTGTGTGTGTGTGTGTGTTCTACAGTTCTTTTACAAATATGCATTATAAATTTATGTATAACGTACTAACTAAATTAGAAACGTACAATTTCGCTTTTATCTCATTGAATTGTCACATTTCACGCCAAATTCTCCTCACGCGATCACTTTTCTAATTTGACTGCTAGTTTTATGTTCTGGAATGGTAACGCAAATTGAATCGGCAAAAACATTATCGGAAATATGACGAGCGGAATCAAATGGTAACTTTTATAAATAATTAAATACGCAAAAAATTGATTACATTTGGCGGGCAAATTGTCAATGTAAAAATATATTTATTTTATTCAAGTTACGCAACTCATGTGGTGCATATCAAACTATACGCTTCTCCCATTACCATTGCAATTACCGTAATTTAAAATGCGGAGATAAACATCTCGAACTGCTGGGTTTGATGCACTTAAATTTATACAACTAACAATCATTTTCGCATACACGAAAAGAGCATATATACCATTGCGCAATGTACATTTTAGATATCCCTCTATTATCGGTATCTCGCATTTACACTTCGTTGATGCAGGAATCAACTCTCGTCAGGTTTTACATAATAAACCGCTAACGCTGTCCACCCCCCTCCCCTCCGCCGTTATCTTTTGTCTTCCAACGATATACACGACCTACTCGGCTGAAACCAACAATTGCTTCAGGACCATGCAAATGACCGCTAATAAATTCACCTTGCGAAACACGCCGTCGCGGCGATTTGTCCTTTTAACGGCAATTGCGACGTACCATCCACTCGTTTAGAGTATTCATGTCCGTATTGGTACACGCGTCTATCACACATGTTCCTCGGCACCGCGCGTCGCGTGCATCACACGCACGTTCCTATCGCCCATCAAGGGTCCGTAATGGTCCCGACCGCAGTTTCACCTAACTATTGCGACACGTATTTCCTTCGTTGTTTCGCTTTTCCCGCGTACCGCTTGGCAGTCGTTCCGATTTATCCCTCTCTCTCTCTGCCTCGTTCGTTTGTCGCACACTTCGCCGACGAATAATACAAATACATTGCTCGTCTTTCTCCTCGCTTTCTTCTTTAATGTCGCAATTCAATAATTCATTTATGATTTGCATAATTGAACGCTATACACGTCCTGAGATTGTGCCTTATTTCAGCATTCTATCTCTTATTATGCCTATGATGACTGGCAAATTAGAGTTGGGACATAATATATTACGCTATCATCACTGATCTTCATGCAAATTATATTTATTCCGTGTCGACCGATGAGTCACTCAGAGAAATTAATTGTCTCTCCGAAATTTTATACCAAAATTATTCTACCAAATATAAAAGTTATCCATCAAGAATGTTTAAACTATATACTTCTCTTTAACAATTTTGGTTAATTAAAAATAAATGATTACAGACGATTTTTCTTGCTTCTGTTGATCTTTCCTGAATGATTGATCTTTCTGCAATTCTGACCTGATCTTTGTGTAGATGTAACCGTTTAAGTTTATAAATAAAAATCGACTTCTATTAGGTGTAATGTACACAAGTGTAAATTATATCAATGTACACGAATAAATTATAGCAGCAGTATCAATGAGCAATTATGCGTTCATGGTCTTATACTAGCGGATCGTGTTGCCAACGTTCATGGTCATTGACAACAGGTTGTCTTAGATTGAATACTGATATACGAATGTTCATGAAACATTACACCTAAAATTATTAGGTACAGCAAATTATATTAAACTATTTTAATATAAACTAAATATGATATAAGCTGATTATAATATACATAAAACTAATGTTACACCAAATGATATCAAAATTCCGAAAGAGAATTTTCAGAATCGCCCGGAAAAAAATCGTCACAAAGCAGAAGAAATAAATAACATAAAAAATAAACACAGAAAGCAAAAACTGATTAATTCTTAGATTGATTTCCTGAAAAACTAGAAAACTTTAAGTCACACTGGAATTCTCTTGACGTAGAATTGTTAAAGTAACTCTATATTTTAGTTAAATAATAAAGTAATTTTATGGTACAAAAATATATATATTAGCTTGTATATTTAATCATTCTTTTAATTTAATTCGTCAAATTGTAAATTTAGTGCAACAATGCGATAATTAAATAAATATTGTAACAATAACACGGAATACCGCTAATGCAAAATGTAAAGAAAACATGTTGAATAAAGGGACGAAAATTTCAATTTCACCAACTGGAATTTTCAATCATCCGGACAAGTAATGCACGTTAGAGTTTGCGAATGTGTGTCACGGGGAGCTTTACCGGCTCCTCTTCCTGTCCGGTGCGCGTTTCTGTGCCACGTTGATCCGGAGGGCTCGAATACCGGTTCGCCAAGTAAGTCATGCACCTTTCGCTCATAGAACGCGTTTGCTCTGTCTGCCGCGACGCGAGTTTACTGACCAGCGATGTACTCAGGGACGGTCTGTGGAATCCACTTGCAACAGCATGCAGGAAATCGCGCAATATTTTATCTGCCGATAATGATCGCCGCGATTTCGATCTTAATAACTATCAGCTCATTGTATAGATATCTCCGTGAAAATAGCGCTGTAACAAAGTAAAGAAAGAACTCGTGCGACTTTTTGCATTTTGCCGTATCACACTATTATCGGCTATTTGCTAAGTAACGCTTGACTAATTCATAATCGGTGAGTCTAACGAGCGCGGGGAAAAAATGCTCCACCTTCCACTTGACGCACGACTACCAATTCAAATACACGATTATTTCATCTTAATTCCTGCATGCTTAAGATATCAAATACTAATTATTCAATCTCAGTCAGTGTAATTAAATTTAACAGTTTAAATCTAACTGGTATTTCTAAATTGCGCACACCGAACGCTATTGAGAAGTTAAGAATAAGTCTTGAGCCTTTTATTACGCAAAGGCTATTATTACCTTATAAGACAATCTTAAGTTAATCTTAGGATAATCTCAGAATAAAGATGTGTCCCTCTCCGTTGTTCTCGCTCTCTCCCACTCACACATCTAAATTCTACATGACCTTTTTTTTTCCACGTACTTAAGCTCGTTTACTTTACGCAAACTCTTTCGACAGCGTCCCATTGTACCGAGCATTTTTAACGTTTTATTAATAATTCTCTCTCTTTTTCTCTCTTTCTCTTTCTACGTACTAACGTCTTTAGATAGAGGTGCTTAAACGCGCGCGATTTCATCGCCACTTGCACAGTGACACTTCGGCAGTATTGCGTTTATGGCAATATGGCAGTAATGCGTTATGCTGTAATTTCACGGCCGTAAAGTCGGTCATCGTCAACAATTTATCTCGAAAAGATAAATTAGGATCGAAGAATAATCAAATGATTTATCGTTAATTACAGTTCTCATTGTGCAATATCATTTCCAAGGTTTACGAGGCGCTTAAACGAAACGGCATTTCTTCTCGCACTATAATTGGCCTTTAATGATCAGATAAAGGAACACACTTGAAAAAAACCGTCTATCGAAAATTATATCGGGAACTTCGACATTGCAATCTAAGAAAAACTCATGCAACGGATAATTGCCGCTGTCATACACGCAAAAGTCATCGATACCGACCTTATTTTCGTGACAGCGCGATTACCAAATTACATAGAGATCGCAATCTTTCAGTTGCAGAAGCGGTGAATGGAAAAGCGCAATAACGCTCACACGCTGCAATTTTATGACGAAGGAAAGACATAAAGAATGGCGTGGTCTACAGTATCGTAAAAAAGAAAGAAGATAAAGCCGCGGTGAGAACGTTGATCGTAAAAACGATCCTTGCAAATCAGGCAGAACTTGACACAGAATAATAAATCTAGAAAAAAAATTAATTTATTAATGCAATTGATTTCAGCTGTTAACAAAATTAGCGTAATTTATACATTTTAACAAATTTACACAAAAAGAAATATGATTGTTCCTATCAAAGTGAAATAATTTGTAACTAATTTTTTTCCTCTGAATGTTTAATTGACTTAAAATACGATCTAACGTAATTATTTGCGCGTTAAAGCTGGTATAAGCAATGTTAAGTAGCAGTTCCTGGTAAATGGAAAAACGATGGAGAAATTGGTTGCACAACGAAGTCGTATTCGCAAAGTATTCACCGTTTTAGTTGTCTTGTTCAAAATCCTACTCGCGCAGTGAGCCGATTGTCTGACAATGAAATATTGGATAGTACAGAAATTATTATTTCATATAAAAATAGAGTTTCTATCGAATATTAAATAGTAATAAGGTACATATTTTCTTATAAATTTGAGACGGTACAAATTTAAGAATTTTTCAAGGCGTTTTTATTTCACATATAAGTTACAGTTATATAAAAACTAAGTTAACGTTTTATTCGATAAAAGAGTACTCAATGATAGAATATAGGCTAAACATTATTCTGACTCTTTTAACTCTGTCTAACCTTGTCATGAATAAATTAAAATATATTATGAGAAAGTGATGCATCGCATATACTTGTTCATGTAATACTCTTTAAATATGTTGCACATTAAATAATACTCAAAATTATTACTTAAATATCATCATTTAAGAAAACATATTTGCTTGTAAGTCCAAATTTGCATTTCTGTATTATTTTAAATTTAATTGCTTTATCAGTTTAAATTCAATTTGCATTACTCATTTGCATTGCTGTACAAAATTGCGTGTTATGCAATTTTTTTATATATTTCCATACGTTACGTTAATAACAGAAATTTATATATTTCTCGTGATATTAAAAGGACATTTAAAGTATTATTTATTAACAATTACGCGATGTGCCGGATATGGAAAAGGTCATTCATGTTATTTGCATTATTCGCGGTAGTTTTTTAGAACTCCGTCAATCCGATTTTTTTAATTATTTAAATATTATTCCTGCCGCGTAATCAAGACCTTTTGCTCGGATATGATACGCGTTATTATATATTGATTCTCTTTGGTCTGAATATTTCTTAAATTGCGCAATTTTTACGTTTTATTTTGCAGAATTCGAATTTTCATGTATAACGAATAACGCTTCGTTTTAATGCGAATACCTGCATGCGCGCGGCTCTCGCGATCTCGCGATATCAACCTTGCGACCACGTACTTTCAGGATCACTTATGCTGTCTTACCAGTTAAGTCGACCAACGTAACAACGTGTCATTGATTTCCTGCTACGCTTTCTTCCCGTCGGCCATTTCACCGTCAATATATATTGTATATGTATATATACATATATACAACTATACGAAAGTTCACGTGCAATAGAGCAAATGGGTATTCGCGACATTCATGCACGCAATCGCGTGCGTGCACGCGTGCGAGGGATAGGCGCGACCGTCTGGTGTGCATGGCTGGACATGCCGTTATGGAGGCGATTGTCACTGACAGTGAAACGAACCTGCGACCTCCTGTATAGGTACATGATTATTCATCATATTCGCTTTAGAATTGCATTGTCGAGGAAAAATATTTAAATCAGCTGTATAAAGTAGCTTAATAATTGGCAATTCTCACGATTGAAACTTCTGTGAAAAGCAGGAAATGCTTTTTCGCAAATCATGATAATAACAATGACAGATAACATATAATTTTGTATGTATTAAAGATAAATTAACTGGTAGCTGGCGACAATTTTAACCGCGGATAAATTTATTTCTCCGCAAGCAGTCCCGCCGCTATCGGTAATATTAAACCTGTTAGAAACACAGGCATGCACACATTCGACCTTTAATTCTTTATTTTGTATCAAGTTCCGAAATTTTTTCAGAATATTATTAATATCACTTGCTGTTGCTTATTAATTGGTTTATATACGTAAAGCAACTTCTATCTTTTTATCGAATATAAAAGCGCCATGAGGCGTATATGAATATTTAACAGATATATTAAATTCTTCTTATTGGTACACGTTTAGTTATTAATCTGAGCGGCGTCTTTATTATTTCCACCGTTTCCGAGAAGGGAATTTAAAAAGTAATTTTTTAAAATCTCTTTTTCACGAGTAATTACATAAATAAAAACATAAACACACATGTTCCTAATATACAAGTTTTCCCCATTAATCCACTTCCTTTTTTTATTCAAGAGAATTCTATTTCTTTGGTCTAAAAACTCTTTATGAAAGTAAAAGTGACCGTCAAGGGATCGCACATGCCAACTGTTCTACACTATGTAACAATTAGTACAAACATAAGTGTGAAAAGTGAAATTATCCAAACTGATAAAGCAAAGCAGGTTGCATAGCGGAGTTCAACGACAGAACGGTCGTAACGGTAGAGGAAAGGATAAAAAGCAATTGTCTCTTTAATTCCAGCTCGATTATTTGACACGAAGATAACTTGTATTACGCGATAATTAAATTAAATTAAATAAGTTATAGAACTTTATATGAAAGCCAGATAAAATGGTTTTCCTTGCTCTCAGTTCTGTGTTAATTTCAGATAAAAGCGGTATGATATAAATTTTATAATCTGATATTCACTTGTGCGCGCCGCATTGTTACGTCGCGGGAAAAGCGACGTAACAATAATTTGTTTATTCAAAAAAACTCAACTGCTCATTCGCAGGATCTGAATCATTAATGAGAAAGAGAAATGATTGTAGCATCGCAATCTGTCTATGTTTGTAACGTACTATCACACGTATGATCAGCGCATATTACTTCCGTGAATTATATGCGTTTATCTTAATTTCCAGTGATCGCACTTTTAACGTGCACGTAACTTATAGAAAAAGAAAAACGCCTGAGCAACGTATCCATCGATAAAAAAATTGATTTATCCGAAAAAATAGAGAGTTTGTAAGAGTAATACGTTTCTATATCAGAGCGCAGAGGCCCTGGCATAATGTGAGACATTTTGTTTTCTTTAGTACTTTCACTAGCAGCTGCACAAGAAGATATTTACATTCCATATCACAAAAACCGCTACATTCAAGTAACTATGTAATGCTTTAGTCGATTTCTACGAAGTTGAAGTTGAATCTGAAAGGTTGATAGCAAACACATTAAAGAGCATATTTTAGCTAACTTTCTGTTCACGCCTAATTATTTTTGTAATAAAAAAGAAAATAATGAAGTATGAAATTGAATTACATATAATATTATAATAAGTAAAATATTCATGTTTTTTGTTTACCACTCTATTGTTTCATTCTACTAAACATGGGCACCATCTTATTAATTAAATTTAATCGTGTGTTGTACACATTTAAGCCATTAACGATCACATTAATGATACAAAGGTTATTGACGCAGCATGAACGGAATAACGCGCGTATTTTGGCTTTCATTTGCCTTATTTTTGTATAATTTATTTATAACAGTCAATGTATTTTAAACAAAAGTTTATTTTTCGATTTAGTTTTAATTTTTTAATTATAGTAAGATATGTTGCTTTTTTAATCGTTGTAAATTACATATAGTAAATATGTATATATACATGTGTGGTAAAAGTTGTAAGAGAGAGAAATTGCTCTCTGTGATAACGAATTTCCTTTCGTTTTATTGTTTCTTTTTTAGAAAGAAAGTTTAATACAAATCTTATGAAACAAGTATTTTTTTTACGTTTGTAATAAACGTTTTCTCTGAATATTTGTTTTCTTTCTCATGTAAACTTGCACATGCGAGTGCAAAACTTTTCGCGAATGTCAGGGCCTACATGCAGATGGTAATCGTAGCATGACACAGAGGAAGTGAAACCACGTAATCGCGAAGCTCGTTAAAATCTATATCAAGAACTATTTTTATTTCTCCTCTCTCTCTTGATAATGATGCGCAAGTAAGTATGTGACGGTGCTCGTAAAAACTGCAGCGCGACGAAGTCAAGAATCTCATGTTATATGAGAAACCCGTCACTTTCATTCAGGAAATATTATTAACTCGGAGTAGTGGTTAGCGTGAACGACTGGGTAACGGTAAAAACCAACGCGCCGATTTTTTACGGGAGTAACATAAGTCATCAGTCTCGTACATTAATTATTCTGCGAGTCTGCAGCGAGGAAGTAACGTCCGTTAATTTTTCCGTAAAAAGTCATGGATCTGCGGGCCGCTGCGGGCAGAGCTTACCTTTTGAATTTAACTTCGCGAGATCACGTGACAATAGGATTCACTAGTTCATCTCCTAGGATAATTTTGCGCAGTTCACTCGAGCGAACTCGCGCAATTCTGAGTGCTCTTCTTCCCTCGTCTTGCAAGCTCGCGCGAGACGCACAAGAAGATTGTGTGATGCGACACGATTCGATTTTCGGAATCAGCAGTAATTTCCCGTTTCACGATGTAACAAGAGAATTTCGTTGCAAAAAGAGAGTTTCGTTTAATTTCTCAGAAAGGGATTGAAACGTCACCGGTCTCTACACTGGCCGTTACTCGAGAGGGCACGATCGCGCGCCGATCCTTTTACGAGACGACTTTCGATCTCGTAATGATTTCGTTCTCACGTGATCCAATGCTCCCAAAGAACTGAACAACCGCGATCGCGATCGTTTGGAGTATGTCCGAAGTGCTTCCCACTTTCGGGATCGGACAAGTGCAAGAAGTGGGATAGTAAAACATTAGAATATACTGATGCTGTTGCAATCACACGGAGTTGGTGGGGTCTCCCACGAATCAAGGGGAACCGCATCGGTCCAGGGGGGTCTGTCTCTCCTCTCTTCTCTGCAAACCAATGACAGCTGCTGTTACGTAACTCAAAAATTAAGAAAGTTGTGCAATGCAACTTGCACGATTATCCCCGGTATGATCTCTCCCGGTTCACGCGCGCAACCCTTCATATCAAAGTTGCGTTTGCAATACACCCTCCTATAGATAAACTAATAGACCTGTTTCTGTCTCTTTCTCTGTCTCTCTCTGTCTCTCTCTCTCTTTCTTTCTCTTTCTTTCTCGAGAAATTGAGAAATTAATGCATTAAAACACCCACATATACACAAATCTACATCCTCAAACTTAAAATCCAAAAAATGTGAAATTAAATTATTTATAGGACGTGCTTTTTAATAAATTTTAATAAGATTGCTGTTTCGTAGCTTTATTTAAAAATTTGTCAATGACAGATTATCTTTCAAATTATCAAAAAGAATGTAATTTGAGCAGTATTTAATTATTTATTTACTTGTGTAAAAGATTGTGTTGTGGTGGCCACGTGTGCTCCTACCGGGATGGCACCACATTAATTAACCGCGTTTTCTCGCGGGCGCTCGACCGCGCCGACTTAAGAATATAAACAAATTCGACAACAATATTCATTGCCCTGATCGACACTCTCACCGACGATCTCATCGGACGACCAAGAGTTAGGCGGGCATATTGTGGAGTGGCACCATCGCGACTCGCAGAGAGTCGCATGGTATTTTTGAGGACGCATCATAACATTGTTACATCCAACCATACACTCTTCTCCATCACTATCATCCACGACGTATCCCCAAAGTGTGATTTTTTAATCATAATCAAGTTTAATTTTTATTAACTTTTGCATATTTCTGTATTTTTTTAACTTTTTATGACAATTGTGCATTATGCTAAAAATAATTCTGTAATTTTTTACGCGCGCTTTCGCTTTAGCGAGAAATTTTGTCTTCAAAGTATATGAAAACTCTTAGTGCCTAGAAAGAAAATGTTTTTTTTTTAAGCTATATTTTGAAGTAGGTATTCTAAGTAAGAAAACGCTGTCAAAATTTTCTTTTCCTTAATTTATCACACTAATGCCGTATTTATAGTCCTTTCTTGAGGAATAAGGATTCCTTGTTCCTTATTAGTTATTCTACATTTTCTTCTTTGATCGATCAAGGAACCTTAAAATTTATGAAGTGTAGAATGAGGAACAAGGAATCCTTACTTATAGCAATACGGCTATAAGACGTATCACTGCATCAATCGTATAATCAAAATCGCGGAAATCTAATGAAATGCGGAAATGTAATGATATACATAATGTAATGAGATTAAGAATCTGTATATGATACGTTGTATTAGTAAAGTAAAGAAAGTGTAAAAAGACCGTTTCCGGAGTATTGTGTAACAGAAAATTTGTGGCTTCCATTTCTCTTAATCATAACTAGACACATCCGAGAAAAAGATGTAATTATAGCTTCGAATATAGGCAACTATTTAACCTGTGTGCCACGTGTGTGCCACCTAAGCCTGCACGTATTAACACAATTAAGTAGTATAATGGCCGGTCATTTTTCTGCATTAGCATTGTAAATCGTTACAGCATGACTTTATCTTTTTTGTTCATTTTAATATCTGTTACGTATTCGTTGAAAAAGTTCACATGATGACATCAAATAGGAAACGCATTACTGTCAAAAAAATAAAGATTGGTATTGAAAATCTTCCTTAAAAAATGCAATATTGGGGACAGTTTTGATTCTGATACATTCATATCCAATTTAAAATTCGCTATTTTATTAATTTATACAGCCGACCGTTATCTTTAATTTAATCATTATATACATAACAACAATGCAGAAAATTTATTTAGATCTAGATAGTTTATTCAAATTATTGTTTCTTAAAAATGTTTGCAGAAACTGATGTGTAATGCAATTTATAATTAATCATTACAGAATAGCACAAAGTAGAAATGGGTTGTTTAAGAAGAAATCGTTGCATTGACGTTTAAATTGATGATAAACGTACAAAGCACTTCTTAATAGCTATAGATGCTTTCTTAGTAAATTAACTCTGAAAATTGGAAAGTGAAAAAATTTTTATCATTAAAACTGCATACTGTATATAGTCATTAAAACTACATATCTCTAATTTATTTGATCTTGATTGCATTTTGTGGCTTAACACATGTATAAGATTAGCACGATATACTTCTACACAACTAAATTCATAGAAGTTTCGCCGAAGGTAGAATTTAATACAATTTACACACACAATTCAGTAACACAATATACCAAATTCAAATATAACATGATATACGTGATATGTCTCGATGCATCAATTTAGTGATTAATTATCATATTAGTTTGAGTATTATGACAATCTATATTACGAAAAAATATTTAAAAAATTTACGGAATTATATTTTTCTTTTATGTATTAAAAATTATTACAAGAAAATTTTGAGAGATTTAATTTTCATGAAATTCGCGAAAAGAGCAATCATGCTTGATAGTGTAAGTTTATAATTTGTTGTAGGACAGGTAACCGCGAATGAAGCGAGGCAAAACGTACGCGAATATTTTATTTGCTCAATCTGCAACGTTAATAACTTGACAATCGTTTCAGAAAACGATGATATTTTACGACATTTTCATAAAGTAAAAATTTGTTCAAAATTGGCTGGTAAATTTAATCGTTAAAATGTAGAAATAGGATAATACGCACAATAATCTATCGCTAAATTGATATGTTGAGACATCATATGCAATCTTGCGTATTGCATCGTCATGATCCGCTTGTATTTTCCGAGAACACGAATTCCCCCCGCAAGACCTTCAATGTGATACCGTCGCGCCGGAGAAAGGGTAGGAGAAAGAATCAGGCGTGTGCGCTATTAAGGCCAAGAGAGAAATCGCGAGTGTATCGCAGAGGATCGCGCGTAAGTAAAAAAAGGAAAGAAGCTACCGATCGAGTGCACAAGCGCTGAATTCCAAGACCGGGAGAACCGATCGTTCGTCCTCCAAGGTCATTCGCACCGATCACCAGTGATTATATCATCGCCATTAAATGGCGAGTCGTCGTTCAATCTGCATTATGTTTCTGACGGTCATCGAAAGCAGCGAAGCCATCAAGCGATTTACAATGGTAGATTTAACGATTTCCACAACGTAATCTCACCGACTTTGTTGCCATAAACCGATATTTGCGAGTCAGATCGGCATGTATTTCGTATTACTAACTTAGCAATTTGTAACATCTGCGAATTATGGTTTTACAGTTTTGCCTAATCGGGAATAGTAATAATTTTATTAAATTTACGTTATAAAATAATTTACATTATAATGCAATCGATTTAAACATAATAGTTCAACGTGAGAGAGCTTTGAGATTTCATTTGCAAAGCATTTTGGAAATAATATCAAAATAAATTTAGCAAGTTTTGCATATGTGTGAAATTTCTCATAAAACATTTTTGAAAATCACATGTCACATGCCAAATATTTTAAGCAGCTATCTAGATTTGAAACAATAGGCATATCGTGTAACTGAGAAAGAATAAAATTGAAATATGCTCGTAAATTTCATGAAAAATAATTATCTCTGATAACGCAAGTTTATAATTTTTATGGAATAGATAATGCCACGAACACAGTTCAGTAACAAAGCGAACGAAGAAAAAAAATTATATAATATACAGTGTTTAAAAAAAATGTTAATACTCATAGGGAAGTAACTTTTTTAGCCGAACGTAACTGATAACACAAGATATCATAGTATACAAATGTATTTCGTCTTTAATAAAAGTTTTCACTCTCATTCATTATTATCGACACATTCTTGGAATTTTCTTCAGATGATCTCCAGAACCCTGAGGCACATTTCTTCGGATATTGTTGTAATAACATTCGTAATTTTGTGAAATCTGGCATAGTGGATACTTACAGTTGGATGGTGCTCTGCCCCACTATGCCTGTGACTGTCCCACCAGGGAATTCGAAGATGAATTGGAAGAGAAGGGCCTCTAACATGACCAGCACCGTTCTCCAGACCTTACGCTGGGTGATATCTGGCTGTGGGGGTCGTGGGGGATGGTAAAAGAACATATTTATGCTACGAAGCCACAATGTGACAAAATCACTGACAGAAAATTGCAAATGTGATTGCAACAGTATCCGAAGAAATGTGCCTGAGGACTTTGGAGACCACCTGGAGAAGATTCCAAGAATTGACGTTGCCAATAATGATGAACAAATTGGAGATTTTTTGAAGACAAAATACATTTGAGGGATATACAGAGAAAAAACACTTAAAGTCCATCCTTTTTGTCGAAATTGATATTATCTTTATATATTATCTCGTAGCATTTTCAAAGAACTTTCGTAATTCTTATCTGTTTCAATCAAGAACAGTATTGAAAATAAGGCCGAAAGATGTACCATGCTGGCGAAAAAACAATCATAATTCACGTGAGGGAGAACCATCAGAGTCCAACATACAATATGAACTACATCTAAAGCGTTTCGATATTCACTAAATTTTGTACTAATTCTTTCAATAGTTTTCTAAGATATTTGATGTCTTCGTGCTTAAAATTGGATTTTTCTCGAAAGTACTCCGGACAGACAATGACTGCTTTTCCTCTTATCCTTTATTTGTTACTATCATATCTTAAAATAGTTACTTCCATATAAGTATTCACATTCTTTTTAAGCGCCCTCCATATCTGCGCTACAGGCTACAACAGGCGTGCAATTTTCAATATATGCAGAGAAATTATTTTTATTCGCTCATAATAATAGGTTATAATTAACTTTGGTATGTTAATTACTTGGTTAGATTCCAATTACTCGGTTTATTAATTTTAAAGATAATAAAATACGTTAACATTGCGCTAAATACGCTAGTGCCATTTGTTATTTAATTAAGCAATCGCATGTTGGCGCAATAACGTTATTGATTTATTATAACGTTCTAATGATAGGTATAAATTACATGTACAGTATGAATTATTAGATATTGCAGCAACGTATCTCGAATTCCGCACGCTTATAAAAATATATCCGTCTTCACAAAATCATATAGCAAGAATTAATATGTAGAATAAAGAATCTCTAGATTCAGTAAAAATATATAAGCGTTATTTTTCCATAAAAATACAACACGCTCGCATCACGATTCATCAATATATACAAATTTTTTAACACCTTGTATTTAAATAAATATAAATATATTACTTTATAATTATTTCAAATATATACTTTTCTCAAAGAATTTAAAACAGAAAATAATTTTACATTCTACATATGACATTCCCTTTCGTGCTGTATAAAATATAACAAATGTCAATTTTTCATTGCATCAAAAAATTCCAAAGCAGCAATAAGTATAGAAAGAAAGAGAAACTTAAATTCCGCCTACGTAAAATCAATCTAGTGCAAAACACATTATAAATTAAATTTCAATTTTTCAATAATTAATAATACCGGTATCGTAAAATTGCCAAGTGTAAAAACAAGTAAAACAACTTGCTTTCTACACCCGAGGGGGAATCATCCGCGACGCGTGATCTTACAATTAAACTCATTTTCGTCCGTTCGCGATGTGTTCATTATATCCTGCGCGAAAAATTAGCACGTCGCACGACAAATTGCGAAATCGGTCGCGTCTAATTGGGAAATCCTCCTGCACATGGAACTGCTCGCAAAATCGCGCTCTCGCAAACGCGCTCGCGAAGCCATATCGCGGCTTCACCTCTCTTTTACCATGTATCTCTTTTACCGGTCCTTTACGCGCTTTTACGCCAACCAAGCGGCGAATGCGGGTCAACTGACGAAGACGAGAACGCGTTCGATGAAATCAGTCTGTTTTTGCAAGGGATATGCTCAACTGTAAAATGTTAATGCCGATGTGTTTCTCTTTTTAACCGAAAGCCAATAAAGGCCATTTCGTACCTCTTGCATCATCTCGCGATATTCCGCGGTTGCTCCGGCAAACGATTTACGGGATACGGTAATCAACGTAACAAAAATGCAATAGGATGCGTTTCTGTTCCGTTAATTTGATAATGACTTGGATATGAATCGCATGAATCTCACCGTTGCGTTGTGCAGCTGCGCGCGATTAGATGACGATTAGAAAAGTAAAAGGATAACGTTATTCCTTTGCTGGCAAGCACCGCAAGCACGAAAGAAGAATACACTTGCATTGTCAGGCGAGTTTCTATGATAGTAAATAGCGTAATAATTGTTTATAATTTATCTCGAATTATAAACATATACGAGAGAGCGAAAAGCGAAGTTACGCCGTCTCTTCGATAAGTGGGTCGCAACAGACAGGTAAAAACCAGTATGACGCAAAATAAAGATACAAAGAACCGAAATAATGTCCTCGATGCAACTTAATTGCGAGAGAAAAAAATGTATTTTCTTAATTTTTTTTTTTGATATGCATTTATGCCTGCAGTTGACTAATCACCAACGTATTAATTAAAATTATCAGAACTATAAATAAATTTCAGATGCGTTGAGAGTGTGTATTAAAAATGCACTATAAAACAATCGATTGAGCAGGAAATTAATCCGTGAACTGTACAGCATCCCGAATTCGCGCGCCGCCCTTTCTATACGCAAGGTAAATGTACCAATGCCGGGACACTTAAGACCTATATGTCTATAGACACCTTTATCACTTTAGTTTTTAAAAAAGTATAACGCGAATTAAAATCAAAAATAAAAATATAATATACAAGAAAAATGTTTTTATCTTTGATTCTTTAATTTAAATTCGGGTTATAACTTATTTAAGGAATAAAATGATAAAAATGTCCAGACATTGGTACGTGTCCAGGCATTGGTACATTTACCTTACATGGTACAAAAATCTTTCTCCTTACGAGGGACATAAGGACGATGAGAAAATAAAGAGGGTGTGTTGCACGAAGAATCTCATTATTACGGAGATGAATTAAGCGGATAATTGACGAGTACCGATTACGATCGTCCGGTGTGACATCGATTGCAACATCTCGAGATAACCAGCCACTGTAAACAAGCCGCGAATAGGGACGTCAGAAAATCAGGGGAGGGGATAAAGAGACACACGATCAGCATCGGGGTATTCGGGGTCTGACGATTGTCTGGCTCGCGTATCGGCGATCAGATTGACCAAGATCGTGGCTCACCGATCGCAGAAAATCTCGCCGCCACCGGTTGTTCGAGCAAGTCGAGCATATGTGCGAGCGAGCGAGTGAGTGAGCGAACGAATGAGGCGAATAAATGTCTGCTTTCTCTGCCTACTCGCCTCCGGTATTTGAACGAGTGTTGCAATTTCGTTGTTGTCGTCGTCGTCGTGTCGTCGTCGTCATTTATGCAGAATCAGTTGAAAAGAGCGACTCCAATTACGCTTTAACTCTTTATAATAGGGAGACAGACAGAGTTAGAGAAGCAGCAAGAGAGAGAGAGAGAGAGAGAGAAAGATTGCTTAATATAAGAATCACATTTTTAATATAATAAAAATGTATTTTGTTTCTTTTTACTTATTCTTTGCTTATTATCAATATAACAATATTATTTTTACACAATATGAATGTATTTTCTTTATCATATCATCACATAATATGAATGTATTCTCATTATCATTGATGTTTTGCACTTGTGATAAAACATATTAATTAAAATTATCAGAACTATGAATAAATTTGAGGTGCATTAAGAATGTGTATTAAAAAATATGCTATAATTAAAAAAATTAAACATAAAATATAGTATAAATTATTTTCTAAATTTGCTCTATATAAAAAATTAGAAAACTTTCAATTAAAGGAGTAATTACTTTAAAATAATTGATTATTATAGTTTGCGATGTGTGACAATAAAGTATATATTTAAACATACACTTATAAAACATACATTTTGTTTAATCTTTCAATTATTCTCAGACCGTACAGCTTCTACATGCAATTTCTATTTGCTACTTAATATATTGAGAAAAGCTTAGTGCTTTAGCTATACTCGTGCTTTAGCTATAGTAATCTCGTTTAAAACATAATCGATTAAAACCGTCAGCATTTATGTGGTACATAAAGGAAATAGGTATAGGTAAAGGTGATAGGTATATAGAGCTCAACTCTAATAAATCATCAACACACAAAACGTCATTGAATATCGTTAACTTATGAACCGAGCGACAAAGAACTCCTGACGTAACAAAGAATGTGACAAATTTGAATGTAAAATATCCTCCTGAATATGGATAATGTCTAGAAACTATATACTTAAAACTATACGGACAATCGCCAGTAGTAACATTGTACTTGAATCTATACTATATAAGCTACAGCCTACGCGTGCTATTTCTTTTATATAATACCTTTATATAATAGAGCTTCGTATTATAAGGCATTCAACTTTTCACGTTAAACGATTTGCGGTGATAACTTCTTTAGTCATCGTCATCCGCTCAACGCGTTGAACTTTTCACTTAACGATTATGTCGTTAGCGCAGCTCAGCCCAAGTGTATATTCTTCAGTAAACATGTAAAGTAAAGTATTCCTCCCTGGAATATTCGACGATAACACCACTGATAACGTAACTCTGGACTGCAGATGCATTTTCAACTCCCAAATGATTCATTTGATGTCCGAGAGATGCTTTATTTTATTTAAACATTAATGATTGTAAAAAAATGTTTCCTCTATTGAAAGCAATTAAACGTGCGATTATAGCCTCTTCTGTTATTCTGCGTCTTCTAATTAATTTGATTTTACGACGTCGTAACCACATCTAGCGTTGTTGCTGCAACTGGAAAGGTCCTCGGTGGATTTCACATTTAGTAAGTTTACCTCGGTAAGTAAATGAAAATGTCAAAAAGTCACGGTTTATGCATACACGGCTCGCTTATCTTGCCACGCGATTTATGAGAATCGCGAACGACGATACGCACGGCATATTTAACGAAGAAATACCTTTGTTTTAACGTTGCGCATTATCGGAACGAAACGCCTGGTGCTGACGGTATATCATTCGTATGAATATTTATCGGTCGCGTGTCGTGTTTACAGTTGCATCGTGTTTTCGTAACAAAACACAATTGATGACGCGATAAAATTATTGGTATCAGTCCGATACATTGTATAACTTCCTTGGAAAATTTTCTCATTTTCAACGCAGTAATATTTGATTTATTAGAGCAAAATTTATAAAAACCTAAGATAACATTTGTATACCTCATATAAGTCGTGTTTTATTATTTATATATTATTTATACTTCGCATGTATAACAATATATGGATTAACACGAGCGCGATTAAAAACATATATTTATGATCAATTAAATTCATAAATTTAAACTTCGTATATAAGGTAAATTGAAAGGAAGTTGCAGGCGTATAAAATTTTTGATGAAAAAGTAATAAAAATTATGAGCTTTATTGTAAATCTACCATATTTTGTAACATAATCTTCTTGGAATATAAATTTGAAACATTTTAAGTTTTGGACAAGAGATGCACAACTATTAAAGTTTTTTAAAAGTAATAAATGAACGGACATTATATATAAGAATAAATCTATAATTTTTGTTCTCACCTGATTACAGTTTTTTCTTATAAAAGAAAAGTCCGATTTTCCGTTATCATAAAACTCAATAGTGTATACTAAGCAACCACCGCGAGCCATAATGAACGTAACGCAATTGACTTGTTTGTCAACCATGCAGCACCTATTAACAAGCATTCACAGAGGTGTTTATTAGAAACAGGAAGAAACTTGCACGAGCAAAAAGAATTTGACGTCACTAATGGTGGAGTACAAAAGGAAAGATCGGCAATTTAAGATGACCTTACATCGAAAAGAAATAACATCCCAGCAGGATGACGTCTAAAGACGTCATTTGACGTCACTCTGCTACCTGGGATTGAACCAGTTTACTTTTATCATTACTTATCAGTAGAAATAATTTAAACGGAGAATTTTATGCAATGTGCGAGTATGAGCGCACTTGCAGATAATAATCCTTTGGATACAGATGAACTATGTAGCGATTGCACACGAATGAAGGAATGGGATTGAAAGAAAAAAGGGATTGCAACAGATAATGTATCTCTCTCTCCGCTTTTCTGCACATTTAAGCGATGACGTAGACGTAGGAAAATGAGTATTGATTAAGAAATTGTATTCTGCGAGCAGATACGTACATGCGTGGTACGCTCTTATAAGCGTATAATTTTCATGATTAGAACAATTGGGAGTTCATAATTTGCAATCATATTTTATGTTGTGCAATTGCACTATTTCAAATATCCGTTCAGGAATTTATTGACATTTATGTATTTGCATGCCTGAGAAACTGGAAAATATAAATATCGATAAATCGCGCTACGGTTATTTATTTTACTTTATTTAAAAAAAAAGAAATTATCTGTGACACAACTTATAAAAAGAGAGTCGAAGGCGACCAGAAGACCAGCAGACAGACACAGCATAAATAGTGGTTGCATTGCGGCAGGCGTGCGCGACTCGCTCTATAGCAAGGCATTCGCTGTAAATGCAACGCGTAAAAGAGTCACGGTGCAGTCTCGCTTCGCGTGTACTTGACGCGAGACACTACCGTGGCTCTTGATATAAAATTAGCGGTCAAGTTTATGAATATATACTTTTAATATCTGTTATATATATTTATCCTATAATTAGTACGTTAATATTTTTATTTATTACTTTATTTAGAAAACATATTCGGAATTATTATAATCATATATCAATTAATAGTTACCGTTCTATAAACAATAGTGGCTTTATATTTATTTTTATGAAAAAAGTAGAAACTCTATGTAAAATTTCTAATAAAATGGATATATAATATATAATTCATTAAAATAAGTAAAATAAAATAATATGTTAAAATCTTGTAAGAAATTGAACTAATTCCTACTATTGTGACAAGCCAAGAATTATCTCACGCAATAATTATAATTTCAGTCTAAATTTGCATATTAAATATAGTGTCGCGGAGGTGCTGAAAATAATTTAAAATCCAGAACGACGAAAGGCTTTACTAGGATGCAATGAAAAGATATAAAAATATCTCAAAATCTCTAGATATTTTTATCACGTATGTTTATATCTTTTTTTTTTAGATCTTTGCATATTTATTTATATATGCACGTTTTATATTATAATTTGAAATATCTATCATAATTCTTTTCCCTTTTGCCAGAAACGGTTACAATATTTTTTTAATTTGTTACCATACAATTATTTGCAGAATATTTTGATAACTTTATTTTTCTTATATTTCCAATAACATGCACACGTGCAAAATACCAATTAAAATATTAAATAAATTGTCTTCTTAAAGAACATTATTTATCAGTTCTTGGCATTATTAACTCAACATTACTGCAAAGCTGCAGTAATGCATATTACAAGGATCGTTTACTTGGATTTATTTCTTAGAGACATACGTGAATAATAATCGCTGGAGGAAAATACGTATTGATAAGCAAGATCTTTCCGCGTATATAAATTAACGATAAATATGTCACGCAATACATTTTACGATTATGAGACATAAAACTGTATATGTATCACATCAAAAAGCAACTTTTTAATATTTTAGATATTTAATATATATATATATATATATATATATGTGTGTGTGTGTGTGTAGGTCCGGAAGTATGTTCCGGGACTTTTATTTTTGATATCGGTATATTCCGGGACATTTGGCAGTTTCCAGGACTGTCCTGGAAAAAATTGATGTCCTACGGCAATTTTCGGGACAGTTTTTTGAATCTGATTACATATATATGCGTTATATTCCAGGACTGTACATTTCAAAAAACGTAAACAGTCCCGGAACATACCTCTGGACCTACATATATATATATATATATATATATATATATATATATGTATATATATAAGAATAATTTAATTTATATTTATAGATTTAAAAACTGTCAATCAAAATACCATCAAAGTAGAGAAGATTGAAAGAATGTTTTGTATATTACTGTGTTTCTATTAACTGACATATAAAACAAACTGACGTAACATTTTATTTAAATGAATGCTTAGTTAATGGATTTTCCTCAGAATAATGATAGTATAAAAATCTTCCACTAGTTCTTCAATCGAACTTTGCTACTTCCACAAATCATTTGTAAATCCCCGTATTGTTCTGACGTAAAATATATGTTTTGATCATTATTACGTGTACCAAATTAATCCTTTGTTAATCTAATTTAGTTAATCTAATTTAACTTTACATTCAAATATAAGCGCGATATTACTTTGGTATTTTATTTTTATTAATAAACATAAATAATAAATTAAAACGTTTAGAAAGAAATAAAATAGTACGTATTGTTATATACAAATAAATATATCAGATATATTATGAGTATTATGTAACTTGTTATGTGATATTGAGAGATAAAGCAAATTCATATTTAAATTATTTATCCTTTTAATTAAAGAAATATAAGGATGCGTCGATTTAATTCAGACAAGTGCACCTTTCGTATGCAACCAGAAAAACTAGTGACGAATGCTTCTATAGAGTTCCTCAATCATACCGTTTCTGCCTAAGCTCTATTAACAGTAAAAGTTCAATAAATTTTCGAAAAATCGACTTTGGAGGAAGATCTACTGCATCTATCACTTTCGAAATAAAATATAACAAGACATCCGAAATAAATCATGACTTCGAGTAGGAATATTCTTTCTACTATATATATATAGTCACAAAATAATTTTAAATAATTAATGTCTTAAATCTGTATTTCTTATTTAAAAAATAGTGAACTTGCGCTATCCGATAGGGCAAATGCGTGAATTCTTGCCACATTACTGAATTTCATTAATAATGATGTTACATGCATCTCGCTAAATTCCGCAGGAGTACTCCTGCCCTTGCTATATAAAAAAAACAGGTTTTACCCACATTCTAAAAAAAACATTAGATATATATATATATATATATATGATATAATTATTAATCCAATGCAACTTTTAGATTTTTCGATCGAATATAGCTTACATGATACTGAATATTTAATCAACACTCTTTCTATTCAATTATTCATCAATTAAATGTGTAATCTAATATACAGGTGACCTATGAATAACACGGTACTTGAATTGCAGAGTCTCGAATAGCAAAGTAAAAAATTGTGACAACCCTACTTTTAAGAAAATTTTTGAAAATAATTCCTTAGAACCATGCCCAAATGCCCAATTTTATTATAAGAATCTGGAGTCTTGAATTACAGTTTTCAATAACACGGGACTAATTAATCGAGGGTTACCTGTATTTTATCAGACAAAAGCATTTTAATTTCTTTACTTGTTTGAAATAATCAATCAAAATAAACATACATTACAAACAAGAATAATGTAATATTCTTGCATTTTACAAATTGAACGTTATTTTAGTAGCAAAATAACTAAATTTTATGAATCAGAGTTTTAACTCGCACATTCTGATTAAAATAAAATTCTATACATTAAAGAATTCAAAACAAGTGTCGCTTTTAACATGTTAAAAAATTGATTAATGGATCATTAATTATCATTTTTCTTTCCAATAAATGCTATATATTTTTATATTTCTGCAACACTATTTTTCAACAATTTACATAAATTAATTTTAAACAAAAAAGACTAAATTATATTACATTATACTATACATATATATATTATTTACGTAATAGGTTTTTTATTTCTTTACATTACAATACAAGCATGTAAATTAATTTATTTTTTGCACTTTGATTTGGTTTGATTTCTAATTAATTTACTTTGCTACATTTTTCTTGCAAAAACATAATCGTTCGAGGAAGAACAAATAGTACGAAGCAATTATTTCTATTTATTTGTTTTTTTCTATTTATTTTAATCAAGACTAATACACTTAGAGAAGAATAGAAGTCGCTTCGACGACGTTGAATATTATATTACTAAGGCAGCGATTGTTGATTCGCGCGCAATAAACCATTAATTTGTATGGAATCATCCGTAATAAATCTTTCAAATCTTCCTCCCTTTATTCGCTAAAACGACTATATTAATATTGAACAACTGATCTACAAACGACTGAGTAACAGAAGCAAGAACTTTACAAAATCTGAAAGATATGAAAAGCTATGCAAAAGATCAAAAATTTTATATGAACAATGTAAAAAATATGTAAAATAAAAATAAAAATAAAATTTTCGCGCATTATTTGCCGCGCTTGGTTTTTATAGTTGGCCCGTTTTCTATATTCGTAGATTTTTATTGGAGCCTATACTTCGAATATGAAAAATATAAATTCACCTGAAAAAAAAAAAGGATTTCTAAATATAGTACTAAGTAAAAAAACACAAAATTTCATATCGAAATCAAATAAACTTAAGAAATGAAATGGATGAAATTGTGTAATGTACAGTTTTTTTTTAAATAACATACATAATTATTAGTAATGAATTGTTGTCAGGTGGGAAAAAGAAAAAGCCCTTTTATGAAATAAAGAACAAAGGGAATTCGGTTTGCATACAGATTTATTGATACATACCTATATTAAAACAATTATAAAACAATTATTATCATAAAACGTCTATTAGTTTCTTAAAATGAAATTGTCTTCTTTAAACGTTTATTTTCGAATAATGAATTATAGATAGAAGTTTGCATTTGCTCTTTAACGACTAGCTGATATATTAATTATAATTAGGCTGATATGAAAAATTCATTATATCTGTCAAATAAAGTTAAAATAAAAACAGAATTTTAACAAAATCAAAGCAAAAATGTCGCCACATTTACAAAGTTTATTAATTCTATTTTTTCAACACGGGAAAAAGTATTTGCTACTATAGCAAATCTATTTGTTAAATATGGGAAAACTAACATTTTTTTGCTGCGAGAGCTAATTAATTTTGCTATTGGAACGAAAGGTTTCGCTATTATTGTAAAATTAATTAGCTCTCGCAGCAAAAACGGTTGGTTGTCCCTATAGTAGCAAATCCTAAAGAACGAACAAAATTTGATTATCTAATTTTAATAAAAAAAAAAAACATGATAGAAAAATAATCCAGAATCTTTTATCAACCTAACACGAAACTCGCGATCTGATTTTTTCGCAACACTCACGATTATGTAAACAAACAGAGATAAAAATATTGACATATGTATCGTTCGTTCGATGACCTAGACCCATTCGATGTTCCATTTCAATTAAACCGATGACGATTGAATTGCAGAAGTTGTATCAGCAGCGTCGATCGTGTTGTGCTGACAAACTATAATTTTCGTTGCTGCATCACTGCATAATGTAGGCAGGTTATCTTTTTACCAACTTCCAACATACCGAGCTCCTCATTGATCGGTACCCAGCAGGTTCTTGACTGGTTGAAATTCTTTGCAAGATTCTCTGTGACCGTGTCTGACACACATTTGGTCGATCACTGACAAACAAATTTTCATACAGTGCATCGGCCGTACAGTGGTCGTCCTTGCCCGATGTTGAGAATCGAAATTGGTTATTTTTATTTTTTCTTACGTTATA
Source organism: Temnothorax americanus (assembly GCF_048541705.1). Classification (NCBI taxonomy): domain Eukaryota; kingdom Metazoa; phylum Arthropoda; class Insecta; order Hymenoptera; family Formicidae; genus Temnothorax; species Temnothorax americanus. Next base: position 1,959,284 of record NW_027509421.1, on the reverse strand, counting down.
TAATTTAAATTTCAATAAAAAAGTAGGTACATTAATTTTGGAATATTTTTTCCTTATTATAAAACATTATTATTGGACTTCATAAAGAGCTAGGTATTACAATTATTTGAATACGTTCAGGATAAATGTTAGAGTTTTAGTCGATTTAGAATTTATACAATTTCAGTAATTAATTTACAATTTTAATACTAATAAAATAAAATTTTAAAGTGCCAACGTAGAGTTTTTCGATATCTAAAAAATAGCTTAATAAACGATATAAAATTTAACAATGTGATTTCTTAAGTGTTGGAGTGCACATACGGTGGTAATAGTTCCTTTGTTCGTCGAAACGTTACATGTTGAAATCGCTACTTGTCTAATTTGCTTCCTGATCATTCGCCCGATGCAAGATTGCATCAATTAAGTGCTTAATTGCGTATGATAGAAATGAGAAATAAGTAAAAAATGCATTATTGTGCAATAACAACTAAGAACAAAGCAAGTGACGGGTATTTTTTTAGGGATGCCATTTTTGACGCAATATTTGGAAAGTCGATATATCTATTATATCTACATTGTCAAATCGAACGGTTTAAGAAATACATAATGTACTAAAAAATTACTGACATTTGTATAAACATTTTACAACTACTTCCTTTTTAACTTACTATATTCTTTTATTTGATAAAACTTGAACTACAACAAACATTACTATTTAAATCATATACGAACGTTAAAGACGCTAAGGAGCAGTAAACAAGTTTTTTTCTATTTTTATACCGATATCTTTTAAACGATCTGCGCAACGATCAAACAATGAATTCAAGCTATGACGTTAGACTTTATATTTCCTTAATGGCATTTAACGTCAATGCAGACAAAACCTAAACTTAAACAAGACAAGAGACATCTGAAAGATATTTAAACAATTAGAACAATTATAATCTGTCGAACTTTTACGATATCTGAGAAAAGACTTGCAAAACTTTAAATAAAAAATTGATGGTTATTTAAAAATCTGATTTGTGAAAATACATTTTATTTGTCTACATTGCATTATAAACTCGCTGATAGGAATTAATAATTTTAGTATTAAACTGGAGTTATAATTTGCGCGTGAAACTACTATAGTTCGATGCGCTGTGTGAATCACGTTGCGAAATTGATTAACTTTGGATGTGAAGTAAGCCGATTCAAGTACATCACTTCAAAATAAATATATCATCATGTCGACTGTTTCGCCATTACGTCAACAGCACTTTACTAAAATTGTATAATTTGTCCTCCTACAGTAAAAATAAACATGCCTTATAGTTACACGTCATTGCAAATTTTAACGAATCATAAAAGGAGCAGATAAGCAAACGAATGGACTCTTAAGCCGAAATCCAAGGACTGATAGTTCATCTTCCTGTATCTTCCTGTACGCTGTTAGGAACAAGGAAGTAGAATCCCTCTTGAAATGCACCTACGCGATGACGTTCGTCTTTTGGTACTTTGCACCTCTCGACTTTAGGAAAGACAAAGTAGTAAAATCCGTCAAAGAATAATTAAATCTGGCATTCAATGCCAATTGCTTCATCCTGCCAAAAAGATTTATAACACTTGTGTATTTTAAGAATAACGAAAGGGTGAAAAGAGGGATTCCAAGATCCTTAATTTCACGTTAATTTAACGATATATATTTTTAGTCTACAAGTAAAGGCAATTGTATGTACGCAGAACGTAATGTGTACGCTATACGAGTTATTTGTTCTTGATTCATAGTAAATCTTTTTCAACGTTCTTCTTTTTCGATACAAAATTGATATTCCCTCGAAATAGTATTAATTGTATTAATTGTATTAATTGTATTAATTGTATCTTACAAAAAGCTGCGTATTATGCTACATATTATGGGGAAGATGCTTGCCGAAGATTTGCTTATTAACGCAAAATCATCATTCCTCTTAATGACGAATTAGATAAAAAGTAAACTTGTATACATATAATTAAAACGCAGCAAGAAATGTGATTCTTGTGAGATACGAACAAAAAAACGCATTCTCGAGGAGGAAAATTTCCTCCATTACGTATACTGTATAGGTCTGATGCCTCGTCATCTAATTAGTGACGCGCATGAATGGATTACGAGATTCCCACTGTCCCTATCTACTATCTAGCGAAGCCACTGCCAAGGGAACGGGCTTGGAAAAAATTAGCGGGAAAGAAGACCCTGTTGAGCTTGACTCTAGTCTGGCACTGTAAGGAGACATGAGAGGTGTAGCATAAGTGGGAGATGGCAACATCGCCGGTGAAATACCACTACTTTCATCGTTTCCTTACTTACTCGGTTAGGCGGAGCGCGTGCCCCGAGGGTTTCGTGCCCCGGCGGTCACGGTGTTCTAGAGCCAAGCGTGTCAGAGTGGCGTGAGGCCTCGCGGCCGATCGCCGTTAATACTCCCGCGTGATCCGATTCGAGGACACTGCCAGGCGGGGAGTTTGACTGGGGAGTTTGACCCCGCTGAGTTTATTGTTCGACATAAGAAGCAGAACGTTGTTATCAACATGCACCGATACGCACTTCTTATTTGGACTTTTCCATTACGTGTCAATATTAATTATTACATTATTTATTTAAACGTTACAAGTACTTTTTTTATATCACTTTTTTGTTCTTATATTCTATTCGCTCATTCTTGTTTTACAACAAATACTGGATTTTTTGTTAATATTTTAATAATCATTAACTACTATAAAAATATTTATAATAATACGTAATATTTTATAATAATACGTTCAAAGTACCCGACGATTAGCAGAAAGAATACAAATAATATTAATTTTTACGTTTCCTTTGAAAACAATGTCTCTTTACAAAGAATAAAAAAGACAATATCATACTGCTATTATTTAAAAAATTTTTTGAGTATTTTGAAAAATATTTTTTAAATAATATTTTTTAATAATATTGCAATTTTTATTGCATTCTTATTTTCAGTCAAAATAGTATTAAAATTAACTTTATCTCAAATTGGATAAAGTCGCAATATTTATTTCTGTTCTTGAAATTTAATTTTTAAAAAGGTCCAATTTATCTTCAATAACTCGAAGAAAAATATTGGTGTTTTAATTAATAAAAGGCAACTATGAATTCAATACAAAATAAATGTTTTACATATCTATTTTTTATCGATACTAACACGCGTATTACGCATTCATGTATTACACATTATTGAAATATTACAGAAAATAAAAACTATATGAAATCACAAACGTTGAATTAATTTTCTCATGTAGATAATTAAAGTAAACTAGTGCAAATTTCTTTAAAGTCTAAAAAATCGATCGATATTAAAACATGTTATTCCCCATGAAGGAAATGTGTGCGTTACATATGTACATATTTAAGATATATTGAATTTTGATACAAATTTCGATTATTATGTATTGACATGCGGTTATTTAATATATCAATTTTGCTTGCATGTATAATTAAAAGAATTGTTAAGAATTCACACGTGAGCTCGACAGGATCACGAGTGTTGGAGCTTTCAGACCACGGATATGTGCAAAAGTAGTGTGAGAGGAAAACACGAGGTGTAATTTGAAAAAGACGGAATTGCTAAAAATAAGGAACGCGATACGGGCGTACCACCCTTCGGCCTCGGCATCCTCGATCTTCACCGGAGGCGCAGCGGAGTTACAAACGGCACGCGACCTTGGCCGAAGGATCTCATGCCCGTGGTCCGTCACCGTCGAGAAGACACCTTTCCACTTCCCCTCGGACGGCCACCTGAGTGAAGCGACCTTGACTGAGCCGCGGCGCGCGGGGTTCGCAGACGATCACTTAAGGCCCCACGGTGCAGCCCCTCTCACGCGCGCGCTTGCGGACCCCACTTGGGTAAACCAATACTTAAACCGCGGGAACACCGCGCCGCGGACTATTCCCGCAGCATCGGCCGTTGGACCCGTTAAGCTCACGTACGCACCACCCTCCACCGCACGCGCGTACACGCGTCGTACACGTCCGGATACGCGCTCACGCGGATACCTATATCGCGGCCCACGGGCGGACCGATCGTAACATTTGGCGTACGACTTACGCGATCGCGTATGCGACGTATGTCGCGGGGACATATGTAGGACCCACACGCAAATGTGCCTCGCTGATCCTGACCCCGCGAAAGAACGACCGCGTGTACAGTGACGAGAGCCTCCCTTCGAAGTCTTCCGCGAACCCTTCTGCACCCGAAAGAAGGGGACTCCCTCGCGATCGGCGCGATTCCGTCCAGTGCCCTGCCGATCGACGACGGCGTCCAGCATTTCGGACGCTAGGGAAGTACCAGTGCGAAGAGTCAAGGTTTAGGAGGACTCTCCGGATGGTCCGTTTGACGGGTAGCTCGGCTTTGATGCGGCGCCGCTGAATCACCCAGGGATTTCGGTGACGAAGCAGCTGTGGGAACGAGAGTGGTGAAGTGCACAGTGCCAGGCAGTTTCCGATCTCGGTGGAGCGTGAGTGGAAGGTAAGCGCGTTTCGAAAACTTTGGGGTGGAGAGCGGAACGTTCGAGCGCGAACGGTCGCTGCTGGAGAGCGACCCAAAACAAATTTTTCCGCGGCGAGAAATCGGGCCGACTCCTTAAACGGATCGGCGCGCGTGAGCTATAAAAAACCTGCGCTGTGTGAAAAATCGCGTGTGCGCGAATCATGTATCTTCGCAGCAGCCCTTCAAGAAAGATTGTACTGTTATGAGGCAAAATAATGGGAACGGCTCAACGGAGCAATCGATGCGGGACTATATTCCGTATTTTGGTAGGAGAGTGTAAAAGACGAACTTTTATCGGGAAAAACAAGCGTATTTTTTCTTGTTTTCTTTTACTCGGCTTCGCCTCGGGGCATCATGACGCGCAGGGCCGAAAATTCAACTTTCGGCCCTTGTAGTGTAATATACGATTTACCATTGTCTGTACAGTGCGACCTGATCTTTCGACTACTCACGTACGAAATGCTTGAAGTAGCAAAGCAATACGCTATAGTGTCCTGCAAAGGGTTATTAGGTATAAGGATCAAGGCCAAAATCAATTTTTAATTTTGGCACACATACTACAATGTTACAAGAAAATTCTGAAGTAATTTTATGTTGCAATATTAGAATACCCACAGTAGAATAAAAGAATCACAATATAATTTGTATCTTATACATTATGATTAAACTTATTAATATGCAAAGATACATTCAATAAGCAAGACAAATTCGAATATCACCAATATTTTTAGCTCTAGCCGCAGCATGTATAAGATGTATGTATACATTTTTTAATTTAAATTTTATCAAAATTTTATCTTTTCTAATATTTTTACAATTACAACAATAGCTCCTTTTTTTCAAAACTCATATATATTTAAGCTAAAAAAGAAATTAGAATTAACAATAAAAATCCAGACTGACCAGTGTTGAGTATCGATCTAATAATTTTTTGGAAAAAGAGAAAATTGTTTTAATGCAAAATTTTTAGATGATAAATTAGACGTTTTATAAAATTTGAAAAAAAGCGTAAATTATATTAAAACTATTAATAAAACGTTAAGATTATTGTAAGAAATTTAAAAAATGTTTTAATTAAATTATTAGTATTAATATTTAAATAAATTATTTTGTTAATATTAATATATTTCAATTTTATTAGTAAAAATTTATTAAAAATTTATTGATACTCAGTTATTAATGCATATAATGAATGCACTTATCAATAATTTTAAAATATTTTACATTTTTCTAAATATATCTATATATACGTATATACGTACATGCAGGTGCACAACATAAACTACTGGTAACTTATGTTCCTTTGCACGCAAAATAATTTATTCAATACAAAAATTACAATTATTCTATTAGTAAATTCCTATTAGAAAAAAAAAATCTTCGTGAAAATAATTCTGAATCTATTATTTAAATTATACTTTTCTCGCACACACACACACACACACACACACACACACACACACAATAAAGTATAATAAATGAATCTTTTTTGATGTAGCCACATTATATTTTAATAGCGTAACACAAACATATTTTTATATTTTAATAAGATTTTTGATAAAATTACACTAGTCACACTTATCTCGACATTAATCTTCGGATTGCAATAATATTTTAATGTATTGCTCTACCAAAATTTTAAGACTTTGGTTCGGCGAAAACATCTTGCGAAATTTTATCATAAGTGAGTAATATTGTCACATTGCGTGTAATATTTCCCAACAAGCAAGACGTATGATCATAATTTCTAATATATTCTCAACAGTTTTTAAAAGAAACATGCGCGTGTTATAATAAAAAATAAAACATCTATTTATTTTAAGCTTTTTAAACAAATTTTAAATTTAATTAATTTTCTTCGCAAATCACATATTGCTAAATTTATTTACGCAGTCTTTTAATTAATTTTTTACGCACTATTAATATTGAAGATCTAAATATACAAAAGGTGTAGTAGGCTAAAAGTACAACTCTTGAAAGATTTATTTTAAAAAATATAAAATTGTTAATTAATGCGTGGCAAAATCGTAATTTCTTAACCTGTGTAACGTTCAAATACGTCAATACAAATTTTTGGAAAGTTTGTAAGTAGCGATTCACCTGCAGCGTTTCACAATCGAGACGTTGTGCCGCAAGACACATCCGCACCGTTGCACTAGAAACATTGCAATTGCCTTAATTCAATACGTCTAACTCTGTCATGAATATCTATCATGTATTTCAGCAGACATGACAAAAAAAAGGAGACTCTTAAACATTAGATCATAGAAACTTTGCTCGCCTCACAGAAATCATCTGTCTGGACTGTCTGTATATCGCATGTGGTCAGCTACCTACCTTAATATAAATCCCCACGTACGTGTCCAAGCACGTGAAATGCGTCACATTACACAACCGTTCGAAACACGTTGTAATATTCGGCACAAGGTCGCTGGACCGTTTTCGAGTCAGTTTCTTCATAGCGTGACGTGATTTCGTGTATCCAAGGGAAATGGAGTCTATACCCTTTCAAAGCCGATATCAGAACCGAGCATCCGCAGATACGCGAAAAAATTGACGATTTTCTTCAGACAGGACTCGACATTCGTGTAATTATGAATTTAATTAGCTAGATAGCACGACGGAAATACAGGAATAATATTAATATCATTTCTATATCTAATTTTCGCGAGTTAAATGCTAAGTGACCTAAGTTTCACGCGTGAAATAAACAACTGGAAACACAATGAAACACTGATACGAATTGAAACCAATTATTTGATTAACCGATGTAATTATCGTCACTGCTGAACGCGAATGAATAATGATGGTACGCCAGACAGCTGGAATCATTAATATATACACACAACGGTTAACAATTATCCACCGTGAAACAGATGAAGAAGAGTGGAACGGGAAAGTTTAAACGCGAGTTCAAGGTTTATTTTTAAACACGAAAGTTTAAAGATATATAAATTGACACGCACACACATACTGATTTGATAATTATTGCCGGACAGAAATAATCTAAAATCATCATTTTTCAATGTGTAACGATATACGTGTCGTGCAAACGAACGTCTACGTTACTCGTGCTAACGGATATTGCCAAATTTCTGACGCTCTTGGCTCACATTTCGTACTGGAAACTTGTGTTTTATGGTGATAACATAGCTCCGCTTAAAATTGAGAACAATCGCCTTTAACTGCGACTATACAAGTAAATCATATGATGTAATTGCTCGTTATACTAGGCGAAGACGCATAGTAAATATCCAATTTGTTCCGCAAGAATCAGAACCTGCTATTTTTTGCGTTTGTCCCTTGTTTTTGTTAGAAACCCGTTGAAACGTGACCTATGATTATTACTTGGACTATTCTTACTATATTTCTCTCTAATAAATTCTTCGCGTCCTTATAATTAATTTAAATTAACAAATATTAAACGTTTTATATAATATATTTTAATAGCGTCCTTTATTTGTTAATGCTTAAACAAAAAAATCATACACGCTAATGTGCAGCTATTTTTATTTTTAAAGTATTCAATATAAAGAATATTGTGTGACGACATACAAAAGACTGACCTGACAATACATCATTACGATGAGTATGTTGTAACTTCTAAATAAAAATTTGGCAAATAACAGATTGCCAGTACAGTGAACAGTGAACACGGCATTACAAATGAACGTTATAATTTTATAATAATTTTGCAATAAATTGATCAAGACTTTGTGCGTGAATAGCATTAAATTTAGCTTAGTTTGCGACATGTACAATTTTGTCGGAATCAACAGTTTTCAGTTGTAAAATCTTTAAAAGTTTAACGTTAATATAAGAAGAAATGAACAAAACATTTTTTAAAAACTCCGTTATTTACACGCGTGCTCTCTTTGAGCTCGTTAGCCTTAATAGAATTTTTGAAATTCTTCTAGCCTCGTTAGACCTTACAATTAGATGAAGAGTAATCGTGTGTACTTAATTAAAGTTCTTTAACATCGTTAGTTTCCACCGAGATGAATAATTATCGTAACGCAGAAAGTGAAGAAAGAAGTACATTTCGCGTTTACACGATAGATTAGCGAACGGTTTCATGTGTGTGACACAATATGTCTGTGCAAAGCTTCGAAGATATTTTACTCTAGTCAAGGCTAAGATCTCTCCAACTGCAGAATGTCGAAAGAGCGGTAACGCACCGTTGCTTTTATCCAAATCGAGGACATTAAAACACTTGAGAATTGCAAATAATTACTTTCGAGTTGTATGTCAGTGTAACGATAACGAGACTTGCATCTTGCGTTATCCCTCAAATATTATCTAAGATTTTCCCTTTTTGCGAATCAGCTGACAATGTTTAATCTATACGATGTTGATATGCAACGTATGACTTAAACGAAATATTAGACATTCAAACCCTGAGATTTCGATCAAATGTGATTTGTCAAATATATTGTTACTATATTATTATTGAAAATATTTCGCCCGAAGGCACACACGTATGGATTATTTTTACATTTGAACAAGAATGTTAACTCTTTAGGAAAAAAAAGAGTTCCTCTTTCTTCTTTTCAATTGCTTTTCACAGAAAACTTGGTGCCTTTCAATAAGTTATCCTTTTTGCTGCACTTTTCTCTAATTGTAAGCCATCTATAATTTATTTTCCGGTCCGCTGGAAAAACACTCTTTATAAATAAGTGGTGCAAGGTTGGTGAGCTCGCACTATGGGAAATCTTAATGTGGAAACAATATTAGCCGAAAAACGTGCTTTCACGTCGGACAAAAAGCCGGGTGCAATTTTTACGTTTCACTGCGATCGGCACGTCGATACACGCGTAAAACGTTAGAGCGACAAACTGGGAAACTGTGGCGCGCCTTTACAATTAAGTTCCCAAAAGTGCTATCGGCAACAAAGAAAGTGGAACTACGTACAGCGACGTACGTACGATAAATACTTTAACGCGGTGGTTGATTACACCTGGCTTCGTTCCGCGACCGAGGACAAAACCGTCTGCAGCGATTAACTTCGATCATAAATTTCGGGGGGGGGGGGGAAGACAGGTGCACGATATTGCGAATCGCTTCGTTATCTACTTTCTTCGTGAAAAGAGAAATGTGTGCTGCGATCGCGGATCGTCAGATTTTTTTTCTTTCTTTACGTTTCCATCGAAGAGAAATGCTTAACACGGAAACTCGGGAAAGATCGTGAGGTATTATGTGGAGGATAAGATTAAAACAAGCGAGAAATGCATTTTTCTTTATTCAGGTTAATAAACATTTTATTCGGGTTAAGGAACATTTTACAATAGAACATCAGTAGCGTACGATTTTGTACCGTGTGGCAATCCGATGTCACTATTACGATACGATTTCGCCTTTAGACTGAAATAAGAAATTCGCGCTATATGTTATCAGATCATTTGAAATAACCACGAAATGAAAGATAAATGTGATTCGTATATAGTCTTTGATGATGACCTAATCATCGTTTATCCTTCACCTAATTAAATTTAAGTCTTCTCTTCTTCCTCTTTCCCTTTCATTTCCTTCTGTAGTAAATAACTCTTTCATAAATATTTTTTTATGACAATTATCAATCACACCGTTGAAAGATATTGCGATATTACATTTATATCCTAGTGCCACCATTATTTCGATTAATCCTAATCCTTAGGATTACAATTTGATCTTCTCGCCGCAAACGTAAAACGTTACACGTTAAACGGTAAACGTCAAATGTTACATATCTCTCATAGACTTCTACCTCTATTTTATTTGCTGTATCGTCATTCTATTAACGCGATCGTAAATCCGCGCGCTTCCATCCGGGCGTTTCTAAATAAATGCCGTCGTTAGTCTCGTCGGACGGTGAAAACGGTTCTTAAAAGTCGATACATTTCGATCACGCAAGAACAGGCTAGTAGCACAGAGAAATTAACGAATAATACCCCCGTGTTTTTTTGCCACAGTAAGAAAAGAGTTGCACGATGACGCTTAACGGATAAACCGACAAAGAACCCGTTTTGTGATGTAGGATACTCATTTCCGGACTCTGTAGAATGATAGTGGAGGAAGAGCAATTCCGCCGTAGGGGAATCGATAGCGAACAGCAGTGAGAGAGAGAGTCGTTGAGCAATGTTAAATTGGTGCCGTTAAACGAGCATCGAAGAAGAAGAAAAGACACTTGGCAAACATGTCTCCGTAAAAATCGAGGCAAAATAACAAATCATAATTTATCGTAATCATGCACAATGTACAATAATGTACAGTATTAATCAAAACGTCGCAATTTTTTCTCCTTTACCACAGTTAATTAATTGACGTTAATGAACGTAGCAAACGACTCCATAATGTTGCAATATCCTTCGCGAAGAGGTAAAGCGCATTTTTTTTTTTAAAGAAAGTAGACAGAAAATAAATAACTTTCATCAATATTCGATGAAAGTTTGTCAGAATTATATTTCTCTGTCTAAAAATTAAATGCACGTTAAAAAATTGTCATCAGAAGAATATTCAACGCAAGTTACAACGCAAGTTACAACGCAAATTCTGAACACGGCGAAACTTCTGATTTGTCAAAAATGACAGAATCGTAGAAAATACGTAAAAACCACTTTCTATTAAAAATTTATATAATAAAATTATATGAATATTACATTACAAACAAAGTATTCTCAATTTTTTTTGTTGAGGCAAACCATGCATAAAGATCATGAGAGTATGTATTACAGCTCTCGAACGTTTCCCATAAGAATGATTTCTCGTAGACTCATGCAAAATAAGTTACGGAATTGTAAACCTGAAGTATAGAATCTGACAATAAAAAGATAAGAAAGTGGCATCGCGATAAAAATTCACTGACATGAAAACCATGCGAGAATCACCGAAGGCGTAATACGCGTCACATTAATAGCCAGCGTTACCTACTTAGCACGCTCTTCTTCGACTCTCACCATGGTAATTCAAAGATTTAGGAATCAAAGAAAAATTGCTTAAAACGCGAGAAATGCAAACTAGCATATAACATTCTATCAATCATCGGCGTGATATTATTTTTCGTCCTCCATGCATACATTTTCCAAAAGGAAAGCTTATCGTAAGGAGGCAACGATGTACCATAAACTGTAGATTGTAGATTGTATAGACTGGACTGTTCATCATGTGCCATTCGTGATATCTCATCGAGATATTCCACTCGTAGCACTAGAATACGTCCAATTATCTTTCAATAATAACAATATACAGTCGAAAACGATAAATAATTTAACAAGCATAATTAAAAGACCGCGACAAAAAAATAAAAATTATTTATAAACGCAACAGCATAATGAGGAAAATCTCAAATTCTGTTCTCGCTCGGTGTCTGCTAAAAATTCAATTCATTAATCAATTCATTAATTACGTAATTAATGAGTTAATTGCATACATTTAAGTAACACATAGTTAGCTATAATAAACATAAGTAACAAATAATCGAAGCGTAGAGAAAGATAAAGCAACTTTGTAAATAATTTTACAAGTACAATATTTAACAACATTTGTTTGCTGAGCACTTGCAAAAGTAAACAAAAAGATAGCGGAGAGATGAGGAAACCAGTCTATGGACGCGCTCGGCGAAAGGTAGAATTGTCCTTTTATCGCACTTACGTATATACTAATGCTAACACTAATGGTTTTTCAAGCGCGCGGATGAGTTTTCTTGACACGATTGCAATCCGGTCAATACGCCGTATCGACCGCAATTTCTTAATTTACTACTCACGATTAAACGATAATCGCAAATGTATTCTTTTGCAAAAGCTAAACAGTCCTACACCGAGCGACTGTAGCAGGTACCATTCAATTCACTAACATATATATCTATAGCTGTATTTGAACAGAAAAATGACGGAATACAGTAAATCGAAAATGATTAGTATATATTTGAGATATTTTTAGAAAAATATGAGCCGTGAAAGAATAATAGCTCTTTAATTTTATCTCCAATGTAGAACGTAGTAGTTAAAAATATATAGCGTTTTACGAAATGACGTGGCAATGAGATCAGCTGATAAAATTACAAGTATTCCGAATATTCTTTTGATATCTATCTAAGACAAAATACTGAAACAAAACAGCCTTGGAATGATGAAACTCGAGGCAAAAGTGACACCGTGTTCGCGGCTCGGCGCGAGTTCTTAAAGCAAGTCTCTTTCGGTGGCGATTCGCGGCGCGAGTCCTGAAAGTAAAAAGGAACGTGCGTGTGGGAAAAGGAGTCGCGCTTGAGAGAGAGTACGAAAATATGGACCGAGACGCGATAGGAAAGGTCGAAGAAAATAAGAGGAAAGAGCCAACCGCTTCTTCTCCGCAGGCCCGAGGCCGTGACAACAGCCGTGAATGACGGACGGCAAATATCTCGCGCATGAGACGTGATACACCGCGAGAGGGGCCGCGATCGGTACGGTAATTAACCGGACGGCACACGACCCACTTACCCACTAAACTCGAAGAGCCATCCGTCGCGCGGATGTTACCTTCGTCATCATCGTCGGAATTCTCTCCCATTGAGAGAGAATGCCGCGCCGGCCGCGCGCACGCCGAAGACGACACCGGCCACACGACGTTTCTCTCTTTCTCCTTGTCCCTCCTCTCGCCACCTTCACCCGATCTCACCCTCCTTATCTCGCACTCTCGCGGGACTTTCTCTATATAGCAAGTACCGTTTGACTTTACGGATCCGTGCCGCGCGGCACGGCGCGGCGCCGAGATGAGACGTTAACGTCAGCGCGGATCGAGATTCACATACCGGATGTCTCGGGTGAAACATATGCCGCTATTAACCTTGTCTGATGACGATTCCCCGAGACAGTCGGACTTTGAACATTAGTGCGGTGATATTAGTTAAATTGAGGTGACTAGGGTGAGAGCTCATAAGCATTTTTCAACGTCTCATTTTTCTACTTCATAAAATAGTTAATATTTTCCTGATGGCTAAAAATAGATTTATTTGTTTACCCGATTCCACGTATATATAATAACCATAAGTTATTTATTTTATAATTTTTATTTATTTTTTATTTATTTGATGGTTCTTTCTCTAATGAAGTAGAAAACTGAAGGAATAAATTATGATAAATTAAAAGGCGAACGCGTATTGAGACGCCTATTGAAACGAGCTCTTGTTCGGCACAAACGCGCGCCTACACTCATGAATAAATTAATTTAAAAAATTCTAATTCTAAAGCTGACCCTTAATGGAAGATCCACGCGCGATACTTTCACTTAAGCAATGCAGAAATATTTATAGAAACTCAGATCGTTAACCCAGATTCTCAATAAACGGTGCTATGCAACATATTTTTTGCGCAATTGATTCCGGCTTGACAATATTGACATCGTCAATACATATGATATCGATGTTTTAATAATCGCGCATCCACAATGAAAAATCCACGCATATAAAATCCGTGCCGCGTTAAGGTTGAACATTTCGAGGTCCGCGCGGTGTGTTACGGAATGTAAGGTGGATTTTGCGCGCGCGAGCGCAAGCCGATGCGTTTCGGGACAATGCGCATGCACGGCGCGCGCAAAAAGCGCGACCGTTGAGGGGGAAAAAATGGAAAAAAAAAAAGACAAACCGGCCGCTCTAAGTCGGCGGAAAAGGCGAAGGGCCCACGCAACGACATCGGGCAACCTTCAGTCGCACTGTTGCCGTTACTCCAGTTTTCGCACTCCGCGGAACTGCAATAATCGATTACGCAAACTGCGAAACGAACTCTCCGCTGGCCTTAAAATGCCGCGCCGGCCGGGCGCGGCGATGACCAAACCCGCGGCTCGTTTAATTCTCTGGTCTACTTACCGCCTGCTCATCCCCCCGTGTCTAAGGAGAATTTACAGCCGTATTTCGATGCTCGTATGCATCGAAACGCGATATAACTGCTGTGATAAGCCGCTGCGTTATTTCTATCCGTATAATTCAGTATGATTGCGCTTATAGATGCAATTCACGCCGATATTCGAAGAAAGAACGATAGTCTACGTGCTAGATTATAGCGCAGATTTTAAAACGTTAAGTTCGATCGGGACCACTCCCACAGTCGAGACGACAAAGGCGTTTCAAGAACTAAAAAGATCATAGATTCAACTTTTCGCATGTTCGCATGGTTTTCTCGTAACTTTAACGATTCGGTAATTTTTTATAAATATTACGTATGAGATGATTCTTTAAAAAGTTCCCAAGCAGCGGGAAGACATTATAGTTGCATCACGATTACGGAAATCATCTCGTGCCAGAAATCATAAAGAAATCGCCTTCCCTTTCTTTCTCTGCAGGCGTGACTCTCGAAACTTTCTTGTAAAAATGATAATATATGTCTCGTGTCAGGTTGTCGTAATTACGTCACGAATACGGAAATCATGAGCAGTCGAGTGTTACAAATCGCAATCGATGTTCACACGCGGAGTCTCGCGATGAGCCCGGTGCCACCCGACGATGTGGGTGAAAAAAGAAGCGCCGAGAAATGTCTCCCGGGGAGATGCTTACGTGCGGGCCTAAATTGGGCACGGAATAGAAAACCTGTGTGAGACGAGAACGATTTAGGCGATTACGACCTCTTACCGCTTACGAGAACGAACTGTCGCCGCCGCCGATCACACGAATCGGTTGTCGCGCGCGAAAGCTCCGCGCGACTCATCGCTAATCGTCGAACGTCGTCGTCAGAACCCACGAAAACGCAATCTAACGATTGTGCGACATAACGCGTGCGGCGTGGTACGTAAGATTACGAAATTGACTGACTTCCTTCGTGATGGACGGCGAGAAAGTGTCATTCATGAATTTAATGCTGTCCAACGGCGACACAAGTCACGGCATAAGCATAAGTAATAGTGACAAGCTCTAAATGCCCGGTAAGTGTGTTACGACGCGACGGGAGACCGGGAGAGAGAGAGAGAGAGATGTGTCCCATGCATAACACAGTTGGATGGACGATATCGAATTGTCATCTTCGTCATGACTGTCCCCGCGATTACGCGAGGAGAGCTTATCGGAAAGAATCAAATGTTCGCGAGTGATTACGTGTGTATGTTTACGGTAAAACCCGCGAGATAATCTCCCGTGCGAGTGCCGCCGTTTATTTCTGTTAAATCTCTCTCCGTTGTCATCTTTCTTTCCGAGCGGCACAAAATGTAAACGAATTGCAGATGAAGAAATAAATGAACATTCCCGGTTACTGTTACGCAGTCGAACAAGCACTTAACGGCTAGATTGAAGAAGGATGTTTCCATTAAGAAGGTGTGTAAAAGTATAAATGAAAGTGAATTGAGATAAAATATATGAAAAAAGAACCGATTTAATTCAATATGTAAAACAAGAGGTAATCATGCATATCTATAAATATATATAAATAACATATTTTTTATATTTAACAGCGTGTAACTATAGAGTGACTCGGAGCAACAACGCACTGTCTTCTGATTTGCTGGCAATCATGCTATTAAAATGTTGATATTGTAAATTTCTCTTTGTGCTGGAGAAACGATGCTTTTCTAACATATTATAAATTTACATAATATTTATATCATATTTATAAATAATAAAAATTTCTCCGATTCGTTGTAAAATTAATTCTAAACTAAGTTTCTCTTAATTCCATTAGCGACAAGTTTCTTTCCGGATACATATAATCTATTCTTACACAATTATAATCACATTCTTGCACGTTAAAGTAGATAGATATTAGAACATGTGTAGCAATTTGTGGAGAGTAATACATAATTGGAAAATACAGTGCACGTGCTGAAGTGCTTAGATTAAAGAGTTAATCCGTTGACACCCATTAGTCTGTGTAAAATCGTATCGTTCGACAGCTTTAATCTGAAGAAACTGTCGAGAAATCGTTAGAAATCAGCGATTGATTTTGCGCTGAGTCGCAAGCATCATCGTTATCCAGTAATAAAGGTAACGCTGACGCGTGCGATTTAGCACAGAACACAGAATCACACGTGTTCGGCTCGTCTGCATGTAGCGACGTACACGCGTTAGTACTTGATTAATGCGTATATACACTACATTTAAAATTAAATTATTTAATATTTACCCATAATAATTTATTTTTAAATTGTTGAGTTTGTTACGGAACATGATGTATTATATTATAATGGAATTCTGCGTTAAATGATACCCGATTTACTAGATATCATATGTAACGTTTGTAAACACGGATAAATAAGCGGAGATTCGCCAGTGATGCTTTAATTTCACACGTCGCAGCACGTTGCATTTGAAAACTCCTGATTTCATTGCGTTCGCTCGGTGAGTAGACGGTGATTTATTAGGTCGTATAGAAAACGAGGCGAAAGAGAAAAATGTGGAGAGACGAAGGACGAAAGGGAAGGAGGAGACCGGTTCACATCCGTGCGTAAGTCGCAGCGAAAGCGCGCGGCACAATGACGATGACTTCGCGATAACGCCAGGATACTTAAATGACGTTCGCGACGAGCTTCCTGACCCATTGCGTTCGTCGAAGTCTTTTGATCGACGATTAGGACATGTATATGTAATCGCGTCCGTAAATGTGAACGGAAAGAGTTATCCAGGAATCTCGTCCGATTACAGAATTGCTGTAATCCTCGCCTCGACATACAAATATCTGATAGTATATATAGATATAAAGAAAGAAGAAGAAGAAGAAGAAGAAGAAGAAGAAGAAGAAGAAGACAGGAGAAGATAAATTTCTTAAAAGAAACTTTTTTATTAATTAAATATTAATATTCCAAATATATATAATTTTGCTATTATAGCGCGATAAGCTTGAAAAATCAACAAAATTTTCGTAAATCTTTCTAATAACACATATACATATTTTTTTTATTTTATGAGATAATCGTATTGATCCCCTATAGGGTTACAGAAATTTCCATTTATAAAATTAATTTATTTTATTAAGAATGATTATACACACTCATGCGCACAACTGTTTTCCTCGAGTAGAGATAACTGTAAAACGTTCGGAAAATACCAAACATCAAGGGACCTTATCCGAACAAGAAATTAATCCGTGTCCGAGCCCAACGAAACAAACTTGTGTGAATATAGGTCGCCAGGGCCAGGCTGTATCTGACAATAAACCGGATTGGGCCGGGTAATTTGCCTTGATATGCATGGCTCTAGAAATTCCATGAGGCTTTACCAGGGCACACACACACATTAACTCTTTCACTACTAAGTGAAAAGTGGCTTGCTGAACGCGTTAATCCTTCTTCAAGTTATAAAAAATGATCGCAATTCTCGTTTACGTGATTTTAATGGCACGTTAACACTGGCTTCAAAAAGATATAAAGAAACCTCTCGGAGAACAATTTTCATAATCTATGTTAATGATATTCAGAATATCATTACATATAAAAAATATGTAGGCATTCTCCCCAGGATCGCTACAAAGAATGTTTTTTCTTTATCAATTTCTTTATCAATTTTAGTAAATAAATATTGGATATATTACCCACTTTGCATATTATATATACATATATATTCAAAGGTATTCTAAAAATTAATAAAAATATTCTAATTTTAACGCATCGATCGGTATCTATAAGGTTTCTTGCTACTTTTTAGAAACGTCTGGTTTACGGTTAACAAGGTGTGACGATTATTACATATGTAACACGTTATAATTATATTTTTAACAATATTGGTTTGCATTTTTAGAGATGGCGTCGGCGGCAGCGGAATTAGTAGCGGAGCGAGAGCCGGAGCTGAGGCTCGAGATGACCGACTCGAATAGGACCTTCGTAGGTGCCCAGGGTCTAGTCAGGATGGCCCTGGATCAGTACACGGAAATCCTCACGACAGTTTCCGATCCACGTGTCAGCGACTGGCCGCTAATGGACTCGCCTATACCAACAATACTTATCGTACTTCTTTATCTGTACGGCGTCGTCATATTCGGCCCGCGTATGATGGCCAACAGAAAGCCGTATAAACTCAGAGGAGTCTTGGTGACGTACAACGCGTTTCAAGTCGTCTTCTCGCTAGGGATGCTATATGAGGTAAACATTTTCGATAAAAATTTCGAGAAAACAAGATGGACTTTCGATTTATTGTCGATTATAGTTTCGTTTATTTTCTGGAAAAATAAAATGCTTTTCCAAAATATTTTACTAATGTATTCGATAAGGAATCTTGTCCGAAATCGTTACATCGCGAAACAAAAGTATCGTAGACGAGGAGGAGATATAACCGTTAGATAAATAAGTAATACGGAATGATAATTGGGAGAATCAGAAAAGTGCAATGGTTGCCCCGATGAAGAAGCGCACGAGCTAGAAATCCTAATTTACGGAATCATGCAATCCTTGGGCAGGGAAACGTGTGCTCACAAGAGAATGCAAGAGCAATGGATAAGGAATAAGGAGAGAGAGGAAGAGAATAAGAGCTTGTGTATATGTAAAAGAGAAGAAGAGAGAAAGAGAGAGTCTCGATACGACCTTCTGTGTCACCCTTGACTTTCGCGTTTCCTTATAGCCATCATTAGGTTCTCGTTATAGCGTATATATACATGACGTGCAAAGTTCACGAACAAGCCGACGATCCGCCGGGATCTAAGGACTCGCGACTGGAGCTTGGAAGCCGGTCAGACAACTTACCCGGCTCGTTATATAGGTCACGATGTAAGTATGCCGCCGGTATGGAACATAAATCGAGATCGAAAATGATCGGATGGCTAATCGGGGGGAGGACTTACGAACGATCAAAGCGAACAACCACGAATGGTACTCGTTCGCGAGATCGATACGGCTAACAAAGTGTGACGGTGAAAGGAGATATGATGAATCGTGTAATCGTTGACAAAGTTTTCGACCTAGAACTTCGCCGATTATATCACGCGAGATCAACGCGTTTAGTTATCAAGCTGATATCAAATAGGCGATATAAATTCCCATACCTATGTCTTAATTAAGCTTCATCGGAGTATTACTTCTACATGGGCAATTAAGCAAATTAAATATTTTTTATCTCATTATCTTGTATCTTATTCTGACACTTGTGCAAAAAATGACAAACACATCGATCTATAATTATAGGGAAATTCATAATTGTAACTTAATATATAGATTAAAAAATAAATATAAATATCGTGACCGAATGGAATCCTAAATTTTGCACTCGTTTTCAACCAATTCCTACGCAACTGATTTGCAATAAATAAGATGGAACGGTTTAAAATTCGCTGCCTCGACTATACATATATCAACTTTCATATTTTAATATGCATTTGTGTGGAACCAATTGCGTGGAGATTCATATTTTGTTTAATTATTTTCAATCACTTTACATTAAATTTAATTAATTAGTGTCTTAATAATTAATAACCGGTTAGATTCATCCTTTAGTTGTTTATTATAATTAATTAATAATTCAGACTCATCATGAATCATAGATTCTAAATTAATATGTAATGGATGATAGGCGGTGAAATTTAATTATGCACATATTTATTCATCGACAGAATGCCAATGTCTCCATAAAAAATGCGATAATATAAGAATCAGCTCTATAATCTTTCAGATTATTTCTACAATTTTACAAAAAATATAGAAATTATTATAAACAAAGAATTGAAGATTAGACTAGACTTATTACAGTTATTACTTTTGCTTTGACTAAATCATTCTTCAAAAGATATAATTAATTTAGACGTAAACGACAACAAAACATTGATATAATTCCGATAATATTCAATCAATTAGCTATTTAGAAATTATAAATCATAAAATTGTAATATCAGTTATAGTATTTTTAGCACTAATTGTAAATATTCTTTTAACTCCATTTCGTAAACGTTTCTTCTTTTCTTTTCAATTGTAAGCCAAATGTTTACTTTGCCGTAAGCCCTATTTAAAATAATGGCACAAGATTAAATGTCACGCGTCGGGATTAATCATAGTTTTGATTTTATTGATTAACTTTTCAACAAAGGACTTACAACATAATTTTAAAGATAGAATCTCCACTTTTCCATCGATAGCCTTGACCTACTGAATACCAAACATATCCAAATTTAGTAGCTATACGTAACAGCTTTATTCTAAATAAGGTTGCCAAAATGTAACATCTGCTCCGAATATTAATGGCTAATTAGAATATTAAAGTCGCAGCGAATTATATAAGGCCGATTCTCACTATCGGTCAAGTCACGGTCCGGTCACGATCAAAAGTCGTTGCCATTAAATTCAACGCAAACTCGAAAAAGCAATTGAATCGTGACTTGGACCGTGACTTGACCAATAGTGAGAAACGACCTTTATTTTTCACAGTTCCACCTCATTATCGAATTCTTAGCCAAGGAACTTATTTACAACAGATTCTTGCATTCCATTATATCTATTTATTCTACTACAATCCTTATTAACCTTTAGAGAGCAGAAAAACTATTTTTTTTTACTATTTTTCTCTTATTCAACACACCAAATTTTGCCTGAAAACATCAAATAGCTTGTGTTTTTTGGGTGGTCGATCGGTAAAGGTTAATATCTCCACGAACTTCATCGATATAACATTTTTTCTCTCTATGCATACTCTGTGCATATTTTTACATATTTATTATTGCAATATTAACTTTAGTTAGTACAATAATATATGTATATTCTAAAGAAGATTTGGACATTTATTATTAAATACATCAAGATATTATTTAGCATCACTTCTTGAACGTAACAATCACGAACGAGAGGAAGGAAAAATATATGTACAATGATTGCAGCATTTCCCAGTGGCCGATCACTCGATCGTTACTCAACGATCGATCTGTGCACTCGTTTCGTTATTATTAGCGAGACATCCTGTTTTCGACTTTCCATAAAGTATTCAGTCTCGTGTGCACCACTCCCACGGTGCACGATCGAAAAGACAACGTAAAATTCTGCAATGTGCGGAAGGTCAAACAAGAAACGAATTTTCATGCACCATGGAATGGATAATGAACGATTGCATCCGCGCGAAAGTACACTTTGCAGAAATGACTAACCGCAATAACTGCCGCTTCTATTAGAGAGTCGGTCAGGAGAGCTTTTTATGTACACAAAATGGCACAGCTTTTCCAAGATAGTGTTCTGCTCGTTCGGTTATCCGATAGTTTCGATTCGCTTTGAAACATAAAATCGATAGCCCTTCGCTTCATATCGGAGCACACAAAATGTCATATAAATTATTATCATAGTCAAAATGCGACCACTAAAATAATGGAAAATCTATCTTAAAAATCCATATAATCAAATTCTATTTAGAAGAATGAAAATTTATTCTAGAAATATGAGAATATCTTAAAAACCATTTTTTTTGTCAATTTTTTCGATATTAAATAAAATTATTTAACTATGTTTGCTTCCAATTGCGTGGAAGTTAATTCGAAATCTAGTTCGGAAATCCGAACGCAAAAGAAGGAAAATCAAGATGTTTGCGTAAATGATTAAAAGATAAACATTAGTTTCGGGTGGCGCTCACGATTAGGACTACATAATTATGTATACGCGTGTATGCATTCACTCTATTAATTTTCACAGCTCAATTGACATTGACTTTGTCACTCAATCTTAACCCCGTTTTCTCACCTTATTTATATATCACATAGACTTCATAAATTAATCGGTAATTATAAATTGAAATCGGGTATAAATTTCGCGCAACCTGTGATTATTATTTACATATTGTTTACATAAATATTTTGAGACTTTGTAATCTAATTATACTTGCGGCTATCGACAGGAGATAAAAATACAACCGCGATTTCCGTTTGCGCAGAAGGAAGTGAATGAAATAATTTATATTATTATCAAACTGTAGAATTGTTAGAACTAATAATTTCTATCACGACAGCTGCTTACGGTTCGACGTATGCACCGCGTACAACGAAAGAATTAATCATCATCGTGGAAAAGAGCCAACATTGAGATGAGTATCTTAACGTGTTTTTTTTTTATTAAGATTGGATTGTGTTAAATGGAACGTGGCCTCAAAACCTACAGTTTCTCCTGAAACAGATTTATACTTGCTGTCACTTGCTGTATGAAAATTCGTAATATGTGTAACACACAGTCTTCTTAAGGTAGACTTTCCGATCGACTTATACCGAATCGAGGACATAAACATACCCATAAACAATAAAAGGATGATATAAAATTTATCGAAGACGCCAATGATAATTACAGACACACACACAGCGATCGGATATAATAAAAAAATATAAAAAATACATAAAGTACATCTCTCTATGAAGATTATCTAAATTGTACTATTCCTCTTCCGCTATAATTTTGTAATTTGTTTTACTTTCATCATCCTTCGCACCGACAGAGAAAACACCAGTTACCATTTTTCACGACGTGCGGCGAAATAAAATAAATATTTGTTCAAACTGATTTATTATATTACGTCAGCCTGCATTACGTCTGGCTTCAAAGAGTTTATAAACTTCCTTATCAATGTCGAAATAAACGATTTGTGGTAATCGATTTTTCTCAACGAGGCTCGCCCAAGAAACTAAATTGCTCCGTCGGAGCTAATTGATATAACTAACCGGGTGTTTCCCATTCTTTTGCAGCACTTAATGTCCGGATGGCTATTGGACTACAGCTATAAATGTCAACCGGTCGATTACTCCCACAATCCGTCCGCTCTGAGGATGGCGAACCTCTGCTGGTGGTACTTCATCAGCAAATTCACGGAATTCGCTGACACGGTACGGTTAACTTCCATAAATTCGCATACGTAATACCAGCCGGCGATATAGTCACGTGGATGCAAAGCATGCGATTCGATCAATTTATTCAAGAATAGATTTCTTTAAGTTTAAAATAGTAACACACAAAGAGGAAACATATAGATGACATAAATTAAATTAAATTGCGCGATTCCAGCCGCGCGATAATATAAAAATCTGGATCAAATCTAATTAAAATAAAAGAGCGATAAATGTTCTATATCCGCTTGCGCTTTCGATTCTTAATTCGGCGCGCAAAGTTATTTTTCTCTCGGAAATTGCGCGCATTCAACCAAGAAAAACCGTACCGCATATTTCTTGTTTGTCGTATTACATATATGATCCGGTGAATGCTCTGCATTTTCGATGAATGTATATACGCATAGTAAACAGACCGAAAGGTAGAGAGAGAGAGAGAGAGAGAGAGGGAAGTGGGAAACTATTCCCCGCTAGCTATTCCGCGAGAATCGCATAATTATGTACGGAACACTCGTATATCCCTTCTCACGACGCAATAACCCTTAAGCAATCATTTCCATTAGCGCGAGTGAGCAGGAACGGCGCCGAATCGCCGTATCGTGCACGCAATCACACCGGCGGATTAAAGGAGCAGATAAGATTTAATCGATATCGCCACTCGTTTGTTAGATATTCTGGCCGAATAAATCGACAATCCGCAAAGCGGGTGTTTAAAGCTAGGCGAGCAAGGCGAAGAAGTAGAGAGACAGAGAGGGAAAGCGCTTGAGCAGCACTTTCGACAGCGCGTGTGCGAAATTTCAACCGAACGTAGGAATCATCGCGAAACGGACTTTTTCATCATTCAATTGCTCAATTTTGACAGCGGTATATGTTGCCGCTATCGCGTTCTATCGTGCCTGGATGACGAAAATCATCGCGCTTCGTTAATGAACATAGATATTTTCCAGGAGATACAGCTCGGGAGCCTCGCATTGCCGGCAATTAACACGACCGTGGAATATCGCTCGCTCCTCTTTTTCAATATATTTAAAGAGAGAATATTAAATTAAGTCAATAAAATTCTCCATTAATTTTTTTTTTTATTTTAAAGCTTGATTCAAGGATAAGTAGATCGAAACGAATAGATAAAAATTATTTGAAATCTTATGAAATAAGATAAGTTATTTTTAATTTATATTTATTTAAATTAGGTTAAATAAATTTATATACGATTTATCACTAATAAAAATAACGAATTTTAAATAACAAAGTTCGGATCGAATCTTGGCGTCTCGATCACCTCTTTAATAAAAAAAAAAGTGCTTCTGCTTTCCTAATTCAAATTTCTAATTCCGGAACACGTGTATGCCTTTATTAATTTACTTTTAATTTATTTAATGTGGGTCACGACAGGTGAAGCAGACGCGGCCCTAAACCCATATAGGTCAATGAATCCTAAATCCAAGCTAAGTGACAGGAAATTACGAGAGCTCGTGAAATTTCGTAACAACGTTACTCATCGAAATTTCAGGTATTCTTCGTGTTGCGCAAGAAAGACAGTCAGGTGACATTCCTGCATTTATATCACCATTCTCTAACACCCCTCGAGACGTGGATCTGCGTGAAGTTTATCGCGGGCGGCCATGGCACCCTGGGCAATCTTATAAACAACGCGGTGCACGTGGTCATGTACGCGTATTACATGTTAGCGGCCATGGGCCCAGAATTTCAAAAGTATTTATGGTGGAAGAAGCATCTGACTACTGTACAACTGGTGAGTAGCCAATCGAGTCGCATCTCTTTTTAAACTGATAAGATTCATTCATACATTATTTCAAGATTTTGAATTAGACGACTTGATTAGAGAGGAACTAAGAAGAACCAGAGTTTAAACGAACGACAATCGCGATTTTTAAACGGTTACGTTTAAATAAAATCCAAAACAGTATTCTTTTTAGACTAATACGAATCTCTTATACGTCGTTTCAAGAGTTTGAATTAAAAATAAGAGGAATTAAAAAAGTTAAAATAAACAATAAACAAATGACAATACATGAAATTTTTAGATGCGTTTACATCAAATCTAGAAAAATATAATAGAAGTACCGGAATCTTTTCTTATATATATATATACGTATAATTACTTATACAATTTTAAATACGATTTAGGGCCGGTTGTTCCAACCTGTTGGTAAGCTAACTAATAGTTAAATCATATAAACAAAGACATATATATGATTTAACTATTAGATAGTTTACCAACAGATTGGAACAATCGGACTTTAACGCGGAAAACCATTGAGATAAAAGTCTGCTCCGAATTGTATAGATCGATTTAAAACGGATTATACGTTTGACGTGAAGGAAACTGGAAAAAATTACTATCTTTTAGAAAAGGAATTCTTTCCTCGTTATACGCAGCGTATAATTTAAGCCGACGTTTGCCGGCTCGCACACACTTCGGTTGTACGCAATAGTGCCGGACACAAAACTCCGGGCGGATAGAAGCGGAAAAATGCAACACGTGACCCAATGTGCCGAATCGCAGCAGGCGTGCGGTATAGTGGCGCGCGAGCGATTTTTTTTTTGTTCCGCGCGCGGATCAAAACCGATTCGTGATACCTTCTTCTTGCACAACGCGCCGGGTTTCGCGCCGAGACCGATAATAACCCGCGTCGTTGAAAGTGAATGGATAGACAGACACTACTGACCCACTGAGTGAGCTTTAAAGATTTAAAGGGTGCACATCGGCAATACGTGATATATGCTAATTATCCGTCGAGACGTGTCAGTGGTGTTTGCTCTCCTCCTACAAATCTATACTTTCCGACGCAATGTATGCCTTCGTTCCAACAACAGGCTCTTCAGATGCGAATCAAGTACTAATCGAGTACTAATTACGATGACGCAAATGACTTTATATCGTATTTCGGGAACAGTATTATTAAAAAGATATAACAGTATTATTAAAGATAGCGAGATAGATATTAAAAAACCGAAATGGAAAATTTCGATAATTAAAGATAGATCCTCGCTCGTCGCACGAAAGTCTAATACGGAAAGCGTACTTTATTGCCGGTTTTTCTTGCGTGCCACTTTACAGGTTGAGAGCAGTTTGACATCCAAAACGGATCTCGCTGCGGGTTTTTCGCAGCGATGACCATAACTACTCGAAATTAATCACGCGCTTTAAACAGTTAAATAATTAATAGGGAACACTGCAGTGATTGCTGCCTCGAACCTTCGTAATCCATGAAAACAGTATGCACGAAACTTGTAACGAAATACGTTGCGTACGCTTGAAACGAATTGCGCGAGGATAATACGTTTCACATTTATAGCTTCTAAATGTTGTTTACTCCTGAGTAGAAAGTATTACATTCTGATGTGTATGGAAAAGAAGTAAGATTATTAAAATTATTTTTTTTATTCCGCATTATATTAAAATAAATAAATAATTTTTTACTGTATCAATTACGCCGTTTAAAATGTTTAAGAAAATATTTTCTTAAATCTCTGCATTTATTTAAAAATAGATATTTAAAGTTTAGAAGATTTTTTTTTTAATTCAAGTTAACGTATTATAATATATATACATTTTTTAGCTAAAACTTATTTTCTCTAATTAAATATAACATATTAGGTATCAAATTAATACAACTTATCATCGGACGAAATATTTCGCAAAATGTAAGCTCGAAGGCTAGCACGGTAAATGTACCAATGCCTGGACACGTACCTATGTCTGGCCATTTTTTTATCATTTTAGTCCTTAAATAAAGTTATAATGCGAATTAAAATTAAAGAATCAAAGATAAAAATACTTTTTCTGTATTATAATTTTATCTTCGATTTTAATTGGCGTTACATTTATTTAAAAACTAAAATGATAAAGGTGCCCAGACATAGGTCTTAAGTGTCCCTGCATTGGTATACAATTACTTTACGCACATAAATGAATTAAAGATCAACTAAAGTTAGGCATTGCAGATAACAGTAGAAAATATTTCGCAAGCCATCCTCGCGTTGCGAGAACGTCGAAAAAAATCGTGGCGGAGCTCGTTCTTGTTACCGGCGCAATACGCGGAGTATCATATTAATCGGGGTACCGACTACCGACTAAAATCGACTTCGCCGCCGCTGAAAAGAGGGCACGTTCGAAAAACCGGCGCGGCGGCGGCGGTCGGCCCGGATACGCGAATTGCGCGAACGAACTCGCGATCGCTCACGGATTCTGGGCCATCGGCCATTGGTGTTCGTTAGATCGGTCAATCCTGGTCTCTATACCTAGGCAAAATTTCACGCCATGCGCACGTAGGTAGGGGTGAGGGAAAGTGAAAAGTACAACGCGCGTTGGGCAATTCGAGTCGACTAGACCTCGCTTTAGCCGGCCGCCGAACTCGGCCAACCACGTTGGCAGTGGCGCAACAATTTGGCATTCCGATATGCCGTACGGCACCTGTATACCACCACCATCGCCATCACCATCGCGACCACCATCGCCACCACCAACACCACCATCATCATCATCATCACCGCGACCCGCCGTCGTCGTCCTCGTCCTCGCCACCACCGCCGCGCCGCGCCGCCACGACCGTCGCCACCATACCGCCGTCCTCGTCGCCGTCCTCGTCGCCGTCGTCACCGTCGTCGCGAGCTACCACGAACCGGCCACATACCTACGAAGCCTCACCTATATGCCTCCAACCTATCCCAGTTTATCTCGCAAGAGACCATCGATTCGCTACATGCCGGCGCACATGTAGCGAATCTCCGGCCGAGATACAGGTGTACCAGTGGACTCGCTTTGTGTCCGCTCGTGACGCATTCCTTCGAGGGATTCCGTCGCGAGAGATCGACGAGAACGCATAGATACCATAGGGATACGAGAGGCATTCAGAAAAAAAAAGTTTCTTCGATGACGAAACCGCCTCGAATCGTATGGGAGATTTGTAGATACGCGGTCATTTAATCTTTCAACGTATCGCGGTTGCTACATCGATTACTGCACGCGCGCGAAGGATTTAAAAGATAATATCTGATTGTTTAAATGGGCGGTGATCGAAAATTCATAGTCTTTGCGTCAAAATTTAATTTTGCGGAACGAAATGAAACGAAAAGTTCGAAGAGTTCGGAAACACGATAGTCCGAAAACTTTTCAATAGAATCGATAGCCAGCACTTTTGTCCTTAAAACTCTTAAAGTAATCAATTTGTTTCGCGAAAGGATGACGATTGAATTACATTGACAAAAAATATTTCTAGGGCTTACTTGGCGAATCAAAATGCAAGATGTTTGGCATTTAAATAGATGGAAATTTAAAAAAAATAAAATTCCAATAAACTATCCAGTTCGGGAAAGTCCATCATACTGCAACGCGTCAGTCACGGAATTATGCGTCAATTATGATACACTGTACAAGTTGTAGAAAATGATACGAGCAACATCAATCAAATGATTTCACGGGTTAATTAAGTTACTAGCTAACTGAGATTATTACGGCAAAAAATATTTCTTTCTCGATTTCTTCGATAAATTTAATAATGAGATCTTTGACATTTAAAGTGGTCCTTTCGTGAGAACAAGTATTAGATATATACCTAAATTTGATATATATTAAATATGCAGTAATAAGGGACATGTGTACGAAAAATCAAGTGAGGTTACCGACACTTTACAAGAAATAAGTCATTCTAAATGTGCGTTCGCGGAGCGTGCCATTGTCATTCTATCCTTGTTTATATGTATATCGCCACGGCCGAGGTTTTCAACGAATGATACATGTACTTAGCGATCAGATGAATACATTATTCATGTCTTAAAATATTCCCTGAAGTTTCCGGATTTCGTACATACCTTGAAAATAAGGGCTTGCCGAATGTTTTGCTCTGATATATGAGGTTAAATAAGTAGTGGATCCACGCGCATATTACTTTACCTCGTACTGTCATGCCTGACCTAATCTAAATCGAGTCCAACCGCACTACTATTGTGATATTTTTTTAATTAGTAAATAATTAAATACGATTAAATCGTGCGTGTAAAATCATGTTATATTATAATAATTATTGGGATGTTGTGTAATGTTTGTCACTATGTTTGTTTTCAATTACCTCATGACGGACTGTTACTTGACTAGCTGGGTCCGCGAAAAGACCACCTTAAAAGTAAACACGAAGTAAAAGGCTTTAGCAAATTATCGAATTTGAAAAATTTCTCGCGAATGTCAGATTAGCACGATGTAAAAATAATTTTATTGGCTCGCTCGTAAATCTTACAACACGTCACCGCGTTTTTATTTTATTTATTTTATTAAATCCAATTTTTTAACTTAATTAGCAATATTTATTTTAAAAGATTGTAAGCCAAATTAGAAATGTTAAAAATTGCATAAAATTTAAAACCTGAGCTTCTTTAGAAATAATATCTCAGCGTGTGAATTTTTTTAGATTTTTTTCACCGGTTAATTCTTGATAACGTTTATAACAAGGTTCAAGATCTCTCTGTCACTTTTATGTCAATTTTTATGTAAATTTTAATTGCACAAAAATCATGTAATCACAAATCTTTGAGGATACTTTTAATAATTCTTTATATAAACATAAATTCATTCAATTCTCAACATTTTTAATAGTCATTTTTGTCGATAAATGATATGCAGCAGAGAGAGTCTCTCATTAGAATCCAAAATCTTGAACTTTTGTTATAAATGTTCTTAAGAACTAATCAGTGAAAAAAATCTAAAAAAATTCACATGTTGACATTATTTATCAAAGAACTTATGTGATAAATTTCATGCAACAGTTCTGATATTCCTTACAATTTCCTTAACAATATCTTTGAGACACTTAGAATAATCTCTCAGAGACAGTGTTGTTTATCCGTGGAATACAACATTCGCTCGCAAATCCCGTTTCATGTACCGCGAAACAGGATTGAGGTGGGATTAGACACGATGCTGAAAGAATCAATGACAAAGTAGCGCGAGTTTTTGCCAACAAATTCACGGTGAATTTATATAGCTATCCGAACGCCGGAAACTCGGCCATCGCACGCCTCTATCCGTACTTTCTATAAGTCGGTCAACGATGTTTGACATTTATGCGTGACGAGACTCACCCCAATGAATAAGAATCTCTTTTCTTTCGCCGCCTATTGTACCGATCTCCAAAGACAATTCAGACGTGAGAAAATACCAGTTGTAGTAAGTAAATCTTACACAAAAGTTGTACCGAGGACAGCGCTCGCGCGCTACCAATATTGTCTCATTCACGGACTATGGCCTCTCGATCGTTAAGAGAGAACGATATGCGCTGGGTATATTAGATATACGGACAGTTATTGCTACATACTGCATTGCGTTCTTTCTTCGAATCGCTTAATGAATTCGGTTGCAATACAGAGTTTATCGAATCAACCGAGTAATACGCAACGCACGGCTGTGCAGGAGTCGAGAAAAGCATAATGCGCGTGGATGTAAAATACAACCAAATCAGTCGTTAAGCTTTTATTTAAAAAAATTATTAAATTAATTAATATTTTCATAATTATAAAAGTACAAAATTTTTAAATAAATTACAAAATTTATAAGAATTATATCATGTCAAATTTTTATGTATAAATTATAAAGATTTATACGTTTGAATAGTCCTAAAAAGTCTCGTGTTTCTAGATTTAATATTTTTTTTTCTTTTTTGCTATCGATAGCTTTACTCACCTTATAGATTCTAATGTCCGAATGTATTGCTAAATTGTGCTGAATTGTCGAATCGATTTTGCAGGTGCAGTTTTTCCTGGTGTTCGTGCATAGCGCGCAGGCCCTCATCTTCGATTGCGGCTACCCGAAACTGGTCGCGGCCCTCCTTCTACTTCACTCGACAATTTTCTTCGTGCTCTTCTCCGACTTTTACAGGTCCGCTTACCGCAGAGGAAAGTCCGCGAAGGAACTCAAGGCTGAATAGTACACATACGAAAGGGAAAATCTTCGTTCCAGCGACGAACGAGACACGCAATACACACGTACACACATATCGCGTCGAAATGTGGGCTCCTTTCTACACCGGTGAACTTTTACGCTCGTTAATGTATCGATAGATGAGGGACTCATTGAGCAGCTCATATATTCGAAAATGTCAATTGTTGGCAAAGCGCGAGAGGAATAAATATCTAAATACGCGCGTTCTAGAGAATATCGAAATTTCTTATCTACTCTGCGAACGATGGAATTATCAAAATGTTAACAAAAAAGCGAACCGCGTGGCGCCGAGCAAAAATTGCGTCGGCAACGATTTATAATTTTTGTACAATATAAATAACAATTATAAAGAATTGCAAGTATCGTAGGAGGAAAACTGATAAATGAAAAAGCAGGGTCAGACGGTCAACGGGTTAATCTGCTATCCGCTATCAGTTTGGCAAGGCGATACAACGAAAAGTCTGCAATGTGGACACATCAGGAAGGACTATCCATTAGAAATTCCTTTTAGGCAGCGATCAAATGTAATTGTTTGGGTCGCTTTTGCAGCGATAAATTGTACTGACTCTCGATACATAAACGCGTTGAAACGTCTTCCCGATAGATAATCGAGGTCAGATATTTCACTGGTGCGGGGCGTGGAGATTGCTTCCGTAAGGAAGATGATTCTTATTCGTTGATACTCTCCCCGGACGTGTATTATCCGCAGGACATCTCGGGTCTCGCGCTCACCTTGGATTAACTTCAATATTACATAGCCTTAAATGTTGCTTCTATTATATTTTAATCGGCTTCCATCGCTCAATTAACTCGCTAAAGGAAGTTAAGGAACGCCATGAGGATTAGGTTAAATAAAATAAATGGTAAATGTAATTTTATCCTTTTTGAGGATATAAAGCCTGGAATTTTGAGATTGCGATAAGCGAGGAGGAACGCAAAGACGAAACGAAGCAATAATATAATACATAGATATGATTTGAAAATTACATGGTTACAGTTATAAAAATATTCTGTCGTGTAAAGTCGTGTTGGACTAATCGGTCCTGAAAATCACGCGATCGTGTTCAATATTCGTAATTTTCAGAATTAACGTGAGGCATTGAAATAAAAATTTGAAGCATGAAATTGTTTCTTCTAATTTGTAAATAATTCTGGAGAGCTAGTTAACTGGTGCAACGCACGAAAAAAATATATATCCGATAAGCTTATCTTTGCATTCTAATTAAAGTAATCGAAAAGTATTGCCGCAGCTTTTCGATTCGAGAAACGGAGCAATCGGGAAACATATGTATATATATATGCTCGTCGATGCTGAAGGAGGCTCCCGGATATACCGCAGTACGGTATGGATCACGACAGGCTGCTATCAATAAATTTATACCGAGCAATAGCTAGAAATGTGCGAACAAATTCACATATCCATATCAGCGATACATTCGTGATACAAAAATACCGTCTTCCCGAAAAACCCTGGCGACTTACTGGCGAGTAACTACGAATAAATGAGACTTACAATTCGTCGAAATCGTGCACTAATACATCATATGGAGAGAATCTTAAATTATTTTATATTAATATATCACATTTTATTGCTTCGATTCGTCTTATCAAACTCACCATTCTGTGAGGCACAGAGAGGCGGTATATATATGGAAGTATATTTATTGTTTGATTTTTAACGGAGAGAGGGAGAGAGAGAGAGAATTATCCCGCGAGACCACGCTGATGTTTCACAACTTATTCTACTTCCACGGGATTAACATAGCGAGACGCGAGATGAGACGAATGTCGCGAAGAGGCGATAGAACCGGCGCGGACGCACGGTCCGACGCCGTCGGAGAGGACCCGCGGAGTTGCACGTCCGCGCGGCGCTTCCCGTTTTATCGATTCCCTCGACGAAGCTCTGCCCCTGCGCAGCCACGAGGGGCGGCACGAGGCAATACCGCGCGAACGCCGCGAACAATCGCCGGATTACGGCCGAGGGGGTGTTTGCGACGATTCTCGAGGTTTGACACAGTTGTACGATAGGGTGATAAGTTATTAAGTCTCTCGACGCGAGACAATAATCTTAGGGTTACGGCTCTCGCGTACGCCGGTCGCGCATATGCACCGTCTTGTACATATTGTATCTCCCATTTTGTAACGATGAATAAAATATTAATTAAAAGATAAACGTGAATTATTTTCAATCTGCACCTGTAAATTAATTATCTGATCGACGTACGAAAAAGAAATTAATATCGAAGTGGACACAAAAATTATCTCGTACAAAGCTTAATTGTTTCCAAAATTAAATCTTCCATATTGGTAAATGAATTATTAAAGCTGTATTTTAAATAGTACGTAAAATATCTCATATTTTCTATAAAGAATCTGAAATAATTAACGTAAATTTCATATCGATCTAAATGCAAATTGTTGCAAGGATTATTATTGCGTTTGCCTATAATTTTATAAATTAGAAAATTTATTGTTAAATACATTTTATTGATATAGCTTATGTACAGTAACGGGAAACAATTCCACTTTTGTATATGTGCAGCCTAAGTTACCGACGACGATGAACAAAATTTATCGAAATTTTCTGGACTTTCACGCTGTTGCTGCCTGCTCACTCTTCTGGCGTATCCTCTTTTCTCTCTCGAGGAGACGACGTTCCCTTTCGTATTCCTTCAATCTTAGAGTGTAACTGTAACAGATATAATATTCTTACCAATGTACCTTGAAAACTCGCGTACAACGATACAGATATTTCAAACAACATAGGATACTTACTCTTCAACGTGGCACGCGTTATACTGATGTCTTTCATGCGCGCACTTTAACATGAAAGGATAATGACGCCTCTTGCACTCGTGTAACGCCAAATACTTGTGGGCGCAGTAATCGCGTCTGTCCTGAGGGATTTTCAAAGCCATCATGTCTTCCTCCGACAACTTCATCTCTGTAAATTCAGCAGATATTCCTGGTATATCTGACTAAACTTAGAGTTTGAATCGTTAAACACTGTTGCTATTCATTTCTCGAATATTAATAAACAACATAGACATTTGAAATATGATATACCCTAATTTTCCAAATTATGGCTCAATTGATAAAGCAACAAAACGCATCGTACTGTAAATCAGTCGAGTAGAGTATAGAGTGGAGCAATTATCCGTTAAATTAATCAAACGTAATTAGCCATATATAAAAAGTTACAACCTGCCGACATGATCTGACAGCAGATTTCGCGCTCAATTTTCGCAATCACAATCTGCCATCATATTCTACTACCAAATTCTGTTATGTTCCTGCTGGCATTCTGCCAACAAAATTTGTAGCAAACACTTAGCAACACAAATACTCCGTTTCCATTAGATTCGACTGTCTTTAATAATGGAGGGTAAATGTGAAGCAGATTACAACACATGTAATTAAGTAACCAGTAAAATCATCAAAAATCGTCAACTCCATAATTATATTATTCGGTCTCGGACAGAAAGATCCGTCGAGATCGGGTGACAATCGACAGTGAAACTCCGGCGCGATGCAAATGTTCCGGACGATCAGTCACATACGTGTACACATTCGATTGATAACAAGATACTGCGCGGTGAAAACGAATGAGAGGTTAGATTCGAATATACTTGCCTCTAGGTTTTCGACCATTCGGAAATCCGAACATCGGATCGAACGTCGTTTTACCGTCGGGCGTGGGCATCGTGTCAGGATGCGTTATATAAAGAGCGACCCAATTACCCATGATTTTTCTCAGGTTGTATCCAGCGGGGCGAGCAACTGCGAGAAAACCGTGAGCGCACCGTCGCGTCGCGCTGACATCTACCCATCTACTGATCCAGCTCTTATGTAATGTGTACCACCGCACGGGCGCACGCACAGAGCCGAAGCGTATACAAACTATTTTGAGCAATTATTTATTACATAAAATATTTAATCGCAAATATTTGGAACTTTTATATCCGCAGGTTGACTTTCTCAAAATCATAAGCCATTAAATTAGATTTCTCACAAGATTTGTGAGAGATCTTCTAAATTAGTGGTTTATAATTTTGAGAAATCTCAAAGATTTCTCTACCATTTTTTTGCAAGCTGAACATTACGAATAAAGATTTATACGTTTTATATTTATCCAATTTACGTGGCATAGAGTCTTCATTTTTCAATCAGCGAACTTATGGCACGTGTAGAATATGCATACACACGAGGGAAGATTCAGTGACAACAAGACAAGTCGCTTGAAGAAACTCTTTATTGACTTTGCTGAAATAAACATATTGGTATATTAAAATAGAGCGTAGTGTAACGAGGAGTAATTATAAAAAATCGCTTCGAGGCTAGTCTCCATACTTTATTTGTACAAAAATGCAATATCTGCGTTAACTCTAAAGATAGTAGTAGATCCGTGTAGTATACATTTCTTATCAGCATACGTTATGCTGTTATGTCACGACCTTACTCCGTCAAGCTGCATACTTACAATAGGGAATTAGTTTTGGACTTAAATCATAATTTAATCATCATCCTCTTCCATAGGTTCCGCAGCTCCACTACCTGGAATATAAAATACAATGTTGAATAACAGAATCCATACCGATAGTTCTCGTTTTTAGGTTTGCCAGAGCGCGTCCGACATGGTTAAGAAATATTGTATACATACACGCAATAAATAGAAAGCACGTAAGCTCACGTACCATTTTGCAATCGTTCCTCGCCAGGTATATGACCAGCCTGCAACAATTTACTGAGCCTCTGTACCTCCTCCAAGGAGGACGCGTTCGTAATGGCCTCTCGAATTTTGTTGCGCTCCTCGGGAGTGGTCAGAGGCTTATCCACCGATGTACCCGCCGTTTGTGCCTTCACCTTTTTAGCTATCTCGCGCGCCATCTCCTTGCCACGCTTGCTCCTAAAGTACTCCGTCGCCGACTCGCGTTCGGCCTGCTTGATTTTCCGAAAATCGAGCAGTCTAAGTTGAGGAAATCTATAAACGACGTACTGTCTGTACTGTGGCTTAGCGGACACCGGGTTCTGAAGCAGGCACAAGTTCGTAAGGTTCTTCAGCGGTATCAGAGGCTCCAGGTCGCCCAGTTCTTGTATCATGTTGCCGGTCAACATCAGGGTTTGCAGATTCGGTATACAATGTTCCAGGCCGTCGCCAATTCTGACGATGCGATTGTTATTGAAAAACAGGGTCTTTATCCTTTTCAGAAGCGGAAAACCGTCCAGCTTACGTATGTCGTTATCGGAAAAGTCTATCGTGTCAAATTGATCCTGCGTAAAAAGTAATGATAAATGTAGCGATAACTGTAAGGCTTTTGTCTATAGACACAGAGTATAAATACAGGTTTGTCGTTCCTCCCGACGAAGCCGTGTACCTACCAAGGTCGCGCCCAGATTCTCGATGGTGGGTATCTTATATCCTGCAACATACCAGCGAAACGAGAATTAATAAAACGAACGTAAAATGAACAATAAAGCAATTTCAGGCGCGATTCCTCCACAAACCTCGGAGATCCAATTCGCGATCCCGCACAGGATTTATGTACTGCATCGACTGCTCTATAAGTTCCGGCGTCAGTTTCACCATCGTGAGCGATCAGCGAATTATCGATCGAATCTTTACCGCTTTTACAACGATCTTTCTTCGGGTAGCTTGAACAATACAACCGGACGCATTACAAGCGCTCGCCGCTCACGGAAAACAGAAAACGAGGCAACGAGGTTAAAGCGCCGACAGAGGTAACTGGCGACGCCAAAGCGACGAAACCACGTGAAACGTTTATCGATATTAGGTACGGCAATTCTCCTTATCTGTTGAACATCAACATGTGTATAATAATCTTCGTTTCTTTGTAAGTTAAATAATAAAAAAACTAATAATTCGATTTATATCACACAAAAATAATACAAAGAAATTTCCAGAAAAAAAATTGTTCATATCGAAAAATAGAATA
Source organism: Temnothorax americanus (assembly GCF_048541705.1). Classification (NCBI taxonomy): domain Eukaryota; kingdom Metazoa; phylum Arthropoda; class Insecta; order Hymenoptera; family Formicidae; genus Temnothorax; species Temnothorax americanus. The sequence continues at coordinate 1,922,173 of NW_027509421.1, read as the reverse complement.
GATAGGGGCGTCGGTAATATCGCGACCTGTTAATTCGAGTGGAGCCACTTCGTATTTCCAACAATATAATTATGCATATATATAAAATGTGTCTATACATATATGTTTTCTTTCTCTCGTATAATCTTTGTTCGTATATTCGTACAAAAAAAAAATAAAAAGACGAAGAATTAAAAAATAATTAAAAGGATAATTTTTGTATTGTTCTTTTTACAAAAAATAAAGTTTTAGAAAATGAGAAAAATTGCCCATATATATAATTGTATATAAATATTTATGCGCGCCTGTATGCATATGCATTAAAATGTTGCTACATGTAATGTAATAAGGAATAAGGAATAAAATTATTCACGCGACTATAATCCTTGACATTTGTCGAATTCGTCAAAATATATCTGCAGCACAGTGTCGCGCTATTTCAGACGGCGATACTGCACGACAGAAAATAACGGTATAATATATATGAATCCTTCTTCCAGATCAACTTGTTGCAAACGTAGAATTTTTTTTCTCCGCGGCGTTTACTTTGAAAAAAACAAGGCGACGAAAACGTCAATAACAACTCAGTTAGTGATTGCGCAATAATTCTCACATAATGATTTATTGATATTATACACAATGTCTACACAATATCCTGTAATACATATGTTATGCCGTAAAGGTATATAATGATTCTCTTATTTGAAAAGATATAAGAAAATACTTAAAAAAAAATCTAAGTGCAACACATATATATGTATTCTGCCATAAAATATAGTAATTTTTTTTATCCGGAAGAATAAGAAAATGTAACAATAAAATTCTTACGCTATTCCGATTATCACCAAATACCCTGTATATTTAAAAAAAAGAAGATAGCAGTGGGTCTATTCTGTAATTCTTAAAGACAGTTTCGTTATATCGTTATATTGTCATTGCGCACCTTTTTACTATATATAATATCTGCGCCCAATTATATATATATATATATATATATATGGTATATATATATATATATATATATATATATATATATGTTATAGTCAAAGCCCGAAACGCGGGCATTCCTAGGATTGACTAGTCAATCCTGGGGAACGACCAAACGTCTTGGTCAAAGCCCGAAATAAGTTTTGCGTTTCGGCTTTTGACTAGTTAATCCTAGGAATAACTAATACGGCTGGTCAAAGTTTGAAACTAAGAAAAATCACTTCGGACTTTGACTAGTCAATCCTAGGTGTGGCTTAATTCGGACTGTGTGACTGTTAACAAATAAAATCAAAATTTTTTTTACTAAATTAAGTTCTTATTGTTAACATAATGTAGCTTTTTATTTAGTCGGGGGTCATTGTTTGTTAAAAAGTTATTAACAAAAAAAAGTTTAGAAAATATAGCAGTTAAATTGAGTATTAGAAGGCATAAATGACTAATATATATATGTCGAAATAGTTCACGCATACACTTTCCACGCGAAACGAGGTGCCACATGGGTTCATGACGCGCTTTACAAGCTCGTTTAAGTACATGCGTGAAATTTATCCTCTGACTATCCTGACTATATTAAATTGTAGATGTTATATGCATACACACACACACACGGGGGGGGGGGGTGCGAGGGGGGCCTTTGGCTTACAACTTAAAGTACATGCTAAGTTGTAAAGCGAGTTCCACGCTGTCTACCGTCGGGGCGGGTGCGGGGGAGGGGGGGGGCGAAGGCCCCACCTCGCACTCCCCGTGTGTGTGTGTGTGTGTGTGTGTGTGTGTGTGTGTGTGTGTGTGTGTGTGTGTGTGTGTGTGTGTGTGTGTGTGTGTGTGTGTGTGTGTGTGTGTGTGTGTGTGTGTGTGTGTGTGTGTGTGTGTGTGTGTGTGTGTGTGTGTGTGTGTGTGTGTGTGTGTGTGTGTGTGTGTGTGTGTATGTGTGTGTGTGTGTGTGTGTGTGTGTGTGTGTGTGTGTGTGTGTGTGTGTGTGTGTGTGTGTGTGTGTGTGTGTGTGTGTGTGTGTGTGTGTGTGTGTGTGTGTGTGTGTGTGTGTGTGTGTGTGTGTGTGTGTGTGTGTGTGTGTGCATAACATGTACAATTTAATACAGTCAGGATAGTCAGGAGTCAGGATAAATTAGTAGATTATTTTATTAGTTTATCCTGATTATATTAAATTGTAGATGTTATATGCATACACACACACACACATGCGGGAGTGCAAAAGGGGCCTTCGGCCCCCCTTCCGCATCCACTTCCGCCGGTAGACAGCGTGGAACTCGCTTTACAACTTAAAGAAATTATAAAGTACATGCATGGGGAGGGGGGTGCAGGGGAGCAAAATCCCCCCGCCCTCGCATGTACTTTCACCTCGTTTCGCGTGGAAAGTGTATGCGTGAACTATTTTGATATATAGGAAAATAATTTATATATATATGCAACGTAATTGGAGAAGTTGTTAGACCGATTCTTTCAATTCTAACAATATAAATTATTTACTGAAAAGAAAAATTAAAAACAGAAAAGGAAATAAAATATTTATAATTGTATTTTTTTTTTCTATTAGTTTTGATAATTTGTACAAAATTAACAATAATAGAAAATAGAAATACCAAAGATTACATAGAAGTTTGAAAACAAATAACAAATACTGTCCTTTCATTATCACGCATGTGTCAAAAAGGTTTGATTATTTTTTATTCGTGCGCGTATATTTTAAAAAAGGCTTCTTCTAATTAACTTAACAGATTACTATACTTACGCGGTGCTACTAATCCCCTCTACTTTTTCGGTAAACTGTCGTGTAACCCATTTTTAAACTTAAGGAGAAAAAAACTATGTACAAGAGTAAAAAAGTAAATAAAAAGCTACATTATGTTAATAATAAGAACTTAATTTAGTAAAAAAAATCTTGATTTTATTTGTTAACAATCACACAGTCCGAATTAAGCCACACCTAGGATTGACTAGTCAAAGTCCGAAGTGATTTTTCTTAGTTTCAAACTTTGACCAGCAGTATTAGTTATTCCTAGGATTGACTAGTCAAAAGCCAAAACGCAAAACTTATTTCGGGCTTTGACCAATACGCTTGGTCGTTCCCCAGGATTGACTAGTCAATCCTAGAAATGCCCGCGTTTCGGGCTTTGACTATAACATATATATATATATATATATATAACGATAACGAAACCGTCGTTAAGAGCTACAGAATAGGCCCACTTGGGATAGCAAGTCCGCTGCATAATTTTGTTCTTACGATCTTATTGTATAATTCAATTTCAACTTCAAATTTCTCGTTGGTTCTGCAAATGATATGCAAAACGTTGTACCTATTTAATCCGTGAGAGAGAAATCTTTTGAAATATTTTACAAAGATTGCGCGTAACTATCAAATGCGAGCAGCGATAAATAAAATCCAATTCTCAATTAAGCGATTTAGTAAACGAGAATAAGTATTAAGCGTTATAAATATTTTGCGGTCGCTACCTGAAGAAACACTTTTCTCGATGTCAGTATCAACGGATATCAACGGAGGCTCGGTGATAAAATAATTAGTAATAATTGAAGAATGTTTTTAATCCTTAGCTGGCACTGTGGAGTATTAAACGCCCCAGCGCTTGGTTCAGCTCTAATTTAAGCCTCCTTATAGTACGAAAATGGTACTAGAATAAAATAGATTTATTTAATTTCAGCTACAAAAAGCCAAGAAATGGACTTGGTTTACAATATACCTTATACACACTCATACAAACTTTTTTAACTTAACGCGTGCAACTATTAATTCATTATTCCGTACTTTATTAAATTTTTTTTAGAAAAACCATTCCTTAAGCCCTAAACGACTTAATCCATTATTTGCGCGTTAAACTCACAACCTAAACTCAAAAATATTTGAACCTAGTCCGCTTCAGCAGTAGGCCAAGAAACGGACATTATTCACCTATACACACACACACACACACACACATACCTTCATACAACAACGCGCAACAACTAATATTAATATTCCATATATTTTTAAATTCTTCTCAAATCTCCTTTAATCCAGGAAGAACCATCCTAAAACTTATAAAACTTGAATTCTAATGCATTCTCTCTATAAACCTTATACTCCAGAACCTATCATATACCTTAAACTCATATCTTCCATAACTTCTGCGTGCGAAACTCAAAAGCCTAATCTTAAAACTACAAAACATAATTCTCTCTCTTTTTTTTTATCCCTACCTCTACCTTAATATTACAACCATTTTTCTATTTTTCAACCACATATTGACATGTTAATAATTCTTTACCTTTACCTTAAAATATTAACGCAATTTTCTCATCTTACAATACTCAATTTAACTGTAAAACCCTTACACTCAAATATTTACATACACCTATATATAATAAACTCGACTAATAACAAATCTCCTGCTTCCTAACTAATACTTTCCTATGTCCCTCTATCTAACTCATCACACCTCCCTGTATATGCCCCTCCTTCCTCTTCTTTTCTTTTCTCTTCCAATATATTATCTTCCTAATCTTAATCTTCCTGATCTTTTGAGTTCATTCCTAATTTAACTCAAAAAACTTATGTGCTCTCGAATCGCTCCTTTCCTTTTCCTTATTTGGTAAATTTCTCAGCACTGCTCCTCTCCTCTCCTACTAAATTGTCTCCCAGCTCTTCTTCTCTCGTTCCCTCCGAAGCAACATTTATTTCCTCCGCGCGCGCGCGCGCGTTCTCTGGTTATCTTCCCGTACCTCCTATCTGCCGTTGCATAACCAATATACCTGTATTCGCACATCCGTGCCATCCAAAGATTCTAATATTTCCAGAAAACTGCTGCGTCCTTTCTTAAACTGTAACGTTCATACCTCTTATTTTTCCTCCTTCCACATTTCCTTCCTTTTCTTCCTCTCCTCTTTTCACCAAGCCTTGTGTCCTCGTTTACTTCCTTTCCTATTTCCATCTTCTTTTACCTTTCCTTTCCTTCAACGCAGATAAGTTTCGCCAATCCTTGTTCCAGGATTACGCCAATCGCTTTCCTTCACCTTTCTTCTGTTCAACTTCTCTCTTCTTCATCAATGGCTTAACCTTTCCTCAGTTACTTATCTTCTTTTACTTCCCTTTCCTAGAACACCTCTGAACCCGCCAATCCTTGTGTCCTAGCTTTATTTCACCTTTCTTTTATTCATTTCCATTAACCCGGAACTCAAGAGTTTTTACAACTACTTTTACGAAAATGGTACTAAAAAATGGAAGAGTTAAGATATAAGAGTTAAAATATAAGAGTTATGAATTTTTGAGTGAAAACAGTCATTTTTTCGTTTTCTTTTACGTTCTCCAATTTTTTTCATACATAATATTACATTTTATCAAAATATTAACCTATGACATTTGTTAAAACAACACTCGAAGACTATCTTGGAATTTTTTTAAATAAAAAAAAATCTACAGCTTCCTCGCAGCAAGCATTTTAGTGGTGGGGTCTGAAACAGCCCCAGTGTGCCAGCTATGCGTGATTCTGGTGAAGTGTGCCAGCTAAGGGTTAAAAGTGTCACATCAGTCAAGAAGATCATATGGATAATCTCGTAGAAGATTTACCGCGATGGAGATTAATAAAAGTGCAGTCAATAGCATAAATTAGTTAGACTATTTTAATATAAAAGCCAAATGAAAAGAATTTACGCGAATTTTAACTAACTGAATTATTTTATTTTAACTAATACGATTATTTTAAGTGTGTGTGGTGTGTGTGTGTGTGTGTGTGTGCTTCTTCAAAATATTTATTAAATAAAAACACCTAAAGCGCTCTGTGTAAAAATCGTCGAATTACGAGCAGACATAAAATTTTGAGGTTATTTTAATTTGTTTATCGTAAAGCAATTTTAGCAACATATTACAAATTACAATTATAACTCACTTGCAACTGTTACACAAATTATAAGATCCTTTTTATCATTTTCTGAGTTTCCTACGTTTTATATTTCCTTCAAATTTTTACATTTAAACGTAATATCGCTTGGACAGATTTTATTGTAAATATACGGCTATTGCGATATATTGACATACTTCTGAATTTCTAACAATGAGTTTAAGTTTCCTAGAAAAAAATAAATAACAAGATTTTGATAAAAACGAAACTAAATAAAAAACCCAAAGTTCAAACAAATATTATTTTGCAGAAATTTCAATTGCGTTTTACATAATAAAATACGTAATGTAACAAATTATGCAAGGTGTTGACGTTTAACGAACAAAGTCTCCTTTATGGAAAGTTACAATATAATAGTTCTATCTCTCTCAATATAAACGTAAAATACTCGGAAAAAAATTTAATAGCATTCGATTGCCGGAACAAATTATTTCCGTTTATTTGCAATTTGTTTTTAATAGAAAAAATTAATATGACGACTGATACTGACAATGCATGAGCATAAATTCATAAGTCTCATACAAATGTGACATAGCAATTTTCAAATAGAGGCTACAGCTTTTATTCGAGCTGCTCAACCGGAAATTGAAGATAAAAAGTTGGAAAGATACTTGTGTCATTAGCCTACGTACATTTCCAGTAACCTTTGTTAATTGCTTCTACGTAATAAATCTGTTCTTAATAACTCAATAGTATCAATTGCTCTTTCTGTAAATTATTCATGAATAAAGCGTATAAAATTTTTTGTAATTGCGAACTTTATCAAATAGATCCGGCAAAACAGGAAGCACCTTTCGCACTGTCAGTTGTTTAAATTACCACAAATTATTTGCAAACTGTAAAAATTCTTTTAACTTTAAGGTGGTCGTTTCGTGAGACCAAGTATTAGATAAGTACCTAAATTTGATATATGTTAAATATACAGTAATAAGGGACATGTGTACGAAAAATCAAGTGAGGTTACCGACACTTTACAAGAAATAAGTCATTCTAAATGTGTGTTCGCGGAGCGTGCCATTGTCATTCTATCCTTGTTTACATCTAATGAACGAGAAAGATAGAACGATGCAAATCGCCACGGCCGAGGTTTTCAACGAATGATACATGGACTTAGCGATCAGATGAATACATTATTCATGTCTTAAAATATTCCTTGAAGTTTCCGGATTTCGTACATACCTTGAAAATAAGGGCTTGCTGAATGTTTTGCTCTGATATATGAGGTTAAATAAGTAGTGGATCCACGCGCATATTGCTTTACTCGTACTGTCATGCCTGAGCTAACCTAACGCGAGTCCAACCGCACTACTATTGTGATATTTTTTTAATTAGTAAACAATTAAATACGATTAAATCGTGCGTGTAAAATCATGTTATATTATAATAATTATTGGGATGTTGTGTAATGTTTGTCAATATGTTTGTTTTCAATTACCTCATGACGGACTGTTACTTGACTATCTAGGTCCGCGAAAGAACTACCTTAACGACTTCCACATACTGTAGTAGTAAAACCAATTTGCGTGGATTAAAATAAAAATAAAAACCAGTTTTTCTAACACGAAGTTAACTACTTCGCTGTAACGTGTCATTAGGGCCAGGTAAAAGAAAAATTTCGTCAAAGTTTTATTGCAAAAAGATGAAGGCCTTGTGCTAGTAATAACGATAGCAGAAAAATATCCGAGTACGAATTCTTAACTATTAACCTTCATAAACCGCTTCCAGAGAATGCGCAGTATATAACTATAGAAAAGCCATTAAATAGGATTCTTAAGTGTCGCGTTAAAATAACTGCGTATATTTTACCCCATGCTTTTGCCCAGATAACCATTAGCAAATAAAATGAGGATTTATACATTTAGAGATGTATTGGTGGCCAGACATTAAGATGCATGCAGAATTAAATTTTACATGACATGAGAGATAAGTCTTTTCAGGCAAGTCTTTGCGCTGAGTTGAGTTGTAGCAGTCGCTGTATTCGCATTCATTCTTGCTTAACATAAACGAAACTTTCCTTCTATTCTATCATTAGCGCCGTCAGGAAAGCAATGTACCGAGTAAGACAGCTTAGTCTTACAAAATCTCGCGAACTTCCTCGCGTAATCTTTAAGAAGATTAAGCTCGTACAAAGAAAATTAGTACAAAGAAAATTTGCGTTTGTATCGATATACGCTAGTCATAAAAAAATGTACGTTTATATGTATACACATATAGATCTTTCTAAAGCTGAAAGGGAACGTGCAAAGAAACCTAAGAATATATCTGAGAGAGAGAGAGAGAGAGAGAGAGAGACATCAAAATATGCCACGTTTGTTTCTTGCATCGTTGAATCTCATTACGATCGCTTGGTATGCCATATGCTGCGAGAAATTACGTGCAAAGTTTAAAACAAAACAGAACTTTGGGGAGAAATTATACCCTGCGTTACGTAAATGGGCAATGCCCGTGTTTGGACGCTAACTTATCGGACAATGAACGCCATCGGCCACGGGAATGATTTACGTCACTCCCGCGACGTATTTTCGCATTTAATGGCATAAATTCCGCGTATCCTTACATCGTCAGGCTCTTCTCAAGAATGTATAATTATCAAATGGAAATTTTTATTATTCAAACGCGTAATTGAAAACATATTTATGTGCGAGAACGAGGTGCTAATCGAGGTAAATTTTATTGCAATGCCTTTGACATTAAGAACATTATAGTTCCTTCCACCTTAAATGTGACAAGTTTAAAAATAAAACAAAAGATTCACGAAAGACTTGAAAGATTTACATCTTTTGCTTGTTTATTACGCTACGCTACGATAAGTCACAAAGTTGCTGATAGTTTGAAAGAAGACAAGGGAGAATTCGTTAAAAGTATTGCGAAACAAACCTGAAAATACCGATGTAATATACAACATTTATCTGTTCTAGTAACATCTCAAGAATATCGAAAAGAACAACGGTAAATATTGAAAATATTAAGGAATGTGACATTCCCAAAGATGAATTCGTTCTTACAATACGACTTATTCTTGATTCCACATTTTTCAAATTTAACAACAACATAAACAGAATTTCGGAACTTCCATGGGCTCTCCCCTGTCTCCCGACCTTGCGGATTTAGTCCTACAAGATATTGAGATAAGGGCGATAAGAATTCTTAATTTTTATCTGCTGTTTTTCTTTAGATGCGTGGAAGACATCGCGATGGCCATTCCCTGCGATATGGTTGATTTGTCTCTAATTTCTAAAATGTACGACTCTTCGAATTCATCCTTTGACTACTGCGACTTTTCAATTTTTGTACCTCTTTGACCGCTGCAGACCTTGAGGTGAGCTCTCCCCTTTCTCTTTCTGTTTCTTTTAACGCTTGACTAAATATATTTTTCTTTTTCACAGTAAAAATGTCCACTATAATCGTAGGTACCAGCTCGCTTGTCGCCACATCTCCTCAAGAAGGGAGCTTCCTACCTCGAGCTCTGCAGGAATAGAATCGTAAATGCTGAAGATGGCTCGAAAGAAGAGCCGAAATGGTCGTCACATTTAAATACACGTTTTCAGTTTTATTTGCGCACCACGTTCCGCGCCCGACTCGCATTCGTCGTTAAATCGTTGACATTTTTACGAATCTAATTATATTATTCAAAATATTCATAAAAGAATGAGAAAAAACGCAACTCTCCATTCAATCTAAATAGAATTAATAAAGCTGTTCCTAGAGGATGGTATAAAAGGGATAGGGGGATTAGCTTTCCTCTAGACTTGAAATAACATATTTTGACTTGCTCATATTAATAATATGAGATATAAATAATATATTAATACAAATGTATTAATAATTATGAAGCTTAACAATTGCTGGCTAAATGTAAAATCGATTAGTGATATCCATTATGCACGGTAATTAATTGTATATTATTAAGACTACAAATCTAGTCTTAGCACAAACTAACAACTAATTTTAAAATAAACAAACTAGTTTTAAGATAAACAACTGATATAATATGCTCGTGATAGCAAATTATTATCATCTGTTTCTAATTTTAATTTGACCATATATAAGATCGTACATAGAATACTGACGTAAAGAAAGCATATGCTTCATTTAACATTCGGCCAGTCATGGTAAGTTTCCCAATCCTTCTATCATTAATATTAATTTAGGATTAAGTATATGCAACCTTTTACTAACGTTATATCAGCTTTATTAAATTATGGAGTTTTAAATCAGACCAAACAGACGCAATTGAATTACTGCGCAAAATCAATAGCAAATAGCATCCAGTTTTAGTAAATAATAAATAGCATTACCGAAAACGAGCAAAAATTTATATCAAAATTTACAAATATGTTTCATCTTGTGGTCCATGTAAAAAAAAGTGTTCGGTACATTAATAAATTTTTATTCACGATCATTAGTTCGTATTATCTAAGTCTGGATCAATCTCACAATTGTGTGCAAAAATGTATGCATAAAATGGATTAATTTAATTAATTGTCTATACTAATAATATTAGTCGCTTAATTGAGAAAAAAGTTGAGATCTTAATCATTAATTAATATATACAAAATTATATATATTGATTTATTCAATTATGTTTTATAAAAAACTAGACACTACAGACGCGCGCTTCGCACGCGCTATTTTATAGCTTTAACATTATGCTATTACTATATATATATTACACTATTAACCCTTGATACACACAACTGTCAAAATATACAATGACAGCTGCAAATGAAGTAAGCGCAGCAAGAGAACCAATCGGCATCGCGGAAAAGTGACATAATAATAATATTAACCTCGCGACACGACGCGAGCTGTCACATCACGACACACACGACGCACTACACGCACGAAACTCGCCACACTCCGCGATGACAGTCCCTCACGGGATGAAACAAGCTACGGCGCGGCAATCAATCGAGATAACCAATCGGCATCGCGGAAAAGAGGCTTCAATTTTTCGATACAAACGAAATTTACTCAGTTAACACGCCTTTTTTAAAAGTGCACAGTGGATAATTATTTCGCAAAAAAAATTATTATCTAAGTTAATCTCCAATTCTCTAGACAAATGTGACAAATGAGACTAAAATAAGATAAATTAGAAATAAAATTAAAAATTAAAAAATCACATTTTTTCGAGAAAATTATTCAAAATAAAAGTAAAAAGAAGGAAGCTATATATTTTTACAAAAATGGAGATGTTTGAACTAGCAGGTTCCATAGATCAATATATCTTGAAGATCAAATATATAACCTTTTAAAGATTTACAAGAGGTACATACACACCATCTTACACATAAAATAAATTTGTATGTTCATATAGGAAGCTAGTCAATTATGAACCTCGAGTTTTTAACAGCCAAATACGCAAATCGCGCAGTCTGAAGATTGATATGCAAATAAAATCCTATTTTGCATGCAGATAAATTTTATATTGCTTTAGAACGTTATCATAAATCTAGGTACAACATAAAAGTCATGCATAATAACATGACATTATTATGACTTTATTCGCTAAATAAAAGTTCCTCGGATATGTCCAAATAAATTTTAAGCGATGAAATGAAAGTCATGATAACGTGATTATCATGATGTTGTTATGAGATTTATGTTCTACCTGGAAACAGCAAAAATGCCGATACATGCACTGAACTTTTGCCATGTGAATTGGCAAAAATGCCGATACACTGAACTTTATTCGAATTAGATTAACCTCGGCGAATTGTACTTTCATAAATGGTAATTTGTCTGGTTGAAAAAACAAGGGAAAAGCACGAAAAGCAATGTAAAAAAGAACGTAACAAATGTGCGTCGTTCACGCGAAAATTGTTCCCTTTTTCTTTCGTCCTTCTTTCACATGATGCTGATACTGTTGCACGAACGAAAGATCATTGAACGCGGCATTAACTATTAAAGGTCAACGAGTTTCTTCTGAGCGGAATGCTTTCGATAGATTCGCAATTAGGATGTAATAAATAAATATATTATCGTGCGGTTTTATGAAAAGAATATTCGGTTATTTTTAATTTAATTTATTCACCTTGAGAACATTTTGTGTGAAAAATTTGAGAAGAAAAAGACCTTGATCTAACAGAATGCGGAATAATATGGAATGAATCGAATCTACATAAAAGTTTTAACATAAGAAAGGATATGTTAAAGAGATAAGCCATTTTACTTCCTCGTCGAGGAAGCTTTATGAGCGAAAAAATATGATGGGGCAAAGTGCAAATTTTTGATTTACACACTTTTTAGTCCATTAACTAAATGGACGCAATCTTAACTAATCACCGAATACTGTTTCTAGAATATCTCACAAACAGTTTCCAATGATTAGGTAAGGTTCCGTTAGTAGTCCAAAAATAGTTTTTAAATTTTTAATATTCTCACTAAGAGAAAAATGTATAATATTTGAAACTATATAATGATATAATATTCCTGTGAAATTCGTAATTTATTGCATATCCCCGCAGGGTTCGCAATCTACTACCAATACTATCCTTCTCCTCTCATTTTAACCCTTTGGACTAACGGCTTAACGTCTCCTTCCGAAAGACGGAGCCCAGTTTTCTCCGCACAAGAGCCTATCTTGCACGGAGGGGCGCAGCTATCGGAAAAACATTCCATGCTTCATGGCTCTAGTGGACTCGAACCTGGTTCCTCAGATTACGAGTCTGGCGCTCTACCACTAAACCACACTGCCGCCCAATGATATAATATAATAATTATAGATAATTGCAATATAAACATAGTATAACTGACTCATGTAAAATTTTTATCAAAAATTATAATTATTTGAAGTATTTTTGGTTTACAATAACCATTTCATGATTACACTAATTTGTGTCATAGTAATGATGACTATAAATATATGTTCACTCTGCTATATCTTGCATGTGTAAATAAACTATAAAAACATGTTTAAGGCCAAAACTAACTATAATATATAGTGAGATTATAGTTATTCCAATCATTTTTTTCTTTCAGTGCACCTTTAAATAATCAATTAAAATTATAATAAAGGATATTCTATGAAATCATGAATTTACTTCTTTATTTATTTTGTCGAAAATTTCTCTTGGCAATCTCAAAATGTAGAGAGAGGACAAAAATATATTTAAAAATTATTGCGGCTTTAAGAAAGAAAAATTTATTACGGTTTGTAACCGTTCGGAACCGGATATGTAAATATCTGACCTAGATATATATAAATAAAGTGACAATGGTTTAAATTTTCGAAATTGAGGAAATACGACATTGCACTTCATGAAAGTTAATAACACTGAACGTATAATCATTGACATCGTATTGACATCAACCGAAGACCTCTCTCACTAGTTTTAATTTTTAATTCCAATAAATTGCGTCGAGGAAAATTGATGACTGAAATAATAGCGCTCATCAAAGAAACTAAATTTTTCATTTCATTTCATCAAAGAAATGCGTTACTAAAAGTTACATTATTATATTGACATTTATATAAAAGAAATATATAAAATTATGTCCACCTATTAATAATATCGTACCTCTAGAAGAATACTATCACAATTCAAAAATTCACAATTTTCAGGAAAGAGGAAAAACAAATTTAATTCCATTTTTTTTTAATTGTTAGATAATTAACGCACGTACACAATTACAAATATTTTATTATAATAAAGTTTATACTGTTTCTTGAAAAAGTCTGCAGTGATTCACTTGTCAATTCACTTATAATATCTACTATTTATCCAGGAAACCGGTTTAAAAGCAGAACGACTACATTTCTGTTTCGGGCTGCGGATTTCCCACATATACTACGTTTACGCGAGCGTTACTTCTGTAGTAACTTACGATATATCACTCGTTTACGCGGAGTAAATTATCATAAGTTACTACAAAATCCCGTTTACGCGAAGGAATTATCGTAAGTTACTACAGAAGTAACGCTCGCGTAAACGTAGTAATAGACTTGTAGTGGAGGCAAATTAGACTTAAAAAATGCGTTATCTCGGAACCGGTTAAAGCTACTCGGTTTTGAACGTCTTTTTTTAAATGTAGGTAATTAAAAACACACTCTACAATGTTTATGGGTTAAAAATTGACACTTTAATTTATTAAATAATTATTAAATAAAAATTTATTAAATAAACAATTAGCGTCAATTTTTAACCCATAAACATTGTAGTGTTTTTAATTACCTACATTTAAAAAAAAGTACAAATCCTAGTAGTTTTAACCGGTTCCAGGATAAAAACCTATAATTTGCCTCCACTATTGTAATATTATTATAATACGTAGGTGACATTTTAGATTTTAGACATACCTACCGTCAAAATCGAAATTCTTTTAGTTGGGACAGTATTCTTCTAGGAATGCGATATCTTGACACGATATATCTTGACTTAGGTATTTAATAACACGTAATAATGAATTATTCTTTATCCGTTTTATTATATACGTTTAATAATCTATTTTATATTCTAGGAGTAATTTACTTCATCTTCCTTTCATAGAGCGACAGTTACCTTGATAATAAAATGAAAAAGAATAAAAACAGAAAAAAGAGAGATTAGGAGCAAATTGACAAGAAAGATCCTGGAGATTAGCGTGGTGCGCAGGTTGTTGGCTCGGTCCGCGAGGTATGTAAACAGCACGTATTGTAGCAACGTATGCGTATACATCTCCTGCGTGCAAACGGCGACTTAAATTCGAACGCGCGCGTTCGTCATCCACGCACCACGCGAATTTTAATTCCGCAAGCGATAATCGCACGACAATTAGTGAGTCGCGGAATGGCACGGCCAAGGTCGCCCCCGGCCAGCAGTCGCCGATATAAAAATTTCTTCGCGAGCTTGGTCTTTGTCTCCTTTATCCATAGTCCGCCCCGACCGCAAACCACTATGCGGATGCGACATCGCTTCCTTATCTGTCCCGACGCCCGGTGTCATTAATTTCGTACGACGCGTGTTTCGTTAATCCATCGTTATTCGTATTAGAAAAAAAAAAAGATCTTAGGCGTGCAGAGCCGCCGTGGATATCAAAGTCTGATAAGATAAATCGGTATTGATGTGTGTGTGTGTGTGCACGGGAAAAAAATTAGATATATAAATTTAGTCGCAAAATATGGAGAACCAACATTTTTTGCAGCGAGAGCAATAATTTAGCAAAACCGTTTGTTCTCGCGGTAATTATTTACAATAGGGTCTTTTCCGAATTTTTATATCGTCTTGCGGCTCTCTTGGTAAAACCTTTGTTGTGACTCCGACAGTGATAGTCAATCGGGGAGCCCAAAAAATATGTAGCCTACCTATTTTTATACCTATTCTTTCCGATATACCTACCAAAACACACACACACACACACACACACGCGGGAGGGGGGTGCAAGGGGGGCCTTCGGCGAATAGGCAGCGTGGACCCCGCTTTACAACTTAAAGTACATGCTAAAGGCTGCGATCCGATTCACGCTTACAACGTTGTAAAAAGCGATGCTTTCAGCGCTGTGAGCGTGAATCGGATCATCCACGAAGCATATCTTGTATATCTTATAATCCACAATTAAATACACAAGATACGTAAACGTGCAGCAAAAAAATTACAATTATTATACAAATAATTACTGTATATTTCAATATAATAATTTCTATACAATTATAAAACTATAATAATTCTATCTTTTTATTCAGAAAAATTCATAATATGTTCAAATTATATTTTTATAAGTTAAACGGCCTTATTTAAATTTTAAATTAAAACGATGTACGTTCAATCTACCTTATCTCTCAGTTCGCTCCTTTGTCTCTCCCATTCAAAATTTATTGTTATTATTTACAAACAAACTGTTGTCTTTACGTCGTAGATTCTTATCATTACCGTTATAAAAACTGCTCTCGCTAAAATCTCTATACCTCATGCTATTCTTCAGCTTCCGTCCGGCGCGATTCGAATACTCAAGCAGATACGAGGGAGCGCTAAACATCGCGCGCTCATTACTGTTTCACGCCACGCAGACCGCTAGGCTTGTTCGTTATATGCGCGGTCTCTTACAAATAAGGACCACCCAGTGCCAAAGTTCGTTGCGCGCATCGCGAATAGTAGTAAATTATATAAATAGCTAACTTGTCTCGATTGCGTCTCGATCTTGCGGAGTGGCTTGGTCGAACGTGGCTCGCCACGCATCTTGAATGCCGATTTCTATATAATCGACAACATATACGCCGTTTACGATTGTTACGCGTCACGGACACACGATGTTCCCACTTAGAAGTACCAGTCCAGTCAACCTAAAAATACGCTGGTCCACAGGTATGACCAAGGATTCAAGAAGTGACCTTGGTCTATCGATGTCAATTTCAATGTCAATTTTTTACCTATTTTTTAATTATGCTCAATATGTAGTTTTAAAGTGACGCTTTAAATTTTCCCAGACAATTATGTATTTACGTGCATCATTACCGATAATAACGATCTTTTACATGTATAATCATCTTGAGTACATCACGTAGATGCGTTGATACGGAAAAATTGAAAAACAGCACAAACAGAGCGACAAAAAGTTAAGTAGAATATTAATATATGTAGTGTCTAATGGAAATTCCAATATTAAAATTGAGACATATGTAAATTGTGTCATCACTTCAGAATTACTTGATATCTCAATTTATCTCTGTTCCTTCATTACCACATTACCGAGACTTCCGTATTTTTTAATTGAGTTCATCGTCCACTTTATGTTACGACAAAAAAAGTCAATATATTCAAGAATCTACGGAAAATTACAAAGAATACGATTTCATCGTATTGCGTCAGTCGTTCTCGCTTGATAAACTGTGATTCATTCGAAAAGTGGAAAATAAAAAAGCGTACTGTTCATCAAATTACCGTGCACAGTTATAGTCTTTAGAAACGTTTATTATAAGAAATATATAGATTCTATTATTATTAGTATTATATGTATTTTTTCCTTGTTATAACCATTATCTTGATGCAGACTATTAGTGTGTATGACAGACTATGTATATATATAGTATAATATAAAGACAATATGTAGACCATCCCTCCTCCCTCCACTTTTAAAAAAGGCGTGTTAACTGAGTGAATTTCGTTTGTATCGAAAAATTGAAGCCTCTTTTCCGCGATGCCGATTGGTTATCTCGATTGATTGCCGCGCCCGTAGCTTGCTTCATCCCGTGAGGGACTGTCATCGCGGAGTGTGGCGAGTTTCGTGCGTGTAGTGCGTCCTGTGTGTCGTGATGTGACAGCTCGCGTCGTGTCGCGAGGTTAATATTATATCACTTTTCCGCGATGCCGATTGGTTCTCTTGCTGCGCTTACTTCATTTGCAGCTGTCATCGTATATTTTGACAAGGGTTAATAGTGTAATAGTAATAGCATAATGCTAGCTAAATAGCGCGCGCGAAGCGCGCGTCTGTAGTGTCTAGTAGTTTATAAAACATGAGTACGATATTCATAATGTGTACGACAGCGGAAAAAATGACATGCTAAATGGAAATTGAAAGTCAGTCACAAGTGCATTAATGATTAAGTGACATTGAAGAAGGTATTAGGAAGTGCAATAAAAAGCTCGTAAATATTTTTGGTAAATGTTTAGTATAACGGTCTCCCCTCCGATTTTCTTAAAACTTTGTAAAAATGTTTATTTCTGTGTGTAAAAAAACATTCTGAGAAGGAAAATCGTCGCTCAGGTCTCGTTTTTTTTTAATTTAATTTCAAAGTTTTGATGTCGGTAAGTTAGGAAAATGATAATTTACGTTTGGGCATACACACACACGTGTGTGTGTGTGTGTGTGTGTGTGTGTGTGTGTGTGTGTGTGTGTGTGTGTGTGTGTGTGTGTGTGTGTGTGTGTGTGTGTGTGTGTGTGTGTGTGTGTGTGTGTGTGTGTGTGTGTGTGTGTGTGTGTGTGTGTGTGTGTGTGTGTGTGTGTGTGGAACCCTTCAAGTCGTGACACAGTCGCTACCCATGACGAAATAAAGTTGTGCAGTATTTTAAAAACGTAAATTATCATTTTCCTACCTTTGCCGACATCAAAACTTAGAAATTAAATTTTAAAAAAACGAGACCTGAGCGACGATTTTCCTTTTCAGAATGTTTTTTACACACAGAAATAAACAATTTTACAAAGTTTTAAGAAAATCGGAGGGGAGAGCGTTATACTAAACATTTACCATATTTTTATTCGCACAAAGTAACGCTATGTAATTATTTTTTTTTTTCATATAACAATATGACAGCATTTGATAACAATTGTAATCAAAGATGCAACGTTATATGGTACTATATATATATATAGATATGGTTCATGAAAATTAATCGCGCAAAAGGGAATTATATTCAAATTATATTCAATTATATTCAAATGGTACTATTCCAAGTTTATTACTGCATCATATTCTAATTTAACCGTAATTGAATACCTATGTTCACCGGATAAATAGTGCATAAATCACGATAGAACGCATTCAATGTCACCTTATATACTTTTTATTATCGGCACGTAAAGAATAAATTGTGCATTGATACAATCTTTACGAAAGATCATTAATAGTATTTGTAAAGAATAAAAAATAAGAGAATTTAGTCTGCGGGAATTCTATTGAACGTATTGTATGCATATCATGACTTGTTTTCGACAAAAATTGGGCAATCATCCTTGATAAGTATGCAAAATTGCACGTAAAAAGCGCTTGGTCACTTGGTCCTAAAAAAAAGCCACCAAAAGCAAGTATTATGCGCAAAATCAAGTATAATACGTAAATACAAAGCAATTTGCTCAAAAGTAATTAAATTTATTCGCCAATTTTTATATAATACAAAGTATTGATAAAAATCATAAAACTAATATTATTCAGCAAATTAATTTAAAATTTTATTCAAATTATATACAAATTATTAATGCCTATTATATGCATGTTAATGCATGTTATATGTATGTAAAACATTTATGTATTTAACTTAAATTATTTTAAAAAAATTTTTAATTAAATAATTTAAAATTATTTTTTTTCTTAAAACATTATACTTCACGCAAAATAAATAAGTATAAGTATCTTTAACTCAAACATTTATCTTGCATTTAAAAGATTAATATGTCGACAATATAATTAAATATTCTTAAATATTATCGATGATACAAATAGGATATTTGCATCAAAATTTCATCAATGCTCCATCATAAACTTTGTTTGTTCGAATATAGTTCTCTGATGCGCAAAGCCACACATATCAAGGATGAGATAATTAAATTCAGAGTCACGCAAATATTCTCGTAATAACTACAGAATAGACTTAGTAAATTGAGTACATTGTAAACAATATTCGAAACATTCTCAAAGGCTAACACAATAGGATGTATTTATAATACAAAATTCTACACACCGACACAATAGACTGATACAATTTACGGACATAAAAACAATTTCCTTTATACTTCGTATTGCGCACAAATTTTTATTATCACCAGGCTTACAAATATACATATATGTTTGCGTATACGAATATGTATTTTTCTTCAATCTTAAGAATATACATTTTAAAAAGAAAGAATTCCGAAATAATTTATTTTCCATTAAATTAGTAACCGGTCATATACATGAGAAGAATGATATTTTATGCAAAATCAATCGGTAATGAGCAAAGTAAAAATTTTTTACAAAGTACCTTTTTCTTGAAAGCAAATTGAGTTACAAGGAACAACAATAAATTAGTACACATATATATTACTCCAATTTCGATTGGAATTTTCTTGTAACAAATCGATATTAAAAAGATCACGAAACTGTAAAATATATATAAATGTAGGTCTGTTATCACTTTCAATTTCGATATATATCTTGTTTATAGTGCAAATAAAAGTAAACTTTAATTTAATTACTACGATTGTCAATTTTACACGTCGCCAAATAAATTTGTCAAGTCACAGACCTTCGCCGACACTCTCATATTCTTCGTGTCACAGCTATATGATTATGCATCGTCGATTCAGGGCGAGTTTTGACGAGAATCACCTTCAACGGAGTAATAAAACCACATGAACGAACGAAGCATCTTCATTCTCATCTACTCTTCCACGAGGATGATAGTAAGAAAGCGCGATAAATTAAGAAGACGTAACCTACGACACGCTCGTGGAGGTGTTCGATGAGAGACGATATAAGGCCCCGTGATAGCGGTGCGGCCTCAGTTTGTCGACTGATGCCTCGCGGAAGAGGTGTCTCACACCTTGCTCGTGCCACGATCTAATTACCTTATATTTTGTCCTTTCTTTTTTTTCTCTCTTCCCTTTTCGGATACGTCACCACGGTGGTACCACGGTCACACACTCGCGAATTCAGCACCGTCTCTTCAGTGAAACTTCTGCACGCGCCTGTTTCGCACCGAGAGGATTTCGCAACGATAAAACCACGCGAAGAGTGACACAGTGAGTATAGCACGATTTACGTGCTCCGTGTGCGAACTGTTGTTATCACACGGCGCAGTTACACAATTCTTTATTACGAGAAATATTCAAGTTAAGATTCTGCGTTTAAACAAGTTAATGATTGTCGGTATATTCCACGTGTGGTAGATCATAAGCACGTTTACAAATATTTATGCTTTTTTTTATAAATTAAAAAAACATACTTTACGAAAGATTTTTTTTCTACCAAGCAATCGATACAATGTTGATATGAAATGAAATAAATGAATATATGTGCGTTTCAATTTGTCATATGTGACATTCGAGTTATGCAGATAGATAGTGAATTATTCTTGGCTGTATTATTAATATGTTGAGTGCACATACCGTAACGATCACCGATTTTATGGTATATAGACTGTTTTCTGTTTCATGTATACACGTACAAAATGTATAATAAAAAAAAAACAGATTAAAAAGCAGATTAATAAATATACTTGGAAAAAGTTGCAAAAGTTGCAAATCTAAATGTAATATTCTTATTTCGAGTTCTACTAAAAAAAATGTTTTATTTGTACATTTATAAAAAAAAATATTTATTTTTTTATTGACAAAGTTAACATGCTCATCACCAAAAATCATATTTCAAAACTAAATATACAAAAAGATTTAGTCAATATAAAAATTTTACATTTATGATGTAAAAAAAAGAAAACGGAGGCATCGTAATTCAAGAAATAATATGAGTTTCCTAATATGAAAACGTTAGAATTTAGTCAATGTAGATCCATTTTTGCTGGATGATATTTCATTCATGTTTTTCTGAATCAATATTTTCTTGTTTGCCTAAGCTCATAAATTAATTTATACGTAATTTCAAATAGTAAAAAAAACCTGATTAAAATTGTATGTTAAATATTTATGTCAGATATATTGACCGTTTAAGGTAAAAACATATGATTAAAAATATCGAGAGGCGTTTAATTAAGAACAATAATTTAATATACATTTTAAAAGCTGCCAAAATTTATTTTTAGTAAAACAGACAAACAAAATGTAGGTATACTACTTACATTGTAGACATTATTAATTCATAAATATTTTCAAGCTAATAAATATTAATAATCTATTTACTTTTTATTTTTAGCATATCGATTAACGATTCATCTTCGTCACACGTCGCTAATTAATTTCTTAACAATAATATTTTAATTAAATATAATTAATAATCATATTAATAATTATTTAATTAAACATAATTAATAATTATATATTTAATTTTCTTATATATCGCACAAATAAACGACTTCCCTCCAAATCAAAAGTTGCAGATGTACATATTTCTAAATTTCTTCCGGAAAACTCTTGACTTTTGATCTCGGAAATATCGCACTTTGTTCTGCACGCCAACACAGAACTCGTTCGTCCTTCACAGATTTCTTCTACGGCACATTAGCGCGCTTGAAAAAAATGTTTTCTTCGTTCCTTAAGGTCGAGCGAATTCCGTTGCACAGACATAAATACGTTGCGCATTAATTAAAAGCGAATTAAAATACGTGTGCCCGTATGAACATACGCAGGCACGCGATCACGCACGTTAACCCGACATCATGGGCGCATGCCGTAAGAACAGCTCAAAGGTGTCGCAGCTCACTTTCGTTATCAAATACATGCGGGAGGATGCGCCTGACTCGTCAAGCAAATAGCAGGCTTAGCTCGTGATTGCCTCACGAGCCGAACGCCGAGCTTTATATCGCGCAAATCCATTATTCACTTCCCTTTCTTTTTTTTTTTCGTTCAAAAGTCATAGTTCACGTCATTGCTCGGCAAAAATACCCGGGGACAATTTACAATGCACGAGATGTGAATTCAAGAAAACTTCCTGTGAATGACGGAGAAGAAATTTCTCATCCGGCACGTGTGCGTTCAAGAAGGATGCAGTCGTCGATGACGATGTCATGGAAATTCCATTATGATTACCGTATTTTTCGACATGATTTACGACCGTATGTCGAAACATGTTTGCAAATTCTATGTTGCGCGTCTTGCGATGAAATAAAAATTATTCGTACAATCGAACAAACACGGTTTTAGGATAATTGCCCAGAAAATTGGCCGTAACGTTCGATCGCGGAAAACGTTTCCGAGACGTTTTGCGAATCAAAGTATTTTACGACGAGCGGGTTAACGATAGCAACGGTACTATTTCTTACATTAGATCACTTATACATACAACGTAAGGGCAACCTATAATCAAAACAATTCGTTAATATTACACTCACGAAGAAAGTAAGATCGTATAAGTTGCACGAAAATCACTTTATGCGAGATGCGATGATAAAAACTGTCCCAATTGCGTTAACGCATGTCAGTGCAGCGACTTTGTGCAACACACGCATATCTCTTCGATAATACTTTTACGTGATATGAAAAAGAAATCATCTGCGCGCTCGTGATTGATTATGGTTAAATATCATAACATCTTAAGGAAAGGATCATTTTAATCTCTCGACTGGAGAGTACGCTTGACGCATCGAGCACACTACGTATGATTAGAGATAAGCTCCCTCGTCGCCGTCGTCGACACATATATCGAACGTTCGGGTCTAAATGTTACGCATTTTTAAAAATACGTTCGCAGTAGAGTCGCCGTATTGCTGCAAGTGCAGGTCGACTCTATTAACGCGGCGGAACGGAGGAGCGAGCAGGATTGCGAGACGAGTATCGATACGACTGGGAACGCGTGTAAGGGACCGCATTTTTCCGCGGCGAGAAACGAGTTTTCAGTCGCATGTATAGTCTTTAACGAGACGGCGACTTTTCCTTTCTGCTGCGAGCACGCGGGTTGCGAAATTCGCGACCGCGGACTTGTGCGAGTCACGCGCGGCGCTGGACAGTCGTTTTTTTGTCCAGAATAATGGGTTTTGTTTTCGTGGAAGTCGGGAATCGCGAAGTCACGGGAACGGGCCGTTTTCGCGTCTCTGGCTCACCTCGATTGAGAGAAGAGCAATTAACCGGGAGACTGGCAAGTACGCTATGCTGTTTAAGACGTGACGGAATCGAATCGGCAAAGGGAACTAGATCGACTGGTTTCGAAATAAAATGCACCAATGAATTGCTAAATTGCAAAAAAATATGGCTTGCAAATATATTTAACAATTTCCGTCCACCAACTTTCTTATCTTGTTACAATAAAATTGCAACAGTAAAAAAAATTATCTTTTTTGGTGAACATTAAATCTTTAGTGTTATGATTATAACTTGTCACTCAAAATTATTTTTTCGCAGTGCTGTTGTATTACTATAGAGAAGTGACAGAGCTCGATAAAGTTCATTATTTAAGTACAATTTTTCAATTTTTTAAAGCGACTTATTCTTATGATAAAAGAACTGAGATTAAATTCCATTTGTTTAACTGAATTATTCTCGAACTTAGAAAAAAATCCTTTATCTTCACCCGCTAATTATGCTCAAAAACCTCTGACGTCTCGATATTTTCATCGAAAGAAGATCTACTCCATTCTAGGTTGCTTAAAGAATTTGTAATTAGTAGAATATCTATTTGATATATCTTGAAAAATATTACTAAAACGCAAACAGACGATCAATGCCTGTCCCAACATTGCTACTGTAGGAACATATATATTTAGTCGCAGCTTTTATGTCATAGAGACGAAAGTCAAATATTGACATATTTAATGCGTCAAAAGTATCACCCACTGAACATTGTGTACCACATTTGATGAGATAGAATCATTTACATATATCATAGTGCAATTTTCACAAAACATATGAAATTGCGTGCTATATATATATATATATATATATATATATATATATATATAGGCATATAATAATGTTAATTGAATAAAATTATTCGCGACGATTACTTTGAAATACTATGTTGCAAAATAATGAATGTCGAAACGGTAAAATCTGATATGTTGCAAACTGAATTGTCATCATTTTTTATTACGTAATAAAAAAAATGAAGATAATGAAGCTCCTTCGACTTCCATGCACGCAATTATTTTTCCAGTCACATTTTTCTGTCTCTTTTCCGGTGCAAATAAGTATTTTTCCTTTTACTTCCACGCAATAATTTTCTGCAAAAATAACAGAATCTTTTACATCCCTCCCACACGGAATTTATGGCAACTTCGGGAACATTTAAACAAAAAAAGTCACGTTTTGCAAAATTTATCTTCGCAACTATCGCGACGAATTACAAAAGCCAGACGAAACGCCGCCTTTTACGTTAACATTTTCTCAATGTTGAAAAATAAGATCCGTACCGATAAGAGCAAAGATCGCGAAGACAAGCGGGGAGAGCAGTGGCAAAAGCGGGTTTCCGCGCTCCTGGATAAACCATTTAGATCACTAGTTAGTTTCTGATCTGCTTTAATCAGGTGAAAGGAGAGGTGGTTTAACCTTCCAAGGCGAAACGTGGCAATCCATAAATCCTCGAAACTTTACGTTGAGCGTGCCGAAGATCGAGTCGCGTGCCTCGCGATTCAAATCAAGCGAGTGCGTTGTGGTGCATTATCTGTTCCCTTTGTTCTCGTTGCGCGCTTCACGGCCTATCTCGTGGAAATACTTTAAGAAATGAAAATCGCGATAACAATGTGCAGTTAATTCTGAGTTCTGAGTCACTGTTTTTTCTGAGTAAACCATGTTCCCATTTATAATATAAACATTATAAACAGAAGAAGAAGAACTGCTTTTATCAGGATTCTTATCGTTTCAAATGTAACTAATTTCAGAATTTTTTATTTCATTAAGTGTCCGTCTTTGAAAAAATTTTCAACGTATTCATATCTTTTTGTATTATATTAAGTGCGGCCGATATACAAGATGGAAAAGCAGGATCTAATTGAAATGATTGCGAGCACGCGGATGCTCTCTCTTGTTCTGGTTTAATATAATTTAAACATTTTCTTTTCTTGATTTAAAATTAGATGTATGCAGCAATGTTTGTTATATTTAGATCCTTACTTTAATTATTAGGCTACGACCGGTATTCTAACGTAACATTCAAAATAAACACTTTAGATCTCTTTTAATTGTCTGTGCCATAATCCCATAGTAGACATCAAACTTGACAAGCTTATCGATGATAATCAATTACATAATATAAAGAAGTATGATTCCGACGACTTCTATATTTCCTAGTTTTGCAACAAGTGTTACTTAAACCGTACACTTATTATAAATCGCGTTACTCAAGCAACAAATATAACCATTTATCTAGAACGATATCTATAATAATCGGTAGACTTTTATATAATAATATCAATTAAACCATAACAACACTGTTTTCCTCTACCATAAAACCTCATCAGTTTTATAACAAGACAGAACGGCATAAAGCGCATTATACTATGATCATAAACGACTTCGCCTTAATGAGAAGTAACACAATAATGACAAAAATATCACTTTGATTTTAGATGGCGCAATTAGTGCGATTGATTTACGATGGTTACCGAGACCTGATGGACAATAAAAGCGATCCGAGGGTCAACGATTGGTCGATGATGAGCGGCCCGTTTCCCACATTGGCGATCTGCTTGTTCTATGCCTATTTCGTTAAGGTCTTGGGACCGAAACTGATGGAGAATCGAAAACCCTTTGATCTCAGAAAAGTGATGATATGGTACAATCTCTTTCAAGTAATATTCTCCACGTGGTTGTTCAACGAGGTAAGTTGCCAAGCGGCTCTGTACAAAATGCAGAAGAAACTCATCGAGATAACCTTATCCTTTTTCTCTCGTGTTCGTAGAGTCTGGCCGGAGGCTGGGGAGGACATTACTCCTTCAGGTGTCAGCCGGTCGATTACTCAAACAATCCGATAGCGCTGCGAATGGCACGAGGTTCCTGGTGGTACTACATCTCAAAGTTCACGGAGTTCACGGACACGATCTTCTTTGTGTTGAGAAAGAAGAACGATCACATTACCACTCTCCATGTCATCCATCACGGCTGCATGCCCATGTCTGTTTGGTTCGGAGTTAAATTCACCCCCGGTAAGCATACAATCTCTATCTTTCATTAGCAGAGCGCAATCGATTAATATCAATCTTCTTGAAATTCGAGTCGATATATATGGGCTTCTACTATTATCTCTCAATATAAAATATTTACACATTTTATTTCGCAAATATGCAAAATGTGAATTCAAATTTAGCGAGATTAGTTTGATATTTGTGTTGTGATAATTAACCCATCAGAAAGCTTTTTATATGTTTAGTTTATTTAAAATTTGCTTTTTATTTTCCTTAAAATAATTATAACATAATAACAATTATATAGCTCGAGTTTTCTGTGTGGATCAACTTGCGACGGATTTTATAAGATATTACATATTCATCTGTTAATAATATCGGGATAAAACGCAACCCGTCTATATATAATACTGATGATTTTTATTTCTTGTAGGTGGCCACAGCACCTTCTTTGGTTTTCTGAACACCTTCGTACACATCATAATGTACTCGTACTATCTCCTAGCAGCGCTTGGGCCGCAAATACAGCCATATCTGTGGTGGAAGAAATATCTGACCACCTTACAAATGGTCCAGTTCATCCTCGTGATGGTCCATGCGTTCCAGCTGCTTTTCATCGATTGCAATTACCCGAAGGCTTTCGTTTGGTTTATCGGCATGCACGCCGTTATGTTTTATTTCCTCTTCCGCAACTTCTACAACGAAGCGTACAAGAAGAAGCGTTTGAAGGACACGTCAGGCAAGCAAAAGGACGATAAGAAAGAACAGAATGAGCACAGAAATGGCATCAAGAAGAACGGCAACGAAAAGGGCGTGATATACGCAAATCAATACAAAATGGCCACCGGTTACATCTCGGACAGCGGCCTCAGAAATCGCGTGTTCATCGACAATCGAGGCTTTGATGAATAATATAAGAAGCCCCGCCCCCAATTCAAAGAGACTTCAATCGTGTATCGAGCGTACATTACACTGCGAATCATTTAGAGCACTTCGCCACATTGCACCACTGCAGTCGCTATCCTCACGACGTGATCGAATAAAAGTAGTCCGTTAAATAGATAGAAGATATTAGAAGAAATAAAAAAATGAGAGGAGGAGCGCGTTGAACGCCTGCCGGAATTTCTGAAAGTCTGGTCTTTTGGTGTTCCTTCTGGGTGCTTCGCGGCGAAGTTTTTTTACGCGTATAAATGAATATGCACTATGTATATTATATGTATGAACGGGTGTACACGTGTGAATGTGTATATTATACTTACATTTCGTGTAAGTTTGCTAGTTTATCGAAGAGCGAAAACAGACTGTGTAACGAAATTGCCAAAATGATCTTTCCAGTTAGGAACCGAACTGAAGCGGAATTGCCAAAAAATGAACTTTCCAGTTAGGAACCGAACCGAAGCTCATTTTTTTTAGATTATACATTTCTTTATAAGAATTAAATCTGCGTTTGCTCATGTCCCCCTTTCTCCCTCTTTCAAAAATAGAGTAGTAACGTATCGAACTCTTGCCGCGTTTCATATCGAAAGAATAAAAAAGAATATTTATTTTGTATAAAAAAGAATATTTAATGAAATCATGGTTATTGTAATTTTGACTAAGCAACAACGATGGTGTAATACAAAATCCGAATAAGGCAGAGACAGAAAATTTATCAATTTATTAATTTAAAGTAAGGATTTACATATTTTTACTGTATGTTTGGAACATACATATTTATTTATTATTACTTTACAACATATATTAAATTTTTAGGATTAAAAAATCTTTTAGTTTTATCTATAATCCTGTTTCCGACAATCAGGTAATCTGTTTTTATTTTATATATTTTGTTAGATATTTTAATACTTTCATAAACATATTTGTTGTGATAAACTACATAATATATACATATAATAATTGTCAGAATTAATTATACTAAAAATTAACTACATTAATTTTATTTTTTACACACACACACACACATACATAAGACGCAACGTTTAATATAAAACTCAAAATTTTCCTTCGTCATATCTTTTGCATAAATAATAAATAATAAAATAAGATAACGTATATGGTCTTCAACAAATTGTAAACGCTTGCAAAAAAATCTGTATTTTTATAGTTTTCTCTTATCAATATAATATAAAAATAACTGCTGTTTAAATAAAAAATAAATAAAATAAAAAAATTATCTTCTTTTAGATTAAACCATGTTTTTTGACACATTCTATATAAATATCTTATTGCAATATTACAACACTGTCTCAAATCAAATTTAATATTTAAAATAGTATTTCGAAATAGTCTTACACGTCATAGTGTAAAAACCACCATTTAAAATATTCTTCTTGGACATTGAACTGCTGCTGATATTTATTTTAAATTTTCTTTTCGATCATCTGTAGGTCAGGTGATCGACTGTAGCTTGCGCAAAAGCAAGCAAAAAGAAACATGGTCACATATATACCAATATCAGGTAATGAATGTTAAGATTGACACACTGTTGATAATAAAAAATAGTTATAGGTATCTTTTTTTTTAGAGATGGAAATAGAAAAGAGACTAACAAAATCTCAGCAAAAAATAATTTACTGTTTAATTGTATCTAAACGTGTCTTATTGTACCTATTTAAAAATAAGAAGATTGTTATAAAAAAAAATTATTGATATCAATTTTTAATTTCTAGTTTAATGTTAAATGAAAAAATTGGTAGAAAGATAATAATATTAAGATCAATGACTTATCCATAAGTAATTCTTATAGATAAGTCATTGAGCTCAATATCATTGAGTTGTAAAATGTTTATGAAATTCTATGAAGTAAAAACTACAATGTTCTTTAATCTGTTATCTTTTGTAAGATTTGTCTTTCTATTTTATTACAATATACCTACACTTTAGTCGCATATAGTATCGTGCAGATTTCGTTGTGCAACAATTAATTTTAATAATTTTTAATAACAATTTGCAATAACTATACCTTAAATTTCTAACAGTTTATATCGTTAGTATTTAATCTTTATTGCATTTAATTAACTATTTAAAATTTTGGAAATCCGTGTTCAAGATTCTCAATCATATAAGGGAATTTTTAACGTAAAGTTAGTTAATAAAATATATCCAATCCAATCCAATTAATTATTACGTAAGCTTAATTAATAATAATTTCTAAAGATAGACAAGTACAACAGTAACAAGTAACAATGTAGTACAAAAAAAGCATGTAATTAATGCAGGTATCAAAGCGTGATAAACATCAATTCGCTATAATAATCTGGCAAGTATCGAGAACTTGAAGAAATTCGTACTGCTCGTGCAAATATTCAAAAGCACCTCAGACGGTTAACGGTAAAAAAAAATACCGGCTTCTAAACCCGTTGGATGAGCAATTTGCTGATTATTCCAGATCGCAAAAACAGCCTAATTGCACGCGCCTCTGCTCAGAATGGGCGAAATAGACGGTGCTAAAATTTCAATGGTGAAAGTAAACGAACGGTGAAAGTCTCGCAAGACGCGGCTTAAAACCAGCCACCGAGTGTATATGTAACCGGCCGCGTTCCGTTTAAATAATTCATATGCATCGGTATACGGGATGCATCATCCATAGATCGAGTATTTGCCGCGGTGCATTCCATGCATTAACGGCAAAAAATCTATTATATGGTAATACCATAGTAAGCCACATGAATATTGCTGGCTGTATGTGATTGAATAAATAATATTGTAATATATTATATATTATTGTACATGGGCTTGACTAGCCACACAGGATTATATCTGTTGTGACTTGCGAATCTATATCCATACAAATATAGTGCTATATGTCTGGCTGTATATAGGTCCAGATTAGTCACATGAATACATCTGGCTATATGTAACCGCATTGTACAGTTGTATATAATACTATACTGAGTTATACATAGGGTGCACTACTTACATATTATTATATCTGGCTTCACATACATTTATTTTATATACAATTAGATATGGTGCTATATCTGGTTGTATATGGGTCCACTGATTGCACATGAGACCATGTATAATTAGATATGACCCTATATAAAAACATATACAATTATATCTAATTATATGTATATATACCAGATATAATCATATATGATTATATCTAATCATTTTTTCTCGGAAAGCCCGAAAAAGCGCGCGACGCTTATTACACGATTTTCATTACACGATTGGAACGTGGAAGTATCGTTATAAACAATTAAGCTCTAATTATACAATACACGAATAAGATTATATATTGAGAAGTACGCGATCTTGTTACGAAGATGTATTAAGCAATTGATAGCAATTTTCTTGTAATAATTATCTTTCACACCTGCGTTTTGAGGTTGATAGCTATTGCAAAGGCAAGTCCCTGCAAACTCAAAATAAAATTCACATATTAAATTCTGCGATTTGTAACTGTAGGGGCCGGAGACCGGGGCTAAGCCGACACTATTTTTTCAAAGGCAATTTTTAATATTTAATTAAAATTTGTAGGCAAATTCAATGGTATATATTTAAAGAGTGTTTCTTCAGGTACAAAATTGATTCAGGAAGTTTTGCTATACGTCGCTTTGTTTTGCCGCCAGGAAAGGAAAAGTGACGCAAAGACAAATTTTCAAATTGAAAAATGCCGGGGTAAACTCGACACTTTGCCTGATCGACACAATTTGATCTGGAACTTATTTTTTATTGTCTGAAACTAAATATACATTTGCTTATCGTGTATTTAGAAAGTACAAAAATTTGGAATTAAGTAAAACAATCATTGGAAATAATGAGAACAAAAATTTTTGAACATTCAATTATTTTCATCTGAACTCATGTCTGAAAAACAATTTATGCAAGTAAATTCGCGATTACACGTGGGCACACATTTGTCATGGGCCATATGCTCCATTACAAGCATCGTTTATTATTGGGAACCAATAAAACAGCGTGTCGATTTAGCCCCTGTCGACTTAGCCCCGAACGTCGTTTTTTACTTTTGTTACTCCAAAAATATAAAAATTTTGAAAATATGCAAAAATTATTATCGGATTCGTATAAAGCATCGAATTTCCCATCAAAATCACTTACCGGTAGATTCGCAAGAGTAAAGCTCGATGAAAGAGTAGACATTTTCGAGAGATCAGAAAAATTACTTTTTACTATCAAAAACATTTTATGTCGCGTTAAAAATTACGCTATAACTCAGAATGTTATTAAATTCCGTTGATAATACTGGCACATAAAGACGCATTTACAGTAGGAAAGGCAAGTTTCTACGATAGATTTAAATTGGCAAAAAGCCTATAGTGTCAAGTTAGCCCCGTTGTCGGCTTAGCCCCGGTCTCCCCTATGTATGGAAAAAAAATAATTTTTTAGATAAAAATTTATTTCAATAGTTCATGGCATAAAGATAATACAGGAAATATAATCGAATGTAACTCGCAAATCTTAATAATTTCTATCAATAAAAACAAAATAAATAAATTATTCATTTTTTACTTTAATTTGGCCTACTTTATAAAAACTATTAGCTATATCGCTGACGATGGAGTGGAAATGTATAACCACAAAAATAATTCTAGAAATATATATATTGCTACACTCACCAACACACACACAAAAATAACACACAGTATTTTAACCAGCATTCGTAACATTGATGATATTATGAATGTAACACATTAAAACATTATAATTAAAATAATATAATTAAAGATAATACACTTGTGCTATCTTTTTAGCCGGGACTGTAGCAAGTATAGCAGTTGTGTAATCTCACCGAAACAATCCTTGCAATGATGCAAGAACCAAGCAAGAACAGCATTCATAAATGTTTATAAACATAAGTGCGTGTTCGCAATTCACATGTAACTTGAAAAATATTTTTGTATTTCATTAAAAATTTTAATTTAAAATCTGTTTTACAAATTTTGTTCCTATTTTCCTAAACACGTTTTTGTATTTTTACATAAGAGAAATAGTCGGAGAAACGTACGGCAAAAGATCTTCGATATTACCTTACTATAATTTGCGAAAGATACACCTGTACTATCTTTTTATTCGAGAATGTAGAAAGTATAGCAGTTTGCATAATGATATATCTCATCGTAATCCTCATAATACAAAAACAACATTTATAATATTTATTCAGCCTAGGGGCCGAAACGTGAACATTTATAAGTTTTTATAAATGTAAATCTGCATGTATTCGCAATTTGCATATAACTTCAAAACTATTCTTTGCATATTTTATTTAAAAAAACGCCATTTAACATCAATTTTGTAGAACAATGTTTCCGTTTTTAGAACTATGTTTTTATAAACATGTTTTTATAAACATGTTTTTACAAACATGTTTTTATAAACATGTTTATAAAAATGTTTTATAAAATTTATTTTAAATGGTTCAATGGTTAAAAATACATGCAGATTTACATCTACAAAAATTTATAAATGCTCTTGTATTATGAGGATTACAGTGAGATATCATTATGGAAACTGCTATACTTGCTTACATATAAGAGAAAAAATTGAAAAAACATAATAGAAGAAAAGATCTTTCGTATATATTACTTCAATATTACATGCAATGTTATCTTTAAAAAAATCTAGATAGCAAGTATTAGTTAAGAAATTTATAATAAAATTAAGAGTTTGATCGTGTAAAAAATACTTTATATAATCTCAATGTATTGTATTATATTTTAATAATTTTATTACCGTTCTCATTTACGAGAACATAAAATAGTCACGCTATAAAAATTAATAGGTATATATTATACTTTTATATCTTTTAAAAATACTATTTTGCATATGTAAACCGCTGAAAATTAAAGAAAGCATTAAATAAACTTTATTAAATAAGCTTACATTATATGAATATTACTTCTAATATTTTTCTCGAACGCATTTCTAATTCAAAGACATATTTGAACAGATAAAGAGCGATTTCTAAAACCGCGTATGTTTTATTAAAAAAAGATTTAATAATCTAAAACTAGGTAATGTCAAGATTTTAACCGAGTTAAGAAGTACCGCTACCGCATTGTACGGTATATCGCCGTGCAGTTCATAGAAGCAAGATCTCTCAACTCAACGTGTTTAAATATAGAGCACATATAACGAGATTTCCTTAAACACAAAACTATTTTCCTAGTTCGCGTTTTATAAATATGATAAAAAAATTAAAACAATTAAATTTAAACTTCTTTATGTATATTTTAAAAAGTGATGTCTTATACTATCTTTGCAGGAAGTAATTTTCTACTTACTTTAAATAAAATATGTCCAAAAGGATACTTTTTATTTATTGTATGTGTGTGTGCGAGAAATATTATATTTTAAAGCAATTTAATTATATTTTTTCTTACAACGTTAAACAAATTATTTAACATATAGAGCAAACGTTTGTCGTATCAATATGACGAAGCTTGTGTCATAATCCATAAAACCACAATTGTGATTTTCTATAAATTAGTCTTACATAAAATACATAAAATACAAAAGTAGTAATTCTCATCATGTTCGTTTCTTACAAAAAAGATATAAATAAATATTCAAAGTTTCTTAGAATTCAGGGTACGTGCATATTTTTCAAACATTTGCTCAGTAAACAGCATTCACAAGCGCTAAGTTAACGTTAATAAAAACCCAAATGCTATGTAAAGGCTCATCGTGTAAACTCATAAATAAAAAAATATCTTCTTTTCATCTTGGACATATTTAATTGGAAAGTAACTGTACACGCCCCAAGTCATCAAACTCGCGCACTTTTTTAAATCGATATTGATGTTCTAAAATTTTTACAAAACGGTCCATTCTTTAATGTCTCTAATCAGTAGAATTTTATAAAGATACTATGCGCAAAATCTTAAACCACCGTAACAATATTTTTGAAAATTTTGATATAACATTTTTATTTTTACATTTTTATAAAAATTTAGTCTTGACAAATTAATATTTTAATATTTTAATTGATATTTGAATATCAATTAATATTCAATGTGATGTTAAATATCTGAATGTAATGTATTGTGTGATAATATAATATTTTTTAAATATTGATAAAATTTATTATAAAGCATAAAAATAAATGGTATTATTGGCATTATTGGTTTCTAGCAGTAACAAATATTAGCTTAGCTAATAAAAATTATCTATGGACTTTTTAACGCAATACCCGATTTGTCCAACTCATCCATCTTTCTATTTCTTTAAATAATCAGAATCCATTTGCTATAACTGTAAAAGAATTATATTAAAAATAAACATCGCAAAATAACTGCTGATGATACACCAGAAATAAGAAAAATATTCTTGTTTTAAACATCTTTAGTTTCAACGTGAAACTCATCTTGAAATAAGATTATATTGCGTTAAACGAAGAAAACTTGCTTGAATGATATTACTTTATATATTTCAACTAATTGTAAGAAAAAAGATTGAAATAAAAAGTTGGAACTTTTGTAAGACGATTGTTGTATGTACGAAATAATGAATGCGTTAATTTGATTGAGTTTTGATTTAACACTTCTTTTTTTTCTGTGAAACAACCAAACACTTAGTTTTATATCCAGATAAGCATTCAATGTGAATGATGATATTGTGACGTAAAGTGTAAGATTGTAGAATATGATTAAAACACTCTAGTAGCTTTTCACACTTCTTCTATATCGCATGTCGATGTGCGTAGAAAAATTTGCATTTATCTATACCTGCGCATTAGTAACGTCTGGAATAAATTCCAAGAGCAGATTGCATCTTTCAATGAAAGATACACTGATTACACAGCAAATGGATAAATATTTAGAAAAAAAATTAGCGTTATGACTTCAAGAGTTATTGCAATCGAGCATCGGCGAGTTATCATGTACGAGAAATAAAATGAATGCGTAGTCTCACTGACAGCGATCAGCAGTTTTTACACTCGTGATTGAAGCTATAAATATCCACTAATTGTAAGTTGTGTAATTAAACAGATCGTAGTCCGATCATGATTCAAATATCAAGGAAAAACTCGATTTAAATATCGAGACAAGAAAAATATGGAAACGGAAAAAAATAAAAATAATGTTATAGAGAACAACAATTATTTCTTATTGTTTAATTTTTCTCATTAAAATAAAATACTTAGAAATAACTAAAACAATAAAGTAATTAAGAAACAGTTGCAAATAAATAATCTATAACTAAAATACATGCGCTAATAAATCATTTGTACACTCTCTATATCGTATCAAAATTTAAAAAAAAAAAAAAACAGAAATAATGTTAAAATGTTTTCTCTTTATGAAGAAGAGCATTAGTTTTTACAAGCTGTTTAACGAAAATCTACAAGAGATGATATTTGCCAAAATATGACAGCACAAACGCTTCACATTTTCGAGCGTGTTTATTCTGTCTGAAAACATCCAATATAAATTTTTTTTAATTATTAATTATAAATTAATAATTATTCTGTCTTCTCTAATTAAGAAATGAGAAAGAGAAAATATATAGTTAGATCATATTATCATATTATGTGCAATGTTATATGTTTTATATGTATATACGTCTCTGTTTTGACTATCAGGAAATTCTGACCATTAAAGTGGACCACTTCGGCGAATTTTTGGAAAAATGCAAAGAAATGTAAAATATACAACGTCATCTGCGTAAGTAGATTGTCAATATCATTAATGCGATTCTAAGGAATGCAGGTGTAGGAACGCGCGTTTTAGCATGTGTAAAGATGGTCGAGCCTTTATGAATATATCTCACATTGATCATTGTAAACACGTGGACGCGGTGACGTTTCGTGCAAACAAAAGCGTCGCTGTTCCTTGAAATTATTGAAAATTTCATTATTCATGATGTCATATCGAAAATATTGACAGCTAAGAATGCCGCGTATTGTCCACGTCCGTCGCGTCACGACGATCCTGTCATCTTTCATCGCAGCATCGGCACGATAAAACAAAATTCAACGGAAAAAACGACGCGCGTACGTCGTACACTTTAATTTTCATAGTAAGCAAGATCCCGGGTAACGTCACCTCGCACTGCGCGCACAAATCTACGAGCCAGTAACGCGATATCGCGCGAGACAGGCCGATCACGAAGGGAACGTGCGTCAAATCTGCAAAGTGCTTCGAAATATTTCAGAACGGGACCGCGAGAAAAGGGATTTGAGATGGGATTTGTTGAACGCCGTGCAATCACGTCGCGTTCGTATATAGATACAGATACAGGCTTAATTTGAAACGGTAACATACGGCATTGTTTCTTGGCTCGGCGTGAATCTAGATCTTGCACGGTAAGGTATATACTCGAGTGTTTCGCTCTGATTTTGACTCGCTTAGAAATATAA
This sequence comes from Temnothorax americanus, assembly GCF_048541705.1. NCBI lineage: Eukaryota > Metazoa > Arthropoda > Insecta > Hymenoptera > Formicidae > Temnothorax > Temnothorax americanus. Next base: position 1,885,571 of record NW_027509421.1, on the reverse strand, counting down.
AAGTCGATCTCTCTGAAGAGGTTTATCTTATGCGAAAAAAAGATTTGTAAAGAATACACTTGTTTTCACTGGTCGTATACTACATATCTAGAACTTGTCAAAATCGGAAAGAGACACTTGCGTATGTTAGAAATATCGAATCGTTCGTCACGAGAGAAAGAGAGCAGAAAATAAAACATGGAGAAACGTTTACATGCAAGAATACGTTTGTTGGGACGGAAGGGGATCGGATCCGCTGGCCGCAGATGGAATTTCCTAATCACTCGAGATACGAGGGTCGGGATGAAGAATCGCCGTTCTAAGGCCGTGGGGAAAATCGATTTCCGTCGGAATAAGGCGCGAACGGCCAGCATCCCGCGGCCCAGCTCTCGAAGAGGACCAGCAGAGTAGATCGCTTTCGCTGACCGCCGCCGTTGTAACCGTCGTCGATACATGCCAACATGCCTGACCGGCATCGTGACTTGCGTAACTTTGGGGGAACTGTAACGTGGAACGCGGCGACTTCGCTTTTTTTTCTCTCTCTCTCTCTCTCTTTCCGAAGATAACCGGAATCGCTCCCATTCCGGTCCATTTACTCATTTTTTTCTCTAACGCGATCCCGCGCCGAACTTGAGGCCGGCGAACTTGCGCAGTTCTCGCCGATAGAAGAGAAGTCACGGTGTTACGAAGACAAATTCGCGAGTTACGGAGTTAACCCTGAGGACTTTACAGCCGACCTCACGTTGAATAAATGACTTTTTTCGACTCTCGACTTTTTCCCATTAAACATAAAATATTAAAAACTGTTTTAATTCTGCGCATTCTAAATTACAGTCGTAAATTCTCGTATAAAAATATTGAAGTCATTACAAATTGCGAGTGATTAAAATTAAACATTAAATAAATCTTGATCACTCAAGATCCGTAATTACACATGCATACGCACAAGTACACCGATCGTTTCATTAATCATATCCGGTTTTGATTTTTGCTTTTTAACTAATTACACATAAATCATCATTTATTTTAAGGAGGTTCGATGGCTTCATCGGAGGGAGTAGTGGGACGCGGGGGTTCTGGAAACAGCGCACTAGCGTTTGAAGTAGTGGGAATGAAAGGGATTGCTCTGATTGGTCGCCGCGTGCGTATAATTCGTGCTGCTGTTCACGTCGTTCACGACCGTGGCAGTCTAGCAGACGAAAAATCAAGCAATTTATGCTTTAATAATTAATTTTTCTACGAAATGTGCGGTAACCTTCCCCTTTCTTTCGCTCATTTATTTGTAGATTATTAAGTTACATGTGCATATTTTTCTTTCTTTATCATTTGCATTTTTTCTTGCACTTATTTCATTTTGAAGGTATATGCAATATATCATTTCCCATAAAAACCTATGTTAAAAATGCAGCCAGTTCCATGAAATTTTAATATGTTGTTTTAGAATGCAAAATAGAATTATGTGAATTTTTTGGGAATTTTTTACCGTCCCGTTTTGAAAAAAATCTAATCCAAAAATTGTACTTTTTAAGTTTTTGGAGTAGATTTTTTTCAAAACGGGACGGTGAAAAATTCCTAAAAAATTCACATAATTCTATTTTGCATTCCAGAACAACATATTAAAATTTCATGAAACTCTCTGCATTTTGTTGTAGCCATCGAACCTCCTTAATACAAAATAAGATTAAAATTTTAAATTTTTGCTCATATTTCTTCCCCTTATCGCTTATAAATAATATAAATTTAATTATATCCTACCGGTGTAAAAAATTATGTCATGCTAGATGAGATATGCACGACAACGGAATATTTTTGCGGAGAGAAAAGAAAAGTTTTATATATAACGCCGATTGTGTAAATGTATACGCTATAAATAATTTAAAAGAGGAAGATATATTTATATATTAGAGATGAGAGACTATTAAAGCATTGTATGTATCATACTGGATCTATTTTTAGATTTGTCAAATTTTGTATTTTTCAAAATAGTATGAGGACCCTCGAAATTAAAATAAGCGGAAGTAAATGCTATAAGAGTCAGACGCAGATCTCCGTGCGTAATATCAGAAATAACTGATTTTATTAGTCGTTGCGATTTACATCGATCCGTACGTTTCGACTCAACTTTGAGCCATCCTCAACGGATCGATGTAAATCACCACGACCAATAAATCAGTTATTTCTGATATTACGCACGGAGATCTGCGTCTGACCTTTATAGCCTTTACTTCTCTTATTTCGTATTTTTTTAACAATAAGACAAAGATTTGCAATCCTGAAATATACTGAGATCCTGACTTAAACTTTCAAATAAATCAAGACATCTAGCTTGACGATATAGGCGTGTATGGTAATAGACCGACACGATAAAAAGAAAGTAGGTTTCTGTAGAATGCATTTTATATGATGCAATAATTGAACGAGAGAAATAAAAAAAACGGTTTCGCGCTCGTTGCACAAACATATCGGTATATCCCGTTTGCTAATTAATTTTTCACAACATGCCTTCTGTGCAGAGTTGCAAAATAAATTATAATAATGTGATTATAACGTAATGTAGTATATAGGAGTGCATGTTACAATGTGTGTGTGCGTGTGACGCATAAACAGAGATATGTATATTGTCAAACGTTCTTCATACGACGCGCGACGGAACATAGAGAAGTTAAAGAACACTACAGACGTTCGATATTTTTCATAATTGACTTGTAAACTATATATTAAAAACTTTTGTTTCGTTAATTAATAAATAACCATATTTATGTGAAAATAAACTATATGCACAACCAAAAATAAAATAAGTAAATAAGCTATGTTCACAGCTAATGACAGCTGTCAAAAAAAAATTAACGATATATAGAAATAAATATAATTTAATACCTCCCCGAAACAAAAAAATTGTATTCGATATATGTTACAAGTCTCGATTTGTAAGTGTTGCTTTTTATTGAAGCATGTTTTCACTTTAATAGGATATACATTTAGCGAGAATTTTTATCGTAAATTTTCTCGGTTCTGACGTCACAATCTAAGATAGTAGTGGTGAGTGAACAGGAGCCTTAATTGCAATAAGATACAAATGAAGATACTTTCGGTCTCCTGGATTAGGCAAATTTCACACTTGGCGTTCACCATCCGGGATGCTGCGAAGCGGCCGAATCCACGGGCAAAATTACGGTTGAACGTCGTACCGCGGGATGGCGCTAGATTTCCGACGCGCCTCGCCGGCGCGGCGTCGGTCTCGCGGAGACCGTCACGACCGTCACAAGTCACAACCGCTCCCGCGCCCGTGGTGTTCGCCCGTTCCGTCGCTTCCGTCACTTCCATCTACGCGATCACCTATCCCCGGCGCGATTAGCGATTAAATAAAGAAGGACAGCTACCACAAGATTCGAGCGTGGACACGAGCGTTTTCGAACGTCGCGTAATCTCAGAGAGGAGGAAAAAAAAAGGGAGTGCACGCCGGTGAAAAAGAGAAAGAGAGAGAGAGAGAGAGAGAGAGACGAACGAGCCGGTCGGTGCAGAAGTGCGCGCAGGTAACACGGGCGTCGGGCGGAGTTAACGCACGGAGGGAGAGCAGAACGGAGCAGAACGGAGCAGAGGATGTAGGGATCGCGCCGGTGTCGAAGGGAGACGGAAGAGGCGACAACGGCGGTAGTGGCAGTGGCACTAGTCATAAAGTCACTAGTGGCGGCGATAGGATATGCAGGACGCGGTCGGGGGGGAGGCGATCGACTACGTTCGGCGGACGGCGGCTGGCGGCTGGCGGGCGAGCGAGGAGCGAGCGGCATAGGCGAGAGACTCGTCGGCGGCAGTGGACGGACGGACGGCACGGCAGCGGACGGCGGCAGCGTCGGTGCTAAAAGGCGGGGACGGTCGTCGCTCGAGCGTGACCGCGTGTGTGAGCTTAGCAGCGCGGCGCCAGTCCAGTCCAGAGTGTCCAGTCCCTCTCCCTTTCTCTCTCTCTCTCTCTCTCTTTCTCTCACCCGGTTCGCCTTGGTTCGTCTCTCTCCTCCGTCTCCGTCGTCCCTCTTCTTCCGCTTCGCCTCCCCCTTTCCGTGCATCCACCGCCGGGCGACGTATAGAAGAGGAGGAAGACGACGCGTGCCCGCTCGACGGCCGAAGAAAACTTGCGGCCGACGGCGGGCAGTCGTTACTCGAGTTTACCGAGCCGCAACGGCGAGAGGCATAATTTCTCCGTCATTCACCCGTTCGTTCGTTCGCTCGCTCGCTCGCGGCACACTTCATCATCATCACGAGGTCGCGGCCGCGCGGGAAGAAACCGACCGACCGACCGCCGGCGCGGCGCCGAGGGGAAGCGACGACGATCACGGAAGCAGAGAAGCGGCGCCGAGGTTGTTGCCTCCCCGCTCACCGTTTTCCGAGGGAAGGTGGTGCGTCGTGCGTTTTATGTGCGCGTTCAGGTGACAAAGGGAGGAGAGACAACGACGACGAACGCGGGGTATTGTCGCTGCTGCTGCTGTTGCCGCTGTCGCCGTTGCCGTTACTCCATCGCTGCTGTTAACGTTGCCGCGAGATCGCGTAATCGCCGACGTGCTGCTGCCGGCTACGCGGTGGTGCTCGCGAACGAAAGGTGCTCGGTGGCGACTACGGACGGAAACCGGAACGGACCATCCCACGGGGGCGGCGAGGAGAAGAGGGACGTGGAATAGCAGGTGGGTGTAACCCGCGCTGACGGCGATTCGCGCGCGGCCGCGTTAACGTTAACGGCCGGCGGGGCGCGCCGCGTGTACCGGGTACCGGCGTCCGCCGCGGCGGTTACTTTGAGGTTAAGTGACGCACCTGCGATCGATCCGCCCGCCCCGCGGAGAGGAAACCTATCTCGGAGCGACGATCGGGCGAGCCAGGAACGCGCGCGGAACACGAAGGACGCGACCGAGGGAAATCGGCGCGCGGTATCTCGCGTTTCTCGACGTCGCTCGGCCAGGATATGCGCGAGGAACGCGGCGGCCTCGTCCCCGCGAGCCGCGCGAGCGCGCGAGTTTTCACCCGTCCCTCGAGAGGATCGTCCCGCGGCGCGCCGCGCCGGGTCTCTCCGGTTTCAGCGTTTTGTTATTCGCTCGGCGTTTTATTCCGCTCTTTTCTCGTTCCAACCGGCATACCCCGGGCTTGTAACCCCCCAACTTTCTAACCCAAATTCTTTCAAATTCGCGAACCGTCGGAATGTCAAGTACGCAAAACTCGACGCGTGGTTCCTGTGTGATATCTGATTACCCTTGATTGTGAGAAAGATCGAAGCTAACGAGGAAGAGGTTTGACATTCGCTCGAGGATAACTTTTCGCTCATTAACATTCGAGTGTCCTCGATAATTTTTCGTCTTGTCGTGTCAGCGCGATTTATTGAGTCTTGCATCTCTGATCTCGATGAAATGTTCTCGCAAAAGGAATTTTGAAATTTAAACAATTAGGGGAGAATGCCATTTTACGGTCGGGACTGGGTCTTGGTAGCCTAATGATATTATTCATGAATTTGTACCACTGTTATTGTTCTAGCTTTAATTAGACAATTAGAGATAAGACCGTAAGTAACGGCGCGTGGTTTCTGTAAAACTAAGGCGAAGAACTGTTATATATAAAATTCACACGAATTAATATCTATTCTTATTAGACTACCAAGATCCAGTCCTGACAGTAAAATAACGTTTTTCTCAAATCGATTGTATACATTGTATCGTATATCGGTCGTGTTTTCACTTATTTATTTATTAGAAATTTATTTTGTGTGTATGTGCATTAATACTGATATATTATTAAAAATATAAAGTCGTATGATTCGGGAGATCAATAATTTCTACAATGTGATACATAATAAATGTAATTTTATGCGAGTAGTTACATTCTGTGTAACAAAAATGATATAAAAATAAGGTATTTTTATTCACTGTACGGGCACCACTTCTGAAATAAATTCATATAACAGTAAATTTAATTATCATTACTTCAACAAATAATGTAAATAGGTTAGTAATAGCTGTACTGTCAAGTAGAAAAAAAAAATAAAAAGCAGCGCTCGTCCAACGAATAAGTAAAGTAAATCACTAACATCAAAACGACGCCGGAGATTTTAACGATAAATGCGCGATCCGTTTAATTTATTCCAACCTTAATTACTATTGATTATACTATCATGACGAATGAGCGTCAGAAAATACAATTTTATTTCGCAAACTGCACATTATTTGCGACTAAAATTGTAGCAAAAACTTTTCGTGCCGTAAATAAGCAAGAAAAAAACCAAGGTTGTAAGACAAACAAGATTGAATAACGTTTGGGAAAAGAAGAACTTCCGTGTTTGTTCGTTTTTCCACGCGTGTTTTCAGGTCCTGTGAACTTGGCACACCATACCTAAAAATCTCAAGTTTTTTTAGAGTTCTGATTTTCTTTTGAATAGTTCTAGAGTTCTATATAAGCGTTTTAAATAGTTCCGATGATTAAATATAAAAAAATCGAATTTGAAAATATGGTGCGCTATAAGTTCACGCAGCGCACCAAATCATGAAAATCAATTATTTCTTCGAAGTTCTAGTTTGTTTTACAATAGTTCTACAGTTCTATATCAAATATATCAATAGTTCTAGCAATTTAGAAGCAAAAAATCCAGTGCCCAAATTGTAACACCTGTCTAAGAAAGATAACAGTTCCGACCGGATCGTATTTTTTCGATTTTTCCACAGTTTTGCAAAAAATTTTAATCACTTCCCAGTAATGCAATTATTTTAAAATTAAAAACCATATTTAACATATAAGAAATTTTCAAGAAAGCCGCATTTACGGGTTTCTAGGTGAGGCGCTGGCCGATTTTCGACAGTTCTGTGAATTTTATGATAATTATCTTGTAGATTTGAACGTATTCCAACATTTTCCGAAGAGTTCTATTGGTCGGAACTGTTATCTTTCTTAGACAGGTGTTACAGTTTGGGCACTGGATTTTCAGAAATCGATTTTTTGCTTCTAAATTGCTAGAACTATTGATATATTTGATATAGAACTGTAGAACTATTGTAAAACAAACTAGAACTTCGAAGAAATAATTGATTTTCATGATTTGGTGCGCTGCGTGAACTTAGCGACTATATTTTCACTTAGAATTATATTTTCAAATTTGATTTTTTTGTATTTAATCATCGGAACTATTTAAAACGCTTATATAGAACTCTAAAACTATTCAAAAGAAAGTCAGAACTTTAAAAAAACTTGGAGATTTTTAGGTATGGTGTGCCAAGTTCACAGGATCGTGTTCTCATCAACCGCCGCAACGTAACGATTCAATCAGCGTTTTCGATAAAGCACCGCGCCGTAATCATACGCTTTACGCAAAATTTACTTTCGTTGTAATCGCCAAGCCTCGCTATATACTGACGGCTCGAGAGCGGTTCATTTGGGCGCTTTCTCTCTTACGTTCAAGCGGCACACTACTGAAACGTTATATATAAGGTGATAACTAATACCCATAACTCGCGGTGAACTGGGTTGGTGTCTTAACATTCTTGTATCTTAATTATTTTCTATCCGCGCAAATAACTGATGGTTGAATCGTTTGCGACGCTCCTCGGCTTCCGCTCCGAAAAAAATTTCATTCCGTGGAATTTTATCGAGTTTACCCCTAATTGTAAATTGACCTCTTTATCAATTGAAAAATAAATTATACGAGGCGATCCACGTTCGTTCTAACGCCCCCCTCGAATCGCGCGTGTCACCTTCGCGACGTTATAATGCCCGCCAACATCGAAAATGTTGCTCGGAGCAAATAAATGTCGCGACCAGACACGGCATTGCCAGAAGAATAACTTGGTAATTTGAAACGCTGCAAACGGCTACTAGATTGAAACTTTACGAAGGCAATAACGTTACATCGTTGCGGGTATTGTCACTTTGTAATTATATCTAGTGCTAATTAAAAAAATATTAACTAGTCCAATGCCTTGCATAAAGTATATAAACTCAAAACATTTTTGATTGTTTCTTCCTTTTTTCGCTTTAGAATATTTGTGTAATCGACAAAAATTTTCCCACATTTTCATCTTTAAATATTCAAGCGTTATGAAACTCAAGAAAATGTTGGATGTTTTATATGTTTTATTAGTTTTATGGACGTTCAAAAGTCTAACGCGTTCAGAGTTATCAGAATTCGCCTCACGAAGTTTAAAAAGACACGAAAGATTTGATGCCGACTTTAATAAAACTTTGGAGATTAATGCCACTTTCGATTTCAGCATCGTAACGTACGATAGTCTTTCATGAAGTTTATACATAAAAATTATCGCTTCACATCGATCTCTTGTTATAGTCGAAACTGCAATAAAAAATTCTGAATCGTAACAAAGGGTAATCATAATAAGAAACCTTCCTAATCACCTTCATAGTACGAAATAATGAATATTTTCCCTACGATAGCATCAAGCTTATGTCAAGAAAAGTGTTACGTGAATTTTAGCCGTTACCTGTATTCTTAGATTTCTCTGATTAACTGCTTGAAAGCTAATTAAATCGCTAAAATGCATCTCATGCCTATATGTAAAAATACGCATGCTATTTGTGGCAATTTGTTTATTTGTAGCGTTGACTCAAATACCGTCAGAAAAATATTGCGGACTATCATTAGCAATCGCGCGTCTGCACGAGTGATTGGATGATATCGCATGTTGGTTGCGCCTATTAATAAATAACGTAAATAATTAAATACGACGCGGAATATCGGAAACGCGACGGGTGCTTTTTGTTTTTTGACCTCGCGGTTTTTTTTTCCCAATATTTATGCTAATCAAATGGGATCGCCTCGCGAGTCCTCGCACGCTCGCAGCTATTATACACTCCGCGCTGGCCGGATTAATCGAAACGGTCTCGAGCCACGATCCGAAAAAAAAAACAGAGAAAAACGCGAAGCACACGGTGTAAATATAGAATACACGCGCTTTGACTGCATAATCGCGTGCCAACGTTGGGCTATCGATAAAAGCCTCGTTCCTACGTTCGATCGTTGTGTTCTTACGTAGGGTATGAAGTTTAATCCTTCGCGTCTCGACCCTTTATAACAGCGGGATTTTTTAATTTTATATACGATTGACCTAAAATACGATAGTTTTGGTTAGCGTCTGATAATTATACCCGGTATATGTATCAGAGCCTGATGACCATGTATTTTGTGTATGATTACTAACATCATATATCTTGTATCAATATTGCAACGAGGACATTCTTTCGAAGAATTTGCTTACGAAAGAATTAAGAGAAAGTGCGACTTGCATGGCCGATTACGTACGCAAGTTTCAAACGATTTCTGCGTATGACGTATTTTGGCTAGAACCGATTGCCGATTGATTAGACATTAAGCACAATATTCTGTTTCAAGTAAAAACAATGAAACGTTGGGAAAAAAGAACGCGGAAGAAAGAGCAACGTGACTTAATATGCACCATGCAGCTTATACATCTTCCAATCTTCGTGCGTTCAATGTCAACTTATACTAATTATCTTATCCTGTCCGGGAATATCTTATTTACTGTTTGACACGTATTTATAATAAAGAAATTTCAAGCATCAAATTATCGCTTCTCTCGCCTTTATCCGCGATTTCTGCCTTGATCGTCGCGGCCGAACATGACTGCTTCGCGTTGTCATTTGTCGCGATAACGTAATCTTTCATTGCGATTAATCGAAGATGTACGAGGAACTCGCGATAATCATTATAATCAAGAGTCGTGGCTATTCTTAATTACGGATTACGGTACGAAAATAACATTCCATCCGCGATATAAAAAACGATAAAGCGATGATTACGTTGGCCGGTATTATTTAATCTTTATTACGTGTCGTTCGTATAATCGACTGTATTACAGCAAGACGGCGAGCGCATACAACTTTCTACTCTCATAGTACGCTATAAATATAACGGCGAAATTACGTTCATTTAAGAATTATAAATTAAACGCTACCGTTTTTTTTTCCAATTGAATTCGCGCTACAAATCGTGGAAACGTTGACGTTTTCTCTACTTTTCTATTTCCATTGTGTTTATCTTTCGCGGAATGCAACTTGTAACACATACTTCGCACGCGAAACCTGTTAAGCCGTAACTTATGCATGGCAGTTAATCGATTTATAACAATATATAATTTATCAGTTAATTATGCGGTATATAAGGATGTTCTTTTTATTATTTATTTGAATATTTGATACGTATTTTGATGTTAGAATTGTTGATGTTGAATCCATAATTCTCTCATGGATATCTACATCAGTCATGAAATCATAAATATCAAATTTAGATTTTTTCGTGTTTAAATGTTAGAAATATAAATATTACACTCATGCATAAATGCAAATTATTGCATTGCAAGGGATAATAGATATCGATTTAACTGACTATTAACGAGATATCGCTGTAAATTAGTATCAAAATTTTGATTAACCGCACAGTTCTGTTCAGTTCTATTAAACGACACGTAATTCGGTAATTCATGAACGACATTCGCGATAGAAAATTCGATAATTTAATTGATGATATTTAACCGATAATGCATCGCGATGTGAATCATGAACAAGCGGCTGTTTGACGATGTAATCAGCCGTGTTACGAACAATACGAATATGTCAGAATCAGAAAATGCTATAAGAGTAGACTATTAACTCCATATAGGTATTATGATATTACGATAAAATTACATAAGGCATCCTTGAATCTTTATTAAGAATAATCTTGAAAATAGATTTGAAATTGCTTTTTTGCTTGCAGAATTTAAATTAAATATAATGCGCTTTTTTATGATTTCCGGAATACATAATATTCGACGTTAAATATTTTATAACGTTTTTTTTTTTTAAATTGAATAAAGAGTAACATGTTTTAGTGAATATACATTTAAATGTTATTGACGTCTTAACAGCTTCATTAGAAGAAAACTTTATTTCCAAATTGATCAAAATATATAACTGAAAAGATTGGCAGCTTAATTAAAAATTACTCCAAACAGGCCAGTTTGATTGCGAGATTAGTTAGAAATTACGCGTGCGATTACGCATTGTTTCGTGTATAAACAAAATGAGTAATAACTTGCTTGCACTGCACGATTGGATCTGAAGAATATCATTCACGTTATCATTGCGATAACATTTTTATATATGGTAATTTTAAATGCGGAATCTTTAACATTAAAAGGATTAGCTGCGATCGAATAAATATTACGCAATGCTAATTTAAATGAAAGGAAATAAAATCAAGGCGCGTGTATATTTATTAAAAATTTATATTTATTTAAAAGTATGATAAATACCTGACCTATAAAAAGAACTGCTAATTTATTTTTCTGTTATGATTATTACATTTTATAATGTAACTCGACAGTAAGAAATAGAAACTGATCCTAAAACTACCTGTGTGGCAACAAAAATTATTGCGCGACATAAATTACACGATTTCCTGTTGAAATAGCAATAATAATTGCTAAAAGTCATAATAAAATTGATTGACGATACGTGAAGACCTTGCATTTCGCACAAGATATGCAATTAATAGTGTTTTATATAGAACGTATATCTATGAAAGATACAAATGCGAAAGAATTAAAAATGAACATTAAGAAAGGAATGTCGCACCGTTGTCGTAATTAGACGGAATATTTGCAATTTGAATGCAAGATTGATTTATTAGAAACGCACTTAAGCGCACACCTCTAGAAGAGAAAATGTCAAACTGATTAATCCGGTTTTGCGTCGCTGATAAGCCATCACGTGACCGTGCCACAATCGTGCCGATAACGAAATGAGTCTTGTACCGGTTATCTAAAAAATGCTTAAATGCCGTGCCTACTCTTTTAGCGCAAAAATACAACACAATTATTTTTCTCCATAAGTCAAATATCGTAATTTTATAAACCGCGTGCGGTATACGTCACACATACACATGCGTCCCTTCCGCGCCCTCCTTTTAAACTGCCTAACTCTGGTGCAATTGTTTTTGACGCGCCGTAATCGTGTATTTAGTAACTTTCTCGCGGCACACTTCGCGGTACCGAAGGTAGCCTCCTTCGTGTCACTTTTCCGTCTTTCCTTTTTCTCTTTCTCCTTTTTGTTACGAAGGCCTGCCACCGACGTCTACTCACCTGTCTGTTTTACGTAATACGCATAATCGACCGGGGAAGCTACGCCACGTCGGGAGAGCGGGGGAGAGAAATTTACGCGACTCGAGATAAGTCTCGGCTAAATCCCGTTTTGCACCGACAAATGCTTTGGTCGCTATCGGCATTATCTTCTCTTAAACATTCAATGATGGCACATTTGACGACAAAACATAAAAGTCTCTTTGATATAAAATTTCAACGATAAAAAGAGAGGATTGATAACGGCATTAACAAGTGTTGATACGGTTAATATTCGTACCACATATACGATGCCTTCTATAACGATCAGATGTTTTAATTCGATGGCAAATTAAATCGAGTGCAAAAGAAAACTTGATACGAATTTTTGGATCAAAAGAAAGCTTTATTAAATATTTTATGTAATGTATAATATGCTTTTGTACTATTTATGTATTTATTATAGAAAAATAAAAATTTATACAGTACAGGAGACAGAAAGGTCGTCCGGTTGAGTTTCGGAATGCATCCCATTTGGAAGTAAATAAGTATTAATGATCTTGCACAATGATTCATTATAATGCTATGGGTCTACAACGCGAGTCATAGGTCGTGGGTCGTGGGAAATAGACCAATCACAATCGAATTTAAAGAGAGAATAGTCGACTGCGATTGGTCAATTTCTTGCGACTAGATAAGAATAGACAAACAAGATGTCAAGGATATTAAAATGTTAAAAGAATTGACAACTGCTGACATGGTAGCTAATATAAGGATGATACATTCCGGAACTCAACCGGACAACCTTTCTGTCCCCACCTGCCAATCGCGCTAATCCGGTGCTATTAAAATCAAGTTGTGCCGAATTAATGAATTTGCCGAACTATCGGAATGTAAGGAATATATAAGGTATACATAAATAAAATTATATTATTCATCTGGCATAGCCTGGCTTTTAATAGTGTTGAAATTAGCAAGATATTGTACTATATTTGAATGTCTACTTAATCTGGCTATTTTATATTAATTATTAAAGCGACACAATTGGCATTTGTCTGTGTGTGTGCGTGTGCGTGCGTGCGTGCGTGTGTGTGTGTGTGTGTGTGTGTGTGTGTGTGTGTGTGTGTGTGTGTGTGTGTGTGTGTGTGTGTGTGTGTGTGTGTGTGTGTGTGTGTGTGTGTGAGAGAGAGAGAGAGAGAAATTAAGAAGTAAACCGTAGAATCAAACAAAGATCAAAGAGAGTAGGATTGAGTAAATGAATTAACATATATGTTAATTTAACATTGGAAATAATGTAATGTAATTAATTATAATGTAATAATAATAATAATATAAATAATTACTCGGATATGTTGAATATGTTGGTGTTCAAATAAGAGTTGACATGAAAAATGTCATCGCTACGAAAAAGATTAGGGAATTTTTGCAATACCGTCTTTCAGATACGATTACGGTATCTGAAAGACGGTATTGCAAAAACTTCTTTTTAATTGAATAAAATATCCTAATATATCATTGAAAGCAGTCGTGATGAATCTACACGTCATTTTGTGTTACATAATCGTAACCTAAAAACGTTATACAATAAACAAATTTCTTGACGTTTCCATTAAAAGAATATTGGCAGATAATAAACAAGGTACATAATAATGACCATATCGCATTTCACCCTACAAGAATAATTTCTTATTCGTGGCACAGCGCGCGAAGTCAAACTCGGCGCCGTTTTTACACCGCTTGAACAATCATCGTGCCCGTACCGCATGCACTAAGTGCACTTATCAAATATGAATTAACTACGTAACCGCACGTAGGTCCGTATTCACTTTAACGCGCGCGCGCGCGCGCGCGCGATCGAGCGCATAAATATACGCCCACATATACAGTCGGTCGCGCTCGACTACGCATACCTTCCTTACACCGAGATTAGAGCTCAGTGTGTCAATGGCAAACGTCATTGCGGTCGTCGGTTTCAATGAAGATATTCGACGAAATGTTAGCTCGAGCACATTCTACGTGTAACCGTTACTTCGACCCACTAAACCCACTAAACAGACGGCATATTTGACATACAAAATCGGGACGAGGCGTGAGCGTATTAAGAAAATCGCACGTGAATTTGCTCGGAAGAAAATTAGCTCGGGATAGTCGATAAATCCTGTTGATGTAAGACGAAATTTAAAAGAAAAAGTAATAGCTTTGCGCTGTATCTTTATTATTGTATTATATAGAAGAGACCGTTTCTCTCTTAAAACATTTATAAAAGTTAAACAATTAGTTCTCATGTATACATTTATATACATTTTATACATTTTTGGAGCATTGCTATAATATTGACGGAGGTATTCTCAAATGACAGTTATACTTGTTATTCGCAAAAGTATAAGAGACAAGTCACAAGCGGACGTATCCTTTGGAATTGATTGATTTTTCCGGTTTATTTCAGAATCATATATGATAACAAAAACATCGATAGACAAAGGAAAGCCCTTCTTTTTCGTTCGCTATCTCTCTCAATGCTGGTCATAATTGAAATATATTTCTATGCGACCTTAAAGGTTTCATTGAATTATGAAATTTTCAGCGAAGGCTCTTAGCGAAACTTCTCTTTCCTCCGCGCCTTTATAGGAATTTCACTTAACACACAACGTATACTGTGTATACCGTCATGGGTTTCATTCAGAATCGTTACTAACACGCGCGAGAGAGAAATAAAAGAGTCATCGTTTTCTAGTCAATGAAAGCATTGAGAATATTGCAAATATGTGTTCAAAGGAAACGATAGAATTGACTTTATTAGCATTACACTGATTTTAATATACATATATTATATTGAAACGTGTCGTTCTAAGTGCGTTATCCTTGACCGTACTTCGTTGGAACACTGTAAATCCAAGTGTGTTATTTCTACACACATGAACGTTTAAAAATTAAAGATTTGACTGAAGCTCGTTTCACACACATGTTTTGTTGCGTGTTAAATTAACGCATTTAATCGTATTACATTGAAAATTAATACGTTCAACCGTGTCAAATATGACGTGATTTAAAACGGCAAGAAATGCGTGTAAGAAGAATTTCAGTTAAAAAAACACACTTGGATTTGCAGTGGAAAAGCGTTGCTCTCTCGAAAGTAAAATACGAAAAATAATTCTTATTATACTTCACTTTCAGATACTGTTCAAGATGACGAGCGCAGTGACGAGCCTGGTGCATAGTTATAGGGACCTTATGGACAATCAGTCCGGTAAGTCCGATATATTTCAATTCTAAAATACTTGTAACTCCCGCATCCAAGATCCCCTGATATATTTTTAAACCATTCTATACATAAATTCTAATGTAGAATCTTGTTGTTGTTGTTGTTGTTGTTGTTGTTGTTTTTTTTTTTTACGAATTTATAAACTGGAATAAATTAAAAGAGTAGAATATCAATTCTTTACCTATAGACCTATACCATGAGGATAGAGCTTTACAAACACGCGTTATCATTCCGAAACGGTCTTCTCGAAACAAGTTTCGAAAACTCATTTGCTGTTACCATTCAAAAATTGGCCTTCACGGACAAATAGAGATCGAAGATTACGCGACCGTAAAAATGGATTGTTTCTCTGAAGAAGATCTCGTAGAATGCTGCTAAATTATTAAAAATGGAAAATTACCAACGCCGTGATCGATATTGTTGGCGGCGAGACGTTGACAAAACTGGAATTAATGCGTGACGTGCAAATCTAGACATTTTTTCATGCGCGGTACTTATATATACTCGAGTTTTGACATTTTCCCTGAACGACGATCGCGATAGGCGATAACGTTGCCATTGACACACCGAATTCTAATCTCGGCATAAGGAAGTAACGCCACTAAAAACTATTTGAGCTGTAGAATCGAATGACGGTAAAAATTGTTCGTTCCACTTTTGACAAGACTTGATAAATTCACGAGATTGAAAAGTAGCCCAAGCAATACATTCTATATGTTGACACATTGCGTCAATGAGCCACGTGAATTAATGTAATCAACACACGGTGAAATGTGTTTATGCGCGCCGTTCTTTTCTTACTGACATTATGTAACAGCCCAGTATAGTTTCGCAAATATGGTAATAGGGGAGAGATAAAGTAAAGGACATTTATGTAACGCGGCCTATTAAATGGTCCAGTATTGGATGTTTAATTAGATGACGTAACGTTCGCGTACGCGATGTGTTGACGGACAAGGAAGAAAGGGGATCGCGCATCTCGCCCCGATGTTTTCTCGCCGATCGGGTGACCGTGTACGAGAGAGACCGTACAAATTTGCTCGAGAGGTCGCATGAACGACGACGAGAAGCTCGCTTCTCGACAGAAATCCCGCGCGTATTACAACCGAAATTTCAACGATTCCGAGAGTCTGTTTACCGCGCGTATTTTCACGGCGACGAGAACCCTCCAGCCTCCCCCCCCCCTTCCTCCCCCCTCCTTCGGAATCTTCCGGCGTGGGGCGAGTCAATATCGTGTCGTAACGGCCGGCACAAGCGTTCCGTTTCTAATTTCTCCGAGAGCCATTCGGGGAATCCTTGACCCCCGTTTTCCATACGAGTCACTCGGCGATTCCTGTTTCGACATCCTTCGCGATATCCGCGTAGCGAGATACGATAGCGAAAACGAAACTCCCATGTAATTTTGATAGAATCTTATCCGTTTGTTTCCTTTTTTGCAGTTTAATTCTAAGAATAAATTATTTTTATTGCTAATATAACTGGACATATTCACAAGCCGCTGAAGTAAATTTATGTCACTTTAAGCTCTATTGCCGCTGTACGTAATTTCATGTACGCGTTATTTTATATCTTTAGGAAGGCAGATGACTTTTAATTCGTATTTATGATTATTGCGACTATCCAACGCTAAATTTTCCGCTTAATCTCTTCAACTATGCACTTTCGTGTCCCAGGCGTTTTTCAGCGTGTTTAGCTTTGAAAAATTCTCAAAAAATTATTATATCTTTATACCTTCGACTAAAAATCAATGCAAAGAAAATTTGGAAATTATTTATTTAAATATTTTTTTCAAGTTTTCATCAAAATGAGCGTTTGAAAGGTGGAGTTATTAAAAAAAAAAATGGTTTTGATCCGGAATCGTGAATTTGACTCGTGTCTCCCAGTTTGACGGTCACACGCTAAAATCGCCGGCGAATTAATATATCTTCTAGTATATTTAGAAAAGAAAAATTTATTCAAATTAAAACCAGAGAGCTTGAGTCGCCAGTGAATAATTAAGAATTAATAGAGATATAATGTTCGGACCCCCAACTGGCCAAATTTAATTGCTCAAAACAACGCTACGTTTCGACCATAGATTCCGGTCTTTTTCAAGGGTATGTACTGACAAATATTGATTGATCAGACATAATGTCCAAACTATGTCGAATCTAAAAACTAAGCAACAAAGTTGAGAGCTCCGCAATAAATATAAAAGAATATAAAAATTTCTATACATAATTATATAAACCTGAAACTTACAACGCACAAATATGTATAGCCTCTATTATTCAAATACCTCTAGTCTATTATTCAAATTAGCCGACCAAAAGATTCACAAACAAGTAAAAAGACGTTTTTACAAGATATGATTTGCAATTTATATTCTAAATTATTTCGAGTGGGTCTCGCGCGCAAATTGTTAAAGAAGAGAGAAATCAGTATAAAAATGAAATGCTTCGTAGCAAAAACCGGTTAAATACGGAAGGTACCTTATTATGACAGTTATGACAAACTTTTTATATGTTTAATTAGCGTGACTAAAATAGAATTGTGGAAGATAATTATAATTCAAAGATCGATCTTGAATCACGCAATAAACCACACACGTTTGCCGGAGCCAATTGCCGAGGCATCCCTGGTATACGCCTGTTCCACAGGAATTGAAGGAGAGCTAACGTAAATAATGGACGTTCGTCTGTGGCGTCAATACGGCGTTGACGGGGTAAGATCGGCGTTATCTTTAATTGGGGCGTGACGAGAGCAGGAAAATTGCACCATTGTCCGACATTTCGCCGCGACGCGACGCGTCTTGAAATCGATGAAAACAGTAATCCGCTAGTGTGGCGACCGATATAATATTTTTTTCCTTCTTTTTTTCCTCATTAATGCGGAGGGAAGGAAAGAAGGCTTTCGTGTCGCGCGGAAAAACAGCTGTAACTCCGACGAAGTGGCGTCGACGTCGCGGGTATACCTATCGGTTGGCGACTCGTATTTTCCCGCTAATATCGTAGATCGTAGGCCGTACAGACGCGGAGGCGCCTGCCGTTGCTCGGTCGTTGCGACGACCGCCGGGCCGCCCTTTTGCCGCATTGTTGATTTCGTCAAAGTCCTCCGCGAAGGGTATTACGTAACGGCCGAATAGACGCGGATATATAGACGAAATTCGATGCAATATTCACCGTCGCCTATAAGCGCTTCGTTTTGTCATTACAGGTTGCGTGCTTCGTAACTCGCCTGCTTGCACCCACTTTCCTTTCCGATACCAACCGGCGTGCGCTTGTTATTGGGACACCGCATCGCTCTCGCGTCGCTTTTTTTCTAATCGATTAGTGGAGCAAAACTTCCGTGTGTATCTGACTTTCCTACGTCAATATCGATGTCAAGAGACGCGACAGTGTCTCGCGCCGAATACATAAATCTTTTACGTCAAGATTGGATGTTTTGAAACCGTCAACGCCGAGTCAACGCCTCGTAATCGTAAACTAAACGGTCAAATTGGCTCGTTAATTATATCAACAGCGTGAACTGTTAAAACCGAAGCATAATATCGACGATAAGCCGCGTCGCATCGTCAGCGTGTAATCGAGTCGTCAATCAATTGTGTATTGACCAAGAGCTCAAGCTGAAGAATGTTGAAAAAAAAAGCAGAGAGAAAGGGAGAGGAGAGAGAGAGAGAGAGAGAGAGAGAGAGAGAGAGAGAGAGAGAGAGAGAGAGAGAGAGAGAGAGAGAATCGTTCCACGTATCAGTCTCATATCCGTCAGGTCGCACGAGTGCGAGGGCAATTTAGCGGAAGGCGACTGCTCACTCATTCGCGCCTCGTGCACGCACTCGCGCCTTTTTCTGCTTCCTCGTCGTCGAGGGTGGATAGAAAAATGACGATATGGCTACTTTCTAAGCTGCTCGGAAGACCGAACGTGTTACTGCATGAAAATCATCGCTCGGGATAATAATTCTCTTTCACAGGCGCGCGATTTAGAAATATTTTGATTCTGAAAGAAGACGCGCGCGAAACTGGTTAGAACAACCGTCCTGACATTTCTCTGCTAAATTTCCCTCTTAGTTGATACCCGGCGTTACAACACCGGCAGATTCGAACGCGCACTTGTCGACAATGGTGTAATAAATTCTCGTCCGCAACGGTACTTCCTGTCGCCAGTTACGAATTTTGACCCCGTTACAGGTGCGCGTCGCGGCGAGACATTGCATAATGCGGAGACAACTTTTAAATTGTCATCGTACGCTCTACTTTCCAATGTATATGATATACAGTAGACTCCCCTTTTCATATAACACGACGGAAAATTTTTAATATTTGTTTGTTTCAAAGTAAAATAGATAAGAAATATTTGACTGTTACACCTTTAATATTTATTTTTAAATTTTTTTTTTTATAAACTTACTATATTTTATAAATATGTTTTTACATGCATACATAATCTACATATGTCCAATCTACATACATATCTACGTATAAATCTATGTAACTCATATATATAACACGGAACGCATCCCTCGTTGTTACGGAGGTCTACTGTACATTGCGAAACGTCGATACTCCGCGAGGAGCGGAAGTTTCGCTTTGTTCTTGCGCCGGTTCTCCCTAAAATCTCATCTACTTTCTTTCTTAAATGACTTCACGCGCAAACTTTCCGCGACTTCTTTTCGTATGTGATTAAACAGTTTCTTGCTTTTCTAATGTTACGCGTTCTCTCTGTTTCCAGATTCCAGGGTGAACGATTGGGTGATGATGAGCAGTCCCTTCCCAACCGTGGCGATATGCTTGTCGTACGCTTACTTTAGCAAGGTTCTGGGACCGAAACTGATGGAAAATAGAAAGCCTTTCGATCTTCGGGGGGTCCTTATAACCTATAACTTCCTACAGACCCTCTTTTCCACGTGGATATTCTACGAGGTTTGTTTCTCTTACGTTATTTCTCTAACACCGGTTTTATCGCTAGAGGAATTAACACAATAGGGGGTTTATTGTAACTACACACGACGAAATTCCTATAAATAGAAACCTCCACGCACACAAACAGTTAATATTAATCATTCAAGATTAAATATGAATTAAGTAAAAGTAATTGCAATATACGAGATCTTTTAAATAAAATTAAATTAGATATCTCAAATTTGTTCACGCTCAAGAATAATTCATTTTATATCCGTTAATAAATATTGGAGTAACAGTTTTCGTCAAAATTCACGATCCACGATCGTTCGCGTTGAACGGAGTCGACGAGATTACTCCTTTTATAAATTCGTAATCACGGCGATTCGACCGCGATTGTCTTCCCGCGCGGCGATCAACAGGGAATTGCCTTCAATTATTCCTCCTCCGCCTTTTGTTTCGACATGGTCACAATAACTGCCGTTGGCTCGATCAGGCAACAGCCTGCGGTTCCGAAGGATTGCTTCGAGGGAAATCGCGATCTCCCGAGTTAAAATAATATCCTATCGAAAAGAAACAAAAACTTGCCGAGTGCTAAAAGCACCTCGAGATAAAACACCAATAAGTCACTGTTTTGTAGCGCCAAATAAATATTTTTTTCCATCATTAACTTTTTTTCTATCTCAATTTATTCATTTACTATCTTTTTAATTTACTCATTTACTATCTAGATTATGTGGCGTGCATGAATGACACGTTCTGATAATATATATACGCGCCGCGATTATCGGACAATGAAACTTTTCATAAACATGTATCCTGCATGGTCGCGATTGAAATGTTTTATTGTTGTCTTTCCCAACACGGTAATATTGGAATAACAAGGACAATGGAATTCGGTTAAAAATATGCCGAATCGTGGACTTAATTATTGTCTGCGAACGCAAATGGAATTTGCTCAATCGAACGTCTATTGCTATATCACTCGCAATAATCAACGTACATTACGTATTTATTAACGAAACGTACATATTTATCAATATTGTAATTCGATCGAGACGTATTTCCTGTAATCAGGTCAACATCTAGGTCAACTTTCTAATATCATGTTCTACTTCGGGAAAATTTTTAACACGTATACTTAATTTCTGCGTCCATTATCATGAATAATTTGAAGCAACAGAGCTAGGAGATAATGTTGCAAAATACAAAACTAACTTTCAATGCAATTTAAAAGATTTAATTTGCTTGAAAAATTACAACTGACGTCATTGAAGAAGTTATATTTTTGCTAATGCAATGTATTTGTACGTTGATTATTCTATGAATTGTATATATGATTATATATATGAATGTGTGTATATGTAGTTATATATCTCCCACACTTCCGGACTTGACCGATTGGCGTGGATATTTAAAGGCATACATGCTAATCATATCTGGGCCCGCGTAGTCACGCGGAAATGATTAAAAACTTTATCATCTCAAAAAAAAAAGATAAATCACGGTAATGGAAAAAAAAACGCCTTTGATCTTTTTTTATATCAAAGTTATTAAGAAGATATGAAAGAATTAAGGAAAGATATGTCACGAAACGTGTCATATATTACATGATGATTACAAAATACCACATCTATCTTGTATCGATATGAATTTAAGAAAGAGAGAGAGAAAAAGATATCCGCACAAAACGGTTTCTATATTATTACTTTCAGGGAAATTATTTTAAAAAACATAAATTAAAATTATAATATATTATAAATATATATAATATGATATATATAAAAAAAATATATATATATATAGATATACAATATATTATTTTCTTTAAGAATATCTTTTGAAAAAATTAGGCAAAAGAAGATACTGAATAAGTTTCATATTTTATAGACATTCTCACGAAATAATACGAAAGAAGCACTTGTTCTTACTTATTCTCACTTCTTTTTTTTTTGTCAATTTTTCATAAATCTTTACTTTATATAAATTGATATTTTATATCTTGTACTTTCCATTAAATTTTATTTTGTATATATTTTACAAACTACCTTTAACCTGTCCATAATCTTCTACAGTATCTAATTGTAAGACGAGTTTATCGAATTATTTTTTCTAATTTTCCTATTTTTTACTCATTTTTATTGCGAGGCTATTCTAGAGTTAGGACCGATATCACAGTCTCCGATTAACGTGAATACAGGTATAGTATAACTGAAAGAGATTAATGTTTCTTAAAATTCTCGTATCAAGTATTTCATTATGACAAAACGAGATTCTTGCATCTAATCGTAAGATTTTTTTATATTTCATATTACTTTCCGAAATAATTTTAAAAATTGCTTATATATATATATTAAAAATTGTTCAAGAAAAAATTTATAAACTGTAATGAGATTTTATTTTATTCGCAATAAATAATGGTCGTCTTGTATAAAAAAAACTTTAATTAAGCGGATTGACGTCATAAACATGCTTAAGTATTTCATTTAAATTCAGTGAAGCTATACATTTGGAGACCTACAAGAAGAACTATGTACCGTATATCACTTTAGGTCTACGAACGTCAAATGAATAAATTAGAGATTTTGTTAGTAAAATCGACTCATGTCAATACGACCGAATAAGTTGACTTGGCGGTAATTTTCGTTTGAACGGAAAATATCTAAGTAAAACGAAGTAAACGTCTAACTGTCCCCCTAGAAAGAGACGAAGAGTGAGTTTAATCGGAGGATCACGTTAATCGGAGACTGTGATATCGGCCCTTAGTTTATAATCAAATGTCAAAGTCCGTTATGAGGCGTGATTATAGTTGTGATATAATTTATTAGAATGTGAATCAGCACTTCTCAAAATGAACGCGGTTTCTTCGTTTAACATACATACATTTTTGAATTGATTCTAAACGAATACTTAGATATTTTCCGTTTAAACGAAAATTACCGCCAAGTCAACTTATTCGGTCGTATTGACATGAGTCGATTATACTAACAGATTCTCTAATTTATTCATTTGACGTTATCGTAGACCTAAATGATATACGGTACATAGTTTTTCTTGTAGGTCTCCAAATGTATATAGCTTCACTGAATTTAAATGAAATACTTAAGCATGTTTATGACGTCAATCCGCTTAATTAAAGTTTTTTTTATACAAGACGACCATTGTTTATTGCGAATAAAATAAAATCTCATTACAGTTTATAAATTTTTTCTTGAACACTTTGTAATATATATATATATATATATATATATATATATATATAAGCAATTTTTAAAATTATTTCGGAAAGTAATATGAAATATAAAAAAATCTTACGATTAGATGCAAGAATCTCATTTTGTCATAATGAAATACTTGATACGAGAATTTTAAGAAACATTAATCTCTTTCACTTATACTATACCTGTATTAAATTACTGAAAGGATATTACGCACGTATAATTTTACATAGTTATTAGGTACATAGGTCGAACGAACACGCGATAAATGATATCAATTCCGCGATTAAATCAATTTTTGCATATCGCTCACAACATGACCGATTCTGCGAAGTTTGTTATCGTATTTGGTGTATATTAGGTGAGACACGGATTAACGGCGACCGTTAGTTTTTAGGCCCGGTCTACAATGAGTCGTATGTCGCAAGGTAGCCGATGGTCCAATGAGAGAATTTCTTTTTCGGAAACGAATTTTCCTCATTGAACCATCGGCTACGTTGCGACATCCGACTCCGACATACGACTGATTGTAGACCGGGCCTTAAGCGGCAATTTCTAGCAGTATTCAACGATCGATGAGCAACGCAAGATGTCGAGCTGAATCGATAAAAAGAATTCATGGCTTCGCGAACGATTAGATATTTTACGACGCGTAAAATTGCCATTTATCCTTTTGGAAGTTGGAACGGTCGGAAGTCGAGCTATACTCGACCATCACATTTTATTACAGCAACTCGAATGTCGAGTGTTCGACATGGATATTTCTAAGAATTTATTGTATTTTTTTAAATGTTATTAAATCTTCAAATATGACAACGCATTATAATAAAATCCAGTGTTTTCGGAAATATATAAAAGGTTTGTATTTAATTATTATCGAGTTGTTGGAACGAAATGTTGATATTTATTGTAGAGTGCAAGAGGTTAATTATGCCTATTGCAATCGCGTAACGGTAAACTTTACTTGATAAAGTCGTACAAGTGTCGTAAGCTATAAGAGAATATCCTGTAAGACCAGATGTTACACATCGCTCTATAACTCTACTTGCAAGTTATGCAGAAAGGAAATCAGTAAAAAGACAAAAAAGTTTTGATCTTTTTAACCGTTATCAATGTTTACTTTCTTAAATAATATAGCACAAAATAGTATTTACAATTTTATGCAATATTTTAATTAAGGAAGTATTCTGGTGTGAGAAAATTAAGTCGTAGAAAAAGTTACATTTTCATGAATTTTTTGTAGGAAAACGAAAAAAAGCGAGCACATTAAACTTTGTATGTTCTTTTAATCTTATTTTAAGAATATATTTTAATTTTTTAAGTAACAAAAACGTTCTTTTTTATGTTGTATCCTAGTCACTAGGAATTCGCAAGAAAAAACGCATATGGACGGTGTAAATGATTCTAGCTGTTCTAGATATCTGAAACGCAAAAATAAAACATTTTCTCATTCAGAAGAAGTGTGGCTATCGTCTGAATAAACATTATACGTTTATTAGTTCTTCTTATAAATAAAATACTAACAATCATCATTCTTTTATGTTTAACATGTTTCAAATATTTTACGCATATTTGAAATAAATGTTTAAATTTCTTTCTCTCGTTTCATCATTTTTATTTCGCGAAGCAACTGAATCCGATAGCATGACATCATATTCCGTTCAGATACATATTATCGCATTGAAACAAAAATAAGTATGAAGAAATAATTTAAAAACAGTGTTAAAAATTCGTTCAAACTTGAGTGGAAGATGTGCCGAGCGATGTAATAGGTGTGTAACGTAACCACAGCTAACGAACCAATATTTATTCGCAATTTTCCAAGCAAATTACCAATCCTCGAATCAAATGATATTGATGTCTACTTCAAACTCGTGAGTATTATCAATGTTGAATTGCTGACAGTGACAGATAAAAACAATTACACAAATCAAGTACGTAAAGAAATCTCGACATCCGTGTGTAATTTTTGCTTTTTTTTTTGCTCTTTCGAGTATCACATTTTTGGATTATTCAATTCGTTCGATCTTCCACATTTAAATCTCAGTTAAAAATGGATTGTGATTCGATAGTTACGTAATTGAATGCGATTAAGGATCGGTATAAATGAGAGTGGGGAGTGGAAGATTAATTTACTTCGCAAACATAATGGTCGTCTTTTCGACGCGCAACAGATTATAACTCCGGAGTACAATTGGAACCATTTAGCGAATTAATTCCACGCTCGCAATGACCTCGTGAACGTCTGACGCCTTTCAACCACGCGAATCCATTCTTAAATTCAAGGAAATTCAGTTAAGGTAGTCGTCTCGTCAGGGCATGTATTAGATAAAGTTTTCGATTTTGGATTTTATATCAAATTATATGATCAGCTTTGCAGTCGATTTTTTCTGTGGCTCCTTACCGACTATTTACTCTAGAAAATCGATCTCGAAAATCACAAATTTTGCATTACTTCATACAGACGGCACGAAAAAGAAGGCTCTATCACGGTTTCAATCACATATTTTCGCATTTTTCGATTAGATGAAGTGAGAAAAAACATTGTTTTTGTACATTAGATTTCGAAGAATCCGATGCAACCATAAAATATATAGTTTACCGGAGATTTCGCTGCTAATTTTTTAGTTTATTTTAGTGAAAATGCGGTAATCGAGCAGACATTTTTTGGTCGAGGTGAAGTTGGGAAGACTTGGCAACGCCGCTGGCTAATCACTGTAGTTGCAGGTTATGAGGCTCGTCTTTCTTAGCCGACGTGGATAGTGATTGACACCCCTGTCATGCGTTTTGAAACCCTTTCTCAGTAATTGTCAAAATTCAATCGAAAAGTATTTTTCTCACTTGTAACCTTTCCCGACGACTCGCGTGATCAGCCGATTAAAACGGAGTCAAATGAAAAAAATCACATAATTTGGAAAAAGTAACATACTTTGTCACGTATGAAATTTTACACCATACGTCATAAAATTATTTTTCCCTTAGCAAAAATTGCCTGAAATATATTTCTGAACGTAAAATCCTACAAACAGTCACATGACTAGCACGTAGTGAGACGCCTACCTTAAACAAACCGTTAACTCAAAAATTACATATGTCCGTCTGGCGGACGTGTATGCATGCGCTTGCTTGCATTTCTATTTTTTTCACACGTTTTTAAACACGTTTCAAAAAACATTGAAACATGCGCATAATTTGAATAATAAATTTTCGCGAAAAAACCTTACCCATCAGCTAACTTGATTAGAGTTTTATAATTTTAATAGTGCATAAATTTATGAATTACGAACATTTTTTGCGTTAAATGTAAAAATTATATGTTCCATTTCAAAAAAAAAGCAAACTTTTATTTTATATCACGTCAAAGTTAAACAGTTAAAATTGAAATTTTTTGTATCTTTTTACTGATTTTCCTTGTTGCATAATTTGCAAGCAAAGTGAAATATGATTTTAATCCCGATTTTAGGTGCAATTATAATTGATAATCTTCCAAGATAATCTTCTCTCGCGTTTCATAACACGTGTCTAATGATTATGTCGGGAACTCACACATAAAAGATTTTATTGTCGCTACAAGCAGCGTAATCAAATGGTTCGAATATTCATTGTTTCAGTATCTTATGAGCGGTTGGGCGAAAGGTTACAGCTTCCGATGCCAACCGGTGGATTATTCGTCCAGCCCGATGGGCCTCAGAATGGCAAGAACCTGCTGGTGGTACTACTTTAGCAAATTTACCGAGTTCTTCGATACGGTGAGTATCGATTTTCTCTTGACTTGTCGATATCGGGTAAACCGAGGAACAGATGTAAAAACATAAGTTCCACTCGATAAATTCATTTATAACTTTGGAATAAATTTCAACAAGCATCTGAAATACTTGTCGAAGATTCTTTCAATAATTTGTAGAAAAATAGCTGGCTCCGTCTATATCTATTGCTTTATTTAATGTTTATGTTTTTAAAGATATATTGAAACTTCCCAGCTTGTAGATATATTGCAACTCCACCGTTCGTTCTATTACTTTTTATTATTCTTATTAATATGAAGAACCATCATCTCGTTATTTATAAGCGTTTTATATATTTATATAATTATTATATATATAAGGAATATACATAGAACTTCTTGAACTTTAATCGGAATGGTATTTATTATACCATTGGAGAATTAACGAAATAATCCGTTGGGAAAATACTTTAAGCAAAATTATCAAAATACCGAGAAAGATGAAGAGAGTAATCGAAAAGTTTGCATGATTTTTTAGCTGTTCTTTATTCTGAGGAAAAAGAACCAACACGTCTCAACGCTTCACGTAATTCATCATGGGGTAATGCCTTTTTCCGTGTGGATGGGAGTAAAATTTGCACCGGGCGGCCACAGCACATTTTTTGCCCTCCTAAACGCCTTCGTACACATCGTGATGTACTTCTACTACATGGTAGCCGCGATGGGACCACAGTTCCAGAAGTATATCTGGTGGAAGAAGTATCTCACTACCATGCAAATGGTAAGTTCAGTGTTACTTCGTATTATTATGGACTTAGACGTGACAATTGCAGCTATTACAGAACTTCATGCGCTATTATATCTTTTGTAAATAGCATTCTATTTGATATTTTGTCGACAATTGAGCGCATTTTATATTTAAAATATATTCTACATTTATATATATATATATATATATATATAAGATAATATATTTTTTTACACAATAATGGATTTGAGGGGCCGATTTCGAATACAGTTAAAAATTTACACGCAGAAAATGTGTAACTCTTAATCATAAAAATGACCAATGTCCAATAAAATTAGTTAAATAAATAAAATTGACAAAGCGGATTAAAATGAGCCGTTGACCGAGTTCTCAATTTGTTGAAATCCCATTCGCTCTGTAATCCCACTTATCTGTCTGTGTTACTACTTAGTTTCTCCAGCCTTTAAAATACATCAACATATTTCGGGCCACGGCGATTCAGCACAAATTTTGTATGCGTTTAGTTTTTATCATCGCTTTCATTATTACTTACCTGGCAGTTTATCCTTCTTCTGGTTTCAGATACAATTTGTGATGATCATGAGCCATCAGTTCCAATTGCTCTTCATCGAGTGCAACTATCCGCGCGGTTTCATGATCTGGATCGGCTTGCACGGTGTCCTGTTCCTCGGGCTGTTCTCGGATTTCTACAAGATGAAGTACACAGGCGGCACGAGGAAAAACTCTGGGAAGAAGATGCAAAACGGTACATCCGGTGGAGGAGCTTGCATGCCGGTTTTGGATGATAACGACAGTGCGACGCACAACGGCGTGTCCTCGTACACCACGATCTACAACAAGGAGTACAACAGCTGTTACAGCAACGGCACGAACAACGGTTACGTCGCCAACAATAACATTACGGAGAAAAAACTCGCTTAGGACACGTGGGAAACTCGAACACTTTTTTCGGTGTGCCGGTCAGCTGCTCGTCTTGTCGTACCTACAATTACCGTTCGTCTATCGTGAAAAATCATCTCGCAACATGTCTATAAACTTAGGCGTGAGAAACACGAAGCTAAATTACACGCGTGTGTAAAGAGGACAAAGAGACGAGATTCTCGGATGAAAGAATGGCATGCATAAAAAGCGAGACGTCTCGTTAAATATTCTGCGTTGTTAGCAGAGCAGTAGTTGTGTTCACTAACATAGTATCATCGACGACAGGGCTGTTACGACGTTCGTGTTAAAAATAATATAGGAAGGGAAAAGAGAAAAGAAAATAAACGCGGTACTGATCGCTAGAAAAAAAAATATTGCGGAATCTTCATTTCTGAGTTTTGGTGAGATTTGGCGTCGTTGAATTAGTGTGATTTGTGATCTGCCATACGAAAATAGAACATCGATAATACTATCGGCAATTGTTAATAGTACAGATAAGAACATTAGCGCAAAAAAAACGAGAAGACTACTTTTATGGTTTTCATATTTGGCATTATAGAAACTACGCTGCGATTTATAAAAATCTTTAAATTGCGACTAGTAGTTTGTGCTAATTAGAGAGAGATCGCATTCGACGTGAATGTGAGAACAAGCTGGGTAATTAAAGCGCACACGTACATGACGAGGAATGTAGAGCATTCGTCGTTGATAATTATACAAGCAAGAGCGGCGTGTTCGCTGAGCGTGCAATTTTTTTTGTACTGGTTACGTATGTATCGAATACGAGTGTGGATGTTTCTTAGTCGTACGTAATTTCTCATGGCATCTCCCATTGAGGCACATTGCTGAACCATTTCTCTCCTCTTACTATCATTACCAACTCTGTCTCTTTTTCTAGCTCCAACTGTGTTCAGAACTCTAGTGTTCTTAAAAATTATAATCAGCGTGCAAACGAATTCGAATATCGTACGACAGAGTTGGCTAAAATTATATTGCCTATTGGTAATTATAAGCTAATGATTCGTAAAAATGATCAACAAGTAATTGGAAACTGCCTCGTTTCTTTTTCCCCAACAACTGTCGAGTTTTACTCAAGATAATTATATATCTTGCCATTATTTAATCAATTTTTCAAACATGACAACATTAAATTATTATGATCTTAAATTTGCCGTGTTTGTTCTAAATTTTTTTTTATTTTAGGTCCCCATATGTATCCTATTTATAAAATGTATTTTTATTTATATTGTCCAATATTTTGTCCGAAAATATAGCAATAATTTATTTAACATTGATAATTTCTGTTTTTTATCGCTCGTCGTTCCATAACTTCACGGAAGCCTTACGAATTATTAGCAGCATGTATCAACGTCATCGGCTATACCTACATAATTTCCCACATATTTAATTCACTGCGTGGCTTGATTCTACTACTGACGGTACGGTGACGTCTATAGTAAGCTGTCGAAAATAATTTGCACGAATTTACTTTGATCGCTTTGTATTCAAACACGAATGACAAATGTAAGCCGCACTGCGGCTTGTTATTATCGTGCACGACGCGACACGAGCGCTTTAATCGATCGGAAAAGGTACACGGCATTCTCTCTCTCTCTCTCTCTCTCTCTCTCTCTCTCTCTCTCTCTCTCTCTCTCTCTCTCTCTCTCTCTCTCTCTCTCTCTCTCATGTCGCGAGAATCACGAAGCTCTAGTGTCGTAGAATCAAGCTTCAAAAAAGGGAGCGCGCACCGTGCTAAGCGAGTGCTCTCTTACACGCAAATCCGTAATAAGTTTTGATCACGCGGTCGCGGAGGAGCCGAACGAGTGCGAATGTGCCTCGAAGTTATGTATACACATACACGCGGATAATACTATATTCGAGGGGAAGGGCAAATGTTTAAGAGATCGTAATAGTCGCACTACAAGATTAATATATTTGTACACACTTCCTATTTTTATGAATATATTATTTATGGTGATCCAGACTTAAATAAAAATCTCTGATGATAAAACGTTTTTCTCTCGACTGTAATAAATTCAACTTCGGCTATTTTTACAGGCGAATAAGCTATAGCCCTAGCGAACGAGAGTGAGAGCATTTAAACGTTATAGTCTTACATCGTGTTCGTCATAATGAGCTTCCTCATGAAAGTATACACACATCGGATGACGATTAGTCTGCGAGACAAATGGAAATGAGTGTCCGTCATCGAAAAGCGTTCGCGAATTTCTTTTTATTTATGCGTTTATACAACGAGTCTCGCATTTGTAAAACGTTTAAATCCTGCTTTATCCAAACGCGATGACTTCTTCGATTAAAACGCAGAAGCGCATATAGGGTGATGTAACTTACGTAAGCCCCCGGAATTATAAAAATGTTAAACAATGGGACTATGTATATTTAATAGATTATTACACATAGAGTTAATTTATGTACGTAAAAGCGTCTCCTATGTTTCCGTTTATTGCAATGCATTTCGAAATTGACATTGCGGTCGCCGATTTTGCATCGTCAATTTTTTTATTCATTTATCGAGGCTTAGCTTTGTCGCTCCGGTTTCAGTATAAGCGTAATGGTGGACATTTAATTGTCATGTCTCCATTATAACGAAATACGAATGACAACGCATACGCATAATCTGAAAAACTGCCGTAATTGAATAAGAGCGTGCACGAAATTTCGTAAGAGGCGTGTGAATTAAAAAGCGGAAACCTAAATTAAGAGAAATATTTAGCGAGTTCTCCAAAAGCGTTGGAAGATAGAGCTTTACGTAATTTTTTTATCTTACGCACAATAAAAAAAATGCGATAAAAAAGTAAAGTTACTTCCTAACTAGTTAGACGTCTAGATGATAGTTAGACGTATTGTGTTACGTTACCTTAGTCTTGTTTAAGTTGTGATATTGCGGTGTAACAATACTAATTAACATGTTTAAGAAGAAAAGAAATTTGGCGAAATAAACGATGCAGCGTATCATAACTTTTTTTTTATGAGTATCTTCACAAATAACCGTTTTTAGCGAGAATAGTAGATCACGATAAACGGATTGTGAAACTTTTATTAGCAGAGATCAGGGAAATCTTCCGATTTTTTATCCTTATTGACGAACGCAATACTTTTCCTAGAATATTACTGCTTCTGTATTTTGCACTTTATTAACATAAGTAAGCCAGCGAGGGCTTTTTTTCTCCCGCATTGACCGCACAATATTTTTCTAACGGGAAACCAGATTGACTGCAACAGCTATCTGCGATTTCGCAGTATCCTTCATAAATCTTGTTATTTATCGAGGAAATGACTATCATTATTTATGACGGGGTAATTACTAATATTAATAATATCTCATTCTTCTTATATTTCCAACAACAGTTTTACGAAACGATTCCGGAAGTTTGTATGAAATAAAACAACCGAACATACGCCGTATTTTACTTGTTTATTTTATTCTTAAGGTTAAAATCTTTATATTTGAATGTTTTACTAAAACAATTGTTTATATTGTTTGATTATCGATAAGTTATATGTAAGTTACATATAAAACGCAAAGATCCGCGTAGTATTTGAGGGTTGAAGAATAAAGCGATACTTTCACATGTACATAACGAGCGATCTGTGCGCGTATGGTGTGCTATCACGTTTCACAATTTCATGTTTTCAAGCGCACTTAGTAAGGTCTACGAAGAAGTGCGAGAAACTGCGACAATGAGAGAGCGTATCGCGTCATGTACCTAAACATTACGAGCTCTTTAATGATTCTCATTATATTTTTGTACATAATTGGGGAAAATTACGAGAGAATAATAAAATGATTGAAATGAAAGAAACTTGGCGTACTTAAATATATTGCGAGGAAATTAATGACACGCATGCAATGTAAAATTTACCTACAATTAAAAAAAAAATTTGCCATATAGTTTCGATTTCTTTTTAAAAAAGGACATGTATAATTTATATTATAATTAATTAATGTTTAATTAATCATGTAAACGAGAATCTTCGCATACTTGAAATTTATCGCCATACATAAAAAATTATTATTAAATAATTTTCATTAGCCGAGACTATTTTGAATAGCAAATATAAAATAAATTATTTTATATATTTAATACATAAAACAAAATATATATATATAAATAATTTTTAAATTTAGGCAGATAATTATTTTTGGTAGCGCAAAGTGCTGCAATAGCAGAAAATGGCATCTCTTATTTTGGATATTTGCAACATTATTTAAATATTACAAAAAGTGCAATCGATGTAGCTAATTACAAAACACTGATTCCATTTTTCCGATTGAGTGAAAAAATTACGTGAAACATCTATATATATATATATATATATATATATATATATATATATATATAATTTTTTATTTTCTTCCTATGTGTGTATAACCATAATTCATCTTCAATTTCCCTTGATTCGCTATACTCATTCAATCACGGGCAGAAACGAGTAATCGCAAAAAGTAATTATATAAAGTAACAAATATAATAAATAGATACATCACTTACCCCCTGTAGTCGCTTCGCCGTCGCCCGACGTCTCCCCGGGCCTTTCCCCCCTCCGTCGACAACATGGCTGTTCCTCCGCGGCACTCGCGCAACATTCACGAAAACGCGGTCGATTGCGATCACGCGCGCGCTGATCGCGAAAATACAACGATCGCGCGACACTTTGCACGGCACTCCCGACGTTAATTGCGCGCGACGCGCACTTTGCCGCGTCGACACGGGGGATCGACGCGATTATAAGTTTACGGTCGACCGAGGTGCGCTATATACGATCCGTTCGTTCGATAAATGACGCGAACAACAACGGAGGAAGTTCGAAAGCTCGCGCCAACTTCGCGCGCCACGGGCGACTATATGCTACACCTTGTGCACTCTGCAACTTTCTTCGATCGATCTCGATCACTCTTCGAGATAATGACATGAACTTCTACACTGCTGTCTCGATCTTTGCTATGCTTTATCTCACGTTGCAACGTGAAGAAAAGTACAAGATAAAAAGTACAAACTTTATATCTATGGAATATGCGACGTGGCCGTTGCTTATTTCTCGATCGCTCGCAGGCTTCGATCGAGTCAATTTCGCGGAACGCGGATGTAAAAGCGGATCCCTGACAAATAAACGTTGAATTTGTACCGCGCGATTATCGGACATTGAGATATAAGACGCTAGTTACACTAATTACTCACTAATTAAACGCGTCACGTCGGTAGTCGCCATTCGGCCCGGAACTGAGTGCGTACCGTTTTGTTCCGTGTCCCCGAGACTCATCATTAACGACGTGAACTTTGTAAGGGACGGCGGCAACTTCACCCTCGATACGACGCGAGTCAGTTCAGCAATCAAAATTCAATGCTACTCGCGTGGAGATATAAAACGCGGCACTTAATTATATATTTTTACTTATATTATTGATAATTTCAAATATCTCGATAAACAAATAATGTTTTTAATATTTAACATATCGAGATATATTTATATATTTAATAATAAGTTCTGTTTATATATATATATATATATATATATATATATTATTTTTACGTGGCAATCGAATTTTTAGTGGCAAATAGCCGGTGATCCTCGTTGCTGTCTCATATCTTGCACGCGGAATGTCGCGGAATACTTTTGAAGAGGCACAGCGGCGACCGGAAACAACGGGAGGCAACTTCCGCGCTCTGGCGGCTCCGAGCGAGAGACGAGACATCGCAACGACTCGCGTAGCTCCGCGCTACGGCGCTAGTGGTGCGAGTACGTCCCGGAAACATGGCGCCCGAATGAAGGACGCTGAGCGCGAGTGCCTGCCAGATCCGTCGCGTTTCGCACACAGACGCATCCGCACAGAGTCGGCCCGCACGAGGTCGGCCCGCCCGTTCGCAAAATGAGCAATCTGTCGCCGTTCGGCGGCGGCAAGAACCCACCGTGGGTCCGCAATGCAGGTGAGAGAGAGGCTGGCGCGTGCGACGCGTGTTTTTTTTTTCTCCCTACCGACCAGCGATGATCCCGTGCAATCACCCTCGTCGTCGTTCCGTGCGCAACGTTACGGATGGCTGTGCCAAAATTTTTTTTTGCCACGTGCGCACCCTCGAACGCGCGAGGCCGCGGCCCGTTACGCAAGCCCGACGCCGCGCGACGTTTCGTTTCGCGGAGCACCCGAGAGTCGCCCATTGACCTCCAAGCTGGCCGTCGCCAGTGAGACCGTGATCCGGAGCAACGTTGTTTCCTTTGTTCCCCGTTATTCTTTCCCCGCGTTGCTGATTGCGTTTCGTGAAACTTTATCTCGAGTAAAATCAGTTTCTGATCTCCGGCTCCGGAGCAACGCAAGATAAAGTGATATCTCGGAACTTGATTCTCTCTCTTTAGCATATATATTCATTGTGTCGTAAAGAATATCGCGATATAAAAGTTTCTGACTGCATAATGATTTTTGATAATATCTTTGGGAAAGGACAAGGTATACAAAATATCCAGCAGCAAATGTTGGGACAAGCCATGGGCAGTATCGGAGGGCAGCCTATGGTGCAATATCAGCAGCAGACCCAACAAGTTTACCAACAGAGTCTGGGATTGCAGCAGGTAGGATATTCGTGACTTAGTGGTTTGCGAACATCCAGTGTCGGATTAATTGTAACGAGGTTAATATAAATGATTCTGCGTAGCCCAACATCACCATGGCATCCATGGCAACCCTTGGCTCGAATTTACCGTCGGGTATAGCAGGACAGCTGTATCCGCAAGTCGCCACGGTCTCTTATCCGACGCCGCGTGCGCTGAACACAAACGCTTTCCAACCCTCGGTAGCCGGTGTTCCGCAACAGGTTCAACAAAACGTCCCTTCGTCGTCGACGAAGCAGAGAGTGTTCACGGGTACTGTTACCAAAGTACACGATAACTTCGGCTTTGTAGATGAGGATGTATTTTTTCAAACCAGGTAAGTAAAAACTGACAATGAGCAAAGGAAGATACTTTTTTTCTTTTTCTTTCACTTTTGCATATCTTTTAACGATATCTTTTTCCCTCTTTGTTTTAGTGCATGCGTGAAGGGATCTAATCCCGTAGTAGGAGATCGTGTGCTCGTAGAGGCGTCGTACAACCCTTCGATGCCGTTTAAATGGAATGCCACTAGAATACAAGTTCTGCCTATGGGGGGTAATAATAGCAACAGTGCAAACACTCAGCAAACCAACCAGCCGAACCGTCAGCAGCAGCAGCAACAGCAACAGCCAAATAGGACATCCGGCACCTACAATGCTGTACCTCCTCCCACGGAAAATTCTAATAACAGGTGAGGGCAATAATAATAATTGTTAAATCACTATATTATGTGACCTATATCTACATTTCTGCGACATAAAATAATTCTATTTAAATTTGGACACCAAATATTGAGTATTCGAATCCTCTCGTACAATCACCAAATAATTCAAATTCATCAAATATTTATTTAATAAGTGTTTATTAATTTTTGGAGACAGTCATTAAGAACAAGATTTAAGTAATCAGAAATTTGAATCCAAATATTTAAATCTAGATTTCGAAATCAAGTACAAGTTTCAATGAATATTACAGAGAAGCGATATCTTATCGATGGAATTCTACATATTGTAGTAGGTTCACAACAAGTACGACAAATTCCAACACAACCAGCAACCGTAACAAAGTCAGTAGAGTAAGAGAGAGATCTCCTCGTGAACGGAGAAATGACGACGAGGAAATAGAAAGAAAGAGACGCCGCGAAGAGAGAATAAGAGAGCGCGAGAAGAAGGAGGACCGAAGCCCGTCGAGGACCAGGAGGAGCAAATCGCCGAGACCTCGCCGGCGTACGCGTGTCGTACCGCGTTACATGGTGCAAATACCGAAAATAGCGCTTGACCTGTAAGTGCCATTTATATCCGTCTTACGAACGTGCACCACTGGCAGAGTTTTATTGCTACTTATTATTACAGGCCTGAAGCAGATGTTCTTGAAATAAGAAGACGCTATCAAAATATGTACATTCCTAGCGACTTCTTTTCCACTAACTTCAGATGGGTCGATGCCTTCCCACCGCATATGCCATTTACTCTTAATAAACCGTGCTCCTTCCATGTTATGCATAAAGATGTCGATCCGTGTAGTGAAAATACAGCGGTACTAGAACCATCGGATGCCGATTATCTATTCTCTGCGAAGGTCTGTCAAGAAGTTGTGTCACGGTCGTCATAAAATGACAAGATACGAGCAATTTGAGATTTTGTACAAGCGCGCCGACATTTGTAGCGCGATAGAAATCGGGATATGCACACATATGCATATCGAGATGATTTCACGTATTGAATGTCTTTTAATTATTTTTAGGTCATGCTCATATCCATGCCCGCCATGGAAGAGATATACAAAAGGTGTTGTGGCGTTTCCGAAGACAGGGATCCCGATCGCGATTACGTTCACCCTACACGCCTTATAAATTTCTTGGTAGGCTTACGGGGCAAAAACGAGACAATGGCTATAGGTGGACCATGGAGTCCCTCGTTAGACGGTCCTAATCCTGAAAAAGATCCGTCTGTGTTAATTAGAACGGCCGTGAGGACCTGTAAAGCGCTTACCGGCATAGATTTGTCCAGTTGCACTCAGTGGTACGTTTTTCCAAATATAAATATACACTTTTCGTTGAATGTACATCTCTGGAGCAC
Source organism: Temnothorax americanus (assembly GCF_048541705.1). Taxonomy (NCBI): domain Eukaryota; kingdom Metazoa; phylum Arthropoda; class Insecta; order Hymenoptera; family Formicidae; genus Temnothorax; species Temnothorax americanus. Next base: position 1,848,051 of record NW_027509421.1, on the reverse strand, counting down.
TTTCATAGACAGCTTTTTTTTAAAGCCCCGATTCGTTACAAAGAGCAATGTGATATCACTGATTTCTTCTGCCCGTTAATATTGCACATTCTGTATTTCCGTCGTTACTACTTTACAAACCGAAGGTCACAATTGCGGAACTCTTCATCTCTTAAAAATTCCATCCTTTTTTTTTTTCTTAATTGTCTAGGGCTACGTTTCTAGAGCTATCTCCTACGACGTAAAAACGAATTATTCGAAAAAAAAAGTCAAGATATATATATCTGATAGGTGTACTATCCACGATCTCGACAGAGAGTAACTTCTAACATCAGTTCTCTGACTTGATAAACTAAGATTGTAGCTCGATCTCTCTGCAGTGGAGGTATGTATTTATTCTAAACACGAGCGACCGATGGAGATTGCTGCACTGGATCCCGGTTTCGAGCACACCCTCCCCCCGTCGACGACGATACACGAGCAGTGTCGCGGCAGACAAATCATCACTATTGTTCTATTATTATATGATTGTGACCCACTGAGTTGTGCTTTCTCTCTCAAATGGTCTCTACGTTGTGCGCTGTACGTGGCTTTGTATGCAGTGCGTGGGCTTTACGAACAAGCGAGCGAACACTTAGCATATAAGGCAACACTAAGCGGCATTAATCTGAGTTGACGTTTGCGTATTGTTTTTCCTTGCGGCACAGGTACCGCTTCCTGGAACTCTACTACAGACGCGCAGAAACGACCCACAAGTCCGGGCGAGTGGTACCCTCTCGCGTTGAAACCGTCATACTATTTCTCCCAGATGTTTGGAGCTGTGTACCTACCAGATTGGAATGGGACGGGCTGCAACTCAACTATAAGAAACAACTGGAGCGAAAGTTGCTGCGTGCCGCCTCTAATCCCGACGATTTGGACGCTGCCAATGAGACCGATGAGGCTGCCGCCGCTGATCAAAAGGCACTGCCAACATCATCCCATATTACTTTATATTACCTTTTTATTACTTATTATATATTTATATATATTTTTTCGTGTCACCGTTTCTCCCCACTACTAAACTGGATTTTCAATAGGCTATACTTGTCCATCGATCCTATCAGTAAGTTTAATCTATCTCGGATACTGTATCTTGCCTTCGTTTCTTTTTCATGCAAATCACACTTGTCGATTAAAAAAATCATAATTTAGGTGTGTTTGAGTTAACGTATTGGGGTATGTTTCGATAGACGACAGTAAAATTACAACTTTACTTGTACCATTGATAGATGGTTAAACTCGGATCTCTTTCAATGAAATATATGTCTATGAATTTGACTTCTTCCGTAAGATAAGCTGTCTTATTTTATGGGACAAGTCAAGTTTGACAATATCGCAAAATTAAAGCATTATATACATATGCACAACTTTTAATAAGACAAAGTTTGTATATATATAATTATATTAAGATTACTGTTTTATTGTTGTAAATTAACAAGGACTCTTAACGCAAACGCTTTTAAATGTCGCAAACGAGGATCGACGGGTAATGTATCGCTCCCTTAGCCAATGGCAGTCACATTGCATTAACAAGAGAAGCAAGCAAGCCTAGCTCGGAGAAGAGCGCAGCTGAGCCATTCCCTTTCCTGAAACCTTCACCAACATTGAGAAATTATTCAAAAGTTTTCATTTGATTATCGTTTTTATATTACAACATTATTGATATTATCCATAACCTACCGATCACACAGACACCAGAGCCAGGACACTATGAGATTCTAGCAGTTACTTGAGTCATACTTGACGGTCATCGTGAATGAAGATATGTGTATATCGTTACAATGTGAGAGTGTTGAAAAAAGTAGAGAGTGATGAAAGAATGAAGAGGGAGTGGTTTCGTTTCGTTATAGGGGCTGCTTCTGTTTTGTAGTTTTCTCTCTGGGCTTTTTACTTCTCTTTCACTAACGCGCACTTTCTTTTTTCAGGACGAATCGATGCCCGAGAAAAAGGATCCTACGCACTATTCCGAGCTAGATCCAAAGTCGATGAATGTTAGTGTTTAAATGTGAAAACAAAATTTTTCCTATTTCTGTTCTGGTGCTTTCTAATTCAAATCTAATATGTCTTAATCAATATAGGTGAACGAATTACGTCAAGAGCTGGCAGCTCGTAATTTAAGCTCAAAAGGGTTGAAGTCACAATTGTTAGCTAGACTTTTGAAGGCCGTAAAGTCCGAGCAAGCCAAAGAGGAAGGTCGGCAAGACGAGGCGGATGAAAACGAAGAGGATGTCTCGCCACCGTCAAAGGAAGAGGACGATAAAAAATTCAGAGATAATAAAGATGTAAGCAGTACATATATGTAACATATGCACTTAGTGCAAGTAGTTTTATTGGACATGTAGATATTGAGTATCAAATTATTTCTTGAGAATATTTCAAATCTTTAATATCTATTCATTCACATTGTTTACAGCATGATGAAGACAAGAGAAAACTTTATGAACGCGAACGTACTGTACTCGAAAAGAGATATACCCTGCCTGATTCATCGCATATTATTGTTCATCCATCTAGAATGGCTAAAAGTGGGAAATTTGACTGTACAGTTATGTCTTTGAGCGTATTATTAGACTACAGACCAGAAGATACCAAGGTATTTTATACTTTAGAAATTATTTTAGAAATTATCACCTATTCCAAGAAAGATACTTTATACAAAAATTTTTTGAATATGTAGGAACATTCTTTTGAAGTATCTCTTTTTGCGGAACTATTCAACGAAATGTTGATGCGGGATTTCGGTTTCCGTATTTATCGTTCGTTATCCAGCCTTCCTGAAAAAACTAAGGAGAAGGACGAAGATAAGAAAAAAGATAAGAAAGATGATAAAAGAGATGACAAGAAAGACGATAAGAGGAAGGAAGATGAGAAGAAATCCAGTAAGAAGGATGAAAAACGAGACGATAAGAAGAAAGAAGATGTTAAGGATAAAAAGGATGATAAAGATGCAAAATGTAAGGTGGATGACAAAGACCGAGAAAAGGAGAAAAATGATGATGAAGAAGAAGATGAAGATGATGAATCAGATGTAAGAGAAAGAGAATTTATTTTTTACATTTTACACCTTCCATGTTTTATATAAAAACATTTTCTTTAACTGGCGAAAAATACGCAATATTTTATACGTAACGTATAATATAATAGATAAATGCATTGTATTTTATAATATAAACATTGTTATTATTTATACAGGATGATGATTCCGTGAAAGACGGTAGAAGAGACAGAGATAAAGATGGAAAGAAAAGGAAAACGAAATTATACACACATGATCCTTACCTTTTACTCTCTTTTGTGTATTTCGATCAGACGCATTGTGGATATATATTTGATAAGGATATCGAAGAACTTATTTATACCCTGGGATTGAATTTGTCAAGAGCTCAAGTACGAAAACTAGTACAAAAAGTTGTTACAAGAGATTCTCTGCATTATCGCAAATTAACAGACAAATCGAAGGAGGACGACTTGAAAGACGAAAAGAAAGACGACAAGGAAGGTGACAAAGGTGATTCTAAAGCGGAGAACGAGGAGGATATATTGCGTTCGCTTGCCCTTGGTAATGCATCTTTTCTCAATATGAAACACATTTTCTTAACATAAAACATCGTACAATATGCGACTAAATTTAATTATTACTATACATTTACGTTTACAGGAAATAAGAAATTGTTACCTGTATTTGTGGGTGGTGGACCGCCCTCGAAAAGAGCGCGAAGAGAGGATTGTATTTTAGATAAAGCTGACGAAGAAACGATTCCGGAAGGTATCGTTATGTACAAAGGCTCTTTACTAGATGTAGAAAAACTTGTCAGTCAGTTGAAAAGATCTGAGAAAGCGCGTTTAGATACCGAAGACCGCATGATGGAATTGCAGCACGAGCTAACTGTAGTCAATGAGAAATCTATCAAACAAACTAATAGTATTAAGGGTCTTTCAGAAGACTTGAAAATATACAAAGATAAATTACGAAGCTCAGACGAAAAGCTTAAGAAAGTCTCTGTGAGTATACTCGTTTTTCTGTTACACATATTTGATTCATAAAAAGTATGGAATTTTATCGCCTTACATTTAATTTAATTTTTTACAGGTGGATTGCCATACTTACCTGACTGCGGTAAAAAATATGTATCACATAGCGGCCAAAATGATGCAGAGTGATACGAGGAAAGTAGAGATAGTAGAAATTCAAGATGAAAAGGTTAGCGGAGAGATAAATGGCTCCGAGATGGAGAGCAAATTTAAAACTGACACCAGGTGGGGAGATAACAAAGTCCAAGTAAAAAAGGAACCCGATGTAGACAAGGATAAGAAATCTGACAATAAAACTTCTGTCAAGAGAGAAATCACCGAAGCGGACAAGGAGAAGAAATAAATCACATTATCTATTATAGTATACGTCTGCACCGACACAAATAAAAGTTTAATTACTTATTTCACACGCACGTGTGCATGCACGTGTGCTGTTAGTGACACAAAAAAAAAGAAAAAGCAGATGCAACTAGCAAGAAGTTCATCCGATACCAAATTACGTGATCGGGACTCGATTTTGTAATCTTTTTCACTCGAGTGATATGTGGTGGCATCTTCAAATAATAATTAAAAAACAAGCACTTAACCATGCATAACAGTTTATAGATAGGCAAATATTTTACGTTGCAATTTTCCAGAGATCATTCAGAATAAGTCAATAAATTAAAAAAAAGGGCTTTTGATGTACCCATTGATCTGCCGTTAAGTGCTAGATATTGATACACCGATATTTATCATTATTATAAGTTCAAAACCATGTTAACACCACGGTTACTTGACTCAGAAAAAAAGTGCATAAAGGTTTGTACTGGAAGTAATAATAATAACGCATACACGCGAAATGTATGCGTTTCCATCGTTGTTCCATCGCTTATATGTTACGCGAACATAAAATAATTTCTAAAATGAAACTTACAGCTGTAAGAACATGTTTGGAGCTATTTTGTGTATTTTAAATTTAAGTTATAATTAATATAATATTAATTATATTATAATATTAAATTACATTTTTGTTATCGAATCATTCATCACTTTTTTTAAACAATGTGTTTATTAATGAAAATTGATTATTTTAATTTATCTAACATATAATACATGATTTCACGCAATAAACATCTAATGCAATAAATGTAATACCAATGATGAACTTACATCAATATTTGGTTTCAGGCACATCTGTATTATTATGTTTTTATTAAACTTTGCGGAATTCTTTCTTATGTTGCTGCTGATTGATTTTATGATATCGGTGCAGCACGAAGTATTTAAAAATTATTTTTTTCGAAAAAAAGTTTATATCAGAATTGTCCAATAGCACCAAAACTTTTCGATAATTTCGAGAGTAATGAATCGTGTGTTACTGTTCCGCAATATAAAAATAATTTTTTTTCCTATATTTTAGATGAGAAAATGTATACAGTTTCAGAATTCAGAGCAATTCAAAATGAGAGCGTTTCTTTTCATAGCCTAAGCTAGTATAAATATGACAGATGCATAATATCCTTTAAGTTACGCATTGTAACGTCCACCGAAAATGTCAGACACATTTGCCCAAAAATTATACTTCACAAAAACGTGTTCTCGAACGTGAGCGATCATGCGTGATCTCGCGTTTCAACTCCCAGACTTGCAGTTTGCAACTCACGATGCCAAGGATACTATTTTGTACATAGTTTATCTATTATATAGAAATTTTTTGTAGTTTGTTAATAGAAGGCCACATTCTTGTAAAAAAAAAGGGACAAAAGTAGCATCATGCGAAAGTATAAAAATAAGATCATAAAATGCGCGAACAGTTTCGAATCTGTGAATGTCAACGTTATACAAATCTTATAAAAAAAAATTGTAATTATATCCTTGGGCACATGGTAGTCAAGAATACAACGGTAACAATAAAAATTATTCAAACAGTGACGTGTGTGTGCGTGACAATTTATGATGCATGCCGATTCGTTTTTTAATACAAACTATAATTTCTTTTTTTACTTATTCGGATTGTTCTTGAAATTTAATACAGTTGCGTACTTAAGCTTGAATATTTATTAATTTTTAATCGAATTTAACATCGTCGAAGAATTCGAGATAAATATAGAATACTGAAAGAGTTTTCTATAATTCGTCCTATTTTATTCACAATGCATGAGAAAATATATTACAGTCTATCTATAAAAAAAATTTTGGAAATTATAGTCTATTATTGTATTTACTCTGTTTTATTGTAATACTATATGGAACACGAATTTTCAAACAATTTTTCAGAAACACATAATGAACTAAGAAAATAAAGTAAAAGTAGGATAAAATTAAAAGAACAATTTATTCCCAATGTCGCCTACACAGATCTCTGAAATTTACTCAAGTTTAGGTACGTATAAATATCACTGTAGATGACATTAAGAATCAAACGTTTTAGAAATTCATGCATACGAAAATTATTTTTATTTGCAGAAAATAGGTAAATTCATGTATTAATATTTTATATGATATAGAAAGCATTAGACCCCCCGAGATAATAATTTTATTTTTGTCTTTAATCAATGTCGTCGATAAGACGATAGGTGGGATAGCGAATTAATGTCATTCTGGACATTTCTCTCCCATCTTATCGAGCAATTCCTTGTTATCGCGAATCATCTTTTCCAGACGTTCCTTCGTTGCCTGCGTCTGCCTCTGCTCCAGCTTGCGTTTAGCGGACTCTATCGCAGTTCGGTATCCGGTGACGTTGCGGAGAATCTTGATATGCTTATCGCCCGCGGCCAACAGATATTCTCCCATAGCGTCGAATGCCAGACATGTTATGGGCCCTGCAAAAAAAAATATTGAAGAGTTCCAAGTTCTCTAAACCGCGAAAATCAATATGCGAATTGTGCGTGTAATTTTACCGAGGAAGATGTCCTCTGTGGTAGTATCCAGAGCACCGGTAATAGTGGAGTAGAAAGATAAAGATGATCCATGGGCGATCACGAGGACCTCCGCGTTCGGAGATAAAGCGAGGCTTGCTGGCATCTCAGAGACTGTCGTGCTGTTCCAGGTGCCGGTCATCAAAACGTGCGGATCTTCCCCCTTTTCGAACTCGACTGGAAAAAGACAAATGCGTTGCGCGAGAGTTTCGTACGCTCAGATCCCAGTAAACACTAACTAACATTATAATTTCCTACTCAACGATGTAACTGTTATGTGCAACATGTGTTATATTACACTTGTATTGAGTGTATTGTCGAAATTATAATATTGAACGTAATGTCACTGTTAGAATTGGGCGTTTGCTGGGATCCTACGTTTTGCCGGTGATATTGTTACACTACTTTTTGTATTGTAGAAACGATACGTCCCGTCCTTGGACACGGTAGCCATGTGGCTGGTGTCGGCGCTAAAACCGAAATCCTGAACCCCGGATGTGTGCCCGGCGAGGTCAAACGCCTTGGCCACCGTCTTGAACTCCCCGGATTTGCTGAAGACTACCTCCCACACGTTCACGTCCGGTGTAAAGCCTTGCGAGTGGATAATCTTATCAAAGCCTCCGTATACTTTTATCACTGGCGAAATTCTGTTTAACAGCAAAACGTCTCCTTACCCGAGGCGGCAACGAATCGGCCGCAAGGTGATATGCGTGCGCGATAAGTAGATCCCAGATACATCTCCACCGTCGCCAGCGTCTGTCCTTTCAAGTCCCATATAATAAGATCGTTCGCTTTGCTGCACGTGATGATGTACTTCCCGGTGCACGCGATATCCATCCCAACAACATCCTCGGTGTGACGCTAATAAAAAGATTGATATTATACAAGGCATAAACAGATTCCATGTAAGGTTTAGAGATTCATGCATATGAAAATTATCTTTATTTGCAGAAAATAATAAATTCATTTATTAATATTTACGCGATATAGAAAGCATTAGACCCCGAAATAATAATTTTATTTTTATCTTCTAATCAATTTCCAAAGTAGCAGATTTATACAATAACCAAGTCGTAAATAATAGCAAATCAAGCACAAAATAAAATGTCTGATACAATTATATATTATCCGTTATTATATTTTAAAAAATCTTTCTGAGAAAAATATATAGGCAGCAACAAGAAATATTTTAAACAAGTGATACAGAGACAGGATCATAATACCTGTGGAAACTCCAGTGCCTTGGTCGCAGAGGCCAAATGACCGTCCGGTTTCTTCGCGATCTTGTACACCTCGATGGCATTAGCCACGGCTTTGTGAATAATGAATGCCTTTCCATCCGGGGACCAGCGTATCAATGTTGCGTGATCGAATTCTATGTTAACGCGCAGAGACTTGCGATCTTTCGACGTGAAGTCCTTCGCGTACCATAACAATACGGTACGATCTGCAATAATGCAAAATATGCAGATAAGTAGGATAAATTTGTGCCACATAAAAGAATTTTTAACTACGTGTTATTCAGTATTTTCCGATTTTTTAAATTATTTTTCTCAAGAAGAAACAATCTATATAATTTTATTTTATATTTTTCACTTATTTTTTTCATGAAGAATCTTTTTTTTCAAGTTCTACTATTAATTCGGAAAAATATCGAATCTATTATAAAAATAATATTATATTAATCTAGAAAATAGACTGACAAATAAATACGTGATCGATGTTTTACCATTCCATTAATTATAAATAATGTAGGATAAATAATTACAAAGCGTGAATATGTTATTACAAAGTCCTTTTTTATTCAACAATTAATAATCTCAATTCATCAAAATATGCTACATAAAACAAATGTGTATGATACACTGAAACAAATTAAAATAACTTGATGGAAAGACAATCATGATTAAGAACGGCACGTTTGACACAAAACTAAACGTTGGGATCCATAGTTGTTGTTCTTACATACTGCTCTTTATTCTAAAACGTTACCATGCATTATTCAACCTATTTAACATTCCTAAAAAATTAGGTCGAAGTGTGACCGTAGCTACAAAACATAGCTGCCTAAAATTAAGTCAAAGTACCTTTGAGCTTAAACACACTGCCTACATTCTAATTAAATAAATATAGATTATTCGGAAAGTCTTCATTTCTCAACAATCGGAGTCATGATACAATTGTTGAAACTGTAAAAATTGCAATACATTTATGATTAATAATATGATATAACGCATCTAGGATTATCTTGGTTTTTTGTTTGGTGGTGGCATAAGATCCGCGTCGTCCCGTGCAAATCTGTATTTCTCAATATAATCCAAAAGCCGTTCCTTCGTAACCGGCTTATTGATGCTTTTGCACACAGATTCGGCGGTCGTTACGGAATTGGGAAACGACTTGTCTATTCGTTGACGCATGAAGATCCATTGGCCGTTTTCGAATTTACACTCGACAATCGCGTTATCCAAATCTTTGATCTGCTTGGTAATCTTCATCGAGCCGTACGGCGCCTTCAATCCTCCCACGTAGAGATGCCCGATCTTCCGCGGCAGGATCCCCACGCCCGACTCCGTGACGATCTTCAGTTTAAAATCTACCGAGTTTAACGACAACGGTTTCCATTTTAAAACCTCCGCGGATACTCCCGTGCAGTACTTTTCCTTGGCGGGTTGAAATATCAGGCCGTCCGGTTCGTGAGAGAGCTGCTTAGCGAATTTCTCGCCCAACAGATTTTTGCTCTGCGTCACGTCCCAGAAATACTTCACTCGCACCGAGAACGGTTCGCGTTCCTTTATCAATCGTCCCTCCTTCATAGCCCTTAGCCTGCCGGCGATTATTTTGTTTTCGATAATGGAATAACGATCAGGGTGGAACGGTAATTTACTAACATCCTGTCCGTCATACATAATAACGTCGTACACCAAATATCTAGGAATATTCTTGCCCCTATCTTTGTCGATCACCATTTCCTGCAAAATTAAAATCCCGTGAAAGGTACGACTGCAACATTTTTCGCAACTTTATAAAAAAAAAACCTGTGGGTAAAGTTAGGCGACTTACGCCGTCCATCAGAGTATCTCTCAGACATCGGTTTTCTCGCAAATGTGGAAATGTCAAACCGTTTGCTTCAAAGACGCTGTTTTCCCTGTCTATGAAGAACACCTCTCCGTCACCTTGTACCAACATCATATACCTAAACAAAAACAAAAAACAGTGGATGAGTTTCCAAGATTATTCTCGATATTCGATGTATATAATACGAAAAGTGACTCATGTATACTCATGTATACTCATGTATACAAAAACATTTCCAACTGACCTTGTGCCGTCGGCCTTCCAAGATACTCTATACGGCTTTGTGTGTAGCAGCATTATATTTTCGCAATCCATGGATACGGGCTGAGAACCGGGGAACCCCGACTCCTCCCATCCACAGATTTCCTGGACTCGCCTCTGGATTCCGAACAGTCTCTTTTTTTCTAAGATAGGAGTGACACCAGGTACGCCGGCCATGAACACCGGATTTCTATTAAAAATCTCACGCCTCTTCCTCTTGCCCTTCTCCTCCCGGCCGTTCTCGTTCTCCGTGCTCGGTCCCTCGTCCGCGTCCGCGACATTGGAGTCGTCGTACTCCAGGCACCAAGCCGGTCTCGCGGGCGGCGGCGGCGCGTCCGCCACCTCGTCGTACCGCTTGTACAGCTCCTTAATGTAATCGGCTTTGTAAATTCCAGGTGGCCTCGCGGTGGCGAACTCCGCTATCCCGGCGTCGACACTGGTACCGTCTATCTCCACTAAGTAACTGATTATGAGAAACCCAGTCCTGTTGAAACCGTGCGTGCAATGCACGCCGATGATGTCCAGCGGATGCTGAGTGATAAAATTGCTACAGAGCTGCACGAAGGCGCGGGTCTGCTCTTCGGACGGGGTCTCGCCGTGGCCGCGGCACTGCAGCTTCACGTACCTACAATTGTAATCGTCTATCGTGTCCTTGTCGTAAAACCTCGACGTGTTGGTCAAGTCTATCCACAGGCCCATCTTCATCTTCTGACTTTTCAGATTCTCGAAGAGCATATCGACGTTGAAGCGGCACCCCTCGGGCACCTGGCTGTCGTAGTCCGAGGACAGGGGCGTCTTGAAGGCCAGGAACTTGCCCTGGATCAGCCTCATCGCCTTGCGCGGACAGTCGAGCCAGCGAGGTGGTACCTCGCGGAAACTTTTGTTGTCGCTCGACATTATCGCGGTCGGGTCGACGCGTTAAGGACGTGATACACAGGGTGAAAAAGTGCGCCGCGGCTCGGAATCCTGCGACGAACAGTCCAGCATCTCACTCGCTTAAGCTGCGACGAGAGATAATCGAGTCACACTTAATCGGGAGCAATCTAACCTACTTCCTCGCCTTCGGAGCAGCCGTCGCTCGTGGGCAGGACACTTCCCCGGTGCACTCCCGGCTAAGCTACGAAGTTGCACCTGGACTGGAGGCTGGAGACGATCTTTGGGATCGAAGATTGAAGCGGCGGAGCCGCTTTTAATCCATAACTGTACGGAATCACCGAAACATGCGGTAAGGAATGACATTAACCATGGTGCCCGCCATTGCGCGTAACTGCGCGCTGCGCGCTTGGCAACTCCGATACTCCGATATTTCCATCGGAATTCGGGACCATCGCCGTCGCGCGGCGCGCACAGCGCGCGACATATATAACTATCGAATTCCGAAAGCGATAAAGCGATAAACGAGAATCGAAACGCGCGTCTTTCGACATTCTTCTGAAAAATTGACGAAATTATTTATCTTGACGAGAGAAGCGGATTAAAGGCAATTTAAATGTCGCGTTGTCCAAAATTAACGCTCGAAAGAAGTAATATTGAAGCTGTGAGTTTTTGAGGTTAAATTCTGGGGACTTGAGCTTCAACAGAAAATTTGGTTGCCCGCTGCGCTACTCCGCACTAGCGCGCTCTAGAAGCAGCACGTAAATTAATGTATTAGTGTGGAAAAACATGCACTTTGGTCGATAAAACATTACCTATAAAAATATAATGTTGATTTATCAATCGAGAGGTAATTATTAAATTATTTTTTGTGTAATAGTTATTATATATTACACTGAATTTATATTATATATATTAAAAATTATATATAATTATATTAATTATATTCTCAGACAGCACACACACATATCTAAAAAAAACATTATAAAAACACCTTTTAGATGCATATATGTTTATATTATATGTCTAAAAGGTCTAATATGTTGATATATGTTAAAAAAAAAACACCTTAAAGACGTCTTTATGATATCTTTATGATATCTTTAGACATGCGTGCTGTCTGGTTAATTATATTAATTATAATCTTGAAAGGCTCAAATTATTTGAAATCAATAATTAAAAGTGGGAAGAGCATACTGGAGCCGTAACAAGGTATTAGTGTCGTAATCGTTAATTAAGTAAAAAATTGACAACTCGACATACGTTTCGGTCTGACATTACAAAACATCCTAATAAACTTTAGAGCCGCAGTACACGCGTTTTACCTCAATGTAATTTTTGGATCGAAACCGCACGTGTCTTATAATTAAAATGTCAAGAAGTAAAAGTAGTTAATGTGGTAAGAGAGCCTATACTTAGTGTTCCATGCAGAAAGTCATGTTGTAAAAATCACTAATAATGTTATAATTAAGTTACAGATATGGAGAGAACAAAGTGTCTTAGACAAAAGTTATATATAACTTTTGTAAACGTGTAAATATATCACTAATGATGCTATAAGTTCAAGATACGGAGAATAAAAGGGTTTATATATAATTTGTTCTCCGTATCTTTTACTTGTAACGTTATTAGTGATTTTTACAACATGACTTTACTCTTACCATATATTAATTAACTACTTTTTACTTCTCAACATTTTAATTATAAGACACGTGCGGTTTCGATCCAAAAATTATATCGCGATAAAAAAAAATAAAAAAAAAACTTGGGCGATAATGCGTGTAATACGGCTCTAAAGTTTATATATAAGGATGTTCTGTAATGTCAGGCCGAAACATATGTCGAGTTGTCAATTTTTGACTTAATTAAATTTAAGATTATGGTGACACCCGAACACCTTGTTACGTGGCCTTTTCACTTAATTATGTTAATTATATTAATATATTAGGTATAAAAAAAATGTATACAATTGTATAATGTAACACACACATACGCATTGCCAATAGTCTTTTTGTTCATACTTTAAAGAAAAATGAGATCGGGTGAGGGTGGAAGGATGCTATAGAGAACGATTTCTGAACATCAAGGCGAAGGATGACGCAGGAATTTTGAAACCCAGCCTCAAACACTCGATTTCTCAGTAAACAAAACACGTATGCCGTGCATGTGTATGTACACATTAACCGTACGTTCCCTTCGAACGAGAATTAGCCGCGATCACGGTCACGGTTGTGTCGTCGAAAATAGAAAGCACGAGGGGGGTGAAGAACGAGATGAGCGCGCGGGTAACAGCAGCAAGTTCGAAATCGCCGTGGTCGCCGGCGAAGAAAAATATTCCGGCCTTGAGAAAGCCTGGCTCTCGGCGGTGTCATCGGCGTCACGGCCGTGCCGTTCCCCTTTATTTCGCCGCCGTGCGCGCGAATTTAGCCGCGCTAAAAGCTGCACCGGAGAATAATTCGCGGGGCGAGTTTCGCAGAGTCATATGACTCATTGTCGATTCGGGAGAAGAGAACGAGCGCGATCCCCAGGGTGATCGGCGCCGAGGTCTCTTTTCGAACGTATCGAAACGAGCGTGTCCGAAAAGAGATCCCGCATGTGTGCCCGAACTATTCCCAACTAAACATCTCAACCAACAGTAACATTATATCAATATTATAATTTCCTACTCAACAATGTAGAGGAATGTGATATGACCAAAGGATTGGTTTAGGCAGAAATAAGAGAGAAACATTGGAAAGAATATGGAATGATGAATTAGATATTATAGTGTTAAAGGGGAGGAGTTGGAGCAATTATGGAGAGAGAAAGAAACTAGAATAAAGAAGAATAGATGGGATTAAATATTATCATGAATGCATGGATAGTATGAATGAGTTAAGTTACTTTTGTAAGTCAAATTCATTTCTTGGCATAACCTGAAGTAAATAAAGATTGATTGATTTGTGTGTGATTGATACTCAACAATGTAACTGTCATGAACATGTGCTATATATTACACTTGTATGTGTAATACAGTGGGAAATTATAATATTGATGCAATGTCATAATTAGTCAGTACTTACTGGGTTCTCTTCTCCCCGAAAACAACGGGGATCACGTTGCTGCAATGCTTTTAGCCAAGATTTTTAGCCGAAAAAAGTTCAGGTAAATTGCGGTAAAAATCTCGACTGAAGGCAACAGCGTGATCCCCGTCGAGATTTCTTCGGATGATTATTAAAAATATATAATAACAACTCTCAAATCTCTCGGCGGACACGAGTGAGTCCGAGAATCTCGCTTCCGCGACGCGAAATCGCGGGACGAATTGACAAGCGGCGCGAATGGAGAAGCAGATAAAAATAGATGCAACAAAACCGAATATAAGAAATAAATCTCACGATTTCTAAGTTCTAATTATGCGATGTGAGGCAGATACTCATATCTCATTTTATTAATTCATGAAAATCTAACTTCTCTATTAACACACCGTTCAGATCTCACTTTGAATCTTCATATTTATTACGATTTTGTTGCAATTTTGCTTGAAATTATCTACGACGAGAGAGAGAGAGAGAGAGAGAGAGAGAGAGAGAGAGAGAGAGAGAGAGAGATAAGATTAAAGTAAAGGTCATAAATTTCAGAGTTATTTGAATTTTAATTTATATGTTGCCGTAAAGAATCTTTCGATTCTTTCGAATTCGCTGTTACACAAGTAAGGCACGAAAATTTATGGAAGTTTCACTTTACTTTTAAGGCACCATAAATATGATTCCCTTTCCTTGAACTTGTAAAACGCAAGCCTCTAATTTTTCAGCGATTTTTCAACGGTGAATCGTCTATTAATTTTACGATTAGAACTTAAGGGGTTACCATTGACAGGCCTAAAGTTAGGTCGAAATTAACGAATTTTTATTGCGGGTAAAATTATGTTTTATTAAAAAATGAAAATACATGTCTTGTGTGTAGAATAGTCTTCGGAAAATATCTGCCAAAATTTTCAAAAATATCAAAAATTGAGGTCCTAGGCAGTTATTTTCCCGAAACAGTATTTTGAAAGTCTCAAAAGACTAATCTACACAAGACTTGTATTTTCATTTTTTAATATAACATAATTTTACCCATAAAATTCGTTAATTATGACCTAATTTTAGGCATGTCGAAGGTATATGTAACCCTTTAAAATCGTTTCTCTCCTTTTTCCGGACGGGCTGATCGAATCCGGCTTCAGGCGATCGTATTCCGGATCGATAAATATTCCGTAGGCGGGACGGGCCGTCAAGGATGATTGGGAAATTTTTTCCAAACGGAAAACGCGCGAGCACGCGGTGCCCGCCGCTTTTGTTTGCTGATTGCGACACGCGGCCGCGTCGTCGCCGATCCCGGAGCACCTTCTTCTTCGTCGTTCCCTTTGTGCCGCGAAAGAGAAACGGGAAACGTGGGCCCGCGGCAAAATAATCGGCGCGCCACGCCGCGCGCGAGCACGTATGCGACCGGATATCAAAATATATTATCCGCGTACGTGTCGTTCGTCATCGATAATTCATTTTCGCCTCTTACATCGTATTTTCATAGCACAGCGAAACGTGCTGCTCGATCGCTACTAATGTACCCCGTTCTACGTCCGATTAATTATTTCCAGAAGCGCGAGAAATAACGCGATTGTCGCTTGACGACCCAAGCAAACGCGATACGAAACATCTCCTCGCTTAGGAAAATTCCATAATAATACGCATTCAGAAGCGTCTGTTTGAGAATTAGTTCCAATCGCTCCGATTGCTTTCCCGGCGACGATCCTTTTATATCAGGTCTTCCCGTTTCACTCTCTACTTTCATTTTACCCTAATAAAATATGCAGTTCTTGATATCTTTCTTGTAGGATCTTTCTAGATATTACTTTCACGTCGCTTCGTTAAAGTTCATCAAGTTTGGTACGAAAGGTCTTCTTGTTTAAACGCGCTGCATTAATTTCATAATTTTTATATATTTCCTCAGATGGAACGTTCCTCGAGGCCTCTTCAAGCCTTATTATAACAATTGCATTTTTATTATCTCAGCGATAGATCAAATGACCCGTTTTCTTTTATATCAAGTTCTTTCTACACGCGAGTAATTTTAATGTATATGAAGAGGAAAAACGTTCAAGATCAATGAGAGATGCAACAAAAGAAATTTCGATTTTTATTTAAAATTTCTGACTTTATTATCTTTACTATCTTTTCTTAACTATATATACAATTGACGAAAAATCTTCGAAAATATGTATTTCGACTTGCACGCATTTCAAAAGTTAAAAGAGTAACAGTAGTAAATGATGAAACATCATGTAATATCTCACTAATAAAATATTATATATAAAGTATATACATAATTAAGTATATACATAAATCAAGCAAGCAGATAGTAATATAACCATCATGCTACAATAAATGCAATAATTTATATGATCTTCAATAAATACAATAATTTATCAAAATATGATTAAAACGGCGATGCGAGTTAGGCGCGGTACAAGGTGCGCAAACAAAAAAGATATATATGTATTTTAAAAGTATAACAAACGTTTCTCGGCTTTTCTTTTGAGCTATCTTCGGTGTTTAATAAAAACGATGATAATACATTCCTGCTCGACCCGAGATGGGAGACTCCTTCCTTAGAGAGCTGTCAAGTTGTGCGAGCTCGGAACAAGTGGACGTATTTCCACTCAGGATCGGCAGTGGTCACAAAATTATAAAAATTACATAAAGTCGCACGATTCGGAAATAATTACAGAACACGAATTATAGAACACGTCAGGTATACGTGTGGCGGGTCGAGATGAAATGAGACGTGGATCAACTGGACAATAATTTGTATTTCTATGATGCTTTTGTGTCAAAAAGATAGATGTTCTACCCCTGATAGGCCGATTTTTACGGTCATTAAACGGGTCATTTTTTTCCCGACATTTTCCAACGTAAACGTCTTAAAGTCAACAAATATTTTCATCATTTTCACGTACATTATTTTCAAATTTTGAAGTCACTTTCAACAAACGTTTCCCTTAATCTTTCAAAAAAAGAAAATGTCGAGAAAAAATATGGAAAAGCCGAACTTTTTTGGCAGTCAATGCCATTGATGCGGACTTTTCAAAGGAACAAAGACCACCCTGTGACTGTGATCACTGTTCACTATTATGGAATGCTTTTGATACCATTATGGTTTCTCATATTACAAAATGTGTTTGCAAAAAATGAATGTCATCATACATAAATAATTATGACTAACAATGTAAAGTAAAGAAAGAATAACCATGTAATAGTGTAATATATATTACACTATTCAACAAAAAATTACTTGTTTTCGAGCACAAGAACGAGAAAAATCATTTCTTATAGCTTTTTGGACGCTGAATACAATCCCGTTAAATTATTTAATCATATATTATATAATATGTGTTGTCATCATATATGTATACAATATGATATAACACAGATAATTTCTAGATAATAACGTAAAGTAAAAAATGCACTATATTCAACGCATTATCTATGAGATATTAATCTTATTTAATCACATTACACAATAATTTCATCATTATGAAATTCCTTATGAATATTCTACTGTGTGATAAAACATATACAAAAATCGCTGATAGATAACAATATTAACGTGTCGAACTGTTTCCCTTTTCGCGAGAAACTCGCCGGAATAGGCAAGGATTGCCAGTCAAGTCCGCGAAGTGCAAAATATGTCTATTTTCGGAACTCTCGTCGCTCGTGTCCTCGCGAGTGCGTGCGCTGCGTGCGTAACGCGCTACGCACAAGCGTTTTATCAAGTTCGTCGCCGACGGCCCCTTTGATAAGATCCAAACAAGGAAACGGCGCTCACGCCGTCGGACTTTCGTCAACAATTAATCCGCTAGTCTGATGAAATAGTCTGATCCACGAATATCTTTCTTTTCATCATTCAACTTTAATTACGGCACACGAAAAATTAAAGCAACTGACTTTAAATTCTCTCGAAGAGGAATCTTGTTGTAATTTGAATATTTAAAGCTAATTGAACGCGTGTTAAAAGTAATTGTATTTGCAATCGATATCTACTTGACAATCATTAATACGTATATTAGCGAGTAAAATCGAAAATTAATTTTTCTTCAATCGTACACTGAGAAAAAAATATTTAAATCCAAAAAAATGTTTATTACGGCTTTTAATAGCTTATTTACTTAATATAAATATTGAGTAAATAAACTGTTAGGAGCCATCCAATAAATATTTTTTTGGATCTAAATATTTCTTTCTCAGTGTATTATTCTTCACATTGACGGATGATAATTCTAGAAAAAGCATATATTAATTTAATATCCATTTGTTATCTGCCACGAAACTCCTCGTGAAAAATGGCAAAGCGTGCAAAAACATTCTGACATTTTACGAATCGGAATTTCTAATCGGCGCTTACGTAGAAATTTCATTAAATCGCCGATCGAACGCGATCGGATGTACGCATTAATTGGCCGGGCTCGCTGGCAGCTGCGAGCGGGATCGGCGCGCGCGAAAGGAGGCCAGGTGTGGCGAAGGAACAATGCGATTTATCTCGCACTTGCAAGTTCAATGCTGATTACTCATCCCGCCTCGCGCGCGTATATCAGACGTCTGTGGATTATGATTATCATCCTCTCACGGCACACTTTCTAAATGCCCGGCGATGCCCGCGGCCCCCCTCGAGACTCCGAATCGCGAGCCCGGAACGTGCTCGGGATCGCGCGGCTGCAACCGAAGCCTAAAAATCGAGCACGGATTGGAGCGACGTATCTAGAGCGCCGGGAAAATTCAGATTCAATGGACATCGCGACGAGGTCCGCTTGTGGAAGAAAGAGGGAATTTAAACGTAAAATATAAAAAATCCCGTTATCTCTATATTCTCTATACAAGTCGAGTCGCGTCTTCGAGTATCAATGGCTCGCGAGCTCAAGAAGGAAATGTCGTTATCAAGAAAGAACCGGCTTTCAACTTGGATCAAAATTTATCGCGACGCGATATGCGTCAAACAAGCCTTGCTTAATCGTGAGTTCGCAAACATTTGACGTAATCAATTTGCCGTGGCGATCTAGAATCTAGATCGCTTCCAACGAAATCGTTTAGGCAAGCGATGCTGCTTATATACGAGAGTCATCTGTTATCAATAAGAATACTTCGAGATCAGACGATGGCTGAGAGATCTTTTTAATACGTTTGATCTATATGAATCGGATTACACGTAATCAAACGCGGAGATACAAATATCAGCCACGATATGCATAATAACTTATCACGCAACAAAAACATATCATATGAAGCAAGATGCTCGCTTGCGCTTGTTAGATAAGCCCGATGAACGTTACTTGAACGATATCGGGAAAGCCCCGTAAAAATCGATCGAATCGCTATGCCGAATCGTGCAAACTTCTTTCTACATTTTTAACACGTGTTATACGCTCAGATCGATCAATCACGTTCATCAGACGATTTCGTGATAGTAAAGCCTAATTTAGCGACGGGATTAGTCACGTGTCGTTACATAAAAGAAATTATCCTTCGTTTAAGTTACAGCTGAAGCTAAATCGAGACGCGCTAACAAAGCCAATATGGTGTACCAATCGCGGCGTTGATTACTAACCCACTTTCTGCCTGTTGTCATGCGCGTCGCGTGACGTGGTCGATCTTAAATCTGAGATTATTCAGGAATCGCGTGCTCTCCTTTAATTGAAGCAAATTGTATCGAAATTGAGTCCCGGGATTAATTTATTAAAGTCAGGATTCAAATTCGGAATATATATCGCGTTCACTGATTTACCCTGAATCAGGAGGCGGGAGGGACACTGGGACGTCCAACCGGTCCAAGGTGGAGTATCGTTGACTTAGCGTGAACGCGAAGAGAAAGTTTAACGCCTCCGCGTCACGCCCTTCTTCTCTTTGCCACGGGACTCGCCGCGGTCCTTTCTATCGCGGAAAATAAAATGTGCTCGTCGAGAAAAAGAGAAAGAAAGAGAGAGAGAGAGAGAGAGAGAGAGAGAGAGAGAGAGAGAGAGAGAGAGATGACGCTGAAAGAAAGTTGTTGCATCGTTATCACACCACATCAGTGGTTTTCACCTTCGTAGCTTGGCCGGTCCTGATAAAGTCTAAGCTCATTAACGCCGAAATAACGAGCTTCAAATCATATTGCTGTACGTATTGTATTTTATCATGTTATATTTTATCGTCTGAACAAAACATTAATTAATTATTATATTAATATCGCGTTATAAATAAAGAAAAGCAAATATAATTACAAAATACATAAAAATCATAACGTTTATCTTCTTAATATAATCTTTCTGTGAGATATACTGTATTAATATTTCAATTTTACGAAACAGAATAATTTGGCTACCTAAAATGAAAATAAAAAGAAGCTGTTGAGTTCCTGAATTATATTTGCAATAATATTATTCATCCTACGCGCTACGCATTTCGCAATTTTTCGTTCGTAGTAAAAATTTGTAGTTCGCCAGATGTGCGATTCCGAAAGTTTTGTGATTCATCGAATAAGACAGAAAAATAGCAATGATTTTTTTAGAAATTGGGAGACAAGTGTAAATAAAATTTGCATAGGTCTCGAGGAGGATCTATACGATTGAACGATACTCTAAAAACTGATATTCGCCCTACTCGATCAAAACAAATACGCATTTGTGCAAATTTGGAGAACAAACGTTGCGCCATTGCTTAATACTTCACTCCATGTATTAGCGTACGCTTAAGTACCGTCGTTAACAAACAAGCAGTCGGCTGACGAGCATATATACACGCCGCCGATTATTGAGCAATAAACACAGAGGCCAGCGTACGTCGTTTAAAAGGACGCACACGCGACGATCGATGACGATGACTTGCTGCACCGCATGTGGCATTATGCAATTTATGCCAATTTCGACAGTATGGTCTATGACAAACAAGCCTGCGCATATTACTTTTAATGAAATTCCGGATCCTCGATAACGAACGTCGTAAACACTCGCTGTTGTTCATTAATTCGTCATTATTTTTTATTGATATAAAATATAAATAAATTATCAACTATGAATATAAACTATGAATAATACGTGTGTTTGTGCGCGATTGGCGTCAATGTGACGCACTATCGCGTTTTAAAATGCAACGCAATCGAGATACAGCGATCATAAAAAAAGCAGCATTATCCTTAACGCAATAATTGATATGTATATCAAATATGTCGTTATAGACTCGTGAAAATGTCAACAAATTAATAAACAAGCTATACGAGTCAGGCGCGATATACGTGGTGCGCAAATAATCGGCGCGCAGTTTATCAAGTTGTAATTCGTTACTTCTGTAACTATTAACTTCTTTATACTTGCGCACCACGTACCACGCCTGACTCGTATAGCTGTTTATTAATTTGTTGATATGTATATATACATCGGAAGTAATTAGAAAATAAGCTTTATCTTTTACCGCATTGAACCAAATGGAAAAGGGAAAGTATTTATCTCGAATTTACGTAGGCACAGCCGCATTTTATATTAACGATATTGTTGTGATTTCCTCTCCACGTTTGTACCGTCATTCCGCTGTTTAGTATACCTGCTGTTTAGTATTTTATTATGTTTCGCAACGCTTTCTACATCCGACTTATTCATTTATTCCGGAGCAGTCCGGACGTTTTCGATTAGCAAACTTCATCGACTAGAAAATGAAGAATAACAATATAAGTTAGATGATAGCTTTTTCCACAATGTTTATGTAATTAAGAAAAACTTAGGGTTCCTAAGATTGATGGTGCACGTCTTTCGGATGCCATAGAGACTCGTCAGATAGTTACGAAATTTTTATGATTCATGTCGCCGCGCGACGTGTTCGATTAACGGGAGAAAAAGCATCGGGTATCTAATCGAATCTCAACTCTCGCATGACGACAGACTGTGTATATTCCTATAATATATCGCTCATTTCGTCCACGCAAGATCCTCATCGCGGCCGATCGTTCACCTCGAATCTCCGTATCTCGGGGGCAAATTCAATCAAGTTGAACGGCCCGACGCGGCCGCTCATACGGAGACCGTTAATAAGAGGCGACCGTGAAAGATAAATTTAAAACGACCGACGTCCATGACCCGCGTAAAAATCTCCCGCGGCCGCGTCAGCTGGTGAGCATTGAACGCGCGCATTGATAAGTCGACGACCAACGTGTCCACATTTTTTTTCACCGTTTTTATGAAATATGTTTCTTTTTTTTTTAAGTTGTTTTATTCTGAAAAATGTACAATATTACAGCGAATTTTGGCATTAAGGCTCCTATTCACTATCTCACTGTATCATCTCAGATTGTGACATCCAGAAGCGAGAAAATATATAATCAAAATTCTTGCAAAATATATTAAAATGGAAATATGTTTTTATTAAACAACATTTACGATAGAACCGATTTATAAAATATACCGAAAACTCGAATTTTGTTTCGTTAATTAATAAATAATCATATATTTGAAAATGAACTATGCATAATCAAAATGAAATAAACTATGTTATAGAGAAATAAATATAATTTAATTCTTCCCCGAAACAAAAAAATAGTTTTCGGTATATTTTACGAGTCGATTCTATCGATTGCAAGTGTTGCTTTATATATTGAAACATATATTTCTATTTTAATACATTTAGCAACAACTTTTACCGTATATTTCTCGCATCTGACGTCACAATGAGATAGTAGTGGTGAGTGAACAGGAGCCTCTTAAATAAAACATAACTCTTGTGATGTTTTATATTATACATATATGTATTTTGTGCTTGTTTCTCAAACGTATTCGATAATATGTAACGCGTTCTAGACGGTAATTTTCCGATTATTCCGCTTTTCGACTAATACAAAAACAGATCTAGATACCGACGAATAGCTCTTCGAATAATTACGCTTACAGATGATCGCCAATTGACGTACATCATTGGTATATAGCTATGAAAAGAGATTTTGAATAAATGTCAGACCTTTTATAGTTTATGTAAAGATATATCAACAGCCAAGCCGAGGGTCTCGCGATTGTATCTGGGGGAAACCGATTACCGATTCCCTCGACGGAGCCGCTGGTAAGTCAAAGGTCAGGCTCAACGTGCCTATTGGGAATATATTTCGACATCTGATCTGATCGCTTTAGCAATATCCACGACGCCGACGCCTTGATCTTGCCCGTGGCGCGCAAGGAAAACGTCTTTGCTAAATCGATGACATAGCTTCGATCGTGATCGGCATATATTCCCGATCGCATAAGAAAGCGAGAGGTCAATTAAGGATATCAATTAAGGATGCATTCAAAATCGACCACCGAAAAACTTGTTCCTCCCACGTTGAAAGTTTCTCGATAAAAACTTTCACGGTTTAAAATGTTTTTCTGTATTTATTCATCGACGTCATCGTGCAAAGTACATTTATTCACATTTCAGAAAGTATTAGAAAAAAAATATGAAGAAGGACTTGAGCCTCTTTCTGCGTGCTCTCTCTTTCATCAGTATTCAAAAAGAAATTCTTTTTTTCTATTCAAGTTTAGTTTTCTAACTTGTCTTATTTTTAACCACGTAGCTATACACGTTACTTCTTCTTTTTTCCTTTTTTTTTTTACTTCGACTCAACGTTTGTGAAGAGAAAGTTCGTGACTGCTGAAGAGATAGTATACATTATATATATCAAACGTCGTTCGTGACTTCGTATATCGTCGGGGATCGCTTAAGTAGCAATTCCGTTCTCTAAACATAGCAAACGTCGATATCAGGCTGACTTTAGTTGTACCGATCGCGAACCGAACATAGAAATTGCGTCTCTTGGATACTCTTACTTATTTTGCTCTTTTTTAAGGATTTATAACTATAACTGACTTGGACATCGTCCAGATTTCTTTTAATTGATTCCAGACACGCGCAGAAAGCGTGTCGAGTCAAAGTTTTTATCCCGATATGAAGTTCTCGAGAATTTGTTGTAAAACTGGCTGGTATATGAAGATAGGAACGCTTTGTTATTTCTTAGTCATGCGATATTGCTAAATACGCAATTGCGAATGTAATTACTGATTGTTTAACTACTAAGCGACTCGTTGTTAAGAAGCACAATAACGATAAGACCCACCTAATGCAGAAGATAATGCGAAAAATAAATTATGTATCGTAGTAAATTGCGCAGTCGACGAAACATTTTAAATATATAGATACATGAACGATCGTTAACGTCACAATGTTCGTAGAAATCAACAGTTATTTTTCTGTTCAGCGAGTTTGAGAAATAAAATTTCGAGAAACTTTGAAATAAAGAGTAAGAGAATATCGCAATTAAAACTATCTATCTTAAGTAGAATCAAACTTTACCGCATGTTTGAAACTGACAGACGAGAATTTAAAAAAAACGGAGAAATAAAACTCTCATTACTCCGCCAGAGAGAATCTCTCCATATTATTCTGTCCCTGAAAAAATAAGTAGCGGCGAGATGATATTACGAAATCCTTTGAAGAAGATTTATTACGATTAGGTAACGCTTTCGATTTTCCAGACTATGGCTCTATCGCCGATTTCTCCCCGGCTTCTTATTCTTTTCTTTAATTCAATGTAGGCGCGGGCATCCTAGTATAAGCAAGAAACATTGAAAAACATTTCAACTACATTTAATTAACGTTATACAACGTTTCTACAATCTAGTTGAAATGTTCCTTGATGTTTCTTGCTTATTGGGATTGCATCAACGGGAAGTATTCGTCAATCTAAATCTATAATAAAATGGATACATCACGAAATGTAGGATTCTCGTTAAAATACCAGCGCCGTCGATAAAAATAGATTTATTGTCATTAATTACCGCTATATTCTTAAGCTAAACATTATTTTAATGTGATATCGCGTATCGCGGACTCCCGCGAATCGGCCATTCGCGAACTGGGCTGCTAATCGTCTGATAACAATAATCTGATCAGCATACTCGGCGCAATAACGATTGTTACCTTTCTGCCTTTGGATTTAAATACGTCCCAACCTAATTCCTTATCTAATCTAGCCTGCGAACAAGCCGCAAAGTACATCCGTACTAAAATCGCGCCGGTTGTTTATAAACTCAACAAACCTATCGCAGCATATTCCAAGCTATCGCGGAGCGGAATTTCCGGGGGTCGCGCTTCCGTAAATCGCACTTACAATTAGATTCACAAATAGATGATATACTATCGATGGAACTAAGCGAGCAGAAATAAGATCGAGATTCAATCGGAAAGGGCAACTATGAATAATCAAAAGTGAAATAACCGGAACCGTCTATTACGTTGCAAATGAAAAGAAGACTGGAGGAAATCAGAGTATTATCATGTCTTTATAGTCTAGACTGTCTGGAGTATATCATTAACATGTGATTGCCACGACGGTCATCCATTAACGCCTGATTTTTCAATGACTATTTTCAATCGAGGTCATTGGGTGACCGGCCCCCGCATTTCTTTTAAACGTTTATAAAAGTTAATGTCATCCGATATAAAATTTAGACGATATAGGCGGCTAGATAACAATGTAAAATAAAAAAATGCGCTATTCAACGCATTACTCATAAGAACATATCATTATGTATATTTATGAAAATTCTACTGTGCGTACCAGTAAGACGTACAAAATCTCACTCGCGGCAGACGTGTTAAGTTAAATAACCATCAAGGGAAGCGCTGGGATAAAGAGAAATTTTGCGAGAACCACACTAGTGCACCAGAGACCAATATTTGTTAAAAAAATATTGTCTTCAAAATTGGGGCACGGATGAATTAAAGACGTTGTATCCGAGTCTCCTACTCAATATTTCTGGCGATGAAAACGGTGATCTCCGACCAAACTGTGACGTTGCAATTTCGTGCTCGACGAACAATTCAGAAATAAAGCACGTGAGGAACGAGAGCACTTGATCATATCTAGTAGACGTTAATTCGACTGGCGCATGTGGGATCAACGCGACTGTTCGCCTTCTTCTTTTAAGTGCCCCCCTTCTCTCTCTCTCTCTCTCTCTCAAGGCCTAAAAATCCAAGACACAAAACGATTTCCCTAAACCCTGTCCAAAGGCCTCCAGTACCAACACCCACCGGACCATCATTATCTCAGCGAAGAGCCTCATTTAACGGTTGCTGTCCATATAACGGTTTCTCTCTTCTCTCTTCGCCCGCTCGCCGTCGTTTTCTCCTTGGTAACGTTATTGCGTAACCTCCTTTATGCATACACATCGTACAATTTTTTTTTTTTTTTGTTTAATACAACCGACCAGCCGTATATCTGACGACATTATAACTAAGTACCAGGTGAAAAAGAAAACGCAGGCCTGCAAGAGTTTTTTATGTCTATCGCGTATGCGTAACGGAAACACGGAAGAGAAGGAAAAATGCTAATCCGGCGAGACTTGAATCTTATCTTTTTATCAGAAACTTCAGGAGCTGCGTCATCATTTATACGACGAATATATATTTATTTATTAACTCGTTCGATTAATCTTCGGTCTTTCAGAAAAAATATCGTTGACTAATTTTTCGCTTATCGAGCCCGTCGCGTTTGGCATCAATCTAAAGATCTCGTGGCGGCTCGAGACGTTGAAAAGCGTCTTTGCCAGAGACGCGCGTGCAGCAACCGGGGTCCGGAGGGAACCGACGCGACGTGAAAATTTATCGCGGGTCACGCGTCTCAGCTGTGCCAACGATACAGTCATCGACGTGTTTATCGATGAGCGCGTTGCACCTCGCCGCGCCGATCCGATCGTTATCGCCACGTGCTTCGAACGGATGATATTTCGCGACGCGTAAATACGCATGGTCGAAGTTCATCCGGCGCGACGCAACGCTACGCGCCACGCACCACGCATCTCGTGCGTAGCGGAAACGCGCGCGCCTGTCAATATTTACGGCCGTTGGTTTGACTGGACTTTGACTGACGATAGAGAAGGCAACAACATAGGTACGCTTTTTAATGACGCGCGAGTCCACTTTCAGCACATTTGGACGAGTGCCGCCGAAATTCCGACCATAATGTCGTAAACATTTTACTGTTCCAACGCGAAATAATTATTCCGACAAATAATTCGACGGTGTTTCACAGCGTATTTTAATAACTTTTTTCTCGGCATCGATGTAAACAAGCTGGCAAAAAGCGCGACGATACATTCTTTTTACTCGTCCTTCCTCCGATCTTTCTTTCTCGTCCGTGAAAAAAATCGACACTGATTAACAGCACAGTGCAAAACTGTCAGCATCGTCGAAACCGAGGAATGTCTGTACCCATCAAGACGGCGCGGACAGGTAGCCTCGCAAATGCACTTTTGAACAAACGCATCGCTATTTACAGGACGGTACACGTTGATCGTAAAAACGTCGTCGTAATGTCGTGGGATGGGATGGGCGCAAGAAGGAGAGGATCTCGGACTTTCCACGTGAAAAATACCGCCAACACTTTCCAACGATTTCATTCGCAGCGCGACGTCGCGAAAAAGACGAAGAGACACCTTCGAGCCTCTGAGAATCCGGTCGATTACTGTAATATTTCACGTTTAGACCAGAAATCGGCAAATTAAGTACGGCCCGCGTGTTCTTGTAGGATCTTAAATAATCGAAAGAAAGAATAAAAGAAGAATATCTCGTGACAAGTAAAAATTATGCAAAAATTATATAATTCAAATTTTAGTGCCTTCTTTAGGCCGCAAAGCCTAAAATATTTAAATATACAAGAGAAAAGGCTCATAAGATTAATAAATCATTTAAATTACAAAGGGCTCAGAGCCGCACAGGATGTTCGTGTCGATAATAATATTTCTAATGAGAATTTTTATATACTTATTCTAAGTGAACTACGCGCCGAATATTTTTTGGTCCTAAAATATTTATTACCTTAGCCGTTTACAGAAAAAATTTGCCGACTCCTAATTTAAACCGAAACGCATATTGGGAGCGGGGAAGAGATATTCCAAATAAAAGCAAACACAAAAAAAACACTTCTACATATATTTCATAATCAACATATATTTATGTTCAGAGCTGTATGACAATGCCTTTAATCCTGAAAAAAAAAGCGTTCGTTGGACACTCCTCCCGTATTTTGCGGGACACTCGTCGTTGCTATGCGAAAGTCTTAAAAGATTGCGCTGTTTTAAGACTTGAGTATACCACTGGAAGAACCGAAGAAAGTAAGCGTTGAAATTTGAAATGATCAAATGTCACTCGCTTAGGTTGAGGTCCAATCGCCCGCCCTGACCCTCAAGTTAACAATCTTGTGACTTTCAGGGTTAAACATAGTACAGTCGGGATTACTGATAAAATTATAACGCGAGTGTGTGATAAGTGTGATTCTGCACGGAATCTGTAGTGAGATAGTGAGATCATAATCACCTGGCGCGAGTGCGCGCCTCGTACCTACTTGCTTCACTTTTCGTCATTCAATCGCTTCAATTCCGTCCGTCAAGCCTTAAGATTTATCGATGGCGATGAGTAAAAACTTACTGACTCCGGTTTTTTCCCTAACTGCAGTTTCTCCGCTAGCTTTCGATTCGCAAAATTCGCTTCGCAGTTCCGTTTCCACGTTGAAATTCAAGGAAAGAAAGAAACGAAGCGCGCTGAGAGTAACTTTACTCATCGCTAACGCTAATCATGTGTAAAATTACGGTACGCGAGGATAGAAAAATATATATAAATATATATATTATATACAAGGTAATACTATATTATATATATATATATATATATTATACAATATATATATTATACAAGTACACATATATTATACATATATATTTATACATTATATATATTATATATATATATTATACAAGGGGTAATACTATCGTTATACAAAATCCGTTGGGTCTCCACGTTACAGGCGCGATATTTACATTTAAATATTACATTCGTTATCACTATAGACAGACGATTCTGCCGTTATATGATCGTTAACTGACAATGAGGAATGATTACGGGCGATGGGGCATGAAGATTGTCGATAAAAGCGCTGGGCAGTCTCTCTCATGAAAATATTATACATATACGTCTATTTTGTTACACGCAGTCGATCGTTATGAGAACTCACCGTGTTCACATCGAAAATTGATAAGAAGCTACGCGCGTGTATCGTACACGTGGCGTAATAACAGTACGTGGCTCGCGAACTTTGTTTGGCGGAACATCGCCACTTGGTAGCACGTATAAAGAGAAAACCTTGCGGATGATAACGCCCAGGATATCAACTTGACGCGTAATTCCTCGCGTCTATTCGCACAAGAATGCAATTCGATTAATAAATAATCGATCACGCGAGTATGCATAAGCACGTGCGGAAAAATGCCACTTTTTAATAAGTTTCTTGTTAACGTTCAATGTTTTAATAAATTATTAACAGCGCGATTAAACGCAACGAGAATAATTTTAATCGGCGAATGAAACTAATTAATTAATCAATTTAAATTAATTAAGCTGTGAAACCAACGAGTTCAGCATTTTCCTTTTGCCTTTTGTAGTTGGCGAGCCACGTTAACGAATACTCGACGTCACGATGTTGTTCAAGAAAAATCCATGGTCATCTCGAGCGGAAATTAATGCGGATCGTCGGTGAAAATCAAACAAGAGGCACTTACCAGCATCATTGACGCCGCTCGTCCTCCTCGCGGGAAAAAAAATGGTGATATTGAATAATTGATTGAAATTGAATGAAATATGCGTGATGTCGGGATGGGATATGCATGACAGGATGGATGCGAAGTGATACGTTATACTGAATAACGAAGGCATACGTATCCATGTTAAATACGTAGATTTTCACGAATAGGTATACATATTTTTGCGAGTACAAAATTGCGATCCAAGGATGATATAATATGTACAAAGTATAAAACGCTATGAAAATTACGTATATACAATACAAAACACATACGGATATATTTAAAAAATGCACATCGGAGAAAGGTGAAGTTCAAAGAAGCTCTCCGATTAATTAGTCGAACTGTAATTAATTGTCTGAAAATATAATTAGGACTCAATCAGTAGTCGATCGTCGTTCAATTCGAAAATAAAATAATAAGTTCGAGATAAAGTTTTAAAGTAAATATCAGATCGATAGTAGTCAGGTAAAAGCGTAGTACACATAGCGTAGCAGTGTAGACATAGCGTAGAATAGTGTGAAAAGAAAGGAAAGTATAAAGAATAATGAAGAAAATAGTATAGATTTAAAGTCTTTGACAAATGTTCGACTGCGCGTAGTCAGTGTTGTAAACTTCTCCGTGATGATCGTCAATTATCTCTCCGCGCTGTACGTTACACGTCTGTGTTATGTATTGTGTGCGTGATTATACAATCGTCATCCCTTTATCATTAAAAACAAAAAACGCGGACGCAGGAACGCACGTGAGGAACGCATTGCATTATATATATATAATATCACAGATTTCACCCCTGGGGAAATGAACACTATAGGAAAAGGCGCGGTTCACCCTCAGTTTCTACGAGTCACTTCGATGACACGCGCTTCCCATCGCTACATGTTCTCACCGCGAGTCACCTTCTGTCAAATAAGTCCTTTTTTTTTCACGCAATGATGAGTCCTTTCTCTCGAGGTGACGATTTTATCTACCGATCTATCTACCAGACGAGATTGCCCTGCCACTCGTACTGGGCCTTTCGGAACACCAGATCCATGACGACCCGCGCGTCCTCGATGGAGTTGTGCGTCTCCTCCTGTATCTTCCGGTTGAGCACCCTGCGCGCCAGAGTCTTGAGGCCGTTGCGATACGGCAGGCCGAGGTAATGCGGGAACATCACGCTGGTGTCGACCACGTTCGTGTGGATCAGGCGCAGCGCCCTGAGGTCGTTCGCGAGACCGTGACCCATAAGAATCGTCTCGGCGTGGATAAATTTGAGGAGATCGTTCTGCACCTCCCGCAGAGTCTTGGTGACGTTCAACAAATCCTCCTCCGCGATGCCGCTGAACTTGGTGTTGTAGTCAATTACCTCGGAGCTCGGCTTCACGAGCGTGTCGTATACGATCTGGCCGTACAAATTGACGAGGGTCACTCGGGCGAGCTCCAGTCCCCGCCGCGTGTAGCACATCTCGCAGTCCATCGCGTAGACGCCGTAGTTGTTGTCGTGCAGGTAGACCGGGGACGGCATGGTGCGCACGTAATTCGCGAAGGGCCCGTTGATCCCGGGGACCAGGCCGGTCCATACGTGCGTCTTCCACTCGGAGCAGCCGCGCGAGGATCTCGCCTGATTGCAGCACGTGTAATACCAGCTGTCGTTGGTCATGCGGTTGTACAGCTTGCCGCAATGGTAGACGCAACGATCCGCGCCCAGATATTCGCCGTTCTGATCGACGTAGATCGTCTTTTCGCACCTGACGCACGTCCTCTTCAATGACCCCGTATTGCCGCTCACGCCGGATTCTTTTTTGTCCGGACTCTTCTCGCTGTCGGAACTGCTCTCGCTGTCGCAGTTCCTCACTTTGTTGCCGTGTCTCTTCTCGTCGAGACACATCTCGTCGTCGGAACTATTTTTGCTGCTGGAGCTGCCCTTTCTGTTGCAGCTCCTTTTGTGCTCGAAGCACTTCTTGCTCTCCGGGCTTCTCTCACTGTCGGAGCTGCTCTCGCTGTCGCAGCTCTTCTCGTTTCCGGAGCTGCTCTTGTCGTCCGAGCTCGTCTCGTTGTCAGAGCCGCTCTCGCTGTCGCGTCTCTTCTCGTTTCCCGAGCCGTTTCTGCTCTCCGAGCTTCTCTCTTTGTCGGGACGGTTTTCGCGGTCGAGATTCTTCTCGTTGTCGGACGAGCTCTCCTGCTCGGAATTGTCCGACGAACTGGAATTGCTGTATTGTCCGCTGTCACTCTCGATCTTGGGGCCCGACGGGTACAATACATTGTTTATTATCGCGTGACCCGGTGAGAGAGATGACGGAACGGGGTAACCGTGCTCCAACAATTCCTTCTGCGACAGCGCGTACTTGTTTATCGTCGATGCCAGGAAGGTGGGCACAGTGTTCGGGAACATCGTCTGCCACTGGCTCTCGTCCGGGATGTCGTCATTGCTGGACGTGTCGCTGGTCAACACCTCGTGCGACGAAGGCTCCTCCGACACCGTACCGTGCTGAGAAGACAACCGCGAAGACCCCCGACTCCTGCTCCTGGACGCTCTTCTCGTTTCCTTATCCTCGCGACGTCCGGAGCTCCGCGATTCCGTGCATTCGCGGACATTCGTCGTTTGCAGCGACGCCGATGCCTTCTTCTTGGACTCTTTTTTCTTATACATATACTGCCCGGCGGACTGGACATGCTTTCTCGTCTCTCGCAAGTTCTCATCTTTATTTCATAGGGACAAACAAATATATACGTAAGTTACTCGACCTTTCAAGATCTACATTGCTAAAGATGTCCACACACACACGACACGCGCATGCAAATCTTCTGACCCTTCTGACTTTTCTCTTTCTTTCTTTCTTTCTTTCTTTCTTTCTTTCTTTATCTAATTAATGAAGGGATCTACGTTAATATGCGGTACAGGAAAAATGGCTGGCACACAATGCGAAAAGACAAGCGAACCGGATGTCTAATAGTTCAACGAGCTTTTGCGAGATTGGTTCTGAGAGAAATTGAAAGCGACAGAGCGTGTTTTCGTTCCTTTCAAGGCGACAGATAAGAAGACTTTATGATAATCCGCGTTATCATACTTTTATTGTCGTTAAAATCGTGACGAAGAGGCTTTGTGCGGAGAAAAATGTAAATTTTCAGTAAAAAGTATGGCGTTGCGTTGCGGGCGGCCGCGTCGCGTCGCGTGTTCTTGACCCAAAAATTGCCTTGAATTTTTTCGGCTCGCGGTGACGTTCGTACTCCGACAAGAACGACAAAGGTTTGACATAGTTTTCGTTCGTCGTACGTGGGCGCACGTGGGAAAACAGGCGGATACGCGATCATCCGAAAAACAAACTGCTGCGCGCGAGATAAAAACGAAAGTACGCGCATATAAAATCTTTTAGAATCGGTCAGATCACTCTCACTTTATAGCGACGTTAAAACGCCCGACAGAAATGTACAAGGTAGAGGTAGGACCAGGTCAGATAAAATTAAAGGTGCGGGAAGGGGGAGAGAAGAAAAAGAGAAACGTCACATACGTAATTCGTGCCGGCCGTATCTCGTCCACGTGCCGTTGAACATGTCGCTCGGCGGCATTCGTGACTTCGCGCCGCTCGATTGGTGGATGCGGCGATACGTACTGAGGCAGATCCATAGCGAGGGAAAAGACATCCGAACGACCGTTGTTTTCGCGGCGACACATGTACGCGCGAATAATTTCGGGGAGACGAACCGTGAGTGAGAGCGCTTCGCGGCGTGGCGGCGCGGCGCGGCGCGCGGCGCGTTGTTCTTTATTCGCGCCTGTGTTATCTTGTGCAAACGCGTGACGCGCCGCGATATATTCGCCGCGAACGGAGGGGGGACCCCGGGATTTTACGTTGCCAGCTTCCGCGCGGAAAAGAATGACGCGTGGGAAAGAATGATCCGCGACTGGACGCGTTAAAAAACAGAGAAACTCTGCGAGAGAGGGGGACACACACCTCTCTTTTTCTTGAAAGAGCACTCGCCCGAATAACAACAGCTGCGGAGGCTCCGATAGCCGAAGCCGATGAGTAGATCGATTCGTTTCGTGTTGTTTTACTACTTACTGTCGTATTGTGCTGCGCTAAAGGCGCAATTTCAAAATTTGCTCCGATAAGGATTCCTCAGAAGAATATCATTTTATACGCTGATTGTGAGATATATATATATAGGATGATTCGCAAACATATGAGTCAAGACTTTCCTCACGAGGGAAGCGATCCTCTACTACATTTTCTACAATAAGCTCCTCTCGACGATCGTCTCGTTTCGAACGGATATCTAATTCGGTGCGATTATTTATCACCATTCATCACCATGATTCTCGCTAACGTCGCTTCGCGCTCTGATTGTTAACTGGGAGAGAGAAGAGAGAAATAATTCGCCGCGCGAGAGGGGGGGTACAATTAAGCTGTCTCCCCGAGATATAAAAGTAACGGCGGTAAAAATGAACTCAACGAGGCACGCAACTTTCACTAATTACATTACCGACGAAAAAAGAATGCAACGTATATCACTTTTTGCCGGTCAGCTGCCTCGGTCACGTCCTCGCGATAAATTTGCGTGACGTTCGCGCGTTTGGGCGCTCGTCGGGATAAAAATAGCGAGAACGCGCGGTTGCATTCAGCCGCCCGTGCTCTGGCCGAAGGAGAAACATCTCGCGAAGCGAGTCCGACGCGTGTACATACGACGTAGATGCCCCTGTTCGCAAAAGTCAGGTATTTGCCCCCGAAAAAGAATAGCACACGACCAATAATAAATTTAAATTAATAGATATTAAATCCATCCTGTGTGTATGCAGATTATATTATTTTATTCCTACAGCGCACTTTTACTGAATATAAAAATTATCGTTAAATTATTGTATTAAACATCTACGTGACTGTCCAAGAAGCGATACGTTCCTTGCCTATGCGGAGAAAATATTAGACATTATTAGGTTGATGCTAAAGATTCGTATCAAATAAAATTAGAAAACCGAAAAAGATATTTTAAAAAATAATATTTAGTTGAATAAAAAAAAAAAACAGGAAGAGAGTAAGAATAAAGTTCGTGGCAGTTTTGCTTAAGTTTCAATTTTAAATAAATGTTAAAATTGTTTCCAATTTTATTTAATAAATATGATGCACTTTCACGTCAACCTAATAGCCGAGATATTGGAATACCCGTTGTTTTTTAACAAATCTCTCTTAGTTAAAAATATACTCGAATATCCAAGTTTCGGGTTTTCCGGGAAACCAGATAGCTGGATGCAACGCTGGTCGCTCGAATTATTTAGAAATACAGCAACAATATGGTTAATAAGCCCGTGCACATCTTGCATATCAATTCAGCTCCGTTTACTCAGCTCAGTCTATCAGTGATTTTACTCTTACTTGACTTCCCCGCCAAATTTTTAAAAAATTCGAGATTTCGGCTCGTGAGCTTCCACCGCAGATACCTCCTCGGAGATGTCATCCGAATCACGCGAGATCGGATTTTAGTCACGTGTCACGATAAAGGACAAGCGCAGATTGCGACGTGGATCGCGAGTAATAGACGAAAACGCGCCGAAAGTTTTCGTCGGCGTCGCGCAACAAGCGAGATATTGGTAATTGAATTTGAGCCAACTGCGCGCCCAAACGGGAAAGAGCGAGCCGAGAACCGGCCCGCGAAGGCAACGGAAGGAGAGCAGAGGCAGGGGCGGAGACGCAGAAGGGAAGAAGCGGACATAAAGAGAGAATCGCGCTCGTTGCTCGCGGGTAACGGAATGCAGTATGACGACGTCCAATATATGTACCGTTGCGTCATTTAATAAAATCGTTCCGCTCCTCTCTTTCTCTCACGTTCGTTGGCTCGAAGAAATCCGCTGCCACTTTCCGGCGAAACGTGACCAACAATAAGTCACGAACGCGAGGATTCCCGCGATAATTTCCATCGAACGGATTACGACGTGAAATGAATGACGTCGACTGGTCGACAACTGCGTTCAAGAGCTCGAATTAGAGCTCTGACTAATAGGAAACATGCGATTGGTGCTGCTGCATGCGATGAATTAACGGCAGGCCGTTGAAGTTTATAACTACGTATTATAATTTAATTACTGTCGATTACTTGATTAAAAAGCTGGTTTATTATGCGATCTGATCGTGACTTCGTGTTATCTAGCTTCATTTGCGTGTATATATATATATATATATATATATATATATATATATATATTTAAGCGACGAATCTGGGAGATGGACAATCCCAGATAATATCATCGTTATGTCGTTAGAATCTCGTATTGCAATAAGTTAATCACTATAATATTGGATGTAATAAGGTTAATAAATACTTTACTACATACTTTAAGAAATATAGTTAATAATTAGGGGAGAAGTGCTACAAAATCGTATTACTTAAGACATATTATGTTATATTTCTCATTTGGTACTAATTTGCACGTAAATTAATATTAGAAATTAATGTTCAATGTTTAAGATACCTATTATTTAATTTTTTTTAAGAACAAATTAATTTGTTATGAAATATATTTTATATGATATATAAAAGATATACGACTCTTAAACAACCAGTTTCCTAAATCGTATTCCTATCGATTTCCAAAAACATGTCTCCTTTAAAAATTTATATAATAAATTTGCGAATAAAACCAATGAAAAAATAGTTTATATATAAATATAACAAGTCAAAAAGTATCCGACATATAATAATAATACGATTTGAGAACTCGTGTTTAACACGTTTGCTTATCACATTTAGCTTATCACATATAGGTCGCAAATTATGTAACTATATAGTAACTATCAGTTATATATAACTTATACAAATAATATTATATAGTTATAAAATAATAAATGTTGTAATATAATAAATAAGTATGAGTTATCAGATCGTATCGATTTAAGAAATCTCGTGGTGATAGGATTTAGGAAACATGATAAATTATACAGCACTTGTAACAATATGCAAAAAATGAATGTAAAATATTCAACAATAAATCTGTTTAAAAAAAAAAAAACATAAAAAAGCAGAATATGATACCGTATTTTTAAATTATTATCATACATAAATTGGTCAAAAATTACATTAATCATACCTAATTTAAAAAAATTTGTATAATTTTTGTAATACGTATACGAAATAAGATGTAATGTGGGAATTTTTTGTCAATATTTTTTATTGCCTATTTTTTGCCGTTTTTGTAGTCAATAATAAAAAATAATTAATGAGGTACGATTTAGGTATGTGACAGGTACATATTAGACAATGCCCTCCTAAATTAAGAGATATTTATCGCAAAAATGTATAGTCACATAAATAATGATTTATAAAAAGTTTTATTGCGTTCTATAATCTTCGTTAATAAAAAATACCTATCTCTGCAATTGCTTAGAAATAAACTTCCTTAGAAATAAATCTTCCCGAAAGCCAGTCTTTCAATTTTCTGGACTTTGCTCTTTCTCATATAAAAGCGGCGCTATATTTCCGGTATTGATGTTGTTAACTGCCAAGCTTGTCGATTTTCCTACGTCTACGCGACCGTGATACTTTCTCATCACGCAAAATAGATATACTTAGTAATCGCGTTACTAATGGCTCGCGCCGAACTGTGCCTGACCTACCGCAATACCGAATCGACTGTCTTGATTCAATTAACTTATTCATGCGGCGTCGCACGATATTTCATTCACATTTTATTCATCGATCGATATACAATATAAAACGAAAATAAGTAATGAACACGCGCATTCAGATTATTTAATTCTCTTCATATTCGGATCAAATTTTCAACATGCCAAATGAACTTTAACTCCGGAATGGAATCTCCGATTTATTCGCGTATCCGTCCGCGCCGACGAGCTGATTTATTTAAAACATTCGGTGTTAGCCGCAATTTTTGGCATAAATTTTCGTGTTGGTCCCCACTTTATCCCCTCTTTGTTGTTCGCGCCTCGGCAATGAACTTTCGAATGACATTGTCGCGTGATTAAGGCAGATGATTAAAGTGCATGATTAAGGCGTGCGAAGCTTAGTCCCTAAGTGACAGTATCATAACGGGAGTGATTGCTGCCAAACCGTCATTACAATTTTTTTTCAGTAACCTGAGACGAAGAGTCGCACTCGCACATCATATTTACATATATAGGTATGTTCGGCAGCTTGCATGCTGCCAAGATGTGAGCGACAAGGAAGGGATGGTGGGCGTTAAAGTGAAAATTTAACCCAAAATTGCAAGAATTTAACGAACCATTGATTCAGATTTATTAGGAAAATACATTCAGAAACGGGAAAGAACCTCGCGAGAAAAGGATTGCGAAGCACAAATTAATATGCGCCTCGCATCTTATCGTATCTTATCAAAATTGAACGCTTTAGGAGGCAAAAAAAAAAGAAAATCGCAACGCGTATTATAAAGATAAGTCATCACGAGTTTCATCGATGATCCATCAATGAAAGCGTATTTATTTTCTTTCTCCTGGATGTGTCACACGGAATCCGCCTTTATTCGCGATAGATTCTAACAGAATATTCTCATGTATGATATCTAATAGATATCCGGTATCTGATGGGCGCTATTAAATCTTCTCCGCGGTATGGTATCTATTCACGATATTTACGGTATTTTTCCTATTTAGCGGCATGGTATCTAACTCGAAATTTTATTATTTACTCAGCAAAATGTATTTAGTTGCCTCACAATTGTCAGTTTATACAAACAAAATAGTCGTATTCAACACTATTCAGACACGTCGGGATATTAGTATTGATTGAAGATACACAGTGTCCTCGACTGGTGTGTAATCGGGTTATATTTATTCACAAAAAGAACCAAAAAGAAACGACGGAGCTTGTTTTGTAAGAAAAGTTTTCTCATACGAGAGAAACGTGTACACGAATTTTAGACTTCAACGATTTTTAATTGCGGGACGCTTGTGATGGGAAATGCGGCTGGCAAAATGGAAAATCAGCTAAGAAAGAAAGAAAGAGAAGGGTGATACTATGCCGCTAGTATCTACGTACGAGTTAGTTATCTACGAGACACAATACGCACGTATATGCCCGGCGTAAAGCATAAAAAATTTATTGCTCGATTTGCAAGTTTAAATTGTTCGTCGCGCGATTTATTACATTCTCGCGTCGTGTGGATCGTGTTACATTAACAAATCGACATTAATATTGAAAACAAAGAAAGCTTTCTCCTGCTGTAACGTAACTCTTACGGTGGCGCTTGTTCGTTAACTACGACTTTTCTATATCCTCGAAAATTTTTTATATATTCAAACTTAAAAATAATTAAATTTAATTTAATCACAGATTTAATCTTTGAGACGAGACCGCGGACAATTTTTTAATCGTCAAATTAATTATCCAAATAATAAAATAGATAATTAAATTTTTATTATCGGCGGTAGTAGAAAAAACCACATTGCAATAAAAAAAATGAAATTGCTATCATCTACTCCTATGTCGAGAAGCTATAAAACTTTTAACATTTATCTGTGAAAACCAATTAGTGTAAACTAGACCTCTCTCAAAGCGAATGGTTTGCTTATCGGCCTTCGGATGACACGTTATGAATATCACATATAACTTGTTTAATGATGTAACACCTTCCGAATATAATTGTATCACCGATTAGAGTTACGCGAGCGAAGATAGTGAATATTAGAATCCCTCTAATCAGAGTCTGGCCATACGCGGTAGCAACTTTTGATTGATTCGTTATTTCTTGGCAAAAGCAAGAGAAACAGAAAGAGAAAGAGATATAAGAGAGAAGGAGAAAGCGATTTGAATGTATATTTCTCCCCTTCTTTCTCGCAGAATTTTGCCAGAATTGCAAGTTGGCCAGACCTCTGATTAGAGGGACTCTAGTGAATATTTTCTTATTTTTTTTCAGTACGTACCATCGGCACAGCTCGCGACATATTTGCCGTTGCTGGAGAAGGCCATGTCGTTCACCACGCCGGTGTGTCCTTTCAGCGTGCCTATCGTCCAAGGGTGATCCCGTTCTTGCTGAACCTCTCGACGTTTCTTGTTTTTTGCGCGTTTACCGGACTCACGAGTAGGCTGCATTGTTACCGGTGTCGATGGCGGTATATACATGGGCGATCTCGAATGTTCTGGAACGAATTCATTCCTATCGTAGAACGTCGCTGTAACACACAAAATGTAACAATTAGCGATTAAATACTCCGGGCGAGATTAGACGCTCCGAGAGTCCGAGCGAGCCGGGTTTCGCAACTCTAAGTCGAGACTCTTTCGTACTTGGACTCTTTATACGCATTTAAGATAAAAGCAAAGAAGATAATGAACGTGTTGGAATAATAAGCAGTGAGAATATGATTTTCGCGAGATGAAGTCAACAGTCTTTCGCGTATTCAGTAATATCACGGAATTATTAGGCTATCTCGCCTAATAATTCTGTGAATACGAAACGGACGTCGTGTGATGTTGTACAAAAACACTTATCAAACGCACGCACGCACGCACGCACTTTGAAAAAAAATATATGTTTTTTGAATACATTTATTTTATTATAATTGATTGTTGCTCGATTATTCGATCGATCGATTAATCGATCATTGCTCGATCGAATAATGAAGTAGATAAATACTTAGAATAGGGTTTACATTTTCTTTTAGTCTGTATTAGAGTCCCTCTAATAAGAGTCGCGACACGTGGAGTTTCGACAAAATTCAGCGAGAGATAGAAATATACGCCATTTCTGGGAGGAGACGCAGGGAGCAACAAAGCGGTTGAGGCTCCGACTCAGGTAGAGAGAACAGTCCCTGGGTGGAGGGACACTGCGGACTCCATAGCCCAGAACGAGAAGATGGCGTATATTTCTATCTCTCTCGCAGAATTTTGCCACGTGTCGCCACGTGTCGCGACTCTTATTAGAGGGACTCTAGTCTGTATTTTTACAACACACAGATAATTTAAAAAAAATGTAATAAAATAATAAATTTTGATATATTACTGCCATTGACGACGTATG
Organism: Temnothorax americanus; assembly: GCF_048541705.1. Classification (NCBI taxonomy): domain Eukaryota; kingdom Metazoa; phylum Arthropoda; class Insecta; order Hymenoptera; family Formicidae; genus Temnothorax; species Temnothorax americanus. The sequence continues at coordinate 1,807,292 of NW_027509421.1, read as the reverse complement.
ACGTGGGATTATTGGGGATGAAAGAATTCCTTGCACAATTTTCCACTTCGGATGTAGGCTGATGGTTGATGTAATTCGGTGGAATGCCGAAATAGAGCCCATTGCAGTAATTGCAGCAACTGAATGTCCATGTAAATGGAAATAAATGTCCATTTAAACTAACAGGCACAGTATGTACTTCTAAGTAAGTCAGATGTACGTCGGTCATGTTTAATATGCTCGCGTAATACACGACTCTACTGAAATGCACTGCTCGATTTCAAATAGTTCTATTCGGTTTGAAATTCGAAAAGAAACTAAAGCTAAAACGCCTAAGCCTGAAAAGACACCCCTCCAAAAAGTCAAAAGTCACGACCAATCTTCAGCCTTTCATCCCTTCCATTGTTGCATCGATGGTGCATTTGCACCATCGACCTTGAAGTTGCGGAAAATTTGCCGAAAAAGTCTCGGAGAAAGTAATAAGGAATGGACTCCAGGTAGCAAAAACTATGGTGGGCCAGCGATTCTCGACAAAGTCAACGGCAAACCTTTAATCCCTTCCATTGTTGCATCGGTGATTCATCAAAACGACTGAGAATTTGCACAGAAACTAATAAGGGGGATTTATACTTCTATTGCACATATTTTCAAGAAAAAGAAACAAAATGGCGGACTTTTTTAGTTGCAAAAAACTGCAAGATATTCGTCGAGATATTCAAAAATCCGCCATTTTGTTTCTTTTTACCCAAAATGTTTAATTCTATAGTACCGGCTATAGCCACTTACTTATATATTTTAATATCCCGTTTGAATTTTTTGTTTCAGACGTTTCTAACTCGAGATATCATGTCAACCAGATTTCTATGGGATACCTTTACATTTGTCGCCATAAATAAGAAAAAGAAAAAAAAATGTTTTAAGGTATATTGTAAACCAAGTCCATTTCTCATGGCTTTGTATAGCTGAATTTAAATAAACGTTAAGAAAAAAAATTTTTTTTATGTACTTCAATATATGTGAGAAAATGTATAAAAGTTTCGAGATATTTCAATACATTTCACTATGAAAAAAAAATTCTTGAAAATATGTGCAATAGAAGTATAAAGCCCCCATAAGGAGTGAAAAACTCAAAAGTTTTACAAATCACGATAAAACACATTTGATTTTGCAGGCCTTGATACTAAAAAATATAAAGAGTATTTATTTTACCATTGCGCCATAAGAAGAACGAGTTCTAATTAACAATCACTATAAGCAATTAATCGCAAAAATTAAAAAAAAAACAGCGCAACGTGAGAAATAAAATGCCTATTAGTTATTTTCAAAGTTTATAAATCATAATTAATTAATGCTCATTGAATATCTGATAATAGAAATCAATTGTCAAGAATGATTCAATAGAACAAAGGCAAAATCTCAAATACGATTTATTTTCCACATTCGATTGGTGTAATATTTGCTTGAAAATATATATATTATTCTTAAAATTATCAAATGCACGCAGACAATTTTAGAAATCTCAATTGTAAAATATTCCGCGCGAAACATGTCGTTAGGTATATCTCAAATTTTCCATTACGCCTGCATAGAAATATTAATTTCTCGATAACGTAACCGTATGTAATTACATGTCGCGCATTCCTCAAGTATTCTTTGCAATAAGAGCATCAGAAAACATACAGTTTTTCACTATATAAAAAACAATTGTACACCGAGATGTATTGCACACTTGCTTGTTGAAATCTGAATAAATATCTAGAACTAAAAAACACCTTTATCTCAATAGAGATCATGTTTAATCTTAGACTGTAATTAATTCTTGTGCATCGCACATTCGTCACACGAAAATATATGTACTATGATATTTTAAAATATATATGTTTATATATTATAAAATATAAAATATACGGGCAATTATAAAGTTCTTGTGCAATATTAAACTTTTATAACTTCCGTTCTATACATAATAAAATTAATCTCTCAAAGATATTAGAATTGCAACCTATAAGTACATAAAATGCACAGGTTATTTCACAATTATTGCGTCATCTCGTAATTATTACGAGAAATCGAATTGCTGTGTTAAAACCAGTTTAATCGTCTCATAATATTACTTTATAATTATGAACGTAGACGATGGTGTTTCATTTTATATTAATCATTGCTCATCGTAATTCCATCCGCATTTCTAAGAATCACAGCTTTGCCTTTCCGTGATGGCGTACGTGTTTGTAAATATCGGAATATTCGTATAATCAATAACTAAATACTATTGCTATTCGTATAATCAATACTAAAGCAATTACTGTTGCTCGGACGATAATACAACTTCGTTGATGTTTTTCACCGTCATATATTTTATCAGACGATTCGTGCGTAACGTAACGCTTCGCGCATAAATACGAGCGATATTAATATGTTGATTGCGCGGACGATAAGTATTTGCGCGATCTACATGTTTTGCGATACGTTCGCTGGATAAAAGCTTGGAGAGTATCAGAGTATCGCCTTTGATACGAAAACTTGAGAAAAAACGTTGAATTAATTAAATAAAAGAAAAACGCACGCGCGACGCACATCACGTAATAGCAAAAAAATGTACGAAGTTGAAAAACTCAGCAATTTTTTCCTCTCTCTTCGAAAGATTCTTTCCTCGCGGATAACGCCGCTTATATTCACTCGGAAAAATAGATTCTGAATTATGACGATCGCACGGAATCCTGATAATTTTCCATCGCACGGGAAATCCCGGCAATTTTCTATTGCTTCGAAGGCAAAAATATTTTTATATTTTCACGATCTCTTCACGCATTACTTATACGTCTAAACATCTAAACGCGGCGTTTTAATTATAGATTACCAAACAAATTCATTTTACTATTTTTATCGTTACGATCATATAATTTTAATCGTTCGCACTGAATATTTTGGAAAATAAGATCTAGACAAAGAGAGAATTGAAATCATTGTTAAAATACGACTTTCTCTTTACGGGAACAATAAACGACTATTATAAAGTCGATATGCATCTCATAAAAAAAAACGACAATAAAAAATGTGTTCACATTTTTTTTTCTCCAACAGTGTAGAAGTGTTGGTCGAGTAAGTCGAGTTAATTACTTTATTTCACCTTTTCTACACGCATATTATATCTTAAATAAATTCTCAAATAAAGGTCTTTTTCCATGGCCCCGGAAGAATCATTGCATTTCTCAGAGCCCCTTCCTAAAGCGCATGGAGGGAACTCGTGGTGGTTTTAGCCGGTAGTATCCTATAGCGATGTACATGCATGGAATCCGGCACTTCTCCCCTTTTTGGGGGAGAGGGGGCACTGAGTGCGTGACTGGCTGCTGCCACTGGCGGCGCTGCCCGATCGTGTCCCAGTAGTTTGAAGATTTCCCCACGTTAAAAAAAAAAGGCTTTTTCCATATTTTCGCTTGAAAGAAAATTTATGTCGACGCCCATGCACTTTCTCTTCTTTGTTCGCGTTTCAATGAGTCACTAGACGTACATATAATGCTCTGTCCTAAAAATAGTCAAACCGAAAAGATTTTTATAAGTTTGGTAAAAGGTATGATCATGGTGCATGAGGCCATCACTGAAACAGAGACTCGCATGCCATTTGCCATTTGAGTGCCCAATGTAGTAAGGGATAGTGCTGGGCGTTGACGAAAATCAGGCCAAAAATGGCAGCCAATATATGTGTGTGTGACCGCTGATATAAATTGAATATATATTTGATAGCACATCTAATATTTTTCCAAGAATATTTTCTCTTTATAAGAAACAACAAATGTTACAAAATCCAATATAAAGCTTACAAAAAAAGATGATAAGAAATACGTTCGCAATTTTTCTTTATTTTTGAGTGCTGCAGAATTGTTAGTCGAGCTAATAAAATAATTTCACTCTCATTTTTTACACATGTTCTACACATGTTTTACACGTGTTTTCAAATAAAGGTCTTTTTCCATATTTTCGCTTGAAAAAAAATTTATGTCGACGCCCACTTTCTCTTCTTTGTTCGCGTTTCAATAAGTCACTAGACGTACATATAATGCTCTGTCCTGAAAATGTTCAAACCAAAAAGATTTTTATAAGTTTACGTCTGCCTAGCTGGCCCCCCCCCCACTTGCTCAAAATTTAATGATTAAATTATATAATAATGCGCTATTTATGCGCTCTTCAAATCCGTCAAAAAATAATTTTGCGCTCTTTTTGTTTAATAAAAAAAATTGTTTTAAATGGGAGGGCTGAGTAGGCTGTCAGTGAGCCCCCCCACATGTTAATCGTAAGCAAATCTAAAAAACAAGTACACAGGATTTATGCGCTAATTATGCGCACTTACATCAGGGTAATTTCAATTTTTGCGCCGCAACCCTTAAGGGACTTTCCTCTTGATGCGAATGCTAAAATTCTCTTGTAACTCGTTAAAAATACTAAAATTTGATTACTCAATTCGATTAACTATGCATAATATTTATCCGAATTAAGATGCGCTATTATTTTGAGATAATTACGATTTTTGCGCCGCAACCCTTAGAGGACTTCCTTCTTGGTGCAAATGGTCATATTCCCTTGTAACTTGTTAAAATGCCAAAATTTGATTATCCAACTATACACGAGACTTACCCGAATTATGCGCTATTATTTTGAGATGATTACGATTTTTGCGCCGCAACCCTTAAAGGACTTCCCTCTTGGTGCAAATGGTCACATTCCCGGTAAAGTTTTACAATTAGGACCCCAACGAGAAATCAATTAAAAAGAGGTAAATTCTATGTAATTTTGCCCCCCACCCGAATCCAAAACTGTTGATAAAATTTGAGCCTACGTAGTTAACGCGCTTTAAACACTTAAATACTTTTAAAGCGCTTCAACTAACCTATATAGATAAATTTCCTAGGTTTGCTCACACAATGGGGGGATGCAGGGGGCGGAGCCCCCCCCCGCCCATGCATGTACTTTGATATATTATATAGGATATATTGGATGAAAGCTAATTGTAAGTAATATGGATTATAAGTATACATGGGTTTTTTGACGATATCTTGAAAAATACAAGCGACCCCCAAATTTTATCAACAGTTTTGGATTGGGGGGGCAAAAATACATAGAATTTACCTCCTTTTAATTAATTTCTCGTTGGGGCCCTAATTGTAAAACTTTACCAGGAATATGACCATTTGTACCAAGAGGGAAGTCCTCTAAGGGTTGCGGCGCAAAAATCGTAATCATCTCAAAATAATAGCGCATCTTAATTCGGATAAGTATTATGCATGGTTAATCGAATTGAGTAATCAAATTTTAGTATTTTTAACGAGTTACAAGAGAATTTTAGCATTCGCACCAAGAGGAAAGTCCCTTAAGGGTTGCGGCGCAAAAATTGAAAATACCCTGATGTGAGAGCGCATAATTAGCACATAAATCCTGTGTACTTGTTTTTTAGATTTGCTTACGATTAACATGTGAGGGGGGGCTCACTGACGGCCTACTCAGCCCCCCATTTAAAACAATTTTTTTTTTACTAAACGAAAAGAGCGCAAAATTTTTTTTTGACGGATTTGAAGAGCGCATAAATAGCGCATTATTATATAATTTAATCATTAAATTTTGAGCAAGTGGGGGGGCCAGTTAGGCAGACGTTATAAGTTTGGTAAAAGGTATGATCATGGTGCATGGGGCCATCACTGAAACAGAGACTCGTATGCCATTTGCCACTCGTGTGCCCAATGCAGTAAGGGATATAGTGCTGGGCGTTGACAAAAATCAGGCCAAAAATTGCAGCCAATGACCGCTGATCTAAATTGAATATATTTGGTAGCACATCTAATATTTTTCTAAGAATATTTTCTCTTTATAAGAAACAACAATTGTTACAAAATCCAATATAAATCTTACAAAAAAAGATGATAAAAAATACGTTCGCAATTTTTCTTTATTTTTGAATGTTGCAGAATTGTTAGTCGAGCTAATAAAATAATTTCACTTTTATTTCTTGGTCTTTTTCCATATTTTCGCTTGAAAGAAAATTTATGTCGGCGCCCACTTTCTCTTCTTTGTTCGCGTTTCAACGAGTCACTAGACGTACATGTAATGCTCTGTCCTAAAAATTGTCAAACCGAAAAGATTTTTATAAGTTTGGTAAAAGGTATGATCATCGTGCATGAAGCCATCACTGAAACAGAGACTCGCATGTCATTTGCCATTCGTGTGCCCAATGCAGTAAGGGATAATGGGCGTTGACGAAAATCCCATGTAAGAATTGCCCGTAGTGACAAGGTAGCCAAAGCTTGGCCGGAGCTAGGGCGTTCAACCATTGTCCAAGAATCTGTCAGCCAATACTGGTCCATCATTGGCAATTTACTGGTTGTTGAATAGTCAGGCGTTACAACGAAGGCCGACGCTTGGCCAACGTAGGGCACCCAACTGTCGGCCAGAGTTCTGTCAGCCAGTACTCGACCAACAGTGGTAAATAACTGACTGCCTACTTATAGAATAGGCAGGCATTGTGACAAAGCCCTACGGTTGGCCAATAGTTGGCACCCGCACATCGGCCAATATTCTGTCAGACAGTACTGAACCATCACTAGCAAATGACTAAGCAAATGTCCGAATCATTCGATAGATGACATTTGATAGGATCCATTTCTCTTATTTAAAATTCGACCAACGATGCTATAAGAACGATATATAAATGACGAAACTGCACAACTTATATCAGTTGTATCGTGGAGTCCACTTTTATAATAGAAATGTGACACACTTTTGGATTGATGTTAACGTTAATGTCACCTTATTTTTTAAGACTGATAATAATTAAATAAACAAAACATATATATATATATATATATAACGCATGTATTTTATAACAAAACTCGATTCTTAATTAATTATCAACTAGTCTGAAATCTGGCAACCAGTACTGGCGCAGTACTGAGCCGATAGTAAATCCTATACTGGGGCAGTACAAGTAGACAACGGCTGGGCCAGTACTGTCTGCCAGTATTGGACCGGAGTTATCATCCATGGTTGCACCAGTATTGTTTCGGTACGGTTACCAGTACTGTGCCAGTCTACCAACTCTGGGAAACAGTAATGGCTTAGTACTGGGCCGGTCATAAAATCCTATATGGGAATCAAGCCGAAAATTGCAGCCAATGACCGCTGATCTAAATTGAATATATTTGGTAGCACATCTAATATTTTTCTAAGAATATTTTCTCTTTATAAGAAACAACAATTGTTACAAAATCCAATATGAATCTTACAAAAAAAGATGATAAATACGTTCGCAATTTTTATTTATTTTTGAGTGCTGCAGAACTGCTTCAATATTTGCGCTTGAAAGGAATTTTACGTGTTATATGACTTGCAGTAAATAAAACAAGAAATCTGTTCCAAAGAAATTTTTTTAAATTATAGAATGCTTGGATTGTGTGTGTGTGTGTGCGTGTGTGTGTGCGTGTGTGTGTGTGTGTGTGTGTGTGTGTGTGTGTGTGTGTGTGTGTGTGTGTGTGTGTGTGTGTGTGTGTGTGTGTGTGTGTGTGTATGTATGTGTGTGTGTGTGTGTGTGTGTGTGTGTGAGGATTACATTCGCGTGAAACGTGTGCAGTAATCATCTTGCTCCGTTTGCATTCTGCGACGACAGTTGGAACACGCCTCTAGAGTCTAGATCAATATTTTGTTATGTTACATGTTCGACCAGTTACATGTTTACATGTATTACAATAAAATCCACAATTCAAAATTATTCAGAAACTTTTAATCATACACAGTTACTAGCTTGCTTGCCCCTTTTTAATAGATTATATATGTAGAATGTTGTCTCGTTTAAAAAACAGTAGTAATATTCTTTCGTATAACGCGATGAAGATATTATTATTCAATGTATCTCAAACGATCAAATATCTTTATAACAAGAAACGTATATTTTTCTGAAATAATTTCTTTTAGTTAAATCTCGAATGTATAATAAATCTAATAATAGTCGTAAAACACGTAGTTTAAAACACTCGAGCTATAAATGGTATTTTATTGCGATTTTACTTTTTATATATACTTTACTTCGGAGTTAGATTTACAAACGTTCGATGCTTGCAATGGTTCTCTCAAAAATAAAAAAGTATTTCGCTCAAGAGGTTTCGCTATAAATCGCAAACGGCAAAACAGAAAAGAGTAAGAGAAAAGCTGTAGAGAGAAAACTCAATTCATCATAAAACATGAATATTCGAAGTCGCACGAGCGAACTAGGACTTACCTCCGAGACAAGCAAGGTCGCGCTCCAAAATTTTAACACCGGGAATACGTGCGGCTTTATGCATTCCATGGCACCCACGTGGAATCCTTTCATTGCGTCATGTTTCCGAGACATGTTCCTCTCGATCGCTATGATGAGATCCACGTGTACGCACGCGATACGTCCGCGTATACGTACGCAGCTTATTTATATCGTCGCACGCAAACCGCATATGCCAGGATGCCGCCCGATCGCGGATCGGAGTGGGTACACGGAGAGAATTTTGTCTTAAAATTTACCCTGAAATCATGGTAGTTGTGGGACAACATGTACCACCAAGAATTTTATGCGAGCTATTCTGATTAATATCTACCACAATAAAAAAATATTAATATCTATTACATTAAAATATAAATTATGTTTGATTAATTTTACTAAAATATATCTAAGAAATTTCAATAATTTTTCAAAATTTACCAATCTGCTTGGTAATTTTTATCACGTTGTTTGTAAAATGTCTTTTGTATATTTTAAAAATTCCTTGGTTGCCAAGTAATCCCAAGTTTTATAGTAAATTTAAGAGTAAAATATAACAAAAAATTCTCTCCGTGTACCACACGTGCTCCGGCGCCGCGGCGTCGCGGCGCGGCGGGGATCCTTCAAGTGAACAGGCTTAAATTTAACAAAGAGGCTTTGATAAATTACCTGCCAAATATCAAACTGGCGACAGCGTTCTCCAAAAAAATATTATATCCGTTAAAGAAAATTCTGTGCGTGTTTAGGCAAAAATTTGAGCTGCGTGAAAAGCGAGGTGAAAAGCTTATGAGTGTGTTACGCGAAATTCTACATGCGGCACAAAGAGAATTTATTCATTTCATTCATGAGATTATTCTTTCTCCATTAATATACACATATATATATAAATCAAGATTTGATTCTGAAGTTTTACAATACATTTTGCAGCTAACTATAATATCTCGAATTATATTAGGTATCCTAGATCGTGGATTGTCTAAATTTAAATTAACAAAAAACTGTTTTCTTTTTCTTCAAACCATAATTATATACAATTCAAAACTTAGGCCGGTATTCATAGTCGGTTCTTATTTTAAGACCGGCTTAAGTAATGTCTTAAGATGCTAATACGGCTTTGTGATTGGTTAATGACATCTTCAGATTGTACTTAAGACGGTCTTAAATATAAGAACCGACTATGAATACCGGCCTTATTTAGGCCGATGAAAGAATTTCCTTTTTGAAATAAAGAATGTGAATTGTGTTCCTAATATTCTGGCTTGTTCAAGTCAAAAAGTCAACTTGGAAAAACCCATCCTGTCTCATAAATTAAGTAATGGAGGGGAGAAGATAGGATAGATGGTTTTCGACAAGTTTTGAAGTAGATCTTGATCTATCATATTTACCTTTCAAGAAGGTACTTCTTTAATGACCACTGTTTTCACCATTTCTGCCGTCGAAGAAATCGATTGGATATGGTTTACTTCCGAATAGGCGGAAAAGGACACGCGCCAGATACTCCTCGCCGTGCCTTTCAGTTCGATCGACAAGAATCAGAGGCGAGATACATATTTAAGCGGCAAGTAAAATCGCGATAACGCGATACCGGCATTTATTTTATGACTACATAAAGTAGTTGCGTAATTGAGACACCACTGCTTTAGTTATACGAGACTTCAGATATTAGATAATTAATTCAAACACCTGTTGCGAACGTATACGCGAGCAGAAATTTTTGCTTGTGCATTCCGCGAACATCGAAGCGTGTGTACAATTATAAATGTACAATTATAAATAATTGTAACATGATAAAAACGTCACACATAATTAAACGGAAAGATGAGTATGCTAAAATTTATGTGCATAATGTAAGCGCTACAAAGGTCACTTTGCCGGTGCAATCGTTCCTTAGAATCTTGTATGGTCTCCCAAATATAAATCTTTCATTTTTGTTCACAAAAGTCTCTGAAACATCGCATGTATTTTGCAGAATATATAAAAACTAATGCAAGTCGGCACGATCAAAGATCTCCTTGTAAAAGAAAGTCGCACATAAATCATCACAAAAGAATTTTCAGTATTTAAATTTCCTTACCGATGTGATACTTAAAAAATTATTTAAAATAATAATTAAATAAATTAAATTTAAAATAATAATTTATAAAATGCTCAAGACAGAGTTAATTACGTCTTTAATGTCTTACGTCCTTCGCTGGGAAGATACGTGCATTATCTCTCCCGTGCTTTATTTCTCCCCTTCTAACTTCGACCGATTCGACACGCATGTAACGCCTTTCTCTTTACCGTTGAAGAAATGGAAGAAAATCGTCGGAAGACAGTGTCATCCCTTCCCCCTTTCACCGCACGTTTCGCACTCGATTAGATTACGTTCCTTACTGCGCATCGTTTCATTCGCGTTATCACGCTAGTTTCACTCGCGCGCATCATTCGTGCGTAACAACCGCTCGCGCGATACAAGAAAATAAAAAAAATTAGTAGAAATAAGACGTAAAGCATGTCGGATGAGTGACGCATGTCGTTCGACGTGCAACGTACATTACTTACAAGGGCAGGGGTCAGTGAACTATACGCAGCCCGTGGGTATTACATGAATAAAGAAAGCGACTTATACATGAATAAAAAAAACTGTAGAAATTCACTTTTTATCTTATTATACATGTAAAAGCCATAGTGGGGTGAGTCAAATTTTTTAAAATATTGACTCGTGTGCACAGATGCAATCTATACAATATATAAATTGCATCTATGCACACGAGCCAATATTTTAAAAATTTTGACTTACATGCACCGGTCACAGCTGCGGCTTTCACCCAGTCTATATATGAGCATCTGCGTAACGTCCTTAATTTTGTCAAACCCTTTTCAAAAGTTAACATTTGCATCTTTATACCTGAAAAAATCTTTAATAGCGTTTTTCACTGGCAGAACTGGTGCGCACTCAGTGCACATTAAAGCCGTTGTACACTGATTTAGTCTCTAATATTTAAAGTAATATAAAATGCAAATATTTCGACTGATAAAATACTCAGTACATATTTTACCAAATAGTGCAATAAAGAATATTGAGGATTTCATGATTTAACCCGATTATATTAAACATACACTTTACGTTGGTTTGTGTACGACGGCTTTAATGTGCACTGAGTGCGCACCGGCTCTGCCAGTGAAAAACGCTATAAGAGTTTTAAGGTCCTTAAGATTTTACAGTCTGTACGATTTTCTTTGGCAACGCCAAAGTTAATCCTCGGTCACACCTCCTTTTTCGAACACGTTTGTCACACAGGATTAATTTAACCTCAACCAATTTTCAAGCAGCTGCTGTTCAAAAACTAACAGTTAAGTGGATCGCAAAAAAATTCTAGAATTAAATCTAAACATTGTAGAATGTATTCTCATTATAAAAAAATTAACTTTTTGAGTGGCATTATGTTAAAAAAAATCCTTAAAAAATGTAAATTTCCAGAAAAAAATCAAAACCATAACTTTCATTTTCCAATGTTTTTGCTCAAAACTTTGCATAGTACTCTTAAAATATGTTACTTTAATAAAAAAGAAATATAGTCTAGGATTACTTTGACCCCGTGTGACAACCGAGAGTTGACGCCACCATAGCGATTAGCACGAGTTGTTATCGCTGTACCAGAAGCCGACGACATTCTGCGTATCTTTGATAATAACGTTCCATTCATAAATTCGAAGAAAATTCGAATCGTCCGTAAATTGATAATTGTAACTTTCCAATGCCGATTTAACCCTATTATTTTCACATTTATTTAAGCTAGAAAAAACATACGTGTTTGTATTTTTGATAACATCACCTCTGTAAAGTTAGCACCCCATCTTTAAAAAAATCATTTTTTTCTTTAAGTTCTGAATGCACCCCGAAGAGTTCTAGAGTTCCTTGTCAATTTTAGAAATAGTTCCGGCGAATAAAGCTAAAAAAACCGTTGATTAATCTTGGGGGTGCTAACTTCACAAAATGAAATCCCTAAATCAGCGATAACAATAAAAGTATTAAAAATATTTAATTTTGCCATTAGGATTTCTTTTAGAACTCTTGAGGTGCTACCCAGAACTCTCAACAGAACTCCCAGAACTGAAAAAAATATTTTTTTTATTTTACTCAAAAACGGAATATATCGAAAACTTTTTATATATCGGTCGTAGCGCCTCGAACATTAATAGTTTTTGGTAGAACTCGTGAGGTGCTACTCAGAACTCTCATAAAATTGCCCGGTTTACGAAAAAAAAAATGTTATCCTTCGGAACTTAGAAATTTTTCGACCTGACATACGAAAAATCGCGAGAACTTTTTATATATCGGTCGTAGCGCTTCGAGCATTAATAGTTTTTGGTAGAACTCGTGAGGTGCTACCCAGAACTCGGATAAAATTGCCCGGTTTACGAAACAAAAATTTTATCCTTCGGAACTTAGAAATTTTTCGACCCGACATACGAAAAATCGCGAGAACTTTTTATATATCGGTCGTAGCGCTTCGAGCCTTAATAGTTTTTGGTAGAACTCGTGAGGTGCTACCCAGAACTCGGATAAAATTGCCCGGTTTACGAAACAAAAATTTTATCCTTCGGAACTTAGAAATTTTTCGACCCGACATACGAAAAATCGCGAGAACTTTTTATATATCGGTCGTAGCGCTTCGAGCATTAATAGTTTTTGGTAGAACTCGTGAGGTGCTACCCAAAACTCTGATAAAATTTCCCGGTTTACGAAACAAAAATTTTATCCTTCGGAACTTAGAAATTTTTCGACCCGACATACGAAAAATCGCGAGAACTTTTTATATATAGGTCGTAGCGTTTTGAGCCTTAATAGATTTTGGTAGAACTCGTGAGGTGCTACCCAGAACTCAAAGCAGAACTTCCAAAATTTAAAAAAAAATTTTTTGATTATACGAAAAATCGCGAGATCTTTTTATATATCAGGGCAATTTTATCAAAGTTCTGGGTAGCACCTCACGAGTTCTACCAAAAACTATTAAGGCTCGAAGCGCTACGACCGATATATAAAAAGTTCTCGCGATTTTTCACACGTCGGGTCGAAAAATTTCTAAGTTCCAAAGGATAAAATATTTGTTTCGTAAACCGGGCAATTTTATCAGAGTTCTGGGTAGCACCTTACAAGTTCTACCAAAAACTATTAATGCTCGAAGCGCTACGACCGATATTGTATAAAAAGATCTCGCGATTTTTCGTATAATCAAAAAATTTTTTTTTAAATTTTGGAAGTTCTGCTTTGAGTTCTGGGTAGCACCTCACGAGTTCTACCAAAAACTATTAATGCTCGAAGCGCTACGACCGATATATAAAAAGTTCTCGCGATTTTTCGTATGTCAGGTCGAAAAATTTCTAAGTTCCGAAGGATAACATTTTTTTTTTCGTAACCGGGCAATTTTATGAGAGTTCTGGGTAGCACCTCACGAGTTCTACCAAAAACTATTAATGTTCGAGGCGCTACGACCGATATATAAAAAGTTTTCGATATATTCCGTTTTTGAGTAAAATAAAAAAAATATTTTTTTCAGTTCTGGGAGTTCTGTTGAGAGTTCTGGGTAGCACCTCAAGAGTTCTAAAAGAAATCCTAATGGCAAAATTAAATATTTTTAATACTTTTATTGTGATCGCTGATTTAGGGATTTCATTTTGTGAAGTTAGCACCCCCAAGATTAATCAACGGTTTTTTTAGCTTTATTCGCCGGAACTATTTCTAAAATTGACAAGGAACTCTAGAACTCTTCGGGGTGCATTCAGAACTTAAAGAAAAAAATGATTTTTTTAAAGATGGGGTGCTAACTTCACAGAGGTGATAACATCTCTATTTAGAAGTGTTTAAATACATGTGCTATCAAAACATGTGTTAGACCTACCTAACACAAGATTGAAAGGAACTAATAAATATATGCAATATTATGTTCAAGATAAGATTTAAAAAATACAGACGGATACTATTTTATTACATACCTAACTCTAATAGCGTTTTTTCATTGGCAGAACTGGTGCGCACTCAGTGCACATTAAGGCCGTTGTACACTGATTTAATCTCTAATATTTAAAGTAAAATGCAAATATTTTGACTGATAAAATACCTAGTACATATTTTACCAAATAGTGCAGTAAAGAATATTGAGGATTTCATGATTTAACCCGTTTATTAAACATACGCATTACGTTGATTTGTGTACAAGCCATATGGCTACAACGGAAGGAAACGAAAGGGTCAAAAGAATTCGAAAGTCATATATATATATATATATATATATATATTTTTTTTTTTTCATATATATATTTTTTCATATAAATATTAAAAAAACAAAATAATACTTTAATAAAAACAAGACTTATTTGTTTTTATGCGCGCTTTCATTATCGATGCAAAAGAAATATTCTCTAAATAGAGATTTATATATCTATTAAATTAAAATAATTAAGCTAACTATAGAACACGAAGATATATTATATATAATTATAAAAATTGCGAAAATGCTTTAGCAAAATTTCGATCTTTTCGGAAACGATCGATATACGTAAAAAAAGCATCTTTAATTTTTAAGAAAAGAATTACGAGAACAAAATTAACAATAAGGCAACAAATTATCGCTAATTCCTACACGTGCTCCGCGTTCGATGGCCCGCTTTTATTCTTAGATCTTATTGTTAGCTTTCAAAACGCCGCATATAAATGCAACCTCGCGTCATTTCTAAATGCCATTTTAAATGCCTGGTGACCTTATCAGCACCGAGCTGGCACCAGTTTTGCACCTGGTAATGTCGATGCAAACGCGTACGCGTGCACACAGGCACGTGCACGCGTACCGCGTCTGCGATAACCGGCGGGTCCTTCGCTCGCGATCGTCACGCGCGAATTTCACGCGCGCGCGCGCGCGCGCGCTAACGGGACCTGCGCCTCGTCCTAACGGAAACCGCGTGATCGCGCGTGTCTATTGAAACGCGAACGAAGGTCTCACGCGCGGCGGAAAGGTGCTTTTACGAACTATCTCGCGGACTTAATTTTTATGAGATAAAAAAACGACTAAAGATAATGAGATAAACGGAACACGCGCTGAATCGCGGAGTTCTAACGGGAAAACCCGCGATGCGAATCAGCGATGTGTCCGTCCGTTCGAGAGGAGACTTTATCGTTCTCGCAGGTCGGCCATCGTCCGAGCGTGGCAAAATTTCCTATCTCCTTTGCTTTTTCTTTTTAATTTTATTGATGATGAGACGAAGAAACTCGCCGTTTTCTCTAACGCTTCTTCGCTTGACCGCGACCGAGATCTTAATCGTACGGATCGGAACGATCGCTACACGTGCGTCGGATGTGTTTTCGCGTCTCTCTCTCCTCCAGTGGGAGGCACGTTCAAGGAGCCGGGATTTTTCGAAGGAAGAAACAGATGCCGAGACGAGACGTGGATTTTCTGCAAATTCGGACGAGGTTCTGCGAACACGTGCGAGGGGGAAGGATAAAAGTCGAGACGAGTTTGACACACCTGCAACGCATATGCTTATGTTGTATTAATACAGGGTGGACCATTTTAATCCATCCAGTCGAATATCTCGAAAACCAAGCCCGGGAGAGAAAAATGTTTCAGACAAAAGTTGTTGACATAAAATACAAAATATCTTGTAAAACATTAAGTTTTCGGTAATGTTATCTTAATACTTTTACGCACAGAATAATAAGACGAATCAATTGGTATAAAAAAAGATATAGTTGATTTTAAAAAAAAGTATGCAGATGCGTGTTGCAAATTACATATTTTTTCTTAAAGGAACTATGCCTTTTTTTATACCAATTGATTCGTCTCATTATTCTGTGCATAAAAGTATTAAGGTAACGTTACCGAAAACTTAATGTTTTACAAGATATTTTGTATTTTATGTCAAAATACTAGAACTTTCAAGCCTTATAATTCCAAAAGTTTTTAATGAAAAAAAAACTGTATTATAGTGTTTTGAAAAGCTCTCGAGATTAGCTACAAGAATATGCATTGAAAAATAGGGGTTTCCATTTAAGAAATTAAAGGTGTCGTTTACGTGAGCTTTAAACGACCCTCCATGGTTAAATCAATGACACCATCTTATGGCCCCCTCGAAACCAAACAACTTTTGTCTGAAACATTTTTCTCTCCCGGGCTTGGTTTTCGAGATATTCAACTGGATGAATTAAAATGGTCCACCCTGTATTTTGTTTGTCACAAGAAAAAGGACCCTTCACGATTCGAATGAGAAAAACGGTGTTGGCAGAAAAGGTGCCGGTGGAGCTAGCGGTGGTGGTGGTGGTGGACCAACTCGAACATTGAAAACGTTTTTCAAAAGAATCGTGTGGGGTCCTTCATCTTGAGGTGGCCTTATAGGACACCTGCGTTATTCTTTGACAGATGTATCGCCCCAGTCAAACTTCTCGCCTGGCAGTGTCTTTGAACCGTTCGAGAACATCCCTCCTCTCCTCTCCAATAAATCAATCAATACATCCGATAAACATCAAATAAAATATTATCCTAATCCATTAAGTCTTAGAAGGCCCCTCCGTGCTTTTCTGTTTTAAATCCTTGTAACCCGGTTCCTAATCAAAATTTTTAGACCGCGTGATTGGTATTTAGGAGTAAAGAAAGTTGCTTTTAATGGTACATAAGTACTTTAGCCACTTTTGAGAAATTATATTTTGTGAAATCTTTCCATAAATAAAAAAAAGATAAAATTTTAAATGTTTAAGCTTACCAACAAAATCAATTTTGTATACACTTACAGTTAGTTTAACATGTATATTATTAATTTATTAATTTATTTTCATGATGAGAGAGGTTGTTTGCTCAGTAATTGGGACATTCACAAAAAAAATGCACGTAGGCCTCCTAGGTTTTAATCCAATCCGGATATATGCACCTTGCTTCGTGAGCAACGTGCGAAAGGTTCTCGACACTGAGAGCAGTGAGAGCACCTAAAAATGCAGATCGGGACGTGTGATCAACCTCTGCTTTCGTTGTTTTTTTTTACTCCATTCTTTTAAAATCTTCCGCTTTTCTCTCGGTTTTTTTTTTTTTTTTAGTACAGCCGTAAACTTTCTACCGCAGCTAAACCAAGTTTTTTATTGCAAAACTTTTATTGCCAATTTCTTTCAAACAAAAAATTTATGGTCTTACTTTTTTTCGAAGAGAAGTCAAACATAGACATGAGTTTATGGCGCTTATTCATTTTACAAGCATCACTTCTAATTTTGTTCTTGAAAATACTACGATTACCAACCACTGTACCTTAGAAATTAAATTTAAAATTAGACACTATATAAAAATTTTCAATATGACTTTTTCTAAATATTGTATCTAAATATTGTAATAAACATAAAACCATTTACCATTATACAATTTAAGCTCCTGGTATATCGAAAAATGTATTAACTCCATTTTGACAAAAACTGAAGATACGATTCTTTACCTCTAACAATAAGATATATATATTTTTATTTATTTATTTATTTTGGAAGTGCCGCCCGCGTATAATAAACGAGTACCGAGTATGCGTTATATCGACGAGCCTGCTCCAAAACTACAACACGTGCGTTTTCATCGCGCGTCGACATTTGCGCGAGAACGCACTGAAGAAAGAAAGAAGGGAGAAACGTGGCCGGGCCGGCGCGAAACATCCGGAGCGCGCCGCGCGCCTCTAGTGTGGGACCTATAATAACAGCCCGGTTATCGCTCCGGTAGGCGCCAAGTGTGTCGCATGCGTGCATGCGTGCGTGCGTGCGCGCGCGCGCAAGCGGCTCCATCGCCCCGCCACCCATCTCGCGATCCGCGCGGCCTACGTATTATACATTATACTGATTACTGGACTGATGAACGATGACTGAGAGGGATGCTTACGTTTCTGCGAGTCCTGGCGGGAGCGCGATCGCCGGCTCACGGCGTAGCAGATCACGAGGACGATCCCGCCGGCGATCAACGTGGCGAGCAGCATCATCAGGCCGGGCACGCTCGCGCTCTCCAGCACGTTCGTCGGGCACGTCGTGTTCTCCATCTTCGGCACCGCCGCCGCGTGCGAACGGGGAGAAGCCTCAACCGGCACTTTTGGCCGCGCGAGTCGCGAGAGCGTAGGCACCGCGCACCACGTATACGCGCGCGCGGACGTAACAACACAACAACGGCGCGCACCCCTCACACACGCGCACGTAACGTACGTAGATGCGCGCGCGCGCGCGCGCACATACACACGTACACGTTCCACGCGCGCTCACGTGCCGGGACAGCGGCGCGGCGGAAAGAAGCCGCGGTTAAAGCCCGTGGTATACCGGAGGTGCCCGCGCGACCACGCGACTAAACGAAGCGGAAATCGGAGGGTGGGCGGCGCGCGCGTGTTATCTCCGCGTTCGTTCCAGTCCCACACGCACCAGTCACATGCACGGCGAACACGACGACGTGTGGCGTGTGCGTGCGCGTGCCGCCCGGCGCGTAAAGCGTAAACCGGGCGTTCCGAAAAGCCACAGGCCACTTGAATGATGGTGGGGGAAGGGGGGGTGAGCGAGCCGGCCGCGGTGCGTACGTTTCGCTAGATCGCCGTGTCGCCGAGTGATTTCGCGAATCGGCGCGGCGGGCGCCGGCCTCGCGCTGGTGCGCTCCGTGCTCCGATCGCGTGACCGCAGCCGTGAATCAACGGAGTCACGGAGTAGACGCGCGACACTACCGCCGGCGAAAGTTCCGTTCCGCGCGCGTTCTCGCGAAAGGGGGGTCAATTCGGCGAACACGGCCGAATTAATCGCGCGCCGCGGCGACGACGTTTCCTCCCTCTCCACGCTTCTCCCTTCTGTCTCTCTTTTATCCACCTGTCTAGGTTCACGGTGCGCGCCTCAGCTCCCGCCGTTTTAACGCGGGAAATTTCAAAACCGCTCGTCGTCGCGCCTTCTCTCGGCACGGCGCGCGCGCGATACAAGATTCGATACGTACATTAATATCACTCGTGCTGCAAGATGCGGCGATTTAAGCGCGCGCGATCGCATCCTCCGCCGTCGGGGTCCTGCACTCGTCCTGCACCGCCCGGCCGTGACCCTTGTGCGGCGGCGACCCGGTTATCCGCGCGTGCACGCGCGTCGGCGGGGTCCACGACGCTGTCCCGTGGTGATGGCGTCGCGCTGACATGAAAGGGCCGCCGTCGGTCACCATGCCACGGCGTGATCTGCTCGCGCGAAACGGTAGCATTCGATCCCTCGAAATTCCGAGGAAGAAATTCCGAAGATCCTTTTGTTTTATCCTCTCGTCGCACTCGCGCCGACAATCGTATCTGGCCGATCAGCTCTCCCCGACGTCTTTAAAGTCTCCCGCGGGGAGTGTGCCTCGTAAAAAAAAAAAAAAGCGGGTCGCGACTTACGTAAGCGCGGCGGCAGCGACGAGGACGACGACGATGATGCGCGCGCGGGCCCGGGCCGTGTATTAAAGCCGCGACGGTGACGCGAGACGCGACGCGAGGCGATCCTCTCCTCCTCCCGCGATACGGCTCGGCGCGTGTTTGCCGCGGCGAGTCATCGCGCGCCGGTAATATACCGCTTCGCGGAACCGCGCTTCCGAAGCGCGCCGAACTCCCTACCCACGACCCACGGCGCCTATCTTTTCCCCCTTCTCGCTCGCGAACGTCCCGCGACGCCGGCCGCGACCGACGATCGACACCCCACGCAGTATCGCGCGCGAGCGAACTTGATCTAAATTTGACCTTCCTCGATAAAACGCTTGATTGATTTTCCCAACCGGTGACCGACACCCTGAGCTTCTTCGTTTTATCGATCGTCAGTGACTGTCACGGAACGACTGTCAAATAAGTATATCATATATCATCCCAGACAGCACAGTGTCTAAAATTGGGACACAAGGCGTCATTAAGACAACTTAATGACGTCTTGTGTCCCAATTTTGGACATCGTGTTGTCTGGGATATTTTTATGCAAATCAATGCCATAAATTCAACAGTAAGAATAAGTGAAACAGAGGACCGTTATAAATGTGCAATCAATTAGAGAGAAAAACCTTTTACGGGACTGGAGCTTTTGATAATCTAATAATAACATTGTATGACTTTTGTATAGTTTTTTCAAACTCAATAAGCTACGTTGATTTTTTTTCTTAAATACTATAAACTCAGTATCGTTCTTATTAATATAAAATCATTTACTCCGGCGTGAATAGAAAATCAACTGAGATACGCTTGAATGTGTTAACGGTACTTCTGAACCCAAACAAACCACTGGACGTTGACTGGTATTGTCCTTCGTCAGAAAGCAGGAGCCATTGATTGATTATGAGATTATAAGATTGTTGATTGAAAGATTATAAGAATACCCGGTTCGGCATTATCTGGGGTCGAGAAGATCCTTATCTGTCCGAGGCGAACGCTGTCACGTGCCCAACCAGCGATTCATATAATTACGATTAAATATATTTATGCGCACGTACGATATCATTGTCCAATTTATTTTCAAGCGTGTAGTTTTTAAGCCGAAATCTCCCAACTTAGCAAATATGAACAGGTTTAATTCTCTTCTTTTGGCATGATTTCCCTAAGCTCAAACATAAAAAATTGTTGAGGCTCAGCTCTCCTGAGGACCGCACTCTCTCCACAAAAATCCGGATTTGGAAATCTAATTTTAGATCGCGCAACATCTCGGTTTGATTCAAACCGAATGGCTCGTGGAGAAGAACAAACCGCCTCACTTTTGTATTCTCGGTCTTTTATGTCTCTCGCGATTACGTCACCTCGTCACCTCTGCGATCGCATAACGGCTCGCGATGCATTTTCCGGAAGCGCGTTTATCCTCCAGCTGGAAGTAAATTAACTATTCGTGATGAAGGAAAAACCGTTTACGATCGGTCTTTCCCCGAATCCGCGTCGCCGATCCTGGAAAACATCGCTGGTTTCTCCTCTTCTCGATTCAGAGAGCGACACGGTAGCGATGAGTGTCGCTCTTCCGAGAAGACTCGACACGTGTGTCACGCCGCACGCGAATTGATAAACAGCTAGCCTGAAAACAAATGCGCATCACCGTCCTACGTCGTCTTCAGCGTGACGAAATTCCACGACGCTTTTGCGTAGCCCCGCGGTGTCGTCGGAGACCAGCGGGGACCGCTTTTTTCGTGGAAGAAAAATAACGCGTAATCGCAGAATTGCCAATATGTTGCCATAATCGTGTCCTTCGACGCAGCGCATTTTTTTTTGTGCCGCTCGTGAATTTTTATGCGTGAACGTTCATCCTCGCAGAGAGAGAGATGAGAGAGCGCGCGTGGCGTTCGCTTGAATAATTACCCTTACCGAGTAAGACGGACTCTCGGGTTTTTTTTTTTTTTAATTTTTGATTGACGTGCTAGAGAGCGGCATTTTGTCGCCGCACGAGGATACGGACATCTGCCTCGAGCGAGGATTTTGAACGCCGACCCGAGTCGAGCGTTCATCTTTGGTCGTTCATTCGATTCGGCATATAATTATTGGACCGTTCTCCGTTCGCTAGTACGCGGACGGACGGTCTATCGTAGGACGCTCTCGGAGCGGCTGCGGCAGGATGCATTATAAATGTCCAACCCGTTACTCGCCCCGTTACTTTTCCCTATATATTCAAGGCGCCTTCGTCCTCGATTCTCGACTCTCACGCTCGAGCTCGGGCACCGTGTCAGCAGCGGGTTTAAGTAGAAACAAGACAGTAGACAGGGGGATAATTCGTGGACGCGAAACACAATGGAAGCGTATACATGCATGGTTAACGGAATTAATAATTAATGATGAAATTATTACGTTTCAAGCGTCAGTACGTATAATCAACCGCTCGATTTGGCTGAGCGAATCCGTTTCTCGTGCAACGATTATAAAAGTTGCGACGACTTCGATCTCGAGTTCAGCCGACTTACGTTCATTTCTATTACCAATTTGGATTAACTTCAATCTCGGTTTAAATTACTTTTTACCTTTTTCTGGTTTCAAAATCAATTAAACCGAGATTAAAGTTAATCTGCATTGATATGGCAATAGATATGAACTATCGATTGATCTATCGAGCAGTGCAAGTACTGCCAATAGCGTTTCGTTGACGCAGATAAAAGAATTAATTGTTTAGCAAATTAGATTAGGGACAAAGGAGTCGCGCAATCGGAAGTTCTCCTGTAAGCAATTCGATCTCGGTTGAATTCGTCGTCGATGGGGTTAAATCGGAATTCGATTGAATTCGATTGATTGTTTGATAATTAAATTATAAATTATCGACGGATCGCGTACTGTCGGAAGTTCTGACGTAATTAAGCAATTTGATCTCGGTTGAATTCGTCGGCAATGGAGTTAAATCGGGATTCGCGATTGAGAATCGTTGGTTCTCAATTTTCTCTACTAAATCGCCAATGGCTATAGTTTGCCACGTTATACGCCTTTTCTTTATTGAATTCGTGGCACAAGATTTGTGGAGCTGGATATGCGACGGTACACACGGGATGGTATATTGACAAACATTTAGGATCCCAAGTTCTCAGTCTCCTCTATGTTTACAAACAGCAAATTTCTTCCCCCACCTGTTCCAACAATCGGCAGTTTCCTGTTGAGGTCTCATCGCTTATATGTATAGTGCCTTTCGACACATTCTTTGGGCAGAGCACACAAAATCAATAACGGAATAATAATATTCAATTATTCAAATATATGGAACATTATAGCGATCCGCAGAATCGATATTATTTCGTCACACGTCGCGACAATAATTAAAAAAAAAACTCATTTTCGAGTGATTTAAAAACGAACGCAGAGAATGATACGAAATTAAAAGAGCAGGTTTAGAAAAAATTAATATTGATCGTCAGCTAATGTCAACATTTATGAAGTAATGACAACATTCAAGTCGTTCTTTCAACGGAAGGATGTAATAACTAAAGAATTAGCTCTAGGGCCACTTCGACCAAGCTCTGATTAACTTAATTGATTAGTCGATCGGAAATGACCAATCGCATTTGCCAATCTGCTTAATGAGAAAATGTGATTGGTCATTTCCAATGGACTAATCAACGATTAAGTTAATCGGAGTTTAGCCCTTTTTTTTAGCTTTCGCCGTATATGAGTCTACTTCTTATCTTTTTTATTAGCAAGTGAGTTGGCTAAGCCCAAATGACTGTGTGAATCAGTTATTCTGGGGAAAAACAATATTTATTTAGATTTTAGAATTATACATGAGCTCATAAACCTTTGGGACATAAAAACATCCAAGTGGCGCACTCTAGCGGCAATAGTACGCAGTACGCATAACAAATAGTCGATATAATACCGGCGGTGGGAATGCGCGGCTATTCGTGAAATTTGATTCACAAATTGTTTAGATTATTCTTTGTTTCAAATTCAACTCCGTTTTTCTTCTCCTTCTCTCGCTAAACGCTCGATATATATATATTCGTTTGACGATTAGAGATTTTAACGCTGCAATGATGGCAACGCGCGGCAGTAAGAATCCACGAATAAGTATCTGATTGGCCGTCGAAGTCTGCCGGGAAGCGCGGCGCCCGATTGGCCGTCGCCGGCGGTCCCGCTGCCTCATTCGGCAGCAGGCAATTTTCAACCGAAAACGATCCTTTTATTACATAATATTTTCGCGGAATAACCGGCGAAAGGGCCGCAAAACCGCCGAAACCTACGACGCCGTGCGTACCGCGCCGATCGCCGCGCGTGGAATCGATTTCCGGCGGGTTTCCAGGAGCGGCAGAATATGGCGTTGAGATCGATTTGCCGGCTGTCAATTGATTCGACCTTCAGGCAGTCGAGCCATTTCGGAGCCACCGCCCGGCCGAGACGACCGTCCCACGACACGCTCCTACGAAGTATCGCCGCAGCAGCTGGGAACATGGCACTGCCACGCGTTTTCTTCGACATGACCGCGGACGACAAGCCCGTGGGCCGCATCGTGATGGAGGTGAGCCGAAATTAACGCCCGTACGCGCCGCAACGACCGCCGAACGTCCCGCGCCGCTCCGACCGCGCGCTTCCTACGCGGATCCCGGCGTGCCATGGCCATCTTGATTTTTCCACCGCGCCGGTTCGCGATTCAACCGGACCCCCTCGTTCTCGCGCGACGATCGGTTCCTCCGGTTTCTCCCCTTCGTCGTCGCTGCCGTCGTCCTCGTCCTCGTCGTCGCCGTCGCGTGGCTGGAGTAAATAATCGACGGACGACGGCGATCGGCGATCGGCGGCTGCCGTCCGTCTCGACGAGGACGCGATCGTGCGGAGTCACGGCCGAGCGCGCGACCGTCGTTGGCGATGCGTCACGCTCGCGCGAGCACGCTTTAACCATTACGAAATTTTCCATCGCGACGGCGAACCTGTCGACCGGCCGCGTGCCCACGCGTGCCCGCGTGGGTGCGATAAAAAATGCACCTGTCCCCCGCGCGAGCGCATATTTTTGCTCCGATCGGAGGAGCTACTCCGAAATCACGGAAAATCGAAGGATATTGTGATCGCTCGAGATAAGGGCGTGAGAAAAATTGTGACTCCCTCGCACGGAAGGTTATTACATTTTAGCAATACGGCCGATAAGATAAGACGCTCTTCTCTCTTCCCGTCCTTTTCCGAAAATTATGATGAATTGACAGATCCGTATTTACGTGAAACGTGTTTTTTTTTTTTTTTTTTTTTTTTTTTAAATAAAAACGAACAGATTTTTCCTACGTGAAAAAGATTCCATCGAATGAAAGTATACTGTGTATTAATTGGCGTGTTATATAATTAGAAACTTTGCGCTAGGCTAAACATAGGTTTCCGCTCACGATAGCAATTTTATATTTTGCATAATGCAGAAGCATCGGCTTTTTAACACGCGAGTTTAGAATTTTAAACACAGATGGCGCGAGCTGGAGTAATAGCGCATATTTATATCCTCTATCACGTTTTTTTTTAATCGTTAATATTATTAAAAAAAAAAAACGTTTGTCTTAGCGTGTTGTACATTTAGCTGTTGCTTACCTTTTTGCTGTTTCATTGCTCCACTATATTCTTTTAAGATAAATATATATTTAGAAATTATATATATACAGAGTATAGTCTAGAAATGTCCAGAGAGTTTAATCATATTTTTCATGCAATTTTCAGTTGAGGAAGGATGTCGTCCCCAAGACGGCGGAGAACTTCCGCGCGCTTTGTACCGGAGAAAAGGGTTTCGGCTACAAGGGTAGCAGTTTCCACAGGGTGATTCCGAACTTCATGTGCCAGGGTGGTGATTTCACCAACCACAATGGCACCGGCGGAAAGTCCATCTACGGCGCCAGGTTCGAGGACGAGAACTTTAAGTTGACGCACACCGAGCCTGGTATACTATCTATGGCGAATGCCGGCCCCAATACCAACGGCAGTCAGTTCTTCATCACCAGTGCCAAGACCAGCTGGCTCGACGGAAAGCACGTCGTGTTCGGAAAAGTCACCGAGGGCATGGATGTTGTTAGAAAAGTATGGTTTTTCTGTTACTATTTCTAACGATACTGCATATTTTTTATTAGCGAGGAATTGACGTCTAGTTTTTATTATTATTATTATTCTTTATATTTATTCTTTGGGTATCGTGTAAGGTTGGATGTTATGAGATGGCGGATGTGATATGATGAGGTGTCTCCAAAAATACGCTGGTTTCTGCGAGTTGACCTCAATATGTGCCCAATTTGATCTTGTAGTAGCGTCGATCGGTCGATAAGGGCGATGAGTATTTCCCTGAATTTGTTTATATACATTTAGGCAGCGCGGCCAACCGCTCGTGAGAAAGCGCTTGCCCACGTGCGACTATTTAGTGTGGTGCTGAGCTGCTATCTTAGTAGAGGCACATGCGGCCACCACAATTCTTGGAAATCTCTAACCTTCGATGCACGATTTATTTAGTTATTTTAAGATTCTTTTCTAAGTGCTTTATGCAAATTACAAATTAAAAATCCGTTTGATCAAACCCGAGATCCGCCAGTTACGAGTCAACAGTGAAATATTTTGTCACCTGAAATTATTTATATGTAAAGTAACAGGGTCAAGAATCGAGTCTAAGTTTTATGCTCGAGATAAGTTATTTTATATTCAAATATTCAACAGCCTGGCTAATACATGTTATTTACGTATTGTTTTCAGTTGGAGGCCATGGGTTCTCAAAGCGGCAAGACATCCAAAAAGATCATAGTAGCGGATTCCGGAGAGTTGTAGATCAACTAGATACTGTAATGACTGCATTTTTATTTAGCTGTTGCATACCTATTTGCTGTCTTTATTGCCCTACTTCATCCATTCCTATCGACCAAGGTTCTCTCATCGACGCTAATAATTTGTTATCGGGCACGGAATGTCAAACTTGTCGAATTTTGTAGAAACAAAAGAAATTGTCTGCATTGAAATATTTTCTACTCTATTTCAAGCAATTATACTTTCTTTTTTGTCAGAGGATAAAGAATCGTTTGCAGTGTGACTTTTTTTATAACGAAGGATTTGCTAATTCAGAAATCTTGCTTCGTTCCACAGTCAATACACCTGTGTGTTATAAGAAATATGTGTTAAACTTTTGTTGCGAAATCCATATTCTTCCACACACTCGCTTAGTATCGCTAAGTGATATAGCGGAAATGACACATGTATGTATATCACGATTAGAGAATCCTCATTGTATGTTTTTTTTATAAATATATATATATATATACCATTCCTCTTCTCTGCCGAAAAAAAACATCCCGTTTACCTATCGTAACGCGGGCAATGCCTGAAAGCGATACCATTTTACTGTAATACAACACCAAGTTGAAAAATGTAGTTGCAACAGTCTGAACAGTTTCGATTTCTTAAAAATAAAATTGTTTTCAGAAAGAAAAATAAGTTGTACGTTATTCGCACTACATACATTGTAATTTTGTACGGCTCTATTAAGTAAACTATATTCTATATATATATATCCCTTTAATTTTCAAAATAAATATTTTCCTGAAGATAATATCCAGATGGACATTGCATCTAATCCTTTCTTATCTTATATTTCAATATCTAGACAATAGATCCAGGTTGAGAAAAGTCGATATATAAATAACACACTCTTTGCAACATTTACGATCAACGTATATTTTACCTCTTTTTCATATTCATGTTTTATCAATCTGCTGCGAGAACATTGATAGAACATACAGCACCAATACTATTTACAACTTTGTATTAGGACACTTTTTCGATTGTAACATACGAACAGGAGGGGCGCTAATCTAAATATGTAAGCGGATTTTATCCCTCCACAATTCTTCTTTTTAACGTAACATAAGAATTATAACGAAGATAATTTGTCAACTAATTTTATAATTTCTTTTCATGTTGTTACCGTTACTAAATTAATAAAATTCATTCACCATCTATGTAAATAAAAAATCGATACGAATTCTTATCGAAGAGTCATAAATACATATGTATAATATTCTGACGCAAATAACAAGTAACTTATTTTTTTCTCTTTCTTTTAATCCCGCTAATAATTATAATTTTAGAATCGTTTAAGATATTAAGGATTAGGGATTACGGTGCT
This sequence comes from Temnothorax americanus, assembly GCF_048541705.1. Classification (NCBI taxonomy): domain Eukaryota; kingdom Metazoa; phylum Arthropoda; class Insecta; order Hymenoptera; family Formicidae; genus Temnothorax; species Temnothorax americanus. The sequence goes on along the minus strand of NW_027509421.1, from coordinate 1,779,501 downwards.
CAGAGAAAGACAGCTTGCTATCTGCTTCAGAAATTACCTACTTATTCGAGTTGTCACTCGATTCCAGTAAAATAAAATAACACGCTTTTGGTCTTTTAGTCGTTCGTTTAATATTTGTACTTCCGTCTTTTGTGTATTTATTTGTGTTGCTCCTCCTCGTCAAACAATGTTTACGTGATGTAAAGGGAGGCTCACGCGGAGCTAGAGATTCACGCGGATTTATATAGACTCTGATTACCAATCGAAGAACATTTCTACTCACATCGTATGATTTTCATAAATAAGTTCTAAAGTTCATACAGATCGGGGTAATCACATTACGCAATCAATTCCGTATAGATTTCAAAACTCTTAATAACAACGATTATTATCTTTGGAACATCTTTTTTTTTAACATTGATATATCAAGAGACGTGTAAGTATGTATCGAAATAATGCGTAATCTATAAGTCACGCCGTTTCGTTTAGACATATTTCATCGTAAATTTTCGAAAAAAATGTTTTACGGCTGTAGTTTATCTCTAAATCGACAGCACATAAAGTTCACACTTACTACGTTCTGAAGCTATCGATTTAATATAAATTGAACATTTTGTTTCAAATTTTTCTTAATAAAGCAGCATGAAGATTACGAACCATGTCATTCCAATCACACCGCAGCGGAACGATTATTGCCTCCGAATTAATAAAACACTTGATTGCACACCAAAGAGATACTAACTTAATACTTAAGGAAAATTGCATTTAGTACGCTCTTGTTTAATTATCGTCAGACGCTCCAGGAACAGAAATTGGAGAGTGCCTTGAGAAAATATAATATTCGACATAACTTCGAATATAGGAGGAGCATATAATGTGTGTCTTCTTCATTACCTTGCAAAATTTAAGGAACAAATTACCAAGCGCAAACACGATCGAGGAGTAAAACCGACCGAAGGAAAATACATTTGCGGAACATATCGTACTACTTATTAGTCTCATTCATAAGCTTTCATTTGCGGCTTCGTCAGATGTTTAATTAATTTGCGTTTCACTTAACGCAGTCGCGTATATATTCTATTTCTATACCTTTGAAAGATAAAATTTCCGGGAGGCTGGCTGCAACATGAATATATCTTTTACATCTCTTCTGCTCGAAACATATACATACACACACGCACACATTGTATACCCACAGCAACGTGTATACACCTCGTGCATACCGTTGCTGTACGTACATAGTTATTAAATGTACATGACGATTTTTTTATACATATATATCTCTACGTCCATCCATATATCTATATCATGTATCTGTATATCTATGTCAGTGGCGGTTTGTGCGGTCGAAACGATGTCGAGGAACGTCGACCGAAAAGGAGCAGGAAAACGGATAGAAGTCCGACCATTGAAACAGGAAGAAGGACGACAGATAAAGTTACGCGTAATTAACCGGACCAGCCGCCACCTTCTGTACTCTTCTTTCAGAATATATTATATATATATATATATATATATATATATATATATATATATATGTATATATAATGTACTATAATTATAACGTGTGCATTTCCTTTGGCCCGCAAAGGATACATTAACGTTTATGATTATCCACGTGTTATCTGCGTCGATATACGAGAAATGCCACGCAGAATGTTCTCTCTCTTATAATGTTATAATTTTATCCTAATATATTCTTTTGCGCCAACGTAATTAACATTATCTGCTCGCGACAACTTAAAAAAGTGACATGTTACTAAAAATAATTGTCCCTTATGAAAATACTTCTGTAATCGATTTCCTCGATATTTGCACTATTAATAAAAATTATATGGCGCAATTGTGTATATTGTATAATATATCGAGTTGTTGTGTGCGTAACTGTGTTTTCGCTCAGGGAGTGGACATCAAGGATGATAGATCGCGTTATCTGTCATCTCGCGGCGATCATGAGTGCAATCAGCCGCAAAAGAATCAAAAGATGCTGCGTGTAATCGGGATGAAATCGGGCGGGTAAGAGCGAAAATAGTCCGTGAAAATATCGAACTCAGTGTTTAAGTATTGCGCGAAGGTATTGGCAAAGGCTTTCAGCTTCGTATATATATAAATTGCCATATTTACTAATATCAATTCCCACAAAAAATTAAAATCGCGAATATTTATTATCGATAAATGTTATGCACCAAACATTAATTTCTATTTACTCGTTAAGCGAAATATCGTGTCGATCAAGATCGCAAACAAATTTCGTGTCGACAGAAATCTCACAAATTCGGTAAACACCTTATACGGGTTCATTGCTGATCTTCTGGGAACAGGATTAAGTAAACTCCGAATCCGAGCGTGAGAAGAGATTGCAGGTATCTAAACATATGCTTTATAGGAGATAGATGCGCGCGAGAATGAGTTGAATTATTTTACCGTGCGAAGAAATATGTAAAAAAAGAAAAGAAACGTAGTAACATCTTTTCGATCAAACCTGTAATCTTCCGCAGCTTTGATCTTTCTCTCTCTCTCTCTCTCTCTCTGCGTTTCCCGCCCGATCTTTCTCTCTCTTTGAATCCCTCTCAATTCAAGAGGATAAACAAGAGAACCATTCCAACAGATCGTGGGAGTTAGCTCATGGGATGTAGAACTCATTCGGCGAAAAGCGAAAAATAAATAAATAGCGGCTGTGCGCGCAGCAAATAACTCTGTCAATCCTGTAGATCTTGTTTACAAACGAAACATATGAATTGTAATCGCGAGAGACGGCCCGGCGGTGGTGCACTACTTGACGAAGAGGTCCTTGAGGGTGGAGCAGATCGATTCGCAGTCCGGTTGCTCCGGCTCCTTGTTCCCGCTCGTGAACCAACTGGCGACCTTGCTGGCGCGCGACTTGTTCGGCGACACGGCCGGCTTTCCGGATGAGCTGCCCGACGTTTCCGCGTCGCTTCCCCGGTGGCCCGAGGTGAGGATCTTCTCGATGGCACTACCAAGCACCTATCAGTACCGAATCAAGCGAAAAATTTTACCTTTACGCGACCTTACATTCTTTTTTACGACGTATTTTATCTTGGGTGCGCGAACGAAAATATCTATACCGCGAACATTGGAGCTTTGCTCAAAGTTAATAATTTCTAATCACGATTTTCTCGATGCTTGTAAACGCATCTGATGAAGAAACTGCGTTTGGTTATTTTTTAAATAAATTTTTCTGTAGTGTTAATATATTTAACGAAAACACTCTTCTTCTGGATAATTTGCTTAGTCTGGATTCAGACTAAGCAAGCAAGTGCGAACAAACGCGAACAATTTGCTTTCTTTCAACGACTGCGAAATAGTACAATATCATTATACTATATTCACTTGCTTAGTCCAAGCCCGTCTGAACGGAAAGTGATAACGTTCATTTACCTGAGCGTCCACCTTGGCACCACTGCTGTCGTCCCAGAGAACCTTGTGCCTGGCGTTGACGTTCTTCGCGAGCGTATCTTTTACGGTCTTGACCACCCGCAACTTGTCAAGCTTGAACGTCATCGCGTTCTCCTCGTCATACCGGTTCTTCTTCGACATCGGCTGATGTCTCTTGGCGAACCAGGTGCTCGGCGTGACGATCGCGCCAATGGCGTTCTTGCCACTGCTAGTTGGCGTCTTGACGCTCTTGGTGCTGTGCAGGATGGAGACGTCGAAGCTGTTGGACCGAGAGCTCTTGAGCCGGCTGCGCCTCTGCTCCGCCGTTTTGGCGGACCAGCTCGACTTCTGATCGTCCTTCGTGCCCGACGCGTCCGACGTGCCGCACATGTTTATCTCCGTCGCGGACGACGTCAGGGAGCTCAGGATGGATATCAGATCCGTGTTGGAGCACGTGATACCCGCCGCCGTCGTCGTCGTGCCGTCGGAGAGCGGCCTCGTCATCTCGGACGCGCGTCTACGTCTACGTAAACCCGACGTGGACGCCGCGATCGACGCCGAGAACTCGGAGAACCGGCGTTTCTGATGCTGTATGTATTTCTGCGTGGTGGAGCTGCCATTTCCCTCCAGTGGCTGAATCTCGCATACGCGCTCGTGAGACGGCGTCTTGTACATCTTTAAACGGACCTGGGACGCGTGTACGAGCACGATTAGAGCGCTCCCCGCTTAAACGAAACGTCAAAGAGCTGTCCATTTAACTATACATCAAATTAATGTAAAGTATCTATGAGTGGCTAATGGACTTTGCAGCGATTTCTCTCCGAGGCGAAATTTAAATACGAACTCGAACAATCTTTTTATATTTTTGAAAACTTGAATTATTCACTTGGAAAAATTCCTCGATTTAATTAGACGATCCTACTTTTCGTCTTCGCGTTTTTACTTTCGAAAAGCCGACTTTATAAAATACGAGAACTCTTAAATTTTGAATCAATGTCGTCTGAGAATGTCTGAGAATCGCGATTGGACTTCTGATGGACCGCGCTGCTCTTATATGTTTAATCTCAAAGATAGAAAAAAAAGGGCAGAAAAATACGGAGGGGCAGCTATAATAAAAAATCGATAGCGGACAGTCTAATAAGCCTAAGTGGTTATCATAAGATTACAAGTGATTATCATTGAGGCCCGGATTTTATCTTTCGGTTCTATTAGACCAGCAGGGAGACTATATATACACTCTCATCACTATATAATTTGTTATTCGTCTTATCTCATTTATATTATTTATGTAAGTATTGCCATTGTGTTGTAAACTCTCGATTACTATGACTACTCCTAAACATGTCGTTAATCCAGAGTTACAATCTACCTTTCTGGCCTTGATCTCGGCGATGTCGTCCATAATGTCGAGCTGCAGATTGTGAGTGCTCCCGCTGTTGCTGGGCGGCCCGCTTATCCCGGTGGACGACTCCCGCCGGCTCTGCAATATCCTGGTAGCGCCTCCCATGGGAAACGCGGCGATGGATTCTCGTCGATTGCGCCCGAACAGGGTGGTCGGCACCCTGGAGATCGTGACGACCGAGTGCCGTCGGCCGCCGGACTGCGGTGCCGGCGTCTGCGAGAGCGTCGCCAGGAAAGCAGCCTCTCTCGCCGATGGACCGGAGCCTTCTCCACCGCGTTCGCTCAACCGTCGCACCTAATCACCGCGTGCAATTAACGAGGAGGCCGAACTAATCGACACCGACACCCAATACGGTTTAGCTTATCGCTCGAGAGAGAAATTAAACTGATCGCTGTAAATCCAAGTGCGTGTTATTTCTATATATACACGTATAAACGTCTAGAAATGACACATTTGACCGAAGCTCGTTTTACATGCGTCGTTGTTTGTTAAATTAACAGAGTGTTAATTTAATCGTATTAAATTAAAAGTTAATACGAGCTTCAATTAAAATAACACACTTGGATTTGCAGTGATGGAATAGTGCCATCGAGAAGTTTTAAAAACTGAAATCGTACAACGTCAGATTTTATGCATCTTTGATGTAATTATTTAAAGATCTAGCTTCGTCGCAGCACTTTTGAAAATCTGACTGCGCGCATTACAAACGCTAATATCATTTAAATGCTAATGTCAGAATAATAAGATACTAAATTAAGATAAAATTTGAAAAGGAGTAAAAAAAAGCTCTTTTAAATATATTTTATTTCAAATTTTATCTCGATTTAATATCTTAGGTTTTATATCTATCTAATATCTTTCTCTCTCCGAGATCGATCATTTATCGAGATTATTCTGAACCGAATCTATTTTGGCTATCTCGCGCGCGCGCGCGCGCGCGCGTGTGTTGCAGCATGAAGCAATTGCGTATTTCGATAGCGCCGACCGCGAAGGACTTCCGGTGCACATGCACAACACGTACCTGGGATGCGGTTATCCCGGATGTACACTGCGGCGTCGGCAACGAGTGCTTCCTGGCGTCCCTCCACGGCGAGAGCAGATAGGGATTCAAGGATGGCGAGTCCGGGTCGACGCATCGCGGCGGCGATTCCGCGCGGCAGCACGCCCCTTCCTCCTCGCCCAGCGTGCTTTCTTCGACGACAATCAGCGGCTCGCCGGCGCCGTTTCCGCCGGTCGTGCTCGGGCAGTACGACTGTCTTCTCATTTCTATCCTGGCAAAAATTTTTGGTTTTTCATTTTCCTTTTCTATCCTTGTACAAAGACTTTGAAACGTTGATCTTATTTTCCGGTCCATCGAAATTTCGACGAATTAAACTTTTAACACGGAAAAGAACGCTTGTTTTTTTTTTTATAAATGGTTATCTGATGATGGTATGATTTTTACACCCCAATTAAAAGTCATTGTTATTAATTACATATTTCTAATTGTTCTGTTTGAAGACAATACGTATGTAGATTTACTCAACATTTTTAAGGAAAAATAAAAAAAATATTTAAAAAAACAAAAAAAGCATATTCAAATTACTGACGTGAGCTTTTTTCGATATCGGGGTGTAAAATTCACCCCAGGCGCTCGCGTTCCCGGGTTAATAAAAGTTCATTAAGGCCCAGTTTCACAAGTGTCGGTTAACTTTTAATCTTAGATTAGCTCATTCTTCGTCTCTTTCTAAGGAGGACGTTATGTGTGAAACTGGGCCTAAAACATTAAAACTATGAGCAGACACTTGACAACGGACACTTTATTTGCCCTTATTTTTTAATCGCTTTTATTACAAATATTTCCTTCGTTTCACCCAACAGACAAGCCGGTATTTGGTCCCACATCTATAAACGGAATCATCATCGTCTCGATACGCGCGCTGCTTAAGATTCCGAGCGGATACGAGGTTTCTCAAGTATATGTGCGATGCCGGGATTCGAGAGATTCCCAGGAGGACTTTTTATCTTCTACATCAGAGACAAGCATCTAATGGCGGGTAGCACTGCGCACATAATATATAGTCTCGTTCGGCTCGTGTAATTCCGAGCACGTGCGAGCATTTCGATTCGATATATCCGGAACGTATATCCCCCTCCTCGTTTATCACGTCCGTGTAAATGAGGATAATTTCGGCGTTAAAATTCCATCGATATATTTGCGTAGGATGTAACACCCTCGAATACGGCGGGAGGGGGGGGGAATATCTGTCGGGAATGACAGTAACCGCGTTTGAACGTTACATTTGCGCAAATATTTATAGCATTCGAGGAGAAGTCATATTTTTGTTTCCATAACTGGGTCAGCTGCTACAGCTCGAGCGATAATGAAATTTAGCGATTACCCGATTGTTTAATCACCGATTGTTTGTTCACAGCTTAACCGACACCGCGACGTGTCTCTCGCAAACAAATTGCTGACGAATGACGCTTCGGATATGCGAAACGCGTGTAGTTTTCGCGTTATATTAGCACGAGCAGCACGGCGATTAAAACAACGGGACTTTTACAATGGGAAACGAGTTGTTATTCCGATTGACTTTTATATTTCGTTCCGATAAATTTTAACTCTTTGCGGTCGTAATGCGGAAATTCCGAATTGTTTATAATATCCGTATGCGCCAGCAGGCTTTTATCATCATTAAAGATCAAATCTCGTCGATTTAATCGAAAATTTAAAAAACGGTTCCCTCATTCATAATTGAAACGTACGACTGAGGTAAATTGCCTTTGCTCAACATTCGGTATCGTTAGAGATTTCCTCTTTTACATAATACACCGGTGTGTCAGAAGGACGAAGGAAACGAAGAATATATATCCAAGAAACTTCTCTCTCCCTTTCACGGTAGTCGCCGAGTTATTCCGAGTTTAAAAATTCAATAAAACCGGAATGAAAATACCTGTCGATTTCTTTTTAATTCACCACTCACTTCTCGCAAACTATATTAGTCACGTCCGCGCTTCCGTTCAACGACAGAAACGCCACGATCGATCGACCCGCTTCGTCGCCTCTTTCTTTCACCCTCAGTCGTCGTCCGGGTAACAGCGATAATGCCGGAAATTAATATTCGGATACGCGGGTCAGTTTATGTGGCTGCGGATCTGGTCGGCGGCCGACGGGTCTAGAAATAGCGAGCCGCGAGAAGCCGCGGGGAATTCCGGTGACGGGACATCAGGGGAAAAACGGTGCTGGACGGAAGTGGACCGAGGAAAGTAGACGAGGATGTTATCGGCGGCGGCGATAAGGTATATAAAAAAACGCCGCGTCCTTAAGGACGTCATTGTTCAACGACGCATTTGAGTGCGCACGAGAATATACGTTCTTCCGCAGTCATGAAGCTGCTCGCTTTCCTCACTGTCCTCGCCGTGCTGGCTTACGCTTCGGCCAACACGCTGCCGGCTGTCTACGACGGGCCTACTTACGAATTGAGTAAGTATACATATCTCACCGAGAAAGACCGCGAATAAATTCTCTAATAAAAGTTCAAACAACAGCGAGGTCCTTATCGTTTCTATTCGATAACGGAGCGATCTAACAAGCTGAAATTGATCTCGAATAAATTTCAGGCGAAACCTTGTCAAAGATTTATTCGCCGAGATATCAAGTTCGGACACTTTTTGCCGATAATTGAGAAATTATAGTGAACGCTGGCTCGCGTTGAATATTAATATATTGTAATTGCATTTTCGCGGAGAACGGTCGTCGAGATGTAATACGACGATACTTTGCAATAGAGTAATAAATGTTCAGAATGCGCTGCCTTTTATCTCGCGTTGCATTATAGTTGTAGCATACATATTCTCTCTCTCTCTCTCTCTCTCTCTCTCTCTCTCTCTCTCTCTCTCTCTCTCTCTCTCTCTCTCTCTCTCTCTCTCTCTCTCTCCTCTCCCTCTCTGACGTGCACCCTTTTAACGTACGTACACTGATAATACGCTGTCGATATCCTTTCATAACGAGTTCGATACGACCTTCTCTAGTAACATTCCATTATCATTTTCGAACGCTGAATTAGAAATAATCTTTGAGCTTATTTATGTATGTGCTAGATGTAAGTTGTTTCAAAAGTTGTTTTTTTTTGCTATACCCTGTTAAATAAATAGCGTCATATTATACTCAATTTGAATCATTTTTAACGACTTCTGTAGGTCACCACTGTTCCTACTCAAATACGTCGTTCATTAAACTAAAAAAATATTAATTTAACTAAACAAATAATACTGTTTTGTGTTGGAATATTAAATTTTGATACACATGGTAGTTAAAAACCACAAAATGTTATTTAACTCAAAGTACTGGTTTAAATTTCATTGTTTAATATTCAACTAGTGTACGTTTCTGAAACATCAATTTAAATGTCAAAACTATTTTCATAAGAGTCGCATAAAAAAGTTTGAAGTTTAATTTGCAAGAATCGTATATAATTTCCAATATAAAACTTCGAACATTTGAAAACAGAAAGAAAGATAGAGCGAGTAATCAGTCTTCTTAAATTTCTTCGAAAACTGTTCACTCTTTTCGCTTTAAATGTCAGAAGTAGTGCAAGAAGAAAAGTTAATTTCGCTGCCGCAAAATAATATGTACATCCCTGATGAGACCACCCCCGCATTAATCTAACGATTTGCTCTTGATGCGAGCTCTCGGGACACCGAATACCTATGTACATAAAACGAGTTACCCCGCGCACAATACCCGCTTCTCTATTTTTGTATCGGAAAATAAAGCGAAGGGAATTGCGTTTCAGCGGCAATCGAGGATCCGGCGAACGACGAGATGCAGTCGAATCTGCCGCCCATCCGGAACCGGCGCGTGACCTGCGACCTTCTGTCCTGGCAGTCCAAGTGGCTGAGCATCAACCACAGTGCCTGCGCGGGCAAATGCCTGGTGCAGGGTCGCCGGGGTGGTCGCTGCCGCGACGGCATCTGCGTCTGCAGGCATTAAAGCGTCGTGCTCGCCTTCGAATCGTCCGCGACGACCGCGACCTCCCGGCCAACGCAACGTCCCATGGATCTCGCAACCGGGCTATCGCGCACCCGCCGTCCCACAGTATTGACTACGTATTGGTGAACGCCGTCGCGTATTGTATGTAATCCGAATTAATATTCATGGGAGATCACGAAGGGACATGGTTTAATCACCCGATCGATAGTCCTGGCCTCGATTGTCCCGCCGCGCGAATTTCCGCCGAAAGGGATAACGTCGTTATTAACGATAATTATTTTAATCACTCTCGCGCGCGCGTCGCTATCGAGCGTGTTGATGGTATATAAGAACAAAAGTTCTCGTTCGCATCAGGCGACGGGTCGTTTCAAGGGAAATTGACGGAGTACTAATATCGACGTTATTAATGAAAGTTAATTAAATTGTTTAACGTAATGGCATCGCGATAGAAGATTTGTATAACATTTGTCAGTCGTCTCTCGTCTCTCTATGGCGCGCGCATAAAATCTCGGTTGAACCAAATCTTGTGAAAGTTATTGTGATGAATGCATTGATATTGATATCGAATAGTCATACTATTTATAACGTATATTTCAAATAAAACCGATTAGATATCGGTTATTGCATCGATACCTACAGATTTTTCACCTGTGTACTTCATATTCTATTCGTTATTAAACGTAATGCAAGTATATTTGTGCATATATGTTACTTGTATTAGAACCTGCTCCACAAAGTAATGTAAGTTTGGCAACGATTACAATAATTAGCTCCTATTATTTTATAAAATAAAAGTTACTTGACTAGATTAGGCAGAATAATTGAAATAAATGCATAAAAAAATTAGGCCTTTTTAAAACTTTACACCCAGTATGCAAAACAATTGCTGTTTCATCAAAAATTGCTGAATATATCAGAAATTTATTAAAATTAATATTAACGTAATAAAAAAAAATAGGTGCGCTGATGATACAGCAATTAATCAGACAAAACGTCACATCATTCCGTGAATTGATAATTGACCTTTGCCCGGCCCATTCAAAATCTATTTTCTGATATAAAAGCAACATGTGGATCCGGTCGATAGTTCCACGTTGGCGAATCCAATCACTAACGTAATATCTTTCGGCGCGCTGTGTATATTGATTCGTGCGTTTGCGAACGTGCACAGAACACAGACCGCCGCTGAACAATAAGCTGTTCAACCTGTCCCAGGAGATGGAATTTGAAATTAAATTAAAAATGCGTCGAACAGGAAAATGATTTCTAAGGCTTATTCAATATATATGTATATATTGTGCAACCTATCTCCATATCAATATATTTGCGAGTATTGATCGGAAATTCAAATTTGCGGTATTCCGGATAGGATAATTATCTCTCCATATTACGAAGCATACCTTTTTAAGGTAAATGTATCAATATCTGTCTGGACACATACCTATGTCTGGACATTTTCATCATTTTAGTCCTTAAATAACTTATAACGCAAATTAAAATCGAAGAATCAAAGAAAAAATACTTTTTCTTGTATTATATTTTTATCTTTAATTTTCATTCGCGTTATACTTATTTAAAAACTAAAGTGATAAAGGTGTCCAGACATAGGTCTTAAGTGTCATTGGTACATTTACCTTACTTGGCAATCATATCAGATATCTTTCAAATATATCGATGGACATTTTGTACTCCCCTCGAAAAACGCAAAGGATCCAAAAAACATGAGGCAAAATTATATACGTGATTGCACCGATCCTGATACGTTTGAGAGATACTTATCTTGATTTATCAGATTTAATTCCAACGTTCGTTACTTAAGCATTGAAGGACACATTTCGGATGTCCTTTAGATTTATTCGCCCATTCAACTAATGCGACGTATAACGCCCGTATCATTTCTGCGCACGCACATATGAAAATCCTCTACTCGGAGTGCTCGTCCCGCTCGACCTTCCATCTCCTACCTCTGCTCGCGCGATAAGGGCCATCCACGATGAAAACTGATACCCTAGAAGGGCACTCTAAAAAGTATCTGGATGCATTCCCATAAGAAGATATTAGAGAGATCAAACGGATTAGGACAAAATCGGATTAGTCGGAGGAGTTTCTTAATGCAACGAGATAGAAGTTTCTACGCGGGGGTCATCCGTCTCTCGAATTTATACAAAACGGACGACAGTTTCATTAGCGGCACCGTGCGCCAGATGTTCCCAACCGACATTCGGACTGTACCTTTTTTGTCGCGACGAGACCTCGACGGTGGAAGGAATCGAGCAACAATTAACGGGCCAACTCGCGCGATAAAAAGTTTCGTCGACAAAACCACCGGTAATTAAGCGTGGCGTAGTTACGTGACCCAGGATACAAATTATCGGTCCGAGAATACTCGATATTCGCTTCGCGGAAGCACTTTACGTGCAATTTCCGAAGCGATGTAAAACACAGAGCTGGCAACTCTATTCTATATTCTCGAAAGATGGTCCATCGGTCGGTTCAACGTCGAATTGACGCTGAATTTGTTCCGATAAAACGGGATCTCTTCGGCAGAGAAGAGAGAAGAGAGAAGAGAGAAGAGAGAGAAGAGAGAGAGAGAGAGAGAAGAGAGAGAGAGAGAGAGAGAGAGAGAGAGAGAGAGAGAGAGAGAGAGAGAGAGAGAGAGAGAGAGAGAGAGAGAGAGAGAGAGAGAGGATGCATGTATAAAACCTCTTAATTCGATTCGCGCGGAATCGACGTGCGGCCGACGTCAGCGTTTCAAAGTCATCGGCTTCCGAGAAGAACACGGAATCTCGCTTTCCAAGGGGCGCGACTTTGAACTCTCTCGCTTACCCTTTACGGCGTTTCTCAGCCATTCAAAGTTGCCGCTGTGACTGAAGTCGGCAAATGGAACAACGCCTCGTCGACCAATATATCGGTATATAAAGCCCACAGCTGGTACTCGAGCCCCATTGTCCGCGCGACGTTAATATTGCACGGCGACACAGGCGAGAATGCCTAGAAACGCTAGTACACGGTACAAACGAGAGAAAATAACTTCTCCCATTGAATAAAAGAACATTAATCTTGCGAATGCGGGAACGTTAATCTTACGGAATTTTTCCGCGCGCTAGCTCTTTGCGCGAGGTCGACAAAAAGAGCCGTCTTATTGCCTAAGTTTTCATTGCTGCTTCCGCGAAAATGTTTCCTGATTATTCTTGCTGGATGTAGTTTTTAGAGATGTCTCTCTTTTTCTCAAACGGGAAAAATGTTTCATTAAACGTTCATTTATATTATATTTAAGGGCTCTTTTTAGTTTCGTAACGTGTTTTCAGTTTTCATATACTTTTCAATGAATATAACCATTAATTTTTCGCTTTCAACGAAAATATTAATGTCCATGATGTTCAACGCGGGTTCTCTCGAATTTAAATATAATACTCGAGCAAATATTACGATAAGCGCGATAACGTTCGCCGCTCGCGAAATTGCGTGTTGCGGCGCGTAAACTCGATTTACACGGTATATTTATTCACGCGCGCTCTCGTATGTACGTGCCAATATATTTCCGGTCGTTCGGTCGAGACCGCGTACGCGCGGTCGCTTGAAACGCGCGATACGATCACAGAGTCGGGAAAAGAAGAGTCGCGAGATTTGTTCGGTCTCTGCGAGAAAATGCGCAAAACACGGACAACGTAATCAATCAGATCGTCTGAATGGGATCCACTTCGAAGCTACCGTAACGAACTGCGCTGCGCGCGAACGGCGCGGGTTAAATTTAAGTCAGTTCATATAAGGGTAAGAGTTTATGGAGCGGGAGCCAATTACGACGTAATACCGCAAAGAGGATTCGATAACGGAGAGAGAAACGGAAGAGAGGAAGGTCAGCGTTTCCGTTGCATTCGAATAAATCACATCATCCCCGCATTCATCCGTCTCCCATTCTCCATCTCCATCACTCGTCTTTCGCCTCTTCTCTTTTCCACTCCGTCGATCCGCTCGAATTCTCTCTCATTTTCCCCCTCCCCCATTTCGCTTTCGATATCCTTTCAAGCTCAGCGTGCCGGAAATTTCAGCGTTGGCGCGACACTCAAATGAGATTCGAACGAAGAAGACGGGCGCGACAACCGATAAACCAAAGAGCCCGTGCAGAGTGCACCTTTAGTAGTAAACCATATCGATCGACAGTGTTTACCACAAGCGTGGCAGCTTGGCTTTTGAGCTTCAAAGGTGGCCAGCTGCCGAGCTGCCGCAAGATCGGGTGAGATTGTTCCGACGGGGTTACGCGTGGCATCGTCACCGGTATGTATACATTAGCATCGTACCGGCGAAAGGGCTTTCGGACCGACGAGCTTGGCCTCCGGGAAAAGGAGAGAGAGAGAGAGAGAGAGAGAGAGAGAGAGAGAGAGAGAGAGAGAGAGAGAGAGAGAGAGAGAGAGAGAGAGAGAGAGAGAGAGAGAGAGAGAGAGAGAGAGAGAGAGAGAGAGAGAGAGAATCGAATCGAATCGAATCGAAATTTATTAGACGCGCTGGGACTACGTCCTCTGAAGCGTAAAGACATTATTACAAAAAAAAAACTGTTACATAAACTGTAACAATGCACATAAAATGCAAAGGCGACAATAGAGAAAAAGAAAAAAAGAAATAAAATGTACATATAGAAAAAAAGCGAGAGAGAAGACAACAAAGAGAGAGAATAATCAACGGAGATGCAACGAGAATACTGGGGTGACGGAGTAAATAAATCCTCGCCCGATTATTTTCTCAGACGCGATATACTTCATTTACCGCTAGATGCGGCCGTCTACTACCGGATTTTATTTTAAGAGAAAACCACACTACGTGTCGATTAACGTGGACATTTATACAAAGCTTCTTCCTCTGCGTGTCTATTAATAGACGAAGGCACAACGAAAAAGCATTATGCGACATATTAAATGACGTAGAATGTTAACTAGAAGGTCTCCGATTATGATTAAAATTATTATTATTATTATTGTTATTATTATTGCCGCATTGTGGTTTGTCGGACTTGTCTCGTTTTTCTCCGAAGAGACGAAAAAGGGGAAAATCCGCATTCGCTCGGAAGGATGATAAAAATCCGCGCGAAGAATATATATAAAAAAGGTATAGAACTGAATTTAATATTATATTACGAGCTTCACGCGACCACCGTGTACGGATTTTTCAGGTCTGAAAATCCCTCTTTTACCCTTTCGCGCGAACTTTAATCACCGCGTTGAAGTAATCTCGAGGGGGGGGCGGCTCGCACGCTTCCAGCGTGTAACGGAAAGGTCTTTCGCGCGCGCGTACGTGTACGTGTATACGGGGACGCTGATACCTCACGGCGGGCGCACGAACCTCTACCATTCTTCAAATTCTATACGCGACGTAATACGGGTGCACCGTATTTGACGTCACACTTTTGTTCCGTCTCGTGCATAACGCGATCGACTCCGACCGCCGCCGCCGTCGACGGTCTATAAACGGAACCCGTTAATGTTTCGCGGTCACATGAAAATCGCCAGATGGTGATTTAATGGCGTGCGGAATAATCCCCGTGTCGTTACGGTGGATAAATTATAACGATATTACACACTCGTGACCGACTTCTCGTTAACAAATCCCGCGGATCATCGTCGTCCGCGGCAACCGCGAGATCATTTATTAATGATTTCCTCGACGTGTATCGTTGGATTTTACGGCTCTTTCGAGATGATAATAAATATAAAATTATCCTCCGCTATATCCATGCAAAAGAGAATTGTTGTTTGGGGAACAATATTTTTCGGTTACGTATTTATTCGCCAACATTTGTGTTAAATATTATAATATCGTGTTGTTCAATCCCAAGTCTATTTGTCCCGAATCAGACCGTCTGTTTTTTATGTTCGCAATTAAAGCATTAACTCATCTTAAATTATTTTGTGATTTTTTTACATGATTATTTATGAGAATTCAAAAATATAGAATTTCTATATTACAATAAAAATTGTTATAAAATTTGTTTTCGAAGAGGTCTCACATAACCATTATAAATACATAATATCGATCTTTAAAATTAATAGAAAAAAAATCTCCTCTCTCTCTCTTTACAAGAATTACATTAAATAAATAATAATAATTTAATGCTTACTGCTTTACTACTTTTAATAATTAAACATTTAATATAACTATAACATTTAATGTATAACTGCTCCATTTATTTATCAATGTTATTTCATGCATATGGCATAAATATCGTCTTTAATTTCTCTAATTATCTAAGCACTTTAAACTAGCCTTCCCGCATCAATTACAGATCGGATATTACGTATTTGGACACTATGCCCGTTCCAATATTAATTACCGTTAATTGCAAATTAGAGTAATAAGTCCGCGACGACGTCGCAAGGTTAAAAATGTTCCGTACCAGGCGCGGCTGGTTAAATAATTACACCCTCGCGGACGGAGGCGACAGAGATGAGAATTGTTAAATTCCTCTCATTTCCTTAGAACAGTCCGACGTAAAATGCTCCGGCGGAGCGCTTCCTACAGTGCAACGACAGAATGGTTATTAAAGACAATTCATTCGGCCTTCCAACTCTCACACCGTTGTCCCTGTTGCCTCGTTAACTTCCATTCTTTGTTCAATGCGCAGCCTCCCTCTGTGCTTGATGGATATTTAGTGCCGTGTAATTACGTGAGACGCGCGCCACTGTACGTTACGTTACGTTACGTTACGTAAGTACAAGCTCGCCACCAGACGAAATGAGGCGTCCAAAGGCGACGTGAGACGTGAGACGCGCGGCGGCGCGGGCAACTTAGCGAAGTTACGCGAAAGCAATATATCCGGGAATCGAACCTTTCACGGGGATTAATATTCCTCATCGTCTCCCGTCGAGTTTCCCCGAGGATTAAAGGCGGAAAATCTCGCTCGCCTTCGCCGATAACGAATCGCTCCTCTTATCGCGCGCAAAGAGGCCTTTTGGAGTAGGCCGAGCTTTTATTTGACGTTGAATCCCCATTCGTGGGAATTTGTTTTGCTTCGGGATACGCGCACCGAGAGACGTCAAAGCGCAGGGACATGCAACCGCGGGATTTTCCTCCGGACTTAATTAAATACTTCGGATACCGACTATCGTCGCAAATATTGCCGGAGGGTCGGTCATCTCGAGGATGTGGTACGCTTGGATTCTGCCTTCGCTCCGTCTCATCTTCCTCCCTTCTTTATCCCAAGCATACCTTCTCAAAGAATTTACGCGGCAAACGAACGATTTAATCCCGCCGGCTATATACCTCCAGTTTCTATTTATGTATAATAGTTCAGGAGCTCGAGAAAATACTGTTAAAGATGGATAAATAACGGACGAAAGTTTATGGCCGAAGGTTACCAATCTCAAATTGATATTTATTTTACGATAAAGTTTCCCGTGTACCGCACGTATGGAACATAGATTTCTCACGAAATCTAAATAAAAAATCAATATTTCTCTTCCAAACGATATTTGCATACAAACATGTAAACGGAAATTGTATTTCTGAATTTTATGATGCAGTGGCGTGCTTTTACGAATTTAATACTCAAGTTTAATACTTGAATTAAATATTTGATAATGTCATAATCGATTATTTAACATTTCTTATTATTATTATCTACACACATTAATAATACGTATCTTAATAATCTGTATACCTCAGAGGTATAAATAATCGTATCTCCATTACTAGAAATTTAGCTCCTGATATATTGAAAAAAGTATTAACTCTAATTTTGACAAAAACTGGAGACACGATTCTTTATCTCTAAGGTACAGATATTGTGTAACATAGTGGACAAATATCTCCGTGCTCCCCCGTTCTAATTTTGTCACAGATACAGTGATTTATATTTATTAGTGTCGATTAGACTTTAATCTGCATGTCGTCAATCGACATTTGTATATCGGTTGTTAAGCAAAATCTCTCCGGGTATATTCGCAGCAATTGTTATAGTAAACGGGGTAATTCAAAGCACTCATTCATTTGAAAGCGAAGTTCGCAGCGAATCATGTTACCAGGTGTAATTGATCGAAATCTCGTTACAAAAAGATCATGTATTGTAGAAATACTTTTGCCCGTCATTACTTCCATTTTCTCGCAGAGTGGGTAACAGATTTCATCGTCGCGATTTTCAATCGTTTTATGTAACGAATAGGATTTCAAGCAAACTTTTAGTTGAAATAATTAAATCACTCGCAGAATTTAATCGTTACGTGACAAATGAAATAGAGAAAAATACCGTATGTTTTCACAAAAAAAAAGTTTGTATAACTCAAATAAAATAATAATTTATCACGAAAATATTCAAATGCGGCCATCTAATAACAAAATTCACAAAAACAATTTTTATTGAAATATTATTTTTATTTTTATATTCTACATATATAATTCGTTATATTTTTCAAAACACATTTTGTCACTGCTCGCGTGCACCATTTTATTGTAGAAAATTGTATAGAAATACTATGTTAAATAAAATTGCATTAAAATCAAGCGAAAAAAGATTCGAATTGAATAGGATTATTTATAAATCCGCATATACGTCCTTGTTGACTTTGCTTCTCGCATCATTTGCTTGCCTTCTCGCACAATTCTGAGATTATTTCTTGACTGGATTTCCATCTAAATTTAGATTCGAAGTCGCTGATGAAAACTGCATTTTGAGCGCATCGATCAAGTGTCTCGGGAAGAAGAGGGAAGTTTGAAGGGCTACCGTTCTTTCCTCATTGACCTGTTCTGTTTCTGTACACTGTAACTACGGTATATACGAAGCGCGATTCATTTAGGGTACAGCAGCAAAAGGCCGAAATTACCGAGAGCAATTATTCGCTGGCGAATGCACAGCTATATAAACCTGCCGGTGCTTGTAATTGTCAATTAGACCGACCGTCAAGATTTTATCGATTCGTCGATAATCCCTGTATTTGGCCGTTGTCGATGAAAAGTTTGCGGCTGAAAGAGACCGTTCTCGGAGGACGGTCATATTTTCGGAGAGAAAAGTTTCTTAAGAAAATCATCCAACTGATAAATTATTTAGCAAGGTATTTTCTTTCTTAAGTACGAAATAAATATGGGGATAAATTCCACGATTATGAAAGAAAATATTTTGCTAGATAGCTTATCAACCTTCTAATCGCGGAATGGAATAAGAAAGTAAAATAAAAAATTTTTACCGATACTTTTGATATCATCGATCTGTTTTTAATGTATGCATGATTCCTCGTAATGTACATCGATTATTCGCGATTATCAACGCGAGCAACATCGCGCACCCTAATTTCCTATAATAACCAAACGCGTTTATACAATTGCTACAGTAATATGCAGAAGCGATAAACCGTCCCGTCAACCGAGTTTATATTTAAATAAACTCATATATATAATTCGCTTCTCTAACACTTGACAAATTCTATCCATCGCATTTAATTTCTATGGAATTTTAAGTGCTCCGTTTAACGCCGGGCAAAACTCACGAGCGAAACAATATAAACATTATAAACAATTCTATTTAATAGTCAGTAATTATTGCATAAATAATAAGGAACACGGACCTGTGGGGGAGGCTCATAACAAATTCCAAGGAAAATTATTTCCACATGTGTATATTCGTTTGTGCCTTTTCACTCGGATCGCCACAATAATATCGCATTAAAAAAAAAATCATGATCCAACACATAAGTAATTGACGCTCCAGGGCGAGTCCCAGAATAATCGATCTCCACTTATACAAGTTTCACGATACAAATCCAATAACGGGAGCTGATGTGTATGAGTTATGACGATGTATCTCAAGGGTTTCTGCCCTGAAGGTATGATACGGAGGTACCGTATAAATCCCGTCGCCCATCATTATCCTCCCGGGCTCGCTCTCTCGAGCCAATTAGGGGAAGTAATGTCGACCCCTTGGGCGATAAAGTTTCAAACGTCTCGCGAAGAAGCAGAGTAGTCGCGCGGTACCGCGCGACGTCGCGGGACATTCAAAAGCCACGGGACGACAGCGGGGGGATGAGATCGGCAAACGCGATACGTGGGGCCGGCGTGCGAGCGAAACGGGAAATATCTCATACCTTATACCGTAGAATTGTCGGCCGCGAGGCGATGTTGATCCCCGGGGGTTTGTTAACGCGGCCGCATTCACGGTCCGACTGCGATCCACTCGCTCTGGCACACCACTCGCGGATGTACTATACCGCCACTGCCTCTGCCGCTCCTCGCCGATCCCTCGCTGCTTTGCACACGCACACGCTCCGCGGCGGTGTTCGATCGGTTCCCTCGGTGTAACGACCCCGCGATCTCCCGGTTGCACCTACGTATGGCAGGCACCCTTAACTACACATCGCTCCTCCGCGATCGCGATCGTTCCGCGCGCGATCGTTTCGACCCCCTGGGATTTAGCCG
The DNA here is from genome assembly GCF_048541705.1 of Temnothorax americanus. NCBI lineage: Eukaryota > Metazoa > Arthropoda > Insecta > Hymenoptera > Formicidae > Temnothorax > Temnothorax americanus. The sequence goes on along the minus strand of NW_027509421.1, from coordinate 1,759,357 downwards.
AAGCTCGCCCTCCCGGGATCGCGAGATCGATGATCCCGGAGTCGGTGGTGGTTGTACGCGTGTGTCGATAGATTTTTTTTTTCTACGAGCGATTGCGACGAACTTACCAAGTTAAGGGAGACGACGAGTAAACCCGGCCGCGACGGTGGTCAGAGCGGCACTATAATACGAGCCTCGCGAAAGACCCGGCGCCCCCTCTCACCATCGACCCGGGTTCGCCCGACCAATCGACGCGTGCACCTTCCTGTCGTTTAAGTACATTCCACTGGATCCGGGGACGAGGTGAAGGGGTGGCTCGACTCGCACCCACAGGGGGGGTGGCAAACGGCGGACGGCGGAGGCGCCAACGGTGACGAAGGTACCGTGTTTCACGTGTTGCTTCGGTATGAACACACTGACACGTAATTTAATGATGTCAGCCAGTCGACCCGTGCTCCACGTTCCTCGGAGGAAAATTGATTGTGCAATTGACGCGGCGAGGCCATCTCGAAGAGAACATTCCCGGTATAGCGGGATAGAGAGTCGAGGCAACGCTTCCGATTTTTCAGCGTTGACTCTTAAGTGCGTAGCTTCGCCATAAGTGCAAAGAGACTTTTCGACGCTCCGTGTACTCTCCTTTATGAAGTTTCAACTGAAAACGTGCACACACACACACACACACACACACACACACACATCTGCAAAGATAAAAAAGAGTTTAAAAAAAGATTCAGAGGATTAAAAGGGTTCAAATCAGTAGAAGAATTTGTTAAATATTTATCTTTTAGGATTTCTTAAGCGCAGTTATTTATTTAGAAAAACACACAGAATGCTACGGAAAATTGCGCATTTAAGAGTTACCTCATCTGTCAAAGTCTAGCGACAAATGCACGTGCCTTAAACTGAAAGTTTTTAAATATGCGGAGATACAAAATTTCCAACTCGCAAACTTATTTCAGATTTATTTTTAGAACGTAAATTACTTGAAGTTAAAAAGTCGACTCGGAGGAGTTGAGCACCGTCACGCTGAGACATCTTTTACATTATGTAACACGATGTTCTGGTAACGCGGCGTTTTCCCGGTACACATTACATTATTACATAGCAAGCTGATGATGCTGTAACGGTGTTACTGGTTGGTAATGGTGTATATTGTAATGCGACACTCCTCTGCCAGACGTTACGATAATAAGCTCGAGTTAAAGTGCACGAAAAAATAACCGTGGAGCGGAGCGAAGAGAAGTTTTATGATCGCCTTATGTGGAGGAAATTTATTATCGCGCGCGTAAAAAGCGATATCAAGAATAATAAATTTAAAAAATAAACGTCTCGTCTCTCACATTAATTACTGCGACTCGAGCATCCCGTTGATTCAATCAATACTTTGTAAGATTAGATCATCGCCGAACCACAACAGGTACACATGTAATTCATTATAAATAGATAATTCGTTGAAGAAATTTAATTTTACCTATGTAAGAATTTAACAATTATTTAAAACATTTATTTATCTATTTTAAACAGATGTTAATCCTAGAATATAGTTTACTCTCTCTAACAGAAATATCTCCGACAAAAAAATATCCAAATATATATTTTAAGCCTTATATATAACTGAATGAAAAAGCAGTCACAAAAATGACAATAAAAAATTTGATCTTTTACATTCGGCGAGGGATCAGCTCTTATTATCCGAATCGTTTAGAAGGATTACAAATGATTTCAAGTATAATAAAAAATAAAATAAAATACCTATTTCTGTTCACTTTAAATCTTTCTATATATCTAGCTGTTTTGACAGATATTTTGATGACATTTTTCATGTCGACTTATAATAGGAAAAATGATGGCTCGGAGGTGCAGAACGTACGTGGCACAGAACGTGAAGAAAACGAGCGTTTCAGAAATCGAAGGTCGTAAATAAAAATCCGAACCACATTACATTTTTTACCGGCGCGGAATATAGGTATTATCGGCAATTTCAAGGTGCGACCACACGCGGAGAAGCTGAGGAAGATGAGGTAGTAAATTTTCAGATCAAAGGTCGTCACGAATGATGAAAATTTACGGAACCGGAACGAATGCTCGCGACGATTTATATCAATCGCGCGAACCTCTAAACAACATGAAAATATATATATTATTTTACAGCCAGTAAAAGAAAGAGAAAAATAATAATAATTCTAACGCTAATCATTCTAGCTCTATCGTACGTGACAGGAATAATATTTATTACTTTTTTTTTCTAATTTCTAAAACGTGCGACACATATAATAAAGGCGATGGATTTTCGCATCAATCGCAAAATTATAGAAAAGCAGTCGTAATTGAGACAAAGGCGGGCAGAACAAAGTGTAAAGAAAATGCGCTACTTATTTATACATATAACTCTTCAAAGCCACCCGAGTGCTTTCATCGCAGCGCGGCGAAATTCCGTGTATATACGGGGGATATTTGTCGCTGACAATACAGCGTGTAAAGGCAATCGAAACTTTATGCGATTGTTAAATGGCGACGGCATATCGCTGCGCCGCCGAGTAGAGGCAATCCAACTGCAAATAGAACGCTTAAAAGGGGTATGGTGCTAGGTAGATTTGCGAGGCTTAAACGTATTATGAGACTTGAAATCCTTATAACTACGCGCGAGCTGTTGCATCATTTATTGCATTCCATCGCGATTAATTCTAACGCGCATTATATGAGACAACGATTATCCGGCAGCTTCACTCGAGGAGGCACTTAATGTGCAACACACTATACGCGATATTATGCAAAAGTCAAGCTTGAAAGGTCACGCGTATTGAATTAGGTTTTCTTCCGTTGCTTACATTGAAAGTGAAATTACGGGGTTGCTTAATTAGGCTTAATACGTGTCACAAATTAAGCTTCAAGAAAGTAACAAAAACCTCATATACATATGTAACGAGACCTTGTCCAAGAGATTTCACAGTTCAATTGTCATATTTAATATTAAACATTCCAAAATCATGGCTACCGATCTCCCTCAATTTTTCTAAAGAATGCAAAACATGTCGTTAGAGTGGCGCTTGTGGGCGCCGGAATATTTTCCCTCAATTTAGCACGTCCCAAGTAGCAAAGAGACGTCAAATGACGTCTTAATAACGTCCTCATGACGTCTTTAGACGTCATCTTTGCTACTTGGGGTAACAGTATAAAACGCGTACAAAATTCACGTCGTAAACAATTTTCGTCATCCGAAAGTTATATTCGCCCTGCGAGACGGCAAAATGATATTAGAGCCACGAAACTTATTGCCCGACATTTCTCTTCTACGTCGCGACGCTACCGAGAGGTTTCTTACGCGTATACGTTCTCGCGCGAACGACGGGATGAGTGAGTGCTGGTCGGAAAAGCTACCGGTCTCTTGAGTAATTTATATCCCAGCGATAGTTTTCTTTCCGATATCTATCAAAACTCGTCCGCGAAATGCTTTGTTCACCGGAACCGTTCACCTGACGTCGCAGATGCGTCATTCCCGAAGAGCTGACCTACCCCAAGATATTGCTTTCGGACCGATAGATTTCGTTATTTTTATTCGCGCTTCATTTTTATCTCGCGCACGGGGTGAGGATCGATAGGATTATATCGACGGATTATATCTTCTCGCGCGAAATTCAGTAACATTAAGCTCCCGCGCTTGTCTATGTCGACTGCATGCGACACGAGGAGGTGTCATCGGTATATGTAAAAACCCGTTGTTGACGTCCTCTGTGCAAATATCGAAATTTGGTATTTCGGGAATATGACGGTTACAATTCGCGTATACTCGTGCCGCATGAACGTACGGTCGATGCGTCACGTACCTACGCCACTCGACACAGGCTTACACATGTGTCCCCGTGATTTGACTCTGAAAAGAACATCTTTACAATCTGTATGTATGATATTTATATTTGAACGAGAGTTCCAGCATACAAAAGCCTTCTTGCTGAATTGAAAATGTTTTCTGAAAAAAAATATCGCCAAGAAGGTAATCGCGAATACGCGATTCAATATAATAATGTGTAAATAATCTCACTCATATCGTTTATCAAAATGCTAATGATATGAAATGATGATTTATCAAAATGAAAATTTACAAATAGATGCCAAGGTAACAGGAGCTAATTGCCAATATCATTATTAAAATTAAAATTATTGTAATATGGGAGTAGAATTGAAAATTTAATATTATGTTAATTTTCAAATGTAGAGAATGAAATACGTTACGTCGCGAAAAATAACGCGCTAAAATTAGTTCTAAAAATACATATCTTGACCAGTATCGTTTCCGTCCACTCTATAGCAGACGTATCGCGGGTTATTTCGTATTTGCTCTGCCTTTAGTTTCCTCGAACATCGACTGAATGCAAAGAGGTTCATTCGCCGGTAAAAGTCATAACAGTCGCTGTCTGGGAAACCTGAAATCGATTCCCCTGCGGGTATTCACCCCTGCAATATGCAGGTGCAATATAGACTGTGGTGAGTATACCGTCCTGAAATTATTGAATGTTACATTTCAAAGAACAAATTCCTTCTGTTTCTTTTCACACGTGATAATGGATAAAAACGTGTTGAAATATTGATAGCCGCGTATAATTAACACTCGTACGAGTCGAATTATCGCATAAAAAATATATCAGCATGTATTTCAAAAGCATATATTATACGCTTACAAAGAGCTCTATAAAGAAGAATTTAATTTGCGGATTAATATTCCGTATTAATTTGCTACTTGAAAGGGCAATAGTTCAGCGTATTGTTTATTCACTGTTTATCGCTTTCAAAATTTTAATACATTGTTGGTTACGTACAGTTAAATGTAAAGACTTAAATTACAACGTGCATAACAAACAAAATCTCTGAAAGGATCATTTGATGAAGAAGATTAACAGGAAACTCTATTGTTCGGAAATACAATACAAATTACTTACAATACCGTTCGAAACACCCTTTCCTTACCGTTACGTAATAAACGATTAAGACGCACCAGAAGTAATTTTGCAACACAATAAACGAAGTTGATCAATCTACGTCGAAGATAAACAAGATATGGCCGACATCGAAACTGGAGCTAAACAAGTTTCAGGAAAAAAGAAAAGAAATAATGTACGCAGATAATCCGTAACTTTATTTAATACCGTTGAACGACGGGGGTATTCGTTACTGTGTAACACGGGCACAACATTAGGTCAATCAGAACTTTGCATTGTTAGATTGTTTCGATTGTTAGATCGTCGCGGTGCACGACGCTAAGTGTCCGGTGTGCGAGTTCAATTCAGCATGACCACGACTGCCCGGACGTACTAAAGTGGCGAAATCCCATCAGGTACACATGTGGATCCACTATAAACTTTGGTAAATCCGCTTCCCCACAAACTCTAACCGTTTTCCTATATTTAATCGTTCGAATGGAGTTAAAAAATAGAGACGTTGACGTTTAGAACCGCCAGTGGTGGCTCTCGCATTTTTAAGAGAACCGTCGCAAAAATATTCCGAAAGAAGAATAGTCCTCTGTAATATTGAAAGTCGCCGGCGGTTATAAATGGCGAAAAAGTCATAAAGAGACTCTTTATGATTCTTACTAACACGTGAGAAAAGTGCTTCTGGTGATTCTAAGGTACGATCATATATATATATATATATATATATATATATATATATATATATAAAGTAAAATAAGGGATAAAATTTTCAAGCATAATAGCTTCGCATAAAAAGGGTGAGAGAGATTTATATTATCATATCTCTATATAGCTAACGGCTTTACGTAAATGTATGTATGCTGTCCAACAAAAAATCACTCGAGATAATATGGTTAAAACCGGACTACAATGCCTTATCATACGCTCTACCACATCGCTTCTTTCCAAGCTAGATGTCACTAGCCTGCACTCCTAATAATTCAAGACGTAAGTGTGCTAAAAAGAATATTGCATCTTATACGTAGAATATTTATTCTATGCTTTTATGTATCATATAAATTAAATATTCAGAGCATGGCATATAAAATTGCGTAGCGTATAAAAGCATCAAATTTACATTTTAATAAAATAATTAATTAAAGAACTTGTTATTGTTCCAGTCCACGCTATTTTATAAATAAAAAAATCAATTCTGGATTAAGAAATATTTGCGAAAAATAGATTAAAAGACTCTTGGATATTATTAAGTGATATCGCGGCGCGCATCGAGTTCCGGGTTGTTCCGGAAGCTCCGTCGCAAGTTCCAGGCTTCCAAAGGCCTCTATCGATCGTTTGCGTTTTTATTTGATGACGCTGGCAACGAAACGAATTATTCTTCCCGTTGCCGACAATCATCACCGAGCAATTAAGTCCCGGCGAAGGGTTACGGGATCGTCGGTGCGGCAGAACTGCGTTTCCCAGCGTTCGCCCCCGAGATTGATCGCGCACCCCATACGGATGACGGATGATCGAGGAGAGAGGAAACACGCGTTCAAACATCCCTTTGTCTCAGGTTGTTGTTTCAGGTTCGTCCCGACCGCGGCGGCGATCGCGCACGCAACGGCTTTCGACATCGAGCGGGTCGTGGCTGCGGAGACAAATCCTTTCACCGGTCGCGATTATTGATTTTCGACTTTCGAGGTTTCTGGAGCAAGCCCGACGACGCAGCTGTCGACGCAGGCGTCGACGCCGACGCAGCATGGCGGAACCAGCTGCCGTACACTGGCGCTGGACCATCGTCCGGATCCCTTGCGAGTCTTGCGACTGCCGCACGTGCGAAAGCCCCGCGTGCGTATCGCGCGAAGGCATCAATCGTGGCGAAGATGTGAGCCGCCCACTTCTCGGATTGTCGCGTCGTTGCGATTAGTTTAGTCTCGCGACGAGGCCCCCTCCGAGATGAACGCGAACGCAGACGTCGCTATCACGTGCTTCCTGCTCGTCACACTGATCGCCCTTACAAGCGGTAAGTGCGGAATAATAAAACAATCAATAAATTCATCTTTATAGTAATATAATCTTATCCTTGATAATCTACAGATGCAAAATAAAAGAGACGAATTGAAAGCGAGAGAAATCTACGTAAAACAGATAAATTTATTTGATATAATCTGTCTCATTTTTTTATCCCTTCTTTCCAATTTCATTTCTCAATATAATATACATATCTCTACACGTAATGCTTTTGGAATGCAAGAACATTTGATTGGACGACAAATATGGCAGTCCGTAACTTTTAATATAATAAATTCATATCGATTGCGCGTGTGTGTAATACGGACGTTTATGAAATACAGGTCAGCTAATGTCAAAAGAGCATCGGACCCACGCGGCATCTGAAAGAGCCAACGACTTGTGGTGTTATCGGTGCTTCACTATGAATGACGGTGAGAAATGTATCGATCTCACTGGCAATACTGGCAATACCAGTACCTACAATCATAAATGCGTGGACGACAAAAGAATCTGCATGGTAAGATATAGCATTAGGTTTGTATATATCCTTCGATTTTACACAACACGCGATCCGCCTACATAATTTGTATCATAATTTTGCACACACACACACACAACATTTTGTACAGAATACAATATTACGTGGGAATATGATTGACCTGCTTTCAGACGAAAATTGGAATAGTTCTCCCAGTTGCGTTGCGAGTTTGCGGAAGTGCGATTTTAACGAACGGTTTCGCGGCAAATTCGCGCGAGCGCGTTTAACTCGTTACGACAATTTAAACCACGTTACTTGTTTATCTGAGCAAATTAATATCTAATTGAACCCACACACACGTATCGCGTTCACGAGCGAGCGTCTATCCATGCGGTTAAATTATTATACGCGCGTGAGATCTGCGAATCGCGGCTGTCTATTTACCAGCTACCATCAGCAATCGTCGAAATGTCAGGTGATATATTTTAGAGAGGATTTCATCCACAATTTCCTCCGATTTCTCTAACGTAGCAGAAAGCACGCTGAATAATATAGGACAATACCGTAATACTATCCCTGTAAATTTTTATTTTTAACAGAAATGTGTGTTTAAAATATTAAGTATACTTAATATTAATCAGTCGGGAGAGAAAAAAAACATGAATAATCCTTTCCATCTATTAATACCCTCTCGCGTATACGTTATTCATATATATGCGTTAAAAACGTAACAACCACCATATTTTCGCAATATTTTTTTTTTTTTTGTAGAAAAGGCTCAATCGCATATATCTACAAAATATACAAATCCACAAAGTATGCAGGATACGAGCTATCGGCTTTCCTTTATATGAAACAGATCCTCGCATGAAAATCCGTGAATTTTTCTACGCGGAAACATCGCCGCGTGAAAGCTCTTATAATGGCATAAAATCGCTCAACCAGAGGCCGGACGGCTAATTTATACAATGATAAAACAAATAGCTTTCTTTTTAAACGTAATTATGAATGTCTCTCGTCTAATTTTTCTCTTGCGCACAGATCTCACGTGCTGAGAGTCCAAACAGAAGGACGCTCGGCAAAACTGCACACGCCTAATAAAATTGGGGGGAAAAAAAAACCGATGTGACGAGTGCGCGCGCGTTGCAGGTGAAGCGATTCTCCTACACCACCAGCACCGAGAACTCGACCTCCAGCCCGAAGACGTGGTCCCTCGAGAGAAACTGCACGAACAAATGCGAGCCCGGGTGCATCGTGATCGGCGAGCGCACCAAGCTCTACGCCTGCACCGCCTGTTGCGAGACTAATCTATGCAACAACGGTAACGGCACCGCCAACGACCTAACGATCAAAGAAATCGACCTCCTGCTGGCCCTCGCGCTCCAAGCGATATTGACCGTTATCATGTACCCGTCCTGACAGTGTCAATAAAGCCTCTAATCACAATACATGCCCCTCGACAGCCGCGGCGCTCCGATTTGCCTCATTTGCCTGTATATCTCCCCGTTATATACATAGAAATTTAACGCCTCGTCGACGTGACGCGGAAAACTACGCTTAATATTATTGTGTGTATAACGTGGATTGTATTTATTAATGGTGTAAAATCTCCTTTTTCAAAAAAGTTTATTTACATATTTTAAAATGTCAAAATGACAATGTCTTTTTAAAAGCGTTTTTATTCATGGCGCGTTAAATTTGTTCGCTGCAAGTCAAAATGCCAGCAGTATATCAATCGCGATCGGCGGAACGTTATAACGCACTCCCGAGTTTTTTGAGCTGATAAATCCCAAAATCGTTTAGCTCTTAATGTATTAATTTTTATTAATTGTTTTCTAATTAATAAATTAATTATTCTTCTAATGCGGCTGTAGTTGGTTGTCTAACAATAAATCGAAACAATGTTTATAGAGCGAGAGAAGATTGATTCGCGAGAAAAATTATTAATTATTCTGCGTCGCTTTTTTACAATTGTTTTGCATCGGTCTCAAATACGGGGTAAATAACTTGATTTCTCTCATCTTTAGTCAACCAAACTGCAATTTTATTTGCAGTGCGAGATTAAATTAAATTCAAATCTACCACTGTGGAGAACCTGGAACAAAATGGAGAACAACCTCATTTAAATTTACCGACCGCGTGTCGTTTGAGAAAATGGCGTCATCTAGCATCGATACTCTATGTTGAAGCTGATGGGGTTGCGGTAATATCGACCGCGTGTAAGCAAGACGTAAAAATACGAATATATAATTCTTTTTTTCTAATTTCTTAAATAAGAAAACAATGTAAAAAAAAAAAAAAACGAAATTATATAAAAGAAACAGATGGATGTGGTTACTAAAAAAAAGAAATAATTTTCGGAGTAAATAATATCTGTGCAACCTAGCCGACGGATGGGCCATCAGTTATTGATCGCTATATCAATTATCAGTTGCATATAAATATTTTTATATAACACAAAACAAAATAATTAACCACCGGCTAAAAGAGTAGTTCAACGCGAATTATTTTAAAATATATTTTTATATTTCTATATTTATAATATATTATAGAAATTTATATTAATATAGAAATTTATAATAATATAGAAATTATTTATAATATCTATTTATATTTTTCTATTTCTCAGATAAATGTGTTATATTAAAAAATTATATTTTAAAAAACGTCTGAGCCAGTTCCATGCAACGATCTGAGCGATAATCAATCAAAATTTTCACGCGCAGATATACGATAACTGCATAAACCTAACCTAACCCTAACCTAATCTCATGTCTCATGTCTGATTAGCGGTAACTTCGCTCTCGCTCGAACCGGTTATTTTCGTAAAGCTCAGTCTCGCGATTTGCAACTCTCTCTCGAAAGGAGCGCGAGAAGTCGACGGTCTCTTTGCTGCTACCACTATATACCACCACCATTAACAGAGTAGTCATATTCAGTCATATTCGTCGCTGACGCACTACTCCAGTTGTATCATCTTACCTTTTCCTCGTCCTTGTCCCCCTTCTACGACGGCGACGGCGCCGCGGCGACGGCGTTCACCTTCATCCGCGGTGTTCTTCGCTATTCCGCGCTTGTATCTTCGCCTCATCCGCGAAAGATCAAGCTGGGGATTTATTGCCCGCAACAATCGCACTCTGCGTTGGAGCGCTTTCCGCACGTCGACACGCTTCCCCGGACGAATACTGAGAAACGCACGACAGCAGGAGAAAACTCTTTGCACAATCGGCACGCACACGTCGACATGACTGATGCGCGTTCGAGGCAGATGCACACGGCCGTGTCACATAAATATACGAAAAATCTCTCTTTGTGTCTCGCGATTAATTGGTCGTAAAATCGACAGCGCCCGACCCTACCATGCACGCGTTCCCCGCCGTACTACGTTGCGAATATTTCGCACTTCGCATACGCAGCTCGCAGCAGAAAGTTCCATGATGCGACCAAGTAAACAATTATGCCATGCCTGATTGACGTTGTGATTTGAATAACAATATTGATTTCAGGTCAATCTAGACACCCGGATATGTAGTCCTTTTTAAACTATGTTCATTAAAATATCTTTGTGATTTATTTCTGATTTTATTAGGTTTTTATCGGTCCTTTTTAAACTGTCTATTCCTTTAAAATATCTTTGTGATTTATTTATGATTTTCATTAAAAATAGGTAATAAAGCCTGTGTAAAGTCATTATTGACTAAGTTTTCATGCATTTTATTAGATTTTAAATCTTCTGAAATCCAATAAATTTTAAAAATCTGATGAATTTACATGAAAACTGATATACTAAATATATTAATTGGATGGATTAATAATGCCTTTACATGAAAGGAAATATCTTATTATAAAAAAAAGAAATATTATTTAATTAAATGTTCAATAAATTTCAAAGAGTTCAGCAACACGTGGCTTTCCTTCCTGTCTCCATCAGTTGCTTTTAAGAAAAAGCATCACGCAACGCGTCGATTGGCAAAATTTCCAAACTCTCGTTTCCGTAAGATTCATCGGTTTTGTTATAATGGTCAGTTGCGAAAATTGACCGCACGTGGCTCACAGCCGAAGACAACGTGTCGGTGTTCGAGCCTGTCTACTACCGCGATAAACATTCGCATGGCTGGCGTGGCTGCGTCATCCAGAGACACGGAAAAAAAATACGGCGGCGTTTTGTGCGGTATAGTAGTGCGCTGGCGAGACACCGGTCCCCGGATTGTTTCCGACTTGTCAAACGTCGAGAAGACACGTCCGCGGGCGATCGTTCGCAGTCTGGACACGGTCGGTCAGTGCGAGGAGGCGAGGCATCGCATATGTGCCAGCATGCACGCGCCACCACTCGCTGTGATTTTCCTGCTACGCCTCGTCTCGATCGCGGCCCATCCGACGACAACGAAGGTCGCGGCGCACCAGCCGGTCGCGCCGAAGAAATGCTGCGTCGCCGGTTACGCGTTCAACGAGGACCTCGAGTGCGTCCACGCGGTGCCGGACAAGCTCAACTACACCACGTACGATCTGGCCTGGCGAACGATCTCGTTCCAACATTTGCGGAGGATCACCACGGTGATCGCATCCGGCGTGCAGGGTTTGAGCTGCCGCGACGACGAGGAGGAGGATGACGCCGGTTCGAGGTATCGTCCGCGCGACCATCCGCCTATCTCTTCCATCTTTCACGGATCGAAGGACTACTGCGTCGAGAATATGATCAACGGTACGACGGTGCTGATCAAGTGCGCGAAGGCCAGTTCTTCGGGAGTGACTCCGGACAGAGAGAACTCGACGAAAACGAGAGTGATAATGAAAACTACGTCGACGACGACAACGACGACGACAATCATCACCGTGACGACTATTACTACCATTACCACCGTCAGCGTGGCGAACGTATCGTCGCAGGATGACGAGATGGAAGTCGTTCGTCACTGTGACGATCTGAGATCAGTGTTCTTCTGGGGCGCGCAGACCTACATGGACACCAACGTGGCCCACGTCGTCCTGTCCACCATCGTCGTCGTGGTGTACCTATCCGTTCCGGAACTCGGCAGAAGCATCTACAATCGCGCGGTGCTCCGCCACAACGTTTGCCTGCTGTTACAGGGGTGCCTGCTGACGCTTCTCGCCTACTGCAACTTGTGCGACGTCCCGATAAGCGACGACTCCGAGACGCTCCTGTGGATACTGATGCAGTACTTCACGAACGCCACGGTGTTCTGGCTGAACGTGATCTGCCTCGACATGGCCCTGTCCATCACGCGATTCCGCTGGATGACGGGATCCGGTCAGCAGACGAGTCAGAAGGAGAACAGGCGGCTGCTGCTGTACGGCGTTTTCGCGTGGGGCTGCGCCTTCCTACCCGCCGTCGTCGCCGTCATCCTGGAATTTTGCCCCGGCATCCCGGTGGACTTGCCGCTCAAGCCGAATTACCGCCGCTACCACGACGGGCCGAACTACGTGGTGAACATATACTTCTTCGGCATTCCGCTGCTAACGCTCTTCTGGAACAATGTGCTGTTCGTGTTCACCACGTACAAGATCATACGGATACGACGGAGCACGGAGATAGCGACGAGGAATCACACCAACGCCCTCAGGAAGAAGTATTTCCTCTTCTTGCAGCTGTACCTGCTGATGGGCGCGCCGTGGTTCTTCGGCCTGCTCTTCGCCTGCATGAACAAGCTCGTGGTGATGAAGATATGCCGGCTGATATGGCCGATTCTGTGGCTCCTGATGCTCGCTACTCACAGGAAACTACGGCGTAAGCTCGCGAACAAGTTGCGGTGCGTCAAGAAGAAACCGGAGACCGGAGTCGCGACCATCTCGTAAAACGGATCCGATGTCCGATGACTGTGCGCAATGTGCGCATTCTAGAATCAACGACTTTATTTTTCGACCGCCGAAAAAAAATATGCGTGTGACGCGACGGATCAAGTTCTTATCAGTTGCAACCGCAGCGTGCAAAACCGCGGGATGCTCCTTCCCTAAGATTACCATGTACAAGGTTACGTAATTTCGCGGCGACAACAGTTCCTCCTTGCTCGTCATTATGTTCACGCCAACTGCGCGCTCACGGGCATTCACATTATTTTCTTGCGCAATCCACGGAAAACCTCCGGTTCTCGAGGAAAAGAAGAAACAGAAAAAAAATCTGAGCGATGAGTCGCAGAAAAACTCGGGTTCGCGGCGTCGCGTCGTCGTCGTCATCGTTGCGCGGCAGGATAATAAAGGAGTCGGAGCGCGACGTCGTTTCCTGCCGGGGCATTTTAATTACCGTATTCGCGCGACGCGCCCCATCACTCGCCCCCGCTCGTATTATTTTTTTCCCGTTTTTACAACGTGTAGACTGTAGAATATTAACCTGTTAGTGTACAACGCGAGCGATACATCAAGCGGGCGCTTTTTACGGACGCGATCTTCCGCACCTCGGAAAGACGCAATAAGAACGTGATTCTCTCTCCTCGAGGGAAAGCCCCTCTATGCTAACGGGTTGAAATATAACTCGAAAATATGTACGAGAGATATATTCTTTATTTCCTACCCAGTATTAGGTAGATAACGAGATTCTCGTGCGAATATCGCGTGTATTATAGAAATTCCAATATCTAGTCAAATATGGGAGAATAAACAAGCCAATTAACAGCAAATGGGACTTGCTGGAAGAAATTATCTTGAATCACGATCCTCTCGATGGCGCAATAACGATCAGGTGGAATCGATAACGACCCACGGGCCGTTATTTATTAAAGACATATTGATTTAATGTCCTCGTCCGCGGTACGACATGATAAAAAACAAAGAAAAAGAGAATCATAATAGTTCTCTTAAATCAACTACGATACCGGGATCAGACATTTCTGAGAATGTGATAAAGGATAGATATTATTGTATCGCGCGCGCGTAATAGATAGCGTGTAATATATATACATATAGGAGAGATAAAAAGATTAATATAAGAACTAGCTCGTGCGATTCGGTAGTCGATAATTAAATATAGCGGTTTGATATAAATATGACTTGTATATACTAACTTGCAATACATTGTTATAAATACGACAAATGCATATTTTTCGCGAGAATATACTATTCGAGCACACTGCTCTATTATTTTAGAATGCAAGAGCACGATCTGGAAATAAATTTATATGCAAAAATGTAGAAAAATATTTAACGCAAACTCGGAAAAATCTATCAGGACGAAAACATATCCATGATCAACATTCACAAACAAAATGTGAACAATTTATAGACACAATTAAAACGTACGTTTGAACTGATAATGTTTTATCCATGTACATACGTCCTCTCACGAGCATATAAGAAAGGAAAAAATATGATACACCTCGTATGATATACCTCTGTATGCGAGACATTATTATCGATTTATTACTAGTAATTATTTTAATTGCACATATTCAAATATTATCTTGCTGAGGTCGATTTTTATTTTTATCTCTATTGTTAACATTTCGTACGTATTTTTTAACCGTGTGTACATAGCTGTTCATCTTGGGTTTTCCACACAAAGCTGTTAACTAGAAAGGCTTATATACATGTATAGTTAGCTAATCTTCACAAGTATATACATGGACGTGACGTGAGTCACATCGCCTGCAATAGGTATCGCTGTCATAGATTGCATCAATATTTATGCCGTGCCGTTGCATCGCGCGCGCGCGCGCGTGTGTGTGTGTGTGTGTGTGTGGTGTGTGCAGATCCGTGTATGTTATTTCGCGTTAAAACAAAAGCTAATTTATATGCGTCAAATTTTTTTGTCGGTCAAGTTACCTCCTGTATTTTACGGATCTTGTCGCGTCGTGTCTGCGCGCGATTTGCGCATGAATAAATACAAAAAATATTATATACGAAGTAATAATTTGAAATTTGACATACGTGGAGATATTACGTGCGACAAGCACGCTTCGTTAGCGCGAACTCCCTTGTCAAGAGATATTTCGGTGTTCATTATGTCCGACCAGCCTTTTAAAGCCCGAAACGCTTTTCATCCCGCGGATCCGCCGCACGGCATGCAAAATTACGATGTGGGCGCACTAACGAGAGATCAGAAACAAGCTTTGAACGAAATGAAAATGAACACTCGAAAGGAAAACGAAATTTATCTTAAATCACATCCGGAAATTAGAGGCTTTATCGGTATTTTACTGAGGTACTCGCAAGTGTCTAATAATTTATAATTGCTTTAAAAAAATGTCTCTCTCTCTCTCTTTGTTTAAATTTATACTTAATTTTATTATAATTACTTCGTTATACTTACGTTTTATTACTGTTGTTTACCTATACATGTCACTGTATGGAGATTTATATTTAATCTGTGCCTTTCTTTGAATAATAATTTTATAAAAAGCGCGAAACGCCAATTATAATATTTAATACGCGACAAGAACGTCGTTCGAGATTAATGATGCGTCATTAAAATCGCTCTCGCAGGCACGTCCTATCGAAGCAGCCGCTCATCGATATTCCCGAGGTTGTAGGTACATTTTTCAACAGGCCACGTCGTGAAATTGTTGCTGAACTTTTGGATTACTTGTCGTCCGCCGATGAACGATCGGACATAACGGACGATCTTCGACGGGAAGTATTTCGAACGACCAACGTTGAAGCCAGCGGTAGCAACGACTCGAGCTCCGATTCTGACTTGTGCGGCTGTAACCGCATGAATGAGACTCCATAATTTTGCATGGTTAAATCTGCTCGATCTACGTAAAGAAGAGAAGCGACGCGACTTACATAAATCTGATTAATATATAACGCGATACAATTTAGATACAAGATACAATCGCGCCAGACGTGTGTGAGCTTCTTTAAATATTTAAAATCAAATTAATTCGATTTTTATAGCAGGAGTATGTGCTCTTTATAGAACGCGGTTGTGCTCTTTATAGAACGTTATATAAATACTTGCCTGCCATTAATCTGCCATATATTGGAATCTGAGCCTTATTCTCTCCAATGTTTACCTCGCACACAACATGCGATTACACGGGTGCATTATTCACACAGTTACGTTACATAAACGATGCAACCGGTTCTCTCCGTACATGTTATTGCCTTATTAATCTACTCCTTATGGCTTATCCTATTTATTAAAATGGTCGAACAAGCGACAGTGCGAAAAACCATTATTTGTAATTAATGCGCGCGACATAGGGAAAGTAACGAGACTCCCGTATCGATTAGATAAAAATGGAGCGCGAAAATGTGGTTACGCCCGAGGTTACCTGACAATATTCAGCGACAATATATTTATCTGGTCGTGCTAACGACAGCGGTTATCTTGCAGAGTAATATGATGGGCGGTTAGGACCGGTTGCAGCGATGCCGATCGGCGTTAACCTCGATTAATTAAATTTTGTTACTTCATCCACGGGGTGTACCGCCACTATTATTTTAACGACTGCTCTCTTGCCGACCAATGCCACATACCAATTTTTCTTCGACTAAAAGCCGCGCTATACGCGGACGGTTCTCAAGCTGCGTGAAATTGAGTCGCATTTCCGGCGAGGAAAAGAAATGACAGGAAACGAAGTATCAAAACGCTCAATATCGTTTTGGACATTAATAGGCCGCGACGAATAATCACCCTGAAATTCTTTCCGAGAAAAAAAACCCCGAGATTTTGATCTCGGAAACGCGTGATCAAGATTAAGCGTATCTCTCTTCTGGGGCACCGTGTATATCTTAATTGGACCGCCGACAAGATGGAAACAGGGATCACCATTAAGAATCGGTTAAGGCTGTCAGTGCGATTTATCGCGGAGGGAAAACTCGGGCTCGTTTCCGCCGTCACGTTCGTCTCGATTGGTCGCCGTGTCACGCGATTAGTCGCAGAACGAGATTAATCAGGCCGCGTAAAAAAAAAAAAAAAAAAAAAACGAAGGAAAGAAACGCTCGTAAAGCGAACAAAGCCGCGCACGTCACGCGTTGTATCTCCGTTGCCGGGTAGTTTCCGGTTACTTGCGCGCGCGGAAGGGGTGGGTCGGGGAGTTCGCTCGAATTCCGGTACGCGCGCGGGTGTGTCACACGTCACACACAGCCGCCCTTTCATTCCGCCGTCTCCCGTTCACTTGATACCACTACCCGTCTTCCGATTGCGTCGCAAACACCGTCGCCCGAAGGGCGACTTCTCCCATTTTTTTTCGCAGGTGTCGTGGATCCTTGAGCGATACGCGGCCGGCACGTCTCCACGTGGGAGACCCTCTCCGGGCGGGAGAGGCTCGAGGAAAGGGAAAAAAATGCGACAAGTACCTTAGATAAGTGCCTTTTGATGCTAGAAACGCAGCTGTCTCGAGGCGGATCCGACGTCCTTCGGCGGGTGTTGGCACCGCGCGGATCATCGATGAGACGGTGACAAAGGCGCGCGATGAGCGTGCGCGCGCTGCTCGGGGGAAATATAGAGGAACTTGGAAAATATTCCTGGAGAGAGTACGAGGTCGAGAAAGTTTCGGGGAAAATACTTGGGATCGACAATGTTTATCCGGTCGGCCCCGGCGGCGGCGGCGGCGGCGCGGTTCCTTCCAGGAACTTACCTCGCGCGCGGCTCGAGACGGAGCGAGAGACATTTTATGAAGTCGACCATTTTGGCAACAAATAAATCTCGAAACTCGCCTGTGCCTCGGAAAACCGGAGGTAGCTCTCGTGATCCCTCTATACCGCGCAACTTACATTTTATAAAATATTCCGCGGATAAGAGCCGATGTATATTCCGCAATCCGATTTTAAATCATAATTCCTTCATGACCCAGTTCTTTGATGAATTAGTAAAACGTAATACGCGACCACCGCGAGATAAAGGGTTTTTGGGTAATCTACAAAACGCGTTTATACGCGACGAGCGATATTACCAGCAATTATTGATCACGCCAATGCTGATACATGAAATTTTCCGACCATTATCGGTCGCGTTGAGCTCCCAGGAAATTCGTAAATTTAATGTATACGCGATACATATTTAACCGCGCATACGTTTGATATCTTTTTCCAATTACAGCTAAAAATTCAACTTCGTAATACGTTCCCCGTCTCGCTCGCTCCCGCTTACTTGTTTTCGATGCGCCGCGGGCGAGACGATTCCCGGAAGATAAACAAGTCCGCGTACGCGCTCGGGTTCTAAGTAATTTCTCGGAATTTTTTCGACCTCGCTTACTAGGTAGTCTCCCGGAGTCTTTCGATATCTATCTTTTCGTTTTACAGGTGGATTCCTTTTACAACAATATTCCAGAACATTCCGGAATATTTACTTAGGGCAGCGCGCGGCGACGACGACGGCCTCGCCAGGTACGAGGCGAAACGCAAAAGTTTTATTCACGAGCACGCGACTCTCCTCAGGACGGCCGCCGCCGAGGAGTTTTCTATTCGCAAACGTCGTCTCTCTCGTCGTCGTTGCGCGCACGCAGCTATCAACACAAAGGCATACACGCGGTTCGCAACCGCGTGGTCGATGGGCAATGGGCATCGCCCGGCCGCCCGCCGGCGAGCCGCTTAGACGCCCGATGTTGCGAGAGCCGGTCTTCGGCCAGGAAACAGAGCCGGCTCTACGCGCCGCGCGAGCCCCGCGACGATAAACCGCCGAGATCAAGAAGACTTTGATGCGGGGGAGGCATGGCACAGTCACATCGGAGAATTCTGCTATATTTCACGCGATTCCGTGCCCCATTCGGCTTCCAGCTCGCGTTCTCGCCATTTTGTTTATCCGTTGTTGCAACGAAAGTTCGGAGTTGATGGTGGGCCACTATTTTTACCGTGGTTAACTTTAATGGTCCAAATTTATTGACAAAATTTTCAATATGAACAAAATGTCGCTAAAGAAAAAGATTTTTAACATTTTTTTCTCTTTCGATACAACGATATTTTGTTCTTTATTTTTAGAAATTCCGTTAACAAGTTGGAATCATCAGTTAGAGTTAATCGACGTTGAAAATAGTGGCCCTGTAACGTTGCGGCGCGCGGATTTCGATATAACATTTTGATATTTATCTGATATCGGAAGAACAATAGTGGCGTGTCCCATGTCTATAGAATCGAAGCTCTTCGGTGCACTTAAAAGTATGTCGTAATCTACTAACTGGGCGATATGTAAAGAAATCAATGTAAGTCAATGTAAACGTCTACGAACGGTCTTCAACAAACGGTCATCTATTAATTTTGATTTCTATCTTGTCCAGTACTTTTCAACACTTGATACGAAGCATCGTCGAAGCACTACTCCAATCGCGAGCGAAAGTATCTATCGACAAAGTTATATAGTTTCCGCGAGAGTATCCGATTAGGGACTAATTAAAGTAGTTGTTAAGAACGAGTGTCTACCTACACAGACTTCTATACAATATTATATAACATTATAATATAACATACATATAGGTATATCACATATGCTGTAAATACATTATTAGATATATATTTACGGTATATAATACATTTTATATATCAAGCATATGTTACGATATTTACTTAAAAGTCTGGATCAACCGCTCGGCTGTGGATATCGGCGGGGACTCGCGCGCGCTTAAGCACGATCCTGCGTCGCGGGGTCGCCGCCGCGCCGCGGGGGAAGCGGAACCGAAGGCGGCCGAGCGCGGGCGGGCGCTTACGGGGAAATCTGTTCGCGGCGGGTCCAGGGTCCAGGGTAATCACGAAGAAGAACAGCGGAACCGAATTCTCAAACGGTGCTTCTCGTAGGTGGCGCATTGCCCGGATGCGTGCCATAAATGCACCCGGAACGACCATAATCGTCGCGGTGGTGAGACAAATCCGTCACGCCTCGACTTGTCGCCTCGATAATAAATCGAACGATATCGAACGGTGATTTATTTACGAGTTCGGATCTCTCCAACATCCCCTTCCCTCTCCTCCTCTTCATCGCGATTCGCGGAACGCGGTTATCTCTGCGTTCTCACTTACCGCGGCGCCATCATTGAAATTTTCATCAAACGGAGGGAGCGAATCTGACGCGCGAAATGTCAATAAAGTTTTCACGTTGAAGCTTATCTTTTTAATAACAGATTAGGCAATAACCCCAAATGGGACGTTTTCTTGGAGATTCTCTCTGAAAGTGGTTAAGAACCTCCTTGTCGTGAAGTATTATATGATTCAATTCGATACGATATATTACTTCTTCACGTACCGACATGAAGTTATAGCGTTCTGTATTTTCGCGGATCCTCACTTATAAATTTAATCGCCAGAGCTATTCTTGAAACTTGAAACGTGTCAGAAATCGATTCGTTTCATCGTGTCTTATGTATAAATAAGTATTGAAGTATTGAACCGTGTAAGTATCGAAGAATCATCGGAAAGTGTATATTTTACGAGGTAATGTCATATTTCTATGTTAGAAAATGTCGATATAAAATATGAAAGTCTCGTAAAATATCCACTTGCACCTGACGATGAGGATCCCATCCAACAATTAATTTACATTCAGCCTGACGAGAGAACTCGATTTACCTTCGAAAAAAGCACTTTCAATTTGAAAGAATAAGGACGCTTGCTTTTTATTCCACGACGGATCCAGCGGCGACGGAGCTGCATTCGTCTCGAGATATCTAACTCCCGACGAATTTCAAATGACCGAAAAAAAATTCCACCTCTAACAGTAGTAACAGTTAACAGTTTTCCCACGCGGGGAAAAACGCTGGTAACATTTCACGAGGATCACCCTGTATATACACGAGCATGGGTTTAGTTCTCTCCGGTCGCGCAGGTGGCGCTGACCGGCGCGCTAAATACACGGGCGCTTGCGTAGCGCGCTCCAGTCGCGGATCGGCCTTCGCGTTCGGTGGTACCGCGTCAACGTTCGTATTCCCCGCCGTCGCCACCACGTCCACGTTCCCTCTTGTTTTCGTTCGCGCGAGCGACCGGACCGGCGCGGCGCGGCGGCGCCCCGAGGACGCGAGACACGTTTCGCGCAACCACTATTACCTGAAACGAGTGACACGCGCGGGCGATGGACGTCCGCGGCCGTCCGGATTGACGTCCCCCCGCGGGAGTTAACGGCTCGTTCCCCTGGCTCGTTTCGAGTGACATTCGAGCGGCGATAAACATCGACCGGGCCATCGCTCGCTCGTTCGCGACCCTGCCGTCGCTCTCCTCCCCCCTCCATTCTCTTTCTCGCTTCGATCGAGGATCGCCCACGCTCTCCCCCGCGCCCGCGAGATGGATCATCGGACGGGGCAGTGGCGCGCGCGCGCGCGCGCGACTGTTGACTGTTGACGACGCCGCGCCGACCGACCGACCGACCGCGCGCGAGACTCGGAGTCGGATTATTCTCCCCCTCGGCGGTGCTTTCGTCGGCTTCCCGTAGGAATGGACACTCGCCGTCGTAGCGACGGCGTTGTCAGCGGCGCGGTGCGCGCATCGATCAACCCGTGAGGACAAAGCGAGCGCGAGTTTTAGCCCCTCTCGCCGTAACGGCCAACGACGACAACGAAGCGCGCGGACGCCGAGACGAAGAGTTTGCCGCTCGCGCTGAACGCTCACCCCCCTCCCCCTCACCGGGCCGTCGCCAGCGGCAGTTCGGTTAATCAGTTTCCGCGTTATCGATAACGGATATACGACGCAACGACTACGCAGTGAAGGAGGGGAGGGGAATGGATATTCGCCGCCGCTCTCGTCCCCGTGCAATGGCAGACGCGGCCGCGGACCGGCGGCCGCGACGGGCGATCCGCCTGAAGTAAGCGACGGGTCCTCCACCGCCGGCGGATTCAACGGCGACGCGCATACATATATATATATATATATCGATAACCCCTTTGGCGCGTGAAAAGCGTGTGCGTGCGTGCGCGCGCGCGGCCGCGCGTGAACGCGGCGCCAAGTATTCGCGGAGTGTGTTCTGTGGTGCGTCGGAAATAAGAAGAGGAGAGAGAAAAAAAAAGAGAGAAGAAGGAAACCGTCCGTTTTCGTCCGTCAGCGTGTGGCGTCGAAGAGGAAAGAGAAGATCGACTCGTCGTTAACGAGATCGTCGTCGTCGTCGTCAGCCGATGACGCGCGAGTGTTGATCGGCGCCCCGGGTGCCTCGATCCTCCAGCCTTCTTTCCCTCCTCCCATCTCGTCTCCGTTTTGATTTCGTGTGTGCGTACGTGGGTGCGAGATCGTCTCGGACGGCACGACGGGGTAGAAAAAGGGTACGACGCGCGACGGGGGCAGCCCTCGGATACATTAATGAAGATGTGCCGCGGATTGATCGATCGGTTGCTCCTGCTAGCGGCGTTCGGCGTCACAGTCCAAGGTACGTTGATTTCTCTCCTCTCTTTCAGCCCCCCCCCCTCACCCATCGTTCGCCGTTTGCCACCCTTGGGTCTGCGCCCCCTCCCCTCCCGGGCCGTGCTTTCACGGTCCATCGTGGCCCCCGCGCCCGGCGGCGCGTCGCGCCGTGCGTAAATAATATTGTACATATAGGGTGTCCCCGTTGCACGCGGCGCGGCGTGGCGCTTCGTCGCGTCGTTCAAACGGAATCCCCGATTTTCCCACGAATTCTCTGTATGTGCGCGCGTGTGTCTCCGTTTCTCTCTCTATCCCTCTTCCTCTCGATCGCGTTTACAACAGATGCGAGCGCGGGCTGCTCTCTCAGCCTCGAAAACGTCGAAGCGATTCGATCAGCGGTTCGTCGCGGCGGCGCTCTCCGACGGCGCCGGCGAATCCTATTCGCATAAATTGATTTGCGCGCACCCTTCTTCCTCCCTCCCGTTGTTTCGTCGATCGCGCGCGCACCATCGAATCCGCGCAAATCGAGTTCGCGCGCGTAACGAGAACGCACTTCGGCGTTCGAGTATCACGGTTAAAAGTCGTCGAAGGGTAAATGGACCCGTTGCGGCTGCCGTCGCTCTTGTTGCCAGGCCGCCGGAGCCGTGGTGAACTCGGAAACTCGGAGGGATCGGGGAAACGCTGTTCCCAGCCCTTCGATTCGAAGTAAAGCAATGGGAGATATACGTCGATATCGCTCGTTGATTCTGGAGTATTTGTTTAACGGTAGATTAACACGCGCATCTCGCGTAGTCAAACATTTGCGTTTTAGATAATAAAACGGGAGATAAGATTCGTTAAGCGGGAAGTACGATTGGGGGGGGGGGGATGATGATTAATGTCTCGGTCGGAGCAAACGTGTATTGTTTTTCCAAACGTATTTTCCACATTTTTGTGTAGAATAGAGAAGAAAGGAGCGAAGAGAAAGGAGAGAGGAAGAGAGAACAATCCGCGGTGACAAAATGAACTTTTCCCTCGGTTTCTGAGGTTGCAATATTGGTTGCACGTTGCACGTAATTAGCCGCGATGTAGGACGAGTTGTAAATTATGGGGAATAACGCTCTCGTTATGTATTTTTCCCGCAACGTCACGCCGCGCGCGCATATTTATTATTAATCGCATCGAAATCGCGTAACAAATAATATATAATTGATTAAACTGGAAGAGCAACTTTTAATCGTTTAAACGGGGAACGATTATTAAAGACCTCCCGCGCGAAGAGCGTTTCGATTCTCGCACAGCCTTCTCCTCTATTAATGCTCACGAGGCCCCGGTATCATTTCGTCCGAAATCAATTCTGTTAACCCTCAATTACTTTGATGAAGGCACATCTGACCCCCGATGCAGATAGCTCGTGAGATATCACTTTTATCTTGGAGCTCCGACTCGTTAATATATTGCTTAAATTATTTTCACTTTCCCCCCCCCCCTTTTTCCCCCGTGTCCCTAATTAGCGCGCG
The DNA here is from genome assembly GCF_048541705.1 of Temnothorax americanus. Classification (NCBI taxonomy): domain Eukaryota; kingdom Metazoa; phylum Arthropoda; class Insecta; order Hymenoptera; family Formicidae; genus Temnothorax; species Temnothorax americanus. Next base: position 1,735,277 of record NW_027509421.1, on the reverse strand, counting down.
AGTTATTTCCTTTGAAGATGACACACGCGATTTTCGACGAGTTTATTAAATTCTATCTTAACCCCCGCTGTCCCTGCCCCCCTCCCCTTCCTCTTTCGCAAAAAACGCTTTATTAATCAAAGCGTAGTCCGATTATTCTCGGCGGCCGTATGGCTGGCTAATTACGAAACCGTATGGCCGGCTTCGAGAGTTGCGCTTTTTAAATTTACTAGACATCACAGACGCGCGCTTCGCGTGCGCTATTTAGCTTTAATATTACACACAACTGTCAAAATATGCTATGACAGCCGCTCACGAAGTTAGCGCAGCAACAGAATCAATCAGCATCGCGGAAAAGAGCCAACAAAGCACGTCGAGACTTTCGAGAAGACTTCGAGAGATGCGAGTATCGATTTAACATGCCTTTTTTTAGAAAGGATGATGAAACGTGGAAAAAAAAAGAAACGCGACGTTATTTCCCCGCGAAATTATATCGCCCGCTTAAATCGAAAATAGGCGAGAGTTAAACTCCTGGCGGGGAGGGAGGGGGAGAGAGAGAGAGAGAGAGAGAGAGAGAGAGAGAGAGAGAGAGAGAGAGAGAGAGAGAGAGAGAGCAGATTGTCTTTTGAAAATCCGCGTAATAGAAACTAGAAACGCGACGATAACCACCGAACACGGTGCTCGCTCGCCATGTTTCCAGGTCGCGTTTATGTTTTCTCGCGGTCCAAATGGCCCACGCGTCGAATATTATTCGAACGTATAAGCAGCATTTTCGCTCGGCGCGCGCGCGCGCGTTACGCGTTGCATTTCACATTTTATCGCGGATTACCGATACTACGCGCGGGTGTAGGAAAAACAAGATTCGACGAATATTATGGGAAAGTTCGGATGGACGGGTTATTTATTTTAGTAGTTTCCGTGCGGCGGCCCATCTAAAAATAGACGACGATACACGGAACGGAGACGGAACGGGGGGGGGGGTAGGCTTCCCCGCGCTCTATTTTTGTTTGCGACGCGATGTTTATCGTTATTCAAGCAAAACTCCGAGAGCCTTCATTCTTATGCGTCCACTGCATTGTGCTCCGCGCGCGTGTATAGGCAAGCATTTGGTTTTCAAAACATTTCGCGTCCCCCCACGAATTTGTTTTTTTTTTCTTCTTTGAGTACATGCATTCCGTCGCGGACTACGAACGCAAATTATATGCGTTTAACGGAGTTAAATAGATCCCTTGGTGTTGTACATCGCAGGATATGATCAAAAGTTCAAGTGTTTAAAATATAATTTTGCATTCGTATATATTTATTACTGCCTAAGTCGGAAAGATAATTGATTACTTTTTCTCTCAGAGAAGACAAAGAGCGTCTTTCGCCCGTAGTCGCGCTATTTCGCCAATTGGGCGAAGTGATATTCATTGGCTTAGCCAACTATTTCCATTTCCTTAAGGAGGTATGCCAGCGAACTCCGCTGTTGAACGCTATATCGATTTCCCTATAATTACGCGCGTGTGCTGGAAATAAGGGCGGGCGGCACGCGACGATTATGTTGAGGCACGTTGGACGATGTGTAAATGATAAATTAAGCTAAGTTTATCCCGTTCCGTAACTCCTTGGATAATTCTGCAAGTCTCTGTGTCTCTCCCTCTCTCACTCTCTTTCTCTCTCTTTCTCTCTCTTTCTTTCTCCCTCTCTCTTTCACTCTCTCTCTCTCTCTCTCTCGCGCTTGCTCACTCGTTCGCGTGCTTTGATCATGCTATCGACTACCTCGTTTCCGCGTTCGTTTTTTTTCCTCCTTATTTTTCTAATTCTCGCACGACCGCTCACCTTTTACTACGAGTCCCGATATAATTGCTGCCGTGTTATTAGTTATTGCGTGGCGCCGAGCGCCGAGGCGCGACGATCCGTCGTCCTCGGTCGGAAACACGTTTTAAATGGCCATTACGGGCGATTGATCCCTCTTGCGCGCTGCGATTAATCTCCTTCAATCGCCGCCGCGACGACAATGCGCTCTGAGGAAAAAAGAAGAAAAACCGTGGCTCATACGACGAGAAGAAAAGCCCGTCTCTGCTTTCGCAGGTGTCCGTACACGCTGACGCGCGCGCGTAAGAAGCTGGTCCCGGACACCGCCGACTATTCATGCTCCCCTTAGAGATCCTTTTCACCCAGGCGGTTCTCTCTTTCAGCCTCGCGCCATATTTACCGGTTCCCAAACAGGAGACGCGCTTATAAGCGAGGATATACAAAGTGACAGTTTTATAAGACGCGAGTTAAATGCGCATCTCGCTAAAGCACGCCGGTTGTTTTTTATACGCTATCATCGTATAGAAATGATTCGATAAGTACTGGAAAGTAACGAAAAAGCGCAAGGTATTTACGTCTTGGAAATCTATATATGCGAATGTGATTCGGTGTGAAAATCTCGCTGAAACGTGAGAGAGTAAACTCGTATAAAATATATGTTAAATGCGATTAAACGTGATTTTGATACAATTACTTTCGCGAAAAGGATTTCTGTAATATATATCAGGAATATTTTATTTATTCTGAACTTTAAATTACGTTTTCTCAACGTACGTACATACCTTATAAAACGTATATACACGCGATCTCCAGCCTGCTTCTCGCGATAGATTCAGACGCGCGTTTCTGCGAAATTTTCCGTCCCGGCCGAATATCGCGGACAGAAAATTTCGTCAACGACAGGCGAACGCACGTATATCGGCCGTATCGCCCGCGTGTATGGGTATATATATATATATAGAGGACGCCGGCGCTCGCGAATTTTCGCATCGCGTAACACTTTACGAGGCATTTTCCCGGCCGCGAACTGGCGCCGAATCGCCGCCACACCGATACCCGGCCTCCCCTGCCTTTTACGTCGGGAGAGACATAAAATATATTTACCGCGCATTTTTTCCTCTACCGTGGAAACCCCCCCCCCTCCTTCCTTCCCTCAGCATACTTGCGATGAAAGTGTTTGCAAACTAGAAACTAGAAACCGTCGCGCGCGCGGCGGCCGACTAGGCGTGGTTACCGACGCGATTCGCGACGCACGATGCTCGACGACATTCCGCGTGTCGTCGTAATAAGTAAATCGTCGTCTTATAATCACGCCACCGCATTTAACATTGCGTCGAGTACCGTGCGTCGTGTGATAAAAACGCGTCTAAAGACGTCTAGATCTACCCGTTGAGGCCACGTTAGAACAAGATGACGATTTATACCCTCCCCCTCGATGTTTATAATTAATGTCATATTTATTATCGATATAACGTATAGAGTATTTATTCGTCAGAAATAAGAACCCGCGAGAATCAGTAGAATCATCTCTGCCTCCTCGTGTGTCTGGATTATATTTAATACGGTTTAATAAGTCATTAGTACTTTTACCACGCTATGCTAAATATATTGAATGTAATCTCTCCGACGCTATACGATCGATCGTTCAGCGCTTGGAATAGAGCGCGCTCATTTCTTGTCGAGCGGAAATTCTGACCAAACCGGGGTGAGTCGCGCGAGTTATACTCGTCGCCGGGTCGTCAAAGGTTACCGCGGATGTGCGGTTAACAACAGCGACAGACGACGCAACGAGGGAGACGAGGCTTCGCTCCGTGAACCAGTTCCGACTTTATCGATGCACCCGCACTCTCGGGATATCGCGTATACGCGGCCGGCGAAACAAAAACGGCACGCGGATGAATAATTTATGACGAAGGACGGCCACCACTAGGTTGCCGACTCCTTGCTCTCTCCCTCTCCCTCCCTCTCTCATCGTGTCAGACGACAACGAACGCGGACGCGTACACACGAATAATTAATCACCATCTATAGTAGGAATCTAAAGATAGTGTTTCGCGACTGACTGACGTGTACATATGGTCTTCGTTCCGCGGTTCGCTCGGCTCGCTCGTAAAAACGGCACGTGGATAATGCCGAGAGTTTCAACCGCGAGAGACAACGGCACGGCCGTCTAAAGAAAGGGTATCTTCCCTCCCCCTCTCTCCTCCTTTCGTCGATGAAAGCGTCATTTCGCGTAAACACGTCCGCCCCCCTGCCGCGTCCGTCCTTTTTGCGCGACGTTGATATCCGTGATACGCAATTAACCCACGTCGAACGGCGTGACAAAGTTCAATAAAGCTCGCCATTTACTCGAGCAGTATCGGGTATTCGCTCGGGTAATCAACGGGGATAATCGTCGAATTCAAGGTTCGGGGCGGTAATAGAAATTAAATTTCGATGTATTTTGAAAAATTCGATGCAATAATAGCAAGTACGATACGCGTTAATAATAGAAGTCTGAAACACGTATCTCGATAGAGCCACATTGTAAACCGCATCACGCCCGACCAGCTGGCATAATGACAGATATTATAAATCGATCGTATTCCATATACGGTTTGTAGAAGTTATGTACAGTCTGAATTATGAAACAAATGCACAGTTGTATTCAACGTTACTGATTAACTTGGGGTTAGGTCCATTTCTATTCCATTCAGGCATAGGAAATAGACTCGTTGGAAAATTATTGTGACATTCATTGTTAAAGACCAGAATATGTAATCGATTGTGGCGGATTATAGTAATTATCGCATGCATACCTTTATATGTAATACTCGTTATAATCTGAAACTGTAAGATACATCAGAGACTCGTTTTGCATAATTAAATTACGAATAATTAGAAATATTTTTCAGATGTGTTTCTATATATTTATCGTTGATGAATATGAAACAGATCTTTTCTCAATCAAAAATTAAATCAAAATTTTACGAAGCTCAAGCTTTCGAAATATTTAACTTAACGGGAAAAAGTTCAGTCTTCGCTATTTCTCAAATGCAGTTTGCTTTAATAACAGATTTTATATTGTGAATTTATAGCATACTTTATTTTTAATAGTAATTCTAAATTATATATATATGAGATTCTTAAAAATTCGAAATTAAAATTCAATCCGAAGCTTATCCTTATTTAACCATTTAACTCATTTTAACCATTTTTATAGAGTCGCCACTGCTCCTACTCAATATGTCATAAATTTAACTGAACCAATGAAGTTAAAATAGTACTGTTAAAATAATAAATTTCGACACACATGGTGGTTAGAAATAACAAAATGTAATTTAAGTTATTAATTTTTGAAATTTTATCTTTTAATATTTAACAGTAGGTAGGGGTAAGAGAAATCGATAAAAGGGTAACGATTATTTGATTTACTATTTATAAACTTGGTAATATCTTTGAAATGAATAAAACAAGATTTATAAATGAACTCGAAAGCGTAGGTTGGAGCATTCGCGTATCGAACCACTTAATCGATTAGACGATACGCTATCGCGGGAATTCGATGCAAATCTCACGAAACACCGTGTACCGTGAATACCGAGACACGAATGAACACGGCCGGGGATGGATAACGGAATGGGACGGCTGTATACGTTGTCTTTCGCATATTGCGGCGTCCACGAGAGGAATGTTGGTTACTTCGTCGCACACTCGACCCGTCCCCCGTCGCACCTTAGCACGTGTGCGCGAGTGCATCGAGCACTCCAATGAGATATGCCGCGTGTCGTTAGGATGCATTCTCGCGCTCGACTCTTTTTTCTCTCTCTCTTTTCGCTCTTTTTTCTCCTCTCTCCCCTTTTTTACTCGCCATCTGCCATTTGCACTCGCTCGCGTCGCCGGCGTGGAATCCGAATGAAGACTAAAAAGGGCTGATCAGAACTTGCTCGAAGGCAAGAGGCGGGCGTTCCTTTCTCCCGCGGAATGACAAGTGACTTCGCGTTATCTTTCACGGGCCGCGACACGTACGCGTGTCGTCCTGGGTCGCCGGGCGAATTCGGGCCCTGGAAATTAATCGCGGAGATTACGCGCTCGAGAATCGAAATCGACGGCGCTATGTATCACTTAACGTCGCAGCATGCGCCATATTTATATCTGGCGCGATATTTAGATTTTTTTTTCGTTATTGATGACACGAATCTTTCATGATATACTTTCGCGTCAGAATATATAAACGTTTTACTTCAAATATATTTTTTCAGCTATTTTTTGACACGATTTCGGGATTACCTAATTATTTTGAAATCTACCGTTTGATTAAATGATTCTTGATACTTTTTTTTTTTAGATTTTTTTCCGATGACCAATGGCATCTTTCGTGACATACTTTCAGAATAATAAAAAATTTAAATATATTCTATTTTTTTTTAGCTTTATTTTCCGGCAGATCGACGATTTCGAGATTACCTAAATATTTCGAAATCTACCGTTTGATTAAATGATACTTACGTGATACTTATTTTTTAGATTCTTTTCTCCTGACCAATGGCACGAATCTTTCGTGACCCACTTTCGTCTCTCAGAACAATAAAAAATTTAAATATACTCTATTTTTTTTTAGCTATATGTTTTCCGACAGATCGACGAATTCGAGATTATACCTTAATATTTTCGAAATGTGTCGTTTGACTGAACGACACATAATACATTGTGCATTTACATAATAAAGATGTTGCTTGGTCGCGTCGAGCTGAGGGTCAAGGACCCTGACATCGTCGCGATATAACGTTAAAAAGTTAGCGAAAACGCGATTTTACGTTTCAGGCAAGTTGACGGTGGTATATAGTCGTTAAATAAACTGTTAGCGCAGTCTAGCGAGCGCCACGGTTAAACTTTCCTACCGCAAACACCTCCGTCGTTCTCTCGTTCGGGGATTTAATGGGAGAACGAAGGTGATGGACTTTGAAGGGCGAGCCGTCAGAGCGAGCGCGGGCGCGGATTTTCAGTTATTTCATACGGTACAAAAGCGAGACTCCGGCGCGCTTTAACCGTGGGATGTAAAACAGCGCCGGGGACCTCTCGGCACCCGCGAGTACGACAAATCCGAGAATGTAAAGCAGCGGCGGATCTTGTCTCCGCCTTGGGCGGTAAAGCACCTCGCATAGCGAGGACAAGAAAACGTCCGCCTCGTCTATTTGACGCGCGCGCGCGCGCGCGCCTCCGCCGTGTTGCCGAGTAATTCGATTCACTCCGGTAATAGGACCGGTATTTGCACTGGCAAAAGTCGGAAATGTACACGCGGTAGTTTTTATATTATTAAACGTCCGCCATCAAATTCTGTTTCAGCTGAAAAAAATTTATTTTCCCTCTCTTGTATAAGTATGCGTTATGTACAGGATACGGTTTCATAATTTTAATCAACTTTGTATTAAGGTGGACCTACGCTATTTCCCGCGCTTCAACGGTAATTCAATTTCATGCCTAATTTCCGCGATATTTAGCGGCAAATTTTCCAGCGTTCCGGGGCAACATCGTATTATTTCCGAAGTAATTGCGACGAGACCGGCGCTCTCGCAGCTCCCGAACAACGGCGGCGATTTTCCACGAGTATGCGCTTTTGACTTGCCGCCAATTAAAATAGACCTTCGGAAAACGGCTTATTTCCAGGCTGAAACTCACCGCGCGTTACGGTCGTTTACGGCGCGCCGCTGCGCGCTGAAAGAAAGCTCTGTCTAAAGTAGCGCGCGATTAGGGCGAAGGAGGAAAGCGGGAAGCGAGCGGAGAGGGAAAGGGAGAGGGAGAGAGAGAGAGAGAGCAAGCGCGCGCTCGTGACACGTATGACACATCAAAGAGACTAATTTAACGAAACGGGGCTACGGGACCGCGATACCGCGACGCGACGCTACAGGAATCGGCTGTTCGCGGAGCAACAGCTTACATTTTGTTGCCGGCCACGCGTAACGACGACGACGATGACGACGACGATGATGAGCGACCGAGAGATCGCAGAATATCGCGCGCGATATATCGGACAAAGGAGCGCGTTGTTCGCGCGCGCGTTGCAGGCCTTCCTCGCCGCGCCGGTCGAGCGCCGAGATCCACCGAGATGTTTTCTGAACTTCGCCCGGCCGAGCTAGAGAAACCCGACGTGAGAGCGCATTCTCTCTTTCTCTCTCTCTCTCCTTTCTTTCCCTTCTCGTTCTCTCTTTCTCATTCTCTTTCTTCTTCCATCGTTGCGCGCTACTCTTCTGCGAGAGAGGTATTTCCGTCAGAGTAGTTCGCCGTCGCCTTCCGAAAGGGCGTATTAGGTCCTATTATTTCGCGCGAGTACCATTACGGATATAATGCCGCGCGCCGGCCTGGGCCTCTCTATCAAGATCGAGCGCGTACACAGATGGCCCGTATGAATGCGCCGAGAGAGAGAGAGAGGGAGAGAGAGAGAGAGAGAGAGAGAGAGAGAGAGAGAGAGAAAGAGAGAGAGAGAGTAGTAGTCGCGGAAGAGAGGCACAAAGGAAACTGGCGTGGCGGGTTGAAAATTTCACCGCGGTGGTTAGATAGAGATCGTAGCAATATCATTAAGCGAAAAGCGAATGCGTATAAGTGTACACCTTGGTTCTCCCGCGTCCTCTCCATCGATCTGTTAACAAGGGTTCTTTCAGCTAATCCATACAGCCGAATTTCCTCGGTAAAAACTCAAACGTTGTTTCTCTCACGCTTCGAGAACTCAAGCCGAATCTCTCTATTCAAGTTAAATCATGTGAACTTGCGTCGTTACCCGCGCTATCTCTAATAGTAATGATAATAATGATTACGCTAGCGCACTACAGCATGTACGGCATGTACGTTACTCGAAACCACGCGCAATAACCGAGCGACGATTTTGTACGTCAGGCAACTCCGTAATTAAGAGTTCCATTGACTTTCCGTATGGCATTGTGGCGGAAAGCGAAATAATCCCTTCACGTATCGCGACATTCTCGGGAAGGGTAGAGAGTCTCGATATTCCGAGATCATCTATTATTACGCTATTATACCCTGTCGCTCGCGATTAGGGCGCCTTTAATATTCGATGTTGCGCGCCGCTCTGTCGCGACAGACAATTTCGATGCTGGCACACGCGGCTGGCTGGCTAGATGGCTGGCTGCCTGGCTGGCTGGTTGGCAGGCAGGCTGACTGACTCTCTGTCTCTCGTCGAGAGAGAGAGAAAGAGAGAGAGAGAGAGAGAGAGAGAGAGAGAGAGAGAGAGAGAGAGAGAGAGAGAGAGAGAGAGAGAGAGAGAGAGAGAGAGAGAGAGAGAGAGAGAGAGGAGGACGTCTTTCCCGGCGCGGATACAGCGCGCGGCAGGACTCGTGAAAGATGTACGGCCCGAAGGTGTCTTCGACCCCGTTAAGTTCCCTTTCTCGACCGTAAAGGCCGAAGATGTGGGGTGCGAGAAGAGAATCGCAAGGGGGAAAACGCACGATCGATAAGAGCGCCTCGTAAGACAATTTCTTCTGGGGCGGCGAGATAGCGAGACAGAGATAGATAAAGAGAGAGGGAACGGGAGCGAGAGAAGCGGGCTTCTTTCTACATCGCCATTTTAGGTACAGGTGTATGCGTGCGCGCGCACGGGAAGAGAGGACGAGAGGGTGCGAGAGAGGAGCAGAGGCAGGGACGGTAGAGAGGTTCGGCGTGGGTGGAAGGGAAGAGATGAGCTCCCCTCCCGCGCGAGCGGCGCGGCGGGAAAGGAGCCCTTTTGCGAGAGAAACGATCGTGCGTTAGAGTCTCCCTGAAACGGTCTTATTTTTTTATAAGTTTCGGCGACCCCGTCGAAGGAGTCGTCCCGAAGGGTGCGCGTCTCGAGATTTCGTCCCTTCGTCAACGGACTAACGGCAACTGTGCGCACACACAAGGCACCCTTCCTTGGAACGTGACTGCTCCTTATACCGGGTGATTTTGCCACGTCGATCGTTAGCATCCGTCGAGATGTAGGACGAGAATAAAATACAAGAAGCAAGGGGAATAAATATATACGATACACTAATAAGATTACATTTAGAGAGAATAACAAAAATATTTAAAAATATTACATTTATGAAAAAAACTGAGAAATTCACGTTAATCTTTTCATGCGTTACGACGAGCCATATTCGTTTATGCCACGTACATCGCAACTTCGATCATTTGTCAGGTTTGGAATGCACGTTCGCCTTCTAAAATTCCCAATTTTTTTTACATATTATTATTTCATCGCGCGTTAGTTGCGCACTTCGTTCTGTCTCGGCCGTTATTTGGGCTCGCGATCGATGAACTTGAGCACGGATTTAAAGCTCTCGAAGCGCGTACCGGGTATCGATAATACGCAATCGGAGGGTATTGGTATCCGTAATACGCAATTGAGTACGGGCACGAGTATTTCGAAGCCCATAGTAGGCATCGATAATCGATATCGGGTAGATATCAACCGCCACTTTGAATTCTTTTGACTGGAGTTTCGCAGGTTTTTTTTATCCCGCCCGTCGTACGTAGCTCGATTTGTGCGACGCGCGCGTATCCGACGATGTAAAACAATATTTCAATTAATCATCTTGCGTGATATCGTCAGTCAAAGTACAATGAATCGTTGCGCGATTGGCTCTCTCTTTCTCCTTCCTGCATTGTAAATAGCGATATCTCGAATGAATAATTACGCAGCAGGAACAGATAGCAAAATCTCACTCTCTCTCTCTCTCTCTCTCTCTCTCTCTCTCTCTCGCGTGTTTTTTTTCCTCTTTAATTTTAACAGAATTTTAACGAACGAGAAAGATTTGAGCACGCTCTTAATTGTCAAATTAATCAACGTTAAATATTCACGGTTATTCCCACTTTTCTTACCTAAAATTTAATTATGTGGAAACATATGACGTCTAATTAACTTTTCGTGTGCCAGTTTCTACTGTTTCATTTTTCGTGCAAAAAATACTAGGTTTTATCTGTGGCCAGTTTAAGTATAAATATTTTTCAACTTCTTTTCTCTCTCTCTCTCTCTCACTCACTCACTCACTCACTCTCATTCAGTGCCTAAGGCTGTGAAATAACATCATTTTACCCGAAAGAACAACGTCAGCAGCTCTGGCATTTTCCGCAAAAATTCCGGTAGAGAATTCCGACATCTTTCACAAGGATTATTACCCTATGCAATGTCGATTATCGGACACCACTTTATAACCCCGCTATTATTATGATCGACGTAATGTTATTAACCAATGGAGAATCAATTAAAAACAGTGGATTTATATGCTGTTATAGATAAACGATTAATTGCGTTGCGAGGAATTAATCTCTAACGAGATAGATCCGCTGACAGGTCGATAAAGCGAAAGCAATTTTTCCAAAGCGGATCTCCCGTTTAAATCTAATTGCGCGCGACGCGCGGTGCATTCTGCCACCGTCGCGTCGCCCGCTGCCTTTTCTTCCACTTCTCTCGTTCTCTCGGAGAAATCAGCCCGTTCGTTAGCGGGACGACCGACGCTAGCCGCGCGACCGTAATAATTTCAGACGCACAAAAGAAGATAACGATCGAGAAGTGGAGAGCTAACCCGGAGGCTACCGAGAAAGAGAGAGAGCCGCCGCCACCAAATTAAAATCACACTAAACTACCGGCAGCATTGTAATTAAGTATTTCTGTGGTAAAAGATCCTTTGGAAGCCTGCCGAGAGAGCGAAATTCTCAGCTCCTTTCCCCTCTCTTTCTCTTTTTCTCTCCGTTTGTCCGTCTCTTCCATTCTGCGATCCCCCGAGTGCACCCACGCGCACGCACACGTGCGTGCACTCGCACGCGCACGCATTTAGCTGCGGAGCCGGTCTTCGCGTGTCTCTCTTTCTTTCGGGTCGCGCGCGCGTGAAATGCGCGCGCCGAGTCATCGCGCAAATATTCCTCCGTCCATGGTAGCCGCGCTATCGTCGTCATCGAGCTTAAAGGGAGGGGAACGGGAGAAAGACAGAGGGTGGAACTACTATAACGTCAATCTGTGAGGGCACTCGGAGTGTCCTCCTTCCCTCCGTAGATCGATCTAACGGCCGGCTCCTCGCCCGGCTTTCTTTACGTCTCTTCCCACTTCGGGCTTTCCTGCCCGTAGCAGCAGAACAAGGGAGGAAATGGCGAATTAGAGCGAATGGGAATGATAAGCGCCAGTGAGAGCATGGCAGAGGAGAGAGGTGGGACCGGAGAGAGATGGAGAGAGATAGTGGGCCGGAGCCCACACCAAACCGACGGTAAATCAATACTGACATCGCGGTCGTGAGGCCATACGCCAAGTCATCGGACGTACAACGAGTAGAATGCCTATTAAGCGACCAGCAACGCCGACAACTATTGGGAAAACACTCGCCAGTATCGCGGGTATCATTATTTGGAGATTATACTCCGGATCGATTACGTCGTAATATGTCTTCGACGACGCTGATGGTTTGGCCCCCGGGAGACCGTTATAGTTTTATCTTTTAATGTCGAATCCTTTAACGAATCTAAAGGGAGAATTTTGCACTGTTCTCTATACCATCTGAATGGTGAAAATATACATTCGGCTTTTTATTTAACAATAGAAATTTATAGATAAGCAAGAAATGCGCGGAATTTTACATGTTTGACATTACTATTCTGTCTATTCGCGATATAAAAATGACAAAATTTCATTCGCGCCCGATATTCAGAGAATTCAAGTCGCTTGAATCATCCGGATATTCCAATATTAGGCCCAGCGATATCCAAATATCGGAGTACGTCCGGAATTCGGAATTGCATTTGCGAAACCCGGTAGCGATACCGTTAGACACGCGAAGTGGTGTACTAGTATTGCGTTACGATTCCGTCGGAATCCGCGAGACGGAGAAAGACAGAGAGAGATGTCGACTTTATTTCTATTTTATGCCGCGCGAGTATTTCGGTTCTTCTCTTCGTGAGCGCGCGCGCGGCCTATCCTCTTTAAAAAGTGTATCGATTGCCGTCCCTCGCGGCGTAAAACGCGCGGAAGTGCCCGGCGCCTGTTATGTACCGACAATGAGAATATTACGTCTCCGGCTGTCGGGAGTCGCATACGCAATTTCTTCCTGTCGGACGGATATTCCCGGCTCCGCCGTCGCGGCCGTGGCGCCGTACGTACGTTTCGCCACGGGAGATGAGTTCGGTTTTTATCCCGACGCTAAACCTGAAGAGCTCTATTGTGCCGGACGCGGCGCGCGCGCGCGAATCAACCCTCCATTGAATCGCGCTGCCTTCCGGCAACAAATCAACTAAATACAATAAATCGTGCTTTATTAACGAAATCCGACATTTCGGACGTCTTTCTTTCGCTAGGAAATAAGCGTAATATTGCTACGGGAAATTACATTGAAGATTGAGTTATTAATAATTCCCGATGCACGTAATAAACGTTTACTTTCTCGCTCGGTCGCTTGATAATTGAAAGTGTCCAGGAATAAATTTATTATCTGTGTCTGCGTGAAGTTATTTATGAGTTAACGCAACATACGTTTATTCTTTTCTATTTTTGGGATGAGTCATATATATATTTAGATAAAAGAGATTTTGCATATCGCAAATTTAAACTTTTGGAACAATTAATATTTTCGTTTCTCATCGATATAAACAAAATCTTGTTATAAGAATATGTCAGGTGCACATAAGGTCACTATTTCCAACGTCTGTTAACTTCTAACCGATCGTTAACTTTCAAATAGCCAACTTCTATTGGCTATTCTGAAAAGTTAACGGTCGGTTAGAAGTTAACAGACGTTGGAAATAGCGGCTCTTAGTGCAACGAACGAGAGAACGCCGCGTTAGCTTTAAAAAGAAATTTTCCAAAAATCTGCTCTGAGTCAACCAAGTAAAAGAAAGAATGACTGGCGAAGTAAATGTTACTTATTTGGTTTTAGAAGAACAAATATTTCGAGAGATATGAGCGTGATTCTGTAATATAATATGCAAAAAGGATCTTCGGATCTTCGATAGAATGTATTCGCAGAATTACTGAGGCAGAAATATTACATCGACGTTGTCGTCGACAAGAGAAATAGACTCGAAAATCTCGAAAGTATAAAAGAAAAAAGACCCTATATATCGCTCGTGTACAGCTCTCTCTCTCTCTCTCTCTCTCTCTCTCTCTCTCTCTCTCTCTCTCTCGGTTGATACACGCTAGAAGCTGAAATGAAACGAGAAACGCCTAGGGGCGATTTAGCGCGAGAGAGCCACGAGCGCGAAGACTCGGCTCGTCGGCGAAATATGACAAGTCCGTAGGCGGTTTTAATTTCGCCGCGTGCACCGCCATTGTTTCCCGTCTCTCTGCACGACGGCGCGGGCGAACAAAAGAAAATCCGCGCGCCGGAGCCCGTGGCGAGGAGCGGCGTGTGCGGTGTGCGCGCAGGGCTCCGCTCTCGAGAACGGCGAGATAGAGCTTGTGAGATACGCGAGAAAAAGGGCCCCAGCGGAGAGTCTGCGGAGTCGACTCTCCGCCTCGACTCGTCTCGACTCGAGTCGAGTCGAGCCCGGGGTTCCATGCCGAGCGAGAGAGCAACGAGAGCATCCGAGCGCGAGATACCGGGAGAACGCCGACCCATAAATCACGTTATTTAATAGATCAACGGCGATGACATCTGTTGCGACGTAGGTGTAATGTAATTACGTGCCGCGGGCGGAGAAGAGGAGAAAGAGAGAGAGAGAGAGAGAGCGAAGGGGTGGAAAACAAAGTTTTCAGCGGGAGGGCGAGCGTCGGAATTAAAATTCGCTATTGGCGCAAGAGTCGATTTTGTAATTTCGCGTCGCGGGACAAAGCGGCGCGGCGCGAAATTTGCGTATTCCGATGCGTAACGCAATCCGTCGAGCGTTTTGCGACAATCGGCGCAAAGAAAAAAGAGGCTAATAAATTACGTATTCCTGAACGTGATTTCCGCGGGATTATTATCCGAATCCGCGAGACCAATGTATATTTGCATTTGATATTTTACATTTTACACGTGATAATTTTGGGCATTCCGGGGGGGGGGATAAAAGCGATATTCTAGCAAAATACCGAAAAATTAATCAAAATCATCGAAGAGGCTTTGTTCGATCTCTCTCCTCCTCCCCTCTGTATGTTCTGCCTTCGGGCGGTACGTATTTTCGTTTTAACTCGGAATTGATGAGAATTGTTGGTTTTGCGAATTTGGAGCGTTTAATAAAATCAAAGCTAAATGTTTTTTTTCCCTCCTTTTTTTTCGGCGGCGCGAACGCGATACGAATTTCTACGTCTCTACGTATATATCACAGTCGATGTCTCATGCGCGAATGTAAATGATGGATGGTACAATACCGCGACGCGAAATGAGGGTGTATAAACGATGGATCCATTTATAATTGCAAATTTCATTTCATGTTTCCATTGTGTAAAACTGCATTATTCCGCGCTTATGCAATTGAGCGCGCAACGAACGCCAAGCAGTTCTTTGTTAGGTTTAATGGTGCCCATCGATTTTCGTTGGCTCTCTCGAGCAATTTCTCGTATATATTAATGCCAATAGATAGGACTCTTCCTCTTTGCGCGCGCTTGTTCGGGACAAATCAAACTCCGTGGCAAACGGGTCTCGACGATCTCTCTCTCTCTCGCTCTCTCGCTCTCTCGCTCCCTGTTTCATAAACACGCGCGCACACACGGATACACATACGCACGCGCATTCTGTCGACATACCCTTGAGGACCGGAATGTGCGGCGCAGGACTTCGATTTCCAGTTAGTTAGGGCAGTTGCGATTTAAATGGCGCCATCGGAAATAGAGGAGGAAATGAACAACGCGCGTGTTACATCCACGTGCCGAGTTTTCCAAGTCGCCTACATTATTATTGCGCGTTGTACAGGAGACCTCCGAGTTGGAATTGCGCATTTAATTCTTCGTTTCGATCGCTTTAACTTTCACGAAGCTCCGTAATCGCATAAAATTCAATACCTGTTTCATTTAACACTGCATGAATAACAGAACGGAATTTTGCACGTTTTAAAAAAATAATGAGCGAGAGATCGTGATGTTTTTTTCCCCTTCAACTATCTAATGTGAACTTCAAACAAACATGAAGAATAAGAAAGAAACATCTTTATTTAGTTTATTAAATTTTTGAATAATATATCTATATGAAAATTAAATCTTTAATATATATTCAGATGTCTTTTCTCGGGTCTTAAAACTGATTGTTTTTTTTTCCTCGAACGTTTTCGAAGACCTTGGAGTGTTTACAGTGCATATGCATATCTATACAACGACCCTGTTCCGAACGAATAATCGGTTAACGCCGTCGAACTCGCAGTCATCGATGCATAAATTATTGGCGTGCAGTCACGCGGATCGAGACGAATTTAGTCGTTACGGCTTGCGATCTTAATCCGTCTAATATTTAAATATAGCTTTATAAATGAATAGCGATTCTAGTATTTTACCAGAGGTAATATCTCGCTAATATCAGGTTTGAAATTTTAACGAGGAGCTCTTTCGCAAATTGCAAGACGGTATATTTTCCCGGGGCAAATAAATTCTACTTATTTTAACGATTCGAGAAGTACCACACTAACCACACAGATGCAATTTATTGATAAACGCGCGGCGTGTATATAGTATATACGCATACGTGACCAATATAAATCTTCGCCGTTGGCGTAACCTAGCGCTATGCTGATTTATAGATATCGAGCGATTCTGCACGAGCAGCGACAGAAATCCGATTATGGCGGAACCGGCGGTGTTACACGAGCGTGTTTCGGGGTGGTATCGCACAATTTCGAGATCCGTAATCGAAGGAGACCCGGGAAAATTCGGAAAATTGATGTAACGTAAGTTATTCGTTAACTACAGGTTGTTCCTCGAGTGTGGGGAACGTGTTACGGACCCGCCGTTCTGTGTCCCGGGTTACTTTCCCATGGACGTAGAGGAGGGGAAGGGGGATGCGCGTGAACGTAGTTTGTTTCGTTTGCATATAAAGCGCGTATCCGTTTCTTTTCGGAAAATGCCCGGCGCGTGTTACCACTGTACCAACGCATGCACTTCTGAATAATTCAAACAAAGGATTAAGCGTCGTGCACCCAGCGTTGCTCCACCGGATGTCTAACCGATGTTAAGAACGGCATTCGACATCCCGGGCACATTCGGATCCTCGTTTAAATTTCACGGACTTAGGAAAGTTACGTTAAACTAGAGATCCGCGCCGAATTATTTTGGTATGCGCGAGACGTGACGTCTGTAAGTCTTCAAGCATGTCACATAAACGAAATTGTAATTGCTACATATAGTGCGTAATTAGCCATGTATAAATATGTGAAGAATAATCGTAATCGACGAGGAATATATTCTTATAGTTTTTCAGAATTTCGAGATCTTAAATACGGCGAGAAATTGTCGGATATTCAACATTGGACATTAATTTCCCTCGGTTTAGGTAACGAGGTGAGGGATTTTTGAAAAATCAAGATCGTTTACCGTTTCACATGAATAATTTATTCGCGTCTGTTTAAACAAAGTACTGGAAAGGTCGGAGCTCTGTTTGCGTTAACCTTGCGCGACGAACGCACGAGAAAGCTAAGTGAATACACAATGGCAACGAGGCGAATGACTAGTGAATATGACGCCTGGTTGGCCTTCCACGGCCAACTCCTCCACACACGGTGTGTCCTAGTGATAGCAAAAGTGGAAACTGGTATGATAATGAGTTGCAAACAGTACGAACCTCCTCGTACATGTCGCTTAAGGGGCTCATATAGCAAAACGGAGATTGAGCAAATTGCCGAGACATAAAGGCCAATTTAACTCTCGGCGATTTAAATTTAAAGGTCAATCGCTATCTAATCGTCGAAATTACACGCTTAAATTCGCTACCGGATCAAAGGTAGAGATTATACGGCATATACTCTCTCGCGTCGGATATTCGGTTTTTTAAATTAATAAAAGAATTTTATCGATGAAAAAATTTCGCGGTTTTATGAAAGATAGAAGTGGGAATTATACACAGCCGTGAAACTTCGATGTGAAGGTACAAATAGTTTGGATATCGTGTAGCTCTTCTTGCTCCCGCCGAAGTTAAAGCGAGCTCTTGTGCGCTCTTGTGTTATCGAGCTCTCTTTTTTTATCATCATCCGTCGTATACGCTTTCTGATTTCGACGGGGTCTCAATTTCTTACACGAGCGAGGTTATATTGCTGAAAAAAATAAAATAAAACATCCATGGCCATTATAACAGGCTAATAATAGGTGCACCCGTGTAATTTGCTTCGTCACTTTTCTGCTTCTCTTGTGCCCTCCTCCTTACTCACATTAGTGAGATCGGGAGATTGCACCTGCGCTTTTTTGCGCTCGTGAAAATAATCGGATCTGCTAATAGTGCGGCCTTTACGGGAAAAAAAGGCGAAGAGTCAATTTCAATTATTTTTTTATCGGAGATTCTGTTTGGAATTCTCTCCCTCTATAAATATCTATAATCTATACTTTATGTTAACAAGACTTAATGTGTGTTTTTCATCTCCATTCGTAATTTAGAGAATTAGATCAACATTACATTAAAATTTCAATAATTAAAAGGTAGATAATTGAAACCATTAATTCATCGACGATTGGATTTTATGTCCGTTTATAATCTCTGTTTTAAATTACATTGTTATATCAAAAATTACTGCTCGGAGAGAAATTACATATTTTGAATTATAAAATATGCAATTATACATTATATATCTGCAACAAATCCACCCTTATTTATTCAATCGCACTGTTTTTCCGGAAAAAAATTCGAAAAGTCCCTTTTTCTCACCTCTCATACAAGTATCGATTCTCTCCGCGCTAAAGTCATCCGATTATCGGTCTCTCCTTTTAATACACGTGTACGCGAGCGGAGGCACTTCGCGCGGAGGAATGCCCCGACTAGGCAGCAGCACGGTGCGCCTATCTAATAATGCGTGTAACCACAGGTAATCCGAGCCACTATCGATGACTAATACCTGCTCGCTCGTTGCTCCGCTCACACCGACGCGATGCGACGCGACGCGACGCGACACGACAATGTATAGCCGTCGCGTCGCGCCGCTCACGTACGTATGTGCACGTATGCGAACGAGCGCGCACGCATAATGCATATGGACGTTCGGCGAGCGACGTATACACCACGGCGAGCCCGAAATCTCGTGGCACGGAGATAGGACGCCAGAGGCGGCGATATTATCAAATTATATACCTGCACTACGTATACACCGGCGGCCAATAATTCATCCATAATTCAGTTATCTAAATAGGACACCCGCGCGCCCCACACATGCACACATGTGACTTTCGCGCTGGATGTCGTACACACGCGAGCGCACTGCACGTGCATTGCGGTGCCCGCGCGTGCATGTGCGTATGCGTCAAAGCGCGCTAGATGCGCGAGAGCGACGGTACGCGATGATCTCTGGTAGCTGTTAGAGCGAACGGCGAAAAAACTGCCGCGGAATTATCCTACCCGATGGACGTCGGATGGCGGTTGTGCACTCCCGTGCACGCCGAGTCTCTATCGAAACGCTTATCGCGCTTTTTATTAACGCCGCGATGCTATCATGGGCAGTAGTTAAAAAAATTTTCAATTATTTTATACTTTATTAACTATTCGCGCAGCAATCTATTAATTTTTTTTATTTACGTAGAAATAAACTTTGTATCCATGTACAATGTATTTTTGAGAGACGGTTTCTGCGCGAAAGAGAGAGAGAGGGATTTAAAAATTGAGAAGCAGAAGCTTCGAAAATCTCTTAAAAGACAGGAAAATGTGACATTAACACGACATGAAGCTCGCTAATAATAAACACGATGAATATTGTATAATAAATATAATTGCGCGTATATATATATATATATATATATATATATATATATATATATATATAAGTATAAATATAATTGAAAATAATTGTTTTTGTTCCTCTCGTTTTTACGTCGCTGTCAGGTTATTCGAGTTATTGTGATGCATAATTCGTACGTTCGTTATTTATAAAATGTCACGGCGAGATGCTACGTAATATTAGCCGGGGCGGAAAGCGCGTTGCACGTAGTGTGTCGCGGCAAATCGGTTTATGATTTGTTTACACCGCGTTGATGAAAACACATGTTGTATCGCATTCATCAATAAATCACTCCCTTCATCCACGCATAAAAACGAGAATAATTGAATTAAAATTAATTAATGCTAGAAATGCGATATCCATGGCATATGCGTCGCAAACGTCCCTGCATTATTTGCATTAATTCGTAGTAATGCGATTCTATATTGCCGCAAATTGCGGTGACTCGTAAACATGTCGAATCGAGTTTACATGGATTTAACTGCAATCGCGTTGACACAAATTACAGTTCGCGTCAACATAATTTTTTTTACTACAATAAACGCAAGCTATACGCATAATTCTTCTCTTTACATTTACGCGACGCGCAACGAGGGCATTAAGCGCTGAAAATTTTACGAGACGGCGCTTAAAAATAAGGCGGGTTGAAGCCGGATTTAATTTTCGTTTCTGAGCTGGTTTACGACCAGGTGTTTGAAAATTAACGAGATCACGGTGTGCACCTTTGCGCGCAGGGCCGCTTCCATACAAAATTGAGAAAGTAGAGAGATAGGATAGTCAACGCGGCAACAAGAAGAAAATTCATGGCGTTCGCGCGGCGAAGAAAGGCGAACTCGATCGCATGAGTACGTAAACAGCGGCTTCGTGATATTAATATTGGCAAGACGGCAGCTTCTTTGGAAGATTAATATTGGCAACGTGCCAATAAATTTATATGATCTCAGTGTTATAAGGTGGTGTCTCGACAGGGTAGTGTACACCGGACGGGAAATAGCGGCAAATTTATGTAAACCTTCTCAACAAACATCGATTAGCATAACCTAATGACGAGAACCTTCGTAAACGGATCTATAAGGCCACTTTGAACCAATATAGCGAAGTGCTCTACCTCGATAGAAACATCATTCGAATAAGAGAGCTAGATTATTTCTTCGAGCAAACTCGATACTCTTACTTATCGAAATGTCACGAGGCATTAATTGGACGTAATTAATCTCCGTTACCGTTTATTTTTATTTAAGACGAAATAAGTCAACGCGATGAAAGAACGCGATGCCGTGCGCGTCGCGGCGAAAATATCTCTAGAAGGGGTGAACTAATTAGATTGCCAAGACGACACGACACGCCGCACGTCGAGAGATTCGCTAAAGAGTTCTCCGTTCCCTTTTTTGCTTTCAGGACAGCTGAAATGTCCACGGATAACCGAGCACCCGTCCGACATAATAGTCGCGAAAAATGAGCCGGTGACGTTGAACTGCAAGGCGGAGGGTAAGCCCGAACCGGTGATAGAGTGGTACAAGGACGGTGAGCTCGTGCAGACGTCGCCGGGGGACGCCAAGTCACATCGGGTCCTGCTGCCTACGGGATCCCTGTTCTTTCTCCGGGTGATGCACGGCAAGAAGGAGCAGGATGGCGGTGTATATTGGTGCGTCGCGCGGAATAAGGCTGGATCCGTCCCGAGCAGGAACGCCACACTCACAGTCGCAGGTAAGATAGCCCCCGTCTCTTCTCTCGTCTCTTTCGCCGCGTCTCCTTTTTACGCCCGGATTATACCGGGTAGCGTGTCAGACACCGCGAGGGAGACCGCTCGTTAAACTCGGAACGAATTGAATCCCCCGTGAAACGGGCTTCTCGCCTCTCAAGGAATTCCACGGTTCTCACACGAGTCCGTTATTGTCGATCAAACAGTCCGACGATTCCGCGAAGAGCGACAGTTAAGCCGGGGAACGAAAGCTCTCCGGGACAGCATGGCATCGACCGGTCGCGCGCGTACACTCGCGTGAACCGGCGCAGTATGGATTAGCTATTGTCGCTGATACGACTAAGCGCGCTGTCCCTCGCCGGTCTGTAATTATTTTCCGCGCGCAGGTGTCGATTAGCGTAATCTTGTAGCCGGCGCCGAGCCGATAAGATACCTCGGGTCGTTTCTATGGAAATCGCGATCGGCGAAATTCATCTATTCGCACTCTGCCAAATAAACTTCATGCGCGATGTGTTCACGGACGTGTAAAGCAAAACCGTTGTAACCATTTAGCTGTACGGTCTCTTTGTAGCTTTGTACATTATCGCGTAGATCAAGCGCCGGTAATTTTTCAATGTCAGTTTACAGTTCAAGGGATTACTCTAGTTGATAAATCGGTTGAATTAATAAATCGCCGAAGCGTAAACACAGTTCATGTGTAAAAAAAGAGCACGCGAGCATCAATAAAACGTAATTTTATACTCGACGGTAAAATTTTTAAATTTTATATACGACTTCATAATTTTACGCGGCGCATTTTGCCTTATCTCGAAGTGCCATTCGTTACAGTCCCTTTCGCGCTCCCACTCTCTTTTTACGATAATCTCATACATACATTTCTCTTCCACTTTTTATAAAATATAGTCAAATAATAAAGATTAATTTTGCTCTGTTACGCCGCAACGTCGAGCTTAACGAGGAGATAAAATATTCAATGACTATACTTCTCGAATGCGTATATCTTACGTCGCAGAGAAGTAATTTACTTTCTCGTTTAAGTTTCTAATTGAACAATTATATGGGAAACTGATAAGCGGAAAACAAGCGCTTTCATAATGCGTTTATCGGCCAAATTCCGCACCGGTGTATTCCAATCTATTCTCAACCGTGTTAACAAGGGAACGAATGAGCTCCTCCCCCTGACGGCAAAAATGGTTGCATCCGCGACTCCGACGCCGACGTCTTCCTCGGTGCTCCCTCCGCGAGCTCACGAGAGCTCCTCGAGTGCCTCGAAATGACTTCTCTCACCTTCGTTCGCTCGCTCGCTCGCTCGCTCATCGCTTGCTCGCGGGATTGCGAGGCAAGAGTTGAACGGCGGCGGCGGTGACGACGGGCGATAGCGTGCGGTGTTGGTGTCACACGAACGAAAAGGGACACCCCGTATGTACGGGCGCAGGAAGGAATAACCGTGATTTATACGGGATAGAAGTCGACTCCTTCGACTAAAACGAGCCATGTTTGTTTAGAGACGATCGATATCCCGGGCGACGCACCCTCGCCTCTGCCCGTCCGTGGTATATGCCCCGTCCGCCCGCTTGCCTGCCTGCCGGCTTGCCTGCTTGCCTGCTTGCCTGCTTGCTTGCTGGTTGGTAACGACCGATTCACTCGCCTCACCTCGCCTCTACTACCTACGAGCGCCTGACGATGCGACACCGACCGACGCCTGCTATACTGGGCGAAGAATGCACTTCGCCCAAGTCCGTGTCCGTGTGTGTACGTAACGCAGCGTGGCCGGGGATCCCCCCCTATTGTGGCCCCCCTCCCCAATTTACGCAGCATCCCCTCGTCACCTCGCTCTCGCGCGCTCGCCAGGCAAATCCCGATTATGATCTCGAGAAAAGATGCCGTACAAATTGAATTAGTGCCCCCGGAGTCAATGTAGCGTTTCTGGAATCGGCCGAATACTGAGAAACATCTGGTGTAACTCGGCCGACTCTCCGGCGCGGCGCGCGGCGCGGCGCGTTGCGATATTGAATATCAGGTTATTGAATATCCGAACGTTCCCGTCGCCGATTGAATCGCTTCCATTTTTATTCCGCGGTCGTGGAGAATCGTACATTTTCAAGCAGGAAAAAAAGAGATCGAGGCGTACGACTGTCGAGGGGGGGGGGAGAAAAAAAAGGGAAAAATCGCGAATGTGCGCGTCGCATTACGGAAGATTAAGAACGATGATGGAGATTCCCGATACTTAATGCGAGAGCGGATTGCGCACGCCGCGCTCCCATGTTATTCCCTTTTCCGTCGGCTCGTTATTTCAAGTTCTCGTACGTATATAATCGCCGTTGTATACTCCGGCTATACGCTGCACACGCGTGCACAGCACTCGGCGGCGATCACGGATGCACCCGCGTGTTTCGCGTTTCGCGTTTCGCGTACGCGAGCATCGGTTACGCCGATGCATCCGAGCCTCGTAATTTATAGAACACGATATCGCTCGTTAATTGCTTATTGTAATACGCGCAGCTATCCGTAACGTGCATTTATGCGACAGCGCCACGGTTAAATATGCAGCCGTAATGGGAGTGCTTATAGCAGAGAACGGACTGGAACGCGCGCGCGGCGGCCGTTCTATCTCGCGGAACCCCGGAATCTCCAGAATATTGATATCGCGTCGCGATAAAATTTCTGCCGAGCCATCTATACGTAGCAATTACTCGGATGCCGAACGCGTGAGGGGGAGAGATGCACCCTTGTGCACGTTCGAGGAAACTGAATCACAGATCAACGTTTTCTATCATATTAATATATAGCGCGGCGCATGAATTTCAAATTTCCTGTACTAATTATTATCGTGCAAATTAAACGTCGGTTTAATCATTAGTGATGAATTAGCAATTGTGTAAAATAACCGGAATGATTATTATTTATGAAATGAAATTAACTTGGTAAAAGCAAAAGGTTTTATACGTTATTTTACAAAACAAAGAGAATCAATTCAATGAATGGAAAATTAATTTAACATTCAACATTTAACATCGTATAACGAGGAAACGAAGTTTATCACTTTATAGAATTATAGCTTGAGATATTCGAGTCTTTTTCGACCTTTTTAATTATTAGTAATAAATTAATTGCCGTAAAATAATTTGCATAATTATTATTTATAAAATGAAATTAATTTTGTAAGAGAACAAGGATTTATCTTATAAAATACAAAGGGAATCGATTCAATGAATAGGAAATTAATTCAACATCATACATAACGAAGAAACCAAACTTCTCATCTCATAGAATTATAACCTGGGAGATATTCAAGTCTCTCCCGTTCTTATGAAAAAAACAGCGGAGGTGCGAAGAAACACGAGGATCTCTCCGGCTTTGTCGCGTTCTCCTCCATCGCAGTTTTAAAGCATCACGAACCTCGCCTTTCTCGGTAACTAGATTCGCCAAGTAGCTGTCTCTCGCGCCCCTTTGTTGTTTTTGCTGCGGCTCGCGCCGGCTCGCTCTTTCCCCCTTCTCTCTCTCTCTTTCTCTCTTTCTCTCTCTCTCTCTCTCTTCTCTCCGTCTCGACTTGCACTCTCTCCGACTTCTAGCGTAATATAAATAGGCCCCGGAGATCGCCACCCGAGAGCCCCCTTTTCACTCTATACGGAACGCGACCCGGCACCCGGCGCGCCGCGGAGACAGGCGGACACGGCTTCTCGATCCGGGCTATCGCCGTATAATGCATAGCTTACCGCGTTATAATGGGAGCTTACGCACAATAGTCATGTACCTCGCTCACCCATAAGGCTCTCTCGACCATGGGCGCCGCTACGCCCATTTTTTTTCGCGTGGAGGAGCAACACGGGGCTTGGAGAGTTCTTTTCTGGGAACCTGTTAGTGTATCCCGGACCGGTCCTTTTTTTTCCGCCTTTGTCCATTCAAAACATTCCATTTTGGAATGTTCTATAAGAAACATTTATAAGGCTTAAGAGATTACAATATTTATATCTACTCGACTCTATATTCTCGTGTTCTCGGCGTCTACAATTATATATATCGATTTCTTATTGTGTCTTGCGATATACATATGTATGTGATGACGTAATTGTCGCACTTTCTCCAAATTTGCATAGATACCGGTTAATAATGTACATAACTACGCTCTTTATCTCAAATATCCCAAACGTTGTTACATAATAATATTGCTTCTTGATAAATGAACCTGTCATTTTTAAGTCTCCTAATATCTCCCGTTGATACGCGTAGTTTGTCTATATGTTCAATATCAATGAGCAATTTATCGCGTATAAAATATGCTTACGTACAGTTTTTAAAAATTGAGTAACATATTTATCACACTGACAGTGATTTATTTCCTGGCTAAGAGAATTATCAAGAGTCTCTTGATGCACTTTTCAATATAAAAGCTGTTGCGAGCGGAGTCACTTTCGTGTAACCGAGAAACGACGACGGACGTGCGGGTGACCCAGATATATTTTTAAAACGATAGAGGATGATCCCCCTTGACTAGTAGCTAGATTATCCCTAGACGACAGCTAGGACGCGACGCGCGGCGCATCAAACGCAATGTTACATCGCGGCGCAATATAGCTTCCGCATCCGAGATGTCTCTTTTTCCCTAACGGGAAACATAAAGAGATGTTTCCGCGGCATATCTTTACAAAATTTATAATTGGGTTCGGCTGAAGTTCGCGTCGGCGAAACTAAAGCTGAAATAAAGAGAAATGAGCGCCGAGGTATAAAGAACCCGGTTTTGAAATTAAGCAAACTCGACGAATCCTCGCGAGCTTTAGCGGCATAATTATCAAAGTTAGGACGCGTTGCGGATTAAAAAAAAAATGTATAAAACACCGAGTTTATACTTCACGGGACACGAAGATGTTTCAATTTTTGAATTAAAGTTTCGCTTTTTCGCTTCGCCAAATGATTTGAACAGGCGAGGAAAGATAAAGAGGACGCAAAACCGCGCTCGGCTGTTTCTTTCTTCTAAGTATACGGTCTCAAGTTTGATGTTTTTCAACTTTACGATATCCGAAGTATACAAGCCAGCCAACCGAAGAGCTCGTGCCAAGATCCGGCGACCGGAATTTCAACCGTTCTCCCTTCCCCGAGATAAATGTGACTGAATTTTGACAGATTAGCATGGCGCGACGGGCGAGTACTTATTCCCCTTAAACGTTATCAAGCGAAGGAGAGCAGGGGGATCTAGGGTTGTTTATTTTAACGCGACGCTATCGCACCTCACGACGCTCGAAACCGACGGCGCGACGACGACGGCGCGACGACGACGACGACGGTGGCCGAGGATGACGGGGGGGAGTCGAGAGAGCGCCAAAGAATAAACGGGAGAAAATGAAGATAAATTGGAGTAAATAGGTGGTAATAGGTATAATGTCGCTGCTATTTAATCTTCATTAAGGCTAACGTGCCTCCTGTCTCCTCCGGCTCGTCTTGCGACGACGATATCGGGTACGGTCACAGAGAGACAGATATGTTTTTAGTGGGAGCGTCACTTCTCGGGTTCGTCAGCTCGATGTATATCCGGGCGGACGGAGCGGACGGATGATTGTTAAAAACTGTGCGCGACGCGTCGCCGCCGGCTGATTATTCATCGGACTATCGAGATAATAATTTTGCAGCCGTGCGACAACGTCGGATGTGACGCGACGTGTTTGTCCTGCCAATAAAATGGAAAAAGCTCGATGGGGATTAATGAATGGTGCCCGCTGAAGTTTTCGCGCGCTCTTGGTGTCACACTCTTGGTTTCACATCGTCTTTATCAACACGATAACACAGTCAGTCCGTTCGATAGCTTCTGCACGATAGCTCTTCTAGCGAAGCTCATCTTAGCCTCCCGGCGATAAAAATTTAATTCTGCACTTTCAGAGTTTTGTATAGATTGAATATAGTTGGAGAATCATTGACAAAGTTTAAGTAAGTTCTTTGAAGTGTTCTTTCGCGCAGAAATGTATATTCCAGAAAAATAACGTCTGAAAAGTTAGTAGCTTGACGTGTTTTACACGCGGGAGTGCCTTATTAGAATGCGGGATATATTACAGGTTAATGGGTACACTTACAGTTAAAACGAAGTTTAACCGATGTCACGAAAAAGACCATGGTCGGGAACACGGGTCCCCTTTGTAAGAAATCGTAGACGGAGGCGGTGACAGGCAATTATAGGTCTGACGGTAATTGATTTGATGCAGAGACGGTAAAACCAATTGGGAATGGGAATGTGAAAGGAAATTGGAGAAGGGGGGGGTGGGAAATAATAAAAAAAAAGGGAAAGAGCAAGAGACTGTGAAAGCTTTATCGAGTTTAATTCTTTATTTTATGGGCCGATATATAATATATATCGTTCACTTTTTTCTGAAAATTTCATTTCCGTCTGTTCAACGTTATTAGTCGATCGATCGTTTATTCACCGTACTGGAAATTATTGTGAAATGCGTTAAATGATATTTATTAATATATATCAAGACATATTAATTGACATATCGTAAATGATATGTCCGTTAATATTGGCACATATCGGTATTATAATTACACATGCCCGTAATTATATACCGTTGTTAACGTAAAGTGCGTCTAGATCTCGATTAATACTCCCGCTCGCACGCTTATGCGCTGCCCCGACTCCTTTAAAATCCGTTCGCGAATAATTATACATCACGTTAGAAACTCTATCGGTTTTCACTTATCCCTCGCAGGCCCTCCCGCCCTTCGATCCCTTCGCGTTGCATGCATGCATGCATGCGCGCATGCATACCAAGGAGGAGAGGAAACGGGACGGAGGTATATAGCGGGAACAAATGCTCGAAGAGAGCTTACTGTATGATCTAACGAATGGACTATTCGGGGTGCACCCCATTTTCTATGCCTCCAACACGTACCGCGCCACGTGGTGCATACATCTGTCCGCCCCCCTGGCTCTCCCTCGGGCCGTCGTCTCGTCCCGTGACTCCTTTCTCTCTCTCTCTCTCTCACTCTCTCTCACTTTCTCTCTCTTCTCTCACTTCTCTCACTCTCTCTCACTTTTCTCTCTTTTTTTCTCTCTCGGTTCCCCCCCTGAGCCAACGTTCGAAAGCCTGGGCTCTTTCACGGCTCCACTCGCGCCCCGTTTCTACACTTTTTCTTCGACCCGGTCTATATTACTATACGAACTACGTACCCGGACTACCCTCATTATTGGCCGGGCTATTAAATGGTTATAACTTTGCGCTCTTTACAACACGTGCCGCCCGCTCGCCGGTTTGACAAGTTTCGCCGTGGCTGTAGTTTCCTTTGGGAGCCAAACCGCCGCCCGTCGCTGCTCTTTGTTAACCCGCGCCCAAATCGAAAATTATTCTCTCGTCAGGGCCAACAGCGATTATAACTGCCGAACTATAGTGGTTAACTTTTTATTTGCCTTTGCTTCCAATCTTCTACGGTAAATAGTCGATTGAAAGAGATTAGGAATAATCATCGTGATTGTTACACATTACGTATATGTAAATTGTACGTAATATTAAAGAATGATTAATATCGCGTGTTCTTAGGAGCGAACATAAATCTTTTGGTCTTTTTCCTCTCTTCCGTGGTAATGTCGCATTTCTTCCTCCTGCCGTATTTTCTCCGCCCGCATCTCTCCCGACTACGCGACAAAATTTTGGCAATGAATGCGCCGAGTCTCCGATGACGCTGCACCGCGCCGAACAATGGCGCGGATTTCCCTGACGCGACATTCACGGCGGAAGAATCTCTATAATCTCGTCGTCGCGCGATTTCGTCCCTTCGACGGGGGGCGTTTTACTCGCGGAAAACTTTATGATAATTCGCCGGTTCCCCCCCTGGTCTCTCCTCTCGCCTGCGTCGTGGCATCGTAACTTGATTGAATACGTCACAAGTGTGTACGCCTCCTCTCTCGCGAGTGCATTTCCTCTTTTAAAAGATATAACTTATTTATCTTACTTATCCGGAGAGAGTATAGCGCGTTTACGATTTTATTAGCGTGAAAAAGTCGAGGTATAAATTAACGGAACGCTACGTGCCGATCGATGTTGATAAATTTGGCTTGAGCTCGACTCACAGAGGGGTGATGGAGGGGGGGGGGCACATTGCACCCGGACTGCATCACCCTAGCTGCATCTCCGGCGCGCGGAACTTTTCTCAACTACTTTCCGCGCGACGGGACTGGGGTAAAGATTCCCCCGTGATGTTTGCCCGACAACTGTATAAACAGGCGGCGATAACGCCCAGTTCCTGTCGGAAATTTCGAAACGCTGTTGTTCGGTAAATGCCGTCCCACCGCGAATTCCGCGTGCGCGCATCCGGAATTACCGGTGGCGGCGGGCGCCGAGCTGTTTAACATTAACAATGAGCTGTGCCGGCGCCGGCAATTATTTACCACATTTTATTATGCGTTTTACGAACTACCGTCCGCCTACAATTTAGTTGTCCAATTCGTTCGGAAACACCGGATTATACGGATTTATTTAATACCGCGAGCCATTGCGCATTAAGCGGACGTCGATTTTATACCGATTCGCATCTAATTGGTTTTATCGCGTACAATTCGGATCGCGCATAATTGCATTTTCAGGCTGTTGTTTAGCTATAAAAAACCAGGGTGCGTGTGAATTTATTAATCTTGTATGGAATTAATTGAGATTGATATTTTTCTGAAGTATGTCGAATGTAAATACGTATATCACGTATAAACTCTGAAATTTTTATTTTAGTCTTTAGTATTTCCCCTTTAAAGATCAAAAATTGACAGTTATCAACGTTCATGAGAAAATCACTGGAAAATTTCACATGCTAAATCATAAACTTATAAAGATTTATATGCATCCTTGTATAACTGAGATATTTTTCGGTACTCAAATATATATTCTGGATATAAGCTTAATGTAATACGTTAAGCTGGTAAACGCAATTTAAAGCACGACGTATGTGATTTATACATTTGGTACATCAAGTATATTCTAGTATAGAAATATATTCCAGTTAAATGTTACAAATCGATAAAACCAGATGCGACCTGGTTCGCGGTTTTCGCTTAGGTTTTGCACGCCGGCAAAACTCGTGCCCGATGACTATACAAATTTCTCCCTTCTTGCGATCCACGAGTGCGCTGCGCAGTTACCTCACGGCGTCACGCGGGTTAATAAACTTCCTTATACCGATATATCTGCGAGCGTTTTGGACAAACGACAGAACGAGGGAGAAAGAGAGAGGAGAAAGCGAGAGAGAGTGAGAGAGGGGGGGAGAATCTATCGCGATAATGAAAAGGAACGAACAGCGACGCTCGTTAGTGCGCTAGATAAACCGGATGCGATGCAGCGCGATGCAATTTCGCGCGATATCGCGATTACATCGAGAAAAAGAGACGGTTCTACGAATTGGATTGCCGTCGTCACCCTCGTCGTCATCATCATCATCATCATCATTCTTGTCATCCTTCGTGATTGAACTTTCGTCGTCCGCGATCCTCGGCGCGCGCGCGTCTATTAGGCGCGTATGGCGCGGCAAAAATTTCCAAGCGGACGTCGTCAATTAGGCGCACACGCGCTGCCGGGCGTTCGTTCCCTGGGCCCCCATTGCCTCTTCCCTTCTCTCCCCGAGCTTCCCCCCGGTTTCGCCTCTATCTCTCTGTCCCGCTCTTTCTCCACCGTCCGAAAAGACCCGGGATAAAATAACACCTAGACACCCTCCGCTCGCTCCCCGACCCTCTTTCGCGTTCGCTCGCTCGCTAGTCTCTCGCGTGGCGCGCGCGCGTGTATCGATTAGCCGGCGCGCGGTGCGAAGCGGAGCGGGGCGTCGCGGAACGTATACGCCGCGCTACGCGACCTGGTGGCGATCACTCGCTCTCTGTTTCTCTTTACCTGTGCCCTGTGGACAAGCCGACGAAAGGTGGGAATCTCTTGTAGCTTTTAATCCATCGCTCTCTCGCTGATATTCCGCTCGTCGAGTGCCATGCCGTGCCAATGCAACGACTCTCGGCGCGGCGCGAGCGCGAGTTTTATCGTTGCGTCCCTGTTTCTTCCGCATCCCTCCTCTTCATCTCTCTCTCGAGTTGATCCGCCGATAGTCGCAATCGTCGATCGGCGAGTCGCGGAATCCGATCCGATCGACGATTCACTCTTCCTTTCGTTTTCATCCGGACGCTGGATTACTCCCCTTTGCCTCCCCTATCCCCTCTTAGCGTTCACCCTCTCGTCATCTGGTCACCGCGTGATCGTTCCCGCGCGCGATTCTACTACCATTGTTCTTGTTGGATACGAGCGTAGTGGCAATCCGCAGGATACGTTGACCCGAGCTTTGTAACTTGCAGTCGATTCTCATTAAAATTTGACTGTAGTTATTTAAAGTCTCTCTCTCTTTCTCTCTCTCTCTCTCTCTTTCTCTCTTTCTCTCTCTCTCTCTCTCTCTCTCTCTCTCTCTCTCTCTCTCTCTCTCTCTCCGTAATCAGCATTAATCAATACAATGTCCTGCTCGGGTTTAATGAATAAAAAACTGCATTTTGAAGAAATTAGTGTTTACAATGTAAGCGAAATGTTAACACATTATAATATTGTCATTTTATAATATATTCACATTTTTTTTAATGTGAAAGTCGAAATCGAGGCTATGAGGGATGATAATGAATCAGTTTCGTAACTCTAATCTTAGAAATCCTTAAATCTATTTTAGCTGATCCCCGAGAGCCCCACCGCGGGCGGGCAAGAAGTGCTAATTAATTGATTCCATATTTTCCGACGTATAAATCCCTCAATCTACTTGAGTAATTCCTTGGCTCCGGGGATAGAAATCCCGTATGGCACGGAGAGAAAAAATTGGCACATGCACGAATATCTTTTTCATCTCGTGCCAATAATTTCCTCCTACATCGTGCGGTGTCTCTCAAAGCAATCACTTACGTATATTACCGAAATGAGCTCAAAATAGACCCACATATGATCGATATTACGGGGAAAGATTTTTTCTTGATTACATTTTCCTCAGAAATACAATCGAGAGAAAGGGCTACACACACACTTTTTCTCGCTCTCTCGCTCTCTTGCTCCCCCGCTGACACCCTCGCGGGAACGGCTCGACAAAATGGTGGTTGTGGGTAAATTAAGTTTGGCGTGAGAGCCGCCCGCGGGGAGAATTTCATTCTATTGCCTGCCCGAAGCGGGCTTGCGAAAGCTCAAAACAAACACGTACGCCGCGGAGGGTAGTAACGCGATAGCCCGAACTTCTGGGCGCGACTTGGATACCCCTAACGAGGTAACCACGCTCTCTCTCCCTCTCTCTCTCTCTTCCTCTCTCCTTCATGTCGTACCTGGATTTATTTAATACGTATACAGCCAGCCGGTCGTAGTCGGATCCCCGAGTTTCTCGACTCCAAAGCCGCACCGAATCGAATCGGGCGGCCGATTCGAACCGAATCGAGTCGGGGTCGAGTCGGCTCAGCTCGACGAGCTCGCCCAATCCGCATATCCTTTCGTTTACCATCGATGGGAGGAGAGAGAGAGAGAGAGAGAGAGAGAGAGAGAGAGAGAGAGAGAGAGAGAGAGAGAGAGAGAGAGAGAGAGAGAGAGAGAGAGAGAGAGAGAGAGAGAGAGAGAGGGGGGAGGGGTCCATGACGCCGTTTTCCTGTTACATCGAATCTCCAGGTTACGTAACGACACAGCTATTCCTATTCTGTCTATCGCTTATCCGAGACCTCGCGGGTAATCAGTGATATATTGTAGATTTTCTTTCGACGGTTACAAAAGAAATCGACGTCGTCGTTGTTGTCGTGGGCGTCGAGCTGCAATTTGGGGGGGGACTTGTGAGCCCTGATTAATCGCTTACATCGTGTCTCTTCGGCTTTATCTCGGTTTTGATGCATGCGCTTTCTCGCGCGCGTCACGAATATTTAATTCCCCCTTCCAGCCGCGAGCTCGACTCGGCGCCAGATAAATCTCCTTGTAAATGATAGCTGTATAAAATGGAATGATAAGAAGTTGCATTAACCTTCTTATCAAAAAACGGTCGGATTAATTTAAATTTCTGAAATAAATAATATTAATATTTATTCTCTCTTCTTCTTCTCCTCTCGCGATATTACTTCCGGGCTTATATTCCGTCGCTGTCAAGAAGTGACGAATTATGCTAAATAAGAATAATCGTAAAATAGAAACATTTTTAAAAACATTATACGTCCAGAAAAGCTGTTATTTTCCGCGGTCACGAATTTAAATACTGAATTTGGCATAATCGGCATGTCTTCCGTTAATATAACAATGTTAATAACAACATTCATTTATTGATAATAACATTGTATGAATGCGGTATCGACATGTTCGCGTGCGACGAAGAGGGGATACTTCCTATTTACACCACGCTCATCCGGACTCTCGCCTTATAATTTGTCCGCTTTAAGTATAGGTGTTATAATCGCAAATAATAGCCGCTTCGCGCGTTCTTCGCCGTGCTAGCTAGTCTGTACTAATTTTCCTCGGCGTTAATGCGCTAAGTGCGTCGGGTAAGAGGTCGTCCGCGTATTTGCCGCTTGACGTTACATTTTGGCGAATTTACGGCAGATTGGTTGGCGGCCCATGACGAAGATTACGGTGTATGCGTATACGTGTGTGTATATATACTATATGTGTGTGTATGTGCGTAGGTAAGTGTGCATGGGCGCGCAAGTCTGAAGAGAAGAGCGTGAACAAGATTACCCAGAAAATGAGAAAGAGGGTATATACGAGCCAGGCGAGATGGCGAATATAAGTTTAGGCGAGTAGAGACGAACCCCTCTATTTGGCCAAGCGGGTATGTTACACCGGCATGGCATTTTGATTATATTGTAGTAATGACGATAATTGTGACGAACGGCGGATAGCGGAAATAGCGATAACATTGTAAAATAAAGACATCGCGCCACCCGCTGAAAATTTGTAACGACTCAGGGAAGACTGAATGAACGAACGAACGTAACGTTCCGCGAATCTCGCGATGACTGTTGATTACGGAGAAGTAGTTAAGCGCTTCCTCAGAGTGAATAGCGCCTCGTCAGATTAAGGACACCGGGAACGGTTGTAACGCCTCCTCCCCTTCCTTCCACGAAAAAAATCTCGAGGATTATCTCGATTAGCCGCATTACTAATTGATTGCGATCTAATTGACGCCGTTTAACACTCGCACTTACTCGGTGAAATACCAAGAAACTCATAGAAACTCATGGAAAAGCATATATATTCCACTATATAAAGTAGATTCTCTTCTGTTGTTAATTAATATCTCGTCATAGAATTATTAATTTCAATGCAAGTAATATTTATAATTTATAAGATGTATTGTAAGAAATGTGTTAAAACACAGTAATTAATTATTTCGTATTTTTTTTATTAAAGAAACTATCGTCGAATCTTATAAGTTTATTTTATACAATATACAAAATGGCCCGTAATTTTAAACGATCGCAACCAATAATATTGTGTAATTTTTGTTCGTAATTTCGTTTATACGAGTTATTAAATAACTACTAATTTTCACAGATGATATCAATTTTATCGTTCAGTTGACTTTATCTCTTGATTTTTGCGTAGATACATTGCTAATAACAAACTTCAAAAGTTACGGGCAAATTATTTTTACTTTTTTTTTAATGAACATTTGAGTGCTTGATTAAATTCTTCTTATTTTTATGACTACCTATATGTAAAAATTAAATATAAATTAAATATAAATTTAAAGCAATAAAGGTTTGTTTTTGTAGGAAAATTTCAAAATTTATTTATTATTAATATATTTTTAAATTATATCCCGAGAGACTATATTATTTTAATAAATCATTAAATGAGAGCCGCTATATTTATTTTACGATGATTTAATTACGTTCTTGATTTAACATAAAAATTATATAATTTCGCTGCTACTACTTTCATATAATTTATTTTCTCTTGTATAAATTTTTGTACTCGTGTATAAATATTTTAAAAGAGACGATTATAGTAAATTAATTTAACGTCAGTATTCTTTTCAAAAGATAAATTTATTTGATAATCAAAGTAAGTTTATTTAGGTGAATTTTACCGTTAAATTTAATGCGCGCGAGAATAACTCATTTATCGAAATTAATCTGCAACAAGAATATTTGACATATACGTTTCTTCTGTTTTGCGTTAAATATTTTGTGGTAAACAATTCGCGGTAACGGGTAGACGCGGTCACTATGTTGTCATTCGCCCGAGCGACTCGGGCGAGCCCAGGTAGTGGCAGTGGCACGAGGTGCTGCGTCAGCTGCGTGTGTCATTTACCGTGTACATCACCTTTCGAAACGCGATCGCATATTAGACATTATCATATTGCTTCCCCGCAAATAGCAAGACAAAATTAGCCAAGCAGAAATCGATATCACCCGAGCTGTGAAAATTAATAATAAATGACGATACGTGTATGTGCTTGAGCTTAGGAATTTTTACGCGATACTTTCGGCCACCTGTGATCGTTTTTCGTAAATTTGAAAGTTATTGTAATAATGTTTTTTGCATTAAGATTTTTTACGTTACTCTAAATTGACGTTGCTCGTTCTTATGAGCTCGCTATTGAAGTATTATATGATGATTATTTTTGATGCCCTCTTTCACCTGGGTATACATAATTAATTGCTGTATCGTTCTGAAGTTAATTAATTATTTACCCGCGTGTATATTTGATAGTTCTATTCTTAAAATTATTTTCCACAAAATATATTAATCAGCTTTGAATTCCGCGGAATTCTGTTACGGTCCTCCCTCCGCAAACCAACGATATTATACCTATATGCCGGATTAAGCTTACGGTTTTCCTCTACGTGTGCTGGGGCAGAAATTGTATTGTATTTCGAACTTCCTGAAAATTGCGGATTGCTTTCTATCTCCTATAATCGCTGGCAAGCAGCCCAGGGGAGGATACAATTAGATGGAACGTGTAGTGCTTTTCTCGGTGACAAGGGTACCATACGGTCGAGTATAGCGAGCGTATTATATACCAGGAGTCGTGAAATTTGGTGCAAAATTCGAAAGATTCGATATAAAAATTTAATAGTTCGTCCGTATTTTTTTTATTTCTTTTAGAATTAGAGGAAACATGTGCTATTACAAAAAAAAACGCGTTCCAAGACGGCATCCTAACATCACCGCTGATAGCAGACACGTGAGGACAAAAAAAGAAACGTTTCTTGGCTCCGCGTTGAAAGCTTTATATTTTTGTGTATCGCGATGAGATACATAAAAGTGCAGTCGAGATAACCCCACGGCGGGGTTATCCGAAACAAGCGTCACGGGGACTTTACTTTCGAAGGTCTTACATTTGGCGCGCTTTCCCGCCTTGGGCGAGAATTCCGACGAAATAAATTGCGCGTACAACACAATGTTCTTGCCTCGGAAAAGCACGGCCTATACACGACGTGTCACCCGAACCCTTGCGTTATACGGCGAATTCACGAAATACCGCGTGCGCGCGACGCGATACGGGGGAGCCGCCGTGTAGTCGCGTAGTCGCGCGCGTGAGGCACGTCGCGCGCTAAATATTTCCCGGTTTAATTACACCCAGGGATATACACGTCGGGCGCGGGTATACGTAAGAACATAATCGTAAAATTCGGGCCGCTCTACCACGGTGTCGCTGGAACACGACCGGCGCCAGGCGGCCTTTCTCCGTAAAGATCTGGCTGTGGTACGCCTTCGCACGCACGCACGTACGCACGCGATACACGTACACGCGTACGCGATCCGGACACGAGCGTACGCGCCAACGCATACGCATACATACGCGCAATTATACTCCTACGTACACGGCGAAACACGCCGGCGTACGCACGTGCTCGCGCACGCAGCCGAGGGCACACGCACACTTCCGTGCCACGGGGCGCTTCGTTCGGTCGTAAGACCGGACCGAGGGGGAAAGGGTCGGTGAAACATTTGAATACAAGTGGCCCTCATTCGCCATAGCGCACCCCAATCAGCCCGACCCACAGAGGGGGAGCCGTTTTCAAATAACGTTTTTGCGACGAAACACGTCCGCGAACGAACAAAACGGGAATGGAGAGCGTCGACGGAGGAAGGATGTGAAACACACCCTTAGCTGCAGTCCGCATCAACAATGATATCCGTCGGCCGCCTTGATCATACTTAAAGTAAGCGTTTATTTCCGTCTTCTTTCTAATACCGGTCGTCCCGGAGCAACGGGGGTCCGTTTCACCAAGCCTCTGGTCCATTCGCCCTGAGTATCTCATTGTCTTCGATTATTTATGCTGGGCTACCGTTTGGGTTACTTATAGAGTTTTCAATGCCTATGGTCGTAAAATCATTCTACGAAATTAAGATGACGATGAGGAAAGAGAAATACCGTAAGAATCTAAAAAATCAGAAATTGACGAAATCCCAACACTTCGCCGACGGGGTCAACACGCCGATGTTTTGGCTTGCAGCAGGCAAATCCAGCCATGCATAAAAAAAACACTTATAAAAAATTATTGTAATTTTTGTCTTTTAAAGCATGGCACGTAATTATCAACTTTTGAAAGAACTGTCACAAAGAAGGAGTTCACATATTAACAAATACACCTAAATAACAGGTAATTTGCGCGATACCCTTTAGTTTTACGCGTCCTGTCGGCACAATGTTAAGAAAGCTGATGACTGCAGGAAAAAAAAAACGTCGCTAAAAGGTTACACCTCCTCGTCCCACGAAAGCGGACAGTAGGGCAGCGGAGACACGCAATACGCTTCGACATTCTCATCACGGGAGTATAAGGGATCCGCGGTGGAGGAACGATGAAATTATAGCCCGTTCGCGGGCGTGAACAATGCGGTGTGTCAATCGCGGGGATTGCCGCGCGTTGCTGCAACGGCCAGGCCGGCGCGCGACAAAAGCACGCGCGGGCGGTCGCGAGGACAAGGAAGGCGGCGAGTGGTGCAGGCGAGTCGGTTTCCATGTTCTATTCCCGTCGAGCGTTCCCAGTGTCGGGTAACAATGGCGGGCATGGATCACCTCTTCCTGCTCCTTGGCCTTTCTCAGTCGCTCTTGAAAATAGAGCTCCAACTTCCCGGGGGGAACGTGCCGTTTCGGGGGAAAATAAGTTTCTCGCCCGCTCGCCTGTTCGCTCGCTCGGTCGGTCGTTCGCGTGCAACGCTCCGCTCCGAAAAATTCCAACTGGAATTTCGCCGCTCGCGGCTGCGAGGTGGAGTTTCTCGACGCGAAATACACCTCGAGAGTCGACTTGGCACGTTTCTCTTTAACGATCGCCTCTCGTAGACACATTTCCGGGGCGAGGCCCGGGCCCGGGTTCTTTCGGGACGGGAGTATCTCGATCATCATCGTCCGAAACGATTGAACCGATCCCTTTGTAACGGATCCACCCGGGCCTGCGTGCTGTACAAACATTCGAGCCCGACCCGAATGGGACAAAAACCGTTTACCATTTTTAGGTAGGCTGTATCGCGTTACTGTGAGCGTTGTTTAAAGTATGTGTGCCTATTTGAGAGGATGGAAAAGGATTCGTATGCGTCTTAAAATACGTTCCCTTCGAAATGGAGCCGTTGTTACACGTGGTACCGCAAAAAGTGTCAATTTATACTACATATGTCCATTTCTATCAATGTAGATTAATTTTAATCTCGGTTAAGAATTAGAAAAGGATGAAAAGTAAATTAAACCGAGATTAAAGTTAAATCTACATTGGTAGAAACGGACATTAGAGGAGACACCCATTACACCAGTTATTTTTTCCGTCGCCTATATCTGTCAGATTAAATTGAATCGTTAACACATTGATTCGATTTGTTCACTGTTACATTTTATGTCCGTGGATCTTAATTTCACTTATTGATTCAAGAACACCAAAAATAACACGGGCATATTGGGTCGCTGCTTTTATAGGATCGCTTTCCGGGAACAATCTAATTTAATTGATTTGGGTCCAAATGGACCCGAGGGACGGATATAACGGTCTCTCCGAAACGAAAGATAGGATCACGTCAGATAATTCTATCTTTTTGCCATTATAATCCTTCCCGGATTACACGCGCAGCGATTGAACGTACAATTTGTATTTTGCATAATAGATTAATAATAGTGGTAATTATATATTGTAAATTAACTGAATTTCGTGTTCCCGTTGTTTCGCTTTCCCGGCTCATAGGACGGGTGCCGAAAATCCCGCCAACGATGGGCCAAACGTAAACGGACAAATGAATAGAATTTCGAGGTAATTTAACATACATAACGTTGTCGCCGCGTTGTATAATCGGCTGCGCGGCAGGGACAGTGCTTGAGCCGTACATCCGGTTATTATCGGAAAACGAAACGGGCCACGAGAGCGAGCGAGCCTCGTTCGCGTTTGCAGCGAGCGCACTCCGATAAATTCCGCGCGCACGCCGCCCATATTCCGGGGCTGCTGGTGGCGCGAAGGAGGAACGGGCGACATAAAGGTTTATCGGGCATCTCTCGTCGAGAGAAGAGGAGTCGGGCGCAGGCGGCGAACGAGCTTACGCCAGCGCGGGACATTCGATCGGGTCGTTTCACGCCCGGGTTGCATGCCCGAATGTCTTATCTTGTCCCGGACCCTGGGACTTTTTTGCTTCGGGAGAATCTCTCGTGAGAGATAGAGAAGGAATGAGATAGGGATAGGGCGGAAGAGGACGGAGAAAGAGAGAGAGTGAGAGAGAGAGAGAGAGAGAGAGAGAGAGAGAAACGCCCCCAAACGGGTCGTCGGAGATGAGAGACATGCGCGCTCGCTTTTGCATGGGAATGGACGGGGCGTGGGAGTAAAAATGGGAATGAATGTAGAGATGGGTTGTACAAGTGGGCGTCATATTCTATTCGCGACGCTCTTGGGAGCGCGCTGACAAGCGAATAACTTAGCGTTAGGATTCAAATCTGTCGGAGTTCCCTGCGCGACGCGACGCGACGAGTCGCGACGTGACGGCGACGTGGCGCGACGCCCGCGGTTTTTCCTCCCCCGATTTGCCCGGATCGATAATCGATCGCCAATACGAACCGTCGTGTCGAGGAATGCGATATGACGGTTTATCTGTAACCGTGAGAAATGGCATTCTCAATTCACCGGAGGGACGGGTACGTGAGCTCTTTTAATTCAATCGTGCGACGGTCGCGACGCGAGCGTTTTTTCGGAGGCATTTGTAGTCAAATTATATGCGTGCGATGAGTCTCGATAAAAGATTTTTAATTCCACCTAAGATCCGTTCTCTCTGAAATAAATTTCTGTACTTTTGTGAAAATTCCATTAAAAACTTTTATCAAAATCGATACGCTCGCGTATGTATAGGGTTTCTTTTTTTTTTTTTTTTACGTAACGTGACTTTTCCAGAAAATAATTAACGTTCGCGTTCGGGAAATGGGTTGACGGATGAGGGGCTAAACTGGCGCAAAGTTGCAACAGTGCAACCGTGCGCGACGCAGTTTTCTCGCTCGCGAGATCCGGGGGACCCCGGTCTCGCGTGATCGTAATTGCCGGGCTCGGCGATCGAGCCAATAATATCCCGATGTCGAGAGAAAGAGAGAGAGAGAGAGAGAGAGAGAGAGAGAGAGAGAGAGAGAGAGAGAGAGACGGGGCGAGCGGGCCAGCGCACGTATCATCGCCGTCTCGCCGACACGAGCGCGCGCGCGGCTTGTAACCGGGCACGAAACATCGCGCGCGATCCGCATATAATTGATTGGGTAGGTTCATTGTGTGACAGTCGCCTCATTAAGATGCGACCGTCGGCGTTCACTGGCGTTCATTTATTTCATCAAGCCTGAACCCCCGGCACGATCGCCGATACGTGCCGCGCCGCCCGGCTGCATTAAAGCTCTCTCTCTCTCTCGCTCGCTCTCGTGCCCCCCCCCCCCCGTGCCCTCGTTCCCATTCGCTCGGTCTTGCTTCGGAGCTCATTCCCGCTTATATACGATGCTCTTTCGCGCCGCGCGGCTCTCGCAGTTGTTGCGCGCCGGTGTCAATCACCGAAATCCGCCCGCCGCCGGCGCACTTTCGAAAGTGCTTCCAAAATATAAGCGACGAGCTGAATTCCGAATATGTCAGGGGTAGACAGGGTTTGCGCGGTCGCAGAGAGGTGTGTGTGTGTGTGTGTGAGAGAGAGAGAGAGAGAGAGAGAGAGAGAGAGAGAGAGAGAGAAAGATAGAGAATGATAGAATCGTTCCAACTACTCCCTATCCTCTCGAAGCTCGCCTGGGATCTCGCGAAATTACAAGCGTGACCGCGTCCCGCTGCGAATTTCGGATTTATACGTCACGCTACCGCGGAGCTTAATCCGCGCCGCGTTTTAGCCGAGTTGTTTACGGCGCGGCTCCCCGTCCATGTGCTCGTTCCCAAAACTATCCCATGACGCATACGTATGAAAATTTTATCATACACGTATAGTAATCATGGTAATATAGCGCATAAAGTAATTTTAATAATATTTTTTATAGATAACTATATTGTCGTGACGAATTATTTCTATCAAGGTATAATCTACCGATCGAGTTTTAACCGAACGATTCCATCTCTGAAATGTCTGTCGTTATTTTCGAGATCTATACCTCGGTATACATAACGTTCTCAACTATCTAGAATTGTCCAACGGTATTTGCCCGGACAATCAACGATGTCTCGAATTTGCTCGCGGTCATTGTAACGTAACGGTACGGCAAACAATAGATTCGATTGATCGTTTCGTGCGCGCTAGAATTACACTTCGGGGAAGATGACTCGTTAGGCCCGAGAGCAGCCAGCTTGCTCAACGCTCGTAAAGTTTCGCTTTCTTCGTCTCGCGACGTTAACCATCTCTCGGTTCTCGCGTTTCGTCGCTCGGCGACCGCGCGCCACGGTCCATTAATTGGGAATGCTCGGGGATGAGTATTAGATTTTCGACAAAATATCCGCGCGCGAGATCGCGCTACTTTGAATGTTAAATAATTCGTTCGATTTAAGAGGATATAGGAACGCGTTACATATGTGATGCGAAATAATGTTTAGGATTCGAGATTAAATGTATGAAAATTCTGTTTTAACGTTCATTTATTTACACGTCGGAATTTCAGTAACAGTAATGGGATCGCAGATAACTTACACGCTATTCAAAATAATGGAGTAATAGATAATCGTGAAGAGATATCTCGTGTTTATTTTTTAAATATCACTCAATCATTTTTTTCACGCGTAAAATTCCATAATACTGGATCTAAAAGATATACAAGAAGGCGCATAGTATTTCACTGACGTTGTAGCGATCCTAACTCAATCGCACGTCTAAGCAATTGCCTCATTTTCGATATAACCGTTATTACAGTGAATACGTTCTATATATCGCAACCTGCAATCTTACTTCTGATATAATGGTTACTTCAAGCGTGTTCGCAAAATTTGCCACGCTCGATAGGTACGGACGCACAATCGCGAGAGCTCGCCAATGCGCTGAACTCCGGGGTTAATCCCGCGCGCTCGCAAACCGGGCTGCGGTACCGCTGCACAATGCGCCGCGAGACGTATCGTTCGTGCGCGCGAGGAGGAGGCAGCCGCGCGGCGCGATGCGGGCTTAGGTCGCGCCGGGGTACCGACTAGAAGCGATGCAATTGGAATCTCGGAACGGTCTTTAGGCGACGTAAAGTAGTATTCTCTCTCGCGCGAGAGAATCTCGTCGGAACAATAACCGGACAAACCGCCGCCGCCGCCGCCGCCGCTCACGGCTCGGTGAGCGTAATTTATATTCAAATGAGTATGCGCCGCATGCCGTCGCGCAGCTACGTCCAGGGTAGTGCTACAGCTTTCTCTTGCCTTTTGCAACGCCTCCGAGCATGGCGTCGAAGCGTTATCGATACCCGCTTTTACGGCACACGGGTTCTCCGCGCGACACGGAAGGGGAGAGAGGGAAAGGAATAATTAGAACGCCGTGCGTGCGTGCGTGCGTGTGTGCATATATACGTATACGTAATGCGCGACCGTCTCGAAGTGTGTCTCGCGGGATAAGAGCTCTCGTAATTACCCGTGGTGGGATTTATCGCGCGACGTCTCGCGAGTCGAGAAAAACCGCGAGGCCCGGAGTCCTATATCGTTCCGCCCGGAGTCCTACGCGCGAATGAATCCTGCTGCCGATACGAGAAGAGCTAATTGCCGTCGCGGACATTCGGATGGACGGTGGCTTTCGAGGACGGGCGACCGTGTCATCTCTCGCCGAGGAAGCGCGATCTTCGATGCGCCGACGCACGTCTGGGCGCTAGTTCGTTCTATCGGCGCGTTGAACATTTTTGTTATTTCAGTGATTATAACTCTTCGAGTGCCAGCGTCGGTCGAGATTTTTGCGGAAAATACCGGTGT
This sequence comes from Temnothorax americanus, assembly GCF_048541705.1. Classification (NCBI taxonomy): domain Eukaryota; kingdom Metazoa; phylum Arthropoda; class Insecta; order Hymenoptera; family Formicidae; genus Temnothorax; species Temnothorax americanus. The sequence goes on along the minus strand of NW_027509421.1, from coordinate 1,691,694 downwards.
CTTTGACAGCGATGAATTCGTAGGACGACGACGACGTTACCTTATAGCCCTGATCAGCTGCAAAGAAGCGAAGATATTTGTATACTTAAAGTGTTCACCGGCAAAACACGTCTGGTATTTTTCGCACGGGCAGCGGCAGAAGCCGGGACTCAAAAGATTAATCATGATGAGGACGATTTATCGGATGTAGTATAGAGAACCTAGTTATCGCTTCGAATAACGTTTCAATATCGATCGCACTACGTATTATTGTTATAATATTGAAATCTCTTCGATTAGATGCTACCATTTGCAAATTGTATAGCAACACGTTTTGCAACAAAAGATTAGCATGAAACTGAACACAGTTTTTGTTCGATCAGCGCTCAGGACGAAAATGCGAATGCAGAGAGAAACTCCGGGGAGAGACGAGAAACTTCTCGTAGCGGAGAGAATAGCAATGCATATTTTATTTCGCAAAATCGCTTGCTTTCCAAGATATTGATTCGACTGCAAGCTTTGCCGGTGAATTTAATCAGAGACAACGCGTTTAACGTGGCGCGCGCGCTTCGAAGTTATAACGTTTCCAATAACAATCCCAGGACAAGTCGGACTTGTCGTTACATCGCGATCGCGTTCAAGCGGATATTTTCAACACGCGCGCAAAAAAGAAGGATACGTCCCATAAATTGGCGGATCTCTTTATTTTTACGTGTTTTTATGCAAACGTATTATGCGCCCCAATTTCACGTCGCGGGCATTGTCCTCTTCAATTACAGATCCGGAACGATAAGATCCGTACGGTAACGTCGACGGGAAACGGCGCAATTTTACGAGTTGCGTATATAGTTTCGCGCCGTAAAATCGTGGGTATCGTATATACCTGGGCCGGAATTAAGGCTACCATTAAGACGTGCCAATATCACTGGTGAATTGATCTCGCGGATCTCTCGTTGGAGCGAGAGACCGCCCGTATTAATATCTCGAGTATCGCGGCGCTATATCTTTCGAAAAGGTAAATATTAATACGCCGTTTACTTAACATATAATCGCGGAGACAGGCACGCTTACCTGAATTCAATGAATGCTTTAACTACTGTCCGTTCACTGCATTCCTTCCACTTCCCGCGGCCGCGCGGCAGCTCTCGTCTCAGACGCTCGCGATTTTTCACCGCGACGCTCGCGGGCCGATCGTACGTACGTATCGTACGTACTCCGGCGAGAGATAGAATCTTCGACTTTATTTTTTAACCGTGCGAGAAGCAAGCGACCGGTATACACACCATATACACACGCGTGTCATTATCTGGAGCGCTTACCGTTGCATTATTCCGTAACGATATGCACGCTGCTGGGCGAAAAATTCCTGCAGACTACGCGTCGGCCGGAGCGGAGCGGAGCTCCGGGCCAAAACGGTGAAGAAGAGAACGGAGCGGGCGAGCGGGGAGAGAATGAGAGGGGGTACGGGGAGAGCCGGAGCCATTACCGGAGAGAGAAAAGGTGAAAAGGGGACGACGGAGAGGAGGCAAGAGTGGCCGCGCACGATGCGGAACACCGTGATTGCTAAATAATCGATGCCCGCGAGCAACCGTGTAAATGGAGCGAGATACACGATGCACGATGTACTGAATACTCGCCTAAACTCTCTCGCGCATCTCTCGATCCCGCGCGGCGCGACGGAGAGAAAGAAGAACGTCCCGCCGCTCACAGCGCGATGAAGAAACGACGTTCCAAGTATTCGCCGTCGCCGCCGCTCCTCGCAGCTGCCGTGTCCTCGTCGTCGTCGTTGTCTGGCTGTTGTTGACACGACGCTGAAAAGTTCCGGGATAAAGAAATGTCTCGAAAACTCAAAAGTTGTGAAACACCGTCGTGTTTCTTCCTATCTTACCTTTTTATTACTTTCTTTATCGATCATTATCGAGGTAGACAAAATAAGACGTGTTCAAGTCCCGGGGAATTTTCTTCGTAGCTCCGCCGAGGAGTTGTATAAACTAAAATGAGAGTTTTGAAAAATTAATTTAAAACGCTTCGGGGAAAACGTCAAGATCGTCTTTTCGTCCGTGGATTACGTGGAACGGGGGAGGGGAGGAAGATTTGATCGTAGATATCGGACGAAAAAACAAGTGAATACCGCGAGGAGCCCCAAAGGCCCCAAAGTGCGTCCAAGGGTTAAGAATGTTATCACCGTCATCATCGTCGTGCTCGTTATATTATATTATAACGAAGCCGCTGTAAACTTTGTGTCCATTAGATCTCCCGCGTGGTCGTTGTCGTCGCATAAATATTTCGCCTATAAGCAGTTCGTGTCGCGGGACCGATAATAGTTATTATTACCGTCTCTTCGGTGCCGCGAGAGAAAGGGAGAAGAGGAGACCCAAAGTGATACTTTAGAGGCCGGTATAAAATTCGATGACGGTGATCGATCGTAACCCGACAAAGGGCCGTCCCGATCGCGCGGGTGTACGGGTCGGGTAACATGGCGTTTTAAAAGCGCATAAAACCGCTGGAAATGTCGGGGATCCTCCGAATTTACCGCGCGCACCTACGGGTGGTCTCACACGATTCCGGGGAACGTTCGTAGATTGAGAGACGCGAAAAGGGCCGGGTGTGGGACGGCCCCGACGGTAGGGTCGAGCCGCATTTGTCACTCGTATCGGTTCGCCTCTCTCGCGGCGCGAACCGAAGACAGAAGTCTCATTCGCCTCCTGGAATAGATAGCTAGACCCTTTTCCCCGGATTTAAACGACGGCGGAAACTCGATAAGCCGACGCGTCTAACGCGAGGTGCATGGGTGGGTGGGTGGGCAACTCCGCTCCCCTCTCTCTCTCTCTCTCTCTCTCTCTCTCCACCTCCGGAAGTAGAATTTATACGCCGCGGAGGGAAGGAAGTCGGAGTCGCCCGGCCGGAAAATATCGATCGCGATTTCAGCCCCGCGATTGTCCGATTGACTCGACGAAACGGCGGAAAGGAAGCGGTTTTACATCGCAAGCGTTATGTTGCTTTCTCTCTCTTTCTCTCTCCCTCTCTCTCTCGCGCGCGCGCGCGCGCGCGCGCGCTTGCTCGTTTTCCGCGTGCCATTTAATTTTATGACCAGCCGCGCGCGCGGTGGACTGCTGCCCCCCCCCGACGCCCCCCGTTCGATGAGACTCGCCCGATCGAACGAAAGTGCATCGGCCGCGCGCGCTCCTCTCTTCCTGTCGCTATTGTATCGATATCGATGTTGCCTTTTTTCATTAGAACGGGATCAGGTTCTACGATACTAGATGCGCAACATTTCAGTTAGTTTTCGAGCGTATGATACTTTCACTGAAAGTACCATCAATATCTACTGCATTATTTTAATACTTTTAATAACGATAATATTTAGCTGCTGATATATATTGATTAGAAAGAATAAATATATGTTTTAGTATTATATGTAATTCGCGCGCGCGTATATAAGTCTTAATACATATCTTAATTATTAATCCGTAAACAAAGTATTAGATGAGACTTGTATTATTTCAAACTCACGCGAAAATTTCACACATCGTCATCAATTAATTAATGTCATTGAACCATTGATATTCATGACCATTCAATTTATATGCCAATTTATACGAAGCTTATACCGGCGAATAATCTTGGCCTACGTTTTACGTTTAAGTATGAATAATGTGTATGATGCCCACCGCGCGGGCGAGGATCCCGAAATGAAAGTGCATATATAGGGGCGGCGGGAACATAAATACACCCCGCCGTGCAAAAGGTATCGTTGCCGAAGTGCGAGAGTACGACCGCGTAATATCGAAGCGCGCGGGGGTGTCGAGCACTTTTAACGGGCGGGGGGGGGACCGGTCCGACACACATCCTCGCGGAATGTATGAAATAATCGCGAGGATCGCGATCGCCGCCCGCCCGCGCGGAATCGCGCGCGCGGCGAGCAAACTGCCGTGTAAGCGCATTTCGGTGTCGCGCACGAAGTATCACGCACGTACGCACCGGTACGGAGGACGAGGATACAGAGACATCACGCGCGTGCACGCGTGCATAAATTCACGGACCAGCGGTGTTCAGAAAAATGTTACCGCGCCCCGGACAGCGGCGACGGTTCTTTACGAGCTAATGCCGCATATAGGACGAGTTAATTAATCGGACGGCCCGGCCAAATTCATGGCGCGCGGAGCCATCGGCTGTCGGTGATCCAGAATGTCGGTACGTCCGCGCGCTGTTTCGAGGGGGGAGGGGGAGAGGGATAACCGGCAGAAGGGAGATTCAACCAGGGAGAGAGTGAAGCGTGTACGTTCTATTGGGTGTCCCCTGTGGACCCGGTGAACCCTTTCATTCTCGTAATTTTTCTTAAAATCGATCGGAGTCACTTTGTTCGTTACGAGCTTGCGACTTTAAATATTAAATATCTTGATAGTGAGTGTCTTTGATGAACGTCTATTTAAAAAAGATCCACTTGGGATTAGACACGAGGGGGCAAACTTTACTCGCCGTAAGTAACTTGCGAATTCGAGTCTCGAAGGACCCTTTGTACTTTCAATTATTCACAAGTGGAAACTTATTATTGATTCTTCGACGTTTTTGCGAAGGAGAAACCGACGCAGAATCCATGAAAAATGTTCGCGGACAAAGGTTGATCTTTGATACGTCCGGGACACCCTGTATAAGGGCTGGTCGTCTGCATCGCGTACACGTCGCATCCTCTCCGACTGTGTCTCGTCCTCTGTGTGTTCGCCGGTGATATATGTGCACGAGTGCGTTGGAGGGCCACGCCTACCAACACCGCGGCCTAATTGAGTGATCGAGTGGCCTCGCGGTGCGTTGGACCCCGCTAACCAGATATCGCCTACGTACACGCCGTTCCGGAGAGAGTCCCCCGACGTACAAAAGGAGTCTGCCCGTTTAGGTCTCAGGCGGTGGGATCTGGGTGTCAATTGTTTCTGGCCATCTGATCGCCGGAAGAGGCAGCTGCATTCCAAATTGGTGGATTAGCGGCCGATAGTTTTTAAATATGTAACAGACTCTACAGAGCTCAACGAGTGTTTATCCAACTGATTGGACAAAGGAGATCGGGCGCGAGCCTTAAATACGCGGAACGTGACGACAGTTTCACCGTGGAAATGATATTTAGATGGAAATTATACCGAAGAAACCGAGTGACACCGTGGAGCCTCGAGTGGAGTTACGAGATATCCGACACTACGCAGTATACACCCGACACATTCCGGGGGAACTCGACACATAAAGGACTCCTCTTCTACCATTGGGTCTCGGGCAAAGAGCCCGGGTGCCAATTGCTTGTTCACCGCCTGGTAGATAGAGGACGGAGACAGCTGCGTTCTCGCTTGGGAGACCGCCGCTCAATAATTTTATGCAAAGAGGACTGCTTCGACATCCGGACGAAAGACACACACGAGCCTGCGTGTACGAAAGTAACGAGGCTGAAAGAGGGATTAAACCCTTTATCGCCAGATTCTTTTTTTTCCGCTTATTAAAAAAATTATGTAACCGGTGACTTTTGAAAAATATAGATATATGAGGCTTTAATCTTTAAGTGTACACGCGTTATTTTTAGTAACATATAGGATCACAGGTGGGATCTGCAGGAATCCCCACAAGTTTTTTGTTTTCTCTAAAAGTAATGTAAGATGTGTATATATATATAAGTTTTAGAGTACATAATAAAACAACTGATATCTCGCATAACAGAAAATATATGTGTAACAAAAATAGCGCTTGGGGTCCAGTCAGACCTCGCACGTGCAGTTAAAGGTTAACTTCCAAGTTATATGGCGTTAAACTAACAAGATTCTGCACCACACATTTTAAGTATGCTCTTTTTGCAAAATTTATTTAAATTTCTCCCGCGATTTTGCATTCAGATACCATTTCGGATACATAACCGAAAGTGTAGATATATTTCGCCACTCTGTTCGCCACACCTCTCCTTATTTCGAAAATCGAATGTCATCACTATTAATGACGCTTACGTAGTTCCACTTCGCCGTAATCCACCGTACCGTATCGATGTTTACACGGGAAACGTGAGATTGGCGCGTATCCTACTAGGTTACACGCCTAGCGAATAATTGATAGGGAAGTGTTCTCGATGATAAAAAATGGAAGGCTCACGTGTCTCGGCTTTTAAAAATTGCAAAGTGTTCCCTTTTCCGTTTTTACTCGCACGTATATTATTCGTTATATGTTCCCGTCGCCGAGGTAAGAACCGACCCGGGAGAGCACCTTTGTAACCCGGGAATCTTCATCGCGCGCGTGAAACGCACGCCGACGCATTGTTCTCGGGTTCTTCCACGGTGCACACGTGGGCCGCGTTGCCGCGTCGCGCCGCGCCGCGCCGCGCCGACAGCGTTGAATTAAGCGATCTCGGAGGCCAGTAATTCGCCGCCGTCGCGTCTCTTTCATTCTCCCTCGCGAGATCATAGACACCTGTAATATAGACGCGGAGAGGAATATTGAGTTAACCAGCCTCGCCGTTAATCGACGCTGAAACGCGGCTGTCTGCGCCTCATCTCGCGCGTTGCCATTCAACGCAATCTTCATCGTCCTCATAATTCAGCGACGATGAAACCGCCGGCTGTCCCGGCGGGAGTATACCGCCGGAATAAAATCGCGCTGCGATATTATACGTCGCAGAGACATCCGCGCAGGGACTTTGATAAGATAAACTATATTTCTATAAAGCTAACAGCGCGACGAATAGAGATAAATATTTTTACGAACGTCCATCTGGGATATTCGCAAGTGCTCGTATCATGAAATATCCTGTCGATGTCGGAGAATTAGATATATACAGAAATAATACACAAATTTTATTGCAAAGCGTTTATTTGAAAATACGCGCGATACGTAACGTCCGATATTAAAACATGTATTCATAATTCGAATTTAGTGCGAGTTTTCGAAGGGTTGGGATGAAGGCGGCTGGCAGGAGCTCCAACATGGCGACACCTCGATAGGCCGCGTAAGCGTGAATTCTCACGGATTAACGCGAGCACATGTCGAGAACGGGCGGCATTTGGCGGCGAGGCGAGAAGTATATGGAGCCCCACGTCTGGCATTCACCGTGAAACTCTCCGTAAAGATATCTCCCGTCGACGGATCTTCGTGGAATCCTTGACGAGGCGGTTACCCCAACTGGGACGCGCGATACGCTTGACAATCACGAGTGCGCGCCATCGTCGTCGTCGTCGTCATCGTCGTCAACGAGTTACAGATGCGCGTCATCCAGAGAGTGACGCCTGTCTGTTTCTCTCTGCGGGGTGTGATGTGAAAACGCATATGTATATATATCGGCGATCGTTTATCGATCACGCGATATTGGATGTTTACATTATGCGGACAGGCGTATTTATACGCGATCACGCACAGGCAAAGACGTCCCTTGTTAGCTTTTAGCACTAATTGAAGATGACAGTAAGTAATCGTTATTGCAGGGTTGGGAAATTGGCAGTTCGAGTGTATAATCGGCTGGAGCGTTACGTAAAGAAAGATTAAATATCATGTTGTGTGTGCCTAATGATAATATTTCTGGAATTGATAATTGCTGGCTTAACAATTAGCAATTGTTGATTATTGAGAAGAACAACTGTGGAGTTTATATATATACTATTAGTTTATTTGTTTCAATATTATTTAAGAAGTTCGATCGTGCGAGATATAATTATATTTTTGAAACGAGGTCGAAAAATAATCTAAATTCTTAGCGCGATTTGATACGGCATATTAAACGCGCTATTTTAAACTCACATTTAAAGAAAGATCTATTTTCACATTTTCAATTTCGAACGCGAGGTAATAGCCGGACTTGATATTTCACGCGCATTTAGCAAATGTGATTGTGCGATTTTCGCCTTTATTTGGCTAATACGAGAATCGGGTAAATGTCAACGGAGACCGACAATCGGACGGGGCGACGTATAAGCGTTAAACACACGGGGCCGGGGCAAAGTGTCCGAAGTGCGATGTGGGGAAAAACGCGCGTTAATGGCGACACGACAGAAATCAATCCATCGCCGGCGCGATCGCGTAGCATGGGTCGATCGTATCTCATAATAGGAAGTCCGTGTTGCCCCGCTGCTAAACTCTCATATACCTGCTATTCTCCGACGAGAGGCGACCAAGAGCAAGCGGTAGAAAGACAGAGAAAGGGCGATGAACAGTGAGAGGGAGTTTACGGTAGTCGTTTGTTTCTGGCCGAACCGGTCTTGCTTGGTGGATACTCGTCCCGGCAGCGTTATCGCGTGCTGACCCGGCTACGGAACCTGGCGTGCCACGAGGGCGAGAGAGGGACAGAGATGCAGAGGGAGAGACAGAGATAAAGAGAGAGAGAAAGAGAGAGAGAACGGAGAGAAACGCGTAATCGTAACAACAGCTTCTTCGGATAATCGATCGATTCGAGACCGAGGCGAGCTTCCCGCCGCGTTTCCGCAAGACAGGGTGAAACGATACTAACCCCCAAGCGCGTGCGGCGTCAGGAAACGGGGGATGAAAGGATCCGAAGAGAGAGAAGGAGAAAAAGAAAGAGAAAGAGAGAGACGGCGAGAGGTAGAAATAGGAAGAGGGCGAAAAAGCCAGAGAGAGCTCATCCTCCTCTCCTTCCCTATCCCTTCGATCCCTCCGACGGGATCCCTTCCCGTCCTATGGGGCTACCCGCGGCCTCCATCAATAAACTTCAGCTACTTCGTTTTTCCCTCCCGCAGTTTCCCTCCGCCATTCCACCCGCCTCTCCCATTCTCTCTCTCATTCCGCGGAATGGCACCGACGGAAAACGTTTCGGGGGGGAAAAAGATATTTTCTCGACAACACTCTCTCACTTTCTCTCTCTCTCTCTCTTTCTCTCCTTCTCTCTACCCTCGGCCTCGGCAACCGGGGTAATCCCCACAGGAGCGTGAAGTAGCTTCGGCACAAGGGGCGTTTCGCGGAAGGAACCAAGGATCCCGGAGGGCGAGTGAAGAGAGTTCGAGACGAAGGCGAGAGAGAAGGCGGAGGGCGGGGGGAGAGGGTGTGCAAGGGTCGAATTACAATTCGGCGAATATGCGGTCTCGCGTCTCCTTTCTTAATATCCCTAACTTAATCCGCCGCGCTCGCGCGCGCGCCTCTAGAGAACGTGGGCGTAAATTGATGTTGAAAACAGAGTTTCTCGATTCCCGCGCGCGCTTAGCCGGCACACCGGCCGGATTCTTCATCTCCACTTCCCCGTCCCCGTCCCTCTTGTTTCTCCCCCTATCCGGAGATATGTCCGTAAAGGGATAATTCTTGTTCCACTCGAAGGAATTCCGTGTACGCATTAACCATCCGTCGCGTAGGATATTCTGTATGCACACGCGCGTGTGTGTGCGTGCGTGCGTGCGTGTGTTATTTTTTTCCTTTTTCCCCCCTTTTCGTCGCGGGCTAAAAAGTTATTCCAGTGAAAGCTTTCACAAATATTCTACATGGCTGTGTAAATTTGCCCAACCCGCTTCTATACCTTCGTTAATTTATGCGATGTGTGTACAGCGCGCGTCGGGTGCGAGATACTGGTATATTATATAGCGAATACGCGTATTCGACGAGTTTTGAATCGAGCGTTTCTTAGTCAAAAATAATGTCACCGCGTGTTCGCGGCACTGCAATAAGTATTAACATTGAAAATCAATAGAGCCCGTTTGATGTTTTTCAAATTCGACTAACAATGAACAGAGTACTTATTCTCTTAATTCTTGACGTCGAGCGACTCTGATGTACCCAACATCCGATCCGTTTTCTTCCAGATTCCAACTGCTCGTTCGCACACGAGCATCGACACAAATAATCCTTGCCCACTGCTCATAACTGCGATAACCACCTCGTTTCCCGTCGGAATCTCCGTCCAAGTCTGTCAGTTATTCTCCCGCGGGGTACCTTCTTGCGTCAGTTTTCCGTGGTTTGTCGGCTCGGGCGGCAGTACGGGAAGCAGAGGTGGAGTTGCAGATACAAATTGCCGCTTCCTTTCATGCGAGTCTACGTACGTCAAGGCGGAATCGCGCGTCAGAGAGAGAGAGAGAGAGAGAGCCCTGCGCTCGCTCCGAGCCGGCCGAATGGTACCGATAAACGAATAAACGCCAAGATTCAAGATACCGGCCCGCGCGCGCCGGTATATATTTCTCGCCGGCGGCGGCGCTCGGCTGAATCTAGATAGGGAGAGCGAGAGGTAAACGGAAGACTCGGGGCTGGAGAAAACTATCGAGATCTAGAAGACTGATTACCCGACGCATTTCTTCCGAGAGTGCGCGCGCTCCCGCCCGCCCGTTCGGCCGAGCGCTTTATTCGCGTCGATCGCGCGGCCCGAGGTCTTTCAATTATTTCCTTTTCCCCTCTTTTTTTTCCTGTTTTCGAAAGCAGCCCGATAAAAATCGGCGGTTCCCCTTCCCCTCCGCGCGTTTCGCCCGCACCGGCCTTCTCTCGTTTAAGATCTGAGAGGCTGTATCGTGCGTATCCACCTAAAATCTTGACCTTAAACTTGGAATTAATCTTTGAGCGTTTCGGGCATACTGATACTTTTATTATCTTTTTTCTTTCATAAATTAATAAAATTATTAACGTCTTAATATAGTAATAAAGTGTCTTTATTATAGATGTGCAAGCTATTCGAATACGAATCGAATCCGAACTATTCAAAAATTTTGAATCTAAATGTTTCAATACGAATGATATGTATTGTCAATTTTATAAAATTATATTTCCCGTTAATAAACAAAAGTACGGTTATGTTAGGTGCAATTTCAGTATCACAATTACTCACTGAGCGGCCAAGTAGTGGTAAAAAAGTTTATTTTTATTTTTTTTACATGGTCTGTGATCCGATCAAATTGTAAATAAAAGTATGAATATGCACAAAAAAATAGTAAACCATGAATATTCATGATAAAATAAACTGTATTATTTTATTTGAATTTCTATGTATGTAATTGGATAATGTTATTGGATATTACTTTAGTTAGAGTATTTAAATAATTTATTTTTTACCTAATTGTTTCAGTTACTGCAACATTAAAAAATATATTTTATTAATTTTACATTAAATATTTAAATATGTTTTTTTTGCTTTAAAAAGAATTTATATTACACATTAAAATACTCTCTTATTATTTACGTGTCAAAATTTAATCTAATAATGATTATATTGTTAATTAAAAATTATATTTCAACGATTCGATTCGAATTCGAAAGAGAAAATTCGGAGAAAATAAAATTTGATTCCGACATAAAAAAATTATTTATTCGCACATCTCTAGTTTTTAGATGCTACATTGAAAACAATGAGCAGAATTAAAATGACGAATACATTCTCGAATCTTATACACAATCCAAAGAAATTCAACTTTTATTTACAACTTTGAAATTACAGCCGTGTACAGACGCTAATTTATTTTCGTTTATCATTAACGAAATAGGAGAATTTTCTCTATGCTCGAGTGTTAAATTAAATTTCTTCGGGAGAGCCTTTTGATTAAATATCTCTAATCTTCTAATGCTCCTTCTTCAAGACTCTTTCATCACCCGCGCCGTATACGAGGGGTCATTCTTTGATCGCTCCCGCGCCCGCCGCCAAGAAAGAAGGCGAAATAATCATTATAGCCGTCGGTGAGGGATGATAACGCGGGAAGAGTAACGACGCGAGAGAGACAGTGATAACGAGAGAGACGTGAGAAACGAGCGATGTGCCATATGGTCCACCGCGCGGTTGCGTGTTCTTGGCGCGCAAAGCGGAACCCGCGAGCGGACTAATAAGTCGCAGGAACCCGTAACCGGTAACGAGCTTGCCGGGCGTTATACACGAACCTGCGAAGTATCTAGACAAGAAGGCGAGAGAGACACAGAGGAACTTCGATCCCGGGGGCTCTTTTGCGTTTGTAAATTGCGCCCATGAAGCCCCGATTTTACGAGGCCCGGAAAGATTAGATTCTCTCTTTCGCTGAATCGAGCCACCGCAGAATCACTTTTTGAAGAGACATCCTCTCGCTAGAACGAATTTTGGTGCCGCTGGGCGCCCGCGGCAAAATTTTACAGTGAGGTTAATGGAAGAGGCGGCTTTTGTATGAGAAATTAAAAAGTTATTGCATGTATGGCAACATAAATGTAAAGAGCTAACATATGTCGGTTAATTTTAATTATACTATGAAATTATCGTAGCGAAACACATACGCCCGCCAAAAGTGTTTCATATTAATAGCCGCAAATGAATTATTTTTGCGGCCGGAATAATATAATGCGGAAATTTTTTGCAATGAAATATTTTATGCAAAATCGCGCGAGGGCGCGTATCCAGGCAACTGAATAATTTCAAATGTTGAAGGGTGGAAATATAAAATCTGACGATTTGTTAGCGTGCTATCTAGGCGGGACGTGTGCGCTCGCCAGATTATCCCAAATTTCGCACTAAATCGAGCTACGAGATTTACAGCATCGATTTATTTTCAGTCAAATGGAGATTTACTAAAACCGGCCGGTGCGGCGGGGCGCGGAAATAGCGCGTCCTTTAAATAGAATTTTAGCCGGAATCGCCGGGGATATTTACTACATACGATTTCATTAAGCCGAGGGAACATTAAATCCAGATTTCGCTTTATATACGCAATGCAACAGCAACACACTTGCTTAATCCTTAACAGTATAGTAAGCGGTTTATGTTCACGGCGGCAGAAGCTAAACCGATTTGTCAATAGTCCCAAGTATATTTTCAATTTTTTGCCCGGAAAAACCGTAATTCACATTCTGCAGAACGGACAGACGTTCCTCTCCGCGGATCGGCGCTACAAGACTCGCGAACGAGGCAACAAATCGGGGATCGAATCGCTCGAAATCCCCGATGACGATGGGTGTTTTGGGCGCGAATTAAGGTCTTGGCCGCCGCCGCGCGCGCGGAGGGGGAGAACGTGCGCGCGAGTTTCGCGTAAAGCAGCTCGGAGATAAAGTGCCGGACGACAGCTTGATCGCGAGACAGCTGTTCGCGCTCTCTGCTCGGCGCTCTCCACATAAAATTAGAAAGACGCTCTCATCGTCGTCGTCGTCGTCGTAGTCTTCGTTGTCTTTCGTACGTCGAGATCACACGGCGCGGAGAAATGCACTCTCCTTGGATGTTCTCTCTCACATACGCGAGCTCTTTCGAGCCGCGTCCGAGAGCGAGTGCGAGAGAGGGAGAGGGAGAGAGAGGGAGAACTACAGCTGTCTCTCGGGTAAGAAGGGCTATCGTTGTCTATTAGCCGGCGTCGTGGCGGAGGACGCGGGGACCCGGGCGGATGAGAGCCGTGCGCGGGGCACGTCGTCGTGCTGCTATTTATACCAAATCCGTGGGCATACCGGATCGGTGGCCGAGGCAGAACGCGTTTGCTCGCCTCGCTCGTACGAGCGCGCGAGAGCGAAAGCCCGTTGTCGCGCCGTTTACCAAAAAGCTAGCGAGAGAGGAGAGAGGAGAGAGAGGAGCCCGGAGTCGCGTCCGGCGACGAGCACCGGCATCTCCGGCACTCGGATATTGCCATTTTCGCTCTTGCGGGATGGCGGGATGGATTTTGTACGTTTCACGCTACACGATTGATCTGTCGAAAATAAAAACTCGTTTTTTTTCTTTCAAATCTTATTCATTTAGAGTTCGTTAATTTGTTAAATTATTCAAATAGGAATATAATATAAGCATCTCTAAATGACATCAATTTTAGAAGGACCAAAATCCATGGTCGAAACTGCGTGACGGTTATATAATCGTTGCAACGATTTTATAATCATTGCCAGTAGGATCGATTAAAGTCCTTACTGCTAATTAGATTCGTTAATTTGCGTCGTAAGACGCACGTGCTAATTTGCCTTTACCGTAAATTGCATTTTTTGCTTCCTTATAGAGAAAGCTTTGTTTTCGTTAAAAAATTTTTTTGGTTGCTTTTGCCAATGTGTTCAGAATGTTCTAAAACGTCAAAAAATCGCTATTATAAAAAATGTCGGTATATGTGTGTATGTGTGTATGTATGTGCCAAATTTACCGAAATTTCTATAACTCCAGAACTGATTAACCAAATCTTAACGAATTGTATATGAAATAGGGGTAAAATTTTCCGGGGAGTACTATAGAGTGTATAGTTTTTTGTTATCTATTTTCTGGAAACCAATTTTTTTAATTTTTTTACTCAAGAATTAGAAAAATATTTCTTGCTTTTTTTTCCCGAAACGAGAGATATAGTGGTCTCCTAGATATTATGGACTGGGATTTAAAAACATTGGTTTTGGTATTTTTATGGTTATTTGAGCCCCGCGAGGCACAATATCGTATTTCATCTCTACCTTTCAGTTCTTTTTTTTTACCCTTCTTTTAGTCATGAATCATTTTCGGCTACGGATCTTTTTCAATTTTACAGTATCATCTCTATCTGATTTTTAGTATCTCACATTTTTGTAATTTTTATCTTCACGCTGTGTTTGCATGAAATTTTTTATTATTACATAAAATCTTTTTTTTTGTTATTTATTTTAAAATGTTTGATTTTTTTTTTACATTGGTAACGCGAAATGTCCATGTTCTATTTTACGTCGATACAGTGACGCACAGTTTTATGGTCGGTACATATAAAAGCACGTCGCGACGCGCCGATTATAGATATAAAAAAAAACCGTATAATTTTTATATCGATACAGAACGTCGACGTTACGACGTCGTGCGTTCAATCGTAACGCACGAAATATTAGTTTTTGCGTGATTTCGCGATGACATACGACGTTGGAACTTGCGCCCGCTCCGGCGAAAAATTTCGCGCCCGCCCAAACTTGTTCGGGAATGAAAGCACACGCTATTTTTCTGGAGAGACCATTTCGTATATTTCCCTCGCGAATATTGCCGCTCGCGCGGCTATGGTACGCCCGGCATGCATGCATGCATACTTTTCGACGAAGCCGGGGGGACGAAATTCCGTAGCGCGTCTCGCGCAAATGCGACGTTTTATTACGGACGACGACGACGACTACGAGCGCGTGCGCGCGCGCGCGCGGACGAAGCGCGGAGCCGAAACGACCAAGTGCATCTATTTTTTGGTCCTCGTCAACGTTTCTTCTCGGTCTCTCGCCCCCGCTGAATCCCACGGCGGTCGTCCTTTACCGGGGTCGCGGGGACCTGTCCCGATGCATTAGTCTCGTACAACTGTTTAGTCTCTACTCGTAAAAAGAATTGTGCGGTCGGGAAAGAGAACTTTTCGAAGGGAGAGAAAACGACGCGTCGGGCGCGCTCGTATCGAGGTGCGCGAACAAAAATAAAAAAGAGAAAAAGAGAGGAGAAAAAATATCAAGGAGAGAGAGCTGCCGGCGCTGCGGGCAGGCTCTATTTCCGTCGACAGGATACCGAAACGTAAACGAACCCCGGCATCTGCCCCCATCGCGCGACGGCGGCGGCGGCGGCGGCGGCGGGCCCTTTACGAAGAGCCGAGACGCGGATCACCGCGTGTTTATGTTCGCGCCACGAATTTTGCCGCGACGACGTCGACGAGCCAACAAGGAAACGCACGTCCGACCCGCGCGCGGACTGTCGCGTCTGTCTCTCACTCACCGATTTTCATGAACTTCGGATACGCCGCGCGTTAGGGCGCAGCCCGAAAGGAAAGACGACAGGCGGCGGGTGTTTTTCAACCGCGTGCCCCAGAGCGGATTCGACGGATTTAAAAAACAGTTCAACAGTCCTGGGCAAAACTATATAACTCGACCCATTTCATTCTACGCGAATATTTTCGCGGGACTGTAAAGCAGGGTCCACATTATCGAGCAGAACCGCGAGCCGAACTTCGCCGCGAACCGATCATGCGTCCAAATTATCGAGCCGAACCGCGAACCGAACTTCGTTGCGAGCCGATCATGCGTCCACATTGTCGAGCCAACGGGCTCGCGCGAGGCTCGCGAACCTCGAATCGAACATCAGTGCGAACCATCGCGTACTCACCCCACGAATTTACAAGGATTTTGATGATACGCGGTTTGGCTCGCAGTGTCCCACCAAAAGTCGGTATTTCGACGAAACATCAAAAGATGCTATTTATGATCAGATTACACGCTTTGTCGGGTGGTAGACTGGTAGTTAAGCTTCGAGCTAGACAAATAATGACAAAAAACAAAAAATGAACGATGAAAGAAAACGTGAGTAATTGCCCAGTCGCTGTATTTGATTCTATCCACGTATGTGCAGTCTACACGTCTACTGATAGACAAAATGGAATGGTCTGATAAAAAATGTTTAAAATTAATTAGTGATTATGAGCAGAAAAGATTATTATGTACGGGACGCTAAAAATCCCGAACATTATAACAATTAAAAAAATGCATATTTATATTTACAATCGTATTTTTAACGTTGCAATATATATTATAAATTTATTGCGTATTTATCATAGATTTAGAGTATGTGTTTATGCAATATTAAATATAGTTGTAACCACTCTAAATATATAGTTTTATGGTTTGAAAAGGAATTAAGCTTTGAATACAAGAAAATAATAAAAGCACGCATATGTATACACATATTTAGTCGTCTTTTCCTGTTTTCATACTTTTTTTATAAGAAGAAATAAGTAAAGAACTCGAATGTGATAGTGACATGTGATAGTGACAAAAAGATGACGACATTATATTGGCATCTCTGCAAAAAGAAAAAGCAAAAATAAAAAAAGTATGGAAACAGGAAAAGAGGTGAGTGAATATATGTATATGTGCTTTTATTATTTTTCTGTATTCAAAACTTAATTCCTTTTCAAACCATAAAACAAAATTTAGAATTAATATTGCATAAACATACTCTAAACCTGTGATAAATACGCAATAAATTTATAATATATATATTGCAATGTTAAAAAATTGATTGTAAATATAAATATGCATTTTGCATACATGTATTAAGAATTTATATAAATTTTATTATAAATTTCAATACGAGATTTAACTCCAAAAAATTTTAACTCATGTTCGCGGTTCGCGATGGAGTTCGATTTGAGGTTCGTCTGCAAGTTCTGCTCGAGATTCGGTTCGGGACTCGGTTCGCGGTTTGGCTCGATAATGTGGACCCTCCTTAAGATATATAAAAATAAACTGTCCCGAACGAGTTTCGTGTATTTTTTTTTTCTATAAATCCTATCCACGCGTTGTTTAATTCCGGGGAAATCTTCCGCACCCGGAGCTTCGTCCGGACGTGAAAAACGTCCGAGAGGATTTGATTATATAAATCTAACTGAGCGCGCGACGACGAGAAAAGCAGCGGGGGACGCGCAGTAAATACAATAAATAGTATAAGTAACAGTAATTACGCAGTGATAACAAGGTGTCGTTTGCACGCCGATCTCGTCGATCTCGCGCTCCATATCTCATGTGTATGTGTGCATTATTATCGCGACCAAATTGCGTTAAGTAATGGGCGCGGCATTTATATTCGCGCTCGCCGTCCGACGATAACGCATTTCATCGAGCCGCGGTATACACTCCAATAAAACAATGCTCGCACGGCTCGATTACCGGAGAAGATTAAATAAATGACCGGACGGGGACAATCGCGCGTCACGCTGATGAAAAGTCCACTCTACCCGCCGCCACGCCGCGCCGCCGCGCCGCATCGAGCGAACCGGCAGGGCTATTTCTAAATCCCAGCCAGCCAGCCGGCCGGCCACAGAAAGCCGAGAGAAAGTTTTCATTATCGTCAAACAAGCGGGCAACTATCCCGCGCTCTTGACTTTTCTCTTCTCCACTCGGCTGGCACGGCGGCCGAGCGCCGCGCGTATCATCTCCCGGGTGTGAAAAGCGCGATCGATTAACCCCTCGAGCGCACTCGCTCGGATCGCTTTTTGCTAACTTCGAGAGGAGTTTTAACGCGGTGGAATCGTCGGGAAATCTTTGCGGCAGCACGCACGGGAATTGTCCCGGAGTTTATCGCGCGCTGCGCGACAAAGCGAGCGACGTGAATTGAGTTGTGTAGTTTCAAGTATTGTTGTACATGACGTTCCTCTCGATTATATCCAGGGATAGCTTTTCTTTCCGTTTCTCACCGAGAAACCGATAGGTCATTACTTCTTTCTTTTTAGGTGGATTACTTATAAGTATTATTATTATTATTTATTTTTTTTTTTTTAGAGAAACGAAGGATTGCAGTTTGTCCTAAGTATCAAACGTTCCAGGGGCTTGGGTATTCCTTTAGATAAATCGGATTTATTAACTTGGCGCAAAGCTGTGACCTACTAACAACGGCGTCTTTGAGAAATTGCGTTTTAAACCACGAGCGACGAGCGTAATACGCACGAATAACAAGAACTGGGAGTAACCCAGTGATTCGAACTGACATTATTAACGTACGTCAGACATGTCCCGCTTCATGCACGCTTTATCACGCCGCGATAATAACGGCACAAATACGAGAGTGAGATAGTGGCCGGAGCCACGCACAAAGCGTTTTATTACTAACCGCGAGGGGGCCGCGGTATATCCCAAGATAAAAGGAAGTGCGGTGAACCTGGAGAGCACCGCATACACAATGGAAAACATCGCCTTTCGATACGCGTTTGAGCCAGAATACTTCAAACTCTCTCGTCCGCTTTCTTTTATCTACAAACGCTTCGAAACCGTTAGTGACTGTGCAAAACCTACTAACAAGTCTAAACATTCCAAGAAAAGAATTTATCGAGAATAATAATTAGAAACTTCTCGCGAGTTTCGAAGTCAACTCGATGCAGGTAATCCCCGAGACAATTTTCATCCGTAAATATATCGAAATAACGAGGATGAGATAATACGAATGTAAGAAGCCCGTGTAAAGCTCGAGATCTCGTTATCTTCTCGAAAACCGAGCTGAAAAATAATACACGTCTCTTTCGTGAGTTTCTTCATAATCTTCATTTGAGCGCAACGTTTCGCGGCTCGTCGTCGTCGTGACCTCTCTCTTTCTCTGTCGCTCTCGCAACGGGTCAACGCATTTACCCTCGAATACCGGCGCGGCGCGGAGAAGAAGGCTTCTGTCAGGACCGCGGCGGAATAGGCGTACGCACTTTTACGGAACCGCATTCCCGGCGCGGCGCAGCCGTCGGAGACGCTGTCGCGGACCGGCAATAAATTTGCGCACTCGCGCGACCTTGCTCAACTTAAGCCGACTTTAACGGAGCGACGACCGTAAGTAGGAATAGAAAACCCCGCGCTTCTCCGTCGGGATTTGGCTAGATTCCAGCCCGCGTTTTCCCGCGCGCGCGTTTATATTGTCCCCGGGGAAAATGGGTCGGCTATAATTGCGCACTTTTCGCGTTCGCTCGATATCGCGTCCTCCGCCGAAAAGCCCTCTTACGTATATAACTTATACGCCGTCCAAGGTTCTCTCCGGCTTCGAGAGAGGAGCGACTTTTCCGTAATCCCGGGAAGACGTCGTCCCGTATATCCACGTCCCGTTTCGGTAGAACGGGAGAATCGTCGTGAGAGAGACGTGCTTCTCGTCGATAACCGGAGATTTAATCTTTGAACGTTTTCCGTCATATCGTTTATATCGCGGAGGGTATTTTCTCGACGATCCAGTTATTCAGTTGGATTTGAGGAAGAAACAGAATACCGCAAGGATACTCCGAGATACGCCAGGGCCCCATCCTGAATGTAATTTCAATGAAAGTTTAAAAATTTGCACTTTACATATAAATCCGCGAAAATACGATCTAAGGCGTGTCTCTTCGTATTGGTAGCATATCGGAAATTGCATTCGCCAGGCATTATATCGGTTTCAAATCCCGATCGAAAACATTCGCGGGTGGCTTGGGCAAACGGTATCGGAAAGGGGGGGGGTGTGTTGACAATAATCCAGAGCTACTCTCTGTCGGGTAGCATCTCCCTCCGGCTGCCGCGTAAATACGGTGAACTGTGTAAAAAGCCGGGCATTGCGAATCCGCGAAACAAAACAAGATCCGCGATACAATTTCCCGTCGGCGGTCTCGCGGCCGCGGAAGCGGCGCGGCGGCACCGGGAAACGCATTTTTTCCGCGCGCCCCGGGAAAATAATTTTTCACGTATCTCGCAATAAATGCGCGCGGCGGCGCAACATGCGACGGTTTATCTGCAACTTAATCACATTGTTGCCCGACCAGATTTACTATAGCCGCGCGTCGCGCCGATTTTAATCCTCGCGTTAGCGCGGCTGGTCGTCGCGACGCGAAGACGAGGGGGGAGGGGGGGGGACGCGACTTATAAGGGCCTGGACTCGCAATGCCGGGGGTCGACGACGGTCCACGAACATTAAAAAATGTCTCCATTTAAGCGAACACGTAACCCGTGCGCGCACCCTCTAACGTTCTGGCGTGTTAGACCGTCCTATGCTTTTTAAGTTTATGACGGTCGTTACGGATACAAAAAACTTTGGAAATCAGACCGGATATTTTCCGCCGTGCCGTTAGGCATTTCGACCTTCGGGAGGAAGAAGGAAATTAATTTAAAAATGTGAGAGAATTTTTTTTCTACGATCCTTCGTCGAGATAACGTTTGTCGCTGGAAAAGGTCGGTAGCGGTGAAAATGCTAATTATCTCGAGAACATGCTAAAGTATATCGTTTAAACGCAGCCCTGCTCCGTATTATACATTATACAAGTATATTAAAATTAATCAAATCAATCTCCTAGCTTCCTTGAAAAAATAAATTTGTTTGAGAACGTAATCTTGACGTTTTTATTTGCACAAACGTGTTTTATATACATATACAATATATATATATATATATATATATTTGGTTAGGATTAAGAACGCCAATATATAAAATTTTATATTGATCGAATTCTCCGCGCTTTTGATACGTTTCCTATAAATATTATGAAAAGCCGTACGCGCGCCTTCGTGTTTTCGCAAGGATTTATGAAATTCTATGAAATTTTTAGAGAAGATTCGTTTTAGAGAAAAAACTCGGAAAGAAAGTATTCGATAGAGTCCCAATAGATTCCGATGGCAAGCCGCGAAAAGCGGAGCCATAGACGGAATCGCGAAATATCTTTCTCGATTCGTAACCACCCTGTATAACACGACGCCGTATCATATCCGACACGTCGGGAGAGGCGAGACCCGGTGGACCGAGCGACCGACCGGTGTGCATCCATTCCGGTGCATATCGCAGTGAATCCCCGCGAGACGCGCGCGCGCGCGCGCGTGAGAGAGAGAGCGCGGCATCGGCGTCGGATGACGGCGGCGCGGCGTGCTTGCGTATTCCGTCCGACCGACACGTTAAAAATGCAAAGCCGCGCGGGCCCGCGGCGAAACGCGCGGCACGGTACAGATAATGACCGGCGAATCAGACATGGCATTTGTGTGTGTGTGTGTGTGTGAGTAATGCGCGCAAGTATAAATCGAGGAGGAAGATAAATCCAGATTCGATAGCCTTCCGGTGGAGAGTGGCTTATAACGCGCGTGCACATCAGGTAGGCAGGCGTTCGCCCACAGGGCCTCTCCTCCTCGATCGAGCGTATCGCGCGCGGCCCGTATACGGGCCTCCACGTACGTACGTATACGTATGTATGTACGCGTAGTAGCCGCGCGGATGCAGCGAGCGGAGAAAGAAAGAAAGAAAGACTCGGGGGGGGGGAGAGAAGAGGAGGAGAGAGAGAGAGAGAGAGAGAGATCTCGGCGCAGCACGCGGTCGTGCCGGCCGAAGAAGAAACTCTCCGCGGGCATTTGCATTGAATACTCTCTTACCTTTCTTGCTCGCCTACCTCTTCGGCGGCGAATAGGTAGGCTGCGCTGCGCACCGTCTCGCGCCGACCGGCCGCCGGAGTCTCCTTGTACCATTGTGCTTATTTATGCACTTTAATTATATCGAATATGGTACGCGCTCTCTTAGCTCGAGAACGACTGTACCGCATGCTCTCCTTCTTCCTCCTCCTCCTCCTCCTCCTCTCTCTCTCTCTCTCTCTCTCTCTCTCTCTCTCTCTCTCTCTCTCTTTCTTCCTCTTCTTCTCTCTTTTTATCTCTCAGTAGCGCGGGTATAAAGCGGCTCGGTTCACGTTCGCGGCCTCGTATATACGTACTCGGGAGCCTGGATGGAATGCGCGCCGATGATGGCGTGTGCGGTGGGTGCACTCGCGCGGAGGAAACGCAATTCGATTCTTTCTCGCGGTGCAGCATCTCGCGCGCGCCGTTGAATAGCATCTCGATGAGCGCTTATACGTATAGATATAGCGGTACACGCGTGTACCTCTTTAATCTCCTCTCTGCCCGTCTCCGGAAGTCCATTCCGGAAGCGTATCAATTGAATTAAATTGTCGTCTAAAAGCATTAACTCGATACGTCCGTCCACTTCGCTCTCCCCTCGGCGCCTCTTTAAAAAAAAAAAATGAAATATTAAGATAAAGAAGGTATTTTGAGAAAAGCAGATTGTGTTCGAACGAATCTAAAAATCGCTTTACATTTTGTATATTTTTAGTTATTTTCCGATAGCCCGCTAAAGATAACGCGAATTGATTGGAACGGTATTTTCTTTATTTACACAACTGGCGAGAGGAGAGAATAAAAATATCTCGAGTAAAATTTGTTTTGTCAATTCCGATTCCGCCTTCGGATCCGATCGCCGCGTCACACTCCGCTTTGGATCGTGAATATTTTCACGACACGCCAGACGCAATAGCGGCGTCTAATGGATAAAACACGAGCCCCGAGAGAGAGAGAGAGAGAGAGAGAGAGTACCTACATCTTCCACGGTGCTTTAACGCACGCGAACAAATATGAGGCCGCTCGATTGTCGCGGCGAACATCGTCGAACGCGACGCCGATAAATATCGTTTATGCGAGCATTCAATGCGGGCTATTCTTCGCGCACACGGCGGTGGAAGCCGCGCGGAGGAGATTTACGAGACGGCGCGGTATGTGCGCGTGTGTCTGTGTGTGTTTGTGCGTCTGTGTGTGTATACAGACCGGAAAGGAGGCTTTTTCCGCGACGCATGGCAACGACGATGATCCGCGTTAAGAAATAGCAGCCCGGCGTTACGCGTGCGCGCGCTCTCATCTCTCGCGAATGCTTTGGTCATATCCCGGGAAATTTTTCAGCTCGCATGCACACAACCTTCTCCACGGGGTAACTTCGTTTACAACAACCGCCCTTCGTCGTAATGACAGCTGCTGCGCGCGCGCGAGACGGAGAAGAGAGGAGAGACGCGTTTTATAATATAAAATCCTCGTACTGAAACACGCTCGTTCGTGAATTATTAAAAAGGCTCTCTCTCTGTTATCTCGCCGTTGCTCTAGCTTAAGGCAACTTAAAAAATTTACCCGTGCTTCATCCATCTCGATTTCGCCGCGATTTATCCTCGGAAACCCCGATTCGATTCCGTACTCGCGGCGCTCACGAATTCAAATGAGACGGGATCGAGAATATAACGCGATTATAGAGCCAAGAAGAGGTATAATATCTCACACTTGTAACGCTGTCGGACACGTGTGCGAGTGAATTTTTCAATTAATCCCGCTCGTTCGTCGGGGACCCAAATTCCCGGAGCAGATACTTCGGTTAAATAAAGACCGGGGATTGGACCCGGAATACAGTGTAGCGCGCGATCCGTTAGTCGCAGATCCTTCTCTAACCACTAACGATGGGTTTCGTGTGCAAGCCTCGGAGCTCCGCTCCGATAGGAGGGCCACTAATGATTTTAAACAAACGGTTGCGCAAGCCCCGGCTGCACAAGCGAGGACCGTTTACTCGCTAATTGGCGGATTTGATCTTCGGCGAATCGATTCTCAAGGTGTGCGCAAATATTTTTTCTGTACTCTATTTCGGGTGAACCCCAGGTACGTACGTACGTGTGTTCGCACGTTTCGTGTACGTGAAAGTTCGTTATTCGAAGATTCTCTCTCGCCTGCGAGAGCTCCGCAGAGTTAAACGCCACGTCGGTTCCGGTATAGAAGATACAATGTAGGTGACGTAAATTGAAACCGCTGAACCGGAAAGGGTTAAGAGTCAGACTTCGAAAGTTCTCGTTCTTGCTGCTCGGTTGGATAACGCGATAGCGCTGCATATCACCGTACAACTCCGGAGCGCGGTTGCGTGAAAATATAGCCCGAGATTCTTTATCGCAGTTGGGGGGGGGGGGGATAAACGAACACGATATCCGCGATCGATGTAGAATAAGCGACCGTTGTTTGTATCAGCGCGGCACGCCACGACCGACGGGCCTAAACATACATCTCTAAGCGCGGGCCAAAATGTTGCGACGTGAGCGATTAACCCTTTCATCGCGGTGGGCGTTTGACGTGTTGACGTTGATTTGCGCGGGGCGTGCATAACACGCCCGTTTGGAATTAAAAGTTGTGCGTAATTCTACGTTAAAGAGCGCCCCCGAGTAGAATTAGCGTCCCCCATTCTTATACAACGAACGAGAGTCGTGTGCCTACGAGAAAATTATGCTTCGTTTAAAATGTCTCCGGCTTGTGTACGAACGTTTCTTATCTGGCCTATTATTTATAAAAGATTAACTTGGATTCTACGAGCTAAATCAAATAATAAAGAGAACGAGATAATCGAAAAAATAATAGAATGTCGGAGAAAATAATCGCGCGCGCACGCAACTCGTGCCTCTGCATTCGTGTATGATCCATCGATGAAAGGAAAAGATTGATGTGAGGCGTAGAGGCCTTGGGGTGCACCGGATCGCTTGGAATCCTCCGTTATCCCGATGAACGCTTTATTCTCTCGTCGTTACATTCCCGTCATTTGCTACGCGGCGTCCGAGCAATATTCGAGCTCCCTTTCTCTCTCTCTCTCTCTCTCTCTCTCTCTCTCTCTCTCTCTCTCTCTCTCTCTCTCTCTCCCCCTTCGCTCTTTGCGTCTCCCTCTCTCCGTGTCTCTCTCCTCTGCGATTCTCCCTCTCGATTCTCAAAGCTGGTCAAGTGCCGTGCATTCTGGCAAGCAAGGGAGTACAAGCGTTCCTAGATGGTTCTCGGTCCACACCCGTATACCGACGAGGGTTGCGCTTCGTGTCTCCCCCGACCCCCTTGTCGCGCGCAGATGTTTACGCTTGTACATGCCTGGACGTCTAGCTACTCGCTCATGTCCTCCTCGTCGTCTTCCTCCTCGTCTTCGTCGTCGTTATGTATACAGGGTGTAAGTAAAACGTACCGCAACTCGCGCGACGAAACTTCGCAAGAAGGTAGCACGAGCACAACAACCAAAAAAAAAAATAGAAGGAAGAACGGGACAAGTTGGCGTAAACATGACTCCGCAAATACCTCCTCTCCGAAGTTATACCCCTCTCGTCGTGTCGAGATACATCGATCGTCGCGAGAGTAGCGTTAAACTTCCCGTAGGAGGAACGATAAGTAATATAGCTGGGTGTATCGCGACGTAACAGGTATCGCACCGATCGATATTCTATTATTGCTACGGACGTCGCTGCATATTCATATTATTTATTAATGCAAATTAGCACGACGCTCCTCCGCCGTAGCTCACCCGCGACTGAGATTTACACGCCGCGAGTGCAGACGCGCGAGGTTCCCGGACGAAGAATCGCCTCGCGAGGCGTTCGAGCGTGACGATAATCCCGGCGTTAAGCGCGAGATAAGCGCGACGCTCATTTCGTATTCGCAAAAACCTTCCCCAACTTTCGGAGCGCGGTGTGTGTGAGTGTGCGTGTGTGTGTGGGGCCGCAGATTTTGCTCGCACCCTGTATGTCACGAGCACGTGCGCGCACGTCCGCTCGCTCCGCAAAAAGAGTGCATGGCATTCTCATTAGTTGGCCCGTAGCGCGCGTAGAACAAAACGGGGGCGCAGGAGTGCGGGAAGGACCCTTCAATTCTTTCGCTCCAAATTCAACATCTGTTAATTGGAGGTCGTTTGCTTACGCGCCGCGCACTACTCACTCCCTCCCCCTGCTCTCTTTCCCTTTCGTTGCAAGGGTTTCCAAGTACCGCCCGCTGTCTCATTACCGTGGAGGATAAGGCTCGACCGCTTATCCCTTTGGACGAGTAGTTAAGAAACGGCGGGGCGGCGCGGCGCAGAGAATGTCGGAGTGGAGGAGAGCGAGAGAGCAATAAGACGACAGGTTGAGGCAGCGGAGAGTAACGGCGACAGGCGGCTCGTTTTCTCCGGGATATCGTTCTTTTTGAGAAACCGATTTTAAGATGTAAAAGGCGCTTTGTGAGAGCCCCATTTATTAAGCCTTTTTTTAGGGAAGATCATGCAAAGGTACTTTACATATTTGGCGAAAAAGCGAATAAAATGGCTATTATATATTAACGTTTTAATATAACGCATTATACT
Organism: Temnothorax americanus; assembly: GCF_048541705.1. Lineage (NCBI taxonomy): Eukaryota > Metazoa > Arthropoda > Insecta > Hymenoptera > Formicidae > Temnothorax > Temnothorax americanus. The sequence continues at coordinate 1,665,482 of NW_027509421.1, read as the reverse complement.
TCGGCATTAAATTTCAGAAATGTGTATAAAACGACAGAAGCCTTCCTCTCCTCTCTCGTCTCTCCTTTTTTTTTAATTTCAGATGGATTTTAATTTAACGAAAGTTCGCGAGATACTTCGAGGCACAATTTCTTTTGTTAAAAATTTGTTAAGGAACGACTCGAGGATAAAGTGTCCGCGCATTACAACGTGCTTCGGGGGAAAAATACTAGCTGAGAAGAGATTCTACGTTGAAAGTGTACCGCCGCAGTTCCAACAGATTCGTCGTTAGGGCCGTTGATAACTTTTCACCGAGAAACGATGAGCCTCGTTACGCCCAGCCGGCCCAGCTGATGCGACACACTATATAGCGAGTGTAATATCGTCGCGCGCGCGCGCCCGGGGATTAAAGGGCGGCAGGGGGAAAGACGGAATCGAAGGAGAGGACGACGACGAAAAGTCGGACGAGACTCTCAAGTTCGACGAAATAAGAGCGGGCCGGTTACTGTCGAACTTTACGAGCTTTAAAGCACCGAATGCTCGTACCCGCCGGGGATAACCCATCGCACTTTACTCGCGTACACGCTCACAGTTTTCCTCCCCCTCCCCCTCGCCCATCCCCCCGTCGCGTAAAAGTCGTTATTACGGAAACGTGGATCGCGTCCCAAGACGACGACGCGGCAGCCGCCCCGTCGCTGCCGCCGCCGCCGCTGTTGCCTCGCGCTCCGGTGCCTACTTGTACCTAATTGGACTGGAAGCACGTATAAACTTGGATTAGATTTCGCCGGAGCGACTCACTCGCCACCAACTGCCGGCAACTAGCGTCTTTAACTTCCGCCCAGCGTTCGCTCGCGAAATGGGGGGAGAAAGAGAGAGAGAGAGAGAGAGAGAGAGAAGGAAAAACACGCGGAAACAGTCTCTCCCGTCGGCGGCGCGGCGGGCAGGAATCATCGTGCTCGAAAGACTTCAACGAAAAGCAAGGAGCTTTAGGTGCTATTAGCGCGATATCTCGAGCCCGCCATTCAGGCTCAATTAGAGAGAGGACGAGCGGTGAGAGAAGGAGAGGGGGAGAGAGAAAGAGAGAGAGAGAGTCGGACGATGACGTCCGTTCGAGCGCTTAACGTAACGCCGACGAATGGCCGACTAAGTAATTGCCCGACTGGAATTATCCTGCGAACGAGGGACCGAAAGCGACGTGACGGACGTTGATGAGTGCGATCGCCGATACCGCAAACGGAGACGCGTATCTCGAGCTAATTGGACCCCGGCGATCGTGCAAGAGGGAAGCTGCTCTTCGAATGGCTCGCTCTCATGAAAGAATGTTTCAACATGTCGGAACATTATGAATTTTTATGTTAAAAATAGTGAGACATTATGAGCTATTAGAATATTACAAATCGAAGTTTTATCCTCACATTTTATTTTCCAACAGTATAGATTCTTTGAAATATGAAAAAAATAATTTTTGTTTGGCGAGAAGTTAATCGTCTGCTTATTTCTTGCAATTTTTGACATTAAATTTTTTAGTGCCTTCACATTGTGAATTCTTATGTTAAAAATAGTGAGACATTATATATTAGAATATCTAGAAATCAAATTTTTATTATCACATTTTATTTTTTAACGATAAGTAATTTTTGATTGACAAAGCTAATCGTCTGCATATTTCTTGCAATTTTTTCCATCAAATATTTAATATATTTACATTGCATATAAAATGAGATGAAGCGAAGTTAAAGAATCCGCTTACGATTCGCGAAGGTATTCGTATCCTAATATTTGCGTTAAAAATTGACCTATATAGCCAAGTTTAAACCAAGTAGGATCGCAGTCCCGGGGAGAGGATCGTTGATTTCCCATAGAAAGTCCGTGAAACCGCGCGAAACACCCCGTGTCTCGTCGGCGCTAATAGTGCCAAAGTTTGGCCGTTTCGCCCCTTTGTTTCGCGACACGTTTCTTCTTGACCAACGACCTCCTTGGCGAAGTTTCGCTCCGCCGTCTAAACATTTCGGCGAAAGTGACACGCTCGCCCGTGCATGGTTGCGCGACGATGTTGCCGATTTCTTGTTCCACAATCGGGCCGGGGATCGTTAGACATTCGTTATATACGATTGGATCCACGCTTCATTAAAGCGCATTCAGCACGATGATAATACGGCGTCATCGAAATTTGGTCGATACTCCGCTCCCGGCTGGAAACCATTAGCCACGATCGCCTAATACAATACCAAATTAACGGCATTACACGGAAGGGTAGTGGCGATGTGCGTGAGCCCTCCGTGTATATATACGCGTGTAAACTTCCCCGTCTCTCCTGTGCGTGTATCGAGAGACGTACAACGTGCGTGCGTGTAGTTTACGGCGGTGGCTAACGATCCGCGACGCCGGGATACGTGGTCGCGGTGTGCGTTCGCATGCCGATTGTAGGAACGGCGCGCTTCCGACGCGACCGATAAAATGATTTCTCTTTTGATTCTCTCTCTTTTTTTTTACTCTCCTCTCTGCGGCTCGAACTGTGAAGTATCGATTATGCGCGGTCGTTGGCACAGAAAACACACTCGGGGATTCGGCGGCGGGATACCCGGGAGTGCTGCGATGATATCGATCGCTCGCGTAGGGAGACGCGCGGCTCTCTCTCTCTCTCTCTCTCTCTCTCTCTCTCTCGCGCGCGCAGAGGGAAGCCTTTCGGCGCGATCAGTAAATCGCAACCGGCCGCGGCGCGAGTTAATTCCCGTACGTGGTTTCGCGCCGACCATTTGCCGTTTTCGTTCCCGAACCAGGACCAGAAATGCCACGCGAGACGGCGGCGGGTATACAGGGGTGTGCGAGCGTCTCTCCCGCGCCGAGAGCCGGGGATCGCGTGACAACAAACGGCGCGCGCGGTTCGGCGCTCGCGGCATAAATAAAGCGGCTCCTTACGCGCGCGCTATTCCTATGTAAATGCGGGCACGGATACGTGGTATACACGACCAGATAATTTTGCCGCCGCGCGGTCTAATTTTAGCCCCGCGGCTCCGATACGCGCGCGCGCGCCCGTGTAATGTCGCGACATTCGCGCGCGCACCGCCCGACCGTGTCACATTATCGATTCGAGAGTCCCCGCTCTATGTAAATGTAAACGAGATCCGCGACGCGAGATTGAGATTTTCTTCACCGCGCGCGCTCCGCTCCGCTCCGCCCCCCCCCCCCCGGCCGACGATGACCGCCCGTAAAATGCGCGCTGTCGCGCAAAAAAGTAGCAGAGACCGACGCTAATGAGAGCAACTCCAATAAGATCTTAATCTGCATATGTCGTATTGGTAGTCTAAACACGGCAATGAAGATTTAAAAAGGTACCGCGAGGAGAGTTACGACTGCCTTTTATTAGTACTTAATTCGCCCAGTTCTTTTTTTACTTCAGGAAATCACAGAGAAGCGACAGTAAAGTGTAGCAGATAAAATATAAATCATAAATCTGTATCTTACAATTAGAGGTAAAGAATTGCATTTCCATTATCGTGAATTTAGAGGAAACAAGGTTTAAAGTTTTTAGTAGGAAAGTGGTGTATTTATTTTAGATACAAAATAAAAGTGGCGACTTGATTTATTGAGTTTTTAATTAAGTAACAACTGAATGTTTATAATAGCACATCCGCCAATACGTGTTGTACCTGACTAAAATTAAGGTACTATAAAAATTTTCGATATAACTTTCCAATGTATATATCTTGGGGACTAGTAGTAATAGATTTAAGACGCTTTACCGTTATACAATTTAAGCTCCTGGTATATTGAAAAATGTATTAACTTCATTTTGTGTGTGTGTGTGACCGGAAACAAACTGGAAATGCGATTCTTTACCTCTAAGGTACGGCACTGTAGTTGTGACGTAAGGCAATATTTTCCGTTTAATAAAAAAAGAAACGGTAATTGTTAGATCGTTAAACACACGCTTAAATAATTCCATTACAATTTTATTATTTGCAGAAGAAATAAATTCAGTGTCTCGCAATTGCCGTAATCGATTCTAGAAAGCCGTTTTGCGCTCCCATTTCGCATGCGCATTTATCCACTTGCTATCTTATATCCTTTTAGATTGAGACAGTGGGAGCCTCGAATAATCCGGAAAACCCCAGGCTATAAAGAGCGCGCTTGATCCCGATTCTGATCCTGATTCCGTATGCACCGTGTACCTATTTACGTGACGTATACTTGGCCCACGGGGGCGCAATCCTCATTTTTCACGTTGCCGCGTGCGCGCGCGTAGCCTATGGGATTCACGTGAATTCGGTATATACCGTATAAGGTACACACAGCGGACCGCGGAGGATTGGAAGAGCAAAGGACGCGAGGAGAGGAGAAGAGAGGAGAGGAGGAGGAGGGTGGGTCCCGACCTCTCCTGCGCTCACGTCACTCCCGGGGAAAGTTTACAGAGTGCCACTGCGACACGGCGAAAGGGGTTGAAAGCTGGACCCGGGACCGAGAGAGACTACGTGGACTCGAGGACGGAGTCGATCCCTTTATCTCCCTCCCCTCCTCTCGTTTTCTGAGAAATTGCGTTACATTTGATTCACCGTCGGAATCGTTAGGGTCTCGGGACCCGAGATAGCGACCCACGTTTTTCAAACCGTCCTTGCCGTCTATGAAAGCGACCTTTCTTCTGTCGAGAGCTCTCTCTCTCTCTCTCTTTCTCTCCCCGCCCCTCTCTCACTCTCTACCGACTCTCCCTTTTTCGTTCTCTTTCCCTCGGTTTGTCTCAAATTTCAATTCGTAGCTTCCAGGCTGGCAGCACGCGGCGGGCTTCGTGCTTCACGCTGCGTGTTTCTCGCAGTCTCATTCCGTAGTCATTCCACGCTTAACCCGGCAATGCACCCGATGGCATGCATCTCCGTTTCCCCTTATATCGCGCAGTTTTGTAACTTTTAGTTTACAATTCAAATATAAGCCTTAATCTATGCGGGGCGACCCGATTTAGAATTCTTCTGTTAAGGGAGGAATAATGTCAACTTCTAAATATTTTCACATTTATAGAATATATATAAAACGCTTTTATTCATCTCTCTCTCCTCTCCGTATTCTGACAAAGACTGAATAGGGCATCTAGTTCTTTTCATACACAAATTTCTAAAGACGCATGGGTATTCTGGAAATATTCTCCATTCGAAATAGCTGCTGTTTGAGTTTCCTTATCTGACCGCTGTCCAAGTAATTTTAGAGAAATCTTGAGAGACTTCTGAAACGTAAATGAACGTTACCGAAAAACTGAATTAAAATATTACGGCGCGCTCTGCGATTTCAACAGAGAATTATTCACACATGAGATCCGACTAGAATAACGAGACGTGTCCTGGTCACCCAAGAATGTCTCCTTTTTTTTCTAGTTGTTTCCCCGGACCCATCGCTGGGTATTTGAAATTCATTTTAGTTTGTCCTAGTTCCGCGCTCGCGGTACACGAGTGAAAAATCGGATGACTTTTGTGAAAGCTTGTTAAAACTTTAGAGCGCGCTTCAAACCGAACGTAGTTATGACACCCTCGGGGAGTAAGTCGATATCAAAATGATTTCAATAAAATATTTGATAATTTGATAATAAAGGATGGAAAAAATATAAATGTAAGAATGCCCTACTTCCGTCCGTCTGAAGAAAAAAAAAGAAAAAAAAACAAAAAGTACAAGCGCTCTTTCGCTCCCCCTGTTGTCACGTCTCTCCCTGTTGTCCCAGTTGCGCGCGGGGAAGTATTGTCGTGCTTCCCAGACGGACGACTGGCAACGTAGTGTCTTTTGTAATGCAACGGTGCATCATCGTGACGGGTTGTTGTCTGTTGCAGTGCTGCGGGATGAGTTCCGCGCGGAGCCGCAGAACACGAGGGTCGCCGCCGGGGAGACGGCTTTGCTGGAGTGCGGACCGCCTCGCGGCCATCCGGAGCCGACCCTCCATTGGAAGAGGAACGGTCACATAATAGACCTGGAAGCGACAAAACGGTGAGCTTTCTTTGTGACCCGCGGGTCCTGGTCCCTTTGAATTTCGTCTGACACACCGCGACGACGGCGACGGCCGAAAACGCAACGAAATTGCACGCCCGACGCGAAGCGAAAAAGCGGTAATGATTAAATGCGGGGTCGACTATTTTGCCGGCGTGGAGAGACCATCGCGGGCCACGGCCGGGGCCCCGTCGCCGTAAATTTAGGCTAGTGTAGCAGCTGCCGCGTGAAAATGACTTTAAGCCAGCCGCGGAGTCGGCGGAGCTTCCTTTTGCTTCTTCCTACCTTTGTCCGATTGTCGTCCGAGTCGTTAGCGCTGGAGCGGACGAGACGGACGGTTCGGATGGTTACACCGAATGTTGCAATGTTAATAAATAAACTGCGCGAAGAGAACCGTGCGACCGCTGCGATAAACATAAGCAAGTAAATAGCGGGAATTTAAATTCACCCGAAAATAAGCGCGGAGTGTTTTGACGCGCGCTTCGTTCGCTCGGCCGCGGTATGGCGATTAATTCGATCTTGTCACTCGGTACCTCGAACGAATGGTAAAACAATAATAAATATACTCCTCCCGTTCGCAATTTGCGAGCCCTTTAAAAGCGCGAGCGCATCCGCCGTCGCATCCGCTTCAAACTCGCCCATTCCCGATTAAATTGCAACGTCGCATCGCGCCGGTACGTATGAGGAAGCGCCTATACGGGAATTTTGCCCTGTGTGTCTCTCCACGCGCAATAATGTCTCGCTGCAGTAAGAGCAACTTTTATGCTCGCGGGATTACGGCCGGGAAATCTACTTTTATAGACGAGAGAGAGAGAGAGAGAGAGAGAGAGAGAGAGAGAGAGAGAGAGAGAGAGAGAGAGAGAGAGAGAGAGAGAGAGAGAGAGAGAGAGAGAGAGAGAGAGAGAGAGAGAGAGAGAGAGAGGATGCAAAAGGGTAGAGAGGAAGGAGAGGGATGGAACTCCGGATTATAACTTAATTCTAACAGCGACGCGCCGGGGTAAAAGGGACGTCGCCGGAACAAAAAAAAATCATATCAAACACCACCGCACCAACGCGAATACGGACGGTTATCTCGCCTTCGCTTTTTCGAAGTCTCGGTTTAAGCGTAGTTTCCTCATGAAGATGGACCGAAGATTCATCTCGACACCACGACTCGTCGATCGGTTGCACATTAAAATATCCTTTTTTACAGATTAAAACGTAATATCTAAACGTATCACAGTCTCTCTATTACACGTTTATTTTGTAATTAAAATGAAAAAAGAGCCGGAAGATTAAATTACTGCATTTATCGGCTCGGATTTAAACGTCATCCGTTTCTATTTGCGGGCGTTCAATGACGCGAATTGAATATTTCTGTATTTAACTCCGTCGCTGATAATATTTTCATCAATCGGAAGTAAATCCATTGCGCGACGTGTCAATAAAATTTTCCGCTGAGGCTTATCGGTTTTAATAAATCATGCAATGATATTCGATGTATTGTAGGTATACATATAACAAAGCGCGGAATTGCGAGAGGAAGTGCCCCGTATTTGCCTACTTGTTGTTCCCGCAATGATCGCGCTATCCGAATTTTACTTTTCCTCCCTCTTCCTCCCTGTCCGTCCCTCTTCCTCCTCTCTCTCACACTGGCTTTCTCCTTCTCACGTTCCCTTTTCCGCCAGGATCAAGCTTTTAAGCGTACGCTTGCGCGAGCTACCTCGTTGTAACGACCCGCGCGCACTTCCGCGCGCTCTTCCGCCTCTTGCCATTCGTATCTCGGAACGGGTGATTTTTTTCTCCCCCGAATCCCCGTGGATCGACTCGATCAAACTTTCATGGGGCGCTGAACGCCTCTTAGTTTTTTTCGCGCCGCGATCTCGCCCCCTCTCGTTGCGTCGTCTCTCTTTTCTTCTCAGGAGGGAACGTCGGCGCAAACCCTCGCGCGACCTCCCTTCCGATCGGCGAAACTCCGTCTGGAGATAAGGATAAAAAAAAAGACTCTTATTATCAAAGTTCTCCAATGCGCGATGAAGAAAAAAAACATAGGGATTAAGGAGAAATTTATCTGCGATGTTTAAGCGCGAAGACGCGGAGTATAAAAAGTTGAGGGTAATTTATCGACTTAATAAATTATTAATTGATTAGATCCGCTGCGATTTTTATTCCCGCGTTGTTTCGTCACGCGGAATGTTATATCGCCGCGCACAGTTCGGTTTTCCTCTATTTCACGTAATTTCACGTAATTACTTCCATTTACACCGTCGCTTTACACCGTATTGTACACGTTGGCTTAACGCTCTCGGGGATCCCGGCACACTCCTTCTTTCTTTCCTTTATGGATTTCCGTCCTCTATATGGGACGCGGCGGTACCCACGTTTTGACCCGGGAGCACGTGACATACGATTTTCCCTTTTTTCTCTCCTCTGTTCCTTTCGGATTTCCAAAGGGGCCGGAGGCGCAAAGCCGACGGAAACCGAGAATGGAGACATTTTTTTTCTCTCCCCGACGACGAAATCTCTCGCGCCTCGGAAACGAAACGAAACGGGAACTCGCACACGCTCGTTCATTCGCTCGCTCGTTTCGACGGCTATTTTCCTCTCCTTCGTCTCGATCAATAGGGTGCTCTCCTCCGTTGCGGCGGCCCGCGGAAACCCCCGTCTCCTCCCGTTTTCCCCTTACTTCTTCTCCCCCCTTGTTTCTCCTCTTCCATCACCACCATCCGTCCCCGCGCCGGATTTACCGATGGAAGCCCGAAGCCGCGATAAATTAGGACAACCGATAGGAATTAAATCCGACCGTATCGGAACGCCGAGACCGCGCTGCTTCTCTCCTCTGCTCTCTTCTATCTTTCTCTTTCTCTCTCTCTCTCTCTCTCTCTCTCTCTCTCTCTCTCTCTCTCTCTCTCTCTCTCTCTCTCTCTCTCTCTCTCTCTCTCTCTCTCTCTCTCCTCTTTTCGAAGCGCGCTCGAAACGGTGGTAAAACGGGACACGGAGAGCGATGGAAGAATGGTCGTGTGGTGAGGAGAGGAGAGCAGATCAAATGGGGCACGAAAGGGGGGAGCAGGAGGAATGAGGGGAGGTAATCGAGCACCACCGACGCGAAAATTAATTGACACTATAAATTAGAGAGCGCGATCGAGAGCCATCGATCGATTCGCGTCGTCACGAGCGCCCGTTCTCCATACGCGCGATATTGTGCATGTGCCACCCCCTCAACGAGACGGCCGTTTAATCTCGCGACCGCCGACGCGGGGAAGAACCGATCCCTCGGGGACATAAGGAACGGCTCGGGAATGTCAAGTACGCAGGCCTTGAGGTACGCGCGCCTTCGCGCGCTTTATTCCCTCGCATAAATAATATCGGGGACGGCGGCGAGAGGGCAAAGGGTGCGGGAGAGACGGGGGGGGGGGCAAAAGCGCGTGCGAAAACGCGCTCGTTCTCGAAAGTTCCTCTCCTCTCGGCGGCCGAACGGGTCGGGTAAGACAAACTGCGTCTCCTGGAACGGAACGATTAACATACGGGGTGCTCGCGAAATTGTCTCGCGCGACAGTTCGCGCGAAAAACGATCTCCCCCACTTGTGCCGGTCTCAAGTTGCGGAAACTTGGGGTAACGTAATACGATAATAATGCATTACGATAATAAATATATGATGTGATAACGTGAAGTATACGGGGAAACATTACTGGACTATTACGTCTACTCGATCTCCGCGCGGGCGGAAATTAATCGTCGTAATTCTCGTCGTCGCCGCTCTTATCGAGTGAGAGACGTCGCGCGCGGTTTCTGATTAATCGTTCATCGACCGTTTCAGGATAACCCTGGTGGACGGGGGTAACCTAATGATATCCGACGTGAGGCCGACCGACCAGGGCAAGTACCAGTGCATCGCCGAAAACATGGTCGGCATCAAGGAGTCCGCGATAGCGGTTCTCACGGTTCACGGTAAGCATTAAGCGAAAGCTCCGTAACACGAACGTGCCTCGTTTCCCTCCCCTCCCCCTCTCTTTCCCCGCATCCCTTTGCACGATCAGGGCTAAGAGGGCCCAAGCACGGATTCGTAGACATCATCGAGCTTAGCTCGGTTTAGCGCCGCACTTAACGCTAATCCCGATTGTCCGATAAGTACTGTTCCGTCTAGCGTAGCTGCCTGAAATCTCAAATTTGGGTGAAATATTCGACGGAAAGTTGGTAGTTAAAGTATCAGCTTTTACATTTTGCCGGCAGCGTTATTCAACTTTAATCGTTGTATATACACAGAGGAAATTTTTTGTTATATTTTACCCTTAAATTCACTACAAACTTGGGACAACTTGGCAAGCAAGGAATTTTTAAAATATACAAAAGACATTTAACAAACAACGTGATAAAAATTACCAAGCAGATTGGTAAATTTTGAAAAATTATTGAAATTTCTTAGATATATTTTAGTAAAATTAATCAAACATATTTTATATTTTAATGTAATGGATATTAATCAGAATAGCTCGCATAAAATTCTTGGTGGTACGTGTTGTCCCACAACTACTATGATTTCAGGGTAAATTTTAAGAGAAAATTCTCTCCGTGTACGTACGTGACATAATCAATTGTCACTCGTAGAACAATATCGAAAAGACCATAAGCTAAAAATGGGAACGCAACCCAGGCAGCAAGCCGACGTTATTTGTCGACATTTTAACGTCAAAATGTCATCAGAAAGTAACGACAAATAACGTCAGCTTGCTGCCTGGGGTTGTGTTCTTATTTTTAGCTTGTCGTCTCTTCGATATTGTCCTAATTTTGCGGGGGATAATTTATTTTCGTGCATTATGAGAACGAATTATTTATCGCCGATCTTTTGATTTTGAGCAAGAATTATTTATTCGCAACGTGATTATTAATATAACGTTTTTATTAATTCATTTATGTTATTTGTTCTTTCTCTCGAACCGGTCGATCGATCGCGCACCGGTAACTAAACGGCGTTAAATAAATAACGTCCACGTGCCCAATTTGTAACCACGGAGCCGTTCGGAATCCCGTTGAAAAGCCACGGGCCGTAATTCGGGATACACACCAGACCCTTCTCCCTCCCCCGCCCCCCTTTCCCGGCGCTATCGGGATTTTCCAACCAAATCCTCGCTTCTGTCTTCGCAGTGAAGCCGTTCTTCCTGGCCATGCCGTCGAACCAGACGATCCTCACGGATCAGACGGCGGAGTTTGCCTGCAGGGTGGGCGGCGACCCGGAGCCGGAGATTCTGTGGCGTCGGAACGACGGCAAGATGCCGATAGGCCGGGCGCACATTCTGAACGACAAAAGTTTACACATCGAGCGGGTGAACTCCCAGGACCAGGGGACATACATCTGCGACGCGGAGAACGGCGTCGGGGCAATATCAGCGAGCGCCACTCTTACCGTGCACTGTGAGTACTAATCCTCTCTCTGTCACTTTCTCCTCCGTCTCTTCGCCACCCCTGCGCGCGCTCGAGAGGATCCGCTCGACCGTGAAATTAATTACGCGCCCGGTGTACGATTATCATGACGAGTGAAGGGGGTGCCAGAGAGAGAGAGAGAGAGAGGGAGGAGGGCGGACGCGCATTATCACCGCATATCAAACCCCGCAATGTGCATCCTGTCGGATGTCGACTTTTGCGCCTGGCTTCGACACGAAATCGAATCTGCGGCTTGGAAAATTCGAACATGTTGTTGAGCAATCGGCCCCGGAGTATACGCGAGATAGGGGGGATCCACGATGGACACGGTATTACAGTCAGACAGCCCAAACTTTACGCTCAAGCGAGCGAGATGAATTCCGAACAGTCATATGTCATATATATAATTGGTAACATTATCGTCGATCATGTATGTCTTTTTTCTTTTCTCAAAATTTATCTTCTTTATTCAAACGAGAAATTAGAAAATTAAATTCTGTCCCGTAATCCCGTAATCCATTCTAATACAATTATGAAGTTTAACACAAATTTAGTTCCAGCCGATTAATTTTACATTAGCTGTAAATAATTGAGACAGACGGAGGATAGAGGATGTTCAATATTTTCGTCGCTTTTTTGAAGTTCTTCGACATTCGACATTCTCTACACGGAGAGAATTTTTCGTTATATTTTACCTGTACCGTTAGGGGCCTCGCAGTGTGGTCCTCGTGGGAAGCGCCAGACTCATAACCCCGAGGGGTACCGGGTTTCGAGTCCATCTGAAACGGGAATTTTTCCACCAGTATATATTTAGACCTGCGCCCCGCCCGCACGAGGGGGGGGGGCAGTTGGGGATTCGTGCGCAGGAAGAAACGGTGCATCATAAGCAATAATTAAGACCCCCCAAAACTTAGGGAGACTAAGAGTACCCCTAAAGACACTAGGATTTTGGAAAAGTGCTAGAGTGACAGACCTGATAAAACCTGGTACTTATGCTAAGGGCTGGCCCCAAAACCACTCTAGCAAAGAAAGTAGCGGGAGGTACAAAGGACTCTTAGGATCTAGGTGCCATTGGGGGCTCAAGTACGAACCCCCCCGCCTTACTACTACTATCTACCTACTACTACTACTACCTTACCGTTAAATTCACTACAAACTTGGGACAACTTGGCAACCAATCAAATATAATTGGTAACGATAGGAATTTTTGAAATATACAACAGACATTTTACAAACAACGTAATAAAAATTACCAAGCAGATTGGTAATTTTGTTAATTTTTGAAGAATTACTGAAATTAGTATATATTTTAGTAAAATTAGTCAAACATGTTTTATATTTTATTGTAATAAATATTAATATTTTTATTATGGTAGATATTAATCAGAACAGCTCGCACACATAAAATTTTTCGTAATACATGTTGTCCCACAACTACCATGATTTTCAAGATAAATTCTAAGAAAAAATTCTCTCTGTGTAGTAATCAATAAATTCGCATTTAAACGGGCAATAACATCGTGCGATAAACATCGTAAAATTTGCATTTTATTTACTTCGAGGATTAGTTTGTATTATCGATTAAGGATTAATCGAGCACTTTTACCGTTAAATGTACGACGAGGAGACGTGTCCAAATCGAGCCGTTTGTCACAGCGAGGCCGGTATTCACCAACTTCCCCAAGGACGAGACGGTAAACGCCGGCACCGACGTCACCTTCTCGTGCGCGGCGCGAGGCGCCCCGAAGCCGTCGATATTTTGGACCCGGGAGGGTTCTCAGGAGCTAATGTTTCCCGGCCACACGTATCAAACCCATTACACCGTCACGGAAGACGGAAGTCTGAGTATCAAGGGCGCCGTCAGGAAGGACGAGGGCCACTACGTGTGCAGCGCCATTAGTCAGGCTGGCGCCAGCACCGCGACCGTATTTCTTCAGGTACGTAAACCCTTGTAATCCACGTCTCGACGGTCGCGCACGATCCTGAAAATCTTCCCGATCAACGTCACGGCTTTTTTTTTTATTTCGTACCACGACGTTACAATAGGTTTGCTTTTTTTAGTTGAATTTCTCGCACGCTTTCTCTCCAACGTGAAAAGAAAAAGAGAAAAGATGAACCGTGCAAAGAAGTTCAGCTAAAAATAACGGGCCAAATATTACAAACTGGCAGTAATCATGCGTGATCTACTGAATCGTGCGCGTCCACACGTAGGACAATGAAAGTCATGTGCTGAACGGGACGCGCAACAGTTTAAAATATACGGGCAAGATAAATCTGTTCGTGTGAGAGAGGCGAGCACGCACATTAAGTGGTTCATTTTCTCGATACATATTTATATCATTCCCCCCTCCCCATCCTTCTTTCCGTTCCCTTTCGGATGAGTGCAGAATTACCATTCCGGCTGGTGCACCGTGGTACCGCGATCCTAGCCTGAGGGGAGTTGCCCCACATTCTGGAATAAAATTCTTATCTACATATAGGGAGCATTACAGCGATCTACTTTGGCGAATGGGAAACTCCATAACTTCTTTCCGCTCGCAGCGGCCAAAGTTGAAAGGTGGTAATATAAAAAGGAAACTTTTGAATTACATATTTCCACCGGCGTGGCTATTCGATGGAACTTGTTAGACGAGATAGCCGTTTAATTCAGTAGCCAGGTATCACGGGGAGGGGGGGCAGTTAGTAATTTACATTCTAAACGCTGCAGCAAAAAACAAATGTGGATTCAGCAAAGTTCCGAGCTAAAATATCAAGGTTCTAATCGCGGACATTTACGTAGTCACTCCATTTGCTCATCTCGAAGAGATATCCTCCAAGTAAAATTCGTACATTGATATAATAATCTAGGAACGGGCGCTTGATTTTTTTAAATGGTCACCCGAGGCGATTGTTACACTCCAATTAAAAGTCATTATTATTAATTACATATTGCATATTTTTGATTGTTCTATAATTTATTAGAATTTAAGACAATATGTATGTAGATTTACTCAACATTTTCTGAAAAAAGTAAGGAGAAACCAAAAAATAATTAAAAAACGAAAGAAGCACATTAAAATTACTGTGGCGTGAGCTGACTTTATTTTTTCATTTTACTGGGATGTAAAAATCACCCCAAACGCCCGTTCCCGGGTTAAAGTAGACCTCACGAGTCTCCTGGACTTGTCTCATTTCCATATCTCAGAATCGGGGGAAGGCAGAGCGTCCACGTGGCGTTTAGACTGCCTTTTCCACTCGACGAGCAGATTAGACTCCGAATAAAACCCTGTCACGTCGGCGAACTATAGGTGACGTCCGTCGAGGAGACTCCACCGCCCATAATCGAGCTGGGCCCGGCGAATCAGACCTTGCCGCTGAAGAGCGTCGCCTCGTTGCCGTGCCGCGCGGTCGGTACACCCACGCCGCGGGTTCACTGGCACAAGGAGGGCGTGCTCGTGCGACCGGGCGGCCGCATCACGATGGCCATCAACGGCACGTTGTTCATCGACGACCTGCACGCCAACGACTCCGGCCTGTACACCTGCATCGCCTCGTCCGAGTCCGGCAACACCTCCTGGTCGGCGTACCTGACCGTCAGCACCGGCGCCAGCTTCCATCGGACGCCGGACGTGTCGGCGCTACCGCAGAATCCGAGCAAACCGCGGATAGTGAACGCCACCAGCAATTCCGTCACCCTGACGTGGAGCCCGGGCCACGAGGGCCAGAGCAAGATTGTCGGTTACAACATCGAGTACTATAGCAGCAACCTGAACACCGGCTGGGTGGTGGCGGCCACGGGCGTTCTCGACGACATCTACACGGTGAGCGTATCGAGAATCTGACGATGATACTTGACCCTCTTTCCCTCGAGTGCTTGTATCCCGCGTCGAGTTTCAACGATCTTCTCGAGGAGGCATTTTCAGTTTTCCCTTCCTTTGTGCATTGTTTTTTCGAAAGTTTAGAGCGCGCACTGCCCGCTGCTGGCGAGGACAGTTGGCGACAGTTACGGTGTTGGGTAACAGGCCGATAAACCTAAGTCGCTTACTGCCCCGTTGAAAAGTCTAATATCAAAGTTTCTAAGCTAGAGCTACGTAATAAAGAGACCGAGAAGCCTAACGCTACAAAGCAAGGGTCTGCGTAAGAGACACTTTAATATCTTCTCGCAAACAGACGCAATATGCTTCGACTCGTTGCTGCGCACATTATAGGGTTTTAACCAGTTTTTCAAGGAGAAGGTAAATTGATTTCTCGAAGATGACAAATATCGCAAATAAAAAAGTAAACGTTTAGTGACCGATAAACAAGCGGGAAAGAACGTACGTTGTATGTATACTTTTTTATTTATTTATTTATTTTATTCGTCAGGCTCTAATGAATCCGGTTTTTCGCTCTGTTCATCAACAGGTGACAGATTTAAGGCCGGAGACCAATTACGTTTTCCTAGTACGAGCGGAAAATAGCCAGGGGCTCTCGCTGCCCGGACCGCTGTCGGACGTCGTGCAAACTACTAACGTAAATCAGCATACGGTACCGCAAGTGGAACTGACTCGCGCCCGAGATCGGCTGAACAGCGAGATTTTACATCTCAAAGAGGTGCAACCGTTGACCAGCACCAGCGTGAAGATCATGTGGGACGTAAGTATCGGGTAACATTATACGCGGACGTTCCGCTTATATCGATTTAACATAACAACGCGCCGGGACTTCGCGGCAGATGCTAACATGGAAATTTCAAAAAATACAACGCGGAAACAACATTTGTTCGTATTATTTTGAAAAATGTATTATTTGTTTATTTTAAACGCGTCTGTTTTAACAGAGATTTAATTTAGAAACTATATTTATATTAAAAATAACGGCGAGCTATCAACTTTTGTTTCATTTTCCTAAAAAGGGGAAAACTCGGAGAATTTCGCGATATTCGAGATACTCGCGGACGCCGACCGTTGGAATTGGGGAAATATTAAAATAACAACAAACGGATTAGAATAACACATTTGATAGAATCTGAATTTTAGATTCTCGGCGCGGCAGATTTGGTGGAGGGCCTTTATATACGGTATCGCGAGGTTTCCGAGAAACCGGAATATCAGATGGTCACGGTGCTCAACGCCGGCGCTACCAGCTACGTGCTGACCAATCTGAAGAAGTACACGCGCTACGAATTCTTCCTGGTACCCTTCTACAAGATAATTGAGGGTCGACCGAGCAACGTGAAGCTGGTCACCACGTTGGAGGACGTGCCCACGGGCGCTCCCGAGAACGTTCACGTGGGGATGATAAATATGACCTCGGCGTTCGTTCGGTGGTCACCGCCGCCGAAGAACACTCAGAACGGCCAATTGATCGGTTACAAGGTAAGGGTCGCCGTTAATTTTTTGCCCGATATATCGCGCGAGTACTTATCTATATTTCACCGTCGATTTGTATCCGCCCGATACAGATTCAGATCAAGAGCAACAGCAGCAACAAGATACTGGGTCAAATGTCCCTGAACGCGTCCACCACATCGGTGATCATCAACAGCCTGACCACCGGCAGTTTGTACACGGCTCGCGTCGCTGGGCAAACCCGCGTCGGGCTAGGTCCTTTTTCCAGTCCGACTCTGTTGAACATGGATCCGGGACAGCTGACGCAATTGCCGCCGCGTACCGATCCCAGCCACGGAGGTGCGTCCGTCGTCCGAGAAACGTGGTTCCTCGTATTGATAATAACGATGATATTCACCGTTATCGCCGCGTTGCTGGCCGCCCTGTACGTGAGACGCAGGCAAGCGATGAGCAAGCAACTGGGTCATTTGAATGTACCCGTGAGCACCGCAAACGATATCTGTCAATTGAATAAGGACACGCTCTGGCTGGAACGAGGTTGGCGGCCGACCAACACCCTGCAGGCTGCCAACGACAAGGACTGCGAGACCAAGTTGCTCAACAATCAGCACATGCTTGCGGCCGGCATAATGGGCATGGCCAGCTCGGAGTATGCCGAAGTAAATCTGACTACGTTCTACAACACGCGCAAGCAAATGCAGGCGCCGCCGCCGGAGCCGTACGCGACCACGACCCTGTGCGTGGGCAGCCGTAACTCAGATTCGATCGAGACCAGCTGCCAGAAGTCGAACTCCAGCGACTCGTGTCTGAAACCGGATTACTCGAGCCTGGACTCGAATCAGGAGCCCAACAAGTCTACGGTGTCGCCGAGCAGCGACAACATGAGCGGCGGCGACGCCGCCTACGCGGACGAGAATCTAGACATGCAAAGGAGACAGTACAGAATAGCGGGCGCCGCGGGCGACACGCCTCAAACTGGTATGCCGATGCCCAACTGGTGCGACATGTTGCCACCGCCGCCTGAGCATCCACCGCCCCTCGGCACATCCATAGCCACTGGCCGGATGCATCAGCAGCAACAGCACCAGCTGCAGCATCCGCACCAACAGCAACAAGTGCCATTCAGTCCACATCTCGGCAAGAGAAGCGTTCAGAACGATCTGGATCACTCAGGCGCCGGTTCGTGCAATCCGCAGAGTCCGCCCACGCCGCCCATCAGAGTGACCAATAGCTTCAGTCCGTCGCCGACACCCTGGAGCGGCGGCGGGCAGAGTCAGCATTCGGAGCCCGGCGCTCTCCAGGCGCCCGGCAACCTACAGGTCCCGCAGGGCAGATACACGACGCTGCCGCCGCAGACCAATCCCCCACCGTTGCCCTCGTTCCCGCAGGGTTTCAATCACTACGATTACAAAAACCAGGAGAACGAGTACGAGAGCGGCTCCGTTATTTACGGCCACCATCAGAACGGGCTGCCAGACGATTACGGCGCGCGCGTCGATCCCGCGTTCGCCCGTTCCAACAATCAGCAATCACATCTGACATCGTCCGCCGTGAGCGAGGAGTTGTATCGGCACAGGGACGAGATGTTCCACAACGACAATCTCTATCAGCCCGAGAATGACGAGTGGGACAGAAAGTCGTGCGACTCCAACACGCATTCGGATGCGTGCTGTTCCTGCTCGGAATCGAGCTGCCTTTACGCCGACACCGTGCAGTACAACGCGCAGCAGTACGGTACCGCCTGTGGCCACAGTAGCAGCAGGACGGGTTCCCGAAGCAGAAGTAACAGGAGTCCGCGAAGAAGAAACAGGACGTCTTCGCCCACGTACAGCAGCGACAGCAATTACTCCTGCATCCCCCAGCGGCAGTGCGGAAGCACGAATTCACAGGAGAGACTGAGGCATAATCGTAATAAAGGTAATCGTTCCAGCAAAAAAAACTTGATTTATTGTTTTGCCTTTAATTAAGCTTAATCCCTACCCAAGTCCCTATTCGAGCGATCAAACGCGTATTCCTAACGTATTCCTGTCTTTATCCCTTTCAGACAAGCTGCCTAGTTTTTCAAGGACGGGCAACTACAGTCAGCACAATTCTTCGGCCTCTAATACGATGAGCAGTACGGGCAGTCAACGATACAACAAGCTAAATAGTATCTTTGCAAGCGGCAATAATCCGAACGCTCCGACGGAGTCTAGTCGACTGGGTGACCATCGTGAAAGCTAAATATTACCTGGATGTAGTAAATACAGGACGTGCCTGAACAAACGGCCTTCGATCACAACGAACGATCACAGTCTCGACTACGGGAGGCCGTTTCACAATCAGCAATGTCGCGGATGCTCATCAAGTACGATTCGATCCAGCGCGCCGTATATATAATAAAAGATAGGCCGCGCAGCGTCTTTTTCGAGAAGGGTTGCTATATTTCTATATATATACCTGGCGCGATTAACGGCCCGCACGCTGGAAGAGTACATCGATTTGATTTGTTGATTATACGGGCTCATTAAAGGGAGCGAGCTCGGTGACAACGAGGCAAAACGAATCTCGCGCTTTCTCTGCGTATACTATCCCGTTATGTAATATCGAAAATATTTAACAGGTTTCGCGATGTAATAGTATTCCAGGACTGACAAACGTTTACGTTTAGGCTGATTACGTGACGGTAGTTTAAGCTCGTAGAGTATTTCTGTGTTCGTACGAAGCGCAATAACGGTCTTCTATCACGGTAGAAGCATAATTTCGACACTCGAGACTCGAGGATCGAACTCCGTAACCGACACTCGCGGCACTTTAACGCTACGCCGATAGACCCCGTTATGTATACACGTATAGTCGATTGTTTTATACTTTGTACTCGGATAAGGGCTTTCAAAAAAGATAACATCGCGAGAAGAGAGGAAGGCGTCGCGTAGGATTATCTTTCTTTGGACACTGCCAAATAGACTGATTAACGTATCATAACGGATCTCGCTTATGTTTTCTTTGTTCTTCACTTTATATCACGCGAAGAGATAGAAGTGATCCCAATTTTCGAGAGATATTAAGAAAAAGAAAGAAGGAAACAGTTTGCTGTCGCGACATGTCGAGTGAACATTTAACGCCTGAGCGATCACGCCGGACTGATATTCCAGTTGAACGCCTCTTGAACTTCGCCGTACTCTCGACTGCCATACATATATACTGCCATTCCCGCTGACGTACTGTTAGTTCGATTAAGTTATATCTTAAACGGTGACTTTAAAAGTCACAATTTAGCTCGCGAGTGCCAGCGAGCTACAAAAAGTTCTCGCGCGATCGCTCCGGGATGAACGTCCACGCGTATAAATGTCCCCTGTGACATGACACGTTTTTTTGACGTGGCGATAGCACAAACGGAGAGAAGAATGTATGATATAACGGGTTGATCTGCCTGAGCGCGAACTAAGAATTTGGATCGCGTAAAACGCGTACGAATCAAGCAAGCGCAGTCAACTGTATTGGCAATTTAATTGGCAAATTTTATCTACGAGAAAGTTTGACAACTCAAAGGCAAATAATATAGTTTATCCCCATAAAGCAATAGAAGACAGGACTGAACTCTTTGTAATTATATAAAATGTAGATTATTTTTTTAAGTAACATTTCTTTATGATATTTTAAATAATATATTTATTTATAACGAGCAGCAAAATATTTGGTCGAAATTATTGACACGATTGCAAATGTTGTGCTCTAAGAGAGGTAACGACTCCAATATACTATAGCAATAATAAGAGTATACGCGTATACGTTGTGGTATCGAGACGAATTTGTTTATGAAAACGAGACTTCAAGATTTTTAGAATAATTCAGTATAGGATAGATCCGCGATACTCTTCGAGTATCAAAGTGATTTCACTCCGAAATCATTATCTCGGAAACAATCGAGCGGGCAATCGTTTCACAATTGTTCCACTGTGCTGTACGGTGCTGTACACGAGATTAACTTATCGATCGACTGTGCCTGCTTGCTCTGTACGCGGAATAATCCTTTCGCTACGGTGGTTTTTGTCGAGAGGCTTCACCGCGTACGAAGCAATTGTTTTCGATCGTGAACCCCAATGTGTAATATATTACGGCTTGTACTGCGGCAACTGCTAACATTCTCGCGCTAAACGAACTTGTTACCGAGTCCATGATTGCATCTGTATGTTAAGCAGCTAACATTCAGGATTGAACGCGAACTGTATTTACATTTCACATTGAGCGTTTTGGTGAATATCGTCAATTCAAACAATTAGAGCAGGTTCTCCCACGACTCGCTCTTTCTTGCCCTCCTCCCCTTTGAGACATTTTTGCCTAAATGACCAAAACGCTGTTGGATAGCCTCCTCTCTTCACGTTTCCTCGTGCAGCTTTAACTCCCAAAATTCCCTCTAGTCGCTTTACGATTCTTCTTCTTCTTCTTCAAATGGCTCGATTCCTGATCCAGGTAACGTCGCCCTACGATGATTACCTTCGATCCCTAGTAAGCCTAGCATATTTTCAACGTATTAGCTCTACCAGCGAGCACCATCCGAGGAGTGCGCCGCGCCGTGCAATTACAGTCGCGTCTCTCAGTACGGATAGCGGATAGGCGGGCATGATCGTCGTAGCGAAAGGAATTAACGTGTCGCGCCCGACGGAACGATTCGCGCTCTCGGCATCGCGACCGGCCTCACAAAGCGTGACATTTATTTTCGACAGCCTGTACTGTACTCAGGCCACGACAAATGGAGCATATTATTTTGGATATAACGTTCCTAAATCCTAAGGCAACCGAGGGCTAATCTCCACGAAGAAGGGCCATGTATAATTCTTCCAAAACAAATGCACGTAGTAGATACGTTTTTAACGAAACGAAGTAACAATAAAACGCGTAATATATACATAAAAAATATACATATTATATATATATATATAAATATACATATTATCATATCACGTAAACGACCCCTGTATAAATTGTACAAAGTTACTTTAACGAGATTAGTCATTAGTTATTAATTTATACGCCGTATCGATTGAACTCGTATCATGTAAGCGACAGATACGTAAGGTATCTCATGTACTTTTTATTACACATGACCTGACATGTAAAAGTGAGAAACGTGCTCGCCGAAAATGTGCGCTCCAATACTGACGATACGAAGTGTGTTGTTTTCGAACGCGTACCTGATTCCGGTTTTATCGGATATTCTCCCGTCGTTATCGCAGTTTAATTCATTTATACGTCTAGACCGTTATATATCCCCGTTAGGAGAAAAATTATAGAATTATACGACAAATCCGGATGAAAGTTGGGATGCAATTGTTTTAATATTTGCAACAATACTTTTAGAAATTTAAACCTTATGAAATATTGATAAATATTTATAGAATTTATTTCTAAATAGTATTTCAGCAAAACAGTATCGGTGTTTGCTGAGATAATTTTGCTTCTAGATGTCGAAATAATTGTGCATAATTTATACCCAAAATTAAATTTATTAATTTTTGGACGAATATTCACAGAAATTTCACGCCGACAAGACCGCTGCATTATGACGAAAGTGTACTTATTGTACAATATTTGCGCAATTTTCTTATCGGGGATATTAATATCACTATCAGAGATAACAATGAATAAAATGAATGATAACGAATAAAACGAAACAATTATATAAAAAAACTAAAATTATTAAAACAGCAAAATTGACAGTAAGATTGCAGGTCTTGAAATTCCTGCTATTTTCGAAGTTTTGAAAAAAGAGGGTGTTTAAGCTCACGTATTCCTTTTTCCATTTATCTCTCGACTTTCTTCGCGATGGGACTTTAGATGGAGAACACAACGACGGTACATTTGCATTCGTAACGATCGACTTATTGAAAGCGTCTTTTGCATGGCAGTCGAAGAAGAATTGCATACTATTAGAACCGTGAAATTTTATTGTCGTCCTCGTCTTTCTCTCCTTTGAAGCGCACGTTTTCAACAGGATGGAGTACAACGTCGCGTCCGTTCGCGGCATCTATAGATGGATCGTCGCGTTTACGGATGATTCGGGCCGGCGTTTCTCGTAGACGGATCGAAAAGTAGAGCTGCAACCCATCCGGGAGTGCTTACATCAGCGAATGAAATATTTAATACAAAAAAATTGTTGGAGGATTTTATTTTTAACGAGCTTATCCGTATCTATACAAGTGTGAAAACACGACCAGGCGCACACATGTGTATTCCGCATTTGCTATTTACCGAGAGCTCTTTCATACGAATATAATTATTTGAAGAAAGATAACAAAAAAATTACAAATTCGCTAAGGAACGTCTGAATCCGTCTACGTTGAACGACGGCCGATTCGTAACGCGCGAAGCTCCATCGATATGTATATACACAACCGAGACATTTTGTACGTATTTTTAAAGGGGGTTTTTAGGCCCGGCCGAGATACGGGCTCCTTTCGACCGCGATAGCGGCGCTACGCGGAGGCCCGTGCGATGACCCCTTTTTCTTTCCTCCCCGTAACGACGCCGTCACGGGAAGAGCGTGGGCGTGGCTTTCCTTTGTACACGCGGGTGTGTAGGCGACTTATTTATTAATTACGACTTTCGATTAAGTGACGAGTAAACGGATCAGAGTTATCTTAAAGGCGCGCGCGCGCGCGCGCGTGCGCTGAGCACGTGGGCTCGTTTATTGACGCGCATGGTGAATCGCTCAAATGTTATACACACACAATACAATTAGCTTCACTCGATTCGAGTCCGTTTTGTTTGAATAGAAAAGCCAACCCACGCGACAGGTACCACTCATTCAGATTACTCGACGTAACAAATTGCCGCTGCCTATTATGTAAATTCTGTAAAAGAAGAAAGAAAAATAGGTCACACAGAGGAATTGCGATCTCGGCGGAGGTGGGAGGAAAGAGAGAAGAAGTAATTAATTAGCAGAGATATTGAATTAAATTTGTTGATTCAGAGAGTTGAACTTCAGATCGTACCTAGTGATACATGACTATATACATATTATACATATATAGTTTCGTAAGAGTCTCGGTGTATAAATTTATTTGCGCGTCGAATAAATTCATATCCAGCAAGACGAAAAATCCATCCAAGCAGGCAAAAAGAATAAGATAATGCGCGGGGAGAAGATATCATCTCGATATACTTTTAGGCTTAGAAAACGAAAAAGGGGGAGAGAAAAAAAAAGAGCGAGCGAGTCGTCGAGAGGAGTTAGACGCGAGACTATCGCTAGAAGGAAGCATCTCATTACACGTATAAATTAGATAGGATGCGTATTTTAAGTATCTCCGTCGTCACGTACGAGTGTGTGCGTCCGGTGCGAGTTCGCGCGACGAGAGTCGCGCTCGAGCCGATGGAGGGAAGACGCGAAGTAGGCGCTTCTAAAGGCCTGCTCCCCGCCTTGTTCTCCACCTTCGCGTGTCTAACGCCTCGTTGAAGGTACGACGGAAGTTTACCTTCTCGGCATTCTGACGAGGTTGCGGGACGTTGACCGCCGCAATCATCATATCATCGTGATGCCACAGCAACTCGTAGCTGCGGCTGACAGACCCGGTGACCCCTTTCCTGACTTCCGTCGTCGTCAGAACCCCCGGGGGTGTCGGTTCGTGTTCCGTTAGAGAAGCGAATGTGCATCCTCCTCGGGAGATAACTGCGTCCGTTAAGGTGCGAATCCACTGCGAACGTTCCGCATGAGCAGGCGAGACGCGAAGGCGTTTAGATCGATGATGATTTTTATCGTTTGATACTCGCGAACCGTATTTGATGCGACGAGCAGCAATGGATCCGCAGCTTCCAGATTGTGCGCGCGAGCTCGGATCGGCGGGACGCAGCCGCGTATTATTGAGGGAGAAAAGGGTTATTACATGCACATACGGGATATGCATACGTCTCTTCGAAGGCTACGGAATCGTGACCCTTTCGGAAAAGCACCGTATTCCTAAATGATCGTGATTCGGCCAACGGACATGCTGCCAAACCATCGTATCAATGCGCGAAGGAACGAGAAAAGATAACGTATTATTTTTATAATTTGTCATCTTTGTATTATTGTTACGATGGTTGAGAGGACTTGTATAAAACACAGTAGCGTTTAACTTAAAAAAGAAAGAAAGAAAGAAAATTGCGCGACTTATACACGTAAACGACATTTAACACGAACATACGAGACATATGATACATCGTACACCCCCAAAACACGTGACAAGTTCATCGAGCAAGTTCAGACGAACTCGTATATAAACGCGCGTATAAACGTTTTACACAATAATAAACGTTTCTCGATCAATCGACTAACTGACGAATCCTATTTGTTAATAAAGCCGCGGCCATCGGCCGTCGTGCGGCACGATGAGGGAACGATTGCATTAACGTTTGAGCGAAATTTTTCGATTTGTAAATTCATATCTGGTAGCGATATCGGGACAGCCGCTTTTGGCGAGAGACGCTCTCCGGACTTCAAACTTTTGGTGCCGCCAAGACCGCCGAATGCAAAGCTGAAGGCCGATAGCTGCGCCGATCGAACTGATCGAGGCATTTTTTCCGAGAGCACAGTTTACAGGGTGTTCGTAATCTGCCGGAAAATATTTCGATGATATATTGACAAATTTGGAGTGAACTTTTTTCTTAATGAAAATTTCAAAGTCCCGATGAAATAATAATATAGTATCTTGTTTTTCAATGAAACTTACTCGCCAAGAAATTCAATGTTGAGAATATTGTAGTAGCTTCGCTCGATATTTCTCCTGAGGGAAAAGTCAATTCCGCCGTTCGTCGAAGTGTTCTTTAATATTAATTTCCAGGTCTGGGGCAGCCTGTCTAACGCAGAGTAGAAAAATTAAATATATCGGAACAGCACTGATCGATCGATGTTGGTGCAAGCAAACTGGTCCTGGATCGCGCTTGAAGGATTAAGTAGGCCGTTAGAGAGCTAGAGCTACGTAAAAATAATTCATATCATTAAGAACACGAGATAGCGATTTCGAATTGGAGGCAATGTGGGAGAGAGAGAGAGAGAGAGAGAAGGAGATAGCCGTTATTCGTCTCTCTCTCTCTCTCTCTTTCTCCGGACCGCGCTTCACGGACCGCACACGTGCGATCACGGATTTCGCCGGAGGCGAACGTACGCGCGCGTGCACGTGCGGTCCGCGGGGACGCGTATTTAGCTCAAGCTTTCCTTTTTATATTCTGTAAATACTGCGAGTAAATAAAAATGGTGAGCATTTTTATATAGTTAATTTTATAATTTATTTACTACGGAAGAGAGACACGCCGCTCGTCTCTCTTCGTCGACCGTCGTCGCGCAAGTGGGAACCGATGGAGATTTAAGAGTTAAAATAGGAGCGTGCATACCACAGGAGACACAACGTTACACACGTATACATACACATAGACGACATACACGCGCACGACTGTAGATAATTTGTAACAGTTGCTATTATTGTCAAGTACCACGTACACACATATAAAGCGACGTATGCTGATATATATCATTGCATATTATACTGATAACGATTAATAAAAGGTAATGTTGAAAATTGAAGGGCCTCCTGTGCGAGAAAGTGCAAGTGCCTGTGCTTTATCTAGAATTTTTTTATCCCTTGTTTCCCCGACATTAAAAAAAAAACACACATTGGTTTTTAATCTTAATATTACTTACATAACGAAATCTATATTGATTTCGATAGGCAAAATCGATCTAGTTTATTAAAGCTTAAGAATTGTACATGTTATGAATTAATGTAACAATTGCACGTACACCAGTTTTTTGACAATTTTTAGAACTTGTAAAAATCGTATGTACCGCAGTTCAAGCATGTCTATTCGATTCCCGTAAGTTACTCTTCCCTCTTTGTTTTCACGGTCGTTAAATCGCAAGAATGTAAATGTCTATTTCTTGTGGGATCCCATAAAATTATGGTTAACCGCATCCACCCTTTTTACAACAGCTCCGTTTCGGAGGACGATACCCACGGGTATTATCACCGGTTAAGGGATTGTACTCTGCAAAATAAAGTGTATATATGGATAGCAACATCATTTAAATTTACCTTGCGATTAGAGGTACGACTTTATGTAACGTGAATCTCACCTGATTTGAACGACTTCGATTTTGTACTTGTACCAGGGGTCTCGTCGTCGCTTGCGGCACCACCGAGTTTTGTACCCACGTTTTTATTTTCCAGCAATCTCAAGACCTTTAGTCTCTTTTTCTCTTTTTCCTGAGCAAAAAAGGCAGATTGCTCCGGTTTATATTTCAAAAATATAAGGGTAAAAATTGTATCCTAACGTATCGAATAACGCGTAGCAAAAAGATACCTCTTCCTCTTTGACCTGAGCTAACGCACGACTCTTGTCGTAAGCCTCTTGCATTTTCTGTCGCGCCAGTTCCACGTTGGCTGACAATTGTGGCAATTCGTCGGTTTCTGGACATACAATCGATACAACAAATCATACATATTTGTATCGTGAGTAACGATTGCAAATTATTTGTTGCCCGTCAAGTGTCACAAGTTTGGGATTTTGAAACAAATTTTATTTACTCACTCTTGCCGAGCGCGGCATCTCGCCGACTCCTCGCGACTTTCCAACTCTTGTATTTCTCTTGGATATGTGGAAAAGTATAGAACGCGATGATGCCGAGCCCCACGAGGTACCATCCTACGGAGGCTATCGGAGCCCAAACTGAAAGGCAAAAAAAAAAGCGTTACAATTTGTTCCGCAAGCATAAAGCTCGTTCCAGGTAACGGGAAGAAAAAGTAATCGCAATGACACGTATGTAAGTATAGGAGTATTAGTAGGCACATATGCAAATTCCCACGATACGTACTCGTTTGGAGATAGCTCGGACTGTCTCGGAAGTTCTCCATGTTCCTTTATGTATTCAAGAAATTTTCCAAGACGTCACAACATGTCACGACTCGATGTGCGGTCCACGCTGCGATCATCGGCCGTTCGACGCTCCAATTTTTCGCTAAACTGGAATGTAAATTCGACACTCGACAGCTCGACTCACTCTGTCTAGGATGCGCGTTCAGAAACATCAGCCGAGTCACTCAAGTGCTGAAAATCCCACAAGCATTTATGTTACGTCGCTCGGTAATTGTGCCTGGTTCGTGTCCGTGCTATGGTTCATGTCCGAACTTCAGATTTTCAGATGGAGGGGATATGGTGTGCGTGGCCAACATGTATGTATGTACATATGCATACATACATACATACCAAACACCAACGCAAGCCCCTTTGTCGGACAGAGGAAGGAAGAGCGAAGAAAGTATCTCCAAAGATATTGAAAATGAAACATTCGTTGATATAAAAATGTTTTAGATAAAAGTTATATAGAGAGAGAGATATATATATATATAGATAATTTAATACATTTTAGGTGTATAAGAAATAAATAACTTTTTTTTAATTCTATATAATGTCAAACAAATTCTTAATCGGAGAGTATTTACATCGTTTTTTCTTACACGTGTATAACGCTAGAGCTAATTTAATATCCATATTTTTCGTTAAGATTTGTCCTGCCGTCCCCAGATTGATCTTGCGGCGGTACCCACGTGGAATAATCTTCCGAGTGGACATCTTGATCGTACTGTTTTTTTATACCTTTCAATTTCACCGATTTACTCTCCTTTTTTCGTTTCTTGTCGTCTGAAACGTTAACATTTAGTTTCCTTGTTTCCTGATCAACGTTTTTCGTGACGCACGGTTTATCGTCAGTTTTCGTACTACCGTTTGATGCCGTGTCGTCCTTACATGGTATGGATTTTTTGCATTCGGACTTGTGTACATTCGCATCTCCTTCGTCTCCTTTTTCTTTTACATCATCATTCTTTTCTTCTGGATCATCAACATCATCATCATCATCTTCTTCATTATCCATATTATTACCATATGATGAATCTCTCTCGGAATCATCTTTGTTCTGAAAAATGTATTATTTTTTTAGTCATAAGTAAAATATATAATAAAACGTTTCCATATAAAAAAAAATAAAAAAAAATACAAAAATAGATTGCTTACGTTTGCCTCAAAAAGCTTTCTTCTTCTTTCCAGCTGGGAAACCTTTCTCGCGGAAGGTTTTGATTTTTGCTGATCATCCTTATCTTCTGCTTGCACTTGACTAACAAGTGGCGGCAAATTGGCCGGCTTTGTTAGGTTTATTAATTTAAGAAGTTTCATTTCTTCTCTGCGTAAATTCTGCAACTCCACTTTCATTTTCGTTATGTCGCTTTTGCTCAAAGTAGACGTATTTAAACTAGACATAAAGGCATCCAGCGAATCCTCGTTGGACTCCCTCGCTTTAGCATTATTTTCTTGTGCTTCTTTTAAGCGATCGTTCAAATGTGAAATTTTGTTCGCGATCTCGTTGTGCTTCTCAGTCTGAAATAATATTAATGAATTAGTTGAAGATATATATTTGTACGTATCATACAAAAATGTAAACGTAAGTGAACAAAATGGCATTACCAATGAGCTATATGTTTCAACTTTTTCCTCAAATTTGCCAGCTTGTTTCATTCTCTGTTCACGTTTCTTCTCTACTGTTCCTGTTCTGTCCAAGAAGTTATCTTCGTCCGAATCGTAATAATCTTCCTCCTCCCAATTCCTCGCTTTCTTCCTTCGACTCTCTGCAATTAATAATCATCAATCATTAGGAATAAAATTTGCATTCGTCAAAACTTATCCTTCATTTATATTATACGGTACCGTGATTAGCTTGTCTCAATAACCCGTGTCTATCTAAGATTCTGCAGGCTTCCAGAGCGCATTGAACAACGGATTCTTTCTTCTTCCCTTTGACAAGAGCTTCCGCTTTCATAAAACGACCGCCAAAACATTCTTTAGGTAAACTGAAATTTTTATTTTTAAATAATATGAATAAAAAGAAGAAAGAAACGACAAGTCACACACACAAAGTACGATATAAAGCATAAAGAGTACTTTTAAAACAGCGCTTAAAAAGATTGTCTCTCATATATAACTATATTTACTTTATCCAACACAAAAATTGGCCTATTCCCTTCTCTTCTACTTGATATTGCAAATCGTATCCCTCTCTTTCGAACCAGCCTCTCAGTGTTTTCTTAGGATCGTCCAAATATAACTCCTCATCTACCATAGAAGCGTAGGGATTCTCCGTCAAATCTGTTTCCTCGTCAGCGTCCTCTCCCATTCCCCAATCAATACCCTCCTTCTCCGCCACCTGTCTCGCTCTCTCCTCTGCTTCTTCTTCCTCTTGCTGTCTGATCTCTCGTTCCCGCAATTCCGCCAATCGTTTTTCCTACGAACAAATATGTTTGAAAGTCTCGCCTTTTACGAGAATACAAGTCGCAACACCCGGCAAACTATTATTACATCGATTTATATGCGACTAACTACATATAAATTTAATTACAAATAAAACCAACTTTGAGTTGAGTAACCGACAGTTCGGATTCCTCCTCCTGATCGTCCGGTGGGGCTTGCATAATGTATTTTCTCTGGCTACAACCGAATCTTATCATATGGCCGCCGTGCAACCGTACGTAGGTCCTCGATTTTATACGATGCCCGTTCCAAAATGTGCCGTGCGTGCTCTCCAAATCGTACAAATAAAAACCCACGGAGTTCTTCTCGTTCCCTGTCGCTCTGTACTGAATAATCGCGTGATATCTCGAGACAGTCGGATGGGCGAGGGACAAGTTGCAGGAAGGCAATCTCCCTACCACGTAGAAACTTCTCTCGGTCAGATCAATCTCCTCCAGAATCATCCCCGACTTAAGGATCTCTAACTTGTACTCCCCGGTCGGTCTCCCGCCCCACTTTGGCTCCGAATAGGGTACAGGAACGTTTCTCGAGTCAGACGTGACAATTTCGTCCGCAGAACTTTCCGATGTTGACTTGTCGCTCTTATCTTCGGCGTCATTCGACGGTGATGGACGAGCAGGCTCGGCAGCCTCCTTACTCACGGACAATTCGGACGGTGGTGGTGGAGGTGCTGTGTCGTTGTTCACAGCGCGAATTTTTCCGGTCTTACCCCGCTTGGGGCCGATCAGTAGAAGCGGCTTCTTGAACCCCGGCTCTTGGCAAGCGTCACCGGCATTATTTCCGGAACGCTCAGACGTGCCCTCCGTTTCCGACCCGGTGCTCTGCTCGTCGCACGCTGGTGATTCGGGAATCGCTTCGCCGTTACTTGCGTCAACGTTGTCGTCGGGAACATCCTCGGGAAGGGAAGCCACGGAAGCATTCTCCCGTTCGCTCGCCTCCATGGTTGCAGCAGTCTCGTCGACTTTTATGCCGGGAGGCAGTCAAGTGTCATACACAAATTCCTGTTTATATTCTTATAAATGATTATTAATTTGTCGTTGTCAATGAGGATTTGAGTGGCACTTTCAATGTTTACGTTCGGATATTATGATCACGTTGAACTCCGCATAACCTATTAAACAAACCATCAGAGAGATACAGGACGATACGGCGGCACGGCGGACGGCGGTGATCCGCGAACACGATACGCCCTCTGGGAACGATGTAAAACGTGCACATGAACTACGTAGCCAATGTCCACGTTTGGGCCACGGGGTAACACATACGTGCACGATTTGTTGCGTTCCGTGCTAATGTCGGTAACGCAGTTATTGATTTTTCGTTATGTGAGCGAGCGAGACAGTAAATTGGAGTGAGCGAGATGCGAGATAAGAATAACACATGCCAGAATTAAGGGGATCCTAAAGCCGTCCGTAATACCACCAAATTAAGAAAATAATTAAGAAAATGTATTATTAATTTCTTAATTTCCAAATTTGATCTTCTCAAAAAAACTTTATACAAAATTTTTTAATATACATTATTTATTATATATTATTATATATTATTTTATATACACTTTTTGGAACTACTTTTCAACTGTATTTACAATCGATTATTTATTTAAAAACACATACAATTAAGAAAAAAAAAGAATCTATAAAAGGAGCAGCAGTGTTATGATGATATACAATTTAAAATACATATATCGGGCGGCAGTGTGGTCTAGTGGTAGAGCGCGAACAAAACGGTAAGTAAAACTTATTACACATATGCCATTTATTTCAATATCTGATACAATAAACAAAATATATTTGACATAAAATTAATATAATATAAACTATAATGTAACTTTATGTAACATTCTTATATTTTTAATATTGTTACTGGCCCTGAAAAATAATAGTTTTTGTAAAATGATATCTAATAAATGTATTATGTTCTTTTAAAGTAACTTGTTTTCCGTAGTAGTAAAATTTTATTTTAAAAAATTATGTAATTGATTTTTAATTATCATAAATTTGTGATCTTTCGTTACGCCAAATGTTTGTGAAACTTCACAACTATGCAAATCAAAATTATTAAATAATGCAGTCACGTGTGTATTTCTTAATGTTTTCGAAACCATTATATTAAATGCGTTTGAACTACTTAATTTATTGTTTATTCTAAAGAAATTAAAATTTTTTTTCTGCAGCACTTACAATAGTAAACGTATCTATTCGAGTATATCTTAACGATCCACAATTTTTTCTATAAATAAACTTAGATGTTACTCCCTCACATTCATTGAACAATTGATAACACATCTGACATTTTATAGACTTTATAAAATCTTTTTTTCAACGTATTTTGCTATCAGTACAAAATTACCTTTTTCAAAAAAGGTAAAAAAAGGGCGCCAAGTACACGCGTGGTTGTTACCTCGAAAAAAAACCCAAGTGGTAGTATCATTAATTTTATTCAAAAATAAATAAAATCTATTCTAACCTAGGTGGTAGTAGCTTTAATTTTTTTAAACAAAATTATTAAATTACAAAATTGTTACTTTATTTAATCCAAGTGATATCTACTTCGAAAAAGCCTAAATAACAAGTAGTATCTATTAAAAAAAAAAAAAGTGAAATCTTTTAATACTGCGCCAATTACAAAAAGAATATATACCTAAAAAAAAAACCAAGTGATATGTATCTTTGTATTCCGGAGAGTCTTTCTATCAACCCAAGTGGTAATATAATAGTTTTAATTCTCCTTGATAAAATTATAATATTACAAAGAATTATTTTAATCACAAAGAATTAAAGAGGTAACATTATAAAATAAAAATATTTAATTAAAATAAAATAAATAAATTTTTCTTGTAAAAAACTTGGCGCTGCTTTTTTAAGGTTAAACCTTTGCACAAGACTTTCGTATGGCAACGTAGTGTAACGAAACGTGGGTCAACGCACAAGAAACGTATCAGTTACGGCGTTAAGCGTCGTCTACAATGGCAGCAGGAGTATGCAATAAGACGTAAGCAGTAAACTATTCTATTGACCAATCACAGTCGATTATTCTTGAATTGTAAAAATCCCATTAGTCAATAACTTACTGCTTACGTCTTACTGTATACTCCTGCTGCCATTGTAGATGACGCTTTATACGTCAATACGTTTCTTGTGCGTTGATCTACGTTACGTTACCATACGAAAATTTTGTGCGGAGGCTCTAACCGATACGTTTCTTGTGCGTTAATCCACGTTACGTTACGCTACGATATCATACGAGAGTCTTGTGCGGAGGCTCTTATCCAGACAAATTTGCATAGCGCATAAACATAAGAAATTAATTGGTTTATATGTATATGTGCAAAAGGAAATAGACCAATCCATCTCTTTATGCATATGCTTATATGCACCTATGCAAGTTTGTCTAGGTTGACCTTGGACAAAGCAGCGCCAAGTTTTTTACAAGAAAAATTTATTTATTTTATTTTAATTAAATATTTTTATTTTATAATGTTACCTCTTTAATTCTTTGTGATTAAAATAATTCTTTGTAATATTATAATTTTATCAAGGAGAATTAAAACTATTATATTACCACTTGGGTTGATAGAAAGACTCTCAGGAATACAAAGATACATACCACTTGGTTTTTTTTTTAGGTATATATTCTCTTTGTAATTGGCGCAGTATTAAAAGATTTCACTTTTTTTTTTTTTAATAGATACTACTTGTTATTTAGGCTTTTTCGAAGTAGATATCACTTGGATTAAATAAAGTAACAATTTTGTAATTTAATAATTTTGTTTAAAAAAATTAAAGCTACTACCACCTAGGTTAGAATAGATTTTATTTATTTTTGAATAAAATTAATGATACTACCACTTGGGTTTTTTTTCGAGGTAACAACCACGCGTGTACTTGGCGCCCTTTTTTTACCTTTTTTGAAAAAGGTAATTTTGTACTGATATCATGCGTTTTGTAGTGTTACGCATCCTCTTCTAAAAAGGGCATGTCATCCATACGATCTATCGAATCTATCATGACAATCAAACTAGCCGCACAGAACCAGCCGCATTCAGGGGCGAATAGCCTCTGCGGGCCCCGGCGCAAAAAATTTTGCATTTTGCATTTAAATTAATAAAAATTTTACAGATCAGTTATATAAAGAATAAACATAGTCGCGAAATTTATTTCAAGTGCATCTGAGCATGCTGAGTGAAGAAATTTGCGATTTTTCCGCTTTTTTTTATAATAAAATCGCAAATTTCTTCACTCTGCATGCTCAGATGAACTTGAAATAATTTTTTTTTATATTGTTTATTCTTCGTATAACAATCTCCAGCTCATATGGAAGTGGCACAAGACCAGTAAAAATTATTATAGTCAATTTTTTCGCAGTTTTCGTTACGCGTTATAGAGATTTGTGACATATATTGAATTTAATGACTTTTGGTGGTCCTGTGCCACTTCCGTATGAGTTGGAGATTGTTATACAAAGAATAAACAATACGAAAAAATTTATTTCAAGTGCATTTAAGCGTGCTAAGTGAAGAAATTTGCGATTTTTCCGCATTTTTTATTACGCGTTATAGAGATTTGTGACATATATTTAATTTAATAATTTTTGGTGGTCCTGTGTGCCACTTCCGTATGAGTTGGAGATTGTTGTACGAAAAATAAACAATATGAAAAAAATTATTTCAAGTGCGTCTGAGCATGCTGAGTTAAGAAATTTGCGATTTTCCCGCATTTTTTATAATAAAATCGCAAATTTCTTCACTCAGCATGCTCAGACGCACTTGAAATAATTTTTTTCATATTGTTTATTCTTCGTATAACAATCTCCAACTCATACGGAAGTGGCACAGGACCACCAAAAATCATTAAATTCAATATATGTCACAAATCTCTATAACGCGTAACGAAAACTGCGAAAAAATTGACTATAATAATTTTTACTGGTCTTGTGCCACTTCCATATGAGCTGGAGATTGTTATACAAAGAATAAACAATATGAAAAAATTTATTTAAAGTGCATCTGAGCATGCTGAGTAAAGAAATTTTCGATTTTATTAATAAAAATGCGGGAAAATCGCAAATTTCTTCACTCAGCATGCTCAGACGCACTTGAAATAATTTTTTTCATATTGTTTATTTTTCGTATAACAATCTCCAACTCATACGGAAGTGGCACAGGACCTCCAAAAATTGTTAAATTCAATATACGTCACAAATCTCTATAGCGCGTAACGAAAACTGTGAGAAAATTAACTATAATAATTTTTAGTGGTCTTGTGCCACTTTTAAATGAGCTGGGGATTGTTATACGAAGAATAAACAATATGAAAAAATTTATTTAAAGTGCATCTTTCTTTTCTTCGCGTAAACGGGATTTTGTAGTAACTTACGATAATTTACTCGTTTACGCGGAGTAAATTATCGTAAGTTACTACAGAAGTAACACTCGCGTAAACGTAGTACACACACACACACACACACACACACACACACACACACACACACACACACACACACACACACTATCTGTCACTTATACTATGTTTACGCGAGCGTTTTACTTCCGTAGTAACTTATACGATAATTCCTCCACGTAAATGGAGATTCTGTAGCAACTTATGATAATTCATCCCGCGTAAACGAGTAATGCCGGGATTACGATGAATTTAACGTAACGGGACGCGACGGACGCGAAGTAACGTAACGTGAACTTAAGAAATTACGATCCCCGTAACGTGAAGCAGCGTGCATTTCAGAAATGATTTGACAGCTTGGTATGAATAGAAGGTTAAGATTAAGGTTATCTTTAAATTACGGCGATCGTAATTTCTTAAGTTCACGTTACGTTACTTCGCGTCCGTCGCGTCCCGTTACGTTAAATTCATCGTAATCCCGGCATAAATTATCGTAAGTTACTACAGAAGTAACGCTCGCGTAAACATACAGTTTGACAACTTTTACAAGGCAGCATATACGTACGTGTTTGTACGATTTTGTAGATACACCTTTCTTCTTAAAGATCTCTCGGCATCAGCTCTTTACGGTCAATACTTATATATATTTCACTATCTGTCACGACGCGGCAACGGTCACGACTATCACACACTTACACTTATCCTTTTCTAGGTTGTAAAAAACTGTCACGCACTGCGACAGTGCACGAGTGCACTCTCGTGTCAAAAATGGGAAAGTGACACACCAGCCGCCATTTTTGTCCGACGTGGACGTTTCTTAAAAAAAAATTTTCCACATTTGGTCTTTGCATTGCAATATCTTCGCTCGTAGGGCACGTAACGAAAAAAAAAGACTCTTATTTATAAATCAAACCCCAAGCTATCGATCGAACCTACTTAGAAGTTGGTCCGTTCACTCGTTATTGAGATCTCAAAATCTCGGATACTCGCAACTCATGCGTTCGCGTAAAAGAGTCACGGTGCGTCTCGCTTCGCGCGTACTTGGCGCGAGACACTACCGTGTCTCTTGATGTATGTATAATTGCGTGATTATTAGCAAGATTTATATGTAGCAGTGGTATATATATAATCGTCAATTAACATATCATTATTATTTTCATCTTCATTATTTTCATATTCTCTTTCTGTATTCGAACTAGTTGATGTTTTGTGCGATGAAACATTTACGATAGGAATATTATCCAACGGAACACAATTTCTTTGTGTGAAGGATTTAATTTCATTGTGATGCAGAAGGCGTTTATATGAAGCTATAAATTGCTTGATACTGGGATTATTATTATATCCTCCCATTGCTCGAATACATGAAAAGAATAATATATCTCCAAGTTATCTTGTGATAACTTATAAGACAATATAGATATTGCAAATATCTCTTCTCTACGTATTTATACAATAAAAACTGTACATTTTTCATATTATATTAACCCAAGAAAACCGGTTTTTGATGTTGTTTCTATCACTGGAACACGTTTCCCTTTGACTTCTAATGTAATAGATGACAAATACTTAATAGATGTATCAAAAAAAGAAAAAATTTCTTTTATGTTATTCTTAGATAATGGCTTCTTATATATATATATATTTACTGTAATAAAAATTTTTTGAATTAAGACAATCAAAAATATTGTTCATTATTCTACAAAATTGGGCTGTGGCAATACAATCTGTA
Organism: Temnothorax americanus; assembly: GCF_048541705.1. NCBI lineage: Eukaryota > Metazoa > Arthropoda > Insecta > Hymenoptera > Formicidae > Temnothorax > Temnothorax americanus. The sequence goes on along the minus strand of NW_027509421.1, from coordinate 1,628,390 downwards.
AAATCTAGATGAACATCTTCATGAAACTGCTTTAAGGCTGCGGCACTACTCTCGCTTAAAATTGGTGCAGCTAGTTTTACGTTTATTTTATTTTTGTACTGTTCATTTTATTTTACCAATGTATATGTTTAGAAGTCAATTTGTTAGCCAAATGAAAGCAAGTAAACGAAATTCTTCTCATTTGTTGTCATCATTTTATAAATACAAATGTTCGACGGTATGTAGTTCCCGTGCACGCACAAAAGTTGATACTCTTTATATTACGAAGAAGCAGCAAAGCCTTTTGCTTTAAATGTCGGCCAAATATTCGTGGCATCTTTAGAATGTTTCGCCACGGTAATAATCATTAGATTCATACCAGTATCTTAAAAATGACTATTCACTCGATCTTCCACTGATAATGTAAAAAGACATATTTTATTACGGTTATTAAAAGCATCGATGTCTTATTTCACCTTTATGTTTTCTATGCAACAATAATATCAAGGTATACTATATACACGGAAAAAAAATGGTTACTTTAATTAAACGTCGACGTCACGGGCTGCCACAAGCATAAGTAGTTAATTCAACTAGACATTATTAGACCAAATATTTAAATTATTAAAACAATTATCTGATGTTTTTTATTCATTAATATTGATGTTGCATCAATCAATTTTATCTCAATAACACTGATGCTGTTGATACAAAAAATGATGCTGTTGAAACATCATTTTTTTTCCGTGTAATAAAAATTGATTATAAATTTTTATAATTTACAGAATAAAATGTGATTTAAATAAAACTTGCACAAATTAAATGTGTTAAGGTAATTGATTTTTTCATAGATAATATTTTTTGTAATATTGTTTGCGCGAGAGAAAATCGTTAGTTTAAAAATTATACAGAATGTAAAAATGACAACGTTATGTACAATATAAATTCGTCATTATTCAAGTTTTGTTTAATTATTTTTACGAAATAAGTTTTTTTTTGTAAATACAATAAAATTTTGGATAATTTAACTATTAAATTACATCAAAAATTGTCATTAGAGTTTTATTCTCATATATAAAACGTAAACATTATTTAATTCCGAATTTGATGCCATCTTGGCGACAATTTGCTATCAAAGTTGTATTCTGTGTTTGCTGGGGTGCGGGTGTTACAAAAATAATATCAAGAGACACGGTCTAGTGTCTCGCGCCAACTTACGCGCAGCGAGATCGCTCCGTGTATCTTTACTCGAGCCCGAGAGTTGCGAGTACCCGAGATTATATAATAACGGATCCTAATAACGGCTAAATCGATTAAGTTCTAAGGAAGCTTAATCGATAGCTTGGGTTCGATTTACATAAGGGGAAAGTGTTTTTATTTTTCCTCTACGTATCTTACGAACGGAGATATTGCGATATGAAGTCCGAAATGTAAATATAAAAATATGTCGTAAATATATCGTACAGATACAAGGTATGTTGAACACACATGGATGTAAGATTTTGGGAAATAAAATTTAGAAAACACACAAACGTACACAAAATAGAGATATTTTCACTGAAACATTTCATGATATTTATACCAACAATTTATATTTGAGAATTATTACGTCGAGGTATCGAGCTAAGATCCTTCTTCAAAAATCAAACGTCACTTAAATTAATGCCGATCTGGGACAGCACACACCCAGAAAGAAGAACGTTAAAATAAAATATATTACGCTGGAAGGGGTCGAACCGCACTTGCACAGTCAACTGTCGCACGCAAGTCCCTCAACAAAACACTTGCTGATGGAAACATCTGTTACTTTATTGTCACATAAAAATCGATCATTTAACTATACATCAAAATGTAAATGGATTCAATCGGCAAACAAAAGTAAGAAAACGCCATTTAGGAAATACAAAAATACTCGAATCAAAAATATTTTCAAGAAGGAATTATACACATTTATCAGCAATATACATTGACAACCGTTACATCGACATTTCAAGTGCAAGTTGTACCATTGCGAAGAAATAACCGTAACTCAAGACAGCACGCACTAGAATGAGGAACGTTACAGTATAACGCGCTGTAATGGAAGGGGTAGAAACGCGCATCTGCGCAGTCCGCTGTCACGCTGTCACGCGCGCAACCCTCTTCACGAAGTATTTCTTTATGGGAAATAAACATCTGTTATTATTATTACGTTGCTGCCGTACTCAAATCAATCGATTGCACCATACACACTTTTCTTTAAAAAAAAGGTGCAAATAGCCAGTAAAAGTTGTTTTATAAGGTACTTTGATCACACGGTGGTATATCGTCATATTTTGTCAGAGAATTTATAAGTATTTACCTATGAGAAATAAACATCTGTTCTATTATCTTATGTCGCTTAATCACCGACTTATTTACAGATAAAATAGTTAAATTGCGCGTGTTCCCATCTCTTGGTAATATTTTGTTACATTTTCGATAAATTATATAATTTACGTTAGAATTTAAGCTAGAGTATGAAAAAAATGGAGCAATACAATATGCAACTGATAAAAGAAGAAAAAATAAGCGAACTGGCCTCTCCGGTGTCACATACATTTGCGTGCTCGTGGAGAAATGATCTGTATCGACTCTTTACATATTAACCTCAATCGGTTTCTATTACTCACAGTTGGTCTGTGGCCTTATCAAAGGTCTAAACTTGTTCAACTCCAGTTCGCATTGCTTTTTAGTGTTTTAGCGACATTTATCCTAGCTCAGGTATGTTAATAATTTTAATTATATAATAACAAGATAAAGAATATAACGATTATTTTTAGCAATCTTTTATTTTGCGTTTTAATATATCAAAATCGTAAGACCGTCACAATATTAAATATATTGATATTGATTTTATAACATGTGTTTGTTATTACATATAAAAAAATTTAATTTATCTAGTTTTGCTTAATATATATTGCAGTTAAATAGCTTTCTCATGTTAAATTATGGTACATTGTAAAACAATTAAAGACTTAAAACCTTTCTCTGGTTGTATAAGAAAATAGATAATAATTTTAATGTAAAATTATATTAAAAAATTTCTTTGCAGTTTGCAACATTTCTGACATCACAATGTACTCCAGATCTCCTCATTAATGTTTTTGCATCTGCATTATTTTACATTTTCTTTGCAATTATATATAGTATATTTAGTAATAACATTGAAGTCGTAAGTAAAACATACTGGATGACAATTTGGAAGTTCGTGAAACTAAATCAATTTCATTTTATGATAAGCAGAAAGCAGAAAATAAATTAAACGCTACAGAAAAAACCAGGTTTTTGTACCAGCATGTAATGTAAAAGAAAAGTCATATATAAACTTGTAAAAATTAATATTATAAAAAAGGGTCAACAATTCAGTTCATATAACATAACTCAATAATCAGTTCGAGATGGTTACTGAACTGACACAATAATTGAAGCGTTCTTTAAAACTTTAAAAATTTACATATGCTATCTAACATTAATAACTGCAACTATGCTTTTAAAGAATCTTGGGGATATTTCTTTCATGAAAGTATCCATGTCAATATTTCCTAAATACACATGTTATATTATTGAGTTATGCAATTAACCAAATTTTTATTTGTTTTGTAGATTTTATTTTTACATGTACATAATAAACAGATATTTTTTTCACGCAATATGCAGATAATAATTATGAAATTCTTCTGTAGTGTAATATGTTTAATTTATTTCATTTTGTTGATTAATTACATAAATATTAGCTATTCAGCTTCAATAATTTCTCGAGTGTCTCGTGCGGTATATATATTATATATATATATTATATTCATATATGTGTGTATTATTTTTGGGAAACAAGTTGTATTGTATAAAAAGATCAATTCTTTAAAAACATTTCCGAAAAATAAGTCTTTTTATAGAATACAAACAAGAAAATTTTTTAAAAATGTGATTAAAAGAAATAGTATGCAATATTGATAGATAAAGTGTTTGCTGGAGCAACTGCAGCATAATTGTAACGAGTTAACTGACGAAAATGAAATCAATATCATAAAACAGTATGCTATCTATGCAAAACGTTACACGATTGCGTTAACATGTAAGACAACTGCTTTAGATTTACTTTGAATTATTATATTTGGAATATAGTATTTAGAAAACTAAACGCGCGGCCAGTTTATAATAAATTTTTTAGCAAAATAATTGACCCTTAAATATTTTTCAGTGGTTGGTATATTTATCATAATTATTTTAATTTTATACCCAATTTGGTCGCGCGTTTTTTACATCTTACTGTCTATAAATGAAACTCACGCACGTATTTCGCCGCTGCTTGTAACGGAATATTTTGTCGATAAAAGATATTTCTACTTGATACTTTTCCATACAAATGCAGCCTTTTTTATTGTGTTAATTGCAATGATAGCGACAGGAACAATGTTCATAGTTTACTCACAACATGCATGTGGAATGTTTCAAATTACCTGGTAAGGGAATAAACATAAAAACAAATAAAAAATTTATCAAATTGGAAAAATAGAAAGGGCACTTAATGATGCCAAAAGAATCATTTGCAGTTATCGTATCGCACGCACAATGACACTCGAAACTCTACGAAAAAACAGCTTGCAAAACGAATATTTGATATACAAAAGATTAATTTGTGCTGTGGATATGCATCGCAAAGCTATGAAGTTAGTAAGCAATTTAATAAGCAATATAAATTATATATATATATAATAATTAGGATATAAAATACGCGCATATAATAATATTTTTATTTGAAGATTTTCTAACTCGACATTATATAGATTTAAAATAATGTTCACCTTTTTGATAATAACCGGTGTAATGTGCGGAAGTCTTAATATTTTTCTGGTAAATACTGCCTTTGTTTTATGATATATATACTTATAAATAATAGTAATTATATTAATTACTGCTAAATTTTCATTCAAACAATTCTAATTAATTGTTATTTTTTTTATAATATTGAATTTATTTTTATGACAATTATTACAATATCCATGTATTTTAGATTTTTCAGATAACATCCTTTAAATCTGATATTGAAGAACTCTTATTACGATTAATAATTATGATGTATCTCTTGACTTACATGTTTGTAGGCAACTATTTTGCGCAAAAAATTATGGATCATAATGATAAGGTTTTTGTCGCCGTGTAAGAAATTATTTTATACGATAAAATTATATTATATATCCGTACAACAAATATGCACACATTCGTTATATGGATCACTGTAATATTAATATATACTCGTAGTTTAAGAAAGGTATGATAAAACTGTTTGTAGACACAGATTTTATTTATATTTTTCAATTATTAATTAATCATCACGCAGGTACAACGTTCAGTGGTACGTAGCTCCGTTGCTAATACAAAAAATGATACTGTTCCTCTTGCAAAGAAGAACCAAGGCGTTCACTATGAATATTGCTGGATTGTTTGTGGCATCATTAGAAGGTGCTGCTACGGTAAGAAATAACCTTTCAAAATAACTAACATATATTTTAGAGAAAAACAGAAAAGTCATGTCTTATTACAGTTGTTGAGTACTGGAATATCGTTTTTTACCGTTCTTCATTCTGTGCGGAATTGACCAAAAAACAAATTAACTAACAGTAAAATAGTGAAGTACTGTTACTAATAGTAGTTTTAATAAAATAGTTCTACTAATAGAGGAAAGACCCCGATTATGAGATACTACATCTATTTTGCGTGATTGCCGGAAGTCTATGGACAGAATTGAAAAATATAGTAGGTCATTTTGAAGTAAATTTAATAAGCTTTAAGATGCTGACATGTAAAATTTAATTTAATTATTGATTTTTTTTGAAAATTATTTTAGTTAATTTTTTAAAATTAAATATGCAACAAAAATTTTAATTAACAAGGGGACCTTCAGGCTAACGGATTTTTGTTTTTTTTTCGTACTTACTGTACTTGAGAGTTATCACTCGGACATCAATTTCCCAAAGTATTAAGGCGCGCTTTTCAAAAAAACTCGAGAAAATCGACTTTGAAGAATTCCGAGGGCGCTATGTACACAGAATTTTAATTTTAATGTAAAATTTATCAAATCTATGCTAATTAATATTTAATCGTTTTCAATTTTGTTTTCAATGAAAAACTTACACTTCTTATTTTGAATATTGGTACAAAAATGAAAAACGTCAGGTAGGAAATAAAATGGTTTTATATTTTTGAAAATTACGAGAAAATACAGCGCAAAAATGATATTAATAAAAATATTGTTTAATTTTTAAAAGTGAATTATATGATATGAAATATATAGTTTAAAATATATTGTATACAGTCGTTTTACACGTCAATATTGCACGAACCAGGATGATATTCATCGTAAAAGCAAGGGAAACAATAAGTTTCACGGCATCTAGCGCACCGTACGAACGCAGATATTTTACAGGCGCAAGGTTTTTTTTAAAATGTCTATTGGAAAACATACTTCATTGACGTTAATGACGTTCATAAAAATGTTTCTGTCATCACAAAGGTTTGAAGCGAATCGCCACGCGTATCGAATCATTTTCTTAAAGATTGGAGAGAACAGCTGGTGATGTACAATAGATTGAATTTTAATGCAATTTTCTCGAGAATTAATTAAAATGCCTGTAAATATGCCTGTAAATATCTGCGTTCGTACGGTGTGCTAGATGCCGTGAAACTTACTGTTTCCCTTGCTTTTACGATGAATTAATATCATCCTGGTTCGTGCAATATTGACGTGTAAAACGACTGTATACAATATTTTAAACTATATATTTCATATCATATAATTCTCTTTTAAAAATTAAACAATATTTTTATTAATATCATTTTTGCGCTGTATTTTCTCGTAATTTTCAAAAATATAAAACCATTTTATTTCCTACCTGACGTTTTTCATTTTTGTACCAATATTCAAAATAAGAAGGTGTAAATATTTCATTGAAAACGAAATTGAAAACGATTAAATATTAATTAACATGGATTTGATTAATTTTACATTAAAATTAAAATTCTGCGTACATAGCGCGCTCGGAATTCTTCAAAGTCGATTTTCTCGAGTTTTTCTGAAAAGCGCGCCTTAATACTTTGGGAAATTGATGTCCGAATGATAACTCTCAAGTACAATAAGTACGAAAAAAAACAAAAATCCGTTAGCCTGAAGGTCCCTTGTAAGATTCAAATTATTACATTTCTTGGTAAATATGCATAAAAAGTCAGCATTCACCGATTTTATCGCCACTTAAATATGTTGTAGGGGGAGGGGGCCTTTCTGTGTAATTCTACGCAAAAAATACCTAAGTGAGAGACGGCATTGGTTTAGAAAAAATAGCAAATTAAAGTTTTACAATTTTATTACTTTTCTTAGGTATTATAAAGTAACATTAGTTCTAAGAGAAGTAATTTATTGATATGTGTGTGTAGATAGTACACGTGTAGGCGGGGAGAGGCTACCGTTTCTCCCCCGCAAGCAGGGATGGATGGGGGTGGACCTTGGTTCGCGTGGAAAGTTTCTCACCCATACAACAATTGGGTTGGGTCAGACCTTCGATTACATTGAAGTTCACCCCACCCACCCCTGCATGCGGGATAGCCACTCCCCCGCCTACATACGTACCGTCTATACACGCACATATCAGTAAATTATTACTTCCCTTAGCACTGACATAAACTGTTATATTTTTTAGTTACATTATTTGTTCTTAACTTTTATATAAACAATGACCGCCGATTAAGATATAAGGAAAATTTATTCAAGATTACGTCCTTGACAACATGTCAAAGTCATTAAAATCGGTGAGGTTGCCCAGTTTCTGTATAATTACCTTTTTTATGTGTGTATTTTTTAACAAATAATTGTAGAGATAATTATTAAAAAGTGTAACAATTATTATAGCTTTTAAACTTGTTAAGATAACTTTTACTCTGTTCATCGCTCTGATACTGTTAAAACTGCTTGAGATGTAGACAACCAATGGATGTCACTTTTATAGCGAATTCGGTTGAACATTTGAATGCGCCAGTGCGCACTAGTGCGACCAACTAAATTCGTTATTAATTACAATTACATGTACAAAGGAAACTATGTGACAAACAATAGTAGAATAATTCGCTATAATTATTATTTGAGTAATCCCTAACAAAAATTCTATAAGGCAAAATTATTTATTAGTTGAATACTTTTGTGTTAAAAGACAAGGGCCATTAATTTATTTTTGCTATTACTTTCTGCTTTACATTTTTTTTCTTTCTTTTATAGATTTTATTTTATCGCTGACTAGATTTTTAGAAAAACAAAGGGCATATGGGTATAAGCATGGTGAAATTGCCCCGGGCGAATATTTATTTGCCACTTCGAGGATATGTAGGTATTGATAAAAGACAATAACAATTAAAGTAATTTAAATTGACCTGACTGGCAATATATATAACGTCTTTCCGATATGAACATTGAAAAACTGTGAGCCAACTTGGTTTGTCGGATTCATACAGCACTTTTTTCAGATCGATATCGAGACATTATTAATTTTGACCATGGTTTTGGTCAGTTGATGTTAATTCTAAATTAAATAGTTTTTAATTTAGAAACATTTACTATTTAATATTTATCCATATGTTAACATATGGAAGATATTTATCAAGGATTCCAAAACCAGCTGAATATCTGAATAAACTATTTGATCACGATCAAACTAATACAGTAATCGAAGAAGACAGTGATGAAGACTGAAAATCAATGTGCAATTGCAATATATGCTTTATTATGTTATTTTTAATTTTATCGACATGTAATTATTTTTGTTGGTATTGATGGAGACAAATGCAAAGTTTCTGATGATATTTTAATAAACACATAGATTAATTAATTAATTAATAGTTAATTATTAAAAAACCGTCATTGTTTGTTTTTTTAAATATTAAAAATTAATAAAGTGATCTAAAAATTATTTTATCGATTTTAGTAAAATAATTTGGATTTTTTCGCACAAATCTATAATATATAGATTGTTATTATAAAATAATGACCAATAAATATCAAAAACCGGAAAATTAATAGTAATAAAATAGTTTTTTTTTTTTTTCCCAGTACGGCGCACCATTTCGAATCAATCGAAAAAAATATATTTTATATAAGAGAGTATAAAGCTTCTAAAAAAAATAATTTCATAATTTTGCTCAAATCATATCATGCTTAAAAAAATAATTTTTGGAAAAAAAAACAATTTTTTTTACTGGATAATGAAACTCTATACGCGCGGTTGTTGCTCTGTCTCAAGAAAGTCTTTATATGTCCCTATAACATATTAAAATTTTATCAAAATCGATCAAGCCGTTCCCAAAAAAATTTTTTTTTATTTTTAAGTATTTTTTGATTTACTCGAAAACCCGTTGAGTTAGACGTCTGATTTTTTAAGGGTTATTGTCTTTTATCAATACCTACATATTCCTCGAAGTGGCAATTAAATATTCGCCCGGGGCAATTTCACCATGCTTATACCCCTATGCCCTTTTTTTTCTACATATTAATTATAATCTAGAAATTTTGATTAAGACCCAAATTATACAATAATTAAAATGAGAGAAACACGTAGAGGCCTCCTAAGACTTAAAGTGTTAAGTCTGCAGTAATTGTAAGATAATTTTCCAAATATTATAAGTACTCCTGTAATTTTGTGCAAAAAATATTTTTTTTTTAATATTACTTATTCCAATAAATATACTTGGAATAACATTTTGATTTTACTTCTATTTTATGGCCATTATATGTATTTAGTATCTTTCTTTGTTTAGCTTTGCATAAAACTGCTTACCCATTATATGAGCAACTGTTTCATAAATATTCATTGATCCGCCAATTTTTGCTTTTTCAGCAACAACTATACTGCTTACAACAGGTCGATCCTGTATAACAAAAACACTTTTAATGTTTTCAAACAGGAAGATATTCGTTGTTGTCACATAAAAATCGATCATTTAACTACACATCCTTTCTAGAATAAAAATGTAAATGGATTCAATCGGCAAACAAAAGTAAGAAAACGCCATTTAAGAAATACAAAAATACTCGAATCAAAGATATTTTCAAGAAGGAATTATATGTAACATTTATCAGCAATATACATTGACAACCGTTACATCGACATTTCAAGTGCAAGTTGTACCATTGCGAAGAAATAACCGTAACTTAAGACAGCACGCACTAGAATGAGGAATATTTACAGTATAACGCGCTGTAATGGAAGGGGTAGAAACGCATCTGCGCAATCCGCTGTCACGCTGTCACGCAACCCTCTTCACGAAGTATTTCTTTATGGGAAATAAACATCTGTTATTATTATTACGTTGCTGCCGTACTCAAATCAATCGATTGCACCACACACACTTCTCTTTTAAAATAAAGGTGCAAATAGCCTGTAAAAGTTGTTTTATAAGATACTTTGATCACACGGTGGTATATCGTCATATTTTGTCAGAGAATTTATAAGTATTTACCTATGAGAAATAAACATCTGTTCTATTATCTTATGTCGCTTAATCACCGATTCATTTACAGATAAAATTGTTAAAATGCGCGTGTTCCCATCTCTTGGTAATATTTTGTTACATTTTCGTTAAATTAGATAATTTACGTTAGAATTTAAGCTAGAATATGAAAAAAAATGGAGCAATACAATATGCAACTGATAAAAGAAGAAAAAATAAGCGAACTGGCCTCTCCGGTGTCACATACATTTGCGTGCTCGTGGAGAAATGATCTGTATCGACTCTTTACATATTAGCCTCAATCGGTTTCTATTACTCACAGTTGGTCTGTGGCCTTATCAAAGGTCTAAACTTGTTCAACTCCAGTTCGCATTGCTTTTTAGTGTTTTGGCGACCTTTATCCTAGCTCAGGTATGTTAATAATTTTAATTATATAATAACAAGATAAAAAATATAACGATTATTTTTAGCAAACTTTTATTTTGCGTTTTAATATATCAAAATCGTATATAAGACCGTCACAATATTAAATATATTGATATTGATCTTATAACATGTGTTTGTTATTACATATAAAAAAAATTGATTTATCTAGTTTTGCTTAATATATGTATATTGCAGTTAAATAGCTTTCTCATGTTAAATTTTGGTACATTGTAAAACAATTAAAGACTTAGAGCCTGTCTCTGGTTGTATAAGAAAATAGATAATAATTTCAGTGTAAAATTATATAAAAAAATTTCTTTGCAGTTTGCAACATTTCTGACATCACAATGTACTCCAGATCTCCTCATTAATGTTTTTGCATCTGCATTATTTTACATTACCTTTGCAATTAAATATAGTATATTTAGTAATAACGTTGAAGTCGTAAGTAAAACATACTGGATGACAATTTGGAAGTTCGTGAAACTAAACCGATTTTATTTTATGATAATCAGAAAGCAGAAAATAAATTTAACGCTACAGAAAGAAACCAGGTTTTTGTACCAGCATGTAGTGTAAAAGAAAAGTCATATATAAACTTGTAAAAATTAATATTATAAAAAAGGGTCAACAATTCAGTTTATATAACATAACTCAATAATCAGTTTGAGATGGTTACTGAACTAATTGAAGCGTTCTTTAAAACTTTAAAAATTTACATATGCTATCTAACATTAATAACTGAAACTATGCTTTTAAAGAATCTTGGGGATATTTCTTTCATGAAAGTATCCATGTCGATATTTCCTAAATACACATGTTATATTATTGAGTTATGCAATTAACCAAATTTTTATTTGTTTTGTAGATTTTATTTTTACATGTACATAATAAACAGATATTTTTTTCACGCAATATGCAGATAATAATTATGAAATTCTTCTGTAGTGTAATATGTTTAATTTATTTCATTTTGTTGATTAATTACATAAATATTAGCTATTCAGCTTCAATAATTTCTCGAGTGTCTCGTGCGGTATATATATTATATATATATTGTATTCATATATGTGTATTATTTTTGAGAAACAAGTTGTATTGTATAAAAAGATCAATTCTTCAAAAATATTTCCGAAAAATAAGTCTTTTTATAGAATACAAACGAGAAAATTTTTTAAAAATGTGATTAAGAGAAATAGTATGCAATATTGATAGATAAAGTGTTTGCTGGAGCAACTGCAGCATAATTGTAACGAGTTAACTGACGAAAATGAAATCAATATCATAAAACAGTATGCTATCTATGCAAAACGTTACACGATTGCGCTTACATGTAAGACAACTGCTTTAGATTTACTTTGAATTATTATATTTGGAATATAGTATTTAGAAAACTAAACGCGCGGCGAGTTTATAATAAACTTTTTATCGAAATAATTGATCCTTAAATATTTTTCAGTACTTGGTATATGTATCGCAATTATTTTAATTTTATACCCAATTTGGTCGCGCGTCTTTTACACCTTACTGTCTATAAATGAAACTCACGCACGTATTTCGCCGCTGCTTGTAACAGAATACTTTGTCGATAAAAGATATTTCTACTTGATACTTTTCCATACAAATGCAGCCTTTTTTATTGGGTTAATTGCAATGATAGCGACAGGAACAATGTTCATAGTTTACTTACAACATGCATGTGGAATGTTTCAAATTACCTGGTAAGGGAATAAATATAAAAACAAATAAAAAATCTATCAAATTGGAAAAATAGAAAGGCCACTTAATGATGCCAAAAGAATCATTTGCAGTTATCGTATCGCACGCACAATGACACTCGAAACTCTACGAAAAAACAGCTTGCAAAACGAATATTTGATATACAAAAGATTAATTTGTGCTGTGGATATGCATCGCAAAGCTATGAAGTTAGTAAGCAATTTAATAAGCAATATAAATTATATATATATATATATATATATATAATAATTAAGATATAAAATACGCGCATATAATAATATTTTTATTTGAAGATTTTCTAACTCGACAGTATATAGATTTAAAATAATGTTCACCTTTTTGATAATAACCGGTGTAATGTGCGGAAGTCTTAATGGTTATCTGGTAAATACTGCCTTTGTTTTATGATATATATACTTATAAATAATAGTAATTAGATTAATTACTGCTAAATTTTTATTCAGACAATTCTAATTAATTGTTATCTTTTGTATAATATTGATTTTATTTTTATGACAATTATTACAATATCCATGTATTTTAGATTTTTCAGATAACATCCTTTAAATCTGATATTGAAGAACTCTTATTACGATTAATAATTATGATGTGTCTCTTGACTTCCATGTTTGTAGGCAACTATTTTGCGCAAGAAATTATGGATTATAATGATAACGTTTTTGTCACCGTGTAAGAAATTATTTTATACGATAAAATTATATTATATATCCGTACAACAAATATGCACACATTCGTTATATGGATCACTGTAATATTAATATATACTCGTAGTTTAAGAAAGGTATGATAAAACTGTTTGTAGACACAGATTTTATTTATATTTTTCAATTATTAATTAATCATCACGCAGGTACAACGTTCAGTGGTACGTAGCTCCGTTGCTAATACAAAAAATGATACTGTTCCTCTTGCAAAGAGGAACCAAGGCGTTCACTATGAATATTGCTGGATTGTTTGTGGGATCATTAGAAGGTGCTGCTACGGTAAGAAATAACCTTTCAAAATAACTAACATATATTTTAGAGAAAAACAGAAAAGTCATGTCTTATTACAGTTGTTGAGTACTGCATTATCGTTTTTTACCGTTCTTCATTCTGTGCGGAATTGACCAAAAAACAAATTAACTAACAGTAAAATAGTGAAGTACTGTTACTAATAATAGTTTTAATAAAGTAGTTCTACTAATAGAGGAAAGACCCCGATTATGAGATACTATACCTATTTTGCGTGATTGCCGGAAGTCTATGGGCAGAATTGAAAAATATAGTAGGTCATTTTGAAGGGAATTTAATAAGCTTTAAGATGCTGACATGTAAAATTTAATTTAAATATTGATTTTTTGAAAATTATTTTAGTTAATCTTTTAAAATTGAATATCCAACAAAAATTTTAATTAAGATTCAAATTATTACGTTTCTTGGTAAATATGCATAAAAAGTCAGCATTCACCGATTTTATCGCCACTTAAATATGTTCTAGGGGGACGGGGCCCTTCTGTGTAATTCTACGCAAAAAATACCTAAGTGAGAGACGGCATTGGTTTAGAAAAAATAGCAAATTAAAGTTTTACAATTTTATTACTTTTCTTAGGTATTATAAAGTAACATTAGTTCTAAGAGAAGTAATTTATTGATATGTGTGTGTAGATAGTACACGAGTAGGCGGGGAGAGGCTACCGTTTCTCCCCCGCAAGCAGGGATGGATGGGGGTGGACCATGGTTCGCGTGGAAAGTTTTTCACCCATACAACAATTGGGTTGGGTCAGATCTTTGATTACATTGAAGTTCACCCCACCCACCCCTGCATGCGGGGTAGCCACTCCCCCGCCTACATACGTACCGTCTATACGCGCACATATCAGTAAATTATTACTTCCCTTAGCACTGACATAAACTGTTATATTTTTTAGTTACATTATTTGTTCTTAACTTTTAAATAAACAATGACCGCCGATTAAGATATAAGGAAAATTTATTCAAGATTACGTCCTTGACAACATGTCAAAGTCATTAAAATCGGTGAGGTTGCTTAGTTTCTGTATAATTATCTTTTTTATGTGTGTATTTTTTAACAAATAATTGTAGAGATAATTATTAAAAAGTGTAACAATTATTATAGCTTTTAAACTTGTTAAGATAACTTTTACTCTGTTCATCGCTCTGATACTGTTAAAACTGCTTGAGATGTAGACAACCAATGGATGTCACTTTTTTATAGCGAATTCGGTTGAACATTTGAATGCGCCAGTGCGCATTAGTGCGACCAACTAAATTTGTTATTAATTACAATTCCATGTACAAAGGAAACTATGTGACAAACAATAGTAGAATAATTCGCTATAATTATTATTTGAGTAATCCGTAACAAAAATTCTATAAGGCAAAATTATTTATTAGTTGAATACTTTTGTGTTAAAAGACAAGGGCCATTAATTTATTTTTGCTTTTACTTCCTGTTTTACCTTCTTTTTCTTTCTTTTAGAGATTTTATTTTATCGCTGACTAGATTTTCAGAAAAACAAATTTTTTTTCTACATATTAATTATAATCTAGAAATTTTGATTAAGACCCAAATTATACAATAATTAAAATGAGAGAAACACGTAGAGGCCTCCTAAGACTTAAAGTGTTAAGTCTGCAGTAATTGTAAGATCATTTCCCAAATATTATAAATACTCCTGTAATTTTGTGCAAAAAATATTTTTTTTTAACTATTACTTATTCCAATAAATATACTTGGAATAACATTTTGATTTTACTTCTATTTTATGGCCATTATATGTATTTAGTATCTTTCTTTGTTTAGCTTTGCATAAAACTGCTTACCCATTATATGAGCAACTGTTTCATAAATATTCATTGATCCGCCAATTTTTCCTCTTTCAGCAACAACTATACTGCTTACAACAGGTCGATCTTGTATAACAGAAATACTTCTAATGTCTTCAAACAAGAAGATATTCGTTGTTGCAATGTATGTACCTCCAATAACCAATTCCTTATTTTCTTCTTGCATATCTGCCAGGAGTCCGACATCACCAATAGCACCCCACTGTATTGCTAAACCGTGTAATCCTTCTTCCATCCTTTTTTCACAAATTTTCTCCATTACGGAATTAGCCATCTCATAATTTGTCTGGCCTGCATTTTCTCTTTCACAAGACACGGAGGAAAAAACGACAAAATGTCGAAGTTGCAGACAGATCTTCCTCGACAATTCGTCCATTGTTTTTGTCATCCATGCTTTTGATTTGAACGAATCCTCGAATGTCTGTGGTGATTGATTTTGGAATGTACAATCTTTTAAAACAACTGCAAGATTAAATATAAATATAGCGTCCACTGGTGCTTTTTTTTCAGCAAATTTTAATATAGATTCACAGTCTTCATGTTTCAAATTATCATCGACTGTAACAATCGGTACATCCACACCGTAAGATCGCCATAGCTTTACTCTTGATTGTTGATAACCTGTTCTGATCCCGGCTCGTGATGTTAATACCAGATTTTTTGCACCTCGAAGAGTCAACCAATCTGCTAGCTCTCAACCAAATCCGCCAAGTCCACCCAAAATAATATAGCATTTATGCTCCAAACTATATTATCGTGGATGAGCGAGTAGTGGAGCATTCAAAGGCTCTTGATCCTCTTTGTGAACTCTGATAATTATCTGCGAATAAGCAATTAAGAAACAATCGTTTTTTCTATAAAATAATAAATTATAAATAACAAAGATTTCATATTTTATTTTATTATTGATATTGTTTTGCATTTTATCATTAATTTTATTATTAATTTTAATTAATTAATAATTAACGTTATTTATTAATATAAATACAAAAAGTTTCTTGGTCAAATATAATTATTTAAATAAACCTACATTTGTTACTACCTTTATAGCATTAATTAGAAACAAAGAATTGTTTCTAATTTGATATGATAAAATATTCTGTATCATATAATAACATATTTCTGTGTATATTAAAAAATAATTGTACCTTGCCAATATGTTTTCCAGCGGCCATATATCTAAAGGCAGCTTCTATTTCATTTCTTTCGAACTCTTCTGCATAGTGGTTTAATAGTACCGTCTTTTAAACCTTCTGTTATTGTTTTCCACAACCTTAATTTTTGTTCTGCGTTTGAATAGAATAATTTGTCTAATAAAATTCCATAAAAGCTGATATTTTTTGAAAGATAGATATATCCAAGGAATTATTGGAAAACATATCAAATTTTCCAATTTCTAGAAAACGGCCACCATTTGCTAAACAGCGAACAGATGCTTGTAATTTCTCTTCGGCTAAAGAATTCAATACGATATCCACCCTACAACCTTTTATACGCTGCATAATCATTTGTTCAAAGCTTGTATCTCGAGAGTTTCCGATATTATCTTCGGGAATGGAGGGAAACGTTTTTCTTATAAACTGTCGTTTCTCGACAGTTCCAACTGTCGTAAACACTTCGCAACCTTCGTGAAGCGCAAGATGGATCGCAGCTTGACCAATGCCTCCAGTACCAGAATGGATTAAGATTTTGTCTCCCTTTTTCATTTTACCCCTCATGTATAAAGTATAGTAAAGTAACACGTGCTATACTATACACACACGGAATCGTTGCTGCGTCTTCCATTGTCCACTTGTCAGGTATAATCCAACTGAGATATTTATCGGCCACAAGAATGTTCGTCATTCCTCTATGCATAATATTTTTGAAAATGTATTTATTTATTTAAACGTTATTTTAAAATGACGTATATCTTGCTTATTTTTAATTTAATATTAAATTTAAGTTAATGTTACTTTTTTAAAACGTTATTAATATTAATTAATGATACTTATATAAATAGAAATTAATACTGTCAATTGCAAAAAATTCTTTTTATCACATATGTATTGATACTCGATCTATTTTACTCGTGTGAACATAATCCCATTATCCTCTGGTTATGCGTATTGAAACCAACAAATTATAAGCCAATGAAACAGTCGTTACCGCGTTCGAACGGTGCGATAGTTTCAGCATTGAGTCTGCCAGTAGCTACCATGATATCTCTAAAATTAACAGACCTATAAATTACATTAACGAGATTTTCATGGTTAATGCGAGACATTCTGCTCTGTGCCCAGCAGAGAGTACTCAGATCTCCTTGTACCTGTTATAAATAAACATTAATTAATATTATTTATTATAAAATTTATAATAGAACATCTTAACATACCATCTGCGTAACGTAAGCGCTCTGAACAAGTTTTGGTTCTAACGATGCATGGTAATGGTAAATGCCTGTATAATCCCCAAACGTTACCGGAACGTATAACGTTGATGGGTAGGTCCAACTGTAGCTGCTTCGTGTACAACGGTTCTTGCAAAGAAAATGTAGGCGCTTTGTCATCTTGAATAAATACGCTTCTAATTATTTCGCCGCCTGGTTCTTTTCGCAAACAATTAATAAAACCGAGTAGCCCGCATTCGAAGTCTTCTTCCGAGACGAGAATTATCTCCGTATCTACACCAGTTTCGTTTTCTACATTCATGATTGATTTCAGTTCGTCTACCCATATGAAAATTCGTAATTGCACCGGATTCTTCCAAAGTCAGTAGATAACCCTGTTGCATTAACAGAGATAGCAACTGTTTATATAATTTTTTGCTATTTTTTGTCAAAATATCGAAGCCAAAGACTATCAAACAATTCTCGTCCTTCGACAACTTAGTAATTTTCGTTGTAGAAACGTTGCCGGGCAAAGAAATATTTGGGAATTTCTCGTGGGTCGTCACGAGTTTAGTGTGGTGTCGAATCTGCGGTAAATCATTTAAGATTTCACTAATAAGTGGAGAATTTAAATCTTCTGGTACCACTTTGTCACTATCAATTTATATAGCTAATAATAATGTGATCATACAATTTTATTATAAATTTTTATATTTTTATAAAAATAGGTTTATTGTAAAATATTTTACGTTTTTTGCATATACATATTTGCAATTATCATAATAATTAAATCGATATTTTTATAAAATCTATCAAGTTTCCTAAATTAGTCCAACCGGACTAATTTCACACGGGTATGTCTTTTTTTTTGTATTATTGATTGCAGTTTTAACTAACAACCAACGGGAATAGACCACCAAATGTCAGCACGCGACTACTAAACAAATGCTTACAGTTATAATGATACACGCAGCCTGGAAAGCCGAGTTTTACAAGAGGGGGGCTAACTTCACGCGCATATGCCTTTTTTTCGTATTTTTAATTACAGTTTTCACTACCAATTATCGGGAATGGACTACCAAACACCATCAAACGACCACCAAATGAATGGTAATAGTTATTATTGGATTTTCAGTAGTAGGGAGGCTAACTTCACACAGCTCAGAATTTGATTATGTATTTTGCTAAAAAACTAATATATGATGCATGATATGATATTAGGAATGACATATTACAAAATGGAGATACGTAGCGGTACACTTTATGTGTAATTGTAATCCGAAGTTCTTCGCGAAGTTCTAACTAAGTTCTAACGGTATTTTGATGGTATTTTGATGGTATTTTGACGGTATTTAGAAGGGTGTCACCATGGAGAAGTGGCAACACTGTACAGTCTACGCTAAAAATTGTGGAGTGGAGAGAAGGTCGCGCTGTACGGAAAGACACCCAAATCTTTTGGCTACGATTATAACCGGTGAACGTCCTATATTTGAGACAAACTTTTCAACTGTTTAAATGCATTTATTTCACAATAATTGTACATTATAATAGAATTTATATTTATATAATAAATTTAAAATTATATTGCGTATTCACAATATCCATTGTTAACTTTATTTGTTAATCAAATTAGTATAAAATTGGCCCTGATCGAAATTGAGTCCTACTTATTAGACGAGATACTTCAGTCAGCGCACCTGTGTTTCGCGCGAAACCGGTTGAGAGACGTTAACTGTGAAACGCGCTTGCTTTTCAGACGATGCGGTAGTGGACAGCGCGTCGCAGCGGCGGAGTTCTTTTACGGGCATCGAAGGTTAAATTTGGAAAAAAAGAGATATTTCGCGTAGAACGGAAGGAAGAAGGGAATCTAGATGCTAGGCCGGATCAAAACAAAATAGAAAGAGAAAGAGCGAGAGAAAGAGAGTTCTTAACAGGAAGAGCAGGCGAAGACGAGATAGGGGAGGAAAGAGAACGAGAGAAAGAGAGAGGGATAGGTGCTGGGATGGGCAAGAAGCGGCACGACCGGCGCCGCGGCGGTCTGCTTGTATGAGGCACTTCCCACGGGAACTCCGCTCCATGTGGCGATGCTTGGTCTCGACAATGCCGGGAAGACGATCGCCCTGTACAGACTCATATTTGATCAGTATATCAACACCATGCCGACCTTTGGCTTCAATTGCGAGAGAATTTGCGGCGACATCGGGAAAGCTAAAGGTACGTCTCCTATAATTTTCCACCCTTTCAACCGTCTGTGTCTCTAATACGCTATGTACTCCGAAACTACCGAGTCTTTGCCCTTTTAATGGCAGTCTCTTTGATGACTAATCTAGATGATCTTTGATTTTCTTTTCAGCGGAATTGTCGTGGTATCGATGTTTCTCGAGTTACACGCGATCGAAGAGAATGAGCTTTTCGCAAATTAAATTTTGAGGAGCCAAGCAGATAGCTGTTACGTTACGCATACCTATATATATCGTATATAATAATTACACATATAAATCAAATACAACTTTATGACTGTTATTAAAAAATAAAATATTAAACCGGAACTCTGTTTCTAAGAAAACTTTTATTCCAAAGAATGAGTTTTGTTAAATAAATTATATTAAGATTTACATTAAGAATACGAAAAAAATACAAAAAACGGCAAATATATATTTTTCCTTTTTATCGTTGTTCGATAGTAAGGTGAATACCACCTTTTATAGCGAGACCAAATGATTTCTCATTGTAAACGAATGGCTTCGCTGTCCGGGGATGAGGTTTAAATTTATATTTTGACAGAAGACTCGCGAGTCCAATTTTTATTACTAATTCTCCAGATTGCCTTCCTAAAAATTAATAATACCAATGGAATAAAACTTATATAAAACATTTGTGTAGTGACTTATTATAGATTTAGCAAGTTTTTTCTTATCGATCTAAAAAGTATTTGCTCATCCTTTTCATAGAGAAAAAACCATACAAACATTTAGAAGTTTAAATTATTAATTAATTTATTAATTAAATATTTTTATAAATATTTTTGCGAAAAATAGGGAAACTAACATATAATTAAGTGTACATTTTAATTAAATTACACTTAATTCAAATATGTTAGTTTCTTTGTTTTTCGCAAAAATATTTATAAAAATATTTAATTAATAACGGTGATTATTTATAGATTAACATACCCTCCTTTGATGACTTTAATCTTGACATATGTTGTCCTGAGTAACTTTTTCTTATAACTCAATCGTCGGTCATTATTTAAAAGTTATGAACAAACAAATTAAAATGAAATATATATAATTTTCGAACAACGTGTATGTAAGAATAGTGAGTTTGTATGTAGACCTACTGTAGGATATCACAATGTTTATTATTGCTTATTAGAAGCTTTCATTTCTCTACTATTGCCAGTTTTTGCGTTACTCTTGTCGAGTTTTATTATGTATATCTACACGAATTTCTACATTTAACAGTTTGTGTCAGTTGTGCCAAGGCAAGTAATTTCCTGATATATGTGTATAGACAGTATCTTGTTGCGCTCTGTAAGCAAAGACAGGATGGGGTGGATCGAAGCGAGGTTCACCACACCCAACGCCGATCTACTTATAGGGCAAAACAAGGTTTCTTATTGTACGGTTACATGTGTACTGTCTGTACACACATATATCTTTAGAAAGAAATTACTTCCTTTAGCACGGACACAAACTGTTATATTTTTCAAACTTTTTTGTTCTCAACTTTTAAATAAGTAATAACCGACGATTAAGTTATAAAGAAAAGTTACTCAGGGTTATGTCTTTGACAACATATGTCATGGTTAAAGTTATTGGAGGGGGGGGTACGTTAATCTAAATATTCTAAATAATTACCAAATACACTGAGAAAAAAATTGTTGATTCAATAGCATCTGTGTTATTGAAAAATATTTAACTGCTTTAACTACAACGCTCTTAATACTATTATATGGAAAGTATAATCCAAAAACTACATATTTGTTTCAAAAAACGTAGTAATATTAAAAATATTTTTTTATTTAATGATACAATTTATTGCTTGAGATGCATATGCAATTTTACCAAAATTAGATATTTAATAGCAAATAAATTTGCTTGATTTTGAAATACTATAATTGATACAAATAATTATACTTAATGCGTTAATTCGTACTGTGATTGAAACAAGCACACTGTTGTAGAGATTGAGATTCGTAATAACGTCCGCAATGCGAGTGCAGTGTTGTCAATCCGGTAATTAAATTGACAGACCTTGTACTTCTGTCAAGTATTTTTAACATTTTTATATGAGTACGTTTCTATTTCAACGGAAAGTAGATAAGATTGGCTGAAATATAACTATGCAATCCTCTTAATCCCACGTTATTGCAATCAGTATACATATTTATTTAGTGTAAGTAAAAACGCCATTAAAAGCAATATCTGATTCTGTCATCAAAAAAATTCATTTTAACAAATATATATTTATTTTATTAGAAATAAAAATGTTATTTATATAATTCAATTTTTGCCGGAATTACCAAGATAAACGTTTTCTTATCAAATGTAAAATTCGATCAGAGATCGTAAATAAGGGCCCACGGCGAAAGCGTCTTTACTCGCAGTTCTATCATTGAAATCCATCACTCGATCGGAGTGACATATAGATATGATAATTATTTATTATTTATATATTTATATATGTGGCAGTCGACCAACCGCCACATGTATAAATAAATAAGTAATAAATAAATATTTAAGTAAAATAATGCAATTTGATTAATTACGGTGTCTTATCAATTACAAAAATCATTGCGATAACTACATATTCATTTTGTGAATGTAAATTTGCAATTGATTGGTGGTAAATACGTAATCCCCTCTCTATTAGCTATATCTTTTTTCTTTCCAACTAAACCTGTATTTCAAAAAATTTAAGTTGTGATTATATAATTCAAATCTAACAGGTAATCCTCCAATTTTGTATAGCATACTTTTGATAAAAGACTGTGTTTTAGCAATCAGAAAAAATATATAGAGAATAATATATGATGTTGAAACAATAAATTATAATGTTAACATTGCAATAGCAAATATTATTGCAATAAATACATCTTTCGTTGGCACCCCGCAATGAGATATATTTCGTTGAACCAATTTATATTTTTTTTTATCCAATTACTTTTTTTCTCAGTGTACATTTCTTAAATATAATCAAAGAAATTTTTAAGACGCAACTATACATATATTGTAAAATATATAGTTCCTCATTGTGAAATAAAATGCAAAAGACAGACATGCACAAGACTATAAAAATAATTCTAAACAATAATTCGATATAATAAATTATAGATATATTAATGGATTTATTCAAATCCTCACCAATGCAGCTACGAGGTCCTTCTCCAAATGGCAAATAAGCATAAGGATGCCTTCTTGCTGTCTCGTTTTCATTGAATCGTTCTGGATCAAAATTGTCCGGATCCGGGTATATTGTCGGATCTCGATGCAGCCCCAGCACCGGTATAACAATAGGAATCCCTTTGGAGACTCGGATGTTTGCTATTGGCAAATCTATATCCTGGGTGCAGATGCGGTTCAACATTGGAAGTGGGGGGTATTTTCTCAGAGTCTCTGGAATATGAAAAAGAAAAGTATGAAAATATATATTATCCAAAATACAAACAATTTTTATTTAAACTTACATATTAATAACGAAATATTTTTGTTACTTATTATAATATATACTTGCCATTTATTACTTTTTTAAGATACTTCATATCATTAATAGCCTCGTAGGTGAGATCAGCATGTTTTGCCAACATGTCGTCGATTTCCTCGCGAACTCTGTCCTGTATATCTTGATGTTGCGCTAATTCGTATAGAGCGAATGTTGCTGTCGCCGCGGAGCTTTCAAAGCCAGCAAAAAAAAAGACAAAAGCCTGCGCGGTAGCTTCCGTCATGGTAAGCTTATTTATGGTTGCTGCAAAAATAAATTTCATAAGTTTCTTTAATAATCTATTTCAAGAGAAATCTCTTAATTATTTGATATTAATATAATATATACATTATGTATTAAAAATATATATTTACATTTTACGTCGGTCTTCTTGTCATCGTCAGGATCAACGTAGCCTCTCTCCATAAATTGAATGAGCAAATTCATAAAGTCCTGCGTTACGATATTATTAATTTGTCTGCGTTCCACATTTTCTCGAAACATATTCATAAAAAAGCTGGTGGTCTCTCGGTCCGCAAGGGATATGGAAAAGAAATCCAAAATTTTTGGCAGGAACACAAACAGAATAAATCGTAATATTTTTATTCTTAAAAATTTTTTTCCTTGAATTAGACACTCATTATTCGGATTTTCAATGCAGTTAGACTTTATGCCAAAAGCAGTTGACATTATTACGTCTATGGTATATCTGTTGATCAAATTGGTAAATAATTTTTACTAACTTTTATCAAATTCTATCAAAATGTGCGAAACATCAAAGATGTTAAAAAATTATTGAAATTATGAGAAATAACTTAAATTAATAAAGAAAAATTGATATATAAAAAATTAAGTAAAAAAATTTCTTTACACAAATATGCTGTTTATCTTTTCATAATATTTACATTTTTTATCTTTAAATTCAGGAGTTTCTATTCCTTGTTGTTTGCAAAACTTTGTTTAAGTAACAATTAAAAAAAATGATTACCTTCCAAACATATCTTTCATCTCAACAGAATCTCTCGTCTGTGCTTTGCTTTCTAAATAATTTGCCAGTCTTTCACTACATTTCTTAGCAATTGGAAACATCCTCTTTATTTTTGCCGGAGTAAAAGTAGGTGACATCTTGTAGCGCATATCTCGCCATCTCTTTCCATTTACACAAAATACATTTTCGAATAATGGATTAAGTTTTGGATTAAAATTTATTCCACGATCATGAAAACTTGAAAAATTTTTTATTAACACTTCTCGGATAAGATCTGGATCGGCAATCATCAAATATGGTTTAAAAAATGCATACATTCCTATAGCTCGATGTTCCTTATACTTCATATAGGAATTTTGCAAAAATACACCTGTTGAAAAAGCTCCTTTTTAGATAATTCTGCGATTTTTTTTTTAAGTAGAAATACAAATAAAACAGTGTAAAATAAATGTACTCGCCTATTTGCTGTTTTCCAGTTATAAAATTTGTAATGTTTCCAGTTGGCACAACGGGTTCGATGTAAAAAACGTTTCTTCTTCGCCAAAAATTGAATATGACAAACTTATAATAAATATATAGAGCGCTCAGGGCAATGATGATTAATTCGATAAATACCATAGTGAATCTAAAGAAAGAAAAAAACCAACCTTTTATAAAAATGAAATAATAAGAAGATAGCGTGCTGTAAAAGACGATCCCTATAACGATCTTGCGCATAGATGTTATAAATATAAAAATTTATAAGCTCAATAAAACAAGAGCGGAAATAAAAACGATTCTTCAGTTTCTTTACCCCTGTTTCATAATAATTCTTTAAAATTTGGTTAATCAGTTCTTGAGTTATAGAAATTTTGGCTGTACTTCCGAAAACGTCCATGCTCAGATTTAGGTGAAACTTTGTGAATAGGTTCCTTTTAGATAGAAAACACATATACCAAAAGGATTTTTTGCGACTCCAAAGTTTAGCAACTTTTTTAACATTTTTAACTTACTGTCTCCGCACATACATTTTCCACGCGAAACAA
Source organism: Temnothorax americanus (assembly GCF_048541705.1). Classification (NCBI taxonomy): domain Eukaryota; kingdom Metazoa; phylum Arthropoda; class Insecta; order Hymenoptera; family Formicidae; genus Temnothorax; species Temnothorax americanus. The sequence goes on along the minus strand of NW_027509421.1, from coordinate 1,602,782 downwards.
ACCAAAACAGCTCTCAAGTAATGTAAACAACTATAAAATCATACACAAAGTACAAATATATTAGTTTATATACAAAACAAATTAAAAAATTATATATATATATATTATGAAACATTATATATTCTCTAATTTTTCCTGAATACACATATTTTATATCATCTAGCAAACATCATTGGTGAAACTTCCTCTGTGAGGTGAGAAGTAGAGATGAAATACCACCTCTACTTAAACGAGCTTGTAAAGCGCGTCACGAACCTATGTGGCATGAAAAGTGCATTATGGACACGTAAGTTAATATACAATAAAACTCATCCCAAAAGACTATATATATTTATGTATTACACATATCTTTTCCAACATTAGTAAACTGCAACATTAGTAAAATAGCAATTTACTAATGTTGGAAAAGATGTGTGTAACACAAAGCTTCCTCTATGAGGAAGCCAAAAAAATAAATACTAATAATTATACATTAAATAAAATAAAAGTTTCCTCATATACATTAAATTTATACGTTAAATAAAATAAGCTTCCTGTAATAATGAGGAAGCAATGTGCAAGTTTGTAATTTGCACCTTTTTACTTACGTTTTCATTATTTGTTTATATATGAATTAAATAATTTCACATTTTTATTTATTTTTTACATAAAATATCTACTTTTTTTACCTTACATCTATATATTCCAATTATATATACATTAATAAAAAATATGCTCAAAATATTTTATAAATATACTGATAATATATCAGGAGATATTCTATAGTAGATACTGGTAATGTGATCAAAATATTTTTTTAATATACTCACAATATACACCAAGAAATATTCTCAGTATATACTGAGTAAGCTTTTAGGGCAGACAATAGAACATCCTCAGTACATTCTCAAAATATCATGGACGTATTTCGAATATCAACAGGATATACCCAATCTACGGTAGTGATATACTGAGTACATTCTCAAGATCTACCTGTGCTGTGTGGGAAGCAAATAAGTTGTTTTTCACGGAAAATCACACGACTCGATTGCCATATATGGAACCATGTTGATAGATTAGACGGCAAAGGGGACACCTGATAGATGAGAGAACCTTACAAAAATTAAATGTTCTATTGCTTTCCATTTTTTTATTAATTAATGAGAAGCTATACAAGTGTATAAAGAATTAATAACATAAATAAAGCAAAGTACTACACCCAATATGTAAAAGTATTTTGTTTATATTCTTACATGAAATTTACAAAGTTAACATTTAATTTAATTTCTAATTCCACTTTTCTTGCACTAACAAAAAGTTATTTTTCCAAATTGATAACGGAACATTTTTAAGAAAAAGGCGTACGTGTTGGCCCAAGAGAGTGCGGATTTCTATTATTATTTATTATTTTTATTTCTTTCTGTTCTTTATTTTTTGAACTTAATATCTTTTATGTATAAAATATATTTCTATTTCATTTTTAAAAGGGACATCATATAAGCGGCGAGATATAAGATATAATATACACGTTATACTTATAGGCATGATTCTTGCGGCGCGGCGATGCATCCGCGGCGGCTAGCGACGGCGCCCGAAGCGCGCTCCGAAGCCGGCCGATCGCCGAGCGCACACGTACATACACGGCTGCTCGCTTGTATGCGTATGCTGTAAGCGGCTTGAATCTCGGAAGAAATATATGTAGATCGAAGTAAACGGCGCAAACCTTCCTTACGTATCAAACGCGGGGTCTGATATTAATTAATACCCGTGCTACGTTGATGAGTTTGTCACGCACATTCCACCGGGAATATTATTAACAATAGTGAAACATTTACAGTACGAATATGAGAACTGCGTTTGAAAGCATTAAACATACTTTTCAAAATTTTCCACGTTACGGGTATTCATTATCCTCCACAAAGCGAGCATATATTTATGAAATTATTGAAGTAGTAATCTTTAATAGCCAAAGAAAATGTTTGAAAAGATATTCTGGTAGTGGTGATCCTTTAAGAATATTTCCCAGTTTGGTTTTTTGAAAAATTCGCAAAGCGATGTTATTAGCACGGATGTTATTATACCGGAAAACGATTCTGCCGGTTTTAAGGTTGCAGAATGCATTCTCTCCGCTTTCTGCCTGCTCTATGTTTCCATACCATCTATATAGGAAAAGGCTTTTTAATTACTCCGAACGGATAATCGCTAAAGCAACTAGGCGGGAGAATAACTTTGAAGAGGTACAGCGGATTGATGGGAGATCCTGAGCGAATATCGCTAAGTTAATTAAGCGGGATGAGAGTTGAAAATTAACGGGAGGTCCTGAGCGAATAGCGCTAAGACAAAAAATTATTAATTACTTGGAACGAGTAACGCTAAAGCAATTAAACGGGGGTATTGAGAGGTCCTGAGCGAAGAGCGCTAAGACAAAGGATTTTTAATTACTTCGAGCAAGTAACGCTAAAGCAATTAAACTGGAGTATTGAGAGGTCCTGAGCGAATATCGCTAGAACAAGAAGACTGAAAATCCTCTGAGCAGATAATGCTTGGGGGATTTCAGCTGATGATTGAGTCATGAGAAGCAGAATTATGGGCCGGTAGAGGAGTGCCTTGAGCGTGTTGTCGCTAGGGTAAGGATTCGATAATTACTCTGAGCAAGTAGTGCTAGAGTAATTTCGAGAGGAATAAAATGGCTATTATGATACAACTCATATACATATTTATATGTGTGCAGGCAATTGAAAGTTAGAGTGAACGAATATTTAGAACTTACTATTTGTTGGAATATATATTATGTATATTACGTATATATATGTATACGTAAAATATATATATATATATTTCTGTCGGGCGCTGGTGCTGACCACAGGTCTCGCCGAGTCGCTAGTGAGAGTGATTTGTGGCACTTAGCGCGCACAGAAATTACTCGCGATTCTTTAAGTTGACACAAACAACAGAAAATTGTCTTTAATATAATAGTAAACGAAAACTGGGTATACGAACTCAGAAGTGAACTGTCTCGTGCCGGATTGGAAGTGTGTCCAAGTGCGTAAAGTCGCGATATTTATACAGAATTAAGGAGGCGGGATTATTTTTTAATATGATTCGATTGGTGGAGTTCTCTTCCGATCGTGACGTACCTTTCGGTTTTTCCCCTATCCCTCCGAGCTAGATATAATTATCTATTTTTTGCGTAAGTGCAAATTCCTTCCCGTGTACCATTCTCTCGCGTTATGCATACGTTTTATACATAAATTCTTTCACGTTTTTAATACAAAAATGGATGTTGATTATCTGCCAAAGACATAAAAATGTGTAGTACAAGTAATCTAATTTTCTTACTTATTCATTTACATTGAATGGTATATGTCCGTTGAATAACGAAAACAATATCTGCGTTTTATTCGTGATTATCTATTTAATTATGAGAGCAATTAGTTACTATAGGAACGATTTACGTAAACTTTGATAAAACACTTCATAAATTCATAAATTATAATGTTATTAACGAACGACGAATATAGTACTTTGATATCTGTTTTCTCTATAATTTTTCCTTCCATATCTTATAGGTAAATTGCGTACCATGGTCACTCAAAATTGATTGTGGTTTTCTGATATTTGGAATGTATTCATTTATAACTTTACTAACACACGTATATGCCGTCGCTTTCTTTATTGGATACAGTGCTACATATTTCGTAAATACGTCTATCATCACAAATAAGTATTGAACACCTCCTCTGGAAGAGGCCCATATAGATCTACTGTTACTAATTCTCGTAGTGACGATGGAATGATTGCTTATTGATATTTAAAACTAAATGTTCTTACTCCGCTTACTCGATCGTATACTTATTACGATAATCTGACTTCTTTTCAAATTTATTTTACATGAACCTTTTGTTTTTGAATAAATAATGTAGAGAAAATATTTATGTGACATTTATTTAATATCTATTTTGCATTAATTATTTAAAATAATGATTTGTAAAAAAAATTACTTGATATAGTTATTTAACTATGTATGCTCTGCTTTAACGAAAATCACAACTTCTATAAAGCAGGGCATACACACGTGTGTATGTGCCCTGCTTTAACGAAAATCATTAAAAACAGTTAAATCGTGCAAAATAACCAAGCATCTCGATTCAAGCAGTAAGGGCTCACGCTGGGAGTTTCTTTAGTTTAATTATGCGTGGGAAGCACACACACACACACACACACACACACACACACGGGGGGGTGCGAGAGGGGGCCTTGTAAAGCGAAATTATAAAGCACATGCATGGAGGGGTGCAAGAGGGCTTACATGCGTGAGCGCACGTAAACAGGAAGGCTTTTCTCCCCTGCATTCCCCTCCCCCATGCATGTACTTTATAATTTCGCTTTACAACGTAAATAAAAAGCTACATTATGTTAACAATAAGAACTTAATTTAGTAAAAAAAATCTTGATTTTTATTTGTTAACAGTTACAAAGTCCGAATTAAGCCACACCTAGGATTGACTAGTCAAAGTCCGAAGTGATTTTTCTTAGTTTCTAACTTTGACCAGCTGTATTAGTTATTCCTAGAATTGACTAGTTAAAAGCCGAAACGCAAAACTTATTTCGGGCTTTGACCAAGACGTTTGATCGTTCCCCAGGATTGACTATATAGTCAATTCTAGAAATGCCCGCGTTTCAGGCTTTGACTATAACATAGGATGAATAATAATATCCGCTAAACTTTGATATCTGATGCATATGTAAAATCATTTTCGATTGTCAAGCGATGTCAAGTGTCAAGTAAACGGATCGAAATAACTGCAACTAACTACGTCAATGCATAAATGTCAAGGTGCTATGTATACCAAGTTTGTCTGGAACTTTTCGTTAAGCTTTTGAGTAAAATATCTCTGAAACTTTTAAGGAGGGTGGTTCCTTAAATCAATTTGATAAGAATGAATTAGTTTAAATTTATGGAGGATAATATACTACGTTTACGCGAGCGTTATTTCTGTAGTAACTTACGATAATTTACCCGTTTACGCGGAGTAAATTATCGTAAGTTTACTACAAAATCCCGTTTACGTGAAAGAATTATCGTAAGTTACTACAGAAGTAACGCTCGCGTAAACGTAGTAACTTACGATAATTTACCCGTTTACGCGGAGTAAATTATCGTAAGTTTACTACAAAATCCCGTTTACGCGAAGGAAAATCCCGTTCGTTTATGCGAACAAATTATCGTAAGTTACTACAGAAGTAACGCTCGCGTAAACGTATACATAGTCGGTTCTTATTTCGAGACCGTCTTAAGTAATATCTTAAGATGCTATAATACGGCTCTGTGATTGGTCCATAACATCTTAAGATTGTACTTAAGACGGTCTTAAATAGTTATTTAAGACCGTCTTAAGTTCAATCTTAAGATGTCATGAACCAATCACAGAGCCGTATTAGCATCTCAAGACATTACTTAAGACGATCTTGAAGACTATGAATACCGGAATATGATGAATACCGGCCTGTGATTGGTTAGACTCGTAATCTGAGGAACCAGGTTCGAGTCCACTAGACTCTAGTGACTAGAGACATGGAATGTTTTTCCGAAAGCTGCGCCCCTCCGTGCAAGATTGAGACCCTTGTGCGGAGCAAACTGGGCTCCGTCTTTCGGACAGAGACGGCCGTTGGTCTAATCCAATAGAAATATAATTTATTTAAGGGAATAAAAGAGATATTATTTTGATATTTTGATTTGTGTATCTAAATGAAAATATAGTTTGTTACAGGTTGTGTAATATAAAGCTTCATTGACGATTGTACTATTGAAGTAGGTAAATCGGATGGATCAGATGCAATGAGCTGCAGTGGAAATGGAAAGCTACAAAAAACAAAACAAGAATTTTCATTCGATAAAGTATTTGCTCCCATAAGAACGGCGCGCAAGGAAAGACTCGATGCTCGATCCTCGATCAGATCCCCACCCCCGAGCTTTCTTGCGTTTATATACGCTAATCGTTTAATTAGATATTTGTATCAGCGATCGAGAAGTTTATACCGATAGACGATACTTTTCACTTACCTTCGAATTCTTCCTCTTCCATTGATCGTCACGAAAATTTACTGTCGATTTTAAAATCTCTTTTCTCATCGGTGCTTACACTTATGAATTTTTACATTATAAAACTTAATTAAAATCCTAATAAATCCAATAAAAGCTTTTTACAATTAAATATGTTGGAGATAATTTTAGTTTAAAATTAAGATTCTCGGACTAAATTTTACACAGTATGCATATTCTTTAAAATTTAATCGATATCGAAGCAATAAATAAATATTGCTGAAATTATAACAGAATTTAATAATCCTTCACGATTTATAGGATGGTTCATCGCAAAACAAAATAATCGCAGAAACAGTCGAGAGCGTCAGTTTAATATAATAGGATTTATATATCTCAGTTTATTTAATTAAAATATACAGATTATATATATATAAACGTGATCACACATTTGTTCGAGTTCCTCCGATATTTATTCCCCCCCTCCCCGCAATTATCTTAACCTGAGATAAATCGCTATATAATATTTCTTCTCACTAACAGTTCTTCTCTTCGTCTCTCTTACAGCATTAAACTCTTTATTCTTTATCTCTTAAAAAATACTCGGTTTCATCATATATGTACGATATAACAAATGATAAATCTACAGGCGCGTCGGGTAGATTCGACATTTTCGTTTTAAAATCGCCTCTCCCCCCCCCCCGCAATTTGTTTCAACGCCTTGTTCCTTTCCTGTGTAATCGCTTAAGTTCATCTATACAATATCTCTGTTTATATATAATATATATGTCTATTAACACTGTATATTTACATGCAGCATGAGACCTATGAACATGCACCAAAAAGGGATAAATACTCTTAAAATAAAAATCTTCGCCGTTAGCTAACACGCATATGTCTCTCCCCGCGGTAACTCGGTTCTGCCCCCCCCCCCTCCTCGCAACATGCTTTTACTTTTGAAATTTTACCTCGAAACTTTCATCAGAAATATAAATCCTTTATTTACACGCACACACATACACACGTGTTCGCGAGTGGTAACTATTGTAGGCACGCGTCATCCTGTTCCTCTCTTTCGCTCTCTCCGTCTTTGATAAACAGCCGTCTCGCAGCGTGTACACTGCTTCGCAGTGACAATTTCTCTCCGAGCAGCTTCCCGAACGATATATAGCATATATTATCTGCGCGATCTTATTTACATAGAAAATCGAATCACCTTTTAAAAGCTAATTTAATAAATAGTCGACGTAATATCGATAAATATATACTTATGATTTACATTTTACCCTTCTTAGTAATATACTTCATCAGCGTTTTCATCATTTTCGCTCGCTTTTTTTTCTTTTCTTTAGAAATGTATAAACCCTAAAGTGACTACATTCCGTAAGATACACGTATTCTTTCTCGTTACCGAAATTGCTCTAAAATATTCTTCCTCACAGATTGCAGAGTTGATCACGCAAACAAGAGAGGAAATAAATGTACATTCGTAATATAAGTAAAACTCATCGCATCTCTATTCGTCAGGCAAATATAAAACAAACGCGTTATGCGTAATTTCCGCAACAAGAAAGATGGATATTCCTGAATCCGTCTTCTTTTCCTCTGCACGAGATGCAAAATGGATAGCTCCATGTGAAAGACTGATACAGAAGATTATATACGCTGTATTTTATATTCTGACATTAATATACGTATGTATATTAATGTCAGATATATACATATATCAGATATAAATCTTTCTTACCCCGATGACTTAATCATTATTATTAGATCACTAGTATGATAGTGCACGTTTGTATTTGGAACACAATTGTTGTACAATTGTTCGCACCGACGGAAATTTGAATTTCCTCGATTGTTTCTTTCCTAAGCTGTGTGCCTCGAACATTCCCTCTAGTTATAATCTATACTTTTATAACGCACAATAAACAGTCGTTTGGTGCTTCGTACCGAGTGGTCGTTTATTCGAGACCATGAGCCTGGAATCTTTTCCAGAGGTAGATTTAAATCCTTTTCCTTTTTTTTCCATATATTATTTATCTACGCAACGGTTTTATTATATATATCTATGAATCGATGTACTTCGCAGATAAAGGCTGCCAATTATTCTCATATATTAATTCTTATTGTAATTCTATTTACACGCAATTACAATTGTTCCAACAACCACTCCGTACTTAGCCAAGGCAGATCAGTGTGATTGCATATCCTACGTACTAGAAAATAGTTGAATGCCTTAATCCGTAGATTTATTCTCTAAATACGGTGTGCTTTTTTTGACTTGCGAATTCTTTCCGAGCCGTTATCGAAGACTTTTACGGATGAAGCGGAATCAACGAGGAAGGGAGAAGGGGAAGAAATTATTTTCCAGGAATACACGCACACAGCTACGAGCCCCGCGAAATCGTATTCCATATTCAGCGTTTAATCACCTCATTCGGTCTAAGGTAAAGATTGCAAACAATAGTTATCACTGAGAATGTGCAAGTGTGAGATATGCATACAGACCCATGCCTTTTAATGTGCAACCGTACCTTCTTATTGTCAGGCTACTTTACGCCCATATTATACTTTCATGTTTTTTTTGTCCTACGTGACATTTGCTAATCTACGCGAATATTGGAAAGCATACAAAAGATCGCGAATATTTTCTTTGCATTTTTTATATATTATAAATTTCTCGTGGTAATAATTTACTATATCGTCCTTCAACCATTCTTCTTGTATGCCAATTCGACTCGACTTAAATATAAAAGAACACTTTGAAAATTTGCATTTAATATCTGCCTTTGTAAGAGAAAACGATATAATCTTCCTTTATAAAGCGAAAGCACAGTCTTGTAAATTATACAGAGAATTTCGGATATAACGATACTCTTTCAAGGATGACTAGTTTAATTTCTTTTAGTTTAGTCCAAATGATATCGCAGTACATCCTTTATGAGGAAAAAAAAAAAATTAATGTGATCATGTTTAATAAATAGAATGGGAGAGCGTAGCAATTTATTTCCATGCAAGCAATATTATAAAATGAAATAGATGTATGCACTTTTTATGTATGAACATAAAAGGTCCGTGTAAATAATTCCAATAACAAAATACAATCGGTATATGCAATAAATCAATAGTAATTGTCACAAGCAGATATAAGTATATGTGTAGGTAGTTTGCGATACCAAAATTCAACATATATCAAAATAATCCTGCCTTGCTTAATCGATTTATATCTGATTTTATTCTACTTTCCAAAACAAAAAAAACAATGACTTATCATGCTCAGAGCCCCATTCGTAGTAAACATCTCGAATAAAAAAAATATATGGTCTCAAAGATGAAAGATGGAAAAGTTTTTTTTTTTTTAAGAGAGAGACATAAAATGCACGTAACAATCGCTGTTATATCGTAACTAGATAATTCGCAGACACAGTAAAATTAAGGGTAAGAATGTCATACCCTAAAAAAAAACTCGCAAAACTACAGTCCTTAACTACCACCTCACTTTCCAAGACGTTTGATTCGAGATCGCGTGCTCAGAGATCGAGCACTAGGATTGTACGGTGATTTGACTTTCTTAGCTATGCCAGAAGTGGAACCTGCTGTCGAGGGATTTATGGTCGCGCAAGTACTCACGCTTCCACCGTTACCGTTCGCTTGTTTAAGTTTACTGGCTGACAATGAGGAAGACCTGACTCTACTCGATTGCAGCGATCCACCGTTCGCGGACTGCTTCAACTTGTTCGGTAGAGGCAATCGATTTTGTTTCACTACGCCATACTGATGTACTAATTGCGCAGATATTGTATGTCCGGCGATGTCTACGTTGCGCGAACGTAGTGTTTTCACAGGTGTTGCTGCCATTGTGTCAGACCTAAACAAAATATGAAATAGCAAAGTTTAGTAAAAGTTCATGGAACATGTTTAGACGTTAGTAAAATGCAAACTATATTATTTTAACGATCCATTTAATTTGTTAATCTTCAATATAAGTGATAATATTATTAATATTTATATCATTTCATACGACTTTATTCCAATATGTCACGCGAAAACTATTTCCTGAAAAAGGTAATATAATTAAACCAACCTTAACCATCGCTGCGGTAATGACGTATCCGTAGGACCGATTATCGTTACCGTCCTATTTATAGTTCTTCTACCGTTACAATTAGTCGTTCGATTATTCCTCCCTTGGTCCCAATCCCTTAGGCCAAAACTACCTCTTAGATGTTGCAAACGAGGCGAACTGTTGATGGACGATCTCCTAATGGCTTTAACAGGCGTAGCCTTTTTGCCTAAACTTCTACGTTGGAACGTGTTCGATGATGCAGAGAGCGTCGTTAAACTGGCGCCGTTCAACGACGAGTCTGGTCGTCTATCCGACGTGGGCCAACTTAATCGGGCATTAGCATTCTTCATCGCTTGATTAGCCGGGTCGTTCTCGTCGGTGGGACTGTGCCTTTGGTCCTCGGAACGCGTCCTCCTCTTCGCGCACGGTTCTTGCTGCGCGCAGCTATTCTCGATTCCAGTTGAAACCGATGCTTGCGTGATCGCGCTGTGCTTGCGTTTATTATTTATGCCGCGATCGCTAGTCTTTAACGCACTTTTCGTCGTCTCCTCCACTGTCGTGCTTCCCGCGACAGATGATTTCTTTACCCTGCTATACCGCGATTTCACGCTCGCATAAGTCTTCGAATCCGGACTCGACGTAACGTCAGCGAAAGCATTTTGAGTTTGAGAAGAGTTCAGACTATGTCGTCGCTTCATCGTTCTGACGTCCACCCTCGCGGGAAATAAAGGGTGCTGCTTATGTCTAGATCCGTTCAAAACGCCATTCTTCACCTCGCCGTTGTCGAAACTGTTGCTCTTAACAGGAACAATGCCGCCACTCCGACGTAACCTACTTACGAAAGGAGCGGATTGAAGCGCCTCCTCGTTCGCACCGAGAAACGTACTCTGCCGCGTCACGTTAGATACTCCTGTCTCGGATATGACTTCTTTAGGCTCGGCGAACTTGATTGCCGATTTCGGATTTGATTGGATCAGAGTCTGCGCATCGTCGATTTTCGCTTTCTCGTTTTCATTCTCTTCAGCTACTTGCTTTATCTCGTTCTCAGGATGTTCCGATTTCTCGTGATTGGTTTCATTAGCTTTCTTACTTTCCGCATCTCCGGATTCTTCTGCCATTTGACTGGAGGAGATTTCGGCGACCTGGATACTCTCATCAGCATCAACAGTCCCGATACTCTTGTCTATCGCGGTATTCTCCTGTAATTCCGATAAAGTGTCAATATCGGACAAAGCTGATTTTTCGGGACACGGAACTGTCTCCGGCTGTAACGTCTGATCGACAGCCTCCTCATTTCCGTTCGACGAATCCGGTTGTTTGGGATCAATGTCGAGATCCGTGGAAGCGCTTAGCGGCGGTATTGGCATACACGGCGATATAATTTTTTGATTAACTGCCTCGATGTTTTCAAGCTCTTTCGTCGTAGTTGGCGTGTGCGTTCCGTGATGTATAACACGATCCTTCTTTTGATTAAACAGTACCTTAAACAAAGCCAAATGTGATCCCTAACGCATTAATAGTTTTAATAGTTCTTAGTATTGATAGTTTTTAAATTATCAATAATTTCATCAAATTTTTAATTTGTTACTCAAATTTTTAAGGCTTGAATTTCCCGTTTTAATTTCGTCAATATTTATATACAAATTACTTATGTATATATATTAGACCACAAATTTTACAAAACAAATATTCACCTCACTGCGACATGGTCCCGACGGGTCCAACATTAATGTTACAACACTGGTATTATCTGCTCGTAATCTCGTCGATGACCACCTCTCCAATGCACGATCCACGAGACTTTTCGAAGGATTTATCCACATTTGTGTATCAGCCTGTTATCAAAAAAATTTGTATACCTCACTGTTACATTTAAATTATCAACATATATACACCAGACAACTTGTATACACTTTCACTTTAATATAATAATATGTATAATTAATAACATAAAATAAACATAACTGACCCCATTACCGGTCTGTTGAGAAGCTATCAAATGTTTCTCATTGTGTCTGTCTGTGGCTTGAACAATAGCTACCGCAGCTTGCGGTGATAACATATTCCATAGGCCGTCAGTGCCGAAAATAAGACAACGGTTCGATTTAACGTCAACTGGAATAACCTTCACGTCCGGCTCGGGAGAGACGACAAAAGTGTTCAATTCAGAATTGTAACTCCATAAATCACCTGAAATCAATTTTTGTTTAAATTCTTTCGCACAAACTCAAAACCATCGGATACAAAGGGATACTCGCAAGTGTATAATTCTTACCCAGGGATCTCGCTACTGCAAGGAACGGAATTTCATCCATGTGAGTTGATCTTCGAACCGGACCTTTGTGCCCGATGCGTGGTCTGTTCCACACGACCCTCGGGACACCAGATTTACTGACCACTTTTCCACCCGATTCCTGTATGCGCGTCATCTCCGGCCCGCTCTCCGGCTTGTGATCCTTCGTCAGCGATTTCGCCCTCCATTGGGGATCACCTTCTGCCTGATAGCCCAATATAATAGCGGAATCTCCCACGTGACCTATGTATATCTTGCCCTTCCGGATGAAGGCGATGCTGGCAGTCGTGCCGGCCGTAGACGGCAGTCCGGACGCGGTTCTCGGCCATTTATCTGCTCAGAAAACAATGCCAGTTCAAGGTATACGTTTCACAATACAAAGCGAGCTCTTCGCGATCAAGGCCGACGCGCCCGTTACGCTTTACGCGCGCGCACGAGCGACGGTATCGCCGTGGGAATCGCCGCGATCCGGATTCGCGAGGTGACGGGAAGCCGTCGTTTTTTTTCCCCTCATCGATCCTCGACCTCAAATTTTCAGGTTAGCTCGAAGAATTACATAACCTAAATTCTAACCTAATTAGGCCTAGTCGCGGCGGCGATGGCGACGGTGGTGGGGGAAATTCGCGGGACGACGACAGAAATTGTCGGCCGTCGCCGCGGGGAAACCGTACGCGGGGGACAAAATCGTAAATTTAAAATTCGCGCGAAAGCTAAAAAGATGGTCGCGCGAGCGAGTCGCAGTCGACGCGACGATCGTCTTCGTACCGAGCTCCCGCCACATCGCGTAGTGCGTGTTCATGTATCCGTCCCTGATCGCCCGCAGCACGTCCTCGTCGCGCTCGCTCCAGAAGTTCCTCTGCTTCACGATGAGATCCATGAGGTTCTCCTTGGCGAAGGTCGCGGCCTCCGCGCCGCCGTGGCCGTCGAAGATCCCGAAGAAGGCGTACTCCAGGTCCTTGTCGTCCGATGTCGGCTGGAACGCCACGCAGAACATGTCCTCCATGTATTTGCGACCGCCCTGGTTACAGTGGCCGGTCACCCGCAGATTAACGCCGATACTGAGCGGCATGTCGATGCCGGCGTGAACGACGATCCGTTCAGTAACGACGACGACGACGACGACGACGACGACGACAACGTCGCCGAGGTGCGAAGAACCGTCTGTATATACGGTGCGCTTATTACGCACTCTATCACCGCTACGCACACTCGTCGAACGGAAGCCTCGCATTTACTGGGCAGGTCCATGCACGTCGCGCGCAAGAGAGAGAGATAGCGTTGTGGAGGGTGGTAGAGGAAGGTGGAGGGGGGACGGTGACGTTGCGCGGTCGGCGACGGAGGGCGACGCGGTGGGGATCGGCGCCGGACGAATGGCAGCGAACGACTGAGGCGCGAGAGGGGAGTCCCGTTTCCCCCCTCCTCCAACCGCTCTGCCCTCGACCTCACGCATACATGCACGTGCGCGCGCGCTCTTTCTTCTCTCTCTCTCTCTCTCTCCCCTCTTCCTCTCTCGTTCGTTCTTTCTTCCGCGGCCGCGGCGCGTCCACGATTTCACCGACACGAGCGCGGCCGACGTTCGCCGACGATTCTCGAGAAACGGCCGGAGCGGAAGATTTTGGAATGCACACACACGTTTCCGCTACGCCGTGCGTGTTTTCGAATATGCCGCCCGCGATCGATCGCCCGCGGGTCGCGCCGATCGAACTGAACTTCGACCGCGCGCGTTCCGTCAACGATTTCCCCGCGTTGTCGAAGCGCGACGCGCGGGAGAGGCGGCGGGCAGATACGCGACGAGGACAAGGGCTGGAACTGTGCGCGTACATACGTGTGCGCGCCTCGCTCCGCCGTCGTCGTCGTCGTCGCTCGGAGAAGCCTTGAAAGTCGGCCGCCCCGATACGACGGCGAGCGGAGTCGCGCGATGCGAACCTCAACGCCTTTAAGCCCCGTGTCTCGCGATATAATATTTGTATTTTCGACTTCGCGCTTTCCCCATTACGTCCAATTACTCGGCCGCCACGTGCTACCGCCCCCGCGGGCGGGCTTTCTAATTGGTCGCGGTGAGACTGCAAGTTAGAAATGCGCTTTAGCGCCCGAAGATAGACAAGTAGAGATAAGAGCGCGCGTTTCTGGACTTCGCGAAGTTCGCGGCCGGTTTGATTTCGTTTACGAACGGCGCGGGTAGAGGGATATATTGTTGCGAGCCCCGAATTTTACTTCGGATAGCGCTCGAGTTGTTTGCACGCGCGACGAACGAGGACGCGTTTCGAGAAAGAAGGACAGCGAGATGCTTATCGTACGCTCCCAACGTTTTCGTTGTCCTCGTAAAATAGATAACGACGAAATTTTGAGAAGAAAAAATAACAAACGAGAAGGCACAGTCTTGCGACTTCATCGCGGGAATTTGCTTCGAACAATCGATCTACATAAATCGCAACTAATTTTTGAAGAAGAGAAAGAAAGAAAAATAAATTAGATACGCGCGGTCGCGCATATCGCTCCGAATTGATTTACCCGCGATAATTATTTATCTACCGATTAAGCACGGCTTCCGATCTTTATTTCGAATCACCGTCGAGGCGCGTCGCCCCTCGAAAGAACACTCTCACACTCTCACCTATCGATAAGTTCACTTGTCGCAATTCATTTCTCTTTCTTTTTTTTTTTCCCAATTCGAATTACTTCGGTTTTCGCGCGGCAAGAAGAGAATCGACTTTCGAACGGAGATTTCGCGTAAATTTCGCGTTTTTCGATTATAGGCCGGCGCGAAACTGAAGACCCGTTCCTTTCGTTTACATTTTTTTACTTTTCTTTTTTCCCTTCTATTTGTATAAAAACGTGTCTTTTCGCGGAGACAGCGTGAAGCGCGCGGCCGGTCGAGCCGACTCCTCGAGTCGATCGGGGCGCGAATCACGTATAAGGTTAAGGATTTAAGGCACGCTCGTGTTAACCACGTGCTAAACGTAAGACAGACTATAGGGAGACGGACATTTTGTGAAATTTCCAAAAGGCGACCCACGGCTCGTATTCAAGTAACACGCTACCTTGGTCGTATTGCATGCGCGCGCGCGCGCGCGCGGCTGCGACCAGCCGGCGGCGCGTTCCCCTTTCCCCGCTCACCCCCAAGCCGTGCCGCTCCTCCGGCCGCATCCCCACCGCGGCGGAAACTTTTCCGCGCCCCCTTCGCCCCGCGCGGTTTCCCCGCTGCCACGCTCCCAGTCCCGCGGCGAGCGCACGATATCCCGCCATTCCCGCCATACTCCTCGTCAACGCGCTGGCCCGTCAAACTCCGGAGCTATATTCATGCCGCGCATCTCCGCTCACGCAGTCTCGCCACGTTGCCGCACTTCCTTTCTCCTCGATCTCTCCGTCTCCCTTCCTCACCGCGTCACTCTCTCTCTCTCTCTCTCTTTATCGCTCGCGCTCTCTCGCCGCCGCCGCGCCGCGAGCAAGCAACCTGATTTCTTGTCCAGCTCGGCCGGACGACGCGTTGTCGTCGCGCGAAAGATGACGCACTTGGAAAAATTGTCCAGAGCGCTCGATCCCCGAGCGAATTTTGAAATTCGTTCGGGAATCGTGTTACGTCTACGTTCGCATCGTGTCATGTCCGTTAATCTTTCCCAGAGACGTTTCCAGCGCGATTTAAAATTCGAGTCTCGGGTTTCTCGATACATATCCGCTTTCGGATATTTCACACGGCTTATCCCTCCATCCCTCCCCTTTCTCAACGATCCCTCGCGGTTGTCCAACGCAGGGAAGTTGAAATCTTGAATCTTATTGTTGGCAGCGAAAACGGCGACCCCGTTGGCACGGCGCAAAAGGCCTAAAAACGAGCCGAGAGAGCGATCCGGCGAACCGAAAAGTGCTGAACGTGCCGTCGCCGTCGTTTTGCCGTGGCGCGCGCGCGGCGCGGTTATCTCTCTACGCCGAGCAAGCAAAACACACGGTGTGGGGCACGTGTTTGAACTTGTTCGATCGCCACGACGACGAGCGGCGGACACGGCGCACGGCGGACGACGACGTGGCAACGTCGCATCGCGCCGTTCAAAATAGCTCTCACCAGCTGTGTAGCGACTTTCGCCCGACCCGACGGATTAAAGTCCGCGCGGGAACGCGCGCGATGACTCTCCCAGGGCGCGCGTCGCCGATCCGCCGGGCTTCGGACTTCGATCCTCGACGCTCGACGTTCGCGAGGCAGCGCGAACAAATCGGCCCCCGGGAAGCCCGGTTCCGCACCGTTCGGAAATCGAACGGTGGCCAATTATTCGAGATGCGTCATTGATTGCATCATTCATCATTCCCTCGGTAAACATGGCCGCCGACCGTAACGCAAGCATCACTACGTAAATCAAGCTTGCGAATCGCGGCGGAGATCAGGCGTCAGATTCGCGACGAAATAGAAAATAGCTGGAAAAAGCAGGACGGGAATGATTCCTCGGTCAAGATAAACGTTTCGGAAGTTTCTTCCGGGAGGAATTTAAGATTGTTCCCAATCGCAAATCGATAATTCGCATCAGGTCTGCCCGCGTCCGGCTTCCTGTCGCGGGCGTATCGAACGGCATTGTGTATGTGTGCCGGCGCCATCTGTGTTTTATTGGCTACAATAAAAGGACAGGCCGCTAATGTGTTATTTATTTTCCACAAGCGTGTGTACACACGTTATATCATAAATTCCTAAATTCTGTCAGCATCGCGGCATCGCTCGCACCTTTTTTACAACAGTCGTATTTCTCAACGTTATTCAAGATGGTTCTTGTTGGTAAACGATAAATAAACGCAAATCTCTGTGCCGTATTAGGTTTGTCCGTTTTGCAGATTGTAAACGGACCATATTCCGATTATTTAACTCGATCTCTCATTGGTCGAGCTGTTTCGAAGAGCTCGCGCGTAAGGGCGCGCGAATATGGACGTCGTCGCTCAAAAGAAAAAGACTCGCGGGATCGCGGATGCAATCCGTTATGTAATTCCGCTGAATTCAAACTCTATCGAACGAACGGAAATACCTCCGTCTATTCGTGGCGAACGAAAACGGGACACTCGGCCGCGATGATCGTATTTTATTTCCGCGTTATCGATAATTCACCGAGCTAGAGATCGCCGTATATCAGTTCCGATTTCCGGTCGTTTTTTTCTCAATAGAATATAACGGATGCGATAAAAACGTTCGTGTAACCTTTTACGTGCGCGAATATCGGTCGGCGAGCGAAAATTCTTCAACGCGCCGCAGATTATTCATACTATTCGTTTTCCGCGTGACGTTGCCACGCGCGTCGCGAAGGAGATGCGCGTTTGTGTGCGCTACGCTCGCGCGCGGCCTTCGCGGGGTTTTGTTAGCGTCTTTTTATCGATTGCCCGCGTCAGGTCGGCGCGATTACGCGGACACACACGTGGCATCCGGTACCGCGAGCATTCCTCAGCTATATAGACGAGACCGTGCAGGCGGTGCAGGTTCGTGCTTGTTGAGTCTCGTTGATGCCTCGCCCGGGCCTGTTACGCGTGAGTCACGGGACTGGGTGACGGACTTATATTGGTAGGATTGCTCATTCTCTTGAAATCTCGAGAGAAACGACGGTCGCGCTCTTTCAATTGGCGATTGTGTAGAATAAAGACGACCGTGCCGCTCTTCTACGTGCAGCAAACTATGAACTGTGACTAATGATTTCTTAAACAGAAATGCGAGACTTTTAAAGAAAGGCACGAATTAAGATATCTATAGTCCTATAATAACACATATAAGTATGTTTTTTTTTCCCAGATTTTCTAGTTTTTCGAAATTATTGCATCATTTTATCAGTCATCATTTTGTTATCAGTTTGACGTCGTTTTACGTTTCGCGCGGTTATCTTATATTTTCATATTTTATTTTTACATTTTGTACATACTGTAGATAAGATTTCTTGTCTTTTCGATTTTCTAAAATAATATGCCTTTCGTTTAAAAGCATTCTGGGAATGTCTCGAGAGTGTGCCTTTCGTGACGACAATAACAATTTTATAGTGGCATAACTTTTAATCATACTCTTAAAGCAATAAACAAACAAGACAGTAAAAAACAAATTTATTAACAATAAAAAATTATGTTTAAAAATAGCTGTAAAAAATATTAGTGCCAAGTTAATTTAATTAAACTATTATTATCAATATATAAAGGATAAAAAATCAAATTATAACTAAATTATTGTACTTTTTAAATAGAAATATATTGCGATGTTGATATTAAAAATTTGGAGGAAGGTCCCTCAAGAAGCAGAGTGGCGCAGTGGAAACGTGCTGGGCCCATAACCCAGAGGTCCGTGTGGATCGAAACCACGTTCTGCTAGTGAGGGGTTCTCTTTTACTCTCGACATACAAAAAGTTTATTTATATAACAAAAGTACTTTTGTTTTGAATTATCTACTGGCGACGAAAGTTATTGTTTTGTTTTTATTTATATATTTTTTTGTAAATTTCTTTATACTTATGCGTAACTTATTTTAATTATGTATAATTTTATATAAATTCTTTTCTTTAGATATATTTCATATATATTCTTTTATATTTCTAAAAATTATATTCGGTATTTATTCCTATTCCATTTAATAGTTCTTTTATCGAAGTTTTATAAATATCTAATTTTAATATATCACGAAAAAAATTAAAAAATAAATTCGCCCAACGTGGGGCTCGAACCCACGACCCTGAGATTAAGAGTCTCATGCTCTACCGACTGAGCTAGCCGGGCTACTTGGAATCCCCTATATTTAACACGAGTATTAAGGGGACCCTAAAGTGAAGTAGGCTGAACTTCCTCGACGTCGGTAATAATGTCAACATTTCTAATCCTGTTTTCTATGTCATATATCTATATCTGTCCTTGTCTAACGAGAGACCGCTGTCCTTGTTTCGCGTGCCGCGCCATCTCTCGCTACACGCAATGTCAACCTGAATGTGCTTTTGCACATATAAAAGTTTATTTAAACTAATCTTTTTTTCTAGGCTTTCAATCTTAGATCTAATTGCACGATATTGTTCTTAAATGTTGTCCCTAGGTCATGCCGGTCTAATTTTGTGGATATTTATTGTGGAAATTTTGTACAAAGCAAACATTGTCGTCGCGTATACCAAAAATTAACAAAAATATTAATTTTTTCTCGTTTTCGATATAACGTCGATCACCGTGACCTAGATTTTGATGCGTACTTTAATTCTAGACAAGAATTTTGCATTTCTATAAAGCCAATTAAAAGATTAGTGCTAAGAAAAAAAGCCGGTATTACAAACGGCTTTATTATTAGGATCCCCTTAAAGGTACAGTTAAACAATAACGATCAATACTTTCGTAGCCTTCAACACGACAATATTAAAACAAATCCAAAAAAAGGCATAAATAATTATAAATATAAAAAGGGAGTTGAAATAAAGAAAAAGTGACGAAAGTGAACGGATAATTGTTGCACAAAATAAATCTTTATTAAGACTGATTATACCTTAGTAACAAATAGCTCGTTACAATCCTGACGGTGAATATATTATGTACATACAATCGTTTCTTTTATATTAAAATGAACACAAGAAGTACTTTAACGTCGCACTAGTACGGATCTTTATGGCACGTGAATGTATTTACTGTCGTTATTGACGTATACGCTTTATTACAACGCAATGTACAATGTAATTTTTTTTCGTTACATTTGTAACCGGGATGATCGTTTATTGATGGTCCCTGCCGGCAGTATATGGTTGACCAACCAAAACATCCAATTAACTTAATCATTAATTTATATAAATATAATTATTAATTTTTTATTTTATTTAACACGTAGAAAAAGAGACTGATTAGGGAGATCGAATTATACAATTAGATTTGGACGAGGTTGCCTCTTCTGCACGAATTCTCATTGATATTTCAGATCGCATTTTCATCGCGATTTATAATCTGCTATGATATTCGTAATTATTCTGTGTGCGACAAACAGGTACTAACCATTAATCTAAGCGACCTAACAACCTAATTGTACTTAAGAAGCATTATCTCCCTATATACGATGTTAATCTAATAACATAATTAAATTAATCTAATATTACAAGGACTCCGAAGGGTTTAAGTTTATATATATATGCATTCGCAAAAATAAATATACGTATTTATTAGTTTATAAGCGCTTTTTCACGATATGAACACATTGTATGACAACATTAACAATACCAAATCTATCCTCGCCTACTGCAAAAATAACTTCACTCTCAGAACTCCGTTGATTACCAAAAATCACTCGCATCTGTATACTTTACCGAAATATCATTGTTTAACATTGACGGATAAACCTAAAAAACTATCTCGTCTATCGATAAAACGGGATCTTTGAGTAAATTGACTCTAATTTTTACTTTTATTTGCCGAATGACTAATGTATCGCGAAGAACAATACAAATGCCACAAACAACATCGGGTTCTTTCTCAGCTCGACGTTGCTGGCCGTCGAGCAGCCGGGCGGACATTCCACCTCGACGGTTCGATTCTCATAGAGCAGGTTCCTCATGATCTTCTTGCCCTCGCACGAGTTCTCCACCTTGACGAACTTGATCTTCCGCGTCTCGAGGAACTGCTCCAGGTCCATGCGGCATCGCCACTTGAGGGGGTTGCCGGCGAACTCGACGATGTGCAAATTCGGCATGTCCTGAAAATCGCTCGTAAAGATGCACCGCAGATCGTTGCCCTCGAGATTCAGGTAGACCAGCCTGCGCAGTTGACGGAATGCGCCGGGTGCGACGTAGCGGATCGAGTTACCGCGCAGATCCAGCCGCTCGAGACGTTCTATGTTGAAGCAGTTCGCCTCGATTGACGTCAGCGGGTTACCCCGAACGGTGAGCCGTTCCAGGGAATCCAGACCCTTGAAAGCGCCGGGTGAAATCGTCCTCAGGCCGCAGTTCCTGATGATCAGCTCTTGCAACTTTCGAAAGTTGTAGAGAGCACCGGTCGGGAGAACGGGCAAATGACCCTCGTAGAATTCGATGTAAACAGCGTCGCGTGGCACGTTTTTCAGCATCAGCAGATTACCACCCACGCAACGATACCGCGGTTCCGTGGACTCGGGAATTCGGGCGCAGGAACCCTCGAGCGTCTCGTTGAAGAGGCCGATCGAGGGTGGCTCGGTCGTGGTGGTCCACGGGATAGTCACCACCGTGGTGGGCGGTGTCGCCGGAAATCCGGTGACGTAACAGTCGTCGTTCACGTCGAACAAAGACTCGCGATGGTACGGTATTCCGCGGGAGTCCAGGAAACTGGCCAGCTTGGTGCCGCAGAGGCAACTCCACGGATTGCCCGACACCTTGAGCGAATAGAGATGCGGCATTTTACGCGCCATGTGTTCCACGCCGAGGCAGTTCATGTAGTTCTCGGACACGTCGAGGCTGTACAGTTGCGGCACCACGTCGAACACCTCGTTGGGGATCCGGGAGATGTGATTGCGCGAGAGGTCCAGGTGCCGCAGATTCGTCAGGCCCTCCAACGCCTCGAACGTGACCGTTTTCAGGTGATTGCTGTGCAGCGACAGGTGCTCCAAGTTGTACAGGTCGACGAAGGCGCGATGCTCGATCGTCTCGATGCCGGAGTCGCGTAATTCTAGTCTGGACAACCAGCCGTCGAAGCGGGCGAACGCTCGCGCGGAGATCGTCTTCAGGTTCGAGAGGACGATGCGAATCGCGTGGACCGAGCGAGGTAAAACGTCCAGTTCGTCCATCGAAGTGATGCCGCTGCAGGTGTAAACCTGTCGCGACATTTGGGTTCTGTCTCGCACGCAAGTACCCGTGCGAGGCGGCGGTCTCTCCGTGGGAGTTTCGACGATCGGCTTTATCACGGTGATGTTTCTCTGGCTCAGAGTGTCGTCGAAAGTGGTCCAATACACGTGGCCGGTCACCGAGGTCTAAAAAAATGAGAATAGATGTAGTACACAGTATTTTATTAACTGTTAATATTAATTTAATATAATATTAATTCGGTTTTAACATTTTTTTTTATTAAGCGGTATCCATAATTAATGTAAAGAATCTAAGCCGATTTTTAGTACTTTTCGAAAAAAAATCTAAATTTGAGAAAGTTATAGCTTGCTAAAGTTTTTTTGATGACGGCAACTTCAAAAGGTATGACGTCACAACAAACATACTATATTTTCTTCAATTTTGAAGATATTGCAAAAATTCAAAAAGTTTACAAAGAAAGTATGAAGCCATGATATCTATCAGACCGCTTAATAAAAAAAATTTATGTTAAAACCGAATTGTTAGTTATATAATTAATATTATTAGGGTCAATATATATATATATATATATATATATATATATATATAGTAATATTAACCCTTTAATGCACAATTTTTTGTAACATTCCGAGTATTTTTCTGACAAATAATGACTGCTTAAAGAATAAAAAAAAAAATACTTAAGAAAAATCTTTACTAATTTGAACTTTCCCAAGAGAAGAAGGTTAAAAGAGTCTTCCGGTCTAAAAGGACCAGAAGGGTCAGTAAAGACCCTTTACAGATGTGTAAAAACCGCACGTTTTCAGTTCGAACTTCATAAGGGAGAACATCGAACTTATAGTTCTAAGAATTAGAAAAGAATAAAAAGTTAAACGAAAATAAAAGTTAGAAAAAGTAAGTTAAATCGATTAAAGTTAATATTGGTAGAAATTAATGGAAATTAGATTTTTTTTTCTCGAGTGCCGCCACTCACATCCGGGTGCTGCCACACGTCGATCGGCTCGACAACCTCGTTCTCCTCGTAGCAGCGACCGGTGATCTCGAATCCCACGTTGCGGTCGGTCAGGTATCTCTGCAGATTCCTGCGGCAGTCGCAGGACAAAGGGTTACCGACAATCTCGAGGCGCTCGAGGTGGCGCAGGTGCGCCAGCTCCTCCAACGGCAGGCAACGCAGCCGATTGTGCCGCACGTCCAGATGGCGCAGGCTGCCGGCGAGCGGGCTCAGCGCGCCGGGCTCGACGCGCTCGACGCCGTTGCGCTCGAGCACCAATTGGCGGAGCGCGACGAGATCGCCGAACCAATGGGCGGCGACCGCGGGCAGCCGGTTGCCGACGAGCGCGAGCCGTTGCAGCTGATGCAGACCGGCGAACGCGCCCGGCTCGATCGTGCCGATCGCGCAATCGTGCAATTCCAAGCTGCGCAGGCTGTTGCCGAAGCGGAAGAACGCGTACGCGGGCAGCCGGTCGATCCGCAGCCCCGTGATCTGGATCCACGTCGTCCTGTCCGGCAGGCGGTCCAGCGACGTCAGCGCGCTCGTCTGGAAGCGGTTGCCGGGACGTTCCTGCGCGAAGAGAGAAAGATACGAGCGAGCGAGATTAGATAATCCGGGATCGCGCGATCGTGATTGCAATCGCGATCGCGACAAAGGTGAGCGTGCTCGCTCGTGCCGATATGCGCTGATCGCACCGGTTACGTCTACCAGTTCGTGTTATTTTATTGCCAAATTCCGTTTTGTGACGCTATACACGATCTTCAGTCGCTACATCGGCGACAGCCGGAATATCGGGACTCCGGAGTTTCGCTCTCGCGAATTTTCCGGAGCAGATTGGTGTCATTGGTGAACGGCTATCGACAACGACTGTGCGGAGTTGCGGAGCTCTAATCGCGATCGTCATAACGGCGATAGCGGACGGTAACCTTTGCCTCCTACGTGACTCGTATCGGCCGCGGCGCGTCGATTGCGCAGCGAGCGCGCGATTTTTCGTTCAATCCCACGGCCCACGGCGAGAGCCAATCGGGGCAACAGCCCCGGGAGTCACGTGACTGACGTGACCCGGCTTGCGCGAGCTCGAGTGTCGGCCGGTGTCCGTTCGCGAGTGTCGCGTCGCGTTCCGTCCCGAGGACGATCGTTCTCCGGGTTTCTACACCCGGCGCGGATCGGACGCGCGTCGCGTCGGCCAGAGACCGTCGCTCGTCGCTCGAGGATCGCGTGCGGGCCGGTAACCGCCTCCCCCCCCCCCCGGGGAACCGGCAAGGCCGGAAGGGGAAGTCGGGCGACCGCGAACAATCGCGTCGCGCGGATCACGTGACTCACGCGCGTCCGTCCGCCATATGTCGCGCGCGGTTTTCGCCGGAGCAGCGGACCCGAGTGCGCGACGTGCGCGTCGCCCGAGTGTGCGGACGTTCCTCCGCTCGCGTCGTTCGCATGTTTTCGCGCGTGGTTTTCGGCGCCCGCGAGGCGAGGCCGCGCGTCGCCGCTGGAGCCGGAGCCCGGAAGGAGCCGTCGAAGGGGGACAACGACGCCCGAGGGGATGCCGGACGACAAGCGAGGGTGGTCCGCGGTGCTACCGAGCACGCCGCTCCGTCCACCGATAATAGGGTGAGAGTTTGTTTGTTTACTGAATATAATTTCCCTAACACACACACACACACACACACAACGGCAATTTTGACTCACAAATAGTGAAGAGCAGCAAAAAAGCGAATTAAAAAAATTAAATCAATTTTAAAAGTAACAATTTTTTAAATCAAATTATTTTTAAAAATTGTTTAGTACGTAGCGAGAAGTTGTATAAAATTGTATCCATTGTTTCTTTCGAAGCAAGCGTGAGATTTTCTGCGGTATTGCTGCATCGAGCGGAAATTTCTATTGTGTGTTTTTTTTTTATAAAGTTTAATGCTGAAACAATCAGTTAATCATGTTCGCTTGATATAAAACAATTTAAATACACATGGCTGGCGAACAAGCAAGGTCTGTGTGCTAAAAATATTATATTATAAATTCAAAACATATATATAAACGTTTCGGCCCTAAATATAGCCTTCAGTGTAATAAACAATTATCGTTTAACGAAAATTAAATAATTAACGGAAATACTGAAGTCCTACATCGATATATAGATAAAAAAAATTCACAGAAATTATAAACTATTCACATAACTCGCCGCATACAAAAGACTCGCTTACGTCCCTTTATTCGTGTATGTACATGCGGCGAGTTATGTAAATAGTTTATTACCCTTGCTTGTTCGCCAGCTCTGTTTATTTATATTGTTTTAATGCTTAAACTATTTTTGGAAATTGCCAAGTTTGCGATCATAACGATGTTTGGGATTTTTTTAAATGGCAGTTTGCAAATCGATCGAAATGATCGAAGAGAATAATTCTTGCTGTGATTGGTACTTATTTATTATACGGCCACCATTTCTAAAATAAATAAATATATATACTATATACATATATATAACGGTAAATTTTATTCGAGCTTTACTTCTAAAATAAATAAATATATACAACAGTAAATTTAATTACTTCAAAAAAGTGTAAGTAGGTTAATAATCGCTGTACTTTCAAGTAGAAAAAAAAAATGAAAGTGGCGCTCGTATAATGAATAAGTATTCTAATTATACATATATGATGTGTAAAGCCTATAAGATTATATAAAGGATCTAAACTTGCTTAAAAGGATTTAAATTGATTTGATGTGAAAGCCCGATTTTTCACGCTACGAAAGACTTCAATCACTTCTAATGAAATGCCACCGATTTACACCCATTTATGGCATCTCGCATTGATGGTCGTATCAAATTAAATAATTATTTGCGCGCTTGGCTTTCCTTCGCGTGCGTATAACGCTTGGAATTAAGAGCGCCGAGACTAACGACATTACACGGTCGTTAGACCGCGCAATTACATCCTTAATTAGCTATCACGCGCAAACGTTGGCATTAAATTTCGACTTTCGCCCGTGATAGGCGCGCGATAAGGCCGGGCTGCTTTTTAGGCGATAGAAATCACAGAGCGCGGTGAGACACATTGTGCGATGATGTTATCGGATACGTAATTATAATCGAGGCGTTTCTGCTTCATCCCGCGATCCCGCGGTGCGACTCCCCGAAACGCGATACTTGGAAAAACAACGCAGCTCGACTCGAGCCGTATTGCCTTACTTGCCGGTATATCGGTGCTCGATATGCGGCTGCAGCTCATTCCGGATCGCGCGAGACGGACGATATACAGGTAACCCTCGAATAACACGGTACTTGAATTGCACGGAGGCTCGAGTAGCAAGGTAAAAAATTGTGATGACTCTACTTTTTGAAAGTTTTTTTTTCCTTTTTTTTTTTAATAATCCCTTGGAATTAAATGTGCAATTTTATACGGATCTGGAGTTTTAAATTGCATTCTTTTCAATACGTAACTAATAAATCGTGTTACTCGAGGGTTACCTATATATATTCAGGAAGCTCGCGATATTTTTCTGACAATTTGTCTTCACAAAGATCTGAAATTTCTGATTCAATTCGAATTGACCTGAAACGTTAATCTTTTCATTGCTGTTGGCGCCTGTGGGCTAAAAATTCCCGCAACGAAAGGATTAAAACAAAAACTGACTTATACATACGCAAAAAGAAGAGCGCTCAAAAGCGTATAAATAGGATAAAACGTTTGAGCTGTGTTATATCATAAACAATCGAGTTACCTGGAGATTTCCTATCGGCTCGATGGTTATCGTCGGAGGAGGAAGCGGGATTTCGATCTGCGTCATGCACTGCGGATTACGGTACGCGGTGCAGATTCTCGGTCGAAATCTGCACTCTATCTCCTGAATGATCGATCTTTCGCGGAAGAACCTCTCCATTCTCAGCCGGCAGTCGCACAGCCACGGGTTGCCGTCGATGCGCACGGTCCTGAGCGCGGTCAGATGCGACAGCTCCTCCACCGACAGACAATCGAGGTCATTGTCGCGCAAGTCCAGGGTCTCCAGTCGCGGTAACGTGCGAAAAACGTCGGGCTCGACGTGCACCAGGCCGCATCTGGAAGGAGAAACGCCGTGCGTGCTTTATCTTACTGTGTGCGTGAACACAAGCGCGTATTACTCCGCGCAACTCTCGCGATCTCGTAATTCTAGAACTGGGAGGAGAAGGCGCAAAAATTCCGAAACTCACGAGGGATCTTGTCATCTCGCGAACTAGACAATTTTCGTTCTTAGTAGCGGCTGGGGACGTCAAAGATTCTAATAATTATAAGAATTTTAATAATTAACGTCTCGGGACAATTGAGGTCAGAAATATTGTTTCAGTGAAATTTATGGCTCTTCGGATTTCGAGATATTTTTGACGTTTGAAGCGAACTCACTGAACGATCTCTGCAAATCGCGGAATTCCGAATGATCAGTTTAGAATATCTGATATTCGGACATCGAATGACGTCACCGTCGTAATGGTGTAATGAATAACTGGGTCATCGACATTACCGAATGTATAACTGACGCTTTATATAAGCTGCTGCACGCGTGGCCTCGATCTTATCGGTGTACTCGAATTTCATGAATAGGTATATGCGATGCAGGACAATATCGTCGATGACATTTTGCATTGAATCACGAGAGTGGCGTCGATTGCCACGGGTAAAATAAAACGAAAAGGTGATAGTAATAAAATTATTAATTTCTAAATCGCAATTATTTTATAAAAATGGCGCACTTTCCGCAGAATTAGCATTGAAAAAAGCTACAGCTTCTTGCATTTCCGAATTCCGTCACATTCTTTTGATATTTTTCATTCGAGCAGCGTTTTCTCGCCATATGCTCTTTCCGTAATCTTGCCAAGCTCAATTAGATCGTGCGAAAAAATGATACCTGTCCAGGACCAGTCGTCTGAGATTCGGCAGGTGACGCAGCCACGCGGACCTCACCGCGTGGATCCTCGTGCCGTGGAATATCAGCCAATCGAGCCGGTGCAGGCCGCGAAACGCCGCGGGTTCGATCAGGTTTACGTGGCAATTGTAGAAGGACAGGCGACGTAGATTCGGGAATCGGCGGAACGCGTCGTCGGGGATCGCGTGGAAGCGCGACACCGAGAACTCGATCCACTCGGTCTCGCCGGGCAGCTCGTTGAGGTCGTTCAGGTCGCCGTGGATGCACGCGTAGGCGATCGACCGATCGTTGTCGGCGATCGGCGCTAAGCTGCATTTGCCGTGCGCTCGGCCAATTAGGCCGACCAACGCCCAAAGCAGCAATATCGAATTGACCATCCTTCTTTGCGGTCGCGGTGCCAGTGGGTCACCTGCGGAAGAGGGAACGGTCTTTAACGTGATGTATATTGACGGTTTACTCTCACAATCATATATTCAAATCGGTGTACGCGACATAAAATTAATATGTTACATAAAATGTCAATCAGTGTATATAAACCAAATATAGTATATGACGCGAGTGTGCGTGAATGTAACATGTAACTCGCCATGCTTTGGAAACTTTCAAAATTAATACTTTTATTACGGATTATTTAATGATATCAGAAAACTGTATAATTGCCCTTTTAACTTATTATTATATTATTTAGCAATTGGTACACAGAAATACTCATTGTCAGTATTCAAAGCGAGATATGAATGCTTTCATGATATTGGAAATGTAGTAAACATCCCTCTACCTGGAAACTCGTACTGGTAATGCGCAATCTCTCCCGCTCACTTTGTGGCTCGTCGAAATCGTTTCAGCCCTGGAAACGTGCGAAACAGATTAATATCTTGACATTTAAATGCGCCGAAGAATAGCAACGGATCGCGTGAAATAATTCGAGCGGCATAAATCATCGTGTACGGGTTTTATTTACATTTACGTATTGCGCCAGTTATAATAAGTTTCGCGATGATCTCACGGTCAGAGAATAAATGCGGACCTAAAGTGTTGATGCACGTTAAGTGCACCGTGGTTAATGCCAAAATTTTCGTTTCGCCGCGGAGTTTTCGCGTTGCGTTTGACGCAACGCTCAATGTCATTACAAAGTAATCCGGACTTTACGGTACCCATTGTCGAAGATATTTTATCCAACGTGCGCTTTACGTAACGTCATTTGCACGGAGCAAACTGAAAGAGTCAAATAGATTTTTTTTGTATATCTAATGGGCTTAGTCTGCATAGCAGATGCGATCTCGTATGCATGACCATAATAAAGAAAATCAAGGTCGCGTTATTCAGTTTGCTTTTCAACAGACTCACGCGCTCAATGCGAAATCAGCCCCGCACGAATCCGTCTTCCGATCTTAACACATTCGTTATTATCATTTAGCAGTTGAGTAAAGATTACGAAATGGCATTTTGAAATCGCAATACGTAACTGTAATAATAAACGCACATCGGGAAAAGAAACTGATCTACGTTAGATGAGCCTGTATGAGATACTAAATCCAAATGTTTCTTTTTCCGTAAGAGATAACTGAGTTTTTTTTTTAGAAGATATCCTCGGCACACTCTGTTAAATTCGCGCAGTGTCAAATTATATTTTATTTAACTCGGTCTTGACCATTTAGGTCGCCACTGCTTCCACTCAACCAATTTAGTTAAAACGACATATTAATTTAGCTAAACCAATGAAGTTAAAATAACACTGTTTTGTTAAAATAATAAATTTCGACACAGATGGCGGTTGAGATATTTAAAATTTTATCCTTCAATATTTAACAGCGATAATCGTGACAGAATTATCCAAAACGTCGATACACGGATCCATATCTCTTCTCGCATTAACTCACCGTGAACGAGCGAACACTGCGTAAACAATGTCGCGAACTATGCCCGACCTCCTCGCTCGACGACAGGCACTGCGACGCGTCGCGCGGCACTGACGCTCGCATCTGTCAAAAAAGCGGAAGAACCTCGGCGATGATCTCGGTCGTGCCGCCGCCACCCACGGGCTATACCTCCGTTTCTGCCAAGACGAGACGTTGATTTTCCGCGTCGAGACGAGATCCCCACCGCGGCCGCCGGTCAGTCGATCAGTCGGAGCGGCGCGCGCTCGCGCTCCTTTAATGGCACTTATATTTTTCCGATCGCGCGGCTAGTGCGGCTACCATCTCGAGCGACGTCTCGCTCGCATTTTTCAGCAACGACCTCGCGGAAGTTTCCGATATCGCGGAGCGCGACCTCATCCGATCGCGATGGAACGAAAATTAATTTCGCAGCGAAGAGAAAAAATTCCGCGTGCGTGAAGACTATACGTTTTTAATTCGGCCGGCTTTTAATTGCGCGAAGAAAATTAACGCTTCAACTAGACGTTTTTGCAATTGGCGCGGAAAACGTTTTAGCGGTGCATCGGCGATGCGATTTGTATATATTCTCTCGCAAAAAGCACGAAGAGCTTTCTACATGACGCACGTTATACGTGTCGAAATCGATATAGGAGGTGCGGCGCGAGCATGCGAGGAGAGAGAAAAAGATAAATGCATCCGGAAATGATGTGTGCTCCGTGTCCGGCAGATCGCAATCGGCGTGTCGCGTCGAAACGACTGAGCTCGCGAATCGGCCGTTTCCTCATTATATAAGCTCG
The DNA here is from genome assembly GCF_048541705.1 of Temnothorax americanus. Lineage (NCBI taxonomy): Eukaryota > Metazoa > Arthropoda > Insecta > Hymenoptera > Formicidae > Temnothorax > Temnothorax americanus. The sequence continues at coordinate 1,572,112 of NW_027509421.1, read as the reverse complement.
TAAGGCCCAAGGTCGCCCTTGTTCCCTGCGCCGGTAATGCACACCGATTCCTGCCTGCTGCAACGACCTATCTTTAGCACGGCGCGCTCTAGTTTGGCTTGTAATAAAACTAGACGCGTAATACAGGGTGACGCGTAATACGCGACGCGAACGAGTGGAGGGGGGGTTGGCTGACAGTGAATTTTTGTTCGCGACATTCGATGGGAAAGAGGGGGTGTGTGAAGATACCACGTTCGCGCGTGAATCCTTGTCTGTATACATCCGTAAGACTTATATTAAAAAGTACTTTATTTAAGTAGATCACTTCTAATGAAATTATACGTTCTAATTAATGTGCGCATTCCAAAGAGAATTATACCTTTGTTGACAATGAGTCATCCACGATCATTGTAAATTGATCGTGTTGGTTGCGAAGAACCTCGGAGAAGTCACAATTCTGAAGGCTACGGATGTAATATCGTTCTGGAAAATAATTTAATAGAAAAATTCTACGATGTGAAAAAACGAACGTTAGGATCGAATCTTACAATTAGTATTTATAGTATTAGGTCAATACCTAAATTGAACGATGCGAGTAAAGCGTTACTGTCACGATGAAAAAAATTGACAAATTTTTTTCCCCACGATTCGTCAGCTCGAGTCTCACGATCGAACTCCGTCCGCACCCCTTCGTGCCCTTGTTTCACCCCGCGTGAAAACGCCCGCGCCCCTTCGTGACCCACCCTGTACTCGCGTTTATTCCTATGGCACCGCGTGATCGGTCCACACCTGCGTCGAGCCGCTACTACGCCCCGCGAAAATGGTAACGCTCTTCGGGCCGCCAAGGTCTCTCGCGACGCGCCGATGACGATGTCGAGGCCCTCCTCGTCTCCCTCGGTCGAGCTTCTTCTCTTCCTCTTCTTCTTCCTTGCGCCTCTGTCTCGGTCCCTCCTACAGCGACTGCATTTATACGACGACGCACGTACGCGGTGCACACGCTATATAGCGTGACGAAACGCGTACCGTTTCAAAACGCTCCGCTTGTTGTCTCCCTTCGTCTGTATGGTGTCTTCTGCCCCGTCCTCTTCCGCGTGCGTCACGTCGATTTCTAATTTTTTGCGCGAATCGCCGATTCCGGTCATCTCAAGTATAAATATAAAGAACGAACGAACGTTCGGTGGACTGGATCCCTGGTACAGAGAGCGTACTTCTCTAACGTTTTCGAACGGAGTTGGCAATGTTCTCCTTGGCAAAGCGGAAGACTGAAAATTTAAGAAGACACGGGATGTTGCGGCAGTGGACTTGAACTTGTATTCGTCGACCGTTTTGCAATCGGCTGCGTTCTTCTCTCTTCTGAAGGAACATTTTCCGCGACATTGAATATCTTGATCTTGACATTAAAACTTTTATGGAATTAAGGTTGTTCTGTATTAAATTAACGTCAAGATTTTGTTATCTGATTACATTGACATTTTAAATTCAAGTAAAAATTTGTCTTGGCAGGCCCAATTAATTTTCGCAATGCTTAATCTTATCTGTCTAATTGAGCGTATGTTAAAGAGATAACGCGAAATTGGCGCGAATAAAAATAAATCGCTTAATTACAAATTGACAGAAAAGTGTATTGTTAAATTTAAGTAGGTTTTTCGACATCCTTGTAAACAGAGGAAATTCAGTTAAACAATTCGATTTATCAGCCTTAAATAAGCACATCTAGTTTTGAGCGAGAAGTAGAGCAATTATTTTCTTGCTCTATCGAGCCGTAAGTTTTGTGCGAGAAGTGGATCAATTATTTTCTTGCTCTATCGAGCCGTATCGTATTAAAAAAGCATATTAGAACATTAATGTAGACACGTAACTACCGGTAAAAAAAATTGTAATTACAATGAGACGACAAGGTGCAACGGTATATACGTGTGTTATTATCCAGTGCATCGATAACTCGCGCTATTTGCGTATTACGATACGCATTTAATGCGTTATGCAATGTCACGGCCTAGTCCAGAAATGCGCATTACATCATACAACCCACGAAGGTCTGATTGCACTTTGGGAAGAGCATACTTAATTGAACGAACGAACAAGCGCTTCACGCGCGTTTTTCATTTACGTGCCATTAGCTCAATTAAATCGCCATACATATTTCATGGAAGATGGCCGTACGCGCGAACTAAGCTGAGCATCAAAATATATATAGGAAGACATCTTGACGTCTTGACGTTGCTACAGATTTTTCTGAAAAATTTATCTCGTTTAACTTTTCTACTCTAATTTATGCCAGGCAAATTAATTTCCGCAATGCTTAATCTTATCTGTCCAATCGAGCGTATATGTTGAAGAGACAACGCGAAAATTGGCGCGAATAAAAAAGTAAAAGATTCAGGTGCGAGAAAGGACAGTATTATATCGCGAGATATCAAATCTTCTTATTCGAGGGGACAGGATCGGGGGCATCTGTCAACTTCATCGGTAGATTTTATTTCCGAGGGAAGTCGCTCGGAGCTTAATCGGATTTCGACGCACGGTACTCGACGTGATCAAAAATCGCGCCCGCGCGTTTCAGACGCGCCTCGCGGCGTCTGTCAATCGATCCATCTATCCCATCCACCCATCCATCCGTCTACTTTGCCCATATCCAAGCCGAATGCCAAAGACGATGCGGATGCATCGTCGTCGTCGTCGGGGGGCCGTCGGCACTCGGCAGTCTCGCGCGGGCTGTCGTTCGCGACGCATGCATATTGCAGTTCCGCGTTCGTTCGTAGGTACGCTCGCTACCGCCGGCGCCGACACGATCGACGCGATCGTCGTTGCAAAACGACCACCTCCTCCCGACCCTGCGATGATCAACAGCATCTTCGTGGTGTCGCGCGACCAGCTCCGTGAGTACACGCGAAATCGATGGTCCGCGACGATCTCGAACCGTAGGGGAGACCGAGGCTAAGCCGACAACGCGGGGCAAACTTGACACTATAGGCTTTTTGCCAATTAAAATCTATCGTAGAAACTTGCCTTTCCTACTGTAAATGCGTCTTTATGTGCCAGTATTGTCAACGGAATTTGGTATAACATTCTGAGTTATAGCGTAATTTTTAACGCGACATAAGCGTTTTTGATAGTAAAAAGTAATTTTTCTGATCTCTCGAAAATGTCTACTCTTTCATCGAGCTTTACTCTTGCGAATCTACCGGTGAGTGATTTTGATGGGAAATTCGATGCTTTATACGAATCCGATAATAATTTTTGCATATTTTCAAAATTTTTAAGTAAAAAACGACGTTCGGGGCTAAGTCGACAGGGGCTAAGTCGACACGCTGTTTTATTGGTTCCCAATAATAAACGATGCTTGTAATGCAGCATATGGCCCATGACAAATGTGTGCGCACGTGCAATTTCGAATTTACTTGCATAAATTGTTTTTCAGACATGAGTTCAGATGAAAATAATTGAATGTTCAACCATTTTTGTTCTCATTATTTCCAATGATTGTTTTACTTAATTCCAAATTTTTGTACTTTCTAAATACGCGATAAACAAATGTATATTTAGTTTCAGACAATTAAAATATAAGTTCCAGATCAAATTGTGTCGATCAGGCAAAGTGTCGAATTTACCCCGGCATTTTTCAATTTGAAAATTTGTCTTCGCGTCACTTTTCCTTTCCTGGCGGCAAAACAAAGCGACGTACAGCAAAACTTCCTGAATCAATTTTGTACCTGAAGAAACACTCTTTAAATATATACCATTGATATTTTGCCTAAAAATTTTAATTAAATATTAAAAATTGCCTTTGAAAAAATACTGTCGGCTTAGCCCCGGTCTCCCCTATACGATCGAGATATCTCGCGGCATCTCTTACGCCGCATATGAATTCCAGATTTGTCCTTCGCGTCACGTGCGATCGATTTTCCTCGATTGGAGAATACAGATCTCTGTTATGAATTTTTTTAATAGATTGTATTTACAGTAGAATATTTGTACACGTCAAAATTATTACAATTATTAATGCCAGCTGCTTTATTTTTTTATCAAACTATGAAGAGATTATACTGACGCAAAATTGGTATTTTATATTTCTGTGTAATATGCTTGCAGCTCAATGCTGTCGGAGTGCTATTCATTATAACGTTATCGTGCAATAAGAGATTGCATTCGATCGCGCCTTATCGAAATTGTATAACCGACGTTGGGATCGAGGGATCTTGAAGAATGTCTCAGAATTTCTCTATAACATCCATGTATGTGGCTTAAAAATTTTGTGTAAAATATTGATTGAGAGAGAGGTATATTTTATACTATATAAGAAAGAGAAAGACTATATTAAAGAACAGTAACATTTTATATATACGTTCACTTTTCTTATTAATTCTTGGTCGTCGTACATACTTGTATTATACCGACTTATATTCTGGTGTTAGTAAAAAAAAAATTGTTAAGCCACTTAGGATGTAATTGAGGAAGAGTCGGTGTCCCTCTTTCGATCCGGGGGAAAGAGGGACGATAGGAAAAAAAAGGAAGCAGGCTGCATTTTCTTATATGCTCTATACAGGGTTCTGATCGAGGGCAGCCGGAAGGAGAGTGCAACCGGCGGAAAAATGGATTCTCACGACGGTTGCGCGAGGTTCCCCCGTCGCGAGCCGCGGCTAGATTTACGTGGGACGCCACGAGCCATAATCACGGCAGGTGGGTAGAGCCGAACAGGTATTTGGAGCGCGACAGACAGGCGGGCAAAAGCGCTCTCCCGATGCTGCGGCGCGTAAAAATGCGAGCGAGCGAGAAGAACGCGCGACGACGCGTCGGTTTCGCAGCCGTGACGGCAAGTTTCTAGCAAATGAAATTAGCGGCGATTAGGTCAGAAGGTCACCCACTTAGCGAAGACCAAGGTCAGCGGAGGCCGGAAAAATTCCGCGGGGTGCTCGCGAAGAGAGCCGAGCATGAAATAAATAAGTTATGCCTACTTCGCATTGAAATCAGAAATGTCCAGATTTCGGACTTTACTTATTCTTCTGATAGTGAGATGATAATGATTCTTCGAGGTTTTATCACTTCGATAGTCTTTATTCTAAGAATTCGCGAGACAATTGAAACTTCGTACGGATTTATACATGACAACGAGTAAAATTTCTGAAACCGATTCCGAATTCCGCTTATAAACGCGACGACTTCTCGTATACCCCGTTCATTAGCGACGATCAGATGATGCATCATCGGTCATCTCGGAAGGGCAACGATGACGAGAGCGTCGCTCTTGGAGCTCTAGATTGCAATTTAGCGGAATGCGGGTATAACTCGACAGAAATGTTAAGGAAGATGAATCTGATACGACGCTTTTACGTTGTACGAGGAATAAATGAGGATCTATATAAGTCCGTGCACATGAATATAGGTATATCTATATAGAGGAGAAATTAACTCTTGAGAAATTAGATTGGAGCAACTATGTCGCATCAGACAGATTCTGGCGTTTATTCACAGCGTGCGCAACGTACGTCATGCATAAGCATATCTCATCTTTAATAAGATACGATTTATCTAAACTTTTCTCGAGCATTATAGTAATTTGGCGATACTTTGATTTGTCCTGCATGCCCCGTGAGACACTTAACTCGCCCGGTCGGATAAGTGTCCCTTCCTTTCCGTTAATTCCGAGACGAGCCTTATCTTAATGGACTAATTGCCGCAGCGAGACTCACCGCGGCCGATAGAGATCGGGTGCGGCGACACGATGAGAGTCTGAGTGATGGAGATCGCGAGAAGCCGGCTGAGAGGAGGGAGTCACACCGAGAGAGAGAAAGAAAGAGAGGTCACTCGCGGAATAAGACCGAAAGGAACGATGGCGGAATGGAATGGCATGGTACGCGGTCAGTTCGCATTGAGCTGCCGAATCGGCCGCGTTTCTTCCTCTCGCGAGGGAATCGATCGTCACGAGCGCGGATCTCTCGCCGCTCCTTGACTTCGTCTCCTTTGGACGGGAGAGGCGGCGAGCGAAAATTGGACACTACCTATGTGCAGGTGCGCCCCTCGTGATTCCTCTCACGTCGATTTCCGCGATTCGCATGCCGAGGACGTGTGCGACGCATCCTAAGGCATTCTAGTCGGATTGTCTCGATTGCTCCGCGGGAGAGACGTAAATAAGGCCCGCATGGGGAGTAACGGCGAAGTATCGAGTATAGCTGAGCTTCCACGATCCCGCTGGCGTGATCAGGCTTAATGAGCGGCGTGAATATTCGAGCGCTAAATCCCTTAACGATCGTAAGGTTTTTCGAACAAAATCGGTGGAATGACATTGAGAAGTTTAACGATGAAGCACCGTGAACAGAAACTACATAAACGTGTAAACGCGATATATGAGGATTATGCAGGTAAAGAATAGCTGCGCTGATTTGGGACTATAATTAGCATCGTGTTTGTTTTTTAACCACGGCAATAATGATTTACATTTGCAGAAAGTCATTGTAAATTAAAAAGACATTAAATTAAAAAAAAAAAAAAAAAAAAGGGACGTGGAGGTCATGGTTGCTCTCAGACAGCTTCGTCATTCGCCTTGTGATTTTCTTCAGAATGCTCATAACGGTACTGATGTAACATCGTGGTAACAAGGAAGGAAACGTTGCTGCTTCATCTGTGTCGAAACAAAGCGTGTTTAAATTCAATCTCGCGTGCACGTCGGCCGTTAATCCGTTAATCGAGCGTTAACTTGAGAAAAGATGCAGCACTCACGCTTACATTACGCGAAGACTTTTATTATTCAGTGACGGGTGTTAAACAAAAGAAACATTAAGCTTATTAAACTGGTCAGGAATGAAAATCATTTACATTATATGAGAAGGTTGGAAACGTTAATGGCGCTTTACTCGTTAAAAGTAAATTTCGCTTTTTTTCGATACTTCGAAACATTCTGAACATGATACACGGTTCAAATCGTTACAACGTCTCGATTCCTATACAAAAATTTCATCGTCATCTTCCTCGTCGCATCGGCTGTCTCGCCATACTATAGTCACGCAATCCGGAGCGAGATATGGTCGTTGCGGGTTGAACTCGCGTCGTCGCGTGTCATCTATCGATGCATGTGTCGACGCACTCCCGACTCCCGGCGATTCATCGCAATGATTCTGATGTCCGGGATGTCCCGGTTCGACGGCTCTCGCGAACAGCGCGGCGGCGCCGTGTCTCTTCGCGGAAAGCGAAATCCAGCGGTGCGTCGCGCTCGCGTTAATAAACACGCGCGCACCTGTCCGCGCGAGTCAATTTATTCGCGTTTCGCGAGCGGTCGTGCGAACGCGCGATCGCTATCGCAGACAGGCGATAAAGGTTGGCGATCCGCTCGAACGAGAGAACCGATAAGCGCGGTTCGAGTACGTTCGCGCGTGTAGGTTGCGCGATTCTAAAGCTGTCTCCACGCTGCCCGTGAAAATCAACCCGGGTAGGTTACATATTTCTAGGACGAAATCATCCTGGAATAGAAACATATAATAAAGTATATGATTGAAAGTACAATAGGGTTACAAGAGATAATATATGTGGGATTTGATGGACGAAGTCCGACCTTCGACATTTGAGTTGAAATTTCCCGAAAGTATCTCGTTGGAAATGTAAAAATACGGATAGCAAGGAGTTCGGGGTTTTTTAAATGGTATTAAATAAGACAAGTTTAGGTTCATATTTCCAATATATTTCTTCTTTCCCTTATAATGACGCGACTAAGATACACGTATCTCTCGTTTTAGAAATGCTATAGGATCTATCGTTTGCTTTAATTTCATTCCGCACTCGTATCTTTACGCTTCGACAAAAGATACAAGCCGAGTATATTCGAGTGCAAATCGGGAAAGTGATTGAGGAGAGCCGTTTCTCTTTGCGCGCGTATATTCGCGCGATGTGAAGCCAGCGTAATACGCGCGTCGCTGTTACATTGCCGCGGCTTGCTGCCGCTGTTGCCGGCAAAGTGTAGGCAAAAGACCAATCGTCGCCACACCCTGCGGCTAGAAGCGAGAAACATCGAACGGCGATGGCGACGAGGACGACGACGACGACGACGACGATGACGATGACGATGACGACGACGACGACTCGCCGATAACGCGAGCAATAACGATCATCTCCGATGCATCTGCGGCGGTCTTGGTCGATGGAACGCGGGATTGCCTTTTTAGCGCGCCTTCGGAGAGAAATTGGTATGTGATTGCTTAATACACACGCGCACACACGCACGTACGCGTGCATAATGCATAGTAATAGTATCCAAGGCAATTGCCTTGGACCGTTGAACCTATTAAAATGCTATAAGGGTATATATATTCGGATTTTGTTTCGGGTAAACGAATCTCTTGGATTTTTGGTTCCTTGGATTCTTTAAGTGTCAGCAATACGTGAAGAATTCAAGAATCTTGGAATTCTTATTGGATTTTCTCCTATATACTCTCGGTATCCTCCCTATTTTCGGATCCTCGAATCTCCGAGCTCCGCAATATTGGATACCTGATTTCTGGTCGATTTTTCTCTGCGTTATAATTGTTCTGAGTAAAGGAAAATAAAATGAAACAAATTTCTCGCGGAATGACATGTCCTAATTACATCGATGCGTTGTGCTTGTTTGCAGTGTTGGGTTTTTTCTATAGCGCGCGAGATCGACGACATCGCAATTAGAATAATTTTGGCGCGAACGTTTCGGTATACAGAGTGAACGACTGTATAGCGGGCGTCACTTCTGCTATGTCGTAAATATCAGTAAACACGAAAATATACCCGGCTCGTCCCGTTATCGCGCTGCGGCTCATCACGCAAAGCCGATGATATATCCTTCGTACACTTTCGCGCGTATACTATACGCGCGGCGACGTCACCCTCGACGCCGTCTCGCCGTCGATTTTTATCACGAGCGCGCGCGGGAATGGATCATCGGGAGCCAATGATCCGTCCCGCAGGAATTCCAATTCCCGCGCACGAAGGAAACGTGCGACGTAGTCGTCACTAAATAGGCAGACACATACGCGCGATCGTGCGTATACGGGGTGTGCGCACAAATTTTTCAAGGAAAATCTAAGGAGAAAATCGAAGGTAGTCCACTTACGTCGTAAAGATCTTGGGAACGAATGTCTTATTTCCGCATAATAATTAAAAAACTTAGATATATATTATATAATATATTACGTAATTGTATGTAATATAATAATTATAATAATATAAATATGCAATAATAATAAAAAATTTGGAAAAATAAAAGACCAATACATAATTTTAATTGTCAAATATAATATAGGTGTGTGATAATAATAAATCTTAGCAATAAATACTGTAGAAAAATTTAAAGATATGTCCCAAAAATCTTTCTCGGCGTGTTCAATGATAAACATTTTAAGTGTTTGAACTAAAGTTCTTTGAATAATTCGGAATATATTGCGATGATTAAAAATATCAGTAATTATGTCAAGAGGGATCCACAGAAATATATTGAACGTTTTCGATATATGCACTCTTAGAATATATCGCGAAGTAGATCGGAGTATCGCGTATATTTATCACAGAAACCAATCTCTTTAAAAATCCGAGAGAAAGACCGAGGAAGACGGGTTGACCGATAAGATCGTTATTCCGGAGATACGAGAAATCCCCGGAGATATTGCCATTCGCGATCCGAGAATTCGCGGGACGTAACACAGTCACGGGGACGTTGCGCAACCTAGAATCCATGATCCGAGAATGTAACGGGAATGATGCGAGAACGATTCGAAAAGTCGTGCCGAGAATGTAGCGATTCGGGGAGCCAGAAATTACGAGCTGTTGCCCGAACGATAGTTCACCTCGCAGTCGATTCGATCTACATCCTGCGGCCTCCGCGTAATTCGCAAATCATTTCGATTCACGTTTACCCTATAGAGCCGCAACGCTGCGATCAGCAAATGAAAGATTCACATGTGCGTGAGAACAATTAAGTGACCGCAAATTAATTTGACATTCGATAGTTGACACATCACATTTTCTTTCTTACTCGTTCGAGCGGAGACGCGGTAGATTCGGGACACCCCGTATACACTTTGAGTATTCGTGGCGAGAGAAAGAAAGAAAGAAAGAGAGGAAGAGAGAGAGAGAGAGAGAGCGGGTACGGGTGCAGGGTAGTACTTAGGTACGTATGTACGGAGCGTAGTTACGTACCGGGCGTGCATCTTTATTATTGGTCGAGAGAGTCCGGTACGTGCGCCCGAGGTTCGATGAACCCTCGCAAGGTATATACGCATGTATACGGACGTATAGCCTTCCGATCGAAGTCGCCTGGTGTTGTGGTGTCCGCGACGGTTCAAAATCCTGCATGCCACACGATCCGCCGTGTTTTCGCGGGACGGCGCCGATAACGCCGGCCGATCCGCGCGCGGCGGCGATTGGAGATCGGGGTCATCGGGATCGGAAAGGGTTTTGGATCGAGGTGTCAGAGATAAAGCCGACACTCCGGCGAGCTTTGAACGGTCTCCTGCGCTTCTTTCCTCACGCGATTAAATCGTGTACCTGCGGTAATGAAGTTACGAAAGAGAAAGCACAAGTGATTAATCGGGACCGTTAATATCAATGAAGAGATTGTTAATAAAAATGTGTAAAAATGAAATAATAAAACTTTATAAAGTTTGCGACGGCGGATTGTTCGTTTTGGATTTGGATACAACTTTGTGTTGGATGCAACTTTGCGTTTGTGTAGGCGTAAAGGCGCTCGTGAACGCATATATATATGTATACACACACCTATCTCTCTAGATATTTTCTAGCTTATCGCTGGCAACTTAATTCTTATCTCGTCAGTTCGAATTCCACCAGTCTTCGGCCGCGCTTCCCCGAGTGTCACGGCGTCGGCGAGGATCCGCGTCCGCTCGAAATAAAACATATTTCGCCCGCGGGTCGAGCACGAAATCGCTCGGTTTCGCTCGTCCGTTCCGTCGAATCGGCGCGCGATTCTCGGCGTTTTGCGAAAATCGCGAAGTCGCGCGCCGATAACGGTCTGCGCGGTGGATTGTTCGCGGACGATGTTTTTTCTCGCGGAGCTCCCGTTAGCGCTGAAGACGATCCTTTAGGAAGTATCGATCACGCGTCCTCCTACGGCGGGAGCGTTTAATCTCGCGGAGGCGTGAATCCTTGGCATCGACGACGATTTAGCGGGTGTGAGACCGTACGTCGTCCTCCCGCCGTGTAACGTGAGTCGTGCGTGGTGCGCGTTGCAGGACGGTGATTCAATGCGGGATTTTATCTGCTGCTCAAGATGATCCGGCAGTTTCTAGATGCGCTGGGCGGGAATTCGGTAATATTTCGCGATTACGCAGCTGTATTCGCGTATCTTTTCCTAGACGTGTTTTACAATCCTTGCCGTCTCGCGCAAGAAATGTCTTTTATAAATATATCCGATTATTCTTTAAAATGTCGATTGGAGATTATGGCCTAGAAAACGGCTTATGATATACAATATATAGTAACAGATAAGACGCCGATAACTGGTCTCGTGTCTATTGAATGTTCCGCAATCGATAAGCCGTAACACATATTTGGATAAAATTTTCTATAAAGTGTGATACTGTATATGAATTTGTAAATAAATATCGTAGATTCAGAATACTTTTCATTTTTGGTTACTGCTTGGTTCGAAATATTGATTGATATCTGATGTAATTCATTTTTATTTGAAGTTCTGTTATAATTTTGAATTTATTTTGTGCTCTCTTTGGTGGGAACGAGATAAAAAGATCTCGGTGGACCTCCCAATATCTAAAAAGTTTGAAATATTAATTGATATCTGACGTAATCCATTTTTATCTGAAGTTCTGTTATAATTAATAAAATTGAATTTATTTTGTGCTCTCTCTGGTGGGAACGAGATAAGATCTCGATAGACCTCCCATATCTAAAAAGTCACATTATAACTCAAAGTATATACGAAGTAAAAGTTGATTATAATTGTTAAAATTAAGCTTCATAAATCATATTAACTTTCTCGCTATGAAGTATATAGTACTTTTCAGATCATTAAGGTAATTTACACAAACATGTTAATCACACGTAATGCAATAAAATTAAGCGATTTCAACTCTCTACGCGTGAAAAAATAATTGTCTCTTTTGCTTGCGTTTCGTGTCGTCGTCGTCTTACGCGCGCGGGAAGGCCTACTGTGTTATAATTATTAAGGCGCGGCGGCAATAAAACGATCAATAATATTGATCGATGTTGCGCGTTTCCGAAGTGATCTCCGAGATCTGTCACCGCCCAGCGTGTAATTGCCCGCGTTTTACGGCGTCCGATTACTTATCCAGCTGTCGCGCATAAATCACGGCCGAATCAGAGCGTCACGGAAACGTTGGCCGGCGCGGCCACCGATAATTATTTGTTTTTAATGCGCGCCCGGGATAATTACGGCGTCGTGATTATCGCGAGCGCGCGGGCCCGCTAAAAGACATCGCCGCAAATCGGACGCGAGTTTCGCGGGCGCGATCGATCCGGCGCGGCGATAGCGTCCCGCTCTTCATTAAATCTCGTATCCCCGATAATTCCGACGCGTTTAACGGCTTTACCTCGCGATTTAATTGCCGGCTCTTTACCGCGCGCGAAACAGAGTGGAACGGCGCACGTTTCAGTGCGTTTTCGCCCCATCGCGCCCCTTTCCCAATTGTCTATTTCTGCCGGAGGCAGATTCTTCGCGGTCGCGAGACGTTATCGCCGCAGATTGCGCGTTATCTGCGAGCGACACGTTCTTTAATCGCTTGCTTATCAGAGCGTTTTTGTGCAGGGAAACCGATCGTACATGCGCGCGTCATTTTTTAATATTTGTGTCTTTCCGGCTTTCAACAATTAAATGAAATGTATACTCCCATTTGTGCAGAGGAATATTTATTTTGCTTATTGTATTCTTTGTGTGACAGTGATACATATTTTTCTGGTTGATAGTATTTTAAGTATATATACGAAAGTTATTTTGAATCTTTAAGATCAATTCTCATAATTCGTCGTCGATGCCTAAAACTTGTCACTAAAACTTTATTTGCATCACGTATACAACTGTCACAGAACTTTCGGACTTTAACTTCAATTATCATTATAAGATAATTATAGTTGTTCGTGAGTTTATATTTATACACAAACATATTTTCGTGAGTTGATGGGGGCACTCGTTAAAAAGTAATAAGTGAAACAGGATCGATATGAATCTTACAATTAATTGGAGAAGATTTTTGCATACTTTTTTCAACTCAGTAAACTGCGCGCCGATTAATTGTCGGTCTTAAAACACAGCTTTTTGTTGAATTCATACATAAATATTATTATTAGGCCACTAACAATCCCAGCCCGACCGAAAACGGCATTCTCTCATTGAAACGTGTTGTACCTTTCAGGCTCGAAGCGGGATGTCCGTGGGTTCGGGCGGCCGGGCGCCGTTTAAGCGGACCACGCAAAATATACAGCCGCCCAGGAAGTCCAGCCGAAGCCAGTGAGTGTATATCTTAATTGCCATATTACGGATCACTATATAAATTCGCGCTAGATTTTACTTGGCGAAACCGCGAGATTCTGCGGAAACACGTATGGCCTTACCCAGATTCGTCGATAAACTTCAAAGAATTATTACATACTGCAATCAATTTATTATACACAAATTCCAAAATATTTATAAACATATAGCAAACGCTAAAGAGCTGTGAAACAAGTATATAGGAACAAGTAAAATATCTAAATTGTAATTGTCCTAAAAGAAGTAAATTAAAAATCTAAATAAAATAACAGTTCTCAAGATGTTTAAATTCAACTTAGGAGAGCAATAATTATTACTGTAACTTTACAAGATGTACAGTCAAAGAAATAATTGTACGATTTTGTAAATTCCTGTATTATCGACCGCGCGTTACTCGCGACGCGATTTTCGTAGCGAGCGAGGCGCGACAGAGGACGACAGCGTGCAGTTTCGTCGTCGTAGCGTAATATATAGGAATATAGGCGCTAAAAGGCGCGCTTGTTACCGTAATCGTGATAGACGCGGCATAGCAGTAAGACGGATTCCTTGTCCGTCACGGATCGGGAAACCGGTCCCCCTCATTATTTTTTCCGGGAAGTCCGTTATCTATATATACCTGCCGTTACAAACGACTTCTCGTCTTTACTTCCGGGAATCTTTCATCGCGATTCGAGAAACTATACCGGCGCTTTATACCGTTTAATGCATCGGAAAATTGTACGCGTCTAACCGTGTCAGCCGTGAAATATTTTATTTAGGTCGAAATAATAGAATCTTCTTTCCATATAATATTCGAAGCGTCAGAATGAAGAGCAAAGCGTAGTATAGAAATACGGAATAAATTATGTTATGGAAATTTATGTTAAAATTGAAAACATTTTAATTGATAAAGCTTCTTTCGATATTTAGCACATACGTTTTCGTTTAGTCATATTTTAACGTACAATTTTATATAAATATTCATTGAAGTAGGATTTCAGCGTGCTGGTCAGGACGGAAAGCGCGATTTAAAGACGGACGAGTATCATCGGGGATATAGCTCAGTGGTAGAGCATTCGACTGCAGATCGAGAGGTCCCCGGTTCAAACCCGGGTGTCCCCTTTAATTTCTTTTTTTTTCGTGTTTAAGCTGTTTAAAATTATCATCTTCATTTGCCTACGTTGTTACTACTTCCTTTTAAGCAAATTACCGCTAAATAAACTATTTTAAGAGGGAGAAATCTTATCGACCAATTTTATCTTCCTACTAGATTGCATTTCTCTTACTCTCTTTCAGTAATTAATATTAAAGAGATATTTTCTCGTTGTAATAACGAAATCATTAAGTAGCTCCGCTATTAATTTCCGTTTTCGTAACAAGCCGCTGAAATTTTCTCGCACCGCGGAGTGCACGCAACAAATGAATCTCCCCGTGAAACTTATATATATAACTCCATCGTGGTTATAGATGTTACCCGTGTAACTTTCCTGGATTAATAATAGGTAGAGACGCAAGGTGTGTCGCAACCTCCCTTTGGCTATAGCAATGGCTATAGCATTAACGCGAGATCTGCTCTCGCAGATAGAATTACCGCGGACGCGCCCGTAAATTCACGTCGCGTTTTATCGCATAGAAAATCCAATTCTCGTGGACGAGCGAACCACGATCGAGCCACGTAACGGAGACAAACGGGCGATGCCGACGCACGTGCTGTGGACCGGTGTCATTATCGCGAGCCGGTTCGGCGACGACCGTCCTCTATAGGAGACTCGGCTCTTCTATATACCTGCGATGTGTCCGCGCAAGCCGGAAAAACGCGCCGCTGCACTGTAAATTTCTTTTATGTAACACGTGCATGGAAAGTGGCCCATTGCGCACGCTACGCGTGCGTGATAGACCACTTTTCACGCACTTGCTACATAAAATAGGGTATGCAAGTCGTGCGGTAACCGCACTCGGGAATTTTCATCTCACAGCACTTGTTGCACAAATAACTATTACTGCGACCACGACGCGGTGACTCGGTCTCGTTTTCTTTCAATTATAACGTCCGATAACAGCGTACGCGTACACGCACGAAAAACGCTTGAGGTTTATCTCTGATCTATCGGAAATGATGGGATAATATTGATCGGAATGTCAATCTTCACGTAAAAGTTTAGTTTCTCGTGTAATAATTTAGTTAACATATATATTGAGTGAGTCGTGACCGTTGTGATAACAATCAAATAAGTAGAAAATGTATCAATGTACGGTCGGGCTGGATCTTTTGTGCCTATATTTTTAGTGTAAATTTATGTAGGTATACATATTTGTCGCTTCGCAAACGCCACGCGCTGTTGCTGTCCAGTGCTGTTGATGGTCTTGAAACGCAATCTGAAGCTAAAACTAGAATAGCAATAACAATTACATAATTAAATTGCTAATCAATTTAACGATATCGATATACTAATACGCAGCTATAGAAACATTACAAAGGATATTTTAGTTGACGCATTATCGATATTGCCTCGGCGATTGATTGAATTAATTTCTTATTTTTTATATATCGCTTATCGAAAATATTTCAATCCTTTTTTTTTCTGCACCCTCACGAGAGGAGAGACAAGCATATCAGACTTCTCGCGTCGGCACAAATTACGGCTTGTGCCCCGGTGCTCGATTCTATCTGCGGCACGACAAATCGGTCATAATTTACGTAATGCCGGGTGAGCGTTGTTAACCAGGTGCGGTAACGCTGACTTGAAATGAAATCAATCCGTTCGCCGTGTCCGTCGAACGATCAAACGATCGATCGTCCGTTCGTTCGTTCGTTCGTAACAGGCGGATCCGACGAGGGGGCATTGACCAGCGTTCAGCGATCGCGGACTGACCTCGTCAAGTGGCCGATACAGACTGCTGGAACCCGTCGATACGCTAAACTCGTCGAATCGGGTTCTCGGGTGTCTCGAATCTTTCCCCACGTCCTTTTCAAATGCGCGATTTCGTCCCAGGCTCTCTCGACGATAACGCTGATGGGAACATTCAACGCATGACACGTTCAGCATCGAAAAATATCGGCTAGTTAACATTAACTTTTAGGATCGTGATAATCGGTTATAATTTTATATTCATATCTGTACGCAAATATGTCGACGAAATACTTCTGACTGAATATAACGGATCATAGGAACATTTATGTATATTTTTCTGATTTTTTATAATTATATATTCTTAAACCTATCTTGTTACGTAAATTAAATTTTATCTTTCTCTGTCTCTATGAATGTTCCCCTAATCTTTTGTCAGTCGAAAGTGTGTTTTGTCAGTCTAGAATAACAGAAAATCACTAGGAAATTAAGCGGCTTATTAGCAGTAAAGCCTTCGCCGTCATCTCATTAGTCAGCTTTCCCGACGACGTTGTTCTCTCGATTATGGCTTCGCCGCCGTATAATGTGCGATAACGAAATTAGCGTCGGTGCGTGAAACTGACCGCCCCCGTCCTTCCTGATTGTTCCCGCGCGGGGGGGGGGGATGGGGGAGATGTTAACGGCGCGCACGCACAAACGTTACACAATCCTCGCCGTTAATCATCTACGCCATGTACACGCACTTCTCTGCGCTGCCGCATTGCGTTATTACGCGCGACATTACGTAACTATAATTCTATCGATTCTTTGCGCAACGAGAAGAAGGACGAGAGAGAGAGAGAGAGGAGGAGAGTCCGCGGCTTTCCTGCATTCGCGTTAGAACGATCATTATCGCGCGCGGGCGGACGATCGTTCACCGCCTTCGATTTTTATTGTGCAACGAAATTGCGGACTGCACGCCGATTGTCTCTGCGTCGCGCACTCCTCGCTCCGTTGTGGGCGCGAATAAATGACACATCGTGCATGAAATCGACACGATCCAGAAATTGTCGACGGAAATGCAGAATATTCTAGCATGTTACTTTTAAATTAAATACATTTTTCTGCTAGCGTAAAATGATTCAACATAAATGTACCTTCAATCCTGGCCCGTAATTTGGTTAGTTAGAAAGTTATTTTTGTTCGTAATATAAAAGGATTAATGTAAAATACTGAGAGACGCATGGTGCAATGGACAATATTTATGAAGCAATTTTCTCTTTTTACTTAGTATTAAAAATATTTTTAACATAATCTTTGCGTATTACGTCATATTGTAAGATCGTCTGCTTTTTAAGGGATCAATATTAAGGTAGTTCGATGATGAAGGGCCGAAGTCAAAACAATGTTTATAATTTTTTTATTTATATGATTATAAAAAAATAGAATAACGCATCGCAAAGCTTCGTAACGACGTAAAAAGACAATTAGTAAATAATTTTTACGTTGTAGAATAATATTTTGCCTGAAATAGATTAAATAAAGTGTGTGTTAACGCGTCGCTTGACTAGTTTTCAACTTTAATTATTAATTTAAAAAAAACTGTACGGTGGATTGTGCATATTCACCTTCAACTATAGGCTTCCTCACAGTGTCCTCTTTCCATCGATGTATATTGTTCAGACATTTTTTGGCAAAAGATTTTTCGCAAACTCGTGTTATTCATAGGAAAATAACCTCTTTTCCTATTAGACCAATGTTTTAAAATCATTAAAATCACCTAATTTTAAAATTAAATATCTTGAGAACGGAACTGTGAATTATCTTTTTTCTGGGCTTAATCGATTCAGGAGAGTTCCTTTTTTCGATATAAAAAAAAAATAAAACCTATCACTTTTGGCAAAAGTTGTTCATCATCGAACTACCTTAAAGCGGCGCGGCGGCGCCTCGAAGACAAAAGACGTCCGTCTTCATGACTGCTCTCCGAAAAGAAAAATTAATTGGCGATTCGGCCAATTAACCGCGGCGCGGTCATTCCCCCGTTAATTAAGAAAAAAATATCAATCCCCGGTTTAATTTAATCCGCAGCCAATTAAATGTGGATTTCAGGGCGAAGCCAGCCGAGCCTGCGGCACCAGCACCCAGAGCAGCGCCGAGCGCGGGGCGGAAAAGGGACCCGGTCGCGTCGCTCTTCAGCGCGAGAAGACCGTCGAGAAGAGTCGTACAAGGAGACAAGGCGACGAAGCCGGGCGATCGACGGCTAAAGTGAGTCCTCGAGCATGGTTTCTCGCGCGATCTTCGCATGTGCGGATGTGAGCCCGTGTGTTGTAAAAAAAAACCGGGGAAAGAGAGAGAAAGAGGGAGAGAGGGGAAGAAGACGCCGCGTCGCGCGACCGCGCGAAATGCGCCCGTTCGTCGCTATAGTTCTCGCGAGCCGGGGTTCGACGACCCGGGGCTCCGGCGGCTCCTTTCCCCACGATTTCTCGATGCCACGCGTTGTATACGAGAATGGTATTAAGGATATATCTCCGGGTATTATCTCCGGGTATCCCGGTTGTCTGCTCGGTTACGCCGCTGAGAACGTCGCCAAGATCGCCGCGACGAATGTCCGACCGTAATCTTGATGCACGGCGAGATGTGTGGCGTCGGTCGTTTTACGTTTACGTAACAGGTGAATTCTCGGGCGAAAACGCGGCGCCTGATACTGATATACACATTTTTGTGCGGTTATATTTGTTTTACCCTGTTCTAAACGTATTTTTCATGTTTTTTTTACGTTTTATCATTTTTTCTTGAATTTTAATGACACGACACACGTTATGTTTTTTTTAACATCTACTTAGCACACCTTGTCTTGTGCCATGCGTGTTCTCCGGTTGACCTCGTTATACGTATCTGGTGCAGTATATTAGAGCTATTTCCGCGTGTCTGTCAATTTTTATTCCCGAGGTGAACGCCGCGGCACTTGGCGGTCAATTGAGAATTTCCTAGCGCGCGAGCGCGAGTTCTATCTTTTTCTGCCCTTTAATCCTGATTCGTTCGCGCTTGTCGTTTGCATATCGCGAAGCATGAAAAAGTGGTCGGTTAATTAAACGCGCTTAATTAGCGTCATATTTTTGACACAGAATCGACAGACTGATCTTTCCGCCGAAAATATGCTATAGCCAGTTACGTGTCGACCGGTCGATTTTTTGATTATTGATTTATAACGCGAGTTCAGCGAACCCAGACGTTACCTTATAGAAATAAATAAATTGTCAGACTCTGCTGGGCTGGAACGAGTTTCAATGATAATCGACGACGCGTGATAATATATTAACTCGATGCATTTATTTAATCTTGTGACATTTGGAGTGTGGCGAGATCTCTCTATAAGATACGAGAAAACTGATGCATGTTCGTTAATCGTCGATGGGCAGCTAAATGAAAGCTCGAAATCCATAGGAGAGCAGCTATTGAATAAAAATTTTCGGTATCCTTTTTACATGTTATCTAATTCTATCGAGTTTCTTGTAAAAAGAATCGAATTTTGTCCAGGAAATTAAAGGTTTATAAAAATGTAATTAACTGGTCGGGGCCGAAAATGCTTATTTTTCGCGCATTGTCGCGTCAACAACAGATATCGGGATTTTCTTAAACGCGTCACAAGGCGCATTCGCGCGTCTCGCGCGATTCGCATTCGCGCTCACTTTCTCTCATTTCCCGCTCCTCGGCGGTTGGATTTCGCGAATCTTTCGAAATATCGCTTGCGCCGATAAAAGGAGGCGGACAGTCATGCCGCACGATTAAAAACCAGTCTAATCCTCGAAGCTACAATAATATCCCGATGACTGGCGCTATCGAAACTGCTGGTGTCATGTTTGACACTAAGCACCTTCTGTTGGCGCAACAGGTCTCTTTTTTTTAATCGTATCTTAATTTTAGTAAAGGAAATTTGTATAGCTATTTCTAGCAAAAACTTGAAAGGAAATAAATGCGTGCGGAGATATATAGATACATAGCGAAAAATAAAAGTACAACGATGATTGGATTAGAATATTAGTCTTTTCAAGTAGTATGATTTTATTCCAACTTTACAACTAGCAACAAAAAAGTTGATAGATCTGTCTCTGGATTTGAGTTCAATGTTAAACGTCGTCGTCAGGATAACAGGCTTTTGAAATTTACTTATGAACTCGAGAGCCCGCAAAGCGACAGGTGAAGCTTAGCAGTGTGTTATAGAATGGAGCTGGTTCGCAACTTTGTGTCACGAATTTTTTATTTTATTCTTTGCACACGGGAACCTTGAATATTCGTGTTACGCGAAATAACGTTTTTCCTTCAATTTGCAACTGTGGGGATCGAAAAGGATATACGTATGTATCGCGCGCATTTATTTTTAGCCTTTAGAGTTCCTTGACTTTCTTCTATCATATATACATAATGCATGTACCTATCGTACATAAATTTAGTATCGCGTATCTCGAGCATCGCGCGTGCCGCGTAAAATCGTCGCCGACTTTTTGTACCTTCTGGGGTATTCGTTAATACTTGAGCGTCGATGCCCATGTACGCGTGGGTCTCAGGCCCATCGCTACCGACGACCCACTCCGGCAATGAGAGCGGCACTCGGCATCGGCACTGACGGCACTCCGACCCACATACCCAGTGAATCAAAAGTCAATGGGCGGCGCGACGCGCGCCGGCGCCAATGCCGGTGCGTGCGGTGCGTTCGCCGCAATTTACGCCGGTCTCGCGTAAAACCGCGAGAGAAGACATGCACGCGCACGTCGGTCGCGCATGAACTTGCCGTGCCGGAGAGTCGCGCGGGTAACCGGATTCTGGCGAAAGCGGTCCTGGGAGCGCGGTTCACCAGGCAGAAACTCACTTTTCAACGTAATACGTTGCGATCATCAATTGCGATGTCAGGATTATTGCGATGGTTCAAATGCCGACTACATTCATTTCGTCGAAAGCATGCATCAAGACTACTTTCAAAAGATGATTTTGAAATTAATTTTGAAAGTATCTAAATTTATGTTGAAGAATCGAAAGTGAAGAATAGCAGTTTATAATTTTAGGTTTTTCTTAACAATTATATCAGCTTGGACGTAAATATTATTACAAAATAATTAGAGGAAAGTCCCCTATTATGAGACAGGATCCTAATATGAGATACGTTAAGCTAAAAGGCCCTATATAGGCCCCATCTGTTGATCCCATCATAAAAAAAACCCCGCCATCTCATATTAGGTTGCCTATCTCATAATAGAGGGGACTTTCCTCTATTAAATAGCTAGATTTTTTATTTTCTTAACTTTGTTTCTTCAATATATAACATTGGACAACTCGATCTGTCGAGCATTGAATTTAATTGTACAATACCAAAATATTTTTACGTTATATCGTATAAGAAATTATCGCTGAAGAGCTGAGAAACCCGTCAGACTCGACTCGTATATAATAATCCATTGGAAAATCTGAAAAATGAAAACGCTGGGACAGAATGATAAGTGCGTAATGATTTTACAAGAAGGGGCTCTATTCCAAAGTCCATCGACATCCTGCGATCCCAGTGGCGTCTGCGCCCGATTTAACGACGTGGTAAGAGCGAAGGAACATACAATCGTGATGTATCGAGCGTTTAAACGCTGTCCCTTGGTCCGCGAGGCGGATGGGATCCGCTCGACAGAGCGGCCACTGTGCGCCGAGCGATTAAGCGGCCTCCGTCGCGCGGAGGAAACGAGTGGCTCTAAACGAAAGGGTCTCCGAAGAAGGGCAGGAGCCAATTGACTTCTCTCGCGTCCGAGAGAGAGAGAGAGAGAGAGAGAGAGAGAGAGAGAGAGAGAGAGAGAGAGAGAGAGAGAGAGAGAGAAAGGAACGATGAGACGAGCACGCGAGTGACGTCGTTCGCTCTCGAAAGAAATGCCGGATCTTATCGCGACGCTTCCATCCGGGTGTCGTTCTCGCCTCGTCGATCGTCGTGAACTTCTGGAGGTGCAGGACGGTTCGGAAGATCACCGCGAATCTCATAAAGAGATATTCTCTAATAAAAATCTGATGAAAATCAGAGCGAGAAAAATAACAAAAAATGTACAGCTCGAGGAACCGTATCACGTTCACATCACGAGCACGACATGCGTGTGTGATATACGACTGTTACAATATCTTGTAATATTTGTTTGCGCATATGGCTGTGCCGAGAACGTTTGCTGAGCAATAAATATGACGCTATTTTTTCTCGCTCTTGTATCTCCCGTTTTTTCCCGTTTCTTGAGAGAGATTTCGTCTCTCTTGTCACCCAGGCAGTTTTTTCTTTTTCTTATAGGCATCTAGTTTCGTGGAGAAGTTCCATTCTTGCGTAGTCTGCGACGACGCGCGCATCTCCGCCGTTGCTTTCTCTCTCGATTACGACAATTGCATAATTCTAATGCGCGATTCGAAGACATTTATCTCTCTCCAACTAGAAACACCTTTATGGACAGAGTGACGTCAGCGGTCGATACTTTTCTCGAACAAGCCGGCTTGTATCCTACACCTTGCGATAAGGAATATCTACTTATGTCTCGTTCGAGCGAGATAAAGGGTATATATGAGCGAGCCCGAGGCCGTTCGACAAAACGGAGTCGTTTTTTTCTCTTTCAAGCGTTCGCCTTACACCTCTGATGATAACGCTTGAAAATGGAGTAGAATTTCATTTCATTCCAGAATTTTTTATTCATCGAAACAACGCGATGCTGTAATAACAACAATGATTTTGCAAATAAAAGTACTGCGATGATAAATCAATCGTAATTGAAATAAGAAACAACGCGGAGATACGAAATATCGCAAGGCGCCGCTTTATCATATAACATTTAATTTTATCTTTCCGACAACGAGGAAAGAATAAATTTTGAACTCCAAGCAGTAAATTTACCATCCATAATTTTCTCTCTTCGCGGAATATTCTTGCCGGGAAGTTAAATACATTTTAAATTGAATTGCTAGTGGAGAATCAGAGATACTGGATTGTGAATTTAAAGCACGTTTAAATTAGCGACGCGCGCGATTTCGTATGCAAATGTGTTTGCTCTCAGGTGAGGCGACGTAATTCACGAGAGACGCGGACAAACACTTTTATCTCGGACTGCGATTGCGATGTATAAATTTCCAGATGAGGCTATGCTCATCGAATTCGACGACGACGACGACACACGTATCGTCTGCGCGCTCTGCATGAAATTTAAATCGTATCGCAGCCTTCGGCTCCGGTATGCGCGCTTAAATAACTGCTTACGCATCACCGTGATACGATATCGAAATATTAATGGCCGGATGAATAACGATTAATAAACAGATCCGTGAATTTCGAGGCGCAGAGACGAGTTTTTTTTTTCCTGAAGGCCTGAATTGA
Source organism: Temnothorax americanus (assembly GCF_048541705.1). NCBI lineage: Eukaryota > Metazoa > Arthropoda > Insecta > Hymenoptera > Formicidae > Temnothorax > Temnothorax americanus. The sequence goes on along the minus strand of NW_027509421.1, from coordinate 1,548,474 downwards.
CGTCCACGAATCGGCGCGATTCCGATTATAAATTCGCTGGTGTCTGCCGAACATAAAGCTTAACGTAAAATTGTCCAGTCAATTTTTATTCCGAATAACTTATTCCTCTCAATAAAACTATATACATATAATCTGTCATTCTTCATTTACAGTCTTAATTTAGACGATTAATTATTTTTACATATCATGTATTTTTAGTAGATCTCTTTTAAGCCAAGGTAGGCCAGAATGCAAGATTGTAATATATAATATACAATAATTCGAGTTATTTATATAAATCTAAACTACAATCAAGTCTCACACACGCGCGTGCATAGATTTTCCAGTTATATTCGTCTCCAGTGGAAATTTATATTCTGCTTTTAATGACCGAATGTAATATGCTTCATTCTAACGGGCGCAAATTTCTATCGGCATTCATCGTAACGGAATCTCATCGAACGGTCCGCGAATGCCGCACGAGGACACAGTGCCGTCTCTGTTCCGCGTTATCTCATCGATCGCGCGATCAGACAGAGAGCTTCACGGCTCGATCACTTCGTCTTCTGGATTCTGGACGTTGCTGTCGCGCGAGCGAGGACTCGTCACGTCTCGCCACGTGTTACGAAAATCGACACCGCACTGATTCGCACAAAGAGCAACCGTTGTTGTTTATTTCGTCCGCTTGGTCACTTGGGATCGGGATCGACGGGTCGAGAGCCATTGGATAATATAGAGCTGCGATACAAAAGCCTCCATACCGTTTTGAGAGACAAAATAATTCATGAAAGTGTGAGAGAAGCTTGGAAGTGAGATTTTAGTTCAAAATTAAATGAATAATTTTTTAATTCACACGCACGTTCGTTGCGCGTGCGCATTTATATCTGAAAAGTACAACATTATTATGACATAACTGCATATTTTCCTGAACAGCCGTTCACACTTCCTTTCTTCTCTTCGTGATATACTTACGGCTCGGATTTCTACTCCTTGCGCAGTATTCTTACTTTTCCTCGTTCTCAATGCGAGATATTCTTGCAGAGAGCGAAATCTAAGATCGTGCCGAAGCGATTGTGCGGGAAATCTGGAGTACATATTGCAGCCCCGCACATGCACATTTTTACTCGTGCAGGCCATTAAAGCGGCTCATATACCCGCTGACGAGGAGAGCTCGTCGAGGGACCGTCGTCGTCGAGGAGTGTCGTATTTCCGTCGGCCGGAAAAACGCATACATACCGGTTTGCCCCGGGCGGAGGTTCGGCGCGCGTGCAAATACAACCTTACCCGGGCCCTCCCCCCGGCGTGTGGCCCCTGCGGGATATGGGGCCCCCGTATCCCGTATCGCGGACGAATGATTTTACCGCACACGCTATGTGCATTCGTCTTTCTTTCAATTCCATTTTTCTTCGTCGAGCTGCGTCAAACTTTTATTATTGAGACACCTTTGCTCGAAATTTCTTTAAAATAAATTTGTCAAATAAAAGAATCTAGATTTTTCTCGAAATCATGTTAGCTCTGTCAGTAATACTCCCACACAATATTCCCCCATTAGTGAATCGTTTTAACGATTTAATGTTCTCCGTTACATTTTCTCATAATTGTGTCTATACTTTACGAAGAGGGAATTCTGATATAAACTTAGATTCACGTTTCCGCTGCGTGTCCAAAGCTAACTCCGATTTCTAATTTCTTATGTTTACCGTTCTGATAAATTTCGGGAGTTTATGGCCCCGTATAGAACCGGCACCGGCACACTAATAGTCACGTCGTAAACGGTATCACGAATGCCTTTACGACTGACGCATCGACAATAACTAAACACGGCCGATAGCAATATCTGCCTGTCATTCGACCATCTAGCGAGCGGCGAACGGTTAGGCTTGACGTTTCGAGCATTCCATTCTGCTCCTCCGGCGAGCTCCACTCAGCGATAAAAACTTCTTTGTTCTCCTCGTCTAGAGTACAGTTACGAGTACTCGTCGAGATGATCAAACTACATTGTCTATATACGTGCATGCAGCTACAAGTGTATAAAGCGCACGTAGATTTCAGACATTTGACTTTAGCGTGATTTTGAAAAACATGCATATAGCGAGCGATCAAATCGAGATAGCGCTGCATCATAGGCACGTCTGCAAATAATGAAGAACGTACCCGCGGAATGACAAGAAGAGATTTATCTACCTCGCGTCTCGTATATTGCGAAGGCGAAGGAGACCTTTCGGCCACCGGGTACATACCATATGTCGACCGTATGAGAAAACTGGTCGACCGGTGAGACGTCTGCGGATTCCGTGTGGCCTCCTTAAGCAGCTCCTCCGCTTCTCTCTGCCCTTCCCTTCCCTTCCCCGATCGTGCCATCCTCGACGGCGATGAGGCGCGTACCCGTTCCCAAGAGCTCGACGGTTGTCTCTCTCGTCCCACCCAGCCCATCCGAACAATTATCTCTCTCTCTTTCACTCTCCTGTCTCCCTCTCTCTCTCTCTCTCTCTCTCTCTCTCTCTCTCTCTCTCTCTCTCTCTCTCTCTCTCTCTCTCTCTCTCTCTCTCTCCCCCCTCTCTCCCCCTCTCTCTCTGATCGAAAATCGACGCGATTCCGAGTGATCGGAGCGCGTCAAAGGGCAATCGGCCGTGTAGCAGTCGATCGGAGATTGCTAATCCGCGATTACTACGATCGACTCTTACCTCCAACCCTTTCCTCATGTTATATGCGTATACACAACGCATCTTAGATTCTGCTCTCCGCACAGAATTTAATTTAACGAATCCGTTATCAACATTTCGCAAATTGTATCCAATTTAGACGTTGGTCTTCTTAGATCATGTTTCGTTCAATGCGCAGCCCTAAAATTTTAAAAATTAAGTTGATAGGATATAGTCAGTGATTAGGTATTGAATTTTCAGAGGCTCATGCGACGCTCTCTGAGTAGAGAAAAGAATTTGTTCAGTGTTCGAGAAAGGATGTCTGTTCGTCAAAATTAATCTACATTGTTGAATATAATAAGAACGCGCAAATTAGCATTTACATTTAAGTTTCAAAGATTCGCGTGTAATTTAATTCGAGGTACTATCCAGCGTCGCGCATCCCACGTGGCATCTGTACTCTCTCGGTCTGGACAGCCTATTCCCCGAGTGGCCCGCAATTACGCTCTTTAAAAGGCGACGCATGGATCACGAGGGAATTCGCGACGATCGAGGAGAATTCCTCAATGGCCGACGAATGCGGCGGTCCAAGTGCGAGACCTCTCTGGCTGCATTTACAACTCGTTGGCCCTTCGTACAGCGAGTCCGGCGAGGCGGCCGCCTAAGAAAAGCCTTGGTCGGCCGGCAGCGGAAAGGAGAGAAGAGGGATGGAGCAGAATTATGGGAGGGGAACGATTGTCGGGCTCGTGTATTCAGTACTCGATGCACCGTCGCGCGGTGTGCGTCGTCGCTGGTGCTCCACGACCGGTCGAATCGAATTATCATCGTCCAAGTTCCTCGACGTCCGGGATATCGTCGGGAGGACGCGTCCCCCGGGAATCATCCACCTGGGCAAAAATATTAACGGGGAAACGGGTATCTGACCGGGGATCGACGTCGACTCCCCTTCGCTTGGCTGAATTCCGATCGTTCTTGCGAGGACCGTCTCGTCGACCGTCCTTGGGGATCCTTGAGAGGTCCGCGCCTCCGCAAGGACATTCGGCCGTCCTTCCGCGGCGTGCACGGCGAAACGTCTCGCGGTCGTTGGCCGAATCCGAGAGCAACAAGTGGTCGCGCCACGCGACGAGACTGACGTCTCTCGTTCGGTTACTCCGGAGTCGCCTCTGTTCCTCCCGACGACGGGGCAGCACTTCCCCGAAAGAGAAAAGGAGGAGGAAGCGGCGAGGACTCTCTCGACGGCGATCGAGGAAGAAAGTGGCTCGAGGCCGCTCGCTTCCACGCAACGAATCTTGGAATTCCTCGGCGAAGTGCGCGCCACACGATGCGGCGATCGTCTGTCCGTGTCGTGTAACACGTCGCCGTCGCCGATCGGCGCGTCCTGAAACGGAAGGATAACGAGAGAAAGCCGGCTCCTGATGGGCCCAAGCCGTGCCAAGATCGCCGGCGGTGCTGGAGACGCGCGATAATGCTGCTCGGTGAAATTGGCGGAGCGACGATTCCTGCGCGACACGCGCACTGGCGGCTGAACGCGAGACACGCACTTGGACGCGTCCCGAGGGAACGGAGTTGATACATAGGAATCTGATTAGCGCGTGTGGCTGATGCTCGTCGCGCGAACCGAATGACCCGGAGACTGGCGAGAATAATAAGTTTTTCTATCTACACGTTCGGCTGATGTCCGTGCTGGATTTGGTCGCAGATCTGATGACTTTTGAGGGAACGACTGAGTGATCTGTTGAGGATTCTGTTGAAAGTGTATCGGACTTTAAACGCGATCGAGGAACTCTCATTGCGAATTTCGGGATCGTTCTTCAGAGACACTAATTATACAGACATGAGTTATCTGTCTTTATCTAAATTGATGACGGCTCACTCTCGAGCGTGTCGAGATTGAAGTGCTACGATTTTGGGAGGTGTTTCCGATCAGAAACAATTTCCCCTCAAAGTGACGCTAATGGATTAAATAATTCCCGATTAGGATAAGAGTTCCAAGTAGATTATCGGAGTGCATTCTGAATTCGAAGGGATCTCGTGAAGTTGGGATCGTCCTTCGGAGAAACCAATTATACAAACATAAGTTATCTGTTTTTATCTAGATTGATGACGGATCACTCTCGAGCGTGTCGAGATTGAAGTGCTCCGATTTTGCGATCAGAAGCAATTCGCCCCTCAAAGTGACACTAATCACGTGGATATGGATTAAGTGATTTCCGATTAGGATCGACAATAAAAGTTCTGAGTAGACTATCGGAGTGCATTTTGAATTCGAAGGAATCTCGTTGTTGCGAAGTGCTGATCTAAATCTTCTGTTTGTTTTTTTTTAACGTAATGTGACGTAAATGCAATCGGAAAGCTATATATTGATTTAAAGAACATTTTTAAAATGAACTGACATCTCCGGCGGGGCACACGTGCGACCACCGCCCACCGAAAACGTCTCCGTTCAGTCGTCTCGACGCATCGCGTCCTTCCGCGCGAATCCAATCGAGAGACAGAAACTGCTTATCAAACGCCCCCGCGCTCGCGATAGCTCGCCGGCAACTCGTATCCGTGACCTAGCGATGATTACGTTCGTTACGTCGTAACCGGAGGAGACGCGACAGGATGACGGTCGTGCCGACCCGCTCGCTCCTCTCCTCGCCCGAGTTCTGGAAACGCTCGCTAACGGGAACGACGATGTCATCGTTCGTTGACGGCGAGGGTCGGTCCAGGTCGTAGGCGTTCCTTCTCGTCGACGAGACTCGACTCGAAAAAGAAAATCATCCCGTTTCGCGCTGTTGCCCCCCCCTCTCTCTCTCTCTCTCTCGGACTCTCCCCGAAGTTTTCTTGTCGTGCCACGAGAAACAGGATCGTCTGAATTAGCGCGGCGACCAATCGAGTGACCATGATGAAGTTCAAATTGCTGTTTCGCAGAGGACAGCCTAGCCAGCAGCAGCAGCAGCAGCAGCAACAGCAACAGCAGCAATCGGCGCAGCAGCAGCAACAGCAACCGGCGCCGCTGCGCCAGGCGCCAAGCGCCTCCTCGCTGGAGGCGAAGAGCGACGTCTCGCCGACCGGGAACAACTGGGCCGGCTCCCTGGGCAGCAAGGAGCCGGCCAGACCCAAGGTGACGACGACGTCGTCGAAGGGCCCCGCTGCCAAGGCCTCCAAGATGCAAGAGCTGGAACGCGAGGTCGAGGCTCTGCGTAAGGATCGCACGCGTCTCGAGGCGAACTTGCGCGACGCGACGTCCGATGTTCAGAATCTGCGCGAGCTGCATGCCGAGCTGGCCGCCTTCAAGGTAAGCGTCCGAAAAACCCAGCATCGAATCGACAAATAAATTTCTGACTATTCAGGAGCGATTGTTATAACTAGTTATACATAAATATATATCTGTACCTTAGAGGTAAATAATATCGTATCTCCATTATTATGAATTCAGAGAAAACAAGGTTTAAAGTTTCAAGTAGGAAAATGATATGTTTTTTTAGATATAAAATAAAAGTAGCACAACTCTTGATTTATTAAGTTTTTAATAAAGTAATTTAACTGACATGTTTTTAATGGTACGACTGTCAATAACACGCTGTACCTGATTTAAAGATTAGGCACCATAAAAATTTTCAACACGACTTTCTTTTAAACATATTGTACTTAATAATTAGTAATAATATACATAAGATGCTTTACTATTACGCAATTTCAGCTCCTGTTATATTGAAAAATGTATTAACTCCATATTTTGACAAAAACTGGAGATGTGATTCTTTACTTCTAAAATACATATGTGTGCGTTCGATATTTACAAAATATCGAAAGCGTGACGATTATTCATAGAAGTCATATCTATAGCCACTCACTGGTTCATTCCCTGTTTATTTACGATTTCTCTACATTTACACTTGCATTTCCATTATTTGTATAATATCATGGTTTGTTTTCGATGCTAAAAAGGATGTACTTAAAAAAAAAAAATGTACCATAGGTGTATCCTAATATATTCTTAATTACCTTTATTATTCCTTTCGACATGCTTTTGAATTGTCTTTCATTTAAAATTAAAAATAATCGTTGTCTTTCAAGCATTGTCTCATCTCCAAGATTTCATACCTATAATATAAGATAGTCAACGGTAGCTTAAATTCGTCCCGATGGCGAAAAGATTCGAAGAAGTTTTTTCTTTATCAGAAGCGAAAGAGTGATATAAATAAACGCGTTGCCACACGAACACCTTCACACAATCCGATATTATTCTGTAATAATATCTCGCGCTTGTCCTTCTCCTCGTTTCGCGCACTGCCCGACCGAAAGTATACCGAAACCAACTTTAGCGCGCTATTTTGGATATGCGGTTACCTTGTTATGCAGAGAGGCAGAATCTTTTATTGCTTATTTTATAGAATCAATATTATTCAATATGCACACACACACACACACACACACATAGAGCTCTGACTTTAAATATAGAAATTTCGAGTACTTCTGATATCTCTCTCTATTAAAATTCGATCACGCGCAATAATTTTCTTTCTATTTGTGACGTTAATTGATCTTTCCGAACAATTTGCTAGAATTAAATCGATAAACCGACGTAATTCTTATAAAATTCAAAATCTGTTAATTCAGCTGCGGAAAATATCCTCTCCGCCGCATTTCAGACGTAACGTATCATCGATACTCCATTTCTGTCGGCTGAAAAATAATAACGTGCGGAATGTAAGTAAGGCGCATTTTAAGCTAGCGATTGCGACGCAAAATGCGCTCGATGAATGAATTATGTCGCGCCGCACCGTCGCTCTGATTCATCTGTACAGTTGACGTTTCTCGCATCAATTCCTTTCCCCCTTCGCAAGTGTGCGCCGTACCTGGCGTGCTCCTTGCACACGTGCATACCTGCGCCGTTCCCTCCCTCCTCTCGGGGCTTTTTTTCTTTCACGTCCCGTACAAGGAAGGCGACGTGAGGCACGGTCGAGGACGACTGGGCGGCTGTAAAAATATCCACTTTGCATCTAAATTACGCTTAAATAGATCGATCCAGTAAAAAAAACACTGCCGCTCCTCTTCTCTCGTTAAATCGCCGGTGTTTCGGCGCTACAGGGTGTCAAAAATTTACGTAATCGGGGTGCAACAGATTTCTACCTCGATCAATTCAGAGTCGATGCCCCTTCGAAGTTTAATCCAATTATTCTTTCAATTTTTCAACATCCGATGTCAATTATTTCGACATCTAAGTTCCAAATTATGAATTTCTATTGAGAAATTGTGCTGTACTCTCTCTCTCTCTCTCTCTCTCTCTCTCTCTCTCTCTCTCTCTCTCTCTCTCTCTCTCTCTGCAATTTAATCCATCGAAAGAGATCTTTCATTTTTATAATCTTGAACATTTCTCTAATCTCCACAAATATACACTGTTAAATTCGTAATTATTTTATATGTAATTGTTATAATTAAATTATATTCAATTTGAATCATTTTTAACTATTCTTATAGGTTGCCACTGCTCCTACTCGATATGTCGTTAATTTAACTAAACCAAGGAGTTAAGGGGTGGAGTTAAAAAAGTTTCTCGAAGAATCCCTCGCCAAGATATCTTCGGCCCGGAACACTGCGCGAAAACAATCCCATTGTTGTTCTCTCTCGGGTTTCTTTTACCTGCAAAATCTTCACATTTTTCCGCAATCGTCACGCTTGACGCTTGTTTCAGCCCGACCGCATAAAAATCCGCAGCTATTCTCAAAGAATACTCTACGTTCTGCAAAGCTATATCGCAGGGTGTGCGGTGCACGGTGCACCCTCCGTGTCATTACCCCCTCCCCAATAATCGTTGCTGGGACGATTGCGAAACCCCCCTTTCCGTTACGCAATCGAATTCAATTTTCGACGCTGCGAGATGGAAAATTCGCGAGTCGACAAATCGCGTTTCTCTCGTCGCCGCGAACAGCCGGGATCAGCGGGGGTATCATTTTCGGCCGGCCGCGGCGCGGCGTCGGGATCTGAACTCGGCGGAAATTATACCGGTTTCAGTCCCGGAGCTCGTGTAACCGACGTAACCGTTAGAACATTAGAGCGAGAAAGACGGAGAGCAGTGGAGGGGGCGAGAGAGAGAGAGAGAGAGAGAGAGAGAGAGAGAGAGAGAGAGAGAGAGAGAGAGGGCACGAAGAGTCGTTTTTGCGTGCTTGAAAGCGGAGCCAGAGGGCGTAGAGCGCGGCGGGGATGTTTACGCTGTTTACGCAGGAAGAGAGCCGGGGAGGCCGAGCGGATCCGATATGAAGAAGCGTTGCTTCTCGTCGCCCACGGTAAACCCCCTCGCCCGTCCTGACGTAGAACCGCGGGAGCCCCGTTTCCCCCTGCCCCCCGTCGCGATCGCCGTCGTGTGAACGTCGCGGAGTTCCGTCCTACCGGCGTTGAACCGTCTCCGCGTCGCACGTCGTTTGACTCTAACCTCGAATCCGGATTGGCTCCGTGTCGCAACCCCCCTCGCCCGCCCGCCCCCCCCCCCGCGTCGGTCGGTGCGTTATTTACGCGTCGTTCCTCGTGCGCCTCTGTTTTTCCTCGAAACGGGGGGGACGAGGGACGGGGGACGCGAATGTTATGATCGCGAACTGTCACGATTGTTTTCCCACGCTTTTTCCGAGCCCCTCTTCTCGGAGTGTGTCTCGTGCGAGGATATTGTAGCCCCCTATGTGCAAAAAGATCACGATACAGATATAGCTGTTAAACGTCGATTTACGGTCGTAAATAAGCAATTGCAGATGTTCTTTCGTTGTAGACACTGCGTTAGAACCTCATTTTGCTTGAAATATTGCATGCCTACCTTGAAACTGCTCCGTTCTATCGATCTCACGTTGATTAAGTTTGAGTCGTTGATTAACGGTGTTTGTATTTGTCGCTTTGACACATAGGAGCAGCATCATCTGGAGCTAGAGCGTCTTACTGAAGAGAACGAAGCTCTTCGCGTTCGTCTCAGGGACGTGGCGCACTCTCCGCTGTCGGATTCGGAGAAACAGCAGCTGCTGTTAGATGCCTCGAGGCTCCACAACTCCGCGCCAGCCTCCATCGCCATTCCTCAGGACGATGGTTCTGCACACAATGCCGGCACACCTCAGGAAGGAGCTCAGTGCACCACTCCGGACTGGGACAAGCACTCCTCCAGCTCGATGTCCGAGGTTTCGGTTGCGTGCTTGCAGGACAGGATCCTGCAAATGGAGGAAACGCATTATTCCACAAACGAAGAATTACAGGCTACCATTCAAGAATTGAGTGACTTACAGGTACGATTCTATCTTGTTAATATTGAAAAAAAAAACATTGTACGGAAATGAGAATACAAGTTTTTAACTAATTAATGCCAATCACACAGGCACAACTGACCGAATTACAAGCGGATAATGAAAGGCTAACAGAGGAGAAAGGAGTTCTTTTGGAGTCACTGTGTCGTCAAACAGAGAAGCTAGAAGACTCCCGTTCCAAGGTTGACACTTTGCAGGGACTACTTTTAAGGGAGGAACAGCCACAGGAAGCATCCAAAGGTTACAATACAGAAAGGGAACAGAAACTTGTAGACCTCCTGAAAGTGAGTGCGCTAACGTTATATGTGTAAACAGGAAATGGGCGATTGCTGATTTATTCGTATGGTTATAGAGTGCGCAAGAGGAACGAGAGACTCTGCTTCAAAAGCAGGAGGAGTTGACGAGTGAACTGAAGAGTCTGAGAGCGACTGCTGACGCTAGTGCGGCAGAGACTGAACGCTTGACGAAATGCGTCGAATTACTGGAGGCGTCAGTGGACGCAGCAAACGTCGAACGAAAGCAGTTGGACTTAGAATTGGCGGAAGCGAGGCAGGAGGGCGCGAATCGCAGTATAGAGATCAGTAGATTGGCGACTTTGTTGGAGAACGCGCGAGCGAAGATCGAGGAGTTGGAGCAATCGAGGCAGCTGGAGAACAAGAGCGAGGCGGACGAACTGCTAGATGCGGCCAGAAGGGAGAAGGACACACTCGAGACGCAGGCAGCAGCATTGCAGGAACAGTTGGCGCGCTCACATTGCGACCACGATCGATTGAGGGATCAATACTCGCAGCTTCAGGAAGAATATAAAGTATGTTTGTTTTGTATGTGTAGAAAAGACACAAACTTGAAATTTTTCAAGCAATTTTGATCGAGAAAGCGACTAGTTTTCCTTAAAACTGTGAAAATGTAGAAGTAAACTTTTTCGTTTGTGTAAATAATCAATCAAGGAAATAGCTTTTATACAAATGAAATTTCAGGTGGCTCGAAATAATGCGAAATCCGCTATAGACGACCTAGAATACAGGCTGAATCAGTTGAAGGATGAGCGACTGTCCGTGAGCACGGAACTGCAGCTCGTCCGAGATTCCTTGGCGGAATTGCAGACGCAATGCCAACGGCACCTGGAGGATAAGCGGGAGCTGAAAGCCGCACTGAGCGAGGCGCAACGAAGAGAGCGCGAAGCGCAAACGCGTCAGTACGAGTTGGAGCGCGCGTTGGCCGACGAGCGTAAGCTGAGACAGGAGGAGAGCGCGGAGTGGGAGCAGTTCCAAACGGACTTGCTGATGACCGTGCGAGTTGCCAACGACTTCAAGACCGAGGCTCAGAGCGAGTTGGAACGCGTGGTAATGGAGAACAAGGCGCAGAGAGATAAGCTGAGAGCGCTGGAGGCACAACTCGATAAACTTAACAAAGGTAAACAAACGGGAACGGTCGACTTCTCTTAAAACAGAAACTGTTATGTGATAGTATATTGTGATACGTGACGAACGTCCAGGATTGTGAAGATTTAATAATAACACGGTAAAAAAAATTGTATATGATATACTAACACATAATACTCTCTAGGCAAAAGAAAACATACGAGGAATTTAGTAAATATTGTCGGAAAAAGGGATATTTCTCAATAGAACGAAATTTACCGCGAACATTAATTTTGTTAAATCTATTTCACATATATAGCTATTTTGTTAGTAAGTTTTATTAATTTTGTAATTGTTCCTTTTTTCCTCAATCGGACTGCGTACTAGATAGCACTGTAGTGAGTTGCAAGACACTCGATGTCACTAGCGGGAATAAAGAGAAAATGGCGAGTGTTTTATTAAAGCGTGGTCGAATGATTTTAAAAAAGCGTTGCGACGCGAGAAAGCACGCGTTACGAAATGGCTTATTCAAAGCAACGATGAGTGACTGGGACTCACATAAAGCGAGGCTTCAGGATGTCGATACCGCGAATCAAGACGAACCCGGTTTGCCGAATGATAATCTGCCTACCAACACAACTGGCGCATCAACACTCAAGGAAGCTATCAAATTGGAGGACAAATTGATTTCCGGCGAGGAGATTGAATTCTGTCCTGCGTATCGCATCGACAGCCGAAATACTGAATGCGCCACCGATGATCCAGTTGAGCGTTTAGCGAGTGAGAATTCGAGACAATCAAAACCCTCGAGGAGCGATACGTCAAAGTTCTACGTGAACAATATTGAACTGGATAAGGCTCCTCACAATCCATCTGATAAATCTCTAATAATTGCGGAAGATTATCCGAAACTGTACATTACCGTTACGGGCACGTCCGATAAAGACGCGATAGCCAAGAGTGCCTTATTAAAAAGTATTCGCAGTATTCAAAATGGCAACGGAGATTCGTACGGCATTAACATTTCGAACAGTCGATTCTTCGTGCCGAAGGATTACATATTTTCCGGTGTGGAAAGCGCGATGAACGACCTGAAATTCGAGGTCGATCCGGAAATGGGGAAACTGTTGCAGAGAAGTTACAGCAGTCCGCAAGTCAACAGGAGTTCGCCTACTCTAGCCATCATGGACGCTGGTCCGTCGTCTTTAGATAATACAACTGCGGAAACTTTGACTGTGCCGAGCGACGCGATAAAACAACGGGCAGATTCAGACGTCAGGAGTGCAAAAGCGCTTTCAGATTCAGCCGTGTGTTTAAAATCAAAAGAAAGCGAGAAAAATGAGCAAAGGCAAAGGCTGTTTTTGAAAAAACGTGAATCAAAACCGAGCTGCGAGATAATTGACTCGAAACCAAAAACGACCGCAGAATCACAAATTAGATTTCATACCAAATCATTAGATGAATTTGATAATTGTCGTCGTATACATGAAAACGAAGAAAAATCACAGGAAATGAGATATGAATCTTCTCTGGTAAAAGCGTTTCACTTAAAAAACGAAGCAACAGAACGAGAAACATGCAATAATCAGTTATGGACAGCGAAACACGTGATCATCGATCCTATGCCAGGGGATAAAAAAGTTTTTGATATGCTCGAGGAATCGAAAATACCAAGCTCGCTCAATGAAAATATCGAAATAAAGTCTCCGAAATCTATGAATACAAATACTGAATGTGAGAAAATAAAGAGTTCTCACGATATATTAAGTGCTCCTCTAATGAGACGGAAATCGTATCCGTTGTTAACGCCCTCGGAAATCGCGTATAAATCAAAATTTCTCTCATCGATTCCAATTGTTTCATCGGACACACCGGGAAGAACTTTGAGTGTTGATTCGGAGAAAGAAACGGAGATCTCGGAACCATTGAAGTATTCCGTTAACGAAGAAAAAGAAACCGGATCTTCAGCGTTTAGCGAACAGTTACAAGAAGCAAAGTGCTCGAGTCCGAGCGAGACCAATCGATTGAATCGCATAAGATTCCTGCAAGGTAACACACAGGCAAACGAGAACAATTCTCAGATTGAGAAAGCGACTCCTTCCGAAAGTAAGCTTCGCGCAACGAGCGAGGAAGTGTCGCAAAGTAATGCGGACTTGGAGTCGGATCTACCCCCACCGATGGGACGGACGTCATCCTTAAGAGATAAGTTTGAGACGATCGTAGAGGACGTGGAATTGAGGACGCTGCCGGGACGGCGCTCGCAAATAAGCGAGTCTTGCGACCGTAAGTCGCTCTCTTAAATGTGGGAACCGCTTGCATCGCAAAAATTCGGCCTGTTGTCCGTCCCGGCTCCCCGATTTAGGCGAAGAATGCAAAATGCGTATCTTCGCAACGCTAGCACCTACATTGTGCCGCTCGTGTTGTCCCTGGTTAACTGTCACCCGGCTTTCTTTGTGTTTCTCGATCTCTCGGCATCTTTACACGCTATGATATACTCGCTTATTTATCTATCTTTATGTTTCTATCATGAAATCATCATTTTGTCCCTACTGAATTAATCCGTACGAGCGTGCCATTTTCCATCCGTGAAGTGAGGGGACTTTCGTCCAAGTATATTAATTACCGATTATCTGTGCTTTATTTTACGTACAAACTTACGGCTTATTGCTTTTACTATTTGTTCGCGGAATTATTTGTATATGGCAATTCGCTGAGTATAACGTGTATTTGGAAATCTTTCAGCTAATCAAAAAGTGATACAACAACCGCCTACGAGGCCGGCCAGCACACCGACGGAGACTCAACAATCCGTGCTGACGAGCGTGCAACAGGAGATAGCTGCTCGTAGGAAGGCGAACATTTCGCGTCAGGACTCGAGGCTTTCCGTTAAGTGTCTGATCGAGAGCATTGAAAATGCCACGAAACAAGCTAAAGCTGGTAAGTGACCATAATACAATTTCAGATACATTAACAATTATCAGTATACGTTGTCCGCGATGGTATTTACTTGAAATTGCGATATAAAATAATAGATAAGAATATTTCGTTTTATGATATATATTTCATTTTATTCATATATTTCAGAAACAAAAAGAAGTTAAAAGAACCGATATGTTTTATGTCTTAGGTCCTGGAAGCCGAAGCAGCTCTACGTCGTCTTTAAATTCGATTGGAACTACGGATATTATGTCTTTGAAGGCTCCCCTCAGAGACCAACAGCAAATCAACAATTTAATCTGCACGGCGAATTCGACAAATAACAATAAAACACAATCTACAATCACAAAGAAACCGGTATCAGGTAATTATTAGTAAAACCTCGCAAGAGCTTAAAACGCTCGTACGATAAAAACAAAATAATCGTATGAAAATTTACTATGCATTTTGGGACGGGGATTCTTCGTACCTAATCGTGCGCTTTTGTTGTTGTTACACAGAAACAAAATCAACGCCTGTGGTTTTGAGTCCGGGCGAGTTGTTGGATTCAGCCGCTTTGAACGCCAAGGCGATCGACTTCGTGCGTCGAAACAGCGTCACCGATCTGTCGGAGCGCAAAGATCCTCTGTGTGGCTTAGTCAAGAACGGCGGATCCAAGCGTAACGCCTTGCTCAAGTGGTGTCAAAATAAAACGATAGGCTACCGGAATATCGATATAACTAACTTTAGCAGTTCCTGGAACGATGGCTTAGCGTTATGCGCGATTCTGCACTCCTATTTGCCGCGAAAGGTACCGTACGACACGTTGACGCCAGTCGAAAAGCGGCGGAACTTCTCGATCGCCTTCTCTGCCGCTGAGAGTGTTGGCATACCAACTACTTTGGTAAATTGATTAATAAATTATCTCTGAATAACTATAAGTGTACATGAGCATGAAGTACGATAACTCATTAAAATAATTTATAATAAGCCGATAGTTTAATCGCGTAATTGTATATCGAATTGTTACGAATATAGTCTCTTGTGAGATTAAGAATAACGTAAATCAATTCTCTTTCCACAGAACATCGGTGAAATGTGTCAACTCGAGCGACCCGACTGGCAACAAGTCATGACGTACGTGACTAGCATTTACAAGCACTTCGAAACGTAACTGATCACTATTCCATTTGCATTGCCTGTCAGACGGCACGTGCTACTGTTGAATGCGCTCGGCATTGCGAGACGAGCGAGAAAGACCAACAGCATCTAGTCAAGCAATTTTATGTTGAAAAGAAGAAAGCTATGCAGCAAGAAAGATTCCGAAGATTTATCGAAGATCGCTGGATCAGCACTGCCTACTAATTATATCCTCTTGTACGCGTTGTATATAGTTTCGAATCGGAGGACGCGCGTATGAACCGCTGGAGTATATGCAGAGTTCGAGGGAAGACCAAAACACCAAATGGAATTGCCGTTACTATGAGACTGAAAACTTTATATATTATATATGCATATATATGTACACGTACATACGCATATGTGGCGTGTGCGCTTTGTAGGACACGAGCGAACTCGAGAATTTTTCGTACGTCGAATGAAAAAAAAAAAGGAGCCGTATAACTGTGTAAGCAGCTCCGTGAGCAGCTTTCTGCAAACGAAAATGAGCCGCGTATAACCGCGCGCGCGGTGTTCCTCAAAGAACGAAGCCCAGCGTAATACGCATTCGCGAAGAGTACGCACGCAATTGCCTCTGCATCGTAGTCTTTTGCACTGTTCTTGCAGAGTAAATCAGAAATCGAGTATTTGCGTTCCTCTCGTACCGAATATTTTTGTACGTGTATTATTTTTCGAGAGACTTTTTGTAGAGTTTACAAAATACGAATGTACAGAACAAAGCGCCTTAATTTAAGAGATCTAATTTATTGCAATTAGTCGCATTTAGTGCTCTTACCAAGCGGAGAGGTCCGTCCCCTCCCCCACCCCACATTATTTCCGAGATAATCTTTTTATGTTTCTATTCTAGTTAAGGAAAGAAAAAGAGCTCTAAAAGGAACAATTAATGCCGTGCGAAGATTAAGTTCTCTGTGATATAGCGAGATAGCCCCGAGACAGAGATACAGACGTTATCGTTATTACTATTACTACTATTACACTATTATTCGCTATTAATATCGTCCTCATCGTCGTTGTACCATTGTAGACAATACGGATATTGCTGTCTGATGTAAAACAATAAACTTGCCTAATGGATATTTAAGATCTAGATATCCTGAGTAAGCGTATCGCACGATATCGGTTTTTTTTTTCTCAATAAAGAAATAGTTTCCTCTCTCAATAGCAATTTGAGATAAACGAATTCTTCATTATCTAAAATCTATATCTAAATATAGATTTCACATATTTATCCAAAGTCTGCAAGATTTATTTGAGTAAAATATGCTTGTTTCGTCATCAATATAAAGGAATCGGTCTGTATAGTTTACATATTTACACTTTTGCATTGTAAAAAAAAGCTTAAAAAGTATGCACCGCATCAAATAGCCCTCGTTCATCTTGCTTCATACATCACTTTGAAAGTTTAATAATTAAAATTTAGTAATTGCACAATAGCGTCTATTGTCCTGGGACATCAGTCATAGAAAGCGATAATCTCAGTACGTTTTACGGCAGTTTCCGTGTTGCCGGTAAATCAAAAATAATTGAATTCCAATCGCGTACAATTGGCTGGAGTCTGCTGGCTCTATGTGAAGGACCGCGCGATCCTAAACGTGTTCACGTTCTCGTAAACCGTATTACTGTCTTTATCACGAATCGCCCACGTCCATCTTATCCTGATCTTTGTCACCGGCGTAATACTCGTTCGCCGGCTCGACGATCTTGTCCGTGTCCTGTGGATTCTGCCGGGAGTCCGGATCCGGTTCCGGCTGCCGCTCCTCTTCAGGTGGCAACGCGTCGCACGGGACGTCCTGCATCTGTACGCTCGGCGAGTGCTGAATCATTTTGAGATTATCGCACACGTGTCTCGTAATTGCCTCTAAATACTGCTTGCTGTTGGCGTTGTCCTGTCTGGTGACGACCTCGGGATGTAGGGTGAAGTCGGGTGCGAAGTACTCCAAGTACTCGGTATACGGTAACTCGTTGCTGATCTGCTCGTCCACGAGCAGAGACGTTTCGTAAGTCCAGCACCTAGCGACATTCCGCAATGTGTAACCGCCACCGCCGACAGTCAGCAACGGTACGTTGAGATCCCTCACGAATTTCACGCACTCGCCGTGCCCCTTCGTGCTGAGGCTGAAGCAACCGAGTCGGTCGTTCGCGAGGGAATCGGCACCGCATTGAAGGACTATCGCCGTCGGCTGGAAGAACTCCATCACGTGCGATATGACGGGCTTGAAGACCTGAATGTACGACGCGTCGTCAATCCCTTCCTTCAGCGGCACGTTGACGGAATAGTAACGGCCGCTCTCGGCACCGATCTCGTACATGTCGCCGGTGCCGGGGAAGAAGTAATTGCCGTACTTGTGAAACGACACGGTCATCACGCGGTCGGTCAGGTAGAAGGCTTCCTGCACGCCGTCCCCGTGATGCACGTCGATGTCGATGTACAACACCCGAGCGCGGTATTTGAGCAATTCCAGTATAGCGATGACGATGTCGTTGATATAACAGAAGCCGGACGCCTCGAATTTCTTGGCGTGATGCAGACCGCCGCTCCAGTTGACGGCGATGTCGCAGCAGTTGTTGTTGAGCTTGGTGGCGCCGTCCAACGATGCGCCGGTGTACATGGAGCAGAAGTCGAAGAGGCCGTCGAACACGGGACAGTCGTCTCCCACATTGAAGTGGCTCAGGTACTTGGTGTAGCCCTGCAGGTTCTGCGGCGTGACGCGCTGCAGGAATTCCACGTAATCCTCCGAGTGGAAGCGGCACATGTCGTGGGTGCTGGCGCGGTACGGCCGGTAGATCTGCATCTTCCGCTGGAGGCCGTAGTTCAGCACGAGGCTGTGAATGACGGAGAGCCGGTGCGGCTTCATGGGGTGACCCGGGCCGTAGTGGAAGTTACCCACCTCCGGGTTGTAGAAGTACGCCACCTTCTTGTTGTAGCTCATGTCGAGAGGTTATCTGCGCGACGACCGACGACAGGTTTTATGAGCGTCACCGTGAGGACAGACGGGTTTCACGTCCGTCGAAGATAAACGCAGATACGCACCTCATATTCCTCCCCCGGGACGATATTTCAACGACCTGGCCGCCGGCGATCCCGGAATCTTGCCGTCGCCGCCGTGGCGTAGAGTCGGGGAGGTTAGGGAAACTGAGAAAAGAGATGCAACTTTTAACTCGGCTTTAATTCCAAATTACCCGAGCCCGTCAACGAGTGCCGGAATCCTGTGTTCGACCCTCGCCGTCGAGCTCCTCGGCGTCCGGATAGACCAGAGACCAATTCACTGCGGCTATTTATCTCGCGACGCGACACAACTGAAACGAGACGCCCGATGTCGCCGTCGCACGTCGCATTCAGTCGCATTCGGCTCGAATCTTGAATCGGTCTTTTCCGTGCGGACTCGTGTCGCATACCGACAGGTGCAAAATTTGATTGATTGAAGAATGAGAATGGACACGCTCGCGTCAGTGAAATCTTTTTTTAGATGAAAACTAGCATTTCTCTACGTGCACAAGATATTGTATTTTAAATTACGTAGCTACGTGCGCGAATATTTGTAACACGCGCTATGTTTGATTCTGAGCGAGATAAAATTCCTGTGAAAAATCAAAAATTAAAAAACAAAATACCGTTTGTCACATAAAACACTCGAGTTAGTATGGTTTCACAATAATTAGCGCTTTATAAAATAATTATGGCCTGTAGATACATCGCGACGGAAAGACAACTTAAATTTATAATTTTCTCTTTACTTATCGCTTGGATTTCTATCGCTTAGATCTCGATTTCTATAATGAATATGTTTATTATAAAATTTCTTTTATGTAACACGTGCAAGTAACACGTGCAAGTCGTGCGTAAAGATGAAAATTCCCGGGTGCGGTGTGACCGCACTCGCCTTTCATCTTACAGCACTTGTTGCACAAATAACTATTATAAAACTCTTTTTGCCAGTGGCTCATTGATACCACAATTTCAAGTTTAAATCGCGATATGAGATTTATTCTCAACAAAGTAATAAAATAAAAGCTTAACAGATGCATGCAAATTCAACAATAAAATAATTTACAACATCAATCAAATAATGTCAAATAATAACGTTTTATTAAAAGAGAATACTATGAAAAATTGCCTCGATAAAAAACTCGATAAAAAAACAATCTCGATAAGGATATAAATAATTAATTAATTAATTAATTGAGTAGACTTATTGATTCCCTAAGTCCCGGTCTACAATAGTCTACAATAGGTTTCACGAACTTGTTAATCTCTATTAAATAATTTATAGATAAATAAGTCTTTCGCGCATCGGGTTCGTCAGCTACAAACCTTCAAAAATGACAAAACACGCGTTTTTTATATAGGAGGCTGCAACATCATCTTTTTCGTAAACGTGAGAGAACAATCTTGCTTGCGAATTCGGATTCAGCGCACAATAAACTATAAGAAACTACTTTTCTTTTCCATACCGCAAAAATCATGTAGACTTGTATTATCAGAAGATGATATCGCATTTCTGTATTATTTCATTCAACTTGTTGACAATAACATTGCTAAAATAGAAAGACAATTGACCTCTGAAGTTGGCAGAGATCAGAGATGCAAATTTTGAATTTAATCAAACTTTGCAATTGCTATATTTGCGACCGAAAGTATTAATACCGCTTGCGTTCATACAATTGGCTGCTTGCGATTAATATAGAGTGACCTTGATCCAATGTAAAAGAGCGATAAGCTTAATAACATATAGATAAAAATGTTTGCGAAGAAGTGCGCCGTCATTTCAAGGAGATAGTCATAGCGACCTTATGACATTCATATCTGAGCATTTACACAATTCATATAACTTTATCGTGGGTCGCGATGAAGAGTTACATGTAGCAGCCAGTCATAAAATCTCACTGATGGTGTGTACATCTCATCGCCATATCCAACGAGTCAACCGTTTCTAATAATTAACGCTGTTTTTCCTCGCGTCATTGAGATTACTTTAACAATCAAGTGTGGATATCCGTTTCATCAATCCGAAACGGAAACTGCCGACGACCAGAATTTAATCAGGAACGTCTTCTTCTTGTACAACGAATCTGTAGATTGATCCTGTCGCGATGGAGCCAATTACTTTGCTTCTGACTATTCTGACAACGATTATATGTTTATATTATTTTGTTCTAAGGAAACTATCTTACTTCGAACGACTAAAGATCCCGCACGTGAAACCGATTCCATTATTGGGCAACATGGCACCTTTTATTTTTCAACGTACATCCCATATGGAGCTGGTACAAAGATTCTACAATCTCTTCTCAAACGCAAAATACTTCGGCCTCCAGGATTTTATAACACCGACCTTCGTTATCCGTGATCCGGATCTGATTTCCACGATTGCCATCAAAAAGTTCGACAACTTCTGTGATCACGATAACTTCGTGATCCAAACTCTTGATCCGATAGCCGGTAGAAATCTGTTCGACATGAAAGGGGATCACTGGCGCGAGATGCGAAAGCTTCTTAGCCCTAGTTTCACATCCAGCAAGATGAAAATGATGTTCGGACTTATGAGTCAGTGCGCCGAGAACTTCGTCGATTTTGTGGCAACGCAATCCGGAAAAACCGGCAAGACATATGATATGAGAGACATGCTGGGCAGATACGCCAGCGACGCAGTGGCCACGTGTGCCTTCGGCATCAACGTGGATTCTTTTAAGCACCCGAACAACGAGTTCTTTTTGCTTGGTAAAGAAGCAATGACTTTTGACAGCTGCAGGTTGGCCTTCAAGGCGTTCATGCATAGAAACTTCCCGCTACTCGCAAAACTCCTGAATCTCAAAATGTTTGGCCCAAAGATAGAGAATTTTTTTAAAAATATCGTCTCCAACACAGTGAAAGTCAGGGATGAGAAAGGAATTGTTCGTCCGGACATGATTCAGTTGATGATGGAGACTAGAAATAAAGATAGTGGACCTGAGTTCGACATTGACGAAATGACCGCCCAGGCGTTCGTTTTCTTTCTCGCCGGATTCGATACTTCATCATTAACCATGTGTTTCGTCACGCACCAACTCGCTGTCAATCCCGATATTCAGAGCAAATTAAGAGAGAAAATTGATGACGTCGTCAGACAGACCAACGGTAAACCTACCTACGAGGCCATCAATCGCGTGAAGTACTTAGACGCCGTGATAAACGAAGCTCTCAGATTATATCCGGCAGCATCTTTCATAGACAGAAAATGTGTCAAAGAGACCGAATTGCCACCAGCGACGTCAGACGGCGAACCGATCACGATAAAACCAGGGGACAATATATGGTTTCCAACTTTCTCTCTGCAACGCGATCCAAAGTATTATCCGCAGCCAGACAAGTTCGATCCAGAAAGATTCCTTAACAATGATGTGGATAATTCGGTTTACATGCCATTTGGTATCGGACCTAGAATCTGTATTGGTAATAGATTCGCCTTGATGGAAACAAAAATTATGCTGGTCTACCTGCTTTGCCGCTGCGATCTCGAATCCGATGTTAAAACTGCAAATCCCATCGTGTTGACGAAGAAATCATTCGCCACATTGCCGGACAATGGCTTCTGGTTGAAATTGCGAGCAAGAGAATCGAAAATTCCTGTTATACAAGGGATATCGAACGGACACGGAGTTGAGGAACAGTAAATGAAGCATATTTACAATTTATCAAACATAAAATTATATACTTAGTAAAGTTGTTCTTTCTAATTTGTAGCTAAATTCCAACCTTTTCCTCAATTATATATTATGTATAAGAGAATAGAAATTTCCAAAAATTGTTTTTTAAATACCGTTACAATTGTTATATGACTTCATAAATGGTTATATGTAAAGTATTTGAAAATTACCCGCGTACAAAACTTATTTAACTTATACACATATGTGTAATTTTCAATTATGTAATATACTTCTACTTATGTAATATACGCATATGTATTAAGATAATATTTAAATAATCATCTTTCTTTTGAAATGTTTTTTAAATTAATAAACAAACAATAAAACATAGTAATACTCGATTGAAAAAGAGAAAGAAAAAGTGAAAGAGAGAGCAAAAAATGTATGTAAGACAAAATTAAGATTAAAATTGATTATAATATTATATGTACACAGGAGTATATTAATATATATACATACATGACACTATTAAAATAATATATTCTAAAATAATAGAATACTTACTTATCATTAAAATAGCGACAAAATTGTTAATTAATTAAAAATTGTTTTTTTTCTGCCCAAATAAAATTAATTTTTGCAACCAACTAAACTCTCGTTAAAATACGATAATTTACAATTCTTCATTTAAAGAAAGTACCTAATTATAATTTTTATATTTGGCAGTTCAATATAAAAGGTAATTCTCCATCTGCAATACAATATAACATTAATCGATTTAATATGTTTATAAAATATAAATCAAATATTAATTAACAATGCACAAGCCAAGAAATATCATAATATGGCGTTAGAAAAATCTTCAATAGGGAAAAGAGGGGTAGGATGACGACCTTAAGATTTGCCGATTTTTCCTAATTTCTGTGAGAATGTAAAAATAATGATCTATTATTTTTTTAGATTCACTAAAGACTTTCATATAAACTGTAAAAAAAAAATTTAGAAACTCTAAATAAATTAGAATTAATAAAAATTTACATTTTTTAAAAACGTGTCGTTTTCGTCATTTTGCCCCCATATGCGGGTAAAATGACTTTTAGTAGTGAATCAGAAAATGAAAAGTCAAATTAAATTAAAAATAAACTTCTTTACGAATAAGATTTATTTTATTGTAATAAACTTCTTATATTGTTTTGGTGTTATAACATTTTAACGCAATAAAAGAAAAATAAAAAACAAAAAAATCAGTGAAATGCACACAATAAAATTTGTTTACACAGGTAACCAATATTAAAATACTAACTAATTTGACGCAGTCACATTTACAATGCACATTAACAATTATAAATGCATTTACGGATACGTTATCTTGCACACGCATGACGTTCGTCATCTTACCCGCAGTCATTGGAATAATTTTTTTCATTTAATAAAAATGTTGCAATGCGAAAAATGAAAAATACTAGTATGTCATTCTATACATTCTTAGCTATACCATACTATACTATAATAGAGAAAGTGAAAGTATTTACTATGATTACGTCATTCCTTATGAACAAACACCAAAAAGTTACATATGGGTGCATCCAAAACACATTTCTTATTAGGTATATTATCCACTTTTGTAGAAAGATTGAAATCAAACTACAAGAGATTGCGTGCTATTATCTAAAGCCTTTAATGAGTTAAGCATCGACTCGTTATCTGTTATTAGTTTAGAAAAATTAGCAATTTGTCATCTTACTCCCCTTTCCCCTACTTCCTCTTATCTGTTTCTATTTTAATTTTATTATGTCTTAATAATATTTGAAATAAAAATATTTCCTTATTTTCTATTCAAAAATATTCAACAATGATGTAGTTAAAGTGAAGAAGATCCACGTATTTATCTTCAGTTAGTCCTTAACCGAACTCAATTCAAAAAATAAATGTGGCCTGCAAGGGTTAAGATTATAAAAAAGATATCAAAAATCAACAACATTAGCGGAACAAAAATAACTTATATTATTATCATTTATATATTGTATCAAGTACAAATACGTAATAAAAATTATGAATTATCAGATGAAGAAGATATCATCTTTCTCTATTGTCTTATTATTAGAAATTGTTGGATAATGACATTGTTAAAATAAAAAGCCAATTGACATCTGATCCAATTCATTTAAAAAGGCGACAAGCTTCACAAATTGATAAAAATATGTTTACGAAAAAGTGCGCCGTCATTTAAAAAAGATAATCAAAGTGATAAATGACTTAATAATCATATCTACGTACTTGAGAATGTTATATAATTCTATCCTGGCGTCCGTGCAAAAGTCAGTCGTAAAATCTCACGCATGGTGTGTATATCGTGTCGCCAGATCTATCGAGTTAACCGTTTCCATTTAAACAAAAGTTCTAAGGACAATTAACAAAACTAATACAATAATGTAATTTGCGCTTCTTATCGTATCGATAACATTATCAATTAAGTGTGGAAATCGTTTCATCAATCCGAAACAAAAACTACCGACAATCAGAACCGTTTCAGAAACTTCTTCTTGTGCAACGAATCTGGAGATTCCTGTCGCGATGGAGCTATCTACTTTGCTTCTGACAATTCTGGCAGCGAGTATTTGCTTATATTATTTCGTTCTAAGAAAGCTATCTTACTTCGAGCGACTAAAGATCCCGCATGTGAAGCCGGTTCCATTATTGGGCAACATGGCACCTTTTATTTTTCAACGTACATCCCATATGGAACTGGTACAAAGATTCTACAATCTCTTTTCGAACGTAAAATACTTCGGCCTTTACGATTTTATAACACCGACCTTCGTTATCCGTGATCCAGATCTGATTTCCACTATTGCCATCAAAAAGTTCGACAACTTCTGTGATCACACTATCTTCGCGAACGAAACTGTTGATCCTATGGCCAGTAAAAATCTGTTTAACCTGAAAGGGGATCACTGGCGCGAGATGCGGAAGCTTCTCAGCCCTAGTTTCACATCCAGCAAGATGAAGATGATGTTCGGACTTATGAGTCAGTGCGCCGAGAACTTCGTCGATTTTGTGACAACGCAATCCGGCAAAACCGACAAGACGTATGATATGAAAGACATACTGGGCAGATACACCAACGACGCAGTGGCCACGTGTGCTTTCGGCATCAACGTGGATTCTTTTAAGCACCCGAATAACGAGTTCTTCTTGCTTGCCAAGAAGGCAATGACTTTTGACAATTGGCTGGCCTTCAAGTTCTTCCTGCATGGAAACTTCCCGCTACTCGCAAAACTCCTCAATCTCAAAATGTTTGGCCCAGAGATAGAAAAATTTTTCAAAGATATCGTTTCCAACACAGTGAAGGTCAGGGATGAGAAAGGAATTGTTCGTCCGGACATGATTCAGTTGATGATGGAGACTAGAAATAAAGATAGTGGACCTGAGTTCGACATTGACGAAATGACTGCCCAGGCATTCGTTTTCTTTCTCGCCGGATTCGATACTACCTCAACAACCATGAGTTTTATAGCTCATGAAGTCGCTGTCAATCCCGATATTCAGAGCAAATTAAGAGAGGAAATTGATGACGTCGTCAGAAAGACCAACGGTAAACCTACCTACGAGGCCATCAATCGCATGAAGTACTTAGACGCCGTGATAAACGAAACTCTTAGATTATATCCGCCAGCATCTTTCATAGACAGAAAATGTGTCAAAGAGACCGAATTGCCACCAGCGACTTCAGACGGCGAACCGGTCATAATAAAACCTGGAGAAAACATATGGTTCCCAGCTTTCTCTCTGCATCGCGATCCAAAGTACTATCCGCAGCCAAACAAATTCGATCCAGAAAGATTCCTTAACAATCAGGTGGACAATTCGGTCTATATACCATTTGGTGTTGGACCCAGAATCTGCATAGGTAATAGATTCGCCTTGATGGAAACAAAAATTCTGCTGTTCTACCTGCTTTGGCACTGCGATCTCGAGCCCGATGTTAAAACTGCAAACCCCATCGTGTTGACAAAGAAATCATTCGCTATGTTGCCGGAAAAGGGCTTCTGGTTAAAATTGCGAATAAGAGAATCCAAAACTCCAGTTACACAAGGCTTATCGAACGGACACGAAGTTGAGAGACAGTGATGAAGCATATTTACAATTCATCAAGCATGGAATTATACGTATATTTAAAGTCCTCTCTCTCTTTCAAATAGTTCGGTCTTTTCCACAACTGTACATATAAAAAAATAGAAATTTCAAAAAACTATCTTTATAAATACTGTCACTTTAAAAAAAAGCGAAATAAAAATTTATTCTCATTTAGAATATGTTCTTTTAAAACAGTATAATTGTAATACGATTAATATCTTTACAGTATCTACTACCAATTTCTCTGTAAACAATATCTCTCATATTGTCTTTGCTTATGCAATATAAGTCAAATAAATTTTGTACGTAATAATTCGAATGAAAATATTATGAGTAGATCATTATTCACTTGTTACATGACCGCACATATATAGTTATAATATATGTAAAGTATATGTCACGTACAAAACGTATTTAACTTATACACACTTATGTAATATGCATATACGTTAATATAATATTTAAGTACTTACTTTATTGTTGATATATGTTTCTTTTCTCTTTAATGTAATAAGCAAACAATATGAAATATCATAATACTCGATTGAAAAAGAGAGAAAAAAAGAAAAAAAAGAGAGAGAGAAAATCAAGATTAAAATTGATTATAATAGTAGGTATACGTACGAGGAGTATAATTAATTTATAAGAAATTACAATGAATTTATGTATTCTAGGACAGTAGATTGTTTATCATTAAAATAGCAATAAAATAGTTAATTTCATCTAGAAATTTTTGTCTGGTCAAATAGAATAAATTTTTGTAGACAACTAAACTGTCGTTAAAGTACGAGTAAAGTATCTTTAATACAATATAATATTAATTAATTTGTTTTCGAATCAAATACATTAATGAACAAAACACAAGCCAAAAAATATAATTAATATTAATAAGATCTTATACTTTCTGTAATTTGACTTTAGTATAATGTTATTATGTTATACGTGTTTATTATGTTATTATGTTATTATTATATTATGTTATACGAATATTCTTATAACATTTGAAATAAATATTTCTTTATTTCTTTCAAAAATATTCAACGATGATGTAGAGTTGAAATAAGACCCACGTATCTTTAAGTGTAATATTTAACCCAACTCAATTTTTAAATAATAAACTTCATATGTCAATAATAATAATCTTAAAACAGTAAGATAATACAACTTATTATAAGACTATCAAGATGGTGCACAATTGCTATATAAGTAGAATGGATCATTCATTTCATTGTCAATTAATTCAAGTGAAAAGATCCAACAATTTATTAATTTCCCGCATTTGGATAAAGTATTAACGGGATTATTTAGGCAAATCCTTGGGGTGCCAATCATAGTAGCACACAATATAAGTGCCTATTCATTTCTCAAATCACCATTTCTATTATTATCACATTCAGTTGATAGAATGATGTGTCTTTAACTGCGAACTTCACCTTGATAAATTTTCTTGTTACATTGTGTATTGCATAATTTTCGAAAGCTCTGATAACATAAAACTTATATTTATTCATAGCTTAAAATAGAAAATTGCATCAGCAAAAACAAAAGTTAAAATTGTATTAAGTTGTGCCGATTAGACGTTCATTGCGGAAAACAACCGTGTCAATTTCATTAGAATTTTAGTCATGTTCTAATTCTACGATATCTTCTAGACAGATACCTGTGTTCTATAAAAATCGAAATTTACTCCGATTTATATAACTCTATTAATATTCATTTTATGAATCTTTTGATCTCTATTAATTTTTTAAAAATTAATTAATATAAATATATAATAATAAAAATATATTTAAAGTTATCACATAATATGTGTTTAATTAATATACGAAGCATTACTTAAATCCAAATTTTTTCTTGAAAATTATGTAACTAAAAATTAAATTATTTTCTTAAAAATTATGCAATCAAAAAATTATTCTGCAGCTTTTACTGTATTTATACAGTAGAAAAAAACTATCTCTTATTCGGTTCTATCAATGTTTTATATTGGATGTGATGCACATCAATAAATCATGCATACGTCATCGCGGTTCACCTTCACCCTGATAGCACAGTGTCAGTTGGTGCCGTCATGATGCCGTCGTGTTGCTGTTAATATGCACGAAATTCGTGTATATTAACAGCAACACGACGGCATTATGACGGCACCAACTGACACTGTGCTATCAGGGCACTTAATTCCCGCAATTCATTTAATGAAAAACAAGTTCTACAAAAATAGAAATGAATTCATGAAAGAAGTCAATGATAGTATTATCGTCCTTATAATTTTGGAAAAATTCCAGAACTAAAAGCTCTCTTGTTCTTAATTCAAATCCGATTTATTAAATCATTAACGTGTTCTTTCAGTACAGTGTTCTATCTTTTTACATATAGTTAAAAGAACATTGATTTATATTATTACCGTATTTTAGCTATATTTTTAGATCTATTTAAGTACATTAATTTTAAAATCAAGGGACATTATATTATTATGAGATGTGATTAAAAATGAACAAATAAATTTATAACTTGTAACAAAAATAACAATGGCTAATCTTATTTGTACTTGCTGGATTACTGTCTTTTTTATTTACAGTCACGATAAATTAAAACTATACAGAATATATAAGGTTATATAAAGATGATATAATAAGAAAATAAAATAAATACATATTATGCTTTTATCATTTACGTATTGAATCGTGCAAAATATGCAACAAAAATTATGAATTATCAGAAGAAAACATCATATCTCTTTGTTATTTTATTCAAATTTTTTAGCAATGGCATTGTTGTAAAATAAAAATACAATTGATGTCTAATCCAGTTTATTTAAAAAGGCGACAAGCGCATATTGATAAAGAATGTTTACGAAGAAATGCGCCGCCATTTAAAGAAAATAATCAAAGTGATAAATGACTTAATGACATTCATATCTACCCACTTGCGAATATATAATTCTATCCTGGCGTCCGTGAAGGAGTCAGTCGTAAAATCTCACGCATGGTGTGTGTATCGTATCGCCAGATCTATCGAGTTAACCGTATCCATTCAAACAGAAGTTCTAAGGACAATTAACAAAACTAATACGTTAATGTAATTTGCGCTTCTTATCGTGTCAATAACATTATCAATTAAGTGTGGAAATCGTTTCATCAATCCGAAACAAAAACTGCCGACAATCAGAACTTAATCAAAAACTTCTTCTTTTTGTATACAACGAATCTAGAGATTCCTGTCGCGATGGAGCTATCTACTTTGCTTCTGACAATTCTGGCAGCGAGTATTTGCTTATATTATTTCGTTCTAAGAAAGCTTTCTTACTTCGAGCGACTAAAGATCCCGCACGTGAAACCGGTTCCATTATTGGGCAACATGGCACCTTTTATTTTTCAACGTACATCCCATATGGAGCATGTACAAAGATTCTACAATCTCTTCTCGAACGCAAAATACTTTGGCCTCTACGATTTTATAACACCGACCTTCGTTATCCGTGATCCAGATCTGATTTCCACGATTGCCATCAAAAAGTTCGACAACTTCTGTGATCACAATAACTTCCTGAACGAAACTCTTGAACCAATGGTCAGTAAAAGTCTGTTTGATCTAAAAGGGGATCACTGGCGCGAGATGCGGAAGCTTCTTAGCCCTAGTTTCACATCCAGCAAGATGAAGATGATGTTCGAACTTATAAGTCAGTGCGCCGAGAACTTCGTCGATTTCGTGGCAACGCAATCCGGAAATATCGGCAAGACGTATGATATGAAAGACATACTGGGCAGATACGCCAACGACGCAGTGGCCACGTGTGCTTTCGGCATCGGCGTGGATTCTTTTAAGCACCCGAACAACGAGTTCTTCTTGCTTGCCAAAAAGGCAATGACTTTTGACAATTGGCTGGCCTTCAAGTTCTTCCTGCAAAAAAACTTCCCGGCACTTGCAAAACTCCTCAATCTCAAAATGTTTGGCAAAAAAATAGAGAATTTTTTTAAAGATATCGTCTCCAACACAGTGAAGGTCAGGGATGAGAAAGGAATTGTTCGTCCGGACATGATTCAGTTGATGATGGAGACTAGAAATAAAGATAGTGGACCTGAGTTCGACATTGACGAAATGACTGCCCAGGCGTTCGTTTTTTTTCTCGCCGGATTCGATTCTTTATCAACAGCCATGTGTTTTGTAACAAACGAAGTCGGTGTCAATCCCGATATTCAGAGAAAATTAAGAGAAGAAATTGATGATGTCGTCAGACAGACCAACGGTAAACCTACTTACGAGGCCATCAATCGCATGAAGTACTTAGACGCCGTGATAAACGAAACTCTTAGATTATATCCGCCAGGAACTTTCATAGACAGAAAATGTGTCAAAAGGACCGAATTGCCACCAGCGACTTTAGATGGCGAACCGATCATGATAAAGCCTGGAGACAGCATATGGTTTCCAGCTTACTCTCTGCATCGCGATCCAAAATACTATCCGCAGCCAGACAAGTTCGATCCTGAAAGATTCCTGAACAATGATGTGAATAATTCGGTTTATATGCCATTTGGTATCGGACCTAGAATCTGTATTGGTAATAGATTCGCCTTGATGGAAACAAAAATTATGCTGTTCTACCTGCTTTGGCACTGCGATCTCGAGCCCGATGTTAAAACTGCAAATCCCATCGTGTTGACAAAGAAATCATTCGCTATGTTGCCGGACAAGGGCTTCTGGTTGAAATTGCGAACAAGAGAATCGAAAACTCCAGTTACATAATACTTATCGAATAGACACAAAGTTGAAGGACAGTGAGAGGAGACATGTTTATAATTCATGAAGCATAGAATTATATGTATACTTAAAGTTACTCTTTCAAATTGTAGCGGAAATTCAATCTTTTCTCCACAATTGTACATATAAAAAAATAAAAATTTCAAAAAACTATCTTTATAAATACTGTTACTTAAAAAAAAAGCGAGATAAAAATTTATTCACATTTAGAGTATGTTCTATGTTCTTTTAAAGCAGTATAATTGTAATACTACTAATATCTTTATAATATTTACTACTAATTTTTTCTCTGTAAACATACAATATCTCTCTTATATATATATATATATATATATATATATATATATATATATGTTATCTT
Source organism: Temnothorax americanus (assembly GCF_048541705.1). Taxonomy (NCBI): domain Eukaryota; kingdom Metazoa; phylum Arthropoda; class Insecta; order Hymenoptera; family Formicidae; genus Temnothorax; species Temnothorax americanus. Next base: position 1,517,249 of record NW_027509421.1, on the reverse strand, counting down.
TTTGTTCATACAATATAAGTCAAATAAAATTTGTACGTAATAATGAATAAAAATATTATGAGTAGATTATTATGCACTTGTCACATGGCCGCACATATATGGTTATATGTAAAGTATATGAATGTCACGTACAAAACATATTTAACTTATATACACTTATGTAATATGCATTTACGTTAAGATAATATTTAAGTAATTACTTTATTGTTGATATATGTTTCTTTTCTTTTTAATGTAATAAGCAAACAATATGAAATATCATAATACTCGATTGAGAAAGAGAGAAAAAAAGAAAAAAAGAGAGAGAGAGAGAGAGAAAATCAAGATTAAAATTGATTATAATAGTAGGTATACATACGAGTATTATTAATTTATAAAAAATTACATTGAATTTATGTATTCTAGGACAGTAGAATGTTTATCATTAAAATAGCAATAAAATAGTTAATTTCATCTATAAAAATTTTTGTCTAGCCAGATAGAACAAATTTTTGTAGACAACTAAACTCTCGTCAAAATACGAGTAAAGTATCTTTAATACAATATAATATTAATTAATGTTTTCGAATCAAATACATTAATGAACAAAACACAAGCCAAGAAATATCATCAATATGTTATTTAAAAAATCTGAAATAATTTTTCTCGTAATTTTTCTTATTTGACTTTAGTATAATTTTATTATGTCCGAATACTCTTATAACATTTGAAATAAACATTTCTTTTGTACCATTCAAAAATATTCAACGATGATTTTGAAGTGAGATCCACGCATCTTATTGTTAGTCTTTATCCCAACTCAATTTTTAAATAATAAACTTCATATATCAATAATGATAATCTTAAAACAGTAAGATAAAAAACTTATTATAAGACTCAAGATGGTGCAATCTTACCGATATTCACATGTGTGCACTTAAAGTATAATTAACTGATATAGAATTGAAAAGTTGTTTTTATACCTTGCACATTTTTAGATAACATCAGAACGATGAGATATCGTTTATTGATCGCAAACATTTATAAGCTTCTAGATAAAAAATTAGAGAACTAATAAAATCAATGGTAGCAATATAAATTAGATTTATTTATAGCAGAGTTGACAATCTTGTATATTTTCGTGTTTTGTAGATTATGCAAAATTAGGATCAAAATAATTTTTAAGTTATATCAGCTTCTTAATAAAATACTATATAATATCTGATTCTAATTTACTTTGTTTAAAAATGTTACAAAAGTTTAGATGTATACATATCCAAAAGTAATTAATTTAAGTTTCTTGCACTGCATCACACACACACACACACATTCACATTTTGTTTTACATTAAAATCCTAACAAGCAATTTAAACAGACTACAATTTTATGCAAACAGATACAACATTTTGAATTATGCACAGACACAAGTTTCACAAGATGTGAAACAGTAACTGAAATAAACATGAACGAGCAATCCACAAAATGTAACGTTATGCATTCACCGGTGCATATGATTGCTAAATTATATGCGTGTAGAAGTTTTGCAAAGTGCAGCTAGTGTTTTTTAAAAAGTGTTTCTTAAACATGCACTTTCTTGTACGTTGTATAAAAGAGACTTTTACATTTCTTTTCACGTTTATTCAATTAATTTATAATAAACCACTGATAATTTTTATTTCAACTCAATATATTATCCATCAAAACACATGGCTTACATTGTAGTATAAAATTATTTTACTTTAGTTCATAAATAAAAAACACGAATGTAATAATGCGACTATGTATTCCGCAATTAATTCGATTTGATTTTTAATTTAGTTAAGTCATATTTGTTGAAGTGACAAATGTATGATCAATTTGAACAACTTTTTTTGTATTCTCAAATATTTAATTATATATTTATAAATTATACCTATATTTATATATTAATAAATTAAAAATAATTGTGAAATAAATTATTTATAAAAAAATGTATATTTTTTTAAATATTTAGAAAAGGATAAATTTTTAATACAATTGCTATATAAGAAGAATGGATCATTCATTTCATTGTCAATTAATTCAAGTGAAAAGATTCAACAATTTATTAATTTCCCGCATTTGGATAAAGTATTAACTGGATTATTTAGGCATATCCTTGGGGTGCCAATCATAGTAGCACACTATATAAGTGCCTCCTCATTTCTCAAATCATTTCTATTATTATCACATTCAGTTAATAGAATGATGTGTCCTTAACTGCAAACTTCACCTTCATAAATTTTCTTGTTACATTGTCTATTGCATAATTTTCGAGAGCTCTGCAGATAACATGGAAATTATATAAAGTTAAAATTTTATTAAGTTGTGCCAATTACACGTTTATTGCGGAAAACAACCGTGTCAATTTCATCAGAATTTTATTCATGTTCTAATTCTACAATATCTTATAGACAGATACCTGTGTCCTATAAAAATCGAAATTTACTCCGATTTATAACTCTATTAATATTCATTTTATGAATCTTTTGATCTGTATTCATTTTTTAAAAAATTAATTAATAAATATATAATAATAAAAATATATTTAACCCTTAAATGCCACACCTCTCAAGAATCTCGTAAATGACATGAGGGGTCTAATAGACCCCAGCATGAAAAATGTCTCCTTACTCATTGATTTTTTGATCTTTAGTTATGAAAATTTTTTTCAATGTCGTTCAAGGCTTAGAAAAGAGAATAAAATGCTTATATTGTTAAAATTTCAATTTCAACATAGTATAAAAAATTAAGTAAACTGAGTACTGCTAAGTGTACAAACGGGCAGGTCACGCACTCAACTATCATCAATGAGAGCATGAGCTCCATTTTTGGCAAGAACATTTAAAAAAATTTCATTCTAAAGGGTCTGGGGTCCGCTGGACCCCACGGGGCATTTAAGGGTTAATGTTATAACATAATATGTGTTTAATTAATATACGAAGCATTATTTAAATCCAAATTTTTTCTTGAAAATTATGTAATCAAAAATGAACAAATCAATTTATAATTTGTAATAAAAATAACAACAATTGCTAATCTTATTTGTAGTCTTTTTATTTATCAGTCACGATAAATTAAAAATATACAGAATATAATGTTATAAAGAAAATATAAGAACAAAAACATCTAAAAAAATAAAAAATTAATTTATATTGTGCTTTTATCATTTACGTATTGAATCTTGCAAAAATACGCAATAAAAATTATGAAAATTATCAGAAGAAAACATCATATCTCTTTTTGTTATTTTATTCAAATTCTTGAGCAATGGCATTGTTGTAAAATAAAAATACAATTGACCTCTAATCCAGTTCATTTAAAGAGGCAATAAGCGCGTATATTGATAAGAATATGTTTGCGAAGAAGCGCCTCATCATTTCAAGAAAATAATCAAAGTGATAAATGACTTTATGACATTCATATCCATGCACTTATAATGTTACATAATTTTTATCGTGGCGTCCGTGCAGACGAGTCAGTCGTAAAATCTCACGCGTAGTGCGTGCATCTTTATCGCTAGATTTATCGATTTAACTGTTTCCATTTAAACAAAAGTTGTAACGCCAATTAACAAAACTAGTACGATAATGTAATTTGCGCTGCTTCTCGCGTCAATAACATTAACAATCAAGTGTGGAAATTGTTTCATCAATCCGAAATGAAAACTGTCGAAAAACAAAACTTAATCAGGAACGTCTTCTACTTGAACAATTAATCTGGAGATTAATCCTGTCGCCATGGAGCCGTCTACCTTGCTTCTGATTATTCTGGCAGCGAGCATTTGCTTATATTATTTTGTTCTAAGACAGTTATCTTACTTCGAACGACTGAGAATCCCGCATGTGCGACCAATTCCATTGTTGGGCAACATGGCACCATTTGTTTATCGACGTACATCCCACATGGAGCATCTACAAAAAATATACAATCTCTTTCCGAACGCAAAATACTTCGGCTTCTACGATTTTATTACGCCGACCTTCGTTATTCGTGATCCAAACGTGATTTCCACGATTGCCATCAAACAATTCGACAACTTCTGCGATCACCGTAACTTCGTAAACGAAACTCTTGATCCGATAGCCGGTAAAAATCTGTTTGGCATGCGAGGGGATCAATGGCGCGAGATGCGGAAGCTTCTTAGCCCTAGTTTCACATCCAGCAAGATGAAGACGATGTTCGGACTTATGAGTCAGTGCGCCGAGAACTTCGTCGATTTTGTGGCAACGCAATCCGGAAAAGTCGGCAAGACCTATGATATGAAAGACATACTGGGCAGATACGCCAGCGACGCAGTGGCCACGTGTGCTTTCGGCATCGGCGTGGATTCTTTTAAGCACCCGAACAACGAGTTCTTCTTGGTTGGTCAAAATGCAATGACTTTTGACAGTTGGCTGTCCTTCAAGTTCTTCATGCATAGAAACTTCCCTCTACTTGCAAAGCTCTTCAATTTCAAGATGTTTGGCCCAAAAATTGAGAATTTTTTTAAAGATATCGTTTCCAACACAGTGAAGGTCAGAGATGAGCAAGGAATTGTTCGTCCGGACATGATTCAATTGATGATGGAGACTAGGAAGAGAGCTAGCGGACCTGAGTTCGACATTGACGAAATGACCGCCCAGGCGTTCAGTTTCTTTCTCGCCGGATTCGATACTACATCAACAGCCATGTGTTTTATGACGCATGTACTCGCTACCAATCCTGATATTCAAAGTAAATTAAGAGAGGAAATTGATAATGTTCTCAGACAGACTGATGGCAAACCTACCTACGAGGCAATAAATCGCATGAAATACTTGGACGCCGTGGTAAACGAAACTCTCAGATTATATCCGCTGGTATCTTTCCTCGACAGAATATGTGTCAAAGAGACGGAATTGCCACCAGCGACTTCAGACGGCGAACCAATTACGATGAAGCCTGGGGATTGTATATGGTTCCCAGTTTTCTGTCTCCATCGCGATCCAAAGTACTATCCGCAGCCAGACAAGTTCGATCCAGAAAGATTTCTTAACGGTGACGTGGATAATTCAGTCTTTGTGCCATTTGGTATCGGACCCAGAGTCTGCATAGCTAATAGATTTGCTCTAATGGAAGCAAAAATTATGCTGTTCTACCTACTTTGGCGTTGCGAACTTGAACCCGATGTTCAGACTAGATTTCCTGTGGTGCTAAACAAGAAAACGATCTTCATGATGCCTGACAATGGCTTCTGGTTGAAATTGCGAGCAAGAAAATAAAAGACTCCTGTTACGTAATGCTTATCAAATGGACACGGAGTTAACGGACAGTAATGAAAAGCATATTTACAATTCACTGTGGAATTATGTATTTAAAATTGTTTTTTCGAATTGTAGTGAGAGTCCAATTTTTTCCTCTATCATTACATATATAAAATATAAAAAAAAACAGTATAGAAACTTTTTAAATATACTTCTTAAAAAACAAAACTTATTTGACTTATATATAAACGACGACAACATGAAGGATATTATATATATTTAGTAGTATTATAATTATTGTGCTTTCTAAAAACAATATTAATGTTGGTAAATTTTTACCTCATTTTTTTATTACATAACTTTTAATTATGTAATATATTTCAACGTATGTGTGTGTGTGTGTAATACTCATATGTGTTAAGATAATATTTAAGTAATTACTTTATTGTTGAAATATGTTTTTATTCTTTTTCATTTAATACCTAAGAATAAATAAAATATAATCATTCTTAATTGAGAGAGAGTGTGTGTGTGTGTGTGTGTGTGTGTGTGTAAAAATTAAAATTAAAATGGATTATAATATTACATACAGGAATATAATTAATATATAAAAGATTCAAAAACTATCTTCTTATAATATTATGTATATATGACATCATTATATAAATTCACATATTCCAGATATCCAGATTCCAGAATTCACATAACTCTAGTAGAATGTTTATTTGTCATTAAAATAGCAATAAAAGTGTTAATTAATCTGTCAATATTCGCTTTCGTCTGGCTAGATAAAATAAATGTTTGCAAACCATTAAACTCCTCCTTAAAGTACAAATAAAGTATTTACAGTTATTCCTTAATACTTAATCATTTTTTTATACCTTGCAATTTAATGACTATATCTGTAATATACAGTATAATATTGTCGTAATCGATTTAATATGTTTATAAATCGAATACATTAATTAACAAAGCATAAGTCAAAAAATATCATTAATATACGAGAGAAATGTTCAATACACTTTTTTCTTATAATCGCGAAAGTCAAGTCATCATCAACGAACCGACATGCGCGAACTGTTAGTAAACAGAGATCATCGATGGAAAATAACGTGCGGATACGTACTCCTTTAATAAGAAGGAGTCGCATCCATTTTCAACGTCTAAACTATTTGACATACCTATTTTCCGGCATTGCCTCTCCTCACTTGACGCGTGTCCGTGCTACGCCCATAATTTTCATATTGAGAAACACGATACACTCGACCGAGTACATCACGCAGTCACACACACACACACACACACACACACACACATGTGACGTACGTAGCAAGTGTTTCTCGCCACGAAAATTATGGTCGTAGCACGGACACGAACCAAGTGAGATGACTTTATCGGTAGTGCCGGTATATGCCAAATAGTTCCAACGTTGAAAATGGTTGCGAGTGGCGTGCGAGGCGAGGCAGTCGGTGAAACCCGGTAATCCCGGTATCAAAACAAAACACAAAACACCGCCGGCGGCCGCTCGCAGGTAGTCGCAGGTTTCTCTCTGTTTATTTCTGCCTCATTTTACTCATTATAGCTTAATTAGCTACGCCGATCACGTGGTTACAACCATCGGCACGAGGTAGCCGCGAGCCACGTGTCCTCAACGCCTCAACTTGGCGTCAATTATTGCCGGTTTTTAGTCTGGTCACCCCCGTTGAGAAAAGTTGCCCGGTAAAAAAAGTAAACACGTGGCGGAGAAAGTAGAAAAAGTTCCGAGTGCTCGAGCAGCATCGAAAGAACGTTATACGAAGAGGAAGCTATCCGATCAGGTAAAGCATCTGCATTTGTTTCACCGACGATCTGAATCAAGATTCATCAACAATATAACGAAAGCTATTTTTAAAAATAATAGGTGTATGATGCGCAATGCGCAGTAACAATCGGGAAAAGAAAGAAATCACACGAGAGCTCGCACACGCGAGATCATTCGCTCAAGAAATGAACAAAGAATTTTAAATGCATTAAAAACCGATAAACACAAATACTCGCTTGACGGTACCTTAAATATTTTCATATGAGAAAACACATCGATGTGCATTATGAGATTTATCCTCGCGCAAATAAATGTCTCGCGTGTTACAGATTAACCCTCCGGAAGCGAACGCCGAACCGCTGCCAGTCTCTGGTGACCCATGTGTCTTGACTGTGTTTCGTTTACACTGTATATATTTATGGCTCCATGAGTATTGGGCTCTAAATAGTCTATAAATTCTAAATAATAAAAAAATAAAAAACCAGTAATCTGTCTCCGGAAAGTTAATTACACAGCTTTCACAATCTTTCTCGGACATGCTTTCGTCGAGAATTTAAATCTCTGACACGTGAAAAGGAGTGTAAATTTCCCCTGACTCTTGTAGTAAAGCGTACATAATTGCATCTCTTGCTTCAAGACTAAATAAAATACTTGCATGTAGTGTCATAAAAGTCGTCTGGATAGTTCCACATCGTCTATTATAATATGCACAAGCGTCTCTTGGAGATTCTGAGAACGAATTACTTAATTAATAATAATTACTTAAAATACTTAAACGATCGACTTCTTCTGTTGTTTTCCAATGTTCAACAAAAGTCAGCTGTCTAACATAAAGATTATTGCAACAATTGATTACAATTTACATGCAGGTCTCAGTAGAAATTGTATAGGCATTGGATAGCGTATTTATTTTTGATCCATTATATTTTGGGTTTGTTTTCTGTTGCTGAACTAGTGCAGCCAGTTCAGCAACAGACAACAGACCCTATTGTCTCATATTTGCACATATAATTATTTAGTATCTAATAATTGCATCTTCTATACTTTTTGCATTTAAGATAATACATACCATATAGAGTATCACAGAGAGAGTTATTTCATATTTAATATATAATGCAGCGTCATATATTTTGTGTTGTAGAGTTATTCCACCATGGCAAAGTCAGTTATGACTGCACAGGAATTGAAAGAGAAGGGTAATGAAGAATTTAGCAAAGGCAATTGGTCAAATGCCATAAGTCACTACACAAACGGACTAAAACTATCGAAAGAGAACAACGCTGAGAAAGGAGTTTACTACAAAAATCGTGCTGCGGTATATTTAAAGCTACGCGATTACGAGAAAGTGGTTGAAGATTGTGACAGTGCGTTAAAGATATGTTGTAACAAAGCGCTGTATCGCAGATGTCGAGCACTAGAAGCGTTGGAGAGATTCGAGGAGGCATATCGGGACGCGGAGATCATTATTTCATCTGACCCCAATAACAAAGTTATTCAGCCCGTAGCGACGCGCTTACTTGAAATTGTACAAGAACGTAGTAAGGAAAATGCAAGTATTAGTGCCAAGATAAATATATAACTTCTATAGAAATACATTAACTCGCGAGAGATGATAAATAGGTCTATATGTAGATAATGTGAAAATTGTAACGTACTTTTCATACCAGATACTTCAGTAAGAGTTTCTGTTTAATATCACATATGATTTGATAAATGGTTTTTAAGAGTTTTACTTTCTTTTATTATATATAAGTATTATTATTGTTAATAGTCCTACACATCTTATATGGATAAAAATTAAATCATACAAATATAATCTTAGTTATTTTTTTATTTATTTTTTTATTACAGATCATTATATTTAAATATAATTTTATTTTGCATTAGGTATCACAAATGCTGGATTTAGCATTTAACGTGAGTGCAGATAACGACAAACGTGAAACCGCTATGAACAATCTGCTTGTATTCGCACGTGAAAGAGCTGGTGCTGAAGAGATTTTCAAAAAAGAAGGCGTATCTAAAATCATTCAACTTGTGAAAGTGGAAAAGAACGAAAAGGTGATCTGTACTGCGATTCGCATTATAGGCGAATTATGCAAAAACAATATTAATCGAACCGAGTCCGTTACGAAATTCGTGGGTTTGCTTTGGTTTCTGGAAATACTGAACAGCACATCTATACAGAGAGTTAATGCGTCTCAATATTGTTTGCAGGTAAATATCGAGTAAAATACATGCAGTTATTTTACACATTTTACGTATTTCAGTAATTAAGAATTTATTGCATATCTCGATTTCAGAATATATTGAACACTTACAGCGGCATGAATAACAAACCCGATTCGAAACCTGACGATGCGTTGTGCGCGGCGCATAAGGAAGAAATTGACACGATTCTATCGTGTCTATTGAATAGCGTAACGAGTAGAACGATAACAGGCCTTGCTAGAGACGCAATAATAGAACTTATTATGCGTAATATTCATTGCGTAACTGCATTAGACTGGGCCGAACGATTTGTCGAACTTCGCGGTTTGCAAAAATTAATGGAGGTGGCCGGTGAAATGGAGGGATACAAATGCAATTCCTCGATGGACATCACATCTTCCACACGAACTAAAACCAGTATGTGTTTGACAAAAATATATGAAAACATGTACTATGATGCTGCTAAGGAAAAATTTATCAACGTTATTGAAGAATTTATTAAAGATAAATTGCTTTCACCTGACACAGAATCCAAGGTATTGTCTTCCGAGATTTTTTTTACTATTTGAATTATTTTTTTATACTAGTTTTTTGAACAATTTAAACTCTTACTTTTTAAAGCAAAAATGTCGAAAAAGATTTTTTTAATTATTTATCAATATTGTATATTCTGTAAGTTTTAAATACGATTATAATAGAGTTTAATCGAAATTTATTGAAGAGAATATGACTTTTTTATCCAGTATTTCTTAAAGCTAAATTTCTTTTAGTTTCTCAAACTAGAAATTTTCTCTATTTTTAATAAGAATTAAATAAAACTAATTGTATTGATATTTCTTTAAATTAATTATTGGTTCACAAAATGTAGAAATTCATAAATTGTTACGTGATTGTTTTACAGGTGCGTATAGTACTTGCGATAACAACTTTAATATTCGGCCCGCTAGACGTTGCGGACGTAATTATCTGTAAAAAAGAAGTTATTGGGTTGATCCTTGCTATGGCGAAAACGGATGACGTACTGCAACAGAAAATGGTTTGCGAATGTATCGTTGCCGCTATAACCAATTGTAACAAGGGCAACATATTTATATGGCGAGGACGAAATATATTGCAGAACCTGTATTATTCTAAGCATGATTCAATTCGGATTCGAGCGTTAGTGGGTTTGTGCAAGTTATCCCATTTCGAAGACGTACTCTGCACTCCGACTATGAAACTGTTCCCGCATGGAGCGGCGAAGGAATTGGCCAAGGTTTGCAGACGATTCTTGATCAATTACAAGAAAGAAGAAGATATGATAAAATGGGCCTTAAAAGGCCTGTCGTACCTCACTTTCGACGACGACGTCAAAGACGAGTTGATCGAAGACCAACAAGCCATACGAGCAATGATGGAGCTCACCAAGACTGGTGATCAATCGATTTCCTACGGCGTGCTTGTAACGTTGATAAATTTGTGCAACGCTTATGAAGATCAAGAACACATACCTGAGATTTTCGAATTGATGACGGTTGTCATACGTCATTTTGCCGATAAACACGTTGTGGCCGACGACGAAAGCGACGCCAGAATAAGAAGAAGACTATGCATGTTAGCGAAAGCCGGTATGACCAGCACTCTAGTGAACCTCTCCAAAACGGACAGCCGAAATATTAAGGAATTGACAGCCACCGTTCTTAACGCGATATGCATTCCAGACGAAATTAGAGAAATAATTGTTCAACAAGGCGGCACAAAGGCATTATTGTCGTTAGCGCAGGATGCCACATACAAGACAAAGAAGGAAGCTTCGCGAGCCCTGGTCCATCTAGCACACACGTTATCTCCTGAGGTTGCATTTCCTGGACAGATAATCATGGAGGTTGTTCGGCCGATGGTAAATCTCCTGAACCCAGAGTGTTCCGCTGACGAGAATTGCGAGACTGTAACAGCTCTGTGCAATCTTGCTAAAGTCAGCGACACCATGAGAGCAAATATATTCAAGGAGGGAGTGTTTCAGAAGATCGAGGCCTTCGTGTACGGGAAAGACATCCTTTTGAAAGTGGCGTCCCTAGCACTTATCGGTATTTTGTTATCAAACCATGAAGTCGCTATCCAATGTTTCGAGGAGGACAAATCTCGAGTTAAGCATCTTATGTTACTGTGCAAGGACAAGAACCAAGGTACTAAGTTTGCAGCAGCTGAAATTCTAATGGCGCTGACGGCGGCTAACAGAGAGGCGTGCAAGAAAGTTTTTGACTCGAATTCCTGGTTGGAATCCCTACGCCTTTTACTCACTAATTCAGAGGATAGGATACAAGAAAGGGGTATTATAATTGTGGTAAATATGTTGAGAAGCTCGAAAGACGTCGCTGTAAAACTCATGGAAACAGACATAATCAAAATACTGACGGTATTGACTAAAAATGATACCGTGCCAATCAATGTCAAGGAATTGGCATCCGTTGCTTTAAAGGAAGCTGCAGATCGATCCGGTAACGAAGAACGTCGACAAGCAATCATCGTCATGATCGAACGGGAATGTGATAGAGCACGTCTATCAGGACAATTGGACCTTCTAACCCGTTTGCAAAGAGACTTATGGGCATATGAACTTGTTGAAAATATACCCACAAACGTAGACTCAGAAATCGCAAAAGTACTAGAAGGAACTGGACGACGATGATTTCATGGGAAAAAAGATGGAAAATATTAATTCAGAGATTTTATTATATATTTTTATATTTCAAATAAAATGCTTTAAATAATAAAATAAATGTTGCATTTTTAAATTTCTGCAATTTCGTCGTTTGAAACGTAGTTATGCAATCATAATTATATTCGTGTTTGTACATCTTTAAATATATGATTACTGTGCAGGATATATATACATACATAGTTTATTACATAAATTTGCCAAAGTGTAATAGTATTAATATATTGTACAAAATAATACAAAATAATACACGGAGATATACATATATCACTGGGCCGAGCCCGCGCTTTTGAAAGTCACATGACGTGCAGCATTGTTCCTCGTTTGCTACCACCGGTCACGTAAACATTTTGACTGTAAACGCTATGACTTGTATGTAAGCCGCGACCGATTTGCCCGCAATTTGAATTCTTACCGGTTTATTTAGTTACACTCGTTGAAAGCTCGAGGAAAGTCGAGAAAGTTAGGGTGTTCGAGCAGCAGAACGGAAGAACGTTACAAAGAGGAATTGAGCTATCCGACAGGTAAAGAATTTACATTCTATTCTGTTTCGCAGACGGTCTGAACGAAAATTCAACAATATAACAAAGGCTGTTGAAAATTGTGTGAGATACGTTAATAATAATCGGGGAAAAACCACACGAGGTCATTAATAATTCAAGAAATGAACAAAGAACTCTAGATGCATTAAAAACTGAAAAACGAATACTCGGTTGACGGTATTTTAAGTATTTTAACGTAAGAAAAAATGTCGATGGAATGAGATTCATCCTCACGCACGTAAATTTATCGCGCGTCTCAGATAATTCGCTCGCCTTTGTCAGATTCTCTTTCGTCGGGGAAGTTGAATTTCCGTAAAAAACGGAGAAGGGTAAATTGTACTTGATTCTTGCAGCAAGGCGTATGTACATATAATTGCATCTATCGCGTTAAGACGAAATCAAATATTTGCATGTAGCGTCATGAGTTGGCTGGATAAGTTTCACATCGTCTAATATGCACAAACAGCTTCTGGAGATTCTGAGAATAAACACTAAATAATTACTTAAATAAATTCTGTTGTTTTCCAATGTTCAATAAAAGTCAACTTTCCAATATAGAATAAATTATTGCAACAATTGATTACAATTTATATGCAGATTACACACTAGAAGACGCATTATTATTGAACTGTGCACATTTATCTTTTATCCATAATACATATAAAAGTAATTAGGCCTGTTCCTTTTAGCTGAACTTTTTTCCAACGTCAAAAGAAAAAGAGGAAAGATAAACTGCAAGAAGTTTAGCTAAAACGAACAGATCTATTGTGTCGTACATGCGTATAATTATTTAGTAATAATTTCATCTTCTGTGCTTTTTGCATTTAAGATAATACATGTATCAAGAGATATGTTATTAAATGTCAGACTGCTCTTTCTATGTTAAAACATATAATGTAACATCATATAACTTGTGTTGTACAATTATTCCACCATGACAGAGTCAGATATGAATGCACAGAAATGGAACAACAAGGGTGTCGAAGAGTATGAAAAAGGCAATTTTTCAGAAGCATTAAGTCACTACACAAACGCACTGAAACTAGAAGAGACCAATGCATATAAAGGAATGTACTACAGAAATCGAGCTGCTGTATATTTAGAGCTGGGCGATTACGAGAAAGTGGTTGAAGACTGCGACAGTGCGTTAAAGATATGCTGTAATACAGCATTGTATCGCAGATGTCAAGCACTAGAAGCGTTAGACAGATTCGAGGAGGCATATCGGGATGCAGAGATTATTATTTTATCTGAACCTAATAACGAAGATTTTCAATGCATAGCTGAGCGCTTACATAAAATTGTACAAGAACGTAAGGAAAGCTCAGATAGTGCCAAGGTAAATATACATAACCGTTACAAAAGTTCGTCAACTTGCAAGACATGATAATTTAATCTTGATAAAATAATAAAAATGCAACACATTTTTCATCTTGGATGATAAGTATTAGTAAAAGTTTTTGTTTTACTCAATATCACATATAATTTGACAAATGGATTTGAAAATTTTTGTCTCTTTTATTATATAATTATTAATTCTTGTTGATTAATAGTCTGCACACTCTGTACGGGTAAAAATTACATCATAAACATTTAATCTCACAGTTTTTTAAATTTTTATTACAGATCATTATATTTAGGTATACGCTTAATTTTGCATTGTATTAGGTATCAAAAATGCTGGATCTAGCATTTTACGTGTACGCAAGTGAGAAGGAACGTGAAATCGCTATGAATAATCTCCTTGGACTCGCACGTGACGAAGTTGGTGCCGAGGAGATCTTCAAAAAGGAAGGTGTATCGAAAATCGCACAACTCGTGAAAGTGGAAAAGAACGAGAAAATACTCTGTAGCGCGATTCGTATTGTAGGTGAGTTATGCAACAACAATATTAGTCGAACCGAGTCCGTTATGAAATCCGTCGGTTTGCTTTGGTTTCTGGAAATGATGAACAGCACGTCTGTAGAGAGAGTTAACGCGTCTCAATATAGTTTACAGGTAAATATCGAGTAAAATAAATGTATTTATTTTATATATATTTTAGTCATTTTTAAAATTTATTGCATATTTTTCGATTTCAGAATATATTGAACACTTACAGCGGCATGAATAATAAACCTGATTCAAATCGTAACGAGGATTTATGTGAGGCGCATAAGAAGGAAATAGACACGATTATGTTGTGCTTGTCGTACAGTATAACGAGTAGAACAATAACAGGCCTTGCTAGAGACGGAATAATAAAACTTGTTGCGCATAACATTCATTATACTGCGTTAGACTGGGCCAAACGATTTGTCGAACTTCGCGGTGTGCAAAGATTGATGGAGGTAGCCAGTGAAATGGAGGAATACAAATACAAATACAAATCCTCGATGGACATCACATCCTCCACGCAAACTATAACTAGTGCATGCTTAGCAAAAATATATGAAAACGTGTACGATGATGATGGGGAAACATTCATCAGCGCCATTCATAAATTTATTGAAGATAAATTGCATTCGCCTGACATAGAATCTGAAGTATGAATTTTGCAACTTTCGATCTTTTCTTGTTATTTAAATTGTTTGAAAATGAAAGGCCGAGTCGTTTTTAGCTATAGCCGATTTGAGCAATTTAAACTCTCTATTTTTAATACAAAAATGTCAAAGAAGACTTTTCAGTTTTTTTTCAGTTGTCAATATTGTATATATTCTGTAAGTTTTAAATTAAAATTATAGTTATAACAGAGTAATCGAAATTTATTGAAGAATATGACTTTGTCATCTAGTATTTTCTGAAGCGTAATTTATCAAAAATGTCTATTTTTTATCCAAATTAAATAACGCTGTAGCTTCCTTGATTTTAAATCAATATTGTTTGTCGGAACGTAAAAATTAATGACTTGTTAATCTATTGTTTTACAGGTACGTGTAGTAGTTGCGATAACAGCCTTATTATTGGGCCCGTTGGATGTTGGAAACAAAGTTGTGGCTAAAGAAGGGATTTTAGAGATGATCCTCGTTATGGCGGGAACGGATGATGTATTGCAGCAGAAAGTGGCTCTCGAATGTATCGTAGCCGCTGTGAGCAGAAAAGACAAGGTCGACGCGATCATAAATCAAGGTGTTAATATATTGAAAAAACTGTGTCAGTCTAAGGATGATTCACTTCGGATTCGAGCGTTAGTGGCTTTTTGCGAGATGGGTAATTACGGAGACTCAGACGCGACTACCAGACCGTTCGCGGATAGAGTGACCAAGGAATTGACCGAAGCTTGCAGACGATTGTTGATTTATCCAAAGAAAGGAACAAACAGTGTGAGAGAATTGGCCATAAAAGGTCTGTCGTATCTGACTTTCAACCGCGGAGTCAAAGAGAAGTTGATCAAGGATGAAAGAGCCATTGATATGGTGATCGAGATCGCCAAGACTGGTGATCAATCGGTTCTCTTCGGCGTGCTTACGACGTTGGTGAACTTGTGCAATGCTTACGACGAGCACGAACCTGAGATGATAGAATTGACAAAGTTTGTCAAATATCATTTTCCCGAGGAATCTGAACTGGACGACGACGACTTCGAAGATAGATTGTGGGCATTAGTGGCCGTCAATGTGATCAGCGTTCTGGTGAACCTCGCCAAAACAGACAGTCAGAAGTGCAAGGAATTGATAGCGCGCGTTTTCAACGCGATATGTATTCTACAGAGAGTGAGAGAAATGGTTATTGATGAAGGTTGCGCGGAGGCATTGTTGTCGTTAGCGCTTGATGGCACAATCGAGGGAAAGAAACAAGCTTCGCTAGCTTTGGTCCGTTTGGCACTCACGAATCGTCTTGAGATTATATTTCCCGGTCAACTACTCACGGAGGTTGTTCAACCGATTGTAAATCTTCTGAACCCGGAGTGTTCCGTTGATGACAATTACCGGACTCTAATAGCTTTGTGCAATCTAGCTAAAGACGACGACAGCATGCGCGAACATATATTCAAAGAAGGAGTATTTCAGAAGATTGAAGGCTTTAGGTACGAGGGGAACTTTAGGTACGCTAATTTGAAATTGGCGTCTGCAAATCTTATGAACCTGTTGTTTTTAAGCCGCGAAGTCGCTATCCAGTATTTCGAGCAAAATAATTCTCGAGTTGAGTATCTTACGTTGTTATACAAGAACGAGAATCAAAATATTAAGTTTGCAGCAGCTGCAGCTCTAGTGAGGCTGACGGTGGCCAACAAAGAGGCTTGCAAGAAAGTTTTCGACTCGAATTTCTGGCTGGAATTCCTACGCTCTTTACTCACCAATCCAAGCAATAACACCCAAGAAATGGGTGTTATATTTGTGCTAAGTATGATAAGAAGCGTGGAAGATGTTGCTGCAAAAATCGAAACAGACATAATGGAACTACTGAGAGCATTGAGAAACAAGAACAGTACCGTACAGAACAAGAATATCAAGGAATTGGCATCCATTGCTTTAGAGGCTGTTGCGGAACGATCTAGTAAAGAAGCACTCAGCGTAATAAGATGGGAACGTGATACAGCATGTCGATTAGGACTATTAAACCTTCTAAATTATTTGGAAATAAAGTTATGGGTATATGAACATACTGAAAACCTTGTACCCTTAAACATATACTCAGAATTCGGAAGGATACTAACGGGACAATGATCTCTTTGTTGAAAAAGGACAAAATATTCGAAATCTGCATGCCCTATATGTTCCTTATATTTCAAATAAAGTGTTTTAAATAATAAAATAAATGTTACATTTGTACTTTTGCAATTTTATCGTTTGAAACATAGTCATGCGATCATGTATAATTATAATTGTGTTTATATATTTATAAATATATGTTTACTGCGCAAGACATATTTAGATAGATACGGTTTATTTGTTACATAAATCGATTAATATTATTGTATGAAATAACACGTACACGAAGACGTACATACATATACATATAGCACCGGGCTGAGCCCGCGCTTTTAAAAGTCACATGACACAGCTGATGCAGCGTAAAAGTCACATGACATACAGCTGATGCAGCGTCGTGTCTCAATTTGCTACGCCAGTCACGTGGCTGTAAGAAATGCTGTTACTTGTAAGCCGCGATCCGCGCCCTTAATCCTCAATCGACTCGATCTGACATTTAATGTTTGCCGGTTGTACGGTTTATTTAGTTGCTCTCGTTCATCGTTGAAAGATCGATCAGTTGAAAAGTAGAGAAAGTTAGGGTGTGCGAGTAGCACGAGAGAACGTTGCGAAGAGGAAGCTATCCGACAGGTTAAAGAATTTACATTCTGTTTTGTTTCGCAGACGGTCTGAACGAAGGTTCAACAATATAACAAAGGCTGTTAAAAGTAATGTGAGATACGTTACTAATAATCGAGAAAAAGAACTACACGTGGTCATTAATAACTCAAGAAATGAACAAAAAACTCTAGATGTATCAAAAATTGAAAAACAAATATTCGGATAAACGTTACCATTTTTTCACGTCTGAAAAAATGTCGACGCGGAATGATGAGATTCATCCTCGCGCAAGTATATTTATCGCGTCTCGGGTAATTCGCTCGCTTTTGTCAAGTTCTCTTTCGGGAAAGTTGAAATTCTCGACGCAAAAATGAGATGAATGTAAATTACCCCTGACCCTTGCAGCGAAACGCGATAAAATATTTGCATGTAGCGTCGTAAGTCGTCGGGATGGTTCCCCATCGTCCAGTAATCCTCTGTAATTGGAATATGCATAATTTTTCTGGAAGTTCTAAGAACGAACGTTGAATGATGACGTCAGTGATTGATTTCTATATTGTTTTCTTCTATTCCTTTTTGCAGTTGAGATAATATACGTATAAAATATCACAGAGAGTCATCTCATGTTAGAACATACAATGCAGCGTCATATATTTTGTGTTGTAGAGTTATTTCATCATGGCAAAGTCAGACATGACTGCACAGGAGTGGAAAGAGAAGGGTAATGAAGAATTTAGCAAAGGCAATTGGACAGACGCCGCGAGTTACTATACAAACGCACTGAAAATAATAAAAGAGGACAACGCTGAGACAGGAGTGTACTACAAAAATCGAGCTGCGGTACATTTAATGCTACGCGATTACGAGAAAGTGGTTGAAGACTGCGACACTGCGTTAAAGATATGTTGTAACAAAGCGCTGTATCGCAGATGTCAAGCACTAGAAGCGTTGGAGAGATTCGAGGAGGCATATCGGGACGCGGAGATCATTATTTCATCTGACCCCAATAACAAAGTTATTCAGACCGTAGCGACGCGCTTACTTGAAATTGTACAAGAACGCCGTAATGAGAATATGAAAATCAGTGCCAAGGTAAATATAACTATAGAAATGCAGTAACTCGCGAGAGATGTCAAATAGGTCTATATGTAATGTAAAAATTTTAATATATTTTTTATACTGGATACTTCAGTAAGAGTTTCTGTTTGATTCAATATCATATCTAATTTGAGAAATGGATTTAAGAGTTTTACTTTCTTTTATTATATATAAGTATTATCATTGTTAATAGTCCTACACATCTTATATGGATAAAAATTAAGTCATACAAATATAATCTTTTACAGTTAATCATATTTTTGTTATAATTAATTATACACATAATTTTGCTTCGTATTAGGTATCACAAATGCTGGATGTAGCATTCAACGTGAGCACAGATAACGAAAAACGTGAAGCCGCTATGAACAATTTGCTTGTGCTCGCGCGTGAAAGAGTTGGTGCCGACGAGATCTGCAAAAAGGGAGGTGTATCCAAAATCGTACGATTTGTGAAAGTGGAAAAGAACGAGGAAGTGATCGGTAACGCTATTCGTATTGTAGGCGAGTTATGTCAAAACGATATTGATCGAACCGAGTCCATTGTGGAACATGTCGGTTTGCTTTGGTGTCTGGAAGTAATGAACAGCACGTCTGCAGAGAGAGTTAACGCGTCTCAGTATTGTTTGCAGGTAAATATCGAGTAAATTACGTGTAGTTATTGTATATATTTCAATAATTGAAATTTTTTTTTTGCATATTTTTGTTTCAGAATATATTGAACATTTACAGCGGCATGAGTGAGGAACCCGATTCAAAACCCGACAAGGCGTTATGCGAAGCGCATGAGAAAGAAATTGATACGATTCTGTCGGGCTTGCTGAATAGTGTAACGAGTAGAACGCTAACAGGCCTTGCTAGAGACGCAATAATACAACTTATTATGCGTAACATTTATTTGGTAACTACATCAGACTGGGCCGAACGATTTGTCGAACTTCGCGGTGTGGAAAAATTGATGGATATAGCCAGTGAAATGGAAGACTACAAATATGAATCTTCGATGGACATCACGTCTTTCACGCGAACTATAATCAGTGTGTGCATAGCAAATATATTTGAAAACGTGCACTGTAATGCTGCTAAGAAAAAATTTATCAACGCCATTGATGAATTTATTAGAGATAAACTACTTTCATCTGACACTGAATCCAAGGTATTATCTTCCGAGATTTTTTTGATTATTTGAATTATTTAAAAATAAAAAGTCTGTGTTCTAGTTTTTTTGAACAATTTAAACTCTTACTTTTTAAAGCAAAAATTTCGAAAAAGATTTTTTTAAATTATTAGTATTTTGTAAGTTTTAAATTAATATACGATTTTTTATGATAGAATGTGGCGGCTACGAGGCTACGAGCGCCCGAACGGATGGCGGCGCAACCGCCACATAGAATTTCATCGAAATTTATTAAAGAATTTGATTTTTTCATCCATAGTTTTTTTTCTAAAGCTTAATTTCTTTTAGTTTCTGCGACCAGAGATTTTTCTTATTTTTAATCAAAATTAAATAAAACTAATTGTATTGATATTTATTAAACTAATTATTGGTTCACAAAATGTAAAAAATCATAATTTGTTAATCGATTGTTTTACAGGTGCGTATAGTACTTGCGATAACATTAATATTCGGCCCACTAGACATTGCGGACTCGATCATCTGTAAAAAAGAAGTTGTTGAGATGATCCTCGCCATGGCGAAAGCGGATGACGTACTGCAACAGAAAGTGGTTTGCGAATGTATCGTTGCCGCTATAACCAAATGTAAGAGGGCCAACAAATTCATATTGGGAGGTCGAGATATATTGCAGAACCTGTATTATTCTAAGCATGATTCAATTCGGATTCGAGCGTTAGTGGGTTTGTGCAAGTTAACCATTTTCGAAAACGGACTCTGCTCTCCGACTATCAAACTGTTCCCGTATGGAGCGACGAAGAAGTTATCCAAGATTTGTAGACGATTCCTGATTAATCCCAAGAAGGAAAAAGATATGAGTAAATGGGCTATTAAAGGTCTGTCATACCTCACTTTCGACGACGACGTCAAAGACGAGTTGATCGAGGACCAACAAGCTGTTCGAGCAATGATCGAGCTGGCTCGATCCAATACCAAGACTGACGATCAATCGGTTTTCTATGCCGCGCTTACGACGTTGGTGAACCTTTGCAACGCTTATGTCGAGCAAGAACACATACCCGAGATGATAGAATTGGTAATGTTTGCTAAACGTTACTTCGAGGGATATAATCTGTTCGACAGAAACGCAGAGGGAAGAAGAAGCCTGTTAGCGAAGGCCGGTGTGATTAGCGCTCTGGCGAGCCTCGCTGAAATGGACAGTCAGAACTGCAAGGAATTGATAGCCCGCATTTTCAACATGATATGCTGTCCGCGCGAAGTGAGAGAAATAGTGGTTCAACAAGGCGGCACGAAGGCATTGTTATCGTTAGCGCTGAACGGCACAGACAAGGGAAAAAAGGAAGCTTCGGAAGCCCTGGTTCTTCTGGGACTCAACAAACATCCTAAGATTGCATTTCCCGGTCAGATGATGATGGAGGTTGTTCGGCCGATCATAAATCTCCTAAATCCGGAGTGTTCCATTTTGGAGAATTCTGCGACTCTATTAGTTTTGTGCGACCTTGCTAAAGTCAACGGCAGCATGCGAGAACATATATGCAAGGAGGGAGTGTTTCGGAAGATCGAGGTTTTTCTGAATGACGAGGATCATGGTTTGAAATGTGGGTCTCTAACACTTATAAACCTGTTGTTTTTAAGCCATGAAGTCGTCGTCCAATATTTCGAGCAGGACAATTCTCGAGTTAAGCATCTTACGTTGTTGTGCAAGAACGCGAATGTACTTATTAGCTTGTCAGCAGCTACAGCTCTAATGATGCTGACAGAGGCGAACAAAGGGGCTTGCAAGCAGATTTACGATTCGAATTTTTGTTTGGAATCTCTACGCTTTTT
Organism: Temnothorax americanus; assembly: GCF_048541705.1. NCBI lineage: Eukaryota > Metazoa > Arthropoda > Insecta > Hymenoptera > Formicidae > Temnothorax > Temnothorax americanus. Next base: position 1,495,485 of record NW_027509421.1, on the reverse strand, counting down.
ACTCACTAGTCCATACAGTGAGGTGCAAGAAAAAGGTATTTTAATTGTGACAAATATGATTAGAAGCACGAAAGACGTCGCTGCAAAACTTGTGAGAAAAGGCATTATGAAACTACTGGCGGTATTGAGCAAAAGTAATACCGCGCAAAACAAGGTCAAGGATTTGGCATTCCTTGCTTTGGAGGAAGCTGCGGAACGACGAGAAGAAAGTCGAGAAGCAATCATTAACATGATAAGAGAACGTCGATCGGGACATGTTACATTAGATCTGCCAAACTATTTCCTAAGAGAGTTAGCTTACTGGAATATAAACTTATATTGAAGATGTACCCAAAAACATAGAATTCGTAAGACTGAACGACGATGATTTTATGAAAAAAAAAAAAAAAAAGACAAAATATATTGCATGGTTAAGATCCCATTATATATTTAATAAAATGTTTTAAATAATAAAATCAATGTTGCTTTTAAATTTATGCAATTTTGTCGTTTCATCGTATTCAACGTATATTCACGCAATCATATAATTATTATTAACGTATCTTTCAAATATATGATTACTGTGCAAGATATAGGTATAGTTTATGTTCAAGTCATTGCAATATAGTAAATGTATACATTTACTGATTTTGCGCTTTTACTGTGACATTATAGCCAAATATACATTTGATTCTATCTGATCTAATGTAAGAAAATGTCCGTGGTATTTAATATTTTCCTGCAAAATATATTATCGCATTTCAAAAATTGAAGGAGGTTTTTTGCGCGCGTGACCAGAGAGAAGCCTGAAAGAGGCCATCCCGGTCTTTTTCATGGGACCATCCAACCTGTATATGCAACCGTGGATATATGACCTCTCTCTCTCAGGTTTATCTCTGGTGCTGTATTACCTTGCGCGTCATATAGTCGGTAAAAACGTTCGCTACCTGCCGGGCGATCGGTAATCCGACCGCCGCAAGTTTTTTTTTTTTTTTTTTTTACGCGGTCGCGCCAGAGCGGCGGCTGGCCGCTGGCGGACTGGCGAAGTGCGGACTGTGCGGAGTCCGCGTTGTTTGGCTTTGGCCATCACTCCCGAAAATGGCGGCCGTGCTGGACGAGGTCGGCAAGTCCGCCGAGAAACTCGTGGACGAGGAGAAGGACGAGATTGTCGACGGGGAGGACAAGACCGGGGCAGCGGAGGCCTCGAAAAAGAAGAAGAAGAAGAAAAAGAAGAAGAAGGCCGGTACGTTCTGTTCGAGTGTTTGCCTCCTCAAACCGACGAACGTGCTCCCCGGGTGTCACGCCTCGGTTTTTCGCGCCCCTCGCATTAATTAAACGCATTTACTTCATCGTGTCGCGATATAATCGGTCGCGAAGTCCACCGAGACGATTTTAAACCTTCTTAAACGCTCGCAAACTCATTTCGCTTCCGTACATAATAATGCGAGTACGTCGGTTCATCTCGAGTTGCTTTTAACGTTAAAACGGAGCAATAATCTTGTCAAGTTTCAAGGCTCACGGGAATCGCTTCTCCGAATGCGATATTACGTGGAAATATTTTGTATTTATATGTACGACGTTGGTAATTGCTGTGTGAAAATTGATTCTCTTGCACATATCGTTATTGAATTGTATTTCAGTCGGGAACATGTGAGTTGAAAGTGATGAATATGAAGCAATAGTTGTACATTGGAACATTGTGACTCGCAGGAAGAAAGATACATATTTTATGTCTCCAAAATGTTTTTGTATCCTCTTTCTTTGATTCTAAGCTTATATCTAATTAAAAGTTCCATATTTTATGAAATTAAGAATTCCATAACATTCATATATATGCTAGCTTTCATAAAAGAAATTGCGTTCTTGATCTTATTGCGTTATTTATCTGATTGATAATGGATATTTTCGTACATCAGGTGCTGGAGAAGCTAGTGCAGATGTGCCAGAAGGAGAAGAAGAGAAGGCTAAGGATGACGACGCAGTGGCCGAAGGTATCTCGCTTACAGTTTCTAGTTCCTCCAATATTTTTATAAGTACAACTACAGGGGCTTCAACGTTTATGACTCGATAACAATGACAAATTGTTTGGTGAAATTTTTAGGTACCACAGAGGTAACCGAGAACAACGGTGAGAACGAGGAGGCTAAGAAGAAAAAGAAGAAGAAGCGCAAACCCAAAGATAAGGGCGGTATTAAACAGCAGACGGATCCGCCGAGCATTCCCGTGTCAGAATTATTCCCGGACGGTAATTTCCCCGTGGGGCAAGTAATGGTTCACGGATCCGCTGGGATAGACGACAGGATGGCGAAGATGCGCTTCACAAGTGAGGAGGCGCGCGCCCTCGACAGAATGCATAATGATATTTACAACGAGGCCAGACAGGCGGCCGAGGCACATCGACAAACCAGAAAGCATATCATGAAATGGGTATGTAAATGTAAAGTCTGTGTGTTGTTGCAAAAACGCAAGTTCTCGATTCTCGAGTATGGGTTAGATTAAGGCTACGGTCAACGCTACAAAGCATTTGTAGCGTCACGTTGACCGTAGCATAAACCTTAGGCTAAACATAGAGATATATATGTTGCACGAGCAATATAAATTTAATATATACATTAATATATATTCATTATATATATTAATTAATTTAATATATATTTCTTTAATAAATTCCGCAGATCAAGCCGGGAATGACTATGATAGAGATTTGTAACGAGCTAGAGGATACCGCTCGGAAATTGATAGGGGAGGACGGTCTCCTGGCTGGATTGGCGTTCCCGACTGGCTGCTCCCGCAATCACTGCGCGGCCCACTACACCCCAAATGCCGGTGATCCGACTGTTCTCGAGTACGATGATGTCACCAAGATCGACTTCGGTACTCACATCAACGGACGTATCATCGACTGCGCGTTCACTTTGACATTCAATCCTAAGTACGACAAGCTGATCGAGGCTGTCCGTGATGCTACCAATACCGGTATCAAGGCCGCCGGTATCGACGTGCAATTGTGCGATGTCGGTGCTGCTATTCAGGAAGTTATGGAATCGTACGAGGTGGAACTGGATGGCAAGACGTATCAGGTATGAAATATAGAACGCGATATATGCAAAGTATCTCTCGATCCCGTGGCTTAATTTTTTTCTTATTTGGATTTATGATTATCCAGTTATCTTTGATAATAAATTGCTTAGTTGATTTTAATAATCGAGCTTTGAAAATAAAACTCCTGGTTTAATCGCAAGTTCCTAAGCTTTAATTCGACACGTAATTGTGAAAATATTTCAAACAAAATTAATAACAAAAATCAATATTAAAACCACAGATAATAATAGAGATTTAATTAGATGAATCTTTTGTAGGTGAAATCAATTAGGAATCTGAATGGCCACTCGATCTCCCCTTATCGCATACACGCTGGGAAAACGGTGCCGATAGTCAGAGGCGGCGAGGCGATTCGAATGGAGGAAAACGAGTTTTACGCGATCGAAACCTTCGGATCTACCGGTAGAGGCGTAGTTCACGATGACATGGAATGTTCGCATTACATGAAGAGTTTCGACGCCGGTTTCGTGCCATTGAGACTGCAAAGCAGCAAGTCACTTCTTAATACTATCAATAAGCATTTCGGTAAGAAGCTCAACGAATACTTGATTGGCTTAAAAGAAATAATAATTAACAGCGTAATCTTGTCGCTCGAAAATTCGCCACTTTACGGATATTCGCGTTTCAGGTACTTTGGCTTTTTGTAAACGCTGGTTGGACCGCGTCGGTTGCACCAAGTACCAAATGGCGCTGAAGGATCTCTGCGAGAAAGGTGCCGTGGAAGCGTATCCGCCGTTGGTCGACGTCAAGGGCTGTTACACCGCTCAATTCGAGCATACACTCGTTCTGCGTCCCACATGTAAAGAAGTAATTTCCCGCGGTGACGATTATTAAATCGGCCGTTGTTTTACGTGAATTATCAACGGATGTCAAGATGTATTTTAATCTCGATGTAACATCTTTGTCAAAAGCATCGCATTCCGCAATGTGCGATGCGGTAAGAGTAATTATTACAATACGTTAGTAATTTGGCATTTCTGAATGTGATGTACTATCCGTAGCTTTATTTTTTTTTTTCTCGATCGTGAAGAAGTATCGCAGCGACAGTGCGCGAGTTTTGACGTAAACGATAAAAACGTACCGGTAACATCTATCAAACGCCAGTGGGCCTATTCTGTAACTCTTAACGTTTCTTTGTCGTTATATTTGCGTTGCACAGATATTATATATAGTAAAAAGCTGCGCAACGATAATATAAATGATAAACTGTCGTTAAGAGTTACAGAATGGGTTCGCAGGTGTTCCCGTGTCGTTTAGTGACACATCTCTTTCGACTTTTCTTTCTTTTATTTCTACAGGCATCTATACTTCGAGAAAAAGATCTATATTCGCTGTTATATTTCTCGCAACGTTTTTTTTTTTTTTATTACTGGTTTCTTACACGTTGGAATGGAAATGGGTTGATGTTTAGTGTTGAATAAAATATATTTGGAATCCGAGATTTTATCATTGTGATGATCTCTCTTTTTTAAGGTCCTTATCGTGTTTAAGTTTATATTAAAACATAGAGTTTAGCCTATACATACATACGACAACTGTACAAAAAAGAAACGAAAGTATCCTCCATTTGTGGCTCCTCTATTAATGTGATATATTTCCTTACGCACTTAAGCGCGAGTTATATATATTATAAGATTTTCATGGATCGGTTGGTAAATTAAAGTTGTAACAAACTTAACGGCTTACATTATTTTCGACCTAAGATGCTGCGCACCTTCGCAGGACTCGTCAAACATAATGAGCCAGGAAATACAGTTAATATTAACGTCGATACTTAAATACGATTAATAATAATTGTTACTATGCAAGGCAGACGTCGGATTTCTTTTACTGCCGTGTAACGAAGAATACATGGTCCCGCGGAGTTCTGACTTGTTTGTCTCTCGTCTCCTAGCGGAAACTACTATTACTTCCAGTGGCATCACTTCCGTATAATCGTAACGATGTAATTTTGTTCAATTCGCATAAGATTACTTGGAAATAAGTTCTAAACGATCCGTCGTTATAGCTGTACTGACTCGCGACATCAGAAGTCACCGCGACAAATCGGAAACTTCAACGGCAAGTGCGATTAGTTCCACGTATTTTCGCGGAATTCGTCTCTATACATTTATCGCGAATATGTTCATTTATTCATACGATGCATTTAGTGAGAATGCGGAGGACGAAGTAATGCCACCGGCGATCTAAGCTTCGTACAAAATACACTCTTTCTACGTGCCCGAAATCGCGTCGAAGATCGTGGGAACCACTGTCGTGATTTCTGAGAGGAAAGGGAACGGATCGTCGTCTTCAGCACGAAGAGAACTAGTCCAGAGGCACGGATACTTATCGCGGATGCCCGGACATTCGCGATTCACGACTCGTGCTCGAGCGATTAATCCTAAACGGTGCAGAGCGGTATTATTTTACTCTTGTAACGAAAGAATAGATTTTATCATCATTATGCAGACGAATTCCTCGAGATCCTTGGGAAATACTCGCAGTCGACGATTTTTACGAAGTAATTTTGAAAGTTATCAAATTAAAGAGAACGTTACATATCGCTTAAGATCAAAGGCTCGCAGCAGAGATAGTTTCCCATTTAAGTAACCGACAAACATCGTCCACGAATAAATTCTTTCGCGTTATCTCGCCGCTACTATCTATTGTCGATCTGTTTCTACTGTTACTATCACGCCGCCGATGCCTTCGCGACGAAATGTCCGTCCTCGTAAGAAAAAATACATCGGTTATTATATTCAAGTCGACGCGTTCGCGCGTACAATACAACATAATTACCGCATTTGCGATAATTAATCGTATATAATGACGTTATCGCGTCGACGTACTAATTGGTCGTCAAACTAAGCTCGGCACACGCTGATCTATTATTAAACGAAGACACGTGGTTGGTTGCTGATTGTATTGCACGTCGAGAGACCAGATATATGTAATGCGTTTTACGAGAACAACTTGCGCGCTGCTTGATCCAGGGCAATACGCAAACGACACCATAATTTACGGCGCCTAAACCGACGCGTCGTAAAGATAGACCTAATCTTCGAGACACGTCGTTTGGTCCTTCGTGTTGTTTGAGAATGATTTTACGGCGCGGGATTGGCGCGGCGACGTGGCGGTGCTAAATGTCCGCGAGACGTTACTCGAGATAGATCCCGGAGATCCAGATCCTCTACCCCTGCTCGTGATAGCGATCAAATGCGCGCTTACATTTCATCGTGTTATCTTAACGCCTATTAAGACTTTAACGTCACACACTTAAGCGACACACGCCTCTCGACGCGCCAAGTGACGCCGCTAATAAATGTTCGTGCCAAGGAAATCTTATCGGGTTATGCGTATGTACACTGATTGCAATCGATAAGGTGCCCAAGGGTGAAATTATGAGCCGCCCGAGCGGATCGTTCTCTTCACCCGGGCGCGACATCGCTTCGCGGGTTGCGCGACCTTCGATCTTCACCGGCTTCACTGGGACTCGGTGCGGGGCCTCAGCTTCGCCCTCGCTGTTATCAGGAGGTTGCTCGGCGGCTCCGTCATCGACCGCGATTGCCCCTGCTGCAAAAATCCATCTTTTTTAAAGAAACCAGTTGATTTTAGATCAGAAGATTTAGATTTCTAAGTCAGAAAGGTGCAGAATTTAATCTGATAACCAGTTTTGCACGGCTCAATCGCGAGTCTCAAGAATACAGGAACAAAAAAACGAACTACATTGTTATATTTACGCGCGAACGTCTTCTGCAATTTTGCGATAGAACGGAACTCGTAATCACAGATATCTGGCGATCCAAAGATCTCAGAGTTTAAGAATTCTAGAAGAGAGCTAAGACGTCGAACGATCGATGATCTTCGAGGATTAGGATTATATGCTTGAACGGTTTCTCCTAGAATGCGGAGATTAAAAAACTGAATAGTCTCTTTCGAGGATTTTGAAGATGGAAGGGCTCGGGTGTCGGGATCTGAAACCCAAGGATATAATTTTAAAGATCAGCTAATTGGGCGTTATCTCAGATTACCGTCAGTTGAATGTGTCTCGCTCTCTGCTCGATCGCCCTTTGCAAGGCAGTCCTGGGATCGTCCTTGTAACTTTCCTCACGGATCCTCTCAGCCTCTCTTCTCGACGCGGCTTCCCTTTGCTTCTCCAGGGCACGTTGCAGCTCGCTCTTCTGGTTCAAGACGTTCTTGCCACTGCAGAAAGACAGAGAAGCGTGTATTTATTTAATGAGGTAATCTTTCCTGATTTAAAAAAAGCGCAGCTTTCGCTACTACAATTATATAACATTGATTTCCAACGAGTATAAAAATTGAAACGTTTCAGAGAAATGTCAATATCGAAAAGGAAATGGAATATACGAAATAAAACTTTCACAAGTTCTTGAGTAAACAAAAATACATGAAGATTTTTGCGTGCGTAGAAATAAGATAACGCAGATTTTGCGAACGAGATAGAAACGCGCCGTAAGATTACGTTGTCTCGATCGCAAATGAAAAAAAAAAAGAAAAAAACCACGCGAATTGGCGTGAATTACGTGCCAAGGTAAAAGTCGGTAAGCGTGAACCGTTTAATTCCATCGAAGCGTGAACGAATCGCAGGTGTGTCGAGCGCGCGGTCGCGTACTGATTAGACGTAAACAGGGGAATTAACGTGAAAAACATATTTTGATTCTATCTCGATTGACCGCGATCGAAAGTAAGTATACGTAATCGCGCGAGAAATAATATTACACGAGGCGCAAAACTCGGATATAGTCCGCGCGATAACTCAATTCTGATACTCGATCACGCTCGGATTCGCGCGCGCGATAAAAAAAAAATTCGTTGCACAGAAGTGCCAGCTTTCATCAGGAAGTTTTTACACGCGGCTAATCGGCTTTCCGTTTTCATCGCGAATATTATCTCCCTCGCGGTGTATTAATTAATGTATTAATTAAATTCCGAATGCGCGCGCGCGCGGTGCGGCGGAGAAGCGGTAAAATATTTACTTTAGGGAGGAATCGCTCATTCGAAATTCCGGCCTCACCGCAGACCGGATAAAAGAAACTGGTCTGCCTCTGGTGAATGAAGAACCTCTCGCCGTAAAGAACTCAGCGTTGGAGAATTAATGAAATTATAAAAACATTCGGAGAAACTTTAGAGAACTTATTAAGAGAAAATTTTTTTATATAAAAAAATCTTAAGAAAAGAAATTTAAAACATTCTGCGAGAGATTAATTCTGGCAGAAGAGGAACAGCAAGATGAAGTGTTTCTAGTTTAAATTTCTAGTTTCTATATAGTCGTTTTATGTTGTTATATTTAGATGAAACAAAGAATTGTTTATCGAACTTAAAGAAACTATAATTTATCTCTACTAGACATACATTGTAAAAATATTATTTTCCCGAAGTAATTTCGCGTTTTAACGAAGAAGCAATTCAACTTACATTTTCTGATTGAAAAGTAACTCCCTGTGAAGATCCTTATGATTAGTGGAGATAAGGCAAGGATTGTATGGTTTTCTCGGCAAGATCAGGCCGTCTGGTCCCATGTGAGGAGCCGGTGGTGGCGGAGGAGGTACGCCCAGAACCGGTGCCATTTTTCTTCCTGAAAACAAAAAAAAAACATCACAAATTCGATAAGCAATCCCTTTGAATTCAAGACTCAAGCGGCATATCGTATTTGCGTGAAAATTACAAACATCGAGATATCGAGGATACTCTAGTAAATCTTCAATCCTCACACGAAAAATTGTTTCGCACTTTTTCAAGAATTCGAGAGAACAAATCTTGAAATCGACTCTAACATTATATTATAAATTGAATAAATAATGTTCAACTTTCTCGAGCTATTGGAAAAGTGAACTAAACTTGTTACTAAATTTCGTTTATAACAGAAATAATCGCGTGGATAAAGTCGAGCAATTTCACTCGGTTTTTGAATCTCACTATAAAATTGCAGCGTTAATTTAACTACGTGTCACGTTACAAAATTTTAATTAAAGAACTTTTTTCGACGTCTTGGAATGATCGAAGAGAGGCAAAGACTTCTGTGCGTTTATCTATCTATATAATTGAAAATTAGATGAAGCGATACTTTGTGAATTGTTTTCTTTCTGACAGAACAACGACCCGACCGACGCACACGATTATTCCCAAGATTGACAAAAGTGTAGCTTGGTGTTTAAGAAGTATTCACCCTCCAACAACGCTATTCTCGCTCTCACCGAGCTGCCCTGCTCGCACATCGTCGTGGTATCGCGACTGAGATGCTTCCTCCAGTACGTGAGTATCAAAGAGAGGTTCTATATATTTTTGTAGGGCTTCGTCGATATAGCCGCGTTAATGAGATAAGGGAGCCGCGCGAATAGAATGGTGGCTCAAGGTGAAACAAACAGTACGTTTCCGTTCCGATTGATCCGAGTCGAGGGTTTCAACCCTTTCGTTATATCTACATTTAAAAGGCAACGGTTAACAATCAAATAATTTCTGATATTTATTAATATTAATGAATATAGATTGTTACAGATAAAAAAAAATTAGAAAAAGGGTTGAAGAAACACTTCCGTTCCCTTTGCGGGAGTGGACGCAACGCGTTTTCAGATAAAAATCGTAGCGTGTCGAAATCGCAGCTTCACGCTAAGGAATCGCGCCACGAGATTCCGTTTGCTGTCGGATGTTCGCGGCGCGATTTTCTTCGATACGCGCTTAAAAAAAATCGCTCCTCGTTCCAACAGTCCAAATATCGACGCTATTAGATACATTTGTCGTTGCTTATCATCGTTTGTTCAAGATACCATACGGTCCAATAGATTAATACATGTCATTTCTACGTAATCGTCCAGATATGAAATCGCCAGTCAAATTGAAAAGCTAAAATAATGCTATATATTCGATCGACGTATTTAAATATATAGATTTTCGAATTTCATCGTTTATATCGATGAAAATATTATGACGTAATATTAATTAAAAACAAGATTAATAATATCCACATATATAGATGTATTAATATTAATTTTTTGTAGACAAGGATTGACAGAAATACACGTGCAAATGTAACTAATTGGAACATTGCGATATGTACTTGCAAATTCCTCGTGAAAATCGCGAGTGCCAAAATGTCGGATGTTTCTCGCGTTACATTCGTACGGAAAAAAAATGAGCAAATTTATTTCGAGCCGTCCGATGAAATGTTCGATCGAGTCGCGAAACGAGGTCGCGAAAGTAAGCGAACGTTTCGTTCGCGTGCATCGCGCGGGCCGCACGCGCAATTTTATGGAAATCCGGTGACAGGTACCATTAGGAAGAGGTCGCACGATATTTAATTAAATAATCTCACACACACAAGTTACACCCGCTCGATAAAGATATCCAAATTAAATTAAATTTATTAACTTTATCGTTAGGTCAATTAATTCTTCTCTTTCTTCATGACGACGCGACGTTATGAAAAAATTCCTGATAAAAGTATTACAGAGTGCAGAGGAAAAAACGATATTTCCGTTTATTGAAAAAAAAAAAAAATTGGATATTGTCAGAGAAGACATTTCTTAGCCGGTTATTCACACTCGGATGTTATTCTACTCTGTTTATTTATTCGCAGAGTCATTGACTCGCCGCGACGGTGCATTGATCCGAATTTTTAAAAGCACGAGATAAGCCGGCAACGCGTACGTATATACAGTATGCAACGCATCATTAGAGTAGATATAAGTGTGCAGCACCGAGATAAGCGAGTATTCGAGCCTTAACAATTAGATACGAGCGCACGTATAATCATTGACGATGAATGACGGAAAGTATATATACCTCATCTTTTTATCTTTCTCGAGTGCTAAAATATATATTCAAATCACACGCTGTAGGAACTTTCTCGGAGATTACAAATTACTTCAATATGATAGCTGCTATATTTCGCGCCATCGTGTCTACATTAATAGCCAGTAGTAAAAGTAATATAATACTTTTAATGAAAAATGCGACAAATTTTTTGTCCACTACTTTTATAAAACCCAAGTTGAAACTTCGTGTTTCAGCGACACCAATTTCCACCAGAAAGCACGCGATATAACTTATTTAACTGATAAAAAGTTGATTGATTGTTCCACGTCACGTGCTGCGCCTATATACATCAAGTAAATTACTATATAACGTACGTCATTTTTTATTTATGGCGCTTCGATTCCGCTGCGGGTATTCGCGTATTTTCATCGAACAGCGTTTGAATCAAGTTCATCGAAGCATGATACACAGAAGGATGACGTTGTGCATGACAATCGGAAGCCCGTTACGCGACTACTTACGCGTCGCGCATCGTCAGCCTCGCATATGGGAAATATCACTGATCCCGATTCAATTTACGACAGATTGCTATATAAGTTAGCTTAATATTTATACAGAATCGGAAATATGAGGTCCACCAAAGATGCGCCGTATGCTTTTAGAGATAAAAATTTCTCGTGAGCGTAAATGAAAGTCCCAATTGACGCCAGAACTTCCGCCCTTTATTTAGGCTATCGATAAGCTTTTCTTACAAGCGAGTAGAAAAAAATCAAATACAATACATATTAATTATTTATGTTATTTGCATGATTTAAAGAATAATAATATTATCCATCACGCAATTAATTAAGTATATCAATTTTCATTACAATATGTCCATCGTTAAAATAAATTAAAATTAATATTGTCTACCTAGTAAGTCTGGATTTTGATAAATGTTAGCAGAATCTCGAAAACTGAAAGATATCGATCAAATGCCTCGAGAAAAGAATCGTGAAAAGTGGCGTGCATTGTGCTTCGTGAATAAACGTTCTTTTGTCGCCATTCATACTTCACACACGGAACTGAAAAGATACTGATAATGCAAAGCCGAAGAAAGTGCATGCAGGTAACGGGATAACAGGATTATATAAGACCCGCACGTGTCATATTTACCACCTTATTGCACTTCGACAGAAATGGTATTTCGATTACGGTGAATATATAATTCTTCTATTCACACATGCGCTAATTATGTTCCGACTCGACTAAACGCGTTGCACAATACGTGCCGTAACTCGTAACTACAAATTAATAAGATCTTACGAGTAGATAAATTACCATGATTTATCTAACACTCATTAATCTATGTAATAGCTTTATCAAAAAAAAAAAAAAAAATCAATATCTCCACGTTCATGTTTCTCGGAATTCAAAAGTCGTTTTACTTTTTTCAGGCGTAAATGCCTAAGCGCGCACGTAAACTTGTATACTTTATCTCTGAGGATAGGATATAAAGATGACACAATCGAAAAATCCGCGGATTAGAAGGCTCTGAACAAAATCTCAAGAGACTCAGTTTCAAAAGATTTCAGGAATGCAGAAACGAAATAAGATATAGAAATGAAAATACGATGATGATTTAAAAAAAAGGGGACAATACCATTTCGAAGGAAACATCAAAAGCTCGTAAGACGTCAAATTCGCAACATAATTATCGAACGTTCAAATTATTTCCAGCAAATGTGCTGTGATTTACAGTACGAGAAAAATATTTAGTCAAAGCGGAACTTGCTGGGAAATTATATATTGTTTTACACAAGAACTAGTAAAGTTTCATTTTTAAGAAGAGACACGCCGGGAAGCTCGAGCTTTCCTGAACCGTCATCAGTTTCATTCCATTCAACGATCTAGCAGGCCGCACCAGGCCATCTGTAAGTGATGCGGTAATGCGCTCTCTCGAACTCTCGACGTGGGCGGCCCTTGTCGTCGCGCGAGGATCCGGACCGGATCCGGATTGTTGGATTTTACGAGCGGAAAGTGAATTTCGCGCCCGGGACGTCCGGCGAGGCGAGGCGCGACGCCGTTAATCGCGTGCGGGCCGAAGCGTGTTTTACAGCCTTCGCGGCCGCTTATCCCGAAGCGAGACGTCGTGGAACGTGCACGCGGGCGCGTGCGTGAGATAATGACGAGCGTTTGCGAGATCCAAATCGAAAGTTTAATGCCGCGCGAAATATCCTCCACAACGACACTTTCCTCGATCTCTCGATAAACAAAAACTGCGTAACTCTCACTTTCGATCTCGATGACGGCACGCGATCTCGGAATCTAAACGCGAACTAAACATCAGAGAATTTACGAAGCTGTAAAGCACTGAAGCTATAAAATTTTATCCGCGTATATGTCTGCCCATCCTAAACTTATTGATAGGCTCCGTGATCGATTTGTTCTCAAAAAAATAATTTTTCTTCAAACATATATTAGAGCTCTCAACCCAGCCAAATAATCACTTACAGTATTAGATTTCTGTAAGGGAATAAATCCACTATATGATTTTAAATAAACGATGACGTTTCTGTTATTTCATCATGAATTATTTAGTGAAATTTAGATCGCGTAAATAACTCGGTGAGAAAAAAAAAATGCAATAACGAGTATTGAAAAAGGCGAGATGATAAGCGAAAGAGAGCGATTAAACGAGGATCTTAAAAACCCATTACAAAAAAATGGCTTCTCTCGTTAAATGAGCTCGTTTAATAGATTTCGAAGAGGCTCTAAACTCGAGAGAAACCGCGCGGCGGCGGTCGAAGTCGTAATCATTAAGGCCGTAATCGCAGTTACGGTATAATCGCTAATTATTCATTAACAATTAAAATCTAATTACGAAACTATACGCGTATCGCGCATCGCGCAGCGGCAATTACTGTTATCCTTGAATCCTGGTGGAGAAAGATCATATTAGACCGGTCAACAACGCGGGCGCTTTCGATCGCGCGTTACGTTACGTAGTTTCGACCGCGGACTAAATCAAAGATGACATAATGATCTAATAATCCGCGACGCGATACGAATCCGCGAGATTCGTTGTATCCTCCTGTTCTTCTCTTCCTCCTTCCTACTTTCACCGAGCTTACCTAACTTTTATCGCTACACGCAATTGGTTTCCATGTTAAACAAAGCTCCGCAACAAAAAAAAAACGAGCCTATACCAATAAAAGCGCTGCGTGCCAATTAATGAATTAACGTGGGCACACTTTAAAGTTGACATGATAATTCACAAAAAGACTGTGACGAATAAAAGATAAAAGCAGAAAAAAAATATCCAACGAAAGGGGCCTGTTATAAAATAAATAATGGAGAAGTTTCTCTATAATCACTATCCTTGAATAATATTCACGAGACATTTTGCTACAGCGTCCGTAATTTAAAACGAACGGCACGTTTCTCCTTCGTTCCTCATAGTCAAAAGTTGCACAATGGCTAAATCTCAAATTTAAAATTAAATAATAAGTGACACTTTGTTATTTCTTCGAATCTCGAAATCGGGGAATAATTTTATTCGCGCGATTTATATTACTTGAAAATTAAATAAAGCTTGTCGGGGCATTATGCGAGCGATGTGCATGCGATAAGAAAATTATACGGTGCGGGGGTCATTCAAACCTTCCGAAGTGTGTCCGAAGGGATTGATCTCGGGACCCGAGAGGAGTCGGGGAGTGTCCCGTTCGAGGATGACGCGGCGGAATTAACGAGTCGCGTACCGGAGAGACGAGAGACGAGAGACGAGAGACGAAAGGGGATGAGATGAGACGCGCGTATAAGCCATCAGCCTCGGAACATAATTTTCAGGCAGATGTGCGGCCGCGGAAGGGAGATCATTGCACCGCGCCGGCAAGGAGCAGCTGAAGTAGCGTGAGAAAATGCGGCCGGATCATCAGCGTTGCAGACACACGCAGCGGCGCGCGGCGCGGCGCTCTCGTACGCTCGCGCACTCGCCCGGAATGATAGTGACCGAAGGGCAAAGTCAGGGCCGTCGCAACCCTCGTCGAGGACGAGGACAAGGACGACGGTGTTACGTCATGAGAAAAAAAATGCCCATTCTCCACCGCGGCATCCCGAGAATCTTCAATGAAACCCTCGGCCCGGTTCCGTATTATATATCTTATCCGCGGGAAAATCGTGTGCTATATAAAGCGCGAGTTATCCCCGGGACCGTGTCCTGTGCCCGAAATAATCTCGGGTGTTTAGATGTACGACAGGATAATTTGTAGACAGATTAACACGCGTCTGTCTTTAACACATTTGACTTTGTGGTTGTCTCTGGAGCAGTGGTTACAATCAGACATTTTTTTGGAAAAATTTAATGAATAATTTTTTGAAAATATTACTCTTCAATTATAAAAAAATGATATATTAGAGGCATTGTGTGAAAAGCCTGTGTTACTGTAAATTATGAAATATAAAGCAAAGATAGAAATACTCAATATTTTCTTTTCATATACGATAATGTGTTAGAAGATAAGAAAAATTTTTTGAGATTCGGGTTTTAAAATGTTTGCGACACTTTTTTAATTTTCAATTACAATTTGTTCCTAATGTCAAACAAATAATATCACACTCACACAGTAAAATAACATAATTACGTTTAATTCTGAACAATAAAAATTTATAGCTTGAAATTAAATGAATAGAAAGACAAAGTGTATTGAAATTCGGAGAGAAATGAATATTTTCGTCAAAAATAATTCTCCTTTGATCCACAAAGACCAAATAAATATAACATGGAAATATTTTGAAATGCGGGATAAGTTCGTGATCGGAGCAGTATTCTGAGTGAACCACTTATCGATGGAGCAGCTATGATTTTTACGAAAACATTATAAAAACACAATTAACGCGGTGCAATTAGGTACACGCGTGTCGTATAAGCGTGTCATATAATAAAAACGTCGATACGTGGCGCACTTGATTTACGAGGGGAAAATCGCACTGTAAATTATAGCCGGAGTTGTAAAGACCAGAATCGTAAATTTTCAACGAGTGTGAAACGTCTCGAACATTAGGCTCCAATTAGAACGAAAATGAGTAATACACGAACGTCACGATGTTTCTCCTTTAAATAAAATTGCGCGTTCTTTCGATGTATGCAACCCACACTACATTTCGCTGTTAAGACTTCTTCTAAAAAAAGAGACACTAGTTTCATAAAGTAGTTAACACTGATGTAAAAAATAGCATAGAGTCAGTGTGAACCGCACGTATTAAATTGTGAAAGTCATCGTGCTTAAGTAATTAAATGAAATCAATCACAGAAGTCTACAGACGAAACTTCATTACTTAACGCGTTCTTCATTAAAAAAAATTCCAAGTTATATACATATATATTAACACATAGGTTCAAAATAATTTATACTTTACTCGAGTTTATTCCCAACCTAATAAGGAGACAATTATGCAATAATCATTTAATGCAAATCTTCGACAAATAAAAATTCAAATAAAATTTCAAATAAATTAATAATAACGCTCAAAGAAAATTCAACACAGTACCTTTTAATTAATATAAATTAAAAATTGAAAAGGGAGATCGAAACTCTCTCTTTCGTACAGTCCTGAATTATCTCATTGTGGACTTCTTTATGTGATGGGATTTCGTCAATGAAACCAAGGTACCGCCGAGTGTATCGGATGAACCTAATCTCGTGCGGTCGTCATCGTTGATTGCGGCTCTTAGCGAAGGAATGAATGAGGAAGAAAAGGAAAAAAAGAAGGGAGAGCGTTACAGTTCCAGTGACTCACCGTTTGTCAAACCGTCGACGTCGTCCGAGTCGCACTTGAGACCGTTAGTAATCACCTGAAACACATACGTAGACTTGATTAACGGCGGTTTATAGTTACAGTTAACGTTACGGAAAGAGATTCTAAGAATCTAACATTGAATATATATTCAATGAATGATCTATTCGTACATAAAAACACGATGACAAGCTACAATTAACGGGTCAACCGACGAGCTTTGTCGGTCATCTGCGTCCCGATCCAAATTAATTCTTGAAATTATTATAGCGGTCTATTCAATGTTCGCATTCTTCTCCCGTAGAGCTGCCGCAGTCTTTAATTTATTAATTTATCTTGGAAATAAGTGTTCGACGATGTGTCATGAAAGAAAAAAATTCCGTCCTTTCCTTATCATTAAATTATTCGTTATCTGTTATAATTAATCTGTATTATTAATCCTCCGTCTGTATACGTTTTTTTTTGCACCCTTAGAGTGTATACGTGGATCTGTCACGCTCGACGATATTTTTCCCTACCTTAAAGTATTTTTAAAGAATCTAAAAGAATTCATGAAACATCTGTCTGCATTGTAGTTGACGATTTTATAGTATTGTATATTTTGATAAACATCGTTTATTTAATATTTTCTGGCAAGTTTTTGCAAATTTTTTACAGTTACGAGCAGATTTTTTGTTCGAACGCCGTAGAGCCACGTATGCAAACGGAGGGTTAAATTACTTATATTACAGAATCATATTTGATTAAATTATAATCATTTAATTTTTGGTGCACGGTTGGCGTGTGAGTTCACTTATTTCGAAACATCCAACAAAACGATTACATTCTCTATTTCTGCGTCTGCTTCACCCGAACGTGAGGAAGAACCGAAAGCCGTATATTCGCGGGCGGCGTCTCACGGCTTCCTGTCGTCGTCGTCATCGATGATTTCACTGAGATATCACTCTCACTTGGCCGTACGCCAACACGTTATTCAATTACAATCGCGATCTCGACTACCGGGCTTTTGCGAAACGCCATACGCGTTTCCACGGACTCGTGTAAAATCGGATAAAGCCGCCGCTTCCGGTTAGTATATCTAAGAAATGATGATTGGTAATTGCGGTTTTCCATCCGGCATGTGCAGAGGCGGCGGTTCACCGCTACGCAGACGGTCGTCTATCATAATCGCTAAGAATATAAATGAACGTGACGAAAATCCAGTATTACGCATGGGGAAACGTATGGGAAACGCATGTTAATCGCGCTAAAAGTCAACCATCAAGCGTACGCTAATGACACGACATTAGTTAGCCTAAGTCTTGCGATGCAACGCGAGATACAATCCTGAGAAAGACGTTCTAATCCTTAAACGCGCAATTTGTTCCCGCTATCCACGCGGGAAAATCCTATAGAGTTTCGTGCAAGTCTACGTGAGAGAAATAAACGAAGAAAATCTCTCTTGATCGGCTGACACATAAATTATCTTGGAAAAATTATAATTATCTGTACAAAAAACTAATTTACAAGAAAGAAAGATCGCCAAGTTGTTTAATGTTGAAAAGAAAAACGTGCAAAATTTTTCAAACATGTGCCTTTAGACGCATTCTTTTAAGAAAATACTTTTTGGCTTAAACACAGATAAAAAATCTTGTTGATATACACAAAATTCATACATAGTCAGAAGCACTCTCGTTTTCGTATACCTAACTGGTTATGGAAAACGATGATTACCGGGTCCACGAAAGATGCATCGCATCGGGGCTCCGTTGGGTGAATGAAATAAACTTCTACGTCAATTTACGATAATGCCTGAATATCATATCATCAATGCTGAAGGACCGGAGTTATCGTTAACAACTTCCGCCCTTGATTTCGGCCGCCGATAGCGCTTATACGAATACCAAGCGCAAGTAGAAAAAAAAATAAAAATAATTAGCACTCGCGCAGCGTTATATTCGCCGTATCGTCATGATATTTTATATTTTATAAAATATTTGGCATAATAATTTTATATCGGTGTTTAAGGGCAATATATTAATATAAAGGAGTTTCTTTATTTATAGTTTTATACGGTCTGTTTTTTTACATACGTGTGTATTCTGACTGTTTAAATGTTTCTCGTTTTACAGTCGTATTACATATAGAATTACAAATAGAATTTTCTGCCACGAATTATTGTCGGAATAATCTATCGGATATTAGTCAGCAGAATCGTGTGGGAAATTCGAAAAGGCGACATGACTTAGGGATACCGCGATGACGGCACGGTTCACCGCAAATCTTATAGTACGCTTTTTTTGCCATTCATATGCAAAGCTGCTAAAATTAATACTGATAATGCAAAGCACGCGGGTAACAGAACAACAGGATTGTAAAAAAGTACACGTGCCGTTTTTGTCATTTTATCAATGCGACAGAAAAAAGCCTGATTTCGCATTATTTTTCCCGTCTCGCTTCAACTTCTTCATCAGGAACATTGGCATACATACGTTTCTTTTTAAATGTTAACGAAGGAGAAACGAACAATATTAATTACAATATTCTTAAGTTCTTTCATTTTTTGTTCTTCGTTTATTATTTTGGATTTAAATAAAATAAAATATGATTATATAAAGAAAATATTAAATCACTTTTTTTAATATTTGTTCCTGAGAAGACCAATCTGTTTTCGCATTAAAACAACGTATCACAATTCGATTTACTGACCATCTAGCCAGACGATGATAGACGTTTCTTGTATTATCGCGATGAGAACTCTGAAAAATCATCGTTTTTCGCCTAACGATGACGTTTAGACGTCAGAGACACGCGAGAAAGAGGCGATTGTCCGTCGAGAGTCAAGGAAAATCAACTTTGCGCCGCGATTTGCGCACAGTTCGACGTTTCTCCTCTTCGTTAAAACGAAACCGCCTTATTGCTACACCGTATATAGACCGTAAGCAATTTCGCGGAGCATCCATCCACCGAGTATTGTATGTAACTCACTAGCGGCGCACGATGCACAACCGCATAATTGTACCCCCCTCGCACGCGTTCAACCGCACGTGCTCGAAAAGTGTTTGGATTTTCGCCCTCGGCGGCGGCGGCTCGTTGTTTGGATCGCGCGTGTTTACGTACACACGCGGCTACGTAGAACAAGTTCCGACGGATTCGGCGTGCCGAAGGGGGACCGTGGCCGTTCTCCACGCCGGGTGTGTTCCCCGGAAGGAAGTGGAAGGGTATTAATATTTCTCTCGCACGGCATCAACGGGGGAGCGGCAATTGTCGGCGGTGGTTACTCAATCTACTCGTTCTACTCGCATTTGCGGCGCGACGGGGGGAAAAAAACACGAAGGCCAGCTGACCGAATTGTTTGGAGGGATCGGCCCTTTGCGACGCGGGAAAGACTTGATTATTAAAACAATTCGAGAAAAGGAAACAAGATATATATAGACAAGTAGATAGTAGAAAAAGAGACAGAGAAGAGAGAATTTCGTTAATGTATATGTGAGAAACTTAATATATCTTTATATCATACTTTTTGTGCATATTAGTCGTGATTAAACATGCTCGAAAAACTGAAGAGCTGACCTTAAAAAATCAATCCCGTTAGTAACTATAAATAAAATTAGTTAAACTAATTAGTTATTAGTAGGAGTTATTTAAGACATTAAAGAAAAGATATTATTTTCTAAATTCTCTACTGCTGCTCCAGTTCCCAACATTACATTAATAACATTTTTACACCATACATTTATATGATTGAATATCGATTGTCTATTTTACTCACAGCAAATCAGTCATAAAGCGAAGGTTGATAACATCTTCAAAAGGTATGCGCGTTTTCTTCGCGCAGCGAATCATTCATCTATATATATGAATTATGTGCGTTCCATCGTAACGACGCATCGGTCAGTTTCGCTCGATGAGACGCGCGTGACGTCGCGTATGTACAACAATGGGCCGAGAAAAAGTGCATTTGCATACACGCGGCGCGAATGTGGTCATAACAGTCCCACCTTGGCATTTTTACGATGCGATGTTCAAGCGAGTTATTTTCTCCGCTTTTAAGAGCGACCACCAACGCGAGAAGAAAAAATCGAGCCGCCGCGCGCGCCGTCGCGTTTCTGAAAGCTTATACGCCTCTCGCGAAGATCATCCCGGCAAATGCTTCCGGTACGATTCTCGTCTCATGACCTCTTGCCTCCGTTTTATCGGAGCTGTCCCCGAAACGGCCAATTTAACGTTTAAATATCCGGCGCACAAGAGCGCGCATTTTCTCTTCGGCACAGAGCGATAATTGTCTGCGAACCCGTGATTTATTTCCCGTTCAGTAAGTAGCAGTTCAGTTACGAGGCGAAGGAAGCCAAGATACGCGAGAATATCTTGTCCGTCGCGACCCTATAGAAGACCACCTAGTTTTCATTCGTATAGATCGCTCGGAAAAGATACTTTCGCCCATGAATTTTCTTTCCTTTATTTCGAGCTTTAACATGCGGAATGCAAATGCGCGGAGCTTCTCCATATTTTCTTTCCGTAGGCACGCGGATCAGTTCTGCGGGATCAGGTTCGTAGCAGATTTGCTATAAAGAAACGCGAATTGAAGAAATTGAAGAAAATTGCAGAACATAAAACCGATTTTATTTCTCTATCGATTTTCCAAGGATGTTATTTCGACGTTATTTTACTTCGAAAAATCAGCGATAAAGATGTTTGAAACCAAAGTCCGATAGTTTCGTTTCACGTCTGTTTTAATTCTGTCGAGATTGACTGAAATTTGCAATTCAGAGAACGCAAGAGCGTACCAGGAGAGATCGTAAATCCGAGGTAAATCTCGCTTATTTCCGTTTACGTAATCCACAATAATCGGAGTAGCTTGTTTTTAAAGTCCATATCTCCCGAGCTGTAGGGTATAATTGGCACCACGACGCGCGACGCAGCGGTCGTGACGGAGCGATTTATAATTCCTACGGTCTAAAGTCGGCTTCCACTGCCGGCGTGCCGTACTTAACAACATAAACTTTACGACGTGGCGGATACGCCGTGAATATCCTGATTATTTCTCCGACAATTCTCCTCCACTTTCGATTTTCTCTGGCCGCAGGAGCGTCAATAAGGAAGCTATACGGGTGCACGGATCGAGAAAATGTATCCGGTCACGACAAGAGTACATTTTGTGTACTCTTCAAATATATTACATTATATTTATATATATTACATTATATTTAAATACGTATTACACAAAGAAACTGAAAACAAATCGAACTTTAAATTACGGAGTAATTCTCAGAGAGTAATTCTTATTTATGGTCTCGTTATCGAAATATTTAATCTTAAATATTAAAGAGAGAGAGATATATATATCTGCAGAGGTTTATGATCAAAGAAATGTTAAGAAGAAAACGAAAAATTTTCATGGATCAAAACTTTACGTAAAAACTGTACGTCGTATATGTCTCTTACGTCCACGCGGATTGGATCTTTCATCTTTTCCGCTTATACCTTTGACACGTGCGTTGACACATGCATAATTTCTCCCTTAAAAAAAAATATATTATGTATATATAACGCGAGCTAAGTTGCGGAAATGTCAAATGTTCCTCCTTAGAATACGCGATCGATTTCCCGTGACGATCTTATTCGCGATAGGTGCGGCCAGCATCCGATCCTTTCATCTCGCGTGCATATCGCGCCGACAAACGACTTGACGTAATAAACGGTAATTTCACGAGACTTGGATGGGTTCTGGGGATAGAATCGGGTCCACGGGAGCGCTTTCTCCCAATGGCTCCTTCCGGCGCTTCCTCCTTCTAATAATTTATGGCCCAGAACCCGTTCGGCTGCTCGCACAACTCGCAAGTTGCGAAATAGCCGACGCGTAAAACGTTAGACGCGCTCGTAACATCCGCGATAATTACGTTTTGGAGTCGGCAACAGAGGCGTAGCTACATCATTAGGCAAAGCATTTTTTATTTCGATTAACGTTTCGTTGTGTATTTCGTATCGGTTATCGCCCGCGTCGAATATCAATCTAGTGTTGAATTTAGATTGGTAAAACTTGTTTGTCTTTCACGCGTCCATTCTAAAAGGCCTCTTGAATTTAATCTAAAATGTACGTTATAGATATATAATGGTATTGCGTTTATATAAATAGCGATATATAATGAGCGATATAAAGATTCGCCGATTAACACAAACACGCGGAAGAGTCGATGTCTTCCTCGATAAGTCTTGCGTATAAGCTTCAAAATTTTTAACCGTCGACAGTTGACCGCGCGTCCGATACTGCGCCGTTTTCGTTCGAACGAGGGACTTTAACGCGTCTTTAACGCTGATAATCGTCGAATGGCCGATTAAGCACAGCTGTGATATCCGGCATCAGGATAATCAACGATGATCACGCCTGTCTGTTTCATAATATTCATACGGCGAATAATACGTTATACGTATACGTATGAAGTGTAGATCAATCTTTTTTATTTTTCTTTTATCTCCTATTATCTATCGAGAGGCACGTACCTAGCTCGATCTCGCGCATTTTTCGCATCTAATTCGACAAAGAGACGAGCCACCGGCAAACTATGTGTTAACCGTTAAAATCCAAAGCGAATTCTTTGGGATATCCAAAATATCACGAATTTTCGTTTGCTTATTGTCGAACCGTTCAGAAAAATAACAGCTTTCTTACATTTCATGCCCTATACGCTCCGTCCTAGATTAAAGAGATTTAAAAAATTGTACGCGTCAAAACGAAGCGTTTCAAACGCGAGATATTTCTGTCCTGGATTTGCGTCCAGGATCGACGTAAAAGTGACGTTTCTCGCTTTCTCGCTTCATCGAAAATACGGCAATCGAAGGTCCTACGAAGGCGAGCACCTTCGTTTTATCGGCAGTCAGGGATCGGTCAGGGATACTCCGATAAATACGGAAACTCGCGCTCTTGACGAACGGCGCGTCGATGGTCTTGCTTCGCTCGCTCCGTTGGCTAATCAACACGTTCGTTACCAAGGACTAAACGGAAAACCGACTACAACAAATACGTCTCTGCTCGATTTCTCGGCTACAAGCTGCGAGAAACGTCGCAGATATACAACGTGACACACTGATGTACGAAGAGGCCGAAAGCACGTCACGTGCGGCGCACGTGTGTTACGGTCAAACGGCCGGGAATGCGCGACGCGGTCACCGCGGAAAAAGGGATTTAAGTAGACTAAATATTTGCCGGCTTTGACCGTCAAATCTTTCGCGAAAGCTCCACCGCGAAGTTCTAAATCTCTCGAGGAATCCGGCGATCCTTCGAACGTCCTTCAGAATTCTCTCGCGATTAATGGAAATCCTCGAAATATTTTCGCGGCTCTCTCGCACGTGGTAAAGCGCCTTTTAAATGCCTCCGGGTAAGGTACCCGTAAATAGCTCCGGAGTTCTCGCGCAAGCAATCGCGATCTACGTACTTTCGAATCTATACCACGAATGGTAAACGGTTTCTCCGCGTGTACGCGTTTACGCGGTTCCCGCGAACAGCGAAGGTTCTTTAAACATCCTGGATCCCTCGCGCGTGGCGGAGATCCCTCCGAAACGGCTTCCGAGAGAGTCAGAGAGAATTCTCACGAACGTGAGAACATCGCGACGATTACGCTCAAGTGACACAATTCATCCATGCACGTCAGTATCGAGAATAATAATCGAGCGTGGATTAAATACGTACCGGAGCCCGGAGCGGATGTCACACGTTGTCTCGTCGCTGGAGCAGGCGCACGCTCTTCGATATCACGCAGCGGTGTAACGGCGCGAAAATTATATCTCGTTACTTTTACTCTTATTCGCCCGTGCGTGTTACGTCGTTACGTGTTCCTTACACGCTCTCGCTCGAGCGCGCGACGCGAACTGACTGACACTATACTGACAGCCGGCGCGGCCGCGCGCCGAGACCGCTGGCGCGCGCGCGCGCGCGCGGGGCGAGAGGACGCGAGCCGGCGAGCACGCGACCCCGTCGTCGTCGTCGTCGTCGTCGTCGGCGCGTTGTAACGGGTATACGCTCTTGCGCTATCTACGCATCTCCTACGGCAGCAACGGCCGTGAATCCGCTGACATTCACGGAAAATTCTCTATAAAGAAAAAACCTTACAAGGGTGGAGAGAAAAAGAGCACTTTGCGTCGCGCACGGTTAATACCGGCCTGCCTCGCTATTTTTATGGAGCGCGCAAATAGTATACGCGGCTCGTCTCTCAAGGATATAGCGTCTCTTTGCGTATTTAATACAAGGATCTCGATCTAAAAGCGCCTGAGGTCTAACGGAACGAGAATGGAATATTTAACAACAATTTTCGCGTCGAGCAAGGTTCTTCATAATTTCGATCCACTTATATACAGTGACGAATAAAAGTTTTTTTTAAACAAATAAGAAAGTGAGAGCACGCGGTTTATATCCTTTCTCGTATAATGTGTGCAAAGACGTAATTTAAAGAGTCTTAAAAATTTGTCAATTTCAATAATTTACTTCTGAGTCGGCTAAGTTGAGTATATGAAGCCATTCTCCACGTTTTGTATATTTCCCGTAAGAATGAAAGACATTTCTTTCCTTCTAAGTGTAATGCGATATTTTTGTGTCACTTTTGAAGCATGCGACGACGCGGGAATACCAGAAAGGCGCATGGCCAGTCGCCGATGCCTCGAGCTGTGTTGGACTGCATTGCAGCCATCAGTATAGTCCTGCAATGCAGTTTTCCACGGCGCAGGGTTCACGGTCGTGGGAACGAGCAGGAGCAAAACTCCTCGTAATCCGTTACGATTATCTCACGCTTGTATAGAAAGGTGATTGACAAACGCGGTAATTGTAGCGAGATATCAATCCAGATATCGATCGACGGCCGTGATTTCGCGGCGCTCTCGATCCATTTGAGCGCTATCAAACGCTATTTATCTAATGGAATCGAGACCGAGGCCTTCAATACTTTCACGACGATAAAGGCTTCGAATCTTTTATCTCGGCAAGTAGCAGTAAGAGAAATCAATATGTGTGTGTGTGTGTGTTGTATTCCCTTTTCTCCTCCCCCCCCTCCCCCGAAAGTTTGAATATAACGTTTATACCTTTCTTCGTCGCAGAAGAATATCGCCTTCTCATAGAGACGATATACGCAAAATACGTGTACAATCGAACGTAAACTTGTGATGATTCGCAGCACCGCACCGTATAATAGTCAGCGCATGCGGGCAACAAATCGTCGTCTCGGTTCTCTTAACGACGTCGATCGTTATCGCGCGATTGTCGATACGAAACGGACAATTTGCTTCTCGCACGCGTGTGAAAATCGAATGAACGAAACGAGAAGGAAAAAAAAAACCAGGAACGCGATCGACATTCGCCGGGATTGTGCGCGCAACTGAATCTCAGCCGAGAAAACGTGCTTCCCATCGAAAGCACCTGTACCACCGCACCGGCATTTACACTTTCACTCTCTCGTAATCGACAACGGACTCTGCCGAGCCATTTGAACGCGTAGATTCGTGGAACAATTTTTCTAGTCTGCCGACATCGAGCCGTCAATAGCCAAAGTAATTAAAGGTCTTCCTTTACAGAAATTTAATACCGTGAGTGATTATTTGGTTACTGATTAATTACTTATTTTGGAGTATTAAAATTAACCACTGTTTTTTTTTATGCTTTCAATACTGAAAATAAAAGTAATTAATTACTATAGCCAAATAATCACTTACAGTATTTTTCTGTAAGAGTTATAAACGTTGTAATACATTTTAACATTACTGCGTGAAAAAATAATTTTGTGCCAGAAGGGATATACGGAGAGATGAAACAGCAGAATTATTTTACTGCAAAAATTGATGACAGGGATAAATAAAATTTGCAATGCATAAATAGACGCAGCGTGAATAACAAAATTACAGTTTTCTCGTGAATTATTCTATGGACAAAAGGTAAAAATAGATTTCTATTATTACGAAGCGTATATATGCTTCCGTGAACATAAAGGCCGGAGTCGATCGAGTGCCAAAGTTCGTCGGAAAACCGCACAGTTACGATGCAACTTCGGGATGCAGGTGCAACTTGGCTGATCGAAGAAATCGGCCACTCGGGAAACTCCGAAAGTTGGAAATTGTAGCTAATTGAAAAGTTGCGGTGCATCACTCGGATAAATTCGCGTTGATCTAAATTTCTAAAACTGAATCGATCCTCTCTCTCGAGAGTGTACTTGTGGGTGTGGATATTAATAATAATAATAAAAAAAAAAAAACACGTTCAACATGAAGCTTGAGCTCCTGAATTCTTTTTCCATTGGTATACTTCATCATCTTTCAAACGGAGAAAATTATACGTGAAAATTAATTTTTGAGCTCATATGAAAAAATTACAGTTTTAGTAGGGGGGGGGGGTGCCCTAGAATACTTTTAATAAATAGTTAAAAACCTATAATAACAGGCAAAGTCGTGAACAGGTGTTCGTGAATTTTAGAATGTTTGCCCCGCGGATTTAGGTCGGAGATATCCTGCGTAAAAAAGTATCGAAAATTGGGTAAGCTTGTATCGCATATTTTAAAGTATTTCACGTTTCCATGCACGCGAAGCGAATCGCCCGAGAAATCGAGACTAATCGAAAAGCTGTGCGAGGATGTTTTTCACGCGGGGCATTGAACAGCGCCGGAATTTTCTGTCACCTTATAATTCACGGCGCCTTTCCCTTTACGTGACGCCATAATTTACGGCATTTTAGAAATTAGATATGCGCTACTGCATATCTCATCTACGCAATTTATCCCGACCGTGTGCGTCCAGATGCAGAACGCGAACGTGGACCGTCGATGAAAGTCGCAAGGATATTTGCGCGCGTTAATTGCGAATTATCAATTACGATGCACAATATGTTGCGCTCAATGAATATATAATTTATACACGGGGAGTAGCAATTAAAGGAAATAATTGCAAGATATCGCGTATACGTGCAAGATAATTGCGTTATCTAAACTACGAAAATATTATCCAAATTAGTATTATTATTTGATTAACGGATTAACTAATTAATAAAATGATCCTTATTCAAATAGCGCGAGCTGAATGACGTAGATGATTAATAATATCAATCGTCAGATCTTGCCCGAGAGAAACTTCAAATAAAAATGTATCAACTTCCTTGATTGACTTCCGGTCCTCTTTTCTGGGTGCAAGGGTAACGCGCTGTTACGCAACAGCGTAATAAGTATGCAAATTAGCAGAGTTTACCGAATGCCGCGGTTAGGACGTTTCTCTCTCTCTCTCTCTCTCTGGTTGATTGATTGAACATATATACGTTTGCATACGTTCCTGTCCTGCGTGCGTTGCGGCGCGATGCGTTCGACCGTTTAGAAAGCGAGCGTGCGTCGCACTCGCGCGCCGCATATAAGCTTTGTTTTCTCGTCTCCCTGAGAATCGGGAAAAGCGAAACCGAATGTGCGTGCGTGTATATATACGTCTCCCCCAGCCTCCGTGTCGCGCGAAAAGACAATGAGGAACGACGGTACCGTGCTACCGGTACCTGTTACATATACATATATATATGCGACATCCGACAGCGCGAATTTCTATCTTCGATCAAAATCAAAGGGAAAGGCACAACGTTTGGCTCTCTGCCCTATGCGAAACGAATTGGCAGCGTGGAATAACAACGAGGTGAAAGAAATGTTTCTTTTCGTGAAACATTTTTGCGATCAGACAAAAATAGCGTACTTTTGTCAGCTGACATTGGAAAGTTCGGGGGATAAAAAAAGTCTGCAATATAAGATAAATTAATATAAATTTGAGGGAATAATTTGCGTTGTCTGCGATTGCATTATCTTTTTCATTTCTACAAAACGTTCGTTACCAAAATTGCCGGATAAGAGAGCGCGCTCCTGATTTCCGATATGTCAATGGGGAAAGTCCGAGCGGAGTTCGTTGGCTATGGAAATTTCGAACGATATTTATTCAAGTATATACATAAAAGTAAAACGTCCACCGGGACGGAGAGTTACAAATTATGGCACATCGATCACCTCAATTTTATCATCACTTCGCAATCGTCGTTCTTTACATATGTATATACGCTTCAAGCCGTAAGTCTGCCCGTTTCGCGCGTACGTGCTAACAACGCAATGTCGGCAACGCGAGAAATCGTGTCTCCTTTTTGAGCCTCGCGTAATAAATCACCGCGTTTTCGCATCGTTAACGCACCGCGCGTTAACGCAACGCGCCTTCGCAAGGGTTAATCTGTAAAAGTCACGTAAATTGTGAACGTAAAAATTTGTAAATCTATACGTTAATTAAAATTCTATGTCAAAAAGCATTAAATCAGTATAAAGTCAATTGAGAAGAACGACATGTGACAGAAAAACCGTAAAGAAACGAGACACGCAAAATCGCTGTCGACAGAACGTATATCTCGATTCTTCGTTCTTTTCCTTTAGCAAAAATATCCATTACCTGTATCAAAACATCCTCGGTCATTATATAAATGTATTTCTCGTTACGCTTTTCAATTGCAGTTTTAATAGACGACACGCTAATCCAATTATACGATACATTTTTTTAAATTCTTTAATTATTAACGTGTAAAATAGGTCAAAATTAGTGTATGAAATGTTGAAAGAAAAAGTTCTGTATATTTAAATTTAAAATATTATATATATATATATGCTTGACTTGTGTCTGATTGATTTTCCTGCAACAAGTTAACACACTTTTACGCGCATTCGCGGACGCGTGAAAATCACAATCGCGATCGTTCCTCGACGCGACAATTTTATGAAAATCGACGAAAATTAGCGCGAGCCGTTCTGCTCTCACGGCCGCGACGAATTTTCCCGCGTAGAACGAATTCTTAAGCCTTAAACGCCGCTTTCCGCGCACGTTCACGCGCCGTGAAGTTCCTGTTCGGCAAAGGTAATAATTCCAACGCGCGCCGCGCGCTATCGTTAGAAAGTAAAACGTCAGAAGACAGTCACAGAGCGATCTTCTGCCACCGTGTCGCCGCTAAATGTCGCGGGCAGACAATAGCGAATAACGAAATGCGTGTGCGTGCACCTCGGGGCTTGGGGCGACAGGATCTCACTTCTCTCGGACGGAACGGCGGCTCTCGTCTTACGCGGACGTGTCCAATAATCAAAGCAGACTTTTACGCGACACGAATTTTCCGATAAGAAAATGATAGTCGCGCGTTATTCTGCGGTTGCGAACGTGGCTACCGCGTGCGTACGAGAATCTGACCTTCTGCATCTGATATTTCGTTCACTCTTGATTTTATAATGCCGTTTGGAGCTGAGGAAGGTTCGTGTCGTAGAGTTTTAATTAACATTACGAATTAAAAAATGGAATGTTTATTAAGATTTTTAGATTATCTAGATTCTTTTGGCTTCGCAGATTTTTTATATCTGGTATATATCCTGCGATTTATAAATATTATAGCTTTTATTATATCTTCAATTTAGCAGATATAATTATAATTCCGATCTTTATCTTTAATTTAGCAAATATAATTATATGTATAACTCCGATTTTTATCTCTCTCTTTGCAAGAACATTTGATTTATATTTATATTACGACAGAAATAGAATTTTGCTGCAACAATCGATATTGTGTACAATCCTGTTCCGTTTTTCTCTTCGGTAATTATAAGCGTTTCTCAAACCGAAAATTTGGGAATTTAACTGTAGACCGAAACAGCGTTCTCGTCGAATGCACACGGAACTACCGCATTCGCTTTTTTTTTTTCACGTGCACAAGTCAAATGGCAGACGTCGCAACCGTAGGAAAGTGTTAATGCACGGTTATTGCATGCGGGAGCGAAGCTCCTATCGGTATACGGTAGCGATGGAGTCATTAAAGCGCGACCAAATTACAACCGTTCCTCGCTAGCATCCGTGAAATCAGCACGTTGTCTCTCTTCCGTACCGTAATGAGTCACAGGACTATGACATGTACGAAATACACAGTCGTGATCGTAGAATTATAGACTAAGGTAGTTTCTTCCTTCCCGAAGAGAATGCATATAGCTACTTTCGAGCATATCGACGCTCCTTCCGCAATTCGAGATCGAAATTGAAATATCGTATTTCTATTCGATTCACTGCTGTATTTCGACAGAATCCTAATAATAACAATTGGGATTTAATTTGTCGAGATATGTGACAAATTTGCGACATCCAGTTAAATTTTCGACACCGGACTTGAACTTTCGTAATCAAAGCTTTTATAGTAGGCTAATAAATTAAATTTTACATTCAAATGCGATTATATACATGCTAATCCAATCCGTTGTATCTTGTATGTACATTCAGTGTTACAATCGGGCCGAGTCCGAGAGCGTTCGGATCGGAAGCGAACACCTGGCGAACGCGATCCTGTGCGAGCCACACGTTTCTCCGCGGTGGATTATGTAAAACAAAAAAAGTACCGGTCCAACAGGATCGCCCGCAACATTCTATCGTTAGAGAGAAAGAGGGAGAGAAAGGGGGAGAAAGAGAGAGATAGATGGATGAGGAGGGCGCGTGCATTGCATGCATGGCTCGATTTTTGCCGTGTTCCGACGCCGATAAGCAACGGCGAAAAAAGCGTTAACGCACGATTAGCGGGGTGTTAAAGTGTTCGTCTCAACGGACGCGAAGCTATTACTCGCGAATCGGCTCGAGCGAGACTTTCTTACGTCGCCTCCTCTTTCTCCGCGCCGTCTTCGGTCTAAATTAAACCTACGTACGTTCGTTTGACGCTTATGTTAAACGCCTTTTTTGCTCCTCCCGCCGGAAATTAACCGGGTTGGCGTTAATTCCGCAAAATCTCCGACGGCTTTCACGTAGAAATCTACGCCGTCTACGGAATTACGGCGATACGATCTATACACGAGACACTTTTACCGCGGCGTCTCCTTCATCTTTCTTGACGGGCGCGCACACGCGCGAACGCGCGATTTAATTGATTCCGCTTGATAATATCGGTGCGACCGTCTTTAGAAAGCGGTCCTCCTCTTCTTCCATCCCGATCATAGCTCGTCGCTCCGCGAGCGCAGAGCGCGGCGCTTATATTGTCGTTACTTTAATTGAGATGAGTCACGTTGCAAACGTTATTAATACAATAATCGGCACGGTAATTACCGAAGCCGGCGACGGCTCGCGGGCGCGATGGGCGATGATTTCTCTCTACACAGCGGCGGCAGACCGAACGCATATGTATCACACGTTTCAATAATAAATGATCAAATGTCCGCCGCTATATATATGCAAGAAGTATATGCAAGCAGATTAACTCGATCCATCATTATTAAAATAGAAATTAAGCTTCTTTTTCCAATCGAGTCTCGCCATTTGTCGCTTGTCTCCGTCGCGAAGGAAAGATAATATAATCGGAGAACAGAGCGCGATACACCCGTCCCGGTCGGCGGCGCGCGTATCGCAGTTGATCGATAGTATCGATACAATGTATTGGATCGTTAGAAAGTAAAACAGCATCACGCAGAGATTAGCATTGGCGCGATCTTTCACTTTTTAATACGCATCTCGTGTCGGGACTGCGTCAGATTGCGTTTACGTTATACCAGCTTCGAAACTGCGCGTTCAATGAAATAGCACGTTTCTGCACGCGTACTTACCGGTGAATTTTTGCGACACGGCATAAATTCGGTCGGATCGATCCTATATTCCGAGGAGAAACGACGCGACGGTTCGACGAACTCCCAACGCGTTTCAACGCGCGACGCCCCGCGAATGAAACGGTCATTTACGACCGCGCCGCTCGTAATTCAAAATCAATGCGATACGCGATTCTCGCGAGTCGAAAAGAAACGAGGAAGCTCTTATTCGACGAGCTTTAGCGAGATGGGCGATCTTTCGCCTTGATATACGGAAACTCATAACCGCGCAGAAAACGAACGCGGTAAACGCCTCTCGATATACGTATTCTCAGCGTATATACCTATACGTTTGAAAATTACCCACATTTGGGAGTCAAATTCATTCGCGTTGAGCGCACACCGCCGGGAAATTTCCGTCGAAGAAAAAGCGACGTGACGGGAAGTTGAAAAGAAGTCAACCCCGGTTATTTGCTCGACCGTACACGATGAGTCGAGAACTCATCACGCGTACTTAATAAGAGAAAAAGTGTCGGCTCGATTTCTTCAGCGTCATCGTCTGCGTTAAGACGAACGGAACAATGGCAAGTGCAATTTCCGCGAAAGAGAAAGAAAGAGAGAGAGAACGCGCGCGTGAGCGGATCCGCCTTTCTCCAGCTCAAGACTCGTAATCACGCGTTTTGAAGGGCCAGAGGGCCGTTCGCGGAACAATCACGGCGCGCGGTTGCACTCGACTCCGCGACAGAATACCCACGAGATTGTGCCTCGCCGCCTTCGCGGCGCGCTCTTGCATTTAATTGCCGATTACCGCCCGAAGAGAGGGAAATGCTCTATTAGGCGGGTTATTAGGCTGCCATCGGCCGATTTGAATGGAAAACCGTCGTAGAGGAGGACCGTTTTCCGACGTCAGGAATCGGACGCGCGACGGAAATAATTTCGCACGCTGGTATAAAGAATGCGCGTGTCTACCGTGCGGAAACTATAGTTTCCCGAGCGCGGCGCGTAACCAGTTCGCAGTTTAATTAATGCCGTTATAAGACCGGTATAGCCCCGTCGCGTCGCTGCCGTTGCCGCACGAAAATACACAAAGCGTTTGTGTACTCACCCTGCGTCGCGCGACGACCTGTTATCTTTTATTATCTGTCGCCGATTAACTGTAAAACCCGACCGAAAAAGGTCAAGTGTGCCAATCGTGCCAATCGTTGACAGTGCGCGCCGAGACGCGCAGCTTTCGCTTCCAAAATGAACGCGCGATTGAATAATCGGAGTATATGTATATACACCTTTGTAATTTTAATCACAAAATCAAGTAATTTTTCTATGAAATATATTTGAGCAAAAGATTACGATGGCATATACGTTTTAATCAGGATCCTTCGGATTCTTTACTGTATATTCGCCGCTGTTAAACCAATTCTTATGTATCTCATTATAATATAATATTATAATATCATATTATGAAGTTTTGGTAATGAATATTTAAACGAGAGAAAAAGAGAGAGAGAGAGAGAGAGAGAGAGAGAGAGAGAGACTGTACTAAAATTAATTTTATTTTAAATTAATTAAATGCTAATTAGCGATTTCGCCAACAACTGAATAATTGTCCAAACTTCGTAATACGTGTAAACCACAGAGACCATATGTGGCCATCGATAAGCGTTATCTCACGTTAATTATTCGACGAGCGCAATAAGCTCGAAAACTGTTTGCGCCATGTATAGGAAGATTCCGAAAGTATAAAATGAATATTAAAACACGATTTTTATCCTTTATGAAAGTAAAACTGATATATACGGAAAAAAAACCTGTAATTTTCCTCGTAAGATGTGGAGATCAATCTAAAATTGTCCAATTAAAATTGCATTTTCTCGACCGAGATTAATCTACATTATATCGCTTGAGATTACATTCAAATTAGTGGTTAATTAAAACAGCTATTACCTCTGTGAACTTGAATATTTTGCTCTGTATAAATATGGGCGTCTCCGAAGTCGCACAAGTAGGTAGAGGTATAAAGGTATGTACGCGCGATGCGGACGAGGTGGAACGGCGCGATTGCGAGAAACAGCTGCTGCGGCCGAGAGCGCACCGAGCGATCGCCGATGACGAAATAAGTACACGGAGGACTCTATACTTCGCCGACGCACATACGCACGTACGTACAATACGGGCGTGGTGTGTCGCGAAGGAAGGCGTTTTCCCGTTGCGTTACGCAACCGCGGTGCCCCGACGATGCTCCGCTTGTCGTCCTCTCACGCCGCGCCGCGATCCGCGGCTTCGCGGGCTCATTTTTACACCCGTGTTTTACAATATGTGTTACACGCGTCGCGACGTGGGCGGCGCGAAAGGAAGATGAAATTCCAAGGTCGCGATACTGATGCGCGGCGCCCGCGTTTATTATCGTCGACGATTCGCTATCATCTCTCTCTCTCTCTCTCTCTCTCGGCAGCTAAATAACCATCTACGACGTAAACATTCGGAGTCTTCGAATTCCTTCGCGATACAATCGACTCTGGCGCGATTTCAGTCGGCCTGATTTTTTACGTGCTCTTTTACTCCAGTCGATATTTATCGCGTTCATGCTTAACAATCGATATTCACAGACGTGTGAAATAATTTTCTACAATTAAGACTCTATTTTTCTTTCTTTCTTTCTTTCTTTCTTTCATATATACGCGTACACACACCTTTGATTTTTGTTCGATATAAACTGAAAACGCTATATACTTGGTGTACGATTGTTTGATAAATATACGCTCAAAAAAGTTGCGATGCAATTCCGCTGCAATTCTGCCGAAACGGCCGCATTGTTGCAGAGTTTACCGATATACGTATCGAACTGCCTCTTTATTGTAGCTTCGCCCCCCAAAAAAGTTTATTTATTCAATATGAAAAGGCGAAATATATTTTATATATATATATATATATATATATATATATATATATATATATTGAAACTTCGACAAACAAGTAGGTAAACAACTAAAACTATAAAGATGAAAATTTCCAAAAAACGGCGTAAAAATAACTTCAAAAATGTGACGCGATATATTCGATCTCTTACGGCAAATTTTCAAATAATCACATATAATTCGAGATAATAAGATACTTTTGAAGGCTGAAATATATAGTTATGAAATTAAGCGAAGATCATCTCTAAAATTCTGTTAATAATTTTAAAACGATACATTTACATAAAATGGTACGTTTCTTATCTTTGGAGGAATTTAAGGTCGACAATTCCTTCGATATTTTCGCTTCTATGCGTCACGTACATGCGATACCACGATTCGCGTAACGGACTGCGTCATGCATGTGCAACGTGTGCAAGCACAGTGAACGTCAAAGTTAAAATTTGTATCACAATTTTTTCGCTCATTTGTCACGTGCACGCGTGCAAGAACAAATCACGCAGAGAAAAACATTTCCCGCTTGTTAATTAAACATGTTAAATAAAACTTCGATACACGTTAATCGCGATGTTCTTTCATACTTTACTCTCGAATGTCTGTCATATCTATTCACGAAATCTTCCGGAGCACACAGAGTGGTATCAAAATCTCTCTCTCTCTCTCCCCTTCTCTCTCTTTCTCAATGTGTAAATTCTTTTCTTTTACCTCTGTCATCGACCGTTGTCCTCGACCATCCAAATTCACTCGCGGACACGGGCGGCTTAATTGCAGAGGCCTCGGAACCGGCGCGGCGTCTCTGGCGCAGCGGAGCGTAGAGGATCGTCGATCGAAAACGGCGAGCCGGAATCTCGGTTTTATACGAGCCCGGTCGACGTTACGTATCGTCGCGCTGCGAAACACTCCTCGCGCAAAGGGGAAGGGAAAAGGGGAGCGAGA
Organism: Temnothorax americanus; assembly: GCF_048541705.1. Lineage (NCBI taxonomy): Eukaryota > Metazoa > Arthropoda > Insecta > Hymenoptera > Formicidae > Temnothorax > Temnothorax americanus. The sequence goes on along the minus strand of NW_027509421.1, from coordinate 1,459,481 downwards.
AGATCGCGGCTTTTCGGAGCAGAGCACGCGGCGAAAAATGATTAAAGCACGAGCGTAAACATCGGACTGACCAGGACTGACGAGCCTACGTGCTGCGCTGCGCCGCCGCGTCGCCGCGCCGTGTGCGAGACCCAACGCGCGCCGCATCCGACGATCCGACCTCCAACACAGGCTGCTTTCATACCGAAACCGTAAGAGATGCAACCGTGCGGGGATGCAGCGCCTGCATCTGGTTGGCCGACGGCCTGCATCGGGCAACCTTGCGAATGCGATGCGCACCTTGACGCCTCGGTGTGTCATTCCTTTTGTGCAATATAACATATGATAGCGTAACGTACAAAGATATTGTTGATGTGGTTGAATAACAGGAGACGCGGTTGCGTAAGATGCGCAGCTACGAGAGATACATAGTTCAGAATTAAAAATTTATATTCATATATTCCGTTTTTATCTTTCTTTTTGTATATCTGCGTCATAATATTGATAAAAGTATACATGCTTAATTAAGGCTCGTGGCACGTTTTAGAGGCGGATAAACGGGTGATGAAAATAAAACGCGTTAAAGAACGTCAATATAATCATGATAATTTCAGGAGTTGCAGAATTTATATAAAAACAATCGATAGAGATAGGTATATAAATTCGAAACGCTCGTCCGAGATTCATCTTAGCGGCCGCTGATTCTCGATCGAGTTAGCTCGGGCGGGTTATTGGCGAGCAATCTTGGGGAACAGCGATAATTTCATGAAGGATCGATTGAATATTTATCAGCAGCGTTCCCGAGCCGCCTCCCCTCGCCCCGGCAATTAATCGTCGTCCCCCGAAATAGCAGCTTCCTCGTCGATATCGTAACGCTGCCCGGCTGCCGGTCGTCGACCCCCGTTGCACCGTGTAACCGGTGTATTTCGAGCAAATTTCCAGCTAAATCCCGATTCGTCTTACTCGCGCGCGAGCACGCGTCTATAATCTCCTTACGACATCGCGAAAAATCGCGGTATCGTTACGCCGCCGTTTTGTTTTTCCGCAGACTCCCGGTGCTTATTTGCATTGCTCGCCGCCACTTCCCGAAAGATTTGCATACGTGACCCAAAACGACAGAAGCGCGATGAACAAATTCTGTGGGGGGAGAAACTATAGTTTTCCCACCGAACTGGATTTATCACTTGCGTTACGTGAGAACGATTTTATGAGAACAACTGTACACGGTGCTGGAATATCGTTTAGCGACTTAACGAGATGCAAGAGACATTTGCTCCATTACCTTGAAAAAGCAAAATTCTTGAAAGCTGGGTCGAGAGAGGAAATGTCAGGAGTGCTCGAAAAATGATAACCAGGTATAAGAAAATAATGCGAAAGAAGGGCGAAAAGAGAGATAGCTATTAGAAAGATAATATTATTTAAGACTCTCCTCTCTTTTTATACAAATTTTTCAAAAACGCAAGAATCTTAAAAATTTTAAATCACAAACGTTTAAAACCAAGAAACATTTGCTCTATTATCTTGAAAATGCAAAATTCTTGAAACCTGTGAGAGAGGAAATGCCATCAGAAGTGCTCGAAAAATGATAACAGATGTAAGAAAAGAATGTAAAATGAGATACCGCTATGAAGAAAATATTATTCAAAAATAAATTCTCCTCTTTTTATATCAATTTTCCAAAAGATCTTTTGAAAAGATGCAAGATCTTTAAAATTTTTCATCAGAATCGTCATAACTGTTTTGTCTAAGCAATGTCATGTCGCGCAATGCAACTCGTATCTCTGTGAGCGCCCCTTCAATTCGAATTCCGCACAAAGGCGTCCGGTGGAAAAGAACCTGCCACGGGGACCGCGTTCTCCCTCCAAGACCCCGAACCTAATTCGTCTCAGGGCCCCACAATGCTCCCGCAAACACCTCGCCTCACCGTCACTAATGCGACAGTTCTGAGAATTTTAGAAACGACGCATCCGTCATCCGTGCAGCCGTCCCGTATGGATCTCTCTCTCTCTCTCTCTCTCTCTCTCATCCGGCGTTTCCTCAAAGTAAAACCTGGCGGGAAAATTTCTCGGCGCATAAACGAACTTAAGAGCGGAAAATCGCTCGTGATTTCTAAGTAATTTGTAAAACTGCACATACACGGCGCGCGCCCGCGCGCGCATACATACGTGTGACAGGATTTTTGCAATATTTCTTTCTCTAAGCTGCGAAACGAGTTAACGCAGAGAAAAAATTAACCTTATAAAAATTTCTGTCCTATATTGAATTTTTCTCGTATTTTATAACACAAATTTGTGTAATATTGTAGCACGAGTTATGTTAAATTCTAATCGTACGTGAATATGTATATGTATGCTTATATATTTCATATTCTTTACAATATATATATATATATATATATATATATATATATAGATTGTAAATATATATATATATATATATAAAATAAAATAAAAAACTCTTGAATTTCTGACGTTTTCTATCTATTGCAAATATACATATACATATTTCAATTCATCATAATGATATATATTATGTGTATTTGTCATTTTTGCTACGCGAAATTCGCGTTTTCTTCCAACTCTAATTAAAGTTAAATCTGTTTACACCCAAGTTTTCACGCATGATATCGTCCAAATCGTGGAATCTTCCGCACCGGTAAACACTTGCTACCTAATTCCGCAAACATGACTTTATAAACTTTTACTCGATAGTGACGAACGTATTAGCCTCAGTTGCCGAAACTGGGCGAATCGATACCTATAACGGACGGGATGTGTGATAAAAATGATGAGAGTCTAGAAAGTGAAGGAGAGCTATAAAGCGATACCCCGAGTTTCTTAAGCCTCTCAAGGATAGCGAGCATATGCGTATCAAGTGGCATGATCGAATGCCGGTTTCGAATCTATTTACGCAACTTTATCGCCGCGCATGTGTATAGTATTCCCCATTGGCATATAAATAAAGAAACGGGTTATTACGCAGGCTCCAACGTGCCGCATTACCGACGAGAGATCTGTATAATCTTTGGTAATGAGTAAAACAAATATACGTACATACTGGCAGTATAAATTTCAGCAACGAAAATTTCACGAACGTTAATTAGCACGACACGCCACAGACGAATATCTGCAATAAATACATTTTTTTTTTTAATACGTAAATTATGATAAACAAATTTTAGTTTTCATTTTATCCTCGATACGGTAGATTAATTATAACGAGAGTAAAATAAGTGTCACGGGGTTTGCACAATCAAAATAACGGACTCGATTTCTTTCGAAGAACTCTTTCGATATCTCCTTTTTAACATTCATTATTATACCTATATATATTCTATACCTCTATTCACTCTCTCTTATACTCCAAATACTTTCATACTTTAATTTAATTTAATTTTCAAAATACGTGAAATTCTATTAAAGTTTATTAAAAATTAAACGGGGAGAAAACTACCGCGTGGGTTTTCAATTTCACTTTATAATTCTCCGAGTTCTCTATATGTAATTTCTACATTTCTCGCACGACCACATTTCCAGATTCTGTTCCCGGTCAACGAAAGTGGAGTTTAATATTGTTCCGGGGAAACAAATCTCGTGCCCGCACACCTCGTTACGTCAACGTCGAAAAAACGTGTCGAGGCGCCGAGATTTCACTTCACCGACAAAAGCGAAGGCCGGCGATTCCGCGCGGACGAGTCCGCTGCCTCTTCGGCGAGGCGCGTGTTGACGCTCCTTCCGATACTTCGGCACGACGAGATTCTCGCCGAGTCGATAGCGCACCTGTAAGACACTCGTCCGTCGGCTGAGAAATACCGTTGTGACCGGACCGGACCGCGCCGGTTCGGTGGCTGACGGTCCCGATACACACGCGGTCTCTCCGTCGGGTTAAATCGAGCGAGATTTTCCCCCCCCCCCCCTGCACAAAAACACGTTCCTTCTCCAGGAAATTTAACGCATTTTTACCGGTTTCGCGCAAAACACTCACTCGTGACTCACGCTCGCGATCGATCGATTGCCCGAACTTTATCTGCGATTTTTGTTGTCGCATGTGCAAGCCGCGTTGTAGTCACGTTTTCCTGATGATATATAGCTGTCGATCGATAACGCTAATTACGGAAATGCGGGTTAAATGCTTCGTATAAAGTATTGAATATCAAAACGCTCGGGAAGTGCGTCGTGAGTCATGTATATAAGAATAGCGAGGTGATTGCAAGTGCGGAGAAAAATTGCGAAGAGAAATTAAAAAAAAAAAGACGACTCTCTCGAGATTGTAGAACGCTTTAAATATCGTTGGATGCGTATCCTTGGATAGATGTGTGATATATATTTAGCTCATCTCCCGGCTATTTTACGAGGATAAGTAAATCAAGAGAGTCGAGAAGAAACGTGGAGTCAATCGATGATCCACATTGTTTCTTGATTCGCGTTGCGGAAAAGCCACAAAATAGTTCATTCGTCAATGTTCACGCTCTTAAAAAATTCCCAAGATTTACGCTTAAGTATATCTCTAAATGAGAACAATCGGCACGCGATTTATTATCTGAGCCTCTCGGAAGTCAACCCGATCAATACTTCGTAGTGTCAAATTATATTCAATTTGAGTCATTTTTAACTATTCCTATAATAGGTCGTCGCTGTTCCTCGATATGTCGTTAATTTAACTAAAACAATCTTAATTTAACTAAACCAAAAAATGGAGTTAAAATAATACTGTTTAAATAATAAATTTTGACACACATAGCAGTTAAAAATAACAAAATGTTTTTTGTTTTTTTAATTCGAAGTATTGGGTTGATTTTTATCCTTTTTAATATTTAACAGGGCACTCTCAAGTTTTTTGCAAGTGTCTCAATTTCAGTGTCAGAAGAAACACAAGATTGGCTCGTTGTATTTTAACGACCGGTTATTTGTCTTCCGGGAGAGGCTCATTCGGTCATGATTGTTCCCACGTATATACCTCGCTCGCCTGATCGCAAGAGGAAGGCACTTTGGCGGAGAGTTCCCTCGGGAGGTCCTCGGTGCTCGCGACGCGCTCGGCCGCGCTTCCGGAATCGTCGTCCGCGTCACCACGCGCGGAACCGGGGGTGACGACGCTTCCCTCGCCGTCGTCGCCGTCCTTCTCCCTCGTCCGCTGCTCGTGCCTCGAGAGCAGCTCGCGCTGCTTCTGGAAGAACTCGGGCTCGCTGAAGCACTTCTCGAGGCTGACGGCGCGCTGGAGGGCCGTCGGCGAGCTCGGGGTCGAGCGCGAGAACTCGAGCTCGTCCCGCAGCAGGTTCTCTGCGCTCTTGTTGCATATTCGCGGCGGGTCCTGGTCGCGGAACGTCCGGCGTTGGCCCTTCGATACCTCGCACATCGCGACGCTAACCAGATAATGCTCGTCGCCGGGAGAAAGCCGCGCGGCGCGCGTCCAGCGACATTTCACGCGAGCATTTATCGGACCAGCGCAGCGGCTGAAAGAATTTCAATAATTGTTATGGATCAACGAGGAGATTCGCTTGGCGAAAGGATATTTTGAAACAGAAAAGGGCACTTCTCTCGAAGCTTTCGTATCGCCATCGAGATACCTGATTTTATTTCATAAATGATCACCTGGGCTGATTTTTACACCACAATTAATAGTCAATGTTATTAATTACATATTGCATATTTTTGATTGTTCTATAATTTATTAATATTCGAGGACAATGTATATAAATTTACTCAAACATTTTTCCTGAAAAAAAATAAGAAGGCACCAAAAAATATTTTAAAAACGATAGAAGCACACGTTATACAAAATTACTGTGACGTCAGCTTTATTTTTTCGATATACCGGGGTGTAAAAATCACCTCAGGCGTGAAGCTTCGAATTATCTCGCGGAGTTTCGTTTCGTCGCTCCTTTCCACACGAGCATCATCGACGGAGATACATCGACGTTAATTTTAGAAGACGCTGCAGCGTTGGCCTCTGTCCTCGATTCGAAAACAAATCCACTTTCCCAACGGCGAATTGTCCGGCGATAATAAATCGAGCCATACGCCGGCAGCTAAATATATAACCTCAGGGGTGCGTATATGAACACCACTCGATATCTCGTCGATCGCACCCGTTCGCGGCGCGTGGGAACTTACGGCATCCCCGAAAGAAGGGACGCCTGGGGACGCGCGACACCGCGTATACGACGCTCCCCGTTTATCGTTAACGCGTGGAGAGAATTCGCACCCAGGGTGGACTGGACTTACCTGTCCCGTCTAAGCCGCGACGAGTACGAGGTCCTTCACCCGGCTCGGATCCTTCGCGGAGGACGCAGCCGCGCGGCACTCCGATTCCGCGAGTCGCGACGTGACGCGCGCAGACACCACCGTACGCGAGACTACGGACTACCTCTCCGCAAGGGACGGCGGCCGGCCACCCCGCGTGCGTCATGCGGAAGGACATCTGTTGCCCCTTTGCCCGCGACACCCCCTCGGCGAGCGAGCAAGACGCTCTCGCCCCTCCTACCGCTCTCACCGTCCCTCGTTCTCTCTCGCACGTACGCGGGATCGTTACGCTCGCACCACGCACGCGTGATGTGTGTACATACAGGGTGGCGCGTGGAAATGCAAGCCCGGCGCCGCGCCGATGTCGATGAAGGGTGTACATACAACGCGTCATTATTACGGCGGTACAAGTCGCTCTGTCGATGACTTGTAATATATTTGTCTTTCTAATATAATAAATTCAACTCGTATCATGATGACATTATGTGATTCCAATCGCAGAAACACCGACATTTATGTGTACACGTTCTTGTCAATTTTTTGGATATTACCGACACAAGAAAAACGGACAATATTCGCCACAATATTTTTCATTTCTCATTCTTTCTCTTCGCCTCATTTAATTGCTGTGGATTTAAATAGGGTAAAATGTAATTAAAGGAAAAATTATAAATCATTTTTTTTTCTAACTTTATTAAAAATTTTTCCCCGCGCGAAGAAATTAAAATAAGGATTAAAATAATTTACTAAAATGCAGCTTTCAGCACTTTAGTCAGTCTATTCGGGATTTATAATCGATTGCTTGCTTTTCTTTTTAAAATTCATGCAAGAGGGGGCCCTTCGAGACTCGTTTACAATACTGCTTATTCATCTGTCTCTTTCTTCCTGCCCTTCCCTTATCCCCCGCTCTTTATCTATATTCTACCACCGCGGTCCCTTTATTATATTATCTCATCTTCTCTTTCTCTCTAATTATCCCCCTATTTCCTTGCCTCTCTCTTCTCGAGTTTCGCTCTTCGCCCTTTCATCCCCTTATCGCCCCAATTCACGCTCCCTTCCTCTCTCCGTCATTTTTTTTCCTTCCCTTTTCGCTACGCTTCCCCTCTCTCCCCTCTCCACCGCGCAGTCCTTCCGATCTACCCTACGTACGGAGGAACAAAAAAAGGAAAAGGAAAATCGTGCGGGGCTCGTCGTGAATTATAACCGACGCGGGGGATGCACAGGCGAGACGACGCTGGCGGCGTCGCGACGCCACCTAAAATGCTCATGCGTCAATCGATCCGCGACTTTCGCCGAAGGAAGAAATTCTTGCCCCGGCGCGGGGTCTTTATCAATCGCCAAAAGTTCGTCCTCTACCCTCGATCTTGCTTCCTTTGAAGCCGCAAAATGTAACAGCTCAATTCTCATCTCGCAGACGCGAATCACGGCGCGAATAACAGATTTTTCTTTTCCCTTCTGTAGGTTATTGTTCGCAAAAATGACACGTTGCGTATTGTTTATCCACGTTCCGAATGACTAAAATTCAATTTATGATAAATAAGTGGAACTTTTGTAAAACTGCTGAAAAATTAATAATCGCAAAATCGAAAGTACAAGTATTACGTTTCGTAAAAGGGAATAACCGCCTTTATTAAAGCACACATTTATCTTTTATGAATTTTAAGAATTATCCCTCACGTTTAAATTTATATACGTAACGAAGTGATACAAACTGTACTCTGGTTTTAAAAGATAACTCGAGAGATAACTTTACACAAGAACAATTTTATTCTCCAAAAGAATTCCATTTTGCTTCATAAACAATTAAATAATTCTGAAACAACGATTCGCATCACTGTGTATCAACCTTTAACGTTTTAATAAATTATCTAGAGGACTAATACATTATTATTATTGATTAGAGTTTGGCGTCAAGTGGGGAAGAGGAAAGAAAGGAAAGGAAGAAAACACGTTTATTTAGACATGTTGGAGAAATGTTGCTGAAGGGCCACTTACCCTGAGATAAGGTAAACTTTCCAAACATTGAGAGAAGTCTTATTCAGTTCCCAGTTAGAATTATATAAATCGAATTAAGCGTTTTGCACAATTGTTCAAACCATCGTCCGAAAATTCAGTTTTGTATATATTGACTTCGTAAGTATTATATATCTTTCTTTGTTAATTATATCTTATCGCCTAATTGCTTAAGGAATACTTGTAAAAATATTAAAGCATGCTACGAGAATCGAGAATCTGCGTTATTTTAATAACTGTAATTTGGCAAAGTCTCGTCTTAAAGTTAATAGAAATCGCAAAATCAAAGTCGCATGAACGATCTTGCGACTTCCATCTTACGTTGTCGCAATCTCCAGATACACCGGTACATCTCATATATAATCGTTTTCTTTCGTAGGTTATCATAAAAAAATAGCAGATGTAAGCGATTTTCATCGACGTTGGTAACGGATAAAATAGGTAAAATAGACCACGCACACTCGATTATTCTTCGAGCTCAAGGAGAATAATCGACTGTGATTGGTCTATTTTCTTACAGCCTTAACGATTACGACTTTGTTACGTGCAATATGGCCTTTTTATAACCTTCCTTCTAACGCCAACCGCTTGACGGGATCCCTGGCGCCATCTCTCGGCGTGATCCTTGAACTAGGTGCATTCTACGACCGCGCGAGAATTATCGGCACCCCGCCACCCCGCGAGGCGAACCTGTCGCAATAACCGGTACGGTAGGCCTTTCCGTTTCACTGCCGCGAATCTTTTTCCCTTTGCATCCCTTCCGTTCGGCGTCAGGGATTCGAGGTTGTGTTTTGAAAGTATGATGCAAGCCAGCATTTGGAACTTGGTGACCACGTCGATCAGGGTGAGTAACGGACGACCGGATGATTCACGTAGGACGATTGTTTCACTCGGATATCTCTTTCGTAACGTCTCGTCGCCAGGCCAGGTCAGCGTGGTTATCTTTTCAGTCAATTAGTGAGAATCTTTGATGATCATTCCTGAAAAGATCTCATCAGTTGTATCTTTAGATTCTTAAGAAATCCTCGGAATTCCTGTATTATGCATAATGGCAGCTTCACGGATTGGTTATGTCATTGCTCTCTCTGTGTGTTGGTGACGTTGGTGTATGTACCACCGAAATCTGTTCTTTTCAGCTGTTCTCCGGTAACGCCTTCTGCACTCAAAAATGAAATTTTGAAGAGAAAAGGAAAAATATTGAATGAGAACAGAGAAGGCGTAGCTGAATAATGACAGAACGATACCACAGGATGATAAGAGTTTTTAAATAGACTTTTAATTTTATTTATCATCATTGATATTTTATATTAATTTATTTTACATTAATATCATTTATATTTCCTTGTTCCTGAATTGTCAGCAGTTTTCCTCGCCAAATGTGTGCAAATGTTGTAATATATAATTTCTTTTCTTTTCGTTTCCTTTCAGCCAACATGCATAAAGCGTGTTCTACCTGGCATAACAAGTACCCAGCGGCGCAGGTACGCCAGTACGCTGGACGCAGATGTAGTGGTGATCGGGGCTGGTCCCGGTGGATACGTAGCTGCGATTAAAGCTGCGCAATTGGGCATGAAGACTGTATGCGTGGAGAAGGAGCCGACTCTAGGTGGCACGTGTCTCAATGTTGGATGCATTCCGTCGAAGTCACTTTTAAACAATTCACATTATTATCACATGGCGCACAGTGGAGATTTAGCGAACCGTGGAGTTGCCGGTGAGTAACCTGAGCAAGACGAATTCTTTTGTGGGAAGTGTCATGTTATCGGACAATAAAACACGAATGACTCTTTGCAGTATCGAATGTTCAATTGAACCTCGAAAAGCTCATGGAACAAAAAACGAACGTGGTTAAAGCCTTGACCGGTGGTATAGCGGGTCTGTTTAAGAAAAACAAGGTCGAGTGGGTCAAGGGTCATGGAAAGATCACAGGCAAGAACCAAGTCACTGCCCTAAAGCCTGACGGATCGGTGGAATCTACTATCAACGCGAAGAATATTCTGATAGCGACCGGTAGCGAAGTCACGCCTTTCGCCGGCATCGAGATCGACGAGAAACAGGTTGTGTCCTCGACGGGTGCGCTGTCGCTCAGTGAAGTTCCCAAGAGGCTCATTGTCATCGGAGCTGGAGTCATTGGATTGGAATTGGGCTCAGTTTGGCAAAGGTAATGCGCTAAATTCGCTTTTAACGCAAAAACTCGTGCACTCTCGCTAAAAATTATCATTTTTACAGACTGGGTTCCGATGTAACGGCCGTTGAATTCATGCCGACGATCGGTGGCATGGGCATCGACGGGGAGGTCAGTAAAAGCATGCAGAAGATACTCGCGAAACAAGGACTGAAGTTCAAACTGGGAACGAAAGTCACGGCTGCTAGCAAGCGTGGCAATGAGATCGTGGTTTCCGTTGAGGACGCAAAGGACTCCAACAAAAAGGAGGACTTGGCGTGCGATGTGTTGTTGGTGTGCGTCGGCAGGAGGCCGTACACGCAAAACTTAGGTCTCGAAGATCTGGGCATCGAGAGGGACGAAAAGGGAAGAATACCCGTGAACAATAGATTCCAGACGGTAGTGCCTAGGTAACTATGAAATTTTTAAATCGGAATTGAACTGTCATTCGACTTTAAATCCCTCCAATATATCTGTGATAAAATATGATTTCGAATAACTAATTCCATAATTAAATTCACAGTATTTACGCTATCGGTGACTGCATTCACGGACCAATGCTGGCTCACAAAGCTGAGGACGAGGGCATAATCACAGTGGAAGGTATTGCCGGAGGTAAGTGTTAATTGTAATTTAAATACGACTCATCTCATTTTAGTGCTACAGATACAAATACGAACTTGCTTTTTTTTTTTTTTTACTCAATCTGATTAAATGTGGATTATCTTGCGATGCAGGCGCGGTTCACATAGACTACAACTGCGTGCCGAGCGTGATATACACGCATCCGGAAGTGGGTTGGGTCGGCAAGACGGAGGAAGATCTGAAGAAGGAGGGCATCGACTACAAGGTCGGCAAGTTTCCGTTTATGGCGAACTCCCGAGCGAAGACGAATCTCGAGACGGACGGCTTTGCGAAGGTACTCGCCGACAGCAACACGGACAAGATCCTGGGCGTACACATGATCGGACCGGCTGCGGGAGAGCTCATCAACGAGGCGGTTCTCGCGATGGAGTACGGCGCCAGCGCGGAAGACGTTGCCCGCGTATGCCACGCACATCCAGTAAGTATTTAACGTCAATTTTATACTAAGCAGCTTCATTTTTTGCACATGACATCTTTCCACGATTAATTCTCCATGTCTAGAAATTTTATGCAAAAAAGAAAGAACAGATTAAAAATAATCTCTAATCATTTAAGTCATATCACTTAGTATATTCGACTGTTAGGGTCTCACTGAAATTGACTTTAAACTAAAAAATTGAGAAAAAAGATTTAAATAAATTATTTTATCGGGCATGTTTTATGACACGCATTTCCTCTTCTTTCTTTCAGACGTGCGCCGAAGCGCTCAGAGAAGCTCATCTGGCAGCTTACTTCGGCAAACCTATCAACTTTTAAATTTCTATGGAGAATAAGCGAATCATCACACTTGTTAGTCTATATCCTAATGCGTTTAGCACTAAACGTGCCTGTCTTCTTTCAAAGTTTATTGAGATAATACATTTCGTGGACAGACACGTTTATGCTCCCCGCTAAACGCGTATATATGATTTACGCGGCTCTATACTTCACATCGTAGCCTGGATCTAGTCTACGTATCAACGTACATTGCGCGAACCGTAGCGCGTTGTATAAGGGGGATTACGATTGTAAATAAAAGCTGGAAGCCATTATACCTAGAGATATATAAGTTTATCTCTGGTGATTATTGTATTTATTAAGAATAAACGAAAGATGCGGCATTATAATATATCTCGTATTCTTTAAAAATTGTTCCAAAAGAAGATAAAAAGATATATATATATACATGTAAAATAACAGGTGAAAAATAAAGAAAGAGAGTGAAATAAAAGTGTGCAACAGAGAAAGCTCTTGAGCAAATTATAAAAAAATAAATAAAAATCCTTGCGTGTCAAAACTAAAAAATATATTGTTTGCTTAAATTTTATCGAGGGTTGTGTCTATAAATTTTTATTAAAATCGACTTGGTTCAAATTTATCTTTCATATTTCTAGAAAGAAATGAACATTTAATTGCAATCGTAGATACATTTTGCATTTCTTTTGATTATAAAATATACAAAATAATTTTTAATGACTCAGTCATCGTTTCAACGTTGTTTTCGCTATCAGAGAGAGAGAGAGAGAAGTTTGAGAATGGACTTGCCGGCATTTTAGATAGAACCCGTCTCTCTATGTGTGCACAAAATATGCATTAATATTTCGCGCGATTAATGCACTTCACGTGTTTACGATCTTCCATCTGAAAGATCATAAAAATTATTAGAAGAATTTATTTGGATAAGAGGTTAGATGGGAATTAGATTTTTCGGCATCGAAAACCTCGGTAAAATCATCTGAAGTAGCAGAAAAGCACGTCAGGCAAGGAGGTTGTTACAAAGATATTCCGAGCGAAGTTTGCCGCCTCGTATCGACCGCGGTCATTGGAGCGCGTGGAGGCCTGCAGCCCCTTCTGGTCGTACCTTGATCGGTCGAAACTGTACAACAAAATAAAGCACAAGAACGAACCTTGCATAGCATTTGATAGTTTTTTGGACGTAGAAAACGATCCCGTTTGCCAAATTGCTCTTTTACATCACAATTTTGAGATATTTGCAGTTAAAGTTGCAAAAATGGGCTATTTTAGTGTATTTTGGCATATTATAACTGCGATATGTGACGTATCGGAGAATTTTAAGCGCAATCAAAATTATGTTGTTAGGACTTTCAGCCCTTAAAATAAATTTTTTGTGTTGCTTATGACACGGTTGAAAAGATATTAATGATTAACGTATAAGAGTATATTGCATCAAAGTTGCGACTTATATGCGACCCGGTCGTGTTTCGCGTCATGCGAAAGAGTGTAAAATTATTGCGCTCATCTGCCGGCTGTAATCAGCCGGCGATAGAAGAAGTATTTCTCCTTCCTGTCGTTGGCTTTGCCGCCAGAATGGATTTGGCCAAAAAAGGTGAGGTTGAACTGGCCAGAAGAAATAAGAGGAAGAGAATCTACACAAGGTAGGTTGGTGTTTAACACTATGGACGCATTACAATGTTCCAATTGTTTAATTATAATTTAATATTAACATGTGAAATTTCTGTTTTAGCATTATTATGTTTATTAATTATATTCGTTTAAATTACTAATCATTTATTCATAATCGACATATTATACAAGACGCGGCAACTTTTACTTCTCGTTAAAATATACACCATAAAATTTGAAAAATCTCATAATATACATGTATTTTTTCGAAACAGCGAGATATATCTTACATTGCTTTGTTAAATAATTTATTTAATTATTTAATAGAGTTTTTACAAAAGTGTGTGTTAATGAACAAGCATTGTGTCAATGTATATTTTTGAAACTTGCATAATGTTGGCTGAATTCCAAGCTTCGTTTTTCTCATCGATCATTTTCTAACAACATTTTAAAATTGTTCGTCGTCTAATTCTTTTTGATAAAGCATTCTTAATCGCAAAACATTGCCAAAATATAAAGATGTTTATAAAGTTGTCTTTCAAAATTAATTTTCTATTTTATGAAATAATGATCGAAGAATTAACAATAAGATAATAACAAGTTTATATAATAATTTATTGTTAGTTTCATAATTATGTCATTTTATATGGTAATAGGAATTTTTCTCATGGGAAAGAAAAGCACAAAGATTTTATATAAAATATTCTTTATTGACCAAACTTTATATTTTATCACACGTTACACAATATGAAAAATTATCTAGATGTCAATTATATAATGATACATATATAATTAATATATAGATAATTTTTTATAATCTTGTTTTCTTTTATTGTAAATTGTAAAATCCAAAGATACTATACAAACTGCTTGACAAGTAAAAAAAACTGGCTATTCTTTCTATTTTTGAAAACGAATGTTTGATGATTATATATGTGTTAATTAATTCTGGTCTTTTAAATGTCTAAACGCTTGATCAATATTAACAAACGCGTTAAGGATGCTACAAAATATTCGCAGAATACAAAGTTCAAAGCGCACTTTTTTTCAATATTTCAAGAATATGAAAAACAATTTGCAAATGCAGTTATGGAATTACGAGCGAACGGGAATATTTATAAGAAGTATTAGCCAATCAACAACGCCGATCGCTACGTTGATGTCTACGCTTGGACGATCGCTTTTCCGATGTTCTCGCCGCGCAGCATGCCGATGAACGCATCGAACATGTTCTCGAAGCCTTTTGTCACGGTCTCGCGGTAGTGGAGCTTGCCCTCGCGTATCAAACGCAAGTTCTGCACGATTCCCTCGTTCCAACGATCATTCCAGCGTGTAACAACGAAACCCTCAATCTTCAATTGGTTGAACACTATCGTGGGTTGCAGGATCCCGCACTTGGGCAAGGACGAGGCGTCCGCGTCGTAGCTCGAGATGCTGCCGCACACGGCTACCCGGCCGAATTGCCTCATCTGGTACATGACCGTGCTAGAAATCTCTCCGCCAACCTGCAAAGTTAATTAACAAAGTTTCGGCTCGATGCTAACCACAGGAGAGAAGGTATAATATAGTTTATTTTTTCAATCGGTTCTAAAATGATATTTTAACACTAAAGCTACCAATGCAGTTAAAATAACTATAATTAAATTGAAAAGTTAAAATAATTTTAAACAACTGTAATAAAAAAACACCACTCAAATTTATATTTAAAAAAAATATGTACGTACATTTTCTGAGTTCTTCTATATGACTTTCATCACAATGATTAAATCGATCGATTTATTTTTCCCTTCATCCCTTTTTTCAAAGATATATATATGTATAGTATTATTTAAATATAGTAAAAACTAATCGTAATAATTTGTTAATAGTTCCACTGTTAACAAATTATTACGAAACAGACTTTGACAGATTGCAACATGATAATTTTAAAAGTTACAGCAAACGATGATCTTTAACGCTTTCGCTGAGAAAAATTCTGTCAAGGAGCTTATTGGAAGTATATATAAATAAAGGTTGAAAAGCGATGATCTATGCACCGTGTTTAATTGAGCGAAATAAAACGCGCGATAACTTAATTATATCAACACGTACGTTATCGAAGTAGCAATCCACGCCGTGCGGAGCGGCTTTGCGTATGCTGGCCGCGATCGGCATGGTCTTGTAATTGATGGCGGAATCGAAACCCAATTCCTCGGTGAGCCACTTGCACTTCTCGTCGGAGCCGCATATGCCGATGACAGTCAGGCCCAGATTCTTGGCGATCTGGCCTACGTGCGAGCCGACCGCACCTGCGGCTCCGGTGATGACGATTGTTTCGCCGGGCTTCGGTTTGCATATTTCCATCAAGCCGAAATATGCCGTGTTCCTGCAAAGAGAGATTTCCGTGTAAATAATTTACTGTATGTATTTTTCTTCTTGTTATTGACATATTGGAAATGTCTCATAAAAAAGAATTAATTTTTATCTCGAACAGGAATTTTTATTTTATATATACTCTGGCACCGATTTACATAATTTAAACAAAAGCTCGAAGTTCAAGTGCATATAAATAACTCAGAAACGTGTTTTATGTTTTATGTGACGATAAGCAAGACGATAAGCAAGTGCATGTCATTTATACCAAGGCGTATATTCGTGCGTAAACATGTTTGCGAAAATTGTTTACCCCGGCATTCCCAGCACGCCTAGGCCAAGGGACGCCGGCAGATCGCCCATGTCCGGCAAAATGTACGGCTGTTGTAACGCCGTATCATCGACGACATTCGGATTGACTATCGTGTGAGTTCTCCAACCCAGGCTTGCGACGATCTTCTTGCCGACCGGAAAATCCGGGTTCTTAGATTCTATGATCTTGGCGATCTGACCGCCGATCATCGTGATCCCGAGCGGGAATCTTTGCACGTACGGTCTCATGTATGGGTCCACCGAAAAGTATTCGGCTTCCACGAGATATTCTGAATAAAAAAGTAAAATTATTTTATCAAGAGATAATTTGTTATGGCTAATAAAATTAATTTGATATCAATAATTAAGAGAATAGATCGAGTACTGTGTGTGATCTCAATTTAACTATTAATATTAGTAAAGTATTTATTGTTATTATTATATTATTATTATTATTATTTAAAAATATATTAATAATTAAGTTAATTATTTAATCATTAATATTATTACTGACTTATATCTCAAAGTAAAAATAGAATTATATATTTTGAATGACATATAAGTACCATTTTGCTATCGTCTTCATTTTTTAAATGCTAAATTGTCTCATTCTTCCTTATCTATGTTCTGTAATAATGCATATGGCATTATTAAAAGTCAGTTCTCACTGTCGATCAAGTCACGATCCAGTCACCGTCCAGTCACGATCCGATAAAAATTCGTTGCCATTAATTCGTTAACATAAACTCAATGCAAACTCGAAAAAAGCATTGTATTTAATAATGGCAACAATTTTTTTATCGGACCGTGACTTGACCGCTAGTGAGAATTTTCGAAACTAATAAATAACAACTTAATGTAAACCAATTTAAATTTATGATTACTTGCACTTGAGAATTATTTGTATATTTTGTATAAATAATCCACAGTCCAGAAAATTATATATTACGGCAGAAAATGTAAAGAGAAGACAAAAGTCGAGCAATTCGCTGACAGTCTTACAATCCATTACAGAACGAAATAATTCGTTTATCAAAAAATTAATACTATATCAATATTTATATGAAAGTTATATCTTGCCGATGCGCCTCAAACACAAAACATATAATATATGCATAAATTACTTGCGCTATATAAATTAACGCGCTTGTTCGATGAAATATTCAATACTATATATCTATTCAATATTATTCTAAATTCTCTCTAAGTTCTTATCGCAGTAACATCATTATACGATTGATTATTGTGCGAAATGTGATTCGTCATCGTGCGCTTATTTGCCTCGCTTTATACTCGAAATGTCGTATATATATATTTTTTTAAGTATAAATATTAGATATCTCTCCTACCGACAACACAGTCATATAAACTAATCAATAAAATAGATAATATAATATTTAATTGTCTAATTTCAAGCTAACAAATGTAAAAAATTCACAATTAACTTATAACAAATAAATTAATGAAAAATATAATATGAAAGATTGACTGAATTTTGATAACTGTGCACACAATCTCACATAATAGTAAAGATTAAAAACTCTCAATCTCGTAATTAATTTAATAAATTTTCATTATGATATATATGAATGTTTAATATTAACTATAATATGTATATGTATATATAATCGTCAGACAAACAAATATTATATTAATATGATAGATATATAACTTGGTAATTTATAACAAATGAAAGTTTCTTTGTAATTCATTTTTTTCTCTTAGAGAAGAATGTTCGTGCAGAGATATAGAAAGCGTAATAGGATAATCACACTTGCATGTCAGTCACACGCTTATAATAACACCCTCGATGACACGCTCACGGACACATATTCGCACAATGTTGTGACAATTACGTAATTTCTCTTACCTCCATTCTTCAACGGCGGCAGCTCTTCTTCCACCAGTTTTAAATCCGTCGGTTTCGCATCGTTCACGAAATGACTCACCACCACATACTTTCTCGCCTTCACCATCTCGCGTAAATGCGTCGAGAACTTTCGGGTCCAGGGGCTCCTTGTGTTCAATCTCGTTGCTGTAACGTCGTTAACGTTGTCGCGAAAGGGACGAGCAATTACGGTCGCGTTGAAGTGATGCCGACCCCACGACAGCTCGCGCTGCACTACTTTGAACAGTTTGAACATGTTCTCTACTACGATCGTCTTTATATTCACACACGAGTCGTTTGAAACGCGCGTACACGCATATAGGTAGGATTTCCCTCTTATAGTTGAAGAGGGGGAACCAGTCTGACGAAGATTATCAGTACCAGTTGTCCGGCTCGGGAACAGTTTGAATTATCATATCTAATCAACGATATTCTGCGAGATAAGCGCTAAATATATATATATATATATATATATATATTAAAAAAAAGGCAATAGAATACAATTAAGTTAACTTATCTAATCAGTTATTTTTATTTTCGTCGAAACTGCAGCAGTTATGTAATACAACGTTATGTATAAAGGTGCCTTTTCATGCTGACGCTCGACGCTCATTTTCAGCGGCAAGAAGGTCGCATGACCACACGTGACGTCGGCGTCAATTGAAATTTATGAAAAGGAAAACAGTGTCAAAATTTCGGCGTCTTCGCGCTGCTTTGGCTTTGACGCTAAAGCTGAGAAAATCCAGCTTTCTTTGCTTGACGCTAGCGTCAGCGCGAAATCACGTGATTTCGCGATACGCTGAAACGAGCGTCCCATGAATTCGCACCTTAATTGTACCATATTCATCGGAGAGGATTCCAATCAGAACGCGACTTAAATATACATGGAAGTTCGGTGGATCAGATACGATAACACTATATATGTAGTATAAATGGCCGTGCTCTCTTCGGCACGCAATTAAAAGTTACAAACAATCTCAACGGGTCCCTAAAATAATCATACAAAAATAGTAGAACATCTCTATCGAGCACATAATCCATTTCACATTTATAATAATTCGTCCTGGTTTACTTTTACAAAATTTAGTCGCGGCGCTACGTCAGATCTACCGCAATTGCAATTCGAACTCAATTATGTACAGACATCGCGAGATTCGCTACGCCGAACTTCAAATGGAAGTTGGAAATGGAAAGATAGTTTTGTATTTTGCGAACCTAAATCTCTCCGGTAAAAAAGAAGGAATCTTCAGGAATTCAATTTCACAATTAACAATAATAAATTATTAATTGTAATTCCCGTCGATTCTTTTTACCTACATCTCTTTTTCGATGACACCGTTGCGCGATTACGAAATCGCGACATCGCGATAAAGTTTATAATCTATATAAGAACATCCGTTATGCAACAATAGCAATCTAAATTTCTAAACGTTTGTATCTAATCTACGTGCTCGTCTATTGTGATTTTTCTAAGACGAAAACGCAACACAATACGATCAATGTCAAATTCAAAGGAAGATATTGTTCGCTTCCTAAATGATGGCTTCTAATTTCAATTTACATACACATACATTTATGTTACGCAGTTCATTCTTCTTTTTCTTTCACGTCGGGCTACAATCTAGCGCGATTAAAGATCAAATACAAAAAAAATTGTTGAATTTTACAAATCGTTTCGCTGTAATGCCCAGCATTATACGGTATTAATTTACCGAAGGCGCTTCTCGTGCATCTTATTGCAGTCTAGAAAAAAAAATCATTACAAAGTTTCTAATATCCCAAAAAAAGCTCGGTATAATTCGATATGTTACATCAGACATTCGTTCGATAGAGAATCGCTACCCCATTACTATCCTCACTCTAGTTACGCAAAACAAATACATGTACATATGTCTTCTCTGCCTGCATCTGTGTATTAAAAATCGTTAAATAAAAACGTAGCGGGTTATCAGTCTTCCTGTCAGAAGAACGTTAAATATGTTCTTGATTAAAACAGTCTATACTTCAGATTGATCTTTAATCGTTCGTTTTATGGCAAATGTTTTCCCAAGGAAACCCATAATTATAATTTATTAATAAATAATTCTATCGATTACACGGTTAGTTATACTAAAAATTATTTCAAAGTAAAACTGAATCGTGGATTAATGATCCGAATGAGCACGAAAATATCTATATTATATTATCTATATAACTCTTATTTTGTGCATATATATATTCGCAGTCATTTAATTTTTAACACCACACCTTTCATGGAATTAAATTGTTGCTTGTTATCTTTTATAATCCATCGAAATAGTGAGGCGAGAATATATGTATATCAACATCTTTATTTGCATCATTGAATAAATTAATAATCTGTATGTTGTAAAATCTACGCTAAATTCTACATATGTATATATACAATTTGAAAGTATGATATAAAGTTATCTTTTTGCACTTTAAAAAACATAATAGGAAAATCAGGAACGTTATTGTAGTTGGCAATGAAGAAGTTAAAGTGGGATGAAGAGAAGTAAGATAAGTATCATTTTATAGTAGCGATTAAATTGATCGTCCGACATCATTTTTCCATCCACGTCACCTTTGTCCTATCCTTTTTTATATCCGTCGTCTAATTTCTAATCCTTTTATTTCTAAGTACAGTCGAGTACGATTTTCTAACGGCGAAATATCACTTTATAATTATCACGATGCTAAGAAGTTGTAAACAGTAATTCGATTTTGCCTGATAATTCATAATTGTTGGGTCGAAATCGCATTAACACGATCGGGTCTACGACAAAATTGCTAATATCGTTATTTACGTTAGTCTTACGAGGTTTTAATAAATTATCTTTTATTTCTTATCTGCAACAGATACGATCCCCCGTTTAGTTGAAGTTGGAGAAATCGGTTTTTAATTTGATCGACGGCGCGGATATCTTGATCTGCGGTTTCACGGGATCAACCGGCCGGATGTGCCGCTGCGCCTGCTGATGGCTGGTCCTTACGGCGTTCTCCAATTTAGTTTTCAGCTCGGTAGACTGCGACATCAGTGTCTTAAATTCCTAGTGACATAAACAATGATTGGATATACTCATGTCATTCGAAAGATATTTTCGAAATATTGTACCTGCGGATACTTCGGCCCGATCTTGTTGAGCCACTGAAAACTCTGTTGATGGAGACTCGCTTGATACTTAGTAGCGTGTTGAAGCTCGTCCCCTTCCAGCAAGTAATTGATCAAAATCGGCACAAGTAGAGTCAGCATTTGAATACCTGGTGATTTTATGAAACGTGTATGTTAAACTCAAAAAAATGCACAGTAAATGATTAGTAATTGATTGGCGCATTAGAAAATTAGACTATGAAGACCGCACACCTTTCCACACACCTTGTAACAGATCTCCTGTAAGCGTGTAACACATATTGTATTAACATTTCACGAACTAATATATACCTATATATAATTCAGTAGTAAAAGTTTCTTATATAAGTTCAATTAGAATGACTTACGATTAGAGAGATCGGCGAGACCTATGAGGGCTTCCACTGTGCTGACGCACTCCAGCGTAAAAGTCAATTCCATGTCGTTTGTCACCTGCTTGCTCTTGTCGCTGTACAGGTATTCTACCAGTCGTGGCGCGAGCGCATGGATGTATGGAGTACTTACATTACGTTCCGGATGCAGAAATATCGTTCTTAACGTTTGCACGCATTTCAGCCTCACCTAGATGCAAGATTATTCGATTATTTTTAAGATCAACAATTAGGAATAACATTTTCTTCGCATGTCATTAGCTCACCGTTAAATTTTCAGACTGGAACGCGTGACGAAAGTGATTAATGCATGGAAATTGTAGATTCGGAGCGCTCACCACATCCGGCGACGCGTGGAGCACGAATACTGCGATACCTAGCATCATTGTCACCTCATCCATCTTAGTTTCGTCACTGCCTGTAAAAGCAAAGTAGGCAAAATAAAAATAAGTAAAGTATATATAATATATATATATATATATATATATATATATGTTAATTTCTTTGATTATTATAATATATTTCGACGCAAGAAACGCGCGCACGACATAATATTTTATTTTGATTTCTGATAATTTATAAATAAGAGGTATGCGTAGTTTAATGTTCCTCCTCTATAAAAGATAAAATTAACATACCTGTTTTGGCCAGATCTATAATCTTGGCAAGCGCGCTTCGCAGTAATCCCGTCCATTGCTCTTGACTCCTGTGATCCCGGGCGTACTTGTTATTGATGAGACTCTTGACGCAGTGTAACGCAGCGTGAACCGGCGTTTCCGAACCGGCTTTCGTGCTATCATTGTCCGTACGCACCGCGGTTTCGCGTATCACGCCCGTTGCCAAATACAGCAGCGTCGGGAGAATTGCTACTGCGCCTTAAGAAACATGATAAATTGCTATAAAACTGT
This sequence comes from Temnothorax americanus, assembly GCF_048541705.1. NCBI lineage: Eukaryota > Metazoa > Arthropoda > Insecta > Hymenoptera > Formicidae > Temnothorax > Temnothorax americanus. The sequence goes on along the minus strand of NW_027509421.1, from coordinate 1,437,116 downwards.
TGATTAACAATGTTAATTATATAAACGCTTTGCGAGGGTACCTTGCGAAGAGCATAATGTAGGGAGAGATTCCATTATATTGAGGGATGATGCGATCAGCTTGCCACTCTTTTCGGACGGTACGTATCCTTTCTGAGATAATATGGCAGTAGCACCGCCGGGATTCGGATTCAACGCTGGTATCTGTCGTACCAAGAGACACAGGCATACCTCCAGGACAGCAAACACTAATGATGAGCCTGGCGTAAGCTCGCCGCTTTCTTCTCCCTCGCCCAGCAGATCCAGTTCTGACGTTTCAGTGTTTTCTTGATGCGCCGATGCATTATCTAGACAAAAAAATACACATGTTTTTATGTATGTATAATATGTATTATTTTTATCAAATTTATCGAGAATAATTTCGGAGTCCGCGTACCTTTGAGTTTCAATTTTTTTCTTGCAGCAAGATCTTCCTGCGCTGCTTTCATCACTTGCTTCAGCACTTCCATCACTATCATTTGGATGACATAACTCTCTCGTGTTAAAAGCAATCTTTAAAGTAACAAACATGTCGATATTAATATTACGCGATAAAGACATAGATCGTGTATTTTCGTATATATGTGAAAGTACCTATGAAGAACGTTACACAATTCGATAGGCAAGGAACGATCCGTGATAAAGACCTTACGCGCCCATGTTGAATCGAGTAGCGTGTACAACGCATTTAAGCATGTCTTCATATTTTGCGGGGATTCGGAAGAGCGAGGGCTGCACAAAGCTTCCATGCATATACCTGCAAATAATTATAATAAAAGATAAATGTTGCATATATATAATCATATAAAGTAAATCATGTTGATATACACACGTAAACACACAAGTTAATGTTTTATATATTAAATACTTACCAAATAACAAGTGAAAACGTTCAACATTCGTGTTAGTTTTACAAGCAATAGCTTCATCGTTGTTATTATTATTGTTATGATTATTATTATTAGCAAGATTCGTCGTCGCTTTATCCTGGGGGTTGCTGTCTTCCATTTCGAATCCTCTCGCATTGAGCCAGAGGGTCGCGGCGTGGAGAATCGGCGCCCATGATTCTACGTAGTGTGGACGTGCGGATTCCATCGTGTCTGTCGTATAAAAGGCACCACCGTCATGCGGCAACTGACTGGAGAATTCTGGGGAGATAGTCATAATGATAGTTTTAATTATCGTCATTAATGTTAACACACAGTTGCTTACTTAGTTTCACATCGTTAAATTTTATTATATTCAAAAATACCTGGTGGCAAAGAGAGCAATGCATGATCTCTTAAAGCGGATAGCCAATGTTGGCTCAGACTCAGAAGCTCCGGCTGAACGAGACTCAGCAAACTTTCGCTCTGAAACTCGAATTCCCCAAAATCCTCTTCGTCGGCTTCGTCGACTTGATTCGCGTTTCGATTGGTCGTGTCTTTGCTATTCAATGCAGATCCGTCTCTTATCATCGCAACTACATACACCTGTTAAGAAAAATCGAATTAATCAATTTCTTTATTTTTTTTTTTATAATGCTCAATAATAAAATTTGCTCAGTTATCTCATATTTGCTTATACTATTTCTATTTTAAATATGAAAAAAAATATTTTTTTATATACCTCTGCCCATGCTTTTAGAATCGCCAATCTCTCCAGCGTCGACAAGCTCTCATTGTACAACTGCGGCCGAGTTTTACCTTCTCTCAATTTTTCCAGAGATGACACGAGTAACTGATGCACTCTTCGTAGATCATTGAGATCCCTAGCAACACCGCTGCCGATCCATGCGCTGCAAGCCTCGCAGGCTGCAGCTGTAACGTGCGACGGTGTTTCCGTGGAAAATGCTGGTCTTAAAGCAGCTCCGACCTTTAAACAGATTCATATTTAATATAAAATATAACAATCATTAAATACAATTGTAAAAAATGTAGAGTGAATCGAGACACACTTGCGCTTGAAACTGCTCCAGCAATAAGTGTCCGGGAAACTCCGGTTCGGGAACTTTGGCGAATTTATCAATGATCTCTTGCAAGGTTTTGAGACCTTCGAGCCGCAATGGGTCGCAATCACTCGTCGCGGCCATGAATGCCATGCGCACCAAGTCCGATAAATGTAATACCAGAAAATCTCCTGTAAAACCCCCGTAAGAACGAGTATTAAAAATCAAGGAAAGCCTATGACAGAGGCGATTACAACGTTAGATTTATCAATCGTACCTTTTCCCTTAGATTGCTGCATTTCTTTGGCCAAGGCGAGATCAAAGTGCGCCTGCTTGTCACTCATACAAGCCGCGACGATGCGTCGTACGCATTGTGCCGCGAAGACTCTCGTTGGCCACCTCGGTGTGATAGACGGTCGCTGTTTAGTAGACTCATCGGCGTGGAACTCAGCCTGGTCGTCGTCACCCTCTGCATCCGCTGATTCGTTATCAGCGGCACTATCCTCTGCATTCGCCGCGTTGCCTTCTTCGATCGTACTCGATTCTACGTAATAAAGCAAAATATTTTAGCAAAATAGTTTCCGAAGAATGTATCATCAATGATTAATTAGAAGAACTTGACTATTACCTGAAGCTATCGTGAGAACGTCTTTGCACAGTGACAACCATTGAGACAGGTTGTCGGCCGCTAATATGTGCAGCATGCTCGTTAGAGTATCGTGAATATCTTTGATTAATTTACTATCAGTTTCTGTATCCAGCATACTAAATAACACGCCTGGAAGACCGGTCTCGGTAATAACGAGGCCTTCTACCACGTTAGTGTCTCTGCTTTCATTAGCCAGGGTCATTGCATGCTCGCATACTTCTTTCGCTTCGCGCTGAGCGAGTTGCCGAAGACAGGATATCGCAGCTTTACGCAGAAGTAAGTGATTGCTCGATAGGGTACGCTATAAAAAAATAATCAAATAAATTAATAAAGATTTTATGATAAATGAATCTTTAAGTGCTTAAAAAGGCCTTACGCATAATGTAGGAACGAGAGAAGACAAATTGACGTGTCTGGGTGCGAAGAGATGTAACTGTTGAAGGCAGCCGGTCGCTTCAGCTTGAACAAGTGGGTCCTGATGATCCTGCATAATGGCACACGCGCACAAAAATGACGACCGTGCCATGCAAATTGTTGTCGTGTTGCCTGTAAAATAAATTGTTCAACGAGTTATTTCCCGTAAAAATAATAGTCCACACTCCATCTTCGCAATTACCCTATAATCAGTTAAATGTTATATATCTACCTTGTAATTCTGGCCCTATCGTCGTGATAAGCGCCGATAAAACCTTTCCGATACATTGATGTACGTCGATGTAAGAGTGAGGAACATTTAGAAGAAGGGTCAAGGCTAAGGATAACGTAGGCTCAACGTAGCCTCTGAACATTGGTCCACCGGAATCAGCTATCAGAGCCAAAGCGTGCAGCGCCCAAACCTTAAAAAAATGTATTTTATAATTTTTTGTCAAAGTTGATTTATTGAAGACAATAAAACGTGACAGCATGGCAGTATCTTACTTGCACTACGGGAGATGAATTATCCTGAGCGAGTGCGAGCAGGATGCTGACACTAGTGTTGAGATGCTGGCTAGAGCCCATTCCGCCGACATATTTATGAAGGCAGCCTAACGCCAACGAGTGACCGGTTCTGCTGGCGACGTCGCGAGCAGATTTCAAACGATCAAAACTGGTTTGCGCCAATTCCGCGGTGAACTTGGGATCGGATATCACCTGAGCCATTCTACCAACCGCTTCTCCCGCCGCCCATCGTAGAATAGGATTGCTGCTGACTAGCGTGCTGATGATAAGATTAGTGGCGGATTTCTTGACGTCTTCCTGCCCGAAGCCTGTTTTCGCCTCATTGAGGCCCTTCAAGCCGCTCAAAACTGCCGTGAACACATTCATTTGTATTGCTTCCTGCCTTCCGGACTTGGTGTGCTTTATGCACTCGCTGAAGTGATCCAACATCTGCAGTCTGTGCTTGTTTGCTACACGTGGAAATATCTGGCCGAATAACGCGACCGATAAGTCAATCACCGCTACACCCAAGGGCAGAGGACCAGGGATCATTTCAAACTGTAATCATATGCAATAAATTTGTATTATAATTTTATCCGTATTATAATTCACAGCAATTTATATTATAAAATTTATATGGAATGGTTACTACTTAAACTTACGTGTGGCATTGGTCTATAAAGGCAGCATGTATTATGTTCCAATGCCCCAGATCCCGCAGCACTATTTGGTTGGAGCTGAAAGAAATATTGTGAATTATAATAAAGTACGAGTTTGAGATCGGAAAAAAAGTAAAGCTGTATCATGTAAAACCTAAAAAAAATATAAAAAAATAATTAATACAGATAAATATATTTTTTAAAACGAATAAAACATAGATTGTCTTAAACTGACGTGAGTAAAACATTAAATAATAACTACTATGTGCAATATATAAGGTATCCGATGTATTCCAAATAAGCACATTAAAAACATAAAATGGTATATGTATATATACTAACTAATAACATAATAAAATAGAATAATATAACATCAAAATGAGATGCACATAAAAAATGTATAATAATTTTTATAAATAGTTTTATATATACAAACATAAGTAGAAAAAACGAAATAAAAAAACGTAAGGCACACTTTACAGAACACCTTACTCACATGTTCCAAATCTGCCCTTCTGTTTGGTTCCATCTAAACACGAGGATATTTGCAAGTTAACGCAAAAATTACATTTTAAATTAAAATTGCAAGAATATATATTATTCTTTCTATTTGAAATTAGCTAGATATTATATAAAACATGAGTTGCGCAAGTATAAAACAAGTTATATATACAAAGATTTCAAAACACGTTTCTTGAGTTATTAAATCGCAATCTTTTATTATTGGATGCTAGAAAGAGTATGAGTTGTGCATAAAACACGCAAAATTATAATTAGTCCGCCGAATTAGTAAAAAATCAGTTTTATTAAAGCGATGATACTTTCATAAGTTTTCAAACAAGATCAAATAAACAATGACTCACTCACTGAACACGAAGATGTTATTTACGAAAATAAAAACCATATTGCGATATATATATAGAAATTAACTCACCTGATCTTCTATTGTACGATGATCAGTCTCCTGCAGCCATGTACCAAGAATTACCGAATCGTTAGCGTGGCAAACTACACTCAATAAAGAAGTAGTTGTATTCCCAGGATTATCCGTAAGCGTGAACTCCGATACCAACATTCTCAGAAGATGCGTGTAAGAACCTGTACGATATCACCGATCAGATAGGCAAATTGAAAACCGAGGAGTAAAATATAAATGGAAAATTTTATATTGTTCATATTCATAGTATATATAGATTTTACCTTCAAACATTTGTGGTGGTAGCAGCAATAACGTTTCGTATAAGCGCAAACGAACCATGGCCGCAGGAGCTTTCAATTGTTGACCATAATTCTTCAAAACAGGAGACAAACTGAAAAAGAGATATATCCAAGTTGCAGAATCGGTACTTCAAATATGTTTTTTATCATATTGTATAAAAATAGTATATCAATATTTAATACTTCGTCAGCATTGCCAGAGCGGATTCGATCGGTGTGAGTAATCGCCGTGTAATGTCGTCATTTAAAAGTTCCGGGCAGTGCAGCAAGAAGCTATACATAGCGGACAATGCGCCGGCACGTCCTTCCAAAGTCACTTGCCACGTGAAAGCGTCGCCGCGAGCTTTTTCACTCTCGAGTTCCTTGTTCGAGCGTGGGAAGGAGTTTCTCCATAGAAGCAACATTCTCGGTAATAAACCCTTCACTACTGCCGTACCTGTATACATATAAATTACACATGCACGTGTGGGTTACTCTTAAATTAATATTCATCGTGAAATAAATCGTTAAGATATTTATACCTAAAGTCATTATCGCTCCTATCAAGAGCCATCCTGCGTGCGTGCGATTTAAAGATAAACGACTGTTCTGACTTGCGCTTCTCAGGAGCTCTTCCGCTGTATTGAAAATTATCTGAAAATCGAAAGCTTGATAAATTAATTCCGCATGATTGGTATGATAAAGAAGGGTAATGTAGCTTAAAATATAGTTTAAAGTATAGTTTAAAAAGGATATATACCTTTCCCTTAGTATGAGGGACTCCCAAAGGTGACAGACGAACGCTTCCTAGCGCCGCGGCAAGAGCACTGCTGTAACCGGCTATGGCTTCCGGTGAGCTACGCATATTCTCAATCCCGTCGACGCAGCGGTCGATCAGAGGTGTTATTTGACTCGGCACTGCCACGCATATGCATCGTAAGCACCAGGAAGCCGCTAGTCTAGCCGCTTGACACGGATGCACCAGGACGGCCATTATGGCATCGATTAGACCTGCGATAAATAATTGTATCGTTCAAACCGATTATTTATATATTAAAGAAACAAAACATGTTTCAAATGCGCGAGTACGTACTCAGAGATTGATCGGATAACAAATTCGTGGCTGTGGTACCTAATCCCAATATCAGATTTCCCATTTCTTGTAGCGCACACACTAATAAATGTTGGCTGAATAATGTTTCCTGATTGCAATCTTTGGCGTTTTCTGGACTGAAATCTGGTAAGAACGCATCGAGATTACGGGGCAAGTATATATTAAATATTGACGCTTGAAACATTATTCTTACCGATGGAATTCATCTGCTTCAAGATGATATGCGCTATTTCTTTGCAAGCAGCTGCCTGAGCGCCTTCCCCTAACAATTTGCCGATTGTACCGCGTAATATGAAATTCACGCATTTGCGCGAGTATACCGCCTCAACGTGCGAGCTAGCGGCTTTCGGGTTTGTAACCAGGTCTAAAACGTGCGCAATTAACGTGCCGATATTTCGTTCCAGCCAAGTACCGCCTAACATTTGAACGAACACCACGTATGCCTGTAATAGCGATCGTCAAATGTTTGCGAGATATTTTATCATGAAAAATATACCCTTCATCACATGTAAATTTGCATGCTGAGTATAGTTATACGTCTGTAATCACTTACATGTGTTACACCAACTCGCACTTCTCTATTTATGCTGGAGCTTCCTTTTATTATCTCGCCGGTTCCTTTTAAGAAGCCAACGCCACCTCTTAAAAATCCAGACATCAAGATATTTAACACCTCTTCAAGCGATGCTTGTTTAGCACCTTTATTGGGTGCAACTAAAAGCACAGAATATGCGCGTTAGAATAAGGTTCGGATGTATAGTTTCATAATGTATTTTCGCTTGTATACCTGTAGGATTTTTTATCTTGGGTGAAGGAAGCTGTGTCATTGCCACCAAAGTGCCTAGTAATTTAGCGACGGAGCATCTCACTTCGTAATTTGAACCCTCGAACGCCCGGAAGCACAATGTTGCAACGCTTTCGATTTCGGTCGTATACAAAAACGGAGCGTGATTTAACATCTCCAACAAACACTGTATAACAAAAGTGAATTGTCGTAATTAAAAAAATAAGACACATGATCGATTTCTTTCGTAAATATAAAATACCTTAGCAGCGGCACATCTTACTGCCATCACTCTGTCGGTTAGATAATGCCTCGAAACTTTATATATTTCCTTATGCACATTGGTTATCGCGGATCCCATTCCAGCACACACCTTATTATGAGAAAAATACACGTTATGATCACATATTTTATCTAAATAGTTAAAAAAAATTTAATAAGATCAATTTATCACCTTTTCTAGCGTATGCATAATTTCTATCCGCGTCTGTGATTCCGCCGAACGTAAGGACTTTATCAGAATCTGTACAGTCTCCTCGTATGACCTGCCCATCATTCTTCCCAGTTTCTCGTACATGCATCCCACACAGCAAATAGCAGCTCTAGAGAAATCGAAACGTATGTATACATATGGTGCAGAATTATTGATTACCAACGAAATTAATAATAATCAGTATTCACAGTTTCGTGGGTAGAAAGCTTGGCGAATCGTCCTTATTCCTCAAGATATCGTTGCACTTGTTGACAGTATCGAAGAGCAGGAACGTATCGCCCACGCTGAACAAAGTTGCCAGGCATCTTGCAATGAGACGCCGGGTAGGTGGACCAGGTGCTCCTTGCATGTGCCTGGTCAATTGTTCCACCAACTTTTGCTGGCATCCTTTAATATCACTCTGCGAATAAGATTTGCCGCAATTAGAAATTTATCATAGGTATATTATTATACAAGTTTGACAGCTACCAACGTCAGGCTTTTAAGTCGATACCTTTTGGGCGGCAACCAGAACCTTGTCCAGAAAGCGTAGCCATTCGAAAATAAAGACCGGTCGCTTAGCCTCCGGGATTTGATTAAGAGCATCCTCGTTGAGGGTCAGACTATGACTCAACTCCATCATTGTTTCTGAGTAAATGCACACACGCCCAGGCTGCTCTCAAATATCACTCAATCTCCTCCTACAATGCGATCAGATTAAATTCTGTCCCACTTTACAATTGCCAGCTGACGACATACGGACTTGCGACTTAAAGTTAAGGGAAAATGTACTACGTGTATCAGGGATGTTATCGGAGCGCCTTCAAGGGCGTGTTTGTCGCGTGTTATCGCGTTCTAGGACGAATCGTACGGATGTACGGTGGCGAAGACGCGATAAGACGCGATTGGAACGCTCGGGTGATATACGCACCGCAGAAAACGGCGGTCCAGGTGTCATCACTCGGTGGGCAGAAACGTTTTCATGGCACTTCTCGTTCCTCGCGGGACGTCACTCCGCGTCACTTTCGCGCTCGTGCAGATCAGCGGGATCAGCCGCGTCGCGACGACAGCATCGTCCCCGGCGTCGTCGTTATTCAACGCGAAACTCCGATCCGAATTGTCGCAACGACGAACGATACCTCCACCGTGCGGATGACAAATTTTGACGTAAAGGTTAGGACAGATGACAGATCGGACTGGGTCACTCCGCGTCCGCTGGTGGCGCAAACTCGGTGAAGTCAGCTCCTTTTCGGGCCACAATGCGACGTTTTGTTTTTTACGCCTGACAGCAAACTTTATAATTCTATTTACTAAACATATATTAATTATAATTAATATATTTAATTTATATATTATTAATAAAAAATTAAATTATTTATAAGATGCGTTGAATTTTTTTTTTCTCGACGATCCGCGAGTAAAATCACAGGAAATCGATTATCGCGTTGCGATATAGAAAGTTATTTCGTTTCCGTCCGCAAAAAAAATTCCTACGCGCCGACCCCGGCGATTGGTCGAAATATCAAGCTCGACAACTTCATGTGAATCCGCCATGTTGCGGAAGCTTCCCATCGAGCGCGCGGCTCCGGCGCGGCCGCCGCGCCGCGGCTAGACGCGGCTAGCAGTGCTAGCTTCGTTCAGTTTCAGTAGTTCAGTTCGTTGACGTTGAGTTCGTTCTTCGTTCTCGACGTTCTCGTTCTCGTTCATTTCACGGCTGGAGCTCTCGGGGGACGCGTCGCGCGTCCCGTTTTTTCACGGAAAGAAAAGGTAAGCGCGAGATCGTTTTCGAAATCCATCGTCATCCGCGTGCACACCTCGCTCAAGCATCTTACGGCGAGCTTCCTGCACACGATTTTTCCTTAATTCAACAGTCTCGATTGTATTTGTTCGATTATATTTCGAATTATTAGCGCAGAGCTTGAGCACGTTTTTTTTTTTTTTTGTTTTTGTTTCGCCACGACATGATGAGCACATTAGTCTCGTTCGTATGATCGTTTCTTGATTATAAGCCTTACGTCTCACTGATCACGTCGATTCGCGTGGCGACGACCTCGCCGGGTGCTTCTACATCGCCTAAATTTTGGGGTTTCCGTTTTTCTTTCAGTGCTGGATTTTGTAAAGCCGAACCTCCTTCTCTGCCTTTCACTCCTATATCGAAGAGCAGCCGCTGAGTAGCTCGCGCTTGTCACCGCAATCGTTTTAGTGAGTATTTTATTTCTCCTATGTTCGAGAAAGGATCTCGATCCATCGCCGGCGTCTTGTGCCTCCGCTCGGCTCTCTTAATGCCCGTATCAGGCTGCGGATTGGGATTGGGAAATTTGACTAATCGGAGCAAAGTTTACTAAATTTGAGATCAGTTTTCTCTATTCTGATTTATTAAATTTCAATCCAATCCCAATCCGTAGTCTGATACGGGTTTTATTCTCGTTTGAGTTTCATTTTGAGAACCATTCCGCTTCAAGATTATTATAATATTGAAGTTTTTCCTGCGTTCATTAATTATGGCAATTTAAACGCAGAAAGATTATTTCACAAACCGTATTACGTAAAACCTATGATTATAATTATTGGATGCGCTTTATTTAAGAATAGAATTTCTGATGCGGAGTTTAGAAGAACGCGATTTAGATTTCTTGTTCGTGAAAAGATTCCAAGTTTTTCCATTGTTCATTAATTATTAAAATTTAAACGCAGGGAGATTATTCCACAAAATGGAGTGCATAAAACTTTCGATTATTAGATGCACAAATTTATTTGAGAATAGAATTTCTGATGTGAACTAGAAGCACGTGGTAGATTTCCAGTTTGCGAATTGATTTGATTTTTGCTTCGTATACTTTAATGTAACATAAAAAAAACAAGATATTTCTATAATCGATATATAAGCTCTACGAATAAATTATAATGATGTATAATTACTGCCCCAGTCTGAAAACTATGAATGAATCAGTTGACTGACAAAATTATTTCTACCTTGTTTTTTTATTGATATAATAGAATATATTTTAATAGACATGTGTCTCGTTTAGAAAGAGATGGAAGAGCGGAGATTGCGACCTGTTACAAATTTTCCTTTCAACTCAGGCATTTGTGTAAGTTGTCTATGTTATTGCTTCATATTTAAAAATATATATTGTTTCTCGTAATATTCGTAAGCACAATTATAATAGAGATAATTTATAAGTAACGATGCACGCATGATGAATACATGAACGAAATCGCATTCAGTCAATCTGAATAAATTTTATGATGGATAAATACTGCTCCAGTCTGAGAACTTTATTTGATATATAAATTTATTTAAGAATAGAATTTCTGCTTTGGACCAAGATCACGCGAGTAGATTTCCTGTTTGCGAATAGATTCGATTTTTTGCTTTGTTTATTGTAACATAAGAAAACAAGATATTTCTACTATCAATATAAGATCTACAAATGAAAAATATGATGATAAATCGCCCCAGTCTGAGAACTATGAATGAGTCGATTTACTGATAAAATTGTTTCTATCTTGTTTTTGTATTGATATATTACGGAGAGAATACATTTTAATATTCATGTATCTCATATTTAGAAAGAGATGGAGGAGTGGATTGCGGCCTGTTACAAATTTCCTCTTCAACTCGGGCGTTCATGTAAGTTATCTATATTATTGCTTCAAACTTAATAATATATATACCGCTTTGTAATATTCGTCAGCACAGTTATAATAAAGAAAATTATAATTAACAATACATGCATGATGAATATACAAATAAAGCCGCACTCAGTCAATCTGAATGCATTTGATGATTATTGTTTCTGAATAGCAATAATTTCAATGAGAATGTGTAAATGAAAGAAATATAACATGAATTATGCATGTATTGTAGGAGTATATACCATTTTAGATGTTCATCTGAAGAATAGATGAAGGCAAATCTTGGTCAGACCATGAAATGCAATAAGAATTAACGTAAGTCTAAAATTTCTTAATAAAACCTTTAATAAGAAAGAGATAACGTCAAAGTTATATTGTGAAAGTTAGCTTTATTGTCTAAATAATTAAAACGTGATGAATTTTATCCCTGTCATACATAAAAATATGGTGATAAAAAAATGTTCTGATGTATCAATTTATATCATTAATTGTGCAATATAAGTGAAATGAAAAACTTTTTAAACTAACGGAAACGTTTCTTTTTCAGAATGAGAGAAATGTGCTGTAAGCGACGGGAAAAATTAACGGAGCTACCGGGACTCGAACTCGGGATCCTTCGCTTCTAAATCTCCTACAATGCAAGAAAGAATTGAAAGATAGTCGCTGAATGATAATGAACTGTACATCAAAATGACATCTCTCTCAATAAAGTAAGAATTGTTTATATATATATTTTTTTTTTTCTGATTGTATGATAATTATAAATTTGACAAGCATATGTCTCTAAGAATCTCTTACTGCTAAATTTTTTACCTGATAACAAAATTTAATTATTTTAACTTTTTTATACAAGTACTGTATATAAAGAATATTTTATGTTTAATTTCCATTAATAAGAAAGATAACGTTATATTGTGAAAATTAGCTTCATTGTCTGAATAATTAAGACATGATGAATTTAAGTTATCCCTGTCATACATAAAAAGATGGTGATACAAATTTTCAATTTTCTGATGTATCAATATGTATCATTAATTGCGCAATATAAGTGCAATAACTTTCCAAATTAACGGAAACAATTTCTTTTTCCAGAATGTGAGAAATATGCACGGAGAATTTGCAAGAAAGAATTGAAAGGTAGTCATTTCGCTGAGTGATAACGAACTGTACATCAAAAAATGACATCTTTCTCAATAAAGTAAGAATTGTTTGTTTTTTTTATATATATATTTATTTCTGATTGTATGATGATTATAAAATTGACAAGCATATGTCTGAGAATACCTTGCTGCAAAATTTTTTATCTGATAACAAAATTTAATTATTTTAACTTTTTTTGTACAAGTATTGTATATAAAGAATATTCTATGTTTAATTTCAGATCGATATTGATTTGCGGAAACAATGTGACCTTGAATAATGAACTGTACATCAAAATGACGTCTTTCTCAATAAAGTAAGAATTGTTTTTTTTTTTTTTTATATATTTATTTCTGATTGTATGATGATTATAAAATTGACAAGCATATGTCTGAGAATACCTTGCTGCAAAATTTTTTATCTGATAACAAAATTTAATTATTTTAACTTTTTTTGTACAAGTGCTGTATATAAAGAATATTCTATGTTTAATTTCAGATCGATATTGATTTGCGGAAACAATGTGACCTTGTGCGTGATTCGTAAAGATATCTGAAGGTAAATATTGAAGAAAATACTAGTTAAATTATATGAATAATACTGACCCATGATACAAGATTATAAGATACGGAATATGATGTTATGAAATATATACGCTATCCTGATTATCTATGATTGGTTCTTGCCCTCGCTGATTTTATTGGTAGAAAAAAAGAATTTTCTTCTTTTGTATTTGATCTTAAGGTTGTTATTTTTGTTACAGATGCACAATTAACTTTGCTGCTTAAAAATAGCCGGACGTCAAGGTAAAACAGATCATTGACATCAATATATTTTATAACGTTTCCAAAATTTTTTTTATTAATATTTAAATGTGAAATTGAGGGAGATCTCTAAGTCATTTTAATGAAGAAAAATGAGAAATGTATTAAAAAACATTTGACATTTATTTTTTTAAATGATGTTTTTATAAATATACGCTATGATGTGTAGTGATAATTAGAAACTTACTGAACCAATAAACGGAAAAATTGCACAAGTTGCAATTACTACGTTTTGTTTGCTTAAAAAGTTTTGTGTTACTTTTTAGGGAGAGAAGATAAAAAATGAAAGATATGGATGGGAAGAGATGATGGACAAGATGAAATAAATAGCGAATATATTCCATAGAAATGTGATTCTTTTTATTGGAGAACCTTTACATCTAAAGTATAAAATGCGAAGTAATACGCGTTCCTCTTGGACTAGATACCCATTCCGCGAGAAATAGTACATAATAACGGCGTGAGATTGCACGAAGGTGTTATTGCAAATTTACATTAGCGTCCGCGTCAGTGGATCGTCAACTTGTGCGAAACGTTATAGTCAGATCTCATCCGTACGTACGAGAAACATCACATTCATTTCGTTAATCTTTGTTTCATGCAGGGTGATAATGGAACAACGTAAATAATAATTAGGGTTCGGACTTTGAGTTGAGACTGTCCTCCGATAAAACAAATGGGAGGTGGTAGGGTCATAATATCTAGTTTCATATAATATCCAAACTCTATTATATATAATAACATAATATATACGCTTATTGAAATCGATTCTACTTTAAGTGAACGCGTGAGAAGGTTTAATCGATCACACAGAGAGCTGATAATAATCTGGCGCTCGGTGCATAACACAAGGACGCGAGTACATGAGATATAACGTAATTACACTATAATACATAACGGAGAATGTGCCAGTCAGCCGGCCAGGCTGTCCAGGATAATCAATATATGTAGCGTGTAAAGATTTAAAAAAGTATTCTTATTCTCTAAATCGCCAACAAACAGCTCACAGTAATATTTCTTTTATCTAAAGTGTGCAGTGCTATTACGACCATGTCGTACATTATAAAAATCACACGCGTTTGCGGGCAAGTTGGTCGCGTCTATATACTCGTAATAATTCGTCGTTGGCCGCATCGAAGGCCGGTGGAGTGGAAACTCATTCTTGTCCTTGACATACGCCGTCCGGCTGTTTCCTCGGAACGTTGTGATGAGCAAGAGATAAGATCGAGTGTTCCGTGACACGAACGAGCTAATTGATATTGCGTACTTCTCCTTTTCGTGAATCACATTGAATATCGGTAGAAATTTTCTGTCGGACAGCGCAGAAATAAATTTTCAACACCGCCGCTGATTCATGATATTGCAAAACACGATCCTAACATTACATGAGATTCAGTTTTCGTTCACCATCGATCGATGGTTAAGATCTTTTCGTCATTAGACACGATACAATTCTTATTAGATAAATGTTCTTTGTTTCATATTGAATATATTTCGTAATATAGTAATATCATGTCGTTGATCTATAAGATAAAAAATTAAATTTGGTCGTCTCTTGCTTTTAGCGATGAATTAGTATGAATCCAAGAATGGAGGGGGTATACTTTGTGTTCCGTAATCGATATAAAAATTTCAGTTTCTTACATATGTGGAATATTTCTTAAAGATGTAAAAAGACAATATAACGATTCAACGATCATTACAAATCTCTTTACAAGTTATCTATAATTACAATTAATATTAATGAATATAGTTTATACATCAGACACAAAATACCCTTCCTCTCTCTTGAAAGATTCAATATTTAGAAACGATTTAGATCGTGTTAGTTATACGATAGAAAAATTATGAACGAATCTCGTTTTCGAGTATGTCGCCATTTAAAGAAGTAGCCTTCTTATCGGTTTCACAAAGCTGAAAAATCGGCATTCCGTAAGTTTTTCTCCTTTCGAATAAATCAACATTGATTCTCGTTACGTGGCTATCTTCCTGAGTGACCGCTAGCACCTTTCGCTGAATATTTATATGAACTACGGCACTTTCGACCGCTGCCGTTCGCTATACTGATATACTATACATCATATCTACATTGAGCATGTCGTCTGCCAGTTGTCACAACTGGAGCCGGTAATTTGTGATAGGATCGAAGTCTTTTTGGTGTGTGGAATTTAAGGCCATCACATATCCCCACAATCGCATGGCGGTCGCGCATACCTTCTGTATTTCACGAACCTCTTCGAAGTCTAAATCAGCCCGCCAGTGAAATGGTGCGACCTTGGAATTCCGGAAGGTGCTCGACACCCCGCCTACGTCGTTCTTCGTGTGCGTGTCCAGGAATCTCTTCACGTTCACGTGAAAGTTCAAACCGTAAAAATTGTAAAGCTCCTTCACGTGCTCGTAGGGATCCACGGACAGATCCTCGTAGCGCACCACTCTGTTTATCACATACGAATGTTAATAAATGTTCAGTCTTTCATACTAATGAAATTTATAATTTATATAGGCATATGGTGATTTTAATAAGTCGTTTGAAAATCGTGCGCGGAATAAATTTTTGCAAATGCCGAACGTATAGTGACTGGCAAAGCAACGGTATGATTATATTGATTATCCGGTGTTATACCTGAAAGAACGTGGATATTTTTTTGACAGTTCTACCGCCGCGCTAAAGTCCGATACCATGTCTGCGCAAACCAGAGCCGGATCGGAGCAATCGGGCTTAGTAGGACACCATTCCCTGTGCTTTCTGGATTGCAGAATGCCTCTCGGATCACGAATGAGAAGAACTAGTCGCACACCCAAACTGCAATACAGATGAACGCATGTTTTTACGCGGTACGAAGAGACGTTAATGTCCAAATTAGATCTAAAGAACATCGCATGCTTTACGGTTATCGCATAATTCCTTACTCTTCTTCGGCCAGAAGACTTTCCGCTATTCGCAACCTCAATCGTACGAGCTTCATCGACTGGAACGGAAATAGTCGGCAAAATTTAGAAACGAAACGCGGATCCCAACAGATGCGTTTATGTGCTTGGCATTGCCGCCATAAATGCGTGTTGTGATTAAATACCCAAGGATGAGTTTTCCCATAATCCAGGTACCGATCTGTAATCACAATTATACGCAATCATTAAACGATGCGCCTCGAGATAAATTTACAGAAATTTAAAGATGCGTGAAATTACCGAGCTCCTTGTATTCGCAATTCAACAGAGAGACTATCCTTGTCAAGGATTCTTCAGCGAGCGGCGACTCTCGGATTTGCACAATTCCATAGTCAAGCAGCGGTTCGTAATGATAAAAATTTGCTGGATGCGCGTTCACTACGTCGCCGAGAAACGTGCTGCCGCTTCTCCAGCTCGTCAGAATTACGCTTCTCATGGGTCTACCGCCCTTCTCCATCACTAAATCTTCAAGTTTGCTGCAAACGGGTAATGGTTAAACGTTCTGATTTTCAAATTCGGTACGAAAGTTACATTCTCGCGCGCGCGTAGTTTACCTCACATTTATCCCATATCTTCCGTTTGGATACTCATAATTTTCCATCTCTCTCGCAATCGCCCTCCTTTGTTGGTCAACCACCTCCTGAATTTCGGCGATCGTGCCATTGTACGCGGATCCCGTGATATACGCCTAAAAAGCAAATTGAAATCAATTACTAAACAGGGAATTATTTGCTCGTTACTTGTTAGCAACATTACAAATAAATGCAGGGTTAAAAGAAAAACACTTGAACTTTGAAACGGGCATGCGATATACATGTCCGAAATAAGCGAACGGGAAAATGAAATCACATTTTTTGATATTTAATCACATAAAAGCAGATTTCTAGCAGACAGTTTTGAATCACTCCGCTAATTTAAATGAAGATAAACTTGAAAATCGCGTGGATTAACAAACGTTAGTTAAAAACAGTATCTATATTTATATATCTTCAACTCTCTAGAAATAAGATACATGTAATATGTAAAGATAACAAATATCGTTCATGTTTCACGAACAAGCAGAATAAACATTTAAAATTATAATCCAAAAACAGAGGACATACGTTAGTAAAAAGCTAGTACGCACAAAAAAACATATACATACACACATATAATATATATACAACGAGCAGAAGCTTTACAGAGTAATAATTCAATAAATTCGATCGATTTTAATATATGACATCACATGCAATGAAACGAAATAAAATATATTTAAAAAAACGCGGATTAACTTTCTTTATTAAAAATATAAATTGTTAAAAATATAAATTTGTTTTTTCCATCTTATTTGTCAGTTAATAACAATATAATTATTAATGTTATAAATATAAACACGTATGTTTTAAGAAGTGATAAAAATACACAATTTTATTATACCCTATTAAAGTTAACATCGTGGAAAATAAATTGCAAAAAAAGAGTAATCTCTATTTCTTAAGGACAGGAGCTAGTTACAGCTTTCGCTATGCTCGCTGTGTCAACATTGCGATAAGATAAGGCACTCTAACGATAAGTGGCACTCTAAACAGCAATTAATAACAAGTGCAGCATTTGCGCATTCAGATCGATACGTGTGCATACCTGGCTCACCGTTACCGGCTCTTGGATTTTGGTGGTCCGCGGCCTTATCTCAATATCCTATATCGTGGGAGAAAAAAAAAGCAACGACGTTTTAGCGTTTCGTTTGTGCGTCTCGCGTCGTGAGCACGAATATACATATATTCGCCGATGGAAACAATCGTGACGTGGGAACAACGATCTTTCTCTCTCTTTCTCAATTCTAGGTATAGCGTGTTTGACGTTTCTGAAGGATGCAGGTGCGAGCAACGAGATACCCATGATTGTACCGTGAGATTACTGTTGTCAAGAGTGAAGGTGAACGATTAAAAAGTGTCAATCCACGCGTGATCATGCTGATTTCGAATTATCGCGTTACCACAGGTGTCTTTTCTTATTCAAATTTCACAGACAAGATACGAATTGTCAAATGTTAAATGGTACCGAGTTGCAGCAAGTCGTGAACTTCCCGTCGCGCGCGATTTGGTTTCCAACAAGCCGATGGTCTCCGATAAAATATATTGCAGTTGACAAAATATCTTATCGTTCGGGACGCGGTTGATCCTCTGACATTTCGTAAACGACAGATAGCGATGTGTGAAAGGAAAAGAGGGAGGGAGGGGACACAAAGAGAGATGGAAACAGGGAGAAAGAGGAGTCGCGCGTCTTCGGTTCGCGTCAAGACAGATGGATAAAGAAAAAGAGTTTAGGGTGCAAAAGTTTGAGACATTACCGTCAGAAAGAGCGTGCGTGTCTGGCGTGACTCAATTTAGAGCAATCACCCCACCTCCGAATATTTACTGACCGATATCACCGGCTGCAGCCGATGCTCGAGGTAGCTGCTGTAGCGCTGGTTAAACGCTAGGAAGAAGATGCAGACGGACGCCAGGGCTACCAGACCGTAGAAGCTCAGCCGCTTCGACATCCTTGATCCTGGAAAGCGCAGGAACTTGAAAAAAGACAAAAGAGACCATTTATATAGACTTTTTTGAATTTAGGCGACGGCGGCGGAGCGGAAACGCGACTTATCGGGGAAAAATATAATTATTCGCAACGTATCGCGAGAACGCGTGACGATAAAATTTTGAAATTAAAATTCGCCCGATATTTAAATTTATACAACGAGACGACACATCAAACTTTTCCACACGGAAATCGCAGTATAACGACGAGGCTCGGAAGGGAAAAACGCGAGGGAAAAAAATAAATATTCATTATTTTATCTTCGCCGAAAGAGCGCGAAAGCACCCGCGGTAATTAAACGCGACTAATTAAAAGAAAACCGTCGTCGCGCGAGTCCGAATCTCCCCGCGCTCATTAAAATTCCAGAGCGCGTATAATCGCGATAAGGATTGGCGTGGTAATCTCGATCGAATAAAATCACGACAATAGGGAGGCCGGGAGGGGAGGGGGGAGGGGGGAGAGGGAGGTTTTCCTCTTTCGCGCGGCCCGACGGTAAAACGGGGCCACGATAAGACACGAGCGCGACGAAACGATCGATCGCAATTAATTGCTGGGCGGCCGCGGCGGGCTGATTCGTCTCGTCTCACCTTTCGCGAAATGAAATCCGTCGCTGGACGATGAGGCCTCGCCATCGCTCGCCGTCGTCGCCGGAAAGCGTTCTATCGGCGAAACCGAACACCGGCAATCGTCGAATGTCGCCCGCGACGTGGACGTGGCATAATAGCGAGAAGTTACGCAAAAAAATAAATAAAGGTCCGCTCCGCGCAAAACCGCCGCGGGCGATCCTCGGGAGCGCGACTCGCCGGAAGAAGCACACACGTCGAGTTTCTAACCCACGTTTAAGCATACGCACACGCGTTATCGCGCTACTTTTGCGTTTCGCGCGCTCGCTCGCCCGCGCGAATAGCGAGGACGTTGAAAGCGGTATCGGCTCGCTCGCGCGCGACCGGGGGGTCGGGTGGTCGCACGTGTGCACGTGCGGAGACGGAAAGCGAAGAGCCGACGAGAGAGAGAGAGAGAGAGCGACGGCGAACGGCGACGCGTGCAACGTCTCCGTCGGCCGTGCTCCGGCTTCGCGGCGGCGAATATCCTGCTATTCCCGCTTCTCCATTCCGCTCCGCTCCGCGCCGCGGCGACGAGCAACGGCCGCGAACACCGCGAACACGCTCGCGTAGAAGAGGAGGAGGAGGAGGAAAAGGAGGTGGCGGCCGCGCTCTTTATCGCGTCCGCCAAATGCAACGGAATTCTCTCTCTCTCTCTCTCTCTCTCTCTCTCTCTCTCTCTCTCTCTCTTTTTCTCTCACCTCGGAATCGTGCTCGTGCACTCGCTGCCGCCGCACGTTCGGCCAGCTCAACCATGACGCTGGAACGACAACGACGGGAGTCGCGGCGACGCGCCGCGGGCCGCGCCGAGAACGGCGAGGACGCAGCGGGGAACGACGACGACGGTGACGACGTTCATCGCGTCGGCCAGCGACGCTCAGACAGACGCTCGTGGCCTACTAACGGGCTCGGGGGGCCCGGACGCGCCCGCAGGCGAGAGACGGTATATAACGGCCTGCGTGTGCGTGTGACGACGGACGACGGACAACGGCGAACGCGGACGCCGTATTGCGGGCTCGTGCCCTCGTGCCAGGCGCGCGCCGTACAGGCGCGCCAGGCGGTTTACTTTACCTAGGCGCAGCGGTACGCGAAAACACTGTGTCACGAGGTTCGCCCGAGTGCGACTGCACTCACCTGCACTTACACTCCGGGCTTCCGGAATCCGGGGCGACACATTTCCCGTTCGCTGCTTCACGGCGCAAAAGCAAGGCTGAAACGCGAGGCGACGAACTGCGAATTTGTCCGCGCGATTCGGCTCCGTTTCGCGGGGTCGTTGTTTTTATTTAAAAAGTCTTCCCTTCTCTTTTTTCCTGAAAGTTTGGGGGTGCGTGCAGCCGTGCCGCGTCAAGTGCAGAAAGTGCACTGTAAATACGACCGAGATAAGACGGACCTACTTTTACTCGATACGAGAGAAATTTTCCTTTAACTAAATGCCCGAAACACTTTAATAGCGTATAGCTGACGTTTAGAGATCTCGTTTAACGTTCTTGAAGATTTACGGAGCGTGTAAATCGTAGAAATATATGGTACGATCAACACGGTACTCTCCTTTCCAAGCGTTGATAAACGCCGCGATCGATAGGATAAAACGTATTCGTTCCTACGCTATTGCACCGCGGAGTATCGCAGTTACGTTCTCGAACGCGCGCTTCGTTTGTAATTTCAAACTTTTCCCCGCCTGTTCCACGGACGCGAAACAATCGACTAATCGATATACAACTTCCTATATATTTTTCACAAATGTCATATATATATTTATTTTTCATTTTTTATACATGAGATCGCTGTGCAATTATCGACGCGCGCCGCCGCGCGTCGCGAGTCACGACGGTTCTGGACGGTTCGCCCGGCGGCGCCACGGGCGGCGCCGCGCGCGCGGCCTCGCTCGTTCGCGGTTCGCCGCTCGCGCGCAGTTCGCGCCGCACTTCACTCAGTTCAGTCGGATGCTGACATTCGAGCGGCGCGTTCGTTATCGCGGGGAAGTTGCTCTCGCAGCGCGCGCGCGCGCGTAAACCCTTTTCCCCTCAGCGCTCTGTCTCCCTCTTTTTCTCTCGCACTCTCTCTCACTCTCTTCTCTCTCTCTCTCTCTTTTTCTTCCCCCCCTGGACGGACATGACGCGCGAAGCGTAGCCGCACTTTCGTCCAGCCGAGGAGCATCGAATTATCAGCCGCTTCTCCCTCGTCCGTCGCCGCCGCTTTCTCGACGACACGCACGCACGCGTATATATAC
The DNA here is from genome assembly GCF_048541705.1 of Temnothorax americanus. Classification (NCBI taxonomy): domain Eukaryota; kingdom Metazoa; phylum Arthropoda; class Insecta; order Hymenoptera; family Formicidae; genus Temnothorax; species Temnothorax americanus. The sequence goes on along the minus strand of NW_027509421.1, from coordinate 1,415,432 downwards.
ATACGCGCGACGTACGCTCTCGCGCGAGCCGTCTCTCTCCCGCATACCCCTCTCTCAACCCTTTCCACCCGTCGCGCCGGGGCGAGCCGAAAACTCGTTATGCTCCGTCCCGGCTCCGAACCGGTAACACCTCGCGATTAAGCGAGAGGGAGAGACAGAGTGCGCGATCTTCGTCGTCGTCGTCGTCGTCGTCGATCCGGAGAGGCGAGGGATCCTTCGTTAGGAGGAAACGAGAAAAAAGAAAGAGAAAAAAAAACCAGAAACCGCGTCCCGGCGAGATGCGCCGCGCCGCGCCGCGTCGCGTTACTCCCCGTGTTGACGCCGCGTGACCAGCAGCGCGAGGAGCAGCGGAGTTCCGTTTTCCGATTTCGGGAAGTGCGCCGCGCGATCCCCGGTATACGATCTCCGCCACGACCCATCTGCCGCTCGACGCGACGTCCCGACGAACGGGCGGCCCTGGAGGAGGACGAGAACGAGGGGGGTGGAGGCGGAGGCGAGGAGGAGGAAGAAGAAGAAGAGCATTTTGGGCTGCCGAAAGAATGCGAGGCTGAGCTGCCGCCGTCGCCGCCGCTGCTGCCGCTGCCGCTGCCGCTGTTTGCTGGTGAGTATACCTCTTCCTCTTCCTCGTCTCTTATTCGTTCTCTGCGCGGCGCGGCGTCGGTGCGAGTCGATGCGACGCGGACGGGGCGAACGTTCGCGTCCGCGAAAGTGGTCCAAGGGCCGCCGCGTCCGCCGGCCGTTCGTCGCTCGACGCCCCGCGTCCCGAGGGTCTCCAATTTTCCCCGTCCCCGTTCGACCGTTCCGGCAACGAGAGACACAGCGGGCCGAATTTCAGCGACCGAGAAACCGCGTAGAATTCGGACAATTTGTGCGCATCTCGCGACGTTTACGCTGTTAAATATTTAAGAAAGGGTGCAAATCTAAACCGACATCTAAATCTAAACCTTGTGAGTTGAATAACACTTTTTTTTTTATTTTACCATGTGTGTCGAAATTTATTATTTTAACACACAGAACAGTATTGTTTTAACTCTATTGTTTTATAGTTGAATTAACGGCGTATCGAGGAGCAGTAGGCGATCTATAGGAACGACTGTGAAAAACGACTCAAATTGAGTATAATTGGACACCACGAAATTAACCGGATAACCGCGAGATTTACGCCTACGACGCTTATTTTGACGTTAGTTTTTTTTTTCTACGGCAATGTTCTGGCGTGTTGCGCGACGCAAAAACAATGTGTTGTAATTAGCTGGACTTTGGTCTGTGATTCGGATCGTTTTCGCGATTACGGCATATGTATAAATTGATTTCCGTAGCCGCTCGATGACCGATACGGCTCAGTTTTTCAATTTAGGTATCGTAAATAGAGTGTTTTGTTAACTTGACGACGCGATGAATCATCGATGATTACGTAGATCGCCTCCGCAAGATAATTATCACATAGCTGAGAAGCGTAGCTAATAACAATTAAATTACAAGTTATTGGTCCAACGCGTAAATGACGAAAGTCGCTTCGTCTAATTAAAATGAAGAATTCTAGGTTTTTTCCTCGAGCCTCATTCAACATTTATAGAAGTGAATATAATTCTAAACAAAACGATTTGAGATGCGTTGACGTAAATGACGAAAGTCGCTTCGTCTAATTAAAATAAAGAATTCTAGGTTTTTTCCTCGAGCCTCATTGTACATTTATAGAAATGAATATGATTCTAATGGCAAGTTCTCCGTCGTTAGAGCCTTAATTGTTTTTTTTTTTTTTTTTTCCAAACGCTAAGAGTGTATCGAGAAATTCTTGATTTTACGCATTGATTTATACTGTTTATACATCATACATTTTTGTTTACGTTATTTATTAGGTATGAGTAATATCCTCATCTTTATGCGATACGCGAAACTTATCAGCTCGGGGAACATTTGTCAAGCGTTATACAATCGTAACTCAGCCGTTAGGCGAATGATGGACGACGCGCCAAGCGATCCACGAACGCGTTTATCCAATTTGCCGCGTCGGCTAAGTAACAACCAAGTTGAATTAAATTAATATTAATTTACGTAACGCAAACCGAAAACCGCCCTTGCGTGGTTTTCGCGATTCATCCGCGTCGTTCGTCGACTCGTTCATATTTATCGGCGCCTTTTCGCGAGGAAAGCGCTAATGAAGTCCGCTCGAATCTCTTTCTCAGCGGGAAAATCATTGGCTTCTTTTTTTGTTTTGTTTCGAAGCAGCTCAATGTAACGCGTAAACAACGAACAACGGATAGTTCACAGTTTGATCGCAGCGAAAGCTCGTTACGACGACGCTATACGCGTCGGATGCTCGCGTTGCGCGCTTTTACCGCGTATCGAGTACGTACATACTTACCTTCGTTATGCCGGGGACGGTAACCGGGGTATTCCAATGAAACTTCGTTACCCCGCACGAAATTTCATTGCACACGGCTCCGCGCTGCGGCGGAATTTCGCCGCGTGTTTTCATCCGCTTCCGCTTCCCGCCTCCGTTTGTCGCGCGCGCAAACTTGCGCGCGAGATATACGCGAGGTCGCTCCGCCCGCGCCGCCGCTCCACAATTGCAATTTAATGGACGCATTTACACGTCGCGGGATAAAAGGCAATACTGTTATTGGGCACTTCAAAGAACGTGTCCTCATTATAGAATTCTCTTTGAATAAATAAACGCACGGCGTAATCACTGAGCCTCTAAGCGCTACGCAACGCAATGATTTATTAAAATATTATTTATATATATTATTAATATTATACTAGCTGGTTATATATATACCGCGGGGTTTCGCCCGGGCGTCTTTTTTTTTCAAACAACTTTATATGTGTCGTTGCAATTTGAATTCCCATTTTTTATTGTAAATTCTTATAGCTTTCTTTGTAAGCTTTTTAAATTTTTTTTTAATTGGGTTATATCACAAATTGCACATAGCCTATGTCACTCAGGAAGATATATAAGCTATCCACCAGTGTAAACATTTTTCAAATCGATTCAATAGTTTCTGAGATTACCCTGAACAATGGAAGAGAAACAAGCTTTTCCCTTTTATATTATATAATAGTAAGGATAGATGTTTATTAATATTATTATATATCATTATATGGAGAGTGTTAAACAAATTTTTAGAACATTCATCAAAACGAGGAGAGTCCAGTAAACATGGTTCATAAATACCTGTTAAGATATGGGTCAATAATATACTATAAAAGGCGTTCTGTATGGTTCCCATTCATTATCATACGGTCCTTTACGAATACACCTGGCTCTCGGATTTGCTGACACGCATTAAATACACGTTCCTGCAATGTTTTGCATGTCATCAATAGGTGTTGAATCCACCAAGGTTTTTAAGTGTCTTCGTGAGTCAAAAATCTAAGGGATTAAAAAAGGTCAACGGACGGACAGACCAAACTGTTGGACCACCCTGACTGAAGGATGTGTGACAATGAATGGGAACCACGCAGAGCACTTCCTATACAGTAGGTGTACGATAAAGACTGTCCCATATCTTAACAGATACGTTTACCGGATATTTTCTTTCCGTTTTGATGAGAATAATACCTAATGCTCTCAAAATATGTAGTACTTTTTTTAACTCTACATATATTTAAAATAGAATTTAAAATAGAATAAAATTAAAATAAAATTTAAATAATTTATTGACGTATTATTCTGTTTATAAAACGCGATGCTTTTATTGGGCCTTCAAAGAATGTTCTCGTTATAGAATTCTCTTTGAATAAATAAACGCACGGCGCGTAATCGCGGAGCCTCTAAGCGATTGCGACACAATAATTCATTAAAATATTAAAACGAGAACTCGATAATAAGATAAGAAGCTTTTAAAACGTGAATTAATGACTGCAAATTCGAAACCCATTCGCGATGTATGCAGCCAGTTGCAGGGCGATAAAAGGTGAAATGCGAGGCGGAAGTAACCGGTCACTAATCGCGCGTGCTGGATCTCGTTAGAGAATTATAGTTCGTTTTCTTATTACACACCCGGTGTCTCGGTAGTAAATTTTCGCCAAACGAGGCCGCTCGACAAATTGATTGGGAAATTCGCGATGAAGGATGTAAACAGGCGACGAGATAATTTCGGGACATTCTCGAGGTACTCCCAACTTTTCGTGCCCCAGATTCACTGCAGCATTTTTTGTTTTTCTCCTTTTTTTTCGCCTCTATGAGGACGCTTCGTCAGATTTCAGCTCGATTTGCCTTCGGCAAAAGTTTCATTAAACTTCCTCGCAATTTTTTCGAACGACTTACTTCAAATATCGTTCGCGTCTTTTCTCCCCCTCAGATGAATTGACGCGAATCGAGCGCGAGGAAATTTCCGCGACACCCCGTATACGAGCGCGTCGTTGATTATGATTGTCCTATACAACCGTGAGACGTTCGATTCTATTGTTCGATTCTCGACTCTCGTGTCCGGAACACGCCGCGGAAAGTTTGGCAGAGATAGTCCAGTCACTATGTACATTTAAAAAAGACATAATTCTGACCCAGGATTTTTCTTTGGGGGGGTGTTGGGGGGTTCAAGAAAAGCTTAATCTCAAGTATTCGACCTTTGTTTCCCGCTTTTTTTTTTTACGGGAGTAAAAAATGTGAAAAATGGTTTTTCCGCGATAACTCGGTTTCTAATAAAGTTACAAGGTCTAATCGGAGCTCATTTTAAAGTTTTTTTTACGCTCTACAAATTATGTCGTATGACATTTTTACGTATGATCGATTGTTTTCGAGACATCGAACGAGAAAAGGAAATAAAAAAGTATGAGAGATATTTAGTTTTTTTCTTTTTACTCATTATTGTCGTCTAAAATTGCAAAAATGCTTCAAATGAAACTTGTAGAGCGTAAAAAAACCTACAATTTTTATTTGTTATTCATTTCATTTCGTTGAAAATTACGCCTTGTAGAGCGCCTCAAAGTGGAGAGTCGTCGCCATCGCGTCAGCGGTAAAGTATTTCTTTCTTATAAACTTACTTCACACAAATATTGTCACTTAAGATATAAAACTGCACGCTTTCATGTATTCTTCAATGAAACGGTAAGTGTAATTAAGAAAACTTGACGGTTTCAAAATAGCTACAATAATTTCAGGCTTTGCAAGATTTATTTGCAACTTTGAGGCGTAGCGCGATATGAAATTTTCAACGAAATTAAAGTAATAAATAAAAACATTTTACGATTTGTATTGCTGTGCAAGTTTTATTTGAAGCGTTTATACAGATTCGGGTGCGAAAAACGATAAAATAGAAAAAAACGAACAAAAATGCTCAATTTTTCTTTTTCTCTTTCGATATCTCGAAAACTATCGATCGTACGCCAAAATATCACTGAACGTAACTTGTAGAGCGGGAAAAATCCTATAAAAAACACCTATTATGTTACTTTTTTGCGTCAATGAAGTCGGAAATCTTAGCGAAAGCGTTCGGTGCCGCGTATCGACGTAACCAACGCGCCGCTAACGCGATGACGACGACTCTCCACTTTGAGGCACTCTACAAGGCGTAATTTTCAACGAAATGAAATAAATAACAAATAAAAATTGTAGGTTTTTTTACGCTCTACAAGTTTTATTTGAAGCATTTTTGCAATTTCGGACGACAATAATGAGTAAAAAGAAAAAAACTAAATATTATTTCCCTTTCTCGTTCGATTCTCGAAAACAATCGATCATACGTAAAAATGTCATACGACATAATTTGTAGAGCGTAAAAAAAGCTTTAAAATGAATTCGACCTCGTAACTTTATTAGAAACCGAGTTATCGCGGAAAAACCATTTTTTCATATTTTTTACTCCCGTAAAAAAAGCAAGCGGGAAACAGAGGTCGAAAACTTGAGAATAAGCTTTTCTTGAGCCCCCCAACACCCCTCAAAAGAAAAATCCTGGGTCAGAATTATGTCTTTTATAATCCGTTTTTTTGTACATAGTGACTGGACTAAGACGCGTAATTCCGTTTTAGCTCCCGCCCGCGCCGCGGTGCGAATCGGTTCGCGCGAACGATATCGGATCGGCGTATAGATTAATTTTCCACGTCGACGACGGAGAAATGATTCAAACGCCAATTATTTATAGCGCGAATCTATAAGCGGGCTCCATAGAGCGACAGTGTATGTACATCGAATAACGTCGAGGGTAGAATTAAGCCGTCTAATTTCATGTGACCTGGAATTGTTATATATAAGCGGGTATATCGCTTAAGTTGTTAATCCGTCTTTGAAATCGCGCTTGTTAACGAAAATCGAGATCGTGACCCGGTACAAGTTACTCCGTATAGTAAGATGCGCGCTTCCATCGCAACGGCGCGGCGTGGAATTTAATATCTTTGTAATTTGACGGGAAATAGAAACGGCGTAATCTTGCGAGAATAGCTTTAAAACTTGGCGAAATAACTTCAAAATAGCGCCGAGAAAGTTCAACCGACGACCTAAAAGAGAGAGGGGGGGGATATTAGACGCCGCGCTATATGGCGTGCGCTTTTCGCGGGGACACTCTGTACATACCGGTCGAATCTATTTCTGCATGTTGGAGATCGCGTTGTCAATCGCGTGCACCCAACGCGTCTGCACGCGCTCTCTCGCCACTCGGTCACCACGCAGTCAAAAGGGGGAGGGGTCTTTCCTTCCTTCCCCTCCCCCCTCCCCCCGGGTGCAGGATTTAGTACGCGATAAAACGTGAAAGGGAACGTCTGATGGGGAAAGTCGGTTGGTCGCCAAAGTGATCAAGAGATCACCCACAAGCAGAGCAATCTTCTTTTTCCCGGGCCACGTTGACCTTTGCGGGATATGTATATGTGCGCGGGCGCTAATATCGGTGACATCCGGGAACGATTGCGCAAGCATTAGGGCTCGTGCACAATGAGAGGAATATATAAGGAACAAGGAATTAAACATAGAGAGAAGCTGGCGTCTTGAAAAAAAGATGCGACCACTATGTTTAATTCCTTGTTCCTTATTCCTGGTATTGTGCATGAGCCCTTACAGTCCCCTCCCCCCTTCCCCGAACGATATTTATCGTCTTCTCGCTCCATATTGCAGCCTTTTGTCACGTGTTTGTTTTTCTCATGGGGAATCTTGGATCCCTCTGGGAATTAATATAGATCCTTTTATTAGGATGAGAGCGCTTGTAATATACGTTAAAGCACAATAGGGAAGTCTAGACTTTCCTAACGGATGTGCGAAGTCGGCTCTTCTCCTTGACCGTATACGCGTTCCCGTATATGTAGGGCGATCCCCTAATTACGAAGGTATTTCATATTTCATGTAAAAGGGATCTTTGTGAATCAAGATGTGATTAAATATATAAACGGATAAAGGAAACTCCAGTCTCCCTCGTTAATTGCAAATTGACTCGATTCTAAATTTAAACTCCACATCCGAAACTTCACTCGAGACTTAACCGCGGAGGAAGTTTAATGTTGGAAAATAGAAAACTCGCTACTATAATGGCGAATTCCCGCGCGATCTCCCTCGAAAGAACGTCTTAGGCTTAAAGCTCTCGCTAACTTTTTAATCGTATACTTTTACATTTTGTATTTACTTCTAACGTCAATTCCGTCGAAGAGGAGCGAGACAGGTCTTAATTCTTCGCCCCGGGAGAAAGGGTCGGGATAAATTTAGAAATTTTAGTGAAAACATACGTGGAACAGATCCGTCACTTTTTAACTGCACGCGCGTTAAAAATGGCGAAAATGTCCGAAATTGACGTTGAATATTGCCGGTCGCTGGCGGGGTATCTTTTCTAATTTTGTCCGTCCTGCAAAAGGTTAAAACGTAGAAAGCGACTATATTTTTAGCGACTTATCAGCATTGCTTTATCTTTCTTTATACGTAGGGTATACATCTTATTTTTAATTTTATTCTTAATCTTTTTTTGTGATCCATGACATTTCGACAGTGTATATACATCTTATAAGATTTTCTCAGACAGAATTGACAAGCGTCACGCGTAATTTTAGATAATATGCGTCTTTTACGAGGATTTGAATATCCGATTATCGAAATAATTCCATTGTCTGGTCGCACGTACAACGACAGTTCATAAAATTGTTATCTCGCGATAAGTATCGCGATACGCGAAAGAAGTGTCTGGATATAAACGTAAACTTTGTAATAATCCTTTTTTCGCCGTTATCGCGTTCGTCCTGATTAACTGCGATTAACGTTTACTCGTGCTTATATATGATAAATCTGCACGGCCGATTTTCCTCGTTTTTTTTATTTTGTGATTAACTGCGCGTTGCGCAAACACTTGTGCAATACTTTTTAATATTTCCGCGCATTAAAACGATGTTCCTCGATTAAAAAAAAAAAAAAAAAAAAACGCGGTAACACTATTACGTTTCTCGGAACATCAGTGATGGAATGATTGTGATTGAACCGCTAAATTCTTTAGAGCTCGAAGATCATAAATGACGGAGCTTTAAAAGATTCAATAGAATATTACGAACGACATTAGAGAATAGAAAATTATGAACCATTAATTAAAAATTCAGTGTTACTTCAATTAAGCGCTTCAACATATAACACGCATATAGCTGCTAATTCCTGCTGATGTATTATTCATCGATAACGAATCCTTCGACCGGAGAAATTGCCTAGTCATATAATCTTCATGGTCGGCGGAGTGACTCACACAATGGTCTCTTCCTCTCTCTCTCCAATCGGAACTTTCGAACAATAAAACTTTTTCAATCGCAGTCCTCCCTTTTTTTTCTCTTCCGCCGAAGATCCGATGCAATCGCTGTAAATATGCATTTTATTGCCATCTGCACACGGCGTGTGGCACACAATCGCATTGTCGTCCCAGCGTTTTGCAAACGGTATCGCGGTATATTACATCGTTATTTATTCGTCGCGTTTCACATTGCGGCGAAAATGCATCGTCGCTTACACGCACAAAGGGCGGCCCCGCGTTGCCTCTTTATTTTTATTTTTATTTTGTATGCACAACGAGTCACATCCCGGGAGAGTTAATCATTTCCGTTTTTAATTTCCTGCCGTTGGTTTGTACGGAATTGTGTGTTTCAAACGCGTGGCTGCTGAACGCTTCGCCCGGTGTCTCTTGTGTAACACGAGGATACCCCATACGTCGTCGGTGAATTGTATAGCGAGGAAAAAAGTTGGAGTCAATCGCGCGCAATCAAAGCGAGATGCGATTTATTAATTTACGCGTTGCTATACATGGCAAAATCGGGCATTGTGCGGCTCGAGTTCGTATAGGAAAAACGAATAAAAATGCAGACAAATGTAATAAAGCAGATAAATGAGATAAAGCAATATTACGTGGCACGACGCAAATATAATACAACGATGAAAAACACAACGTTTCGATAATGGCGAAATACTTACTTGGGGATATTTTGTAACGTATTATTTCGACGTAATACACTTTCGATTTTACCGGATCAAGGATGACCGTTTGCAAAGTTAAGTGCTCGCGATAAGAGAGAGGTTTAGCAATCACGGGACGAAGATAATTTTGTTTGGACAAGAAAAAAAATGGTTAAGTGGGCACAGGTCTTGTGCGCGTCAGAAATCGCCTTTTTGGGAGGGGCGTTTGCGCTTGATAAAAGGGACGAATGGCTCTGTTCGCACACGACACGCCAAGTTAGGGCGACCGCCAGCAGTCGCGAAGCAGGAAATCGATCGGCCGGTCGCGTCCGCCGCTCTAGTCGGTTTCGTCTCTCCAACCTGATTCCCGGCAATGAGATCACGCGTCCGAAATTTAATTGCATTTCCTCCGGTCGCCGGCCACCGTCCAAATGAGCATTACGCCGGATCGATTTCATCGCGGGAGAAGAATTATTGTTTGCCGATCGAATGTCTGCACCGGCTGCTTCGATCGAAGTTCTTTCGACATTGTCGTACACATTGCAGAAAAAAAAATATTCTTGATTTAAAAATATCTTCAGTTTATGAGATTATATTGCGTTAAATGTAGAAAACTCGCTTGAATAAAGTATTTTATATAGTTCAACCGAAAAAAGGTTGAAATGAAAAGTTGAAATTCCTATAAGAAGATTATAAATTGTCGCACCGTATATATACGAATTTATATGAGTTTTGATTTTACTTCTTTTTTTTCTATGCATTTGTTCATAATGCTGACGAGAGAGAGGAATGATAGGAACATATTGAGGATATATAAATTATAAGAATATAAATTATATTACTTTCTCTTTTATTTTATTTAAAAACTGTACAATATTTCCACGTAATTGCGTGCAGCAACCGTTCTTATATAGCATAAATTATATCATAGTTGAAAATAATTGTTAATGCTAGACTGCAGCAACTATATATATGTATATATCGTATATTTTGTAAAAAGATATTACCCTGTCCTGCGACACTCATCAATACGTGATACGCTTATAACGTAAAACGTTACACACCGGCGAGTGAACTTGCTTATCGATGGCAATTCTCGTGAACGTGATAAGATATTCCGGCAAATTTGCGAGAACGAAGAACGATGCAACGTGCGTCGCCTCTATATACCTCTAACCCCGTTCTTTTTTTCCTCTGCAAGCTCGTCGTCGCGTGCCGAGCGGAAGACGAGCAGCTGGATCGCAGCCCCGAGGCCGTGGTGGAAACGAGGACGAGAGCGTTGACTCGCGCGATGTGACGGACATAAATCGCGGATTCTCAATTAACCCTCTACCACTCGACAATCGTCGCGCGACCGTGCGCGGAGAAGAAAGAGACGCGACGCGCGGCTTTGAACGATCGCCGTGCGGCTGTTATCGATTCGACCTCGCGAATCGCGGTTTCTCTATAATAGTCCCGGTCACACAAAAGTATCGAGCAAATGTTTCTCTCAAGCGCAAAATATATACACCCCCGGTTCACGTTGATGGTTCGGGATGTGAGCTTAGAGTAAATCCAATCTGATCCTCTATATACCTTGATCCATATCTAAAGTGCATCTGAGCGATCGTGTCGGTTCAAATCTGAGGTATTCCGATTCGAATCCGGGTTTAGTCACGGTACAGGCGCTCGAAGTTAGCCGACCGCAGCGGTGCAGTTGGTCTAGGTGCGGACCGCGCGGTAAAGGGGTTTACGCTAACGAGATGCCGATTAACGACGATCGTACACGCCGAGCGGATCGCGGCCGGGCAATAGTCGAGGTCAAGTCTTTCTCGGGCAATTGCAGAGCCAGAGCCAGAGTCGGTCGGTCGATAAGGCTTAACACCTGCACCCGAGCCGACGCAATCGTTGGCCCGCACACGATAATCGTTACAGTCCCGCTGCCAAAATCCAACCTCGGATCGATCGCTTTCCTTGCACCAATTTTAAATTTATGCGGGACCGGCACGAGCGACTGCAAAACACACAGCTACGCTGGCCAACTTTTGCTTACGCCCACAGGCGGTTCGATAAAATATATTTCAGGCCCAACGGCCCCGCGAGCGATAACACGATTAAATATGTCCGTGAGGTATACATTTGTTTGCGATGAACTAATTTAGGGGAATGTGTGTCATTAATATTTTTAAATTTTTCCATTCTTCAAAAATATCCTGATGTTAAAATTAACCCTCCGTCTGTATACGTGGGTCCGAGCCAAAATATCTGCTCGTAACTGTAAAACTTGCAAGAGCCTGCCAGAATATATTAAATAAACAATATTTATCAAAATGACTATAAAATCGTTAAGTACAATGTAGACAGAGGTTTTGAGAATTTTTTCAGATTTTTTAAAATACTTTAAAGTAAGGAAAAATAGCGTGACAGACCCACGTATATACAGACGGAGAGTTAAATTCGTGGCGCATCCGCAATGCATTCCGAAACTCTTGCCGTCCGTTCCCCACGTTATTAGTAGCATCTGGTTAATATCCTTGAGTCGAATGTTTATTAAACATTCGTGATTATTTCGTCGCAGTCGAGACAGAAGGCACACGGCGACGAGGGAAAACTATATAGCGCCCTGTCGTGCCCGGTCGCCTTAGTCGGGACTTAAATATTTATCCGTCTTATCTAGCCGAAGTGCACTTAAGTGCGCACAAGCCGCATGCATATTCCATCAGTTAGGATGATGACGCAGGGGTCGCGCGACATCCTCGAAACGACCTTGGCGAGAGCGCTCGTGACGAGGACGATCGTGAGGTGAAAGCTCTCCGGACGGCCTTCCGACTGGAAGTCGAACGCACTTGATGACGGACGAAGGGACGCCGTTGTCTCCCGCGAAGAGAACGCAGACGTACGGAGGATATTTCGATCGATCAGATTTCGAAAGGTGGATAACGGAGAATTGAGAAATCTCGACCCTCGGATTTCAAAGCCCTCCGCGAAATTCCAATCGATATTTAAAGCCCCCTTTCCCTACTGCGGCGCCGAACTTTGATGAATTTCAACTACGTTCTCCAGAAATACACATACATGGTTTTGCATATGTATATTGCTTGATGTGGTTATATTATAATTAATTCGGTGGGTGTCTTTTAATATTAAAACAATTTGTTATCGCAAGCCAATAAATTTTCGAGAAATAAGTTATTGGGTAGAAAAATTCGGAAGGCTTCGCCGTTTATAAATTCGTTGCTTTACGGAATGCAAGGATGATGCAAGGATTATACGCCATAATTGATCAAAGACGATCGAGGTTGGTGTCGTTGCGTCACCACTTACAGCTAATGACTTCGTGCTTTTTGCGCTCGATCATGCGGCTGTCTCCCTCGCGGATAATCCGTCTTAATCAACCAATCGTAAATCGTACTCCTAAGGATAATCGCGACGTTCTTATAATATCGCGAAATTCCCACGAATAATCGATGATGGGAATAACGTAATAATATATTATGCATTACATAATTCACCGGCCTGGTGTATATAGGCTGCTTCGTAAGAGCAGTGAATTTTTAAACATTTAATTATGCTCGACGACCTCGAACGCCGCGTTTCACGCTTTCACGCCGCATTTTCACCCGAAGCGTGTACAATTGAGATCGCATTTCTAATTTAATGCCGAAGAAAATTAGGGGAAAATAATAAATTTCGCTTTCACGCCCTTCAACTTGGATTCGGTTAATTCGGCATGTAAGTAGATCTCGACCAAGAGCGCTCATGTTTGAAGAATCAGTTTGAAAACGTGCGACCTTTCTAACATTAGCACGCCTGTCGCGTACGTATACGATACCGTCGTGAAAGTTTGAACAGCTTTCGTCGGTCACCAGCGACTGTGTCAGCGGTCGAAAGTAAAATCGGAGCGACCGCCGCATCTTAGATGCACGGACGGACCTTGCGTAACTTGATTATAGATCGGCGAATTCTTCTGAGCGTTGTACAGAGTAAAAATTGGGATAAATTGAAAAGAGCAGTATTTTCAAGAACAACATTATTAGACAGTCTCGCCATCATTAAATCAATCTTGGTAAAAACAGTTTTCCTTTTATTATGCGTCGCGTATCTTCGAAAATCCGGAAATCTGTACATTTCGCGAGACTTGAAATTGGAATTATTTTTATCCAGAAATGTATGCCAATTGCAAATAACTGTATGTGCACGACATAGTTTGCTCATCGTCTTAAGTAGACATTCTCGAGGTCGCTGTCGAGAAATTCGATGGTTCGGGTGATCGTGCGTTATCCCAGGATCGCGATCGAGAGAAGCGCGAGAATGGATAAGCATCTTGAAGACGAAGAAGAAGCTCCCGTCGAGAGACGAGACGTGAAAGTACTCGCTGAACCGCCTGCGCTCCGCGAACATTTCGCGAGGATCGAATTCCTCGGTCGCGATCTGCATACTGTATCTTCGGAACATTGAGCAACGATCTATCTTTTCCTTGAAAAGTCGTAGGAGGAAAAGAACGGTGAAATATACAGTCCAGAAAGTTCCAGGTATGAAAATTATATATGTGACGTTAATAAGAAGAATAATGAAACGCTTTACGCGCGTATATATGAGGAAATAAAAAATGTACACGGCGCATACGATTTATAAACATTATAACAGAGAAACTGAGAAATATAACGAGATGATAACGCAACACTTTACCAACAATTAAAGTCCGCAGAAAAATTGTTGAATATTTTCGCGCTTGAAACATATATGCTATAAAGTATTTATCGTCTTTCTATGTAGTTTAATTTACAAGTTATTTCAGCTCTGTTTCTTCGCATCTAACTGAAAATAAGTAATTAAGAGCGATTGAAATATCAAATCACGATGGAAGTGTCAAATGGAGTTACTGTAATACGGAGAACTTTGTAGTTCACAAAGTTCTCTAATAAAATTATCCGGGAAACATCTATATAGATCCGTTTGACGAGAGATCCTCCGGTCTTTCTTTTGACTCTCACGGGAGAATGGCGGTTTCCTTTTAGTTACACCAAGGGTTAATTCACGGGGGATGGTACAGGGCGCATTTGCAGGGGCGGGCAAGGGTGAGCGACCGGTCAGAGTGCTTCTTGGCGAGAGAGGGTACGTCATAAGGACGCAAAGGCGTCGCAATCGATATCCACGGTGCGGTAACGCGACGCCGTGGAACGCCGCTGCGATATTTGTCCGCGATATTAATTGCGAACAACATATCGAACGAGTCCTTCGAATTCCTCCCGTCGAGAAGCGCCGAATTTTAATCGCCAATTTACGGCGTGCCGGATTTTTTTTTTTAAAGAAATTTACGGACAATTTCGCGGAACGATTTCCCCCGTTCATGGGCACAGATATGCGTTTGACTTGACTCATCTTGGTACGAGTATTTCTTTTTTTTTTTCACCATATCGGAGAACCGGTTACCGGACAATTAACGACCAGCAATCAACTGAAAATCGTTTTCTCGTCTATTAACTTCGACTTTCCTGCATGCGGACTATATAGGCAATTTGTACTTGCTGTTAAGTTATTTAAGAGAGAGAATTGCTTTTAATAATTTCTTTGCGAGATAAGCAAACGTATGCGATTGAGCGCAAACATATCGTACGGACATTTTATTAGCTGTTTTACCGGCACCTTGACCTAACTGACCTAACAGATGTTCGTAGAAATGACACGTATATATGCTAATAGGTGACTGTGCAACCGTCCGTCTCAATACGAGTTTGCGTATAAAAAGAAAGTATGCCGCTTCTCGGTAAAGATGCGTGTATTTTTTTTCTCGCGCGTGTTTTTCGCGTTATTCATAATGGATTTCGATGACTCGATCATCGAGTGAATAATCGCACTGATAAGCGATTTTTATAGCGCTCCTCCGTACGCGACTAGGTAAAGCGCATAGAAATGAACAAGGTATTAAAAATTTTCTACGTGTTCGTATTATGTGATATAGCATATCGATTAATCGCAAAATTAGATTGTCAATAAAAATCATTAGTAACAGCGAAAAATATGATAAGAAATGGCTTATCCGTGAATTCGACGTTATAACGTTGTATTACTTTGAAGCGCACGTTGCAATCATCGTGAGCGTCTGGATAAAAATCTCGTATCTCTGTGTTCCGCGAGGCGTTCATTAAAATCAAGGCAAATATATAAATAAAAATAACGGGCTCGTTTGTATTCGCAAAGGCGTTCGTTCAAAAATCGATGCAAATATAGCTAGATAAAAGAATTTTTCCTTCCTCCTCCCCCTCTCTGTACCGCAGATTTGCGGGGGGGGGGATTTGCGGGGATAAATTCAGCGCGTAAATTCTTGCGATGGTACACACCGAAAAATTCGTCATTCGCGCGACGAAAACGAGCGAATGCAGGAAGAGAGTAGAGCGAGCATCTCGCATAAAAATGTGCATATTACCGTGTGTACGGCATAAATATCGCGTTGCTAAATGTGCCGTCGCGGTTGAGCGGGTTTTAGGGAAACAAAGAACACACGATTCCCGCGACCCCGCGTCTCATGTTTCTCCGTTCGTGCCTACGCGAACGGATTCGCGATTCGACGTCGTCATTGTGAATTTGCGTTTCCGCGGCTGCGAATCGTTCCTTCGTGACCGTCCACGGAAATCCGACGATTCCGACGAAATTTAATCGCTATTTGTGAGAAAGTGGCGACGCGAAAGAAGAACAGAAGACTGTTTTACGAAAGAGAGCCTAGCTGAACGGAGGGTTGAAAATTTTGCGGATCGAGAAACGAAATAAAATTTCGACGCAACACGCCAATTGATTTAAAGGACACAACGTGTAAAAATTCAAGCCGCGGCACCCGGGACCAGGGGAGAATTTAATTTCCGGTGAGAAAGAATTTCACGATACACACGTCGTATTATTATTACCGTGAATGGTATTGGACTTCATATAGAATATTATACATATCGTGATTCAAACGACGGAGAATTTGCATTAAGATAACTTGGGCGGCTTGAAACTGCAAAAATATGTAAATCGCGATCGTTTATCGATCTTACGCTGTTAATTACGTTTGAAACGGAATTCGCGACTTTTCAGTGCTCGTTATGGGAAATTGCGCCGAGTAATTTCAGCATCACGTGCCGTATAATATAACTCCGTTTTTACCTAAATGTAATTGAAGGTGTATCTTTTTTTTTTTTGTAAAATACGTGTATTTTCTAAAATGTTTTGCAATTGTTATAAAATGTACAGTTATATGTGAAGTGCTTTCCGTGACGTGCTTTAAAAGTAAATACTTTACACTATAAAATACTTTAAAGTAAATACTTTATACTCGTTTTCTCTCTTTATCTATTATCGGTGAAACGTGTTTTATCTAGATTGCATGGCGGGATATGACAGAAATATTGCAATTTCGATTTGACGATTATACGATGCATAATGCGCTCACTGTACATGATAAAATAATTTTCAAAAGTTACAATTCGTCGAATGAATTTTCACGAAAGAATCTATAAATTTTCAACGTATCGCCAAATTGGTATTAAAAATTTTACAATAGTTCGTATAACAAATAGAATTCAGTTGTGCTTGGGTGAAGGAAAAGTTTCGCGACTTGAAGAAAATTTCGAGGGACGTCCCAAAGAAAATTCACGTTAAAGTTTGTATACGTCTTTCTAAGAAAACTTCTGTCAGCCGGAAGCCATTTTCTACGAGAAGAGAACCTGAAGAAGCGAACGTGGCGCTCACTTTCTGGGACGGCGAGAAATTGGAATATTTATGTAAAGTTCTCCACACTTATATTTGTTTCGGGATACTTCATTTTGTCCGTGCAATATCACGTTTAAGTTGCAAGTGAATCGCTCAATATTGATGTACATACGGCGTGCATAAACTTCTAACTTCTATATGTAGATAAGAAAAAGATTTGCAGAGATTATTAAACAGTCGCGCGTGTATCTGAGAAGGAAACTGTGTGTTTGTCGAAAGTTGGAAAAAATAACACGCAGATGTATGCAAATCGGAGGAGATAAGTATGTTAAAGCCCGTTATTTCGCTCGCAACCTTGAGATGATTTTCTCGTCTCGAGGCAGCCGGTATAGCGTTTACCGTTAAAAGGCGCGCGACGGGAGGCGCGTGCCTTAAAGTCAGATAGCTGTACTTAATGCAGTACGTGAATATGGAGCTTTCTTATCGCGAGCGATTTACACGTTTAGCGCGTTGAATGGGCGCGACGCGGATATTCGGCAACAAGCGGGTCGCTAAACGCTATTATGGGACACGTAAGTACCCTAAGATCGGGCAAGAGCATTAGCGTTTTAAGCCTTTGAGCTGTTGGATGAAACCATACCATGCACATTCGCGGAATTCTAATTCCGACGGTATTAGTAGTTCCATTTGGAAGGAGATGGAGTACCGCTGAAATTGTTTTGAAGCGAAAGCACTAAAGGGCTCCAAAAGGCTTACGCGAGAATTTGCCGACGTCAAAATCAGTCGGGGGCTGCGAACTCAATGTTACATTTATCCAGATAAAGTCAGTTATCGATCGGATATAGGAATATCTTTATGCGAAGGGATATTTGGACGACGTAAAAGATTGTAGCTTCCACAGATCCGCGGAAGGGTTTAATAATTTCAACGCTGTAGGAAAAGCCGTGAGAATACAATTAATTTATGCTAATATCTATTTTAATGTTTATCACATTTACATCGAAGTAATTCACATTATAATATTTCCGATTATTCGTGCATATTTTATGTAAAATTAAAAATTCTATAACATTTATATAATTGTTCTATTTGGCCACTGTAAAACGAACACGTATGAAACGAAAAATTCTAGAGATAGCTTAAAAAATATAAAATAAACTAAATTCATCATTTAATATCGAAATCACAGAAAGATTAAAAATTATAATCGATACATAATATATAACATTTAAGACGCCGTAATTACACATCGTATGAAGTAGATTAATTAAGGAATATAAAGTAGATTATGGAATAATTTTAATGCTTGAAAATTAAGCCGCGCGATATAACATTCCTTCTCGCTCGTAAGGGAAAGTGGCGGATCCACGAGGTTTCGAGCGCAGAGCGGAGATATCGAGCGTAACAAGACGCGATTGATACCGGTCGCTGTCGCTTCGCGAGCGAGCGAGCGGCGGCGATTGGATCCGCGATCCACATTCCGGCGATCGAGGAGAACCCGCGCGGACGATCGCGCGCGCGCGCGTGCGTCGGTATCGGGAAACCGTGAACTTGCACGTTAGAATTTGTGCCCGGCTTCCCCGCCGCGCGAGGGAAAACGCGCCTCGACGGCAACGGCGACGATGACGGCGCGGCGCGGTGAGTGCGTTCGCGGCTCAAGGTTATCGCGACGGACTTTCCGCCGAACCGGTTTCCATCAGCCGGCGACATTAGACATACGTGACTTTCCTACGTGAGTGCGCGAGCGTGAACTTCCGCGAGGTCGAACCGCCACGGCTCTCACGAGCTCGCCGCGAATCGGGTTTAGCGCCGGCAAGGAGCTCGATAAGGAAGAGAGAAACCCCGCCCTGAATCCCGAAAGGTATCAAGATTTTTCGCTTTTAATCGCACGCGTTGCGGGGATCACAATTTTCAGCAAAAAAATGTGACGCGCGTCGAATTTTTTGTATCAGCTATATGAATTTCAATTTAATCATTTACGCAATTGATTGAACTGAATTGAAAAGAGAAACCGTTTATATCTCTCCAGTGATTTATTTGGAAACGTGATTGGAGATCTTTTTACGCACGATGCAAATTTCAAATCCGTTAACGTTCAGCAATAAATTACATTTATAATAATTCTATTAGTTCATATATAACAATGAAATTTTCCTCCGATTGCTCCGTTATTATTCTCCGTTCTACGATAGAAAATTTTACATGAATCAACCGCGCATCAAGATCATGTAAATTAATATCACTTCGTGGTGTTTGATTTGTACATAAATAGAATTTCTCCCTATCGCTGGATCGTCTCAATCATGCCTTATCAGTCTTATCACGTATAACTTTCCCGTGATCGCCAACAATTTTTCTTTTGCGTCAGCCGTTTCCTTCCTCCTCCCCCGATTTTTTCCTCCAACCGTGCAGCGCAAATAAAGGTGTGCCTCGTTTGCAAACGCGGGTGCGTGACTCGTTCCGTCAATTTCGTGATTAAGGGGAGCGCTAAGTATCGCGCGCCCTAGATTTTTTAATTAAAGGGGCGTAACCCGGTGCCTTTTGACGCGGTGGCACTGCGTTTACGCGATCGCTCACGACGATTCAGTGTTGTGGGTGACCGTGTTTCTCGTTACCGATGTGTCACCGCCTCTCGACGATCGGGAGGAATCCGCGGGGAGGACCCGTAATTAACGGTGTGATTGCGCACCTTGTGTGCGCGCGAGCGCCGCGCGTGAGTCGATTTATCGTCGTAATTTTGAAATGGTAAACGAGACCGCGCGAATGCGACAAGCGGTTACGCAAGTTGTGCACTTCATTAACAATAGTGCTCCGCTCTGTTAGCGTCGATTTATGCGCGCTCAGGAACGACGGGTACGTGCGATTTTGCGCGAAAATCTCGGCGCTCGTGCAATTTTCCGCCGCGACAGCAAGGCGAATAGTGGAGGAATTTCATACGGCAGCAAATATATTTGTTCGTCGCACTTTTTATATTTTTATATTTAGATTACACTCAGATTTATACGCAGTTGTTTATCGTATGTGTTTATCCATTGTTTATTTCGTTATTATATTACATTATATATATTATTTGAAATTATATGTGACATTTATCACGCTATAAATCACTGCTGAGTTAAAATCTTTCATCTGTCAACGCCCAAGCGGAGCATCGTCAACAATTGGCGCGCTCCTTCGCGCGTGTCGAACCTCCGCGGCTGAGAAAAACATGGAAAATAATCGCCGTTAATTTCTCGAAGGTGAAAAAAAGGAGGTGACGGTGAGAAAAATGGGAGTAACGCGGGTTTCTTGCCGCGGCGGTCGCGCGAAGGCGAGCGCGATTCAGAAGCCGGAAAGTGCGATCGAACGCGCTGCAAGAAAAACGTCATAAAAAAGATCGGATTATTATACCAGATCGGAAGGCGGAAAACCGGATTACCTTGAGAAGCCGGCGTAAAGCCTGGCACCTAAATATATAGGTGGTGCGCTTGCACGCGTGCGTATGGGCGTTATACATTACTTGCTCGCGAAGAAGCGACGATGAATCGATTGACGATGCGCTACTTCGCGTCTCGAAAACACGATGCGGTGTCTCGAATCACTCGCATTATAACGTCGCGCCTCTTTATTTTGTCAAATTCCATACAATATACCAGCCGTTTCTCTCGTTTTCCCCTTATTTTTCTCGCGCGATCATTAAATAACGACGAAGTTAATCTCGAACCTTGCTAAGGCGTCGAAATTCCCGAGTACAGATGAAAGCAGAAACGCGCTATCGCTTCCATTCCCCTGCCATTCCGATAACGACGAAGATACGGGGCCCGCAGAAATTTCCGACGTCGTAATTTTAAGTAACGAATTTTAACATTCACGAGCTTGCTGATTCTCCTCGCGATTAATTCCGCGATTTCGCCGACGAGAATGGAATTCTTCCGAATGCCTTCTCCGGAAGAACGACGACCCTGTTGAATGCATTCGTTAAAAGCACGGAAAGCTCGCGCGCGCGCGCGCGCGGATACGGTATATATGACTCATCTCGAGGAGGTGCCCTTATTACGAGCACGAAAGTCGATCGATCTCGATGCCGGAGATCAAACTGTCGGGAGAGCACGCGGGGAAAACGCGCCGGGCATGCGCTCGCAACAAATCACAGATCGTTGCGAGGAATTATCGCGGATCGGGTACGTGACGGTACGGAGGCCTAATACGTGCCTGATCGCGGCTCGCCGTTGTTTGGCCGTTAACGTCGATCGTAGTAGACGTGCCCTCGAGGTAGACGTGCACGCGCGCTGCTAATAATAGGCAGGCCTATCAATTTGCGCGCTGTTTTGACTTTTGTCCGCGAATTCGATCCGGTTACTCGAAAACATGCATGTTTGTTCCGCACTCGCTCGCGTTTGATCCAATTTCCCGTCAAGTATTCTCCTCTTTGCATTCATTATTCGAAATATTTGTCGCCGACGTTTGTTCCGGAGAATCGTGTACGCGGGGTTAAAACGTATTTCGCATCATCGATCTAATTAACACGTTGCTTTTGCCTTATAGCGAGTTTTGTGTATCCTTCACCATGTACGTCATGGTAAAATTTTCATATAAGTATACAATAATAAAATATTATGTAACTTGATTAAATAAGACTAAATTCTCATGGGTAGGGTAAACTCGAGTAAGATGGCCATAGAGGAAAGATGGCCATGTTCATTCGAGATTTCACGACGAGCTAGGTTGAAAGAACATTAGGTTGGCCATCTTACTCGAGTTTACCCCATTGCGTTAAATTCACACTTTTTACTTGGCATTGTTATTTAGCTAATAGCTAATAAAAATTTTATAGATGGCATTTATTTTTGTTAAATTATGGCCAGGTTGGCAGTTGAGGTTCGCAGACTTAATCTAATACGAAGCTCTTTGTTTCGTGTAACTATTACGAGAAAATAATTCGAACGAAAAGGTGCACGCTAGCACGTGTCTAACTACAAACTTAATAAATAAATATCTTAACGAAATTATTTAACTTAAATAAATATCAAAACGACTAGTTAATAATATGACGAACTGCTCTTTCGCACAGCAGAGAAACAGAATTTACTTTACTATTTATCACGTACAAACTGAAATAAATAAATCTCTTATCTGTATATAGGGCAGCTTGCACGCTCAGAAAGTCAGAAGGTTCTTGCTAGGTGTTCACACCGGGACGATGCACTAAGGGAAAAGAGAAACTTTCATGCGTGCCGATTTCTTGCTAAGGCCAACCTACCCTGCACTAGAAACTTTCGACTAAGCAAAATTACTAAAAGTACCTTAAGCCTGTTCTATTTAGCTGAACTTCTCGCACGGTTCGTCTGTTCTCTGTTTCTCGTCACGTTGGAGGGAAAAAGAAAAAATATAAGATGCGTGCGAGAAGTTCAGCTAAAAAGAACAGGTCTTATATTTTAACAATTTTTTACAAGCGTTTTAAAATATTTCGATTGCGCTAGTCACGAATTGTCATCATTATATGTGTTTATTAGCGGTTGATGTATATCTTACAAGCATTCAGAGGTGAATTGGAAAAATTAGCCGCGTGGAAGATTGTGATAACGTCACCGCAATTTCCGGAACGACACACAGTCGCCATAGTTAATAACTATTAATTCAATCCTTCATACATATTTTCTAGAACGGAAATTGCGTAAAGAAAAACTGCTATCCGAGCGAATAAAAACGCTTATTCCATTAATATTCGTAAGAGTATAAAAGAGTATTTATATAATAAGAAACCCTTTACTTTTCCGATGTTACGTGCGGGAGCAATTTGTATGTGTAATTCTACTGAAATTTAATTTGTCGTCATAAAGGGATCGGCGGGTGACGGGGGGAGCACGAAACGGCGACGCTTTCGTGCGTGTCGATGAAAAAGAGATAAAAGATTTCGTCACGATGATGTTGACGAGAGAGGCATATTGCAGCGAGATCGGCGCGGCTTTACTGCGAGTTTATCGTATCGGGGAGATTTATGTGTCGGGCGCGATAAGTGAACGCGAACGCTCTGCCTGCCATGAAGTAATTATGAAGGAAACCTATTAGCGCGCGCTCGATCTCACAATCCACGTATATCCGAAGGAATTAGCGCCGGTTTATTTCGCAAAAGTGTATCTCACGACGTTAATAATCGGCGATATAGTTATACGAGCTGCACGAATCCTCTCTATAATCATCTCCACATCGGTCATTCTTGTGATATTCAATATAACTCGGATTATCGCGCGGCGGAGCGAAAGGTCGTGATCTGCTGTTCATTAAAATTAATAATTAAGAAAACATCTGAATACCGAGAATGCCAAAATATGCATGAGCAGCGAAAAAATGCGTAATTACGCGCGTTCTAGATGTTACACTTGACTGAACTCGGTAATTGGTATTCTGTAATTAATATCGCTTCCGTGATTGCCGCTTTTGATCCCCAGTATTTCGATCGGAGGTCTCGGCGCGCCGACGTCACGTACGCGAGACCTTTTTCATTCATCAGCTTTACCCGATCACGCATCGTCGTCGCATCGATCGCCACCGGCTCGCACATCGCGTGCACCACGGAGAGAGAGAGAGAGAGAGAGAGAGAGAGAGAGAGAGAGAGAGAGAGAGAGAGAGAGAGAGAGAGAGAGAGAGAGAGAGAGAGAGAGAGAGAGAGAGAGAGAAGCGTATCGCGATATAAATAATTTAGCCGGACTGTCGCTTAAGTGAAGACGCCCGCTATACCGTCGCGCACAATGTCACTCTTTATCGCGCGTACGAGAAATCTTTAACGGCGCGCGCGATTCGCGTTATCATCGTTATCAGCGATTAGCTTGAATCTCCGCATCTGGCTCTATATATGCGGTTGTTTCGCGACCGATCGCGATGGCAGCGTGAAAATTACTCGTCCGCTCGGCCGCGCGACGTAATCTCCCCAATTTAGCATGTATATTAAAACTAAATTGAATCGCGCGCGCGCGAGAAGGCGGCGATCAATCGGCTTCTACCGATACGGGGTATATCGGTAACGCAATAAATTAACCGCCTTAATTAAATGCCGAAGATTTACTACGGCGGAAGAGAGCTCGCGCTCTCGGTCCCGGATAACGGCGCGACGTTTATCGGGGACGTGCGATCGTGTTTAACGAAATAGCGGTAGACGCGAAGCGAGACGAAGTATCGGCGATCGCGATTTTACTCGCCTCGATCCGCGCGTCGCGGATTCGTCGCGCGGTCGACGAACTCGGTGTTAAGAGGGTAAGAATGTATATCCTCGATGCGCCGCGATACGCATGATTCATCGCGCTTAATTTTGTTGTATCGAACAAACGCGGTGACGCGCGCGAAGGCGAGTGGAAGGCGAAAACGTGCGTTCCCAGTCCCCTTAAGTATATGGGGGCAATGCGTGAATCTCGACGCGGTGTTCTCGGCCCAAAGGGTGGAAAACAATCGTTAGGTTCAACCTCGCGATCGAAATTATATAATCTTCGTTTGCCGTGACTTGGCGTGCTATTTCTCTTTTTCTTCGCTTTCTTCTATAAATTCTAGAATTTTTTACTTCTCGCGAGCTTTGCTTTTGACTCTCATAAACAACAGGGCTGTGATATATTTTCCGCAGCTTATTCGTGACAATAAATCTATCCGCTTCGTTTCGTTTGCCCGATTTCTTTCGCGATTTTGATTGGACTCGCTCGTCGCTCGAAACGATCGCAGAAAGCGTATCCTTGACGAATAACGCGATAATAAAATCGCTCGATCCCGCGCACGTTCTACGTCATATTATGCGAATTTCGTGCGAAATGACGAGGGAAAATTGACTCGCGCGTCGTCGCGACTGGCAAATCGAGCTTTTTCTATACCTGCGCTTTCAATCGATCGAACGACGCAGGAAGATTGTGTTTATCTTTCCGTTTCCGATATTCCGACGATATTTCAAATATATATATTCGAAATTAACTCTCTAACTTTACGTAAAAATAATAACAAAAGTATATAATATTTCTAAAGTACATTCGTAAATTGCCAACAATGTAATAAACAATTAACCTTTCATTTCTTCCGGCTATAATTGGCAAACGTTGTTATTAACGTCTTGACGACGAGGACCAAAACCAATGGTCGAATCGTCACGATGAGTGTTTGCCAATTATAGCCGGAAGAAATGAAAGTTTAATTGTTTATGTTTATATAATGTTTGTTTTTATTTCAATGCGAAATTGAAAAGTGCAATATTTTAATTGGGTCTCTCTGGGAATTTATGCCATAAAACTTCATAACGCCACAATAGATATTTCAATGCTGAGAGTGCAGTGTTACGGCGGTGTGTGCGCACATCCCGTATACTTACCATTTTCATTTTCACGAGGAAAGATCGCGTTACGATCCCGCGTGACGCCGCGCGCGTCGTAAATTGCGAGAGACGCAAATTAAATAGCCAGTGTGTCGCGCGGCGTTTACGTGACCGGCGCGGCGGCGTCGCTTCTAACGTTTATCAAGAAGATCGTAATCGAATGATTCACCTGCAACTTATACTAATAGTTAAAAATAATTTAATGACATTTTTATCGCGCGACGAGCGGCTGCTTGCGCGTTAATGAGCGCGTGCGCGTGCATATTTGCGCATGGCCGCCACGGTTGATTCGTAATAGCCGTGAAAGACTCCGGGCTCCGATTTTTTCGCGAAGTTCCGTCGTTGTTTTAACCAGTTTATAAGCTTCCTGTTTATGCAACGCTGATAAGCTTCTCGGTGCCACGCGAACGCAAAAGCTTAACTTCTGTCCATCGCTAAATATTTTCTAGCTTTATGCAGCGTGGTCGAAAAACATGCGCACCACACGGAGCATGAATTAAACTCCCCTTTGTGCCTCTGACTGCAGCTTTTGATATTTTTTTAAACTCGACGCGAGTTTGAAAAAGAAAAAATAATTCTCAAGTTACACGGGGACAATTGCGCGAAATCGCACGATTATGTGATATCAAGGAGTTATTATAAAAATGATGACTGCAGTGTGAAGTTATTTAAATGATATACACACACAGTAGATCCCTATATATAACATTATTATATAACGGATTTATATGTATAACACGATGGAAAAATTTTAATATTTGTTTCTTTCAAAACAAAATGAAAAATATTTTACCGTTAGGTACATACTTCATATTCTTTTATTTTACATTTTTTATAATAAACCCTCACATGCTTTATAAATATAATGTTTTCATATGGATACACAATCCATATGGCATGTATAATCTATGCGACTCGTATAACACGGTAACGAAAAACATCCTCTGTGTTACATGAAGATTTTATAATACTGTGTTCGTATTACGTTAAAATCGTACACTGCTTCTCTCGGGACGTATCTTATAATGATAAACTTCTCTAAATGCTCGACGAGATAACTTTTAATTAACGAGATCATGTTGGAGCCAATACGTCGCGAGATATGGTCTTGGCGGGAGAGTCGAGAGTTCGTAGTCACCGGGCGCGGCAGATGGGACGTAAGGCGATGATTAACGAGCGCGAATCATTTCGACGCCGAGCCACTATCAATTTCGGTCACCGACGCCTACTTCCTGAGATGGGCGGAAGACCTGAACGGATGCGCGTGGGCTTTCCAGGATCGCGATGCCGGGCCGATCGTGGATCGATAACGCGGATAGGGATCGTCGCTCGGGGTCGCGTGCACGTGTGCATGCGGCTCGGCGTATTTCTCGTTTGGAGAAAAATACGACGTCCTTTATTGCCGCTTCCGAAATCGATCGATTATCGACATGCATCTATATAGCTTGGAAAATTTCACGTTATTCATGCAGCTCGTGGCGTAAAGTAATTGAGATACATATACTCGCGCTCGTGCGCCGTCAATATAAACGTTGCGAGTGTCTTCATTTTTGACGGAAGCTCGCGGAAATAATATTTTTATTTAACTTCTCGGCTGCTGCCAAGAAGTGGACTTGGTTTACAATACGTTCCTTAACACACTCATCCATATCCACACATCGCCCGTCAATCACAACAATTTTGACGGGATCATTCCTCACTACTGTGTGCTCTCGCCTATCTTTTCTCATCTCCGCTTCTATCTTTTTCCTATATCCCTATATAATTTTCTTAATATTTTTTCTTTGGTTGTATCTAGTTTGTCGTTCTATAAACCGGTTCTTTATACTGCTGCACTCCTCCACATAGTGCTTCAAATTATCTCTTCCTTCCTTGCAGAACAAACACATTTTTCCCCCCCTCCCCACTATACATGTTCTCCGATTCCATGTTACCACATCTCAGATTTATCAGGGCTCTGATACTATCCCCTTCGATCTATTTATCTATGTTTGCCCTCCTTAGATATTCCGGTCTATTTCCGTCTCTCTCTAACTCTTTATACTTCCTGTTATACTTTGACTCTATTATATTATTTTTTTCCACTTGCCTCTGTATCTCCCAGTCTCTTAATTTAATCTCTTCCCCTCAGTTCCTCC
Organism: Temnothorax americanus; assembly: GCF_048541705.1. Classification (NCBI taxonomy): domain Eukaryota; kingdom Metazoa; phylum Arthropoda; class Insecta; order Hymenoptera; family Formicidae; genus Temnothorax; species Temnothorax americanus. The sequence goes on along the minus strand of NW_027509421.1, from coordinate 1,387,960 downwards.
CTTCTCTCCTTAAGGGGATCCTATAGTGGCAGTGCACTTTATTCACTAAGTGCACACTTTAACTCGTATTTTATTTATTATAAAGTTTTAAGAACAAAAATGCAAAATTAGGCTGTTTAGGGCACTACAGATGAGCTTACTGATTAAAAATATCATAAATGTAAGATTTATTCGATATTTTGGCTAAATTCTTCTAATTACGAAAAAAATTACGAATAAGAAGAATTTAGCCAAAATATCGAATGAATCTTATTCCATTTAGGATATTTTAATCAGTAAGCTCATCTGTAGTGCCCTAAACAGCCCGATTTTGCATTTTTGCTCTTAAAAATTTATAATAAATAAAATACGAGTTAAAGTGTGCACTTAGTGCATAAAGTGCACTGCCACTATAGGAGCCCCTTAACGACTCGTTCGCTTCCACCCCCACCCGTTTCTATTATAGTACCTTTCTCTCTCTTTATATACCATATCTGTCTTTCCATTTGTTTTTCTCTTTCTTTATCCAACATTTCTTGACCCATCTGCTCTCATCCATTTCCCTAATCTTTTCCTCATATCCCATTGCCCTTCCACCCCGTCCTATCCTAAGCTTTCTCAACCCCAGTTCCGTTGACATTGGGTATCTTGGAGTACAGAACTTTAAATCGAAAACCCATCTTGCATAATCTAGCATAATTGTTTCCAACTCCTTTTTTTCTTCCCATTCTCAAATTTCCACTCCAGGAAGCTTGCGGAAATAATTTTCACGACGAAGACTCATCGGGCTATTTGAAAGGTGAACGTTAGAAAAAAAAATTAATTAAATATGTGCAAATAGTTTTACAGAGAAAAATCGCGCGGTAAAATCTGGATTTTCTGTTAAATTTATCAAATGAAACAAAATAATGGAACGGAGCAGACATTGTATATCCGAAAACATTATTAAAATGGTCTTTGTTATGGATTGCAGGATATTATATTATTACGTTTATTGAGCCACCAAAATTCGCTTCCGATCGATTAAGCTTATTATGCTCGACTGACGATATTTATAACGTTGATTTATTATTCATGCGATACATAGGCATCTCATTAGTCGGGCAATGTCGTTCGTCATCGATGAATCAATATATCCGAGTCGAGTGGAAAGTGAAATTGTCATATTGCTTTATTACAAATATTTGAATTGAGCTGATAGTCATTGCCTTTGTCGCAGATATGTCTCTGTTTTTGGGTAACTCGCTTTGCTGCGTATAATGAGCTCGTTATTTTTTACTGTTTGCAATCGCAAGCGTTTGATATAATAGCCGCTACTGCGCAAGAATTGATATTACGATTAGTATCAATTGTCAGCAACTGTATACGAGTAACAATAAGTTGGTTCTTTTTTTTAATCTTTTTGAACATCGCATAAGTCGCGCGACGATCATTATCGCTTCGTTGTCTTTTTTAACAATCTTATTTTTAAATATACTTCTTTTGGAATATACGTCCTTCGTTATAAGAATAACATTGTAAATAAATTATATTATGCTATAACTTTCAGAGAGGTATGTGTATTTTATATATATTTACACATATCTAAAGCGTAATGTAATTGGAGATAGCAACAAAGTGATTTGTTAAGTACGGAAAATGCGGCTGTCTCGGGGTGTGTTAATATTCGCGAAGTTATAACAGAAAAGTTTCACGGGGCTGCCGTACACACCGCGCCGTTTCCACGTCCGGGGGGGCGCGCTGAAAGATTCGAGTGAAAATTTCCGCGAGATAACGGCGCGATCCGTTATCGCGAACTTTCCGTATATATAAGCGCGCGAGCTTTATGAAAGGATTGCACGGCAGGCGTGGGGGATCGGCGTGTGTTCGCGTTTTAAAAATAGCGATCGCGTTTGCGTTCCCGCGATCAAAGAACTTCTACGCCGCGCGCCCGGCCGTTGATGAGTTTTCCTCCCCTGCGATCGATGATGAACGGATGGTTGGCTCTTTGAGGGAAGTCGATAATTAAAAACCTGTCGCCTCGACGATGGGAAATCGTCGAGGGAGCGGGGGCCTCGCGGATTTTACTTCCTTTCTCGCGATCCGGTGCGTCCTTCGTGACGTTTCCTCTCCGTCGTTTCGTGATTCCCTGCCATCCATTTTATATCTTTACCGTCACTATTTGTTATTCGACGCGATTGTTGACACCTATCGTTATCTGCCCAAATTTTTTACTTCTTACACGTTAAGTAGAAATATTGCGTAACAGACTGTGCTGCTTCCCAGGTGTGTTAAATGACGTAATAATGAAGTCTTGAAATTGTGTGTGTGTGTGTGTGTGTGTGTGTGTGTGTGTGACCGTATTCCTGGTCACACACACGTCTTCAGTTGGACACGAGTTGACGCTATTTATAGTACTAGCATTTGTGAAATTGTTACCGTATGCGTGTCCCACAAATTTTCATTCTTCGCACGGTAGCAGAAGTATCGTTATTCTTTTAAATAAGTTACGGTCGATTAAGCTGCGGTCGCTGGATGAATAATTAGTGTCATAAGTGAATTAGCAGGTGAATCACAGCAGACGTCTTCAAGAAAACAGCATATAAGTTTATTATTATAACAAATGTCGTAATTGCAATTGCGTTAGTTATCTCACAATTCAAAAAAATTGAACCAACTTTGTTTTTCCTCTCTCCTGAAAATTGTGAATTTTTGGAGTTGTAACAGCAGTATTATTCTCGGTGTGCGACATAATGACAAGATATTGTATGTACTGCGATATGACAAAATAACTGCATTGTGGCTTGAATAGCGCGCTTAACTTTGTTATCTAGCTATTTGTATCGTTGAAAATTTTATATTAGATGGTATTTATTTTTTACAAGCGTTTTAAAAAACTTTGCCGATCGCGAACGATCACAATTGACAGCTAACGAGCATTCGTATTGACCACGGCCGTCGAATCGAGCATCGAGCTCTTATCGCGAGCGAAGGCGGTCCGGTCCTACATCGGAAATCACTTCTATCGCGCTACGCATTGTGTGGGGAAAAAGTTAAAGCCGCAAAGCCGCGTGTATCTCTTTCCACATCGCATCGTACATTCCACTTATGCCCATTTACGTGACGACGATTGCGCGTGTATAGCGACATAAAGTATCGATTAAGTGATATTGCGATAACGGTGCTAATTGTCATTTTTGTGTTACGCGCGGTTATCGGTATCCTCCTATTTTTCCATTGCTTTGAAGCAGATAAATCCCACTGCACTTTATCTTGATGGACAACTGCGTAAACGTTTGGCGTTCGAGTCGATAATACGGCTATATATGTCGGCGGAACACAAAGCCGCGAGAGACGTTTATTACGCGACTCTGCATCTTTCTTAAGTCACGGAGAGTGCAGGGATTTTGCAAGCAGAAATCGCGCGCATCATGTGATTTCCCAATGCTGCGCCGATAATTCCAACTTTAAGATTGAATTATACCGCCCGGCTGTGTTATAACGGTCGAATATCGCATGCCGTAAATTATTCTCTCGCGGCACGAAAACACTGTTGCCGCATGTTTTCCTACTGAAGTAGTTAGTTTTAAAGCCCGTTTCCCCGTCGCTTTTTCATTTAGAAGCGTTTGTCTCGTATTACGGGGAGGGTGACCCAGTTGTAACGGTATTACTTTTTAATCGAAGTCGCTTCGGTCAATGCGGAATCGATCCTCTTCGACGCGACGTCTCACTTCTCGGCGCTATGTACTTCCCGCGCGACTACCCCTTTCAATTATGCAGAACTTCGTTTAAACGGAATAAAAAGAAGCAAATTTTAAGACTCGATCGGTCGTAAACGGAGTCGTGCCTCGGGAAATTTTCTTTGAGGGGAAATCAATCCCGCGGATTACCGGGAAAACTCGTGACCGGAGAAACACGCGCGGCGAAAGGAGTATATCTCGTCTTCCTGCGTGAAAGTCGTCGAAATTATCGGCGGTGACTCGCGAGTCCCGTTCGGCGTTCGTTCGCCGAGAAGGAGGCGTTGACGCAAGATCGGTCACGAGGAGGAGGCCGACGACTTCTTATTAGTCGTTTCTTTCCGTCTTTCGATAATAGCCGTCCTGTTCGTCCCTCCCCCCCCCCCCTGTCGATTTCACTCGCCGCGCTCGCGCTGGAAACCACGGGATCACCCGCGGTCCCGTTGGCGACCGGAATCTCCGCGATTGCTCAATTCGGACCGCCCGGTCCCCCGGTGATGTCGCGTTACGAGCTCGGGTTGCGACACATCTCGAACGTCGAACGGGGAAGAAGATGCGAGATAGGGGGAAAGTCGTCCTCGTCGGCGCGGCGCGGCGTAGCACGCGCTATAAACTGGATCGTGAGATAAATTAGATGCGATCCAACGAGCGATATCGCAGCTGTTGCTGTACTTGCTATGGTTGCTATACTTGCTATTGAAGGGAGATGAAACGGGGCGGAGCGAACGTGTACCTATTTGCAGCGAACGCTTTCTGCCATGCCGCTGCAGCGTTTGAACATACTAATCGTTACTTACGCGATATAAAAATGCGAAATGTTTATTTGCGTGACATAATTCTGGTTATGTGTTAATTAAACGTTATATTTTACGCGTTATTGTGTTAATATAACTGCCCATAGATAGCGGGAAATTCTAAAAGACGTTCATAATTTTTCAGACGTTCTTTAGAGATCTTTTAAGCGGCTTTAAGACGTTTTTAAGACGTTTTTTAGAAGCTTCTGCTGGCTGGGTGCTGTGTGTATAATTTAAAGAAAGCTTGCCTATATGTAATTCGCAGTGAGAAATTCATTTTTAAATGCTCCTTTCATCAGTGCGAATTAAGATAAGGAATCAGGACTACCAGAGAGAGATTCAATGATTTTATAGCTCTTATTTTCGAGAGCTCAGAATTTATTATTATATAAAACGGATACCAATAGTACAGATGTTTACTATATAGTTTCCTAAGACCATTGAAGCCGCCTAATGGGAGCGCATATAGTGGTACACGCGCTCGCGTGTTGTCAGTACGCAAAGTTACAGAATAACTATATATCGGAACAATTTGTAGCGACCTCCGTCGTAATCAAAGGTCTTTTTCCACTCCCGTTTCAGGTGCTGCACGCAACCGAGCCCCGGTCGACCAGCCTCCGGGGGACCATGAGCAGGTCCTGATCGCCGAGACCAGTCGTGGGTCGCGAAGGGATGGACGCGGCAGGTCGACGCCATCAGCAGGAGAAGAATCACAGACCCGAGTATCGATAATAAGAGCGGGAGATTGACATCGGTCAACCGGCAGGATTGCCCATCTATAGATCTTCGCGTCTCCTCGTCACCGCGATTGGACCTGGAGGATGAGCATCGCGGCCATCGCCCGCAAGAACTGGGCGCTGCGCCTCTCGGTGGTGCTGAACGTGTGCGTGCTGCTGTACGTGTGTGCCCACATCGGCTCGTCCGGGCCGTGGATCGAGGAACCGCCGACCAACTGGGCGGCGGCGGCGCCGCTCCAGTCGGACACCTACGGCGGCGCCTTAAACGACCTCGTCAACGGCACCCAGAAGGGCGCCGCCGCCGCGTCGTCCTCCTCATCCTCGGCCGCGGTCGTCGGCGCCACCAATAATGCGGCGCCGACAAACAACGGCGCCGGCCGTCCTCCCAGGATCAGTCGCGTCACCACGACGCCTCCCAACGAAGTCAAGGCCGAGGCCCTCGACAAGCCGCAGGAGCACCGTAATCAGACGGTATTCACTCCTTCCGTTTTCTACCGCTTCTTCCTTTTTTTTCTCTCTTCTCCCTTCTCTGATCCCTCTGATTCCTTCGATCTTTGAATGACTCCTGACATTTAGATTAATCATTGTCATGCGGCTTGTCCAATTGCTAGAAGCGGTCTATGACGATAGGAATGAAGATGTAATCGAAAATTAATAGAAATCGGGAGGTATACATCGTAATTAATTTGTATCAATAATACATAGAGATAGAAATATTCTCATTAGTCTTATGCGATATTAATGAAGTACATTATCGTTATTCTGTATCTAAACTCGTCGAAAGAGGCGGTTCGAGATGCATCGGGTATGTCGATAGAGGTATTCATCAGGCTTGTAGGCGTTCGCCACCGCGCGCTATTCACGGTATTTCCGCCGCTTTCCATGCAAATTTCCCCCTCGAACGGCGATTAAACTCTCTCTCTTTTTCTTGTCCTCGTCCAGATGAGGAACGGCACGACGAGCGTCGCGCGCGAACCGATGAGCCTGAGGGACGCCGTGCCCTGCCACGAGAAGTCGACCGAGCCGAGGCGGGCGCAGCGCGGCGATTACTGGGTGCTGTACAATTACGTGCCGATGAGCATGGCGGTGAGATGCTGGGAGAGCGTGACATACACCACGCACGCCGACTACACGTTCCTCGACAATCTGGAGCCGCTGCTGGAGCGCTGGCGGGCGCCGATATCGATCGCCATGCACGCACCCGGCACCGACTTCCCGGCGACCCTCGACGCCATCAGATACTCGAGGAACTGCGGCAGTCCCCTGGTCTCGCAGCTAGTGACCTTTCACGTCTTCTTCAGCAGCAAACACGTGCCAAAAGTGGTAAATAGACGGGCCCAAGATTAACCCCTCGAGTCCTTGAATCAGCGTGTTCCTGAATCCCTCCCGAGTTCCGGATACACCCCGGGCATCTGGCAAAATTCCTAACTAGATATGATGAATTAATTCCGGTTAATCGTTTTTCAGCCTGTCATTGAATGCACCGCGTGTTCACCAAATCCTTCTCGAGTTCTGCACAGTCCTGAATCTAATTATCTCGCAAGTATCGAGTACGCTCTAATATGATACGTTGATCGATATTCCGTATTTAGAATATCAAAAGAATCACGCTAAAGCCTGCGAAGTGCTCAGCTTTGTATATATATGCACAGCGACTTTTCGATGATCTGTGTGTGTGCTCTCCCTTATGAAATTCAAACTGAAAACATGCTCTGCACATCTGGCTCTCTTTGGCCTTTCTGGCCCTTCTGGCTCTTCTGACCCTTTTGACCCTTCTTTCCTTTCTGGATGGGAAGATCTACACAGAAGGGGAGAAATATTCAAAAAATATTCAGATTGCTACGAAAAATTGCGTATTTAACGATCAAATTTGTTACGCACAAAACAATTATTAATGTTACAATTGCTATTAATCTTATACTTACATTCGCGAAATTATAAGAATATTTATTTATATTAAATGTGAGATCTCTCTTTTTTAGACCTTTCGTGGCGATTTTTTCTTATCAGACAAAACAGGATTTTTTACTTCGATATCATTTTCTACAATTTTTGGCCATTTCACGGAAAAAATCAATGAGTTATTCTGCCTGTTAATGCCAAGAACTACGACAAATTAATTAAAGATTCGATATCAGACTGCGATAATATGTTTCTCGAATGTGGTGCGTGCACGAATCTACCTTATGCATATGCAATTCGTCCGTGAAGGGTATTTAGCTCGTACCACGAACCAGGATTGTTCGTTGCTGTTATTGCTGTCTATTTGTAGTGTAAGCACTTCGGGTCTAACGGATACGCGTATCTAGACATCGTAAAACAGCCTCGCGGTTTCCGCGTGCGGTTTTGTTCGCGAGGGACGAAGCTCGCGTGGCTCGCGTTTTGCAAACGAGTCTTTAACGTAATCGCGATTACAATCGGAAACCACTTGTCCTGCATACATGAATATCCTGTCGTTCACTAACATTATATTCCTTCCCTCGAAGATGCCAACAAAATGCAATGTTCTCTCTAGCGTATCTCACAATCTAATGATACAATTGATGATATTAAAATGTAAAAAAAATATATGTATAAAAATATGAAAGATCGAAAAAGCTATTATGCAATTACGTTAGTAATCTTGCGAAACTGTTTCGCTCGAACTTGAAGTTTCCTGATATGTTGAAGTTTCCTTTTCAAATGCTCGATTTTCGATCCTGTCTTAGATACCGCCGTCGGAGAAGATCGCCTCCGACACGTACAACTGCTCGCTCGGGGCGCCGTGGGTGAACGTCAGCCTCGCGAAGATGTACAAAAACGAGAAGAAGCTGCTGTACCCGGTAAACGTGGGCCGCAACATAGCGCGCGAGTCCGCGCCCACCTTCTACGTGTTCCCTAGCGACATCGAGCTGTATCCCAGCCCGAACCTGCCCGTCAAGTTCCTCGAGATGATCCGCAAGCGGGATCAGCCGGCTCTCTACAAGCCCAATCCCAAGGTCTTCGTGCTGTCCATCTTCGAGGTGGACGAGAAGAGTCAGCCGCCTAACAATAAGACGCGCCTGGTACGTTTCGCGCATCGCTCGCCGGTCCGTGGTCCGTCAGGGGCAATTAAGCACGCGCGAAAGAGAGCGCGACGAGGCCGACGGTGTGTGCGACTGTCGTGTCGTTAATAGCGCGGACGCGCGAGGGTCGACGGCGAATCAATGGAGCTTCCTTTGACCGTGGACCTTGATACGTAGAATTAGCGTTGCTATTGTCCGGCCGACGTGCGTGCGTATCGCACGGCACGGCACCGCGCACAATACACCTTTTGTCGGGTTCATATTCAGAACTAGCGCGGCATAACAGAGAACGATTGTGCAGATTATCTGCGTAGCATTTCTTTTATCCTTTTTATTTGTTTCTCAACTTAGATGAACGGTATGTCGGAGGTCGAAACGTCACAGATCTGATACGCCCAGTAACTCATTTTCATCCTCACAAAACGCTCGTAATCGGGACGGATATTTTTGGGAACGGAAACGGATTTGTTTACATGCATCTCGAACAACTCGTTGCAAAGCGCCGTTTCGAAGAGCCCATGTAAATTTGCAGATACAGATGCTGAAAACGGGCACCGCCATACCCTTTCATAAGAAATTATGCTCCGGCTGCCATAACGTGCCGAAAAGTAAGGAATGGCAGGAAGCTCCAGAGACGGAGGACCTGCACGTGTTTCACGTCGGCAAAAGGACTGGCAGCTTCGTACACTGGGAGCCGATCTTCATCGGGACCAATAACGATCCTTTTTACGACGAAAGGCTCAGTTGGGAGGGAAAGAGCGATAAAATGACGCAGGTAAACATTACCTATCCATGCAAAATATCTAGAATAAGAATGCGACGTAAAAAAAAAATAAAAAATCGTCATTATCTTGAAACATCAATGGATTTCAGAAAAGATAATGATATATTTTAAGTATAACGTATAATTTTTAGAATGATAATTAAGCATTAATATTTCTCTTTAACGATATAATTAGACAATATATATGTATAAAAAGTTAAAAGTAAAAAATTCTACCATCTTTTATATTATCTATTGATAATTTCGTCAGCAATCAAATTATCGTTGGCGAACGCTTGCAGGGTTACGCGCTCTGCGTTCTCGATTATGACTTTCTCATCCTGGACAATGCCTTTCTGGTGCATCGGCCCGGCATCAAGATCTTCAAGAAGGATCCGCATCGCGACATGCTCACCGCCAAGACGAACGCGCTTATCAAAAAGATCATCATGCCGGAGCTGAAGGTGTTGTATGGCACGAGGAAGGGCTGCGCCGTGTAGCCCGTGGAGTCACGGGCACGACGGCGCGTGCTTTACAGATGCTCATCCATACGATGGAATCATCTGCGACCCTCCCTGTCGTCTGCATCGTCGTCGTCCTCGTCGTCGAGTTTTGTCGCGCAGCAACAAATCGCCCGGATTCGCAGCAAGCTGCGATTCGCTCTGGGACCCCGGGATCGTGTTCACGTGCGCGTCGTCCGACCCCCTCGCGAGTGGGACCCGAGAAAAATTCGCTGCGATTCGTAGAGAACACTTCTCCTCCTCTCGAATTATCGCCAACTCAACGGTGCCGAACGAAAAAATTATCGCATAAGTACTCGGTGAGTTTAGAGTAACAACATTATTTCACGGACGCGTCGTGCTCGCGTGTGATAAGCGCGTCCCTTCGCTATCGCGATCATCATCGATCATCGTTGCCATCACTCTTATCATTAGCAGCGTCAGTACTAGTGTCTTACGGGAAACGTCGAGGCAACGTGAAGAGACAAGGATTGCACGAAAGAAGTAATGTACGTCGCAATGTTCAAATATTCTCTCGGTGGTAATTCTCTAGTTTTCGTAAAAAGGATACCTAGTGCGTAAAGGAGTCGTACTACGTATTGTTTTTGGATACGGTTCTATTTTTAGACACCTGTGCGTGCAGGTGCAGGTATAAAGTAATACTGTGTAGATAGACAGTAAAACGTATCTTTTTGAGTACTTAAAATTAGAAAATGCTACATTCGCTCGCGTGACTGCCGAAACTCAGTGACCGTATTGTTTTCTTTTGATATGTAAGAATTAATTGTATTTATGTAAAATGTTCCTTATTTTTTTTGTCTTCATGAATATATACGACGTTGCTTCTTATTGCGAATACGACGACCAAGCCGTGTCGACTGAACTAATCCTTCGCAATCTGACCCGATCACGTTCCGCCGTTTTGTTACCTTCGTTCGCGAAAACACACCATTATCCGTCACGATCGAAACGGGTCGAATGGGGTCCGAAAATATGATGTTATCGGGGTGGCATTGTGGTCTTGTGGTAAAGCGCCAGACTCGTAACTCTGAGGAACCGGGTTCGAGTCTACCTGATCACAGGAATTTTTATATTCCAAACTGCACCCTCCGCACGAGTGGGGCTCGTGCGGAGAAACTGGGCTATTTTTCGGAGGAGAAATTAAATTTGAAATTGGTCGTCAAGCTTGGGGAGCTTGGGAGTTTTGGATCAAAAATGAATTTATTTATAATTATATGCCTGTGGGTGGCCTGTGGCTAGAACGTAAATCGTATCGTGATGGAAACTTATTACAGCTTTCCACATTTTCGGTCTGGATATTACGCAAAGACAAATAATGGATGACTCATTGATCGGGTTACTCTTGCTGGGCAGAGTTTCTAGAAAATTTATATCAAATATCCCTCAGTCTTTTAGACGGTTATTTTTTTTCCATAAATAATTCTGCGTTCACTAAGTTCTTGTTTCAATGTCTATAAGCAGAAGGAGAACCGGTGAACAGTTCGGATTGCGAACTTTTAATGCGTGTGGCTTATCTAGACGCAATTATATTTAACTTAGCCCAAGCCCATCAGTCAATGTAGAACTGAACTTCCAAATATAATACGTGAGTTAAGTTGCTACACGAAGAAAAAAAACAAAAAGAAAAAGGGCATATCTTTCGTTTCGATACGAAATTCAAGTGTAGATTATCTATAAAGATATTTCTATGTAAGCAAAACAAAGATAAATTTAACAGCTTTTACTTGAATAAATTTTAACCAAAAAGTTGCAGTAAAAAAATTGTGATAATAATAAGATAGTGTCGTCTATTAATTTAACATCATTTAGAGATAATTCGCTGAATTTTTATAGATAAAGAAAGATCGACAGATAAATTTTTGTCGGATTTCTATCAATTTCTTCATGCAGATTGCTGTTATGTAATATTCTACAGATATCGTATTTGCAAATAAATAGCCGGCTTCGATCATAATGACGGTCACGATCCACGAGGAAGTCGCGTCGGAACTGGCACCGTTCATTCATAACTGTCATCGAAAGTACAATAATCCTGTAGACATACTGATTTATGTGAGGCACCGTTTCATTATGTACAACTCGTACTTGCTCGGGAGAGGATTTATCCAAGTAAAAAATACGTCTATCTACACAGTATTACTTTATATCTGCACCTGCACGCACAGGTGTCTAAAAATATAACCGTATCCAAAAACAATACGTTCTGTAAGAAAGATTCTATAAGAGAGAATAGTATAGCTTTGAAGAAGGTGATCTTTCAGAAAAATTTCGGGAGCTTTTCTGAGGATTAAAAGACTAGCGATTTTACTCAATTAATTGAGAATTGTTAGAGATATTTCGTGCAACATCGTAAAAAAAGATTAACAATGCTGCCATGTAAAACGTGAGACTCATTCGTTGTTTTTTTCTTATGCTGGCATAAAATACAACTGGATTTCTTGTAGCAAGATAATATAATATTATATATATACATATATGGAATATAAGCGTAATGTAAACTATATATACTTTTCTATTATCACCCCGAGTAATATGACCAGCGAATGTACATAAATGATCTTTCGTAATCATTAAGACTTGAACGAGAATAGTCGAGTCAGTATGTCGTACGTCGAGAATGATTAGTTAGGATGATTCTAATCGGAGCAAGATGCTGACTCATTTTTTTGTGATAATATTAGGGCACAAAGTAATTAATATTCCTGTAATCGCGCTTCGTCCGCTGTAAAAGGCATTCTTGAAACCGAATATTAAATGATTTCTCATATGCATAACGATTATCGTTGAGGATGTTAATTAACTTTTCCAAGGTTCATAATTCGGTATAATTTATATGTGAAAATGTTAATAAAATTTATATGTAGATCAAATGTATTACTTCAAGAGTATGTACATAACATATTTTCGTTTATATCACTCTTGTTCAGAGCCGGGGGCTATATCGAAAAGTTAATTAATATTCTCAGGAAATTAATATATATGTATATGTAATGTGTATATATATATACAAAATATATACATACTATGTAAATGTGACGCGTTCAGTCTACACGTCGCCGATAACGTTTTCTGTAAAGTATGGAGCTCGACTTACATCGTATAAGTTCCTTTTACCTCCTCGCCTTCTCTCTTAATTTATCGGGGCTGTGCAACCGCGCGTGTGTATATATTTATCGCTTGTATGTATGTATATGCATATATATTACAATTATATGATCTCGAAATTGCACTTCACAATATTTATGTTTAATCAGTTCAACTTCTTGTCGTTTCTGCAATTGTCTTTTATAAAAAGATAAATTTACAGAAATATTTCAAAGCACATTTTTTGTTTCGAAATAATATAATTGTAATACATATAATCTAATATAAATAATGTGTATTCTGTGCCTTATATATATAATTGTCTCTTTCTGTCTCCTCGCGTGCGTGCGTGTACGCGTGTCAAAAAATGTGTGTGTGTTGTGTGTGTGTGTGTGTCAAATATATCGAAAATGTGCGCGCATGTTTGCAGGAAGCTGCGTGAATGACGACGGAGACAAGCTAAAAAAAGCTGACTCAATTATACAATTGATACGCAAGCCGTAGAGATCGATTTATACATAATTGTAGCGCAAGATTTTTATATCTATTCCCGCTCCCCCCTCCCCTCAGGAAAAAAAGTGTCGCGACGAGAGGAAGGACGGATCTCGCATGCGGAACGAGAAAAACTCCCTTTCCCTTCGTCTCCTCTATATAATCCAATTCGACGAAAAGCCACGCCACGCCAAAGTAATGCAATACCGACATTACGATCGCTGAGCTTGTCTTTCTTGACTGAGCATTTTCATAAAACAAACACGAGACTGCGAATGAGTTCTATCGAAAGTCGTCACGCGGATGACGTGTGATTTTTTTTTCCCGAAGAGAATTACTATGCGTTACGGTGCTTGTAATTAGTATAAATACACGTGACTGTAAATAAGTGTTGTCTCGTCGGCTATTTTATTCGAGAAAAAAAAATACATTCCGTAAATTATTCCAAGCGAATCCGAAATTCTCGACTGAAATAAGAAAAAAAAGATACCTAATCGAGATTCGTCGCGTATCCTCGTGTAAGGATGTACTTCGGCTTTAATCAATGAAAATTACGTTTTGATTATAATATCTGAAATTATAATACTCGAAACGTTCAGAGAGACACGAGTATTTTGCTTAGATAAAGATGCTGAGCGATATTTTGTCGCGCGATTTTACGGAGGCAATATTCCGCCCGCTCTGTTCAGAAATTATATTTCACCTAAGGATACAATAATCGAAATCATTGTATCACACATACACGACAGACTCTTTGGCTTTTCCTCCAATATAATTCTGATGTCGTGAGTACCGAGGAGATCGCAGCTTTGCTTCGAAGCGCGCAATAAGCTGTATGTACATATTCGTAAGAGAGAGAAAAAAAACGAGAACGCACACGCAATCATAATAAATCCGATATATGTATATAGGCGAGATCGTATTTTTCCAAGCGAAAGGAACGTTCGGTCGGAGGGTTTATTTAACGTTTCCCGAAGGGGATTCACGGGAGAGCCTTTATCCCTTGCATCTGTTTTTCCGAGCTTACTTCGGGATATCTCTCGAAAGAGAGTGAATCTTCGCAAAATTGTCTCTCAGTTCGTAAAACTTCGAAGCGTCGACGTGTGAATTGTTATTTTATAAATCGTGTATGTTTAATTCGTGCAAAATTTGAAACATAATAATTAATATATATATATATATACACACACACACATACACGTGTATTACTTTAAACAGGCGGAGAAGATGAAAAAGGACTATATTTATTTTGACTACAACGCGACCGGTCGCTGGATCGAGAACGCATGCATTGCGAGTGAAATAATCGTCGAGCGGTTTGGATCTCGTTCTGAACCGCTCCCTTCGAGATTCCCGGGTATGATCAGCGTACCACGATTGCGATGATCGGCGCGCGTCGTGTTCTCCAGCGTTGTGCCTAGAATAAATAAAGTAATTTATTAAGCTAAATCAATGAAGTTAGTTCTTTCCTGCCCGAGTCGGCGATAATATATGTAAAAGTACATTTATTTATAAAAATATCTGAGGCGACACGGGGATGTTTCGAGGATACTCCTGGTGAAAAAATTTCTCATATTTTCTCAGAAATTTTGTGAGAATTGAGACTCGTGAAAAATTCTGGAAAAATATATAAAATTCCTCAGATATTTTCAGAAATAATTGGACGAGAGGATTTTCGGAATGCTTCAGTATCTGCGCGTATGTGTGAAAATTTCTGATAAATTGCACAAATTTTTTTCATATTTATTCAGATTTTTACAAAGATGTGTGTGTGTGTTGGTGGAAAAAATCTGATATATTTTTTATTATTTTCTGTTTTTTAAAAAAAGTGTTCCAATTGGTATTAAAAAATCGGAAAAATTCTGAGCATTTTGAGAAAATCCGAAAATTTTTATAGAAATTCTGATTAATAATATGAAAAATTCGGACAACGAGACATATTTTTCAATCGTCGGTAATACCTACTTTTCTTATGCACAGTAAATGCAGTCGTCGCGTTTTTCGTGGCGCTACTGGCGCTAAGAGCTAAGAGCAACGATTGACAGCTGATGGGAACGCATCGGATCGCGTCGAACTGCATCGCGTGAGGTAAATTCAGGTGAGTTGACGAGATGACAGCAAAACGCGAATTGTCACGATAATATTTCTTGTAACCTGCGATTATCGAGTTTCGGTTTTGCAGGTCCTGTTCCGTTGCCATGTATGATTACAAACTGTTGAGAATGACAGAGAGGTTATAACACACAACTTGAGAGAATAAGAAATAATTAAAGAAGAATGTAATAAGGTAACACATACAAAGATTATATACGAAAAAGTGAATTAGAAGTGTAAAAAGAAACCTAAAATTTTGAATAGGGCATGTTAAATATCATATAAAAGAAGAAAAAAATATTTCATTACTCGACGAACTGGCAATAATATAAATAGTATTGGGCACCGAGGACGAGCGTGGCCTAGTAGACAGCGCACTGGTCTGTTGAGCCAAAGGTCCCGGGATCGATTCTCGGTGGAGCTAGAAAATTTTATATTCGCTCGTTCTCCGCTCGGAAGGCAATGGCAAACCACCGAGAGTATGTCTTGCCAAAAGAGAACTTCTCTGAAAAAATATAGCCGTTCGAAATCGGCGTTAAACTGTAGGTTCCATATACAATGTGTATGATCCACGTGCGCAACACTTGTATATGAAGAGAAGTCACCACGCTCGGGCACGAGTAATAGGAGTATGAGCATGAGGATCTTGTGCTGCAGATCTGCAATTTGTGCGTTAATTCAGTAGTAGTCATAAGAGCTCTTCTTCATCCGGATCGCTATTTTTTTTTTTTTTTAAGTTGCATCCAATTGATGCACCAACGAATGCTTTATCTTGCATCAGTTACACATAAATAAGGAAAATATTAATTAATGCAATTGCAGCATAATATAAAAGAAAATTATTCTTAATAAAGAATTCTTAAAGATCATCTTCTTTTATATTATGCTGCGATTGCATTAATTAATATTTTCCTTATTTATGTGCAGATGTGCAGCATGCAGGGGAGACGACAAAGAGTATATGTAAATGCTCATATTCAGTACTATTACTCGTGCCCGAGCGTGGTGACTTCTCTTCATATACATGACGTGTTGCGCACGTGGATTATACACATTGTATATATGGAACTTACAGTTTAACGCCGATTCCGAACGGCTATATTTTTTAGAGAAGTTCTCTTGGCAAGACGTACTCTTGCGTTTGAATTTCCGTCCATTTCACACAAATTAAAAAAAAAATAGTGCTACTATTTATATTGTTGCCAGTTGCCAGTTAGTCGAGTAATAAAATAATATTTTTTGTTTTTAATCGCTGGCGGAGGAAGTTAGTTTTTCTATATAAAAAAAAACCTGAGAGATGGCTGGTGAAGCTGCGTGGAAGAGACCTAAAGCGGGCGACAGCGAGGAGGAGCTTCTGCGCCAGCAAGAAGAGTTTTTGAAGGCGAAGCAGCAACCGTCCGTAAAGCCAATAAATCCAAGAAATTCACCCAACGCTTCGGACGGTGCTCCGAGTGCTAGCAGGGCAAGATCCCAATTCTCGAAATTGAAGCAATCGAGGGCGAAACAAGATGTGGTTTCTACCTCGCGAGGCAGCGGAGAAGTGATAAACCCGGCTGTCAAGGACAATATTCGGGAAACGACGAAGGGAAAGTTGGAGGACATGGTCCAGAATGTACCTACGGCGTCGTCGAACATAATACTTGGCAATATCGTGGAAAGGAAATTCGACGAATATGAGTTTAACAACTGTGTTACCGCAACAGTCAAGTTAGGGTTCCCCGAGGTTTTTAGATTCGACGACGCGTCACTTGTGAAAAAAGTATGTCTGAATGAAATGTGTTATCTGTTATTTTTATGCCAACTGTATAATTTTGTTGCTTTTTGTAGAAGACCGATGGTAACCAGAGTTTATTCTGGCAAAAAGTTTCAGAGGTGAAATCTGTGAGAACTGAGTCGGTGAAAGTTCAGAGGGATGAATCTTCCCATTGCGACAAGGGAGAGGCGATTGCGATGGAAGATCAGTTGGCCATTGGAATTCACAAGGAAAATTTGGAAAAGCTGGCGCAAATGAACGAGGCGGAGATATTACAGGAAAAGAGGAAGCTTGAGGAGACTCTTGATCCTAAGATAATACAGTTTTTAAGAAACAAAAAGAAGAAATCCGGCAAAAGATCAATCGAACAGGGCAATAAGCAAAGTAGCATTTCAGCCGCGAGCAAAACCACAGCAATGGATATAGAAGTATCCAGTGATAAGAAGATGAAGCTTTCGTCAAACGACAATTCAAACGACTCGGAAATGGATTGCAAGAATGATACAGCGAGCACTTTAATTACAAAAAAAACAACAATCGATACAAGATCTAATAAGAAAAAGACAAAGTTTCCTTCGGATGATGTCGATACAAAAATGGATTGCGAGGATGACTCCTCGAGCATAATCCCAGGATTATCCAAAGAATTATTCGAAGAAAGCAAACAGAAAGGATGGCTGCATATGAACGCTCCCGAACCAGAAAAGTTGAAGTGGATGGAAGACTTGCCGGAAAAGAAAAAAGACGAGCCCGATCCGACCAAAGAATACAACGCGAGATTTGATTTCAACGGTGAATAACATATCAATTCTGCTACGACATTGATTTTTCTCATCTTTTACTTCTATTATCTTTTTTGTATTTTTCCAGGTCTTTTATTGCCGTACAAGGATGAGAGCTTAACTGTAGACAAAGGCCTCCATCATCACGGCGAGGAACCCGAACGTCCCGGATATTCCCTTCAGGAGTTGCTACAGCTGAGCAGGTCTTCCACTCAACAGCAACGGGGTACAGCCCTTGTCACCCTGGCCAATATCATGGAGAAGACGCGCAAGGGTTGGTACGACAAGGCCCTGCATCCAGCACCACTGGTCGCGCTCAGTCAGAAGAACATTCTGCTGCTGCTGAGATTCTCGCTGGATGACTCGTCGGTGGCTGTGGTCACGGCGGCTTTGCAAGCTCTCAGAGCTTTCCTGGTCAGCGAGGCGGACGAGGTATGCTTGGACAGACTACATGGATTCGACGGATACGCAGAACCCACCTTGACGCCTCAACTTGAAGACAAGGATACAAGTAGCCTGAAGGATCACGAATTGGCACAGTTGGATACCGTGGCTACGCTACTGAGATCGGATTTTTTATTGAGAATCAGGTACAATTTTGTCATTATTTTTAGTTAAATTTGTAATACTTTGATTTAAATATTGATAATCTTAAGACTCTTGTAATCTCATGACTTTATTATAGTCTTCTTCAACAGCACATGAAATTGTAAAATTGAGTTTAACCATTTGTAGATACATTTTAAATGAGATGCATCCACCGCCTGTTGGAGTAACGTGTGCCTTAGAGATACTCATCCGTCTCGCGAGACATTTGCACATTACGGCATTGAATATCTCGTCCACGCCATATTTGTTAGACACCATTGTCCAGAATTTTATACCACTGTCTATAGACCAATTAGGTAAATTAAGCTTGAAGTTATTAGATAGGTTTTAAATAAATCTAAAATCTATTTATTGGATGAATAATTATTGGATAAGATTTAAGAATCTGAATCTCTTTACAGCGATGCAGGACACGATAAAGAACGTTTACGGGATTCCCGTAGTTGAGGCGATTAAGTTGTGTCGTGTTCTCGTCACGTACGGCAAGAAACCCGTCGCGCAGAAATTGGATAACTTCAAAATTATTCAAGCCATCCTAACGTACATTAGCAGTGAGACGGGGTAAGCATTCTCATGCGTCTCATGCGCGTCTGCTAATTTTACATACATTTATTTTGTTAAACACGTAATACTTTAGCAGGAACAATGACATAAGTCTCAGCATCGAGAGCCTGCGGCTTTGGCGAATATTGTTGCATTACGGAATAGGATTGGACAGTGTCGCAGGCGCCCAGTTAACTCTCATATCGCAATTGCAGTTATTATTAAGTAATCATGATATTCAAAATACATCCGAGTTGGCGTGCTCGCACGCCGCGGCCTTAATTGCTGTGGCGAGTCACGAGAAAACATTAAAACCGAACATCTCTACGTTGCTGGCGAAGTGGAGTACACAGTTGTCGTCGGTATCTAATGTAACGGTGAGAGCAATTATTGATCTGGTCGTCATCAATTTATCAAGAATTATTAAGAAATAATTACATTAAAAAATGCTAAAAAATGTTAAGGCTATATTTGTAGCTTGTATGTTTTCTTAGTATTTATCAACCTTATTGTTATCTTGATAATATCAATATTCGAGAAGGCTTATGAAATGTAAATTTTAGTGGGGTGTTATGAAATTAATCGCAAAGAGTTTATCCGCCGTTGACGAGATTTCTGCATTTAAAACAACGTGGCTATCCAACCAGCACGTTTTCTCAAATCTTCGGTAAGAGACTTTTTTTTTACTACTTCAGAACGTGTGTATAAAAATGACAACTTACAATATTCATTTTGTTGTAGTTCCAGTTCAAATTTATTGAGCGACTGTAACACGACTACGGATCGGGAACCATCCTGCCTTCCAAATTTGAATGTTCTCACAGAGAACGGAGAGTTGCAGCCGATCGTGTCGGTGCATTCATGCATACCATTCTTGGCGACGATACTGAATACGTTTCACAGTAACTCACGCGTAGCAGAAATTCGTGCAATACTCGAACACCCGTCTGTCCGCAAATACATACGAGAGTTGGAAACGACCGAGTGGAGTTTGGAAAGATCGTGGTACAGCAGAACGGAGTTGTATCTTTTGACAGCGGTAGTAAAATCAGCATCCCTCCTCGGGGACACAATCAATAATCAGACAGCGCAAATTGTGTGGAGAATCACCATCAAGCTCATCTCGGCGTTGCCCGCGGATGCCGCGGATCACGTGAGGAAGCTCCTTCAAATCGCGTTATCGAACGAAAAAGTGAATTTGGAAATGATCACTAACGAACTGGCCAAATTGGATCTGGCGTCCACGGTAGACCAGCTCGAGATAGGCTCGCATTCCGACGCGGCGTCGCTGTACGAGAGATACGTCACGCCGAATGGCGATTGGAATCAAGCGGCGATGCCGAAGGACTGGCTATTCTTGCCGCTGGTTCACATGTACACAAAGTGCAAAAACGATATCAAATTGCAGTCGGAGGATAAGGACAGCGTCCTGACGGTGCTGAGCCTGACGTTGGTCTTGCCCGATCTCATGGAAAAGCTGTCGCCCACTTTGAGATTCAGCAGACTGATACTGGTATACCTCTGCGACACCATCTACCTGGACATCGATGTGTCCACACTGCTGCTGAACGTTCTGTCGAATCTGTTGAGGAGGTACCACACGCGATTGAACTTCCAGACAGAGCTGCCGGGGCTGAGCTCCTTCACCGATCTGTTCATCGCGCTGTGCGAGCACTTCTGCTCGACCTCGTACGGCGACGACGGTTACGCCATGACGTTGCTGGTGGCGGCGGCGCAACGGCACGATCCGCACTATCGAAAACTGCTGTGGTCGGAACACGCGGCCGCGCTGCGATACCTGAAACTACCGCCGGAGAAGTTGGTGTTGCCGCTGAAGGAGTATCTCTATCCGGAGGAGGACGACACGTCGCTCATAGAGAGCTACATGACGGCGCTCGTTCGCGGAGTGGTCAGGGAGACTTGGTGCCCGGTTCCCTTCACGATCGCCTTGCATCACTCGGCAATGTATCTGAAGCGCTCGAACAGGCTGGCGGTGCGAATGCGTGCGCAAGTGGAGAAGTTGCGGAACAGAGATATCGCCGATGCATTGTTGCACTACGTACCACCGCAATTATGAATGTAAAATGAGAACAGAAAAGACGGCGGCCGTGTGATTTTGCATTGTATGTAAATTGTATATATTTCTTCTTAGATTTCATACCAGAGTGATTGTTAATTATACATTTATAGGAGTAAGAAGTTGCAAAAAAATTCCGCGCATTGCGATCTCTAAAACTTGATTCACTGTCCATTCTTTTTCGTCATCCACATTAGGACGAGCAAGACTGATTGCAGTGACAGTACAACGAACACACAGTGTGAATATTTAAATACATGCACGTGCCTCGATTGCGCCCACACGATTGGCGTGACTTCGAAAATGAATGTTTAATCCACGTTTGCATATGAGTCATATGACATATGACACCTTCTAATAAAGTAATAAACATATAATCGAGAATCACCCTGTATATGCAGTACACTTATACAACGACAATTTCGTTAAGATTCATTGAACGAGTAGAGAAAGTAGAAACAACTTGCACAATTACAGTAAGCTTAAAGGCGTTAATTGGTCACTTCGATGATTGCCCAAGTTTTCGCGGTGCTTCGAGTATATCTATATCGTAGCGATCGTCATCTGAGAACGTTTCTGCAATTAATTTACACACGACAGCGTGTGTATCGGGCGAGCTATCTCGATACAAAAATCCTCCATCCGCTGGAGAAGTTCGAAGATATGAAATAAGAGAAGAAGAGAGACGGGAAAATTACCGTAAATGAGAAAAATATAACACTAAAGCGAACGCGTTAACAATACGCGCGAAAGTGCATCGTGCACTTCGATCGCGAAGTTTCACGAAAGCTGACACCGCGCCGTTGACGAGTATAGGACGTCAGTCGATGTTTTCAATTAAAAAAAAAAAAAAAAAAAAACGTTCTTCCTCACAGCGGCTCGGCATATTAACTCACGATTTATTCGTCTGACGATTAAGTCTTAATCGGTAATCAATAACGCGTATGTTGGCGTATGTTCGACACATAATACATACGTAAAGCGTCATATGTAACAAGTATTTCATTATCGATGTGTTTTGTATGTGTTGGAGCTTGTTTTTCTATCATATCGATTCCTGCAATAGTTCTCTTCGCTAAATAATGGAAGATATCAGCCGAAAATAATTGTGATTGATTATTTCTTCCAACGTTAGATGTTTATTATTTATCCTGTATCGAAAGTAGTGTGTAATAATTACTATACTACGATTTGTGCAATGCAATTGATGCAATGCAATCGATATTAACGCATAGAAGCATGAAACTTCTATAGGATATATTTAAATCCTAATTTTTAAATTTCTAAGATTATAAGAATAATACTCTTAATTTCGTTCAGGCGATCCCTTTGATACAAAATTTCAGTGTTCCTTTGATGAAGCAGAGGAATCCTCAAAAGATCAGTTTGCGATAGGCTTCTCTGACTAACTTGACCCACGCTATTAACACAATGTTGTTAGCCAGCTGGACGACGTTCAATCTCAATTACGCGTCGATCGAGATACTTTCACGGAATTTCTACGCAATTTATATTCCTCGTACTAAATTGAAAATACCCTTCTAACGAAGTCTTTCTCATTCAACATAATCTGACGCGACGATTAACTTAAGTTCGTCCCAAAGTTCATTTTCCAAGTGTTGGGGCGAATATTTGGGCAAAATTTATATAATTAAATAGCTAGGCAAAATTTTTAGGGGTTCCTGTTTTTCTATATTAATGAAAAAAAAATATATCGTAATTTTAACAATTTTGGTCAAAATACATTACGACTTCGTTATCGATTCCACCTTTATATGCTTATCTCGGGGTTTTCCAGGCAAAAAGTATATGGACCCAATATTAGAGTTCTTAACTCATCCGAACATAAACCCCCCCGTGCAACCTGTGTTTACCATTTAACGAGCGTAAAGTATTCAGCCGATCGCGTGCGAGAGGCATCGATTGTGCGGCGCGGCGCGTCGGGTTCCTCGTCGTTCCTACGTAGCGAGCCGATACGCGCCGGTGCGGCGTGATGAGACGTTTCGTTAAGATTCTATGCCGAGCTTTCTGTAGGTCTCCCGGTCCACCGTGACGAGACGTCCCTCGACGCTCGAGCAATCGAGCTCGATGCAGTGCAATCTGGAACCCCACTCGCAGTGGCTCTGATCATCCAGCCGGTAGTATTTGATCTGCAGGCAGGTGGTCAGGAAACCGGAGCCGTGGACTCTCATGGCGATCGGCAGATCCTCTCGGTGACCGCGCGCGCTCGCCGGGATATCCTTGGTGCTGTGATAAGCGCTGTAGGCGCACGCCGTAGCGTTCCTCGCGCGTTCGATCGCCTCCACCTGTTTCCCTCCGATACTCAGGGACCTAAAAAAGTCGGCAGGATATTTAGAAAATTATGTTCTGTAAAGCTCTCAAAGTGTGGGCGCAAGCTCTTAACAATTTTTATATTCGTGTTTTCTATTTTATTTACGGAAGAGAATTGCGCTGAATTTAATAATTATTATGCTATATATATATATATATATATATATATATATATATGTAACGTTTTATTTAAATAATTTAAAACCTAAAATAATGGGCTCAAGATTAGAGTGACGAACGGAAGACGGAAAGATTGCGCGTCGACTGGATAACGAACGAACGGAGAAACTCCCATTATTGCACATCCCACATCCTCGCTGCGGCATTCCGTTTGATGACCTATTTATTTTCGACCAAAGCTTATAGTTGTTTATTTCCAAAAGAGCATCATTTGCTTTTGCTTATTCGGCACATTGACTGTCCGCAAAGCGAGAAAGCCGACAAAAGTTCGAACGAATGCAACGGAAATGACGCGGAGTCTCTCAACGCCGGGTGGAACTCTTTTATTTTTTTTTGTCGCGAAAATAGATGTTTTGCGTGGCACAATCGTTGCCACGTGTGTTGTATACTTTGGCAATATTTTTTCTCACGCCTGGCATAACGTCAAAATAAACGGATCGACGATTATTAATGTATACCAACAAAACATTCCTATAAGTCAACTCGTCGTAAAAGTGCGTTTTACAGCGCTTTAGAAATAGCGATCTAAATCGGCAGGAAAACGACGTAAATCAGAAAACTAAATTACGTGTCGCATACGAATGCAGGTTCATCTAAGAACCTTATATTGTATAAAAATTTCAAGCACTTTTTAATCAAAATATATTAAACTACTTTTTATATATCGATTATACCCTTTCGCAAATTAAAACGCGCTTAATTTTTATCACAGTAAAAAAAAGACGCTGTAATTAAAGAAGGAATTATGTAACAAATAAAATAAAACGTTGTTACACTAATAAAAGATCTTTAAAACGTTCACTGTACTACTTCTTAATCCTTTAATTCGCTGACATCGACTTACCGTTAATAACTAAAAGCGCTTACAATTATTGGATAAACGAGTTCAAGGATGATTACTTAATCCCGAATTGTGCGAGAACTATACGTTGTTGCAATAATATCTGCGAGTGGCTTGGTCGTTCTTGCTTCACCCAGATCCTTGGATCCTGACCGCGAATTTGGATCTTTACGTCAGGTCGATATTTAATTCTGGACGCTTTTGATCCTTATATTAGATCGATAGATCTTCAAAGCTGGTTTAGTTTAAGCTTTGATATATGAATACGAGGCGCACTTGACTCACGCTTCGACTGGCTTTATTTTTAGAGGTTTCACGAAGGCGACGACGACGACGAGGGTTCGCGCAAATGACCCGCGTGCGTGCATCGCGCTTTATCGTCCGAAACAAACAATCGCGTGTGGCAGCAATCGGATCATTAT
The DNA here is from genome assembly GCF_048541705.1 of Temnothorax americanus. Lineage (NCBI taxonomy): Eukaryota > Metazoa > Arthropoda > Insecta > Hymenoptera > Formicidae > Temnothorax > Temnothorax americanus. Next base: position 1,363,198 of record NW_027509421.1, on the reverse strand, counting down.
CTAGAAACGAACGGTCTGTAAATCCTGTAAAAGCAATGAAAAATTGAACGTGAGACAACACATAATATACGATGAGGAGAAATGTGTATGCTTTTTTTTTTGGTCGAAGAAAGAGTCAGATTTACGAATCACGCAAGAATTATTATAGCACGTAAATGCACTCGCTTTCGTAAATTAACTTTCTGCAAAGTCGCTCGGATTAAAATTCTGTCGCAAAGAAAATGAGTATAAAATTTTACAGAATCTGTTCAAGGAGAACAACGCTTCGCGGGTACCAAGACCATTCCTGAATCCGAATTGGGTTTCAGCTGGTACTCGCATTTCCTGAAGAGATTCGGGTGTGAATTATTCTAAAAAATATTTTTAGAACATGAGACATTGAGACTAATCATGCGATAGTCATCGCAGCGTGAGGCCTGAGTCTTTTTAGACAGAGTAATAAATGTTGATTTCAACCAGTCGGAAGGGATATTACCTGATATATAAATCGCATTGAAAAGTGCGATCAGTAGATCTAATCCCTCTACCTTCTCGGTCGGCTATCAGTTTGATGACTTCAGCATATACGCTGTCTGGATCGGTGGCTTTTCCATTTTTCTGAGCTTTTATTGCGTGGACAACCTCGTCCTTGGTAATTTCTGGTCCGCACTCATTTATGTTTTTGTCTACTTGCAATGCGGAGGCGTATTTGGTCTGTCGTCGTCAAAGAGCTCCTCCACGTATCTCTTCCATACTTGCAGTTTTGCTTATTCCACTCCCGTGATTATTTCGTTGTTAGCATCTCTAGTAGGGTTAGAACTTGATGTCTTCGGGCACGATTTGTCACGTTCTTTTATTTTTTTGTGCACATTGAACGCGTCATGTTTTTCTTGAAGTACTTCGATTTCCTTGCATTTCTCCAGACACATCCACTGTTCTTTTGCCTCTCTGCATTTTCTCCTGATCTTTTTATTGATTTCTTTGTATAGCCGAGGATTTGGTTTTTGTATCCTTCTTTCGGTCATGAGCTCTAAAATTTCCGTGCGGTCATCCACTCCTTTTTCCTTCCTACCTCGGGGAATCCGATGTCCTGAACCTGTATCTCATCCGGCCGTTATGGTGGTCTTTATCTTATTCCAGGTTCTTTCTATTTCCACTGTGGTTTGTTCCGGTCTCTGAATTTCCTTCGGTTCATCCTTGAGTCTGGAGCTCACGTGTGTCTGCATGTCTGGTTTTTTCAGCTGTCTGATATCTATCTTTTGCGGTGTTATCGCCTTCCTCATGACTTTTGTAAGACGTCGCATTCGGAAGTCCATGACGCCTGGGTTGTGGTCACTGTTAATATCTGCACCAGGATATGTTTTTATCGTTTGCACATATTTGCAAAGAGAAACTTTCAATATATATAATATATACATAAAATGAGAGATTTTAGATAATAGAACAAGAAACGATAAATTGAAGAGATTTGAAAATATATAATTCACACGAGTTGGAAACATTTTGCCGAAAAACGAGACGTCCCGTGCAGATCTGGACGGGCAGAGATGCATGTTGCGGGATACATCGGTCCAGGTTTAAAGATTAAAAATGCATGGTGCAAGAGCTACATCTAAAATAAGAGATGCGAGCCGGGGAATTGCAGTCGTGGACTGGCATATCCGAAGGAATGCGCGCGCGGTCGATATAATAGCATTATCGCGTTCGTAAAAAATGCAAAACGCCCCGTCGTAACATCATAAGCTCGTCAATGTGTCTACATTTTGCGTTCTCCTGCCTCACTTCCGTCCGTAAGGAATTATTAATGCGGAAAACAAGGACGGGGCAAACTTTCCGCTTATTACGAAACTTTAATCGTTCGACTTTATAGGCATACACAAGCCGCATGCGAGGAAATATATAGGGCACAGGCGCGTATGTATATGCAATAATTAATTGAATGCACAGCGAGTGACATGTGCTCCATTACGACGAATTAATCGTTATAATTTGTTTTCAGTGGCGGGCGCACGATGAGGTTCTCGTCGCGGTCGAGGAAAATTGCTCGTCGTGCTCCGACGACTAAAATCGAAAAAGCAGGCCACGCGGCAAGAGCGCATCGCGTGATTCGGACTAATAATCCGCGCGGCTGTTTAAAATTCTCCACCGAGATTTCGGCGATAGCCGCGATCGGGAGGAAAGCCGGATTTTCCGTCGTCGGCGCGGGGGGGGGGGATTTTCTCCATTGTCCGAAAAATTACACGGGGAGGGGGGAAGAAAACTGCTCAGTTTTATTCTGGCGCGGCCGCGTGACACGCGAGCCTTTCGTGACTTTTCGAAGATCACGCGGACACTTCCGGCGGACTTGGTGATCGCGCCGGCGCGCGAGTGGGTGAAATATTTATGCACATCGCATTTTTGCTCGCGTATATAATCTCCATATTCGATTCCGAGTTCAATACGTGTGCAATACGAATCACGTGCAAATCGCGCCCGTTCGCCGTAAATCACCGCGGAATGTTGCGCACGGACAGCTAAAAAGAGGAAAAAAAAACAGTCAATTTTCAAATTTAATTATCAATAAAACATCTGCCTCTTGCCGTTTTATCACGACTCAATTATCGAATGAAAGCTATTATGCTAAATTCCTTCTTACCCTTATTACCTCATATTGATATTAAATTCCTACATTGTTGTCTCAAACTTCCAGCCTTGAGTCTATATTGTGCTGAACATCACGAAGATTCGATAAACAATTTTAATCCAGGCGGGTTAAGCGCGGCGCCTCATACTACGTTTACGCGAGCGTTACTTCTGTAGTAACTTACGATATATCACTCGTCTAGGCGGAGTAAATTATCGTAAGTTACTACAAAATCCCGTTTACGCGAAGGAATTATCGTAAGTTACTACAGAAGTAACGCTCGCGTAAACGTAGTATCAGTTTCCTTGGCATATATTCCGGCTCATCCGCGATTATTGTGTGTATATTATATATATATATATTCCGCGCGGCGAAGTAATTACGATTTATTACCGACAATAACGATGCGATCGTTCTCAACGCGATAGTTATCAGAAGCTCCTGTTACCGGGGGAGGTATATAATCGCAATAGTATGGGCAATATTTCAAGCCTGAGCCCCCAATCTACACGATTGAATTCATGACACACATTCATTCATCAAGTGGCAAGCCGCACACAACCGCGGTCGGGGGCGTATATACGAAAGACACATATCCATCATGCTTCATCGCTTCCGCGATAATAAGGTTCCCCGGTGTCGTATACAACAAGTTGATCGTCCACGTTTGCACCCTCGTGGAGCGAGGTCGGGGGGTTTGTATCACATCGATCAGCCAATAATTAATAAGTAAGTAGCACGTGTGCGCTGCACGAAGCGCACCGTGTAAAATCACGATCGATCGATCCCTTCCGAGATTGGGACGGGGAGTTTTGCAGTTCAAGCCGATAACACCGTCGCGGTCTCTTTCTCGCGCGGGCCCGCCACGGGTCGGGGAGAGCCTGCATCAGAGGTATAATTGCAGCTTGCAGCTGGTGCGCTCGCACACCACGTTTAAAAGCCTCCGCCTCCACGTGCCGCCGATTTCCACGATTGTGTGCCGCCGCGCTCGTGCACGTTTTAGAAACTGTGCTCTGCGCGCGCGAAAGGGTATATAGTTTATCCCGCGCCGAGATCATCGCGTATAATGCGATCTCGTTTTATAAAAGCATATAAGACGGGAAACGTAACGCTTTCCCGAGCTCTGTGATGTACGCGTAATTGCCTGCCCCTGTATACTTATCAATCCGCTCGTGTCGATTTAACCGGCTGGCTGCACGCCGATTGTCGCCGTCATTCGCACGGTGCTTATTCGATTTCAACACTGCGCGCTCCAAACTTTCCTCGATCCGAGTTTAATATGTTCAAGCCGCCGGTGTTTTGCGAGTCCAAGCGCGACCCCGTTCGTTCCAATTATGTTAAAAAGTTTCGATCTGTACAGAAAATTTTCACGATGCAATGCGATATGAATAAAATGAGCTAGATTTCTAACATTAAACAAATTTTAATACCGATTCAGATTTACTTATCTGCTAAAAAATTACCCCAGGTCTTTCGTTTAAATGTAAAAAGTTAAAAGTTCACATATTTTATTTAAATTAAAACTGATGAAAAAATTATTAAACTAATTTATAGATACTTAATCTAATCGGGATCTAATATCATTCCGCTTTGTTTTTAGACTAATTGAATGGGGCAGCAAAATGTGGCTACGATTAAGTTATCCACTCCTGAAATTAATATTAAAAGTGTCTGACGGTTCAGAGATCTTATTTCGGTATATTGAATAAAAAATTTTACTCGCGATATGACAAAAACATTTAACGCAGAGATTGGCGATTATTTTCCCTCCGTTACATACTCAAACACAAAAGTAAACGTTTTCAGTGCGTATTCGGCAGCCGAGTTTATTTTTAGTATTACAGCTAATTGTAAGTTGGGATTATTAGCGATTCTATAATCCGAACATATATATAGCGAGAAACCGTAATCCTCGTCCCTGGAGCATAGGAGCTCAGACGTTGAAATTTATTGCCGGCTCCTATCCCGTCTTCGCGCTGAAAATGATCGTATAAATTGCTGATGAACCGCTATTAGTCGAGTGGGACTTTTTCACGATGGTTTATAGACCTAAAAAAAAAAAAAAAAAAGGTAACGGTCGCTATATGCTTATTTCGTGTAGTCCGAGTAAGATTAAATAATTTGAGCGCTGGTGCAGACCGTAGATTCTATTCGGAATCAGCCAATTACGATTTGTTCCAGATATACGTGTGGATTGGATTCTAAATATATTAAAGTTTGGTCAATACAGTTAAATTTTCATCGTGTAACGAAGAATGAATCGACCTGTGAAATTATAACAGAAACGATATACGTCCAGATATATCCAGTTTGACATACATTTACTTTTTCTCAAGTAAAACTAATAATACAACTCGGCGACTAACCACCGATCATCGAGATAACGCGACACGGAGTCGCTACTTGGTCCTACTGTCCTCCTAAGAAAGAAAAATCTTCGACGTCTGGATTCAAGCGGGGAAGAAAGGGCAGGCAGAAAAAGGCGAGCGCGACCGACGTACATATATATATATATAAAATTGCACATTCACTGTACCCACTGCAGCAGTTGCGGCGGTTTAAAGCTGATGTCGAGCCGATAGGTCGTCTCGCAGCTCAGCTTCACCGTCTTCAGCTGCCGGAATCTGGCGGACGTTTCCATCTTGCAGAAGACCGGCCCGGCGCCCGGTTCCCTCCTGAGCGACAAGGTCACGCGAAAATGTCCATCGGCCCCCATTTAGCCGCCGCTCAGATACCCCATAACAATCGCCCGGAGTCTTGGTGCCCCAGAGAGGAAGAAAAAGAACAAAAAAAAAAAAAAAAAGGAGAATATCGAGCGGCCACGTATGCGGGAGACACGCGGTGTCACCGACGCGAGTCGGCGGTACCGCGCGACGCCGACGTCCTGTCCGACGCACCGCTATGTAATATCGGCGAGCCGCGCAAGAAGAGGAGGCGGTGCAACCTGCGCCGCGGGCGTCGCGACGCTCACTGATCGCTGATCCGCCGAACGGAGTTTGACGTTTGCGACGCCGGCCGGCTCGGCGGATTTCCTCCTTTTTTTTTTCGTATACCGCACCGTGTATCTTCGTCGGGAGATCCAGACAGCGTTAAGCTCCTGGCAATGATAAACGAGGTGCATGGAGCTTTTGTTCGAGAGGACGCGGAGATATTCTATCGCAGGATGATGTATTAGCGTGTATTTAGGCAATTCACGTGAGCAGAAAAGATAAATTTTTAAGCTGTCTCTTTCTCTCTCAAAATTTACAAGAAGGATAAATTTAAATTAACTAATATGAATTTGCAAGGCAGATAAATTTAAATTAGCGCGTTAAAATTCGTAAGCGCATGCACGAATTAATACATGATTAATTTTTTTCGAGTGAAGATCTCAATGCATCGATAGTTTAATTCAAATGTATGAACGAACAAATTCGACTTGACTCTCCTAAGTCCTAATGCCTGTCATTTCCGATTTTCCGGTAAACAGGTCATCATCGATTGTGTCGCTTACGTTTACTTCGGAGAACATACATATTTATGACTAAGAGTATGTACATCAAAGTAATGCTTCTAATAGCTGTTGCTTATGTGGTGTGCAATTAAGCAGGACTGGGAAAAGGCTCGCGACTTTCCAGGTTTAGAAAAAGTATTATTGGCGGAATATTAATCAGAACAATATAAATATGCGGAAATATTATTTCACCGTAAATTAAATTCTCAATATCAAAAATTAAATTTACGATAAAAATAATAAAATAATTAAATGTGCAAAACAAACGGTAATTTAATAAATTTGTCTGGATGAAATAATTATTTAACAGTAGAGACTATGCGGTATACTCTCTATAATTGGTCTTTTTATTATTTATATATCATAAAATAGATACGTCATAAAATATATCCGCGCGATTAAGCATTGATATTATAATTAATTCTGGCCGAAAGTGCGGAGTCATGTTCGCGCGCGCTGGAACAAGCCGAGGCAAGAGATACAATGATTGAATTCGAATATTTTCCAGAAGTAACACATTAATATTAACGATAGAAAATCGGTAAAAATACTGCTGTAAAAATATAACGGGGTCAGCAAGACCACAGTGCTTCATATACGCGCGGAGATTCAAGATACGCGACATGCCTGTGTGTAAACCTTTTCTGGTTTAAAAAAGAAGTTAGAGCTTTAATTGAGGAAAGTGTTTCATCTAGCGGCCTTGACCGGTCGACTTAACTGCAAACAAAGATCGATTTGGCATGCAACTAAAACAGTTTACGATCCGACCTCTATCGGTGGTGACGCACAAGGGAGAAAAAGAGAAATATGTTTCCTTACATTAAGAGGCTCCCTTAATAGTTTTTCGTCGTAATCGCATAAAAGTCCCAGTCCCCACACAGGCGAGACACGTCTGCGTACCCGGTCGCAGCAATAAATCAACTGTGTCAAATCTGCTATAAACCAATCTTTTGCGCGATGTCACAGTATCGCGCAATTAAAGTAACGAACGAGCGCAATTAGCAGGGAGATGTATTTACATGTTATCTCCGACAGACCCGCATGAAATGACGACTTTCTCGCGCACGAACACGGCTACGTACAGAAGCAATCACAGGATCGATACTCACTCGAGAAAACTGTGTCTCTAGAGTTCTCGTAACTCTATAGTGATCTCTTTATTGCGCCTACGTTTCGACTTCAAAGACGCAAGAGTGTGCAAGGCGTCAAAAAAACGTCTCTTTACAGTCTCCAATAAAATTAGAATAATTCCTACTTAATTGTACCGTTTCTTATACTCTAGGCTTCCATATATCTCTCCAATCCTGCGCTACGTTCATAATCAGATGCTGTCGTTTGATCTGTCTTTCGTCAGACTCGTCGACGACGGAAAGCGCGCTCAATGCCTGCCCGACCTTAATGGTCTGACCGATCTGCAGGCAGAATTGAAAGTCTCGCGGCGCCTCGAACAGAAGCACGATCGTTGATCCGAGCCTGAATTCGCCGAACAGCTCGCCTTTGGCGACACGCGCGCAACCTAAACTCGCTTCCTTCCAATGCACGGTTTCCGGCCAGTGTACCGTATTGGTCGTCAATTCCCGGTCGCAGTAGACGCGTATGGAGCCCACGTTCGTTGCCCCGACCGCCGCGTAAGCCATGAAGCCGCCTGCCCATTCCCCGACGTACACAACGCGTTCGTTCAACGAGAACAAGTTGGGCAGGTATTTCAGCACCTTCGGATTGACGCTCAGCAACTTTCCTAAGAGAAGAAACAGTAACAGTTCGCTTAGAAAAATAAAAATAAAGGATTTCAATATACGGAGCTATTTTGCAGAAACGAGACACACCTGGAAAGTGCCGTCGGAATTTTATATCCCAATCGGTAGGACTGTGAAATCGATGATAATCACCCGGTGCCAAGTAAACGATCAATTGATACAGTCTATTATCTGGATTCTTCAGTAGGGAATTAACGTAATCGTCCTTCCGCATAGTTTCTTTTGCAATTTGGTTCAACGTGAAACCGTTCGGATCGCCCAGAAACTGCCTGAGATCGTACGTCGCTCCTTTCACTTGCTCCACGCGGCAGGAAGTCACCGGTCCAAAATAAAGCACTTTACCGTCCGCAGGAGAAGTCTGAAGAAAATTTTTCCAGATATGTCCAACTCTCATAACAAGTTTAAATAGAAATATAATCAAAGTTTGTAATAAATATTTACCATATTTGCATTCTGAGCGATTGGTCTTGCATTTTGTTTGAGCTTTCTGACAAAAAATTCCACCAGATTCGGAAACGCGGACAGATCCAGCTCCACCTCGTCCAGGTCGGCGTGAAAGATATTCGCGTAGAACCCGTAGAGCGTCGGCCTCAGGCCGACCGGCAGCTCGATGCTCGTCAGCCAGCCCCATATCCTGCTGGTCGTCCTCAACGGCAGGCAACAGTAGCACGTCGCCTACGGCGAGAGGACTTAACATTTCGACAACGTGACAGAACTTAACGCATAGATATCTGTCCATTACTATAACGTCGTTCAGCAGTTCCGGCCTGTCGTCCACGTCAACGGGATACCCGTGCTTGTGCAGGTAGTTCCATTGCGTTGCTGCGAGCAGCGAGAAGCCGACGACTCCAGTTGGGACGCCGAGCCGCCACCATCGACTCGTATTCCTGACGAATCGCGCACCGACTTGACTCGAGACAGATCGCTCGGCAAGCCTCGCGGAGCATTTCGACGTCGCTCTCAGCGAAGAACGACAATATTGGCATCGCCTGGGAGAAGTCGATAGGTTATGTCGGGGCGCAAGATTGCAGGTTAAATTCTCGAGTTGCGATCAAACGATAGAGAAACGTACCTGACGAGGCGACCCAGTCTCCATAGATTATTCCTAATCATCCCGCAGCTCGTTTTATTTATTATTTAGCCTATAAATCGTATGACGCTAACGTTGCTGTTGCGGGCAGTGCACCATGTGCAAAGCCGGCTCCGAGTTTTGGCTTGGCTGCATTCTGCATTCCGAAATTCACTGTGTCAGCTGTCAGCAACTTTCAGTACTGAAAATCTATACTATACGTGACGTAAAATATAGATTTGCCGTACCGACAGTGAATATCGGAATGCAGCCTAAATAATGAATGCGCGCGCACTTTCGAAGTACGACCTTTCGAATTTGGTAGCAGCAGGTAGAATAAAATATTACAAGCCTTCGCTTGAAGTCGAATATATATTTTATTGAATAAAGCGGATAATGAGATTATCGATAATGATGAATAATATCAAATCTTTCGGATTTTGTAGCGCAGGCTCGACGAGAAAATAATCCAAGGGAAGAAAGAGAAACGCGGCCTTGGAAAATTGTCAGTGCGGACTTGCGGACTTCCAAATCATATTAATTGCCAAAACCGCCGCGGGTCACGCTAATTAAAGAAGAAAGAGAACCGCTCCGAGCAGCAGCTTGGCGTACATTGCTCTCAATTACGCGCAAACAGATTAACCATCGCCAAAAATTACCGCTTACTCCGTAGTGAAACGCGCGACGCACGCGAGTGCGAAGTGCGAAAGGGTTGAAGGACGCGGCGCGGCGCGCGCCGCTCACGCGCGTCCACCTGCCCGGCGTGCCCGCGTCGCGTCGCCGCGCGCGCGTGTGCGCGACCGCTGGGTGTCTGTGTCTGCGTGTGTCGTGCGTCCGCGACCGGAGGGCGCACACCAGGAGGCGGGGGCGCGGTAACAGGTGGCTCCGCGATGCGGCAGGTGAATCGGGCCAGCTCGGACCTCGGACTGATGGCTTTTTTTGTGCGCCTCGACCGACCACGGGTTCCCCCCGCTCGCGTTCTCGCACAGTAATCCCAGTTCTCTTATTGTTTTCGCGCCGCTTATCTAGGTCTCGCGACTCTCGCGCTCCCCCGTCCGCCGCTAGACCATAGACGCGCCAGGTCGACCAGCGGAGCACCGTCCCGACGACGCTGTCCACGTCGCGCCGAGGAATGACGTGTGCGCGGACGCGACGTTGCGGCCGAACGGCGACCTGAGGTGAATCAACGACGTCGTCCACCGTCGGCGCTCCGAGGAGACGGGAAGGGTTTCCGCGAGGGTCACCCGTCGTATCCGCGCGTTGACGACGCGCCGTTCCCCCGACGGACGGACGTATGAAAGGTCGGAGCTGCGGTGGTAGGATCAAGAGCGAGACAATGCCGCCGTCCTCGCACACCAACTGGACGAGGCCGTTGCTCAAGGGCGGACAGACGACGCAGATGATGCAGGCTGCCAGGCAGCAGCAGCAGCAGCTGGCGACGGCGACGACGGCGACCACGGCGACGACGACGTCCTCGATGACCATCGGAGTCGCCGCCGGAGCGCAGAATCAAAATCTGGCGGAGCATCCCGCGACGCCGCTTGACAGGAGGATCAAGGTGGTCCTGGTGGGCGACGGCGCGGTTGGCAAGACCAGCCTGGTCGTCTCGTACTCCACCAACGGCTTCCCCGGGGAATACGTGCCAACCGCGTTCGACAATTACAATGGTGCGTATATAATTTTGCATGACGCAGCCTTCAGGATTGTGATTCGCGGGTACACCTTGCAGATATTGCGAAGCAACATGTGTATCTTGTTGTGTAGAATACAATTTTTAACATGCATGACAAAACAAGATATTTACTTTTGCTTTGTATCCTAACTGATCTTTTAATTGTAATTTTTTTTTGTCTACATTCATTGACATTTCATTCCGAGCAAGTACATATAACAATGTATTGATGTTAAATCAGTCCAACGGTACTAACATCTTTGTGATATATTTATCTAGTGGTCGTAAATGTCGATGGACAACCGCTGAACGTCCAGCTGTGCGATACAGCGGGCCAGGACGACTTTGATCCCCTGAGATCGTTGTGCTATCCCGAGACAGATGTGTTCCTAGTTTGCTTCAGCGTTGTATGCCCCTCATCTTATCACAGTGTGGCTTCCAGATGGATCAATGAAGTGCGAAAATACTGTCCCAATGCCCCAATCATTTTGGTACGATATCCAGAGAGAGTTCTGAATTATTTTTAAATAGAATAGAATATTTCTGATGCGATTAAATTTATCATGATATACTACCAATATCGCAATAATGATATTACAAACGATACAATTATATGTATATGTATATTATATGTATATTATAATTGTATTGTTTTAAAATAATTTTTTAATAAATATTATTGTATTAGAAATCATATTAAATTGTATCATTTTAAGAGATAGATAAGAGAATACAATATATAATTGACATAAATTGATACATTTCTAATACAATTAAATTTATCATAATCTACTACCAATATCGCAAAAATGATATTATAAATGATAACAATTATATATTATAATTGTATCATTTTAGTTCAGTATTATAATCGTGTTATTTAATTGTATTGCAATTTTCTAGGTGGGGACAAAGAGTGACTTAAGATCGGACGTACGTCTGATGCTGCAATTGGCGAGATACGGTCAGGCACCGATCACCACTATCCAGGGCCATCAATTGGCGCACAGGCTAGGCGCCGTCAATTACGTAGAGACGTCCTCGTTGACGCAACACGACCTCAAGGAGGCCTTTGATCAGGCGATAGTCAGTGCCCTCAATACGCGACGCGGAGGCGCCAATTTACTATACCGGCGTAGGAAGCCGCCCCCGTTGTGGCGTAGATGGTTGTGCTGCTGGGAACGGCCGTCTTCGAGCGAGACCTAAACAAAATCCTATCTTAATTGATAGAGACTCTATATACTTCTTTAGAAATCCCTCTGTGATCATAGGCGGTCGCCCTGCTTCCTGTCAGAATCGTCATCCCTCGGCATAACATACTCAGTAGCTACAGTTGGTTGAGGATTATCTCGTCGTAAAAATAGAGCTGCGTTGGTACTTTGTTATTTAGATTTTAGACGGGACTACTATTAATAGTCACTCGCGCGCGCGAGTGAGAGCCGAGAGCAACCGTGTATTTACGCGCGATGCTTCAACGTGGCTCATTCATTTCCATCATCTAACACGTAATTTTTATACTGTACATTTTTTATGCGTTTCACAAACTAACAAACTGCCAGAACAAAACGCCAAAATACGATATGTCGGTTAGTAAAGCCGAACAGTAATGCCTAACTCGCGCGAACGAACGATCCGTAATCAAGGGTGGCTCAACATGTACAATTGACGAACACACGAGCGACTTCGTCGGGGAGCAAACGTTAATCGAATTAACATTTCTGACAGAGCGGAGCGAGCGAGTGCCGCCCTCGTGAAAATTCCTGAAGCCGCATGGCATAATTTATTGTAATATTAATCGTATTAATCATTATTTTTGTTACTAGCATAATAATTGGCTACTCGCTGGTTGTGATTTTTTCGTGTACGTAATATCCTTGTTTCAATTGTGTCGCGGTAAAGATCGGTTCTTTCCCCATTCTCTTTCACCCCCCTCCCCCCTCTTGCCCTTTCTTCAAGGATATTAGGTGGCCCCTTGTTTTACGACCACCGTAGCATACAACAATTGTATATTTTTTACTTGTTGCGACCTCTCGTATATATATAAATATATATATTTATTTTTTAATATCTTTGATATATATCGGTATTTTAGTAGAGTAAATGTAGCTTTAATCGGACACTTTTTACAGATCGGCGATATGATCGTGACATCACGCACATAGAATTTATATATAGCGTTTATAAGCGACGGCGTTCCAGTTAACAATATTTCGTAAAATACGTTTTTTTCTTTTTATATAAGCATATGTGATGTAGTAGCGTTTGTACGAGCGATATCAACCGTATAAAAGAATATCAAAATACAATAATTAGCGATGAGAGATAAAACGCGAGTGCGCGTAAGAGGTATATTCGGCGAATATCGGACGTATACTCGGGGGGGATCTTGCTAGAAAGATTGCTGTGATCTTACTTGAAACTCTTCACCGGTAATTCTACTGTGTGTTGCGTATGGAATTGTATTGAATAAGACTGCTGAAAAGATTCAAAGACTCTGCGCAGTATCGTAGGCTTAATCTGCTGTAACACCTTCATTTCCATCACATGACATCATCAAAAATAAATTGTATATAAGTATTTATTCATCGAAAAAAAACGAGAGTGGTCTTTTCGTGCGTGTCATTTATGACGCAGTCTGTCAGGAAAGAGCGCGATTGGCATAACTTTTACATGAATATCATTAAAACATCATGATAAATACGAACTATCAAGTAATTGCGTCGCTGTTAGATAAGATGTAAAGAAATTAGAAATCGCCAATCCTTCTTGACAGAATGTATGTCACGTTTGAGATTAGAGATAACATTTTTCATAGCTTGCTTTTTTAATTTTTTTTCTCTTACCTCGTAAGATTATAATTTTCGTGTGATCTTATTTTAATATCTTCATTAATTTGAACTTTTTTTTTTTTTTAATTGATACGGCAAACTTGTATCGTTATAACAAAAAACAGTGCAAAGTCACAAAATTTGCTTACGTTGTTGACACAAATCTGCTTTGAACTTTGACCAAGCCTAATGAAAAGTCTTTGTTTTCTATCTTATCAATAGCGGGTATATTCTACGAGAATTGTTGTACCGTACGTCGAAAAATAGTGATAGAGAATGGGAAGGAGGGGAACACTCCTGGGCTCGCTCCACGTGCGTCTCGCGATCATTGGGAAACGATGGCGAACCGAGTGCTCGGCAGCGCGACGGTGAACACGCCTAAACAGCTGTACAAATATTTATTGCGCGAATGCGAAAAACTGCCGGAACACACGCAGCAATATTACAAGCACTCGGTCAAACAAGTAAGTGCGGAATGATTTTCTGATTACGGTAACTCCTGCTTGACGCCTAATCAAAAACGGATCTATTAAATATCAATGTCTCTAACTAACGATAAGCTATCATCTATTATAATTTTCACGAGAAAAGTATCCCTCTTGCGACGAATCCTCTATTAATAAAGTAAGCTTTTGTTATTGGAAGCATTGTTTTTTCCCCAGAGTTTCAAGCAGCACGCCTCGGAATCCGATGAGGAACGCGTGCAGCAAATCATGGAACAGGCACTGCTGGACGCTAAGTGGGTGATACAAAAGGTACTCCTCTCGCTATCTACCTATATTAACTTTAATATTTGAATAAGCGATAACTCGTACCTTTTTCTTTACATTCGCCAGTACAACCAGCCAGGCAGTATCCCAACGCCCAAATGATAAACACAAGTTGTAATCTACAAGAAGCACACGTGGCAAATTAGTATTAGATATAAAAAATGAATTTTGAGGAGGTCGTTAGTGAGAGCACTAACAGCAGCAACTCACAGTTTTGGAAAGCCATCGGGATCTGGATGAGAAACCCTCATGTGGTTAACCGTCGAATCCTGGCGTCCCAAGAGCTATTAGCGGTCGAAGTCAACCGCGACGTTCCGGATATTTTCAAACGCGTTGAGAAGCTGCAGGTGAAACCTGACGATTTTGAGAGCGAATCATCCACGGGAGATGTAAAATATTTCTTGGACATTTTGAGTATCGCGGAATACTGTCAATCGGTTCAATGTACGGATCCGATCGAGGCGGTGAGCGACAAGACGTATCTGCACGTGAGAAAGCTGCTGCCACGCAACACGCAGGTATTCTCGTCCACGCTGGAATTCGTGTTTGTCGACAAAGGATCGGCGAGCGTTACCAGTCTCCACAAACCGATTGTCCCGGGTAAACAGTCCCTGGGCCCGTATACGGCCTACAGGATACAACATCGCGAGTACGTCTCTACGTGTATAAACGTATGTAAAACGGACGACGATGGTCACGGTAGAAGCTGCGATTGGCTCAAATCCAAGTTCTTTCCACGGCTGTTGAGATGGATGGACAGCGAGAACGACAGCGCCGGTCCGAGGATCAGCTCCCTCAGTCTCGTCTCCGTCGAGAAGTACACCTTGCTGTACAATCGGCTGAAAGAGAAGTACGGCACGGAAATGGTGAGGATATGGCCGGAGAACACGGACCCGGCGAAATTCGTCTACGAGGATGTCGCAATCGCGACTTACCTGTTATTGCTCTGGGAGAAGGAGAGGCTGGAGAAGGGGACGCAGGAATTGCAGTCGTTCGTCGATCTCGGCTGCGGAAACGGTCTTCTCGTTTACATCTTGTCCAGCGAAGGTCACAGGGGGACAGGAATCGATCTGCGCAGGAGGAAGATCTGGGATCTGTTCCCGGAGAGCACTCGTTTACAAGTGCGTGAAAAATTCGCTACAACTGTTCCACTTGAATGAACTTGGATATTACGTCAGCCCATAATTATCCTGTAATTGCTCCTTCTAATTTTATGAGTAATCTTTTTACTTCATCTCTATTGATCGATAAACACAAAAAATTTATGGATTGACATAACATTTAACGCCAATACTCATTTTATCGTGCAAATATACTTTTGTTTTATTTTAATAATCATATGGCATTGTAGGTCGGCACGATCGTTCCATCCTCGGACACGGTCTTCCCCGGCGTGGACTGGATCATAGGGAATCACTCGGACGAGCTTACCCCGTGGATTCCCGTAATTGCCGCGCGTAGCTCCTACGAGTGCCGGTTTTTCCTGTTACCGTGCTGCGCCTACGAATTCGACGGTAGCAAGTATCGGCGGTGCAACGCCGCCGAGAGCCAGTACTCGGAGTACATGTGCTACGTTAGAAGCGTATGCGAGGGTTGCGGCTTTCTCACATCAGTGGACAGGCTGCGAATCCCGTCGACCAAGCGGACTTGTTTCGTCGGATGGAAGAGGACTTGCGCAAAGGAGAATATCGCGGCGCTGGACGCCGATATCCAGAGGATCATAAACGCACGATCCCGAGTGGATGACGTGAAGACCGAGGCGGAGAACGGCGATCTGTGGTCCGCGAGCTTCAAACCGAGGGACTCGACGGAACGAACGCGAAATTGCACGCAGCTGGACAAAGAGCTGATCCTCGAGATAGTCAACGTGGTCGCGGCGCATCTCCTCCGCGCGGGTCGCCGAATACCGTTGGAACGGAGACCCGGTGAAACGTGGAACGCCGGCGGGCAGATCGGCATCGGCGAGGTGGCGAAACTGATCGCGCCCGGGATGCTGCAACAGCTGCGACACGAGTGCGGCGGGCTGCAAACTTTATTGAAGAATCACAGTCACATCTTTTGCGTCGCTCAGGGAAAGGTGCAGCTCAGGATTCCCGGCACCGTTGACAAGAGGAAGAGAAGGAGAAGGAATACTCGCGAACCTTTGAGGAAGGTGAAACCTTGCTGGTTTCACAAAAACCACCCCGACGGGTGTCCCGCTCTCGAGATCGATTGCGACTTCCAGCACTGAGTTTCCTTTGTTGTTTGTTGTTCTATGTTGCGAAGTTTTATATGTACTTATCCAAGTCAAACGTGTACGTAACACGGTGCGTTTTATTTTAAATAAAAGAAGATAAATGTCGGTTGTTGTGTGACAAACTGCTAAAATAAAAAAAAGATTCTTTCAGGCGACAATTTCACGACATGTGGCTCAGCGATATAAAATATAACAATAGTCGACTAAACAAACGGTATTAAATTATATCTCGAGCATATTGTTACAGCATTAGCGATACGCAAAACACATCACAGCATTTATCATTATAATTAACGATTAACGTACGAAATCCCTTTTCTCTTCACATCTGTTCACTATTTGGAAGCGTAGTATTTAATCGTTGGTGAACTTATTTGCGGCACATTTGTAATTAGTACATTGTATTACACACCTACGAGCGATTTGCTCGAATCACAAGATTTATTTTCTCGAAGGGACTTCTTAAAACTTTTTAGAAAACGTTTACTTGAGAAAATCTACCACCAGTATGTCGTCCAGATTTAGTAGCTTGGTATCGCCGCCTTGATTCTCCTGTAGAAGCGCGCCCAACATCTGCTGGCCACTCTTTAGCTTCTTGACGTCGAGCATGACCAGCTGGTGGACGCGTCTCAGATGCGTCTGCAGGTTGCACTTTTGCGTGAATAAATGCTTGCAGTGCGGGCAGGAGTACGGCCGATCACCGGTGTGATGCTTCTGGTGTAGCTGCAACGTAAACTTCTGCGCGAACGACTTGCCGCATTGCTCGCACTTGTACGGCCGTTCCCCCGTGTGAATACGCTTGTGCCGTTCCATCTGATACGGCTTCATGAACGTTTTGCCGCACACGTCGCACTCCTTCCTTGAAGGCTGCGTCGAAGCCTTCGTCGTCGTCGTTGCCATCGTCATCGTTCGATCGCTCGTCCTCACTTCAGATACCCCGGCGCCGGTGTCTTGAGTCTGCATCTGTACGGATACAGGGGGCATACAATTGTTTATCTGAGTAACTGTCGCGTTGCTCGTGTCCGCAGTTGCCGTCTCCGTCAACACTTGGTTGGTTATCACCATGCGATCAGCGTTACCCAGGTCGCAAGCTTCCTGGAAAGGATCCGGATTGACTAACTCGATCACATTGGTTGGCACTCCGACGCCGGTGGTATCGGAACCGTTTGTCGCCGGCTGCGTCAGCAGGATGTCGTCCGTTTGAATGGTAACGAGACCGTTCGCCAGCAGGAACTGCAGATTCGCCACCAGCTCGTTGTTCTCGTTCACGGACAGCATAGAATTGTTGTTGAGAATCGTCGCTGTCGTCGCGTCGGCGTGGTCGAACGCGATTTGATTCGGCAGATGAACCGTAGTACCGAGATTCACTGTCTGTTCCAACGCGGGATAATCCAGATTCTGCGATGACGCAGTCTCGTTGATCGTGGTAGGGGTCGTCGTCATTATCGTCGACGCATTGTCTAGAGAACTATTGCCGACTTTTTCGAGGCTGGCCGCCGCTTCCACCACCGCAGCGATCTTCGAATGCTTTGGCTTGCGCTTCGTGCCGCCCATAAGAGACATAAATTCCCTCGCGTGTTTCCGCATGTGTACCTTCTTGTGACCCGAAGTGCGGAATCGTAGATCGCACACGGGACACTTGAATGGTTTCGAACCTAGAAGATTTAAAGCGTATCGTTATGAATTATCGTTTTTCTTCAAGCAAGATTCTCATATTCAGCACACATAGCTCTAATTTAAAAGTTATAGATGAACGAGATATTCAAACAACAAGAATTGATCCTCCTTGTAATTATTTTCGCTAAATTGTGATATAAAATAATTCATTATTCAAGGAATCACTCTTACCCGTATGCAATCGCATGTGGACCTTCAAACTGCCCTTCGTAGCGAACATGCTGCTACAGACGTGGCAGCAGAACGTCTTCTTTCCCGTGTGAACCTTCATATGCGCATCCAAAGTGCACTTGACTGCAAAGCTCTTGTTGCAGTGATCGCACTTGTACGGTCGTTCGCCCGTATGCGTGCGAATGTGCCTGATGAGGTCGCTCGGTTTACGGAAAGTTTTCGGACAGTACTTGCACTTATTAATGTATTCCCTCGTCTCTTTTTTCTCCGTATTCTCCTGAATGATCAAATGACGTTACAATGATAAGTCACTTGGTCGATGCAAGACTTTGTGCGAACCAGTGCAAATATTGTGTGTACTTACGTCAACGCGGTCAATGCTTTTTCTCTCGGCGACTGCGGCCATCAAAACCTTCTCGGAAACCGACGGGTTCGGATCTCGCATATACAGCGTTATTATCCCCGATAGGTCGGGGTTCGAGGAAGTAAGATCTTTCTGAGAACTGTCCGGTTCCGTGGATGAAACATTCCAAGACTCGGTATGCATTTTATTGTGAAATTTCAATTGCTGTTTGCTGCCCAGTGTCTTCTGGCAGGTCGTGCATCTCCACCGCCTGTGAAAAAGTAAAAAAAATCATGATTTTTTATTGAGACATGTTTGAGACATCTTTCGTTATGTCAATTAAATCATTTACTGCTTCGTGTGCATCTTCATATGCCTGCTGAGACCGCCATTTGTACAGAATCGTTGGGAACATTCCGAACACTCGTACTCTTTGGCACCGCGATGAGTTTTCAGGTGTTCCTGTAATAATTATGTTAATTGCATGATTATTTTATTGCATGACTAAAGTAATTGCAATGTACGAATATCTAGGAAATGTTTCTCGTACCTTCAATCTCTCTGTCGTGAAACCTCGATCGCCGCACACGTGGCACTGCAGCAGAGTGTTACACCCCGCCGAGCTGTCCATGCCAGAAGAAACAAGCGTCTCCGACTGTATTGTGCTCTGGAAATTCTTCCTACAGGCAGCGCATGTCTCTTAATTATTTGATAGTAAAACGGTTTTACACATACGAATTAAAATAACTTACATAAACAAAGAATTTTTTTCATTCTCGCATGACACAGTACTGCTTTTTTGCATTGTTTTTTCATGTTCACTTGTGCCTTGTATCTCCGATCCATTTGTGGTGTCTGCCTTCGCGATGACTTTCGAGTACTTCGACGGGGACACTTGTGAGAGTCTCACCAATTCCGAGCAATTCTCCTTAGGACTTATTACCACCAGATGAGTGTTTCTCGTAATTTGAGAAGCGTCTACATTGCTGTTTGTGGTAACTGGACCAGCTCGTTGTTCCTCTTGCTGGTTGTTTCCCATGGATCTGGGCAAAATATTGGACATACTCGTGGAGTTGGTCGGATTTAGATCGATGTCCATATCGTTATCCGTCTGGAAAATCGATTATTAATATCATTTCATGATTATAGAATATTAATATTTTATCGAGATACTTTTGTATCGAGCCTACGCGTAGGTTCTAAAACCATATCGCTTTTACATAGAAAATGCATTTACCTGCAATGTAATTTGGTTCATATCAAACGAATCGAATTGTGACATGAATATGTTATTGTTCGATGATTCCAGATTCTTGTTTTGCTCATATATAATATTGAGCACCGGTTGTTCTCTGGAATTGTTGAGAGAACTCGTGTTCGCCTCGTCCATCTGCCTTGGTAGATTGTTTGCTCCCAGCCCGAGATTCATGTCGATATTAAACAGTTGCTGATTCAGAGTCTCTTCGATCTCTCGTATGCTTTCCTACAAAATTTTCCAAACGTCTTATTCATCACTCTTTATATTACAACACATTTATAAATCTCTTATGAATATTGGAATTACCGGCGTGAGAGTTTGATCCCCTGAGTAATTAGGTAACGTGATAGTACCGGTTTCATCGGCGTGTAGCGTCTGCGAAGTTCCTAAATTAGTTGTGTCGACAGATAAATTTTCTGGAATCATATATATAAATAGATTTAATTCTCGTTGATTTCTACATGCTTAATTGATTTTTCTGTAAAATTTTGCATGTAATTTATATCTTTTGGAAAACACATACGATTCACTATCGACGACGTTGCGTTGTCCGGGAGTAAAAAGGATTTTTCTTTCTCCGCACTGAGACTTTGAAACTGATCGGAGAAGGCCTGTGTAAAATCTGGCGCCATTTGCGGTTGAAACGACACCTCCATATCTTCGGCGAGTGTGATGCTCCCCGGTAATGCTGAGGTAGCTCCTTTATTCTCGCTCAGAGGCTGCGGCTCCTTTTGATTCTGCGTCTTTTGTTCCTCTAATTGCTGTTCGTGCGTATGACATTTTAATACTTCTAATAGTTTCTACAACATACGTTAAATATACCAACCCGTTGCGCCAGCTCGTGCTTGTGACTTTTTATGTGCTTCCGGCAATTGACGTTCGTCTTAAACGTCTTTTGGCAGTACGGACACATGTACGGTCTTTTATTGCTATGCGTGACTAAGTGCCTCTTCATGCTGCTCTGCGTCGAGAATTTCGTGTCGCACATCGAACAACTGTACGGCCTCGCGTCGTCGTGCGTATGCAGGTGAGATTTCAGAACGCTGTTCGTTGTAAATCTCCTGCAAACCAAGAAATGTAAGCATTCTGATCGATACGCGGGCTGCGTTCCTTTTGGGCGCTCACGCGCTGTAAGCTGCTGTAAGCATCATTCTATCTTCGTTGCACATCGAATATCAAACGAAGATAGAGCGATGCTTACAACGCGTGAGCGCCCAAAAGGAACGCACCCGCAATGTAAGATATATTAAAAGTTAAATTACGCAAATAGATTAATCAAAAAATTTATTTTTTTTGTGTATGTATATACACGGTGTGTATATACATATGGTTCTTATACTGAAGAGATTTTTTGTTCAATTTAATATTAGACTACACAAACGTTAGATCTCGAACCTGTCGCACTTGGAGCACTTGTAAGGACGCTCGCCAGTGTGCCTGCGATAATGTTGCTTCAAATGGCTGACTTTCCTGAACGCTGCGTGACAGACCCAACACTCGTGCGGCCTGGCCACACCGACACTTTCGTACAATTGTTTCTGTTTCGACTGCACCTGCACCACGCTGATTTTATTATCGGCATCGCTGATGACGAGCGGTTCTTGCAGTACCACTTGCGGCACTAGGCTCTCCGCTTCCGGCGATATCTTGGGCTTCTCCCGTGCGTGAATCTTCATGTGATTTTTTAGGATGGTGCTCGCGCTAAATGACTTGTCGCATATGTTGCACTTGTGCGGTTTCGTGTGTAATCTGAGATGAGAAAAATTATTTTTATTAATAAACATTTGGATTAGTCTTGTTATGTCTTGTGCAAAAAAAACCAAGAAAGGGAAAGATAGATGCATATGCAAAATGATAAATTAAATTATATAAAAAACGTTGAAATTTTTGCCTCGTGTGAGCGGTAAGGCTGCTATGACACGCAAAGGTTTTGTCGCAGGAATCGCAGGCGTATTTCTTCAATCCGGTGTGAGTCCGCTCGTGCGCTATCATTGTCGACTTTAGCGCAAAGGAACGCACGCAATACATACACTGAAAGTTGCGAAATAAGTCAGATGTAACATCGCGATCCGTATTTTCGAATAAAATAAAATTTTAATTACCTTGAAGGGCTTCTCTTGGGTGTGTACGCGCAAGTGACGTATCAAGTCCGACGGCTTTTTGAATTCTTTCGGGCAGAACGAACATGCATACCACCGTACGTTTCCTATGCAGCGTTGTTTTATAGTGAGATACTTCCTGCGAATGTAGATAGTTGCTTATTACACAAATATAAAGTTTCGTCTATTCCGTCATCACATACAATTTTTTTAATTGCCGATCTACTTTTCATCACGATTTTACGTTCCCCGTAGAGTGAAAATTATTACCTCGAAGTACCACCAGCAGTTCTATCCAACAGCGTGACATACGACGTTGGCGAATCCGTTTTCTTCGGTTCCGCGGTTTCTGCGAGCAAAGGAATTAGGTATTTATATCATTCGAAGTAACAACACTTATAGAAAATTACATTTATAGAATATTTTATATTCATATATTCAGATGTTTATCACTTAATGAATGGCGAATAAAGCAATTACCTTTCGAAGTGCCTTCGTTTTTGTTCGGCAAGCCGCTGTTTTTCAATGCTTGTTGCAGGATATCGTTCTGTTCCGCACTTAACGTCGCGGTTCTCGTGGAATCTGCGGTATTGTTCACGACGGATTCCAAGGATGCCAATTGCGATATGACGCTGTCGACGGTCGCGCGCATGTCAGCTTCTGACGAGATATTGGAATTAGCTTCCGAGGACTTGGCGACAGATTCCTATAAACAAGCGCAACGTTTATAACTCCGAATCCTATCGAATTCTATCATTCTGTGTAATAAGTATTGCACTTACCTCCGAAGAAACGGAATGCATTCGCTTTATGTGTCCATTTAAACTGCCCAGCTTCTTAAAGATGCAGGAGCAATAGGAACAGGCGTACGTGGGTTCACCTTCTGGCGCATTGTGTACCCTGAGTATATGCGCCTTTAGATTCCCTAGAAAATTAGACAGTAAAACTCGTAGCGATTTAAGATTCGTATGATTTCCAGCGCATTACAGACAGATGTTTCCGAACTGATGATACTTATGACCAAAAAAAGATGATTTATGCAGAATAAAAATTTTTTCCTAAAAGACTTGTGTTTCAAGAAGGATTATTGTGAAGATATTTAATAACATATTCGCACTTCCTTAGGCTTAACTCATTTTCTCTTCGATTGTATTATCAGTTCAGAGACATTTCGCATATATAATGTTAATTACGAATTCTCCCAAACCTTTTTGACTAAACTTGGCGTTACAGAGGCTGCAGGTATGCGGCCGAATGCCCGTGTGTTGCCACGTATGGATTTGCAACGAACTCCTTTGCGTGAACTTCTTGTTGCACATGGTACACTGCATAAGAAAAAGCATATGTATGAAACTATTGTTCAAGGTATTATCATTAATGAGTCTCTTTCATAAAACGTTTACCTCGAAGGGCTTTTCTCCGGTGTGTACTCTGATATGTCGCATCAGTTGGCTCGGTTTTTGGAAACTCTTCAAGCATATGGTGCATTTGTACATTGTTTTATGTTTCGTTCCCCTCTTAGTTTGCTTTACTATCTTCGTCTGTAGCTGTAGAGAAATAATAAACGCGATAAGACTCCCGGTCACACGCAGACGCGATCTGTTTATTAGAAGCGTAAAAGCGCTCCCAAGGAAAAAATAGGATGAAGCGCAGAAAGAAGCTACAGTTTTATGCAAAAGGAAAAAAAAAGGTAAAGAGTCTAACAGAACATTGATAGTGTTGTTGATCTACTTATCAAAATGTACAGTAAGTAAATTTGATAAATTACTTAATAAATTCTTCCTATTTACCCTGTAATGCTCGCGAATGTGCATTCGGTAGAGTGCGGGCTGGACGAACTGTTTGTTGCATAATTTGCACTTTCGCACATCCTCGCTCGCCCACTTCTCTCCGTGAAGTTTTAAATGCGCGTCCAATTGAGCCTGTTACAATACACGCAAAAATAATTTAGATCTTAGAAATAATTGTAAATTATTTTATATCATCTATTTCAATGCTATTTCACACACGAATTATATGAAATATTTCATCTATTTAATTCTCCATAAAGTACACATCTCCGAACATCCTTGCGGCTGTACGTATAATAATTTTAGGGATTACTGAGATTGATGTACCTTATAATACTGAGCGCTGATACCAAGTGCGAGATGGAACACGCGCGTGCAGATGAAGAGGAGCGCGAAATTCAGGCAGTCTACGGCGAACGACATATCGGAAGACGGCACCGTGGCTCGGATTATGTCGTGTAACATAAAGTAATACGCGCCGGCGGGCAGTGGGTACTTATATGGCAGTGCTTGGAGCAAAAAGTAGGACGAACACAACGCGGTGACCCACGGAATTATCGTGGATACCGATCGGCCGTTTCGAAGAAACGCCTTTTTCGCAGTATCAACGCCGATAAAGAATGAACACAACATTGAACACGAAATTTGACTGTTACTATCGCGTCTTGATAGTAAATTGAATCGCGCGTATGCCGCGCGTACACAGAATTCCGCTAATGACTCGCGTCGGGCGATAAATCCAGACTCCAAAGTCGCCCGCAGCGACTTTTCATCATCTAGCGATAAAGACAACCGAAGAAGGAAGGAGCGAAGTAAATTGAAAATCAGACTACTCGTCTTGGAGATCAGACTACTCGTCAAGCGATTAATTATATACGTGGAGCTTTATTGCATTATGTCGACATGGTTCGCGATGCGGCAGCCGAACGAATGGCAGAACTCGGATCCCACTCTCTCTTTCTTCCTCCCCTCTCTCTCGATACTTTCTTCCGCTACGCTTTTCTTCCTTATCTTCTCTCGGAGAATTTCATATCAGAATATATAATAATTCTCTTTTCGTATCTTGTCTCTCCTTTTTCTCTATCTCTGTATATCTTTCCCGTTTATCTTTCTTCAGCGAATTTCATCTCGCGCTGCATATACGTAATATAATTCTCTTTCTTTCCTTCTCGCAGCGTCCAGAGCCTGGCAAGGACGGTTTCAAGACGGATCTCGAGATCGTGGGGATTACCGTGCTCTTTTAATACCGCGCATCGCCTCCGGTATTGCGTCTGCGAAGGAGGACATTGCACTTTTTCCGGCACGCATATTGTTAGCGGTCCAGCCGCGGCAGTCACCTCCCCTCTCGCCCTTTTGATCTTCCCAAAGACGTCCAATCTTCTTTCGTCTCGTTCTTCTTATTCTCCCTTCCGCCCACGGATCGTACTTCTCTTCTTCTTCCGCTTGATCGACCTACCGTTTCTTCGTCTTCTTCTCTCTCGCACGCTTCCCTCTTCCGAGTTTCGTCCTCTCGTTCCAGCAGCAGCAGCAGCAGCAGCAACAGCAGTCTTTTTTCTTTATTCGCGATGACGAAATTTCGATTCATCAACGACAAGCCCGCCGCTCGCATCTCGGATTCCTCAAATACTGTCGACAAACGCCACTGGCGATCTGCATAAGTAAACTTGAGACGGCATAACTCGTAAGTCCGTAAAATTTTACGATAGGCGAAAATTTTAAGACTGGCAATATTCCAGATGAGATGACAGAAAAAGAAGTTCTTTCACTGATTCTGCCTTTGCGACCCTTACATGAAAAACTGAAGTTCCACGACGAAAGCGTTTCGGAAAATATTTTCCATAAGTCTATAGGGCACTATACGGTTTGCCGTAATAATCATTCACAATCATTAATTGAGAAATAAAAAATCTAATAAAATGTGGAGCAATGTGTGAGATTAAGAATATCTGTTCCGTCCTCGTGAGCCTGGAGTTTATCTCATTTTCTGGCAGCGTCCGAAAGAAAAATCTAGATTGAATCGACGGATACATTTCGTTGCAGCGATTCTCTTTACAACGAAGCGCATTGAATCACCAACGCACGGAACATCTAATCACGTCGGACGTAGCGATTCAGGAAACGACCTCCGGCGATACACCGCCCACCCTTGAGGAGAGCGCATTTTCGCTAAACCACTCTCCTATATTTCGCTTCTTGTCATAAAACACTCGTAGATTCGTACAGCCGTGTAAAACAACACTCTATATTCTGAATGGGAATTAATGTCGAAGAGAACGCAGAGCTTTTTGTAAAAACGCGTTACAGCGTCGGAGAGACTTCACTGGGCCAAAGGACCGAAGAATCAGCTTTATAGCTTCTTTCCAGCGTCTTCCCTCGTCATTCGAAGATGAGAACGATCTGGGCAGCGCGAATCATTGCACAGCGACGGACGAGCAATTGGCGTGTCAAATGTCATGCGGGCGCGGGCGACGCAAATGACTCGAGACTGAAGAGTATAGGAAGAAGAGGTTCGACGGCGCGCGTTCTTAAGGGACGGAGTTCCTAAAATACGGTCTCGAGGAAGCGTCATCGGTTTCCCCGTATTAAATCGCTCTCCTTCTCGCCACCGTTCCCCACGCCGTCGTAGATTTCGCCGATCGCCTCCCTCTGGTCTTCATCTTCTTCAACGCGCGTCACGCCGCGGTCGGATTATTATTGCTTCGTGCGTAAACACGAGCGCGAAACAGGCCTTTGCGAAAGATCGCGCTGTCGCTCCGGGCGTTAAGTTTCTTCCGCGAAGAAAACTTGATCTTCCGTATGCCTTCGAGGTATGAAACAACGCGGTACGACCGCCGGATCGTTTTTATATCTCAATTCGATCGCGATGATTAAATATCGCTCGCAGGACGGACGAGCAATCCCGACGGAGAGTCAAGCGATTTTCAGGGTTAATGTTACTAATAATAGCGAGTTATCATCGGAACGGCCGGCTATATATCCTCACTCTTCCCGGTAAAGTTCAACGGTTCGTTTCTTATCAACGGCGGTCGCATTATCGGCGCTTTTATTTCGCCGGACGATCCTTCCTCTCCGCCGTTTCACTTCTGCCTCGCTCGCGAACTCGTTTTGTATTCGTTATCCCCTATCGATGCACGTTCACCGTAGATTATCAATCCGAGACGCATCGAGCACACCGACTCCACCTAAGCAACAAAAACGCACGTCAATTATTTATGCTCGGAATTTTTCTCCCTTTTTTTTAACATATAAATTTCGTTTCACGTGTCGCACGCATCGTGTATTAAAAAGAGACACCATCTGCACGATTTCTATTACGATCTTCGAGATTTTCGGGGAAAGGCGAGGGACCACCGCGAAGACGTTTCAAGTCCGACGCTAGAAAAAATATACGAGTCCGTGGACGAGCGTGTAAAAACTGCCGGAACGACCGTAAGCTGTGTTTCGAGAGAAGAAGTTCTTCCCCGTCGATACTTGGTAGAAGACAAGATATTACAAAATACAAAATTGTGTGTGTGTGAGTGTCCATTGCCAAATGATCTTGCAAAGAAATAGTTTGTTCCGGTCGCGTGTAAATTACTTGCATATTTATTTTTCAAGTCCTTTATCCTTTCGGTGGTAAATTCCAACGTTGCAGAACACCAACGAAATACGTGCAAGTAACTTTCGAATGTGTAGGACCATTATTTAATCAACGCATCGCGCAACGCATTCCCTAATTAATCCAATAAGGAGAAGTTAAATAGTTTTGCGACCACGCCATCTTGCAGACAAATAAACATATAAATTCTCGCGGCGAATCGCACGTTTCGTAAAAGGGATACGCGTTCGGCAACGGGATGACAAAAGCGCGTGCATGTGTACGCTTCGCGAGTACCCGCTGCTCACTGACAAAGCGGCTGTAAATGTCGCTTACGTCGTCGTCGAAATCATATTCGTCGTCATCGTTATCGGTTCTCCTTTCTCTCCGCGAGTTGCTTTGAGATTCATCCGAGAAGTGTCATAGTAAATGAATCATATTAGATCTGATAGCTTGAAATTCAAATCCGCACTATTTTTATATGAACAGAGAGATTGTTTCTCTTATCTGTATCTTCGCCTCAATCTTCTTTAATTTTCCTCATTTTTCTAAAGTAATTATTTTTCATATTTCTTAGCCTTTTTCATCTTCAAATATGTTTCTTCATATTTATACTGATTTTCTTTAAATTTCTGATTAAAATTAAGATGCTTATATCACTTCCTCTCCTTGGTCTTCCTTTACATAAACTAAATCCTCAAACTTACAATCCTATCTTAATACATCCACGATTTTCTCTATTTTCTCATCGATTCTCTCTTCTTGTACCTAAAATGTATATTTGTGTATACTCAAATACACTGACCGAGACGGATTCGACGATGCAATGTTTCCTGGAGTCTGTTCCGCACATTTCGCCCTCACACGCGCGTTCACGCGTGTGCGTGGTCGTGCGGCGCGTGTCGGCAGCCAAACGCGAGGGCAATCGGCGAGAGATCTGTGTGAGATCATACGATTCGGTTGCGTAATTCGTGCGCGCCCCATTAATACAGCCGCCGTCGCCGCCCACTTGCCCACGTTTTACGGCCCACGTTGCTATCACGGTCACGCGTGATCGCTGCGACGATCGGCGATGATCCCGATCGATTCCTATTTTCTTAATATTGTCTTCGTAAACTCGGGCACGTGGGATCGCAACGTTATATCGAAGACGTCTTCTTCTGACAGAAAACGCACACGTTTCTTCTCGCTGGCCGATCAATTAAAACGCTCGATCGAGGACATCGCGCGTTATCTCGAATGCACGATTCATTAATTCCGTTTCCTGCAAATTATTGCTAATGGTGCTTGTTATACAGATACTGTTATGAATATGTAGCAGAGATGAAGCAGCTAAATACCATTTTGACGCTTGCGAAGTGTGCAAGGCCGATTACAGCTGGTGGCATACTTTGAAGACGCTATGAGATAATGTCCTCTTAATCTTCGAGAGCATTGAAGGGAATTATTAAATCATCTCCTTTATGTCTTTGACTGCAGTCGGTCGCGGGTCGACATACGGCGAGAGAATCGCGGGTTCCTATATTTTCTACGATCGTTTTGATTTTGGCTGGCTGGCGCCGAGCAATAATAAATCGTTATGGGTCACCGAGATCGACCCTTGATTAAACCGAGTAACATCCGTTTTATATCGCGGCGTTATATCAGCAGGACCAAACTTGTTCATTGTCTAAATCTTATTCGTTAATAATAAATAGTTCTTACCGATCGTTCAAACAACCGACGCTGTGAAACAATGATAAGTACATTTCGAAGAATAGATTCGCGCGTGTTAAATAGGTAATTAGAATTTGTATGTTATCAATTGAGGTTTATGAACGCCAACTCGGGCACGTGGATCAATTGAGGAACGAATGAACGAGCACGAAGCAAAACAGCCAGCACTTTAGACCTTAGCCGCAATAATTATGTATATCGCATTCGCAATGATGAATGTTATCAGTAGGTCGGTCTGCGCGATCAGCAGAAATGCGCTAGCAGGACAGAGCATCGATAAGGTAATCTTAGCGCGATACAGCTCTTATGTATATGCAGACTGTTTCAAATCACCAGATTGATATTTCAAGACCCGTCTTTTTGTGACCATTATCGAAATTGTACACAGAAATATTGAATCTTCGGCTGCTTGGTTATTTTACATGTAGAAATAAATTATGTTTATACGTACAAAGGAATAAGAAGCAAATAATTTCAGACTTACCTTCGTCGAAAAGGCGTCCTCGCACTCCGTGCAAAAGAGATTCTCCTCCTTTTCGTGCAGCAACATGTGAGACTTGAGACTCGCCATTCTCGCATATTTCCTACCGCATTCGGGGCATTTTGGGTCGCCGGTATTATGCGTTGCCATATGAAGCGTGAAATTTGTCTGTAACGATACCATTGTGTGAAGTTACTAGACTGAATCCGATCATTGCATCCAAGATCAAGAAGCAACTTTCTCTTGCTACTATTAATCTAATTCTAATAAGAGATTAGCCAGCGATCAAGCACATTTATTCGACAAAAATTATTTAGATGTACGTTTTGCAATCCTAATTATTTTATATATATATTCTCTGTTTGATATTATCTTACTATGTTATATATATTAATTAAAATAAATTAAAATTATAAAATAACATGTATATATAAGTATAGTGACTTGATAAATATTTTCTTTTTCTAAAGACAGATACATAATCATGAGATTCATTTAAAGAGCCCTTTGATAGAAAAGAAAAGGACTTACTGGAATATTAAATGATGCTGGACATTTGGGACATCTATGCGGTTTCTCTTCCGCATGATTTTCCATATGTCTGCGGTACAATGTTTGTTTAGTAAATTCCTGCCTGCATATATCACACTTCAGAGACTGCGCATTCTATGACAAAATATTAATAATATACAATTTTGTGATAAGAATAATTCAGAGAACCATGGTATAATATAAAATATAATAATTCCAATATATATCACGCAAAATATAAATCTATTGTAAATGACTCAAGACGATAAAAATATCCTCAAGCTGTAGATACGCTAATCGACGATATTACATACTTGCGAAGTTACTCCAGTCTTTTTTGGTCTCCCTGGAGATCTTTTGTAGGCGTTCTGTATCATGGATACAGTTGTCGATTCGTTTTTAGCATGATTGTCAACCGTTGATTGCCCTTTGTCCGATAACACATTGCTATTATCTCTAATAGGTAACAGAGATTCCGTAACTCCACATTCGTTTGTATCCTGTACTTTCAATTGCTCCGTGACTGCAGATGCATTCTCCAAATGTTGCATCAGTGGCAGTAGGTTTGTTTGTTGCATCACAGTTCCCGACAAACCGTCCACATTCAATTGGAAGACAGACTGAAAGAAGAAAAGCGCGTCGTGTCCAACAAATCTCGATGTTGCTCAACGTTTTCAAGATACTATTGAATCCACATACCGGATGTAAAATAAAACTTCCATCCACAGTCTTTATCAATGCTGGGGACACCATGTTATTTTGTGGCATTAAAGCGATTGGTGCTGCCATGAATTCCAGCGTGCCGTCCTCATGTTCTGGGGGGAAAAAAAAAAATCAAACTTCAGTGATTTCGCATGAGCAGAACCTCGAGCAAAACATATATATGTTTATTAGATAATCTCTCTGTTTACTTGCATGTTTACTTAAATTACAATTCTGTTAAGCTTAGTACATTAGTGAACAATGTGAAATTCTAAACATGTAGATTGTAGATAAACTTTTTAATTACTGTGTACAGAAAGCTACAGAATATATGCATTGCAGTTATAGAATTATGTACGCAACTTTGGATCCCTTCTAATTATTACGCTTAGATTGTTTTTATGTAATACGTCAGTTTTATCCTCTCACCCCCTACTGCCAGCAGCGTATGACCATCGTCCGCAGCGATAAAACCAATCGGCACTGTATCACTGGAATCGGTCAGCTCCATAATCACATTCTGTTCTGTCAACATGCTGGCATACTTTAATGCGACGACAAGTAGCAGTTGTCAGACAAGCAATACGAGCTTCTAGAAATGCCTCACTTGTATGTAATCTGCTGCAGGCCCAGGTCCGAATGTTCAAGAATAAATCTTTCTGTAACAAAACATTAATTGACCAATGATTACAGATTACAGCAATAATTAGAACTCATTATAACCTAGTAGAGGCCTAAATGTTAGTTCTAGACTACAGTTCCTACTGTCGCGCGCATAACTGTATTATTAATAAATTAATGATTACAACGATAATTAGATCTCTTAACGTTAATCCGACGCAAGTTGAAATGTTCCACTAATACAGTTCCAGGCTACAGTTCTTACTGTCGTACAACGTATTAATGACAAATTAATGATTATAACGAAAATTAGATCTAAACGTAATGTAACACAATTTAAGTTACAGTTCTCACTGTTAACACGCTCAACGCATCATTAAGTGTGTCGCTTATAAGGACAATTAGACCATAATCTCTGTGCAAATCTAACCTGATCTAACCTATAAATCCAGAACGCGCAGTGTTATCGTTAGGATCTATAGCGTGTCCCCAGTTCGACGTGACCGAGCTGTCCCGATCTGTTCGTCGTCCCCGCGGCGGATATTTGACCCCGAACTTCTCGTCTGCTCTCCGCTGCTCTCGTCCACCTCACACAAACGCCTCCATATATGTTGTTTTCTCGCTTTGTTGTGTGTTGTGTGTGTTCTCTCCTTTCCCCTCTTATTCATCCGCCCACGCGTTTGCTTTAGCGATGAGGATGCGCGCCGTGCCGATGATCACCGGTTCGTCGCATTCACGGCGCGGCGTCCGGCGTCCGCTATCCGCTCCCTTTAGTTCCTTTCCCTTAAAATTTCTATAATTTATTATTTCTCAATCTTTGTTCCATTTGTTAATATAATTTCTTAATCTTTTTTCTATATATGTTATATTAAATAATAAAAAATTAATAATCCGTTCCGCATTGGCAATAAGATATATAGCATAGCAGAGGTATAATAATTAAGTACATCAAAGGTGCCGACACTCAGTGTCGCTATACTGGGTAGGGTATAGTTATATACTGTGGTATTGGTACCTTTACCTTAATTGAAATAGTTTTTGTTTAATAGTTTCAGACAAATCAATTTACTTTTTACATGTTTACTTTTTATATTTTTTTACATACACTTTGTAAAAATTATCTGATAAATTAGATTTAAAATAAGTTAATGTTTAATAAAAATATTCATAATTTGAATTTTTGGGGCGATGGTGTCATTTAAATTCTTTGTTCGTATACTAGAAAAACTACATTAATAATATCGCGTTAGTAAATTCTTGATATTTTTTTACGTTTCTTTCGTTTAGAAATAAATCTCCTGTGATACTTTTTCTAGTTACAGTTTTTCTAAAACAACTTTCCGTAAAGTTCGTTGTAAAAATTTATTTTTATACTGTTCTCTGAAATAAACTCATAAATGCTACCTATATAAATGTTGGCAGAATTTGTCAGCTGTTTCCTCTTGAAAATTACACTATAATTTTTATACATTTAATTTTAGAATCTATCGTTTCTCCATAAAATATGTACACTTTTAGAATAAAATAAAAAATAAAATATAGCTCGAAGTATTCGAACCATCATATTTTTGCTTCCACGCGAGATGAGATGTCACATAGGTTTACAACTTTCCATGCACGCGTGGAAAGTGGAAAGTTCACGCGTGTACATACTTTGCAAGGCGCACTATGTGTCCAGTTGTTGGGAAATAATTCAAATAAAATTTTCACCCATCGCACTCTTTTTTTATTACAAACATCGATTGCAAGCACGTGACGACAATCGAATCGTTTCCACGTCGATTTACATCGATATGATCGATATGATACAAGTGTTTATATATCAGTGTTTATTTGTTGAGGTTAATTCTTAATTCCTTGTTCCTAGCTCTTCGATTGCCGAAGTAAATGCCGCGCTGAGTTTAATTATTTCTTAATTAGCCGGTCGACTCGCGGAAGAAGGATGCCAGGCCAAGTCGAGCACCGGAGCGTCACGCCGCTAATAAAATATTTCCGTGAACTCTGTCGAGGCGTAAGTCATGGCAACTCGCTCAATTATGTAACCTTGTTTTGCGCTTTTGCGACTTTTTGCGCATCAGATCACGTTATTTCGCGTTGTTGACGCGTGTACATATTTCCCGAACAAATCTTGTCGCCTGCCTGGAAAACGAGTCACTGGCTGTAATATTTATCACGTGTTTACATCCAAATATGCTAAACTTAATTTCATCAATATTTCATGGAAAACGTGTACTTATACATTTCACTTGTAAATTATATTTTTCTCCTTTTGTTTACAATATATTTACACAGTTTCTTTGATGTAAAGATGTATAACAGAAGTTTTGGAGTTTAAAAAGTCACATTTGATAGATTGTGTATCTTTTACGATAAACTTTGAGAAGTTAAAAACCCCCCCAAATTAAGTATATAGAAGTTTTCCACAGAGTACAATGTACTTCCAAGAGACTTTCCTCTAAACGTTAGGTCGATAAGAAATTATATGTAAGTTCCTTCGATTGCTTTCAGATAGCTACTTGAATTGTGGTCCACTTAACGCTACAAGCGCTTTGGAGCATTCTTCTTCTCCTTTCTTTCAATGAAGAAAGAAGTAGAACGCTTCGAAGCATTTGTCAGCATCAAATTGATTACAGCCGATAATGCACGTCCTGAAATTTTATTGTTCTTTATATTCTCTGCAGAGAAAAATTGTGCAAGGCCTCAGGTACGCGGATGAACAGGCAAAGCGTACTCAACCCCCGCCGGACATACCGGGAGGCCCGTATCACAAAACTTCGCAAATTTACTACTACCTCCGAGATGCGAGACGTGAAGTTCAGCAACCGATGTTGATTGCTGGCTCGAAGCAAATTGGTACAGAGTGAGTTTAAAAGGATTAAAATCAATACCTGTCACGTTTATCAGAATAATTGAAAAAACTGATTTACATATGGAAATTCTTTCATTAAATGAGCAAGTTAGTGAGCTATCGCTATTAGCTTATATGTTAACTTTTAGGAAGAAGCCTCTTACCGACCAGAAATACATTACCCCGGGGAAAACTTATAATTTCTGAGCTCTTAACTTCTCCGAGTCAAGTCTAGCTGTTGGTTGCCTCGTTCTGCAAACACATTGATTAATATTGTTCAATGACAAGTTTGCTTAGCTACTGTACATAGAGAATAAATTAAACTGTTTTTTTTTTCGTTCATTCAATTGTTAATTACACCCTCGAAATAAAATTGCACGTAAAATTATGAAGACCTCGGGAAACGGTGAGTTGAAATAAAAGATGTATACATATTCTTTCTGATGTCTTACGAAATATCTATCGAGATATGATTAAATTCTATCGTGGTTGAGAATTAAAATACACCGCGAGATAACGGATTTCATCGTCGTTCATGGTTAAAGTAATTTAATTTTTACTCATTAACAATACATAAATTAATAACGGACAGGAATGTACTCGTATACAGATGTGCTGCATACAGCAGACATGTACGTGCATATTCATATATAAGCGATCTCTCATAGATAATTATGATACATTATTACATACATACAAGGCTAAACGCTTTCGTAAAATACACAGTGGGACTAAAATAATATTGACACCAATACATTTGTACAGTTTCACAGTCAGTAGTTATAATGTGATATCTAACAACTGCAGTACCTCAAGTACTGATTCTAATACCTGATTCTAATTCGATAACAACAGTCGTAGCGAGCACAAAGCATCGCCCGTAAACAATCACCTGGACGGGGAAGAAAGAGGGGAAGGAGGCGGAAGTAAATTTTCCGGTAATGATTCAATAGGGGATTTGATTCTGATAATACTGTATCATATCGTAAGTTTTCGTACGGAAGTTGAGGTAGCTATTACGTATTACATTGATCATAAAGATCGCCGCGTCACGATCGGTGGCGGTCGGCACAAACCGGCTGCGTAGGAGCTTGATAGTCTGTCCGCGGAAGCACGGTAATCCCGTGTCGAGCATGAGGGAGACGAGGGAGAT
Organism: Temnothorax americanus; assembly: GCF_048541705.1. Taxonomy (NCBI): domain Eukaryota; kingdom Metazoa; phylum Arthropoda; class Insecta; order Hymenoptera; family Formicidae; genus Temnothorax; species Temnothorax americanus. The sequence goes on along the minus strand of NW_027509421.1, from coordinate 1,327,804 downwards.
GATGGCTTCCTGGTAGGGCCTACAAGATAAAGAATATTCAAAAATGCATTTAAGTAACTATTTAGTAGTATGAATGATTCTAAATAGCCTTTACATACGTTAATATCCGAATGTAAACTTGTTTTATTATTGCGATATAGAATGTGTGGTGCAAATGCAGACACTTAAAACGATATTGTTGAAATAACACTCACCTAACTGCGAGGAAGGCCTGCACGCACAGTTCCACGAACCAGCGGAACGGCGCAGCTTCCATTTTGCCGCCCATCACGAGGACCATCTCGTCAGTGAGCTTGATATCAGGCTCAAAGCCCAAATTACCGCCAGGCGAGCTCTCGAACATGAAGCCAAAGTCAATGTGTATGATATGACCCTGAGTGTCTATCATGATATTGCCGTTGTGACGGTCCTTTATCTGTAGGAGGTAGGTGATTACGCTGTAAGCCGCCATCGACTTGACGAAGTTACGACGAACGTTTTGGAACTCCTTGGTCGTCTCGTCGCCGTGTTGCGTGATGAAGTATTGATACATGTCGCTGTCCGTTGTACGGCCGAGTTGATCCCTCGACGTTGCATGCGGCACACATTCTATCACGCCACACTGATAATACATAAATATAGATATATAATTATATATACATAGATATATAATCCGAAATATCAAAGTGTACCGTTATGAGAAATTAGTATCTATCTTACCCCGGGAGCTGTAGCTACCACTCTGTAGGGAAACAGGAAGAGATTCAGCCCCACCTTCTGGAATACGTTCTTAAAAATGCCGATCACTTGCAGGGCGAGCATGTCTTGTCTGACGTCGTCGCCGACTTTAAAAATAGCGGCCTGCCATGTCTGCTCTTCCGTTTCTCTCTTGTTCTCGACTTTCCCGTTGGTCGACACCGCTAGCGCGATATTCTCGAGCTCGTTGATGCCGTATCTCTGTACTTTGAAGCGCGCTAAGAACGGCGCCTTAGCAGCACTGTAATTATAGGATAATTGCATAATATTTTTCATATTCCATAATATATATACATCGTCGTCTTTTTTTAAATTCTTCTAAATCGTACCTTTGCATAGGAGTGCCACTCTGATAATCTATATCGATGACCATCGCCTCGGGATTCGACGGCAGATAGCAACCAGGTTGTACTTTTACCCTAGCTAAAGCATCCAAGCACGCGGCTTTGCGTTCCGGCCCTTTGGGATACGGCCGGATTTCGCCCGAGATGTTAGTGATCTTCTCGAAAAAGTCGAACTCCCTCTCGTAGAATTGTTTCGCCGGGCCGGACAGGGCGTTCAGAATATTCTTCGTCAACGAATCTAAGACGTCGTACAGCACTGGATCTTTCACCTGCTTATCCTCGTCCATGTATACATTAGTGTGCATGTTCCATATCAATTGATGTGCCACCACCTAAACCATGTCAAGCCAAAGCGATTACGATTCCTTACAATTTAATATTCAACTTAATTTTAGATCTTGCGATACGTATTACCTGTGATCGTTTAGCAATCTTCTTAATAAACTCGATTACATAGCCCATTGTGTCGTGACGGACAGCTTGCACTAGCTGAGGTATATAGAAAAGCACAGCGTCGGCTGGATAGCTGTCCAATACTTGCACTGCGTATTGCGCAGAGATGGGATGATGCGGGAATTGTCGCGAGAAAAACGCTAGCGCTTGAATCGGAGACACTCTCGCCCACGTTAACATATAAACTAACTGAAACAGAATCAAAATTTTTTACAAATATTTTTTATAAAGAGATGATAATTTCTAACTTCTCTACTTATTAATTGCATATTAATATTACAGATTATGAAGTAAAGGTTTGAGTAGCTAATTTGTAAATTATTATTTATAAAACGTAAAGTTAAAAATCTCACTTCAGGTACATCGTTGAGAAGCGTATCCGTCGTAACGAGATACTGCAATGCTTCCGACACATGCATGACTAGCACGGGTTTAAGGCGCACCAGGCCGCAGATCTCCTTGATGATGACTTCGTGATTCTTCAACCGCACCGGCAAGAATATGGCCAGAACAGGACTGATCTCCCACGCGAGTCGCGTATATTCTCGCCAGCGATCGTTCATCCCCTTGGCACGCCAGTCCGCGATACTTCCTTCTCCTTGCAACGCGAGTTCCGGTCTTCCGCTGGGATTACGCCAGACCTTGACAAGAAACGAGATTTTGACGTTTAGAAGCCAATTCTCGTTATTGCGACAAATCATAGTTTCTTGTATATTTGTGACTCATTAAAAACTCACCAGTAACATTTCGATTTCAACCGCTAACAACTCGAGAATCAAATTTCTCTTTTTGATGTAATCTTTCACGAGAACATTGGCGTTTACAATTCGTTTGCTGCGATTGCTGCGTTTGCTCAATGTATTGGTACTGGTCGACATAGGCATGGTGTTCATCCATACGTTGCTGGACGATCTCGAGAAGTCGTTCGGCGTAGGAGCTAGCGTGGCAGCTAACGAACCAATTGTCTCGCTTGGAATCATCGCGGTTGTATAAGTTTGAGATGTCACTATCTCAAATTCGTTATCGGCCCCTGTCATCATTAAGTACTTTTTGTCGCTATGCATTACCTACGGAAATATATAAAATAGATTAATACTAGAATAAATTTCAGTATTTTAATGAAAAACAAAAGGAATAATTTTGTATAATTTCTATAAATAAAATCAGTATCTTAGTTTTTAATTTTTAACGTGCTGAGCTTACCTGCCAAAAGCGTATCAGCGTAACTATGTCTTCGCTAAGCTGGTCGATCTCTTGGGTCGGCAATTGGCGTTCTCGACAGAAGTAATCCAGACAATTGGAATAGATGCGTTCTCGCAGGACATTCTTACTTAAAGTTCTGCAAAAATAGATCCAATTATTTATTTTCTGTCATAGTCGTGACAACGTCAATTCACGCGATAATGAAGGATATATTACCTTGGTAAAACGTCACCTTGCAGCAGTACCAAGCCGCATGAGAGAAGTTTAAAACGCACGCCAACCGCGGCGACGTGTCGAGTGATACCGGCTTCCTCGCCGGATGCACCGACAGTCATGGGTAACGAGCGATGCAGGAGTAGGGCGATCATATCGACCGTCTCCTGGCAACAGTACTTGGCTGTCTCGACGAGCTCCACTATGAAGGACACCCAGATATCGTGTGGTTTCACCTGTGGCGGATTAGGTCCGAGTTTGCAGCCCTCGTAGACCGCAAGCGGACTGACCTCCTCCTCGTTCGGTGCGAACAAGCCCATCCTCTTGTCAACGGTATACTGCCACGCGAGTAACATCTCTTGCAAAAATCGCAATTTCAAATCTGGCCGTACAGTTAGGATCCACTGCCAGCACTCGACCGCTGTGGTCATGGCTGCGGTCGTGAACAGTTCTATCTGCGAGCACGCGACCGAGTGTAACAATCGTCTATGTATACCTATAAGTGTGAAGTCTAATCAGCGCAAAAATTGAAGAGACGCTTGCCAATAAATTGCCTTATAAATTAATTAAAGATCGAAGATTACAACGTTGACTAGTTCAAATTTACCAGGCATGGATATCAATAGAGCGGTAGCGCGCCAAAGAGCTCCGCGATGGATAGTATCATCGCGATCCTGACAGGCGCGATGGACAGCCTCGATCAATCTCTCGACGACTTTGTCCCTACATTCTTCCAGAGTCACCTCCGCGGTTGGCGATTCGGTGCGTGCAAGGGCAAGCATACCCGCTACCTCGCCGGCGTGCCACGATCTCGTAGACATCATCGACAGCAGCCACGAACTCGCGCCCTTTACGGCGCGTGGCCTCTTATCCAACGAATTCGTCTGTTAAATATATCGCTTCGTCAATATAATTAATAGCGAGTACAGTTATCACTTACAATGCGTTAAATAGAAGAATGGTTAAGATAAAATCTAAAATAAAACGTTGTATGATACGCTTAAACATTGCTACGTACATTTGCTGGAATTACTGTGGGAATCGCGGTGTCCACGAATTCGAGAACCGAGTCAATGGCCAACGACAAACCAGAATGATGTCGCATGCCAGCAGACGGTATTTGATTGATGTACTCTTGTAAATGCGACCTGGTAGCTTGCGGCGCCCACTTCATGGCTTCCTGCACAATGCCCTTGCATCTCGCGGTAAAATCCTTCACGATAATCTGCAATTCGCGCGACGTCACGGCAACAGTTTTATTTTAACAAATAAAGCGTCAATAACATCATACCTCTCTTGCTTCAATAGTGTTCATCAACTCGATGCTATATGGCGTGCCGGGTATTCTTAAGCTAGGCGTTTCCTCATTTGGGTCGAGTTGTAACGAATACGATAAAATCTGCAATAGTCATGTAATAAAGAAGTCAAAGTATAGAATATACTAAAACAATAACTGTAAGGGCCGGTTGTTCCAACCTATTGGTAAACTAACTAATAGTTAAATCATATATATGTGTCTTTGTTTTTCCTTTAAATAAAACAAGGATAGACATATGATTTAACTATTAGTTAGTTTATCAGTAAATTGGAACAACCGGCCCTAAGTATAATAAAATAAATAAATACCTGTAATATGTCCAACATACTCCAAAGGACTTTACAGTTCCACAATAGATGCGGGAAAGCGTCCACTAAAGCGCTGAGGTATTTGTCTGCCACTCGCCTGATTTGCTTGTGCACGTGATTGAAGTGCACCAGCAGAAATTGCGCGTGATTCTCGAGCTCCTTCTCACGTTGCTCGTCCTTCGGTTTGCGCTGCATCACATCCTTGAATTTCGTAAATACGGAATCCGCTACGCAGCATATGCACTGCCACATGCCGCTTTTGTCTTTCTGCAAATCGGTATCGCACAGGTACTGCATTATCGGTTGCAGACTCGGTTCAGAACTGTTAGCCACCCGTAAGGTCTCTGACCAATAAACGGAGAGCAAGTATGTGCACTGCGCGAACTGTAGCTTGGTCACGTATGCCGATATGTCGTTTGTACTGAAAAAAAAAAAATCAAAAATTGTATAATAGATTCAAAAAATTCAGAAAAATATATAGATATTTCGATAATAAAATTTACTTATAATTAGAAATAGATGTCACGCATTAAAATATAAAACATTATTCAGACAATTAATTAGATTGATTAGAAATCGGTAGACGTGGCGATTAAAGTGAATCGTACCGGGTGCTTATCTTCAATATTTGACTCCGCAGCTCTTGTAGCTCATTCAACGAGACACTGTCGTTGCGCACCGCCGATGTATACTGCAATTCTCGCATCTCGAGACGCGCGCTGGTCTGAGAGATAAGGTAGGGCGACTTGACAGCGATCTCCTTGACGCCATCGTACCATTCAGGCGGCCACAATCTCGAAGGATGATCCGCGGCGAAGCCCATTATAACGCAGTACAACCAAAAGTCCTTGAACAGCTTCAGAAGTCGTTTCTGCGGATGTCTGATCGGTGGTAGACGTCGCACCAATATCGCGATCACGGGGATGAGTACTCCTAGATTTCCAGCGCTACTAGCTGCTTTCTGTGAAACACAATATAAAATAATGCTCTTTATCCACTTACTGCTGACGTTTTGTCAAGATTATTGGTTTTAAGCGATCTTACCGTCGCAGCGATACTATTCGGCATCTTGTCGCTGGCGCGTTTACCCTCGAGGCCCAACTGCACGAACAGTTCCAGAAGATGCAGCAGCAAGTCGTCCAACTCCGATTCGCCCTGTAGATTTGCCGCTATGTTCGCCAGGGCGTTTGTAACCGCCTTGGAAACATGGCAGTACTGTTTGCGATCGTCGTTCGCGGCGTACGTTGCTGTACTCGACCCCAACGACATGGAGAACATCTGCATTATCCCTTCATAAATCTGCATAACAATGATAATATAATCATTCGAAGAATGTTGTAAATGATTCTTAATATTTTGAATGAGTGTTGCCTCGCACACCTTTGGTTCGCACTTGGCAATGATCATGCAGCCCAATTGATCCACTATGAGGAAATCGAGGTCGCTGGGAGTGCGGCAGAAGAGCTGCTGGAAAAACGGGAAGATCGTGCGCATCGTCTTCGGGGTGTCCTTCAGCGCCACGGCGACGTGGCCCAACATGATCACGATGTTCTTCGACACCACTTCGTTTTTTAATTTCTCATCGCTCTCGCTGAAACCAAGTTAAAATTGCAACTTTTCTTCGCATTACCTGCGCTGATATTATAGTGAAAAATTGTAAACGTTGACAAACTCTTTCGATAAAACGTACCCATCGGATATGTCCGCGGTGTATAATCTGTTCGAGACACTGGCCACGAGCGCTGGGACGCAGTCCGGATTCACAGAATGCGCGGCTTCCAAAGCGATGCAGAGGTTGCCGATGGCCGCGTCGCGAAGTTTCGCAAACGCCGTGTGCACCGATGATGTCGTCTGTTTCGAGTCGCTTATTTCCTTCCCTTGGACTGTGCAGACGTGGGCATATATATCACGTTTATATCATACATGACAAACAATAATTTTATGATTAATCAAATTAATTATTAATATTATGTGACAAAGCTATTTTACCCAGCACTTTAAACTGATGTTCCTTCATGGAGTATTCACTGTGCTGTCGATATAGCTTCAAAAGAATTGGCGATGGCGCGATGAGGAAGTCCCGCAGGTAGTATATAGACGTGCTGGCTATGTTGGGAAATTTCTGCGCCAATTTTCCCAGTCCCTCGAGACAAACCAACAGCAATGGCATGTGCGCCAGCACAAGCTTGGGCCCGTGATTGGAATTAATCTTCTCCACGAGTCGTCCGCACAAACTATCCGCACCTGAGAATTAATGTACAAGGCTTTCTGCATAAAAATATAAATATATATATATATATAAGTGGATATATATTTTATATAAATATAATTGCAACGCTTTGACTGCTGTAAAATTATCAATTGGTTATTTAAATGCAGCACATGTAAAGATGCTTTGTAAGTGTCGCTCCGTGCGTAAAAATCTGTATATATAAAAAACGTTATTTTGAAAAATTAACATGAGAAAATTCACAAGTCTTGAATCAACAGTTTATCTACAACATCAATTTAAAATCAATTAAAAATACTGTAAAAAGAAGCAAATTGTTATAGCAAAGACATTTGTTAATAATTATTAATGGCAGTCATGTTAACGAGGATGTACACGAGAACACACACGGGTAACTCAATATACCCTTGCCGATCAGCATTGAACTGATATCTGCGAACAGCGCGGACAAATCATATTCGCCGGGTACTGGAAAAATAACGTGAGAGCTTTAAAAGATCTGTGCTTGGACGGGCGTCGCGATCGAAACAGACATTGATATCTCGCGGTCACACTGGTGCATGCATTTAAAGTTACGAGCACAGTCACGAAAAACTCCTCTACAGTGTACAGATTATTTACTCTCGTGAACGTAGTGCTCCTAATTTTAGTAAAGAGATGCTTCCGCGGCTCACGATCTCTGTTTCGTCAGCGACAAATGGACGTCACCTCACCTGTTTCATCACCGATCGCCCAGACCAGCAGGTCCACGCACGCGGAGTTGGCCATCACGTTCACCTTAAAGCGATTCACAGTCCGGAAATTTGTGTCAATGTCTTCACGCTCGCTCGCGTCGTGCTGCCGCGATTGCAGCTCCGTTTGACCCGAGAGAAACAGACCCTTGACGAATTCCTGCACGTCCCTCGTGAACGGAGCCGGTAAGTCGCGATGATTTTGCAGCAGCTCGCGCAACAGGGCCACCATAACGAGATTCATCGTCTCGCTGAACGTACGATACGGGAAAATGTGTACTTGGCCGGAACTGTACACCTGAAAATTAATGCAAAACCAATTAGTATTACATATAAGTATAGATACAAATATAATAGGTAATGTGAAACTTACTTGCTGTGCCTCTTCATCCAGAAACGTCAGGATCTCCTTGGTAAGTAATTTTTTGGCCAAAGCCAGCACACTCTGTAAATGCACCACGGTAAACTGCATCCCGGCCCTTCTCTCGGGGCTCTCGTTGCAACGCATCTGCGGGAACTGATTAAAACTCGATCCGTAACGGCTGAAGAAATACGTCGTCGGATCGTACGGCACCGACAGAAAGGACTGCAGCGACGGTCTCTTGCCGCAGTGATAATCGTGACTCTCGTAGCCCGGCAACGAGTTGTCGATACAAGAATTAAAATTGCCACTCAGAGATCGCGGGATTATGGGCCTGAAGTTCGAGAAGCTGTGCTGTTTCTTATCGGGCATCAAGCGAATTTCCGCGCTGCTTGCTGGCGAGGGCATCTCGCGCCGTGGAAAGATACGGCAGAGCAGCGGCGGATCCGTACACGCGAAGCGACCCATGGATCTCGCCAGACCGATCAGCACCGGGACCAGGCACTTGCACAGCGATACTAAAACAATACGTAATGTCAGAATTAAAAGTTCTTACTTTCATTGGACAATATGTCTTAAAAAAAAAGAACATCCTGATGACATTTATAAAAATTTACTAATTGATCTATCACTTACTTTTCGCTTGCAATCCCCTATTGCTATTTTGATCCTTGTATCCACGTATCAGATTGGTCAGAACGGCGAGTATCTCGACCTGGGTCGAGATGATTTCTTCTCGCGCCGGTTCGCACCTGGCCGCCACATCGCTCAGCAGGGTGTTCAGGCAGAAGCTGAAGCGTTCCGCGACCGGAACCCGTTCGGCGAGCGAAACTTTCACCTCGTCGCGCCACACCGCCTTTGGAAGACCGCGCAACAATCTCAATAGATACGGCAAAATTTTATCCCGGTGCTGGAGGCCGGATTCCAAAAAATAAATTCCCAATGCGACGGTCGCATCCTGACCTCTCTGATCCAGGCGGAATACACCCAGAGCTGAATCTTGTGGACATAACTTGTACAGCTTGGCTACCTGCAATTAGACATAAAAAATATTATTTTCAGATCCCGATAAAAGTTGCATTAATCTAATTCCTTTAGTCGTAAAAAGTCAAACAGGATGAGCTCTTTTAAAAGAGAAATAATCTTACAGAAAATATTTTAAATTATTGTATTTAAGTAACAATTTATATTCTACTTAATATTAACGTATACATTTTTTAATAAAATAATATATATATAATTCCATTTTTTTTATCATTATTTTATAAAAATTCATAATCTTATAAAATATCGATTTCTTCCTACTACAATATTTTACAAATAACTGTACATACATTTATCATATAATCCTGATAAGTTATACTACGTAATTTTTCGAGTCCGTGTCTCTACGCCGCCGCAAAAAAAAACATATTGTTATTGTATTTTCTAAGATATTTTTCACAGTCATTATGCAAGCTGCAATCGTAATTTTTTCACAAGGCAGCAGCGTTAATTATCATGCATCGCACGTGACTTTATAACAGATCTCAGAGTGACGCGATATCCTTCGGATTATGTCATAACATGGAAATGTCAGGATGTCAGCTGACACTTCCTGTAATGTAATCCCGATAAAAACGACGGAGAAGGCGGGGTGCGCGATAGTTGTCCCGTGGTCAAAGAATTGACGTTCGATCGGAGAATTCTCTCGGGGAGTGGATTCAACTTACTTTTTCCCACGGCGTAGGCTTGATAGCGGCCAAACATCTCGCCAATTGTTGGACGGCGTTCGAGAAAAACAACCTCTCGTCCGCCACCATTTTGCCGAGCGATTTCGCCTGCTCGCCACTGACCAAGCTGACAGACTGGATACTGGATTCAGGATTCAGGGCATTTCAGGGGCGAACCGCGAACGTCACAGTCAGTAACGTCGTCTGCTAGAGTGCGTTCGTAAATTGCAGAAGTTCGCAAAGGTTCATTCAAACGGACCCGATTGATAGAAGTTGCAGCCAGTTCAGCAATAAAAAACAGACCTATACTGATGTAATTCAAACCGAGCACCCCTATTGGTCGCTTGAGATACCAGATACCACTTCGGCAAACGTGTTTCAATCTCTCTACCGCGTTATCAAACTCGCGAAAGATTGAAATACAAAAATTATTGCAAGCTATTCAACAAAATCAAGGATTCTCTCTTGTGTGAGACCACGACGCGCCTTTTTCATGACTCTCATGAATATACGATAGCTTTATTTGATACAAATCTATCGTCAATTTAACGAAGACACAGAGAATATTCACAAAAAATAGCAAGTTCCTTACAAGCTATGACAAGCTCAATAATTAATTACATGCTGTATAAATCAACAATGAATAGAAAAAATGTACAAATTTTGAATTTTTTTTTATTGTACAGATAACACTGTTTATATAACAATTACTTTTTTTAAATACAAGGACAAAAATGATCATTTTCTATAGTTTTCTGAACGCTAAATACGACGACCCCGTTTGCCACTTGCTCTATCACATAATTTTGAGAAATTTGCATTTAAAATTGCAAAAAGGACTATTTTAATATATTTTAGCATATTATCTATCCAAGAATCCATCAGAATCCAACGTACAATGTAAATAGTTGTTATATAAATTTCCCGAAGTGCGATTTTAATATGTTGTATAAAATAATACACGGAAATATTGTATAAAATATTTTATCAAATTAGCTATCTAATTATAGTTATATATATATATAGCATCAGAAAATCATACATATAATTAGGATGGAAAATCATTATTGCATCTATTTCTATGACAACGGTATATTTAAATACAATATTACATATTTAATTATAGCTAATATCGTACAGTTATGCTATGTAGCAAAAGTCATCCATTTTACAAAAACGGCAAATTTTAAATAATAAATTTATTTGAACAATAAATAATAACGTAATAAACTAAAGCTGTAATTTTAATGAAATAACAATTATAAAAATTTACTTTCCAAATGTTTTAGAACACATGCATTAACATATCTGAGACATGCGCCAATGTATCACGAACTCAAAAATGGATGAATCAATGCTTGCTCCGCGGTAATACGTGTCTTGTAATCTAGATCTAGAAGTTTCATCAATAGATTGTACGCTTCCTTGGGGTATTCGATATCTGGCGGTACCTTAAATAAGTTTTGCAGTAATTCTGAGACATTGCAAATAAAAAGCATTATACGTTATTGAAGCAATAGGGAGGAAAATTAGACATTAAGGTTTTACTCTTGCGGTAAAAGCAACAAAACGAGATTATTACGTCACTATTGACGAGGATTCTGCTATTTGTAATGACTTGAATTGTCTTATCTTTTAACACATAAAAATCCAAGATTCAATCTATGATTATATCTACTTTCTCCTGCAATATTGCTTCGTAAAAAAATATTTAAAATATAAACGAGATATACCTTATGTATACTATTCTCTGTATCATACATCATAGTTTTGTTTCTTTGTTTTAACTTTAAGCACAAAGATATAATGTCCACGCCTGGTAAATTTTCACTAAAGATAACTTTTTTACCTGAATCAAACAAAAAGAAAATAAATACTAAATATACTAAATATAATATACAAAATTAATAGAAATTAATGAAACAAAAGATATAAGAACTTCAATAAATAACTCATTTGTCATAATCGCAATATGTATCAAAATACCTAATTTTTGTGCACACTTTTGTACTTCTTTAGAGCCAAATATCGTTGTAATTTCCGCTAAAGCCGTACAGTCGTCGGGCGAACGGAAGAACGGTTGTGAACCACTGAGTATGCATAACATTATCACGCCGCAAGCCCAGATATCAATCGCTGAAATTTTGCATTTGTCACTAGAATTACAACTTCGTTTTTCGCGTTATGCGAAAGTATTTCTTAATACCTGATGTTTGTAACAGATATTTCAATAACACTTCCGGAGCACGAAACCCAGGCGTGCCTGCACGATGTGCCAGTTGCTCTGGTCCTTTTAAACATGCCATGCACACTTTAGGTTTCCCGAAGCAAGGGCATTTGTTATTCGTATCTCTTTTAGCGGTAAAATCAGGTTGGAGGCTTACGTTATTCTGAAACAAATTACAGCGAGAGATGAGAAACGATTATTTTAACGCACGACCACTCGTATAAAACATTACTTTACTTCGTTAGGTCTCTTTCGCTTTGTACCAAATGTTTCAAGATTTGCTTCGCTCATTTTTCTCAGTTTCTCCACCTGGCACTCTTGTGCGAGGCCAAAGTCCACTAGCAAATATCTAAACAAAAATTGTATTGGATTGTAGTTTTCTGAGATTGTAGGAAAAAAAAAAAGTATTTTTTCCCCTTTCGCCCAAATTTACCTTCTATTTATACGATCGTAGAGAAAGTTATTAGGTTTCACGTCCCTATGTATGACGTTAAATTTGTGGACTCTTCGTAAAGCAGTTAGTAGTGCTCTCATGTAATCCCTCGTTTCTTCAACAGTCATGTCTTGAACGTATTCCTAGTTATAATTATCACCGTGAGTAGTTTCGATATAATTTTCGATGAACACAGATTCAAATATAAATTGGAAACTTACTGAGAACTTGTCGTGTCTCATATATGGCATTACGAATACCACCGAGCTGCGATGCCTCAAACACAATTCTAATCCAACGATGTAATCTTTCCCTCTGAAATATCACCAACGTCAGCTAATTTATATTTTAAAACGACGGTACACCGCCTTTTCTAAAATTTACCCGTACCCTAATTGTTGCAAGTACTGCAATTCGCGTTTGATCCTATCGGGATGGCAGGTGGGAATCAATTGTTTCAACGCATACTTCTTACGTCCGTTGGAAGATTTCAGGGTAGCCAGGAAGACAGAGCTGAACGCACCTTTTCCAACTTTACAATGCACATCGAACAGCTTGCTCACTATTGGGATTGACGTCGCGAGATTTGTACAGCCTGCTGGAACAGCACGCGTCATTGTCAAACTCGTACACATTTCTGTTGCAAGGTAAACAATGCCAAAATGTTTAATTCCTTGAGAACGTTAATATATTATTTTAACATAGCCAATCAAATAAAAGCAATATAAGTAATCTCAAATCGTCTTAGGGTGAGTTTTAATTCTTGCGATTCAATCCACAAGTCTTGAAGATTTGTCAACGAAGCAACGTGTAGGTACAAAATACATGATAGATTGTGGCAAAAAGCCACGGCAAGAAAGACTTGAAAATTAACGCAAAACGATAACAGAACCTAACGATTTGAAAGCGACTGACATAACAATGAAACTACGTGTATATTTATACAACGTAATGTAAATGTATTTATGCAGCAAATAAGTTTAAAAAAAAAAAATAAATAAATAAATAAATAAATAGCGATAATTTTCCCAGAGCAAGAGTGATACCTACCGTCGTTGTCGCTCCCGTCCTGATACATGTCGTTGGACTCCATCCTGTCCCGTATTCCCGGAATATTTTTAGCTCGTCGTGTCGATCACGTTAACGTGCCATCGAATTCATTTTCTTCCGCGTTCGTGTCATTCACCGCTGTTGATTACTTTCTACTTAATCGTCGGCGCGCGACACAGCTGAGTATATAACCTGAACCTGAACATAACCTTAAAAATTGGCGGCTGGCGCCATATTCGCGCATTCGTAAACAGCAGGTGCGATAAAAGTCGATTTTCATGAGATCAAGGGTATTAATTCATTTGTCGTACGGCGAATTTTTCAAGCGCATTGATTGGCTACAAGATGGGGATTTTTTTAGAGACTCGACTGTTCGCTGTAAAAATTAAAGGTTTGTCGCGAGATAATAAATTTTTCGAATGCGCTAATTGGCTAAAAGAATTTAATTTGTAATTATACAATTCGTTGTTTTTTAAAGTCTAATCTTTTTTTCTGTATGTAAATAACAAACAATAAACAATTCTCATGATTCTATAATTTATAATTTTAATAGAATTAATTTCTTATAGTTTATTAAAATTCCAGACAGCACGCACGTTTAAAAAAGATGCCAAAGAAGATAGATATATTATTTGATTAATTGTTGAAATTAAGTCCAACCGACGCTATAATTTAAACTATAATTCAAACTATAGTTTGTTATTTCTAATTTAATCCTCTTATCACATATCAAACAACAAAATATATCCATAATTTCATTTAACTATATATATAATTCGTTGTCTCAAAAATCTATAATTTTCCAAATATATTAAACAATAAAAGAACAAATCTCTCTACGTTAACAATTCAGATATTGCGTAATAAGTTGATCATTTTCAAATTGTTCAACAGATCGTTCGAAATCGAGACTTATAATTATATATATATACTTGTGATTTTTCGAATTGAAATATTCCTTTATTGCGCACGCGATTGGTTGATTGCTCCTTAAAGTAATTAGTCCATAACGCGGTTATTCGAATCCATAGATTTTTGCGGAATCTCGCAAGAACCCTGGACGGTCAGGCAATTAATTAAATTACTTGCGATAAGCTCGTATTTCACAATTCACAGAATTGTTTCGTAAGAATTTTGTTCTCGACAGATTCGTTGCGATGCATTATTCTTTCGGGAGAGAAACTCCGCGAGAGTATAACATATATATTTAATATACGAAGATCGCGCGAATAAGCTGCAAATCAGAATTCATTAGGATTTACGATATAATTATTTGATCCAGGACGATGCCTCCGATCCGGTTGGGTCGGGTGCTGCAGAGAATTACGGGAGGTCGCCACGCTCGACGACCTTGCTTTGACTTTGGGACACCGACTTGCCGTGGCTTGGGCTTGGACTCGTCGAGCGACGGGCAGCAGCTGCGTGACGTTACGCGTCTCGTTGGTAAAGGGTTAGCGAGCCTCGTCACACCCGGCGGTAGCGGTACAACTCGCCTCTATTTGCACGACTTCGGAATCGCGAGGGAAAGCACGATCGCTATGGCGCTCAACAAGCTCAGCATCGACAAGGTGGAGTTGGCGGACAAGAGGGTGCTTATACGGTACGTGTGTTAAGCCCATTCTACAATAGCCGTAAAGTATGCATTAAGACTTAAGCAGTAAGCTATTGACTAATGGGATTTTTACAATCCAAGAATGATCGGCTGTAGTTGGTCAATTTTTACTGCTTACGTCTTAAAACATACTTTTACGGCTATTGTAGAATGGGCTTTACAGTCCTCCCGACAAGATTTCATTGTGAAAAGAAGGCAGAGCGAGGAAACGGGCGAGGTATACGCAAACGTAACGGGGATATAACGAGACAAAGTGACTTTCCAGGGTCGACTTCAACGTGCCGCTGAAAGAGGGGAAGATAACGAACAATCAGAGAATCGTCGCCGCGCTGGACACGGTGAAGTACGCCATCGACAAGAAGGCCAAGTCGGTCGTGCTGATGTCCCATCTGGGCCGGCCGGACGGCAAGAGGGACGAAAAGTACACGCTGAAGCCTGTGGTCGAGGAGCTGAAGACTCTCCTGGGAAGAGAGATTCTATTTTTGAACGACTGCGTCGGACCCGAGGTGGAAGCTGCTTGTGCCAATCCGGCGCCTGGTACCATAATTTTGTTGGAGAATCTGAGATATCACGTCGAGGAGGAGGGTAAGGGAGTCGGTCCTGATGGAAGCAAGGTGTGTAAGGATTATTTTCATTATTTTATTTAATTCAACATCAACTATCTTTAAGTACGAATATGTAAAAATAGGGAACATAAGAATGATATATCGATTTATTTCAGATTAAAGCGGACAAAGACAAAGTCGCCGAATTTAGGGCGTCTCTGAGAAAACTGGGAGATGTGTATATAAACGACGCCTTCGGAACCGCCCATCGCGCTCACAGTTCCATGATGGGAGATGGATTTGATGTAAGAGCGAGTGGTTTTCTGTTGAAGAAAGAACTCGAATACTTTGCGAAAGCTCTGGACAATCCGGAAAGACCGTTTCTGGCTATACTCGGAGGGGCTAAGATCGCTGACAAGATCCAGTTAATTAATAATCTCTTGGACAAAGTGAACGAGATGATTATCGGAGGTGGCATGGCCTACACGTTCTTAAAAATATCCAAAAACATGAAGGTACGTAATATATTTAGTAAGAATGATAGTAATATTTGCGGTACAAATTTCTGATTTCGATTCTAGATTGGAAATTCACTGTTTGACGAAGAGGGAGCGAAAATTGTGAATGACTTATTGGATAAAGCGAAAAAGAATAACGTCCAGATTCATCTACCGGTGGATTTTGTGACCGCCGATAAGTTTGCGGAGAATGCAGCGGTGGGAGCTGCGGATATTGAGAATGGTATACCCGATGGATGGATGGGTCTCGACGTCGGTCCAAAATCGAGAGATTTGTTCGCAGGTGAGTACATTTTTCCATTATTTATGACAATTCACATATTGACATATTTTTCGGGAAAGTTATACACGACTGATGCGTTAAGTGTTCGATATAAAGGCATTAATCATATCGTCTTGACGCAGAACCAATTAGGAGAGCAAAGGTCATAGTATGGAACGGCCCAGCGGGTGTGTTTGAGTTCGAGAACTTTAGCAAGGGTACGAAGAGCCTGATGGATAATGTCGTTGATGCCACGACTCGGGGAACGATCACTATTATCGGCGGTGGGGACACGGCGACTTGCGCGGCTAAGTGGAAAACGGAAGATAAAGTGAGCCACGTGAGCACCGGCGGTGGTGCGAGTTTGGAACTCCTGGAGGGTAAAATATTGCCCGGAGTCGCCGCCCTGTCTTCGTCGTAAATTCGTCTTCGAAGTATTAATGGAAAGACCAATCGTACCGCCATGTTTTAACGTTCGTCAGTTCTATAGAAATTTAACTAGTAGCGTTTGAACTTTGGGGTGACAGATATATTCGTCAAACTCGTTAGCGAGACCAAGAACGTGTCTATTTTTTGTTCCGAGTCGTCGGTGTAATCGTGTCGCTCCGTTTTTCGGAATTCCAGCATTCTTTCGCGAGGAACATTGAAATTTTACGTTGACTCTTAGATCTCTATAGTACGATTATATTAATGTACAGTTACTGGATGTGTATATTATCTGTAAAATGTAATATACTAACAATAAGATAACAATATATAAATTTATCTTGTACATTAGCTACTAAGGATATAATTGTAAGGAGAGACAGTCGCCGTTATACTAAGTGTAATCGTCCCCGCACGGTAAAAAGTTCGCTCATAGTTTGAACACAGACTTCGGATTGCTCTGCATCGTATCGAACTGTAAATATTATCTTTTATTTAATAGAGTGATTATATACTTCCGGCCGTCTGTAATGTCGAAAATAAATATCAAACGCACGATCTTATGCCTTTTTATATTAAACGTCTTGACATTTACATATATATATATATTGCAACACCAGTACCGTCCTTTTTTCTCTATATTAGAAAATCAAAATTGCCAAATAGTAGAAAATCTTGTAACATATAATATATAGCGATTACTTTGTACAGGACTAACAAAGACAGGTAGTACCAGAAAATACACGTATTTGAAATAAAAAAAAGGAATTGGTAAATAAAATAGTTGTCCGTAATTTTGAAATTTGGGTGGCCCAATTATGTCAGAAACTGTATGGAATATACTAAGACTCCTGTGGTCCACGGAGTTTTAGCATATTCCATACTGCCCCTGACAACAAATCTTTTCTTCACAAATTAATAGATGAAGTCAACACTTATCCTCTTCTCCTACGGATACTCTGCCGACATAGGGTTATCGACTACAACTCTCGCAATATGAAATATGAAGATTTATTGTGGGTTGTCATATTGTCTCTCTAAAAGAAGACAAAAAACATAAAGAATAATAATCTTTTCTTTTTTAGCATATGCTAAAATGCATTATAGTATCATATATGTATATTTATAATTATAGCGTTAAGATTATATGTATAATCTAACAACAAGTATATCTAGCTTCCATTCGCATTGCTAAGTACCTTTTTTTTTTTTTTTTTTTTTTTACGGGGGAGAAGTCGCTGGATACCCCCTCCTCCGGGGCGAGGAGGGCGGTTATGCGGGAATTGCACCCGCTAAAACTCCCCCGGGATACCCTATCGACGCTATGCAAGGAGGCCTCGGGACAAACATGATCTCAACCATGGGCCTCCCCGATTGCTAAGTACCCTAAGTACTGACATTATTACATAGTCTGGCACACATGTGTGTGTTGAATATCATTAAATAATTATTTTAAAAAAAATAACAATTATTTTTTAATTTTGTTAATGTATAGAAAAATGTTTTTTTTTTTATAAATCTGAATATCGGGAGCTCTCTTCTGTGTACTTCTACTACCACGTGGCACACACGTGCACGAGCACAAAAGAAAGAACAAAAAATTACACTATTTAGATTGATCACATATTCGTCAGACTTACGTTTAGTTTCTAAATGACTATAAAGTTCCATTCTACAATAGTCGTAAGAGTAATAGTCGTAAGCAGTAAGCTATTGACTAATAAGATTTTTACAATCCAAGAATAATCGATTGTAGTTGGTCAACTTTTGCTGCTTACGTCTTACCGCATATACTCTTACAGTTATTGTACAATAATGAGTTTAAGATTTTCCGAAATGTATTTATTATCTTTCCCCATTTTTTATCTCATTTTCCGATACACGTTATAACATGTTCTACCACGTGGTACTGTGTTTCACACGATAGAAGAACATACGGCATACGCACGTTCACGCGCACCAAAGAAAAAAAATTGCTTTTCAAAATGTATTTTTTTAAATTTATTTAATGTGTTTTTTGTCTCATTATGTTTGATATATAGCGATCTAACAATAAGTTACACGAAAGATCACACAGTGAATAAAAAGAATTAATTATATCTACCGGAAATTTTTAACTCGGAACTGAATCAAAAAATTAATCAGCAAAACTAATTTTTATCGATTTTCATACTACTTACTGTTTATCAGCAAGGCAGTTTTGATTTTTTCCGTATAGAATGAAAAAATCATGAAAGAAACGTTGGAACTTGGAACACACGTGGTGAGCACATACTATATATTGCATACTATTTTGTATTTTCTGTAGGTTCACGCACGTGGACGCGTTGGGAGCGTTGCCCCCACCATCTGGCACGAGTGCCGTGCCGAGTGCCATCTCTCGTTATAAATCGCGTTGTAATCGTCAAACATTGTCAAGCATGGCGGCGACCGTGGCGGTGAAGGATGTTAACACTTTTCTCAGCCAAAAGCAAAATGTTGCCGACAAGGAGCTCGCCGCGGAGTGGGCGCAGCTCGAGGAGCTGTACGGCAAACGGTAGTATGATAATGCGATATTTTGCGCGATGGGATACCGCGGGATAAGGAAACTGCAACGACAAACCTCCTCGGTCTTCGGTGACTTGCAGGCTTTGGCATCAGCTGACACTGAAGCTGGAGACGTTTGTGAAGAGTCCGGTGCTCCAGCAGGGGGATAATCTCGTGCAGCTCTACGTCAACTTCCTGTCGACCTTCGAGAACAAGTGAGCGCGCGCGCTACCGATTAAAATTTAAATAGTTAAGGCCTTGTACGGTATTCGGTATTCGGTTCCATTACCATTTACATTTACGTTAATTTATGTACGAGCTCTTTGTTTATCTCATTTATTTATTTTGTTTTCGTGAAGAATAAACCCATTGTCATTGGTGGAGATACTGGCGCACGTGATACAGCAGTTCCAGGATAAGCAAGAGGCGATTAAATTCCTGGAGAAGACAGAGTCAAAGGTCCAGAGCAACAATGAGGCTGTCGCCCTTTGTAAGGTTCTCAAAGGACAGATTCTGCTGGATAAACTGAACAATCAGGAGCAAGCGAAGAAGATCATAGAGGAAGTGGAAGCTATGTTGGATAACGCCGACGGCGTTACAACGGTTCATGGACGTTTTTATCTTCTCGCCAGCCGGCTGTACAGATTACAGGGCAAACACGCCGAATATTATCGCACAGCATTAAGGTACGTTTACACATAACGCGTATAAGCTTGTTAACAAGATTACGCAGTGTTTATAAATTTTTATATATTTTACAACTAATGTAATCTTTTGTTTTATTATTAAGATATCTAGGTTGCATCGAATTGAGCAGCTTGAGCAGACAAGAACAAGAACAGCACGCCTTCTTTCTCGGTCTTGCGGCGCTTTTAGGCGAAGGCGTCTACAATCTCGGAGAATTACTAGCGCATCCAGTCTTGGAGTCGTTAAAGGGCACGCCGAACAACTGGCTCGTCGATCTGTTGCAAGCCTTCAACGCTGGCGATATCGTCGCGTTAGAGAGATTGAAGCCGCAATGGAGTAAAGTGGCTGATTTAGCGGCGCAGGAATTAAAATTGAGACAGAAGATCTCGTTGCTCTGTCTCATGGAAATGACTTTCAAGCGGCAAGCCAACAATCGGTACGTATACTATTTAACTGTTGTTGAATGTGGCGTGAAGCGTAAGGTTATATCGTTATATGTCTTCTCCTAAAAAATACTGTTGACGACTCGCAATGAATTGGATGGTGACTTTACTAGTATATACTAAATCGACTCGTGAGAATCCTCTCACGAGTCGATTAGTAAATCACTTTGCTAGATTTGTTTAACGCGATTTGATGAACTTAGTCAGCCAGGCCGGGCGCTCGCGAGAAAGCGCGCGGTTGATTAATGTGGTGCCGTCTTGATAGGACCGTACAATTCAGTTATGAACATGCATCATTTCAAAATTGAATGGTTTATTTGTCAATGATGTACGACGTTTTTCATTCTAGACAACTGACATTCACGGAGATCTCTCAGGAGACGCGTCTACCTCTCGGCGAAGTGGAATTGCTGGTGATGAAAGCTCTCGCCCAGGGACTCGTACGTGGTGCTATAGATCAAGTGGCGGGTACTGTCAATATGACCTGGGTTCAACCGCGCGTCCTAGATCGCAGCCAGATCGCCGGGATGGTACAGCGCCTCGATGGATGGTGCAAGGATGTTAGCTCGATGGAGAAACTCTTGGAATCGAGGGCCACTGAAATCCTCACTCTCTGAGTGTATAGGCCACTTTCGATTTACTCATTTGTTGTGTCAGCAGAATGTTGGTTCGCGTATTCATAATTATAAAATCAGTTTCTTAACATGTGTGTCACCAATAAATATGAACGATTACTTCCTTACATTCTCTACATTGTGCACTTATTGACAAAATCCTCTGCGCTTCTTTTCTTCTTTGGATTACGGGGTAATATCACCTTGTGAGCTTGAAATAAAGGATCAATTTCTCTAATTTTTTTTTTAATGAAAAAATATATCGAAATTTGGTTATGCATATATGGTTGTTTTTTATGAACGGTTTTGAAACACAATAGCGGCACGCGAGCTTTTGCACGAAAATTACATTTTTCGACCTTACCATACGTCTAGCTCCCACAATTTTAATCCGATTCATTTAAAATTTGAACTGTAGCTTCAAAATGACCTAGTAAAGTACGTAGGATTTTTTCAAAATATTGATTTTTGTAAAAATAACATCGAAATGAAGAAAAAACATTTTTTTTTCCGAAAAAATCGACCAAAAAACGTTCATAAAATGGATAAATTTTAATTGATCGAAAAAATCCTACGTACTTCACTAGATAATGGGCGCGTTTAGCAGACATAACTGTTGTACAACTGTTGAGTTTGTCTTATTAACACTCTGCGTTGATTGGCTGGTTCTAAAAGTAAGAGCCAATCACGTTTGACCATAATTTTTTTAAAAAAAAAAAAAAAAAAAAAAAAAAATTGAGAAATTGACCCTTTATTTCAGGCTCACAAGGTGATATTAACTTTTAAAAACGAAGGTATTGTAATTTTTTATAAAAAGTTATAAAAATACAAAACAGAAACAAGAAGTAAATGTTTTATTTGGAAATTCGTGAAAATACATTTTTCTAGTTGTTGGTGCGTTGGTATCTATAATATATATCAGTGATGAATTATTAAATGCTGTCCTCTTTCGTATAATACTAAGTACTTATACTTAAATACAGTACATGAATTATACAACCTTAAGTAAAAATAGCCTACTAAAGCAAATATTGTTAATTCTATTTACAATTTATACGTATTATATGTAGACAACCAAGCACGAATTTGACTTAATATGATTGGCAACAATTTGAAATATAATCTTATAACAAATATATATAAAAGCTAAAAAGATTAAATATACAATATCGTCAGACATTACGGACTTTTCCACAATTTGAGCACATGATTCTGTACACTCAGCTCTTTTTCAACTTCAATCTCTTGTTAAAAAAGAACGGAGTTCTAATATTCCATCATTTGTTTAAGTCTTTCGAATAAAAAAAAAAATTAAGTACACTTTAGTACTCCGCTCTCTCAGTTCTAATAAAAAATCAATGAAATGAACGCAGTTAACAGTACTAAACGAAGATCAATACGTTTAAGTACATGCTTATTCTATATCACATGATTGACTTTCCACTTAGTCTCGACTCTTGCCCTTCTCTTGCTTACATTATGTATCGTATGCAAACAATGCAATTAAAAAGTAGCGGGCTACATTATTTCGCGATGTATGAAATAATGACTTTAGCGTGCTCCCTCTGTTAAGAGTTATTCGCCGCTTGTCAGAGCTCATTAATACCATCGGTTAGAATCGATGGGCTAAACAAAGCTAGCTACCCCTATGTAGCAAAATATTATATAAATTTGCAAATGCATCTTCCCTTATTCAATCTTGTTCTTTCAGTCTATATCCATAGACTTTCTCTTCAGGCTGCCATCCAAAACTGGTGGTCCAGAGGTGAGAAATTTCTCTTTCAGATACATGTAATTTTTCAATCTGGAGCCAGCGTAATCCTGAAACATATAACACAATGTCCATATATTTAAACGAATCCAACGGAACATAGTCAAAGAGCGAGAAAACGAATACAAGAGCCAAAATACATACCCAATAGCCAAACGGTATTTGTGAAAGTTTCGCGTTTACGACGCTCCAGAGACCCCAGAATAAGTGACTAGCTAGTGAAAATATCCTCACTTCCATCATGATGCGTTCCTCCTCAAGAGATCCTTCTTTCCCCAATGTTTTCAGGTAGGCTCTTATGAAGTTGAGCTGTTGAGAGAAAAACCATTTTGTAAAAAAAAAAAAACTGTATATTAAAGAGGAGGCGTAGAGGGTTACCCTACACTCTTGTTTAAAAAATTGATTTAATAATGTAAATATATATAATCTTTTTTAATAGATTCATTAAATAATCTCTTAATAAATTCATATTCGTACATTAAAAAATTCTCAGTGATATATGAAACTATGTAGTAACTAGTTTGAAATGGCTTTTACAACGCATTAAAAACATTGTACAGTAATATGAACAAATTAGACATACACAGAGCTTGATTTTCTAACAAATAAGATATAAATATCAGGCATTTAAAAAAGGAATAATTTAGGGTGCATTACATAACAATATAAAGTATACATCAAAAAAGTATATTTTTGTAGATATCGATGTAAGAAAAAAAAATGATTGATATGAATTATTCACGCCTATCCATTACTGTCAGAAGATAAGTGTCCCCTATTTATTTAAAGATTCCCGTTAATATATATTCGTGACAAATTATCGTCGGTAGCCTGGATTGTTGGAAAAACCGTTCGCAAACTCAGGTATGAATTCAGCACATATTAATTATGCATACGGAACACGTGTCAATTAAAGTGCTCCAATGGAAGGTAATGCACTTTTAATAAGCACCCGAAAAGATACGTTTCGCAAAGGGTACGCAGGCTATGAATTGACTAGTGAGGAGAGTGTACAGGTACTCTAGAATCGTAGATGAGCGGATTGGTGCTGCCAAGATGGTGGTACCGGTGGCACCCTGGTTCCCACAAATGTAGAGCACCCACAAGTCGGGATCCATCACACCACAGACAGTTTCACATTGCCGGCCAATTTTTTCTCTGTTTGCAGGCATCAGCCTTGTCTTGACGGATTGCGGTCCTGTGAAACTAATATATACACACGCAGCACACGCCAAGCCGACACCCTGCCTACTGTGCCCTGGTACAGTACCGAAAGCATAATTTTTAGCAACCGAAAGCTGCCTCATTGCCGAATATTGTAAAATTTTGATCGAAACAATTCGTACATTACGCGTTTTTACGATTTACATGAAAAATGCGCGCATTATTTTCAAATTTTTCATTTTGCATCTCCGAATTAGGATGTGAATTTGGGATAAATATCATATTGTAATCGTAAAAATAAAAACGAAAAAAAATTTCTTACCTAATTACAAGAAAGAAATCAATCGCTATTAAAGTTTACAAATTTTTCCTTTGCTACAACTTCCCCCTTATTGATTTCATGACATGTCCATTATGCTATACCTATATTTTTTAATTATGAATATTATACTACCAATGATTTAATCCGCTTACGAAAGAACTCATGATATGATAACACTGGATGAAGCATATTGAACAGATATCTTACCCGGATTACTTCATCTCCCAAGCCCTTCTTTAATTCGTGCTTACCTTTTGCTCCTTCGTGGCACCACCGGCGGGACGTTCGTGAAAAAAAGGATATTCCGGTGCTGTGTAGTCGTACAGCCATTCGGCGAAATGATTGGCGATATCAAATCCTCGATAGTTGTAGGAACAATATTCGAAGTCGATAAGTACTAACTTGGGCTTTCGCGTATTTTGCAGGAGGAGTATGTTTCCCTCTTGCATGTCATTGTGGCAGAACGTAACTGGGTGCTTTTGTTGCATTACAATTGTCCTAAAACAGAGATTGGAAAATCTAAGTCTCTTACGTATCTCGGTGGGAAATAATGTTGGTATATTTTGATACGCAAAACGCTTTGAAAATACAAAAATAAAGTATGCGCGTAAAAAAAAGGTAATAATTGCAACAATTTTTAAAATTATACGATTATAATTTGAAAAAGATATCTCATTTTTTCATTCTTCAAGATGTTTCTACTGCTAGTCGTGCTTACATATGTAGTTATTTGGCCATTTCTTCCTTTTAGGTAGTAAAATAATTAATTTCATCCGTTAACGCTCCAAATTTCTAGAATTTGTTCATATAAGAATAATTTTTGTCTTTTGACATAGCAAGAGTGGACGATAAATGGCAAATAACTCAAAAGTTAACTCTGGTTATATGTAACGATCGACAGTTAGAGGAGATGTCTTTTTTGTAAAACTCCAAATATCACTTATTTACCTGAGCCAATCGATCTCGTGCTCCAAATTTATGCATTTGATCGCACCGACGTTCTCCAGCTGCCGGCTGTCGATGTCCTCGCTGTTCTCGAGGACGTTTGTCGCCGTGTTGAGCCAGTTATTCATCGTGTCCCATATCCACGTGGGCTCTTTGCTAATTGGTATCTGCATCGTGTGTATCTGCCCCATCTTCTCCGCGATCAGCAGACTCAGGGTCGGATCCGCCAGTTCCTTCGTGAGCAACGGCCGGGCCGGGATGTATTCCTCTATACGACCGCCAGGGAACACTCCGTGCAGCTTGGGGCCGAGTCTCCTCTCGGACAGTAAGGTGAAGATAACGGATTCCGTGATGAGTCCCTCTAAGGCACGCTCTCCGTGCAGCTGTCCGTATAGACGTAACAAAACCTGACGAGGCTCTCCCCTGACCGGGACCGTTCCCTCGGGAAGCTGGACGTTGTACAGCCAGTTACTCAGACCACCGCTGAAAGTAATCGAACGTGCTTCGTCACTTATCAACCTTGCGTCGCTCGTGTATCCCTTCTCTCCGTAGAGAAATCTCACGAACCTGATGCGCCTGAGAATAATGTTCTCCGCCGTGATATGTTTCCACACGCCGTGCAAGTAATCCCGACAGATCCTCGCGGCAGTTTGCCTCATCTCCGGATTCTTCTCCGACATCTGCAGACAAAGAGAAAGAGAAATTTAATCGTATCTCTGGAACACTCGGCGCATAAAAGAAAATCACTCGTTTCTCAAAGCTAGAGCATACACAATTGGGTTCTTAAGTAAAATTTTTTTATTAAGCGGTATCCATAATTAATGTAGAGAATCTAAGCCGATTTTTAGTACTTTTTGAATTTAAAAAAAAAAACCCAAATTTGAGAAAGTTATAGCTTTCTAAAGTTTCTTTGATGACGGCAACTTCAAAAGATTTCGCAACAACATTATGACGTCACGCACATTTTCGTGTACTATATTTTCTTCAATTTTGAAGATATTGCAAAAATTCAAAAAGTTTACAAAGAAAGTATGCCATGATCTATCAAAATATACTGTTAGGTAAAAGTCGGTTAAAGACCGAATTTTCTCTCACCGGCTACTGACAAATCATCTGAACGATTACTTGACTTGACGATGGAGGTTATGCGACAAGGGTAACCAAGGGACTGTGACACGTGCAACCCGAGACTGTTCGTCCGTTTGTTTGTCTCAGCGAGGCGTGCGATCGGGTGATCGGATTCGCGGAATCTAATTATAAATCGGGCGGATAACGTGCGAATATGATGCCAAAAGACGCGATCGCCCGATCGAGATCATCCGCTGTTGACACGTAAAGCGATTACCAACACCAACGCATGACGCATGCATCATGACGTCACTGTCAGTGGATCTCAATGCGCGCTTTTCACGGGCCGCAAGCCGCAATCTTGAATTTCCAGCCATGCGTGTTCGCGTAGCCGCTTCCCGGTGGACAGCGAATTCGAAACTAAGAATAGGAATCTCTCGGAAAATTAAAGAATTCCCCTTGCGAATCATCCCTCGCGATTAACGCGTTGAATCCTTTTTCAACCCTGTAACGTCCCCACGATTGTGAACATTATTACAGCCCATCGAGCTCAGAGGCTTTTTATTTTTAGATGTAAAAAAAGGGAGATGAAAATAATTGCTCTCTGCGTAATTGTCGCTGCATTTTCCAGCACGCAGAATCAGAAAAGGCATAATTAGTCGAAATTACAAAACAAAAGTGGAACCTGCATTTGGTAAACAGGTAAACTATAACTAATAATTAAGTCATATATATGTCTTTGTTTTTCTTTCGAATTAGACAAAGATAGACATATATGATTTAACCACGGTGGATGTATACTTCCACCATGGATTTAACTATTAATTAGTTTATCGACAGGTTTTGGCCAAGGGCTAAGCACCCAAGACTTCTTTGAACGAGTTTGCACGGATCGTTGGAAGGATCATTATACAGTCTGCTATTAAAATATATTAGACGAGCGATGGATTGAATTTTTTTCCTTGTTTACGCAGTTCTACAAAATTTCATGACTTATCCTATAGGCTGCTAGAATGAGGTATTTTATTTTTTTAATGATTTTTTTGAAGAATCTCCCTGATGACTCATGGTCAGCCTAGACTGCTATGACGAGTTATTTTGTTATCTGTATGATTTTCCGAAGAATCTCCCCGAAGAAGCGATCGATTGAATTTCTTTCTTGATTACGCAGCTCTACAAAATCGCCCTGATGACTCATTGCCAGCCTAGACTGCCATGACAAGTTAGAAGCGACTGATTGAACTTCTTTCCTAATTACGCAGTTGTGCAAAATCGCCCTGGTGACTACTCATATTGTCAGACTAGGTTGCTAGAACGAGCTATTTCGTTCTCTTGACGATTCTCCGAACTTCCCCGAAGAAGCATCAGAGCGTCGGTGACAATCTCGATTGTAATGACAATTTCTATTTATACTATCGAGCACTCCTTGACCGCATTTTCGATTCGAACGTGACAAGCACTTTTCGTGACAATGTTCCGTTCATCGCGTGTGGGAAGGAGCCCTCGCACTTTCATCGCGCAGAAACATAAGAAGTGTGAAATCAAAATCTTATATGAGTATTCAAGCAATATAATATCACTTCAAGATTTCCACGTTGAAGTTAAAGATATTTTTTAATTACATCAAAAATCAAGAGTATTCCTTTTTCTGTATAAGTATTGAATTGAAAAAGAATAACGCGGAGGAGAGCCCGGGAAGCGCGATCGATCCTCCGCAGCCGAATTCCTTTTGGCTTGCGAAAAGGAAAGATTTGCGCAACCGATAAATAACGAGCACGGATTAGATCATCAAGACTTAAAAAATATACGATACGAGTAAAGCGCGTAAATTCCAGACGTTCACACGACGTTTCGGAATGTTAAAACGCGAGCTCCGTTTTTCTGCCGCGCTATGCGCGACCGCGGTGTTTCATATATATGATTTTTCTTTTCCTCTCTTTCTGCGAACGCAGCACCTGGATATATACCCGGGTGCCACGCTCCTGGCGAGCCGTTTTCTTATCTACTTTTCTTTTATCTGCATTTTTTTTGTCTCGAGGATCTGATCGACCGATTTGAAATAGGAAATATTAACAAGCTTTTGTGGTAACGTTATTTAAAATGAAACATATACTCGACGCTTTTTCTTTTTTACATATACATATATATATATATTTTTAGTGTTCTTTTTCAGATTTACATCTTTTAAGTCTTATTGTTAGTGATTTTCATCGATACCTTCCGGTTGCGTTGTTTTGTTAACGAGCAGAAAAATAATTCCATTATAAACGGACTCGATTTTCCTTCAACAAAATCGACATTTTTTTCCGACAAACGCTGCAAATGGAAAACGTTTTGGGATCCACTTCTCTCTTCCTCCTGCAAATATCTATTTTTACGAACGAATAAATTGAACAGAACCCGTGCATTTCCGCCCGTCGGTATTTCCGTCTGTCTGCTCGAATTCTTACGCAATCGCATGTTTCAGTTCGGCGCGGATAGAATAACGATCGGGTTAAAAAAAATAGCATAGCATTTTTTTTCCTTTTAAAACAATTATACGAAAACAACTTCCTCTCCGAATGCAGAGAGGTCTTCTCGCTGAGTTATACCATCGCACCACACGGAAAAAAAAGGTTTTGCTGCAACAGCAAATCTATTTGTTAAATATACATTTTTTTGCGGCGAGAGCTAATTAATTTCGCGACAATAGCAAAACATTTTGTTGCAATAGCAAACAGTTTTGCTCAACTTTGCTATTGCAGCAAAAAATGTTGGTTGTCCGTATAGTATAGCAAATCCTTTAGCTACATTTGTTTCCGTGGCAGAAATGTGTGGCGATCGAAAAAAAAAAAAAAAAAAAAACCCGACAGTTTCGGTCGGATTTAAACTCTCGGATCTTTGGATCACTATGGAGCATCAGCGCACATTTCTATACGCGATCGCCACACTTGAGATGTGTTCCATAACTCACATATGCGTACTCGATCATTTCCCTATAATGACTGCCGCATTCGCTTTGGACGCTTTCGCGCAGCCAAATATCATGTTTTACATAAACAATAGAAAAATGCGCATTGCACATATGTGTATTGTGGAACATATTCTTTTGATTTGGCATACCGCGTTAAAGCGATAACGCATTAATATATACTGCGCACATTAATCTGTCTCTAGATAAACAAAATAGTCTGCAGTTTTGCGCGCAGTTCAGGAAGTTCGCATCAAGGTCTATGAATGGACGTGAGGTCTCACAGACACTGCTTTCATGACCTTCGATGTCCATCTCTCGGCGCCCGTTTTCAAGGCTTAAAAAAAAAAGAAAAAATAACGCTATGCACGTATTCCGGCGATTAAATGCGAGCGAGTTTCAAGAGGATATTGTGACTATCGGACGATAGATAAGCGAAAATTGATAAGCGGCGACATTCCGCGGGAGTTCGAGATTCATATAAGCCTCCTCAAATCCGCGCGACATATTTGTATGCAAATTAGCGTGTCCCAGCTAGCGGACAGTCCTAAAAGACGTCTCAAAGACATCACAAAGACGTTTAAAGGACGATATAATTTTTCAAAATGTTCTTTAGACGTTTTTTAAAGCATTTTTAAATGTCTTTTTTTAGGAGCTTCTGCCAGCTTTTGGGATAGCTAAATTTCATCGGAATCCGTAAATCGAAAGGTAGAGAAATGAGAGGCGAGAGAACGCGCGAGAATTGGAAGCGCATGTGATTCTCTCTTCGTGAATTCCTCTGCACCTATGAAATCAGATATACGCTGACGTCGTCGAGAAAGGAGACGAGAGGAGAGGAGAGAAGGAAAGGGGACGGGGAATAAAGCGCAGCAAGAGGATAAAAACAGCAGTAATGATTCCAACGAGTAAACACATATATTTTATTAATAAACAGTTTTTTTTTTAAGCCTCCGAGAAATCGAGTGGAATAAAAAGCGCGACGTCTTAAAGGGTCGAAAAATAGCGTCGGTCCCAAGTTTCCAACAAACAAACACGTGTTTTATTTTTCTACCAGCTTCGGGGAAATCGCGCGGAAAAGGGATTGAGATGGAGTTTGAAAACAACGTCAGTTCCAACGTCGCGCAAGTCTTACAATTAGCTGCGGGGAAATCGGAGCGGAATGGAAAAAAAAAAAATGCGACGGAAAAGAGACGTCAAGGTCGGAGAAGCGTAAGGTTTTTTTTCCGGGAAGCGATTAAAGCGACGCAATTAAGTCCCCATTAGGCGCGCGTATTACGCAATAACCTGCGACGAGAAAAATTCCGTTTCGCGCTATGGAAAAAAACTCCGAGATGCGGCAATATATAGGACCTGTTCGTTTTGGAACTTCTTGCACGGTTCTCGCCTTTTTCTTTTCATATTGGAGAGAAAAAGAGAACAATCAAATTAGAACAAAAGCAATTCACGGTCCGAGCTTCGATTTTGGTAGCCCAATAACATTTCGACGTATCGCACGTCTTAATTTTTTTAAGAGGAAAGATGAACCGCGCAGGAAGTTCAGGTGAAATAAACACGCCTATAAAAATAGGCAAACAAAGAAAACAAAAATCAAATACGTTAAATACCTTGTCCTCGGCGCCCATGTCGAAATCTCGTCGGACGTCGAACGCACGGCAAAACGGACTGAAACGACTGGCCGGGCGGCGCTTCGGAGACCGAGAGAAAGAGCGAGAAAACGACGTCGGGCGAGCGGGCGAGTTGTGGGTTGCGGCGATCCTCCGGCCTCCGGATTCCCCCGGCGATGTGGCACGCGCTCCCTAGCGCCTCTATTATAATTATCGCCAGCGCTAATTATCACGAGCGACGAGCTGCGTTCCGGTTCCCACGCGGTGTGAGGACGAGCTCCCGGTTGTTCCCGTTAACGTTTTACGGACGGGACTGGTCACACTGGTCGAGGGGACCTTCGACCTTCGGGCCAGGTACTTATATTCCGACAGGCACACTGTCGACGCACGACGACAAACTCACGTGCGGCGAAGATGATAATCTGGCACGCGCAATATACGCAGGCAGGTGTATTATTCGGAGGCGTCGTGGAGACGGAAAAGGATACGGTTCGGCTCTGAGAAAATCCTCGGGAAACCTGATGGCACTCTCCGGAAGACGCGTGACGGCCGGCTCGCTCGACGCTGCTCGGAATAATGACCGATAATGACGCACTCCGGTTCAGTCGGGCGCCGCCTGGTACTTGGTTATCCCGCTTGTTTTCGCCTCGCCCCGCGCGCCGATCCGAGTCTAGGCCTGGCGCACACGAGCACGAGGTGCAGGCGGGGTGGGACGATGAAGCCGATGCCGATAGCGCGATGCGGCAACGCGTCGCCGCGCACTTATCGCGCGCGTGTGCGTGCGCATGTATATATACATACAATACGTACGTGTGCTTCGAGTGCCGCGCGATAAGGCCCAAGGCCCGAAAGGGGGAAGAAGAGCGGAGGAATCGCGCGAGGGTATAATACGCTCGTTAATTCTCGCGGGCGATTACGATTATCTTTCTCCCTTCTCGCGCGCGATAAAGCGGATCGAACGCGCCGCGTTTTTATTACTCTCTATCGAAATTCCCAGTTTAGCGCCCGAGCGATATTGAACGTACGTTTCGAGAGGTCCGCCGGGTTCGCCTCTCGACGCAGCGGCAGTACGTAACTTTCCTAATGCGAGACGTATACTCAATTGGTTGTCGGCGAGTAGCAGCGAGTAGAGGAGGAGAGATGAAGCTCAACGAAGCTGATGCGAAGGGCTCGAACAGGCTCCAAAAGTTCGCTTGCCCGTTGAAATCAGGAACAGTACGCGAGGCGACATCTTCCGGAACACCGAGGAACCGCGTTTCCACAGCCGCGGTCGATAAAGTAGAGCGCCGTCGGTAAAACAAGGTAGCTTCTTGTCCGGCAGGGTCTGTTTTTTCTACGTTATCGCGCCGGCGCATCCCGCGCACGTGCATTCTTCAATCTTCAGGTGC
Source organism: Temnothorax americanus (assembly GCF_048541705.1). Taxonomy (NCBI): domain Eukaryota; kingdom Metazoa; phylum Arthropoda; class Insecta; order Hymenoptera; family Formicidae; genus Temnothorax; species Temnothorax americanus. Next base: position 1,295,641 of record NW_027509421.1, on the reverse strand, counting down.
GAGGTGCGAGCCGTGCGAGGTGCGATTGATCAAAACAACGCTAACAACAGCAGTGTTCGTGTGAATGACAGCGTTTCGTCAGAGAGATTCGAAATGACGGAGTCTCCGGGTACAAGTTCGGCCGCTAAAATCTGTGAATTGTAAGTACAACGTTTTACATCGAAGATTTAATTGTGATGTAATATGCAAGAAGCATACGTACAAAACTGCAACATTACAAGGAGCTCGAGTCCAATATTGCGTCGGCGTGTAACGTTTTTTCTTCTCACAACAGGTGCAACAAGCACGGGCGTCGGTATACCTGTCCGCGATGTGGCCTAGGCTATTGCGGGGTCGAGTGTTACAAGTCGGACGCGCACATGGATTGCTCCGAGAGCTTCTACAGGCAGTGGGTCGAGGAGGAGTTCAAGTCTCGGGAGAACGATCCGGCTGCTAGGCGAAACATGACGGAGATCCTTAAGAGGGAACACGAGGCGGCCCTGGGGGATGACGTCTTAGGAGAAGATAATTCGGACGAGGGGAGCACCAGCGGCGAGGATTATCCGTTGGATTCGGACGACGAGCAAGAGGCAATTAAGGACAGACGCGTTAGAAATTTGTGACTCGATCAACGCTCGTTCTTACGAATATGTATATCTTTCAGCTTCTCGACTTGGAAACCAGATTGCGGAATGTCAATTTCGAAGATCCGAATGAGCTCTGGTCAGCCTTGTCCGAAGCGGAGAGGCAAGAATTTGAGGCGCTGATAAAAAATGGAGAGGCGGAAAAGTTGCTGCCCAAGTGGGTACCGTGGTGGACTCGCCGCGTGGAAAGAAAATTAATTCAGCCTGTTGAAGAGGACATTAAGGATGCCTATAGCGATTTGAAATATCCCGCCTTGATAGACGTACCGTTATTTAACGATGTGCAGGTTGGCGATAAGTTCGTATACTCAAAATAATATAATTAATATAATGGTTACTACAATTAAACGTTATTGTTTGTGTTTAGAAAGCATCCCCCTGCGTACACTTTAACGTGACAAATGTGATATACGCTTACGCATATATTGCTCTTTACTACATTGGAGATTATTCGAACTGTGCCGAGGAGGCTGCCCGTGTTTTTCTGACTATCTGCGAAAATATGAGGGATAATAAGGTTTTCAAAGATGCGGACTCGGCGATTGAATCCGTTATGGAAAACATAAAAAGCGTTAGTAGCTTGTGCACCTATACATTGACACAAATGTGTATACATTATAATCTATTATTATTGAATATATACCTAGGTTGATTGGTTGCCACGAGATGAACAAACTTTAGCGGCGTTAAGAGAAGCTGGCGCTTCCATTTTGCAAGGACCAGGGCCCGAGATGAAAACCGTTTATACGTCCGCGTCACTCTCCGAGCTCCACCGATTGCTGGCAGCAGCGAAGAAAGAAATTTTTACCTGCAAGAGGAACAATCAAGAATTCACAAAGAGATTTTCGCAGAGACATAGCGACGACCCAAGTCTGTCGAGAAAGAGTATGCTTCTGTGCTCGAAGAAGCTGGAATATTATTTATCATGGGTAAAAAGCGCCGAGACAGAGGTCTTGTAAATGCGCAAAGTTTCGTTTATTTATCAATTATACTGTACGTTGTGCTGTCGTTTATTAAAAAATTAAAAAATAATATTCTATTAATATATCATTTAGATCCTTTTTATTATTCACGTTTAATCCTCTTAATCGAATATTCTATGTTATCAGTGCTTTGTGACGATCCGTTCCCTTCGATGTCTCTTTTGAGTTTGCCCCATTCTGCAACGGCCTTTAAAGCAAGAAATGCTAATTCTTTGATCTTCTTGTTTCGCATGGTGTCGTTCTCATGAGTTTTACAGCGACTTCTTTCGTACTTCTCATCATATTTAATGCAATTTCGGTACCTTTATGTTGTAAGAGTCATCGTCTTCATTATCGAGTAAAAAAGGTAAGAATCTCTTCAAAAATTCCCAGTCGATTAATTTTTTGCAAGCCTCTTCGCTGACTGCCGTATAACATATAAAGAAGACAGCAGCTGAAACGTTAATAATTAGTAATTAGCGTTACTAATATTTCAGCTGCTGTCTTCTTTATATGTTTATCTTTGTCTTCCGGCATGACACTAAATTGTTTACGAGTTGTGTGGACGTTTGCTGCGATATATTATTGAATTTATCGCCATCATGCGTATACAGTGCTCGATTATTCTCTCAACATCTGCCTCGAATTTCGAATATACATTTTCGCACGCTGTCGTTGACACTAGCTAGATTGTACAAAACTGTTATAGTGTCGTGTATCTCGTTAGCGGGACACCTTGGAATATGTCATTGTCAACGTGATAATTTGCAGATTTTCAGGAAATTTAAAATTGGCCGAACGACCTTCGTGATCCGATGACCAGGAAATGCAATCTCAAAAGGTAGCGTGAGTGCGAGATGAAACAGGGCTTGTGAAGCATATATACTCATTCGGGAGCCGATCCGTTCCATCCGTTCCGTGTCAGCCGAGCCGCCTTCTGGAAATGGAACGGGAACGGGCGACACGGGCCGCGGGCGTACGGGCTAATGGAATGGGAACGCCACGCGTCATCAATATGGCGGAGGCGGAGGCTTCGTTTCCGCGCGGCGCGGGCAACTTCGCGCCGCGGCGGGCGTCACGGCGTCACTCACTACACGTCGACACGTCCCGTTTTTTACTTTCGCGTTCACCGCGTCCACGCTTGCCTTATACAGCGGTCATTTTTTCGCTTTACGATCCTGATATCAGGTAAATATACACAGGTTGATATCGTAGATTTGCAAGTTGCGATATCTGCAATATTTGCAATATCGCGTATAATGGAATCGCTTTGTCTCGATCTCGAATATTCACGCGAAACATCTTTGGCCGAATATAAGGGCCAAAGCACGTAACATGACAGATCGGGATACGCCGAAGCTGCTTGTGCGTTACTTTACGTCCACGACTACGGCCGTCGCGTCATATGCGCTTTGGCCTTAAGTCTTGGCGAAATATATGCGTTCGACGAAATATTCGAAGATGCATCTTCACGATGTGACGCTACGCGGAGTCAAATGCGGATGGTTAATAAAAGTTGATTAATCGAAAATACGCAATTCAATTTTAACATTGCACGCACAGTACATAATAATTTAGTTTATTAATATCGCAAATATATATTATGTAAAATTATTACATTTTCGAAAAATAATCAATATATATATATATCAAGCTTTTCTTTTTCTCTCCAACGTGAAATGTAATGTGTTCACTTTTTAATTATCAACCTCGTTTCAAGGTATGTTATGTATACACGATCGACTCGCTCCCTACTCCCCGAAGTCCCTTCGTGCCCTTTATCCAATTCACCAATTGTCCTTCGACGCTCCGCGATTATATTTATCCATCGAGTTATCGACGAGCCTGGTTTTGCTCGACGTTTTCGACGGCGTCTCCTCGATGTCGCTTGTCGCTTCCGAGCACGTGTATTTTTCGAAACGTAAAACGCGTTGATGACTCGCGGAAAATTTTCCAACGTAAGTATAACGCATAAGTAACGCCCGCGCGTTGGGAAATCTCGTGCCCGAAATTCGCCTCGATCACGCGCCTGTGTGTGCGTACGTGGAGTACGTGTGCGTGCGCGGAATATGTAAAATGGGCGAGTACACGAACGTGTACACCTTCCACGACAAGACCCTCGCCGAGAGGTTGGAGGAGTACACCAACATCCTGTCGTCGCGTGGGAAAATAGTGCCCGCCTCGAACATCCGTACGGAATGGGTCTGCGACGTGGAGCTCGTCATCGAGCCGGTCGGCTGGCAGGCGTTGTGGAAGATATCGCGCGCCACGCGCGAGAATTACGGTATCCGCTATCCGACCATCGTCAAGGTGGAGGTCCTGGGGATGGACTACCCCATGTTGAACGCCCTGGTGAAGATCACGGCCGTCCAGGACGACATACACCTGCCCGAGAAGCACGAGGTCCCGCTGATCGAGCTCTATCCCACCATCGAGCAGGCGAACCACAGCTTGGACATAGCGGGCACGGCGCATTGCGTGGATCGCCTGCGTTTCTTCTACAATTACCTGTGGATGCCGTGGGACGAGGACGAGGACGACAACGTCGATTGGGTGGAGCAGCACCTGGAGCGTAGGATCAGACTGTTCTTCGACATGAATAACGGAGTCGTCGGCAAGGAGACCTGCGACGTTATCAAATCGTTGATCGCCGAGGGTAAAGAGATACGGAAGAAGATCTCCACGTACGAGGCTTTGCTGCCCGAGGACTTCCAGGAGGACGACGTTCCCGAAGAGCTGGCCCAGGAAACGTGTACCTTGATGAAGCTCCACTTTCGGCTTCAGCAGATCAAAGCGGAGATGGACCTGCTGGAGAATCCCTCGTTGAGAGGATTGCTCGGGAGGAATCAGTCGTACAATAGAAGAAAAAAGCGTGGCGATAACGAAAATAGAAAAAACGTGTGCTATTTTGTGTGGCTGGGGGGTGTTGTCAAAGAGCTGCGGGAACTTTCCAGTAAAATTCAAACAATGTTGCCCGAGGATACGCCCATTAAGTACGTTTCGATTCTATCGAGCAAGGACGTTTGAGGGGGTTAAATAATTATAATCGTTATAGTTTCTAAATTGTTTGTATTTCAGAATCTGCGGCTATCTCGACGACGTTATGGATATGTTCGAGACGGGCGATACTATTTTTTTGGGCAAAGGAAATTATTCGATTAAGAATTCCAACGGGTTGCAAGAAGGAGGTTTAATTATGGGACTTTCCGACGCAGAGAACGCCATAATTTCTCCTTCGCTCGAGCCAGATATGACGTCGTCTCTGTTCGATTTATCGGGCAATGAGGTATGCCTCGGTAATTCATTTTCTGAACTTCTGTCGTTTCTGCTACTTCTGTCGTTAATTTTGTAATTTATTTTGTGCGATCCAACAGATATTGTTGAGGAATATCTGCATCGACCTGGGAATACTTCAGGCAGGCATAATTGTCAGGAAGGGCTGTACCGTAATTGTAACTGGTTGCAGAATACGTGTCTCTGATGTCGCCGCAAGTAACAGCGCTAAATGGGGCGCGGTTGTTATGCCGGGAGCGAAGTTGGTACTTGAGAACACGAGTTTCCAAGGATTAGGGACCGCCATCATTATTTATGGTACCGGCGAGGTCGTTACGAACGATTGTATCTTTGAAGGCTGCGAGGGTGTACGGGTAAAGTTATTTTGCATTAGTCTCCGCTGCGTTGCTCTTTAGAATATTTGTAATAAATGTGTTACGTCTTTTTTTTTCCCAGCTCAACGACAATGCACGTTTTACCGCGAGCAGATGTTCCTTCGAGCACATTGAAAAGGGACAAGCCATCGTGGTAGAAACTGAGAAAGTAACTCGTTCGGAAAGCGTAGAGGTGGGAAGCGAATTGAACAACGCGTCTCTAAAAAATGTCTCTTTAAGCGAATGTAAATTTCCCAACAACGATAAAGGGGATATCACGTTAAGACCGAAAGATACCGCCGCTCTCACCAGATACGTTGCTGTGGTAGAAGAAGGGCCAGCTCCCAAACGGGAAGCTATGGAATTATAAATTTTGCATTATCTGTTCACATTGTCGTAAATCCTTAGAATGATTACCCTTTTGATACAAAGAGTGCGAGCTTTTTGGTATATTTATAAAAACGAATTTTATAAGCTTTCGAATATTTTTCTACAGAAATATAATCTAGTTAAGAGAAAACCTATTGCGTAGGAATAATTTTGCGTCTTGCCCATGCGAAGTTTCATGAAAATTTGTCGCTAATCCACTAATGTTCATTTCTGTTATAGATTAACTTTAATCTCGGTTTAACACTTCTTATCTTTTTCCAATTCTTACGTCCATTTCTCTACCAAGATGGATTAACCTTAATCTTGGTTTAACTTCTTATGCTTTTATAATTCTTATGTTCATTTCTACCAATGTTGATTAACTCTAATCAACTCGGTTTAACTTATTTTTCATCTTTTTCAAGTTCTAAGAGTTAGAAAAAAGATGGAAGATAAGTTAAATCGAGATTACAAGTTAATCTACATTGATAGAAACGGAGATGATTAGAACTAGAATAAGATAAAAAGTAAGTTAAAACCTGGTAACAAAATCTCTCGTAATATGTCTCGGAACATTTTTTAAATATTTTCAGAAATAATTGGAAAAGAATTTTCGGAATATTTCAATATTCAGATGTATGAAAATTTTTGGGAAATTGCACAGATTTTTTCTCATATTTATTTAGATTTCAAAGATATGTTAGCGGGAAAAATCTGAAATATTTTATTTGTTATTCTGAGTTTTTTTGGAAAAAGTTTCAATTTATAAAAAAAATCAAAAATTCGCAGCATTTTGAGTTTTAAAATCTTTTTAGAAATTCTGAGACATTTTTCTATAAAATCGAAATTAAAGTTGATCTAATACATCGGTCGAAATAAATAACACAACCGAATAGAATTTTTTTCTTGAAAACACGATATATCGACCGGTTGAACCGTGATAACGTATCGATGGTTCAAAGTTCACAAATCGTATTTTCGTACAAGTTATTTCTCACGCTAGATGTCGCCAACGTGAAAGATTCGATTCGACGCCGGCGGCCGGATCAGTGCTCGCGGTCATCTTGGAGTATCTCGGAGCGTGCGGCGCGTCGAGAGATATATATATATATATATATCGTATTGTATACTGGACATGACAGTCCTGAGATTACGAATTTCGACAAAGGTGATACCGACTCGCCGCGTCCGTCACGAACCCGCCACGAGCGCGCCCGCGCTAACGCAGCCGCTCGCTCCGAGGCGGAATTTCGCGGTGTTTGGCGCGTGCACCGAGCCGTACCCTAACCTCGTCCGCGGGTCGTCGACGAGTCGGACGCTTCGCCCTCACGTTGACGAACGTGAGTATATCTCTCGTCGCACGATCGGCTCTCGAATGTGTCGCCTCGCGACGCGTACCGGATGTTCGCCGAGTATCGCGAACAATATACGTCGCAGTCGCATGCGTGTTGCGCGCCTTTCGCGGCGACAAAAGGGACAAGGGCAAAGGGCACGACGCGTTCGCAGAAATTGAGAAATGCGCGCGACGCGCGTTTTCTCAGCCCTCGAGTCGAGCGAGGCCGCGTTCGCGAGCGTCGCTGCGAGTACTCCGCGTTTTCTCTTTTCTTTTCCCCGCTCCCCTACCCCCTTTTGTCGCGCCGGCCATGTGCTCGCGCGCGTTGACACGTGCGCTCGGCGCACGTATGGCCACGTATGAATGAAACGTCACTCGCGCCAACGCGCGCCCCGAGCGCATCGATACAAATTATATATATATATATCGCGTTTTTATGCAACTCAATACTGTAAATTCAGTATTTTATTGCTCTTTTTCATATAAAGTCATTTAATCCGGCGTGAATGAAAAATCAGCTGAAATACGCTCGACGGTGAACGTGTTAGCTTTGCAAAGTCTACTAAAGGTAGCACATCCGCACTGTAAACGGATAAAGGGTTTGCACAATATTCTTTGTTGACAAACCAAAAGTTAATTAAGCTGTCGCGCATGTAACTTTACCCCTTTTGCCTCTGTATAAGCTTTCCTGAACGAAAATTAAATTGCATCGAAAATCTAACCCGGCCCGAACGAGCGCGAACAAACACGAGCGAACGCAGCTTGTTTCGATAATTGCAAAAACGAGCGCACCGCAAGTATTGGCGAGCAATCGAACGGGTTTAAAGGCTACGTTCCGATAATTCGCCATGCCAGTACTAAAAATCTATGGTGTACACGACGTAAACTACAGATTCTCTGGCAATGATTATCGGAACGTGAGATATAGCCAAAGAAAGAATAACTCGTTAAAACATCGAATGCGCGTACTAATGTTCGTTTTTCTCTGTTTTTTTTGTTTCACAGTTTTCCGCGGTCGCGCGTTCGACGTGCCTTCTCGACGAGTCGAGGCGCTGATTAGGGCCGAGTGGAAGTGCGCGACGACGAAGTCACCGTTGACGGACGCGTCTCGCGACATGGTGGAGACGACCGCAGCACCGACGCAGTCCGTCGACGGACAAACGCAGTTCGGTAACACGCGTCACTTCGAAGATCCGTCAGACTGCATCTTCGTCTTCAAGAACACGTTCTCGGATTACGAGGAGCCGCCCTCCGACGAAGAGGTGAGTAACGACATTCGACTTTCATATACAGCTTTCTGTATACGCAATATTGCTCGTTTAACGAGGCGATTCTACGTGGCGAAGTGGCTCAGTTATTGCGCGACAGCCGCTTACATATTTTTCGAATGTTGCCGGAATCTCGCAATCGCACATCCCGCGCCTAGTCAAATAATATCTCCGCAAAAAGAAAGTTGCGCTTCGGTTTCTTTGAAATTGCGACATATACGCGGATTGTGATCTGTAATTTATTACGGTGACACGTATATAATAATTCTCGAACGTGCCGGTTTGATTTGCCGAGTAAAAAATACCGTTGGTTCGTTTCTCTCATGAATATACAGCTCGGCTTGAATTATACTTGTTAATTATCGAATTGATATCGAAACACACCGATTAAATATTTTATATGTTATCTTTTCTTTACCGCGGCTATTTTTACGGGAAATTTTCGTTAAATTTTATTTGTTTCTCCTGTTTTTGCGATAATGCGATAATGCGTGAAAGAATTTTGAAACGCTCTCTCTCTCGTGCTACATATAGTAGTAGAATAATTAAAAACCGGTTCGCGTTGGGTATGTTTAATCCAACTCCGATCGTACGAATAATCCGCTACACATGTTCGCATGTTAATCTAATAACAATCATTTACTTTGATTAATACAAGGTCGAACGGTTGTGCACCTTCGAATTGCGCGGCGTTTATGCTTGATCGAACGTAAATTGGCGTGCCGGCGCGCATGACCCGAAAGTTACGCGGGATGTGCGCGAAAACGCTTCATGTTATAACGTATTTAGCGAATAAAGTAGCAGCCTATGTGCGTGTTGGCGATTGTCGCGGGACTGGAGAAGCCTTCGATTGGCTTCTGGCTCGATGTCGGTCGCCGTTAGAAAACGAGGAACGATAAAAAAAAGTCCGGGGAACGATTTTAAAGCACGACTTTACGGTCGATCACATGGCGGCGGATTAAATTATTCCGCTCCACATTTTTCTTTCAGTCGCAAGGGGCTCCCGTGCGTTCTCTCTCTCTCTCTCTCTCTCTCTCTCTCTCTCTGTCTCATTCCGTCTCTCTCTCGCTCTCGTTTGGATGCAGTAAAGTCCGATACCATCATGCTGCACAAACGCTTTAATACCCGATTGCTTTCCGCTCTGCGTGTGAGACGTCTCGCTCGGGGAGCTTTGGTAAAATATTATTATTCAAAGGCACCCACGTCATAAATCGCTCGTTTCTGAAATACTCGTCTCCGGTGTAGGGCGCAAAATCGTGGTTGAATTATTACCGCGCGACAAGTCTCTCTATCGCGCTGCATAAATGATTGTCGTGTCGTATTACAATAGGATTATCGCGAAAGGATTTCCCGTTTTTTCCCGCGTGAAACGGAATGTGATTAGCGTGCGGCGAAAAAAAGAAAAGCTTTACTTTTCACGCGGACAAAAGCTATCCGCGGTGTGTGAAAATTTTATATATTTTATTATTAACGTGGAAACGTCGCCGTGCATGTCGCTGGAGTAACAGGTCCGTTTAAACAATATCCGAAACCGCGAATTTCAATTTTTCTCGAGCAGGATCGACGACGCCCGACAGCGGGATCTTACAAATCCACTTCGTATAACGTCGATTATGAGCGATTCGCGCATAATGCATGCATATCCTCCGTCGTATCGCGATCGCATCGCGTGTGTCTCTCAGTTACTTGTTAGGTCGCGTGTTCGCTCGTTCGCGAGGACCGTCGTCGCGTCGTGGCGCCCGATAGCGCCGAGATAAAATGTCGCGACCGAACGCGTACAATGTGTCGCGCGCGCGGCAGTACTTTCCGAAAATATCCTCGCTCCGGAATTGCGAAGTTGTTGCAAAAAACGAAAATAACCATCTCTCCGAGATAGTAGTCGGTTCGTGCGATGCGCGTGGGAAACGAGCGCATTATATAGGTCCGATAAGAATAGTCGCGACTACGAGCAGGTGAGACCGCTCGAGTGCGAGAAAATTTATGCGAGGAGAGTCGGTCGCGCGGTGTAACCGGCCACGCGCGTGAATGTTTAATCAACATGTGCTTAAAAAGATCTCGTCTTTGGCGACCGCGCTGCGTTGCTGACTGCGACAACGAAAGAATATTTCTCTCGGGGAATGTGTGGATCGTTTGTCGTCACATTGATACCTCAACGCAAGAATAATATACGTATAATTGTGCGTGATAATTAACACGCGGGAGTTAAGAGAGAGGCAAGCGGATAGCTATATACGCGGAAACGAGATGGAATTATGACGGCGGGGGTTGAAAGGGCGAAATGTTGAAACGGAATATGAGAGACGGAAGACGATGTATAACGGTGAAAACGATCAATCATTCGAGAGGACCAGAAAACGGTTGCCTCGCGGCTGCAAATAACATCCCGCGTACGCGTGTGTGCGTATGCGTATACGTGCGTGTGTGCGCGCGCCGGTCGAAAGCATCGGCGCGGGACCGGGACGTATTGCGAGTTACCGTACTCGGTCGCTTCCGTCGGAAGCCCTGAAACGTCCTGCTCCTTTTTTTCTCTCTGCTCGTCAGTATACAGAGAGAGCAGTCGCACAGTTTGCCTCTTCTCTTTTTCTATAGAGCTCTCGCTCGCTCTAAATTTCCTCATTAGCGACTCTCCGCGCGCGAGTGTGTCGATTCTTTTGCAGTTGTTTCTTAATGAGGGGCTGCTTTTTCTGCATATATACTCGTGCCGAAATATGCTATGAGAGTAATGGGAGAGATAATGGAATTTTTTCTCCGGTGAACGCGCGTGCGAAAACGAATATCGCAGTCGCTTTCCGATCTGTGCCAAGTCATTCTGCCTTTAAACAACGCATGGAGATTTTCCAAACCGATTAAAGCGGGACGACGTGGCGCTGCCAAAACTCATAATTGTGCATCCTGGTGGGACGGGGAACAAGGGAGAGACGCACCCATTTGCTTTGCGAACTCAACGAATCGCTTTATTCTTCGCAATGTCGCGTCGCGCATTAATGACGGACGCGGCGGCTGTCGAAGCGTCGTGTCATATCACCTGATGTTTCGCCGCACTAAATATACATCCCCCGGTTTTGTTCGACTCGTCCGCCGGACGGCGGGTCGACGCGTGTCGCCGGTCAAATTTTGATAAGCGACGAACGCGGTCGGATGAAATCCTATATCTGCTCGGTGCACCGAAAGTTAAATATTATCGACCGCGATCGCGACGACACGTTTCGATGATAAAATAACCGAAGCCGCAACACGTACACGTCGCGGCTTCGGCGCGCGCTTTCGTCGGGTTTCCAGCAATTAAAACACACGAGTCGCCTGATTCGTCGGGATTTAATTTCAATTCCGTTTCGCCTGGCGATCCCGATGAACAAATTAATTTACTTTAACAGGATCTCTTATCTCGCGAACACTCTCGTGAAAGATATTTATCGTGCTTTGTAATCCGGATCAAAAGAAGCGAAAAGCCTATCCGATCTTTTAAAAATATTAGACAAAAGTTTAGAGCCGCGTAAAATAGTTTTTAATTTAATTTCTCTAGAAATAGTTAAGAGTGCAGAGTCGAATAAAATTGAAAATTTCCTGACGTGCGTAGGCAGTTGGCTATTATGTGTGACGCAAATGTTTTACGACGCATCGTATATATTGTCCGCTCTGTGTTAATCAGCGCGACGACAGGTATGTCACGTGATTTAGCTTGCTTTTAAGATTAAATTAACTTGCCTAGCGCTGCTGAGAAAATGCACTTGGTTATGAATTATCATGCCTCGCGCGCTGACTTGCCGCTTAACTATCAGCTCGTAAATCACGATATATTTGCACCGTATGCCTTATGCCTTCGATAATCCATGGCGAGGTAAATACACGCCAATATTAGCCACTGTTATTACACGTTAGCATCTACGTTATCGAGATGCTCGATCCTTTATGCACGATTAAAATTTTCGCCGTGGAAAGATGGATTCTCTGAATTTGCCGAGAGAGAGAGAGAGAGAGAGAGAGAGAGAGAGGAGAGAGAGAGAGGAGAGAGAGAGAGAGAGAGAGAGAGAGGAGAGAGAGAGGGAGAGGGAGAGAAAGAGGAGAGGAGAGGAGGAGAAAGTGAGACAGAGAGAGAGAGAGAGAGAGAGAGAGAGAGAGAGAGAGAGAGATGAGAGAGAGAGAGAGAGAGAGAAAGAAAGGAATTCTCTCACCCTTCCTATTTTTCGCGTCTCCTGCCCCGCCCTCGCGGATAGCGAAGATGGTTAACTAACTCGAGAGGCGAATGATTGATGCCAGACATTTACACGGTGCATAAACCGGTTAACGCGGGCGACGACGTTTACGGCGAAATTTTTCGAATATCTCGGCGCAATGATGAAATTGGCGGGCAATAGATCAATAAAAGCGTTGTTGCCGGCGGCAAAGGAAGGGATCTAGGCAGCTCCAGCTGCGGTTTATTTCGGGTTTTAGGTCCGTGGATGCACGATGTCTCGTCTCTAAGAGGCGCGCGCGCGCGCGCACACACACGCACACGCTCGCGCGCGAAGCGTGTAAACGCGAAGAGAGAAATAGATTATTTAGCGGCCAGTAAAACCCAGTAAAACGCAATGTATAGTCCGCGTTTCTCGTTTACAGTGCCGCTGCGCGACAATCATAAACATCAGCGCAATTTTGTTTACGGTGTGTATAAGCGCCAGAATGAGATATACGTACGCACCTGTCGCGAGGAAAACGTAATTACCTGCGCGGCCGCCGGCGCGCGTGCCGAATTTAAGAGAGCTCCCCGCCTCCTCGGTCTCGCGTCCGTGCATTTGATCCGACCGTGATAATCGGAAAAACGATCGTCCCGCATTCGCAGGTGCATTTGGAGAGCCCGATAAATTGCAGACGCGGGTATATATTCGCGGGGCTGTATTTCGTATCTCTGGAATTGAAATTGCGCGCCGCCGAAGACCTCGCGCGACATATCGGTTTATACGCGCGACACACGTCGTGTGTGTACCGCACCGCGATGATTTTCTCATGCGGCGTTTATATACTGCGGGTTTTGGACTGGGTTTTTGAAATAGCACGCGCGCGGATGGAATCGCGTTCAGGAAAAAAGGCAAACTGCAGATTGGTCGGCTCAACGCGACGAGCAATATCGAATGGGGAAAGAGAACGGGGGAGGGGGACAAGTGATCCCGACCGCTTTGTTAATCCTTTTCCCAGTCCGCCCGTTCCGAAAGAACGGCCTATTAACTTCAATTTTTTTGTCCCTCCCCCAGGTGAACGCTATTTCCCAACGGCTTAAAGGCGCTTTGTCGTGTAATTGCGCGTACAAATGACGCAATTTTAATTCCGTTTTAACAGGGGACAATAGTGACACTAACGACCGTACGAATAATACTAAAGAGAGAGCTAATAACTCGGCAAAACCGAAAGAGCTAATTGACGACAAATCCATCCGGTTTATATCGAGTTGTGTATCGCGCGTATACAATTGAACGCAATTTTTTCTATTCTTTTCCCCGCTCATGAATAATACGCTCGCTAAATTATTCATAAGTCACACCTTGCGTGCCGGATAAAGCGTCGCTAGTTCTAAAATAAGATCCCAGCCGGTGGAGTGGCGTCGTACCTTTCGCGAAATTAAAAGGTTAATTAAATCCTGCCTGGGATGACGAAAGTCGCGATGAATTCTGCTTTGCAGAAATGATGAATCGTATATTTATATTAAAATATCAACCATGTTGCAATGTCTTCGAGTGTGTCGCTAAAAAAAAAAAGAAGAGAGAGGGAGAAAGAAAAACATATAAGAAACTGGTTTCAATATTATTGTAAGCGTATTTTTCTTTCGGAATAGCGCGAGCTTTTAATAGATGTTTCGGTTCCTTACCGCCGAGATTTCGATCAGGAGATGCGACTGTCGGGACGATCGATGATAATAGTTAAAGCTGAGCGATGACCACAATAACGACTGTGTTTAGATAACCATCTTTCTATCCAGTGGATAACAGAGGGGTTTCTTAGGAGTTGGGGAAGAACTTTATCTACATTGAACAAGGTCACGTTCGCGTGCCAGCCGTCGCTTCTGGATTTTCTTAGGTGATATACGTATCGTCGTGCTTGAGCAGTTCGGAATCTGTCTCAAGCCGCAGAGACCATATAAGCTTCTTAGGTACGAGTCTTGGAATCGTAACTTTCCGGCTGCAGACGTCGTCGTGCCGTTGATATACCAGAAGTCACATCTCCAATCATCGCTGCGCGAAGCCGGGAACGTAATGATTAATAATTCAGTAGCCGGCGACGTTATAATATGCTAAAAAGAAAACAGGCAATTTTGTGACTTTTCCCATTAACTGCGAAACGCGCACTTTCTCGTTATGCCAATCTAAAATTGGAATTAGTTGCTTTAATTGCGGTTAACTCCCGGTAATTTCCGGTCAGTCAGCGGTCGGTGTCCTTGGGGAGGGGAAAGCTCGAACATCGTCGGGGCATAAAATGTTTATATGTCGGGGCGCTGCACCTGCTAATTTTGGCGCGTTGACACCCCGTGGCGAAAGAGAGATTCGATCTGTGCGGCTCGCGAATGGGGGAGGTGGCATTGAAGATAAGCGGGAAGGTCGCGACGGATCACGTATTATACGTATCGCGCACGTGCACGAATATAACGCAAGTCGCGATCTGGCGCGCGGACGTGTAATGCGGAAAAACTTTCGAGAGCGATTAGAACGTACGGCGTATATATCGCCGACGCGACGTTCTTTATTTATGATATGTTTAACCGAGAGTAAACCGTTGCGCAAACGGCAGCTTCTTCGTGCATGGATAAATGGAACTTCGTGGTAAAGAGGTGGTTCAAATAGGATGTCAGCGACGAAACTTATCATTCTCACATATGTCCGAGCGTAAACGCGTCCAACCGGAAGGCCATTAGGTCGCGTTTCAACAACGGCTACTCGGAATGGTTTCTTTATAGCACTTCCGCTCTAATAATTTGATTGCAGCAGTCTCTTCTAAATTTAGGTTCGCTGTATTATATTAGCTCTTTATTAATTTAACACTGTGCGAACACCGTGGGCCTTTTAAGGCACAGCCGATTTTTTATTTACGATTTCTACGGGAATGGGAAAAAAAAATTGCAACACGTAAGCATAGAAATCCTATGTAAGTATAGAAATTACCTTTTGAAACCTTAAAGATGATATATGAATTTTTATAGATGTCTCGTAACACAGAAACGCTTTCAAAAATTCCTTGGGTTTAAAAGTCTCAGGATGTCCGCCGGGTGAGTGCTCCAAAAAGCGGTGTCCGCGCAACGTTAATTTAATTTATTTGATTATGCCAACTTAATAGACGACAATGGCGGTTCGTTGTGTCTAATATACGCTTACACGCTTTACTACACTGTTAAATGCCTAGTGTCAAATTACATTCAATTTGTTATTTTTAACCATTTTTGTGGGTCGCCAGTCGCCACTCAAAATGTGTTAATTTTAACTAAACCAATGGAGTGAAAATAATACCGTTTTGGGTTAAAATAATAAACTTCATACGTGGCATACATGGTTAAAAATAACGAAACGTTATTTAATTCAAGGTATAACATATGGTTTAAATTTCATCCTTAAATATTTAACGGAGCACAGGTATATAACACAGCTTAATATTATGTACGTTTCGTACGCTCATTATTACGCGTTATATTACGTCATACGAGATCTCGTACGAGATAGTGAACATGTTAATCACTTGGTATCAAATTAGAACATAATCCTGCTAGGTTGAAGCTAGCTCTTCCGCTCGTAATTCCCGTAAAACGGGATCGTGAAATCGGGACGGCGCGGCGGGAAGGATAGGCGGCTTGAATTAATCGGCGAAATGGCGAAATCCCACGGTGTGAGCGGGCGGCGAATATAATTTGGCACGTGTGTCACACGCGGGGCGCAATGCGCATAAAGGAACGTGATGGGTGAGAAGCTGATTTACGATCCTCACCCGCGCGGTACGACAGACCGCACATTTCCGTGGGAATATTCTCCTCCCGCTCCCGCGCAACACACGGTTTATCCTAAATCATCAGTTTAAATCGCCTCGCGTGGGCGACGCAATCTGACTGCGATTGATGTCCACCGGGGAAGAATTTCCGAATTTACGCTTTCCGGCTGGCGTCACGTTATAATTAGACGATTACTATATTTACGCCCATATATTGTCACGCGCGCGCGCGTTTATTGTAGCGCCGGTATGTACATACGTCGCATTACTGTTTGACGTATGCATGCTCATTGTGCCGCGCGACCACACCGCCGAAATTATGTTAACCAGCGTGCTCGACGTACACACATACACGCGGCGCAGTAAACAAATTATTTTATTATCGTTTTGAAACCTGCTCATTTCCCCGCGTCTCGCGCGCGCGCGGTTAATGTGCGCGCACGCGTTAACGCGATGCGGGCTTTTGTCATCTTATTAAGCGTTACAGCTTTTTGTTGATCGCTGGAATTCTCGAACGTTTCGTCGCTCTTCGATACTATAAGTAAGCGAGCGATACCGGGCGTCGTTACACGAGCGGTTAAATTCGCCGTATGCGTTATAAGAGCAAAAGGCACACGCGCGCGCGTCTTCGGGAGAACTGCGGTGCAATGATTCATGCGGGGCGATTTATTAACTCGTATTAGCGGCGTCCCGCGACAACGCGCGCGTCGTAAAAGAAAGCCCCGCGGGGATAAAATAGGAACATAGGACTCCCTTTTGTCGAGGGTACGCGGCAACGCGCGCGTCGTGTTTATAATTATCGCCGCCGTCGCGCGTTGCCGCTATTCCGCGGGCGGAAGGTATACGTGTACATACGTGCCGTATGCGGACCGTCCGTCCCGCGTCTTGGAAGTGAGCGGCAGGCCACCCTGCGATCCGTTAGGTCCAACTATTTCTGTACCGTATGCCCCGGTGGCTCTTTACGCATCGCGCGACCCGCCGCGCCATTCCGCTCGCTCCCCGTTAAAAGACGCTTCGAAAACGTCGAAATCGGAGACGCGAAGGCGTCTTCGTTCTTCATTTGTTTCGTCGAAAAGCCGCGTGCTCGTCTCTGACAATAAGAAGACATTTTCGTTTCCTCTGATTTATCCGCGCCATCTCCGCCGTGTCTCTCGCGTAATTTTGTAAGCTGGCATCCGCACGGACGCGTCGTAGCCTCCGTCCAGCTATTTTAGATTCGTTTGTTTCGACGCGGTTCGCTTTTACTACTCTAAAACTCATAATTAACGTTACATGGCGCAAATATTCTATTGCGCAATGGATTGTTATGTAAGAGTCGCGAAAGATTCTGAGGAGAGATTGCGTGCGCTACAGAGATAAATTCTGTCGCACATTCTCCTATATGTCTCGAGTCTATAACTATATATGTCGTCGATATAAATTATATTGATGGAACTGGATCGACGATGTTGCAAGAAGTAGCGGAGATGTGGAATATTGTGGAAACGGATCGATTTTATCTTTCATGACAAGTCGCAAACGCTGGTACAATACGGCCCAGTATTTACAATTATTAAATTTCGTGTAAGAAAAACATTTCATATCTTGAGACACAGACAGTTTAATATTCACATTTTGATTAGAGATTAATTAGGAATGTACTTGGTTGATTTTGTATTAAAAAAATGGAACATTTACTTTTTACTTAAAATTTGACACTATTAAAATGCATAAGTATAAAATATTCCGAGTGTGGATACTCCGCAATACTATGATAATTACTGGTCGATGAGATAATTACTCATCTTGCATATTCAAACTTTTGTCCCAAATGATATAAAGTCAAATTATTAATAAAAATGGACAGGCTATGAAAAGAATTAGAATAAAACCGGCTTATTTATTATGAAAATAGATATACTTGATATGTTAGTGTGTTTTTTAATAAATTGGTCGGAACATATTCATATTATCTAACGTCAAAATATTTTCTGTTCCTCTTTTGATTCTTTGTGAAATGCATATAAGAGAAATCTCTAAATATTACTTTCTTATATTATACCAGCTTACATAATATTTAATCTTGGAAGCAGAAATCAAATATAGATATCTTCTATAAAAACAATATTGGAAGAGAAAAATAGAGTGCAGTACCTGAAATAACAATGTTATATACGTTATATAAATAATTTATATTTTTATTTTGTATAAATAATACAGTATACATAGATATCTTATTCCAATTTTTATTAACCATGAAGCCATGAATATCACGAAAATATTTAAATACAAATTTTATATTTTAAAAATGCCAAACTTTTATATTTGAAATAATTTTATTTTACTCTTTTTTTTCTCATTTTTCATTAATTATCTGAGCAATAAACTAAATTGAAAAATAGTTTTTTATAATTTACTACATATATATATATATATATGTAGGTCCAGAGGTATGTTCCGGGACTGTTTACGTTTTTTGAAATGTACAGTCCTGGAATATAACGCATATATATGTAATCAGATTCAAAAAACTGTCCCGAAAATTGCCGTAGGACATCAATTTTTTCCAGGACAGTCCTGGAAACTGCCAAATGTCCCGGAATATACCGATATCAAAAATAAAAGTCCCGGAACATACTTCCGGACCTACATATATATATATATATATATATATGATAAAAATGGTTTAATGAAATATTATTAGTGTATTACGTGTCCACGATGTTCTCATTTGCGCGCGTTTCTCGAAAATATTCAATAAATTAATGATTGTACTAACTCCGAGATTAGATATTTGTACTGTTCTATGGTTCACACATTTATTCCCAGATGCTAGATTTCTATGAAATGTTAAATTTATATCCATATTCTACTTTGAACTTTGCACCTCGCTTTGCACTTATGCGCATATATGTACTATGTATGTACATATTATATACATCATATATCCGATCTAATTTTCACACAAATCTATTGTGGTAAAATAAAAAATAATATTTCATTTTCACCGATACGATGTGCAGCGGCAGAATTGTGTGATTACGATAAAACTGACCTGAAAGATAGAAACGTATATGTAAGTTATAGCAATGCTCCTCCGAATAATTAATACAGTAGTGTTGCGAATAATTAATAACTGTGCAGGATTTAATAGACATAAATTATTGATTTTGTCAAATAACAAATATATATAATATGAAATAATTTATCTCATGATTGCTGTGTGTGTGCTCGATGCTTCCTTCTCCTGTCAGATTTTTTCGTTGCATTGGTACACAATTGTGAAAACTCGGTCAATTACGATCACATATTAATTACCAGAGTTACGAGATAATCGTATGACGCACTTTGCTCGACATTTTCCACATTGATCGAACGCACTTTACTATTGTACATTGCAGCGGAATTCCGTTGAAATGCAATCGTGAAAATAATACCAAAAAAATACGATCTTTTAAAAAATACGAAATTTTACGATCCGTTCGATATTCGAAAATCTCGCAAATCAACTCATCGAGCGAAAAATCAAATAGCGGAGGATTTTAACAAATCACGATGTATAAACGCCGAATTTATGCCGTGCAATTGAATACAAAATATGGGCCTGAGGCCTGATTACGGTACTCATTTAAATCACTCGACGACTCGTATTATTATTATTTCGTGCTATATTATTCCAAAGATAATGAGCGATGCAAATTACATTTGGAAGAGCGAAAAATTCAAAACACGTTGCGAGGTACATACATACATTCAAATGTAATCGTTGAAACAGTTGTTACAATTCGTGTAAATATGCGCCAATATCGCGATAAAACAATGATTTGTAATTTTCATCTCTTTTCGCTTCCTTTTCGTGGAATAAATAAATTTTACGAAATACTTGCTTCGATTATCAACGGATTTATCATTAGAGTTAATTAATCGGATTAATAATAGCTAATTAAAAAATAATCACGTTTAGTTTTCTGCTATTTGATATACGATCACGTGAAGTGATCGCTATCCTCTCCTTTTCTTCTCATTGTCAAGAAGCGAATGATAACGCGTTGACTTTGTGTAGAGACAATGCATACGAATAATAACACATATCATCATAAGGTAACGCGTCGGCAGAATCGTTATTGTCTCGAAATTGAATCTCTTGTAAAATAAAATCTCATTAAATATTTTTTATTTTTTATATTTCGATAAATGAATTGTTACCGCACATTTTATGCTTTGTTTTATGAACTGATTAGCATATAAGATTTTTTATCTTTCACTGGTAATCGTTCTCTCTTCATTTTTCTCTGCTACGAGAAAAATGCTACGAGTTTCAGAGAATTTATTAAGATACATAAATATTCTTTTCAAAAATTGATTAATGAAACGTGAGAAGTAAAACTCTGTTCGTGTCTCAAACTTCTCATCCGAGTTTATCTATTAAATCGCGATTGCAATATGGCGTAACGAATATCAAATTGATTATTAAGATCTAGTTATTAAACTGTACTTCAAGAATGGTTTTAGCCAAGTTCTTCAATGGAAACGCAATTATAAATACGGGCGTAAATTTCGCGATTATTGTTGCGACGGATGTAAGTAAGTCGCGTTAAGATATTGAGCAACGAACTAATTGCTGGACTAGAGAGTTGAAATAATTAATAGCGCAGAGCAGAAGGATTACTCCATTTTGCGTAAAAGAATATAAAAGAATATAAAATATACGACGGAGAAACCGATCCGAAGTCAATAATAGTGCTTGCGAAATTGCGAACGATCGCGAGATCAAATCTAATCGTGCGTTTACAAAATTACATCTTTTATCTACTTATTACACGTTTGAAAAGATTTGTAGAATTCCCCGGGACAATAGGATATCGCGAAAACTAAGGGAAGCGGATGTAATGACGGCGGGTTCGCGCGGGCATGGACATCGGGAGTTCGGGGGACACAAACATATTTTCATCGAGCACGCGCCATCGTTACTTCATGAACCATAATTCCGACAATTCCGCGTGAATTTTTACGAAGCTGAAAATAGCGCGTCCGCGGTGTGGAGCACGCGTGGCCGTGACTGCCGAATTTATAGAGCTCCGTCCGAACGTAGTGCCAACTCGAGCATTGTTATCACTCGTTTAACGACTTTTGCGGGCGAACTTCGCCTTTCATTCCGTACCGAGAACTCGGTCGTTCGCGATCGCGGGATCCCGCCATCGACATCGTTTACATCCTCCATCCAGAACGGATACGTCCGAGGGAAGCTCGATTTCCGCCTCGCTCGGTTATCCCGGGTATGATCCGCGAGCGTCGCGCTTCGAAGATTCCGCGAATTTCCGCCGCGATCCACGAGCTTATACATCCACGTGCCCTCCGCGGTTCCATCGATTCACGTCGTAGATATTTCTCGGCTACGAGCATTTTTCTCGTCGGCGTTATCGAGAGGGAGAGACGGAGAGGGAATCGCGTGCTCTCCGTGCTTCGATAATAATAAAAATAAATTCACATCGGTCTCCTTCCAAGCGTGACATCGGGAAAGATCAGAGAGAAGTGGATAATCCATCAAGAAAGCTAATATCTTTAGTATATAGTCGCTGAACGCGCGCCGCGAACAACAAAAGAACCAAATAAAAAATTCCGCGTTTCCGTACAAACGCGTAATATTCTCGCATTAAATAACTACGTGTTAAAACGTGACCAGTGATTAACGGTGATCGCCGCGATTCTTGATCGACAATATCCGCGCCTATTGTGCGCAAAAAAACCGCTACGCCACACGTATGCCTAATCAATTTTTTTCGGCTCGGCGGGCGACGCTGACACACACACACACACACACACACACAGGTCCGTGAAGAGGCGAATAAATTAATTGTGTAGAAAGGCGGCCCCCCCCCCCGGCCACGCAGTTTCCCGGTACACCAGCCAGCCGGTACTAATAACGTTATTATATCACGCTCGCGTTTGTTTCCGTAACGTTTAACGGCGGGTCTCTCACGTATAACTGGACGGTGCGACGGCGCGGCGTGGATTCGACATTCCGCGCACGGTCTGATTTCCGGTTTTTCCACTTTTGCTTTTGCTCCTTTTCTTTTTTTTTTTGTTCTATTTCGCTTATCCGCGCGTGTGAATTTCAACGCGCGAGAGAGCCGGTCAGCCTCGCACAGCTCGCATGAGTAGTGAAAGTCGACCGCCCCGATGTTGGGTCTCGGTCCAGCGACTCGGGCTCTCTGTATGCTCTTTTTTTTTATTTCTTTGATTTTTTTATCTTCGCTTTTTTACGCGACAATCTGCATCCGCGAAACGGGAAGGTACCGGAGGCTGTAAAGCGGCAAGAATTTCCTCGCGCGAAACAACCGCTATCGGCTCCGAGAAACTATACGGAACTACATTTTATATACCGCGGCTAGTACGCGCAGGTGTTTCCGCAGCAATTGATAAAACAGGAATGTTCATGGTGTTTTCATATACATGTTTCTGTCTTATTCCTTTAAATATTTAGACACTCGTCTATCATCTATAATAAATCGCGGTAATTAAGTGACACGGTTTAATTATTTATCTATTCGCGTTCGCGAATAATCTTGTTCTGCATAACTATTAATGCGTTTCAAGGCTTAGAGGTGAGATTTGGATTGCGGAGTTCGCGAGCGGTTTACACATGTCATCGCGCGCAGATAATTTCGTCGATACTTCGCCAACGAACTGACAACCCGACAACTCGCGACGCGACGATATAATCTAGTTACGAGTAGTTCTACTTTATGGACTTATACGAAAGCTCTGAATTATTACACGTCGCACAAAGCCGAAGGCAGTTCAAAGCTAATTCTAATCATCGCCCCTATACAGAGGTATTTATATATTCTGGCTTACAATGTATATGATCGTCCGTGAACCCGACATGCAACATACGCCGGGTTAATAATTTTGGCGCGTATACGCGTTGTACGAAATTTCATCACGCGGCGCCGACAGAACGTGGTGGAGTGAACCCAATGAACTCTGAAGCGACAGTAATGTAGCGGAAATTGTTTATATTTCAACGCGAGAGATTTGTATTGTTCGCCGATCTCGAATGAAGGATGACGTAAAACATGTCGAATCGATCGGTATGATTGATCAATTGCGACAATAAAGCAATCCTCCGACAGCAGTTTCGTATGTGACGTATATGAATTATGATCGCCCGTGTCGAAAACAGCGTTCGGCGGTACGTCGGTCAAGATATGGCGGAGTTAATAGGTCATCGCGCGATGGGAAACGTCCGGCTGGAATTTGTACGAGGCAATCTCGGGCTCTCCCACCGGAGACCGTGCGTGGCAATTACTTTCGCTTAATCGGAAGCCTCGCGGGCATTCTCTATCTGCGTAATATCATCCCAATGCCAATGTAACGGTGTCCTTACGTCATAGTCCACTTGCGTAATATTTCTCTCTCTTTCCCTCTCTCCCCCCATCTCTCTCTTTTTTTTTCGCTGTCCTTGCGACGCCAAGAGCCAAAAAGAATGGACCTTGAACTGGAAAGCGACAACGGCGTTAATAAATTACGTTCCGCAACAGATTTTAAATTTTCTTTTGTACAAAAAGTAAGAATGGAAGACGCAACGGCGAAAGTTTCGAGTCCATTCATATCTCTTATTCAGAGTTTTACTCTAACAATAAGTTCAAAATATTTTTTTTATAAAAATGTTATTTTTGAAATATTTATTAGCAGTTATTACAATTTTATTTTGTAATAACTCTGGACGATGATCATCTGTTGGGTGATGTTGGACGTGTACGCGGCGCTGATGTGCTTAATGTTGTTTCGTTGATTTGTCCGGCATAATGCCGCAAGTGTAAACGAAACGTGGAAGATAAAACGTGGAATGAATTAATGTGGATACGTTACGGCCGTCGGTCGCGACGACGACGAATAGGTGTGTGCCGGTGCCATGAATGTGTTCGTGTACTAACCGTACTGTGGATCAAAGGGTGTCACGTGTGTGCTAAATAAATAGCTTCTATACGCCGCGGACGATAGTTATATAGCTGCATTGCTAATTCGTCAACGACTGATGCAAGATATTTTCGGTAAAGTACACTTACTCGCTAAAATAGTTGTTATACGGCCAAAGCTGACGAAGTGAAAATTTCAAATCGCGATTTTACAAAGAAGCCGCGATGAAATCATGATTCGAAAGCATTTCTCGCTTGTCAGTCTGACACACACACGTTTCGATTTTCAATAAATAATAGTCGATTTGGCACGGCGATCAAAAGATTCGATGATTTGTCGAGGATAAGGAGACGACCGTTAATTCGACGCACGCGACGTCATTAGCCGAAAGTTGTCGGCGCTATAATAATATAATCCAGCGAAACGACGCGTAGTCGTCGTCATCAGAAGTCAGCGATCGGTCCGACCGTTCGCTCTCTCTCTCTCTCTCTGGATTTCTCATGAAAAGCAGTTAAACCTGGACCACAGCCAAGGTGTTCCGACGTTGGTCCCCCGTTTCGCGTCCCGGTGACGGTTTCGATTTCTACTGATTATGGGGGAGACGCGTGGTGGCAACGGCGGCGCGGCGGTGATGCTGCCGCTGCTGCTGCTGCAGCAAGTACAACTTGCTCCGGGAGCGAATTGCAGAGTGCAAGAGACAGAGGAGGGGGGAGGGAGCATCGGGGTCTCGATGTCTGGGCGTCCCCAGGGGCAACAGGTACTCACACGTTGCCATTAGCTTTTCCGGGAGACAGATCGGCCGACCTATCTACCCCAGGGGGGGAGGGGTAAGGGGCGAGAGATCTACCCGGCCGCGCCGCCACGTGCTCGCGCTAAATATAACGTCTGTCCACTGTCTGCCTCTTTCCACCGTCTGTACCTTCTTGTCTCGCCGCCGCGCGTGCAGCCTCGACGCGGTCGCGGGCCCGTTACCTCTTCTCCTCGGAAAGGCAGATGTATTTTTATGGCAAATGGGGCGGAGTAATCAGCAAGCACACGCTGTTTATCCGTATTTATTTATATTAATCTGTCCGAAATATTAACGCATTAACTGTATATAAATCATACTTGTCCGGATGAACGTTTCGTCCGTGAACAAGACCGGCGTGTCGAATTCAATCGACGACAGCTGCACGTGTCGATGTCAATTCCGAGGGAACTTTGAACTTTCGGCTTCTTCATCCGAAGGATAGGCGGGGGAGGGGCACTTTTTGTCAGTCCGAAACTCATTGTATTTCTACGTGGAGAACAGAAAGTTTCAACGCGGCACCGGCCGGGCGCGACGGATGCGTATTGGATTACCCTGTTGTCCTAGTTCGTCGGTCGCGATAAACTCTCCTCGTATATACGATTCTCACCAATCCCACCTCGAAATGCATTTTTCATACTCCCAGCCCGTCCGGCGCGCTACTCCTTTATTTTCTTCGCACACCTATACCATATAATCTAGATATTTTCCACGGTCACGTATGAATTATATCGCGCGTGTAAGATGCCTCGGCATTGAAACGTATAGGGGTGATGAAATCATATTTACAGGAATTGTATTCTCTATTTTCGTCTCGTTTGCCATATTCTATGTCGGGCGCGTCAGCGTGTACGGAAGTCTCGTATTAATTTTTGGGAGCTTTCGGCAATTTGGATATAATTGAATCGCGGACTCCTTTCGAGAAGACGGAGGAGCCAGAAGAAGGCGGAGTAGGAAGGAAGAGGAAAATGGCCGATGGGGCGGCTTATGCGAATAACTCGAGGTTGGCACGGTCACGTCGCGGCTCTCCGTCCGACTCCATGTTCTCGTCATCCTCTCTTTCTTCCTCTCTCTCTCTCCTCGATCGGCTTCCCGGTGCCTCTCGTCCGTCTGCCCCGTCTCCAACATGCCACGGCCAATTTCTGTCCCGCCGCATTTGTCTCTCTTTGCCAATCGTAAAGGCGCTTCGCGGAGCGTTGTGGAGCCGGCGGGAAGCCTGCGGGAAAAGATACGCACGTGGGGCTCGGCGACGCGAGACACGGGTGGCGCGGACGGATCGTCGGAGGTAAAGAGTAGATACACTGTGGCCAGCGCAAAAACCGAATTCCGTCGCGGACCGGCGCGGCGGCGGAATAGCTCGGCACGGTCAACGATCGCGACTCTCCGATAGCTCCGCGCCGCGCACTCGCGCCCGTATCGCCGCATCGTATAGAGACGTGTGTCGCGTAATTCGACCGAAATACCGTGGACAGTTCCTTAATTAAGTTTTACCCGCTGCCAGAGGTATACGATGCATGCACGCGGTGTGTGCCAAGACTAATCCATTTTCCTTCGGATAGAGATCGGAGTTTCAGGAAGTGGATACAGCGATATGAGAAATTTAGACCTGGCTAATTTTTTCGCCACGGAAATAGTTTGTAAAAAGCGTTTGTGATATTATTCTTGGAATAACGTGTTTAACGTCGGTCCAGAAGGTGTTCGCGTATCACAAAATAGATGGTTATTCAACGTATACATGCCTCACAAAGGCGGATCACCTCGTTAGCTGGCTCGTTGTTAACACGTTGTTCCAGCGGGCGCAACATTCATATCGCGTTAAACGTCTGCGTGTAAATTGTCCTTACGAGAGGGCATCCTCGCCACCACCCCGAGACTCGGGTTTTGCTTGAAATACCGGCGCGCGAACTTCTTAATTAACGTCCTTCACCTGTTGCCAAGCGACACAATATACCCCTTCAGGTCATTGCAACGTAAATTACGCTCTCACAAAAAAATCTCATTTGTCTTACTACGACGAAACTATAATATTCTGAACAGTTTCAAGCGCATTTCAAACAAAATAAAATAGTGCGGAGCGTATTTATGGCTGTGCATGTAAAGTTAATTGTCTAACCATGTATATCATGAATTTTAAGTAATATATAACACATAAATGTTATATATATATATATATAGAAATTTGTAATATAAAAATATGTTATTTATATGATATTAAGGAATATGTGACACACAAGAACATCGTGCATTAAAAGAAACATATTAAACTCAGGCTTTTATTAGCGAAAAGTTTTCGCACTGTGCTTTATAAAGCTGTCCTCTATCGGCTGTTGTGAAAGATGTACGGGGTCGGAGCCAGCTTACCGCTAATACGGGCGCGAAGCGTAAAAGAGTTAAATAATGTAAGTAGTCTCGGCAGTCGCGCGGCTATCGTTATGCCACGGCGCGGTGTTTTCGCGGTGGAGAGATGGCGCATTCGCGATGAAAAATGATGTCTGCTACGTGGCAAGTGAGATACGACGTGGCCGGCTAAAGCGGGCTAAAGAGGACTAAGCTTAAGTTAAGGCGATTCGGTAGTGCATCTCTCGACTGCAATGCGGAGCATTGAATTTCCCGACTCGTCGCGGCTGGACTAAAATAAAATATTGCGTATTTTATGGTATTATTTTTAACTGCGCACACTCCGCGACCGTCTTTGTTCGATATTTAATCCGTTCGGCCTCGGCAGAGTAGCCTGAATTGTATAGTATCGACAAGAAAATTCGAGGGAATAAAGACAGGCTCGGAATTAGCGAGCTTCCCGACATTGGTACAGTCGCGGCGCTTTCGTTGTTGGCAAGGCAACGTTTAACGTTTCATCGTGGTTCGTATATAGACATTATGCCCGTCGATACTACGTGAAATATTTAAATGCAAAATTATGCACGACGTTTTCGGTGCGGAGCAACGTAATATGGCTGGAGATGGAAGACGGCGCCGCGGCGATACAAATAAACTCGCGTTTCCCTTGATCTCCGAGACGATTTATTATTTGTTCGTTCGTTTGCCGAAAGGTATTGATATCACACACGCTCCACGTACACGCAAATATACCAAGTTTCCTGTCTCTGTGAAAAATGAATACATTTATGAGATATAATCATTACTGCGTGCATACGGTGACTCGTTAAATTTTTGCAACGTAGGAAACGATTTCAAAAAGAATCTCTACAGACTTTGTGGGATACTCCATGACGTTGTACATCCTACATACATCGGCTGCGACATCTCGGGTATTATTTTTGGATTGCAATTACGTCTCGGTGTGCCAGTTTATTTAATGATTGTTTGTGTCTTGACCGACATTTTTGCCATCGAGTTTGTCGCGCGATGATTTATTCATTAGGGTCGATCGGATGAATACTTATATTCGCGTTTTCATTAACAGCGATTTGTTTGGCCACAATAACACATTACAGCCGAGTAAATGCACATCAGTGCCGATATTCTCTACATAATCGATACGGATTGCCTTCGTCCGGCAAATAATTAGGTCAGACTCAGATTTATTACATTCACCTTTCCCGATCGAAACGTTAAATCAGCATCGCGTAGAAATATTCTTAGAACCTTAAAACGTTGGTATAATTGAAAAACTGGGTTTTCTCCATTTAATCGTTTAATCAGATTTGTTCAGTGGGATATATGAGTGATATTAAATTCTCGAAAAAGAGAGAATTGAACTGATCAAAGAGTAGAATTACCCGTACCAGCTGCGTCGTCAATGTTAACATGTTTTCCCGCTCTCTTTCTCTCGCGACCTCCCTCGATGATCCGATGCTGAATCTTCGGTGCGGTAGGTCATGGCGATTGCAGTAGCATCTGGTAGCAGCGGAGTCGTCGTTATTTTTACGTGGAAAACTTTATTCTCCCTTGATCTCCTTCGAATGAGAAAGTGTCGCGCGAACGGCGGAACGACGACGAAACGAACTAGTCCCATTTCAAAGGAAGCACGTGCCGGCGACGAGTCCCTAAAGACCGTCGTAAAGTTTGTCGATAATGAAATGTCGAAACACCAAACACACACTCGTTCACCGGGGTTCGGATCCTCCCGCGACTGCGAGACTCGGTTACTTTGATGTGCGTCATTAACGGTCTCGTTAGCAGTAATATAGGGGGCCATCCCGCGTCTCGTAAAAAACGTGTCGCTAAACAATTAAGTGGCCGAGAAATAGACGCGTGCGCGTGAGACATTTTTTATCGGTTTTTTTTTTATTTATGTTACCTAAATGAGAGAGCTCGCAAACAGAACTACCAATTGACCGATCGTGTTTCCATTACGACACTTCAGTGGCAGACAAGAGAAAGTTATTTAGCGGCGCGACAGAACACGTCGTTGATTTCGTGACACGAAATTTCGATTTCCCTGCCTTATCTCGTTGAGAGAATAAACGAGATGCATTGCGGTAAATCGTGGCTCGGTAATTTATGACTAATACCTTGAAACGCTTCAGAATTTACTCTTCTCATACAAACGTTTATACGTGACATGCATTTATAACATAGATTTCTATATCGAGGAATATTATGATTCAAATCAATCTCGATTAAAACTAAAAGAATTATTATGAATTTCATATAAGGAAAAATGTGGAGCTTCACAAGCTTCGGATTTTTATCTTTTACATTCAAAGAGAACTCTTTCGAAATGAATCAGGAATTATTTTGGGAAAGGCACTGCATTAATTATATCTGAAAATGAGATATTAACGCTATGAGCAGCTTCAGATTCTTATCTTTTACATTTAAAGGGAACACATTTCGAAATGTATCAGGAATTATTTTGGGAAAAGCACCGTATTTTAATTATACCTGAAAATGAGATGTTAACGCTATATGAGAAAACGAGAGTATTGCTTTTATTTTTAATTAAAACGCTAGATAGCATCATTTTGGTGTAAAATTTCCGTAAATGGAATTTTTTTCGTACCTTTTTGGTTGTAAATAAAACATTGCGCTTGATATAAAGTGTATAGCGACTACCGGTTGCTACCGTGTGCGGAATTTTTGTCGTGCACCAAATGGGATATGGCACCGTTTGCTACCATGTGGAATTTCCGCTACACTTGCCAATTCCGTCCTGTATATGAATGAGGAGTTTTGCGAAAATATGGATATACCGCCAAGATGTTCTCGTTGATGTTTACAAATATGTCCAAATATCACATTATTCATGGAGAATTTATAATTAGATTAATTTACGTCTATCAAATGGCGGGTTACCTAATTCACAAAGCAGATTTTATCAAGAAAAGTCAGGAATTAAATTAATATTTTTATCAAAATTTAATTTAAATTGTGTGTGTGTGTGTGTGCGCGCGTGCTTGTTTTGCTATTCAAAATGTTAAATACATAAATGAAAATTTTGTACATTTTATTAATTTTATTCGTTAGAATTATAATTTTTTCTCAATATTTAGCGTCTTCGATATATGTTGCGGCCGGGACAGTTGTTTTTGCCGGCATGTATGTTTACGAACGCGTCCAATTTAACCATTTTTTTGCGCTAACGTGTTCGAAAAGTGAAGTTCTCTGTACTCGGTACAGGTCGACAAATTTACACTACGTCGGCAGCGCGCGTAAACCACCGCGACCGTTAAAATGCATCACTTGGTCATCGATTTATCGACAAAAATCGAACATGCT
Source organism: Temnothorax americanus (assembly GCF_048541705.1). Taxonomy (NCBI): domain Eukaryota; kingdom Metazoa; phylum Arthropoda; class Insecta; order Hymenoptera; family Formicidae; genus Temnothorax; species Temnothorax americanus. Next base: position 1,265,127 of record NW_027509421.1, on the reverse strand, counting down.
AGTGGTCATTGTTGCAGCACACGGCTGCATATTCGCGTTGGCGTATCTGACGTTTAACTCTTCATCTGCAAGCGTTTTCATATACTTTCCACATCGCGGAATCTCTTTACCTTATTTAATTCACACGTAAATTAAAACCACACACACACACATACACACACATACGCACGTAGTTATAAATTTTATTATTAAAATTTTAAATTTAGTTATACACGTGCATGTTTTACATGTACCGTATAATTTTTTAATAACGTATCTCTTGAAGATTAATTAAAATTGGAAATCCTAATATGAGAATATCGAATAACAATAATTTTAGAATTAAGTGATCGATTAATCAATGGAATCGCGTAAAATTTGCCCGTATTAAAATGTGGTTACACTAAACTCGTTATTGACTTTCACAGTTTAAAGTTTAAGTGACATTAATTTTTATAATCTGCTTAAACTGATTTTGATTTCTCACTCTTAATTATTTATAACGAGCTTATCTGACTTATTCGAGACTCGTGAATAGTGTATAAACTTCAAGATTCGATATAATAAATTCCCTGTAATATATATTATATACGATATCCGTGATGCGCGAAGACACCGAACATTTTTACTATGAACGGAATATGACGCTAACGAGCCTATAAAAAGAAGCTCGTAAAATGAAAGTCGTAATGTGCGGTAATAGCTTATATTCGTTTTAAATTAACGCGGCACGCAGAGAACGGAGTATTCGACGTTTATTCGGTACATATGATGCATTAAGTATTTCGTACGCGTCGGAAAACAGCCGTTGTGTTTTCGTAACGGCATGCACGTCGTGTACGCCGTGTTATAATAACAAACACCGACCGTCGCACACGACGTACCGGTTTACCGTTGCGAAAACAAGGTCACTGTGCTTGGTCATGTTATCATTCGCGCGGCGAGCCGCTCCATGCGTTATTTTCCATCGAAATGCGATCGGGACAATACAAGTGCCCCGAGGAAACGCGCTTCTCGCGCTCCTCACGAATAGTCAGTCCGCTGCGCGGCCAATCAATTCCCGCGAGCGATGACTCGCGAGCGGATCGTGGCCGCTGATGGTCGAGATGCAGGGTATCTTCGCGCGTTAGGGCAAGGATCGATGCGACGGACACGGGAATACTGTTTTCCGATGGTTATCTTTAACAATTATTAGGTTTAATATGCACATCGCGGTTCAATTGTCTCGTCTGTTTAAATGTAACTTGGCCATCATCATTTTTAAATCGAGAACGCGAAACGGCACATCGAGAGACTCAGGATCGTCGTGGTCTATCGATCGTTTATCGGTACGTGTTTCGCGGAATGTTCTCTGTATATTTGCGCACCAGCAATATTGAATCTCGGTTGTGAATTCTCGTATGCTCGTCGCGCCATCGTTCCTTTAATTAATTATGCGATATCGAGATAAAGTTGTCTCAGGCTATTTGCAAACTTTCGATCTTCAACGGAACGGTATTTACAACGCGTTTAGCTTGTAGATACAGCTTTGTTTCTTGAGAAGTTTATAAAACCTTCGCCTTTCGAGATTCGCGAGATTCACGCTTCGGGTGTCGAGCGAGATTTTTTAGTGTCACTGTCGTAACGTAACAAAGTGCGCGTCGCGTGTGTAATTAACTGTGTTTTTCGCGAGTGAATATCGTGCTGTGTGCAACGATGGAACCTGAGAGGAGGAGAGGCGGCCTGGGAGGCATCGGGCGATGGAGCAACCTTGAGGTGAGTAATTTATTATTTTTCTGTTGTCTATTACTCAGAAAATTAATTATTTATTCTTACGACGGCCGCACGTGTAACGTATTTCGCGCGCGTACATCGTGTAAGATGAAACATGAAATATTTCTGATCATTATATTTGTATTTTACAGATCGACGTATAGTTTGCGTCACAACTCCGCTGTTGATGCGCATCGTATCGGTGAGTGCGAAACTATCTTTTATCTTGATCGTATATAAGTAATGGATCCGTGAAAAAATTGCATAATGTATTGCTGCAAAATTTACGTAATGTATAATATGTAATATGTATAATTAACATTCAAAATTAAAAGTAAAAAAATATTAGAGGTAAATTTAAAATTTCATAGAGTTATTACTTAAAAATGGATGGCTAAGACAGATTAGGACTCTAATATTTAATTCTGAGATATGTTTTCATATTATACGAAGCGCAAGTTTTTCAGAAAATGCAATACCCCATGAGGATATAATATTTTAATATAATATTATGTTGGATATATATTTTAATCTGAATGAGATTGTAATTGATTACATTTCTGAGTTTATGTAGATAAATAATGGGAGATACAGAGGAATAAAGAGAAAACAATAAAATAATATTATAACAAGCTTTTGTAGAGATGATAAAGATTTTGTTTGAAATCCCCCATGGGGATGGTGTTCATATTTCAAGGATAACGAAGATCGGAAGAAAATATTTATGTTAAATGTATTTGAAATAGAAGATATTGTGTGAATTTAAATGAAATTAATAATACAAATAATATGAATAATAATATGAATACAAACATAAGGAAAATTTGTTAATATTTAGATGTGACTTTATTTTCTCTTCCTTTCTCTCAAATGTTTTCTTAATAGAATTTTAAGTTTCTACCTGGCTTCTTTATTTTTTCTGTCTAAAGATACAATATTTTATAAAATATTAAATCAATATATTCCGAGTGTTTAATATATATATATGCCATAAAGATAAATAAAAGATATATGACATAGTTACATTATATAATTTAAAACTAATTTATTTAGTACGAAATGTACTTTAATAATTATTAATTGCTTTTATGCTGACATTTCTACTTTACTCTTCCATAGCCTATCTATCCGTATATTTATTAATAACTTTATATTACTTACATTAAGTAAAGAGATGCGACGTTCGTAAAATATTTTATCGTAAAATTTATTCACGGATTAATTAAGTTAAGTAATTAGCGCGTAACATTTAAAATGCTTTAGTGGTTATTACTGTTAGTAATACGAAATTAAAATACAAACTCAGCTGAATAGTAAAGATTGATATCGCTTGAAAATTGATAACAGTATATATGTATACATATGTACACAGTTACGAGCTTAGGTACACGAATTCTATATAACGATATTCTTCAATATTAATCGTTTATAATTTTAAAATTATTATCTCGACATTTATATTAAAATTGTCAATTTTAATTAATTTGCAAAATACACTTTTAAAATATTGCACGATGGTTGTGAGATACTCTGCGTAATTAACCTTACGTGAGGCTAAAATATCGTTCAAGTATTCTTGTTAGCAAGAAAACAATCAACTCAAACAGAGTAGAGCGCGAATTACAATTCTAAGTCAACTAATGCTATTTGGTTAGAGTTGGCGAACTAGTTATCACGTGTTTTCCTCATGTTTGTAAAACGCCGAGATGCATAAAGCTAAGATCGAAACTATAGTACGAATGAAGTTTGACCTTTTCGTCATAAGTTTATCGAAATCGAGTTTTTTTGTAACAAAAATCCATATGTATATCATGCACCTTTTTCACCGTTATTGTCGCCCAAGCGAGCCCGTGACCACTATACTGGCAAGTCGACAGAAATGTCTAACGCGATGACACGGACTCGCACGGACGTTTTCCTTTCAAAAACTGCAATGAAAATCGAGGCGCCGCGAGGCCTCTTTTATCCGACGGCGTACAAATATCACGAGAGTAAATAGCCCGGGGCGCGGCTCCCTTTGTCCACCCACGCGAGTTATAGCACCAAGTGGAGAAGATATATACACGCGACTGTAATTCACCTTGAGCCTCTGAGAGACGAGATTGCCGGCTGGAGAACCACCCGCAGTCGTCCATTTCGGTTTAGGAAGAAAAGTCCGCAACGGGAACGGCGGAACCGGGGGGCACACCTTTGGTAAATACGTTCTGCATGCGCACTTGCGCTCTGTGAAACCCGGCAACCGTTATTTTTAATCAATTATAAACTTGCGTTTTTCTTCGTTATCTTTGATAACGATTTTATACTTTAGAAGATATCTCTCTCTCTCTCTCTCTCTCTCTCTCTCTCTCTCTCTCTCTCTCTCTCTCTCTCTCGGTGTATAAGGAATATGTCAGTTATATTATTATGCATATCAAAGGATTATAAATTTATACTATATCCAATTTATTAGCATATGCGTTTGATCAAGTTGACCTGGAGATTCTTATACATCTTTGCCCCAGTCAACGTGATAGGAAGGATCGCTGGAAGATTATCAAGAGACAGTAATTTGACAGTTAACATTTGTTTCTCGCGTAAGTGGATTACGATTTGCATATTCGCGTTACGTCGACCGAACAAGCTGTTAGTAAGTCGACCAGCGGGGCTGATGTGTCACGATATAAAAAGAAAGGGAAGGGAGCGAGGGAGAGGAGGAAAAAATATAAACGTGACCCACGGCAATTATCGTTTTAAACTAATATAAAAACGTAACTAATATTAATTCGTCCTGTCAGCGTTGATAATCTAAAAATTATTTATTTCGAGCTTACCTTTTCGCGTCAGGTCACATCAGATTTACATCTTGTTTTCACATTATTTCATATTATTATTTTGTAGATGTATCTAAAATGTATGTTTGGCGAGCGTATATCGATTTGTATGAATGGGTACTAAATGCCCGTAAAAGTGGGACGCGCGTCAGAGAAAATTTTTTAATCGGGCACGCGATCCTGCGTGCGGCCCGTGCGTGTATTCACCCGTATCGAGTGATACGGCTACGTTACGTTAATGTGTGTTACGCAAAAGTTGCTCCGGTGGCTCCCGTGTCAACGATCCATCGCGTGCGTGCGCATTATGAAAGTACGTTTATAACGGGTGTAACCGAACGAAGGGAAAGTAGCTCGGCACGTATACGGAAAGCTCGACGTACGAGCGACGCCTCTCCTTTTGTTTGGATGCGTCTTGACTCTTGCAGACAACGCGTGTTTATGGCGGTGGACAAAGGGAACGTGCGGTTCGCGTCAACCGCGAAATGTGTTCACGACGAATACACTTTACGATAATGCGCGCCGGCTGCTCGACTTTTATCTAACGGGTGAGGATCCCTTTAAAGTTTCCAAGTCGCTCGAATCGGGCTCGAAGATCTCTAGCTTTCACGACAACGCTATAGATCGGATTGTCGGCAGGTTTCCCCCCCCCCCCGTCGGATTAATCTTTTTGTTTGGAACTTACTTTTACGTAGCGCCCGAAACTTTAATCTCGATAAAAAAGAGCATAAAGAGTTTCGAAAGTTCAAGTGTAACCAGGAAATATCGAAAACTTCATCGTTGGACGTGGAAGAGTTCTTGCTTATATAATTTACTGATATTCCGAAAGCGAATGTTTGTGGGAACTAAAATATTCGCTCGCAGTCGCGATTCAGCTAATATTCCCGAGATCCATTTCACCGGTTCGAAGATGCGCGCCGAAATGTAAATTTTATTGCGATACAAATTGGAAAAGTTACAGTGCGTAGACCTTCGTATATGCACATACCGAAAGCTGAACGACAGATGCGTCGATGATGAGCGAGCATCGATCATCTTTCTTTTATGAACGAGACTCACGAGTCACAAGTGATTTTTGCGAATTACACATTTTGCAAGTCGCGCAAATAGAAAAGCTCCGCGAGTTTTGTCATCGTTGTGTGTGTTCCTTCGGTTCCTAGGCAAAACTTCGATTGGATTAATACAATGTCACGAGCAGCCCGTGGATTCTTCCTCTCGCCAAGTTTTCAGTTGCTTTTCTCATCCTTTTTGCTGCTCCGTTAAGCTGAATAACACAATGTCTGAATTCCTTGTAAAATCGCTAGACGAAGCGTCTTTGAGACTCGATCATAATTTGATCGAGGCGGGGTTTCAAATTTGCAAGAATAACATGTTTTTCTCGGTGGAGAATTTTCTTTTGTACTCCTGTCTGGTTTTTATGAGTGTTATGAGTTTATACGTGCGCTCCTGAGGTGTCAAGTAATTAACGGAATCGTTAATCAACGACTCCGGAAATTCCCCACCGTTAAAGTAGCGAAACCCTGTTATTAGCAAGAAACGTCATCAGCGCATTAATATTAATATTCGGCAGCCGCTCGTGCACGCGGCCAATCGTTTGTCAATATTTACTTTGACATATTTGACATATTACATCCAGCGCATCTCGCGCACAGTTATTCGCCGATGGCTGTATAGATCGGGGAGGGCAATTCAAGAAATTGATCGCACGTTACTTTATGAGTTGATATATCCGATAGAGATATGCGAATCTAGAATTTTTGATGTCGAGTCAAATCAAATCGAATTTCACTTTCTCTTTCGAATTCGAATCAAATCGAATCAACAAAATTTCATTCGAATCGAAGCGAATCGAATCGAATTGAAATGTAATTTGTAATTTACAATATAATTTTTATTAGATTAAATTGTAACGCGTATATATATATATATATATATATATATAACTAACGAAAGACTTTTAATGTAGAAAATAATATTAATTATGTATAACATAAATTCTTTAAAGCAAAAGACGTATTTAAATATTTAAATAAAACTACTAAAATATACTTTATTTAATGTTTCAGTAACTGAAAAACCATTAGGTAGAAAATTATAGATAAATTATTAAAATGCTCTAATGTAATATCCAATATCATTTTTACCCACGTGCATATATAGAAATTAAAATAAAAAAGAATACCTATCGTTTATTTTATTATCAAAACTCATAGCTCTCTTACTATTGTTTAGGTATGTTTAAATTTTTACTTACAGTTCGATAGGGTCATATAGGGCACGTCAAAAATAAGTAATAAACTTTTTGACTATACTTAGCCGCTCGCAGTAAGTGGTTATAATATTGAATGCGCTCACTGAATGCTAACATGATCGCATTTTTGCTTATTAACGGGAAGTTATTTTATAAAATTGACAATGTATATGTATTCGAATTTGAATGCTCTATAATATCCACCACGCGATACAGTGCGTATAGACCTCCGCATTTGCACATACCGAAAGCTAAACGACAGATGCGTCGATGATGGGCGAGCATCGATCATCTTTCTTTTATGAACGAGACTCACGAGTCACAAGTGATTTTTGCGAATTACACGTTTTGCAAATCGCGCAAATAGAAAAGCTCCGTCCTTGCCCCAGGTACAGTCTCCTTTTCAGGCGTACCCTGTATACATTTCAATGCCATATGGAAATGGAATGGCCGACGTCACTCTGCGGCTCGAAAGTGAATGGAGGGAAACACATCATGTTTACACGCAAGATATTTGTCTTTCCACCGCCGCGCCGCGAAACGATATCGGCCGCTCCAGTTCCATTTTGGATAACACACGACTTGTTCGCATAACGTCGAACTCCGTCTTCCACGATATTATCAGTTCGGGCTATATGTTTAGAGTGATATGCGGTCGCGTCTGCTCGGCAATCCCCGTCGATTGCGAAGGACGACGGACTTGTCCGGAGTCTACATAATTCGCAAAGTAATATCGATAAATAAGTGATATAAACGAGTCGACGGGGGCCGCGTTACGACGGACACGAGCCCGTCTCCGGGACTGATGAAGTTAGATGGGGTCAGTTGCCCGGGTGTACATCCAACTTCGAGACAGCCTAATTAAACTACACTCAGTTATAATTTCTCCGAATATGCGCGTTGCGCGGAGTATCCGCTCATGCGAGTATCGGCTCGGCCATGGAAACGCTGTAAATTTACTTCGTAATTAAAGTGTTATACCGATACACGATCGAACCGTGAAGTGAAAATTTAATCTACCCTTCTTGTTCTATTATAAAATAGAAAACTTTCTTTTTATTTCTGCGTCACAGAGAGAGAGAGAGAGAGAGAGAGAGAGAGAGAGAGAGAGAGAGAGAGAGAGAGAGAGAGAGAGAGAGGGAAACATTGATTGCTCTCAGGAAGCGAAGCTCATGTTGAGCGATTATTTTGGTCACGATGGTTACTGGTTATTTTCCTATCTTTATCGTTATTTACCACGCTGATGATTAATTGTCGTTATTTGCGCGTGTGATTCCGCCTCTTATTTACGTCGCCATTGTTTCAACTAAAATTAGCCGGATTATCTCGAGTTTTTATTATCGTTACGTAGAGGCGTTATATATATATACATTTCTGTCGTATCTTCGACTCGCATTGACATCCGGCGGCTTGCTCTCGCGGTTCACGTCGAGATTACTCGTGAATCGGATCTCCGTTATATCTCTGACGTAGACATGCGTCAGGCGCTTCTGTTCGGCGGTCTAACCGAGCTGCTCCGAAATCAGCGAGCCAGCGAACTGAATGATTCGGATTCAGCATAAGTTATACCGCCCGGCGCCCGATGGATATCCCTTAATTCTCGTGAGCGAGTCAACGCTCGCCGCAACGTGCTTCCTGACAAAGCTCGATTCTGCGACGTTCGTGCGCGCCATCGGTTTTCGAGCGCACATAAATGAAATTTTCGCGGGGAACAAAGTTACCGCGGATTCAGTTCGGAATATTCCCCTGGTTGAATATTTGCCTATCAAATTTTTTGCGTTTCTAATTCTGTGTTCACAATTCTGTAAAACTCCATTTTTGTTCAATTTTTGTTATTGCAAGTTGAAAATCGTATCGCAAGTTCTCGTAGATAGTTTTCATAATAATATTATGTAAAAATAATGTTTTACTATACTACACAAATCTACGTGAGATTTAAGCGCATTATTACTTTTTCTCAAAATATATTATTATTTTTAGCACCGTGTACATAAAAATTAATGTCTATTAATTAAAACGAAGGATATATATTTAAAAAGGTTAAATATCGATTTTATTAAAAAATTACAAATAGCTGTCTGCTCTTAATCACGATAAAGATAGCACACAACGGCGGGAAGAATAACAGATTGAAGGATATATCTCATTTCCTCGCTCGAAATTCTTTGGAACATTTTTTCACCTTAACGGTTTTATAATAACAAGTTTGAGATAAGAATATGTAATTTAAGGTATTTGTCGATAATTACATTTTGCATAATTCGAACTAAACTCGTTTTGCGGCGGCCGGCCCGGCGCGGCGCGGCGGTGACGGTAGGGAGGGAACGATGGTGGGAGTCGACGCGCGCGGCCAATGCGGCCATGTGCTCGTGTCGTAGCGCACGATCACGATCAGTCGACGCCGCGCGCTCGCACCGAACGGTTAACCTTGCCGAGGGGGTATCTCCTCGCGAGAGGACAAACGTGTTGTATCTGCTACATACGAGCGTATTCCCCCTCCCCCTCGTTCTTCTCCGTACGACGTGCGCGCATAACCTCGCACGCACAAGTGCGCGCGTGTCACGTGTGTCACGGGACACCGAGCGCGGCAATTTATTCCCGCGATGCACTTTTCCCGAGCGCGCGATGACGACGGTGACCGCGCGTAATCGTTTCTCGCATCCTTCGAGCATCCTTGTGTGACGTACCTTTTCGGTCGCGAGCGCGAAAAGCCGTGAAGGAGGAAAAGAGGAGCGAGCGCCGATCGAGAGGACTCCCGGGACAGCCATCTCGAAAAATGCCAAGGTGATCGTCTCACCCTTCACGTCCCTCTCATCTCCTGGAAAGACGATCGTCCGCGCGAAGCACCGTGTGCTCCTTTCGCGTCGGGATCTCCGTTGGTTCCGCGCGCGCGCGCGCGCGTTTCTCTCCCGATCTCGTCCCGTCGTGTGCGAGCTGGAGCGTGAGCCTCCCAGGAGACACGTCTGTCGATCGCGATTGAGATCCGCCGGCCAGGATGCATCACACGGCGCCGTGGTATCTGCCCTGGGGCCTGAAGCTGGTGCCGCTGCCGATTCCACCGGGACACCCGGCTTCCGGCATCCCGAATCCCGCTGGCCTACACCTCCTCACGCCCTTGCCGGGAATCTACGCACCGGAGCCGCGTAAGGTACGCCACGATCCCTCTCGTACTCCCGTACTCTCGTTCCGCGACTTTGTAACTTCGCTATTGACTTAATTTCTTCCGCGGCACGCTTTTCGCGCATCTTTTTCGCAAAACGTAAAATCTCATTTCGAAAGTAATACAACGACGTCGCGAGCGAGGAAGAGAGTTACCTCGATGCCTCGCCAAAAATTGAGTTAAGCGGGCTAGGAAAAAGTTGGGAAATTGATTTCGGGTCCCGGAGCGAGACTCAAATGAGATATATCGCGCTTCACGTTCAAGCTGCGAAATTTTAACTTTAGAGTCGCCCAGGTTTAAAGTTCGTTATCGCCGAAGAAAGCGCGGCGTTTCGCTCCTTTCGGTTATCGCCGAACGAGTCTCGGCCGTCTCGGCGATCGTGCCTCGAGCGAATGTTTCGTTGAGAACGAATCGACGAGGTATATAGCCGCGATTGAAAAGTTGCAATGTTGTTTCGCGGAACTGATGGGAACCGTATCAACCGTCTTCCCTCTTTCGCGGAATCACCCACGAGCGGTGCTTTGAGCGACTTCCATTCGTCAATGGAAATATTTAGGGCGTGATTTATTTATATCCCATGATGCCGCTGACGGACGTATATAGATCGGAATAGATCGTTTAGTTAGGGGCTGTGATGGTTGATAGAGAGAGCGGGTTATAGGCGCGATTGCATCAAGCGTTGTGCGCACGATGACGTGAGCGGCGAGATGATGTGCCGTGTTCTTGCTTCTCTTCGTGAATCACGCTGTGTCGCAATCGAGGCATCAGATTATCATTTTATTCAAAGTAAGGACTATGAATATAAAATGATGAACGATCTTGGTTTAATTGACAGGTATTACCCGCGTCGTCTTTCGTTGAAGCTGCAGTAGCTAAAAATTTGCATTTGGTTACCTTAATAGACAAATAATTAAATTGCATTGTAATATTGCAGTTTATATATAAGTTTATATATTCCTTTTTGGTAGATATACACGAAAGATTTCAATTGTTGAGCATATTCGCTGGGAAAGGTGAAAATTGAAAAACGTTGACGAAAGAAGCTCGCCGGAATTAGACTTGCACTCTATAACAGACATTTTCTGCGTTATTACCATTGTCAACAATATATATTATGTCGCGTAACGAGTTCTCCTATTTATAAATAACGAGATAAATAATTAGACCTGGTCCGTGTGCCAAATTCGATCCAGTTATCTGTCTGTCCTTAGCGCGCTTCTATTCTAGGTAAAATCTAAATAGTCGGCGCGTGTACGAAGACTACGAAGGCGAATGCATCTAAAATAACCCGCAGAATGCTCGTCGCGTGTATTAGAGATAGCGTGACGGGTATTCATACCAGTCGACGCGCGCGTACACGTCCCGCGAGGAGTCAGCAACCCTAAAGCACGAGGATCTTTGAATTCGAATTTGCGTTCGGATGCCATGCGAACGATGGGTGCTGAACGACCCGATATCTGGGCTAGCAAAAATTGGCCTTCGGTATCGCCGATAAGCGAGCGAATCAATTTGTGCGGCGGCGGCTTGTCTCCGCCAAGCCCTGACAAATGAAGAGATACTTTCTTCGTTTTCTTATCTCTATTTATCTAACGGCTTTAGAAGAGAAAGAGAAAAATAAAGCGGAGAATTGTCCTCTCACGAAAACCGGGATTCTAATAATAAGACACGAAACTTTCGCGAGTTGCGATTGGCGGAATCCGCGCGATTCGACTCCGAACCACTCTTTCGCACACGCTTCGTCAAACTCAATATAACTATACGTAAATCTCTCTTCCCACGTGTTCGGCGCGTACTTAATAGCGCTTCTTAATGCTGTCGCACTTAAAACGTGCATTTTAATAATGGATAGAGATCGATTTCGAAATGCGCGCAGGCGGAGGACGCGAGTGTTCATTCCATCGTATTTCCAGAATGGAGCGGTCCATTCCGTATATCGTCGATTGGAAAACTCGATCTGACAAGTTCCAGGACAAAGGCGGGATCGTAGACGTATATAATAGACTGAACATCGCCATTGGAGAGCGTCCAGTAAGATCTGAAGGATAGAAGATATGCTTGCGGGGACGCTTTCCTTTTCTAATTGTCACAATTAGAAAAGGAAAGCATCTCCGCAAGCATGTCCTTCGGATCTTGCCGGAAGCTCTCCAATGGAAATGCTCGGTCTATTATATACGTTTTACGGGCGGGATATACCTACGGAGAGACGTCGCGCGACGTCTGCGCGCGGCTTCGGAATAATGAAATTACCGGGAGGCAAAAGTGGCCCACCTTCCCTCGCGCTTGCATCCCGCCGCTCTCAGGGCCACCCTCCTTTGGGTGAAGAGCTTGCGGGGGAGGGGGGGGGGGCGTTCTCCTGAAAATTCATGTCGAGCAGGCACACGGGTCGTCGTCGTAGCAGCGCACCACCGGCGGGTACGCTCCAATGGCGCGGTAAACGTTTCCCGAGTGCATACCTATAATTTGACGAGCACTTTGCCGTCACTTCGCTTCGCCGTTCGCATTTGCGGGCGGCTCTTTTCCGCCAGCGACGCGCGCTCCTGCCCGGAGCGCGGCATTACCGTAAGTCGTGGGATATAAAGTCCTCGGGACAGGAGAAAGAAAGAAGGTCACGTCGCACACAGCGACCACCGCCGCGACCGTGCCACGCACGATGACGTCGATCGAAGTGAAACTTAGTTAGAGGAAAACCGACTTTAGTTTTAAAAGGCTCTAAGCCTGAACGTTACCGAATTGCCGCGAGCGATGGAGTCAATTTTCGTCGATTAGCAGATTTTAGCGAATTCGTTGGTCGAAGGAAGAAACGACGGCAGTTTTGATATCGCTCATGTATATATCTCATATATGAATTAGCCAAAATCTACTGATCGCGCGCGAGGCCCGCTTTTGCCTTCCCGGATATGTGGATCACGTAGTTATAATGCAGCCACGTGTGTGCACGTGTTGCACGCCAAGTTACGCGCGGGAGTCGACGATATGGCACGGGGAAATTTCACGGAGCGAACAGGTGCGCCGCGTCTTTTCGCCCGGTTCGGCGATCCGTCTTTCCCATCGCGGAAATCTAACGCTCGATCGACCGCAATTCGACGTCCCATGCGAGTGCTTTCAGAGCGCCTCGCGCTTTTCGGAATTTCCGACATTTCAAGAAGAAGCGGGTATATTAACAATAATATGACATTTAACTATTAAACTATATTAAACTATTAAATTATCGATATTTTCCATTCTGATGCTGCGGTATATATACTTGAACATTAATGCGTTCTTCTACTTGATATTGATATTTGGCACTTTGCCCGTTTTCTCTTTCTCTCTCTTTTTCTCTTTATTGGATTTTATTTAATGGACTTGTTGACATATCCGTAATCGACGTGTCTTCGAGCTTGGATTCGCCTGTCGTCCGAGCAAAACCGAACGGCGGTCGATCATCGTGCACCGATGACTTTTAGCATGGTGGCGATAATTGAAATATTCGATTTCCATTGATTATACGAAACGAATTTTATAGAGAATATCGGCATTTATTAATTTATTATCTATGCACTTGATAACTGAGATAACGTCAAATTCGCGGGAGATTTAGGTACGTATTTCAACTCTCGGTTTATCTTCGATGATCCGATTCACAACGAATACATTTTCGCAACGTTGATTCGTAACTCGTTTATTATAACTGTTATTATTGCGCGCCGGCAATATTGCGTTTAATACTCGTTATTTTGCGCGCAAAGTATGAACAGGTATTATATCATTATCCTCATAATAATTGTGATCCGACGATCGTAGTTATATAAAGTGCCCATTAGTTTCTATATGCGGGATAGCTTCGCAGAGCGTGTACGCCAGAAACGAGAGTCTTTTTTTTTGTTCTCGGAAGAAGTTGAAATTGAGTTTCTCTAAGCGAAGTTTTAATTTGCAGTCGTTTTCATAATTTCTATATTTTCAGAGCCGGACATCTTGGTTATTTAATAAGTCTCGGATTAAAGTTTTCCCCAAGATAGATATTAAATGTTAGAAATGTTTACATATTAAGCGCGCGCCCGGTCGTGAAGTCGGAGAACTCGCGAGAGGAGCCGATTTAATTCTCGAGCTCAAGCAGCTCAGTTAATCAAGCCCTCAATTAAGCCCCCGCCTCGCTGGGATCGATTCAATTGTGAATAACTTGAAGAATCATTCTCTGAGACAATTGCGCGTGCGTCTCTGACTAATTTCGACGAGCCGTGTGCGACGAGCTGACGAACGTTAAATCCCCGATACCGCTGCTCTCGCGCCCGTGCAACGGAATCTGTCAGTTAAGGACACGTTCTCTCGTCCTTATACTAGAGAAAATCGATTTTCTTAGGATTTTCTTAAAACTGTGAATATACGTTAATTTAGGTGTGCTTTATGCGTGGTATAACGTTCAGTATCTTTTCCGGTATAAAAAATCAAGATACTGAGCCTCAAAGTTTCAACTTTTACTAATGAAAAGGTTTTTCAGGCCGAACGGTAAGAAATACGAGGTTGGCCAAGAGAACCAAAGTTGCTCCTCTCGTCGAGTTCTATATATAAGGAAAAAATGCCAAAATTAAAAAAAATTAAATAAAAAATTTTTTTTTTTAAACTTTAAGGTCCAGTATTTTTATTTTTTATACCGGAAGAGGTACTGAAACTTATACCACGCATAAACCACATCTAAATTAACGTATATTCACAGTTTCAAGAAAATCCTAAGAAAATCGATTTTTTCTATTAGTATAAGGACGAGAGAACGTCCTTATAAAAGGCCACATCGCGTTAAACGGCGAAATCCGCAATATGGCAATATGCGGGGCTGCGCGACGGCGCATATCCGTGCCATTAATTCGCAATCTATTTATTTACCGCGATCGCGCGCTCGTAACGTGGCGTTTGATCTTTGCCTATATGCATATGACAATGCCGCCTGTTCCGTTCGTTCGCTCGCTCGTTCTCTCTCTCTCGGCACGATAAATGCGTTTCTCCGTGCGTTCGTCGTTCGCCGCCACGATGGTGCGGGGCCGCGGTTATTCCGGGCGCTCAATTATCTCCCGCACAATGAGCCGATCGCGAGCGACACAGCTCTGCTCCGTTTTGCGAACTCGGATTGACCAAATTTAATTCGTGGCAAGATTTAATGAATTTTTATTTCAATCAAGAGCCTCTGTGTGATGTTTGAGAGTTTTTTCTTCGTTAATCTCAAGCGTAGCGTTATGCATAAAGTTCAGATTTTTGGAGGACTCTTCAAATGTCCCTCGACTTAAATTAAAATTACACCGTGGCACAACAGATGCGAGCGAGAAGCAAAAGCGAATTTTTATTATATAAAAATCAAATAGCTCCGGAGATACGTGCTCGTTATACGTTTTTCGCGATGTCGAGCGAGGGACGGGAAATGAATGTAAAAGGGGAGGAAAATGGATAAGAGAGAGCGTGGAAGTAATGGGCGAGCGCGGGAGAAAAGAGCGGCGCGGGGGATAGAGAAGCGGGAGCCGAAGCCTTACGTAATATATAGACCTCCGCGTCGTTGACGGATGACAAGAGCGTCTTCTTCGCTGCCAGAGCAACCGAGGTTAGATATCTCTGTGTTTGCGTGTATTTATATAGCGGGAAGAGAGTACGGCCTCGTTCGACGAGAGAGAAGCGGTTTAGCAGCGGTGTCGGAATTAGAGACGGCGGCGACGGCGCAATATCGATATTCCCGCGGAGTTGTCGATGATTGATTGACCGGAAAGTATTGATCTACGTCATCCTTATTCCGTCTCTCCTTCTCTCCCGGGACGCGAATCGAATCTTCGTTCGATTCTTACGACGCCGTTATTCTCGTCGGAGGATACAACGTATCTCGCAATCGCGCGAAATAACGACAAATTATCGATAGCTATTATAAATACCGATATTTCCCGGATAATGTCGGTATTTACTTCGTCGCTCCGGCCCGGGATATCCTCGTTCTCTCATGAGAGCGCGGCGGCGGATTTTCTGGAATGGTGGATAGATCGCGCGGCGCAGATTCGAGCGGCCGCACGAGGACCGGTGAAAGTGCTCGATGTTGTAATAACACGTCGTCGTCGTTGTAATATCTGCCTGCTGCTGGTGCAACGCGCACACGTGCGAGCGCCCAGATTGCGCATTCGAATCCTTATACGCGATGTCGCTAACGATGTCGTTTTTATCGCGACTGCCGAAGTTGACGGTTATTATACCTTCTTGTAGTATCAATATCATCAATCACTCTTATCACGTTCCCGAATGATTGATACGCTGGGGAAAATCATAACGCGAAATGAAGGACAAGACGAGACGACACGCGGGTAAAGCGACAGGTGCCGATTCCGAAAAAGGAGAAAAAAGTGATAAAAGAGATTATACGTATAGGTGTTTTCTCCTTATTTCCACGAAAAGATCGACAGGGCTGCGGTCGATCGACGCGAAAATTCTTTTCTTCTCGAAAATGGCTCCCCGTTCGATTACAGCGCGATAAAGAAGCGAGGTATTGTCCGCGTGGCGCGTGCTCCCTCGTCGGACACGCGGATACCGCGAACCTGCACGTATTTCGGTCCCGGAGCATGTGTGCTTGTCGATGGCAGTGCACGATGGCTGAAACGGTCTTCCGTTCGTTCGCCTTCGCCAATTCATATCGAGAGTTGGACAGTCAAAGACAGTTCTCGTCGCGTTGAGGTTTTGCGAACTTTAATCTAGTCCGGAGTACGGAAGCCCGAAGAGACCCCATTAAATTGAAGTTCATGGAACTTCCTCTTCTGTTTCGCTATTTCTGTTGGCCGACGATACGAGAATTCGCGATGAATAAACTCGCGAATAAAGAATTTAGAACTAGACAACATTAGATTCTTTCTTATTGACGTGTAATTGACGTTTATTCATTAAATCTAAATATATATATATATATATATATATATATATATATATATATATATATATTTAGATTTTAGACTCGTCTTAATTAAATTTTATAAAGGAAGTAATACAAAATTGATCTTTAAATTTTGCTGTCATGAAATAAAATAATCTATTACTCAATGAATTAGAGAAGATGCCTTTTTCGGGATAGATCTTGGTATAGCCTAATAATAATATTTCTATATATAAATTTTGTATACTTTTTCCAATTCAGTGAACAATGCGCCGATTATTTGTCGGTCTTGAAAGACAGCTTTTTGTTGGAACAGTAAATCCACATACTTGAATCGATAAGACCGGGAAATAATCGGCGCGCTGTTTACCGGAGTTGGAAAAAGTATACAAAATTTGTACAGAAATATTATTAAGCTAATATCCGAAGATCTGACAAAATGGCATCTTCTCTATTTAGTTGTAAGATTCATAACAGTCCCATTTCAGTCTATTCTTCTTTCGGTCCATTAAAATTGAAATCGAAATCGGCTATCGGCTATCGTGATTTTGTCATGTACATCCTGAATATCTATTTATGTGCGTGATTTTCAATCTTTCTAAGACATCGATATTCTTACGTTAGAGTGGAAAAATGAAAGATTAAAATAGTTATACCAGCGGGATCGACGATTAGCGGTAATCGAGGGCAATGGGAGAATTCAGAAACTGTCAAGGCTTCGTTTTCTTTATACCGGGTAATTACGTAATGGTACTTCCAAGGAAAGACATATTCGCAACGATGGACGTTAAAGAGACGCGAGGAATATTCTACGTCTTTATATTGCGCGGCGTGATTTTCTCTCTGTGTGCAATCTTTCGGTCGTATGAATCCTTGTACAAGTCTAGAAAAAAATAACGACTGTTAATGGTATAGTCTAACAATAGTATAAGCTTTACGATTTTAGCCCGTATATATACGCAGTACGGTATAAAATAAATATTAATGAGGATATATACGAGAGCGAGGTTATATAGATACATTAGAAAGTAAGCAAAAGTTCTTTATGGCGAATAGATAAAAGCCAAAACATAAACCTTAGTCTTAAGGGACGCGCAGATCTGCGAGGTCTACCCTTGACTGGTTTATCCCCGTATGATCACGTACACGTCGTACACGAATATACGTGCATACCTATGCAATACGGCCACGCCGCCATTAACCAAATGAAATTTCAGATATATTATACGCGTATACCCTGTATATATGCCGCGGTGTACCTATATCGGCCGACCCTCTCTCCGGCGCAGCCTCGCTATCACGGAATATTATGTAGTACATATACGCGGTACATTAAGTGCAACGTAACAGGTATGGATGAACCAAATAATTGAAATACCGACGGATGAGTTCTGAGCAAGCGTGTTTAATCACTTACAGCGTGAAACCGGTGAACCGGCAAAGTCGAGAGACTTTAAAGTTCAAGAATATTTAGAGTGCAGCAAGAGCTTACTATATATATATATATGTTACATGAAATATTAAATAATAAAATTACGAATTATGAACTTAATCTTAATGCTCCGGTTCTCACGGCGCGGCGCTGCGATTGATGATTTTTTTTCCTCGTGTGTAATGTCGTGTAAAGTATATATACATTTTCGCGAGCATCGCGGAAATTCACCTTCTGTATACACGTACCTCTGTTTACGTAGGCGATGTATGCACGGGTATGCAGTCGCGTCGCTCAAACGACGCGTCTCTGACAGTTTCGAACGATGACAGGAATACATCAGGAAGCTGCAGCTTCTGTGACACATTCCTTCCCTCGTCTTTTCGAATTGCCGGTTTATCAGCTTGTCCCCTGGCAGTAGCCTTTAAAGCAGTGTACCTGCTCGTTTTCTGCAAGGCACGCGCAAAGGTTGACGGTGACGTTGACGGTGTTTCGCAAAATTCGCAGAGATTGAGAGCGCCGACGCCGACGTGAGCGCGCGTCTTTCTCCACCTTTTGGAGGCCGCAGTAGCCGAGCTTCGATGAAATATTTACGTCGTCTTCAAATGTGTCGCGCACACCTCGTCTCGCGTTGTTTCCTTCGCGCCTAATGACTTTATCTTTTATTAATACCTGACTCGCGCGCGACTCTCGGTATAAATCAGAAAAATAATTACGGACGCATTTGGGGAAAAAGTCGATGCGAGGAGAGCTAATCCTCGTGTCACGCGAGCGTAACATCGCTCCCGGCGTGAAATTCCGGCGGGAGAGCGGTAGGAGCATCGATTTTTCCGCTCCCTCTTCCATTAATCATTTATAAAGCAGCATATTTCGAGAGTTTTTTCTTAATATCCGCGCGTCATGCGCGGAATTCTCTATCAACGGCTGTTTTTGGAATTTTAGGCGAAAGAGGAAGAGAGTGTTGTTGTCGCGACTGCTATTCGAGGAACTGGCGATAAAAATATGCGCGTTTATCGGCGAACCTGAGAAATATTTATATTAAGTATCGGCAACTATATACGGGGTCATCGATTCTAGGCAACCGCTTCGAGAAAAAAAAAACTTATGACATCTGTCTATCAAATGTATAATAAGTGTCTCTTGTGAATAATATATGTACGTATGACGCACGATTTTCTTATAAATTGTACAAATCTTTTTTGCTCCAAACTTTTTCGCTCGCAACTGTATACTTTGTTCTATACGTGGTATAGGCTCGTTTATTAAATTTATTGAACTATGTCGAATATTAGTGGTATCGCGGCTATCTGCCTTTTTTATTTCACACAGCGTGATAACAAGTGAAAACTGTGCTATGTGTATCGATATCGTTGAATATATTGTTAAAATTAAATTATTTTTATATCAACTTGAAAATGAGAAAAATCCAGCGGGTGTTCCAAACTCTCACTGCCATTTTAATCATGTTTCTTTCAATTCTGTTGAAAGAATGAAATAATGATTTTATAGATTTCTAATGAAATCTTTTCTAAGAAAAATGGTTTTATCGAAGAGAGATACAAAATGAACCATGTAATCATGTTTATATTTTATAAAATTCGGTGCCAAATTCACATTCTTTATTGGTTATCGAAGAAACCTTGAAAGAGAGATTGTTTTAAAACGGAAAAATTTACAGAAGATTTAACACCTGATTTTAATAAAATTAATTCCACTTCTTGAAAATGCTACGCACGCTGCGCGACATGGATACTTTTTAATATTAACATATTACATGATTTAATATTAATGTTAATATTAATTTTAATTTTAATATTACATGATTTAATATTAATTTTAACATATTACTGCACGCATAAATAACGCGAAACAAGTATGAAACGAGTTCGTAGTAATAAACGAATGCTCGCTTATAGGGCTTAGGAATTACGTAAATCTCTGCTGTGCAAATGAAATCGTTAACGTAATGACGGTTTTTCGATTACGTGGCTGACAGTTATGTCGCTAATGAAAACCATTTGTACATTCCTCCGCATTAATATCTCGCGCCGGAGACCCGGGTCAATTTCTGTCATGCAACACCCCACATCGGTTTGTGTTGGGATCTTGCACCTATTCGTCACGTGTGGAGATATGGTCACAAAAGTCCGGTTTCTTTTCGTCGCCATCGAGAACATCGAGATCCCCGCGGTGCGATCGAAAATCGAAAATCGTCCCCCGCCGTCTCTCTACTTTTTACGTAATCGATACCCCGCGTGACACGCGACGTTTCACGTAACGACCGACGCATTTCCATGGCGACCCGGGACGCAATTGTTGTATCTCGCTTCCGCTATATTTAGCGTTGTAATTAGCGCGAGACAGAACTCTCCGCTCGAAAGTCGGAGCGGTTCGGGCTCACAAAATCTTTCCACGATAATTGAACGCGCGATCACGGCCCATTTACCATCCGTGTCTCCAAGACGGTATGTAAACGTCGCGCGACGTGAGTTTACGCAACACGGGGCACGGCACAATAAATATTTTGGCACGAGCTGGTAGCCGCCGTCAAACGCCATTTCGTAATCATAGAATTCGCTCGTCGTCGTCGTCGTCGTCCGGACGAATGGCGGGGTGGTGGGCCCCCTCCCGGAAAGCGTTCCCGAATAATTAGTCGCGGGTCAAGGCTCGCGCGGTGCTACGGGCAACAAAACTGCGACTCGGCTGTAACAAAACGAAAATAGGAGGAGAGCCCCCGGGGCGCGCGGCGCGGCGCGGCGCGGCCTCGAGCCGTCCGTCAGCGCTCGAGGAGACGAATTCGATTTTTCGTTAGACCGTGCTGAGACCACATACCGTGGCCTATTTAAATTCTTTAATTGATAGACGCCATGTGAATAGATCGCGTGCCTTACGACGTCTGCCCCCCTCGGTCCCCCCGCTCGCTGTGCACCAAACCGCGGTATAACCAAACCGTGTCGGCGCGTCGCGCTGTTTGGGTTGCCGCGCTTGCAAAAATTGATTTTCTCAACCGCGTGTGTCGCATCAGCTGGGCTATGTTTATCGTTACAATAATGCGGCCGACACATTGGCTCGCGCGAGAACCATTAATCACAGCCGAATTAATCCTACGAACAGTGCTACGAATCTTCTCTCTCTCTCTCTCTCTCTCTCTCTCTCTCTCTCTCTCTCTCTCTCTCTCTCTCTCTCTCTCTCTCTCTCTCTCTCTCTCTCTCTCTTTCTCTCTGCATAATAAATAATAATAACATCGCCGTCGAAGTTCGGAGTTCATTTTTCTTCAACGAAAAACGGAGCGGGGGTCGCATGCTTTTTGCCAATGCATCTCGGCGAACAGCTCTTGAACTTTTCGCGCCTCCTGTCACCGTGCGGGCGGTTGTGTGTCACTTCCGTTTGTGGAAGGAAGGTAATCCAGGATTCCGGCGGCGGCTTTTCGACGGACTTAGCGTTTGCGTGGGGCGGCCTCGGCGGGGTTTTGCATGCGAGCGACTCGCCCGCACCTCGACGAGGGATCGCATTATCCTGTATCTCCGGTGATCTCCGCCGCGGAAACTTTCGTGTTCCGTTCGAGTTTTGGTCAGCCGGCGCGGCGCGGCGATGTGGCGGGCACGCGGGGGGGGGGGGGGAAAACGCGGGGGTTCGTTAAAGCGTGGTTAGATGGGGGATTAAGGGCGTCCGTAGGTATTCAGGCTGCGATCGCAATCAGCTCCGGCCGACTGAGTGGATGTATGCCGATCTCGTTGATTTGATCGCGTGAAAACGTTGCATCGGCGAGAAACGCCGCGCAGGGTGTAGACGAGAGCGAAATCAAAATTTAGCTTAAAATAACGGAAGGAATTATTCAGTGAGGAATATGTCAAGTCTCTCAAAAATATTACCAAGAATTTCGTAAACAAAAGTTATGTTTAACTTTTGTGAAACTATCGTACGCCGCGGTCTTTCGCAATTTAAAAGGCATGTTCCTCGCAACTTTTGAATGGTAAATAGGCGAATTGATAAATATCCCCCAAAATAAATAATCGATATCGAATGTCGGGTTAATAAACCGGCTCTAATTGCTTAAAATTCGCACTACTCGAGGAAAGGAACGTTTGCTGAGTTTGCAGGAAAAACACGAGCTCGACCATTTCTCCGGACGAATCCATTACTTTCTGAAGAGTTAAGTTGAATCATGCGCGCAGACGTTCGCGCTCGTAATTACGGTGTCGATAATGATCGTCTCCTTCGCCCTGAGATTCGCGCGATAATGAGCGCCGTTTAATCCCATTTCCGCGAGATTATCCCGGCCCGCACGGCGCGCTCCGATTATCTGCTTTTACTTCCGAATTTCAAAACAAGATGTGAATTGAATTGGTTGCAGTAGTTTGAATATGTATAACGTTCTCTTTATTATTCTGCACGGTAGAATACACCGTTGCGTAATAAGAAATACGATATGCAAAATAAAAAAGAACAACATGTAAAGTATATTGACAGGATTTTTGTAAAAATCTGATACGCATTTCGCGTTCGACGTCAACGTTTCGGTATCGCCAGTCCATTGTGCGCTTTACTCGATTGTGTAATTAAAAACAGCAACAACAGATTAACCAGGCGATCGATTGACATCAGGATTCACAGGAACATCTGCGTATGCACTCGCGCAAATTTCGTGTTTTCCCTCTGTCGGGGAATGCTTTTCAATAATGTAGTACCGAGGAACACGCTGGTAGTCGCTGAAATTGCGCTGTTTATGTAAATGAAATTGCAACGGAGATAAAAAGTTTCCTCCAAGTTCTGTTCGCCGGCTCCCGCGCGCAAACTTTTTAAATTTATACGGATTGCTTGATTGCTAATTATCTTCGTAACCGACGCAAAACTGCGAGGAGACGACGTAAAGAATCACGGGGAGAAAATAATATTCACGAACGAAAAGTTAACTTCTTTTTTTTACACGGCGAAAAATGTGATACGTCAAGGATAGAGTATTAAGGTATTTTGTTATAGGTATTTGACGTCTATTGAAGATTATAAAAAAAATAAGGACCCCCCGACGTGTATTCTTGATCCATCGTTGATATTATCGTGAAAAGTGACATTTATTCGTTGCGTTTGACACACGAGCATAAAAGTGTTTCAATATTAGAGCATTTCGAGAGTTATTTTGAGAGTTTTGAAGTTTCCAATCGATATCACCAAGCGCAATTTCATATCGCGTCCCAGGCTCCTTTATTCGCGCCCCGATGCGGCAAAACGTCGCGCGTCGCCAAGAAATATTTCGCACTCGAACGTTCCCGATACGATGTCACGAACACGCTGTTCTCTTTGGAAGTCGGTATAGTTTCCGGTAAGACGAGCGATGAACTCGAGAATGTAAATGACGGATGCGCGGCGTGCAGCGATCTATCCTCGAGATTTGCATTATTATTTCTGAGATATTGAACGACACGGAGACAATGGAGCCGGTTGCGGCCTGACAAGGCGGGCGACATAATATGACGGCATTTGCGACGACGACGACGACGACGACGAAGAAGCAGCTTGCGTTTTAACTACCGCCGTTGAGTTTCCCTCGTTTTGTCGCTAAAGGGTCCTTCCGAGATTAACGTGTTGAGACCGCGGGGCTTAAAATGGCCTCGTTAACTTTTGCGTTATTTTTGGCGAAACAATGAGATCTCCGAGATACATCGCCCCGGCGCGTTTATCTCGCGCTTGACAAGAGAGACTCGCGATAGTGCACGGTGCACGTGCTATCTCCATTCCGGTTTTCGGCGCTGTGTTTGTAAACGGCAATTTCGCGCACGGTGTTTGCGAGCGTACAATTAGCGCGGCCGACGACAAATACCGCGGATGAAAAAAGTTTAGCTTTTATAAAACAGAAAAAAAATGTAGAAATAGAAATTTAATGCAAATAGAGCAGAGTGTATAAAAAACCAGCCAGCAAATTTACTCTTGCATTTTTAGCGTGCCATTTGTCGTTATTTAATGACGGAGAGAGAGAGAAAGACCGTTATTGCGTTAGTGGATAAACTTCGTCCGCCGAGTTAGTTTTCGAGTTGGTTTTTTAGCGGCGCGCGCGGCGCGATCTTCGTTAGTCATCGACAATGAAGCCGCGTCTAATCCGAGGCTGACAGCGTCGTTCTCTACGAAGGAGCAGAGGATCAACGCGGAAGGAGGCTCGAGGCTCGACGTCTCCCGAGGGGGTTATGGGGGGGTTACTTCGTAACTAGAGAAGTCGCTGTCGGGTGTGTGAGGGATGCGCGGGTCTGAGGGAGGACGTTACAACCGCCGGGACAGACATACGGCGGCATTACAGCGATGAGACTGCGCGCCGCGTCGCGTATTTTATGCAGAGTGTATATGCACCGAGTCCCCGGCAGGCCAGCTTGTCTATGCGTCGTAAGATTTCCTAGGGGATAAGACACCGCAGCACCGACTTCGGCTATATCGGCGCCCTGAGCGAGATATTTCGTCCGGAGAGAGAGAGAGGGAGAGAGGGGGGGAGAGAGAGAGAGAGAGAGAGAGAGCGCGGACGCGGCCCCTGGATAACTCAAGTCAAACTTATATTTATCTCGTGGAACTTAACGGTGTTGGCCCCGAGGAGAGGGAGAAAAACAGGATAAAGTAATTATTAAATCGCTTAAATATTAAATTCTCTCTATATATACTGTCTTAAATATTAGATGCACCCAACTCTCTTTTTACGCGGTTCTTTTTTGCGCGTGTTTTTTTTACGCGATACTTTTACTTTCGAGAAATTTTTGTAATCTCGTGTATATGTACAGACCCTAATTTTAATTCCTAATAATGAATCAACGAACATTTTTCAATCGGACACGTCCTTTCGAAAAAAGCGAGTAATACTCTAGACAGACTATAGGTACAAGTGTGAATAAGTCACAATGTGATACCAAATTAAAGTTTTGTTTGGTTAATTATATCTTTTTAAAATCATTTAAAGTTTCTCTCTAGCTGTGCTGTCAGCAGAACACCCTGATGAAGTAAAACATAAACCACTTTCTCAATACATACTGCAAGGTTTTTTGTGGTTGGCCCAAATATAAGCACTTTTTACACGGTAGATGCATACCGAGTTAAAAAACTGTGTAAAAAGAGAACTTTTCCAAATAGCATGCCATTTTTATGCGGTTTTTACAAATAACGCGATTTCTTTCTTCACGTAGAACGATTTAAAAAAAAAGAATTGGATGTATACCTCAATTATATTGAAATCTTGATGCATTCTACACTTTGTACTTTTTTTTGCGCTGCGGTCTTTATTAATATCTAATAGGCGGAAAAGAAAAATTCGAACCGTCCGTTTCGAGTGACTTTGAAACTAATTATTGTGTCGTGCTCGTCGAAGGACATGAAGACAAAAAGAGAGAAATTTAATTGATTCCCCGTCCAGTACGGTTCAGCCTTGTGTTTGCTCGTCACGCTTCTCGCGCGGCTTCTTCTCAGTTAATGATCCTCGGTTGCTACACGGCGCGGCATTTGCATGCGCGACAAGGAGGAAGGAGAGAAGTACAAGCCTGTCACGTCAAGTCAAGTATTTGCACGTGCCGTTGCGCACGGAGATGCGAACGGTACCGAATGGGGTACAAAGTGCGAGAAACGTGAGAGAACGTTTTAAATACGCGGAAATCGCTCGCGGATTGTCGATTGTATTTAGAAACTTGTGGCGTTAAGTATATATCCTGATACACAAAAAGCTACGGGAGGAATTTCACTTTTATCGAGCACTTTGACGCAAAAATAGCTCAGGAAAACTCGATTAGGCCATCGGCGATTGCCCGGGGAAATTGAACCCTATCCGATAACGATACGTGTCAGTCTGAAATGAAATTTTCTAATAACGAACAGGATGGACAATGCGCTTTCGCGCGCGCGCGCGCGATCTTTTCGTCTTATTATTCCGCATCTGCGGAAACGTGGAATCGGATTTATATACGCCGATAGGGCTTGCGCTCGTACGGGGATTATTTCTGGAAACTTGGTTAAGCCGCAATCTCTCGATTGCTCTGTGCGGATCGTTGAAGGGTGGATTTTAAGTTATATACTTTTTGGGGCGGCACACGCGCGCGGCAAATCGGGTTTTCGAATCGCGATTACGATCGTCCGACCTGGCGTAACTGTTTGGGATGATCGGCACGTATGCCCTTTCGCAGAAATTTATATTTCTCTATAAAAATAATATCGTGCCAGGATTTAAAAATTCCATAAAATGAGTTACCGAGGTTATCGCAATAATGGTATATGACCGAGGACAAATATAAATCGGTATAATTTAAAATTTAAGGACTTATTCGAGTTTGATTCAGTTTAAAATATTTTTCTCTCTCAGTTTTACCATTTTCATGAAATTTCAAGATCTCTGAAACACATAGACCCAGCGCCGTAATTTAAAGAACACATTGGCGGGGTTCCCCTCGGTGAGATAAGGACCAATTTTCTTTACGCAATCTCCGAAGTACTCCGGCAATGATAAAAATACGCGCGTGGCGGTATTCGTCTACGTGGGCATTGGTGGGCAGCCTTTACATCTGGCTGACGGCCACTTCTTACCTGCGATTATTAGCGAGATACTCTATTTTCACGGTGTTGCACACGTGACGAGCCTCAAGGCGAGGAGGTACGTTACACGCGATGAATGCTCGGGTGGCGACACGTCGGGGACCGTGACCCGTCATCGCGCCATCGCGAGTATTCGAATTCGTGCCAAGCGAGCGTTTTTCAATCGCGGCGACGAGCCGGGGCTGTCGCGAACGCGACGGAGAAGAATTACCGGTCGCTGTTTATAAATATTTGACTTTCCAGCGGACAGTGTCTAATCCACCGTTCCCTTCGCAACGGTTTGCGTGGGGAAAAGGGAGAAACCTAGGCTCGAGCTCGCCGATGGCGAGACGCGCGTTTGCCGTGCCGTGCGCACACGGGGCCGCGCTCACGGTCGTGCATGTGTTTTTGCTGCTAACACCCCGCGGTTTTGTACAGCGAGCGTGACAGTGATGACTGTCTAGTCCGACGCGAGATGAAATAACGTTCAGAATTACCGACGTTTAGAAATTGAAGAACGGTTTTGTTTTCCCCCGCGGGATATAAACGAACGTCATGCCTGCTTTATGGGCCGACAAACGTTTTGACGCGCATGACGAAATATTTTTACGACGTTGGTAGAGATATGATTATTTTTTCACGTTGTTGGAATTTTTTTTTTTTTTTTTTATGCGGTACCTAGTTTTGCTATTGCCGAAATGCGAGGATTTTGCTTACAAAAAACTCCGCTAGATTAGTGGACACGTAGGTAGAAATTAATATATGGAGAGACTATTAATAAAAATAGTAGCTCTCTCCCCCAGTGTTCGACAGATCTAAATCAATCTCGTCTCTCTCAACAGAAGAAAGCTTTGGACTTATATTTATAACTCTTAACGAAGCGTCATAGGAAATCAATTCGTTGCTATATCTTAAAGCGTGTCGTTTTTGCTCTGACGATTTTACCAAAATCTCGAATTTTCCGAGTTTCTCGATATCGAAAAAAGGTCCGATCGAGGGTGCGGCGCAAAAATTCACTTCCAGAACGAATGGTCGTTCATCGACAATGCGAGGAGCGTGCTACGTGCAAAAGAATAAGAGCCATTCGAATCGAGCTTTTCGACAGACCGATCGTCTTCAACGCGCTATCTCGGTTCCGCCTGTCGGCATCACTTTGTCGTTATTCGCGTCAATGATGCTAGGACGTCCCCCCTCCCCCCAAAAAAGAGGGAAAGAGATAGAGGAATGACGAGAGTGACGTTTTCGTCTGACAGTCCGAGAAAAATTCACGTCCACGAGAAAAGCAAACTGTGGGACGTCGACGTGAAATCAATTAACGTTTGCCGCGACAGTTCCCCTGCTCTTGTCGAGTTGTTTCTGCATCGTTATCGACGAGTTACGGAGGTGTTATTATGTCACTTTTCATCCGAGGTCAGTTTCTCCGAGAGAATCCAAACGGAAACGGTGCATCTGCCTCTGCCGAGTCGAAGTTCCATTGTAACGAAATGAAATGAAGTTTCTCCAGAGCGCTTCGCGATGACCTACTGCTGAAAGTTGTTGCAACTCGAAATGTTAAGTTTTTCAGCTCGGGCCATTTAAACGTTTCGAGCCGCGGCACCGTAAATACGCTTCTCTCGACGATTCCGAGCCTCCTTAGGGAACAAGTGTTCAGTCCGTTTGGTCTATCAAACATGTATACAATATGTTGAAACGGGAATAGAGCAGGTGACGCTCGACTTTACATTCCCGGCTTCATTCTCGCCTTTATCTCGCCGCGTTCGGTCCTATTACATCATCTCGCGTCAAGATTATTTTATTAATTGATATTAGATTCGAATTGACGGCCTTCCACCCCGAATGGCTTTTACATGTTTGGTATTGCAAACCCGGACGATTTGTATTCGCATTATTCGCTGAAATATGTGGAAAGTTACCGTGAACGTTTATGCAAAATGACGCGCGCGTTTTGACCAGGGAGGAAAATAATTATTTATCGATGGCAATGCGCGCTGCCGTCGCGTCGCATCACGCACATCAAGTCCGCGCTACTAATTAACTGTTACATTTGACTTCAATTAATTACGATGAATACCCTGCGGTAAAAGTGATACCGGTTACACGCGCCATGTCTATTACGGCCCGGAGTTTGGCCAATCAGATAGAATTTCGACGAACGGTGATGCATGGAGTTTATGAAAAGCTCCCACCGTTCGTGACGTGCTTTACTCGCGCGATCATATACGCTGCAACGTCATTGCCGAGTGATTATGTTCACATTTTGAAACGCATACACGTCGAGCGGAACAATAGTATACACCATTTCTTGATTTAGAAAAAAAAAAAATTACGACTGAAGGGCTTTGTTTTAAATCTGACGTGGCAACGGAACGTTCCACCCATATGTTATATTCGATCATTCGCGAGGAATTGCATTTTTCGATCGTTGCGACGCGATTGTCCTAAATATCGTGTTTCGACGAGAAGCGCACGCCGAACGAAATAGCGATACCAAAGTTGCATTGGTCTCGAAAAATATTTCGGAATCCAAAAAAAGAAGAAAAGAACGAATTAACGGAGGGAGAAAAAAATAGAAGCTGCTTTTTTTAATTTCGCCGAACCGCGGTGGCCGCAAAAGGTGACCAG
This sequence comes from Temnothorax americanus, assembly GCF_048541705.1. Classification (NCBI taxonomy): domain Eukaryota; kingdom Metazoa; phylum Arthropoda; class Insecta; order Hymenoptera; family Formicidae; genus Temnothorax; species Temnothorax americanus. The sequence goes on along the minus strand of NW_027509421.1, from coordinate 1,235,727 downwards.
GTCACCCGGGGAATATCCGCCGCGTCACCACCGCAGCGCGGCGGCGACTTGTTAACGGTTATCGCGATTAAAGCGGCGACGCCGCATATCCTAAGCGGTCCCTATCGCGCCGGCGGCGGCGGCCGCGCGGACAGCGGTTAATGCGCAACGATCGCGTTTACGAGTGCAACGTGGCGTAATCGCACCTGCGACCGAAAAGGGTGGGATTTCTCTGCAAAACCCCCCTTCCCCCCCCCGCGCCGTATCGCGCGGTCGATAGACGACCGCGGGGGCGTTTACGACGCGTCAGCGATTATACGTCCTCGTTTCTCGGTTCTCGCCGGGACGGAGTTGTCTAACTAGAGTCGGCGTGATTAGCGGCGGAGGATTTCGGTCGAATCCGCTTCTTATCTATTTATTCGGACGGAAACGCGATAATTTGATTCGCGAAGGATTCGCCGGGAAGATTGCCGGCACGGAGAGCCTGTCGCGACGCGGAGGGAAAATCGCGTCGTAATTTCCCTGTCCCTTTTACGATGCCCCCTCGCCTCGCAGCGACGGATCTTTTACGACCGGCGACGGGCCGGCAACGCCGGCACGGCGTTATTTCGCTTAGATAGGACGCGGATGAAACACAAATGAAAATTCCAACGAGAGCCGGACTCGCGCTGATGCGCTCTCTCCCAAAATTGCGCGTTTTCAAGGCGAGGTCGGTTTTTTTTATTCCTCGCTCCATACAATTATGATCGTTTATATTTTACTTTCCTCCATCGTCTTTTTTTTTCGTGCAAGAGAGGATTTGCGTTCTCAGTGCATTGTGTATTTGCTTTCCGAATAACTTTTGCATTGTTTCGCGGGAGATGCGGGAATCTCCCAATCAATCTTGACTCACTCGAGTCATTTCTCGTTCTTACATTTCCCTTTCACTCGCTTTATAAATTGTTTCCCTTTTCCCGCGTTTTCGTCGTCGCTATACTTGTTGCAACATAATCCCTGTTGCATCTCCGACCCATGTCATCCGCTAACGTTGTTCCCCGCGTAGCGGATCGTCTCGCGAAAATAGAGCGAGGGAAGGGGACGTGAGAGCAGAAGCTGCGACGAACTCGTTTAACTTTGAACGTACGAAGTATGGGATCGCGAACTTGGTTCTCGAGCAAGTTTCTCGCGCTTTGAACCTCTCTCTCTCTGGTTCGCGCGCTCGTATCTGCGCTTGTTATCTAGCGGAGGGAGATTCGTTAAGATGCGCATATGACGACACCGCCGGCGTGAAAAACACCGGAACGACACGGCGGCCGATACGATCGCATTATGTCGCGGTTGTGTTCCGCGTCGGAAACTTTCTTTCGCGTGCTCAACTCTCTTACGAAACTATCGCCGTTCGCGTTTACGTGACAGCGCGACGGTACACACCTATCCTCGACGAATTCATTCTCGACGAGCCTGATATTAGATTTCCGCGAGGCGGGGATAGTCGAAAACTTCGTTTTACATTTGTAACTCTGAAGGGAATATACTCGGGAGCGTTACATACTTAATCGCTCGAAGCTCGCGAAATTATGCCGGAGTCTCTCTTGACAGGAGTTCGCCGTCCTGTTTTCAACGCACACTCGTTCAATAACGCGGAATATGGGGGGGGGGGGTATACCTGAAAGCGGATGAGATTGGTATTAGGGAGAATTACCGAGCGACTCCTGAAATCCGGTAAGTTTCGAGAACTCTTCCGAAGAACTATTAGTTTCGCGCTGCTGATTGCGATCGAAAACATATACCTACGAACGAGTTCCAACGCGATTATACAACGACCGCTGTATCTATCTACCGAGATATAAATTTGGAATTTAATCGCGCGATACACCGATGTCTCGTTCTCTCTTCGGTGGCGCGAGATATTCGCAAATTAGAAAATAACTATCGGGGATATGAACGCGCAATTTGCCCAATACTTACGGTCATTTCACACTCGTTCCGACGAATTTCCCATTATTCCCAGTTGTTCGGGATGACGATACTCGTTGGTCCGTATATCGGCGTTTGTTCCAGACGTTCTCGTCACGAACGAGATTAACTTCCGGTCGCCCGTGCGGGACGGAACATTGGCGATTTCCTCTTTTTCGTTATGCAGACGAAAGTCGTGAGATAGCCTGCGCTCGGTAGAGATTAAATTTCTTTAAGCGTAAAACGTGATCCATGCGCGGTCTTTTTCGACCTTATGTATTATAGCTTATAGCCTTCGTGCAATTGCATGAATTCACTCCAGGATGTTGGAGCTTAACCAGCGATCCGGCATTATCGTACAATCCACCCGAATGACCTTTCGCAAGTTTTACGGCTTATAAGGATTAAGGGGTCGTTTTTATCTCGGTAACGACTCCGAGGTTTACCGCAATGCGCTGTCGATTAAATATCGGATTAAATCTTTTCGCACAGAATGCCGCGAGAAGTCGTAACGTGCCGTTAATAGGGAATTAATCGCTCGTTTCGCTTTCGGATCATCTTAATGGTTTCAGGGGCACCGCGCGATCTCTCTAAATATTCTTTCAAACCATTTCAAAAATTGTTATATTTTTTTTTATACGCTGCACGTATATTTATATATATGTACACGTGAAATTAATTGCAATTAATAAGTTAGATTCACTTTTTTGATTGCACGGCTTTAATTCATAACTTTCCTAAGGAATACAAAATTATCATAGTATATATAATAATTACACACACATTTATATTATTCTACTTATTATCTAATTCATCTATATATTCGTCGATTCCTGGGTCAGGCGAGCGTTCGTTGACTCGGTAAGTACGTGTGCGAGCAGTTTCCTCCAGCGCAGCGCCAGGTCGAGGAAAGTAAAACGCGGTGAAAGGCGAAGCGAAGGCGATCCTTGGAGCAATTCCGCGCGGTTGATGCGAGATATCGTAGCCTCGTAGGATCGTTAGCTACTGTTGGCTGTAAAACGGCGCTTTGCTCGTGGCTCCTCGGTAGGATGGCTATCGTAAAGTGCCTAAGGTCGATGGAGTTTCGCCAATAATAGCCGGAAACTCCGGAGCGTCTTCGTCTCTCGATTATTACCGCGTACCCGCGATACTCTTGCCGTTGTTCCCGCAAACTTGTCGGCGTTATCATCCGGGGGGGGGGGGGGCTTACGCGTGCACCTGCTGCGTCGCCCAGCGTATACATCGGAGCGTGGTTTATGCATGTTGTAACGAAGGTTGCATCGTCAATGCGGTTTACATTCGCAGTTCCGCGCTGCGGATAGCTTATGAATAGTGAACGCGCGCAGTCATCGCTGCAGTTCCCCACCGTGAATTTGTGGACCTACAAATTAAAGTACAATGATAGACCGCCAGCGAAGCCATTTGACGCACTGTCTTAATTATTTAGAAACGTTACTGGGGGAGGAATGATTCCGATCGAAGAGTGATTCTGTCTTCCAGTTACATGCAAAATTACCATGGACTTGATGGTCGCAGTCGTTTGCAAACGCGAAATATTTTAATAAATAAATGACATCTTTAAAGTTAGAATATATTAAATTCTTTTTCCTAGCTGCGCTATGTAGATACGCATAAATGCACGTTTCTGGATCAGTGTCATTCCTTATTGGCGCATCATTTACGGCGACATATCGGGCGACATCGCCGGCAACCCGAGCGATTCGTCTCTATCGACATTTTAAAAAGAATATTGGCGACTCGAGGCTTCGTAGCGAGGTCAATCGCTATACTTCTTCGGCAGGTAGCTTTATTATCCTGCAGGGCATAAATTTAGTTTCCGTTAGGGTAGAGAGTGTGGGGTAGGAGGGAGGGGGGGGTACACTGCTCGGTCACGTGTGTACCGCTTTCAGTGGCAGGTAAAATATCGCCACTGGCGAAACGATCGGGCGAGAAAGAATGACTTTCGAAGGAGGCAGTTTCTCGGAAAAAAATTGGGCGGTTTCGGCTTATCGTGGCGTAAAAGACTGGTTTTCAACCAAGTGCATGTACAAGCACGTGGGACGGAATACCAACTGGTTTTCGAGTTTTAATTATTGGAAATCGATCCGTACTTGCCCCCGCTAAATTAGGGAAATGTAACTACTGTTCCACGTCGGCTTGAAGGAGATTGGCTCCGCCGTCATCTTCATAATTGAAAGTTGCATAATTAACAATTAAGAAGTAACAATTTAATTATTCTAATTACAGATTGCGATCGTATCTGGTTATTTTCATTTCTCGATCACTCTTCTGACTCCTCTTCGAGATATCCTTTGACAGGTTTGGAAATATTTTGGTATACGATCTCTTTATACCATTCCAAAATATTTCTAAACTTGTCAGAATGCAATCTCATTACACAAAACTGTTACGTATCACATTATGGTGGAAGACATTTCTGCTGTTACGTCAACTTGCGTTTCTTCTCAGAATTTCTTTTTCAGAACTTCGATTCTATTTTCGACCCGATATGGTCGGCCCCGATTTTCCTATATACCTCCGCACCAATGTCGTAATGTCAAAGTTAATACTCGTCCGATATTCCAGCTTCATATATCGATCACGCTTGATCATATGATCTGATCGGTGCATTGCGCGATTAGCGAATTAACAGTGGCCCGAGAGAGAGAGAGAGAGAGAGAGAGAGAGAGAGAGAGAGAGAGAGAGAGAGAGAGAGAGAGAGAGAGAGAGAGAGAGAGAGAGAGAGAGAGAGAGAGAGAGAGAGAGAGAGAGGGAGAGAGATCACTCGGAAGTAATTGCGTCTGCCTCTCTGCACAGAACCACGTCTCGTTCCCTTCCGTTGCCCTCCTTATCCCTACTTGTGCCCTCACGCCGCCATCGATCAGCTGATCGTGCTCTCTGAGGCAGAACGCCGCAGATACCAGAAAAAGATAATTTATATGCCCAGGGTCGTGTGGTTGCCACATAGAGCCGGCGGTTTCGGCTTTCGAGAAGATTACAGCGGCGCGACCGGTTTCCACCTCGGCTGTTGTTTGCACTGCGATACATATCGAAAGTTTTTGGCTCGAACGCGACCTTTCGAACGCGAAGAATACGTTGCCTCTCGTTATTGCGATACCGCGAGGCGGAGTTCTCAGCCGGTTTGACCGCGTTCAATTTTTAATTAGTCGCTCACCTTGCTCACTTGGGAGTTACTCGATAAACGCAAAAGAACAAAAGAAGTAAAAAAATACACAGTTAGGAAAGTTGCGGAATTTTAAATTTGATTCTCTCCGCTACGGTATCGTGAGTTCGAGTTACTTTAGGTTTCAAGCTATTAAAACTTTGTAAGCTATCGAGATGTTTTTGTGCAACTGCGAGGTCTTTGTTTTCCGTCGCGGAGACGCTTCGGATCAATACACAGACGCAGTTTCACATGAATATTTACAACAACACCCGATATTTAATCGCGATAAAAAAGTAATAGCTGGAAGATGAATGAGATTTCATGTTTCCTCTTTTACATTCCTTATACTCGTGAGAAAAATGCCCCTCTTCGGGAGCGGAGGAAAAAAAATTTCCTATTAAAGAAGAAATAGAAATACGCGAACATGGAACAAATAACAAAAGCATTAAGAATACATTATTCGTGACAACGCGGTGGGGCTCTCCCCTTTCAGTCGCGACGTTTTTTGTTCCACGGTAATTAATAGCTTAACGATGGAGGCCTCTATGGAAGCTCTCGTGCCTTTCGCGAGCGTGTAATTTTTTTTTTATTTCTGACGTCTCATATTTTTTATCTGGGTCACTGCAATTATTTTTCTAATTTTTACATCATTACTCGGCTGGCTATCAATTCCTCTTGACGTTGAACGTCGGAGAAATTACGTGCCATCTTCGGTATCCGCATTAACAAATAGAAGGTCGTCGCGAGAGGCGCGTGAAACCCGCGAAGTAAGATAATTAATAATGTGCACAAGGTAAAATAATGAATAAACAGTTAATATCCTTCTTATTTCTTGTTAATCGTATCCTCAGCTTACGACACACTTGACGCTTTTGAAAAAATAATCCGCGTGAACTCTCCAAATTGCGGCGGGCGTGTGTAACATATACATGAAATTAGCACATTTATGGAAGAATTAGCATATACATATAGATTAAAAGTATGTCGAAATGCATCATTAAATTCTAGCAGGACTTTCTGTCTGAAAACACTCGCCCGCGAGGTATTGACCTTTTTTCTCTCTCTCTCTCTCTCTCTCTCTGCACTATCGTTGCATACCTGACCTAACATTTCCGACGTCGGTTAAAAACGGCCGGCGTTTAATATGACGCAAGCCGAGCGTAAAGGGTTGAGATTGTAAAAATTCGAGGTCTTGCAATTAACGCAGTTGGGGAATGCGGAATCGAAATGCCTCGATGAGCGATTCGCCGCGTCAGCGGACACTCCGGGAAGTCCTTCGTTATTTTATTCCCGCGCAAGAAATACTTATATCCTCGCGAAGATACGCGCGCTGCGCGCACACGACGCGGCGTTCGATCGCGCGCGAAGCCGCGTTGCGCAACGCAATTATTACCGCAGCCTCGTCAGGTGGAGTGACGCAACTATATAAATAGCCACCGGTTAGCGTTTGTTGCACACGTGAAAAATTCTGTCATCCCGTGAAAGAGGGCCAGGCTCGCTCGAACGTATCGTGCCGGGCCGCGGCCGGCAAAGCGCAACCCGAAACCGGACCTTTTTTTTTTTTTTTACGCAATCGCGTCACGTTCTTTGCCCACGGCAGGAATTTCGTTTGTCCTTCGAATTTTCATTAAAAAAAAAGGTCGCTTTGCTATTAACCAGGCGTACCATGCTTGGGCCATGACAAACTTTATTCCTATGATCTTTTCGCGGAGAGAACCGTGAACAATCCTTGCCGCCTTCTTTGTATCGATTATATGTGGCCGACGTGTGAAGCCAAATAAATGCAGCGAGCAGGAAATGAAATAGTCAGAAATGTCGGCACGACTCCGCGATTAATTCCCCATCAATCATCGTCGAGCGAAATGGCCCCGCAAATTTTGTTCCCGTGTAAGAGGCTTGACATGCAATGCGTTCGATGTTATTTTAAGAAACACGCACTTTACCGCGAGACCACGCGGGAGTGTCGCTAAAATAAACGGCTGATTTAACGATTCTTTTTTTTTTTTTTAGTGAAGATTCCCTAAAATGCTATTAACATCGAACGTGGTGGATCCGACGGCGAAACTGTCCGCCGTATCTAAATTGAATCTCGGAGTTCCGCGTGTATCTCCGTCTCATTGTTCGGTACAACGCGAACGAAATTGCCCGAAAAAGAGAGAGAAACCTCCCCGGCTAAGGTCAGCCTCTCAAGGGTAGACAAACACTCGCGAGAGTACAATGACTCCCAAGTCATTCGAGAAGGGGACGGAAAGTTCATCCCTTATTACCGGCGAGAGCCGGAATCGACGTAAATTAAACTTTCGGTTTCTAATTGACAGCTACACCTTAGGTTTTCTTTTCTTTCCCCGCCCTCGCCTCGTTTCTGTCTGACATTCACCCCAGGATTTGTCCTTCGAGCCAGACGATCGTAAACCCCGATTCCCGTAGCAAGGTCTCCCTTCTTTTCGTTTGGCTCTCGCCTCGAGCCTCTCCTCGTCTATAGCCTTTCGCAGTCGCTCTTTCGCTTTCTCCTCGCAGACGACACCCCACTCCCTCGCGGTCGCCCATCGGCGCGGCCAGACGCCGTTGGTCGGGAGCAACAGGAGGCCCTCTTATCGACCGTGTGCCTTGTGCGTATGTCTCGCCCTTTTCTTTTGTCTTCGTCTCTCTACTGTTTCTTCAAGGGACAGGCAAGGGTAGGCGAACGAAATCAAGGGTCGTCCCTGCGCGGTAGTGGTATTACTACTTTTGGCTTTTAATACGACGAAACAGAATAAACAGTGAGCACAAAGAAGATAAAATAGTCTTTCAGGATTTATTTATTGTGACTTAAATCAATTAACGCGTACGTGTTAGTGCGAACATAGATATACGGGACGACGTTATAAAAGTGTGAAATTCGTTAAGGATTAATGGAAAATATAAAGCAATCTTCCATATCGAGCGTCCTCTTGCGCATACGCCAGTTCGCCAGAGGCTGTTTCTCTCATTCTCCGTTTTCCTGCCAGTCGGAAATCTGGCGATGGAATCGCGCGGGTTTCCAATCGCGTTCTATGTCGGGGACGAGCAAACCGCAGACAGGCGGAGGAAATTATAAGCGTGGGCCCAACCCGCCCAACAAAGAAACGCGCCGGATATTAGCTACTAGAGGCGCGCTCTCGCGCAAACGAGCGAAGAAGAGCGGACGACGGGCGGTAGCGGGCGAAAAAAAAGTAGGATCTAATTCACTCGCGGTTGAATAAACAATGTAAATTCAGCATTTCTTGCGAATTTTACATTTCCCACCGACGCGGCACGTATCCCGTGTCTAAGCAGTCGTACTTTTTGCCGCCGTTGCAGCACCGCTCCCGTTTCTCGCGCGCGCGCGCGCGCTCGCGCGAAAGCCAATTTAGAATTTTCCCTAGCTAGATGTGCGCGGAAGGAAGGCAAAAGCTTTTACGGGGCATATACCTCGTATAACATTCGCTTCGTTTTATGCAAATCGCTGACGGCGGAAGTCGGCGAATGAAGTTAACGCAGCCTCTGATCCGCGACTGCGCTATGAGCTATACTTTTACGAATTCAGTACGGCCATCTGTGTATAATTATGTTCATTTATAGTTTAATAAAAATGACGTATATAATTTATATTTAAAGCTGCGATATTTCATGTTTATATATTTCAAGCTTAAGATATAATATTTTGTATGAGATACGCAAGATTATCCTTTATTATATTGTCCTGTGATTATCCTGGGAATGAGCGCCTGATTTTTTTTTGTAATATAGCCTGGGATGATTTTTACACTCCAATTAAAAGTCATTGTTATTAAATATATATATCGCATATTTTTGATTGTTTTATAATTTATTAATATTTAAAGACACATAATCTGTATATAGATTTACGTACCATTTTCTAAAAAAAGTAAGGAAAAACAAAAAAAAATATTTTAAAAATGAAAGAAGCACGTTAAAATTACTGTGACATGAGCTTCTTTTTTTCGATATTGGAGTGTGTAAAAATCACCTCAGGCGCCCGTTCTCGGCTTAAATAACAGTATACTTACTAGAGCTACTTAGAAAAAGTTATATGACAACGAGGTATCATGTTCCAGATGTTTTTCCGTTTCTCTTGTACCTTCAAGGAATATATACTTGTTTGAAAACATCTTACAAGGATTGCTGCTGTTTGCCAAAGCAAACTGCTCAACAGCAACGTAGCCTCTTGTCGATCGATCGCCGTGCGTAAACCACCCCTCGTTTTAACTCACGTTCTTCCCGCCTTATTCCCCGATAGTTCGCGGTAGTTGAATTTAGTGCCTTTTGCCCCGCCCTAATCTTCCGCAGTTCACGATTGAGCTCAATGGTGATTTAAGCGCGGTCTGATTTATAGTTAGCGAAAAATTCGCGAGTCTTCTATTTTACAGGTTTGCTTTTGTAACTTCAATTTTTTATTACAATACAGAGTTAATTAGTCATGTAGCTCTTTGCAGCTCGAAAGTATGTGTACGAACGAACGATTTCTCTTGTACTTCCAGCGGGTTTCCGACTCAAAGGAATATTGTATTACAGTCTTGGCGTTTTACAATTACTTATTTTTTTTTATCCGCCTTTAAAAGATATTGCAGGAGAGTTCAGTTCCTCTGAATCATTCCGTAGACTCCGGAGTGCGCATATAATTTTATGAACGCATCAGTGAAATTACTTTTCTTTGTAACAGACCCTTCCGACTCGTCCTTACGTGTGTTTAAATTTCGTAGGTCGACGACCTCGCGCACGTATACGAAACGTCGCAAGATATTTACGATCCGTGATTATTATCGCCGTTTCGCATCTTTCCCGCGGAGGTCTTTCTAATTCGCGAAAGATCCGCTAATCATCAGCGATGCCGCGTTTTCGCGATCGCCTATCGCTTTTTATCCTGCAATATTATCGCGAGCGTTTCGGGAGCGGCCGCCCGGCTCCGGCCCGTCCCTCATGGCCGAGCTCACGAAATTCTTAGGCGAGGTCGAAATCACCCCCGTGATGTTATAGCTTCGACTTCGTTCGAGTTTACTCCGGGATCGATTAGTGCAGCCACGTCAAAGCGATACCCGCGTAGTTCTCGACTTCGTGCACACGCGGTGTCCGAAGAAACGCGGCGCGATCGAAGGGCTGAAAATGGATGGGAAATGCGAAATAAAGTTTGTTCGCCGAAGATTTTATTTTCGGGAAAAATAGCCTTGCGAAAGTCGATATTGAAACACGTGACGATCTGGATTCGGTCTTTCGAAATACATTTCAAATAATTCTATCGTAGAGATACACCCCGTATGTACGTGTACACAAGGAGGGCACCATCGCGACTCCGGCTCGCCGAGTTCGGACGAGTTTGCCTTCCGGGTGCATTATCGAATGTACTCTAGCTTCGGGGAAAGAAAGCGGATCAGGTTTTTCAGGGCGCCGGGTCGGCCCGCGATATTTCGTGTGGGTATCACGCGAAAAAGTATATACTCTCGCGCGAGTCAGGGACATTCTTTCACGCCACCTTAATCCTAGCTGGCCACACTTATTTTCGAGTACCTTAATTCGCCACACTCCGGTATCTGTGAAACCACTGACGCGCTCGAGTATTTTAAAATGGCGATTTTTTTTTGCATTATCAAGAAGCCGCCATGAGCTTGCGTCATGTCCGAATCGTCAGTCTTTTGAATGGGAGCTTCTTTCGGGTTCACTTAACATCCCCTCCGAATATATCTGACGCGCTCGAATAAATTTTTTTTTCCCGTTTTCAACCGTTCCGTACAGCCACCCTCACCATGCAAACCGGCAGATTAACATACCTCCAATATCAGAGACACGTGGGGCATATACACTATCAATATCTGACGCGCTCGAGTATTTTCATGTGACTATTTTTTTTTACATTTTTGAAAACCTGTAGACGCTTCCCCCACCGGTGAAAGGGTGTACATTATATAACCTTTTTTTCTTTCTACCATCTAATCTTCAAAATCCAATAGGTTCCTACGACGCTCGAGTAAATCGCCATTTAGCCTTCTGTGGGCTCACCTACTATTATCATCGTGTCGACGATAAAGAAACGCCAACGAGAGACTTAGTCCAGTCACTATGTACATTTAAAAAAGACATAATTCTGACCCAGGATTTTTCTTTTGGGGGGTGTTGGGGGGATCAAAAAAAGCTTAATCTCAAGTTTTCGACCTTTGTTTCCCGCTTGCTTTTTTTACGGGAGTAAAAAATGTGAAAAATGGTTTTTCCGCGATAATTCGGTTTCTAATAAAGTTACAAGGTCGAATCGGAGCTCATTTTAAAGTTTTTTTTACGCTCTACAAATTATGTCGTATGACATTTTTACGTATGATCGATTGTTTTCGAGACATGGAACGAGAAAGGGAAATAAAAAAGTATGAGAGATATTTAGTTTTTTCTCTTTACTCATTATTGTCGTCCGAAATTGCAAAAATGCTTCAAATGAAACTTGTAGAGCGTAAAAAAACCTACAATTTTTATTTGTTATTCATTTCATTTCGTTGAAAATTACGCCTTGTAGAGCACCTCAAAGTGGAGAGTCGTCGCCATCGCGTCAGCGATAAAGTATTTCTTTCTTATAAACTTACTTCACAAATATTGTCACTTAGATATAAAACTGCACGCTTTCATGTATTCTTCAATGAAACGGTAAGTGTAATTAAGAAAACTTGACGGTTTCAAAATAGCTACAATAATTTCAGGCTTTGCAAGATTTATTTGCAACTTTAAGGCGTAGTGCGGTATGGAATTTTCAACGAAATTAAAGTAATAAATAAGAACATTTTACGATTTTTATTGCTGTGCAAGTTTTATTTGAAGCGTTTATACAGATTCGTGTGCGAAAACGATAAAATAGAAAAAAACGAACAAAAATACTCAATTTTTCATTTTCTCTTTCGAAATCTCGAAAACTATCGATCGTATGCCAATTTATTTCTGAATGTAACTTGTAGAGCGGGATTTTTTCTTTAAAAAACACTTATTATGTTTCTTATTTGCGTCAATAAAGTCGGAAATCTTAGCGAAAGCGTTCGGTGCCGCGTATCGACGTAACCAACGCGCCGCTAACGCGATGACGACGACTCTCCACTTTGAGGCGCTCTACAAGGCGTAATTTTCAACGAAATAAAATAAATAACAAATAAAAATTGTAGGTTTTTTTACGCTCTACAAGTTTTATTTGAAGCATTTTTGCAAGTTCGGACGACAATAATGAGTAAAAAGAAAAAACTAAATATATCTCTCTCATACTTTTTTATTTCCCTTTCTCGTTCGATGTCTCGAAAACAATCGATCATACGTAAAAATGTCATACGACATAATTTGTAGAGCGTAAAAAAAGCTTTAAAATGAGCTCCGATTCGACCTTGTAACTTTATTAGAAACCGAGTTATCGCGGAAAAACCATTTTTTCACATTTTTTACTCCCGTAAAAAAAGCAAGCGGGAAACAGAGGTCGAAAACTTGAGATTAAGCTTTTCTTGAGCCCCCCAACACCCCCCAAAAGAAAAATCCTGGGTCAGAATTATGTCTTTTATAATCCGTTTTTTTGTACATAGTGACTGGACTAACTGGGAATGCGAAGTGCTGCAGAAACGTTACTTCGCGAATTATGCACCTGTAGCTGTAGCACGCGAAAACAAGGAAGAAAGAAAGAATTAAACACGTGCATCACGATTTCTTAAATCTATCCCAGCGGAATAATTGTTTCACGCGCGTATAAAGACCGATCTCTGTAACGAGTGCGAGTTTTTTTTTTACAATGTTTCGAAATTCATAGGGCAATCTCCTTAAACTGCGAAACTAAACCGTTAAACCGCGAAAACTTTACGCGACATGCGAATGAACAGTTCGAAAAACAATTTGCGATACGAGGGAGGCCGTACGCCGAAAGTTTTTAATTAGTACAAACCGCCGCAGGTTTAATTACGGAATGCGCGCGCAATGGTAGTACTTATAAGTATGCTATACTTTATGGAACGGAACAATAAACCTGTTAAATTACAGCGGCAAACGTAGCAAAGTGGTAACAGCTATTAAAACTTCAGTCAGACGGTGCGTAATGAAGTTCCCGGAGCGAAACTTGCGAGGCTTAACTACGATTTCTAATACGCGGGTGGGTAGAGCTTATATTGTTTCAATAACTATTAGCGCTTTCTCGACATTAAAGAGCTCGCTACGATTGCTGTTAAAATGGAATCGGATTGCAAGCGGGATTAAAGAAATCTCGTGCACAGTACCATCAGCAGTATCTTTTATCGAGAAAATTAATCCGCGCGGAGCGATGGGAATCCCGCGTGTACATGAAGACTTGAAGCGACACGCGAGACCGTTTCCATCCGTTTCGAACAATTCCGCCGTTCATTATTATTGCGCTGAAGAGCGAATCTCTCGTTGGATTCGGTTTCGACCAGCGGCGGAAGAGCCGTCGAGACGAAATAAAATTTGCCCTCTTGTATCGGAGAAAGAGAGAGAGACGAGAACGATAAGTCACGGACGTCGCGTTCGCGAGCCCCGTTACTCGCGGAAACGAGGGCAGGGTGGAAAAAATTCCACCCTGCGACTGCAATTGCGCGTCGGGGAGACGTGACTAATACACACCGCGCGGGGGGGGGGGGGGCACGTGAAGACACGGGAGCCCACGATGCGTGCCAGCGCGTAATTCTTCTTCCTGTCCGCGGGGTGAATACCGCGGAGCGCGCGCGGGGGACGATAATAACCACGGTAGGAACGATACCCTCGTCCGGAACCACATAATTTTTTGTTATAATTAAACGTTCATTATATCTAATGACGGGCACGACAGCGGCTTCCATTTAGCTTTTCAGTTCGCTTAAAAATACGATGTTCGGTGCACCTTGACTCTCTCCTCGGCGAAACACGAACGGCGCAACTAGTTTCGCGAGGGTACACGATGACGTTGTCTTTTTTCTTTTTATTAAAATATATACTGCAATTCTGAGGGAAGGAGGATACCGCATAGTTGACGTCGAGGGCGTATGCAGATGAGCGGGTTGGCCCAATTAGTATAACGCTCGTACAGTTTTCTGGCTCTCTCGTGGAAGCGCTTCGTCGTTCGAGCGAATGCAGTCGATATCCTCGAAAAAATACGTAGGCACTAGGCACTCGTGTACTCGTGACTGGAACACGTGGTGAACTGGTTACGAACGTTTTTAATTGCCGGTATCTTCAATTTGTTTCTCTCTTTCTCTCTTTTTTCCCATCTCTTTCTTTTTCCGTCGCCGTTTGCCGTTCGCCGCCAACCTCCGATTTTCGCATATATTCACCACGGAAACCAACCTTCTCTCTCTCTTCCTCTCTTCCCTCTCGTCTTTTTTTTTGTCAGAATAAAAATGTCAGCACCTCTCGGTACTCGTCGTTTCGCTCGCTGAAACGCGTTCTCGTGCGTGCAAACCGCCGCTTTGCACCGGGACGAGGAAATTAATTAAAGCGTCTCGCTTTCCACGGTGCATCTGCGGGATGAGAATAAGGCGCGCGCCGGAGGGAAACAAACGGAGGAGCGTACAGCGCGCGAGATGAGATGCGAACCCCCGAGAAGAGAGAGGCCAGAATTTACATTGAGCTTACGTGGCGGGGAGCAAACCGGTGTTTTTCCGCTATTGATAGATTCCTCTCGACACATTCGTTCTTTTTTCGGCCGCGAAAAGTTTTTGACGGGCGAGCGATCGCGGATTTGGGAGCGGCTTCGGCGTCCCCCGTTTCCCTCCTGTTCGGGAGGGGGTGGACGAGGGAGGGGGGCGCCAACGGGTGATTGATCGTCGTAACTAACTTCGAGGTATTGAATTAAATTGCATATTACTTGACCGCGTAACTCCGGTCGATCCCGGAGAACACAGGAACAAGCGCTCCCGACCTTTCCCGCCGTCCTCGTTATTCTGAGTGCATGGCGGTTAACGTCGGTGCATACCTACTGACGACGTTAATTAATGCACCGGGCGTTTCACTCCCGGTACATCCACGGGAGCGTACCATCGACGTTGAGTGCACACCGATGCATCGTCACGTTACATTCGTTACAAGTAGTAGCTATCGAGGGGGGGGGGGAAGGGGGAGTTGAAACGCGCCCTCTCCGCCCATTGCTTATACAGACACGACGTCGATAGGTGGATGGCGCGAGATTCTCGAGGGATATATCCCCTACCCGTAAATACCGAAAAGAAAACCATTAATTTAATAACGGATATTACGGGAATTAAGGGAAAAAAGAGCGATATTAATTACTCGAGGATTAGGGTTAATTAGTCGCTATAAATTATATCACATTTAATTTTAAGAGCGTAAATAAATCACGAGGTTTACGCGCGATCTCCGCGAAAGTAAAGTAATTAGGTCTTCGTAAGTTATGTTATAATAACGGGTACCGGATTGCGTTCTTTTTACCCCCCCCCTCACAAAAGAATTCTATATTTATGCTTTTAATTTCGTACTCCCGGCTTTTCATTCGTCGTACAAGCGTTGCCTTGTCCTATTGCTCTTGGGAGAGCAAGATCGAGCGGCGGCCGTGGCAGCCGCGCATAGCGAATGCGAGAAATACGTTTCTACGCGGAATGGAAAGTCGAGGAAATGTGAAGGGACGCCGCGGCGCCGGGGCCGCCGTTGCCGCGCGGCGAGTTTTGTTAAAAATAAGAGCTCAAGGGACATGCAGAAATGGGAAATTATTCCGACGTCGACGTGATATTTCAGCAGCTGACGCAGGGAGAGACGCTGCGAATATGCGTCTCCAGATATTGCGCGATATTATATTTATATCTAAATGCACTTTTTACGAGTTGCGCGCTCGTCGAACGAGACCCGGTAACAAGGCCGCACGATTTATCGCGAATAAGTTTCGTTTGTGTATAATAAAAATACCTCGAGCTTTTTGTAAAATTATGTAAGACAGACGCATTTCAATCGCACATTTCTTGCGGCTCGATATGTCGCACATTAATCGCCTTTTACTTTTAAATTGCGAAATCATATGGCCTATTTTTTTTTCTTTTAGTTAAATTTCTTGCACGGTTTTTATCTTTTCTCTTTTTCTCTTCAACGTGAGGAGAAAAAAGAGGAAAAATGAACCGTGCGAGAGGTTCAGGCCAAAAAGAACAGGCCTGCAGAGAACTGACTGCCCGAACGCAAATCGCGAGTGGATCGAAATTGAGAACACGCACCCTGTGTCTCGCGGGGTGTCAACCACCTAAAAGTTGAAAGGGGTGCATAATTAATATTTTCTATATATACGATGCTGCAGCGCTTTAATCCGGTTTCTGGATACGCCACTGGTGTCCAGAACAGTGCTACGTGTACGAATCGTACGTGCCGCGGAATATACGTGATATTGGCACGCAATTCAACCCCTCTTTGATCATTTCTCTCCCTTTCTCTCTCGTTTCTTTCCGCCTTTCTCGCGGCGGAGACGAGGGGGCGCGCAAAGAGAGAGGAGAGAGTGCAAGAGACCGATCAAAAGGACATCGCGTGCCGCCCGCTCGTTCCGTTCTCCCTCCGGTTCGTGCCATTTTTTCTCGTTATTCGCATTTCAATTAACCTTGTTGTTGTTCCTGCCTGGTTTTTTGTGCGTCCGTGTCATCGCGGCCGATGCCCGAGAACTACTCGTCGCCCCCCGTGTTTGGGAGAAGGGTCATTTTTTCCCTTCTCTCGACAGGTTTTACCCGCGCAGAAAAAAAAATGCACGATCGTTTTCTTTCCCCGCGTATTTTATTATGCATTGGAGGATACGCCGATATAGTTTCGAGAGAAGGGAGTGTTACCGATCAGAGAGCGTTGCGTGTCGCGCATTCATTACGCCGCGTCACATCGCCCCTTTTTTCCCATCCCCGTGTAATTTAATTAAACTCGCGGTTACTCACCTGGCGCGTGTTTCGTATTTAATATTCTGCGTCGCGCCCGCGCCTCTGAATTTTTTTATCTTACTTCCATTACAATCTGTCCCGCGCGCTGTGCGTTGCCGCGAATGCTTCCTTTCTTTCTTCCATCATCGCCATCGCCCATCTTTGAAGGACGAACGATTTCTGCCGTAATGGCTCGCGCGGTTACAACAAACTTTCTCGCGTTGAAGTGGAAGTATCTGATTGCGCGAAGACACGCGAAGTTTAACATCTTGTTCGATCCGGGGGCGCGTACGAGCGTGCTCGCTGTTAGACGAGATCGATGGAACGTTTAAACAATGCCAGATAATAATGCTAATTCCCCGTAGGAAGAAACAGTTTTGGGCGCAGGTGATTTTAGACGTCAAGTAATTAGTGCCGGTCTACAACCTTGCTTTAAAGGATATTTAAGCTCTAAGCCCGTAAGAAATTGACCACTCGATTGTGATCGGTCAATTTTTTACGGCTTAGAGCTTAATACCCTTTGAAGCAAGGTTGTGGACCAGCGCTTACGCGTATGGACAGATTTTGTATTTTGGCGCTGTGTAAAGCTTGAAAATTTTGTCTTTGTAAGAAATTTTATGTCCGCGGAACATTCCTGGAAGAAGCAGCGAGCTAGGGATTGAATAAGTTAGACATGAAAATATATCCTCTTTGTATCTTCCTGGCTTGATGTGCACCACACGACTATATATCGGCGTACTTCATGCAGCTGGACGATTCTGCAAAAGCCGCTCGACGAGAGGATCGCTCAGCCGTTTGCAAAATATTTATGGTAACTGGGTATTATGCTGCTGGCAGGTTTTGTTTCTGCACATTTTATGCGAGATACGGCTAAGCCCCGAGAATTGGCAAACGTTTCTAACAACAATATTTGCAATATATTTGCAAATACTTCCTTAATCAACAATTCAAAGCCACGTCCTCGATTCTACGTGATTGTTAACTCAATGCTACGCTTTTAAATATGTACACGCATATCGCTGAAGAAATCCCATTAGGGACCGGGACGTATATGCGCCCGTTCGTAGTTTAGTTTCATGACTGATCGCGATTTAACTTATTGATCATGTTTGAGAAAGTTCCGCCCGTTCTGTATCCGCATGCAGCGCGCGATATGTCAACTCGATTCGAACCGTCGTATTCCCGGTTTCCTCGCGGCATACCGCGGTCCACCCCGATAATCGTGAAGCGCAGTGATTATATCGCTCTGCGGTGCACCCGGTGTTTAGCTTGCTGCTTCACAAGAGAGCGCATCACCCGCGCGAACTCAATGCGCGTCGAAACTTGGCAATAATTTGTGCGCGGAGCGACGCGTGTCGGGTCTCAGTTTTCGCCGGCGAAGTTTCCGCCTGAAAAATCCGTCCGTGGTGAAAATAAATTAGCGCTGACTTGCAAATTGTGTTTCGTCGGCAAATACGACGGAACGGCGAAGACGATGGAGGCGGTGCACGAGGTACCGGTCTCCTTTTTCTCTCTCTCTCTCTCTCTCTCTCTCTCTCTCTCTCTCTCTCTCTCTCTCTCTCTCTCTCCTCTCTCTCCTCTCTCTCTCTCTCTCTCTTTTTCCTCTTTTCTCGACGCCACTTCGTCGTTTTTCGTATTGATAAAACAGTTTCAGTTTTATGCCCGGGATGGCGGTAGCCATTCGCGAAAGGTCAGACTGTCCCGAAGATTTATATCGCGGGTAAATAAAGTGTCCGAGTATCTCGCAAACGACGTTACTTCGTCAGTCCCGGTTGTATGAACTAGTTTTAACGCAATCTCGGAGAGAACGTCGAAGGAAGATGTTTGTTCTAGGAGCTAACCAAGGTTAGTTAAATAACGTGGGGACGTGAGATGTTGACGTTATCCTCACGAGACCGACGATGTCTTTTATCTAACGTCGCGTTTTAACGAAAATTCGTTTCGAATGGTTTCCTATAGAGACTTTCGAGAGACATTAATTATATTTCGCGACGAAAGACCGTCTCGCTTTGTCAGCCGTCGAAGCGTTAATTTTTGCGCGCTAGAGACATTTTACGTGACAAAATGTCACGGTGATGATCAAAACCTGGGTGTATCTATATGCGTCGTTCAAGAACGACGCTCTAATGTGCGTTCGCGCGCTCGAGAGCCGCAACACTGCTGGTGCAACCGTTTCGTGCAATTTTCGCTTGTATATTGCAGCTTTCAGACCGCAGCTTTCACGGTAAATTATACGAGATTGATCAAACAACACAACAGTAGCTTGGTCTTGGAAGATTGTAATCGCTGCGACAACAATTCGATGAACTACAAGAGAGTGGGGTTGCGTGCCACATAGACAAATTGCAAGTTCGTAGTTACATCGAAGGAATTTTCGCGTATATAGCAATATAGTACCCGCTCAAGTCCTTTTCCTTTATTACAGGGTAATTTATTGCGAAGTTATATTTTAGCAGCGAAGAGAAGTCCTGCGATGGAATAGCCTTTAACATCGAAATTATATGGCTCGTATTTCTGTGCTTCGCTTTTACAACCGGCGATATAACGCGGGATTTCTCGGACCCGGCAACAACGTGCGTTTACGGGTTCTTTGATCAATTCGGAATTCTTTGATCCACGGAAATTAAATGAAGAATAAGGTATTTGTACTCGTGAGAAGCCTATAGTCGTTCCGCCCGTCGACCATTTCTGTTATGGCTCACGCCAGCCGGCTCCAAATTGATCAAAGAATCCGTAGATGAAACGTAACACCCCGTGAATAATCACCGTGCAAAAGTTTTGCCGGTCTAATCATCGTCTGCAGGTGAAACGCGCGGATCGGGTCTATGGGGGGGGAGGGGCGGGGAGTTAAAGCTTTAACAAAGCTTCGCCGTTTCGCGCCCGCCGTTCGACGGTGGTATTTAACTATTAGATATAGAGGGAGAAGAAAGGGAGACATATAGAGGCTTGGCGGAGACGGAGAAAATGAGGAAGAGAGAGAGAGAAAGGGGCTAGGCCCGGCTTCGTGCCGCGTCCATTAGGAAATGAGGCATCATCCCGAGCTTAACGAAGTCGCGACTAAACGCTTCCACCGCGCTGTCGCTTCTCACGCTCGCTTTGCTTCGAATTATTCTCGGATTCGGATAAGGCAGAGACGCGAGGACAACCGCACTACCGCGCCTTTTCTCGTCGCGTCGTTCCTCTCGTTTAATCTTACGCCCACTGTACACCGGGAATATTCCCCTAATTGCCATTCCGCGTGAATTATACGCGCGCGGATAAATTCATTCCTGCGACAAAGCTCGCCGCGTTGACACGCGATCGTGCCCTTCGACCCGGTATCTCGCACAGCGTTCTAATCGTGAATGCGTCACGCGTTCCAGCTCCCGTTTACGCATTCGATTCCTTTTTGTTTATGTCGCTGTAAATATTTCAGCCAAGTATCGTAGCGGAGGAACACTTGGCTCTTAGCACGATTGCCTTAAAGTCCTTTCTACATATATTTTTTCTTTGCAGTTCCGTGAACACTCCTGCGTCGATATATACCTCGACATTAATATTTATATCCGATTAATATTATTGTTATGTAGCTCGTAGCGTTGAGTTTCTTCGTGATAAAGATTAACGACTGCTAGGTTATGGTGCAACGCGCCAGTAAATGATAAATCGTTGTCACGCGTTGGTGGCTATTATTGCCACCGTTGCCGATGGGATGGCCGTTTTACTCGGAGCGACTATTAATTAACGCGACTCGATGATACCTGACAAACTTTTTTCCCGTGCAATGCCGATCGATCGGGCACGTTGAAATATTGGGCCTGCTTCGAGCTCTTTTCATGCTAAATCCCGCGGTCACTGTAACGGCTAATGTTTCCTTTCATCTCTTCATCTCGATAATGAACGCGTACGTTTTTTAATCGTTCATTCTTTTTAAGCCGAGGCACCGAATCAATCGGCGACGAGTTATTATCGTTCAGGAATCATTAAGCTCAGTCACGCATATATATACCTTGAAATATTCATGAAGGCACTAACGGAGGACACTCACGTCGCTAATGGAATGATCCATCGCCGTGATAATCGACTTAATAATAATAATAATAACGTTCAATCAGACCGGCGAGCGTTGGCCCCCAAGCTCATTTCCCAATTCCGTGTTCTTCATCATCGAATGCCGGAAACGTCAATCTGGGAATTACGTTATATATATCGAGACACGGTAATAAACGTGTAAACACTAACGAGCCGGCATTAAACGTTACACGCGACCAGTGATTGCGATTAAATGTCGACGGTAACGCGGCGTTCTCGCACGATTAATTGAGACATATAGTATATGCAATACCGAGCTGCACTCGGTCAAGGCGGTGAAAGAAAGATCTCTGTGGGTGACGGCTTCAGTCAAGGATGATGGAAGTAGCGCGCGGTCACTTCGCTACGAAAAGCAATCATTTTCTTTATTTGTTATGAACACGGTTACAAGAATTTTATCGTCGTTTTTCATGGTCGTTTATCAATTTTTTTTGAGTTTTTGGCCTTCTGATGCCTATTTCTATCAATGCAGATTATCTTTGATCTCGGTTTAATTTATTTTATATCTTTTTTTAGTTCTCTCTAAGAATTAGAAAAGGATATAAAAGAGTAAGTTAAATTGAGATTAAATTTAATCTACACTGGTAGAAATGAACATGCGACCAAATAGTTGACGTCTCACGTAGCAAGACATTATTGTATATTTACATGTGCTCTCGTGCATATCTAACATTGTTAATAGTCGCGTTAGGTTGCAAAAATTTCGCGCATTTTCATCTTGTATCCCGCAAAATGTAAGTTGATAAGCATGGCAATTTGGCCGGCGAAACGTCGGCCGGGCGAAACGGCGTGGCCGCGGAAATTCATAAAAAAATTCGCGGCATCAGCGAGGACACAAAGTGGGACACCCCGCTAATGACTCGGAAGTGTATTACCTCGCTTGTCCGTTGTCCGTCCGTCCGAGGGACGGACGCGCGAGTAAACGGATAAATTGAGTTCCAGCGGTGGCGCTGAAAATGTAAATCCTGAACGCAGGCGATCTGCTTTCTCAATTATATCGCCGGTGATGGATGAATCCCAATGGGCGGTCCGCTTTCCCGAAGAAAAGCGACGCTTATACCTACGTCCCTTTTGTTGTGCGCGCGGTCGCTGTTCCACGGATTTATTCATAAATACCGTGTGACGAGACGAGTTTGCGGCGACGGCGGCGGTCGCTTTAACTCCGGAAATCGTCTTCTCCGCGAGATTTGGACTCGATAAATATAGTACAATACAAACTTCTCATTATATCTTTATTATAAGCTTTTTGTCAAGTTCATCTCGCGAGAATGAATTTTCGATGATAAATCTTTTCACAAATTGGTCTCTCGAAATATTCCCGAATGCAAATCAATGTTACGCATTCACGGAGGGATCTAATTGTTAGAAAAGTGTGACGCAACAATAGCAGCGGTTCTCTCCGCGAAACACAGCGGGCGGGAGAAATTTCATGTCGAGCAGTTATTCATCATTTCTTTTTCGTCCCGTACGTAGAAGAAAGTTTTCGACCTATCACGCATGTGGCCGTGCGGCCGCGCATACACATATGCACATGAGACGCGGCCGCCATCACGTACCGTGAAAACGGGAGCTTTCGCGTCTCGTTCGTCGCGTTTTCGGCTATTTTAAGGGAGACGAATCGCGGCCCAAGCCAATTCCGCAATCAAGGCGCGAAACGCGAAAGACATCCAGACGAGCGCAAATCACGCTCTCGGGAGCGTCCGCGTCTTCTCGACGCGATAGTCGACACACGTCATTTTTTTTTGTACACTTTGCGGGATACTTTGCGACTTCTCGAGATCATGGATTGTGCCAAGAACGTGCGAATCTACCCGTTGCTTTCTCGTAGGACATTTCGACGAGTGTCATGGTGGAAGGATATCGCCAGGGTGGAGAGAAAGAGCTACCGCAATGCAGGCAAGGGCGTTGTCAGGGGCGACCCTATAGCGACCCTAAAGCCTCATTCGCACCGAATGTGTACGGCGATACGTTTGCGGAACGGCACCCGCGTGTCCGATCGGTCTTTCGATCTCGATTCGATATGTCAGCCGGTGCGGACTATAACTCGTCCGACCGGTCGTCCGAATTCACACGTTCGCCATTTGTCGGTTGCACGCTGGTGGTTGTACGCTAGATCGCGAAAACCGCTCGCGATTCACGCACGTTTGCGGTGAATTTCGTAATAAACCGCAGAATTCGATGGACCGCGATACCGATAATACCGCAGCGAAATGTTTGAATGTCCCGCGACATTTAAGTTCATTATATATATCTAATGAAATATTTGAGTCACGATTTAATTCGTGCGCTTTTTCTTCGATATTGTTTCTTTCTTCCTCTTTCTTTTCATCCAATTTTTTTTCCACGGGTTTATATTTATAATTTATAATTGTAGAAGTTTGTCTATAATCCAGATCTCTCTCGGTGACAGGATTACGGACGGCTAATAGGACGTGCGATATAATCCCGTTAATTCCTCGTTATGCAAATGGCGCGGGACACGCGATTGCGTAATTGTGTTAACCCTCAGTTGAACTGCAGCATCTACATTTCCGAGGGACATTCGGGGGCATCTTGGGATTCTAAAATTCCTCCACGTACACCCATAAGTCTTTCAGTTTCAACTGCACTTTCTACAATTACCTTCAATTTTTTTTGTTCCTCCCTTACGCCTTGTTTCGCTTTAAATGCAAGAAGCGTAGGAAAGCGGAGCTGAAAGGAGCACACTTCACGTTCGTCGTTTAAGTTAATTAAGAAAACTAAATTATATGCACTAAAACGGAAGCGCGCAACGGTTACTAATTCACGACACGTTCGTTCGGCGACTCGGTATCGCGTTTCGGGCGGATTTCGAGAAGCAGCGTGAAGCTCGATGGGTTCGCGTCAATATTCGCGACACCGATTAAGATTTGATGTAAATCACTGATCGATTGATTGTTCTTCCGTCCGTCCCGTCTGTCCTTTCGCTAATCGATGGGAAGGGACAGTCATTACCGGGTGGGCGTAGCAGTGTCGAATTATCAAGCGCCAAATCAAGCTCTCCCCGGACTCGTGGGGAAGGACTCTGCCCCTCTGTATTTGCTCGTCCCATTAACGCCGGATTAGTATGTGGAACGTAAATGCGCGCATAAAATAGAGACGAGTTAACCGAATTACCATAAATCGATGCCGTCCCGTGCCTTTGCCGCGGCAACAACAACGGGGCAACATCCGGATGCACAATGGCCGATGATGCCTTGTCTGTGTTCATTGTACCCGATGGACATCCCGCGGGCCGCTAATCTATCTATTTAAACCGTCTCGGCTTGCGCGACGATTAAAAACGGTATTTAGCAAAATTAAGGTCACGTCAGCGCGCTATTTCAACCGGTCCAATATGTGTGTGTGGAGGAATAAATAATGAAATAAATAACGAGGTTTACTTATTTTCATTGCAGGTCGAATTAAAGCCCCTGCGGGAGGCGGCGGTGGCGGTCCCAGCGCCGAAGATCACCGAGAAGCGAAAAGCCGAGGATGCCGATGCCAGCAAGGATCTGAAGAAGGTAAACATATTCGGCTTGTTTGCGCCGACTGTTTGAGAGGAACGATTTAATAGATTACAGCCCGACGGCGATGTTAAAGGAGGTCGCTTTTAAATTGGAGACGAAACGCCCGCGCTCTTCAAGGATACTATCGAATTACTTCGGGCGCTATGAGTTACTTCGGTATTCAAGTATCTTTAAGCTACTTTGCCACAGACCTCTTTGGAAACTTCAATTGGTTGGAGAGGCTCGTTCTTTTTTTTTCCTCGTGCGCTGAACCGATTTTTGGAATTACGTTTCCAGGACTTTCATTACATCGATCGATTATGACGCATCGCTATTCCCGTCATTCAATATGTTTCCCGAATCGTTTCGCCGTGTACCGTGTACTGCACCGCGTTATCGAGGATTTGCCGAGTGATTCTCGCGTCGGTTAACGCCGCGTTATGCGGCCGTATACCGTTAACCATGGAACCGGTATGGATGTCCATTTCCAAGCCCTCGTAACTCACCGAGGGCCGACCGACAGGCGCGCGGGGGGGAGGACTGCCGGAGGAGGGTCCGAGTTAGGCGCAGATCACGCGTATCCACCCACCATCTATTCGCCGCTGCGTATCTCGGTCGTCCTCGTCGATATTCGGCGCGTCGTAGCGTCAGCCGCGAGGCACAGCCTCATTAATCTGCACGCCCGTTCGCTCGCTCATTAACGAAATAAACGCAGCCCGAGAGGCGGCGAGCCGGGGCCGCGCGCTTTGAGAAACCCGAGTTGTCGGTATAGTCACTGTGTTGCGAGAAGTCGTTGATAGCCTTTGACGTTTAGCTGTATACACGGATTACAAGTCCGCTCTACGATGCAGCAAGAGTTAACGATGTTGTTGTAACAATCGTGATAGAATAGCACGCGAAATAAAAAAGAGACTGTATATGTATCTTCTCGTAGACTCGTCTTTGTCGCGTAGAGAATTGCCGAGAGGTGTTATGCAATCTGCAATTTTGTTTCTTTTTTTTTTGGAGAATTATTCCGCAGAACGGCGATCGTTACGTTGCACTTATACGTTAACGTGGCGGTCGAGCAGATGTCCAATCGACCGGCCATAACGACCAGAAACATCACGGATAAAAATAGCGAAATTAAAAGTAATTTTTTTTCGACGCATATCTCGCGAAAGAAATAACGCGAGTTATTCCACCTCGCGTCCCTCATCCTATTACTTCTCCGCGATTAACCACGCGATCACCGTCGGTCGTTAATTTTTTTTCTCACTCTCGGGCCACAGTGGTTTACAGTGCGCTTCGAGTTAAGCTAAGATAGCCATGAAATTAATTTCCCGAGGCAGGCGCTTAAGAGTTTCGAGCGAGCACTCCGGCGGGTCGAGCCAATAGCTCGTTAATCCACCATTGATCTAAGTAAACTCGATGGCGCGTGTTTAAACTCGCGTTCGGCGCGTCGTTTTCCCCCGCATTTTATAAGACGCGCTTGAAAATACACCTCGCCGCGGCCGTGTTACTTCCAGCGGAGGAAGTTTCGCCGAGCGAGAAACGTATCGCTGCGCGAATCGACGGATGAGTAAGCAGCGAGAAAGGAGAGGAATTACTCGACGCGCGTTTCCTCGTCTCTCCCGATCAAACGTGACGGATCCAATCGATTCTCGGCGCGCGACGGCGACGATCGAAACAAAATCCACCGCCTTACCGGAAACGCGCGTCGCGCGGCGAGCAACGTACGGCGTACAGCAACAGGCGGCGACAAGCCGCGTGTGCCAGAGATTCGCGACGAGGCGTTTGTGTCGCGTATACGTGTGTGCATTTGCGCTGGATGGTCGTTCACCGTTTCGCTTGCTCTTTTTGCCGCGGCGCGACCCGGCGCCGAGAAAGTACATTACGCTGGATGTCGTATCTACCATCCGCGACGTCACCTCTCGCGCGGCGGATTTGCTCCTTTCCCCGTGCTCCGTCTCGTGCTTCGTCGCGGGATCGTGGAATTCTTTGCGCGTCGCGCGGCCAAAGAAACTCTCGACTCCCGTCCTCGCTAAAGTAGACGATACGTTACATCCGGCTGCGCGAAAGTAATTTATCTCGCCGACTCTCCGCGCGAGTGGCGAGTGCTCTCTCTCTCTCTCTCTCTCTCTCTCTCTCTCTCTCTCTCTCTCTCTCTCTCTCTCTCTCTCTCTCTCTCTCTCTCTCTCTTCCGTTCCAACACGTCGTAAATTAAACCCGGCGAATATGCATGCGATGAAAGAACGTTGCGCGCGAGTAACTCGATGACGAAGTAAGATATGCCGCTGCGCGCGACTTAGGGGATGATTAAGTTCTCCCCCATTATTTTACGGCTGTTAAATCTTATCGCGGGAAGACGATCGCGTTGTGCCCCATTTATATACTCGCGAGCGGGAATGGGCACGTCGTCTCGTGCAGCACGCGTGTTACGCAAGTGTGTACGCGCGAAAGGCAGACACGCGTTCGATGCGGTAGAATTCGCTATGTCCGAAATCGGAATGTATACACTATACACGTATACGAGGGCCACCGACTGGCATGTATCTCTTTGTCTTCCCGCTCCGTGCATTCTACGCGGTTTACGATATATTACAGCGCATATCCCATTTGCGAGGTTTTCCTGCGTAAATCCGCACCGATATATAAATATATATCTTGGCTGTCTCGCGCTCGGAGCAGTTGGAGGGGCCTGCGTTTTCTAGAATCACGATGTAGGACGAAGGAGTCTACACTGGGCGAAGGGCAAGCTTAAATGGCACGCCGCGCGCGTGAGACGGCGAGAGGTGAGAGGGAAGGAAAGCTTCTCGGGACTTGGAGGAAACCCTCGGACGATGAAAGCAACGCGGTCGATCGCCCCCTCCCCCAGGAGCAAGGGAGACCGTCGCTCGCGGGACGGAGGTAGAAGCAGACCCGCAGGCGACATATAGGCGGGGCGCGCGGACGGTCGTTCGAGGCTGGAGAGTGAAAGGGAGGGATGTTTTAGGGCCGGTCGATACAGCCGAAAGTCCAGAGAGCGAGCCGAGTGGCGCGAAAATTCGTGCGGATGAGGATATATCGTCTCGCGCGAGGGGGGCTTAAACGGAGAAAACCGAGCCTCGGTTCGAGGGTGGTTTTTGCCCCTTACGCCTGCCTGCCTCTCCGACCTCGCCACTTCGCTCTTCTCTCGCGCGCGCCCCCTCCCACATCGCGCCTCGCAATTCTATGCTCTTTGTGTAAGTCTGGAGGGTCTCGTGTTTCCTCTTCTCGTCGTCGTCGTCGTCGTCGTAGTAGTCGTCATCGTTTGTCGTCGTTGTCGTGTGGTCGGCCTTGTTCTGCAGTTTGCGGCGGTAACTAACATTTTCACCCCGAGATTGCAAACAATACGTAATGCGAGCGTTAATTATTTAAGCAAAAATTTCGAGCACCCTTGTTGCGGTTAACGAGGTGCTCGACCGAGCAGGAGTCCAATTGTTTTATTTTTCACGAGATGGCAAATTATTTCGTATTTTTTTTTAAAGCGTATATTGAATTGATACACGACTAGGTGTTCGGCAGGAAAACTGACTGCCTGTCGAAAAATTTATCACGTTTATTGTCGCGAAGAAAATTTATACGCGTGACACGTGTTGTGGCTCCGATCATAAATTTGTAGACAAGATTTTATCGTTCGATATTGCGAATGATTGATTGTTTCATAAGAAACAGCCATGAATATCTTCCTCCGCAAACAGCCACCCTATCTTTCTCTTATCG
The DNA here is from genome assembly GCF_048541705.1 of Temnothorax americanus. Taxonomy (NCBI): domain Eukaryota; kingdom Metazoa; phylum Arthropoda; class Insecta; order Hymenoptera; family Formicidae; genus Temnothorax; species Temnothorax americanus. The sequence continues at coordinate 1,207,504 of NW_027509421.1, read as the reverse complement.
TACTTTACATTTGATTTGTAGCGTTTTAATATATGCTTTTTGTCGCGCAGGTTGCTTACGCTTTGTTACTTCCGAATGTGTTGTCACGCGCGTTGAATTACTATAAAGTATGCAATTGATTACTTCGTGTTATCGTTCAGTCAATTATGAAACGCGTTTTCGAACGATGCAATTAGTAGTACTTTCGAAGCAAGCTTGTTTGAGTCCCAGCAGCGCGCGCATATGGCCGACGTATAAATATACATATTAATTTTCACAAATGTTCCCATTTAATATCTGCTATCTCGCTCTCGCGAAAACGAGCGGGCTGAAAATAGCCGATCATTATTATAATTAGCTGTAATGCAACGCTAACTCGATGCACCGGTGCAAAAATGCGATTGTGCACTTTATACATTATTCAGTGTAGCGCTCTCCCGAAACGATTATAACCAAGTTAACTCGGTAAGGGAAAATATGCGGGTACTTTAATTATTAATAATATTATATGCGAGATGCGAGTACTTGATTATCGATACTTTATCTAATTTTGCGAAACGGAGCCGTCGTAGAATTGTTATTTCTGCGGTATACCAAATTTGATTACGGCGTTGTCACTTCATTTGCGACGCACCGCGACTCGCGTGAGGTTTCCCATTTCGCTCGAATCTTTGCGACAGTCTAATTGCGTTTCTGCCGGGAAGACGTTCGCGGTTACGTCCGATAATTATTGATGAACACGTAATGTCTATAGAGAAGTCTTTCTCGTCTCTATCGATACCGCTGTGTCCGATCGTATCGTACCGCACGCCACTATCGGCCATCGAAAATTCGCGCAACGCTCCGTATAATCGGATTTACGCCGGTCGATGCTCTCGCGATTTCGACTAATTATTGTCTGCGTTAATTAAAACGTGTCGCGTACACGGATATTAGGATCCAATAATGTAATGCGCCGTTTGTTTCAAACGAGTGAAACGCGGTTATGCGATGCGCGCCGGATGTCGTTATTAATTTTAATTAACGATCTAATTAAAATGATTCCTTTGTGAGGAAACCCCCTTCGTGGGAGGCCAGCGCGGCTGTCGCTCTCTTGGTCGTCCATTACTCTGTCTATATACGGGACGTACAAGAGGCCTTCGGAGTAGAAAACCACTTGCGGCATGCGACCATCCCGCGGATTTGAGCGCGAAGTGCGCGCTGCTCAATATTTGCTTCAATTATTGCTCCATATTGCAACAATTCTCGTGATAACGGCCGAATCCACTGGCGGAACGCGCATCAGGGGCGACCCCGTTTTAATGAGAGAATTTTCGAATCGGCGTATACGACGAGGCATCAGCCGTAACCCCCGGTGATTTACGTTTGTTTCGCGCTAATCGAGCCTCCGAACCGAAGCGAGATGCAAGCGCGAGGTGCGTCGCGGGATGCAGAGCGGGCGAAAATGCGGCGCGCATTATGCGCGCGTGCACGTAGCGTACGGTGTAGCGTTTTACTTTTTAATTAGGCGCACGCGCTCGACGGCAGTCCCAGCCGCGTTCTCGTTTCGCCTTCGTCATGCTATACGTTTATGCAAACTTGCACTTATCTCGTTACGTCGCACTTGACGGCCTTGCCACGACGACGCTGACGACGACGACGACGACGACGACGACGACGTCACCGTCGCCGCGTAATTCCGGCCATTCCGCGGTCTTGCGAAACTCACGCGTTTCTCGCCACGCCATACGACGTAACAACTAGTCCCGGTGTATCCTTTTGCCGTTTCCTCGCTTCCACGAACACGACCGCGTAAATTTCAGCGAACACGTGTAGACCACGCCGTTAAGAAAATTTCGCGGGGCTTTCGCGGCACGAACGACGGAACTTTCGGTCGTTCGAGAGATTTACCGTCGCTATCGGGATTCATATCGGAGTGCACACCGGTACTTTCTCATAACGCGGAAATCTTAAATTCTACGCATGTCCAGGACGTATCGCCATTCCCCGTGATCGATCCGTTTCGATGGGCGATATCCTCGCGTAATTCTTTTTCGTAAATAAACGTCGTAAATAAACGTCCACGTGATAATTCAATAAACGGACGCCGGCTTGCTGCGGGTCACTGACAATGCCCGCGAAACCGCGGCCGTGAGTTTCTATTTTCCAGCTGCCCGCTGTTGTCAGCGGTCCCCGTGCCCCCTTATTGTCTGGAAGTGCTGGGAATTTTTTGTACGATAAATTTATCGTCGCCATACGTCAGCTCTCTCTCTCTCTCTCTCTCTCTCGCGAGCGCGGCGTATGGAGCCGCCAGCCAGGACTAGCTCGTCCACTTACCTATCTACTGCGCCCTTTATTTCAGTCGCAAGTGACAAAAAACGCCAGCATATCTCCGTTTTTAATCGGGTCCGCCATAAATCCGGCATAACCGCGATTTTTTCGCGCGGATATTAATCAGCGGAGTAAAAACTGGAGCGCGCGCGAAGTCGCGTCCCCGGCGAAATACAGTTTGCTTTCTCGAGTTAAGGGCACTCGATAACCAGGGATATCCTCGCCGTGTATTTTCGCGCCATTATCACTCGCGGAATTACGTTTATCCATTCTCGTCACTTTTGACTAATTCCCTTTTTCAGTGTCAGAGAGGCCCCGGGCTATTGTTTCACGAAATTCTATTGTTTTATATCTTTTATACGTCCCGTGTACACCAGAGCGCAGTTATTCCATGTATACCGGATACCGCGAAGTTGCATGTAACCGCGGCTGACCACTCCGCAGTCTCTTATCTACTATACGTTCTTTGTTCCAGGCAAAATTGGAAACGAAAGCGCTGAAAGCGAAGAGGCCGGGATTCACGGACGAGCGGTACAACGAGACCAGTTATTACGTGGAGCACGGTCAGTACCTTCTGTCAGACGTTTCGTACTTAATCCGGCCAGGGTCGGCGGTCGCGTCTAATACTCCGGATTAACCGGCGGATTAACGCGTCGCTCCGTGATTCTCGTCTTGAACTCCGACTTCGAGACCGACGAGAGATCGCGAGAATCGTTCGCGCGTGTCATATTGGTTTCCACACTGCGCATTTGGGATTTTTCAATTAACCACGCTCGCCGGAAGATACAATAGCTTCGACCAACGTTTTCCGATCCGCGCGCGGTGTTCGCGAAAGCCAAAAATGCCGCAAGCCGGCCTTGAACGAGATCGATTGATTTTCGACAATGTTAGTCTTACACTCGGGCGTGCGAGTTCGCCGGCCACCAACGAGCCAAGTAATCGTGGATAATCCGCCGGATAAATACGAACCGGTGCAATAATCTACCGGCCTTCTCTCCCGTCGATGACCGACGAATGAAGGGAGGAATGAGACACTCGACTGTTCTCTCGGAAGTCCGAAGTGAACACGGGATAAAGTGAAAATTGCGGCGCAACAGATTTGACGAGGCATTGACGGCGTGTTTCTGTTACCATCGATTTTCAATCTCTTCATTATTTTCGAATTTCAATGAACGAAAGGATTTCAAGTAAGCATCGACCGTTTCCTTCCGCGATAACGCTTTACTTGGTTGATAGCCTAAAAAAGAATTTTAAGAACGATATTCTTAAGATCTTAAATTATCTCTCCAAAATCTATATTCTCGACATCTTAAAAAGCTCTTTGAGTAACATTTTCAGTTTTATGACGATCAGTTTCTCGAGCATTCGTTGCGAGGTAACATAGGAGTTTTCTGACAGCTCGTATATCTAAAATTCAAATCGAATGACACAAAGAAACGCTTATCTTAATCTTGCAAAGGCGCCCCGTCACTCAAAGAAAAGCTTCAAAGAACTGCGGGCGAGCGATAACGTATTCGCCGCGTGCGCTGATAACCGTCCTTGTCGAACGATACGGTAGCAATATTCTTTTGTGGAATAAAACTGTCGCGTCATGTATAAACTCCCGCTGCGCAGGTGATATATACGTATAACAGTTAAGTCAATTTCGATTCGGTTGCATCTGTCTGCCGCGCGGCTGTCGCTGGTTTATCGCGTGCCAATACACGCCGCGATCGGAACATCCGGAACCTCTCCGCAACCTCTCTTCGCGTATTCGCGTCTCGCACCGTATATCCGCGAATATTATTTCGGCATCGCCGCGCGAATCGCCTAATGGGCAGACATCGCGAGCTCATTATCGCCGACAGAGCCGGCAGCGGTCCGGTCGTGATAACGCGACGGTGTGTGTCGTCGCGGGCGCGGAAAGCGAGGAAAGCACGGAATCCGAAAGCGCGCCGTGAAAACGGAGAGCAGGCGACTGGGGAATAATTAAATTAACGTTTCGACGAGAAGGGAGACTTATCGGTTTATCGTGCGCCCGATAATCAATGCGGGAGTAGATACTCCCGTATAGAGAGACGTCGCTATTTCCATCTCCATCGCGCGCGCAAACCGCCACGGGTTTTTGCAACTTCAGTTTTATCGGTCCGCATAGGTCATAGAAGAGGAATTTTTGAGACACCCTAAAGAAGAATTTAACAGTTTTGTTGCGGGGCGCGGCGCAGTGAGACCGAGAGATTAAAATTGTTCGACAAGCTGCACTTCGTAGATGTAATCGCGTTATCGCACAAAGATATATATCTTGTCGCGCGAACAATTTGTAAAAGATCTTGTAATTGCGTCTTTATCGAGCCAGTGAATCGTTAAAGGGATAGACAATACAATTTTAGTGCTTTTAGCGCTCAGGAAATCTTCTGTGCTTCGTGCAGATTGCGATACAGCGTGCGATTAACTTTTCCAGTAGTTCGAGTCGACGCTTCTTTCGCCGACGAGCCATTGGCGCGATTAACGTATATCCAGCGCGAGGAGAGAAAAACCGTGGCACCATCTCCATCGGGAACGATCGTTCGGCGCGTTGTCGGATCGAGCGATACGTGCCGTACGCCGACGTGAGCTCATTATCGCGAGTTAGGGTTGCCGTTCACGATAACGGCCGTTTACAGCGTGCGGCTGCGGTGAGAGAGAGAGAGAGAGAGAGAGAGAGAGAGAGAGAGAGAGAGAGAGAGAGAGAGAGAGAGAGAGAGAGAGAGATGTATATAGAGAATAGATGAGGAGGAAGTCGAGGCGAGAATACGGAATTGCCGTCGGCGGAAGACGCACGAAGAAAAGCCGAAAGGGAGAGAGAATGGCAGAGGCAAGGCCGCGAAGGGTGCCGGGGGTGGTTACAGAGACGCGAGAAAAGGGATCGATCGATCGGATATTTAGACGGGCGAATGGCAATATCGACAACCGATATCTGTTCCACATTCGAATATAATAGAGCCGTGCGAACGACGCGCTCTGGGCATCTCCCCCTTCTCTCTCTCTCTCTCTCTCTTTTCCTCCCTCTCACTTTCTCCTTCCCACCCATGCAGTGAAACAAAGACCTATTAATGCCACTTGGAAGACAGACAGCTGCTGCACATACGTTCTCCGAGTACGCGCTTCCTCCCCCGTATCTCCATTCCCCCCCTGCATCTTGCGCCCCTTAAATGCATCACGCTCGATCGAACTCGAAGACGTCGCGCGGGATGTTTTGGGTATGCAGGTATGCTCGCGGGCGCAAGCTCGTTGCGGGAAAATTAAGGGCGGCGCATTGTCCAGACTAGGTCACAAGGATTTTCGAGTCACGCTCGCGGGTAATAGTTTTCCATTTTTCTTTCCCTCTCTGAAGGAATCGTAGGGTTGGGTTTCTAAAAGGGACGAACGACTTGTATAGCGGCGAATTATTTCTTTTCGAAAATGGAACGTCGGGGACGTTGGGATTTTCGGGCGACGATATTATTTAGAAGCTGCATGATTGAAACTACGACATCCCATTCTGGAGGACTCGCCGAAATGGCGGATTTGACCGTATCCAGGGTAGTGAATTGGCACGTCGTAACGCCACAAACGCCGGATTTGGAAGCCCCGAAATCCGAAACGTCGACTTAACCGTCGCGCGCGTGGTACACGCTGTGGGATCTCCGCCATCTGCGATCGGGGCGTCCGATTTCCAAACGCACGCGTGCACGACTTATGGGGGGGGGGGCGAAGAACCGACGCGGGTGATTCTACGTGATTCAAATCTAGATCCGACCCTATATTCTCTCGAGTTAAGAAACCCGGCGTACGTTATCGAGTCGAGAGATCTTGCGGGGTCTTGGCAATTCGGTCTCGGCACAAACCAGCCGCATTTTCTCCCCCTTTCCCTGCCCTCGTTCCTATATATCTTTTTCTTCGTGAAGTTTCGAAAACGCGTTTATTCACGAGAATGTCCCGAAGAAATCGACCGGAGGAAACTTGTTGGATAAACGAATTTTGAAATGATACGTAACGTTTTAATATTTCGTTAATAAATTATCGTGCACTCGAGAATCGTGACGTCGATTGGTCGCTTTATTTGCTACACAACGGGGATTTTTTGAAAAGCATTGTACCTCCTCGCGCCACACAATCTGCCAACATGCGCGACTCTAATTGGCCACGAAGACATCTCTCGCTGCTTTGAGCCCGCCCCGAAGACGAGACTTGGCACTCGCAGACGGTCTTCGCGAAGGTAGAATAATGCTGGCAGCCCTTTGCGACTGCGGCAACACCTGCTCGCCGGAAGCTCTTGTGCGATTCTCTGTGTTCTATCTGGCAGACGTTGGAGACTCTTGACTTGGAAGATGGCTAATGCGACATATGAGATATCATCGCTGGAATTAATTTCATTACATTAGGCATACCGTTAGACAGTAACGTGCAATTATTTTGTCTCGTAGTTTTTTATCTTATCGATTTTCCTTTAACCTAATTAATTTAATTATTTAATAGAGTTCTACGTATATATATATATATATATATATATATATATATATATATATATACAGATAGCTCAGCAAAGCTATCAAAGGTGACTCTTTCTATTATTATATTATATAATTATTTGTTGACTCTCCTGGGAAAGTGACACATCTCTTTCATTCGCTCGTCTATTCAATTTATTTTACAATATTGGATTTTCGACGTCGCGCCGCCGCACGGGACGGAAGAATTCGGTGCATGGATAAATTAACACGAGCTCGGTTGAATCGCTTAATTGGTTAATTAACGATGTAGCAGAAATGAAATCGTAAAACCTGGCGGGGAACACGTATAGCGGGTGGTATAGCGTACTTGCGGCGCGACACGAATGCTACATCTCGAGGATTCTGTAATATACTTGGCGGAAGGATAGTGACTCTGTAATAGAAGTCAGGCCGCCGTCGAATCGAGATATAGGACCGTAAGTTTGCTCGGTGTTTTACGAGCTTTCTTCTTTGATGCCCGCAAACTTTTCCGATCGTGGGGAAAATAGGAAAGGGGGAATAGAGGAAATGGAGCGCGCGCTATTTCCAGCGGGAAATTTTTTTCTTCCCCGCACGCTATGCGTTATGAGCCGATATGCGAATTTATTTAGAACGAATCAAATATTTATATAACTCTAGAGATCCGTTATATCCGAGAGAGAAAAGGAAGACTACCCGCGCGAGAGGTCGTCGCATTAGAGGCGACCTGATCCATATTCATATACTCCTCACCCTTCTTGTTCTGCATATTTAATTCGTCGCATGTAGAACCAACGAAAACAACCTGTGCGTGACGAAGAATTCGTCTAACTTCGCGACCGCGCGGGCTGTGTTGGTTCACGGTGTAGTTCGTGCTTCATCCTGTACTTAGCGGAGGACAAACAGAGATCGTGTGCGCGATATACCGAACGTCGGCCTAAGCTAGATCCTGTACGTTGATTGACTAAGTATAACGATGAACTACTTGGCCGTAATGATTCGTTTATAGATCCTTACGTGGCGCAATCGTTAGATCGACGCATTGGATTAAACGACAGATTTAGGACGCGGATTAAATGTCTGGGCGATATGTAGCGCGCGCGCGCGAGAAAGGGAGAAAAAAAAAACGGTCGTTATTCTACTCGGCTGACGTTTTAAAATCCGAGTGAGCTCCGCGGCACTCAGCGGCGATACGGTAATGGCCGAACGCCGTTTGGAGAGTTTTACGATTTTAAAAATGGCAGTTGACACGCTTTTTGATTAAGGACGTTCTCTCGTCTTTATACACTAGAGAAAATCGATTTTCTTTAGATTTGCTTGATACTGTGAATATACGTTAATTTAGGTGTGCTTTATGCGTGGTATAACGTTCAGTACCTTTTCCGGCAAAAAAAAAATAAAGATACTGAGCCTCAAAGTTTCAAAAAAATTTTTAAATTTAATTTTTTTTTAGTTTTGGCATTTTTTCCTTATAGAACTCGACGAGAGGAGCAACTTTGGTTTTCTTGGCCAACCTCGTATCTCTTACCGTTTGGCCTGAAAAACCTTTTCATTAGTAAAAGTTGAAACTTTGAGGCTCAGTATCTTGATTTTTTATACCGGAAGAGGTACTGAACGTTATACCAGGCATAAAGCACACCTAAATTAACGTATATTCACAGTTTCAAGAAAATGTAAAGAAAATCGATTTTCTTTAGTATAAGGACGAGAGAACGTCCTTAACCCGAGAAAACGCTGGACGCACGCGCGCGAAAGCGTTAACGACACAACACGTATTTTTTATTCCATTCACCAGGAGATATAACTCGCGATATATCGGGCAACGCCGAGATTTCTCATTTCGCTAAAAATAACACACGATTGTTTATTGCCACGGGAATCGTCACGCAAGATTTATTGAGAGATAAGGGCTCGCGTAGGTTGGCCCGTAACGGTATATTACTCCTGTAAGTAGTAACGCTCGGTCAGAGATCAGTCCGCGCTATAAGTAGAAAATTTCGCGCGCACAGCGACATGACACGGTGATTGAAGTGCGATTAATATTTTCGATCCAGCCAGTTCCGCTGCAGGCTTTTCTTATTTCGATTTCCCGATAGCGGTTTTACTTGTCGACTCGCGTGAACGAAGATTGGCGTGTATTATTACCTCTCGTAATAAGCGTGCAAAATCTCGTCCTGTCATCGCGAAGCACCTGCGTCGATCTCGGTCGCGATTAATTTTTATACAATGCCTTATTATCCGGTTTCACAACGATAAATCTCCTCTGTATCTCTCCACGTTTTACTCACCGCGGTTCACAACCACTCGTCTAATCTTATCTCCGCGCGAATTATACACGCCCGCACCCGCAGACGGGTAACACAAGCCCCGGAATTTACTGGCGAACGTCGGCGGGGTATCGAGATTACACGAAATTCGCGTGCGGCGCGATGGATCCGTGGGACAACGCACATCGAGCGTCGTGCGCGATGCACAGCGAGCGTGACTGTAAATTTGTGCGAGTGCCGCCCTCGCGATAACGCTCGGTCACGGAAATGTACGATATCGAACGCACGTTTTGAGAAAAAAACCCCCCCCCCCCCCCCCCCAAAGAGAGATGCGCGGAATTCAATTAAGTTCTCGTTAAGAAAACGATACGTTCACACGCCTCGATCGATGGATTTTATTTATCACGTGGCGCTTGTGCGCAGACTTGCGGTCACCCTGTATGTCCGATATGCAACATCCTCCGTAAACGGCATCGCATTTCAACCGTATGGGCCCCTTTCCAGCACCATTCGCGGTCGCATATGGAGATACGCGCTTTATGCGTGTTATGTGAAATAAACAGCTGGCGGTTTTTTACTTGACGACTGGCGACAGAGCCACGGTTAAGGATTTGGAGGATGATAAAACATTTATGTGTGTACGCGTATATGCGCGCGGAAACGCACACCCACTTTGGAAATATGCCATGCGATTACCTTTCTCCCTCGCACTCCCTCGCCTCTCCCATATGTGGAGGGCGAAACGCGCCGGGGTGTTATGAATTATACATGTACAAGCGGAGAGAGATCGATACGGTATTTCGAGAGTAGGATCGCGACCGGTTTAAGTCATATTTTATTATCGCCGTTTGTTTGAATGCGCGAGAACGCCGGGGAATAAAAGTGTAACGGCCGCGGTATTGACGTATGTAACAGGATGGTCGATTTCCGAAAGATATTAAATGCACGGATCTCCGAGACGCGAGTGAATCGGTTACACATATACGCGCCTTTGACAGGTGTGGGTGCAAGATTTATATGCGGGTAACTGGATTGGCAAAAGGAAAGAGAGAATTTTTACGCGGTATTTAAAGGTAGGAAAACCCTCCGATGTGTGTTGCACGCTCGAAGCGCGGAACGGAATACATTATACGGAACGTGAATTGTAACTCTGATTTGAAGATTGTTTCGGTTTTACACACATATCCTATTCCGTTTCCGCGTGCGTATCTCGCAGCCTGTGCAGGTGATATATTTTCGCGATGTGTGTTATACACGCGAAGTTTTTTCGTACATTTACATACGGTGCGTAACGCCATTAAGGACCTTTTCCGGTCACGAAATGGTATTTACAATCTTCCCGAGGAAACTCGAATGTCAAAATATTAAGTGATATCCAGATACCGCTCAAATAGAGTACACCGCCCATGAATTTCGCAGGGACATGCGATTATTTTAGCTGGATTTCTCTCGCGGGACCTTCTCCTGCCGAGGTCTTCTCCTCTTCGATCGGTTCGGTCTGCTTTGTCCGACCGTGAATTATATCCGATAGCAGACAAATAAATTAAATCTCTGCTCTCAGATATAAATAGAGAAATATATTCAACTATTAAATTCTCTAAATTAGAGAATCGCCAAGAATATCGCTGTATGTCATTAACAATGGCAAAAAATGTTGGTATTTTCTGAGAAGAGAATGGACGCGTTTCCCCACTATTTTTCCGTAATCTCTACGGATCCTATAATTGTATCTTGTATAATTCGATTAAAAATGTCACGAGAGTGTCGCGTTGCCGCGATCAGCTGTGCGCGGGGCATTCGAACGGTGAGGACGAGAGAAGAGGGTCGATCGTAAAAATGCGAGCCGAGCTGCAACGGAGGGTGTGTTTACTCCCGTTGTAAAAACGGCCGTGCGTATATACGCGAGCCGCGGAGTGCCACGTTGTGTGTCGGCAAGCGATCGATAGCGAATGAAACCCAAAGCGGCCCACGACGACACCGCCATTGGTTTGCTACTCGTAAAACAAGGCGTCGGTCGTTCCAGACGGGCGGGACGTCAGGGCTCACCCCTCGAGCCCTCCGTAACCTCCGTGAGCTGACTCACGACGAGACGTGGCTTCGTTTCCCCCTTGACTTTTCTGAAAGCACGGCTCGATGCGGCGGATGCGGCCGATAATCGATACCAGGAATCACTCTGTTTTGTACAAAATTAGTAGCTGCCCTTATATAGAGTTAAGAGTTCTAATAAAATGCCGGGTAGGACGCTCTATTCTAGAGGAATTTTGAGGCCGATTTAATTTGTAAAGATTATTCAATGTTAAATCTAATTATATTATACGCGTGTGGCAATTATTATACACTATTTGGATGGCTCGGTTAACTATAATCTCGGTTTATTCGTCATATCTTTCACTCTCCGAATATCTCGATGATTAATTTTCATTCTAGTTTACCTTAAAATTAACTGAAGTATGAAATGTAAAAGACATTATTAAAACGATATTGAATAGCAGTAATATAACACGACCTTACGAATCGCAGCGACTTTGCACCGAAGCTCTCGAAAAAGACTCTTCCGTCTCGAATCGCTTGCGTCAAACATTTTCCGGCTCGGTGTTTCTCGAAAATCAATTCCTACGTATATCGGCGAGAGGCAAGGATCGGGATGTCTCGCCATCGACGAGAAAAGAGATTTCTGGGGCGAAATTCTGCGGGCGCGCCGACGGATTTTCCGTTGGCGCAGAGAGTATCGAACGGGGAAACCCCCCCGAGAGCACGGATGATGTTACAGAGCAAAACGGGCGGCGGGGGGATACTGCGAGCGATGCCGAGGAGAAACAAAAGGGAGTAAAGAAAGTATTGCGCGGTTGTCAGGGGATAAGATGTCGGGGAGTCTCGGGAACAACCTCGACATCGCATGGCAATTACCGGCCCGCTGCAATGAATACGGCGGGTCGTGTCCCATTGGTGTGTAATAGCGTCGTAATTACTTTAAGCCACGGTTGCCACGGCGGATTCGATAGAATCCACGATCGTCTGAGACTAAACGAACCGAGGAAAAGGCGACTTTTTACGGTTAATTACTACGTTACTGGATATTTTGTCATTCTTAATTACGTTCTCATTAATTCGAGGATATCTCGTTATATACAGTTGTATAAGAAAGGAGATATGCAGCGTGCGGCGACAATGTTGTAGCGATTTTTTTTATTACCAATTTATATCAACCAGTACTTTTGACGTTCTTCATAATACGAATTCTTCTCTGAAGATGATATATTTCTCAGCGCGACGACGTCGATGGGAAGCTCTCTTCTTCACGGTCTGTAAGCAGATCGCCTAATCTTCTTTTTTCCTTTCTTGCTCGTTTCGCTCTTCTTCTTTCTCCCTTTCTCCTTCGAGCTTGTTTCTTCCCCCCTCCCTCGTATGCGCGAAGACGATTTCCTTCCGCTTCTCGAGAAGCTCTTGGCTAAACGACCGCGTCCCGATGGTTCCATTCCTCGAAAGCTCGAAAGCCCGAGAGGGATCAATCGTTCACTCGGTCCGTGCCGAACGCCCTGAGAGCACGGCTAGCTCTTTCGAGACATTTCGATTGTCAAATGTGACCTCCGCCTCTTTTATAGTTCCGGCAAAGAGTGCCTGCCGTCGAGTACCGTCGTCGACGTTCCGAAGGCAATTTAATTAAAGTAACTTCAACCGGGCGAGAATACGAGGGGTTTTTCTATCCCTCGCGAAACTGTTTCTATTTATTCAGGATCTTCTACTCGCGCGCCGATTTAGATCTCGCACAAAGGCCAGGCCACTGCCAGCTCATCCGGCCCGGAGTAGAAACCGCGTGCGGTCTCTTTGACGCGAATGCGTTTTTGTTCTCCGTCTCCAATTTTCCTTCGTCGACCGAATGAAAAGACTTTTGTGTAATGCGGCGAACTCCCGCTTATTTCTGTTCCCGCAAGGACTCGACTAGCTAGAATAAATTAATTTTTCCGCCTCGGACGTACGGTGCAGTTGAAAATTGCGACAGTAGCGGATTGGAATACATGTGGAGACTAAGTAAAAATATATCTCTCCTCTTTTTTTTCAACGAAACATTTATGTCAAACACGATATGAAGCGCGGAGTAATTCCATGCTCTTTTCATTTCAAATGTCAAACGTTCATTAATCCCCTATAGACAGGCTGTCTTTTAAATAACGAGCATGCTATCGGAAAAAAAAAGCTCCTTTGACGCGACTGGACGCGGCGACGGGACATTAATCAAACCTCCTCGCGGTATTAATTTTTTTTCTGACCGGAATAAAGCGCGGAAATCGCTCGGACACGAGTCCCAAAGCGAGAGACTTGTTCGTGAGACGTGCAGCACGTTTCGAAACGTGGCGAACTACTTTCAGGATGGTCGATGGACAATGAAGGGAACCGTTTCGGGGTCGTAAAATTCTCAGGAGTGTCTCTCTTAAAGCCGGTAACGGCGAGCAGTACGTTTACGTCCGTTTCGCCACTCGATTTATATATATTAACTGTTTCCGTATATATATATACCGACGCGACTAATAAAATTACTCGAGAACGACGGAGGACGATGGAGAAACGCGAGCGGGATAATATATCAGGGGGGAATAAGTTTTAAAGGTATCAAATTATTCAATCAAGCGAGAGCGATATGGCGCGCGCGTGAATTCATAAAGCGCTGTATATCTTCCATTAACCCCGCGCGCTCCCGGGGATCTCTCTCTCTCTCTCTCTCTCTCTCTCTCTCTCTCTCTCTCTCTCTCTCTCTCTCTCTCTCTCTCTCTCTCGCGCGAGGAAGCTGAGAAAATTATTCCTCTTATTCGGGCTTATTAATCAACTTCCCGACTCGCCTCGCTTTTCTCTCTCTCCGGACGAAAATCTCATTTGAGGGTGACGCGTAACGAAGATTCGAACCGACGGATTAATTTCCACTTAACGCGGAAGGGTGAGAGGGGAAGCAAAATCCGGAAATAACGCGCGGTTCCGCGCGCAAGAAGCAATTTAAAGCACGAAAAATCTCCAAGTCAATCGCTATCGGAGTAACAGGATGTTCCAGAAATTTAAATACGTCCTTTTCCCCTCTTCTTTTTATCTCGCCGAGAGATACGAATAAGAAAGACGCGATCGACTTTTTATGTTAATCCCCGACGTAGATTTTGCCCGCTCGAGAGCAAAATCATCCTTGCAGCGGCGCGGAACGCGGTGTAATAGATTCGCAAATAACAGCGACATTTTTATATGTATATATCTGCCGCAATATGATTTATTATGTGATTCCGCATCCATGAGAGATATCATATTCTCGTATATAATTCACACTTCGCCCGTTCGCCTTGGAGCACGGCTCCGAGGCGCCCAGCTCGGATGCTAATCTCCAATTAATTGCGGACAAGCGCCCGCCGGCGATCGCGCGAATCGCGTTTCGCAACGTGACTAATATAGCCCCCGTTAAACCTCCGTGCATGACATTTAAAGACGGCTTACGGGATATTCCAAGTAATTATCGTTCTCTTTCTCATCCTCGTCTTCATGGTCGCTCCCCGGCGCTGATGTGTGTTTCAGGTCTCCGTAAGGTATATCCCTATTACTTTACCTTCACGACATTCACGAAAGGTCGATGGGTCGGCGAGAAGATCCTGGAGGTCTTCGCGAGGGAATTCCGTGCCCATCCAGCCGAGGAATACGAGAGATGTATTCGCGCCGGCACCCTCACGGTCAACTATCAAAAGGTGGACGTCGATTACAGGTTACGGCACAACGATCTCCTGGCTAACGTCGTCCACAGGTACGTGAACGTTCTACCGGAAGCGGGTCGGCCGTGTCGTTCTCTTCTCCCCCCCCCTTACGTCGTGCACGGTGCAATTGATTTTTGCGAGCGTTTGTCACCCGTCGTCGTCGTCGTCGTCGTCGTCGCCGGCGCGAGAGCCCGTCCTCGCGACTTCTCGCGGAAAATGTCAAGTGACTATTGTGAGAAAAGCGCCGTCGAGACTCGTGACTAAAGTTTGATTGAATCGCGCGACGATCGACGGCATCGAGCTGCGGAATGAAGAGAAAATTGCGCTTGTACGGAATTAACGTTGAGTTCAGTTTCTATATTTTGGACCGCTTATTTGGTCGCGAAAATGCAATCTCGCGATGTTAAAAAAAAACGGACAATACTCGCTATTTTTTCTTCCTTTTTTTTTTTTTAAATGGAATTTAGTAAATTGCGAGTGCATATTTTAAACTGGCATTTCATAACACCAAAGTGCTGTACGTGTTATTCGATGTAAAAGGCACGTTCCTTTATCTATTTATATCGGGCGCACACGAGACACGTACAACGTCGGGGTTTCTCGGGTACGCTTTAAATCCACTTTTTATCGAAGCGGGGTAGCTTGTTTATCGGTCGACGCGGGAATTTCGGCCTATACGTCGGGCATACAGCTCCGGCGGCGTATACATATTTAACGATGCCTATTGGCCCCGTATAAATCCAGGTTAGCTTCCGCAGGAATTTACTTTGATTTCAGAAGAGCCCCGGGAATTTGGCGAGCCTTGTCAGAGGCGCGCGCAAATGAGATCGGGTTTAATTTCGGGAATTTCCGAGTTTAACCGCTTAGAGCCTTGTTTCGCCCGCGCGAGCGCGGAACGCGATGTATCATTGTGATCGACAAGCTATACCGCGCGCTGAGAAGGATCATCCTTATTTCGCACGTTATATATTTTTAGCTAACGCGTTCTCATCTGCCGCCACGGATATATCCACCCGATGGAGGATATGACGTAACGCGAAATGCGATCGACGGCTCAGCCCGGCGAGCGAGCTGTGTTTGCGCGTTACGTTGCATTATATGCGAGGAAGGTATCTAATGCGGATCAAATTTAGTTGATTTACACGAGACGGAAACGCATGCGTGCTGGAAAGCGGCTCAGCTAAAGGCGGGCAACATCGGATTAGTGCAGGGATTACAGCGGTTGCTTGTAACAGAAGTCTAAAATGCATAATCCGTGTATAAACGGTTTAATTCGCACACGCCAGAGCGCAGCATCCGTTATTCGCAACGTGGGAAGATGGACGGAAGCGGGTAGAGAGCGCGAGAGAAGAGTCGTGGCCGTCTGTAATATTTCGGGACGCCTCGAGAGGACGAGTGACCCGGCGCGTCCCTCTTGGCTTTTCGAAGTTAACTAAAGTAAAGACTGGACGCGATATCCGCGAAGGTCAGGACGATGTATAACCGCGCAGGAAACGCGCGCAACGATGGCGTGTCGGTCGAATGGCTGCGGCGGTAGAGGTCCAACGAACTCGTAAATCATCCGCCTCTCCTTACTCGTCGGAGCGGCGTAGATAAGAGGGAGCCTCGGCGAATCCTCCGCGTGCGCACGAGGCCGGGAACCACATGGCCGGGACTCGTGTGATTATATCCTTGGCACGGATATATAAGAATCTAATAAGCCACACGAGCGCGCCGCCTCTCGAGAGCGTTTTTAAACGCTCCGACGCTCAACGAGGCTCGGCCCGCTATATCGGCGCCGGTTATCGCATAGGAACGTGTGGATGCGCCCGCGAGCTTCTGCTCCGTCATTCGAGATAGGAACGCGGAGAAGTCTCGAGAAAAGAGATGCCTCGGAAAGATGAACGCGCGTCGTATTTCGAATTGGAAAGGAGAAAAAAAATAAGTGAACGAAATATGAACTCTCTCTGCTTCCGTCGTCGCCGTTCGTCGCGAGTGGCGGCGGCAATCCTCGCTGACGTACGGAAGCTGGATTAAATTATTTCACATCTCGCGCGCCGCTAATACGGTTCGCTCGCGCTTGCATGATAATTCCAGCAATTATCCTGGGCAATTGTACTTTTCAGGCGCGCGCTCGCGACACGCGGACCACTCGTGTCCTACATTTTCGCCGCGTGTCTCCCGCCGTCATTATAATGGGCAAATTCCGGAGTTAATTCGTCGCTCGCGAGAGGGATATTTTTATTTTTTCTTTCCACGTCGATTTTTCACGCCGACGCGGAGACGTGCAAGCTGACTGACGGCGCGGTAAAACTCGCCTCCGGGCGAGTTTCTGGCGCGTCGATTGAGTTTCCGATGGGTGAGCGAAGTTAATCGGGTGGAGGCCGACCGGGGAACAGAATGTGGTCGCCTGGCCGCTAGTAATAAACAATGAGATGCATATCGCGTGACGTCGTCGGGGGATCGTAAAAAAAAAAAGGTGCATTTGGGAGATAAGGTGACTCTCCGGACACGCGAACACAACCGTGCGATTCTTCGCAATTAAAACGCTCGAACGCGAGTGAAGCGTCTCGTCGATCGCCGCGCGATACCGCGAGACACGTTGTCTTTCCACGATTAAAACTTCGCAATTAAAAACGGGGATCGCGAGTGTAATCTAGGTCAGTCGTGGGAGTTTTGCATCGCGGGTGCGCGCGACCAACAACGACCGACGCGACGGCTCCCCCGTTTCGTTATTTATATACGTTATCGCGGAGCAATTACGTTACGCGCGCGTTGCATAAAGACGGAATCCAAATATGGGGGAGAAGCAACATCGCGCCGAACATCGTGGGTTGTTACGATAGTCGGAACAATTGCGGAGATGGATGGAAAATAAATTGGCGGCGGTGGTAATACCGCACCTGTGCCGTCGCTGATATTACTCGCCGGTTGTTGTCACGTCTCGGTATATGCACTCGCGAAAGTTTTGCAAGCCGCCATTGTCACGCTCGCGAAGAGGAGCATTTTCCCGGCGAGAATGCGCCCGAGGGAATTAGCTCGCGGTCGCCGTGAATTTTCGCGCGAAAGAGAAATGTCTCGCGCTCGGCCGCGTGTTGCCGGTAACTTGTGTATATATTGTTCCCGCTAAATAATTCAAATATAATTATATTCTCTCAAGATAATACCGTTATCGCATTGGTACGCGTTGCTAATTAATCGTCCAATCTAAAGTATAAAATTTAAACGTGTTCTCTAGATTCTTTCGCGTTCTTCTACGCTGTTAAATATTAAAGGGCAAAATTTAAACCAATATTTTAAGTTAAATACTATTTTGTTACTGTTAACTACTATGTGTGTGTGTGTGTGTCAAAATTTATTATTTTAACACGAAACAATATTAGTTCAATTATATTGGTTTAGTTAAATTAACTTTGTATTGATCAGGAGCAGCAGAAGGCGGATCTATTAGGAATGGTTAAAAATGACTCAAATTGAATATAAATAATTGACATTACAAATTTAACAGATTCTTTCTTTCGAAAATGTTGCCTCCCGGCTATAAATTGCCGTTTATATCGCATCGTTTTGTTTTTCTCGAGAACTCCTACGTTGACATCATCCGCTCGAATCGCCGTTTGATCACAGCCGTGAAATTCCTCGGGCCATCCGTAACTCGAGAGGACGAAGGAAAAGTCCCCGGTGTTTTCCTACCAACAGCGTGTTCTCTTTCGGGGGGGGGGGGGGGAGAGAGAGGGATTCACGGCGGCTGAGAGGAAAGGAAGCGCGAAGGAAAAACGACTTTGGTAATCTCGCCTCGAGGGCGAGAAAGCTGAAACGGCGACCGATATGCCTCGAAGGACACCGGCGTCGCTCGCACGTTCGACGGTGCAGATACGCGAAGGACACGATCGTGGAGTGTCGCAATCGCGCTTGGACGACACGGCTGGATAACGCGAGACCTTTCGCAACCGCGGCCGGCATTCCGTTCGGGGCATCCATCACCGTGTCGATTCCCATCGCGCGAATCCGGCAAATCGCTTCCTAAAGTAGCCGTGAATCACCTGGTAAACAAAGCGGTGTTTGCGCGACGCGAGTCCTCACGAGAACTGCCGGGTTAATCGATTCCCGCGAACGCTCGATCGCCGTCCCCGTCGCGGTAATTGATGTAACGAGCGAGGCGCGTCGTGGCACGTTATCGCACGTTTTCTTCAGTCATTCATGTCGGAAAAACGCGTCCCTGATCCGCCGCCGGCAACGGGGAAGAAGTTTTACTTTCTTACGTCAAGTGACAAGAAACAGAAGGTCTATGTTAATAGAATGGAAATTGCATGGATGTGTTCGATTATTATCTGTAGAACACGGTGGCCGTGGGCGACCAGCTAATTATTAACTCCGCGGAACGGAGATAGAGATCTGAAGGTTTCGCCACGCACGGCGAATCGCTTTCGACGTATTGTCAGAAATAATAGCTTCTTCACGACGAAGCGCAGCCTGTGCAGCGCCAGAGAGCGGACGCTTCAGCGGCAGCAGAGAGACGCATCGTTTACCGCTACCATTTTTCAATTAAAGTCCCGACGTCCGTGGTATCCGCGATCGATGGTCCAGAATAGCCTCTCAAAAGTCTTTGGAGAAAACTTGTGGGCGTGACGAGCGTCGAGCTCAGCTCTCGCCGCCGGCCTTCATTCCGGGATCGTTCCTCGGGAACCGGGAACGTTTCCCGGTTCTACGTGCCACGTTGTTACAAGCGCTCTCTCTCTCTCTTTCTCTCTCTTTTCTCTCTCTCGCGTCCCTCCCGGTGATGCGGGAAATTCGGTGGGATGATTCAATTAGCCGGAAGAGCCTCTCGGTAGGCGAGCGATCCGCTTCACCGTCAGCGCCGTGTAATTTCGCAGGAGAATTGGTCCCCGTCGATGCATCGGCAACGTAACGGCGCGGCGCGTAGAATAGGATGCGCCTCTCTTCCGCCTTCCAAACGATTAATCTTCCCGAGCTTCTTCTCGCAATATCGATCGTGTCACCATCTCCATCCTCGCGCGGAACATATCTCGCGGAACGTCTTGTGGAAACGTCTTGCGGAATCCTCGTCGTATAACGTTCGTTGAAGAAGTAATTCGGTTAATATCCGCTTTCTGATCGACTCTCGGCGGATTTGGCCGAGTCACGAGCGGAGGGTAATCAGCGCGAAGATCGATCGCGAAGACGCATGATGCCGTGGCGGTGCAAGAAGCTAGGGGAGCAGGGGTGCGCAACCGAACCGTATTAAAGTAACGCGACGTAACGCGATATGACGAAAGACCGAAGCGCGGAGGTAGCGAGCGTGAAAGAAGACAGCCGTGAGATCTCGCGCGAATTTCACTCGCGGGTCGGCCGAGGATATAAACCAGAATTAAAACCAGGCACGTCGTGGAAAATGCCGGGCGCCATGCACCCCTGGACTAGAACATGGAAATCCATGCGCGATCCGCGAACGATAAGGCAGGACACCTGCGGGGGCACTCTCCTTACGTGTTGCGAACACTAGGGTGAAGCGCAGAAGGAGGTGCCCGACCTCCAACCTCCGTCGCGATACCATCGTGCACCCCCGGTCCACGCTAATAAATCAACCTGTCGCCGGACCTCCAGTCGCGCCCTCGACCCGCGACACGCTTCTCTATCACCCCCGTGCATCACACCCGCCCGGGCGCCGTCTCTCTGCCGCGCCGCCGCTGCTTGCTCTCCGTAAGCCTTCGGGGTTTTGCCAAGGCTCCCGTTCACTTCCGGCTAGCTCGCGTGAAAATTGATTCATTTTACGCGATGGCAGAACCGATAAACCGCTCAACTAAATGCGTCCGTATGAGGGAAAGCGTAATGTGATTGAAAGAAATGTCTGAATTTTGCGACACGCGCGTGATAATATCGCGAATTCGAGGGGTATACTTCATTATGTACCGATTGAAGGATCGTGAGAAAACGCGACAGGACGGTCTTTTTCACAGAGGTGAAGATTAGGCGGAGAAAGGAGATTACCTCCTTCCATCGCGGAACGAGGACCGCGTGGCGCTTTTTTTTCTCACGGTGGCTAACCGCGCTCGGCTAACGTATAATTTGCGATGGATTAATCTCCCAGTAGATTTAGCGGTCACGAGGTAATTTGAAATTGGCGAGAAGGAGAGACGCCGTCTATTACCGCCGAGGAAGTCACCGCCTCCGTCTTACGATCTGTGTGTCCAGGAGTGCGCGACGAGTTTACCTATGTGCATGCTCAAAGTAATAGAGGATTCTCATGGAATTCTAATTCGACACTGCGAACGCGTCTCGCGGAAGGAATTCCGCGATGTTGACCCGGGTTGACATAATCTGCCTGCGTCTTTGCATTCGCGTCGTCGCTCGTTGTTTCCCTAACGATATGTCAGAAACACTTTCGTCTGGCGACGTTGAACAACCGGCGGATATCGACTTAACGAGCATTGAATAAGTATACGAATCCCGTCTGGCGTTCTCGGTTATTTTAAGCGAGTAAGATTGGGAGATAATTAATCTTCTTTCTCGTATAATACGCGGTATGAAGACAAGTTTTGTTAGCTACATTGAATGTTATGTCGTTGAAGACCAGTCCTACGACAGTATCTTATCAATTTACACATAAATTGCAATCAAATATACTTAGATAGTCACGTACATCACTAATAGAGGAACAACTGAAGGAGATAACGTCAACGTAGTCACAATCGTGTGCACGGCATTATATACAGTGTTTTTCGAGAGTGATCTAGGCCAGGTAGCCTAGGTCTCGGAACTTGACAGTTTCTAACTGCAATTAACTCGGCCGCGTCCCCCCCTTCCCCACGGTCCTTTATATCAATCGGTCAAGTCTTGCTCCTTTCGCGACGAAGGCCGTCCGTCTTGGGTTCTCTTGTCTAAATTCCTGATGCAAGTGTTCCTGTGGGGTGTGTCTCGAGAGCGCATTCCACCGTGACAAGATCCCGGGATTCGCCTGCAATTCGGCGAAATTAACGATCTACCCCGCTTGCCGCTGAGCTTCGCCGGGACGAAATCTATCCCCGCGGTTTGATCGCTCGATAATCGTTTTATGTCCGCGCGGTCCTTTGTGCCTTTGGGAAATTTTAACCGCGGCACTGAATCGACCTGTCTGTTCGGGCCTAACGAAGCGAGATCGCGCGATGCTACTTCAGAAAGTAGATAATGAGCCTTGGGAAAAATCCTTTCTCGAGAGATAGCCGAACGGATTTTCTACGGATGACAATCGAGAATTGCGGGAATAAAGAAGAGTTGCAGATCATGTGATAAAGTAAAATTGCACAGCATAGATATTGAGTTTAATGTATACAGAACCATGGATGTATTTAAAAAAATATATTTCTAATTATCCATATGGAACTCCATATGAAACGAAATACTTCTGATTCGAGTCGATTATTACAGGTAACGGTTACAGTTTCAGATCATATTGTTATCATACCGTTATTGTTAACTGAGATAATCGCAATAGAGTTGGACAGCTGACTGCGAGATCTTGCGGGAAGTCGACGTCAACGAGTAGACAATTAACTGCCGATATAAGTCAGTCTAGTTAGCCGATCTGTTTCTCGATAATCGCGTTATTCATTGTACGAGCATTCGTCCCGGTATAGGACTTGATAGTTCGGGCGGGTAAATTCGAATAGTCACTATAGCTGCGGTCTCCACGATAAGCAGAGATCGCTTTGACACATCAAAGCGTATTGGACCGAATCGATGTTTCATGCATGAAGCTGTTACCGGTTCCACGGCGGAAGGTAGTAGCACACCAGTTAAATCGGTTCTCTATGAACGGTCGCGATTTTATTGAATACGTCGTTACCCCAAATGACAGCTGGTAACGATTTTACGATAGAGACATTAGAATTATAATAATGGCGCAGTAATAAACGTGCAATTGTCTGAAAAAATAGCATTAGTATAATATATTGAACGGATATCTCTCACGTAGCTTCTTTAAAAATCTCCTCGCATTGAAGATTCGCGTGGTAAAAACTGACGGCAGATTCGATCGATGTTTCACGGAGATCTAATCTAGCGGCCGATGATGACTCGTTACGTAAAAGTTGATCGTCGGTGAATTCCCACGGGGCGACTCGCGCTGATTTCGTTAGAATATCGTTACCATAAATTTAGCCGAGTCGACGAAATCTCCTCGGAAGCGGCTCCGCTCCGAAATACGGAGTGATACAATTACAAGCGGGAGGGAGATGTTGCTCTTTCTCTCTCTCTCTTTCTCTTTCCCTCGCTGTTTGCCGTTATGATCGGTCGCGACGGGGGGCTATAGCGGTGGAACTCGGAACGCGATTACATTCATATATTAATTATGTGAGTTATGTATTAATTGGAGTGCGCGCACAGGGGTCGACGGTGTCCGCGCGTAACGTGACGCGTAAAGCTTTTCTCTCGCACACGTTGCGTACCATTGATGCTGTTACACCGAAATTATGCGCCTTGAAATTTTGATGTCGCAAGCATTCCCGTTTGCCGCGCTCCTGTGCAGATTAAATACCGCACGAGCGCTCCATTACGCTTGAAATTATTTTTGACAAGAACGTAGATGCGCGAACGCGCGCGGATGACCGTGAAAAGCTGATGAAAACCTTCCACATCCTTCCGCATTATAAAATAGATAATAGAGCGATAAACGCGTCGAGTTACGTAAACATCGGTTCGCATAGCGAAATGGCAATGCGTGATTGCGAAGGTAGAGTCAATATTATTTAGTTATAATGTAGGACTGTATATAGAAATTTATGCAAATACCAGGTAATGCGTTACGTATAATTCTATAAACATTTCTGTTTACAGTAACATAAATCCTCTACACATTTGATCACCAAATAGTGCGGTAAAAAATAAAGCGTAACGGAGCTGTGCGACACGTTTCAAATATTTATATAAATAGGCGTTGCATATGATTTAATATCGCATAGAATTTAAAATCGGCAAAATAAACATTCGTTTTGAACGGAAAATATCGGGAACGCCCCGTGCATCAACGTCGACCGCGCGCCGGCAGAGTCAATATTATTCGATTCATATATAGAACTACCTACATACTCGCGCGGGTGTGCGCCGAAATTTCGCTAAATTCACTCATTATAAAATCATTTTCCGTACGCTTCCTTGGATTTCTACCGATTTATTCGCAACCGGGCGCGTCGCGGTCGCGGAAAAGCGTATGCGCGCTGCAATAATCATTCGGCGAAGCTTCCTCGTGTGACCCGACGTGTGCATTTAACGCGTCCATATCTCTCATCCGCGACGTCGAAGCGGCTGGGAAACGCAACGCGCGCGTGATAACACAAACATGCGTCCCGTATACATTCTGGTTAATTGTTCAAAACCTCGCTCACAATGATTCCGCTTGTAACGAGATATCGGTCCAGGCGGAACGCGATCTTTTTCGCCCGCAGCCTCTCTCGCGGCCGCGGTCAGTCGCGGCGCGTTAAATTAACGCGGAGGAATCTCCGTCAAAGCGACTGGGTGCTTGACGCGCTCCCTCCGTCCTCGATCATCCGCGGACTCGTGTTTTCGCGAGGTGCCGTTTATTGCGGTCGACTGGGCCGAAAATAAATTCGGCAGGCCGTCGCGGCATCGCCTTGCCGAATTAGCAAACGCATAGCAAACAATAATTTCCCCGCGCTCCTCCGGGGGCTCCGCAATAATATATCGTCGCGCTCTTGCATCGCCGCGCGCTCTTTGCGATCTCTGTCCTCTCGACGCGCGTACCTATATATCTTGTCCGGAGACGACGCGTCGCTGTGTGTCGCTGCGGCATGTGACCCGCGTTAAATTTGGATGGCGCACTCAGGACGTCGCTCGTTCCCGTGGCACGCAAACCGATTGTTATGTCGTCGCACCTTTCGAATGTCACGCGAGCGAACGACGGCGAGACGGATAGGCGAAGAACTGTGGCACGCGACATTTTAATGGTTATAGTTAACTCGAGAATGCTTTCAGACGAAATAACATCAGAATTTCGGATAAAGAGAGAGCTGATGGCTGGCGCGGCGGCTCTCAATATGTGAGACCGCGACTCGTCGCGTATCAAATAACTTTGCCAATTGGATCTGAAATACAGGGGAGTCGGATATTTCATACATTTGATTTATAATATCGTATTATTTGTTAGAACGTGAACTTTATTTTCGCTAATATCTCGACGGAACGGAATATATATGTGATTTAATGTTCCCTTCACGTGACACGCTTCGAAATTCCGTCGCGAACTTTAAGGTACGCACGGCGCGCGCGCGCGTGTATGTATATGCACAGGCGAAGAGATACTTTGAGAGCGGCGAACCCGAAATGTTTGGTGCGGAAATGTGATTTATACGAGACGGAAGCGATTTATTGCCTTTTGTTGTGAGGTTGCATAATATCGTGTCAGCCAATTGGAAGATAGAAGTTGCATATTCTCGATTTTGTATACGTAGTACATATATATTTCGGCTCTCGTGTGCGAAACGTGAATTATTTTCCCGAAAGAAAATTCCGAGGACACATGGAACGGAAGAATATGTCGAATGAGACTGTAAGAGGCGCTGCTCGATTACTTATGTCCCTCAGGATAAGTACATGTTTAACCTGCGTGATGGTTTTTCAATGATTTCTACCTAAGCGCTTGAAAGGGAAATGGAACAATAGATATCTTGTGCGTAACCGATAGAGCAGTGAAAAGGATTAGAACATAGTGCGTGACTAACATCGTGATTTTTTTTGTCAATGTAGCACCGCAAGTGTGTAATTTTAGCTGAAGCTCCTCTTAAACGTTTCTCGCTGTTTTAAAGCACGTAATTTAACACGATTGAACATATTAACTTTCAATTTAATTACAATTTAACGTGTTAAATGACGTAATTTAACACGTAAAGAAACATGTAAAAAGGGCTTCAGTCCAGCGTGACATTTTTACACGTTTATGCGTGTAAAAATAACACACTTGGATTTTGCAGTGTAATAATGCGCGTAATAACGGCAAGGCGACTTTAGAGATGCAACGACGAAAGTCGACGAGTAAAATCGCGCTCCATTATTTATAAATCCTGGGATAATTAGATCAACACCGGCCGAAAGGGATGCAATTTTACGTTTTCGAGGAGCAAACTTTTCAGCTCAGCCACGAAATGCCATTATATAAATTTGCCTTCGAGATTTACTTTTATGATTTAATAACATATCTCTCGTGGATCTTAGCGCACCACCAACGTCTACGCGACTCCGGCGCGCCGGGATCTATTCCGGGGCGATTTACCTGAGAATGGAGAGCTAACGATGCATCGATTCGCGATTAGTTTTCGAGAGGTGCGCGCGTCCGGGCCCGCCGGGATTTTCACCGCGGGCGTCGCGATTTATAAAGTTTACGAACGTCTTGCTCGCCAAATTGAATTCTGTTTGTCACGTGTTTTATCCGATATTCGCAGCTATCCGGCCTTCATCGCAAACGCCATTTATCGCGAATGAGGCACTTTGCAAAGTGGACGGGGAAAGATTTTGCAAATCCAATCTCTCTTTCTTTTTCTCTCTCTCTCCTCCCCCCTCTCTCTCCTTCTTTCTCTTTCTATCCACCTATTTTTTTTCTCTTAGCCGAGGTTTCCTTATTGTTCCCGCGGAGAGAATGCACGTGCACAGGACAGGACACGTATAGTGGGTGCGACCGTAGTTTTGCGGAGTGCAAATGCATTAGGTAGATGGAACTCATAATTGGGGCCGCCGCATGCACGTGCATCCACCCGCCGTATTTATTTCGTCTTTCCTTTTTGTCGGTTTTTACCCCCCTCCCTCCTTTTCCTCTCTCGCTCCCACTTTCGTACTGTTCCTACGTCTCACCTCGCGGAACCACCCTCTTCGCCCGTTTATCTCAACGTTAGATAAAAGCGCAGCTGTATTTTCACGAGACGCTGTTTTCAACCCGTTCGCTCTTTTGCGTATTTTTTGCACGCTTAAAAACGCAATCGGTACGATTTTTCCACCTTTTCCGATCGGATGATGTATGCAATCGGATCCGCACGTGAATAGAATCGCGAAAAGGCGCAGCGGGTGTTGATTGCCGATTGCCGAATCGCGATAAATTGCGGTTTGTTGCTATCAATCGGCGATCGATCGGCGGCGCGCCGCCGTTTCTCCCCCGACATTACTGTAATTACCTACCTACCCGTCTTGATTATCGGTTAGCTTCAATCCAAGTCGGCCGACAGTACTTCCCATGGGTGTACTGTCTGCTCATGCGAGAACTATACTCAGCATTTCGATGCGTCTATCGCGTGTATGACGAATGTGTGTTTGTGCGCGCGCGCGCGCGTGCGTGTGCGCGCGTGTGTATACGTGTATGTCTACGTACGTGCACCACGTACGTGTGTGTATGTGTGTGTGTGTGCGTGTGCGTGCGAGACGTGTAAGCGCAAACGGAACAAAGCCACACGTTAAGCTGGTTGCGATTGGTGTGTTGCAGACACGAGGTGCCTGTCACCTCGGAGCCGATCACGGTGATACACATGGACGAGGACGTCGTCGTGGTCAACAAGCCCGCCTCCATCCCTGTAAGTGGTGTACTGCCAGAACTGTACTGCCAAAAAAAAAATTGTTTGTCGTATTGTCCAAACGAGCACGGAAATACATACACACATACGCATGGACATGTATACACACACGTATACTTCTCTCGTCTTGCATGGTCCCCTTTGATAGTTTCCACGCAACCCAGATCGCTTGATTTGCTGGAAACCCGCTCGTTTCAGCTCATCTGGAAAAGTCCCGGAAGCCGCTTTTCATTGAGTATACATGTGATCGCCTTTGCTGCAAATTATTCCTGGAGCACGCTCCCGCGGGTTATAAGATCCCATATCGTTAAATTTAGAATTTCCGGAGTCAATTCTTTTGCGCTCTCGCGGATGAAAATTTTCCATCGTTTTGTCTAAAATATACATATTTTTGAGTGTATTTCCAAATTCAATTCTAGCGTGTCTTAACCGGGGCGCGCGGCGGACTTCCGCTCCTTCAACGACCTTCTGATTTTTCGTTAGCGTTCCTGGTATTTTCCTCTCTTTCTCTCTCTCTCTCTCTCTCTCGCTCGCTTTCTCTCTGTTTTTCTGTGTCGACGCGCGAAAGGCAACTAAATCGCCGCTAACGAGTCGTTTTTCAGACTGGTGTAACAAAACAACGCGGTTAACAGATGTATACCTACGCGTCAAATGCCAAGGGCCTCTGACGAGCTCCGCCTTTTTAAAATGCAACGTTTCGACGCCACCGTCGGTCGACCTCGGTCTCTCTTTTGGTCACTTCGGGACGCGAAACAATCATGACTAAAAAAAGAAAACCGTGTTAGGGAAAAAAAAAAGAGGGAGAGAATTTACGCGCGCACGCAGGCGACTCGCATAAATGTCCCGCGGTCGCGCGATGCACTACACGGCCGCGCGAATAAAACTCACCTATTAAAATGTTAATCGCGCGCATTACGACGCTCGCAAATCACGGATAATTTACTCCGCGCTATTATTGCCGCTCCGCGATAATGTCGGACTCTCCTCGCGGACTCCGCTGCAAAAACGCGCGGCTAAAGGACAGACGGCACCTCGCGTCATTTCGCGAAATGCGACACCGCGGTATTAAAGCGGCGATATCGGTGATTCATTGTTGCAAATTAACGGTTACGACGGACGGTCCCTTTTGTTTTCCACTTCGCGGCAATTTTCGTCTCAGTTATTTCAAATCCGCGCTGAAGTGTACACCTGCTGAGAAAATAAAGCGTCCTAGAGTGTCCAAAAAGAAGAGACAGCTCGCGAGATTTTAAACGTACTCTTTCTTTCTCTTTATATTTTTTTATTTCCCGTCCCGTTCTCTTTTCTCGTCTTCGCCTCCTCGGGAAACCGTTGGTTGTGTAGCCACCGCACCGCGGTGGTGTGGTGGTTGCAAGTTTCATTCTCCCACGACAAGTCGTGAGACTTCGCTCGGCGATAAATACAGCCGAGCGAGCTCTCGGCCACTTTTCCTCTGTTCCTCTCAAATGTCACCGGTGGCCGCCGCGCGTCCTCGGCGGGGGATCGTTAACAGGAGCTTGCGCAACAAAACGGCCGGGGCATTAATGCAAAAATAATCCCGACGCGCGCAAGTATATAGGTACTCGGCGAGCGCGCGAGGGCGATGCGCGACTTAATGGCCGGCTTTCTCGAGTATCTTTTTTCATCTTTACCCTCGCCGCGACGAGACCAACGGGGTCTCGCCTGACAAATCGGCCCCGAATTAATTTTCGCGTGCAGACGTTGTTAAAAACCGTTATGCAATCGCGAAGCACGACTTTGCCGTGCCGCTTTCGCTTCCTCGTTCTCCTTTCGCCATTCCCCGAGTAGATTACGACACAATAGTCATTCACATTTTCAGCTTTTCAGCATTTCGTATTAATTTTCTAATATCCATTTTTATCAATGCAGAATTAACTTTAGGCTGCGTTCCGTTATTCACTGCCAGTACTGAAAATCTATAGTGTATATGTGACGTAAGACGTAACTATAGATTTTTAGTACTGGCAGTGAATATATCGGAACGGAGCCTTAATCTAATTCTTAGAACTAGAAAAAGATAAAAAGTAATTTAAACCGAGAAAGTTAATCTTATACGTTAGTAGAGATGGACATAAGTCAATTTTATTAGCGACGAACTGTGCCACAATTTTATAAAATTTAAATTACATTTATTTATTTATTAAAAGGACATTGATGGAAAAAAGAAATTCGATTACGCTGCGCGAGGTCTGAAGGTACGCCGGGGAAAAACTCATTATACATACGTCAGCGTTAAAAGTTGGAGATTCGTTCGCTCGAAGTTCTTGAAATTCATTCCGCGACGGAGGGAAGGTGCGAAATTATTGCGGCGGCAGGTAGAAAAGTGGCCTTCGATCGCCGGATCATTGTAGCGATTCGCCGGAGTCGCTGGGCGTTCGATAGCCGTTCGATAGCCGACGTGTATTATGATGCATACGTGGTGCCGCCGACAGACGCGGGGGCGGACTTATCGAGCCAGGTCCGATACGATCCGCCAGCTAGAGTCAGCCAGCCCGGTCGTTGTACGTTGTATACCTACAATGCAGATCCGCATCGTCGTCGGCCGAAATGCATAAAGCGCGCCGTTCCCCGTGCCATGCCGATTCGAAACGATGAATCGACTCTCCTTTGTGGGCGCGATTGCTTTTTGTCCCGAATTTGCCAGGAGAAATGGGTCGATCGTTCTTGTGCGGATGCATACGTGTACGATCGTGTGTGTGTGTGTGTGTGTACCTACATCGAATTTACATTGGCCACATGCCGATAGACCACGCGAGTACATTTAAGTAGTGGTAAGCTCCGTAAATTTACCGTCCACATCTCATTTCCTGAAGATATTCTGGTTAATCGATGAAAGGTCTATCGTGAAATACTGAAGATGCAATTCTAGATGCTTCGAACTCGGGAAACGAAGCTACGTTAGAGTCTCGACGTTTTCCTTTTCTGGTACATTCGGAATTCATATATCTAGTACTTGGACAATACATTCTTGAATCTCCAGATCGTTATCTCTTCAAACGCTTCGCGCGAGGATGAAATGTTTGACTCGTGTCTCTGTTCGCAGGTGCATCCGTGCGGTCGTTACAGGCACAACACCGTGGTCTTCATCTTGGCGAAGGAGTACAACTTGAAGAACCTCAGGACCATTCACAGGCTGGACCGGTTGACCAGCGGCATCCTCCTGTTCGGCAGGACGCCGAAGAAGGCGAGGCAGATGGAGCACCAAATAAGAAATCGACAGGTTGGTTGCGTAAGTCGTGCGTCTCCGGGTATGCGAGAAATAAACGTGAGAGACGTCGCACAGCTGGCGTCGCTCGTTCGTCGTTGAACGACGGAGGGGACGCTTACGTTGGCGAGAACACGACGAGCCGACCGCGCGTAATCGTTCCGTGTGTTGTATCCCGTGTCTCCACGTTCCAGGTCCACAAGCAGTACGTGTGCCGAGTGGAGGGTGAGTTCCCCGAGGAGGAGGTGATTTGCTCGGAGCCGATCGAGGTCGTCTCTTACAAGATCGGCGTCTGCAAGGTCTCCGAAAAGGGCAAGGATTGCGTCACCCGCTTCAAGCGTCTCAGCTACAACGGCAAGTCGTCGGTGGTGCTGTGCAAGCCGCAGACCGGGCGCATGCACCAGATCCGCGTGCATCTGCAGTACCTCGGCTATCCCGTGGTGAACGATCCGCTCTACAATCACGTGGTCTTCGGCCCGCACAAGGGTAAGGGCGGTAACATCGGCAAGACCGACGAGGAGCTCGTCCGGGATCTCATCAGCATCCACAACGCCGAGAACTGGCTCGGCATGGACGGCGATTCCGACATGAGCCTGTTCAAGCCGAAACTCGAGCTGGAGGAACGGATGCTGGGCTCCGGCAGCGACAAAGACAACAGCTCCTCGCCGTCGTCCACCCCGGGCCTGGTCGAGGACGAGCAGCAGCAGCAGCCGCCGCCGCCGCCGCCGCCGCTGCCGCCGCAGCAGCAGCAGCAGCAACAACAGCCGCAGCAGCAAGAATCCCTCAAGGTCACCGTGGGCACGCAGACGGGCTCGGAACCGCCGGATTCCACTTTCGCCAACGACAAGGTCACCGTCGACCCGCACTGCTACGAGTGCAAAGTCAAGTACAGGGACCCGAAGCCGTCGGACCTGGTGATGTATCTGCACGCGTGGCGTTACTGCGGCCCGGGATGGGAGTACGAGACGCCTCTGCCCGCGTGGGCGGCGAGCGATTGGACCGGCGACGATCGATAGTTCGGACGACGCGATCGAGGACGATCCACGCGGATTCCTCGGCGAGCGATCGTCGTCATTGCCGTCGTCGAGTCTCGACCCCCCCTTTTGATATCCTTACCCCGTGCCTTCCATCCGCCAATGAGCGATCTTGACCATCGTGCGCAAGCAAGTACATGTAGACAAATACGCATACACACAAACGTATACACACAGTAGGCAAGCAGAGACGTGTGCATACCCCTGCAACTTGGCCGTCGGACTTTTCGGGGTGCTGCGGCCCGAGAGAAATGGGATTGCTGGAACAATCTCACGTCGCTCGATATTTACATTTCTGCAAATCGTCGTCGTCCGTCGTCGATATGTATGCGACAACTTGGCGTTATCGCGAAACCAATTCCGACGGCAGTCCGGCGTTTACGCGCAGAAATGTCACCGCTCGTTCTCTCGCGGCAAGTTCGCCCGTCGCGCGCGGACGTCGTTCCCGTTCCGTTATATATTTCTGGCAGAGAGTCGCGCAAATCCATCACGCGCGGACGATCATGCGCGGGGAAACGGTCCGAAACGCGACGTTATTATGCGGATTAATCATAGCGACAAAAGACAACCGTTGTTACCGATCCTATTACCTACGTAAAACTGTCCTGATTTTGGGAGCCAGCTAATAAATCAGATTATTATTACTGTTATTTTTGTCTTTCCGCGGAGCATGTTCCGATTTTCTCAAATCAACCACGTTTCCTCCGAGTAAACCTATAGAGCGCCTTGTACAGTTAACGCAGTAAAGTCACGTCGAGATGTAATAAGGTGCAATGATTGTTCCTACGATCGTTTCTCTCCGCGTAACAGCCATAAGAATGTTCTTGCACGGTCGGGTCGGTCAATGTGGATCATATAAGTCGCAGGACTTCGTTGTAGCTTCCGAATTAATGACGAATATTAATTTTTTTTCCCCTCAGAAAGATATATTATAACAAATATAGGCGATCTGTGATTACATTATTGGAATATTTATCGAAATGTTTTAGCGATAAAAATACGGCCGTACAGCGAGGCGGCAAAGGCTGATGATAACTCTATTTTTATTTCAATTCGCGATATATGCAGAAGAATATGATTAATTTTTGATTGTAATACGGACGAGATTCGTATTAGTTACGATACGTCGCGCGCATAGAAATTGTATATAAAAAATAATTTGCACGAACGCTCTCAACAGACTGAGACAAATGTATATTCTGGAAATCGCGGTAGAGTCTCGGCCACTTTTATGAGCAGCGGCGGTTAAAAAGTCACTGCCACTGGAGCGAGATACCCCTAACATGTAAGGGAAGATTGATGTGTCTGTCGGAGATGGCATGGTATTTCGATGGATCGTATCATTCATCTTGATTTATGACGTAGAAACGTGGAAAGCCGCGCGTTTCTCGTCTATTTTCTATAGTCGCGGAGAAGTCGTCCGGCTCGCGCGCAACTACTCCCCCCCGATCTTACGGCAACATTTTGATTCACGGGAGATATACCCGCTCGATCCATTTCTCAAAATTCCAGCGCTTTGCAGAAGCAATGTCTTATCATCCGAGAATAAACGATCGGGCGCGGAGCAGCGGTAGTATATATATATGTGACGCGTTTCGTCCTGACTCGATCCGACGTTCTCGGGAGATGTTCTCGGTAAATCACCGTCGTGGCTTCGAATTTGACTCGAGATTCGACTTCGGTCGGACCGAAGTGAATAGGCGATATCGATTATATTCGGCGGCGGTGTTGCTTTTGGCATCAAATCCGCCTCAATACTTCGTCTTGACAGAAGTCAGCTATAACTGGGAGATAAATTTATCTCCGGCGGGGATCGGCTTTGGAACAATTTCAACGAAGCCCTGCGATTTTCCGTATTATCGTACAGTGGTTGTGTATCGCTAGTATACTCGTTAAGAGAAAGATTACCGTAAAACATCGTGAATTTGAACGAGAGGGAGAGAGATCGAGAGGAACAGAGAAATAAACGTCGGTATTAATCGTATATTAACGCTATTAGAGGAAATCTCCCCGATATGGTATCTCTGTTACTCGCGATTGTCAGTCTCCTATCGCGCCGAGTTCGCCAAGTTCTCCGAAGGACACCGCCGACTGCGATCGTATTCTCGAGACCTCGCGCGCGAGTAAGTAAACGACATTATTTCTTACGTTCACCGACGACGAGACTACGTTCCTCATTGAGGACGGGCGGTCCGATTCCCATTCACACGTGCGCGCAACGCTCTTTCGCACGGTTTCGAGAATAGACTCCTTGGAATCGGGGCGAGACGCCGATCGGGGGAGAAAGAGGAGGAGTAAGACGCGAAGGAGATGGAACCGTATCCTCCTGAAGTGGGCATAGGGTAGGGGACTGACGTGCGGGAACCGCGATAGAGACGCATCTATTTTTATGGCAGATATTTAAGTAGGGAACCAGTGCGCGCGGTGCCGCGGGTCCAGCGGCAGGGTTCTCCAACAATAAGCGTGATCTTGCCCAGAAGACAGCCAATGATCATGCCAAAGAGCGTGCGACCAGCGAGCTTTCAATCATATCGTGCATAATGTAACGCTCTCCTCGAGATGTCTTCGTCGGCCTCGAGAAGAGCGCGGCCCGTCCGCGCGCGCGGCCGGGCCGGACAGAAGGAAGAGACAAGGTGTTTCGCAAAACAAGTACAATCCGAGAGCGAGTGGATAAGCGCCTGCTACAATTTTATTTTATTATACAAAGTCGTCGCGTTCTCTCGTCTCCGTGCGTCTTCGAAAGGCCGCGAAGGACACGCGAGAAGCGTTGTGCGTCTCCATCACGCCAACTTCCACGTTGTCAGGCTCCGTCCTCCGTCCGCAGTCCGCTCCGATTCGCGTATACCGCAGGGATCGATCGGCAGAAATTGCTATTTCGTGAACTTTTTTATTTCATAACGATTGTGTTCTGCACACGCGCGATGTCGAAGAAGCCCTCGTACGCGCATACGAGGCCTGTTTCGCGTTACGCGTTGCGCGGTAACACGCGGCGCGAAGTGTTTGCAAGAACGGGCGGACAGGGACGGGGCCCAAAGCGACAAAACACACGGAGCAGACAAGCTCCGCGTGTGACGCGGTGCTTCAGAGGCCTGTATTTTGGCGTCGAGAAAGAGAGAGATCGTTAAGTCGTCGTGAGCAGTGATGGGAAGTGATCCAGAAACAATTGGGCGAAGCTACAGACGCGGCGAATGCATCAGATTACTATGCCTTCCGATGAAATTAGCGACTCTTTGACTCTTAAAACGTCATAATCCGAGACACTTCTCTTTTCTAAACGGGGCCAATTCACGCGCGACCGCGTCTGGATGCTTGCCGAAGTATGATCTTCGACGACAAGTGCTACGACCTGCGATTGTTACGCCACGACGTGCCGTATCAACGAGATTTAAATTAAATTAAGTTCGCACTGCCGCGCGACATATATACGCTGTTAATTTACGTTTAGGACACGGTCGAAAAATTTGTGTGTTTGCTAAGTATATATATATATATCTTTAGAATAGCTTCCCCGTTTTAGTTTTAGAAACGAGAGCGTGAGAGCCTTAGGGACGATTGCTTTTAGGGTTGGCATAGCTATTAACTTGATAGATTCTTCCTGAAATCGGATACTCGAAAGGATCAAGATACGACTATCGGAAGAAGCAGTTATCCTATTTACCTAAGGTTTAACGCTGGTTATAATATATACAATGGGTTAGTGCCTAAAAATGTTCAAGGAAAATGTGTATCGGTATCGTGCCTAAACATTTTTTCAATCTGGAGAGAGCACTTGGGACAAACCAATCTTGCCATCACTGCCCGCGAGTCATGAATAAAGGAGATGCGAAGATAAAGGGGAACGTAATATCGGATTCGCGACGAAATGAAATGGATTTTCTGGATTTTGGTATAGATATGTATACATAGAGAAAGAGAATAAGAGAGACGGAGATAACGTAACACAAACGGACCTATCATAAAAGACAGTGTGTGCGCTTACTAACACAAGCGGGATAGCTCGCCAGAGGAGACGAGCTACCCCGAGAATGTAACGGCTAGCTTAAATCTATTATTTAAGAGTAAACTAACGATAATTCGAGAAAACGCGAAAAAGACAGTTCCGATTTTAGTGGCGCTAAGCGAGAAAGGGGAGCGAGAGCGGGAGAGAACGAGAGAGAGAGAGAGAGAGAGAGAGAGAGAGAGTGCGAGAAAGAGTGCGAGAGAAACGAGAGACAGGGAGAGCAGACGCAACGGTCTGCGGAACAAGCGAACGTGCTTTTGTATATATGTATTGTATACGCACATTGTACCGTATCTAAAGTCACATTATTATCCGTATTGTAGCCGGCGGAACGTTTTAGCGCTAGTGAATTCTCTTGTATGATGAACGAATAAAATGCAAAGTATCGTTCGATAAAACTACCGGCGAACATCTTCATCTCCGGACGTGCCCGGTTTTACATTTCACCCCGAGCTCGTAAGTGGATCGTATGCATGATTCATGGAGGAGAGCGGCCGGCTCCTCCTGCTTCATTCTCCGGTGTTCCGGCAAAAATATTTTCCATTCAATAGTCGTATCATTTATTTCGCATAATTCATCGCCGATGGCGTTATACTGTTGCTGTAACTCGTGGCAAGTTACTTTGAGAGCCCCGCAATGCAAAGCGTAACTATAAGTCTCGTAAAAACCGCGTAACGGGGAGCACGCTGTTTGCATAAGAAAACGCGGGAGGTAAATGTTATCTTGTATGGCTTTAAGTAAACTCGGCGGAGTATTCGAGGATAAATCGAATCTTCTCACACTTCTGCGCACACGATCTTCTCTCCGAGGTCGTATATTTCTCTCTCGAAACTTCACGTCGGCCAGTTCATATTCTTATGCTGCTGTTTCATCCCGTGTGTCATCTTTGAAAAGGTAAGCTGGATCGATTGCGCGATCTGTGTAGGATAGATTAGAACTTATAAATTCCTTAACAATATCACGCTATTAAACCAATCTTAAAAGCATAGTATCAATTTTCCTCTCGTACTAAAGCGCTCGAAATATACGATTATTTCTCCTGGTTTCCGGTGAATGACCGCCATTAAACGAAAACTTTTGCTCCAAGGCACTTTGCTTCGCCAGTTTTACTTTTCTTTAAACGTGAACATTAAACCGTTACGATATTTTCGATGTAAACCCGTGTGATACGCGATCGTCCTAAGTAGCACGTCTACTTACAATTTACGTATATAGACACGTATAGAAATATAGCCAGTTTTTCTCTTATATTTCTTTTATTAGTCGAACCTCCAGGACATAGCCCGGGTTCGAAGAATATCGTTACATGGGAATCGTGACTATTGTGTTTAGATTCATTTATATACACCGAAAATAAATATAAAATCTCACAAGGATTGCTCTAAATATCTTCTTCCGTTATATTCCGTCTAATCTGTTTCTCAACTTGACGCCGCTCGTTTCTGTTCCTTCATGCGCGCTTCGATTTCTGGCCTGAAATGCCTGATCAGACCCTGCACGGGCCACGCGGCACCGTCCGCCAGAGCGCATATCGTGTGCAATTCTATTTGTTTCGTAAGCTCCCATAGCATGTCTATCTCGTGTGTCTCGGCGTTACCTTCCACGAACCTGCAAAAACAAAATTGTTACAAAACCGGATAATAATTTTTTATGAACGAGATAAAGTTATAAAGTTATCAATGTCCACCTTCTCAGTATTTTGTACATCCAACTGATTCCCTCGCGGCAAGGTGTGCACTGGCCGCAAGATTCGTGTTTGTAGAAGCTTATCAAACGAGTGATGGCTTTGATTATGTCCGTCTGTTTGTTCATCACGATCACCGCGGCCGTGCCGAACGAGCTCTGTACCCTGATGAGATCGTCGAAGTCCAGCAGGACGGTGTCGCACACGCTAAAATTTTCGACTCTCGTGACTCTCGGAACGTAATCGGATCGTCGTCGAGGATCTCTTTGTTTACCTCTTAGGAATGACGGGGGTCGAAGAGCCACCGGGAATGACGCCTAATAAATTATCCCATCCTCCGATTACGCCTCCCGCGTGCCTCTCGATCAGCTCTTTCAGAGGAATGGACATTTCTTCCTCGACGGTGCACGGATTGTTCACGTGCCCGGAAATGTTGTAGAGCTTGGTTCCGTGATTGCGCGGACGTCCGAACGAGGCGAACCACGCTCCACCTCGGCGACAGATTGTCTGTACGGATAATATTATCAAAATAAAATGAATGAGGTAAATAAAGTAAAACAGAAAGAAAAATGTATCGGTGATGCGTACAGGCGCCACTGCTACGGTCTCGACGTTGGTGACGGTTGTGGGACACCCGAACACGCCGACGTCGGCCGGGAACGGTGGTTTTAGCCTCGGTTTTCCCTGTTTTCCCTCGATGGATTCAATTAGAGCGGTTTCCTCGCCGCAGATGTACGCGCCCGCCCCTCGTTGCACGAAGATATCAAAGTCGTAACCAGAGTTGCAGGCGTTTTTCCCGATCAGACCGGCCTGGTAGGCCTCGGCTATGGCTACCTGCATGTTGGACGCCTCGTTGTAAAATTCACCGCGTATATAGATGTAAGCGGCACACGCTCCCATGGCGCGACCGGCGATCAGGCAGCCCTCCACGAGTTTATGCGGGTCGTGGCGTAGAATCTCGCGATCCTTGCAGGTACCCGGCTCGCCCTCGTCGGCGTTGACCACCAGATACTTGGGCCGACCGTCGGAAGGCTTGTTCATGAAGGACCACTTCATCCCGGAGGGAAAGCCGGCCCCGCCGCGGCCTCTGAGACCAGAAATCTTGATCTCATTGATGATCCAATCGGCACCCTTGGCCATTATCTCCTTAGTCTTGTACCAGTCGCCGCGGTTCATGGCACCCTTCAATCGCCAGTCATGTCTACCGTACAGGTTCGTGAAGATGCGATCCTCATCGGCCAGGGGCCCTCCTCTTTTCTACGAAAGAAAAAAAGGAAGAAAGACGATAACAATGCAAACACCACTTGGCATTCTCGTTCATCGTGGCTATACTTGAAACTAGATAAGGGCACGTCGAGACTTTGGAGGCAGGAGAGGTGGGACTACCATGGAGGGTAACTAAGACGAACGTCGAGTAACAGCCTCACCTTTCCTTCCGGGGCGGCATCGGCGAACGTTCTCTGCTGCTGGCTGCTCAAGCTCGATCCGAGGAGACCTTTAAATATAGCGCAAAATTATTCTCAATTACATAACCTCGTAGGCCAGTCGTGGCGAGCGGAGCAGAGCGCCTTCGGAAGCACGCGGGGCCACGCTCGCTCGCCGTTACGTCGCGGACGGCCTGTTCGTGGTTCGCAGCAGCTCGCGTGGCCGAAATAACAAGTGGACGCTCGAAACTCACCTAATTGTCTCCTCGGGACTTGAAAACAACGCACTATGGCACCTGCCATTTTGCGGGGCTCAAGTTGCCTTCGGCGGCGCACTGTGCAGTGTGCGCAGCTGACAGAAACGGGTCAGCTGTCAGCTCCCTCCATCGGCAAAGCGGTATCGCCGGTATCGACCATCGGTTTTCCCGCTGGAACCTGGAACCAACGTGGAACATTGGAATTCGA
Source organism: Temnothorax americanus (assembly GCF_048541705.1). Taxonomy (NCBI): domain Eukaryota; kingdom Metazoa; phylum Arthropoda; class Insecta; order Hymenoptera; family Formicidae; genus Temnothorax; species Temnothorax americanus. The sequence goes on along the minus strand of NW_027509421.1, from coordinate 1,168,405 downwards.
TACAATATTCAAATTTACTAAAAGTATAAAAAGTGAAATAAAAGTTACTGAAAAATTACTGAATATATTTCAAAATAAATCACAATTTTTCTTATATAAAATAATATAATACTGTAAAATATATATAATAAAAGTTAAATTTACTGAATTTAACTGGAAACTGAGTTTTTACTGAAATATTGATGGAATAATAATGGAATAACAACGAAATAGGGTCAATTGAGAGAAAATTTCAAAATATATTTGAGTAAAATTTCATAATATTTTGCTCTTGATTATTCGCAACTTCGCTTTTTTTTCCTCTCATTCTGCAATCCCGACGACGTCGCGGTGGCGCGATCTTGCAAACGGAGCGCGCAACCGCGCGCTGCTCCGACTGATTACGTGGAACGCGCGTGTTGTATCCTCGGCTCTCGGCTATTATGTCCGCGCAAAGTCCACGGGTCCGTCGTCTTCGGTGGTGACCGGTGACACGTGAGCCGCGTGTGTTCCCGTTTCAACAGCTGTTCCCGGAGGCGACGATGGAACACGGGCGTCGCGCGCGCGATCCATCCGGGCAGTGCTGATCCCGGCAGACTACCAGAGGGACTCCCCGACGGGATATCGCGCCGTTCCTTCGAGATCAACGAGCAGCCGGAAGATCGCTGGACGGCGAGATCTGCCGCGTCATGCCCTCCAGAAGGAACAAAGGCGGCCTTCTGGCCAGGGTGAACTTCCCCCTTTACACCCTGCAGATGCTCACCAGCAGGCACATCCTGGTGGGAGGCGGCGGCGGCTCCTCCAAGACTGGCGTTGCCAATGGATTTGTGAGTTTCTCAGCGTCCCAGATTGCCAGCGGAAGAATCTGTCATTTCGTAACTATTTAAATGTATTACGTCATTCGGGACATTTGGGTAATTGCGAAATGGCAGATTCTTCATTTCTTCCGTTCATCACATTTCACCAGCAGATTTCGTTATATTTCTGCCATAAATATTGTAACAGATATGTCTACTTTTGCAAAATTTGTTTTCAACACAGATTTGACTATCTGGGATTTTTTCTCGTCAAGTTCTCTCTCTCTCTCTCTCTCTCTCTCTCTTTCTTTTTTTTTTAATTGGTTCAGGATCTTGATACGTCAGCGTTATATGCGGGTATTTTCAATTCAGTCTGTTGTTGCAGGAAATTTTTGAATTATCACACAACGGAGCACACTTTGTCGCCGAAGAAGTGACCAGGCACGAGACGGGTCCCAGCGTGGTCATGAACTGCGCCTCGCATAACAACGGCAAGAAGACGTGGATAGTTGCCGGCCAAGAGAGCCACTGTCAACTGTACAACGTGAATCCTAAAGTGGTGACTTTGGAGAACGGAGAATTGATCAAAGGACCGACAGCGGCGGCTAATAAGGAAGGCCTCAGGCACAGAAGGAACAGCGAAAAGATCGAGGAAGTTCAGCCGCCGAAGGAAAGGATAGAGGAGGTCAAAGATGACAATTCTAATGTCAAGAGCAAGAAACTGCAGTTGGTTCTCAAACCCGCCGACAGCGTGCAGACGGCTTTCGGGTAAGACAGTTCGCTGCGTTTATTACGTCGAAGAACATTAGGCTGATTTCTAACGAGAAACATCTTCGCTTACAGGAACGGCGAGCCTTTACAAAGAGTCGTCAGGGTGAGCTTGCAAGGGGTGATTATGGCCACGGGCGGCACGGACGGTCGAATTAGATTATGGAAATTCCCGCAGCTATACAAATTGCACGATCTTGACGCGCACGGGAAGGAGATAGACGACCTAGATTTTAGTCCGGGCGGCGGCCTGCTGGTGAGCATCGCCAAGGACGGCAAGGCCTTTTTATGGAACGTGAGCGACGGTACGAGGAACAAGGAGCTCACTTGGACACCGTCGGACGGTGCGAGGTACATGTACAAAAGGTGCCGATTCCGAAAATCGGCGGAGGACAAGACGAAGATCGATCTGTTCGTGCTCTCCAACGCCGTCGCGGGAAAGAATCCCAGTTTCCTTCAGTTGTGGGACGTCCATACCGGGGTCATCGCCAAATCCGCTTCCTACAAGGAAACGCTGTCGGCGTTGGCTGTTTCCGACGACGGTAAATTCGTCGCCGTCGGCACGATGTTCTCGGGCAGCGTCGACATATTCGTGGCGTTCAGCTTGAGGAAGGCGCTCCACGTACCCGGAGCGCACAGCATGTTCGTCACCGGCCTGGAATTCTTGCCAACGAAACTGGACGGCCCAGCGATTACCAGTAACACGGAGACCGCGGTCGTCAGTATCTCCGTGGACAACAGAATCTGTATACACAGCATACCGTTCAGACGTAGGTATCTTATCGAAGCAAACGATTAAACGGTTACTTCCGGAGTTTATTGAAATTAATAAGCTTCTTTTTTTTTAACATTTCAGATACACTGCCCTTCTGGTTTGTCATTATACTGATAGTCATGTGTATATGCGGCGCGTTTATCCTCTGCAGCTATCTCGGTATATGACCCACGAAATGCGCGACCGAGCTGATGAAGCAGGACATTATCTTTTCCTAACTATCGTATTAGGCCGATAATTGCTCGCGCGGAAAGATTAAAAGTAAACACAAATGCACGATTCACTCGTAAAACGGTGAATGCTCAAGAATCTTACATACACAGAGACGCGTCGTAGGATTATCCGCGTGAAATGCAGGTGCTGACGTCGACGTCTCGTCGACGCGCACGATATAATTAGCTTACGAAACAAAGTACACCGTAACTCTGTGAATATGCACAGGGGCTAGGAGAGGAGTATTCTCGGTTTGTTTAGCGGTTAAAATCGTTACGATTCTTAATAGTTGAATTTATCCGATCGAGTACACAGATTTTCAGGAAGCGTTCGCGCGATTTAGATATAGACGTGACGTCAGTCCGGGTGCTACTGTGATAAATAAACTACGTTGGAGTGCTTCCAACAGATCGGAGCCGCACCAATAGCACATTTGTATTGATGTACATATAGATATTACGTTCTGTCAATTTTTTTAGCGCGAAAGGAAGGCTTTGACAGCCGCGCTACGTCGCGATTGTTTCCCTTCCGCACGAGTACGCTTAAATGATTTCGTTTATGGCAAGTAACTTGGGATGTGTGTTTCTCGTATTTACGGCGAACGACCATACTCTCTGTCTCGTATTACAGACGAAAATCCACAACTCTCATCGCATTTATATGCTGTATTACGTACACTAATGTCTACTGGTGTATTTTTTTCTTAATTATATGTCTCTCTGTACTTTCTTTATAAAACATGTAAGATACACGAATGATAAGAGTGTTCGTGGTTAGATCCCAATAACCCTGGCGCCTTAATTTGACGATGGTTTCTGGTAGTACTCTTAATCCTGAACAAAAAATTATATGGGTCTTATAGGGCTAACTAAAGTTTTACCAAACTTTAACCCTGTATATCTCGAAAACCAAAGCCCTACAAGACCTATATAATTTTATGTTCAGCGTTAAAAGTACTACCAGAAACCATCGTCAAATTAAGGCGCCAGGGTTATCGGAATCTTGCCGTGTTCGTAACGATCGACGCTGTGCTAATTAGCAGTAATTGTTGCTACGTTTCGCGAATTGAGCTTATAGGTACCGTTATTTATTTACGCACTTTCTGAAGTTTCTTAATTTATTTTTACAGCGCGTATATTTTTATCGCAAAGTTGTTCCGGCTAATGGTTAAAGATTTATTTGAATAAAAGCGTACATGTATATGCGGAACCTCCTCCGCTCGCGGAAGATTGTGCAATGAATTTGTAAGCGTCTCGACCACTTCATTAATAATAAACGATTAAATATACTTCACCGTGGTACTAAAACAATTGGAGGGGTTAAAGCCATAGTGGTGTAAGTCACTTTTTTTAACTTATCGAGTTAAGTTCATAGATGCAGTCTATATACACATGCAGATATGTTGAAAAAAGAAGAAAAAAAGTGGTCAAAAAAATTGACTTACGCACCACTATGGCTTTAACCCTTCCAATTATTTAATATCCTATGTTTAAAATAATTCTGTTAACGTATTAACTGTATAATAAGCTTAGATATTTACCTACTTATATTTAACGTTTAACAAGTTAGATTTTAATTTAAACGCCAATTTTCTAAATATAATTTTGCAATTGTGTATAAATCTTTAATTATTCAAAATTTAAAAATAAAAGTTTTATTAGCGGTCGAAATAAAAATTATCAAAACAAAGATAAATATTATTGTTGAAATACACTATTTATTCGATTTTTTATTAAAAAAAAAACGATTAAACAATTTATATTTAAAATTTATTATTAGTACACACACATTATAAAATTTCTCGTTACATATTAATCGAACTCCTGCAATTTTCTGTTACGCACGTGTTAAATTGTGTATTAAAATTGAAAGTTATTATTATGATGGTTGCAAACTGTCAATCGAAAGGGATTAGTAGCTTCAGGCGATGTTAATAAATTCATAAATCAAAGCGCAAAGGATAATATAAACATAATCAAGTTCAATGAATATAAAGAACAGAATATTTAGCATATATTAATTTTCTAACACTATATACCCATATAGCAATACGCTTGCCATTTTTACGAAATATACGTGCATAAACTCGTGACGCACATAAAAGTGTTTACGCAAATAATATAAATAATGCATGTAAAGCTGCGCCCACACACACACACACACACACACACACACAAATACTCTGCAGCAACAGTACTGAATTTATTTCAAGCAACGGTTTTCTTTTTTTCAAATTTGATATTTGTTACATTTTTGCATCAACAATTTACACCAGGCTCCATTTTAAGCAGTTTACATGTTATTGATGGAAACAATTTACATATCTTTACTGCAATAGCATCCATAAACATGCATCCTAAACGGAGCTACGATTCATGTTTACGGGATGTTTGTGGCAAAAATATAGTTGTTTTTAGTAGATATATACGCTTGCATGATTTTGCAGGTCATTTGAGGACGCGAAAAAACAGAAAATATTGCGCAGATATTACTGGCAATAAATTAATCGATAAGCGAGGATTTTTCGCAAATCGAACGAAATAATCAAAGAGTAAGTATACATAGTATATCGGTTATTTATTAATACGGTTTTACATAATGTATTTTCTCAAAATTAATGTGTTTGACTAGGAAGATAAGCTACATATCTGAAATGTATAAACACTTTATAATGTACTGTAAGGCTTGCCTCGATTTAATGAAGTGCAGATTTAACTACCAAAGAATGTATTTCCGAGTCTTACAATAACTTGCAAGGACATGCAAGGACTTGCAAGGATTCTCCGGTAAAGCCGGCCATATTTGTATCATAGGAAATATACATTCTTTGGTAGTTAAATATGTACTTATTTCCCGTACACACCGCGGTTTCCTCCTACGTGCTATCCTGATAACCTCATTAAATCGAGGCAAGCCTTACAGTACTTTATAATTTTGTATTACATATATGTATCGTATTGCATTATATGGTACATTTTTTAGCGTAAAAAAAACAGATTTTATATTACATGTAAGTTATATATGTACACATACATACATACAACGTCATAAATGCCTTCCCATTTTTGAAGATAGTCGCGTTTGAGTCAAATAATAGATAGCTATTATTAGCTATTAATTTAACTTGGATGCGCGCGCGCGGCTATTTTTGGGTGGAAAGGCATTTATATGCCTTTTTACGCCCGGAACAATGAAAAAATAAAAAAAGAATAACGCACACGTTCCGAAGAGAAGATGATGAACGCCGATTGAAATCCGTGGTGGACGTTTTACTGATATATTTCAAATGAGACCTATAAATTGCAGTTCCGTTAACTAGAAAAATTCAGTGTCGAGACACATCGATCCAATCATAATCGAGATCCGGTTTCTGATTGCTGTAATAACTTTACTGATTACTGACAATCCGTAACGATATCCGGTTTCTTGATTATATATATATATATATATATATATCCCTATTCGCTCCAACCATGCCTTTCGTGTCCCACGAATTTTTAACAGTCGTTTGTTCCGGAAAACAAATGATCGTGAGAGAATCCCCTCCACGCCGGAAAAAAGTTATTGTGGCAGGTGGCAGGGAACCTCAGGTAAAAATTTCAAAGTCCTAGCTCATTTAATAAAGTCTCGAAACGGCGAACAATCAAAATCTCGGTAAGACACGAAAGTGCATGGTTAGAGGATTACGTCAGTGTTGTGTGAAAGGTAAATGAGCATTTTTTTCGATAAAAATGTATTTTTGTCTATAATTTAACCGTATTTAAAATATTTTTGTCGTTAAAAAAAAAAGTAACATTCCACAGAGGTCTATTATGGCTCAGAGGCAAGTGAAAGAGGTGGGGAGGAGCTACGATTATAAAAAAAAAATCAATTTTTTTACATAAAAAATATCTGTCACTTCAAATTCGCCTTTTCTTATTCAGAAATTCTTTTTCTAGCATTCTTTAAGTCCTTAAAGTCCTTTTGTACCATTTAAAAATTACCAAATTTGCGGCGACAAAATTAAGTATTCCTATTTAATTAATAATTATCTCATATTTTTTTCTCATTTGCATTACTTTTAGCTTTAATTTGCGTTTTGGTTCATTAAGCTTCGTCAATTTGTTCGTGAGTTATGATTTTTTAAGTAAAACGAGTCGTAACGTGTGTTTGTCAACATATAATTCTTGTAAAAAAATATTTAAATAAATGATTTCCAAATTTTCTTTACATTGATTTTTAGTCGAAGGTACAAAGATATAATAATTTTTGGGGAATTTTTAAAAGCTATTAACGTTTTGAAAAACACGTCTGACTTGAAAGTGCGCATGGTTGGAAAATTAAAGGGGCGGAAAAAACGTTGGAGTGAATAGGGATATATATCTTAATGATGAATACGAAAAAATCGAAAGATTATTAAGTGAGTAAAAATTATAAAATGTATATCAGATTTAATCAGCACCAGTAGCTCAATATCATCATCGAAGTTAATTAAAACAATTTGTTATACGAGGAATTCCAAATAAATGCACTGAATAAATTATTATTTTAATATTTCGTGGTGGCAACATTATAATTTATAGGTGATACATGATCTTGGGTCTCGTTTTTCTTTTGCCTACAACGTGTGCTGTTCCATAAAGTTGTCGTGGTACCAATTGGTACCATTCGTACATTAACATTCGAGCAAGCAGATAGCGGTTCTTATATATTACTCTTCGATCTCAGCATGATTTATCATACGATTATAAGCATCTCGTGACGGCAATTATAGTATTGCGACACTTTATTTATCTCTCGAAAGCAAATTATGAGAGACGGGATTAATATTTTTATCATTTACGTGCAACCTTATAACTTCGTTAATTATATATTACTTTGATTCGATTTATTTATTTATTTTTAACGCTCTGAATTTATGACCTATTTAAAAATTTTGTTTTACAATTTTTTAATGTGTGATCGAAACTTAATCTCGTTTATGCGCTTGTACTAACTAGAATGTTTTTTTGCAGGAAAATCCCGAGAGTAAAAGAAGTTTGCGGAAGTGAGATTGATGCAGAAATTAAAGAATATAAGCAAAGCGACCAGTTTGAAGACTTCAAGACGAAGATGTAACGATAATTAAAAGGATATGCTATTTAACATTTTTGCACTATTATATCAAAATATGACAATTTGTAAGCTGTTATATATACTTATTTTGTCCCTAATAATCTACCGAGTAACTTTTATGATAAGATGAAACTTGATCGTTATTTTATGTGCTTAAATTAATTTTTTAGAGCTGAATTAAAGGAGCTTGCGCGGAAGTGGACGATACAGAATAAAGTATTTTTGCAGATCAAATACGCGGATACAAACATAATCAATCCGTGTAAAGGCTCTGGTAACAATCAAAGAGAGTGTTGAACGGGCTAGGTTAAAAATTTGGTATCATAAATAAAGGAATTAACCTTTGTGCACCGTCAACAGCGCTTGGCTCTTACTTAGCCCGTTCCACACTCTCTTTCAAACATAATCAGTTTGAAGATTTTTTTTAGAACGGACAGATATATAATATATAATAATAGATATAGCTACTTAATAAAATAGGTGTCCATTCTGACATAGGCTTAGTTAATGTAAAAATTGCCAGGCATTTATAATAATAATTTAATCCTCTGCCAATTTAATCCATGTGATTTTTGAAAACTATATACTCACTCTAGTATTTTTTAAATCACAATTAATGAATCAATCAGCGTTTTCCGTTCTCCCGTTTTCCGACTCTATCATTTCTTTTACAAGCAAAAAATATGGTTACAAAGAATTAATATAAATAGCATTTTTAATACTACACTGTAATAATTGTAGTACAAGTAATTTATTAGTTAATTTTAATGCCAGACACGTTTATTCAGATGTAAATTGGTTAATATAAATGTTAGTGGCACTTTTTCTGGCAATAGAAAACGTATCGTGTGGCGATCGTGGCGCAGAGAAATGTACACTGTTTTAATGAGCCGATTTGAATTCAAATCCGACTAAAAATCGTAGGTTTTTATTTGGCCACCACTTCACTGAAGGTACCTAATGGCTATCCACTGAGAATGCTTTTTGCAACGTGAGCTTCTCTGTATTTGGTGAGGGAACCGGTCTCGGTTTGGGGGTGTTGGACAGTAAAGTGGCAACCTACTCCCAAAGCACAAATGCTGGTCTCGGAACCTCAAGGAGAGGCCAATCTTCTCTGCTACATGGGCTGCAGTGCTGAGGAAGAGGAAGAAGAGGACGTATCGTAAGTATTTCTGCATTTAAATTACAAATCCCAGCTAGCAGAAAGTTTTAAAAGACGTCTTAAAAACGCTTAAATGACGTCTAAAAAATTATATTGTCCTTTAAACATATTTGTGATGTCTTTAAGACGTCTTTTAAAACTTTCTGCTATAACTATATATCTAAACTATGTTTTATTATTTTTTTTACTTTTTATATGGTTTTACGTCACATTTGTTAATAATAAATTTTATTCAAACTTCGAAAGGCCAAAACTTATAATGCCATATTAAATTTTTTTTTTAATAAATGTACTAGTTTAAATATGCATTTAAATAAAATTAAAATCGAAGCATAAAAAGCAATTTATTCGGAAATTTTGCTGAAAATTGATTATTTTATATTGATTCTTTTAGTGATCGATTTTCTACAGTTTTAAAATTTTATTTATATTGTCAATAGAAAAATATAGAATTGGAAAATTCGTTAATATACGTACAATATGCATGAAGCACATGGATATATATACAATATGCATTGGCAATTTTAGTAATATTGCTAGACATCGATTTATTATTTTCCTTCCTTTTTACATTTGTTTCGATCATGATTCATGATTCATGTACTCATGTGTTGTTCTATCTACGTCAAAGATAAACAAAAACCATGTTTAATTAACCATACAGATTTATGTCTATACGATTTAATACTTCTCAAAGTTCAAAGAGTATGTAAATGATATGTAAAACGGCATTGTGTTTGGAAGTTAATGTGCATCAAAGTGGAATGCTCTTTGTATAGAAGGTGATAAAGGTTTTATTATTCTATTATTAAAGTTAAGAAATTACGGTAGACAGAAAAAGAGAGAGAGAAAAAGAGACAGACCACGCGACAAGAAACTCTTGTTGATTTTTTGCTTATTTTTTAACATTGTTTGATCACGACTTACAATTAGTTAGAGACGAATATTTACGCAGCATGTATTATTTTCTTACACAGATACATTTGTTTTTATATAGATCAGCTTTATCTTCATAAAATTAATTCGATCTGTGCAACAGATGATTAATAAATCATCTTAATGTTATACGTTTTGTATACCTTTGGATTAATTTACATCTTAAAATTATTTTCTGGAAACACACAAAAATGTAAAAATGTATAAGAAAAGATAATCTAAAAAGATTAACATGAGATCTGAGATATGCAAATGATCTTGTACACTTGTCTTACGCGGAGTATATTCGTCTCACGTAGTTTTTTTTTTTACGCACTTAAGAATCGCATAAACGGAGTCTGTCAGTACAAAGGTCTGTCAGGAGAGAGGAGATATAAATTTAATTTCAGTTTTTTTTTCTAAATTGTGAGATAACTAACCATAGTTGCAATAATAATATTTTGTTATAATGTGTGACTTATAGTGTTTCTCTTGAAGAGGTATGCTGTGATTCACTTGCCAGTTGACTTATGACACTATATATTCAGCGACCGCAACATTATCGGTTTAAAAGAATAACGACATTTCTGCCTCGAATTTCGCACACAGACTTGTGACACTATTATAGCACGTTAGTCATTTCAGCCATTCTTTTTATGGGTTTAATTCAAAATCGAAATTTTTTGAGTTGTGATAGTATTTTTCTGGGGATGCATATGTATAAAATTTATACTTGCAACGTAGAATACGTAAAAAAATTTTTTGTGGAAACGGATATTAAGATATAATAAACAGCTCTCGTTTTTATATGCTAATTAAGAGATTTTGTTTAGGTTTAAAAAATATAATAAAAAAAAGCAAATTGAATAATCTTCAAGTTGTTATTTTGATTAGATTTTTTAAGCTACTTCTTTAAAGAAATTTCAACGGAAGTCTTGCGGAAATTTGAACGTTTGGAAATTTTGTAGAATACTTTCAAAAAATAATTTAAATCACTTTTTTATTTATGTACGCATTTGATATTAATAATAAATACGCGCTTCTCAATTCATATTAAATGCATAAATAACTACTTCAGCGTATTGAACATCATGTATGTAACAAATAAATAAATAAGATAAAAAAAGATTTTTTATATATACCATTGAAATAATCGTTGTAAAAGTTAAGAAGAAATTTCATCATGTGTTGCAATGTAAAATTTAATCTGATTGTTGATTTATTATATGGAGGGGTAAAAACCCCTTTAAGATATTGACTCGTGTGCATAGATGCAATTTACATATTGTATACATATTGCATCCATGCACACGAGTCAATATCTTAAAAAAATTGAATTACACATATCATACTGTTAGCGTTATTAATTTTATCATAAAGAAACCAGAAACACGTGTATAAGCTGCAGGAGGGGAAGGAAGATGAAATCAGTCATTTTAACTTTCAACACTTTAAACGTTGAATATCATTAAAATCCATTGTAATTCTCAAAAATTTTTCTCAACATTTTGTTGCCGACAGAATTGTTTTCAAGAAAATTAATTATGACAGGACATACGGCAAGAACTGTAGTTACAATTGTCATCATCACTTGGAAATTGAAATAAACATCTTTCAAACACTGAAGAGATGTCATTCTTCGAAAGGAAGATTAATGAATCCGTCTTAGTACGCTCGTGTTTCTTTGGCTTCTCTTTTCTGTTGTATCTATTTCACATAGGCATAGCGAGATAAACCGTTTAGCATTTTATTTTTGCGAACAAATAAACATCTATTATTAATTCTATATGTATTTTACAGATGAAGACGCAGTTAGTTTTCTATATTTTACAGTAAAGATTTGCTTTTAGAAGAGATTAGCGTAAGTTGAAAGCTATAACAATCACTAAAGCCATGTGCGCGTAAAGATTTTAGAAGAAATGCAAATTGCAAATACAAAAAGGAAATTAATTCTATCCTCGTGTATTATAAAGAAGTACTGTTTTTTAAACGGTACGTATTGAAACCAAACGATCAAACAATTTCGTGTTACAAACTGAAAAAGTAGTTGACCGCTACTGCGTTTAGCGCGAGTAATGCACCCGCAATCAACCGTAACTCATTATAGAGCAACGGTTCTTGCGGTTGTGTAGCTGGTTGAACTAGTAATTTATCTTAACTCTTAATACACCAAAACGAACGCGGTGATTTACTTGCGGAATCATTCTTCACGCCATTCAAACGCTAATTATGCTTAGAAATAATTGATACAATATGATAATGTCGCAATGTCCAGGCAGCCAAAAAGCCATGGGCGTTATCTTAGGGGAAAAAATGAGAAAATTAAATAAAAATGTGAGTGGATCCCTCTGGATGAATAAAAAAGACATTTGACGATAAAAAGTACACCAGGAGTACTAATTAATTAATTCACAACGTTTAAATGATATATTATCCACAACGTTTAAATTTTAAATTAAAAAATTAATTTAAATAATAGAATATTAAATATTAAAATTTAAATATTAACGTTCGTTATAATTATATTTAAATGTAAACATGAAAAAAAGATTTGCCTGTTTTAAATTTTAAACGTATATTATATAGCTTTATAAGACTTTATGGTCTAAATTAATTTCTAATTATTGCCTAAATAAATTACAGAAATTATGTATACCTATATCTATAATATTTATTTGTATCTGTCATAAAAGTGCAGAAAGATCTGCAGATTTTCGGTTCAGGATGGATAAGTATAAGAAATTTGATTACACTGTCCGTTTTGATATTTTCACTGTAAACTGTACTAAACACCGGTTGTTTCAACATAAGTATACTATTGCAATATGAGTGTACCACATTTCTGGTCGTAATCGAGTTCGATGGTAATAATTAGTGAGATTATCTGTTTACTGTTTTGTCGGCTTGTATTCTGACTACATATTATTTCTTCTAATAAGTAGATAATGAATTGCTTTTTTTTACTTGTTAGTGACTTTATAGAAAAAATCCTTAGCTGCTGCATAAAATGAATTCATGCAAATTTTCGCGTTTTATTAAAAAGTCTGATACATTGATAAATCAAAAATTAAAATACAACCTCGTTTTGTTTAGAAGAGGAAAATAAAATGCGAGGAGTAACTTTTTTATTACCGCCAATCGTGAATAACAAATTATTAAAAAATTTGGAAGGGAGAAAAAGTGGAATTCTAGTGTGTCGCTATCATCGCGCGATCGTGGAATGGCTTTGGCATTATTTTTGAAAACTCTCAGACAGTTTGCTTGAAAAGTTTTGAGAAATCCCTATATTTTATTTTATACAGCCGCAATATCTTTCAAGTTATTTTTTAATGACAATTTCTCGCCAATTTCAAATTAACTCTTCTTTAACAAAATTATTTAACAGCGTGAATAATTAATAAAATTTTACTTTTATTAATAAAAGTACATTTTTCAGGGTAAATATTGACGATTTAAAGATGCTTTTTAATTGTAATTCCTTAATTTAATTGTAATTTAATTAGAAATTCCTCGGGCAACTTTTCGTTCAAATTCCGAGAAAATCCAGTTCGACAATCTTGAAAAGCAGTTTGCAATGTAATAAACGCATCTTATTGTTAGATGAGAACTGCTTTATCTTTATGATTTTTGCAGCAAATCAGCACTTGATGGAATAAAGAAATGTGTTTCTTTTGTTGTACGGATCTATGACAGCAAAACTTGGTATAACAATAATACAACAACATATTGACATTAAAAACTCAAAAGACAATTTTTTCTTTGGTTTCTTCTGCCCCCTATTTTATATATAACTTTTTTAAATTTGGTTGATTAGAGCCAACTTTATACGCAATCAAAGGTTCATATACGAATTTACGAAAACAAAGCTTCCTCTTATGAGGAAGCAATAGAAATTAAATTATTTTCTTATTTATTATATTTTGACGGTTATATATATATATATACATTTTTTACACTACATCTGATGCTTTTCCTCATATATTTCAATGTTCTTTTATTTACTAGTAAAAAGAAAAAGAATGAGAAGTGCACTCGTTTACAGATTGGAATATGTGGTTTTTGAGACGGTTCTCTTTTAATATCATTTTAAATTTATCTGGACAGTTTTTATTATTTCTTTATTCTATTGATTCTTTTGATTAAGAAAAGGATAGATAAAAATGCGAAATAATTGACCGAGGAAAACTGCAAAGAATAATATTACTTCAATTAATTATGATCGATCGCAACTTGAAGAATCAAATGGAATGCATATGTATTCAAGATTTTTCACAAAAAAAAAAGTAAATCTAATTTTCTAATCTAGTTTCTTATATGGAATAAAATTTGCTTAATTGTTGTTCGTTGACGACAATTATATCACACCGCGATACAGACGATTACTATACAGCCGGAGGCTGTATACCGGACCGAAGAGGAGGGTCGTCTGGGTTACTCCCAAGAGAACGACGGTATAAAGGGGACCGCACGTAAGTCTCGTACGCACTAAACATACGATTGAGAAAGAGGGAGACTGTGAGTCGCTGAGGGAGCATAGAATATCGACGAAGTGCGGCGCGTTTTCCCGTTCTCCGAAATTTTTTGCTCGAATCTCAAAGTGACCGGAGCGGCGACGCGCGGCTCGACGGTTGGGTGCGATTTCTCGTTTTGATTCTCGTCGCGCTTGTTCCTCAAGTTTTTTCTTTTTTTCGCGGATACACGGGAATAATTTTGTGAGAAGTGATCTTCGATTTCGACGCGCGCGAACGCGACGCGACGTCTCGTCGACGCGCAGACCGTCTGCCGGAGTCTCGCTCGGCTCGGCGCATCCCCTGCAACGGACTACCAGGTGCATCACTTTGTCGTCGTGTGGAAATATTACAAAGTATAATAGGCGTTGCATTAATTAGAAATTGATAATTTTAGGTATTTATAATACATATTTTTTCTCCCTTTTTCATTCGTAATTGAAATTTAATTAAAAATAAAACAGTTATATTTTTATATTTATAGATTGTTTCGTGAGAGCGCAAAGATCTAAAGATCTCAAGTCGGCATGTAAGAATTGCGTATTATTTTCGTGAAAAATAAGTTCAATGGTTAGTTTCTTTCCAACGACCGTGACCCTACTGACGTTGCTAGAGTTGAATATTTGCTATATGCGATAAAACGTTTCATTAGTTTTGGTCTTATTGGATAAACACTAAACTTTGTCTCAAATGTTCCTTTCTTATCAGTCCCACCAAATGATAGCATGTTGCAATTTTCTAATTACATTGCCGAAATAACGTGTAATATATCCAAACGATTTTTGGGATAAGCTTATAGAATTATAAAATTGTCATATTAGTTATTTAGAGCAATCGTTATTATCATATTAAAAAGATATATAAATACGCGTGTACTTTACCCGCGACTCTTATCGCTTACCCGATTCATATACTTTCATATTAGCAGGGGAGCTCGCGGAGAATTATATAATTAGTAATGAATCTCGGCAACATAGATATTACCGCACTTACGCGGTGCGGCATGTATCTTTTTTTTTATTCTTTGCACTCTTTTTGTGCGAAAGCGCGAATCCAATCTACTTTCATCGAGATAGATGGAGGTGTTACATTACCTATTTCGTTCCTCATCAAGCGCATAATCTCGTCTCACCACCTAATGAATTACACGTATATCGTACTCTTCTAATCGCACGTGTATAATAATATTATGATGTTCTTGTCGTAGCATTGGCTTATTCAGATATAAATCGTGTGCGGGATACAATCGTTGATGGTTCTCGCATGTCTACTCAATATGAAAATGAGCTTAAATAGCGGAAAGTATACGAAACTGTACATACGCTCGATGCCCTATGAGATTGGTAATGTCACATAAATGATAAAAATTCGATAAAAATTCGATATAACTTCTCTAATAATCTAGACAGTAGACAAAATACCAGACTCAAGGCAACTTTATGAAATGTAAATAAACGCGATAAAAGATTCGTTATAAGAGACTTTTATTAAACGCTAATCATGCATTGAAAAATATTATGGAACTATTTATTATAAAACTATTATATTTATAAATTATTAGTTTAATCAGATTTATTCCAAAGTAAATGACAAAGAATTTGATATGGTTAAATATTCTCATAATAACATGTAGTAAAATAATTCTATTAATTTCGATTTTAGATCATTTCTGGTATAATTTTTAAATTTTTATAGACCTATAGGTGTAATTGATTATTTCAATACGTTTTCCATCATCGCATCAATTTTACTTGATTTTCTCTGTCGCACCCATCGTGATTTACGTTGTCAAGTTTGTTATATATATATATATATATATATATATATATAATATATATAATATTTATAATAATAATTTTCTAATAATTTTAACTTTTTTTTTTCACATTAATTATTACTTCCGGTATCGGTCGATTGTGCTATCGACTTTGGTTATCATTATTTTAACAAAGTATTGTCCTTCCTCTACGTGAAGATCTATTTCAAGTTGAGTTTTTCAGTTTTCGTTAGTAATTCGTAGCGAACACACTTTAACTTAAATAGTTAACTCAGCGTTGTATTGTAATTCTGCTTACCAAGTGAATCGTTGCGAAAATAAAATTTAATGAAGAGGACAGTTCTCTACACCTAGTCGGAAAGGTGATGTCGATTTAACGTTAATTTGATATTTAAGATATTGATAACATGATAACCGGTGAAATTGAAATAATCGACGTATATGGATTTGAAACGGATATAAAAGTTTCTTTACGTCGTCATTCAAAGTGAGTCATTTATTATGATGTTACTTAAGTTTTCAGTTTAGCGCGTCAGCGCCTAATGTCCTACTAATGTCTATTTTTTCAATGTTGGTTTAACTTACCTTTTATATTTTTCTAGTTCTAAGAATTAGAAAAGGTAAGTTATATAAACCAAGATTGAAGTCGCTGAGTTAAGCATTTAGAGCTCATTAGCAGAGCTTATATATATATATATATATATATACTTTAATATGTGCTTGATTATCGAGTTAAAAAAGCAATATATTCTTCGTAATAAAACAATAAAGGTAAAAAAAAAATTACTATCAAACTTTATGCAAGAGAAAAGTGAGAGTTGAGAATCATTACTTTCCCTTGTATAAAGTTTATTCTTTTATTACGAAGAATATATTGCACTTAACCCTTTGGACCAACGGCTTAACGTCTCTTTCCGAAAGACGGAGCCCAGTTTGCTCCGCACAAGAGCCTATCTTGCACGGAGGGCGCAGCTTTCGGAAAAAACTTTCCATGTTTACATGGCTCTAGTGGACTCGAACCTGGTTCCTCAGATTACGAGTCTGGCGCTCTACCACTAGGCACACTGCCGCTTATATTCTTCGTAATTCTATAGGGAATATCACTTCAACAAGCATCGATATTATTTATCATCACATTTAGTAATTTTGAATAATCCTATCCAGTTAAAATAAAATATTCAGTAAAGAGATTATTTTTGTATAATGCAATTCACTAATTGAAAACGTTAGTAATGTTTATAAACATTTACACATATAAATTTACTATAATACTTTTATATAGGTGTATTTTAACAGTTAGGCGCGTGATTAATTGATACGAAATAACTATATCAGTGAAAAATGATGAATCACTAAAGTTCGCTTGACAGTAAACTGTTAGCTCGTGATCGAAATAATACAGAACGATTCGGCACGTTTCTATACACATGCGACGAAATCTACTATAATATTATGCTGTATTTGTTTGTCGAAAAATATATAAGAGAGATTTATGCGATTCGAGCATCGTCATTTGACTCAAGCTTCTGCTCTTGACAATTAGTAATGCGTAATTAGTAATTAATATTAGTAATAATTAATAATTAGTATTGTCAATCGATTGTCTAAGAAAAATAAGAAAAAAGACTAATATAAGAGATAAAAGTTATATATAATGTAAAAATTTGATAGTTAATTTTTAAAGTTATATATAATATAAATTTAATAATATAAATTTAAGCTACAAAGAATAAATTTTTATCAGAAACCGAAGAAAAGATACGGAAAATTCCATTTTGTCATTCGGCGTGTAATGCGAGGAAAGAATTTATTAACAAGATTATATTTCTAAGTTTGATATTATAACAATGTTTTTAATAGCCGATATACGCATGCGAGTATAAGACTCAATTGTTGATAGCGAACTTAAGCGTGAACAGATAACCGTAAATTAATGATTCCACTTTGTTTTCGAGCCACTATATACATATAAAATGCGTGCATTATGAATGACGTTTATTCATGTCTTTATTTTATAGATGATAAGTTTTACAACTTATAATGAATGGCTGTCCGATACTACGAAGAAGGAAAATAACACATACTTCGTGGTAGCAATCCGATTAAGTGAATTGCGTTGTATCCGTTTTACAGTGATACTTATTTTTCTATCGAAAGTTTATTGTAAAGGCATATGATCCGCTTTGTTTGAACTGATTATCGTGAATCCTCGTTCTATAGGATATTGTGTATCATTTTTTGGGTCAGCGTATTTTAAATTGAGAAATAAACTGTGTAATGATATATCTTCCGTTTACTCAGATGCATATATATTTCGAAAATTATTTCTTTCTAAAATTTAAAATACGCGCGGATAGATATTGCTTATATTGCGATTAAACGAAATAATTGATATACGGTAAATCAGGCGGTATTAGTTAACTGCAAACACGTGTTTTATGCTGCAATAAGAAGCGGAAAAGCGCGGGTGTGAATTGAAATGACCGAGAATGATATTGACATGGTTATTTCCATATCTTCGTGATTCGTTTTGTGACACGCGATAGTCTCACGTGTTTGTCTCGTGAGTCAATAATACGCTAGACAAGGAAAATATCGGAGAAAAGCGTCCGTGGACTTTACTGAGAAGGAAATAGCTGTGACCGCGTCATGCAAATACGCGTAAGGTGCTAATAGCATCGGCAAACTCACGGTGAATGTCGCTTAAATTTACTTACGGCAAAAATAAACGGTACCGCGCAGTCATATTCGCGCGTGCGATCGCGATAAGCTAAAATTGGATCGTTCAAAACTTGATTAATTGAGAGCTATCTGTAAAATTAATTCATATAAATGGAATAAATGACCAGAATGAATCACTAATAAATGATGCAGTACCATATTTATATTGATATGCAAAGGAAGAGTGAGTAGGAAGAGAATCCGTATTTACGATCAGTGTCTTTCTAATTCTTCTATAATACCTACTTAATAAAAATAAAAAAAAATTGATGAAACTAAACAAATAAAACAAATCTGGTAGACAAGAGAACAATTGGGGGAGATTAACGTATATCTCTCGTTTCTCTCTCACGATTACTTTTTAAGGTACTGGCCTTAATAAAGAAAAGAGTACAGAAAGATTTGACGAGATAGCGTCACACAAGTGCATATTCAATCAGTCTGACAGTCACCTCGCATGCAATTTATATATCATTTACCTTGACTCATTAAGCATATTGCCGATTTACTTAATAACCGGATGGTTCTGTTTTCATTTCAGAAGTCAAGGTGACGGAGAAAAAACCTAAAGCGAGAAAAATTGGGTCACAGCCATGAAATCCACGATCGCTCTGCAGCAGTTTAAAAGTGAGTAATCTCTAACTTGTGCAACGTGAGGACGCACGAGGCCCGATCACTTAACGACAACGACGATAATTAACGTTATTATTTACTGTATAATTGGTATAAATTTTTGCCAGGATGTGCATTTAAATAATATCTCAAAGAAATTAGATTTACGTACTGTTACTTATTGGCGATTACATTTAAATACTAAACTCGTATGGAGATAGGACTATAGAAAAGATTTATTTTACGTAAATATATTAAATTCTTATAGATTTCACTTTTATGTCATGTTGCTCGCGTAAATATGTGTTTGTTCTTCCGCATTGTTTTATAATTAACTCTGGTGGAATGAAGATCATGCGAATCTTCGCGATAAAATCCATTGCTTTCTCGAAATCGACAAGTTCAAATGAGAACCTGATCGAGTGACCTTGATTGAGCTCTCTTTTTACTACAGATAACGCACGATTCAAGTCAAGGTAAGCTGCTATCAGGTGTTGTTTCAAGGTGTAATCTACATTTAATAATTTATGTCAAAGACACTAGGAAAGTATAGCAGAAGGACAAAAATTTTATGATGAAACGTTTGTTTAGAGGAGAAGTGAATAAAATGTAGGTATTACATATTTACGTTTCATTAAATACAACTGCTATTTATAGCAACAATTATACACATGTATAATTGTTTTTTTTTTTATTCTTGCGAATAACTTTTTCCCGGCAACGTCTCCTTTCAAGGTTCATTCCGAGGTTATCGTTCTTAATATGTTTCATGACTCTGTGTCGTTCAATTTATCTCTCCCAATTACTCGATTAAATTTTCTTGTCATTAATTTCAAGCGGCATTATTATAAACAGCAATTTTTTTTCTTAAGTTTTGAATTTTTCTATTTAGAATTTCGGGGAAAATTATCTAAACATCTCACAATTTATCGGTTTTATTTACCGAAGTACTTAATGATCAATTCTAAAAGATAAACGCAAAACGTCGGAAATTCGGTATGTATAGTATTTCAAAGTTCAAGAGAAGTGTGTATAGTCGATAGATTTGTAAACTAGACATGTTTTCAAATATGATTCTCGGAAAGATAAGAATGAGAGGATATTTGTGATGCGCGCTGATATGTACTTGTACATACGACCCTGATGCGAATCGTTGACGACATTCGTTGCTCAATGGACACGATATGAATTTGTAAGATCTTCCTGGTATTATAATTAACCATTGAACACATTTCGTTTAAGCATAACAGTAAATTCAAATTCTTTCCAAGCAGTTGATCTAAATAAGAATGAAAGTAACGGTGAGATAAATACGTTACAACTGAGACCACAATAATATTTGCGGCGATTCCAAAAATATAATAAAAGCATTTATAAAGAATCTATTAATTTCATTATTGAGAGTCTCTAGTTATTTATTGATTTATTGTAAATTAAGAAGACTATATTTTAGTATTATAGCGCCATATACAGGGTGTCCCATTTTAATCTTTCCACGCAATTGTCTGCCGAGCTATTTGTTTTTCGAATACCCTGTATTAATTCCGCACTATAACACTAATGACTAAAAAATAGTCTTCTTAATTTACAATAAATGAATAAATAACATAGGGACTCTCTCAATAATAAAATTAACAAGTGAGAGGATTCGTTAAATAGATATATCATCCATCTCTCCGGGCTATAATTTTAAAAACAAAACTAAGAAGCAACAAGTAAAAAAAAAGTGAGCTGTGAGAGTGGCACGCGATGCGCGATTGACAGTACGTGTATAAATTACATCGACGTATGACTTATACGCACTGTCAACCTGTCCGCGAGTTCTCAAAAAGCTCACCTTCTTTTTTTTTTTACTTATTTTTATTCCAGAAAAGTCCAGAAAGATGAACGATTATCTATTTAACAAGTCCTCATATTTCACTGACTTGTTTTTTCCTCGTTATGCACGAACGGTTCCGGGAATTTACTTCCAGAGGGGATTTCTTGAACGGTCCAGGACATTGAACGCTATTGACAAATCGCCGGTCTTAAAAGTATACGAAAGGATCTCGCGTGTGGTCAATGACTGTCAAATGAGTCTCGTGCGATACACGTTAAGCCCGTAGTCTACAACTATACATGGGCCGCAGTTCGCAAAACAAGACACACGCACAGTCTACATGTCAATCTAATTTCTTTGTGTATAGAATTAGATTGACATGACTTAACGCACACAACGACACGCACGTGCGGAATGACGGTAGCGCGAGCGAGATCGCGAGCCAAATTCCGCTCAAATTCACGCCTTCACGCGATATTGGGCGAAGTCGAAGGTGAATGGGTAGGCAAATATGTGTCGAACGACATCGGTTTTTTGACACGTTATACTAGAAGCGCGAAGTGGTGAACAGAGATTTGTCGGAGATGTATTTCTGCGTTCAATATTTTTTCATGACTCATCCAGCATTTGTCGGTTTGTTTATAAAAAAAAAACCCAGCTGTACACGATAATGGAGGCGTTTTAAGTGTTTACTTCACGCTAAGTTATTTGATCGAGGAGCTCATAGTCCGCGTTTAGGAATGTGAATAATCGCCGAATGGTTGACGCGAAAGGAAAAGTGTCGCCACAAAAAAAGGCATTACATTTCATCAGATATTTTTTGTTTTACTCGCCTTACGTTTAATTTATCAGTATAAAAAATTATCACGAATTACGGTTCACTAATAATTCACTTGCAACAATTGAAATGACCAATATTCATATCGGTGCGTAAATTACACATTATTGATATACATTAACGCGCGACGTTACGTTTATTGTTTTGCACAGCAGCAATAACTATTGTAAATGCGCGTGATCATTTCACTGTGATCATTTCATGAATTTCTTAGCACTAATCTTTTACGTGGCTTTATAGAAATGCAAAATTCTTGTCTGGAATTAAAGTACGCATTAAAATCTAGGTCATGGTGGTCGATTTTATATCGAAAACGAGAAAAAATTAATATTTTTGTTAATTTTTGGTATGCGCGACGACAATATTTGCTTTGTACAAAAATTCCACAATAAATATCCACAAAATTAGACCGGCATGACCTAGGGACAACATTTAAGAACAATATCGTGCAATTAGATCTAAGATTGAAAGCCTAGAAAAAAAGATTAGTTTAAATAAACTATTATATGTGCAAAAGCACATTCAGGTTGACATTGCGTGTAGCGAGAGATGGCGCAGAACGCGAAACAAGGACAGCGGCCTCTCGTTAGACAAGGACAGATATAGATATTATGACATAGAAAACAGGATTAAAAATGTTGACATTACCGACGTTGAGGAAGTTCAGCCTTCACTTTAGGATCCCCTTAATAGATGTGATAAGGCGCGTTTGTGTGTGAAACCTGCTCATATTATTCCCGTTGATCGATTTTCTAAAAAAGCAGAACCGATTGTAAATAATTGCATCATCTACATAATTGCAGATTTTGCTCATGTTTATATATTAGATATAATTATATTAGATATATAACAACGAAGATGAAAAATGTAAAAGTTTTTTAATAGAAAGAGATAGTAGAACGAGATAATAGAACGGATTTTAATTATTTATGCGCATTTGCAGGAACGATATATAATTAGCTGTATAATGCATGACAGTTATTTTGATATCTTATCGTATCTCATGCGATCGAAATATTGCATATTAGGAGAAAAAAGCTTTTATATGTATATTACCTCTAGGAAATCGATTATATACGCAAAAGTTAATCGGACATTCTTCGTAATGCGTAAAATAATGTGCGTGTATAGCATAAAAATGTAATAAATTACAATGATTCGTTAAGAAAAAAAAATCTCTTCTTTTTATAGAATGCATCATCTTATTTATGATAGGCATCGGATGCAGCTCCATGACATATATGATTTACATCACCGATCCGACGTCCATGATGTTGGAATATGTAAGTATTTACACACAAAAAAAGAATATTCTTGATTTAAAAATATCTTTAGTTTCTCAACGTGAAAATCCTGAAGAGCTTACATTATTGCGTTAAACTTGCTTGAATGACGTCATTATATAGTTCAACTAACAAGAAAAAAATGTTGAAATACAAAGTTGACATTCTTATAAGAAGATATAGATTGTTTCGCATATAAGCAAGATCACTATAATCTTCTTATAAGAATTTCAAATTTTTATTTCAACCATTTATTTTTTTCTTAGTTGAACTATATAATGACTTCGACCAAATTTCATTCGTTTAACGCGATATAATCTCATTTCAAGATTTCCACGTTGAAAGATATTTTCAAATCTTGGAGTGTTCTTTTTCTCTTATGTATAAATAATGAAAAATGCAGAAACCAATTTAAAAAAGCAAATAAAGAAATAAAAAATTTACAGAAAAGGATTTCAATTAGGGAAATATATTTAAAATGTTCTATTTTGTTAGTTTGAATAAAATAACTTCGTTCTTTAGACTGAAATGACAATGTCAATTATTTTAAAGAACGTAAGCAGTTTTTATGGTACTAAATTATTCTCTATTAATTTTGAATAATAAGTCAATTAATCATTATAAAAGCTTTCTGGCAAAACGATTATTAATTTTTTCCATTTTACAAGTTGCAAAGTGCCAGGTGATATATATTCCGATATAAAATATATTGAATAAAATATGTTGATGGAAACAATATATTATTTTTATAGAATTTACAATTGAAGCCGCACTCATTGCTTTTCTCAATATGGCAGCAACCACCGCTTAATATTTATTTAAACGTATATGTATTTAACATAACCAATCCAGTAGAATTTCTAAGTGGCAAAGAGAAGGTCAAATTTGAAGAAATTGGGCCATATGTATATCAGTAAGCATGTTTCATATTTTTTTACTATTATTATAATAAGATATCATGCGGGCGTATTGCGAATAAAATGTTTTATATATATATATGTATACTATTACCTAATTGTAAGTGCTTTATACGTAAATAATTCTTCTAGAACAACAAGCGTATATTGCAAATATTCTATGCATTTTCAGAGAATTTCTTGTCAACGATAACATTACGTACAATGATAACGGCACAATGACTTACATTCCTAGAAGAACGGTAGTTTATGTTCCCGAACTGTCGACCAGAGATCCTATGAAGGATATAGTCCACGTCCCGAATGTACCTTTCTTGGCAAGTAAATTAATTATTAATTATCAATCGATACTAGAGATTAATTTGATAATAAAACCTCCCAATAAATTGCGACACATTAATTATATTAACTGTGATATCATTAAAATATTAATCTCGAACATTATTTATTTTAAAGAATTGTAAAGCTCAAACGTGTTACGATATATCTTTAATCATTTGGAGCGAACTTGGTTTTGTATTAACATACCTTTAGAATAAAAGGAAAAAGAAAAAATGTTCCTATAATTTTCTCGTTTCAGAATAACATCTTTAATTATATGATTTAAATTCTATGTAGATTGAGATATGCCTTTGATTTAATTGTGACTGCACAATTCCTTCTGTCTGTCTGCGAAATAATGAATAGTTAAGTAGTTAGCGCTGCCAGTGTTTCTTCGCTGACAGATTTTATGCATTGCTCGATTGTCAGATAAATCTATTTTAGCAATAATATTCTTATAATGTTATTTACAATTTCGATATCGTATTACGCATTTTTCCAGAGCAACTAGACATGTCAACATGAATTATTAGTTAGTAATTTAACTCTGTAATTCTTGTTGTTTACAATTTTACTATGCATTAATTGGAAGCCTATTATACGCACAAAGCTTATATAAAGCTGATATGTTTGTTACGTTACTTCTTGTCATGGAATATTCCTCATTTGAAACGTTCACCTTGAATGTTCTATTTTTAAAGCATTTTTGTTAACATATGAGTTTGTTTATTTATATGAATAAAATTAAAGTATATATTTCTGGTAAAAAAAATAATAACGAAAGCAAAATTATCTATTTTAAAGCAAAGCGTGCAGAAAAAGCATGTCTTTTTGTTTAAATTTTTGTTTTTGTCGAAAAAATCCAATCCATACGATTTAAATATATAATTGTTATTAATATTTGTATGCTTAACGATTTCAGAATATTGACATTTTTATGTGATATTTTAACTTACGTTATTAATGTATCTATACGGTGGTCTCGCGTTGCGCGTGTACTTGGCACGAGACACTACTGTGTCTCTTGAAATAATAATTTTATTTGTAGTTAAATTGATAACGTAAACGCTTTGATCGATAATAAAGTCAAATGTCTGTACTCAATCTTCGCAAACAAGATTGATAATGCCCATTTTGTTTTTTACAGACACACATAATCAATTTCTATAGACGCAGTTCTTGGCATTACTTTAATATATTATTCATTGAATCTCTGTTAAACAATCTTTTTATCAGAAAAACAATTCATGCATAATTCCATATTTTATCTATATATTAATTCCAATTATTGTCGATATTCTTCTTATCATTATTTCTAAGACTTAATTTGTTACAAATGACACGAAAAGAATGCGATCTAAACGTAAAGCAAGAAGTTGTTCTGTTACTTCGTTAGCGCAGTGATTCATAAAATAAAATGCAATTCTGAGCCTTCAAGCTTCATATATTATTTTTATTGAAAGAAATTACATTTACTCTTTTTTGATTAATTTAATTTAATATTTAGGATTACTTTGAATAATTTTGTAAGATATTTACGCAAAAAATACTCTGATACGCAGGGCGCCACATCCGCTTTGAGTAATGCCGGATTTATGGTGAACTATCCCTTTGTACAACTGGCTAATATAATGAATGTGAAATCGATACTCAATATTTCGGTGTACGATTATCTATGGGGCTACGAGGATTCAATGGTAAAATTGGCCAGTGGAATCTTGCCGAATTTTATCAACTTCCAAAAATTCGGTCTCTTGGATAGGGTGAGTAAATATTACATCTTTTATATCTCAAGGAATATCATGCACTGAAATGCATAGATAATATTAAAAAATGATTGTACATTATTTAAAAATACATTTATCAGATTAATCGCCAATTGCTTATGATCCAGCTTAATCTTGTGACGTAAATTAGATAATTTAACATAGATATACATATATTTGTACCTATGACGCAAAATCATAGACTTATTGCTAAGTACGTAGCAATAGGGAAAAAAGAGATAAAATATTCATCACTATAATTCGCGAACAAAAGCATATCTTCAATTTTCTCTTTGTTAACTTATGTGTGTGTGTGTGTGTGTGTGTGTGTGTGTGTGTGTGTGTGTGTGTGTGTGTGTGTGTGTGTGTGTATGTGTGTGAATGAGATAATAAGATTTGTAGGAACATTTAATACATTTGATATATTCTATATGAAACTAGAGATAATTTTTTTCTTTGCCAGTAATAATTAACATACAGGAGACGGTTTAATTCAACCCAACTAGCCATTTATTAATATAATACCTACTTAAACACATATAACGACCATAGTTTGTGGTCCTTATCAAGTGTAAACTAAGTCATAAATTTAAAATGTGGCTATTGTACGAAATATCTTAATTAGAGAAATACTGATAATAAAAAGAAAATATTTTAAATCACGCAACATGTAATTTAAATAATTTTCGTTTTATTATCAGTTTTATTAAGATGTTTTGTAGAATAGCCACGTTTTAAATTTGATATATTTAGTTTACACTTGATAAAGAAGTTTGCGGTCATTAGCAAACCATAGTCGAAACGTTGTATGTTTGAGTATTATATTAATAAATAGCAAGTCGGGTTGAATTAAACCGTCTCCTGTATTCTGTATGACATAAATAAATTGTGGAAAATTATTACTTACTCATTTGTAACATCAAGCAATGACTTCAATACTTTTTTTATATCTACTGAATCTATTCAAATTTATTTCCAGCAATATGTATAAAGTTGACTTTTGCCATATTATTAAATCTCTTCGGTCATCAATTATCCGTATTTCCCAAGCGTTAGGAAGTCTAGAAATCCAGAAGGAGAATGCGCTTCGGCGTGTATATTTATCCGGCGGCGACAAAAAAACCGCTTTACGCAGTTTATCATTTAACCAGTTTGGAGTGCATTGGTCAATCGATGAATTTATTGCGGCCTAGTTCTTATCGATAGAATTTAATCATTAGGCATATAAAAACGTGGCGCACTTTTGCGGAACCGGACGCAGAAGTTATATAGCTTCGCCGGTGTGCTTTGCTTTAATCGAGCTCGAGCGGTACGGCTGACGAAGCGGCTGGAAAAACGTACCGCTGAAATTGACCGAAGGTGTCAGCGGCGCAGGGTGAAATCCAAGGGAAAGGGGAAGGGGTGTTAGGGGAAGGTTTTTAATAAGTCATACAAACGCCAGTGCTCATTCGTAATTACTAAATTGTGGACAAACTGGTTGAAATCCACATGCATTTCTGCAGTCGGACATGCAACGCGCGATCTTGTGCAAAACGTACGTGTCAGCAACCATTCGTCAGTATATCTGACCTTTGAATGGAAAAATACGTCTACTTATACAACATTATTACAACGATTAATTTCGTCGCATGTCGCATAGAATGATAATGTTGAATAATAAAAACGTTCAATGAAGAATTTCAATCGTCGGCGATTGCGTCATCCGGTCGGTTCAGATTAAAGATCATCCTACAATCACGCTGCGTATTGTCGAAAATTGGAAGAGAACACTCAGGTTTTGGCACAAAAAGAATTAAACCGGTTTCTCTCGGTGCACAACTTGACCTTCGCGTCAATAACGTCACCGTGCATGATATTTCAGAGCCATATTTTCTGTTTTCCAGTGCCTGAAGAAATTCTGGGTGGAATTATATCCGAAAGCGACCGAAATTTCGCTCGTAGCAAGAAAATAAGTTTCCACATATCCTGCCTGAAATCCACGTACGCGCAAATTCACTCAAGCGCACGCATTTTTTATGCACGATTAACTATTAGTAACACTGGCTATCTAATTCTCTCTCTCTCTCTCTCTCCCCCTCTCCCTCTACTTCTCTCTTCCTCTCTTTTTTCTTTTTTTTGTGTAAATATAAGTTAGGTCGCACATGCAGGATGATCGTTTTTATATAAATTAGCGAGTAATTTCAACACACAAGCAGAGAATATTTTAATTAAATAATTGCAATCATATTTCATATAATTATATTTAAATAATTTCAATCTTTGCCTATTTTCATCACTCTAATTTTCTTAACATTACCCAAATTTAGCAATTCTATATAATATATCTTTCCATTTATCGCTTCTTTTTTTAGCATAAATTATTAACATATATTATGCCGATTATAGTAAAGAATATATAAGAATATATAAGAAATATATAAAAAATATATAGGAATTATAGTAAAGAGGTTTTGAATTTTGTCTCCTTATTCCTATTACGTTTCGCTTGTAGATTACGTTTAACAGAAACAGATAGTATTATTTGATAATTTGTGGCACCCCGATCGCGATTATATGCGCCGGCAGTATACGCGCGAAAGCAAAATGGAACAGTGTCGCGGACCCGTGTGTCTTGAATTGCCGTCGCTTTTCGCAATTACGAGCCGCTGATCCTTTCACTATTTACACACGCTCGTTTCAGGGTTCACGAGGTTAGTGTTAACGACTTTAAGCACTGTATGGTCCCAAGGGATACGCATGATTTCCGCACATATCTTTTTCCTCATCGCATTAATAATTCAAATTGCGCGTTCAACATTTACCAAGATTGTTGCTTATTTGGGAGTACGTAAAAAAATAGGAAATCAAATCACGTATGTGTGTGTGTGTGTGTGTGATATTTAAAACATAATTTATATCGGAGAATTTGAGCAACATGTTATGCAAATTTTTAATTGATTGGACTTTGCAAAACACATATATCATAATAATATTAATAACAACACATTAAAAAATAATAAAATTTTTAAATAAAATCTTGCTTTGTGCTCTGATAAATAAATAATCGTAAATTTAGTATAACGATAAACCGTTTTAGCATTTTGAAATTTTATTCACTGGCTATTCTCATGCGTGTGTCAAACGCCACTGCTGTATTTCAATATTTTAGCGAATCTCATGCGTGTGTTTCATTGTTTTATATTTTATCAGCTTTGGAATAAATCTTGCAAATTTATTACTTTAATGTGACGGAAAATTATTGTATTTTACAATCGTAAAACCGATAAATTATTCTGATAAATTATTCTTAATCCATATATTAATTATATTATTATTAATGCATATATTAATGTACAACTAAATAATTGATTCATCAATTATGCTGGCAGCAAAAGAAGAAAGAAAAAAGCAAAATTTGTAAAAGCGATAAAAAATGTGAATTATTTACTAATTGTTCAAAAGTTATGTCGTTATCATAATTGCGCAATCTACTGCGCTACTGGATTCCATAAATTTAATCTACAAAACCTTAATGACCTGTTCCTTAGTTCCGAAAAAATTAATGTATATATATATTTTATCTTTAGTTTTAGTATACTGATTATGGAAATGCGTGTATAAACATTTCGCAAATATTTAGATTTACTTAGAAATCGTAATGTTAGTTATATGCAGAATTAAATAAACAACTTTTTACGCAAAAATTGAACAGATAGGTAGACCGTGTTATTTATGAAGGGAATAATGTGTTTGAAAAACTTTCAATAATAAAAAAAAAACTGAAACAAATTTTAGTATAAATTTACTGAAACTTATATCTGTATTATTGATATTATAGATGTACGACGAGGGTGAGAACACCGTGACGATTTTTAATGAAAAGAAGGCTGACATGATGGAAGAGAAAGGGCGATATCTCAGCATCGATTTGTACAACGGTAGCCCCGGAATGTCGCAATGGGGATACGTCGAAACGGAAGGCAACGAGACGCGAAAAGAGTAAGTGGTTTTGTTCGTATTGACAGACGACGACAAACTAACGACAGGCTTTATTGAAACGTTTCATCGTATTCGAGTATAAAAAATTATCCGTCATTCTTTACTAATCGGCAGTTCTTGAGTTATACGCGACGAAGATAGAGTACGAAGCAACGTTTTTATTATTATTATTATTATTATTATTTTTTTTTTTTTTTTTATTATTCTGTCGAAAGATGCTAAGTGACATTTTAAGAGTATTATAAAAATCTACGGATGCTTTTGTTAACGATCAAACAAACGTGGTAAATTAAAACACCTTTGAGAGCGTAAACTATACTGACGCAAATAACACCGCGGAAGCTGAATATATATTGTTCCGAGAAGTGTTAGAAATGCCGGCGCATTCCGATAAAATACTCTACCGCGTATTTTCGCGATGTCGCAATTCTTTCCTCGATGATTTCCCAATATTCTTCAATTCGTCAAAATGACAAATTTATTTCTAATTCTTTTACAAACAAATCTCAGCAATGTGAACGATGACGTTAGTGTCGTTATAGTTTAATTCCGATACATAAATAATGTTATATGTTTTACATTAATGATCGGGAAAAAGTTTTTTTACAACTTGTCTCGATATATAGAAAAAATTACTTACTCATAAAGTTACAAAGAAGATATAACGATTACATGTTTAATCTTACAATCAGTAACACAATCAGTGTATATATATATTAGTTATATTACGATCGATTTTGTAAAGATTGAAGGGATTGTATGTATAAAGAATTAAGAAGCGATAAAAAAAAAATAGAGAATAGATAAGATTTCCGATTAAATATAGTTTATTTTATACATTTGAATCATGTTAATCTCTGTATTAAGATTCATATATTGATCAATCGGTATCGGGATTAAAATGTATGGAATGAAACTGTTATTTAATGTTCCTGTTATTTCTATAAAATTAAAACTGTTATTTAATGTTTATATTATTTTTATGAATTTAATAGAAACCTAAATAATTGTTTCATTCCTTTTAGGAATACAATTTGTAATAGGCTTCGAGGCGCCACGGAAGGTATCGTGTATCCATCGCACATCGACAAGCGTGCCACTTTTAGAGTCTACAGAAAAGCGTTTTGTCGTCCGCTACCGATTCAATTTAGAAAAGAAGTTTGGGCGGATAACGGCCTACCAGGATATCTCTATACCCTCAGGGACGATTTCGCTGATCCGCCCGATCAGAACCCAGATAACGAATGCTATTGCCGTAAAATGAAGACGTGTCTGAAGAAAGGATTGTCTGACGTAACACCGTGCTACTATAGTACGTAGATTGTCAAACTAAGCCAAAGACGGCAAATTTGAAATGCTTTACGCATCCTTACGAGAGTCTTTTCTTTCTTTTCCTCCAGTAATTCTCTTCTAAATCATAATTTCATCAAATTGCGTTGAAATAACGTGTAATATAGATTACACTGTCCAACAATAAAAAAGCACGAGAACGAAAATAATCGTTTCTCACAACTTTTCGGACGCTGAATACGATTCCGTTTGTCAAATTGTTCTATCACGTCACAATTTTGAGAAATTTGCGGTTAAAGTTACAAAATGGACTATTTTAGTACATTTTGCCTTGGCATATTACGACTATGATATATGACGTGTTGGAAAAGTTTTATTGCAATCAAAATTAACTATATTATTAGGCCTATCAGCCTTTAAAAGGAATTTATTGTGTCGATTAAAAAGATATTGATGATTAAAGTTTATTGCATCAAAGTTACGACCATTAAGAGAATCTATAAGATATTCTTTAATTATGTTATTTAAACTTAAGAATTTTTCAGGTCTCTGAACACCAATCTCTGATGTCAAAGTTGATAAATTTAAAATGGCGGATATTAAAATTAAAAATAGTCGAATTTTTACTTTTCATATTGGCTCCGTCATTACGAATTTATGAACATCAGATTAATATTCGACGACCTGACAAACTCTTAAGAGTTTGAACAACATAAACATAATTAAGAAATATTTCGTAGGTCCAATTAATGGTCTATATGTAAGTCGCAACTTTGACGCAATAGGCTCTACGTTAATGATTTAATATCTTTGTGTAATTCTCTCTCACACTTATAAGATGCGAATTATTATACATCTTTTTACTATGATAAAGCATCGCTTATGAAGTTGTAACTCTATAATCGTCGTTTCGCTATGTACCGTTCCATTGCGTAATTGCTATAACTCGCTCAGCGAGTCGTGGCCTTACATACTGCAGGTCATTTGCCTTGAGTCAGCGGTAAATTATTATAGCTTTGTCGCACAATGTCAATAGCCGTGAAGATACGCGCGATCCCTCAAACAGAACGCATTGCCAAGCTTAATAAATAATTCATTTCCCTGGTTTAGATATCCCGGTGGCGGTATCGCTCCCACATTTCCTCGGTGCCGACCCGAGTTTGCTGGAAAATGTCGAGGGTCTTAAGCCTGATCCTGAGAAGCATGGGTCTTACGCAATTCTGCAGCAAGTAAATAACATTAAAAATTCAAAGTAGTTGCAAAACGTTTGAGAGCATAATTTTGCATTAATTTTTAACGATATATCGTGAAAATCATTCTTTTGAAGAAAAACGTTGCTGGAGAAAAATTCGCACGAATTTATTGACCAGCGGCAAATATTGAAGATCATACATATATATATACATATATATGTATATATAGTTGCAGTAGATAAACTTACATGTAGTACTCACCAATTACTTCCATTTTCTGCTACTTACATTCTTGTATAATTGGGATTAGATAAGTCTTACGTATGGATTATTCAATCGCCACAGAATTTCTCCGAATTGCGTACGAAGAACACGTTTGAAAGTGGTCCATTATCCATTGCCATTTCGATCTTATCTAACGTCTATGTAATGATGACATGAAAACGCAACCGTCGATATATATCGAGAATTTCTCTAAGAAACTTGGATCTTCTAATTTATCTACGCTAATATATATCAAAATTTACATAGTATTGAAAGCTTTTTCACAAAATAAAGCATAGCGTGATCAATAAGATTTTCAGAGTAAATTATAGCGAAAAGTATTTTTAAAAGTAAAAAAAAAATTTAAATCATCCAAAATACGATTAAATAATTATTTCCTTGAAATGAAATGAAATCACTCGTGAGCAAAAAGTAAGAAATTCTGACGTTCTCCGATTTTCTAACGTTTGTTTAGGCATATATATACTTGAGCGCGAGCTAATCGAACTTATTTTCGCATTTTTTCAGACGATCGGTGTGCCCATATCCTTTCGCTCAAGGGTGCAATCAAATCTGATAATGCAACGCTCACGCTACAATTCGAAACTTGCTGTATTCGATGACCTCGCGATACCCTTATTTTGGAGCGATTTGGTGAGTAATCAGCAGCTCTGCAACTAGCGTACAAAGATCTCCTTGTGTGAAAGCTATATATCTCCACTTTCTCCAATCTGTTTCCTTTATTGTACCTATAACTGGCCGCGACTTGCGGTGCAACGTTATCATCGATGTTTTAACGAAAAAAATATTACTCAACTTCAAATACGCGGATTAATAATGCGAAATAATTATGAAGTTATTAGTAATATCCAAATGTAAATTTTTTTCTAGTTGCACTTGATAGTCTTGTTTTATTCTATGTTATTTAAATGGAATTTTTCTATCAATTCGTTTAAAAAAAACTTTTTTCTTTAACTGCATAAGATTTATATAAAAGTTCTGCATTTTTTAAATACACGTTTTAAACATTTTTCTCATGCTCATAATTGACAGCTTCCGATAACAGAAATCTCTTCTTTGCAGTACATTCTGTCGCTGCCGACCTATCTGACGATTTTATTGAAGTTAATACTCCGAATATTACCGATCGCCCAGACAGTGTTGATGTATGTGCTCGGTATTATCGGGGTGACGACGTCGGTATTATCGTTGATATCCATTGTATGGATACTCAATCATCAACAGCAACAGGAGCAGGAAATGGACAGGAGTAATCCCGATTTGAGGATACCCTTATGTAATGGCCAATATACCTCCATCAATATTTTACCGACGATCAAGAGAATCACGTCGAAGACAGATTGTTTGATAGACAATTAGATGCCGTAGTGACTGTTCGCGCATCAGTGTGGAAGTACGGAAGAGATGCGATCTTTTTTTATGAACACTTACATGTATCACCGGTGCGCGGTCCGCAGCAACAATCTTGAAATGAAGCGAATCGATGGAATCACCTTATTTTTCTTAGGATGATTTTTTTTACCCGCAACATCACACAATGGCGGAACACTGTACGAGATCATCATTATAGCGCGTAGGAAATTTAGGCAATGCACAATAAAATGTACATATAAACGGATGATATGTTGAGCATATTTACGATATATATTATATATCTCGATGCAAGTATTTAAACTGTAATAAGTTTCAAACACGGAAAAGATTTAGATAAGCTTTCGGATGTTTTTATCGTGTATATCTTTGGTTAATTATTTTAATATACTCAGCTAAAAAATTGTTCAAATAATAAATACATCTATGTTAATTGTTTAATTAAAGTGAGAAATATAAGTTGTAATTATGACATAATAGCATTGTAAATGATATATATATATGTGTGTGTGTGGTATGTAGAAATATTAAATTAATACAATTTTTTAATTTTTATGACTTAGTATGTACCCTTCAGTTAACATATTTAATTTATCGTCACGTGAAATGTTTCATATTACTAAGATATATTATTATTATTTTTAGTATAGAACGACAGTTGTGCAAATTATAAACGTAACAAGAAATTGACTAATTGTTTTATAATTAATTTCAGATACTGGATTAAACAAGAAAAAACTTTACGAAAAAGCAGAGAATTGATTGTTGTCTTTAATCTTGTAGGACATATGAGATCATGAATAAATTTAATTTTAATTTATTCAGATGAGAAAATATATTTTCCTTTTCTGTAGTCTGTTTGATATGAAATTGATATTATAAATAAGTAATCGATGACGACAAAATAATATAGTAGCCGCTAAAAAAAGAATGTTATTGCGTAATCTTTTTATACTGTAATGCTAAGTTTATTTATTCGTACTGTTTTTTGCATATATAAAATGACGTATTAACGTACACTTTTACAATAAGCGATAAAATATTACGAAGTTAGTCGAGAAAAGTAAAACATGATAAAAATATTTTACTTTTTGTACCAAATATGTGGCAATTTATATGTCGTTAGTAGTCCATCATTATAAGTCCATTTATTTGAATGTTCTAAGTGAATAAAAATATAATGAGATGAGTGTGTAGTGTTTATGACCTTTTATAAAATTTTATAAAATTAAAATGTCATTATATAACACCAATTAGCATATATATAACATATATATATAATATACATATATAATATAGAAATATAATTGTTTTATAACAACAATATATTTACAATATGTTATCCACTATATGACTATATGTATGTATGTATGTATGTATATAAAATCCACTTTATCACAATATGCTCATCATTTATATGTGCAAATAAAATAAGTATATTCGTCTTAAAAATATATATGTAATGATTATGAATTTCATAAATCGTTCAATGTTTGAAATACAAGTTCCATTTCGGGTCGATTTTGCGCCGACCCTTTAGAACACCATTTTCCTATGGATATTAAATTACCATAAACCTGTTGGTTCTCTTCACCACCTTTCTTGTCCATCAATAAGGAAATGTCTTTGTCTTTCCAAGCTTCAATTAAATCTCCTAACAATTTCTTTTCGGACCGTGAATCGTCATAAGCTCGAAGACCAGTTGCCATTTCGAATAAGACTATGCCGTAACTATAAGTGTCTATTTTTGTAGATAATTTTTTGTCACGTAAAAATTCTTCTGGCAGGTAGGGTCTAGTTCCATGAATTCTGCTAATCTAATAATTATTAATAGTTACTTTCAACAATTTTTCATAACAATTGTCCATTGTAATACCATAAAATGTATTTTCACATTTAGTGTTTTAATTTTTTTAAATAATTATAAAATATAAGAAAAAATTTTGTAGTTTTCTAGCAACTTGAGCATAAAAAAATCATTCATGTTAAATTTTTATTTATCTCTTACTTATTAATAATTACTTACCTTCATACTGTCTCTTTCAGGACCTTCCCGCGCCAAGCCAAAATCACCAATCCTGGGCTCGAAATTTTTATCCAACAAAATATTCGCGCTTTTAATATCACCATGGATCAATGGTTTTTCCCCGATGGTGTGCAAGTATTGCAATCCACGTGCTATACCTTTAGCAATTTCATGTCTTTGCATCCACGTTAACGGTTTAGTCTTTTGTCTTAATAGCAGCCTATCTTCCAAAGACCCGTTCTTCATCAGCTGATAAACCAAGCACGGTGCTTCGCCGCCGAGACTGTATGCATATAAAGGCAAGATATTTTCATGGGTACGAGAATTCAAAATCTTTATTTCTTTCAATGATTGCTGCAGCTGCAATATGTAACTTTCATCCGAATCGGATCCCTTTTGTCGGATTTTTTTTATCGCAACATCAGTATTTTTCCAGATGCCTATAACGTATATAAATGTAACTTGATAAATCAAGAATCTTTTAAATCAGATGTTCTCAATCTGATAATCTATTTTTGACAATCTACATGTCAATAAATGAAATAATATACCTCTGTATACTGTTCCAAAACCACCTCTTCCCAATATGTTGTGCTGATTCCATCCATCTGTAGCAATAGCTAGTTCACTATAACTTGCGTGTGGCAAAGTAGTTTCTGTTCTTGGCAGTGGCGATTCGTTAATCTTTTTTTCATTACTGCCAATATTCTGCGGAGAGAAAAAAGCAGCCACTGGTGAAGCTACTAACAAATTATTGGAGTTGCTGGGGCTAATACCCGATTGCGCCGTTGGTTGATTAAAAATTTTATTAACACTTTGCTGCGGCAGTACGCGTTGATTAAAATTCTGTGTGCCAATCTTCAAATCTTTAGTGTTCTTGTTGACCAACTGCTTACGCGGCATGTTCCGCAAATTTCCTTCCCCGTTGTACAAAAGCGGATGAAATTTCTGATCAACGAAAGGTAATAACGGTACCATTGACTGATAGTGTTGCATTCTGGATAATAACACAAATAGTTCTGCTGTTGTGTGATTATGATGGCCCCATAATGTCAAGAGCTCATCTGTGGGATTCTTCTCCTTTCTTAAACTTTGTATCGTTAAGACATCATATTTCATCCAGGTACCTGCCAATGTTACATTAATATAAAAAAAATGTAATTAAAGATAATACATAACATTTAACACATATAAATAGTTATTGCATATCCAGTTTAAAACAATCGCTTGCTATTGCTAAGCAAAAGTGGTGCAACATTAAGGTGGTTCATGCAGTACTTGCAAGTCAAATAGGCAATTATTCTTATTAGTGATAAATAAGTGTGATTTTTGTCCGTAAAAATCAGCATATAATTAGATTTATTATCTATGACATCTTTAATGTTATACGACCTCTACGTAATTAAAATATTGAGACAAAAGTCACATCTTTTACTAGAGTTGTGAGCCGTGTGAATATATGTACAACAGCAGCGCGGCAACGTTATGATAAATAGAATAAACAATGCATGTTAAAATTATTTGGACATGTTATAACCTCATTGTATTAAAACTTGTATTTATTCAGTATTGTAGATCTTGATCAAACTTAATTTTAAATTCTTTTTCATTCCTTGCTTTATTCAGCGTCCAGAACATGGTAAACGTTGAAGGTTTTGGGATATGCGTTATACTCATCAGCTGACACATGCGTTGCCAAGCTGCCGCTCGAGTCCAGCTGTCAGTTCCGTGTTGTCGATTTAGTCAATCGAAAATTATGTTTTATTATTATATAATACGGTCAATGAACTCGGGGTTCGTCCAGTATCTTGCAAAATGTTTATTGCATCGTTTCGTCAGTTTTTGGTTTGTTCATCTATTTTTGAAGTATTGTAATTTTTGCAGCATAAGCGCTTTAGCCTCGTTTTTTGCAAGAGGGGCTACCCCCCCGCGTTAAATTGGCAAAGTTTACGGACATATATCTCCGGAACCAAACGGTTAAAAAATCCGAAATTTTACAGACACACTCTAGGAACGTTAATCTTTCATTTCATATCACATTTTTCGGGCTAACTACATTTGACCTAAATGCATGAACCACCTTAAAAGATAAATACAATATCTAATGTAAAATCATAAAAAGCAGATGACTGAAGTGAATAAATTAGTAATGAACAAATAGGTTAGTGTGTGACAAGGGTATATTTATCAAGGGTACACGGGGATTTCCTGATGACATACCAGCCAGCTCCTCCCACTTATCATTTTGGTTCATAATTTTGCAAAATTCTGATCGTTCAAAGAAGGGCAAGTTGTAAATGTATTTGATGCTCTCCGTTGTGGCCATTTCACAAATTTATCAGATCACAATTGTGTATTATAAAATTCAACTCTTCCAACAGACGTCCATCGTCCATACTCAATATTGCTTGCATTCGGGGAGCACGCTATTAGCACAATTATCGTCCAACCAAAAACTGTTCGAGGAGACGCTTTGTGGCGCTGTAATATACGATGATGACGTCACTGTAAAGGCAGCGTGACGTCATCACTCTCGCGCTATTTTCGCTATTATTTTCGAGGTGAGGCACGACTATTGGCGCTTAAGCTGCGTTCGGGGAGCTTGCTATCGCTGTCGCGCTATTGGCTCCTCGAACGAGCCTAAAGGTGCGATATTGTCGCCATTGTCAGTCTTTGGTGGTTTATGACAACACGAACCACCAAAGACCGACAATATCGAAAAGTGGATGTATACATAGCACGGACATGAACCAAATTCTCATCGACAGCATCGAAAAGTGGATGTGACTCGTAGTTCCAATTCCTGAAAGTGGACGTGTGGCGCTACTGTACGGCCTGCAAAAGCGTCCCAAGAAAATCGCCGTCATTGCGCCTCTCATCCTTCTCTCTGCCATGATGTTCTTATTACATCATGACCTCGCCCACTTCCGCGAAACAGAAGCGCTTTTGATTGGTCGGCTACGCGCGACAGTTGCCCAGCTTGTTTCACTTGGAAAAAATCTACCAAGGAATAATTCTATAAAATTAATTTATAAATAATTTATAAATTATATTTTTATAATAAAATATATAATAACTTGGTAATTCTTCAGTTTAGCTACAGCAGCACAAAAAACGATGAACTTAGGTTCATTCGACGCGTTTTTGCACGAAACGAAAGAATCTGGCAGAAAAAAGTGTCGCTCTGCCCCGCGACGCGAGATATTAATCGTTAAAGTTGACAGGAATCAGGTTATGATTCCTGTCATACCGACGACATGTAGCAACACTAAACGTGCCCTGCGGCCACATGCGCATGCTCAGTTGTCGCACGCGCATGTAAAACTGCGCCAATTTTAAATGAATCAATCGTGCAGAATAACCAAGCATCTCGATTCAAGCAGTTAGGTCTCACGCTGAGAGTTTCTTTAGTTTAATTATGCGTGGGAAGCATGCATGTGCTTTATAATTTCGCCGAAGGCCCCCCTCGCACCCCCGTGTGTGTGTGTGTGTGTGTGTGTGTGTGTGTGTGTGTGTGTGTGTGTGTGTGTGTGTGTGTGTGTGTGTGTGTGTGCTTCCCCCGCATAATTAAATTAAAGAAACTCCAAGCGTGAGACCTAATTGCTTGAATCGAGATGCTTGGTTATTCTGCACGATTTATCTGTTTAATGATTTTCGTTAAAGCAGGGCACACACACACGTGTGTATGTCCTGCTTTATAGAAGTTGTGATTTTCGTTAAAAAAAAGCGTCATTTAATCTATTGTACATAAGTTAGATGACGCGCTTTAAACACTTGGTAAATATGTATAATAGCGGACCCAGCCCCAATGACCTTGACCTTGACATATGTTGTCAAGGTCACCCTCCTGAATGACCTTCGGAAGGTTTTAGCCGTCGCTCGTTACACGTTAAAAAGTTATAAACAAAAAAAGTTTGGAAAATATAGCAGCTATTTTGAGTATTGAAAAGTTCACGCATACACTTTCCACGCGAACCTAGGTCCACCCCCACCCTCCCCCTGCTTTCGGGGGATGTGCGGTAGCCCGTTTCTTGTTTACGTGTATACTGTTTATGCATACACAATATATATGTCGAAATAGTTCACGCATACACTTTCCACGCGAACCTAGGTCCACCCCCACCCTCCCCCTGCTTTCGGGGGATGTGCGGTAGCCCGTTCCTTGTTTACGTGTATACTGTTTATGCATACACAATATATATGTCGAAATAGTTCACGCATACACTTTCCACGCGAACCTAGGTCCACCCCCACCCTCCCCCTGCTTTCGGGGGATGTGCGGTAGCCCGTTCCTTGTTTACGTGTATACTGTTTATGCATACACAATATATATGTCGAAATAGTTCACGCATACACTTTCCACGCGAACCTAGGTCCACCCCCACCCTCCCCCTGCTTTCGGGGGATGTGCGGTAGCCCGTTTCTTGTTTACGTGTATACTGTTTATGCATACACAATATATATGTCGTAATAGTTCACGCATACACTTTCCACGCGAACCTAGGTTCACCCCCACCCTCCCCCTGCTTTCAGGGGATGTGCGGTAGCGACATATATATTGTGTGTGCATAAACAGTACACACGTAAGCGAGAAAGGGGCTACCGCACATCCCCCGAAAGCAGGGGGAGGGTGGGGGTGGACCTAGGTTCGCGTGGAAAGTGTATGCGTGAACTATTTTGACATATATATTGTGTATGCATAAACAGTATACACGTAAACAAGGAACGGGCTACCGCACATCCCCCCAAAGCAAGGGGGTGGTGGGGGTGGACCTAGTTTCGCGTGGAAGTGTATGCGTGAACTATTTCGACATATATATTAGTTATTTATGCCTTTCAATATTCAAAATAGCTGCTATATTTCACTTTGCATGCGCGTGCGACCACTGAGCATGCGCATGTGGCCGCAGGGCATGGTCGTTAGTCGCTGCATCTCGTCGGTATGACAGGAATCATAACCTGATTCCTGTCAACTTTAACAATTAATATCTCGCGTCGCGGGGCAGAGCGACACTTTTTTCTGCCAGATTCTTTCGTTTCGTGCAAAAACGCGTCGAATGAACCTAAGTTCATCGTTTTTTGTGCTGCTGTAGCTAAACTGAAGAATTACCAATAACTTAAATAATACCTATAAGTTTATTTTTTATTTAAATAATATATAAAAATATTAAATTAAATAATATATTAATTGATACTAATATATAAATTAAAATTTATATTAGTATCAATTAATATTAATTTACAAAAATTGCCTCTTTAATCAAGAAAGAGGAATTTTCATGCGTACTCCAATGTGCGTGTGTATTTTAATATAGATATATATATTTGAAGTTTATATAAATTTCTCTCGCAATATACGGTACACAAAATTATAAACAGAACTCTATCCCAAATTCCGCCACGAAATTCTATACATATCTGTACTAAAATTTAAGCAACTTTAACGAAAGATTTTGTACGAAATATATATATCGCGGCAAAAAATGACGGTTAGAATTGTACGTTCCATTCCTCGATTCCCGCGCGAATATGCATGTATATGAAATATATATTAAAATTTATACATATATTGGAAATACGTATGTAAAATTATAGATAAAACTCTTTTATATTTGTACAATTACAATATTATATTTCTTAAATATAGATAAATCGCGCAAAAATATATGTTCCGATTAAACAGCCACCGTCGCGTCGCACCGAGACGGAACGTAGAATACAGCCAGTTAAACCTGTGAAAGTTAACGAAAAATTCGGCATACGTTGATCTCTTATCGTTCGTTGAAAGTTTTCGGTATTTTTTAACCGGCCGCGGCCGCGCGCGTCGTGCCCGTGCCGCGTCG
The DNA here is from genome assembly GCF_048541705.1 of Temnothorax americanus. Classification (NCBI taxonomy): domain Eukaryota; kingdom Metazoa; phylum Arthropoda; class Insecta; order Hymenoptera; family Formicidae; genus Temnothorax; species Temnothorax americanus. The sequence goes on along the minus strand of NW_027509421.1, from coordinate 1,126,154 downwards.
TGCCGCGTAGAGGGGAGGCCGTGACGTCATACGCCGGCGCGAGGCGCGGCGGATCGATACGGCGTAGGCACCGCGCGCGCAGTCCGTACCAAACTGTACTAGCGGCGCGACCGTTGAACTCGAAAGCTCCGTACCTCGAAGATCGGCGCGTTTTCGACGTTGTTTTTGACGACGAGCGGACTTGTCACTCGTTTCCGTCAACGCTTGGAGTAGCGTTACCTGCGCGAGTGACTCAGTTATTATCGTTCTCCCGAGGACGTTCGCACAGGTAGGAAATGTTTGTGCTCCCTCCGCGCGCGCTCGTCACCGACGTCACTGTGCTTGTTAGTGCTGTTTTCTGAACGCGCTCGTTTCGGTGATTGGCATTCCTGCTTCCTCGTTCCGCGGGCCGCGAGTACGCGCTGTGCGTGTTCAACAATTTACAAGTGCATATCAAGTGTTCGGCGAAATGAACGTGTCGTGCGACGTGCTCGCTCGAGACGTCGAGGCGAAGGTATGTACGGCAATTGTGAACGACGCAGTTTCGCTGTGATATTCGCGGGTGATAATCGCTCCGCGTCCCGCCATATCTGGGACTCGCGAATCGCGAATGTGTATCTCGTGTCGCGCTTTGAACGCTGTGCCGGAAATTGTCGCGTCGACCGTCGTGTGATTTGTCTCCGATATGATTCTCTTCGTAGGGAAAAAGAGAGCTGAGTGTAGTGAGCGATAGTGTCCGTATCGAGTGATTCGAGCAACGGAACGCCGTGATACATCGCGCCCGTCCGTGAGTGCCCGTTCATAATCTCCGTATATCTCGCGTCGCGTTTAACGCTCGGCAGCAGGGCGATTCTCTAACTTTATAACGACAATGTCGCTATCGTTTCGTAGCGACAATTGTCGCTTGCGCTAACGACACTCTAACGAAAATGTTATTCCGTAATTCCGGTTGACGTGGGTTGACGATACGATATCGATACAAAATACAATATCGACGTCGTTATGAAACGTCGTATATCTTCATCGGTGTAACTCTATCAATTTTCTCTTAACCAATCAGATCATGGATTTTTATGGATATATCTGAATGTATTTACGAACGCGAAACAAAATTGCAGAGAAAGAGAGAGAAAGAGAGAGAAAGAGAGAGAGAGAGAGAGAGAGAGATCTTAGATGTAAGGAAAATTAATTTTATATTTGATGAAAACATTAATATAAGGTTAGTCTATAATATAATTTATAGTAAAAAAAGATGATCCTCCGCATTGTAACATCCGTAAAACATACGTTACGCTACGCTATGTATTTTTATCATCTTTTTTTATTATAAATTATATCCTAACCTTATATTCTCAAGTAGCAAGCTGACGTTATTTATCGCCATTTTAACGTCAAAATGTCTTCAAAAAGATCTTTTTGACGTCAAAATGGCGATAAATAACGTCAGCTTGCTACCTGGGTTGATGTTCTCATCAAATAATATTTTTCAATATTAAATTAATTTTTCTTACATTAATTAGATTTCTTTTATCTAGATTTATCTAGATATTATTTTTGATAGCAGTTCTTTCTTTTATCAGGTAAGAATAATATTTTGTATTAAAAATGAGTACCTAATTAAGTAATATGTTATGTGTTATCGTTATTCTTGTTCAGAAGCTTTAAATCATGTATATATAACTTTTTGTGTTACAGCTTTCGTTATAAGAGAGAAATAAGTGCTAAAGAAATAGTGTGCTTTCATTATAAGAGAGAAATAGTGTGCTAAACATGACAGAGTAAGTACAATCTATGAGAAATTCGTGGTTATATGTATAAAAAGTGTAATATATCTTTTTCAGAAAAACTAGTAAAACACGACAAGGCAGAGCTAATCGCCAACAAATTGAGGCTCTCATATGCCATTTGGAACGCCATCCATACATGGCCACGGGAAAATTTAATAGCATTAACGGAAATGAAAATGCACAGGACAGTTGGAACGAATTAGCCACATTATTGAATTCGTTAGCACCAGATGGAAAAAAAAAAGATGTGAAATCCTGGAAGACCGTAAGTATATATAGTGCATTAATATTCTTTATTGATATGTGTGTGTATATATATATATATATATATATATATATGCACCATATATACAAATATATGTATTATTTATAGTATTGTGATATAAGGATTAATATATTTATATTTTTATTATTTATATTATGGTATATTACGTTATGCTGTAGACTTGGCGAGATTATAAATCCAGAGTTTCAGAAAAAGTGCAAAAATTAAGACGATTAAGAGCACAGACAGGAAATAATCCAATAAATATTACTATAGACGAATTGGACAAGCGTGTGTTAGGTATCATTGGACATGACTATGTTCAAGGTTTACCTAATGTACCAGATAGCTTTCCAGAGGAAAATAATGTAAGTAAAAATGTTTCATATAAAAAGATATGTATACTTATTTCTATGCAATATATTAAACATTATCTCATTTGCAGAATGCTATAGAAGAATTAACAGCAGGAAATATTGAAATATTAAACATTCCGCCTGTGCCAGTTGTTATTCCAGAGATAACAAACAGAATAGAGACTGGTATGTTTTTTTATTTTATTAATGTCATAGTAAAAATTCATTTAAACGTAATATATTTATAAATAATTTTAATTTTAGTTTATCTTTAGCTACATGGTGTATGTGTTTGCATATTAACTTTCATTTATACATGAATATGTACACTCTCGGACGGAATAGCCTACAAGTATGAAGTTGGGTGCGTTCAGAGTTTATCTTTTTCTTTTCAATGTGAAGGAAGAAAGATAAACTCTTAATATACGGCCAACTTCATACTTGTAGGCTATTCCGTCCAAGAGTGTACGCTATGAAATATATATTGTATATTTAATTGTTTGGATTTTTGTATATGTCCAATGATGAATATCAGTTATTTTTACGTATTAATTTTATTTTTATATGCATATGAATATTATAAAAATATATTTTATACAAAAAGATAAAATTAATGTCTTATTTTTTTAGATACTACAGTTTTAACTTTAGAATTTGATGAGGATTTCAATGAACGTATATTTCAGAATGAAGATTCTGTACTTCAACGTCAACCATTGCAAGATATTACAGAACCCTCAGAGTCACAAAGTAAGTGTGTGTGTGTGTGTTTGCATAAAATATAAAGAAATTGAAATTTTATACGAACATTTCGTGCGATTAAATAAAAAAGGATTTTCAGTGTCCCACACGCAATATATGTTTGTACCAAATTAAAATTTCTTTAAATATAGAAATTTAAAATTTTATCTACAAATATGTATTGTATATTTCAGATTTATCTTTATATTTTAATAGATATACCGGAAGAACTACCACCGCAAAACTCATTCAATAAAAAATCAAATAAAAAAAATAAATTAGAATCAGGCATGAAACGTAAGTATAGCATAATTGTCAACAAGTTTGAAGTAGAAGTTGTTACACATGTACTCAGGCACGTGGCCACGTGTGCGTGCATGTATGTGTGTCAGTGTGTGTATAATAATCATAAATGTTTGCAGATAATGTCACACGGTTAGATTCACACTATTCTGAAGCTCGAAAAGAATTTGCAGACATCGCAAATAAACATGCAGATGCAATGCACGTTAGTATCCATGTTAATTAATTATTAATAATTTAATGTTATATAAATTAATTTCAATGTTATGTAATTTAATTTTAATTTGTAATTGACAGATATTAGCTGAAGCTGTGATGAAAATAAGCGAAGCGATTAACATAATGGCTGAGAATGGAGAACGACAAACGCATTTACTGGAGATTATTCTGGAGAGGTTAAAGTAAACACATTAAGATACTTTTACATTAAGATACGTTTAATAATTATGTTATAAGTATTTATGTATGTGCAATAATAATAATGTAGATACATTAAATAATATTTCTTAACTCAATAATATATTTAATAATAATATTTCTTAATCCGCACTAATATAATACTACTCATTCTTATTTGATTTCTCGTCTTATTCATATCTTATCCAGGATAATACAACCGATTAAATAAAATTTTATGCCTCTACTTAACAACGTTGACGATGTTAAAATATAAGATTATTTTGCCAATTTATTTTAGATATATCCTCCATACACACACGCTCATACATATATAACCGAATGTGACTTATTATCTTACGTGCTCATCCGCCCTACGATAATTAGGAAACCATTCCAGCATTAATTGATTTTGAATACGTTGTGCTACCGCGCGAGGTCCTCTCCGAAGTTCTGCTTCTATTTCTGCATTGTTCAAATGGTATGCAGGTGCAGGTTCATGTGCATTTTCAATTTCTACATCAATAGGTAATCTGTAATGCAAGCGCATATTATGTAAAATAGCACATGCATTGACAATTTGTCCAGCGATATTTGGTGCATACATGAGAACACGCTGGGACGATAGACATCTCCATATTGCCTTTAATACACCGAAAAACCTTTCGACAATGTTGCGTGCTTTACATAATTTTAAAGTATATTGATACTGTCTACTCCATTCGGGATAATGCGCCAATGGAGTCATCAGCCAAGGCTCTAATGGATATCCAGCGTCACCTAAAATACATAAACATAAACATGATAACTTATATAATACATAAACATATCAAAAAGTATATATATAACTGTAGGGCTTAAATTATTTTTACCAATTAAACATGTTCTTCTCTCACCACGGTTATAATGAAATTCCATTGCTCGTTTAATAGCTGAAGTATTCCATATGTATGCATCATTCCGTGCTCCTGGATATCTTGCATTTATATTTAAAACTTTTAAATCTGGATCTACTATCTATAAAAAATATTCATAATCACACGTATGCACACACGGGGAGAAAGAAAGAGAGAAAGAGAGAGTTAAAAGTAAATATGAAATATAAAACAAAAGTAATATAAATCTTATGAATTATACTTACTGCTTGGACATTCAAGGAATGGTTACCATGATGGTTCATATACGCTTCCTCGTGAATATAAGGTGCTATAATGTTTACGTGTGTGCAATCTATTGCTCCAATACAACCAGGAAACGGTTGTGGAGCATGTAAAAATTTATTTCTTGCTGCAGTTCTTTCTTGCACTGTCATTGGAAATAGGATCCATCGTCGCAATAGATATACATTCATGAAATGGGTTACTCTGCGTATACAACGACTAGTAGATGGTTGACTTATAACAAGTTCACACTGATTGCCAACTGGCCTTTGATAACTGCCATTAGCATAAAAATTGATTGCTGTCAACACTTGAATCTCCGCACTCAAACCATTTATGCGTATTGTCATCAAGTCATTCCTTAATACATCCACAATATGCATCACTATTTCTTGAGAAACTCTGAATTTTGAAAGAAATTCATTGTGTGGTAACTCGAATGGATTCTGAGCATCTCGCAAAATTCTTCTCTCAATTCGTCGTTCAACCCTCCTTACTCTTTCTTGGAGAATAAATAAATCCCACACCAAATATGCTTCAGCCATCTAACTAGATAATAAAAACAAGAAAAAATAAAAACTAAAATACATAAAGAAATAATTAATAGTAAGATTCAATTAATTTTATGTAAAAATTAAATCTGAACTCAACATAAAAAAATAATGACAGACGACGTTTTGGCAAAATTAATTTACAAGACAATTACATTAATGTAATTGTCTTGTAAATATACTTCTCACAATTATAAAGTATACTTTATAATTGTGAAAAGTATGTTTTTCGATTTTACGGTATAACGTACATTATTTTTACGTTATTTCTTAGACTGCCTTTCGATATTCACTGCCAAAACAGAAAATTTATAGTGTACGTGACGTAAAGTATAGATTTTCAGTACTGGTTGTAAATATCGAAACGCAGTGTTAGTATAAAATAATTAACGAATAAATAATTACTTACCCGACTGCAGCAATAAGCCTTGCTTTTTACGGCAATGACGACGACAGGAAAGGCATACAATTTCTGCCTGTAATCTGGTTTCTGATACCAGATTAGAAATGGAGATGTTTAAAAGAAATCACAGAGGATGGTAGAGGACCAGTTTGTAAAATGCTGCAACAAGAGAAATATTCCATATTATGTTTAAAAAGCTACTTTGTTATAAAGTTTTCTAAAAAATAATTAGTTAAGAGTAGCTAAAAATCAATTACAAGCATTCTGAAAATGTTTTTAACATTTTGAATATAACCTTAAAATATATTTTTGTAGCAATGGTATTAGAAGATAAAAAGTATAAAAATATATAAAATATTTGTCTTAATGTATTCGTTGGCTTTATTATTACATTTATGTACAATATTGAATTTATTATTAAAGAATAGAAAAGGATTACCTTCTCGTTTTCCTCGCCGTCCCGTGCCTCAATCCGGAAATACTATGATAGTGGTTGCGGTCGACGGTCGACTTGACGCTGCAATTGTGTCGCTATCAGCTATCGAGGGGTCTCGTACCCCTCGATACGCTAACGATAAATATCGATAATTTATCGACACTTATATCGACATTTATCGTTTCAATGAGTTGCAGAATAGAATTTTCGTTAACTGTGTCGATATATCGACATAGCGACGCTTAACGATAGCGAAATTGTCGTTATAAAGTTACAGTCACGATTCTTCGTCGTCATACATATCGATAACGCAGTTTTGCTTTCGCGAGATTTTGTGCGTGCAATATTTAATTTCAATAGCGTATGTATCTTCGATTAACCAAGTGCGCGTCTTTATTAACCGTCCGCTCGACGTAGTATCGCGTCAAGTTGCCGACACCTCGGAACATTTCGTGTCGCATTAACGTAACGCGCCGCGCGGCGATGAATACGCGGTACGACGCGGGGCACGCGGCCGCGGCGTCGCGAATCCTTCGAATTTGCACGAAAAATTGTTACCTAGCCTGCTTTCATATTACAAAGTAAAGTATACTTCCTTCCCATGGGTACGACCTTGGCGAGGTGGGAATGCTCAGTACCCAGTACGAGGATTTTACCCAAGCAAAACACTTGTTCCGCTTGGATAAAAATCTAAAGACGGGGAAGCTAACGTACCCTCGCGTCCGCCGATTTGATTGAATAAACGAACCGCAGCCGGTTCGTCGAGTTTGCTTCGGGAGTGCCGAACGGTACGCGGACTAAAGGACTTTTCTAAACGGGAGTGCCGTAAAAGTATCGCGCGAGAAAGGCTTTTATTGATACGTAGTCCGCGCGCGCGTGTAGTTTATTATCCGCGAGTGTTTCTCGCGAGTGTCCTGTGCGTCGAGAGGAGAAGGAGGAAAGGAAAGAGAAAGCCTGACGTCCTGAGAGGAGGAGGAAGCCTGAGAGAGGCATCGGGCACCGGCGGAGCAACCTTGGGGTAAGTATCATCTTTTAGCTACATAAAATTAATAATGTGTTTCCATTTAATCGACGTGTTTAATTTAATGTTAAAAGTATTTAAGTTAAAAGTAATTAAAGAAAGAGAATTTGTTATCTAAAATTTTATTCCCGTAAAGATCTGTTTCGATAAACAGATAATTGTATTGTTAAATATTTTATTGAAAGACGAATTTAGAGACGCGTAAGAATTAACTTTTCAAATGTTAATAATTTTGAGCGCTTTTTTAATTTAAATCTTTCGTTTGTATGTTATAGTATTGCCGTAGCTACGTGGCTGCACAACTCCGCCCGTTGCGCATCGAATCGGTGAGTCAATGAGACATTTTTTTTATTGAGGTAACGAATCTACAAATAATTAAATATAGAGCAAAAATATATCTCGGTACGTGTCAACGTACATACAATAATTTATAGTGTGAAAATATTACATTTCGTAGATTCATTGCCTTAAAATGGACGGGCTAAAACTGATTATGGCATATATTTAATCTTGGTATCATTTTTGTTTATCGTTGTATTTACTGATTGTTATTGATTTATTGTGCCAGTGTGCTTGCGGAAATACTCGCACACTTCGCGCGCACCGAGCTCGCGAAGAGCTCGTCAAATTATGTTAACAAAACTGTCTTCTATATAAATGACTTTTAAATAAAATTGTTTAAATAAAATTTACATAATAAATTAAATTTTGGAAATTTTAGTATATTGATATCAATTTTACTTAAAACTAGAGTTAGTAATATTTTAGATACAAAAGAAAAAGTAAAATAATATTCTAATAATAAAAGTAATGATTTTTTAAATACAAATTTTTTTTTAGATTTTTTTAAAAAATTATTTTTGTAACACTTTTTCATATAAAAGAGATAAAAATAAGTAAAATATTGTGTTAGATGTTATAAGAAAGAAATATTTGTAGATAGGAACAAATTACGAGTTATAGTTTTAGGATGTGTTTTATTTTTATATATATATCCATTTATATATATATTATATATATATATATATATATATATATATTATATATATTCCTTTTTCCATACCCCTATATATTTAACCAAGATCAAATATTATGTAAATCGATGCAAAGAAGCAATATACATATATAGATATCTTTAGAATTTATTTGATACTCTCTAAATTTCTTGGAGTGGCAGTATTCCTACTCTAAGAAATTTAGAGAGTAGAAAATGTGACAATTATTTAATTATTACTAAAATTTACTTGAACATAACATCGATTATACCCTAATTTTTTGTAGCCTATCCATTTATTTTTTATTGAAAAATTTATGCTAGATAAAGTCAAGTAGCATGACGTGAGATTCTAAATATTCTGTCGAGAAACGTTAAAAATTTTTAAATTATTTTAGAATTGATATGATATAGTACACTTATTCAGTTTTGCAATAATATATGACTACATTATATATTATTAATATATATAATGTATCAAAATAATTTTGATAGAAAGTAAAAAATATAACGAGATACATTTATATCGATAATCGTAAAATAAAGATTTGCATATATTATTTAATTATAACAATGCGGTTATTGATTAATTATAATATTTAATTATAATATTAATTGTACGGGAAGTTTCTTTTTCTTGGATCTCACGTCATTTTATTCTGTATCTTACTTGATATATTTTCGAGATGCGTACCGCATGAACAACATGCATAATAACGCATCTTTGTGTTTTCGCGGTCGGTTTTTTGAGAAATTTGTCATTATTCATTTTTTAATTTCGTCTACATTATAAATTTTAATTTTTTGCGAGATATAATTGAGATATTTATATGTATAACGCAATATTCATAGAACGCGAAATAAAATTTTTTTACAAACTTTTTACACGCTTGTCGTATTAAATATCGCGCGGAAATTGTCTTTCCGTAGCGATGTATAATTTTCGAACGATAATTGTCTTATAACAGCGGCGCCTCATGTACGTGCATTCGGTAATCATTTTTTGATTACCGAAAAATACACGGCCTTTGCCATGATATAAAATCCTCTCCCACTGGGTACGACCTTGCCGATGGTGGAAAGGTTCAGTACCTCGAGGTGTTAAGGGTACATATTATGGAACTTTTCAAAATGAATTCCGATCGGAATTCATTCCGAAAAGTTTCATAATAAGAACTCTGCACTCTGACGACGGGGAAGCCAAAGGGAACCCATTGCACTTCGCTGCCGATCGTATAAAAACGGCTTGTCGCGTCGCGCTTTCGAAAGTGCCGTTCAAATTCGTAGTGTTTTCGGGAATACCCTTTTTTTTTTTTTAAATAAAAAAGTTAGGCGTTTAAAAAATCGCGTCGCGTTGTCCCATCGGAACGGGGCACACCGCACCGCGATAGAAAAGAAGTTAGGCGTTAAAAGAATCGCGTCGCGTTGTCCCTTCGGAACGGGGCACACCGCACCGCGATAGAAAAGAAGTTAGGCGTTAAAAGAATCGCGTCGCGTTGTCTCTTCGGAACGGGGCACACCGCACCGCGATAGAAAAAAAGTTAGGCGTTAAAGAAATCGCGTCTGCCTGTCACTCGTCAGACATCACGCTTAGTGGGGGCTAAGCGTGTAATAAATCTACCTGTCACTCGTCAGACATCACGCTTGGTGGGGGCCAAGCGTGTAATAAATCGACCTGTCACTCGTCAGACATCACGCTTAGTGGGGGCTAAGCGTGTAATAAATCGACTTGTCATTCGTCAGACACCACGCTTGATGGGGGTCAAGCGTGTAATAAATCTGCCTGTCATTTGTCAGACATCACGCTTGGTGAGGGCCAAGCGTGTAATAAATCCCTTCGGTCACTCGTTAGGGGGATCCTAAAGTGAAGGCTGAACTTCCTCGACGTCGGTAATGTCAACATTTCAAATCCTGTTTTTTATGTCATATATTTATATCTATCCTTGTCTAACGAGAGGCATTTGTCCTTGTTTCGATTGCTGCGCCATCTCTCGCTACACGCAATGTCAACCTGAATGTGCTTTTGCACATATAAAAGTTTATTTAAACTAATCTTTTTTTCTAGGCTTTCAATCTTAGATCTAATTGCACGATATTGTTCTTAAATGTTGTTTCTAGGTCATGCCGGTCTAATTTTGTGGATATTTATTGTGGAATTTTTGTACAAAGCAAATATTGTCGTCACGTATACCAAAAATTAACAAAAATATTAATTTTTTCTCGTTTTCGATACAAATTCGACCACCATGACCTAGATTTTGATGCGTACTTTAATTCTAGACAAGAATTTTGCATTTCTATAAAGCCACGTAAAAGATTAGTGCTAAGAAAAAAAGCCGATATTACAGACGGCTTTAGGATCCCCTTAGACCGTGTAGGTTTTTTAGCCGGTAGGAGTCCGGCATACCCGTCTGCACCTCCTGAGGGGCGGCGGTACTCATGATGAGTTTTTCCTACAATAAAAAAAAAAAAAAAAAAAAAAAGACCACGCTTAGGGGGCTAAGAATGTAAGAAATCCTGTTGTTACTCGTTACACAACTCTTCTGTCTTTACTTAATCGAATCGTTCATTTGAAGTACGCAGGTGACAAAAAAAACAGATTTTCAAGTCATAGTATAAGTTTCAATTTTTATCGGATATTGATAATAATTAATTGGTCACTCAGGATATTTTACAAAATCACTTGGCCAAAAGTGTCGTCAGCTCTTCGACTAAATAATTAGTTTACTTCACTAAAAGTTCATTTTACTTCAATATTTATTATTCATTTATTTATTTATTTTTTATGTGGCTTGCAATGATGTATAGAACAGCGAGTGACAAATTTTTGCCGTAAGACTTTATGTACTGTCTCTGGTCAAATTTCACATTTGAGAATCTATTACAGATTCTCCGAACCCGAAAATAATTAAACATTTACTTTAACGTTTCTCGAGTGGACATTTGAAACGCATAGGTGCTCCTAAGTATTTATATATTATCCTTACAAATTTTAAATTTTATATTTATTAATATTTATTTAATTATATTTGCAATATCGTGTTGTCATAAACCACCAAAGACTGACAATGGCGACAATATCGTGTTGACACAAACTACCAAAGACCGACAATATCGAAAAATGGATGTATACATAGCACGGACATGAACCAAATTCTCATCGACAGCATCGAAAAGTGGATGTGACTCGTAGTTCCAATTTCTGAAAGTGGATGTGTGGCGCTACTGTACGGCCTGCAAAAGCGTCCCAAGTATCATTGCGCCTCTCATCCTTCTCTCTGCTGGCAGTGAATAAAGGAATACAGCCTTTATTTGTTTTTAGTTTTCTCGCGCCGGCGCCGCGCCTCGCCGCGGCGCGCCGCACTCCGCAGACGTCGCGTTCGCTCGCGTTTTGCGTTTGACGTCATGATACTCTATAGGTTAGGTTAGTGGTTAGTGGCAGTAATAGCGACATGTCATCTACGATAGGATGCCGAATTCTCGCGAAACTAAGCAGGTGCAGATTGAGTGGCTTGCCATTGCGGATTATCGTCGCGAGGAGGTTTAGCAACACTGCGGAAAAAGTGGAATCTGCGAAGAGCTGCGCGCCAGCTCCGCAGCCGGGGGAAATTCAAGCCGCATTGCTAAAAGAGTTTTCCAGTCCTCTCGTAATAGAGAATCTGGAGCCGCCCAGGAGAACACGGGAGACCGAAGTAGGCATAAAAGCCGATTGAAAGCTTATCTTGCAGAAATTAAATATAATACAATTATAATCAATATCTTGTATTTAAATGTCAATGATACTGAGAATGTGTATCAATAACAATTGCAGTTAATTTCCCTCTATTCTCCGATGTTTTGTACTACCTAAATGTCAATAATATTGAGAGATTGCATATATATATATATATATAGATTCAATGATAACTGGTTAATTTTCTTAGGTTCTCATCGATGTTCACTATTGCGCTTTAAACGTTTCCGATGCGCTTCTCAGTCAGAACTTGTACACGTTCGAACCGAAATTGCCGATGATTCTCGGTCATGAGTTTGTCGGGAAGCTGGTGGAGGTTGGCACAGAGGCAGAGAAAAACGGCTACAAGGTTGGCGATAAGGTCATTGCTCTTAACAAGGAGCGATATGGAGGCTTGGCTGAGAAGTGCTTGGCAGAAGTTGGGGTAAAATATACATTTGGAACTGGAATTTTCTGAAATGTTTAATGATAGCATTCTAATAATGATCTTTTTCGTATGTAGGATATATGGAAGGTACCTTCTGTGAAATCAGCTAGCTCTGCGGATTTGGCGAGTACCTTAGACAGCTATATTACTGCGCTAGTCGCATTAGAAAGAAAAGTTGAGCTCAACGAGAATGACATGATTCTAATAAACGTCGGCGTAAGCGGCATTGGCCTAGCAGCTGTGGATCTTGCAACAAATGTTTTCAGGGCCAAGGTGATTTTTTAATTTTTATTCCTTTTCTTTTTTACTTATGCCATGGCATATCATGATTATTTTACTTCTAAAATATTGATAAATGAAGAAAATTGAACACAGGAGATGTTGCAAATATAATACGATTTATATAATTATTTTTAAAAGGTCATTGGAGTTTGCGCCACAGAAAACTGGGCCGATCGAGCTCGAGATATGGGAGCATTCGCGGCTCTCAAATACAGCAACAAGAAGCTGTTGAACCAGATAGAAGATATCACAGCCGAACGAGACATCAAAGCTATCTTCGATGACGAAGATGGAGCGTATTTCAAGAAAATGTTGAGTTGGTGAGTTGTAAATAAATTTATTGATATATAAGTAAACTTTTGACAGATTAAGACTGTATGGATCTCGATCAAGTAAGATACGGAAGTATATCGACAGTAATATTTTTAGTTTTACCGATATCTACAAAGACGCAACGTTAAAGGACTTGTTGCGCAATGACAGTTTCGCTGTGGTGGTGCATCACTTGTCTCGCGAAGGTACACAGTTTCTATTTTGAAATATTCGTAACTTAACGTAGGACGGTGCATTCACTTGTAGCCTCTGTCATGAAGGGCGCGTGATCATAGCTGGCACTGCGGCGACCGTGACGGACAATTGTTCGGAGGTGCAGAAAGGTTCCTTCAGCATCACTGGCTTTAATCTTGCGGAATACAAAAAGAAGAAGCCTGATATATATCGGTATGCCATACATTTGTAATATCTTTCGTTGCCGATTGACAAACATTTCATTATTTCGTTCGTCTTAAAATTAGTCAAGCGGGAGACGATGTCCTACAATTCCTAGAAGAAGGGCTCATTGCACCGTCTTATTCGTTGATCGCTGGTATGCGCAAAGTCAATGACGCTTTGCGGTCCATTTCCGAAGATATACTTCCAGGGAAAGTAAGTAGATAGATTTTTATATATTTTTTCAATATTAAGAATTTATTAAATACACGTTTGCATATCTATAACCGTTGTACGTATGGAAATTCGCAGGTCGTCATTGACATGAGGAACAAGGAAGCTGAGATAAAAAAAATCGTCACGTGATCAGACTCGTATGAGGTGTGTTTGTTCTTGATGAGCATTTTATAAGCATTCTTTATGTTCTGATCCATCTTAAAGACGAGAAAAGCACGCTACCAGTGCACAGTGATATTTATATTTATGAACAAGATATATATTATACAAGTGGAATGTATTAATATAGCATTAAGATTGTTAATAAAATCTTCTTATCTAAATTTTATAATACTTTTAAGCACACTGGCGCAGTTATACGTTCTATGTACCGCTCTACATCGCAATTAGCAGCAGTCATTAGATTTTCTTGCGTCTAGTTGACCAGCACGATTTGCATGGCGTTACAGTTTTTTTTTTAGCGTGTCCCGACTTTAGCATTGCCAAAGAAAGATTTACGGCCGCTTGATTGAACGCGGTTTATGCAAAATGATTGACAGCGATTACTTCCATTAAGTGAGCCATTTTAGTGACTCACGAGTCTCGTTGGTCATGCTAGAGATATTACGTTGACATTCAAGTTAACTCAGCAATTTTTATGCGCAGATACTTGCATGGCTTCCCGTTGGCGTGTTTAAACCGAACCATCCCGCTAATGAGACGTCGAGAGTTAATTACGTCGAAGTTAATTTACACCGGCAGCTATATAGTATATAACGAAGTCAGTCTTCGCGTCGCGGGATTGCATTTATTTGTGACGTGATTTTGACATAATTAGCAGTCGGCGGTCTTAACGGTTAGTATAATTTCTTTTTCTGTAAATACTTGAAGATTTAAAAATGAAACCGAGACTGGTTTTTTTTTAGTTTGCGCGTAACGTAAAGAGCGATCGGCGATTTCACCATCAGCAGCTAATCGTCTAGCCTTTTATTCTCCGCGAGGGGGGGTCTTCTCGGATGGCAGACGACTGAAAGTGCCGATTAGCCCGGTGACTCAGGAACACGATGACGTACAGCGTGGGCGCCCTAGATTGTGCGGACTGGACGCGACCAGACGCCGGTACCCCTCTGGGGTAGAATGTAAGTCGCAAAAAATTACGTTGTCCTTCTCCCGGACGTCCTACGTTGCGTGAAGGCTACTCGATCGAAACCTGTCACGGGGCGTCACTGAGGAATGCGACACATCGTGACAACCGTGATTGTTCGTGTTATATTTAGATTTAGATCTATCAAGGCTGCTTTCGCTTAAAAATTTAACTTCTGGACAATGGATCATTATATACAAATTATTATAATATATTAATATTAATATAATAATTTTTTAATATTCGTAGATTTGACGTTGATTTGATTGTCAAAAAAGATTTTTTATTCAACCTAACTGATAATCTTTATTAATTATAATTGTCACGTTTTGATCCTTGGTTTTGATCCTTTTCATACTGATATAAAGCATCCTTTTTTTTTTATTCTTCACAGTGATATACTTATTATTAGTATGAAAGTTATATCGATTGAAAAGAACCAAAACCAAGGATCAAAACGTCGTGACAATTATAAATAATAAAGATGACCAGTTAGGTCAAATAAAAAATCTTTATTGTTAATTATTTACTGGCGAAGTTTAAGTTTCCAATTTAATATTGTCAAAATTAGTTGTATCAGGATTTATTTCGTCAGTATACAGCGGAACACGCGTTAATTACCTAAAGTTTAATTAAATTAAAATAATTATAAAATTATATTTTTTAATACATTTAATTGTCTCGCAATTTCATCTCCCAACGAGATCTTATGCGAGTTTTCCTTTTATTTTCTGATTCTGACTATTAATTTTCGCGTCGCGGAGCTGCATTCCGTGATCGCAAATTCACTTGTGCCGAGGCGCGAACAGTTGGCGCGTTCCAAATGTTGTTAACGCTGTCCGGCCGGTGGAGGCCAATTAGAGCGGTTTTACGTCGTTAATCATAACGTGGCTCGAGTTCAAGGTGGCCCCCGCCTGATTAATCGTAGGCGTGGTGCGCGCGATTTCCAAATCCAATTGTCCAGTCCGTCTCTGGACGTATATCGCGAGCTCACGGGTTCCTTATGTAAATGCGCTCTCTCCCCCTGAACCTTGAAGTAAAATCGTCGTCGGCGCCGTCGCGGAATCAAGGAAAATTGATTCCGCCGGTCGTTCTCGCACGAGCTTCAAGTCTGAAACATATTTACACACGTATTTATATATACGGTAGTTTTCTCTCGCAATATTTTTTCACGGAATTTGAATTGATTTTTCCTGGCAAGGAAGATCAATTTTTTTATTAAAAATAAATATTTTCTGACGAGGCGAATAAGGAGAAAGATAAATGATAAAGTCAGATTTGCTGGTGGACTTTAATAGAAATTTTATTTAAAATTTTGCTTTCTCCTCCTCGTTCTATAAATAACTATTTTAAATGTTTTTGCTAAGGACAGAAGTTACTTAGTTTTGTTTAATATTTCTCTTCCTTTCTAACTCAAATTGAATTGTCCCGGGAACGGCCTTGGGCTAATTAATGTAAGGGGGCTCTGGTGTAATAGGACACCTTTGATGAGACACCGCAAATTGTCTTTCGACAATTTTCGCCTAAAGGCTATGCTTAGGCAATTACGTACATCTGTCAGTGCGTATCCCAGACAGTTTCGTCAGTGATATACGATTCAGATAATATCAGGGCGTTATACAGTCGCGGCATTTGCCAGATGTTGTAGATTCGCAGGCAGACAAACGGCGTAGTAAAGATTGTATGCAACTAGCGAGATTAACGAGCGAGATTTCACGGATTTTGCTATTTGCTCGTTTAAGACTAACATCGCGCGATACTCATCGTCCTCTCTATCGTCCTCTCCTTCCGCTAGTGAGCGTATGCAGATATTACGTGTCTAAACATATTTGAGCGTAAATACACGTTCCGCGAAAATTATAAATGTGATAAATGAGCGATACGTTCAAAAAAGACCTGAAGAGACAGATGGTCCCGATGCAAGATAAAAAACTTTTTATAGAAAAATTATAGAGAACTCCGCCTCCATTACATTATTCGCTGTATTAGTTGAAACCGCGGGTACGATCCTGCATGGTTGAGATCCTTGGTCCCGCACGAAACTTAAAGTCCTTCTTCGCGCAGTCCTCGTATTCGCGATATTCTTGCGTTCTACAAACTTTTCGAAACGTTAAATCGCGAACTCTGAATTTCTGGATGGCTGGTCGAAAGAAAAGTGTCATTTCTAGAACTTTTTACGAAATTTATGTGGTGTATGAGCATCGCAAAATCGTCGACGAGCACGCGTTGAAGGTATCGAGCATGTGGGATTTCACGACGGGAAATGTTATATAGAATAGAAAACACGCAAACGCGCGCTGTTCCTTGGTATTACATCTTCGCACGAAATCCACGCTCGAAGAAGAGACCTCGGTGAAATACGGGGTTGAAAATTATGCGTCGCTATTAGCTGGACCATGAATAACTCGGAGACTGCCCGGTAATTACGCGGTGTGACGTTAATCCCTCCGCTGTAAAATTCTTTTACACGCAGCTCGTGCAATTAAGGAACATATAACAAACTGAAACTCGTGCGAACTAACATTCTGCAGATTTTTCTTCTCTCGTAAATTTCATGCGCGAAACAAAAACATTATAAAACGTTTGAAAAAAAAATTAAAATTAGCAATTGATTTGCTCTCGCTGTAATTATTCCTTGCATGGCAAACGTTCGCGTTTTAGTTTGCCTGAAGTAAAGCTGAATTTATATTAATCACTATAAACATCATGGTGTACTCATTAGAATCGTCAGTTTAATCGCGAGACCGTGAAGCGAGCGTTCATCATCAGTCGGACTCGTTTCACGCGGGGATAAATAACCGTTAGATTTTTGTGAAGCCATGAAAGATACTCCTTTTTTACCCTCCGCGAAAGTTCCCAGGCGTCCTCCGCGGATTCGAACATTTCTGCAGGACTCCGTCGACTTTCTTCGAATTCGCTCGTAAAACGGCCTTATAATATTTTACACTCTCAACGATAGACAGCAATTACGCTTTTACGTAACGGCGTAACGTATCGCGAGTCGGTTGCCCAACGTTGTGATCCACGCCGTAGATCATCGCGAGATCGGAGCACAGAAGGATCCGTAAACGCCGACGAATGTATTTCGCAAGTTCCCGAGAAGAATGATGATCGTGCTCGTGAACGTGCGTTTTCCGGTTTCTCTCGTCGACCGCTGCGATCCGCGATCAACAAATCGATTCTTGTCGCATATTAAAAGTCTGAATTAGCGGGCCGACAAAAAGGCGGAGAATTGAGTCGTTACGAAAGGAACGTTATGCGTAACGGACAATCTCATGCCAACCGGAAACGTGCGGTAGGCAGGTACGCACTGGCGTAATATCGCACCATTGTAGATCATTCCGATCACAATCGAGCGCAAGTCGCTCAAGGATCCTTTGAAATTGTCTTCTGGAACAGGTTCCGCGAGTGCGACGAGTAACAATCTCGTTACGGGGACGGCATTATCGGTTGATAAATCGGAGTTTAACGAGCGAAATTATGGCCCGTCCAACATCATCAATTATTCGTTATTTAACGTCACCGCAATGCTTTACCGAAGGGATCTAAATTGTTTTTGCAAACTGAACGAACAAGGAACGAGGCGAGAGAACTCGCCTCTTAATCGCGTTCGCGATATAATACGCAATTTTTGCGACGCAAATGGAAACGATAATGGATTCGTAACGTTATTGTATACATATAGATTTGCTTTCCGATTGATTTATCGCGATGGGACTCTGAGAAAACGAACGCGCGCGTTTGTCTTCGCGGCGAATTAACGAAACGCGGCGTTTCATGCAAATGCCTCCACTTTCGATCGCTCGCTCGCGCGACGGTTGCGACCGCGGTAAGCGTATAACAGCCTTGGGAGCGTAAGAGCTTTCGAAAGCGCGTAAAGCCGAGCCGAGGATCGCGGCGCGGTTTTGTCCCGGGAGCCGTAATTTAGCCATCGCGTGTCTTTGAAAGAGAAAGAGAGAGAGGAAGAGAAACGGGAACCCGGGACAGTCCTAGCTGTCGCACGCCACGGTTCGTCAGGTCGCCCGACCGGCAAAATAGTCACATACTAATAACCGGAGCAAAGAGTTGTGTAAGCCGGTGGGTGGCCGCCTTTCTCTGCGAGCTGCGACTGCCAGGTTTAGCGCTGAGCACGCCGCCGCGCCGCGTATACACCGACCGCTCGATTTTCTGCGGCCGCCGAGAGCCACGGAGAAAGATCGGCGGACACCCGCGATTATTGGAGAAGTATACGTGTTGAGAAGCGGGGGAAAAAAAGGAGGAGAAGAAAAAATATCCCGCCAGCACGGTGACGGTGTTGGACTGGCGAGACTTGAGAACGCGGGTTCCTCTCGTTGAACCAACACTCCACCTTAGACCTAACTTCGGTAAATAAGAATCCGGGAAGCGGAAATGAAGAGACTCGATTTTTCTCTTTCGGGAAAAACTTGCGAGGAGATCTTATGAAGATAACCATTGAATGCGTGATTTTAAGACAGATAAATTAGAAATATTGATCAATTCTATATAGGAGTTGAAGACCTGGCGCGCAAATGTATGAATCGTTGAGACTTGACAACGATGTTGAATTTATTTTGTATTATTTATTATTATTGTGGTTCACAGAATTACTTATTTTAAAAAATAAATGCCTGTAATCATTTTGAAGAATATCGCGCTAATAACCGAAAGAGTCGCGAGCTGCCGCGAAAAGCAAATAGTTGCTTTGTAAGTTCCAAATATATATCTCTCCCGATCTCTATAAATCACTTAATTTTTTTTCACGGTTTTGGGTTTTATATCTTCAAAATCAATTTTGCTCCCTTTTTGTCTCTCGCCCCCATTTTTTATATCTTGATCTCTTTTTCTCTTTGTTTACAATATGGATACGGTATTTAAATGGTTTTTATTATAAAATGCGCAAAAAATTACAATTTTTTTATCGTAACGTAAACTTATCTCCCTACGTTATTTTGAAATACTCGCATTTAATAGCTTCAATTGGGAATTTTTTCAATTCTCATGAGATTTTTCTTTCTTTTCTCTTTTTCCGAATACAATAATGCATTTACGTTCAAAATGGTAATCTCCATTCTATATTTTATATTAAAGGCGATAATTTTTGTTCTTCTGTTTTTCGTTTATAGAAATAAAAAACTGATTAGCTCATTTTTTAAATGAATTTTCAGGTAGACTTTTCATCTGCAATTATAAGACATGACGACGCTATTTTTGGTACTGATCGCAGAAGCTATTCCCCGCGCCCCAGGCCAGACATAAAAGGAGCATTCACGAAAAACTGGACAACTGCAAAGAACAAGCTGGATTCGAGAGATCGGACGGAAGGTATAGGTAAGTGAATTGTCGCGAAGGTCGCCCAGCTTACTTTTCCCTCGCACTTTTCTCGGTTGATTCTCGGCTCCTTGGCGGACCTCTTACTCCCGTCTGTCTGCCTGTCTGTCTGTCTGTTACACTTCCATTTCACTGCACCGCTACGAGCCGTTCCCATAAGCGGCACAGTTAATTTCAATGCTCAATGCGGTTCCCATATAATAAAGCATAACGAATATGTGCTCACGTGCGTATTTTCTCATTATATAAAGTTTTTTACGTTATATTAAAACACTCAGATACGGTTATTATTATGCTCATCATGGCCGAAAATCATTCTCTTTTCGAGAGCCGAACGTTTCTTACATGAAATGTAAAATTGAAAATCCAGTCAGCGTTATACAGACATTTATACATATAATAACGCGCGCGGTAGTTATCTAAGGATCGTCGTGAGGAAGAATATTTCGGACGAATTATTTAGCAATCGCGATATTAAAAGACGATTAGGCAGTGTACGAATACGAGGATTGCAGCGACTCAGTCATATTTCTCTGAGCCTTTCCCTTGAAGCGTTGACAGGGCAGTGATTAAGACCGTCGAAAGTGCCGTTCGTGAGCGCGCAATTTCGGCAATGTCCATCGAGAGTGACGTTAATGCCCGCCCGTTTCGCGAACGACCCCGTGAACTGAACTCTGCCCTCGAGAAGGCGCATAACGCGGCCGCTTCGTACTTTTTTCGTTAGAGTAATTATTACCGCGCTGCGGCGGTTCGTAAACGACGATTTATGATTTATGTTCTGCGTTACGCGGGCACGAAACGTTTGTGAAAAACGCGTGAGAATCACCCGTTGCGTAACGAACAGATACTAATAATAATAATAATAATAATAATAATAATAATTTCATTGCTTATGTAGGAGATCTGATTTTGAAGTCATGCAGTTCTGAGGAGCGTAAAGAAAATGATGAGGGGTCAATGTTACCACTTTATAGCAAAAGATAATTCGATCGCAAGAAAGCATAACGTAAAGTGAAAGAAAATAGAATTGAAAAGAATATTAAGGGATTAAAGAGATGATAGGAATTTTGTTGGACTCAAATGCAGTGGAATTAACAGAGACACGGTCAGCACTAGCAGCAAGCAATCATAGTTTATTAGCTTTAGAAGTGAATAAAGTCTAGAGCGATCAACACAATCAGGAAGCGTGTTTCCTTCCGTGGATCCAAAACGGAGTCCGCTGCACACAATCCGGCATGAGCTGAAAGGAAAATAGAATGAAAGCAAAGTATATATATATATATATATATATATATATATATATATATAAGCTAATATACATATTAAATAAAATATAAACTAAAAGTGAAAATCCATGCATTGCAAATCGACATTCTTTCGCGTGAGAATTTTCTGAAAAATAATCCAAATTTTTTCAAATTTTTTCTCGGGAAATCAAGCTATTTTTTTTTCGAAATAAATGAAGGCTTGTGTACACGCATTTCCGAAAAATTACCGATTTGCCTGATGGATCCGGCATTTCAAGCAAGATACCGGTGCCAGAACGAGAGAAGGCTTTGATGGACGAAGGAGAAAGAGAAAGAGGGGATCTCGTGCTAACAGAAGGGATAAGAAACCCATGCACGTACTCTTAACCAGTCGGTGCGACGACTTCAGTCTGACGATCGCTTCCACGGAGCGAGGTTGACCGAGTCCGACGTTAATCCGGGATTGTCCGTCGGTTCGAGCACACGGTGACTCGGATCCTGGCGTGTGATCGGTGCAAAGAAAAAAAAAAGAAAGAAAAAGAAAAATAAAGATTCGACTGTGTGCTCCGAAATTTTGGCGCGACAAAAACATTTCTTCAGGTCGTACTTCGTAATAAAATTCGAGGGGAACCAAATTGAGACGCGATGTAAGAATGACGCGTATAAAACTCGCGACGGATACCCCCTAAAAATATCGCGCCGTTAAACGGATGCTGGGATTAAAAAAACAAAGAGGGAAGAAATTTATCTTTTCCAAATCTTAACTGTTTCCGGGAACGCGAAGGCAGGCCGGAGAGTTGGTCCTTCCGGCGTTTTATCGCCGCTACAATTTACATAATAACTGAGTTTATTCGAATGTAGTAAATTCCCCGCGTCGCGACACGAATTTCTCGCGTATAGGAAGAAAAAACGCGTTTCGCGTTTTCGCGACTTTGCGGCGCGCGAAGTGCGTGGTGTGCGCGGCCGGCGGCGGCGGGAGAAAGTGCCAGTTCGCTGTGTGCGTCGGTTTTTCGGTGGAATACCCGCGGCGACGGCGGCGGCGGAATCGATGATCGATCGTCGTCATCGGCGTCCCGCCCGACGATGAGAGACTCACGTCTCCCCAGGACAGCATGACTTTCGGTGCGTGCGACCATCCGCGTGCGTTAACATGCGCGAAGACCCGCGTGTCCGCGGGTACCGCTAGATCCTGCTGAAGTGATAACGCCTGGCTCAGAGAGAAAAGAGACCCGCTGACAAGGATCGTCGAACGCGAGAGAGAGAGAGAGAGAGAGAGAGAGAGAGAGAGAGAGAGAGAGAGAGAGAGAGAGAGAGAGAGAGAGAGAAATCGAGGATCAATCGCGAGGATAAACCGTTGGCCGGCAGACGCGAGCTACAGGTTGGTCATTCTTTCGCGCTTCTTATCCGCGGCCTTCTTCGAGGATAATGAGTTAAATGGATCGTCGCGTATCGAGAGTATTCGAGAGAGAAAAGCCGGCGGATTTAACAAAATGCAGTCCGACCGGTTCTCGTTCGACTCGATGATTATATCGAAGGACTTCGAAATTGTCGCGGGATCTTACGACCGGTCGTCTCTCCTGAAAGTCTTCGTTCGCCAGTAGGCGTTCCGCAGATTATTTTCAGCGCAATTAGGCAAAGGGGACACACCTAATTTTGTTAGAGGCGAAAAGAGGAAGAAGTGAAAGTTCGGGAGGAAATGAGAAAACCGGATTTTTCTGCGAACGCGACCGCTTCTGAGTTCGATCGCTCAGTCGAACGGACAGTCGCGGTCGCGGCAATTCACTTTTTCTTCTCCTCTATTTTTTTTTTATCTTCTTTTTGGGGGATTTATATTTTTAGTTAAGTGTCGCGGGGCGACATTACGTAATAACAGGTTGCATATGCAACATTATGCGCGACCGCCTATGCATAAACTGATTTCAACCAGTTTCTCCAATATTTTTGCCCGATTCGAGAGATACCGGCTTTCACTATATAACTATATGCTTACGCATACACAAAGGTCTCCTAGTCAAACAATTTAAATTTACATCCTATTTTTCTTCCGCTGTTTTCGCTCTCATTCTGTATTACGTACACGTATAAGTCGTTCGGTTCTTTCGGCTCTCAGACCTTTTTTAGTATAATAATTTCACTTACGTTAAAAAAACACGCTATAGTTATTAATTTAATCGTCAAGTTATATTTATGTTTTTATTAAATCGAGATAATATATTCACATAATATATTCACGTGTCGTGTCAAAAACTTATAAATAATATAAGTATATCTGTAATAAGCTTAAGAGAGAATTCCAACTTAGAAATCTAATAAATCTATTACGCTTATTCATATGATAAATAATACATTTGTATCTTTCCAACAAGAACACAACGGCTTGCAATTTTAATTATACGTCAAAGTTAATTTAATTAATTTAATTATACGTTATATATTATTTGTGGAGCAGATATAAAATGCTGACGACCGCTTTTGATTTTAACGTTGTTAATTAACGTTAAACAATGCACTTTCTCGTGGAAAGTCAACGGCACGTATCCAACAATTAAACTTTAATCAATATTCGAAAAGCAAGAGAATGCAATGAAAATAAATGTACACTGCGCGAACGATAATCGCTGCATAATTGCCGCTCAACGACGAGTTGAGGTGCCTCTGAAAAAAGGCCGAACGATTAAAGAAAGTTGCAAATTAACGTGCCATTGTGCGCCGTGCCGGTTTTCTCGGTACTCACGGCGCGCCAATTTTCCGCGGTAGAAACGCCCGCCTTTTTCCAGCGCGGAGCTAGGAAAGCGTCGGTCGCAAGAAACTCGCCGCAGCGCCAGCGTGTCATTTGTTGCCGCAATTACCGTACGAATGGGCGGATGATAACACCTAGCGATCCGTTGCGAATTCACGTCCCGCGGAGTTTTAGCTCCGGCTCCGGCTCTAAAAACGGGCCAATCGTCTCCGTTGAGAGTCGCCGCCGTTTGTATTTGTGCGATATCGTGAATATTTGTCGTTGACGAAAACACGCGGCCGAAACCGCCAGTCGATCGCGCTCCGATCGGAATTATGCGACGACTGAATAAATGACGCAAATTTGCTAATTTAGATTTGAAATACGTGTATTAAAAGCACATATATCCTTACAAAATATTCCGATATTTATAATTTATATCTAAATTATCTTTTTGTATCTCTAACATTATTCCTCTCGCTTCAACGTCATTGAGTATGTATAGATATCTCTTAATTAGCATGTCCTAATCAGTATAATCGTGCGCGTGTGTTTTGCTTTCAATTTATGACTTTTACCATTTCTTTTTGTTGTTCAATAAAAATATTTGCAATTTTAGCGTCGATTCTGGATAACGCAAAATATGAAATCTGCGTCTTAAATTTAAATATAAAGGATCGAATTATCCAATCGTCATTTTGCAATATATCCAGCTGTTTGTCAATTCAATTGTTGATAAAGACTTACATAGTTAAAAACGTGAACTTTCTGGCCACTTTTGGCGTGATTATTTTTGCCAGGAAACGTGCGAGGAAGATCGCGGAGACCCCTTCCTCGTTTTGCGCTCGATTGACTTAGCCTTGTTTGTCGAATCGTTGATTGAATTCCGGCGTTTCCCGAGGCGCCGCGCGGGAAACTCTCTCGCTTTCATTCGCACACGTGCTACGCATTACGGCCTTACAGAAGACACGCTCCGCACGCCACATCAGCAATTTCTAACTCCAGCCCGCGAGAGATCCCGCGCGATAGAATTTTTAATGGGGAAAATCTCCTCTCTGTGTGCGCAGCCGCGCGTGTAATTTCAGCCATTGGGGGTTCCGAGAAATTATAAATTATATTATATTCGCGTCGATCTAAAAGTGTAATGCAGCATTACGCGTTACACAAAAAGTAAAGGAATGAAACAGACCGACGAGATACGAATCTCAATTATGCACGATGCGAGGAAACATCTGTAACGAGAGAACTATCCAGAATTGAGAGAATGAGTTAAATTAAATAATAAATCGTGCTGTTTGAAGTACAATCACAATTGAGAGTGACACGCGAGATTCTTATTACGCGTCACTGTTACTCCCTTTTCCACTTTTGTGGAAGTTAATCGATCGATTAATTTTTACAACAGAATTCCTGCGACAGATTCCAAACGAGAAGTATGCGCGGCGCGTTTCAGAGGGGCCGGATTTCCTGTCGCGGATAGATATCTCGCGATCTAGGTCGAAAAGGTGTATAGATACCCAGAGGTACGCGGTTTCTCGTCGTAATCTACTTGTCGATCCGCGATAATTGCTAGAAAGCACCAGCGAGAATCATTGCCTCGTCCTTTTAGCTCGTTCCTCTCGAACTGACCGGAATCACCAAGGACGAAGGATTCTTATTCTTCTTTTTTCCATTCATGAGTTTCCATCCCATTCTGACTCTCGGCGAGACAAAGCGGCACATTTGCACCTCGGTAGAGTTGGCGAGCGGCCGATTTAGATAACAATTTTTTGCCATTAGCCCCCCAGAAAAAGGAGCGTAATTCAATTCACGCGTACGTAATTAGCATAAACATTTTTGAGAAATTCTATCGCGTCTATTAAAAGACCGCATATCGAAAAGGAAAGCCGGCCAGTCGCGTTTCAACTATCGCCGCTCGGCGATTATGCTTATTTTATTGGCGACTCGCACGGCGCGGCGGCGGCGGCGGCTGACCACCTTCGGTTATATCTACTTACTTGTCCGGCCGATATTTTAATTCGCTCTATTTCCAATGAGATATTTGACCCTTTGACCGTAGCCGATTAACTTCCAATCTTTTTTTTAGTGACGCGAGAAAATATATAAAAGATCGAGAAATAGATATAATTTATATTACAAAATAAATTCGCCTTTTGCGAAATTAGAAAAAAATACGTGATTCTGAATTTCTAATTTTCAATTTCGTCTCGTCTCAGATTTTTCTTTTTTTCTGAAGAAATGAAGAACAGGAATGAAGGATGTAGTCCAATCTTGCAGTTAAGTTCTTCGCGTCTTAAGTACGATCGTCTCGAGACGCTGTATAATCATTTCATTGGATGGATGTAATCTTAAGACCATCTGAGACCGAATTTAAAACGATCTTAAGTATAAAATCGGACGATCACCGTCCAAGGATAATACATCGATCGAGGCTTCAGTGGATGCATTTTTGTGCGAAGTTTAGTTTACGCAACATGCGCCTAAAATGCGTTTAAAGCTCATGTCGGATCGGAGCGACGGTGCGAGGCGGTAATCGCGAATCCGATTTCTTAATATGTCGTATATGTCCAACTTGCTCTTGTCGTCCGATATGAGATCCGCGTTGGCGAGAGCATCGATTCTCAAGATGTATCAGGAAAACGACGGTAATATCGAGTCAATTTCACAATTTTGCACGCGAAATGCATTTTGCGTTGATCAACCTCGCAATAAAAAGCCGCGTTTAACGCATCACGCGGAAATTCCGTATTAAACTATTCACGCACCGGACTTTAAGTATATCGTTTAAGTTCTTAATTTCAATCTTTTTCACATTTGACACTATTCACTTCAATTAACTCTCTTGCAACAATAGCTACGGAAAGAAGACAGCGCATGAATGTATTATAGAATTGAGAAACGATTGCACTTATAATTAGTACAAAAATGAAAAAGATCTTCCCTCACGGTCGATCTCTTTTTAAAGATTCAACGACAGTCTTTCCCATCTTAAAAACTCGAATGTTCCTTGCGCTTTCTTTTTTCTTTCTTTCTTTCTCCACTTCTCTTTCTTGATCCCTGTTTCTCTGTCGCTCGAGGTGCACACAATCGATAACTCTCTAATGATAATCGATACCGCATTACGCAAGAGCGCCTTTACGACACGACCCACGCGCGAAATGCATTGTTAAACCTTTCCCGAGTGTCGTGTTACGGAAGGAACGTAAATCGCGCGAATAGGCGTTTGCTCCAATTTCCCTCCCAAGTCGCCAGTGTCACTCTATCTGCCTTATCACACTATTCGCACGTGGCACTGTATTGCCAGGACTTACATGTTACGTCGCACAATTGTTCCATATGACTCTTTTATTGTTATTACTGCGCATGGGGGGGAGTAATTTTACGAAATACATTTGATAATTTTAATATCTGATATAGTTAACGAATAAAGATTCCGAAGTGTAATATGCAATATCGCTAGCTTAAAAATTAAAAAAACCTTGTTATTCAATATCAAGACATTCACACACTATTAAATTACGACAAGATTGATTTCTGTAAATATCTCGCGATTGGATCTTTAATCCAATCAACTGATTTAGAGAAATAGATAAAGGATCGAGGAATGCGTCCCTTGAGGGCTAAATAATTGTGCTGAATTCCTCGACGCGTATTATCCCCCGCGTTGGACGTTCTCGCTGAATTTCGAAAGGCCTCTTGTTCCGCGTGATCGATCGACGTGATCGAATCTGATAGACGTAAATGGACTGTTGATGCTGGAGACAGCTACGTTAAACATGTCCACACTTTCTTCGTGCGTTTAGCTTTTCTTGTTGGCGCGAGCTTCATCCATTGTGTCACGTCCTGCACTCCTTAAATATAACGCATTACGCTGTATATATTTCTTTGTGTACTTTACCTTGTTAAAATTTTCTCAAGCCGTTTCAAAAAATTCTTTTAGCTGTTTTGCCTAAATTTTTAGTATAAATACCTATTGTTAATACGAATATATATAATAATTAATATTATATAGGTAGCAAGGTGATATACTTGTGCAAAATATAGATTTTAATAGATAAATTTTTACTACGAATGAGAGGGAGGTAAAATGAAAATGATCTTCGCTTTAAGATTAGTAAAAGAAATTAATACAAATTAACAAGCGGTCAACTTCAATTTAACGGTCGCTAAACATCCGGTGCTCGTGAAATCTCTTTTACGTTGGCGATTTGCGACGATGATAAAAATCGCAAGGGATAGCATAATGAGGATAACGAGGTAGCGACGCGCGGTTGGGCGAAACGACCGGGCTGACATACTCTTTCTTTTTTTTCACTTTCACGAATCACGGCCGATCGCGACCTGCGTGGGATGACTTTCGGATTATCGGATTAATGCCCGGCCGTTTTCGCCGATGCCAAACGACGTCGACGAGAGGCCAGGTGGATCCGATTAACTTTAATAATCGCGGGATGTAAACAGAAAGGATGAAAGTCAAAATGCTGCTATTACGGGGCTTTGTTGTAATAGCCCCCTCCCCCCCGTTGCTTCATTGTAGGAGCGACAGCTCAATTATCCGGACGACACATATTAGACGCTACTGAAAGACGACGAAGATTTATGAAATCCTTACCGTCGACTTAAGACTTCGTTTCTTTCAATTGAATCTTCTTCGGCGATTATTTAGCCACACATTAGCGCCGATTCGTCACAAAAGGCAAGTCCGTCCTTTTATTGCCGTATTATTGCCGCTAATGTAATTACTGTCGTTAGTGAATTTGCATAATCCGTTCCGTCTTCATCCGTTCTACTTTGTTCATCCCACGTTGTTTATAGCCCGCCGACAGATTACAGATTACCGCGAGGCGGCTATTACCGCGAATATTTCCACGAGGGGGGTCCGCGCGTGCTCTCATTATGAGTTCGTTCCGCCACCGATTTCTCAATGATATAATCGGGTTAATGCGGCGAGGGAGTCCGGCTACGATAGGAGCCCGGCGAGCGCGGCGTTTCAAGCGCGTCCGGCGCGCGAAGAAAAGAAAAAGAAGAAAAAGAAAAATGTAAATTAATATGCACGCGCCAGTCGCTTGCGTGCGGCTTGCATGACTCGATCCGCGCGGTGTAGGCGTAATGACGTAATAAAAGAACTTGTGGGGCGAGAGGCCGCGGCGACGGCAACCCTTTCGCCGGAATCGCGAACCACGGTTCGGTCGAAGGGCGTTTACGTTCTGCGGGACGCGAAGGTCGCTCGTCACCGTCTTTATCCGTTTGAAATTCTGCAGAAATTGTGAGACCGAAATAGCGGTCGCGTGGCGGCCTGAACTTATGTCACTCGAGGCAGAGATATTTAATCGAAGCATAATTCTAAAGAATAAGAAATCTTTAAATAATAATTTTTGATATTGCATTGACACGGATCATTTACTCTTTTATCACAAAAATTGTTGAAAATATTACGGTGGACCACGATAACCACTGCCACTTGATTTGGCGGCGCAGTAGGGCAGATATCCCTCCTTCTCTTTTGCGGTTTTAGAAGCCGAGACAGACAGACAGAGAGACGTGTATTTCATATCGAAACTGACCTTCCGCGCTGACTAGCCGCAGAATGAGATTGCTGACATTCCTGGTTTCAAGTAGCGGTGTGAATTACGATACCGTCCACAGATATCAATGCGAAGTAGATTTCTCATTGTTAGTATATGTATATGTTTGCGCCTGATGTCCTGATTTGACACAGCATTTCTTTCCTTCCTTTCTTCGAAATAATTTTATTTTGCAAAATGCAATTTACGTATCAAAATAAACGCAATCACGTTAAAATTTTTTTGATTAATTGTTTTTTTTGTACCACATGAATGGGACGAATAAATCCCAGGTAAAAAAATATTGAGGCAAGCCAACGAGATTACACAGCTTTACGAGATCGTTGTACATTTTAATCGGCTGTCACCTTGTCAATTAAAGGCCCATTACACGCGACCTTTCGACATTTTCTGCGGCTTGTTCATGAGTGTGCGGTCTCGGAACGATTGAGACGTCTTTCGCAATCGGCCGGTCCCGAGGCTATCGCGCCTCGAGATGTATTAAGATGCGTTTCGCACCACCGCCGGCGGGGGCGAGGGATGTCACGCTGTTTACCGCCGCATTGTGCCGCGTAAAGATCCTTTTGCCACAAAAGCCGCGCGGGAACGTTTCAACATGAGCGATTCATTCAGCGGGCGATTGACGCGGCTCGTTACGGCCGCGCAAAACCCGCAAAAAGAGCAAAATACAATCGGTTAAGCGGACGGTGAACGTTTAGAGAGAATGTCCGCTGCCCGGACTTACGTGTAATGTAACGCGCGCCGCGGTATATCGCTGCACGTCGATACATTGACCTGGTGTTCCACTGCGGCATAGCGCCCGGAGAACCGAACCGATCCGATCCGATTCGCGGCCAATCGTGAAATGCGAACGATTCTTCGCGTGGCGCCACGATACTTGAAGTTTTCTCCGCGAGATTGTCACGCTGAGGAGGTTCGCGCGATAACGAGGAAACTAAATCGTCATTTTAAGTTAAAAGATAATCGTGACACAAAATTTAAATCTTAAAATTGTACAGATTGTTCTGTCATCACTGTAAAATATCACAAGAAATGTTGAGGAAGGTCATCATTTTGTGCGAATCATTCGCTTCTCTTTTTAACGTTATCTATTTTCCTATATAGCAAAGCAGGAAATTCAAATCCTGTGAAAATAAAGATTTAAAATTAATTAAGGAACACAATGACTACGTTTACACAGCGGCTTATAATCTGGTTTAATAATTACCGTATACTACCCGATTCAAAATTTTTCTGCTTTTGATTATAATGATCATTTAAATATGAATGTTTTGATACTCTAACCATTTTAATCAATCTCTTTCGGATATATGTACTAGAAATTGGAGTTTAAGTATCAGAAGAGGCTCATATTTAAATAAACATTATAATATCAAAAGAAAAACAATTCTGGATCGGATAGTACACGGTAGTCATTAAACTGGATTATAAATTGCTGCGAACGTAGTCGGTAATTTTGTTATCCATTTGCATCTCTAATACAAAGACCACTAATTACTTCCTGATTCAAAAACTATTAATAAATATTTTCGTAGAAAAATGTATGAAGATAATAAAGTCAACAATCCTCGCGAGTGAACGTATTTCTCGCGAGTAGCGCGAATTAAGAACGGTGATTGAGTCTTCGGCGATTTCCACAGATACATCCGTCCGCAATCTCGTTCGCGAGCCAAGATTGATTTATGGATCTACGGGCAGATCACGAGCCTCGCGTGCGGGAGTCTTGGGTTGCGTCGCGTCGGCACGGTTGCGTACCTACCCCGTTAAACGTCGGTCGTTGACACATCAAAGCACCGGGCGGGTATTCGCGAAAAAGCAGGAAGTCGCGGTTTTCGCCGAAGTCGAAAATATTATACTCCCGTTTCGTCGTGTATCGATCTTACCGCGTTTTTTTTCGCCGCACGTGATTTATCGATAATCGCACGGTCTACACAACGCGCCGCCGCTCATTTATTCCGCACCACACTGACGAGCTGATCGTCCGGATAATTGGGTCTTTACGTAAGGAGATCGGTAGGAAAGTTCTCTGTATTAATGCGCGGAGACGGAAGACGCGCGTGGCGAGTACTCCGTCGACGATGTACATACCACAGTTTCGGCGATCGGTTGTGTTCACATAATTACCACAACAGTTGAATTAACGTGGGAATAAACAATGAATTAATCCCGAAATAAATGAGCGAAGGGGAATGTATGTACGTAGTGCATTTTTTAATAATGGAAAAAATTTGATCGAATTATTATTTTAATGAGTCCAGTTAAGTGCTCCATAACACGTAACTTAACAATTTAGACGTCAACGCGCAATTAATTTATATCTATATCGTTCGGTTTTAAGTATCTTACATATTCTGCAGCGCAAAATGTAAAAATACGAAAACCTGTTCAAGCTGAATGCCGATACTTCGTATCGGAGAGAATTGCTTTTAAACATTGTTCGCACACAGTTTCTTAAAGAAATCAGATAGATCTTTGGATCTCAATTACCTCGTAGGATATTCGTAACTTCCTGCTGTTGCAGAAAAGGGGTGAACCAGAGATCCAGATCGTCGGCACCGGACGATCTGGTACACGCGAACCGATCAATTTCCGGTCTATCTGAAACGCGGAAACTGAAACGTAATTGGAGATCGATCCCACGTAACGTCGAGATGCGTAATCGCCCGAGCGAACCGCGCCAGAAGACAATGTAATCATTTTCATCGGAGCGTCGTGTTTATTGATCTAAACACATTTGAATTAACGCGTTAATTCAAATGTGTTTAGATCAATAAATTCCTATTTTATCAAAATATATAGTCGATTACGAGCCCGGTAGATTAAAACACTGGAGATTAAAATATTTGACGAAAATCTAATCACGAAAATATTTTTGTGTATTTTACAGCGCACTGCTTTTACGAATCTCTGACGTTCGATTACGCTTTGATTATGTATAGATTCTTCATTCTGATGTAAAAGTCCGAATATCTACAGATCTTCCGGTTTTTTAATTCTTTTTTAAATCTTCGAAAAAAATCTTTAAAATTTCTTAATAAATCTTTCTTAGATTCTTTCTCGATTCTTCCGTGCCATTGCACACAGATCTTTACTCCTATAAATTCGAGCCTCTGCGTCGACCTGATTCCGAAAGTTCGCGTTTACGGTGCGACTTGAGACGTTTTCCGCATTTTCTCGCCGAAGAATCGACGTCGCACGAGTTATTTCGATACGTGGGACTTCGCGAGAGGAAAGAAACGCGGCAGCTCGTGACTCGCCATGAAAGGGAATAAAGCCGCACGATCGGATCGCCGCGCCGGGGATTCGCCGCGCGGATCGGTTTAGAAAGTTCAGGATGCGCTCACGAGGCATCCATCCTCTCTGCTCGCTCTCCCATTCGGCTCGCGCGCACGAACGCGCCGCGCCGTCCAGCTCCGTCTTAATTCCGAGCTGTCACGGCCAGAATAAATTCTACGGTGCAGGAATCGCGAAAGAGAGTATGGACATTGTTTCGCGGCGCTGCGTTTATGTAATCCCAGAATTATCGTCATTATCGTTCGAGTTTCGATCTTCGTTGGCGAGATATTGTTCGGGCAACTCGCGCGCCGACTTTGCAATCGAAGCTGGATAATGAGGATGCTCCAAGCCCTATCGTAACGTAATAATGGAGATGACGCGTGATGGAAGGATCCATCGATTTACGACAATCGCGTCGTCGATTAAGGACGTCAATTAACATACGAATTCTTTATAGAAGAAATTTACGAAGCGTATCGCGTATTTCACACTTCTAGATACGTAGAACCATTATAACAATTTTCCGATATTTATAAGACATTTAAAGACCTATAATATTATTTTCGCCTTATTAGGGATTAAATGATAAAATTGTATATATAATTGTATTAACATCATGTATTTGAATTTACAATTTTATGTTTAATTAAGTCTGTTTAAATTTTCTAACAGGATGTTTTCAACTCTTGCGTTTTAGTTACTTCCTTAGTTTATCTCGATAGAAACGACTAATAAACGACTTCTCTTGTAGATATTAAACCTACACTATATTCGAAATGATAGTTAATACGATAGTGATCAATAATCGCGATCATCAATTATTGATAATCTTATGGCGATTAACATATCGTTAGAGATTAGAGAGTGCCATTACATTTTTATAACACATATATACTCAAATTATTAGAACGTGCAAAACGAGAAAGATAAATCCACGGTGCAAAAATTCGCTCGTCATAAATATATATAGATAACGTATCGGTGAAATCAATATCTCTCTCAGCCTAGAAAGTTTGCCAGATTCGACTCTAAAGAAGCGACGCGTATGTTTACTATGTGCTATCTAGTAATTAGAGATTAAAAAGAAAGTATCGCTTGAATGACTCCACACACGTACACAGGCGTATCGTCAGAGCTCGATATTACTACGAGCGCCTCGCCACGCCGAGAAATCGGTGAGATATAATTTATTCCGATCCTGTGGCATCCGAGCGGTTTCGTTTTTCAATATCCGGACAGGCGGATCGTGCGGGAACGTAAAATATCTCGGAGATAACGGTGCATGAATGAACGAGAGAGTGTACGACTAACGCGAATCAATCATATATTATACAAATGCCACGAGGGATAATTGCATTATTGTATATATACATAAATTATCACTGTTTTCCGCGATTTCTCCTCGCGCGCATTCGTTTCCTCCTATAAGACGTTTCCATGATTTTTGTCAGAAATTAAAAAATTGATTTTATTTCACGGTGAGAATTGGTTTAGCGCTCAAACGTACGACCTTGAATTTCCTATATACTTTCGGAAAGAAAGGTGGAATCCGCGACGTTAATGTATGCGGAACGCGACGTCGCCGTCGCGTCTCCGAACGATTTCGAATTCGCTTTCCTCCGCGTAAAATTAGAGCCGACGGGTCGAGAACTATTAATTAGAAACGAGAAAACAGCCGGCTTCCTGGTTTCTCGGCATTCAACTAACACCGAAGTCGCTTGCCTTCAGAGCAGTGAAACTATTTCACCTATCATCAGTGATGCTACTTCACCTAACTGGTGATCTCAAAATCTTAAGATACACATGATAGAGTATATATACGTATAGTGACGTCTGGAAAAATTGCAATGACCGCTGTTATCATGATAAAGTACGAAGAAATGAAATAAATGGCTGCTAAATAACAGTGAGAAGGTTAAAAGCAGGAACGCTATTTTATTCTATTTCATATGCATTTTGACAATCGCGATCTTTAAACGTTCAGACGCCACCATGTATACTTCTTCAAGTATCAAAATCAATTTAACAATATTTAACGACCCTACAATTATCTTTCTTTGCGAGCAATGCGAAAATGGAAATCGATCGGTCGTGAATCGGCCGCGAAATCCGGCACGCCCGAGGGTGCGGCCGCTCTGCGTCTTCGATAAAACGCATCGTGCGTGTACGAGACCGAAGGGGGGAAAGTCGTTCACCGTGGAAACGAGCCACGGTCGGGCCGATGTGCCGGTTTTACGTAAGGTGAAAATCGTCTTTCAGGAGCGTCGTCCACAAGAGACGCGAGGAAAGTGCGCCGAAACGGGCGGAGACGTCTTGCGAATCGCGCGCACACGTAAACAGCACGCATGTCGAAAAGAAACATACATATCCCGCGAAAATAAAAAATACCATTTACGAGCAATACGTTTATACACATGAATGTCGCTGTGATTTCCGTTATTGGAAATAATACGAGATGACGAAGGAGGAACGCGCTTGTACCGCGCGCGTTTTTCAGACGCGCGATAAAGGCGAAGATGCGATTAACTGCATACCGCTCTAAATTTAGGCGTAATAAAAGGGTTGTTATTCACGCCGGCAGGAAAACTATAAATATCTTCGAAAATCGTCAATCGGCGAACGTTTAACAATAAACCTCCCCCCCCGGCGATCGTTTTACATTGATTTACAATACCTACATCCCAGTGACGCGGTCGCAACCGCCGCACCGTGCATCGGGCCGGGTTAAGAGCCGTCGATATATCGCCTCGCGTGATTTTTCTCGGCTTAACGATCGTACGTACGTGGCGGAGATATCCATCTTGCCTTTTTTACCCGGCGGAATGACTATCTCGAGCTTGGCCGATGGGACTGACAAACCGCGCGCGATGTTATGCATATACGCCCCCGCGCGTTGGAAAGCAGGCTCTCGGGAGAATGATTGAATCGCTCTGATCATTCATAACTGCCACATAAACGTACCGAAGAAACGCGCCCGATCGCGGGACCGCGCGTGTTATCGGCGTCATTTATCCGTACGACCGCCGAGCCACGATTCGTTATGATAAATCGAGATCCGATAAACGTCGCGCCGCTTTTACATCGCAATAAAGCGCGCGCAAGCCGCCGCAGCTGTGCACTTGTGCAACTTGCGAGTCTTGCGACCTTGATGCTATTCGAGTTGTATGTATACGGGATTGCCAAATATCGCGCGCTCGTTTTGCAAATGACCAATTTCCTATCCAGACAGTTCCCCGGCTGTTTCAGCTTCTCATATTCTCGGACGCGTAACGTGATAATTTTTACGCCCTTTGATCAGGGTTGATTTCGCACAAAAAAAGAAGATAATTACAGAATCGAAAAATATTGCATGTTGGTTGGAAATTAATTCCGACGTCGCGCACTATGGTTTCAAATCCAATAGATGTTATTTTACCCTATTCGCTATCCTCCAACCATGCCTTTCGTGTCCCACGAATTTCTAATAGTCGTTTGTTCCGGAAAACAAATGATCGTGGGAGAATCCCTTCCACGCTGGAAAAAAGTTATTGTGGCAGGGAACCTCAGGTAAAAATTTCAAAGTCCTAGCTCATTTACTCTCGAAACGGCGAACAATCAAAATCTCGGTGGGTCACGAAAGTGCATGGTTGGAGGATTGCGTCAGTGTTGTGTGAAAGGTAAATGAGCATTTTTTTTTTATAAAAATGTATTTTTGTGTATAATTTAAGCGTATTTAAAATATTTTTGTCGGTAAAAAAAAATTTAACATTCCACAGAGGTCTATTATGGCTCAGAGGCAGGTGGAAGAGGTGGGGAGGAGCTACGATTATAAAAAAAAATTAATTCTTTTACATAAAAAATATCTGTTACTTCAAATTCGCCTTTTCTTATTCAGAAATTCTTTTTCTAGCATTCTTTAAGTTCTTAAAGTCCTTCTGTACCATTTAAAAATTACCAAATTTGCGGCGACGAAAAATTAAGTATTCCTATTTAATTAATAATTATCTCATATTTTTTTTCTTATTTGCACTACTTTTAGCTTTAACTTGCGTTTTGGTTCATTAAGCTTCGTCAATTTGTTCGTGAGTTATGATTTTTTAAGTAAAACGAGTCGTAACGTGTGTTTGTCAACATATAATTGTTGTAAAAAAATATTTAAATAAATGATTTCCAAATTTTCTTTACATTGATTTTTAGTCGAAGGTACAAAGATATTATAATAATTTTTGGAGAATTTTTCAAAGCTATTAACATTTTGAAAAACACGTGGGACTCGAAAGTGCATGGTTGGAGGAATGAAAGGGCGAAAAAAACGTTGGAGTGAATAGGGTTTATTTTCTATTTTATTTTTTCCGTATGTTGTTTTTATATAAAAAGAGAAAATAACAATTATGATGGAAATAGTAAAAAATATGAAATATGAAGTTAAATAAATATTCTTCTCGGCCGTTATGATATAATAAATCATATTTGAAAGATCGCGATAATTAACATTGCTACTGAGTCAACGTGTCAAAGTCTAACAATCTCGATGAAAGTGACTTTTGCCAATAGCTCAGAAGTAAAGAATCGCGAGAAAAACAAAGAGAAAGTTACATTGCACAATAAAAACAAGTGTAATCGCTCTTAAGAATTTCGGAATACCGAGGATCGAAAATACTCAGGAGAATTATTGAACAAAATCTTCTCCGTTCGCCAAAGCGAGATTTACATTAATTTCCTTTCATTTTCTCAGACACGACACATTTTCCTGACCGTGCAATTATCGCGTTCAGTAATAATACGGGCCGTGAAACCCATCGGCCGTTTCCTCGTCGACAGACACGCCGTTATAACGTTAACTTGCGCGACCTGAATCATTTTCGTTTGCAACGCGGCCCGGTCATTGTTCCCGATGGACTTTCGAACATCCCTCCCCCCCTTTCTCTGCCCATGTATGCACATGCGATCTTGTTTATCATTTTTCACATGTACGAAATCGGTACATGCGGCGCCGCAGCCATGTAGGTTTGATAATGACATCAGAACAAAATAAATAAGAATGCACACAAATGCACGGTTTCTGACGAAGTTACCTTAAATATTTTAAACAATTATTATGTTTTTCTTATTTTCAAGTATTAAATAACGAAAAACTAACAATAAAAATTAAACACACACAGGAGGAATCTATTAAAAATCCACTCGATGCATGTGTGAAAAATTGAAATGTCATGCGATACATGTATTATAACAATTTTCTTCTCAACATTAATAATGAATCATTAATTGAAGTTTGCAGAAAAATAAACGTCCGTGAAGTATCGTAAAACGAAAAAAAAGAAAGAGTGGTAAAGCGTGACAAGAAATTCTTGTCTGAGCGCGATGAGAGATTATGAAGTCGCGGAACGCTGGTAGAACGTGGCAGAATCGCTCTTTAAATTGCGTTCTTGACTGTTCCACCAAGAACTTTCGCTCGAGGAGTTGCCTAAGTTACGCTTAATTAGTAGACGGGCAATTAGCTAGCTGCTAGCTGCTCGAGTGGCGCCCGATAGATCGACATGGCGCTGAACGCGGCACCCGCGGTATTAGACGGGCGTTTGTTCCTCTTCTCCGCGCGCCGAGGCTTCCAGACAAATATTGACACTGACGATAGAGATGTCACACGTCCTTTGAAGCTACTGACCGTCCGCAAGAGCGCACAAAAGCCCAGCGGACCGCGGCGGGACGAGTTTATTTGCAATGCCTCGGTTAATTTCTTTACGCCTCCGGGCGATTTAGTAGCAATTAGCGCGGCTAGTTATTACGTTATTATCCTCCAAGAGCAAATTGTTAGAATAACATTAGCGTTTTGACGTTGACGTCGTGTTTCCGACGTTGTACTCGATATACGTAACGCTTTCTCCATTTGTGAGACAATTTTATTACCTGTTACGCGGGACTATTAAAGATATATGCAGCGATTTCCGCAGAATTTAATGCTTACGTTTAAATAAATTTGATGAAAATTTATGTACAACATAATTATAATGACCTAGTAATGTATTACGAAATTGAATATTTATTTTATTTCGTAACCGTTGTCTGACGATAGCAATGTATTTTTTTTTTTCAGGCTGAAGAAATCAATCATATTGTAGCCATGAACCTCGCGTTGCATGGATTTTTGCTGCAGGGTAAGTTTCGCGATGTTTCGATCATTTTGGTAGTGACAGGCAAAGTATAATTGACGACATATGTGCAAATTGTAAAGAGCGTCCTCAATTTAAAAATAGAAAAATATAAGTATATGTCGAGGTATATGTATAGAGCACAAACCTCATTTAATTTATATATATGAATGTACATTATATATTATTTAAATATAAATATAAATAATATATACATATGTAAATTAAATTATAATCTATACATATACGTATACTTTAATCTACGAGTGAAGGAAAAGAAGATGAATGGGATTCGAAGACCCCATAAAATTGTTCTCCAAATCTTATGGAATATGAGAAGTAATCGTACGACGAGATATAATAATTCCGTTTAGGAAAGGAAATTAAATCAAATCATCTCTCATTAATTCTTTAATTCGCGGTCGCGGGATGAGACGCGGCTCTCCCCAGTTCCGTGACTCACACCCCGTGTGTTCGTATGCAGACGACACTTTTTCCCCGGTCATCCTCCGCGGCAGGATGCATAAAACTCGACGTTCCACGATAACGATCAATTCCCCCTCGAGCGTTTCCGAGGATTAAGCGCGGGTTGACTCGCGTGCGCGCGAGGCGATCTCGAGGATGTCCTCGAGAGACGCCCGGCTCGGCTCGGCTCGGCTCGTCCGCTAACTAGGTTTTCGTGCCGAGACCAAGGTGTTTCCTGCGTGGATGTAAACACGCGCGTGGCGATCGGGTACGATTCAAGAATCGCAAATGAATCGCGCGAGCGAGCGAGCAGCCACGACACGTCGCGAGAATTGCGAATGAATCGTCTCGCGAAATCAGCGTTAGGGATTGACATCGGGAAAAGGACACGGATATAAAAATCCTAATAAATAATGACCGATATATGTATGTAACATAGAATAAATAAATTGTTCAAAAACAGAATGTATAAAATTCACAAAAATTGTTAATAAGCGTAAGATCCCCCGCCGCGATGATTGAAAATGTCAATTTATTTATTCTACGACACAAATTTAAAATATTATAAGACAATATATATATATGCCCGATAATTTTTTTAATAGAAGAGAAGTTTGTTCGCAAGAGAGGAGAGAGAATAAAGAGAAAATATAATTGTGGAAATAAATATATATATTTTCAGTCAAGGAAATTGGAGAACGCGCATGAAACTTGAGAAATATTCAAATCGCGAGATCCCTGATGTTTTAGCACATTGGCGAAGTTCACGAAGAACAAGATAAAAGTTCAGTCATATATTCTCACGTCCGTATGACACCGGACGCCGGTTTACGGCGGCCCTTGAAGGATGAAAATAATTTCCAAGGACCGCGAGTGGCACATACGCTGTTAGTGCGGGAGAGTAACGGCCCGTAGAGCGTAAATTCGCGAGAGGACGACGTGGAAGGGTGATTCGACGACGGCGGATAATCGGCGCCGGATGGAATCGGGAATCGGAGAAACGAAAGGATGATACGGGCATTCTGTGCAAATCGCGCGTAAGCATCTCGTTAGACCACCAGCTGCGCGCGATATCTGCGAGGTATAATAAAAAATGTAAATCCCAAGTTCTCTCACGGCGCGCATTTATACGCGGGGTGGCCGGACGATGGGCACGCGGTTGCAGCAAAAACGTTTCGCAAGCGATTGATAGAATTCAAGAAAGCGCAGGGAGAATAAAGCGTGTTTTGAATTTGCGATAATTTACGCAACTTCTTCTTGGCGATTTATTGTCTTAGGCTTGTATATTACTTGAGTATTATCTTGAGCCTCTTATCTATATTGTTGCCTTCGCACACAGAAACGAGATTGCTTTTGAAGAAGATTTTTCTTCCTGCTTCACGAATGACGTGAAATTCCTTCGCGTAAATTCGTTAACCCACATAATCTCTCCACCGGCGAGGAAGAGTCTTATCGATTTTTGCTGGTTGCGTCGTCAAATTTATCACCGAGCCGACGTCGGACACGACCGCTTATAGCCTCTCGAGACTGTAATCAGATTGCGCGTGCAACGGTTCTCCGACGCTAGACAAATAAAAGGTGCAATCGGAACGCCCACGCTTCGCGCTAGATATGGGACGCGAATACGGGGCCGTGTAATAATCGAGGCCCGGACCGCGCGCGGCATGGATGACGCACGGGGTGATATATCTGCGGATTCTACACGTTCCGCATAAAGAGTACCGTCTATTGAAACCCCGTCGACGACGGACGGTATGCGGCCCCGTGGGATATCCGCGCGGCGAACGTATGTATGCATCGCGGTCGCGACGCACGTGGGACGAGCCCGCGAGCGCATCATCGACTCGTTTGCGCGTTTTATCGCGGAGCGGGATATTCATCCTCGCCGGTTTACGAGCTTCCGGTCGTCAAGGACGTTCCCAGGTACACGGCGACAAGCAAGTTTTGCCGATAAATCAATCTCGATCCCGAACAGCTGCCAATAAAAAGGATAAGAACGGTGCTTCTTTCGCGACAGGTCCATTTCTCCTCTTTTCGCTTAAGAAATATGTCTTGTTGCGCTTGTACATACAATCTGAGAATTAATTGTTAATCGAGAATTTATCATCTTTCCGAGTGAATTTAGGCAAAGGGAGCTTTAGTCGTTCACTTTCACCCGCGCGGTTCACCGCAACTCGATTGCGTTACGCGATAGATTCGCAGAAAAGCAAGTTAAGCACGTCATTATGTAGCCGTGACTTTCATCCGAAGTCTGTTTCTGCCTTAATTAACACGTACACGTACGTTGCACGGCCTGATCTCGCGTTTCCGCGTGTCTTCCGGCACTTCTGCGCTCGCCACGTGAATCTCGAGCTAACAACTGATCCAAGATGAAATTTCTAATGTGATAAGAACAGCGCGCGCGCGTTTGGGATATGCAAACTATCGCTGAGGAAGTAACAAAATGCTACCAATGGGAGGGGATCGCTTTATACTTGCAACCGTAATATTGTACCGACGAGATCAATGGTTGAGTTGAAAACGCGTAATGACGACAAAGAAAAAAAATTCTTACATAATAAATAAAAGAAGAAATTATACATAAGCGCCAGAATTGGGGAGGGGGGCGGGAAAGCAGAGAAGAGTCGAAGTCTACGTGGCGATGAATGCAGCAATAAAGTTGGTCTGCGTAATGGAAAAACGCGAGGGGGGAAGAAAGTGCGAGGAACGTTTCGTACGCAAAGGCCGTTTTGCATTCCCAGCCCACGACTAGCGAAAGACCGCGGGAAGTGAAAAAGCCACGGCTACGATCACCGAGTTCAAACATTAAACGGGTCAAACAGTCGCCGGGAAGAGACGTTGGGGACGCGGGTCGATGATCACCCCGCCGGTCGTTTGCGTTTAACGCCCGGCTATATGCCGGGCAATCCGTTGGCGTACGCGAAGAAAGTCGCCGCGACTGCGAAGCACGTAATATAACTCGCGAGAGTATAAACGGACGCGAGCGCGCGAGGTATTTGCATCGCTATTCGTGCGTCCCGCACATGACTCGTCGCGCGGCGGATCTATTTATTCTTTGACATCGCTGTCAATTTGGCGAAATACCTTCACGCGTTCAATATAGCTTCGGCGACTTACTATTACTATCTCACTTTACTTAGCGTTCG
Source organism: Temnothorax americanus (assembly GCF_048541705.1). Lineage (NCBI taxonomy): Eukaryota > Metazoa > Arthropoda > Insecta > Hymenoptera > Formicidae > Temnothorax > Temnothorax americanus. Next base: position 1,083,358 of record NW_027509421.1, on the reverse strand, counting down.
CCTTCGCGTTTCTCGTCGTTTTCGCATTTCGACATTTGACCGTATTATTCTTTCTCCATGAAGGATAACGAATATCGGAGGATAAATGAAGATGTACCGAAATCTTCAATTGTTCGATGAAAGGCTGTTTAAATGAAAGATCGTTCCCGCGTTTCTCAGAGAGATCTAGCCGTTTCTCATTGACATTACTCGCTTACGCAATTGCGTAGAAGTTGGGTAAAAGGTGAAGGTAGAAAATAATAATCAATCTTGAGGCTTCTGTGTCTCGCGGAGTGATCGCGCGCTCATGAGTTCGCGCGTCGTCGCTTCGACACGACGACGCCGCTCTAAAGATAAATTTCTTTTATGTAATTTCGCGTGATCTTCAATGCGCTTTTCATTTCGCGCACAATGCCCGCGATTGGCTTTCACTCCGCTCGTGTTCGATTGATGCCGCGTTGCGCATTAAAATGGAAAAATTCACATTTGTTTCGAACAGATGCACAGATCCAACAGAACTCTCGTTGTGCCTGAATTAGCGTCGTATTCAGGTGAGAAATGAATTACACGGAATTCGCGGGTAATTTCTCAGTCTCGCGACTCTTGTCTCGCACAATCGTCTCGTTAATCTTGCAAAACCTAACCGTTATCATTTGTAGGAGAAACACTGAACATGCGAAAAAAATTCCTAGTAAATCGTGAAATTTAATTATACGTTACATAACCATCGGGTCGCAAATTTTGTATGTGACATTAAGCTATCCTGCTGTGCGGTAAACGTGAAAAATCGACAGTATCAGCTTACTTTGAAGATAAAAGCCACGCGAGCGTTATATTCCCGTTCGGTCGGTCCAGTCTTTCGCCTTTCTATCTTTTCTTTTCAAACGACATACACAACGCCGCGCCGGCTCGCGTAACAGTTGTGCAAGCAAAAATCGGCGAGTGATAACAGTTGATACAAAGTTACCGTTTGATCGCGCGATACACATTTCCTCGGCACTTCTCTCTCCGCGTCTTTCTCTCTCTCTCTCTTCCTCTCCTTCGGCGTGTGTGTACGTGCGTGTCTCACTTTTCTCCTTACGTAACCGCGTAACTCCGGCGCAAGGATGCGGTTAGACCTTTCGAAGCGTGTCTCTCTCCCGATGTCACGTAAGACGCACATTAGTCAGTCACAATCTTAATTTCACTCTCTCACGTGGCCGGACGATCATCGCGCGTGATAATCGCCGCACGCACTTTCGGCGGTGTTCCTGCATGCCCGGGCAAGGGCTCAGAAAAGTATTGAAGGAACCGAGAGCGACCAAAAGGGGGATTGAGAGCAAATATGCGAATTCTGCATTCCGCGCATTTGCTCGCGGACCGTCTCGTTTATTTGCGAAATGCAATTAAATTCTTCCGATTCGGCGCGTCTAATTGGGATATGTATGATGCGACTATACGCATTGCTACGTAAATATATTCGCAAACTGCGCCGGTCATAAATTGAACAATTAATTTCACGAATTTTTTATTAGTCTCATTGAGTTTGTTAAATTTACTTAAATTTACTCGAGATTGTTTCGGTGATGTCGAAAATGTTATTCAGAAGTGTGAGGTCCATCATAGGAGCACATCTCGAGAATTAAACTAATGAAAGTCTATGAAGGCCCAGTTTCACAAGCGTCGGTTAACTTTTAACCTTAGGTTAACTCACTCTTCGTAAAAAAAAGTATGCCATTTCAGTAGTGTTTTTGAAACACCGAGCGTTCCATCTTGTTCTCCATTTCTCTTTTGAAACGCGGGATATTAAACGCCTTCTACAACGAGCAATATGGATCCTTTTTAGTCCTGTTATCTGCATCGCCCCGCCGATAGCGCTATTTATTATTTCTTACTTGACGGTAATAGTGATTATTATTATATAATTATGTTACTTTACGGTTATATCTTATGACGTCTTATATGTCAAAGAAACATAACCATCTGGAATTAATAATATATCTATTTTTCTTCCTAAAACATATTTTAATATCAGTTGGATAATGTGTCGGATAGTATTTTTTCAAATTGCCACATTGCTCGCAATTAATATCAATTTCTATGTAAAAGAAGTAAATTTGATTTATTAGCAAATGTAAATCATTAAATAAATATTAAGTTTTTCCAGATTGAAGATATCTTCTAAACATAATGCTAATAAGCATTGCTCATTATGTACGGAATTCGCGAATGCGGAAACGAATCGCAGTTCAGTGACGCGCGTCGCGATCTAGCACGTGTGTACCGCTTCGGTCGATTCGGTATTTATATCTTCGCGAAAAACAAGTTCGATCACGCGGCGCGCTAACGGAATCGCTCAAGGAGAAAGAAAAATTCGTTCGCGTAATTGTACCCCGACTGTTACGTCGCGCTATCGAAATCGCGGTGAATATCGAGAATCGTGCCAAACGGAGTATCGAAATCCCCGGTACGAGGTTGAAATATTCCTCGTACGATGGAAAACTTTCGCAAACTGACGAGGAAAGTCAATCGCGAAAATTCGCTTTCCTCGCGCTGACCTTTCGAGTAAGTAAATGTAAGGAAACTTTGTAAATGGTATAGGAAACTTACTCTCTCTGACGTGACGCATACTTGAGATAATTCACAAAAACCGATAATAGCCTTACGTAATGAATGCGGGGCGTAAGTACGAATAAACGAAATGTTTCCTGACACCTTTGTCCGGCACTTTCTTTTCTTAAATGTAGGTCAATCGACTCAATCCGTAGAACGCGTTCTTAGGTTACGATAGCAACGCCCAGACCGTCTTTGCGAAATAATAAGTTTGGCGAGAGTTTCTCTATATCCGTCACGAAAAATATTTTTGGCATTACATCGTTGCTTCTTTCCTCAGGCATTTTGCGATATGAACGCGTTGTGTAAATATTGAGAAACAAAACATAAACAATCATCATCAAAAAAATTTTGAATTCATCCTCTTATATAATTTACCACAACGTACTATTTAAAAAAAAAAAAAAAAACAACCGATGGAGTTTTTTAAATAAATTTCAATAGACTTGTAATTTTGCAACCGTAGAAAGGAAGCTTGGAACGCGTTATCGTTGAAACTTGCCAATTCAATTCGATTTCAGAGTTTCGTCAAAGTTCGGATATCCGTTCGTTGCCGGTTCTACGGCTTTCGATAGCGAGAGGGGGACAAACGCGTCGATAGGGAAAGGGACGTTGCCCCCGTTCGGAGATTGCATTTTATCATTATGCACTTGCAGGCGCGATTCCTTTCCACGGCTCGTTTTTTTTTCCTCCTCCTTTTTCCATTTTGCCGTAATAACAATAATAACATTACCGGCTCTCGTTAGCCGGGAAAAGTTACGACTGACGCGTCCTTGTCTTGCGGGCGGGCCGTTACCGGACGCGCGATTAATTCGTGATTTTTGCATTCCGGCCACTTCGCAATATCCCACGGCGATTATTTATATCACTGATGGAATTCCGAAACGTTTCTTCGCATGTCTGACTAATCGCCGATCAATCGCTCGTATCACGAATAAACGCAAACCAATTACTCGGATTTGAGTGTGGATCGTTTGTGAGGCTCCGTCAGCGATCGCAGCGAGATTTACGCGAACAATAGGATCCTATGCAAATTTTTATTGTGCACGCGACACGCTGCGTCATTAAGAGCGAAATGTACGCCGCCGCGTATCGATGGTCTCGGCAGGAAGACTGTCTTAATTAATATTTCCGCGCCCGATGCCCGAACAATCCTAATTAATGCGTAACGCCCGAAAGGGAGACAATGGTGCGCGTGGCTTCCTCCACGGCCCGCTCTCTTTTTCCTCTCTTTTCATAGAGGAACAGTCCTCTTTGGTCTCTCTGTGTCTCACGGTCGATGGAACCCGCGCGCCGCGGCGTGGAAAACTTCATCGATTCGACGCTAATTACAACGATTATTGCGATCTCATGAAAATTTCGCCATCTGATTTCTGATTGCGGCGCGTCGTTCATTTCCACGCCGTTTCCCGAGAACAATTTGCGCGTCCATTATAGCGATTAATAGGGGGGTTTCTTTGTGGAACGCAGTCGCCGCGTCGCCGCCGCCGCGTTCGCGAATTGCGAGAAAAGATGCACGGATTACAATGAAAATTGCGTGTATTACCACGTGTACCGCGCCACGTGTGCGCCGACTTGATGACGCACTCTCTCGTTCCTGTAAAACGAACTGGCTGCCGTAAAAGGCGTGTTCACCTTTCGCGGCGCTAAATCACTGTATTCCCTAATAGATTCCATCTCGCCATAAATTTCGCTTCCCGCGAACCCACCGATTAACACTGCGCTAATAGAAAGAAAGAGAGAGAGAGAGAGGAAAAGGAAATTTTTGTATTCAATGAATGTTATTGTAATCAGAATTAAAGACGACGAATTATGTATCTCTGAGCGAATGTCTGAAAATTTATAATTTATCCTATCAATGCAGAACAACGGCGAGAATCGCGGAAGATTGATAATAATTTCACATGTATCTTATATATACATAAAAATAAATTTAATAAAATATATTTATTTTTCTGCATACATAATAAATTTAATATACAAAATAAAGTAATGTAAGATAATATATACAAAACGAACCCCTTCGCGTTCGTTTGTTCTTCTCATTATTACCAATTCCAGTTCTCTATCGTGCTTAACGATCGGACCCTTTACAATGCGCGCACCGATTTCGCGGTGGCCGAGGAAATGAACGGTCAAGAAACAGCGCGGGAGAAACAATGACAGACGCGACGCGAAGGACATTCCGTCGAAAGGGAGTGCCTGGGTCCCGGGTGAGTGTAGTCTCTCGTTGTAATAATCCACTTCCTCCCGTGCGATAAACCGTCGCGGCCGGCTTCTCGCGCGCGCTCTAGCTCGCCAGAAACGATTGGTTTCACGAGCTTCTTGCAATTAAAGCGGAGCCGAGGGCAGGAGCCGTGCGTCGCTCGACTTTCACGCGTGCCGATATATCGGGCCACTCGTTGCATGTGCAACACGCGCCGCGGACATTCGCGTGACGGTTTTCGCGAGCCGGTCGCGAAACCCCGCCGCGCCAAGCTCGCTAATTAATTCGTATACACAATTCAGTTTTATCGGTTTTATTAATTTTGAGATCCGTTGAATTAATTTGTCCGTCGTATATTTTATTTGGATTTAACGATATACCGCACGCAAGCACACACAAAATCGTCAGCCAAATTAATCCGGCAATTGAAAAATACATGTTTATTCTTAAAATAATGTCGCGGACGCGACTCCCGATACGAGGGGGTTGACGTCGACCGCGACATTACGTTCGCTGATAAGCACGTTTCTCATTGAGCGGAATTACGCCCGACGCTCTCGCGTGTAATCTTATTACCGCCGCGATCAACGACTTTCTGAGCGCACTCGAGATTCCGCGATTAAGCGCGGCAGCGCAGCGGCTCGCGAGGCACCAAGCAATCGTCGGATTTTTCTCCGCGGCGCCTGGAAGACGAAGACGAAGATTAATCATTACTGTGCTGACGCCGCGGCCGCGCGCGCATTTGCATACGGAGTATATGTATACGTATAATCGCGCGATTGTTTATCCTCTGGAGCGACATGTCGTCCAGTCATGGATGAATGAGTGAGTGAATGAATTCTCTCGGGGAGAGTCGCATCCCCGAGGCTCATTCATTTCTCTCTCTCTCTCTCTCTCTCTCTCTCTCTCTCTCTCTCTTTTTTTCTCCGGTTGCGGTTGCGCGAATACGAATCCACCTTCCATCGTCGTCGCGTACGGAAAAGTTCGCGTTACTATATTATAAATCGCCGCTGTTTTCGCCGAAAGGAGCGCAACAAATCAAACCGACGGCGCGTCATTAATATTGTCGATCGAAACGGGAAAGAAGCGACGTTAGTTCCTCGCGTTACTTCACCTGGCGGTCAGTTTGATAAATGATTAATAATAAGACGGCGGAGACTTTGCCGCGCGGAGTTCGAGAACACAGAAGCCTCTCTCGCAGTTATTAATATTGTTATTTATATTATACTCATTGCGTTATTTGCGTACCGGCCAGCAACGTGTCGGCTATTTATCCAACGAGTTTCCACGCCGCACAGTCGCGCTTTGCACTTTGCGCCGGAGCCTGTTTGCCGGAGCAGTTTCGCGCGGCGAGATCGACGCCCGGAGGTCGTCCGGAAGAAGGAAAATTTTTTTACGCTCGACGCCGACGTCTCGTTTGAGACGGAATGTGCCGCGATACGAGCGTATCCGATGCCTCGGGGGATAATGGAGGACTTCCGTTTCCCGTGGCGGGCCGCGAATAGCAATGACTTCGTTCTCGCGTTCTCGCGCACACTCGCTCATACATGAAACACCCGCGTGTGCCGTGTCAGCCGTGTGTGCGTGTGATCTACGATTTCGCCTCGTTTCGCGGATCGAGGATCCAAATCGAAAATCCGGCACATTTCGCAGGAAATCGAGCGAAACTCGACGGCAATCCGAGACACGTTCCCTGTCGAATAATCTCTTGGACGATAAAAGATGAGTCGAATTTTTCTAATTATTAAAAACAATTATATTATGTATGAATTATTTTTAATTATTTTAATATTATTTTGAATAATAGAATAAAGAAGATCAGACCACTTGAAATGCAGGAATATACGCAATTTTGATTTTAGCTAACGACATACGCGCCGTCCGCCCTCGCGAATAAGCGGCGACTTGCCACGTCCCGTGAGAAGATCGTTAAAGACCGATGTCGTTGAAGGGACTGGAAACGGGCGCGGCTTTAATTCGCGACGAATTGAACTGATGGAAATAGCGGAAAAATACGCATTGGCGTGACAGAGTCACCGCGAACGAGAGCCGCGGCCGCGGCCGCCGCGCCGTCACGCCGGTAGCGCAAGTGACCGGGGACATTTCGAACACGTTCGCGAAGTTCTATTTATTCCAACGTCTCGCGGTCTTATAACGTCCGGGTATATATACCGCTGGGTGTAATGTCGGCTCTAGAAAGTGTTACGCAGGATTCGCACGAGCGCAATCGACGATATGTGCAATGCAACGTGTGTCCCCCCCCCCGCCTTCTCCGCAGCGATATCGCTTCCCGCGCGACGTGAGTGCGCCCGATCGAGCGGGAACGGCGAACTCTCGATCGGGAAGGCGGAATGCCGCCTTTTATTCTTCTTTCTTTTTTCTATCCTTCCTTCCCCCTCGACATCGGTGCGCCTGTCGTCGCCTCGCCGCGCGGTTCGCGAATTATTACGTCTCAATTTACGCAAGACCGCGAGCGCGTTACGCGCGAACCGCGCGAGGGGTATCCGCGGGCGAGCAATCCGCCCGTTCTCGAAATAATTACCGCGGCGGTCGATTTATCCTGCCGGCGAGAATGTTTACCGTAAACACGTCAGTTTTGATTGATCCCTCTCTCGGATCGAACGACTCCGCGGGAAACTAATGATGATTATGCGCGCACGAGGAAAGGGCGCAGAAATCCGATGTAATTCGCGCCGCAAATATCGAGCCGGAAGTTGCGCCTTTAGCGCGAGGTGATCTATAGCGAGCGAGAAACACAATCGGCGGGAAGGGATGGAGGTGTACGTATATACATTATATACGTAGGTGCACGGGTAAGAGGGCGGAAGATAGATTGTGGCAGCTCGAGCTAATTATCCTTGCGGATCTAGATCCATGAGCGACCGCGTATCGACTCGTTGAGATATTATTGTGCAAAATCGCGATATATATATAGAGCCGCCCGACGCGAAAATATGACTAGGTGTGTAACCGCATTGTAATGCCGTTACGTGATTCGCGCGCTCGCTCGCGTAGCGGAAAGGAGCCGAGCGCCTTCCTTGCGGTTTCCTCGAGCTCGTTGGTGGCGCACGTGCGCGGATTCGGGGCTGTGTCCTGTCCTCCCCCTCCGCACGCGTTTCGTCCCGTTCGCGCGCTAGATAAATGTCGTTTGACCCGGATTGACATCGTCTGCCCGCCGCCGCTCCAAAGAACATTCCAACTTGATTGCCCGGACGCATAATTATGCTAATGACCTTTTATTTATAGAAGACAATGCCTCAAAAGAAGGAAGAACGCGATGAAGGAAGACTTGTTTTTTTTTAATTTTTTTTTTATTTGTGTCTTTCTTAATGTCTAGAATTCTCGCAAAAATAATCCAGTTCCGTAATTTACAATATGCAAATTACTTCCAGCAGGTTTCTTGCAGAATATCTTCTTTATTGAGTAACGGATTATATCTGCTGCTATTATCTTTTATTAAAATTTATTGTTAAATTTATTTATTAAATCTGCATTCTACAAAATTCTCATTTATTATTAAGCAACGGATTATATCTATCACTGACATATATTTTGTTAATTTTAAGATTAAATTAAATATGATTAAAATAGTATAATTTTTTTAAATATCAAAATTTATTTAGGCATTAAGATATATTTAAAATGCGTATTTGCACTTACGTGTTAAATATGCGTTCCATGAAAAATTTAGGGGACACTGAAGGCTGATGCGTCTCTAAACACTCTTAATTCGCCATAAACGGAACGAACGAAAGAGAAAAGTGGATGGAATAAAGAAGTGCGGTTCGGGAGAAAGTTTACAAAGGACAAGAATTCGGGTGGCGCTGTTTAGGCTCTCTCGTCTCGAATGGAGAACGTCCTCATAAATATTTAAGCAGCCAATTGGACCGCCATGACCTCAGGTTTTCCTCTTCGTCCGCGCGAGCCTCCTTTCCTTCCCCGCTATAGCTGTAAAAGTTGATTCTTTTTCTAAATGCCAGGAGCTGATTCACCCGAAACCATCCGGAGAACTCGTTTCCATCGCCGTCACTTTCCCCCCGCCGTTAATAGCTTCTTATTTGATGCGTTCTAAGCTAAAAATGCGAAGAGCACTTCTCTCATCAAGATGCACTTAACGGAATCTTGTATTAACTTATGGAATCCCGTTGACGATTTTCTTGTATGTTCAATTGCGAAAATGAATGCACGCAAGACGATTAAAGCTGTTTAATAAATACGATTCGAGACAGAGTCTCGTGCAACCATCGTACAATATTTTAATAACGCATTCTGATCGGAAAATACTGTTCTAATAATATTCTTTAATTTTTGATTTTTTTTCTTATGAGAGCTGATTTGATAATAAAATTATATGTGTTGATAAAAAAGGTTAAAATTTTTCTATTTTAACTAATATATAAATAGAATATACAATTAAATTATTGTACGGTGGGGCACACCAAAGTCAACTGACAAAATTAAAATTGCTACAAAAATATCCCTCTCTTATTTTCTCATTGACAATATTATACGTTAAACGAGGACGTGACACCAAAGATAAACGAACGACTCGCCACGCGAGTGCCAGATCGGGCGCTAATGCGAATTCGAGTACGGCGGAGCGATAAATCCGCGCGCAACGGTATACGGGCTTTATTCGTGCCTTAACGTTCGCCTTGTAAATAATTGAACCTTGACATTACGAGGAAGGTGTGCAATTCTACTGTCCGTCTACCGGGAGTATGATATTCCCGACACTCTTGCGCGCGTGTTGCACGGAGGTCAGCCGCGGGGCTACGGGGCGGAAGCATGCAAATTGCGATTACCGTATTAATCGTGACCCTTGAGTACGCACGTAATTTTTTTTTTGTTGCGTTTATTTCTTGCGCGACTCATTGTCGACACGTCTCGTCGATCACGATCACGCGGGAAATTTCGAGTGTGGCCGCGCGGGGCGACGGCTTTGCTTAACAATTTAAATTCTTACAAGAGGATCCTCGGCGTTTCTCATCCTCTTATCTCTTTGTTTGCTCGTTCGCTGCCTCTTGCAATAAGAAGCTTAAAATCTGCAAGGATTGGAGAACAGGCTGAATAAACCCTGGAGAAGCGCGGCGCTCTTTTGCATTGTAATATAATATATTCTAATGACTTTTATATATGTATTTAATATATAAATCACTATATATATATATATATAGGCGATATCAACAATACCGGTATTAAAAAGGAGGCACATTATTTTATTTTTATTAATTACAATGAAACTACGCTATGAAATAGAAACATCGGTCGTATTTTAATCCGTCAGTCGCGCGCGAGTACTGTTCACGATATCCCGAAAACATGACACGTGACGTGACTCTTCCTCGTTATATTACGAAACTTATTTATTGCTTTTCAGTCGGACGCGACCTCCTATACCTAATATGACTGACACAAACGAGCAGTTGCGCAAGAGCTATATTCTCTTCTTTCGACCTTAAATACCTGCTCGTTCATCCCGCTAAAGAAACTTAACTGTACCTCCTCTTCCTCCTTCGTCTTTCTTCCTGCGCGCCATTTCCCCGGCGCTGCATTAGACGACTGCAAGTGGCGCAACGCGACGATGTGTATTTAGAGACACCTAGACATTCCATAAACAAGAGATAATTTTTACATATGTATCTTTATTTAAGAAAAATAAAAAATTACGGAACGATGATCGAGGTAGCTACATTGATACGTTAATAGATACACGCAGACAGTTTCACGTGAGAAGAGAGTATTCACAGTGCTTGTTGTATACCTACATCAGGAAAATGATGATTTTTATCTATCTTAATCTTATTAAAACAATCTACTTTTTTATGTGCTTGTCAATTTATAATGGCTTATCTTGATGTCTAGAAATGTCAGAAGATTGATTTCTCGAATTCGGGATCAAAATTTTCCCGCGAATAAAGCGAACGGCGATATTTCTCGGATCCCCCGTAAATCACTTCGGGTCGGATACACTTCGCATACATCTTTAATCTTACGGTATCTTCTTGCACTGTAACCTTTCGAAACGAGCCGACCTTTATTACGAATTTCGCTGTTTCAGAACGAGAGACAACGGGTTGTCTTCTACCTGCTTGGGGACTAGCCCCGGGCACTCTTTCCATGCTATTTCAGGATGTTATGACAGTTAGAAAGTGAACCGATCCGCGACCTTCTCATCCTTTTACTATCACGCCTCGGTTTTGTAACGGTTCGCTTCATCTGCGTTCTGCTCACTTCACTTCACCTTCACTTTCGTTCTCGTTGATTTTGCCTTAGTTTTTCTTTTTGGTTTTGCGCTCCGGTGAATGATTTGTGGTTCGCACACTTTTAGTAAACAAATTAATGAAGAAACTCGACATTTGACCCGCATAGATTTTAATCTTTAAAGCATTACTTCGTGCTGGATAGAATTATATTTTTTTTTTCACACATTTATTATATCTAATAATTTGTTATTTAATATGTTGTAGTTGTAATAAGATATTGACATTACATGTATATCGTTTGACGCGAATGATCAGTATGGTTCGCAAACAAGAAGCAAGACAGCCAGTGAGTAACACACGCGGAAACGGAGCAATCTTTGACAGCCTTCGTTAACATTTTAATTGGATAAACGCTTTCGTCTAGGACGCCTTCGCAGCGATTTCCAATTTCAACAGCTTCCGGATCCGAGAAACTTCCTTCGTGCATGCACGCATCCAACATTGTTGCGAATTTTAACACTGCAATAATCTTCTTCATCACTTATAACGCTTATATTTTTATGTCTCAAATATAATTTGTTTTAAAATAAAGAACATTGCAAAATATTGCATACTTAAGATTATTTTGCATTTCAAGATTATCTAATCTGCTTTGAATAAAATACCTGACGTATAATGTCACGGATGCCGTGTATTTTTAATAAAAATGTTTGTTCCATGCAAATTCATTTTTCTTCATACCTCGGTCGAAAGTACGTACTTTCGTCCCTAATAGCAGGGACGAAAGTTTAACATTTACTCCCTGTGAAAAGTACACGCGCGCTCTCTATAACTTTAAACCTTAACGCCCTTTAACCTTAAAAATAGTCATCAATATTGTTCTGGGAATAGCTCATCTAATGAATCCGTAGACCTGGAAGAAATTATACGTAATTTCGATCCAGAAGCTCGATTGATAATAAATACAGATACGTTGCCAAAGAAGTCTGTTGATCGATACAATCTTGTTTACGACACGTATAAAAAGTGGCAGATAGAACACAAAACTTCACTGTCAAACTGTGAAGAAAATAATTTGGTTGTGTATTTTAACTTGACTCTTGGAATGTATTTGATGCCTGCCCCCCCGACCAGCAGCACTCGCTTCGCTCGTGCCGCAAATGTCGGGGGCAGGCATCAAAAACATGCTTATTAACATTTAAAGTTAAAAAAAGTAAAATTAATAACGTACTTTCGACCGGCTATGAAGAAAAATCGTATACACTACGCGGGCCAAAAGTTGAAATCTCGGTCCTGCTCGTCATGATGCCCTCGGCTTCGCCTCGGGGCATCATGACGCGCAGGGCCGAAAATTCAACTTTCGGCCCTTGTAGTGTAATATACTATATTCATATTTTCAATTTATATGAAGTATTGAATTTATTGAAGTTGTACACGTACCACGAGTTAGACGATCGCGGTTCCCTCAAATCTGGAGCGTTTCGAAATTATGCATCTCGAGTGGCGATCGTTTTCAGGAAGATCATTCATCCGCGTTTCTACCTGCTGCGGCGTGTAATTATTCAAGCAGCATCCGCGCGTTGCGATCGGCCGATTTCCCGGATCAGTTTTTCAAAGTGCTTTCTCGTGATGGATTATGCTCATCGCGCGGGTCGCGGATCACCGATGGAATTGACGTAATATCGCGACGTGCACCGACAGCAGAACAGTGTTCCACGCACTAGTGACGAGATTCAGCGTAACGAGAAATTACATTAAATCAAGCCGTCGAAAGTTACGATTCATCCGTCAAAAGTATTGGATCATCTGTGTGACAAAAAGTAACATTTCGCTTGTATTCCCACAGAGTATATTTCGCAATATTTATTCTTCAAAAACCAAATAAATTAGCATTATGAAAATTTCTCAAGTTTGAAATTCTTGTTAAATATTTCGGCGACAAAATAATAGAATGCAATTCCAATCACAAGGTAAGTCTCGATAGAAATTTTAAGGTAAGTTTAATGTAAATCCTCCATTGCAAGAATTCGGTCAGCGTTTAATTAAACGGAGTACGGAATACGGAGATCGGTAATCGGAGTTTACCGCTGTGTACACGGGGTAACATCTGTTTTTGTGCGTCGCGTCCGATACTCCGTCGAATACCCGCGCCGACGGACGTAAATTACGCTGGTAATCGCGGACGTATCGACATAAAGGCGATCTATGTGAGCTCGCGGAAGGTGAAAGGTGCTCTTCTTATACGCGATTCCGCAATGCGCACCGACGCGACGTGCCCTTTCGGGCTGTATAGTAAAATCGCGGGGGACGTATCACGGCTCTTCCTCGTACGTGACATCCTTAAGACACGGTTAGATGGTACTTACGCATCGTCTGGCGCGCGTTTCCGCGATCTGAGAGAACGGATTATAACGGACCAACGATTCACGATCGAGCTTCGAAGAAATGGATATTTGCCGGCGATAAAATTTTTCTCGGCTTTAGTCGAAGAGATGATCACTTTAGATATACACGAAGTTGCAAATATGGGAATTATGACGCAATAAAATTTCGAACGGGATTGATGCGATCGAGGATCGAGGCCCGCGTGCTTACATCTAATCACACCGAGGTGCTAATTAACGAAGCATTAGCCGACGTCTTGATCGGACCCGTGTAATATCGAGTTATGGCGATATTGCGCTAGTGCTGTGAATAAAAAAAAACGGGATGGCCGGGTGGCGAGATCCGCGTATAATTGGCGCGGCGTCGAAGCGCCGGCAATAATTTGATTTCCTTCTCGCTCGATCACAGTAATCAGCGTAAAGAATGGGTTTCGCGCGGGTAAAAAGTATATGGTGCAGCTCTATGAGATCGCGCGAGGGGCAGGGAGGGGGCAAACTGGCTCCCCGAGATGAGCCGCCGGAGGGGATTGAGCAATACTCCTGCCTGATGGAGTAACGCCGTCGGAGCGACGCTACTGTAACGGTAATATCACGTTAATGGTAGTGACGGTTAGATTGCGATAATCGGGATTTGAGACGTCTTCGTTCCAGAGAGAGAGAGAGAGAGAGAAAGAGAGAGAGAGAGAGAGAGGGAGAAAAGAGGGGAGGACTGAGGAGGCAAAGCATGCACAAAGCTGCAGTGGTTGTCGATTGCGAAATCGTACAAGACGTAAATGCGAATTAAAACTATCAAAATGTCATTATGCAAAGGATATAAAATAAAGCCTGTCTCTGTTAACTGTAATGCAAACGGATAATTTGCGAAGAGTTACCTTTGCTGATGCGTTGCTACAAATCGTTGCTGCCGCAAGTCATACCTGTTTCCCTCCACAAGGCCGTCCGTGTTGTAAACGCGTGATATGAAGTTGAGCGAAGTCGAGGTGCTTCTTCATCTCGTTTGCGAGAGCGTGGAACAATTTAAAAAAGAAACACGGAAAATTAGCTAAGCTTCGACTTCAATTAACATTTACGCGAACGACCTGTAAACTAACGTATATGCAAGGCCGATTGGGCAACCTACGTCGATGGCCGAGCGAATCCATAATTTATTCCCATGCAGGCGTAATTAATATTCGCGAAAGGAAGGGGAGCGGAATTAATTACCGCGTCGCGACCGAGGGTTGCGGAAGCTTCGGGCTAAAAATGAATCTCTCGGATTCGCGAGCGACTAACGTTGCCGATCGATTAACCGTTAATTAGCCGCGAACGCGGGCGAACGAGAGCGTGTAATCGCCATATATTGCCCGTAGAGCCGCCGATTATTATCAGCACGCCGACGCAAACAAAAGCGCTCTGTTCTTCCCTGCGGTACGCTCACTGGTCCGCCTCGATCGCGGAACCGTTTCCCAATACACGATCGATCCACGGTTCATTTCAAGCGCGGCTCTGTCCGAGCCCGCTTACTTTCGATTTCTCGCCGATTCGCGCGATTGTCGATATTAATTAAGTCGTTCGCGCGATGGTGCGACCTGATACTTTGTCTCGCGCGGTTTCCACGTGCGTGTGTTGCGGGAACAATGTAAAAAAAAAAAATACCGTCCGCTTTAGTTAATCTAACGAATTTATCTAACCATATTTTTGAACACAACGTAATACCAGCATCTCTCTTGTTCGCCTTTGAACAGAAATACAACAGTAATCGGCGTTTGCAATGGTGTGTCTTGAAACCGTACGTCTTAGTTAATCTAACAAATTTATCCAGCCATATTTTTACAATATGAATATATCTTATTCTTATTTGCCTTTAGACAGAAATAAAACAAATCAGTAAATATTGTTCAAGCTTCATTTTTATATCTAATTGATTAATCGTGAAGTAATATACAGTTCTGTAATTTATTTACGGGGTTCGTCGTATTGCTGATTGACATTATAAGCTTCGCTAATAGAAGAAAGATACTCATATTTAATTCCTCCCCGTTACGTCTCCAACGATCGTTTGTCTCTGGAGAACTTTCGAGCGATCGCTATCTCGTCTATTCTAGTCCAATTGACAGATTATACCCAATTATACACATATAAGTCTTCCTGATCGCTCGGTAATAAAGCGTCATAAAGATCGATAGGATCTTTTGCCTCGTGCCGAGGACGGTCGGCCGCGTGGGAGGATCCGCACGCTTTCACATCTTTGCGAGACCCGCGCGCGCGCTTATGAAATGGTCCACTCATTGAGATCGACCGGGATGCTGTGGACAGCGGTAACAAATGGGATAATATCGGGGAAGATACAGTTTATCGACGAAATCGAAGATCGCGCGCGAAGACGAGCGACGGACCGGTGCTAAAGCTGGCAGTTCTAAATGTCACGGGATTCACACAGGTGCTTACGCGCTAAGGGATTATATCACTGGCTTCTACGCTTCTTCGGATACGCCTGTACGGTTGCGCATGGTGAGAAAAGAAGTGAGCAACCGTATACGTGCATCTGGACCATTATACGTGTATAGATATATATACGCGAAGCGGCGATACGCTCGGCGGATGGTGGAATCCCGTCTCCCGCGTAAGCGAGCGCGTCATTAAGCGAACATTGCAATGAACGAAAGCCGGATTGATTATTACTATAATGCACGATGCGCCACGTGCTTCTCCTTCGGCGTTACGTCGCCGTCGCCGTCGGAGATGCAGCGTGTGCACGCGCGTGCCCCACGCGGCTGCGATGTCAGGAAATAATCTCGACGATGATTAACGATCGAGATGATCGCAGCGATGCGGAATAGACATGTCGCCGCGATCGGTGTTTTTTTTTTCCCGCGCGAAAGAATCTGAAAATGCCTGCGCGAAGTCCGCGTTTGTCGATAGACTGATGATATTTCGCATTTCTGAGAAAATTGCGAGATTAAAAGGTCCTCTTCCCTCTTGGACTTCAAAATGTCAAACGAATTTTCGACGGATGTAATATTTTACATTGCGTATAAAAAAACAGCGAAAACAAAATTAGAAGTGACTTTTATATAAAATATGTAAGTCATAAATAAGAATAATTGAGAATTAAGGATTAAGAACATAAATATGTAAATACATAAGTTATAAGCTCATTAAGGCAAATCAGGCAAATTAAAGCAGTATAGGTAATATCGCGCCGCATACATGAATCTTAAATTACTTTTACTGTGCATATCTGACTCTTTAAAGCTAGATTATATGCACATAGAATATTCATTTGCAATAGCCTTCTTTGTAATATCACTCTACGATTCCTGCAGACTAAAAGGGATGTAAATAAAATCAAATAAAAATGTATAAATAAAATCAAAATAAAATATCGATTGGCTTTTGACCTCTTTCTTCTTCTTCCGGATTCTCTCGTAATAAATTGTTACTTTCAATTAAATTGATACCAGCACCGCACGTTCCTCGACAACAAGTTCGTAACATTCTGGCGCGGTTACGAAACCGTGTTCGTAACGATTTGAACTCAGATTGCGTTTTCGAATGTTTCGGATGCCGGACAAGATAGAACAAGAGGAGGATCGCTTTGATCCTGCATGCGGCAAAGAACGGCAAAGGGACGCCGAGTCGTCCGCGATCAATGAAGGCAAAAGTCCATGACCAGAGCGCGACTAGATCAGTGCAGAACGAAGTCGGAGAGGAACGCCAAGGAGTTTCAAAGAACTTCGTCACAGTTGGCCGAGCGCGGTATGCCCGAGGAATTATTTATGAAATTTCGGTTTCTACCGTAGAATTCTGACTCTGACGTGTGCCGCGACCGCGCTTTCCATTTCTTCCTCCTTTCCCTTTTTATAACCTCTTATACACGAGACGCTCTCAACGTGACTCGATCCATATAACCCTTTCGCACTTTCAATCTTCCTAATCGTTTGTTTTCTTTTGTAATACGTACAGTTTGCACGCAGCGGTCGGATTTAGTACCGCTGTTCAAGTTCAAGGGCAGTTTATGAACGCGAAGCTAACTATAAACTACTTGGCAGTCTACCCTGATAAAAAAATTTCTCGTATCTCCTCGGAAACTTTGTAAGAAATTAGATTTATTAAAAATTCTGAAAAAATATAAAAATAAAAATTTCTGATAAATTGCACAGATTTTCCCTGATCATATAACGTATTTGAATACCTCAACATATATATATACCTTATGAAGGTATATAGCAGGGCATTCAAATACGTTATATAATCATAAAATTATTTCTAAAATTTTAATCTTATACATATGTATCATATGTATTTCAAAGTATTAATGAAACTAAAATTTCTCTGAAAAACGTTCCAATTTATATAAAAATATTTGAAAAATTCTGAGCATTCTGAGAAAATCTGAAAATTTTCATTAAATTTCTGATCAATAAAATGAGAAATTCTGAGAAATCTTTCCACCAGGGTAACGTAAAATAATAAACAAAAAATATCTCTATATACAGAAAGATAATTTTTCATTTGTATCTGTTATTACAGAAAAATGTTATTCCTTGTAATATACACGTGAGTGGAAATTATTAAATAATCAATTTCAACGTAATACAAGATACAGGAGAGTGGTATATAGTCATGTTTAATGTAAGCGGCACGTCTGTACCCCTGATCCGAACGAAATCGACAAAGAATGAATATTCTTTCACCTCGAGAAAGCTATACAACATTAATATAACAACGTTGCCCGCGGTGAAACTGATGGAAACTAATGTCGCATGCGGCATGACGTCGCGGGCCGGGCCATCGTGTCGTGTCGAACGAAAGGTCAGCGTATGTAAAAAAAATAATCGGCGAAACGCCCGATGACGGGCGTATCCGACATATATACCGCGTTTCTGCTTTTTGTTTCGCGCCGGTTTACGCCATGCCGTTTCGACGTGTTTTTCTTTCCTATCCCTTCGCCTTTTTATCCGAATTACATAATTGTATATCGCGCGCGCGCGAGATCGAGCGGCCTCGCGCGCTATAGGAGAACACGCGGAATATATATTTTACACGAGCGCCACACGGTGAAAGGCCCGCGTTCGTCTTTGCGCGTTGCGAATTAAAAGTCGCCCGTAGGACACGATAATGCCTCGTTTCGTTTTACAGAAACGGCTGCCAGCAGGTGCAATTGCTGGCAAGGTAGCGCTTCACGGTCAAATTGTGGAATGAAACGGATGAAAGCGGGCGCTGAAAGCGCTCAGCCGGAAATATAATTAGCAGACTTATTGCAATATTATCAATAAACTCAACGATATTAACGCTATTTTAAAAGTTTATGAAGCATTTAAATATTAGATGTTTAACAATTAATTTTATTGTGAGAATAAAATAAAATTGTATAAATAAAAATTGTACAATTTCTCGTGACATATTTATTTATTTATTACCGTGCTTGAAATATTGCTTTCGTGCTTCAACGTGTCGACGGGACATCAAAACGATAAGCCGTAAATCAATTATAATCGCGTTACATAAATCTTGATATCGATAAAAAATATGGATCTTGCAATTTGAATACCCAGAGGGCTATTAGCATGCCGCAACGAACTACGAGACGGAGAGCCGGAGCGAAGAATATAATTTAGTCCGACGGTAACAATTAACACCTGTCTGGCACGTGTTAGATAAGTGAGGTGAAAGTTGCCTAACTCCACTATCATTACTTTTTCGTTGTATTGCATCTTCCGATTTTTCACGAAGCCTCATCTTTTATTTGGCGAAAAATATATACATGCTGTTATGACAGATGTAAAATGCTTATTTCCAAGGATGAATAATTTTTTCCTCAACCTCCTCCTCTTGCACACTTAAACCAATTTTAGATCTATTTTATTGACATTTGTTCAGTCTGCTCTCTCTTTAATCTTTCGCCGGTTTAGTGACATTTTATTCAGTCCGTCCGCGTTTATGTAACATTGCAGTTACGCTGTATTATGTTGTATTTATAACGGTAGCAGATCGAACTAGCAAACTCGAATTTATGGAGCAGTCTGGTGCATTAACCTATCGTCGGTGCGTGACGATAGTTGTGCATAATTATAGCTGCAACTGGTACTACGGGGTCCCCGGAGACCCCGGGCCCGATTGCGAAACTGCATAAATTACCTTCGCGTAAATTACACGATTGCGCCGAATGAGATGGCGACCGCAAGATTTTTTTCCCTTTAACTTTCGGCAAAAGATTGACTGCTGCATTATCTCATCGACGCGCCTATCGAACGTGATGCACGCGCGACTCGAGAAAAATATCGCAAGCGAAAGTCAAGCTCGAGGAAAACGCGTTTACTAAGAATAGATTCGTGATTGCATTTTAGAAAAAATTTCAAGAACGCGTTCAATTTTCTGAGAGTCACGCCGCACCAGCGGGATTTTAGAGTTCCTTTCCTTTTTCGATCGTCCATCGAGAGATATAAAAACAGAAACGATTTATCTCGGACCGCGCAAGTTATACACCCTAATCTTGCAAACTTTTTCGTTGCTTTATCATAATTTCTGTGTTGTCTCACGCCCCGTTTGTTTTCTTTTCTTTTTCAGTTTTCGTGTCCATTCTCGACTTTCGTCATGGCCGTTTGTTATGCAGCGCGGGGGAACCTGGCGTAAGTGTTCAAAGTTGATTGAATAATTCTGAAGGATAAATTAACGCTTTTTAAACGAACCTCATCGCGAATAGTAGCCGAATTTTCTTTCCGCTGAAGCGCCGATTTCTGATTTTCAAGTATCTGGACTTCGACAACCTGCCGGAGACGAATTTCTCGTGTCAAGGAAAGGTGATCGGCGGATACTACGCGGACGTCGAGGCGGGCTGTCAAATGTTTCACGTCTGCACCATCGGCCAGAAAGGTAGTTCTGCATTATGAAGGCGGGATTCCCAAATACCGCGCCAATTGTGGCTTAAATCATTTGCATTTTAACGCATTTGCAAGAGAAAATTAAAAAGAACATTTGTTGCTTCATTTCGCTGGTGTTTTTCGGAAGGAAAGTCACGAACAGAAATTCTAATCGACGAATTCTAAAGATCGAATTCGCGCACGACGGGGAGACCGATTCCTCGTGACGAGTCAAAGGCTTAGGTCAGTAAACGTTCTTCGACGACCGTGACATTCTCGCCGTGAGCGATCTCCAGTTATCGATATTACAATACTCCAATGGGCAGCCTTTGACTTTCTAATGAAATAATCTACTTACCTTCAAAATAACACATGCCGATCCTATATAGACTCGCGCCGCTATTAATTACTGCTTCTGATTCTTTTCTAATCCGGGTCCCCGTGCCTGATAAATCGTCGGCTCTCAGCCCCGGATCCAAATAGCCGGCTCCGACTCTTTCGTCGCGTGAACGCTTGACATATAAAACGATTTGCATAATCTCCCGTATAAAATCGACTTTATGGACTTATGGATCGAATCGAGGTGGACACGACGCGTGTAGGTCTCTCCGGGAGTTATGTAGAATATAGAGTACGAATATTTCCGAAATATGCAAAAAGCGTCTTTCGTGAAGATAAATCATTCTCTCGGTGAAGATGCGAGTGATCTCAACTTGAAACATAAATAAAATATATGTAATTTATATTATAGTTAATTTGTTCGTGATTTTTTTAAATTAAGTAACGTTAATATCGTGAAACTCGACTGATGATAGTCGAATTCGAAGTCAGGGTCGCACTAAAGCCACGACGAGATCTTTAAGAACGAGCACGCCCCGTGATTCTAGAGCATCCCCGATTAATGGCCCTCTTCTTCACCGTGAGACCTGATTTCAGACGAGATTATGGACATAAAATTCCTCTGTCTGAACGGGACCGTCTTCGACCAGGAGACCAGAGTCTGCGAAAGGGTTGACGAGGTCGACTGCAGCAAGAGCGAGCGATTCTACAATCTGAATCTGGAACTCTACGGCAATAACGCTGTGACGCTCAGGTAATTCTAAGGACGCGAACCGCGCCTTATTTTGCTGTATTTAATAGCGTGACTATATAAAATCTAGTTTTCTTTTTTGTGTTCGTCGGCCCAGAAGGTAGCGATTTACACGGTGCTGTAACGGAGTAAGAAAATGGCTTGTCTCAAAGGGTTAATGATAATTCTGACTTTCTGGAAATTTCATTAATGACACGGCAAGTCGAACGCTAATCTATTTTCCGGTTTCACATTGATGCAAATCGCTGCGAGCAGAAACTGGCTATCGAATGAAAGAAGTTGTTGCACACTCTGATTGCTTCGCCGGTCATATACAAGGTGTCGAATACGCTCGCAATTCTCGGCAGACTCGGACGTTCACTTTACGTTTCGTAAGGACCGAAGACATACCGAACATACTTCTTCTATTTCACGTAATTTATCCTCGGTCTGTATAAAATTTTGTGTGGAATAATGCGAATAATGACGCGAATAATGACAACATCGATAGAAATTATTGGAAATTTAGAAACGTAGAATGTAAATAAATAACGAAATTTTTTTGCCTTTGGCTCTCTAACTCGAATAAATGTTCGGTTTTCTAAAAAATTTAATTTTGATGTAACGATCCAAATAATAAGATTACTAATCATTGTTTATAGTTAATAAAAAAAAATTTTCCAAATTTTAAGTATGCTTGATAAAAGTTTACTATCAAAAGTGAACGTTCACTAAAGCGAGCGGAACACCCCGTATACGAGGTAATATCGAATCGCCGCATTTCAGAAATTCTCACTGGCATTTCGCGGATTGCTACATTTTTCCCGCTTCGTTCCGTTTGCGCAATGTCCAAAGCAACGCTCCTAGAAATATGATCGTGTAATGTTCGCGAGGCGAAAATGAAACGGCGCGGTAAATATCTCAGACTCGCATTCACAAATTCGTACGCTTATGCGATGCGTGCCATGCGTATTTTTTACGTGCAAACGTACACCTCGGGGAGATTCAGCGTCTCGAAATCTCCGTAACGTAAAAGGCACGTTATGTATTATACGTATGTATATACCTATAAATATTTCAACGGCTTTCCTTCGCTTGGTATCCCCGGGAATGCCGGCGTCCTCCTCTCACGGCCGCGGGTGTATGCAGATAAAAATTATAACGATTAACTGTCATATGACCAGCGAAATTTATATACAATTCATATTTGTATGTCCGACAAACCCGGCTAAGTCATCTCCTCTCTCGACGACTTATATTTTCGATCGGCAATAAATCTCGTTCCCGCGCCGCTCATTTTACCCTCGGGAACTAACACCCCGACCTCTCCCCATCTGTCTTGCACCTCACACGTTATTATCATCCGTCAGCGTAATCTCGCGAACCACTGACGCGCAGGAATGCATCGTCGCGACACTCGAGCACCCGCTAACGACGACTATTTTCTTCCCAAGAATTTATCACGTCACGCGACACGATGAATAGATAAAGAAGATACTCGCTCACCCGTATCAAAAGGCAGACATCAAGATCGTAGCCTATAAATCACCGGACAGTGATGCATGTTCCATGTAACGTAATATCCAATTTCGTAAACTCGTGCAAAAGCGCTACCGAGAGAAGTCACGCGTCTGCGAAACAATGTCGTGATTCATCATCGATCGATCTACCTTCTTTAACGCTGCACGTCCGTTTTCTTCATTGTTTACAGCTTACACGAGACCGGCGACGACGTGGACGATCTGACGATTGACCCGGTGGAGGATCACCAGTCGCGAACTACCTCGGCGCGACCCAGCACGACGAGCACGACCAGCACGACCACGTCCCGGCCCAGCAAACCGTCCACCACGGCCGCCAGCGGTTCCTTCCAGCATCCGTCCGGCTATCCGCAGCATTATCAACCGCAGCCGCCGTTCCCGCAGGTGCACACGAGCCAGTCCAAGTCGCTGTACGACGATAAGAACGGCGGCTATCATCACCGGTACATCTTCCACAACGGCGGCGAGCGCACCAGCAATCAGGCCACGTCCTACCAATTGTTCAGCAATCAGGGCGGCGTAAGCTCGACGACCGTGCCGCCGGCGCCACCCCCGCCGCCCCCGCAGATCCACCAGATCAGGTACAGCTCGACGGTGGGCCCGCCGCCGCAGATCATTCACAGCGAACCGTCGACCGTGACGCCGTTGTACCACGCGACGTCCTCCACGATACAGACGCTGCTTAACAGCAACGCGAACAGCCCGGCGGCCTTGATCAACCCCATATTTCACAATCACGGGATCGCGAGCACCACCGAACGCGAGTTCACCGTCCACAGCAACAATCCGCGCGAGACCACCGACTATCGCGATGACGACGATCGGGAACAGGATATAAGGGCACTGGAGGCGATACAGTCGGCGAACAAGGGCAAGGTACGTACAAGATATTTCATGTTTAACCGCGTAAAATTTGATAATAAAAATGGTACAGCAATCGCTAAAAATTATTTCGATATTTAGTCTGCGGTTTAAATCCAGACAGAATTAATTTTAATACAAATATATTGTTAAAATCTCTCTTACGTTTCTCTTTATCTCTGATATTAGATTTCTAAGCTGGCGATATCTCCGGTGCCAAGCCCGCAAGAGTCGTCCCGAACAGTGCAGACGAAGACAAGTCAGACGTCGCAGCAGCAACATCACCAGCAGCAGCAGAGGATATCCGGCAACTTTTTGCCGACACCGGCCACTGAGACGACCGTCAGATCATTCTATCCGACGCCGAGGCCTTCGCCGAAGCCCCCGCAGTCGTCGCAGTCAGTCACTCGTCAGGTTACCCAACACATTCACGTGTCGCCGGACGAGAGAGTGCCGCAGCTCAATTCTCATCATCGGATCACCATAAGTCTGCCGCCGTCGGATATCCAGAGACTCGTGCAGAATCCGTCGCCTCTGCTGCCCTCGCAATCCCGGGTGATCGTCACGGCGAAGGCGAGCGTGAGCGATGAGTCCGGCAGACCCCTAAACACCACGCAGTTGGTGACGTTGCCGTTGCCGACTATACCGGCCAGCTACGACGATTACAAGGAGGGTGACGAGTCCTTCGATCCCTTTTATCGCGACGTTCCGAAAATTCGCAAAAATCGCCAGTACGCGATGGAGAGAATGAGATTCTCGCGCGAGAAACGATCGCTCGAGCAACCGTATCATTTCATTTACGGAGCGGACAGTCGTCAGGATGAAGATAACGCGAAGAACAAAGAAAGCGCGCGTGATCGGGTCAACGTCGATTTCCGGATTCTTAAAGAGAGTTTGCTAAAATTTAGGGATATTTTATTTAGCGATGAAGCGAACGAAGATTCCTCTCGTAATGATGCTGGAGAAATTAAAAATAATACCGAAAGTGTTGAGATGAATAGCGAAACTTTCGATACGACACCTGTAAAGCAGGCGAAAGACAATATAATAAAAAAAGTAGATTATTTAGAAGACTTGAAGACAGAAGCTTCGAAACACTTGGATCTAAATAAAAGTACGGATAGAAATGAGGACAAAGAGGATGAGGAAACAGGTCATAAAGATTCATCTTCAAGTGTCAAAGTTAATACTAATAAATCGCTTGATAAGAGAAAGCACGTTAAGAATACATCAGGATTGGAATTTGAATTTTACGCTGAATCTACTACTGCTCGTCCTCGAAAAAACGAATCTCGAGGAGACGTTATAGACGTAATAATACTCGATTCCGATAATGATTCCAAAGTGAAAGCCACATCCGCAAAGACTGACGCACCTATCGAGATTATCATCGAAGAGGAAACGAACTCTGGCACGCACGACGCATCGAAGACCAACGAGAAAGTTGCGCACAGAGAACAAATCGCGGGATACCTGATAAAGAATGAATCGGAGAAGCGATCGAACTCCGTCGTCGGCGAGGAGAGACAACTGGTAGTTCCACGCGAAACGGCGAAGCGAAAGGGTGCCAAGGATAGCGGAGAACGGAAATCTGCTCCGAGAAGGAAGAGTTCCCGAGTAAGGTCGCCGAGAAGACGCATATCCTCGAGGATAAAGCAGCAGAGAACGGAAAATGTCGAAGCGGCAGAGGCAATTCAGCAGAAAGAAAACGTGGAAAGAACGACTACTAGCACTAGCACTATTGCTACTAGTACTATTCCTACTACTACTATTCCTACTACTACTTCTACTACCACTGTGACCCCATCCGTCGTATCTTTCAAGACGAAAGTTGCGGAGCAAATCGACAGCAACATTTTCGGAGAGTCAGAATCACGAACTTTTAAAGAAATTGACACGAGGGCGATCGGTCAACGTGACGCGAAATATTCGAAGAGCTTGCGGGACGACAAAAGCCAGGACGCCAGCAAGAATAAAGAGATAGAGCAATCGTTCGATCACCAGATTATAAAGGATCACGCGAAGAATTCTGAACTACGTGCCGATAAAACGAAGGAAGAAAAACAAGAAAAACAGGAAACAGAATCGATATATACGCAGACGACTGACAAGGAAGATACGATCTTCACCAAGATTCCACGAAGCGCAGAAGAAGCGAGATCAACGGAAGTTACGCCCGTCTCTGAAGAAAAGAAGTCTTCTAATGAAGGATTCTCTTCTAAGGAGGACGAAATTCCGGACGATGAAATTAACACGAGTACGAATGAAGGAGAAAGTTCGCAAGATTTCCCTAGCACAATTTTTGCCGGCGAAGTTGCGACTTCTCGTGAAGGCAACTTGGAGCAAGAAGAATCGTCTTATCGCGAAGACGCGAGTGAGGGATCAAGTACTGACGTTTCGGACGAGGAACAGAATTCAACCGCGAGGTACAGCGAGGAGAATTCCGAAGAATCAAACGAATATCAGGAGATAACGGAATCGTCCGTGGAAAGTACGCGTAGCATTCAAGAGGAGCCGGAAAGTACCGAGGGTTCCACCACGCTTGCGGATTACACGAATTCCGAGGAGTACACCGACTCTCAGGAGGACGTCGCGGGATCGACTGAGGAGACCGAGGGCAGTACCGAGGGTGTTCTAAAATTCACGGACGAATTACCTATATCGGACGATAAAGAGAACGTGGAAGTGACAGAAGAAATATCATCGTCTGACGAAAGCGGCATGCACGATTACGTCGACGATAATTACGAGCCGGAGAATTACAGGGGGACAGAAACCACGACGAAATCGATTGAATCCGAGGAGGACAAGAACGAGGAAGAGAAGGATGACGGGGAGAAGAAAGATGCATCGGTGAAAGATTCCGATCGTGAGAATATAGAGACGCAGCGGATGGATGAGAGCGTCGAGGCGGAAACGCAGACGGAATACACGGCGAGTGTCACAGAGGTCGAAGATCTCCTTCCTATCACAAGTTTAACCACGACTTCATCGACCACAACGGCGTCAACCACGATAGCGTCGATCACAACAGCGCCGACCACGACAGCGTCGTTCACGACGGCGTCGACTACAACGGCGTCGACTACAACGGCGTCGACCACAACGACAGCTTCGAGTACGACAACTAAGACCACCACTCGTCGGCCGATAACTACCACTCCTCGTGCCACACCACCGAAACTCTTTAAGCCTACCGGGAACAAAAGAATTTATGCTTACAGCCCTCCTACGACGACCCCGGTTCCGGTCGTGATCAAACCGAGACTGGGTCTGTACAATCCGAAGCCGGCGAAACCGCCTAAATCTTATAACGAATTGGCGCCGAAGCCGATGATCAGAAAGCTCGTTTTATCACGAAAACCTCCTACCACCACCGCAGCTACTACTACTACTACTATTGATACTACTACTACAGAAAAATTGAACACGGAGAATCCGGAAATGACGACGGAGTTTGTGACGATGACAACGGTAACGGCGCCAACGACGACGACGGCAGCGACTACGGCAGCAACGACAACGATGATAACGGAGTCCGGTAGAAGCGAGGAGAACGGCCTCGAGAACAGACTAGAAGCGAATGAACATACATCCTTCGATCCTTCCACGAAGAACGATCAGACGAACAAAGAAGATCAACTTCCAAGCCCGTCCGAGCAGAATAGTCCAGTCAACTCTTCGGACGTCGATCCGGGAATCACGACCACGGAGATCGAAGCTTTCACTCCTTATCCTCTATCTGGATTATCCACTCTTGGGTCTTCCACCGAGCAGACAACGAAAGAGATAGATGTTAAGCCGCAGGAAACGACGGAGAGCACGGATATTCTCACGACGACTGATATACCGACGACGTTGTTATCCGAAAAGTCTGAGTACGCTGAGATCACACCGAGTACCGAGTACCTCGAAATAGCGGAGACCACCACGACAGCTTCCACTGCCAAAGTTTCTCAGCAGAAGACTTCTCCGGTTTCTTCGGTTCCTCCGATTCCTGATCGCGCGACGTCGGTCTCAATCTTAACGACCGTCTTGCCGAAATCGGAGGACGCCGATCCCGTCGCGTCGATGGAAGAAGCCGCGATCTTCAGGTCGAGCGGGTTTCCGCGTCGAAAGCTCGTGAACCCCCGGAAGCACCCGAGCTTCAATTGCCTGGAGAGGGAGATGTATCGTTTCTACGGTGATTCCAGGGATTGTCGATTGTTCCACTATTGCTCGCCCGGCTTCACCTCGCGGCAGGTGCTGGACTTCCGGTTCGTGTGCGAGGAGGGCACGGCGTTCGACGAGGTGACGCAGAGCTGCCGTCACGATGTGCGTAACCGGAAGTGCCGGGTTCGCCAGTGAGAGCGTCCGCGAGGGAGGACGCTCTCCGCCTCCGTTTCGTTTTCTCCGAATCGCGCGTTTCCTCGATTCCGTTGATTTTGGTAATTCGTGAATCCTCCAGGACTCCTAGCGTATTTATATTTTCTTCCTTTCTTTCTTTTTTTTTAACACACAGAGTACGTAAGAATACCCCGAAGAAGAGGGCTCTCTCCTTCTCCTAAGCCCATTGCCATAGCGCCTCGCGCTGGATTCACACTTATTAAAGTTAATACTGATCGACTCGCGATCGTCGATTGGATCAGAGAGGGAAGCGAGGAGACAGCATCGTCGGCGTGGTCTTCGTTCACCTGAAAAAAAAGTCGCACTTGTCGTTAGCGTTAAGTAAGAGAGCGAAGAAGTCGGTTCCTACGTTGTTCTCGAAACGTGTTGACGCGAGAGACATTAAGCGGAGATATAGTCGCGCGGACTGAGAAGCGATCTGTATCGCGATCACTCATCGCGCAAAATGATTCAGAAACGCGAAGCGTGAAAATTTCTTAACATTGCCGAATATTGCCGAAGAAACTACGCTCTACGGCTTTATCCGTGCCCTTGGCATCTTGCTCGTACGCAGCGCGATAACGAATTAGCAGCCGCCTTTTGGCCGAATAAATAATAATTTTATCGAAGACAAAGTCGAATATATTTTTGATAAAGTATTTGCGACTGTGCGCTGTACTCATGTCTCAGTGTAGTGTAATTATATCTAAAAATATTTCTAATACACACAAATCTTCCTAGAATTTCGAATAAAATACTTTTGATAAAACACACATTTTTCGAAACTATATTTTTTACAGATTTAAATAATTTTAATTGTGTACATACTGAAATATATCGAACTGAATACCGCAAGCATAGACGATCACATCGTTTATGGCGCTCGTCGAATTAATTCGTCAAGATATCAAAAGTGCAATCAGATAAAACATCATTGCTCAAAGATCTAGGTACGAAGGTAGCTTTATAAAACGTTAGATATTTCGAAGTAACGAACGTGCAATAAGACGTGTAGTCGACTTAATGTATGACATGTGAGAAAGTTGATGAAAGAGAGATTGCGGCTTACAGTTTGCATAATTCGTTTCGTATATTCAATTACATGCATTCTCTGCTGTCAGACGCGACGACGGCACACCTGTAACGTAATGCCGGTCAAATGGATTCGCGTGTGTGTGTGTTACCTCTCGTAAATGCTCTTAATTTCCTACCACTAATTAGCGCGCTTCAATTACGAGCGGAAACGAGCGCATCTTTAAAGTCAGCCGTAGATAAAGTGTAGATATATATTTTTGCGAACTCATTTCGGAACATCTCTAGCGATTTAGTTTAGATAGAATCTAGGAAATTCGTACGTGCCGCTAAATAAGCGTTAATTACCGCGTGTGTAATATATGTTGCGCGTATACGTTTCAACGGCGTATACATTACACACGTACGTCCAAATTTGTATCTATTATATATTTTTTAAGCAAATATGTACCATGTCAATAATAATTGTATATTCCCATACGCACACGTGACATTTATTCCGTCTTTTAAAAATCCCTCGAGTTATATCTTTTCGCGATTTAAGATTAACGTAACTATTATATAATTCGATTTTTTTTTATCCAGTATACTTTTTCCAAAACACCATTTTATTTAATTAATTAAAGCAAATTTTTTCAGGTAATTTTCAGGTAATGTTTCCCAACATTTCTCTTTTTCTAAGAGAAGAAATACCAACCTGGCGACACACTATCTTCAGTTGCTAAATAAGTAAGTCCTGAAGCAGTGCCGTTTGATGAAGTTGAGCAGTAATATTAAAGCGTAGATTTACCTGCAGTCGTTAAATGTTTAAAGTTAAAGTTCTATTACGTTAAATTTGATAAATAAATTGTTCCGAAGAAGGCCAAGTAAGGCTCAAAACGTAAACACTAATACTGTATATCGTTATTGAAGTATTAAATACATTTTTAACATCTGTTAATTGCTCGAATTTTGGCCGTTTTAAACTACTTAGCTGTTGCTTTGTCGAGCGAAATTCCATTGTTATTTGTTCGTATCTCTTATAATAATTATAATAAATTATAACTCATACTAATTATAAATGAAATATATAACTAATTACAATAAAAAATTGAGCGCGTAATATATTTGAGCCGTAGAAATTTCTGACTCATCGAATCTAATGCATTGTTACATGTTGCAACACGCGGAATTATCGCGCAGTGACATGCGAAATATCTGGGGAATAGCCGTCAGTATTTTGACGTGATGTAATCAAACGTTGGTCGCGCGCGTCACACGAAGTAAAAGCCTACTATAGACGTCCACCTTCCACATTCGACGCAACTTGTTCTCGTCGGTATCAGGAAAATGTCAAGGCTTCATTCGCGGAGTCTGGAGCGAGATGCTCCTCTCCTCAGGTATGCAAACATTCGTGTTTTTCGTCTTTTTTAGTGGTTCTACGTGGGAACAAAAGAGAAATCAAGAGAACGTTTAGAAAAATATGTTATTATATCTCTTCAAGAAAAATAGAACTTTATCAAAGTTTTCTTTCAGAAACAAAAGATAAAGAAAAGTGAAATATGTATTAAAAACATATTTTTAATTAATAATAACAGACGAATCCTCAATTAAATTACGGATATTAGAGAATTCAATTCTGTTAAAATTAAGTATCTCGATTCATATTTCTTTTACGTAAAAAGGTGCTCGAGATCGCAACAAAAGTGCCATATTCGGTACGAATTATGTATTCATGTTGTAGCCTCATTGAATTATAATAGCACCCTGACAACAATTCTTTATGTAAATTATATTTACGCACCAATCTTCGCAATTATTGCTGCGTATGAATTATGCAGAAAAGTACGGTATGCGCATAAACGAGCGTCTGAATGCGTCGCGCGTTACCGCGTTGCTCTTTATCGGATATAAGATCGACTCGACTTCTTGGCGATTCTCGTTTCAACGAGATGAACAAGGCTAGATGACATTTACTTTTCTTTATTCTGACATTCGAATCCAAGCAGGCGATCCTTCTGCTTTCCAGGATATTGTAAACAGATACAATGGTATGATGATCGACTGTTAAAGTTATTACTATATAAACAGAAAAATGACAGTATTTAGGACCACGTAAAACAATTTTGGCATATCTACGTCAATCTTTCTCCTAAAATAAATTCTAATTGTATGTCCAAAAGTATTATTGACCATAATCAGAATTTAATGTCAAATAAAATCACGAGTATGGTGAAATTAATTTTAAACGGCAGATCAGGCACTAACGGGCCGCATCGATCGTTTTCTAACTCCGTGTTGTGCATGCCAAGTTGAGATAGAACGCAGGATGAACGAATCCGCTCGTGACGCGGAGAGAAACGTGTCGGCTTTTCGGTTACGCGGACGTTAAAATCTTTTTACTTTGAGAAGAAGACGCGACGGGACGATTTTTACACCGGCGGACGAAGACGTTATCTTCTCCCGCTCTCATCCGCGTGCGAAGATGATAAAAGCACGTCGAGAGACAGCGATGCGTCGTAGTCTTTCTTTCGGGATCGGGCCAGAAGGAACGTGGATTTTAACGACGACCAGTCCGAAATGGCCTCGAAATCGATCGTCCATCTGCTAATCGCCTACGGCGTCATCGCCGTAACATCGTGTGAGTAAGAATTTACCCCGCGGTGGTTCTCTCGCATGTCCGAGAAAGTGAAATACCGTCGCGTCGTCCGTTCGCCGATCGGAAAGGATTGTCATCGTTTCTCACAATGTCGCGTTATTTTGATTCCAGAAGTAGTGATGTGATCTTTTTGACGCCACAAGTGTAACATTCTCTCAGATTCTCTTCTGCGAGATCTTCTTCTCTGTGTGTACAATAAAAAAAATCCCTTCTCGATATAAATCTACTTTTATGTGCGACACAAATTTTAACTGCACCCCCAATGCTTCTGTCTTTCCTTCTTTTTGTCAAGTCGTTTAAAGCATATTCGTGTAACGTTATTTCAAGCAATTTAAACAAATTGTGACAAAATAGACTCAGAGTAATTATAAATTAAAAGATATATATATTTTCTTAAATTTTTAAACCGAGTTTTAATTTATATTCAAATTTCTAGTAATTTAATGTTAAAACAATAATTTTTAATTTGCAGATAAAAATTAATAATTGAACTTATGATTTGTTAGACGTATTCTGTTTTTCTGGTTAAATTCCTGGTGTAGATTTGACATTTCAGAAATTGGAAGTTTGCTCATACGAAAGGAGTATTTTCAATAAAGCCATATTACGTAATATTACGCAAGTAATTACGATACGTAATTCAGCTTAACAAGGTTGGCTAACCTCCAGGATGCTTTGGAAATTTGTGTACATACAATTTTATAAATGCAACGCGGCCTGAATAGTATAGTTTACTATCATATCACTGTACGTATGCTCAGTCACGAGCGCATTGGCAATTTGTATGCGATGCGCTTGCACGCTGACAGGGAAATAAATTTTTAAGCTTAAAACTTGGACACGCACATGAATATTAATCTTCCTGTCGTAGTTAGACTTATGACGATCACACATTAATAAGATTACGATGCGATGCACATTATAATTTAAAAGAAAAACATTTTTGTGTCTTTTCTGTAATGCACGATGAGCGTTCCAGTGCCTTTTTAATCGGAGAAACTCTTTCGAACAGTTTCGACCTTCGGACAGAAGGAGTTGGCGATAGGTGGGATTAATACTCGTCGGCCTAACGACGGATAATCGAGTTTGTAATCAGCGAAACTTTCTCTCTCTCTCGTTGTTTGCACTCATTACCTTGCGCAACTTCTGCCCCGCGGAAATGTCTCGCGGGAAACCTCGTCGGGAATAAGTAGCCGCTGGCAGAACCATCGCCATCGTTTCTCGGCTTTTCGCATCGTCCTGAAATCTGGACCGTCTTTTTTGGGGCGTCACCCGAATATATTTTATCTCCTTAATGTTCAGGAAGGACGCAGCATCGAAGAAAATTTCTCGCATGATTTAGTTTTGTTCGTAGCGCGATTATTTCTCATCTATTCTTATTGGGAAATATTCGCTGATGTCATTTTATTTCTTGAAAAGTGTCCTCGGGCCAATCGGGTCCAGTTCTATACTGTTTGCAAATTGGTTATGAACACGTTGCGCAAGTGTGATGTGCAGGTAACGTTAATGTATGCAATATCTTCGTAAAGCTGGTCGAGCGCCGGCGACCGTCGAACTTTCGCCGCGTCGCACGTAATCGCGTGCACTGTGTTAATGCGACTTATTAATACTGTCCGGACGGGCTAGTTTGACGAGTTTTATACTAAATTAAATCGATGTCTCGAAACAATATGTTCATTCCGCGTGAATTTAATATAGTGATATAAATGACATAATATTAATAGCTGGAATTATGGAAGAAAGAAAAGTTTGTGATCGTTCAATGACACTTTAATTAAAGTTATTTTTGTTAAAGTAACTAGCAAGATAAATTACTTTATATAATTGATATTAATTGAAACGGATATCTAACAGAAGGAATAACTAAGCGATATATATATAAAAAATGTATTCTGTACTTGAACCGAAATTTTTCTAATTAAAGTTAAAAATGATTTACTGCCATTTCAGCGCTCAGTCAAAACAGCAGATTCGTGAATCAGCTATTTGACAATCAACCGAATCGCGGTCAGCAACAATTCTCGCCGAAACGTGGCCAATCCGCGTCGTGTCCAGAAAGGAACGGCCGCTTTCCGGTCCAGAATCAGTGCGACGCTTACATTGAATGCATTGACGGGATAGCCGAGCAGAAGCTATGTCCCGAAGGCTTGTTTTTCAATCCTGAAGCGCGCTTCAATTATCCCTGCGGATATCCGATCGACATAGATTGCACGGGCAGGCCAAATTTACGTAAGTCCCTTATTTAAATTAGTAACTTTTTATCAGAAATATTCTATCTAAGATTCTAACGAGAGCGATGTTAAATAATTCAATCGTCTCGCGTTTTGTTTGTCTAAAATCATTGGAGATTCAGCGAAAAAATTTCTGACGAATCAGGTTGATCGCACGGAGGTGCGATTGAATAACGAAACGTCATTAAATTTTCTGCAGAGCCGGCAAATCCGACCGACGACTGTCCCCATCAATACGGGTACTTCAAGATCGGCGATCATCAACACTGCGGCCAGTTCATGAACTGCGTGGACGGCAGGGGCTACGTGTTCGATTGTCCGGAGGGTCTGGCCTTCAATCCGCAGAGTTATCGATGCGACTGGCCGGACCAAGTGCCGGACTGCGACGCCGAGACTTTTCTCGGTTTCCGCTGTCCAGAGGTGAGGAACGGTCCCTTCCTGGACACCGAGACTAAGTTTTTCCGCAGCCCCGTCGACTGCCACCACTATTACATCTGCGTGAACGGCCGTCCGAGATTGCTGAATTGCGGCATTGGAAATGCCTTCAATGAGCTCATTAACGTCTGCGACGCCGCGGAAAATGTCACCGGCTGGTGAGTGATTATTTAAAAAGTCTTTTGTCCTTTGCACGGGATGTATTTCTCCTTTCGCTTATATATTTACAAATATTTTTTATTGTAACTCTACCAATATACATCAAAAGATGCTTAAAAAATATTCAAATAAATAGTTACGAAAAATGCAAAATATTTTTTAATTAAATAATGAGCTAATTTGTTATCACATATGCTCTAAGATTCTTTTCTCGATGTTATCTAATTAAAAACGAGAGAATATATATTTAATTTAACTTTTTTCAGCGAACACGAAGCAATAGCAAGAACCACCCCGGCACCATACCGACAGACAAGGCTTTTTTAAATTCTGATGATACGATTGAAAAATAAAAAAACAAAGATTGACAGCGCAATAGTTCCGACGGAACAGCAATCAAGAATTGCAGCAAACTTCCATATGTGGTACGATATATTTTCGACACAACAAAATTCCATGTGGGATGTAAATAATGATCCGTACAATTGAAAAACACGTTATATTGTTTGAGAATAAAATAAAAATCTAATTGCCATACGTGCGCTGATGCCATAAATAATGTATATACTATTATTGCTTAAGTTGCGCATTAAAAGTACATATTTAATATAGAGAAC
Source organism: Temnothorax americanus (assembly GCF_048541705.1). Taxonomy (NCBI): domain Eukaryota; kingdom Metazoa; phylum Arthropoda; class Insecta; order Hymenoptera; family Formicidae; genus Temnothorax; species Temnothorax americanus. The sequence continues at coordinate 1,048,201 of NW_027509421.1, read as the reverse complement.
TGTAAAAAACTGTTAATAAATAAAAGCGTATAAAAATAAACACCTATCTCCCAGTGTGGACTCTCTTTGTAAACGGTTGGTTTTGCAACTAAAATGCAAGATTACACATTGCATAGTTTTATGGCATTGAGTTTATAATTGACAGTTTGCTGAAGTGAACGTTATTCGATAATGAACTAAATGTGTTAACGATTATAAAAGTTTTCTAGTGAATTCTTGTTAACAAAATTTATTTATCCATTGTTATTTGTTTATATTTTATATATAAATATCTAATAGCCCTCTCTCCCTCTCTCACTTTTTCTTTTTTCGACAATGCCGATAAAACATTTTGGTGCGCGTCCGTGCTACATCTGCAAACTGCAAATGTATACATCATATATTATATATTATACATTTGCAGATGTAGCACGGACGCGCACCAAAATGATGTTTTATCGATAGTGTCGGAAAATGAACATAGTACCAATTTCGAAAATGGTTGTACTGGCAGTAGTGTACAGGGGCCAGGCTTTCGACAGTCCCACGAAAAAGACCGGGATGGCGTCTCTCAGGCTTCTCTCTGCCAGTACATAAGCGTAAAAAATTTACGATTTTAGATCCCTTTGTTATTGACCGAGCCGTGCGCTTCGACTAGTTTCGCGCTTATGTCAGATAACGCCACCGATACAATTTTCGCGATTTGTTTTAATTATTATGCCCGTTCTAGATTGGAGAATGATCCTACTCGCGGCTCATCCTAGTGAGTAGTGTAGACATGGATAATCAATGATTTTTATCCGTTAAAATAAAGATGGAATTTGAAATTTTAAAGAGACGCGATATTCAGAATTTATGTAAATCGAGAAAATCAAAATTTTGTATTTCTCATATATAATATAATTTTACCGGAGATTACCCGAAATTTATAAAAACAGATAATAATCGTAATACTAGAAGAGATACACGTAAATGTACCTCGCACGTATTTTAAGAATCTTGGAATATATTTTAATTAGAGGGAGAAATTGCATACAACGAAAAAACAAATATTTTGTAAGATATATGTTGTCGGATTTAATCGAGTAGTTTTTATTGTGTATTAACCTTAAGATTGTTCTAAGAATTCATTTACGTAAAATCGACTCTTCTAATATCCGCCCTACGCGGAATAAGACTATTATTTCTTGGAATTCTCCCTCTTTCTCCCTCCTCTCTCTCTTTCCCTTTCTTTGAGTCTACTATAATGATTACATTGTTATCAACACTAACCACACAGAAGCCAATGAGCAAACCTGAAAGCCGCCGGCTTCTGGAATTACGGGGGTGGTGTAAAAGGGCGCAACCGTATCGGCTACAATTGCGAATTAAATTGTACAGAATAATAAGTCTCCTCGAGACATCAAACACAACGAGTTCTTTCGACCAAAAGTGAAATTAGCAAATAAAATAAAGTACAATGAGATAAAAAGACGACACAACGAAAAACAAGATTTTAAATCGATCCGTGAAAAGGGACTCCCATGGCGCCTCACGATGAAAGAGAGTCTCCTCTCACCCTCTTGGCGCCTATCTATCCATTTAACGTGCTTTTTTTTCGAAATCGTGTTCTACTCGCGAAGGTGACATCGCAAAGGCGGGGTTCGTGATTATAAAGAAGCACCGCGTTGCGGCGATAAGAAATGCCATCGCGCAGCAACAGTGAAAAAGAGAGAGAAAGAAAGGGGGAAGGTTAGAAGGAGAAAGAAAGAGATAGAGAAACCGTTCGTGCTGGGTGCGAGTGTCCGGAGACCACCCGTTGCAGCAGCGGGCCGCGAGGGTGGTCTGACGTAACGTTGCGTTACGTCAGACCATGCTATAGAGCACCAGAGGGATGGCGGTGGTGCGCGTGAGGGTAAACGTGGGCGAGAGGTTCACGGGGTTGGGTCGGAGGTGACCGGCACGTCAATAGGAGAATCCTTCGGCCGCCGGGTAGGGAAACGAACCCCCGAGTGGGGAGTAGCTCGTGAAAACTCGCGGCCGAAGGACGCGGGAAGGGATAAGCCGCCCCGATACGTTCTTCCCTCCCTCGCGCAGTGTCGCGCACCTTCTTTCTCTCTCTCTTTCCCACGACACTTTCGAAATATGTGACTTCCGGTAACGCACAATTTCCGCGATCGTACGAGTTCGCGCGGCCTGAGGGTCGCCAGGAGAGTCGCTTACCATGTTTGAGGGTTGTTCTTTCGAGGAAAGTAGTCGCCTTGCCTGACTTTAATACGTTAATACCCGCGGGATCGTTGCCATAAATATTAGTTAGAGTTAGTGTATCGAAGGGACAAACAGGAAGGCCGAGCGGAAAGCTGGCTGTTGATTATAGAGACGTTCAGTTTCAGTAGAAACATGTCGTTGTTAATTCCGCTCTAAAATTATCCCCTTCGGTCTGCGACCTGCAGCTCGAGCCGACACGGTACGGTGATCGCGATAACGCAGAGATCGACGGCAGATCCAAAGGGATCGGTAGCTCGATCGAGCTCAGAGCTTCTGACTCGTACGCCGTACCTCGTACTGCGAAGGGGTACCGACTTCCCTAATTTCGCAGCGCCCTGTACGGCGTCACGTAACGCGCCGGACCACCCCCGCGACGGTTTCGATATGCATGATTTAGTGGTGTGGCGCTTGCCGCGAAATAGAGACGGCTTCTGTCCATTCACCTATCGTGTCAGACACGTCGCTTTAGGCATCGGGCGTTTAGGTACCATAAGTAGTCTGCGGCTACCATTGAGCCCCGTTCGCGAAGGGGAGGAGAAGGGAAACGGGGGACGCGGGGGTCGCGTGAAAGGTAGGGAAAACGGTGGCAGGAGAAAGGGTATAATTCCTCGCGGGGGTGGCGGTCAGTGACGTACGACAACAACACCGACGTTATCGTCGATCGACCGAATACAGAGGGGGGTGGGGTGGGGTTGGGGAAACGCAGCGTGACGGTGTGGTAACGGCCGCAAAAACTACCGCACGAAACACGGTACTTACAAATTTCAACGAGCCCCCGCCGACGCTAATAAAGGGTGTCGTAACTTTGATGGCTCACTCGACTTGGTACCAACTAAGGTGAAATAACGTAATGCTCTCTCTCTCTCTCTCTCTCTCCTTCTCTCTCCTCACTCTCGAATCTCTCCTGCCTCTCATTCGCTCTCATCTCCTCCTCTCTCGTCCTCTCGCTCTTCCGTCTCCCTCCGACTCTCGTCGATCTCTCTTCTCTCTCTTTCTGCAATAATACGCAGAAATGTGGGTGGAAAGGTAACTGCTTGCATTTACGGCGTAAACGTTAATTTGTTATATTCCACGCAAAATATCAGATATCGTGAAAAATTATAGCTTATAAATTACATATATATACGTTCCATTGCAAGTTTGCATAATTAATTTGCACACTAAATTAGAAACTTTCATGTACGTTCGCTAATTTTACGCCCACAATTTCATGGCGACGTAAATATCATTACTTTAATTATAATTCTCTGTAAAGCGATACTCCGACTACGTTACTGTCTCCCGCTCGGCAGGGATGGGTCGTCGTAATTTCAAGGGCGTCGCAAGTAATAGGGGTATTTTGCCACGATAACGAGAAACATTTACCGAGCGAAACTTCGAAAGGTTGTAGCAATAATTTCTTCGTGTAATGTACTCAAAGTTCATTAAAGGTGAACTGTCAGACTTTGTAATAAAGTTGTAACGTTTCGCGATACACGTAAAGATCGTCATGGAAATATTCTAACGGCACGGAACCTTGTGGCACATAATTCCGTCACTGCGATTTTCCGAACGGAGAATAAGGGGTAGTACGTTAGGGGCGTCTCGATCGCGCGGAAGAACCCGAGCGATTACAGAAGGGTTGACTCAGAATTAATGGGAAGAGACGGGAAATATGTGACGACAGCTTTGTCTTTATAGTGCCACGGTGCTATTAATTTCTAATTAATATTTCAATGAGCTAACGTCACATATTATATTAATTTATATAATATATAACTCTAATGAGAGAGAGAGATATATGAATCACATCTTTTATTTTAAATTTTCTTTCCAATTTTATCAAAAGAGTCAGTACCTTCTCGAGAAAACTCACTATTTGAGTTTTTAAAGTATTACGTACCATTTTAGTTAACACAGCCGAGGGTGGATAACAATAAAAATAAACTCGTCCCACGTTTTTCGACGTGTGAATAAGTTAAAGTAACAAAGATCGTCTGTATAACATTTTACTTTAATGACAGAAAATAAAAACAAACGACATATACATCTCAATGGGAGGGACGAAGTTAAACTTTCGAGAGACATCACTGTTCGGCGGGGTGGCGCGTCAAGGGCGAGCGGCATCCCTGGTGGGGATACCTCCGGCGGGTAGGGGCGCGTCGCGGCCGACCGGGGCGCAAGAGGGAGGCGGCAGCGTGAGAGGCAGAGAGTGTAACCCCACGGTCGCACCGCCACCCGTGCGTCGTCGTACTTAAAATATGACTTGGGTTAGAGCGCACACGGGATAGTCGTGCGAGTGTAGACATATTAGCCGTGTGCACCGGGAGTATATAATCCGTATTAGTTTTAGTCAAGCAAAAATAATAGTGAGTAAGGGTTGTTGTCCGAGGGAGCGCGCAACGGGGTCTCCGTCGAAAGAAAGACAGAGAGCGAGAGAGAAAGAGAGAGAGAAAGAGAGAGATAGATAGAAAGACAGAGCGAGGAACGGAGCGGACCCAGCACAAAGGAGGAAAGTCAACCAACGCGAGACGGACGGATGATACGGGGGTGGCTGGGTAAAGTCAGACGCTTTCGATCGCCGGCCGAAGTGAACGTGTGAAACGCGAAGACAGCGGTGCAGTTTCGGAGGCCGCCGTTGCGAACCAATACATATCATTTTATCCTAGTTGCAGAGAGAGAGAGAGAGAGAGAGAGAGAGAGAGAGAGAGAGTGTGTGTGTGTGTGTGTGCGTGAAAAAGAGAGAGAGATAGAGAGAGAGGGAAAAAGAGGGAGATAGAGTCGGTAGCGAGAGGGCGGGGAGTGGAACGCGAGAAGGAACAACGCGATCAGCGATCGGAAGTTCTCGTGAACCAGTGAGTTTAACGAGGGGTACATGGAGAAAAAGCGAGAGAAAGGGAGAAGAAGAAACGTCGTGAGTTCCATTGAGATGAATACACAGAGATATATATAAATACAGATGGATAGATAGATAGATAAATATATACATGCGCAACGCAAAACGTGTGAGTGTACTTGGCTCGATCGTCATCGTCGTCATCGTTATCGTCGCCGTCGTCGTCGTGAACGCGTCCTCTTCCGGCCCGAGGCTTTCGGGACAGTGAGATTTCCTTAGAGGAGTTCCGGAAGTGACTCGACGGAGTCCGAAAGAGAGAAAGAAAGAGGGAGAAATACAAAGAGAAATTCCCTTCCGCGGATGATCGCTCACGAGCTACGTGTCGCCGTCGTCGTCCGTCGTGCATATCTTTTCTCGTGAACTGTGATTCTTTGTGCCGCTCGTCGAGGGAGGTGGGACAGTGATCTCTGCGACGAGACGGGATAAGACAGACAGGCAGGGTAAGTGGAAACCACTCTCCCCTCGTATTACGACCCTGATTGGGGCCGTTTTTACTCGCGCGATACATTGCACGGGGCAGAAAGTTAATTAGGCAGTTAGCCCGCTTAAATTAGAGCCCATCGATAATCGGAAACCGAGGTAATAAGTCGGCTCGGCTTGTCTATCCCGCAAGCTTACATCTCAACTTACATCCCTCGTACTTGAACGGTAGATCTCTCATTTGGGCTGAAAACTATAGTTCTCTTGTGATTCCTATGATTTGTGCAAATTGTATGTTCGTGTATCTCTTCTAATCCATTAATATTATCGTCATTTGATTTTAGAAACCGCGTGTGTGTCAGACTGTGTCAACATGATAAACTACGAAGTTCTTAATTTTCCATCGTAAAATAAATTCATTGTAAAATTTACCGTATTTAGTTTATATTTCCCGAAATTGAAAGTTCGTTTTCTCGATGGGAAGTTAATTTTTATTAGACTCCTATAATTCTTTTAAGCATTGACAGATTATTTTATTGAACCACAAACAAATTTCATGCAACGTTATTCTATTCAATAATAATTAATACAATTAATAAAATAATCGGCTTTATTAAATTTAATCAGTTTATAAAAATTAAAAAATTTCATTTTTTTTTGTTTCTTTAACAAAATATTTTCTCTATTTTTTTAAATATATTTTTCCATTAAATTAGTTTTACATTTATATAAATAACTGATACTATTTTACCAATAATTATTGAAAAATTATATTTCAGACACACAGTTCACTTTGTGCATAAAATATACAAATATAAATTTTGACGATTCAGTATTAAATAATAAAATGTTTAGTACGAAAATATACCTTTATGTATTCAGGTATTTTAATGTTTTACATTTTAAACTTTACATTGGTAATAAGTTTTGAATAACTTATACATTAAATATTAATGTGTAATAAAATGTTAAAATTTCTGATAACTGTATAAAATCACATTAATTTTACTGGTATTTTTTCAAATATAAAAATTGTAAATTCTCGAAATTTATCCACAAAATATTAATTTGCAATAAAATATTAAAATTTCCAATTATTATATAAAATTACGTTATCTTATTGACATTTTATCATTTTCTACCGAACCATACCGTTGAATTAATGTTTAGCATTTTAATCTGATTTTTTATTTGCAAAATTTATTTTAAAATATAATTTTATCGTAATCATCGGCAAACGTCCAATTACTTTCGTAAGACTTGATTTGATAGTAAAAGCAACATGGGAGAAAACAAAATACAGTAATATTATTTCAATCTTGGATTGACAGAACAAATTCGCGGCAAAGCCGAAAAAAATTGTTTGATCAAGTCCCCGCATTGTTTGCGGGGATAACTGGATGTGGTAAAAACGCCGGCAAATACGTAAAAATATGTGGACGATAATAAAAAGAACGGAGGGACGATAAATTTTTTCTTGCCTGCCAGGACAATGCGCTTTTAATGAAAACGGATCGACAGGTGCTAATGTGGTAAATTACGTAAAAATACTATGAATATCCGAGTTAAACCTTAACGGCAGATTTCCTCGTCAATTAACGGTCAAGTTTTTCTCAATTGAAACGTGTCGAGGTACGGACAGTTTTCACGTTACAAATAATTAGAAAATAAAAAGGACCTTTCGCGAACTTTCCACGGTGCAATTAAATAACGAAACTTCCATGTTTATTTAAATTCAACAGGACTTATTTTTTTATCAGATATTAACTCTGAGCTTCAATCATTATCGAGAGGTACTCGGCATTGAATATTAAAAAGATGTGGTCGACCGTCATTCGGTCGTATTTCGACATTGTCGCCAAATGAAATCACAGTTTAATTTCTTGTAAAGAAAAATAGGGTCCGTAAACGCGGAGACTTACATAAGCAGACACGGGTAAAAGCAGCAAGCAGCGTGGTTCTCGCGATTGCTTATCATCTCGAGACACGTCGGTAATAAACGCAATAAGAGCCTCGATGTGCGCCTCTAACTTTTTATTTTTGCGTCAGAAAAACTACTTCTCGGCGGCTTGATCGTGTAAAGGTTCCGGGAGAGTCTGAAAATACGCGGGTCGCATGTACGCGACGGGGCAAACTCTCACCTTTATCACGGAATTCCACGCGCGCGTCGTTTGCTGCATGCGCGCGATCGTGTCTCGTCGATGAATCATTTTCCCCCTTGTCGCGCCAAGAGAGTAGTCGCGGTATTAATAATCGCGTGATTGTGCAACGTCGAAACAACGTAGCGCTGGCCGGCCAACGGTACTTGTCGCGTTTCCACGCTATAGGTATCCACAGGGATGCGCGCGTTAAATATTCCCTTTCGATATCCGCGCGACGCGCTCATACGCGTTAGCAATGTGCGTGCGACTCTCTCTCTCTCTCTCTCTCTCTCTCTCTCTCTCCGCGCAGGATTTCGAAGTTCCAAAACTATAGGGAAGTGCGGAAATAAATTATTCATCGTTCGCAACTGCGGCGCGATATTTGTAACGACACGTGTATTTTAACGTATTTGACAGGCGAGACCCAAAATATGGAAATACAGAATTACTATCTTCCTTCGCCCTGTGATTTCAATAAATTTCAATACATATGGACAATTAGGATTCCAATCGTGCAATCAACTAAATTTCTCTTTTTGTGTCTGTGCGGTCCAAACCGGCAAAGTCAAGTGCTTCGTTCTCATTTTGATATTATCGATATTTACTCTAACACTCAAATTTTATTATTTGAAAAATGTTGTGGAGATTTTGAAATTATAGCCCGCTAATTTTGCAATAATAGGTTACTTTGAGAGTGTGGAATATTATACGCGGGATGACGATATCCACTTTGATGTATAGGACAACAAAGGTTAATCGTTAATTAGATGAGTTCACAAATTACAGAAAGATCGAAAATGTTGTTTATTTTTCGAATAAATGCATTTATCTAGATAAAATAATTAATTATAATTACTCTATACATGTTTACATAAAATGTAACAAATGTTAGGATGCTATTTTATGATTTTTATGTTAAATATATACTGAAATTTATATTGTTTTACTATTATTTTAATTATGTTGTTTTAATATTAAAAGGATTTGACGAAGAGTTAAGCGAAGGCGAAGGTTCGTGTTCTCAAAAAGCATTAGAGGATTAATCGATAACATGTAACTTATCTCGACGAGAATATCTGAAAATTTAAATCTCGGTCATCACGGTGAATAAAGTTTGTTCGGATAACATCTGGAAACTGCCCCTGTTAAACGTTCATTAAGACATTATGAATGTATAAACGAACCTGCCGATCGCAGGGTGAGAATTATTCACTACGTTTTTCGGACGTCTTTTCTTCAACTTGTAGAAAATTCGCCGCGAAAGGTTAACCCTTCTTCACTTCACCGACAATAAAAAGGCGGCCTCTTTACCTCGTTTACTTAATTGCACTGCCAGTTTCCTCACATTCTTCCAACTCGAAGGAAATGGAATCGTAGCTGCTCACGTGGAGCTAATTGAATAGAAACGTTTAGTTGCAATATCGCGATTCTCTTACTCTGAAAGAAAAAGTCAACTCTTATCCAGAAAGTGCAAAAATTAGTATAATGAAAAAAGAAACTCGATAATATTACTAATCCTATTATAGTAAATAACCGCACGTTTACAATTGAAATACAATCGTTATTTTACAATCTTTTTATTTTTTAAATTATTATTTGTGGTTACTGAGCTTTATTGATAACACTAAAAAATAAAAAAATTTTACTGTTTACCGAAACGGTCAGATTTTTATTTACGCCTCATCATGCATTTTTTTTTTGCTTAATTTATATTATTATAGACTTGTCCCCGGCATTATGCAATCATCTGCCACGCAAGTCACTGACTTTCGTCACTGACAAGTATCACGGGAATGTCTTCCTCCTTTTTGCCCTTTAAACGTAGAATATTGACATGTGCTAAAAGCGGATGCATTGTCCGACCCATGTCGGGAGATACGATGACACATGTGAGATAGATTTCACAGCGTAGCTACGGATCTTACATAGGTATAACATAACGTTTGAGAATAATAAAATAAAATATATTTATACTTTGAACAGAGTGCATATTTCCGGTTTCGGCCCAATTGCGTGCCGTTACTTGTGTCGTAAACCAGCATCGTGATATATTTACGCGGCGCACCAACCGCAACCTTTAAATCTGTTCAATATTTTATATCATGCAAGACGCTCTTCGCGAATAATGTTCTTTACGTGGATATTAACTTCTAGTAATATAGTTTCGCCAGCGCGTCTCGTAATTATTTTGTAGATTGTAGAATAAGCGCGTGGCATGTGACAAATGATGATACACAAGCAATGTGTCACTTCCTGACGTTCAACAACGTTTAACAACGGTCCGGCAATTACGTTAATGTAGATGTCAGTCGTCGCCTGACATCTACATTAATGCTTAAATGCTTTAAACACAAAATGCTTTAAATTAAATTAGAGCCGTTAGAGAAAATTTGCTGTGTCTCAAACTAATGAATTAGATACACCGGTGGTCGATTATATGATGCTCGCTAATCTCTCTCGTTGATTGTGCGTCTGCAATATCAGCTACCTTTACTACTTCTTTTTTCGTTCCGTCTCTAATAATTCGACGGCAATCATATTTTTGCTAATGTTATCGCAGTAGTGGTGAAAACCAAATTTCCTTGAACAATTTTCAAACATATATATAAAACTAGACTTGGATCTGTACGCGTAGGGAAATTAGTAAAATGTTCAACATAATGTAGCAATGTCGGCATATCGAGATCTACTTGGAGAATCAAAATTTTATATTATACATATACACGAAATGAGACTCGATGGTACATTAATCTTGAGAGTAGTAATTTCCCCATCGTCGTTCGTAAATCTCGAATTCCTTTCTCGCACATACGCATACGTTTAATCTCCGTCGTATTAACATTGTTACTGCTCGGCCAAGCATAAACTGGAATTAGCGCGCGGAATGCAGTCTCGCCGCGCGATTTCGCGACGATGACGCGCCGGTCTCGTCCACTTCCCTGCATACAGGTGTGTTTTAACGGGGTATTTACGGGTTATTTAATTGCCGTATACGTAGCGGTTGCGGTAAACGTCGGCTCGAACGTGACATGACGTGACGTGCTTCGTACTTGACCCAATTTCGCTCGGTTCGCGCCGTCTTTAGCGTTCGCCTGAAAATAGCGCGCCCGAGTAAAATAAGGAGAACGGTGGACGGGGCAATGATAACTCGATATCGCGAGTTACTATTAATATATCCGAGAAGTATACGAAGACGAGGCGTTCAATAGTGGCAAATACATCTAAAATAAGCGTCACGTGCAGCGCGTAAAATATACGAATACGTTAATTATAACTTTGGCCAATTTTGGGCCCACATACATGTATCTTGATCCCATTGCGATATAAAAGACAGACTGCGATCTAATTATTTCAATTTCAATCACTTGATCCGCGTCCGTTAAATTCGCGAATCGCTCGGTAACGTTTTGGCTTTCATGAATTATCGATCCTGACCTTTTAATCGTCACTCGATCGTCATTGCTTATATTTTATTCGCCGAATCTAAGCGGTAACAGTTATTCTCTCGGCATGCATTTAACATTCATGGTTCTAAGATTCAACGGGTGTCTGAAAAAGGGAGACGAGAAATGAATGAAGGTGACGTATTTAAGCTCTCGAGAGATAGCTTCTTAATCTTTCGGACTCTCGGTGATGTCCGAGTAATTTTGCGTCCGCCCAGCAAGTTGATTTATTGTCCAGTAATTGCGATAAATCTCGCGATTGATACGTCCTCGCGATAGCACCCCCGGCCTCTTAATAAAATTTCACGCGCTTCCACCGCGGGGGCCTGTCTTTCTCTCTCGTGGCTCTGGCGTTAACGCCGGATCGATCTCGTGAGTTCAGGGTTGCGTTGTAAGGCCTCTCTCCCTCTCTCGACGAGGAGAAACCTGCAGCGATATACACATATCAGCCGCGCCGAGTGTCTCTCAGATTTCTCTCCAGGTCCTTGATTATTAATCGACAGGTAACAATAATTCCCGCGGAAACACCCGTAAACGCGCGCGCATTATACGTGGCATTATTAACTGTCATATCGAATCGATTAGCGATATTAATGCGCTAATGTATAAGCGAGACACGGGGGAAATAACGCGCGCGCGCAAGGGTGCACGTATGGAAGTTTATGCAGGTTGTTGCAGAGCCCCTCGCACATCCTTCCTTTCATCTACGAAATTTAATGCCACACGCCTCTCTGATTAACCTCTGAACTTAAAATTTCCGCTAACATACGACCTACTTAAACTTAATCGAGAAACAAACTGTCACACACTATCCATTCACGTCCATAAAAATCTCAACTCGCTACATTCCTGAATTTTTAATCGCTAGGGTCTAGGCATCTTCTCTAAGAAAAGTAAGAGCGCACAATATCCTTCGAACGTGTGTAATTTTTTTTATTTCAGTCGGATGTGTATATCGCTTCGGGATATCGGGCAATTATCGCGGGGCGTCAGACCGGCGAGACGTGTTTAAGGGTGAACAACCGTAGAATTTCGTCGTAGTGGCGTATCGATTAGCTCGGCAGGTGTATTACAATGCCGTAACAACATTATCACTCCGCGCTAACAGTCGCCGTCTGTAGTACTGTAGTTCCTCACATCGTTAAACGCTTCACATTTGCATATAACGGTTAAACGCCGTTGCCGCCGCTTGTCGCCGCGAAGCCGCATAGCCGTCCCTCTTCTCGCTACCGAAAATCAACAAGTCTGCATCCGGACGGATATTTGACACGCCGACGCCTTTTCCACCCTTTGTGTTAATCCGCTTTAATCTGATGCGGGGGTACGCATTTCGTCGCTGACGTTTGAAATTCGAAGTAGCGCCGAAACACAAAGCGCCAATCATCGCGACGAAATACTCTCCGCGTCGCTAATCGATCAATTAACCGTAAATTTTGCGGAGAGATATCGTACCTTAAAATGGTACTATAACGAGGAATATAATGACATCAAAGTAGAACGCTCGAAAATCTCGCGAGAACTCAGAGATTTATCTCTTTAATGATTTACATGTATAATGACGAGTAAAATAATTGAAATATTTGTTTTCGGATATAAAATATGACAATGAATGATATCAATAGCTATGCAGAAGTTCAAAAGTTCAGAGGTTTGGAGAAGTTATTCAGTGAAAATATTACACGCTGGCTGCGCATATGATGCTCCATTTTTTCGCGAATTCGCACTTATCCGCCTCTGGATTGATTCGAAGGAAAATCGCGCGGGTGTTCTTCTCAGATATCGACGTTCTCTGAGACGGGCTTTTCTTTTCGCGATACACACACGACCTAGTTCGCCTAGCAGCGCGTGCGTGCGAAAAGGTAATGAATCCCGAGGTTATCGCCTATCCGGCAGTAGTTAGCGTCTCTAATTGCTAATCGTTCGCGTTGCCAATCCCTCCGCGATTGTACGTACATACGCGCTAGAGTGTCATTATTCCACTACTGTCAATTGCATTATGGTTGTCGAACTCGAGCGTAGCGAGGGAGCGTGTCCGCAATGCGCTCTATTAATTATCGATCCACCGAGTTGCGACGGCCAGCGGAAACTCCTCGCCGGTGATAAATAAACACGAGAAAAATACATTTTTACTGCATGTAAAAGAATGGTCACACAGAAGCGGGGTGAGGGGTTCGGATAAGCGTTCGGAGTAATCAGCGCGGGAATAAAATACGAGCAAAGAGAAAGTGAGGGTAAATAATTACGTGAAAGTACAAACGATGTTTTTTTATAATAGTGGAAATGAAGTAGGAGTTCTCTCTTGAAGATTTTGTAAAGAAACTAAAACGATTTGTAAAAACGCCTGTTGCTTTATGTACAAATGTGTTTCTGCACAAAGAGTCTCTCGTGCGACGATATCAGATATCGAAAATCGCTCAGGCAAGTGTTCGACCCAGTTACACCTACGCAACGTACGTAATATATTCTTCATTCCCCAGCGATCTTGTTTGCCTTAATAGCAGTCTGCTTACTTTATTAAGTATACCACGTCGCGATAAGACATGCATATAATCCCCAGGGTTTTATTAATTGCCATATTTATCCTTTCCTACGAACAAATGCACGGTTTCCAGGATTTTTATCAAAAAGGTTTACTTCTAGCTACTTCAATTTTGCGAAATATTCCTTTAACGTAACAAGCATGTAAGTTTTTAATACAAGAAAGTTGCAAATACAAGAAACATATTCGTCGTGGAATTAACAAATCATTTGTCAGCAGAACAGAATCTTTTTTAGAAAGGCTTCCTCTGCAATTGACGCGGAGACTTCATATTACCACTAATTATGAAGCTCTTATACATATAAAAGGACGATTTGCTTGAAATGTTCTTCCAAAGATTTCATGGTGCATAATATCATCTACACACATGTAAAGAGAATCGACTCGATATTAAAAGTCTGCAAAAAATTCACCCTTCGCAGTCATTCCTACTCGTCGTTTAAGATGTAATTTAAAATGCTGTTTGAGTTTCACTCACAGCCTCAATAGGCTTCGGCAAATATTTGGCTCGAGTGGATGATGGAATTCCAATTTTTGACCTCTATACGAAATGCTTGTTCCATTAATATTAATGCGCGCAGACCGACTTGAATTGACTTCCCGAATTTCTTCCAATAATTAAAAATAATTTAACTGTTTAATTTTGCGACGGATATATATTTTGTATTTCTTATATTAAATTAATATTAATTTCTTTATATATATATATTAAACACAATAATTTTAAGTTCTTCTTAAAATATTATTTTAAAAAATTATAATAATAATTAATTACAAAATCATAAGATTATACGTATCCTAAGATGCGTGGCTTTAGGTATAATAGTAATTTATTTACTTAAATAAACATTAAAATCCTAAAAGATCGAAGGCTGCTTTTATGTATGTATCAGTATGGGCAATGTTTTCAATTATGTTGCAATTATGAGAGTAATAAATATTGATAAAAAATCAAATTGATATAAATATAAAGTACTTGTTAATTAACTTGTCTCTGACGTTTATCTGATGACAAAGAAAAACATTGATTGACGATTGGCACTTTTAGTATCGCATTAATTAAATGACGTTGACGTCCAGTGGCAATATAACTGTAATTCTGCCAATGATGTGTCTTCCAATTTGTTATCATTTTGAAAGCTAATTAATACATAGCCTAATACACCTATGTATTATAGAGTTGTTCTGTATGTGATAAGAAATTGAATATCAATAATTAATTTAACTTTGTTAATGTCAAATAAAGTAAATACACAATTAATTATGCCAATAAAGTTGTAGAATCTATCGATATAAATAAGCGTACGCGAATGAATGTTGTAAATTGACGCATTGAGATACGAGAGAACGGCGAAATGATTATATAATGGACGTGTTGACGCCACCGCAACTCACTGTAACTTGTATATCCGTGTTCCGTCGTGACGTTAAGCCGTCGAGCCCCGTTTAGAGAATTGCCCTTAGGCTTTCAGATTTCGCGTTCGCTACTCTTGCGCCTTCCGAACGCGGGCTTTTGAACAATTAATCGATCGACAAGCCACGAAAACGAACAGCAATTCCGTTCGCATATCCTCCCGAGGCTTTTCTATACGTTTCTCTCATTGTGACGAGAGAGAAAGAAAAAGAGAGTTCAATTTGCAGCCGCGCGAGTTTCGCGACGTGGTTCGGCGACGATCGCTCTTATGGCAATCGTCGAAATTGGAGAAATAATTCACTTTGACGCGAGCAAAACAGGAAATAAGAGAGGCGATAATAATCCCGCGAGCGAACTGGAAAATAATCGCGTTTCGGTTCTTCACAGTCGGTATCGAACTGAGCGAATTGCACGAATAAATCGAAAGAAATGGGAAAAAATAATTAACATTGGGATGCGGAGGATTATAAAAATATAGTAACGATACACAATACGTGAGAACTAGAGAGTTTTCGAAAGAATTTTTTTTATTGAAGGTGTAAAATTAATGGCGTTATTTATCAAGCAACATGAAAACCAGTTAACTCTTTCGCTCTGATTCAGCCTGTGGTGAACAACATTCGCTCCATGCAGATTTCTTGCCCCTGACTAGAAATGAGGGAGAAAGTTGCGATAAAGTTTTTGCTAATACTTTATTATTGAATTTCGAAGCACGTTCGATTTTTACGGCATAAAAAGAAATTGACGAACGCGAGGGCTTCGTCACGTTACCATAATTAGTTAGTAAGTAAATGGCGCAAGTGCCTTTTTCGCAGATATAAAGTTGAGGGCTGACGAGGGGCAAATCATTTTGTTCCGCGATGCGATCACGCACGTTGAAAATCAAGACAAAACACGAAATTCTCACGGCATTTTTTCAAGTCGTGGAAAAAAATGCGTAAGAGAAAAAGCTTACGAAAACACGGCTCATTTCTTTTTCCGGTGTCGCGCCTGCATTTCTCGCCCGTTGAAGCGCCCACGCTCGTTAGTAGCAATAATTAACGAAGTGGGAGATCACGGTACGACGCCGACGACACCAGTGTACGCATTGAACGAGGGACGATCGCATTAATGGCGAATGTAGAACGCTTTCTCCTCGATCAATTAGCTTTATTAAATACCGATCATTGACAGATCGCTTGTTATCTGCGTGCGAGTATCTTATTCCCAACCGCCAAGAACTTCCTGAATAAATCCTGAAGCTAGGAAGATGGGGGAGTTGATTTATTGCGGTAAAATTAAACGAGAATGACTTACTTAATAATTGAACGTATAAATTTTACATAATATATGTATATCCTTTCTTCGTCAGAAATAAAACTAAATCTCTTTTGTCTAAAAAAAATTCAAATGTCTTGTTTTCATACGCGAGATGCTTTATACATTTTAAACGTCGTCGTTCGTTTGTCACCATTTCTTACATTATTTTACAATTTTACTGATTCTATAATTATTCGTAATTTTACTTGTTATCATCTTACAATTTTATAAAGTT
The DNA here is from genome assembly GCF_048541705.1 of Temnothorax americanus. Taxonomy (NCBI): domain Eukaryota; kingdom Metazoa; phylum Arthropoda; class Insecta; order Hymenoptera; family Formicidae; genus Temnothorax; species Temnothorax americanus. The sequence continues at coordinate 1,031,609 of NW_027509421.1, read as the reverse complement.
TCTAATTATTTTGTAATTTTGTTTTCATCTATCTTTCAAGATTATGGGTATACACTTATTTACATCGTTTCAGATATTAATCTTTACATGCCTATCTTTCATCGAAACTAGAACAACCGGCGCGGCGTGGTGCTGTTGTTATCGAGGATGGATCATCGACAGCAATAATATAGTCAAAAACGTGCAATTCGGTTAAGCGCCGGAATTGAACGTCGCGGTTGAATCGCACCTATGTCGAATTACGTCCATTACGTCGAAACATCCGTCAAGAGTCCTTTGTATCATCCGCGTGCAAAAGCCGCGTGCACTCTCGACAAGCGGATATGTGCGAAACACACACAAAATAGGCACTTACCCTACGTAATATGCATGGGCATATATATAGGTACATCGTGCACAGTCCGCTTTTGAACATTATCTAGTGCAACTTTAATGGGGGAAACACGTTAATTAACAAGCTGCCAGTTAAGCGGATACTTCTCGTATGTAGACACTCACGTCTTTGTACTTTCTTGCTCGCAACAAACACTTGTTTCGGCAGCGGGATACCGAGTCGTTACAGCAAGACCGCAAATTTCGCAAAACACAGAAAAATTCTAAGGATAAAAAAATGTATGAATTTATATTTCCGGAATATACTTAAAAGAAAGACACGATAAAAGAAAAACTTTTTCGTAAATATATTAGAATGATAGTAGGATAATTATAGATAATTTTCGATAAAAATAAATACATTTTTCTCTAACTCTGAATAAAAAATTGATTAATACAGCATTAAGTCATTTACAAAAAGTGCAGAAAAAATAAATATTTATTTGCAAAAATTTTTGACACAAACCGATAGATCCGCTTTATTGCATTTGTCGAGTTTTTGTAAATAGTACATGTGCATCAAGTCTATTTACAAAACTCGAGTCGACAGATCCAATAAAGCGAAACTATATTCATTAAAAAGATGAATATTTTTATCTTTTATTAAGTTTTTTTCAAATATTTCGAAAATACTCTAGCGATATTTGGGTATAAATTTTGTCGAGATTTATTTCTTTTCTTCCTGATAAATAAAATGTAATTTTTGTAGTAAAAAAAAGTAATCAAACGATATATGATTATTGCATCTCTCATAACAGTGAATCTTAAATAATTAAACTCGAATACTCGAATACGGGATTAATAAAGAGACGTATAGAAATGAAATCTGTCGAGGTTTAATTAAAAAGTGTTTCGCATGTATACGGCATGCGCACTGAAATGTGCACGAGTGGGCGGATAGATAACCGGATATTGCCGACAGCGCAGTAATTTTATTCTTGATGAGATCATTGTCGTACCGCGCTCTATTTACCACTGTAAATGCAATATCATTGTCGTTACATGGACACGGAGTAGCTGCTTTGTTTGCACGCTGTATGCAATAACTTTGTAAAAGTGTGGGCGTAAATCCGTAGACCACGCATTCTAGATGTAGTGACGTTTCCGTAAAAACCTGCTAATTGACGTTGGGAATTAATCGAAGTTCGACAGACCAAATAAATATCTGTAACGCGTGTGTATTATTGTTACAGGCGTTACAACATTTTGTACCATGAATGTTATAAAATCAAGACGAATAAAAATCGCAGTCTGTAAAAAGCTAAAATTAAAAAAAAAAAGACACTTTGGAGTTAATATTTAAAAACATAACAACTGATAAAATGGACCTTATGTTCGCTGTAATATGCGACAAGCAAAATTTTTCACGAATAATTACTATTTCCGTTAAGATTTTAATCAGATTAATGGCTCGCTTAAAGCACATCAGTGATATGACGTAAGTTAATTTATTACGATAACTCAACCATTTATCCATTATAAGTCTATTTATTGTGTTAAATCGATTAGTTAATTTGATTAATTCAACAGGCAGTTACCTCTAATAATTTTCAAACAAGTACAATACTTGTACAGAGACAATCGAATTAACTGCGAACATTCACAGAAAGGATAAGGGTGCTCTGATCCACTGTAGGAGGATCATTTTAAATCTTTCAATCTTTTATATTTTAAACACTTTTTCAGTTTATTACCTTTATATCACAATGATAACGTATTTCAGTCTCCATTTAGTTAAAATAAAATTGAAGTACAAGCAGACACATATGTTAATTATTTTCTAAAATCTTAATTTAACTTTTCATGTAATATGATAATAGACTTTTAAGAGATAATTTTACTCAGGACAATAAAGATTTATGAAACGGATTTAATGAATCTATATAACAGCAGATCTTTGTGCTAAAAATAAACTAAGGTACTCAAAACTTACTATCAGTTGTTCTGGAAAAAAAGTTTAGCTCACAACGCAACCCTCTTTCCCGCAAGACATGGTGCTTACGAAAAAACTGGGGTTGCGAATAAAAGGCCGTGTCTACAAAGAGAGGGGAAACTCCGTGTTATCGTCTGAAAAGCCTTCGGCTTTATATTAATCGCATCGAGAGATTCTTAATTTACTGTATAGCGTATAAAGGCCACTTTGAGGCATTTATCAACGTGAATACGGCAGTTACGAATTAAGCGATTTCATGCAGATATACTCTTAAGAAACAACTTTCATCTCGTTATATTTGAACGATTTGGATACACTAATTATTCAAAACTATCATATTTCTGCTTTACGATGAAGAATTATATCTTCTTTGAAGCAAAACTATAAGCGTCCAAACATGCTTTTATGTAACTTTCTTGTCTTGCATAGAACGCCAAATAAAATTTGGTGAGTTATCTTTACGATCGCTTTATCTTTCATTAGGGCCGAATACCATTCAATACCATTCTCCAAAAGTGACGCGATATTTTTACATCATAAATGAGAAACGCGATAATCCCGACCGTAAACGGCACGGCGCGCAGAAGCCGGGTGAATCCGGGTCAAAGCCAGACTCAAATTCTATTTAGGAATCGACTAGTATGCCTTATATCCTTTTATAGAAGGATAGAACGTATGGCATGATAATTTTGGGGGATGGTGATAGAAGCTGGTGGGAGCCACCGAGTTCGAATCGAGGTCGGATCAAATAGACGGAGCGTGTTCTATTTGCAACGCGAGGTGGCAAGAAGAGAGAGAGAGATAGACGGGTAAAAGCGCCATATGCGCCTATAAAAAAATGACGAGGCTCGATCGGGTTGCGAGCGGACCGTGACGCAGGAACAAAATGAGTTTGCCGAGTTTTATTTGGCGAACCCTTTTGTGCCCGGCCGTAAAGACGGTCGGAGAAGAGACGGGGGCGTGCATCCCGGTCACACCGGGCTGCGACACTCGTAAACGAGCGTGTACTATTGAACGAGATTATTATGCACTCGCGAGCGCAGATGAGTAAATGCAGAATATAGGATTGGATCAACAATTTAATGAGCTCCACGATTCTCGGTGAAATTGATCATCTAGCGAGTAAACGTAAACGTCATTGCATGGATTTACAAACGTATATAGAGAAATCAAGCCGAATCTCGTCAAGATTATCTGAACGCGGGACTACTGCCCTTTGAACAATGGATCTTAACGTTTGTATAATATCGTTGCGTCGACGCGACGACGATCATGTATGGCATGTATGCGGATTAGAATTCCGCGATGCCGAGCGATAAATTCAATTTCACTTACGACGTACAGGGGGACTGTCACAAATATATCCATTCTATCTCACGTTGAGAGCAAGAACGGAAAAGAGAGGAGCATGACCCGTAAATTTATTTCCCCGGCTGCCGAAGACGGATAATGCGCCTCGTGCGACTGGCGCCCGGCCAACCCTTAATCGCGGCCCCGCGCTCGCGATCGGGCGGGCTTTGCGGGTGCAATCTGCTCCGACCTTCGTAGTACGCGGATACGGATTGGAAGGCGGCTTTTACACACTCGCGAACTGACCCCGTTTCGCCGCCGTTGAAGTTAACACCTTGTTCGCGGTATACGGTGATTTGTACGTACAAGTAACTCATCGTACAAGAACAGGCGTCTTCCGCGGAAGCAAGAGAAACGGAGATAAAGAGAGAAAGACAAAGTACCGAATTTGACGCAATTCCAAGAAAGTAAACACCCTCGGGGTTGCTTTAGATTATTTTAGAGCACGTATTCTTTAACACTTTAACTTAAATCCAATTTGTATTACATCTGAACGATGCAAAACGAGAGAAAATTATTCAAATCAAATAGAAAGATGTTTGCTTGAAAAATGCAAACTTGAAGAATAACAGAGAGTGATTTAATTTAATTAATTTTCCTAATTTACGATAAAATAAGAGCAGTCTGTAATTAACGTAACTTTTGCTACGTTATATATCTTTGGCGCGTCCGCCTTAATATTATTCTCGATGCACGAGATAGAATCTCGCTCGAATCTCCAGTATTGTTGGGATTCGTCATTCCTCGATCTCTCAATAATCGAGTCACGTCGTCGGTTAGATGTCGTCGGAATATTCAATGAGGAAGCACGATTGCGATACGAGGTAAAGAAGGTATCGGTTACACGCGTTTGAGGCGGAAATTTAATCAACAAGCGAACATTAATTTGAGCCGAAGTTCGCGGATTATTTTCTGCAACGTTAAACGATCACCGCGGAAGCTCCTTCGACTGCGGCTGACTGCGAGACGTTATTGCCTCGTTATACAGGCATTTCCCGTGTATATGATACGCCAAGTAGCGACTCGCTACCTTCGGTTTTTGAGGTGAAAAGATGGTTGCGCGGCCAGCAAAATGCCAAAGGGAATAGGGAACACAGTTAAATATCCGTGCTCATTTACGCGTCGCGGGACGGTAAAAAATAAAAAAAAAACACAAGGGAAGTTAACGCGACTTCCGTTGCGAAACAATTCAGAAACCGGTAATTGGATCTATGCGAGCGCGTCAAAAGCACCATTACGACAGCATACGGGAGCATCGCACGTACGCGATGCATCATCACCAGCCGGATTGTCATCCGCTTTTATGCATAACGAAGTTTCGCATAAAGGCCTCTGCGGCACACGAATGCCCACGTCAGCTGCGGAATTTCCGCTGCGAATATTTCGGACGGAATTTTTGCGTAATTCTACCTTTGTATCATGCCGAAACTCGCCGTCTAGATGGGATCAACTTCGGGGAATGTTTAATGGGAGATAAACGGTCTGACTAAAATGATAATCCTGTCCTCTATCCTTTCTAAATATCAAATATATATGCAAATATTTTATTAAAAAAAAAAAAAAAGAAAGTAGCTAAAAATTTGAATGCTATACTGTGCATTCAACACTACTGTGGTCAACACGTTCGTGTGCTTTGTCACATGATTTGTTTAACGCGATGTAATGAGTACCTACGTTGCGAAATATGTTTATGTCGTGTGAGGAATCGAAAATTTGGCGGCGATCGATACGGTTGCGGGACGGTCCTTCCGTTTCCTGCCAACTTTATACCTGGAATGCTGACTACTGTTTCGGCGCACCGTAAATAAGCCTGTATCGCTGTAACATCGTTTTCTTCTAACGGCGACCTCGTTAAACGTGTAATAGGTTCTCGATACCGAGAGGGGTGTACCGGATTAAAGGTATCAAGGACACTCTGAAATTGCGATCGTCGATCAACGTGAAGTCCGCTAAACGCCTGACGTTGCAGTATATAGACTTTAATAAGATTTGTTCTATATACGCCGATCGGATGACGTTTCTTCTTCTAAAGCTTCTTTGTTCTCCTTTCCGTTAATTAAGTACACAAATTGAGAAAAAAGATGCACTTTATTTAACTACCTACTTATAAAAGTCATGTATTCAAGGCAATTTCAAGGCAAGTAAGACGTAATTTACAGAAAGAAAGTACAATTTAATATTATAGCCATTTTATGGACGACTTCTCGTATATAAAGATGGGCAAAAGATTTTGGCAAAAGTGATAAAAAAAATGCTATTGTTCAATAGGAAAATTAAGAAAGACTAGAAATTAGCGTGTTATTACTATCACTCTTATATTAAATTTATATTAATTATAATTAATATATATGATCCATGTTTTCCATAGGCTGAGATAAAGTAGAAATGAGCATCTGAAGCGGGTGCTGTTGTCCAATGAGAAGATAAAGAAATAAAAAATTAGAGCATTAATATGTTGTACATACAACGTACAATTTTCTCAGAGAGATCTACCTTTATTTTATTAATTCTTCAGAAAACTTCATATATACTTTTATGCTTTATGTGTTTACGTGAATTTTCAATTATCAGATTTGTATTATGCGAAACTGATCACAACTTGCGTCCCAATCAGAAGTCTCATTTTTCCTGCATGCAAGAACGTCCAGAGGAATCACTCGTTTCCCCCGGGATGGATTTATTTCGAGAGCTCGTTTATGACGGCGTAACCGTGCCATTGAAGGAAAAAGAGCAACACGTGCTCTTCATAAGCCCTCCATCCGCCTGCATGATGTATGCGCGAACATTCAATCGCTGACGCGTGCCTATATGCTTTGCATCCGATACACCGATGTTCCGGACATCATATTTGCGTCTGCCTTTTAACGAATACCGTTGAATTATGGGTAACGCCATTTACTTGATATTTGCAAATTATGAAATAGAAAGATTTTGGCAGATCAACTTTATACGCGTAAAGAAATGTCGAGAAAAAAAATCTGTTCATGTTTAGTTTATTTAATTAAATCGGCTCTGTTTTGAACTTTAATTTGTATAATAATTGATTTCTTAAATGTATCATTAATTGCATCGTTTAACTACAATTTTATTCTTTAAGTTACTAATTTATAATAAAGATTTATCTGCAGTGACGCAAGTTAAAAGACGACACAAACGAGATAGAGGAGCTTTAATAACGAAACGGACTCTCTATTTTTTACATTTGTACATCCAATGTCCGATATTCAATATTACAAATTAAATTACATATCGATATTCGATAAGATTAAGGAAAAATAGTAAATTTTTAGATATCTTGTTTAAGTTTCCCCGAGGAGGTCAAAGTATATGGCAGATTATCTTAAATTTTCAAACACGTATCCTACTTCGGTATGACAGAAGGGGTCCCGTGGCGAAAGGGACATCTGCCCTAAATTTTCTTCGTAGCCGTAACTCAACTGCCCGAGAAGAAAATTTCCGATGCTCCGCACATCGGGGAATTGTGTAGCGCAGAACTGCGGAACCTCTCGAAGAGGCTTCGTAAATTTGGCAGTATTCCTGTTCAAACTTTCAAGAGGTCAACGAGTCTCGATATAACTCGCCAAATGGAAGATATTGGCGGAACGCGTTCGACACGTGATTTCAAAAACGAATTCCGTAAAACTTCCTTTCAAGACAGAAAGAAAGTTTTACGGACGACGCATTTCAGACACGTTTGGCAAAACAACCATCAAATGTCGTTCGAAAAAAACTTAACATTTTAACGGGACGAATTTTCTTGACGCGACAGCGGAATCAGTTTTAAATATATCGCTTTGCAAAATACGCTTTGCGATAATTAATTGTATACGTGTCGCAATAAAGTAATTCGCAATGGCGTAATTATAAGCGAAATGTCTGGAAGAAGTCGGACGGCGTTGGTGACGCGGTATAATAGGCGGCATTGTATTCCCCTAATAAAAGGCTTACATTTTCAGAGGCACGAAAAGTATTTTAAGATAAGACAGGAAGAAGAATCCTCCCTCGTTCCTTCCTTCGCACGCGAGAGAATGGAAAGTTTTTTCCCCCGTGACTCGCTTGGGGAAGACACAATAGCGTGAGTAGGTATAGGTAGCAAGTAAGGGTAACGGGGGTAGAGACGGGACAAAAGGAGAGAATTTTTCTGGGCTGGCACGCGAGGATTGTACATTTGATATCGGGCAGATGTTGCGAGCTTGTTATGCAATTTTATGATAGATTTTATGATGGACATAAAAAATTGCACAAATAATTGGTTTACTCGTTCGATAAAACATCCGGGGGCGCTTATCGAAATAAAAGTGTATTCAAATTGAGATGAAAATCGCGAAAAAATTTATAAAAATCTGAATTTCTCTACCGTTACGCGTGATAGTCGTTTTCATATCAATTTCAGCTTATTTGTCTGGAGCAAACATGGCTCTCTCTCAACGCATTTATTTCATTTTGTAATCGTAAAATAAAATAATATCAATCAAATTTTTTAGAATTTTATACTCCGCAGTATTTCTCGTAATCGAAAGTTTGAAAAAGCTTTTCCGGAGGATTAAACTGAAATTTTGCAAGCGTGTGGCTTTGACATGATATAACAGATTATTGAAGGGGTGAATTTTTTTCACTTCGCGGAAAATTCGTAAATTTTTCGCGAAACTCCAATATTCTGAATGGAGTATCTCGCGTATATCAAAACCTAAAAGTGGCAAAGTTCGTGTCGCTACACAATTCGATTTTCCCGACGAGTGATTCTAATCTAAACAATAAGCACCAGCGTCTTTGTTTTCCGTGCAATTTTCGATCTCGTGTTATTTTCTCGTTCTTATCGACGTGAAAGCAAGAACAGTCGATTGTGTTCGTATCCAGATGTGCATTGTGTGCACATTGATTACAGACGAGTTTTCTTGCCAGCAAACTCCGAATAGGGGGAGAGAAGTGAGAAAACGAGGGAAATGGAGGGCGATTCGAGCATCTCGTTCGAAGAAACCGAGCATTGTCAGCCGTTATTCAAAAGATCGCGCCGGTATTGGTGCCGAGTGCCTCTGCAGAAAGAAAATCACTCCACGTTCAGCAGCAGCACGGCCGGTTCGTTTAATTATCTTCCATAAGATTTTCCACGAGAACGATTCCATTACGTGCGGTGACGTTCGTCCGGGCTATAATACTCTCCCACTTCGTCCGACGTGCTCGGACTAGCTATTCGCGACTAATTTCTTGGCAAACTCGTGGGCGATATTAATCTTCCACCGAGCAAAATCAATATATTTTACGTCAAAATATTAAATCAATTAATTTTTACTTATCATATCGCGTATATGATATTTATTAAAATGTTTGACACTTTAAGAAGAGAATGCAAATAAATTCTATGAAGAAGAAATCGTTTGTAGATATTATATCTACGTTTAAAGTTATTAGAGAAAAGTGATTAAATGAAAATTATTTATAATTGAAATTATTTTTAATTCAATTTATTTACTTTTAAGATAAACTATATAGAAGTAACGCGAGAACAATGATCTCATACCTTTAAATCCCTATATTATCGCTTTTCCAATTTTCAGCATAATAGAATTTTAATTTCGTTTAGTTCGGACTATAGTTTTATGAAGTACGAGATTAATATCGAGATGGATTAATTCGTATTTGTTATCGGCATATTGTGTTCTCTCTTATATGTATTATATGTTCATGGCGTTCGTCCACGGATGTTGCTGCGACGCGGGATGTTTAGACCCTGCGGGAATATGTAGGCTCCCGTAGCGTGATTTATGCGCGACAATGGCAACGATAAAATCTCTTCTATACGGTTTATACTCTTGTTACGAGCAATTCCACAGTGGGACGGATATTTCGCGAGTTGCGTAACACACCGGCGTGAGTTACAACGAGGCTGGTGCGGACTACGCGTAGATAATTGAATCCGAACGCCGGGAGAGATCTCCACGCTGGAAGTTACGTTGGAAGCAATCAAAACTTGAGACGCGGAAGTCGTGAGAAAACATCGATTTGCGAAATCGAAATCGAAATCTCGGAACATAAGAGATTGATCTGCTGTTGCTAATTAGCGCGTGACCTAAAATAACATCCAATATTTGAATAATTAAAAAAAAAAGATGTAAATTTAAGAGAAGATGAGCGAAATGTCGTTGAAAGATATTCGGTTCTGTGCTACCAAACGGCAGTTCGATTTAAAAGAATTTATATAGGAACGATTATCGTTCGTCTCGTCAAGCACGAAGAACTTTAAATACGCTGACATCTCCTTAAACATTTCGAACTTCAGCGATGAGAAGTTAATACTGACGATGTACGATAAGTCCGTAGCTCGTTCTCATTATCGGGGCGTATAATTTGAAAAATGATCACCTTCGGGCTCCCTTTCTCAAACTTTGCAAGTTTGTCAAATTTATTCGAGCGCACCGGCTTACGGCGCAAAGTTGTTTTAGTGAGCGCACTATGTAAAGACTGAAGAATCCTGCTTAAGCGCGATCCATATCAAGCGTTATCTATGTACAAATGCGACAGGGATTGAGCAATACACATCATATAATACACAATCTCGCCATTGCGATCATTAAGCGGATAAACACGAGTGTTTAATTGTACGTTGACTCCCGGGAGGATTACGAAATTGCAAAAGGATTGAACGATTCAATAACGATCGCGAACAAATATGTCAAAACGCATAATTAAGTAATTCTGTAAAAATACATCTATATACATATTTCGAGAGAGAGAGAGAGAGAGAGAGAGAGAGAGAGGAACAAAAATATAAAATAAATAAAATTTCCCTTTTTTTCTCGATATCACTAAGCTAATTGTAAATATGAGAATTTAATATTTTTACCATTTGTAATATAGTTTGGGAGTATCAATTAAAAATAAAAATTTAGTTTTATCGACATTTAGTATTATATTGGGGGTATATAAAAAAAAAGATAGTTTAAAGAAAAATGCGACGCAAATCATAAAGACGGATTGTCGCGAACGGCCGTGTCTTCCGATATCCACTTAAACTCGAAAATTCGACGCATCAGTCGCCGCGCCGTGCAGCCAAGCAAATCGCGCAGCGAATGAAGTATCGAACTATTAGGACTGTGCGCATCGACACTGACAAATTACAGCGATACGTCGTCGTGCGGCATACTCGCGCGTTGATTTTCCGAACGCACGCGAAGATCGGGGATAAATCGCTAAGCCCGTAAAATCGCCGAGGTGCCACGTTAAAATATCTGCGCAGCGTTACCCGCATTAACTCTCGCGGTATATACGTCACAAGAAGATTATATCGTTTTTCAATTATGCAAACGAGCGAGGTAGAAATAATTGGCGGTGTATAAAAAGAAAATTGAAGATATTTATAAATTCAAACGATCTTAATTGCATTTCTCGTACTTTTGCAGGCGAGAATACCGAGATTCTAATCTCATCTTAATTTTGAAGCTGCGAGAAAGACCGGAAAATTGAATATACCACGAGACTCGACTGTTTTTTGATCTTGCGAATTTGACCATTTTTATTCCTCTTCCATCTTTACCGGAGAGACTTTCAAAGTTGACTGTATTTTATAGGTATGTAAAACGCAAAGTATACTCATATAATAAAAATAGCATTTTTTTGTAGCGCAAGATAAAATTATTTAACAATGCCTGTTTAATCCAGGACTTTAAACCGAGGCTTGCTGTATAAATCGGCTTGTCGTACTTTCGGTATTATTTAACGAGAGAAATTCCAGCGGCGCGAAAATTTCCCGTCGAATTCACCTCTTTTGGTGTCCGCGTATCGACCGAAACGCGATTACACCTCCGCGCGCTTATATTCTTTTTGATAAACAGGCTCCGGCGACCGCGTAGTCGTTAATTCCGTTTTGCGTTTTATCGCGTCGTGAGAGTGATCAAACTCGGCCGATCGTTAACGCGGCGATCGATTTCATGGAGATGGGGTACAGTTGTAAAATTGCTCTGATCCAATTAAACGTCAATTATGTGCGTATCGTGTATTGATAGCGGCAATAACAATCGAGCACGCGACACAAAATAAGTCGTCCGATTCGTTAAACGGAATAATTTTATTCTAAACGTAGCACAAACGTAATGCATTCCTCTTTTTTTCTATATAAAAAAAAAAAAGGATATCAATCCTGTTCTTTTACAAAATAATGAGGTGCTCTCTTTGAATTTGTGTACCCGGTCATTCGTATCTACCATTTTTTGTATGAACGCGAGCTTTGAATATCTAGAAATAATCATATTATTGAAATTATTTAGTTTTTAAATTTTTCATTTAAATAATTTTATATTAAAATTAATTTTATATTACACTCTCTCTTTCTCTCAATTGGAACTCTGTTTTTTCTTTTAATAATATTAATAACGGAAAAGAACATTTGCGTGCATTGAAAAAAAACTAGATATAATTAAAAAATTATATAAAACTGCGCAACGATGTTGTTTTCGATATACACAATTTTAGTAACGTATTTAATTTATAATTTACAGCTTGATTTATAATTTATAAGCGTGATTCGTGATTTAGAATGGCCAGCAAAGGATTCTGCTTCAAATGGATTTATTTGCTTGCTCGTGCACACTTTTACAGTGTGTACTTACCGCATCATATATTTATCACGTTGAAATCACAATGGTTTCGCAAATAAGCGCGTCGCAACAAGATCGTTAGTCATCCGTTTAATCCAATGGCTGATGCAACTAGTGATCGAGCTCAATCATTAGCTCGACCCTCGGGAAATCTGGCCTTCCTACATCCGCTTATGTCGTCCAAAACAACTTTTCCCATCTGACATTTCGACGTAAAAGCCATTTTGACACGTTACTGATATTTACGGAATCTAAAAAAAAAACTGTCGGGAAAAAGGAAAATGTCAGCATGCAAAATTCAACGCCCGAGATCAGAAGTGCGTGCGAGTACGAAATTTTTAGTTCTGTTTGCTTCTAAAATTTAAATATAAGATTAAGGAAAACTGATTTCTCTCTCTTTTGTGGAGTCCAAATCCTCCGCGAGACCGTTTGAATCGTTTTTATCGTGACAATACGTTATAGAACAGTCTAACTAAAATTAACGTTAGATTATCCACGGCACTACGTCTTTCCATTTTCATACAATGTCGCAAGATAGCATGTGAACAAGTAACGTCACGAATGGGAAGTCCCTTATTGAATATCTGAATTCTCGGGAGCCGCATAAAGAGAAAGTTTCGCAATCGTGTAACGGAAAAGTTGGCGAGTTATCGGGTACGGCTGACTTCTGCAATTGCAGAATCTCCGGCGCCTGCAAACTCACCACAGGTGTTATACGGGCTATGAATGGGGGTGCACGAATAAGCTCCTCCAGTTTGTAGTTTATGACGGGCGAGAATTCTCGACTCCGGATTAGAATTCTCACGTCCGGCCGACGTCTGCGATTCTTCGAGAGAATTACAAAGAGACAAAGAAAGAGAGAGATGGGGGGGGAAGAGAGAAGAGACTGAAGAAAGAGAGAGAGAGAGAGAGAGTTCTTCTCTCGAATGTATCGACGGGAATATTTGCGTGTATACGTGCGCGTGTATATGTGTATACGTGCATACGTACTAGCATTACGGTACGGTTGTTTTAACGGCACCGGGAGGTGAACACACCGCGAGGGCGGGATCGATAACCGCAAAATCGCCAGCCCGTGACCGTTCAGGATACGAGAGTCGAGCTCGCTCGCCTTCGTTTTACAAAGTGCATTTTCTTTTTTTCGCGGTATAGGTATCGGCATCCATGTTACAGGGGAATATAATGCTATTCCGAAGTTTGTAGAGTTCTTTGCGGAACAGCGCGAGGATAGCGTGAAAATGATGTTTAATCTCTCGAAATGCTGTAATACGTCATATCTAAATACTTAATACGATAAGTGCGCAATGCAAAAGTGGCGCGAGCAAGCGAATAGGTTCACTCGAAATAGAAGTCCTCTCTTTTGGTCACTATAAATTACGAATCATGCTTGCAAATCATAAATCGCGCATGAATTTTACACGTAAATTTTTACTTTTCGATGTACAGCAGTGAAACTGACACGCGCCCGATAAAAATGTAATAAATTTATAGCGTGTCCGACGCGCGTGGAGCTAATGAAATATTATTATCTTGTAATCGTTTTTAATCGTCGCCTGAAAAAAATTACCGACGATTAAAAAATTACCTACGGCAGCACTAAAACGAGGAACGCGATTGTTACATTATCTCGATCATTGTCGCATGCTGCGGCATGTAAAACGCCCAAGTATCGATCTCCTTGCGCGCAAGGAATTTAAATTAAGCGAATTCTAAACAAATTTCGCGGGAACACACACACACACACACACACATCCTTCTTTGCCTTCCTGGGAGAACGTTAATGGTAATGGTCTCTGGCGTAATGGAGCCTGCGAGCTCCGGAAGTCACGATTCTTCTCCTTTCCACCCAGAAGAATGAAAAAGTACCGCGTTCAATAAGAGGCGTGTCGACTTGAATTAAAATTAGTATTAAAAACGGTATTTTCCTTCCCCCCCCCTCTCTCTCTCTCTCTCTCGTTCTCTCTCTCTCTTTTATAGCTTGCGCGATAACGACCGACCGACTCGAAAGTTTCTGCCGCGCTATGATATCACGCCTCTTGCAAATCGTATGGAAATAACCGCGCCGCACCGCTGTGAACGCGAAACCGATTATTATCTGCATTTTCTTTCTGTGAATCTCTGTAATCGTACTTAAGCCCCGGGGCTCACCTGGGAGAGCCAGGACTTAAATGCGCACGTAATGTTCCGCATGTAGCGCATACATTACAAATATTTTCTGTTCTTTAATGAAATAACGTGCAATATTTTGTATCAAAATATTTGAAAGAATATTTAGAAATCGTCTGTCAACTGTCTGCCGATGAAACGAGAGAAAATAATTAAAGAGTAAATATCCGCGGAAATGTATAGACAGTTCTGGCGTTTGTTGAACGAGGATTAAAGCAGGGACATGTATGCAGTTGAGGATAATTACGCTATCCGCAGATGAGATAAAATTAAACGTATTTTTCAGGTGTCTCTAAGTTTATCCGGCAGAAATGCAAACTGAAAGGCACACGTAAAAAATAATTAAAAATGATACCGATGTGTAAGATTGTTATTTCCAGCGAAGGGTTAATAATATCTGTCTGAACATAAGCCCTTTATGAGATTAAAAATAGCTTCTACGGCGGCGCAGAGAGAGAGTATAGTTTAAAGGTTATCAAATAAACAAGAGTAAATAAGTCAAACGAGTAGTTTATCATAAAACTTCCGAACCGTCTTTGACATACAAAGTAATCGAAAATAATGAAAGGTTTTTTATACCTATAAGAATAATATTCTGAACAATAAAGGGAAAGTTTCTGCCCGTGAAATGTCGCAAATAAAATATTCGTAATAAATCAAGCGATTCTGTTGCGCGTGTGGACGAAACAGGTAATAATAATACAAATGGGAACAATTCAGAGGATAATTTCATTTGCGTGATTCGACAAATAATACCTATCGGACGAATACGGAGCTATAAAAAAAAAAAAGAAACTTAACATCGGATTTCATCCATCATCCCGCCTAAAAGCGCAAAACGACGTAGTCGCGAAGAGATGGCCAGACCCACCGCATAATCGAACGGCAAATCGGCCGTTTCCGAAGACAAACGAGCTTTGAAAAAAATGTCGCCGACATATATACGGCAATGCGGCCCTCTTTTCTTCGGCTCGCTTGTTCCCAGGGTCGGAAGTCGCGCACGTGAATTATCGATTTATTATCCGGCGACGTTGCTCCTCAACGCGGCGCAGCTCTTTCACACGTTTCTCTCTGACGGTGAGCTCCTATCCGTATAAGAGCTTATCTGAAAATGAAAAATTATCATGCGTCTACTCTTATCATCCTGCGAAATTATTCTTCGATAACCGTCCCCCGAAATTGCGACGTCAAGGTTTAATCGATTCGACCGCATATTTGCATGCTAAAAATATCAAATTATTTCTTATTGAAACACAATCAATTTTCATCGAGAGCTCTCTGGCCTGAAATATCAGTACTTTTAAATTTTAAAACTGTATTATCTTATCGGTATAGATTTTATCTCACGAGGATATTAATTTAAAATATTATTGTGTACATCTAATTTTAAATATTTAAAAAACTACGATAAATGGCGACACTTCTCGTCAGGTTGTGGAAAGTGGGTTCGATATTGAGTTGAATTACTGCGAAAGATATATTATTTCCATAAATCGGCGAACGTAGGAATGTCAAATGGATGCCTGTTCTGTGAAAGTTTCGATGAGATATCACGATCATTTGAACGATTACTCATTCTCCTACCGTTACGCGAACTCGATTAAAATATCGCATGGTAAGACTGTCGTATTATAATGCAGACGCGATGCACTCTTCACGACGGATTATGCAAACAGCGAACAGCCGGGATAATCGTCGAACGAGTGAACGGGAAGGTACTCGGCGTATTAAAGGGAATAAATTATTCAGGGGATATGTGCGCGGGCGAGGTTGAAAGTAAATTTTACTTGCCCCTCGCTGATAATGGATTTTCAAGATAATCGGAATTTTACCCAAGAGTCACCGAGAGAGAAACCGGCACGTGCGACACGTCGCGTCGCGCTGACAAGTCACGAAATCCGTATCGCTTGGAATGAATGCGCGAAATTTCCCAGCAGAGATGCAAACTATGCCAGTGGAAAACCTTTGCAACCCGATGTTTGAAAAATACGTGGATTTTGGTAAATTTAAAATGTTTACAACAGTCAGACGTTTCTCTCCGCTCCGCGATCGTAAGACAGAATGTATATAAAAAATAATAATTACATTTTTATTGCATTAATATATTTCAGTGCAATTCTGTTTATATATTCCCTCTTTTACATACAAATGCGTTTCAATTCCGTACGTCACTATTTTTAAAATATATTTATCGTTGAATAAAAATGCGCATGTGAAAACCTCTATTCTCCGCGTCCCGAAAGTATCCTCATTTCCTGCGCATATATTATAGCGTTTAGCGAAAATATTACGCCAGTAAAGTAAAAATCTTACGAGAATCCCGACCACTCAGTTTGCATGAGAACATTATTTCTCGCGTTCCATTAAGTAACATATATGAAAGTAGTTTTCAATAATGCAAGCGCGATTTTATTTTGAAGCAACAGTAAACACAAATTCGTCGCGAAATCGACCGATCGCCGCATAATCGCGCCTTAACATGGCAGAACGCAATTAACCCTTTGTATGTTACTCGTGATATTTCACAGTGGAACATCAACCGTCTCTTTACGTGTCATTTCTTTCGTGTTAAGTCTTGTCATCGCGCTGCGGGATGCCATACAATTGCGAAATGCAAATGTGTCATTCTCCATCGACTTCTCGTTAACGAAACTTAGATCGCGCGCCTGTCATTTTTATCTTTATCTCCTTTCATTATTTATCATATCTATTTTTATTTCATGATGGAATATAAAAAAATATTTAAGAATATTAAATAAATGTTGCCCGAATACACGATTATATTTTATATACAAAAAGCGATTCGAAAATAAAGTTCATAATATATAAAACATTTATTTTCACATAATTACTTCTACTACGTATAAAATTAAAATCTCTATATTAAAATCTACAAATTAGTAATTATTATTGGATTGCAATTATTATACGATATCATATATTTCCTTACATAATTTGTAAATGTAATAATAAAATATGGGTACATCGTGTCGCAATTTATCGTACTGCTCTTCGATTTTCCGCGAACGTCAGCTTTAAAAGAAACGACAATACGGTACGACGGTATACGTGCGGCAAACACCGATAGGTTTAAAAATATCGACCGGGCGAAATCCTGTCTGTATGGGAAATTGCAATTCGCAAGATACGCGAGAGAAGAATAATATCGCAGCTTCGTTCCGTCGTGTAACGCGATCTCCTCCGACGATATCACGCGCGCAAGTTTTTAATTAAGAACGAGGGCGAAACGAAAGTACGCCCGTGCCGCTGTTTATTGCACGACTATCACGCCGAGACAATCGCGATAAAGCGAAAGCTCGTCCGCATTCTTCGACCACTTATTATTAAGAGGGTGGCATCACGGTTTTCTCTGTTAGAACGGTAAAGAACAAGTCACTTTTGCGTCTTTCTTCTTAAATAGAATTTCCTTTTAATCTTTGATTGCAAAGAAGAGCTTTGCGTTGGTACAACATTTCTGAACCTTTCGATCAGCGAGACCACACAATAATCAATCTTATAAAATCAATCCCTTCCTTAATCTTTCCTTCCTTCGTATTTATTTTCCTTAACGAGGGGATGCGTTTAGATCCTTTCCGCACACGGTACGCTATTACGTGATTGCTTTACGAAAGGACCTTTTTCCGTTTCCATCGGACGTGCGCATCGTGAAGAATCGCCGCAAGAGTCACGACGGACTCGGAGATCATACAATGCTGATACTCGGACTCGGCGGTGGAAATCCGACCGCGGCCGTAGATCGTCCGATTCTGTTATATTACCCGACCATCCCTTCGCCGATACGTCTTCTGCATAATATTTTATTTCACATGCCTATACCATGCCGACGAATGTTTGTGGAAAACATCGATCGAAAGCGCTTATTGCGAGAACTGCTCTCTTTCCCTTCCGGGTGCGTGAGTGAATAACCCGTTACGCTCTTAATTTTGCAGAAAAATGAAGCTCGACCTCCAGCTGGACCGGGAGAAGGGCCTCGAGCTCTTCGGCAAGCTGATACGTACAAAGAACATCGAAAGTCTGCAGGGTGACCAGCCCAAAACCGGTCCCGAGCCACTTCATCCAGCCGACTCCAAGCAGAAATTACAGGTAAATAATGATAACAGTATAATCATTAGATATAAATTTAATCTTAGATATCACATTTTGGGGTCCATTAAATGTCAATTAAACTCTTTCAAGCGTTATATTTTAAAATATAAAATTGAAACCGTGTCGATGGAATTTGGCTCTTTTTATGTCTTTGCTATAGTGGCTAGATGTTTTGTTTCCGCCAATTGCTTGCCGGAATTATTACACGAATAAGCAAAGAAAATGAAGGAGATTATTATAATGAGAGAGGTAACTAACAAAGAGGGTAAATTAATGAGCTTTTAACAGAGCGCGTTGCTCCTAATCATCAATTAAAGCCAACTTTTAGAGCGGCGAAAATAAAGTTATTGATGGGAACTCATGAGGAAACTTCCGTTAACTGTTGCGTTAATAAAATTATAATTCTCGCAAATGATATCGCGCAGTTATAAAAATAATTTCACACTATATAAACGACGGAGGCATCGTCCTGCTTGTTTCAAATTTGCCCTAATAAGCTAAAACGCTCCCTCCTTTCGTCGGCGAAGACGGCGTCCATTAGAGAACACGAAGTTTTGCGAATGACGAAGTCGAGTGTATAAGAAGTAAATGCGCGTGGTACACGAAAAGCTGTCGCCGGGAAATTTGTCGTTTGCGCGGACGAGCTGATGGTGACCTGTAATTTCTCAAAGAGACATGGGTCCTCCGTGTATGTATATTTTATGTGTGTGTGAGTGGTATATATGTATATATATATATATATTTGCAGTGGTATTGTCGCTGCAGTAATTTTGTCGTTCCGATAGTCCATGTCGCACGCTAAGAGAGAGAGAGAGAGAGAGAGAGAGAGAGAGAGAGAGAGAGAGAGAGAGAGAGAGAGAGAGAGACACGGCAAACTTCCGTGTATCTCCAACGGCGACGTCGGTCGTTGCAAAGCCGTTACTTTGCTCACGGTAGACGGCTCCTCCGCCGCAGTTGCAGCGCGCGTAAACCGCCGCGAAGTTTCCCAATAACCGATCTACTTCGCGCAGGAGGATTCTTTCCTTTCTCACGTCGGCTATGGGAGTGGCTAAAATGCTCGGCACGGATAAAAATATAAGGCGATCGCGAAGAGTTTTTCTCGATGGACACGCGTATCGTTATTAACATTACGCAATTGACAGAACGTAACTCGGACTCGGATCGAAAAGCTGCGAATCTTGTCTGACTCTAAATGGCACTCTTGTGTGTAATTCAGAAATACTTCGAGCAATAAGTCGAATATATATCAGTTTTGATAATCGTAGTGTTATTATATCATTCGGGACGCGGTGACAAGTAGGCTTAAACACATCAAGTGCGATCGTTTTTTAAGAGCAGTGACGATCGACGTTTCAGCTTTCGCAGTCAACAAAGCTATTTACCGAAGTATGTATTTCGTGAGACTCTCATTCGCTTGAAGTGGAGATCGATGTGACAGAGGATAGAAGTTGTAATAATTTATATGAGAATTATAAATTATTCTTGATGTACCAACTGATAATTATTTCTCCACTGACGCTCGGATTCGAATAAATATCGTATCGCGCGCTGGCTCTTTCTCATTTGTTTAAACTTTAAAAATAACTTGCCCGTTAAATTGCGAGCACAAAGGTAATTTAAACATAATGGCAGAAGTAATTATGTAACACATAATAAACAGAGAAGAGAATTTCTTGTAATTGCTAATAAAACAAAAGGGAGCAAATTAAAAACGGCGTTGTAGTGGACGAGATCGCGTATCGAGTGTCACACGTAATTGCAAAAGTTGCAAGGTCTCCAATGGCCGGCGAATCGAATTATCTGGCACCGCGGTATAATGTTACAATTAGTCAATTTCCATTGAGAAATAATTGAGCGGTAATGATGGAAAATGCAGTTTGCGCGATTAGCAACGTCGGGTTTCGCAGAACGCGCCCGGCATTGATCCGCCGGACTATCGCCGCAATGTTTGAAACACGAAGAGTGCAATATCGTGGATTAATGCAAATACTGCATGAATTATTGCCGGCGTTCGTGCCCTCGTCTGACGCAACATTGACGCATAACGTATAACGTTGATTTATGCGCTGGGGCGCGATCACGGGAATTTTGACGGAATTTTTCGAAAGAGATATCTGAGAGAAATATATCATCCTTATTCAAGCTTGGAATTTATTCCATCCCATCCTCAACCATCACGATTAAATCATAAATTAACAAAGGGTCGCGGAGGGAATTTTATACAAAAGAAAAAGAAAAATATTCTTTTTTTTAGAAAAGACAAAATTAAAACGCCGATAGTCCGAGAATTCGTGTTATCAGAATGTTTGTCAAACTTTGAAGTTAACATATCTTCAACAAAGTTTTGGACTGCGTTATTTTAGCTTGTTTAAACCCTATATGTTAAAATATAACCAATTAAGCTAATTATTTATATCTCGTTAATTGCTCAGGGAAGAGCGAGAAAAAGAATAATATTTAAATAGTAACAAACTCTACCGCTTAATTCCGTGGCAAAGATGACCGATCGCCTCATCGTGCGCGGACATTCGGGTTTTGATCATCGTTGCGTGGTCCTGTGCAATACCGCGTAGATATACCTTTCGTGCTAAGCGAACAGGCTAAATAACGAATGAGGATGCAGAGTTGTCGGAATTACGTGCGCGTAGTAAATACCGCAAGTCCCCTAGCGGGAAATCGTTCGAGAGAGTCGTCCCAAATGTCGGTTTATACGCTCGTAATTCCTGAAGCCGCGGCGTGTACACCACTTTCGACGAAAGCGGTAAACGATGGATTTCGCAAGCGACGAAACGAGTGGCGCAATTTATTTATCCTCGTTTACCGGAAAAAAATTTGCGACGCGTGTACAAATCCGGTGGGCGAACCGATGACGGGCAATACAAGCATTACAAGCTCTCGATATGCCTAGCGCGTGTCAACAAAATATATAAAATATAAAAACGTGGCGTATGAATAAAACGCGAAATATAAAATCCGATATGATTCTATCGCTTTTGGAAGACATATTCCGTAATCAGCGGATATTTTTTTCCTGTTGCGCAACAAATAATATCTCTCCTCGATTCGACGAAATCTAAATTGAAGAGTCGCGGCAATTAAACCTTCTCTCATCAAAACGAAACGATCGTTTGAGCACCGTTGACAAAAATAAATCGTCGGTACTGATAGTTTATTAATAACTATCGGAGGCGAGTTGCAAAAATGGCACTGACATTCTAGAAAGAAGTCAACTTAGAAGACGGTAATTGTTTCTATTCTAACTGCAACTCAAAGATGCATACGGCTGCAGAGCGCCGCAAAAAGATCCCCGTCGTGCGTCTTTCTGTAAAGCGGCAGCAGCGCGAGGTCACGTTTCTCGCGTTTTCCACGACAATTCGCCGATTTTTAAAAAGGAAAAAGTGACGAAAATCGAATGTAAGAATTTTGTTGCGCGAGATATGAAATAAAAAACGATGTTCCGAACAATAATTTATCTGGGTCAATTACTTTGATTGCAAAAGAAAAACAATTCCGATGTAATACCGAAATAAATCACTCCCCGGGATTATTTTTTATTTAGGTTAATTGCCCCGGATAAAACAACAAATAATATATTTCCGCCTCTAGTCCGTGAAAATAGATTACCGCGTCGCAACGTGCAATTTAATGTCAGGCTAATTGAAATAAACGGTTGCCTAAAAAAAAAAAACTACAGGGATTATTTTAGCACATGGATCCGATAAAAATCTTACTCATAAGTTGACTGTGAAGTTACACTGTAAATCAATTATTTCCGATATTAGAACATTATATCTGTGTAGTCTAATTTGAAAATGTTTTCTCTCTCATCATTATTTAGTTAGAGATATACAGATTTTCTACATCTCTCCGAAATGATTACTGTTTGCAGAAGTGCCTGACGACTCTGGACCTGACGTCTTTAGGAGTTGGCTCCTGCGTCGGGACAGGGATGTACCTTGTCGCAGGAATGGTGGCGCGCAGCGTTGCCGGACCTGGTGTCGTCTTCTCATTCATTATCGCAGCCATTGCTTCCATTTTTTCCGGTGGGTACCACGCCTTTCTGAATCCATGCAGAAAGATAAGAAAGAGGGAGCGCTTCTTTGTCGCCGCGGACGGTCATTAGGCGAGATAGCGCGACTACAAAGCGAGAGCGGATCGATTATGATGTCGCAGAACCGCTGTACCTAATAGATGCTCGAAGAATGCATTCGCGTCCACTTGGACTGAATTACTTACACCTAATACGAGTGTTGTAGAGGGACTTATCGAATGAGATCGGTCGCGTTGCCTAAATACACGCGATTCCGGCGCGGCGCGGCGTCGCGAATTTAATCGTTCGACGTTATCTGGGATCGAGTCGGCGACTCTATCAAAGTCGCTTCTTGCGATCCCACGTTATTACGCGCGATGGTTGCACACTTACGCGGAGCGCCGACTTTGCACAATCCACATGAACGGAATGGGAATACGAAAGTAAGGATTTATTTCTGCCGCGATTCACAATCCCGAAGAAACAGCGCGGACGAGAGGAGGGGAGGGAAACGCGAGGGTGGAAGTGACCTTTAACCGTCGGCGAGAAAGAGTTTCCGACTATTTTTACGGACGATCAATTTAATGATGGACAGGTACGTGTGTGCCGACCGTATCACGTGGGTGTGATGTCAATGCTTTGACGGGGGCGACCGCGGAATGGATAATACCCCTATAACTGGACACGATGATGTATGACAGTCGCAATTAAGTAAATGTTTAATCGGAAGACCACTATCCGAGTACATACGTCCGAATCTATATGTAATCCATTTATATTTTTCGTCTTTTTCATTTAGCTTCGAAGTAGAATTGCAATTAAATAATATATACGCGTGTCGTGTTATAACGATACGTGTGTGCGTATATCATTTAATTACAATTCTACTTCGAAGCTAATTGTAAGTGAAAAAGACAAAGATATAAACGGATTAGATAGATACGGACGTATGTACTAGGACAGTAGTCTTTCGATTAAACATTTACTTAATTGCGACTGTCATATACATTATCGTGACTAGTTAGGGATATTATCCGTTCCGCGGCCGTCCCCGTCGAAGCTATAATTAAACCTTTACGTACTCTTGAGCAGTCAAACTTATACACGTCCGAACACGGTTTAAAAGGAATATAAATGAAATGTTTGCACGCGCTAATCAAGCTATCGCCACGTGCAGCTTGTGGAATCAAACGACGAGTTAACTACTCGCGAGGTTAACTCCCTTTATAAAAATGCACAACACATTTCTCGCACGATCGTGCAATGGCGATGATTCTCAGAGACTTCTTCGCCGGCAGCTTCCGGCAATTTCGACAGAGCGATAAGTCAGGTATCTCTCTCGCGCAAGCAGAGCACAGTAGACTCGAGGGACTTTACAGTCTGCGGTATGGCCACAGATAAGAAGCTTATTCCGCAAAAATATGGATTTCGGTGAGGGGATATATATGAGCCGGAAAATTCGTCTTCCGCGACCACTATACATATATCACGTACGAATCCCGTAGACTCCGGGACGCCGTGCGCGGATTTAAACCGCATAAAAGCGTAATTCCGCAGAATCTCCGGCAAACAACTTCAACGTTCGCGACGTTATCGGACGCGTGACCGGAGCATCGTACGAGGAGCTTTCGCGAGTGAAATAGAAGGAGTCGCATATTTCGCAAATATTTAAGAAAAATTTTATCATCGTTTGAAGTAATATATATTTTGACACCGTTATAGTTACACCGTATAATATTCTCATATGAAAATTATAATTTACATAACGGGATATTTCAGTACATCAATTTTTTCTTTTATTTTTGCGTAGGAAGTCTTTTAAAAATTAGATACCCACGGAACAATTAAAAACCGTGTCCGGAGCTGACGCGAATAGTTGTAAACTATACACAAGAGGTGCTTTACATTTACTTTGCGGGTACTGTTACAGGCATAAGTACTTGCGCTGCCAACGCGCGTTAGTTTACCGTTACAAGTACTTTACCGTTCGATATCGAGCTCCGACCGTTCCGTCGTATCGATAACAGCGGCCCGACTGTCCCGAATATCGATATCGTGCGACTCTTGCAGATCGAACGCGGAAAATACCCGTCAAATGAAATTTACGATTCATCGTGCGCGATAGGAGGCTCTAAACGCGGCCGTCGCCGTAAACTGTCTCCCGTGCGTGCCGCAGACGCGATATTCTCGCCGACTGCGAAATTGCGAACAGGGTTTCCAATGGATACGGAAGCGATAAATGGACCGAACGTGTCTCAATCAGTCTTGTTTTGTTCGCGCCTGTTTCGCTGATCCTTTTATCGTCTGTAATTTCGCTGCGGTTTGCGTCCTCGTGAAGCAATTCGTTACTGCTTGCCATGTTATTTGTCGCTTCGTCGAATCGCGCTCGCGCGAAGAGAACGACAGAGAGATATCAAGTGGAACTTCTTTTTATCTTGCTGAAAAAGAAACGATTAGTTCTCAAATCTATTTTATTATCATTTGATTGATCTCCCTATCTTGAAAAATGTGAGCTGCTCGATTTCCATGAGTTAAGAGTATGGATATTCAGAAACGTTATATATGTACTTTTACATTTTTAGTTACCAAGTCAGAATCGTTGATTTAATTATAATCGAATGTACATATAAAATGGTATGACTTCTTATGAGCATCATCGTCATAATTTTTTTATAACTGGAAGGACATGAGATGTATTAATACGTTAAATAGAAAGTACATGATTAGTACATGACTAGTACATTAAATAGAAGCACATGAGAAAGAAGCGCGTTGCATATCGATCGTGATCTCATTTGATTGCGGCCGCGCTCTCGGTAATTATCGATCTAACGGGGTAAAACTGTAATTAGTTCGACTATTCAGAGATCGATCCCGTGCGCCAATTAATGGCAGGCTATGGCACGGTGTGTCGCGGCGTGTTGTTTAATTAATTCATTGCGTTATTAATAGATGAATGTCGCTGGCGCACTATCAGCGCGGGAGTACGTGGTAATCATCGCTGATATTAGTGATATTACTATTGCAATAACATCGGAATCATTGAATGTCGAAAACGACGTGTATCGTGACCGCACTCTATCGCGAGAAAAATCTCTTGCCTCCATCAAAAACGGAAGTGAATTAAAGGCGGACTGAGACGCGAGCTCGTTTAGATTTTTCTTGCGTTTTCAAGCTTTATTGTTCCTATTTATCTTTCTATGTTTATTTTATTACGTTCTCGTCCAACTACAATAATAAACATTCGAAGAGATGGGATTTCTCGATATATACCTGGTCTTTACACATCTCGTTGTTCAATAACCGCGAAAGTAGAGCTAGGCTTTCGCTCTTCCGCGAAGTTCTGCGTCGTCTTTTCTTTTCTCATTGTTAGAGAGACTTGGTGGCATATTTTATAATACATACCACCCGACGTATAAACGTCGAGTCTAGCATCAATGGAAACTAGATTCTTCAACCTTGCCGCTTACTGATTTCGCGCGACTTATTCGTCGACCGTATATGACAGTTGTGACAGCGAGCGCGGTGCTTGACGTCAAGGATAAACGTTATCGTCCCACAAAGATGCGAAATTGGAGGACGCGAAGCAGTAGGGCGTAATTCGCAGAATGTATCCCGCTTTGCGTAACAGTACGTTAATATCGTGGAACTGGAGAGGCAACATCCGTCTCTGACCAAGAGAGAATTGTGGAAAGATGTAAGCAGATTATTACGGCGTTTATGCCGGTTGAGCACGAGATCTGTGCCATACCGCGATGTAATCCGCGTTGAAAGGTTGAACCGAAGTTTAATCAGTCGATTACCGAAGCATGATAATCGTCGGTGGCGATGGCAATATTCCGTCACGCCACAACGTGTAAACGCGTAATCCGCTTTAGATAGCGATAAAAAAAAAACGAACACATCAAGATCGTGTACTCAAATGTGAAAATTCGTGAAATTTTTAATCTTGATGTGCCGCGTTTTTGACCCGTTATTATTTCCTTTTTTGTAGGAGTATAAACCCGACAAACATTCGCCGTTAAACGCAGCCTTTATCTTTCTATATTCCGTCGCCAAACGTGATCGTTTGTGATTTTGTGTCTTGTTCATTCGATATATCACGTTTAACGTTCGCGTGAGTTTAGTGACGCCAGACATGCCATTTCTCTGAATAATTTTCTCTGTCCCTCCCGCGTCGACGATATTCGCCCCTCGTGACTGACGGCTTTTTCTTCCTCGATGTGATTACAGGGGCGTGTTACGCCGAGTTTGGAGTACGAGTGCCTCATACGACCGGCAGCGCTTATATGTACAGTTACGTGACAGTAGGCGAATTAATAGCATTCATTATTGGATGGAACATGGTGCTGGAGTACCTTATAGGTACGAGTGCGTGTGCGTGCGCCCTTAGCGCCTGCCTGGACGCGTTGGCGAACGGTGCTATTTCCGAGGCGATAGCCAACAGCGTTGGCACCATACTCGGTGAGTATTCATTTCGCATACCGCCCGCACGTATGCAAACTATCGATTACTGCAAGACAAACAAATTTAATTGGTGCAGATTTTACTGGGAGAAAAAAATTCATACATTCGTGATATTATATTACGAATATATCCATGAAATGTCTCTATTCGGCAATTCATATATTTTCGCTACCTTCGCTTTACTTTAAATTAGACATAACATTCGGACATATAAAGTTTGGAAATGTTGAGTCTTAAAGTTTCCCTTCCAGTCGCTCGTAAAAGCATGAAGAAACGACAAGTCATAGTCGCTGGCGTCGTCGTCGGTGAGCGACGTTGTAGAAATTTACGAGCGGACTCCCGTTTTTCGTCCTGAGAATTTAGCGACGTGAGTTTTTGTTTCTTTGTCTCCCAACTCGATCATGGAACACTCTCTATGCGTTTTTTTTCGCGATAATACAACGGCACGATCGATGACTTGGCGGATGCATCGTGCGCGAAAGGTATGTGCTACTCATGTTCGCGGAATTCACAAGCGAAGTCCTCACGTAGTTTGTGATCGATGAAAATAGTTGGAAAAAAGAGGAAAATCAACTATTTATAAAAATGTCGTAATAGAAATTTAAAAATATTATATGTAACAAAATAGTAATTTTACAGAATCGCAATAAAAATATAAAATAATTAATACTAAAAAATATTGATCTTTTTGAATAAGAAGATTATTCTTAATAATTTTCGAGTTATTCAAATTTAAATACCCAAAGAAACACCATTGATCCCCAAGTCGGCTAATTTAAAGTCGACTACGTTTCATATCCCTTGGCTTCTTTACGCGTAAGGCGAATGAAGAATGAGAGTTTCCCCATTAATCTCGTCGATCTCGCGTCAGACAATTAGCGACGATAGCTCGAGCGAAAGACTGTTTTGCTCGGCAAACAAAATACGTACACCTCCCCGCGCGTTTCGGGACGGCGACGTTTCGAATTGTTAATTCGAAAAAATCTCCACGCTCAACCGAGTTCAATCCAACTTTCTAAAGCGAATTAATTCACTGAACAGGCTTTTCGTCGACGTGCGAAAAAAGGGGAGAACGCGCGATGGCAAATCCCTGGACGCCGGCATTTTCCTTGTTGACCGACGCTTATATACAAAACGTTCGGGTCGGGTGCCAGACCTTAATTTTAACGACAGATTTCTTTTAGCAAACGTGGAGGCAAGTTCTCGTTACGAAAAATTTAGCAGCGAGTCTCTCGCAGATTTTTAACACTAAATTCGTTGTGTTAATTGAATCGCGGAATTAAAATTTTGGATATTCCAACGAGCAGCAACGTTATTTGAGTATATCTCGCGCAAATTTAACTTGATCAAATAAAGATCGAAGAACCTATTAATAAGATTAAGGTCGAAGGTTCCGAGACAAGGTTCTGAAAACGCGGAGAGCTCGGGGATTCGTCCATTAATTTACGACACGCCGCACGCGTATAACCACTGGCGAAACGGATCGATCGCGCATGCGAGCATAAATTGTAGACTATTTAATGCAGCTAATTCGCATCATATGCCCGTTTATGAATATTCTCCGCATTCAGCGGCGCTTGATAGCGGACGTTAAGCCAATATTCTCTAATGCGGACGTCGATGTTTAAGGAGGATGTATCGGGAAAACGCCACGAATTTTAATTAGGACGTTGTTGATCGGAAAAACGCGTTATTGTGCTACGTGGTGACAACAGAATGTACGTATAAATGGTTAGTTCCTCTATCTGACAAAAAGCACGACCGTTACGTCATTATATTTGATAAATACTACATCTCGCGAGTTTGACACTTGGCAATTTTTTTTTCAGGAACCATTTCGATCAAATATGAATGCAACAAAATTAACATTGCCGTAAGACTAATGTTGCAGAAAACTTTCCTTCGTCCGTTCCCAGAGCCCACCCGAATTCTCGGCGCGCTCCAATTCCTCCGGAATTTCTCGGCGTCTGAATTTTGTCGCGCGACGTTACTCCCCCGCCCGCGGAGAATGATTCAAGAGCGACGTGAATGATTTCTTGTGTTACGACGTTTTCTGCTTGAATCAGCCTCTTTCCGTCAGTCAATTTTACGGATAAATTCACGAGGGATACCTCCTCCGCGTTTTCATTCCCGCCAATTTCTTTATTCTCGGAATGTCGCGCATATCTTATATCCCATCGATTTTATCACCGTTGTAAATCGATATTTATATTGTCACAAAGTAAGCGCGCCGGTTGTGTGGATTGTAAATTTTATCGCGTGTCGCTTGTATTCGGTTCCATCGCGGCAACTTGTTAACCCGTGCAATTAAAAACACAATATCCCTCGCCGGAGCACAATAATAATTAATATGAATTCGGTGTTATTGAGTCTAATTAATTGCCCGTACGGCAGATCCATTAAAATGCGAATAAAATGTTTCGTCGTTACCCGTTTCTCGCGATTAATAAATATCAATTAAATGTTAGACATCATCGGTTTTCATTATATACTCTCGGCGATCGGTATTAATAGAATACTATATAACGCAGAGCGTAATATTGCCCATCGTTATGACGCTTTCATGCAACACGTTGCGCCCGTGACAATGAATATATAGTAAACTGAAACTGTCGAGAGCTTCTGTAATGAAAGTAACACGTCAAACTAAAAAATTTATTAAATAATATACCGATGTCCGCGGCTATTATATATAATTGCCATTATTTAACGTCCGTTGTGCAGCTCTAGAAAAAAAAGTTTAGTTTAATTAAACAGCGGCTCTCTCTCTCTCTCTCTCTCGACGTGTTTCCCGTGCAATCAAAGGAGCTCTAACGTAAGAATGAACTTTTACGGTACTTAACGCACGTTATGAGAATGCCGCACGTCCCATAAATTTCATTCGCGTTTCAGAAACTCATATAAAAATAGGGCGAGAACATTTTCATCGTTTTTTTAATACGCGCGACATGCGAAAAATGTTAACACCGACACCATTCGTAAGTTCCGTCGGTGCTTTTACGTCTAGCGGCGGAATATGGCTCTTTCGGAAGTTGATATATGCAAGACGCACAAAAGTGCAGTTGAATATATTTGATCAAGTTGCGTATCAGTACACGCGCATGCCTTCCTTCGCGAAATGCGGCGAAAGAAAGTCACTCGTAAACTTGCAAAAATATCTGTTTGGTTTGAGAAATAATATTAGGTGTCTTTAGAGGAAATTTTTAAACGCGTTCAAATTGCTTGGGAAAGTCGATAAACTCTATCTATATAAATTGGATCTATATCCTTAGTATCGATTGAAAAATAATATTGTCGCGTAAAGAATATATTATGGAAGATACTTTGGAGGATATTAGGGAAAGACGACGATATAACTAGGGTTTCGCTTCAGGTAATGTCCCGGAAGCCGAAATTATTAATGGTTCGGTGTGTGCAAAGGGGTTGGGTTTCTTTATCAAACTTCTTTGTACAGACGTGTCGCGGCAGCGAGGAAAAGTTTCACTCGCGCCAGGGCAGAGAGAGAACGGATGCGCCGCGCCGCGACGACGGCAAGCGGCCGCAAAATCGGTCGACCTTAATTAACTTTTTCCTCGCGCGTCGTGCAGGAATTTGCAGATGAGTTTGCAACCCGGCCAGCTGTTACGCGCGTGGGAGCCTGTAATCGTTCGCGCGCGAACCGAATCGCGTCGCGCGTCCGCGGAATTCGGTGTCGAGAGTCGGTCGGATTAATTTTGAAAATATTTACGGGACGATGAAAGTTTCGCGAAAATGTTCGATAAAATCGATACCGGCGGAACGACGTAATTCGTGATGGACTCTATTGAAATAACACGACGAATTCGCGCATCGGCTCAGAATTGGTCGCTTCGGTTGCCCAAATAATCGTAAAAATTCGGGGGAAAAAGAAGTATCGTGAGAGCGTGGAAGAGCTCTTCCCTAATCCTCTACAAACCTCCTCCAGATATCTTCAGGGTTCTTCCCTGGACTTTTGCATTAACACGATAGGATTTAAGTTCCCTGATAAAGAGGGGAAATGCCTGAAAGGTCTTCATATCAAGTTTCGGAAACATCGGGTTTAAAGTTTAAACATTCCACCAAGTTTATCTTCTAAATCCGCTATAATCCTCACGATTTCGTAAATCCCGCACAATTCTAACCACCTTACGTGTCGGATGTTTATCAGACACGTGTAATTGCCAATTTACCTCGATTTTTGAAGCTAAAACAGTAACTGAAAAATGTTGGCTATATATACGTGAACGTATAGCGTACGCTATATATTTCACGTCGATAGCATATTGAACATGCCAATCTAGTTCGTTGGGTTCTTTTCTGATATCTATTATCACCTCACTCTTTAACGTACGGATAAGATTCGCTGGGCAGGATTGAATTAATCGATCGTTTCTATCGACATTTTGCACGTGTGAGGAGAAAATTTCAACCGCGGCAACTAGCTGTAAATGCATCGGCGAACGATTGCGATATGTTCGAACGGCAAAAATCTTTGTATTCGCTAACGACAGAAAAAAGTACCTGAATGCCCGAGATTCCTACTCGTCAAATTACTCGGTTCTCCTCCCCTACGCTTAGCTCGAGCACGACATTCCCGTGACAGCCGTGACGTGGAAGAAACCCGAGGCGGAAATTCTCCAACAAGCGGAAAACCGACGTAATTCATGCGGTCGGAGATAATCGGGCGATCCTCGGGCGAGAAAAAAAAAGCAGCGGTTTTTTCGGGGAAGCATATGCATAAAGCTCGCTACTTTCATTCAAACGCTCGCGCCGCGGTTGGAAAACCTCTGCAAAAAAAATCGGTGAAAGGAAACTGCAGCTAAAAATTCATTCTGCGAAAGAAATAAATTCTCGGTATATATTCGGGGTGTAGAATAAATTTCCGCGCTAACTTGTATCGGTAGCTATCTACCTTTGGCGGAGGAAAAGCGGTCACGTTGCGCGTTGACCGTGTTATCGTGTTTCCGGTTACCATAGGAGAAACTTAAATCGCGCCAGAAGGGGCTAACTCCGCTTCGCGATGAATAAAGATTGCCGGATTATTCAAAACAGAAGAAAACAATCTGCTTGGCCGACTTCTTCGAGAGAGAAACTCGCGAGATTACTGATTAATTTGTTCCGACACTGCAGCGATTTCCCAAAGCCCCTCTGAATTGCAAAGGCAAAATAATCCACGCGCCGGCAACGCGAAGAATCGAACGCGTTCCGTACGAATCCGTTAGCCCTGTTGCTGATTCATTTCCTTTGCAGCGTCGATGCACCAGGCTACGCAAACGAAAGAGGCAATTTTCAGCTGAATCAAACGGTTTTGATCACTCAAGCGACCCGCTCGATCTCTCGACGTCGGCGAACGCGCACGTTTGTATGCAAATACAATCGTCGAGCGATGTGCAAAATGCGTTGCCGGTTGAAAGACCGCGATCAAACACATGGACAGGTACGAATAAACGCATGCAACTATATACAGATGTTAACGATAAAAACGCGGCGAATTTCGCGGCGCAAATATAGTGTTTCGAAGTCAAGTTCCGAAACGCTAATCCCTAAAATATATATGGTGCGATATCTATTTTAAATATTTAAGCGTTTATCATTATAAAAAATAAAATATATATCTATCTTCTGTTAAATGTTAAATGCATTTCTAAACGTGCAGAAATAAAAGCTTGCATATGATTAACTCTAATTGGTTATTTAAAAAATATTGCACCCTCAACGTTCATTCAGGTGTAATTACTTTCACCCTCTCGACTGTCGTTGACTCTCATTAAATTCTTTCGAACGTAAGATATTCTGCATGAAAGGATTGAAATATTGAATTGTACGACTTGTAGGCGGGATGAGCCGTTGTAAGTCGAGCATCGAGGATCTAAAAGAAAACTAGATATCGATATCGAGAGAGATCCTTTACATCGAGACTTGAAAGTTAGAAATAGTCGACCATCACGAACAATCCGACGCAATTGTGCTCGACGATGAAACCTCGAGAAGGACGCGCTCGTCGCGAGTAAGTAGTATTTAATTCCACAGATCAGACACGACCCCGTAACGAAGAAACTTCCGAGGATCGTGTCGGAACCAGGAACAAAGACGCGAGCATGAAATCAGAATGCGAAATCCGCGCGAGGAATGCCGATCGCGAACGCAAATGGCATAATATAGGTGGGGCCGCGAACTTCGGGATTTATCTCCACGAAATGGAGTGCATGCTTGCACGTCAACCCTCGATATCGAGCGGTTCGATTGCGGCGCGTTGCATCCACAGACGCAACAGTCGATAACGGTCTGGATACGATGAAACACGTCGCGTCGAGCTAGATGATAAAGCTTGTCCTCTCGCGAAGGAATCGTCTTTCGGAGAGTGAACGCTACGAAGACGGTTGCATTTATTGTCTCTCGTGAGAAAATATTTTTCCGCGCGTCTCTTTTAGATCTTGATAGAAGCTACTGACTCTGCTATTGATTCTCTTGCGTCATGTATATGGCAATATTAATATCGAAAATTGTACAATCGGCAAACTCGATCTCTTCCGATATCTCTCGACCGTTTTCTGTAAACTGTCACGCGAGCATAAACGTCGACGTACGGTAACCGTGACATTTTTCGCATAAGCACGACGGTATTATTGGGTAAGTTCAATGGTATCGTTATCTACAACGACGCCGTCGGGCATAAGCCGTGCTGAAGCTAGAGTCCTGATTAAGTATTCCCCCTAACTGCCAGTTAACGATCGCGAGAACAGCGTCAGGAATAATTTTACGAGACAGCGTCGTGTGCAAGCCGTGCCGTATCTCTTGTCGGCTCCGCGAAGCTCCTATTCTCTCGCAGACTTTGTTCTCGAAAAGATTTAATAGCGAGGCAAAGAAAAAGGCTAAAAAACGAGGTAAATCGATCATTGCAGAAAGAACACGTGTTGACTATAAATTTTCCCCATTTCTTTCCGCGAAAATAAGTAGGTATATGTTCTACATTACGATAATACTTCTTCCTTAAAAACACGGTTCTTCGCTTAAAATTCAGTAGGTGTTTATTTAAGATTCATGAACTGATCGCCTCGCGTTAATCAATTCGAAATGAAAATCACTGCCTGTGACGCGCGCCCCGAGAAGCGTCGTAAAATTAGAATATCGAAACGCTATCTCACTAATTTGGTAAATAAGATGAACTTTCGAATCAAGGAACGATCTCAAGAATCGGACTCTTGTCTCGAAAGACGACAATCGCGATGGCAGACGGACTCCGCGAAAAACACGAAAGCGACACAGGGGGGAACGGGAAGGGTTGGCTACGGCGTCCAGGTGGACAGGTTAAAGAGCATCGGAGCGTGTGGTTCGCGAACCGGTTCGGATCGATGAGGTCCACAGGTGCCAGACCTAGTCTCATCCGCGCAAGCGCCCCTCTCGCGCCCCCTCATGCTTTTGTCCTCCCTCCTCCGCGTCTCTCTTCCACCGCAACTCCATCGTTTTAACCCTCTCCCTCCTCCCGTCCGCCCGACGTTTCTCCAGATCCGTACCCGACCACCCAATCCCCTACTCCCCCCCCCCCGATTCCCGTCTATGTGCAGCGTGCTTACTGACCGCAGAACGCGTGTAGCCGAGATACGTACGTATGGTCGTGCGAACCAACGAATTAAACTTCGTTGATTCGATGGTTTGCGAAAAAAAAATTATTTTATTTAAGGACACGCACACAGTAGCATTTTTTCAAATTAAGCGTCTTATTTCACCTGCTTGTGAGAGCTGAGTTGTGTTTCTATCTGCTTTTTTTTCAAGTTCGTCATTTATATAGGACGATTCTGCATTTCTTATGAATCGAGGTTTCGAATCACGGTTGTTCTAGGGGACGGCCGCCAGATTTTTTCGCATTACTATATAATCAACACATTCACCGTTTATATAAGAGAATTATGCATTTTTAATAAATTTCACTGAAGTTTCGAATCACGTTTGTTCCCAGGACGGCCGCCAGATTTTCTCGCGTTCGTCATCACGATACTCATGATGCTGCTAATGGCGGCGGGGGTGAAGAAATCGCTGGTGTTCAACAATGTGCTGAACGCCATCAATCTCGCCGTCTGGGTCTTCGTCATGGCGGCGGGCATGTTTTACGTGGATTCCGACAATTGGTCCGAGCATAACGGTTTCCTCCCCTATGGCTGGAGCGGGGTAAGTACAGGGTGCATAATAGACAGAGTCTAACAATAAGAGGGCTGATCGTAGTTCTACGTAAGATTAAATAAGACTGAGAAGTTTTACAGATGATAAGGCAATGACGTAAAATAATTGCGCGCGTAAAATAAAATATTTAATACGTAAAGAAATACGACAAGATTAAAGAGTGACAAGATAACAAAAATTAAAAAACAACAAGAAATATCGAACACCGGGAAGATGCATAAATTCAATAAGAGAATTAATTAAAACACGTTAGATTTTTATGATATCGTTTCGTAAAACAAAGCGATGTCTCCTGTTCATTTGTTTTACAAATTCTATATATAAATAATTTCAAAGACAAAGGGTTGTTAAACAATGGTAATTCGCAATGCAGCGGTATTAACGCCGGCAGCCTTTGTCGCACGGTTCTCAGCGCGGATAACGAAAAGAAAAAACAATGAGTGGCTGGAGACAGGATGAAAAAGCCCTCTCGGTTGAAGCCCTCTCGACGTGTCTTTTTCCAGCTGCTTTCATAAGTCCGATCCCCTCACCCTCGCGCTCGTGCCCTATGCCAGCGACAGACGGAGTCGCATACTGCGCTATTTTGATGTTTGTTTAAGGTATTATGAAGATATCGGTTTCGGAATGAAAAGGAGAAGAGATGTCGCTGACAAAGTCAACTTTGAAAACATTTTTATTTAGTGGTACAGTACACATTCTCCTACGAAAATTATTAGTAATAAAAATTGCTATACGTGCGAGATACTGAAATATTAATAATAAATGCCGAAAATGACGGAATATATTAAAGAAAATCGTTCAAACTTCTCGCTATTTTGTACAATCACCGTTGTCTATCGTCGGTCTTATTGAACAAGACAAACCTCTGAATATCGTAACGCGTAATGACAAGGGAAGATTCCGAGCAATCCGCGCGAAACTCCAGTCGCTTGAGGTGCGAGGTCGCCGTCGCCAAGGTTCGGCGGTCGAGGGATTCTCCGCCTGCGGCTTACGACAGTTATGCGGAACAATGGCAAACTTGTTGCACCGAGTCGGCCCGACAGATGTACCGAGAGAGGACAGTAATCGCGAAGAGTGGTGGACGATGGTGGAAAACGGCGCCTCGTATCGTTCACGGACACAGGGAGAGGTGAACGGAACGCGACGCGACGCGGCAACGGCGATGCCTGCGGCAATCAATAGTGCGAGATAGAGCCCTGGGATATCGGAAACGCCGTTTGGATGACTGTCGGGAGAAATAGAGACCGCGGGGTGTGAAGAACGAGAGCCTGCACCGTTCGAATTTCCGAACGTGTTTGCACGCTCGGGGAATGCAGGATGGTTATCTTTGCAGAACCATTTCCAGATAGCGGAGAAGAATCTGACTCTCGACTTAACGTTATTTACCGTGAATCGATAGTACGATAATTGACCCCCGGAAGATATATCTTCGTGTAGGTAAATATTATTTATACAATTTTTGTATAGAGAGAATGTTAAATACTATATATAAGTGACACGTGTAGCAATGGGAAAAATCTCCTGTTTATTAAGTGCAAAAGAGAAGGAATTGTACATGGCTATAAATATATACGAAATACAATGGCGCGTACGCTAAATGTAATAACGGTTCGCATATCGCCGCATATAACCGAAAAATTGTTCGAAGGGTCAAGTGACATGTGAACCATTAGCGCGACGATAAGAAAGAGGTGTGCGCATCGACGAGAACTGCTCCGCTCGAACCATCTCCCGCGTCTCCCGTTTCGCCGCGCCAAGAATAATATAATCGGCGCACAGTCGATCACAAAGAAAAAGTTATTCATTCGTACATCTGCTTTGGAAAATAAAGAAAAAAATCCGCAAAATATCGCGATCACACGTTGTCTCCCCGACGTTAAGAAAAACGTCGATCATTCGGACAACGCCACTCCCTCCCTAATAATCGATTTAATTATCCGAAAGGAAGTATAGAGAGACAAAGAGAGGGAGATCCAAAGGTCGCCGGATGGAAATGCTAAAATTTAAATTTTCACCGGTAGCGTGGAATCGGGCGAGAGAGAGATTACGCGGTGTGGAGTTTCGGGGGTAAGGACGGTAAGGTTGACATGAATTTTCGCGCGCGGCGAGAGGGTGAACGTTGTGTAATCGGTACTCCCCAGTTTCATTACACGTCCCCTATACATTTTCGTCGCTGCGCCCACGTGCGGATGTGTTGCACAAAAGCGCAGATAAATCGCGACTAAAGGTCGGGCAAGACCCATTTACAGATATGTCGCGCAAATATTCCGGCGATGTGAAATCCGAGAGTTTCAGCCTGTCGCGGAATGTTCCATTATAGTCGAGGGTAAAGAAATCGCGCGCGTGGAACGCGGCGACCGGTACCCCGAACAATGCCGAACGTTCGCCTCGAAAGGCGTTTGTACTGGTGGTACGCAAGTTTCTTGCGGAAACAAAGGAATTAATAACGAGGGCGCACGGACGACGTTACGCACGGACTTTCCTTCGAACTTTCGGAGACCAGCGTCGCGTCGCGGCGTCGCGCCATTGTTCTTTGACGGAACTTGCGTTTCAAATTAATTATCCGGGCTAAAAGCGTTCTATTTCCGCGGGGGAGGGCACGGGGAGAGAAAGATCGAAGTTTTCAAATCGCTCGTGGTGATATATGCAAGACCGCGCACCGCATAACTTCGCTGCAAAAGGCATCCCGAGCGATGCCGAGTATTGAAAGATGTATAATAGATTTCCATGTTCGCAAAAAACAAAGAAACTACAAAGAAAATTACGCATGCGCGCGACGTAATCCGGATACACTCGCTCGAACTTCTGTTGCCGCTCATGCTGTCGACGGCGCAGTCGCGCGTTTCGAGTTAATTATCCGAGAAGAAAATGTTCCGCTTTCGTAAAGAATAAGGAATAAAACGAAGACGGTCGGATTTTATAAGGCGATGTATGAGCAGTAAAGCGTAGAAACATTGAAAGAGAACATGGGGAAAGGCTCCTAAGGAAGGTCGTGAATCTTTCAGCGGGACAGCTGACCCTGTTGGCTCTTGCACACGTTATCCCTTCATCCGTTACATCCGTACAGAACTTGACTATCTCTAAATATTGCCTTACGCCGGAGAATAATTCCGTCTACACATTACAGTGTATTAAAAAAAAAAAAAAAAAAAAAAAAACGGAAAGTAAAAATACATTCTGAAAAAACAAATAAAACGCGTTTTAATATTTTGATTTATGAATGTTATAATGCGTGATACAGAGACGAGAAAATTATTTTGTCATTTTAATTTCAATTTATACACTGGAGCTTATACCTAATCTCCACGCTCCCCTACGCGATATCTTTCCGAGTTGTGAAGAAGAGGTAGATTTGAGATAGAAGGGAAAACAGAGTAATTTATGGTCGTCCATTATCGAAAAATTAGTGCCTTTTCCAAGTAAATTACACCGCGCTAAACACTAAGTCGCCATAAGCAAGTAAATTAAAAAATGCCGTAACACGAGGCGCGTCGTTAATGCATTAAGAGATCGGCGATCTCACTCCTTTCGTCGACGAACCACTTCGTCTCGTTCTTCATCCCACCTCCGCAATTTTCAACGGATTTTGAACTATTTCGAGCAGATCCTTGGTCGAAATATTTTAAAAAGAAAAATCCAAATTCTCCGCACATTTCAACGAAATTCCACCTTATATTCTGTACTCAGTCTATGAAAGCTGCAATCCGCGCCCGCGGAACGTAATTTTGGTACGAGAAAGATCATTCCGACATCCAGCAGATGCTTTCACCAGTATGCTTTCATTACAAATACGGCTATTATTCTATATAAAACGTAGAATATTCATGAGCAAATAAGAATGAATAATTTCAGAAAAACTTCACATTTTTCTTGAAAATATCGCGACGTAGAGATGCGGCTGGAAACGTATATTGCACCGGAAGGAAGGAAAGGAATAAATCTTCAAAGAGAGCAAGCAGCACACCAGAAAGCCGGGTGCATCCTCGTATTACGTATTTCGTCTGATTGATTTATTCTCCGGTTTCGACGGGAATTGCGGCCCGCAAATGGAGCGCTCAAACATCGGTAGAGCCACAGCCGTAAACAATAAACAAGCGTGTTCTAAACAAGAGAGAAAGAGAGGACAGAAAAAAGGTTGAAATAAAAAAAATTATCAAGTGTTAAAGTAAAAAAAGAAATTGACATCAAATATCGCGATTAGAAAGAAATCTCTGAAATACAAGTAAAATTATTTCACGCTCGATATTTATGAAATAGATTACGAAATGTTTATGTGTGGTCTCTGCATTTGGTCTCTCGTTTGGTCCTCATTCGTTAATTTCTCATCTCTAACTTATTAAATTATCATGTTGAATACATGCGTCATGAAAGTTTAGGGTAAACTCGGGTAAGATGGCCATAGAAGAAAGATGGCCAACTCATGTTCATTCGATGTTTCATGGCGAGCTAGATTGAAAGAACATAGGTTGGCCATCTTTCCTCTATGGCCATCTTACCCGAGTTTACTCTATTCATTCATGATAACGTATATCTTATGTAAGAGGCACTCGTGATTCCGCCGCATTGCGTTACATTTTCCCTGTATCGGTAGATATTTATGAGAATCGTGAAGACGTGGTATTTTATCCAGGAAGTATGTAACGCTCCCATCAACTGAGGCATATCGTAATGTCAAAGGGGCCCCGAAATCTCTCCCGCGCTCACTGCAATGCGGAATTACCGTCATGCAGACGTATATTATACGCGCGGTGACACTTAAGCGGATTTTCCCATCTTTTCACATACCCGCGATACATCTTTTCGTACGGTTCCTAACTTCGGTTACAGTCCGCCGGTGAAATTATGCCACGTTCTCGGACGGAATTCAGATTGAGGATGTACGTGACGCCTCGGATCGGCTTTGGACGCGTCAAGGATTTAGGGACGAGGTTGGCAAAGAAATCGGAGTTGCTTCCGGTTTGCCTCACCCCCCTCCTCCGACCACGAACTGTCTATCTTCCTGAAACCCGGCACCCTCCTTTGCGGAATACTCTAAAAGGATCTCGCCCCTTTGTTTCCAGCCTGCGAAACGGTGGCCGGACTTCTTCCCGTCTCCGCGCTTTTCCACAGCGTCGATCTTGTGTTAATATTTGGCGGACCGAAAAGCAAATTGTGGTAGACGGGGCGCAGTCGCAATTTACGCGTAATTTAACAGAAAGAAAATCAAGATTACGCCGTAATGACTTCTGATTTCTCCACCCCAAGACATCTGAACCTTGTGGCAACAGAATTCTCTCTGGCATATCAGTGCAATAATAATTCTATAAGATAAAAGATTTGTTAAAATAACGATCAAACAGGTGCAACAGTTAATATTTTGAAAATACCTCTTTTATAGTTGTTCGTTTACTTAAAAGAAAGGTATACGTGTGTATTTCACAAAGAAAGAGACGCTCGTATCTCGCAAAGAATTGCAAGGCATTAATTTCAGAGACCGCGTGATCGGTAATACGACTACGGGAGTAAGGTCGATTTATCGTCGCGAGATTAAACGATCGTGGCAAGTCAGCCCCGGTCTGTCGTGAACAGGATGCTCCGCGAACTGTGCGCGACACACGTAGGCATCGCGATCTGTAAAAGTCAAAGGTGCCGCCCCGGCACGTGCCGACGCGCCGATATCGAGGATATCGAGGATTATCGATACGGAAAAGACTCGTTCCAAGTGAACGGACGTAGATAATTTCCGCGGAGATAATTCTCGTCGAATTACCGCTAGTAATGCATGCAGTAACAATATCGGTGGAAAAATGTAAGCGGGCTACGCAAAAAATACACGAAAAAATTCGCTGAAATCACAAAAGGTCATTAGATAATTGGGTCATTGTATAAGCTGGTTAAATATTTGTACGGAGCCACGGGTCTCCAAACCGAATCGAATTTATCAAATAGAAGAGCTGTCGCTACACCGCGTAATATTATTTCATGTAAATCTTGGGAAATTCGGACGGATTGCACTGTATTACGCACGAGCCTCACATTTCCTCGTTAGAGCACTATCACATTTCTTGATATTCTAAATTGACGAGAGCATCATTAATTACGTCTCCGCAGATTCGACGCATTAATACGTGTAATAAAATATCACGTGAAACAACTCCATAAAACGAATGAATTTCTAGCCCCGTCAACTACTCGGTCACCATTCGTTTTAATTCGAGTGTGACATCGTGTCACATGGCGATCGTTGACGAGGCAGAATGAAGTTGAAAAAAAAAGAGCTCGACGTTTTGCACAGTGCGCGAAATAATGGCTGCGGTTTCGCCGCCACTCGAGATGCGCGCAAAAATGGTCGATATCGTATACGAATGCACACAATATACACGTTGTCATATTACGGTACCGCGCGTCATCGCGGACAATGT
Source organism: Temnothorax americanus (assembly GCF_048541705.1). Taxonomy (NCBI): domain Eukaryota; kingdom Metazoa; phylum Arthropoda; class Insecta; order Hymenoptera; family Formicidae; genus Temnothorax; species Temnothorax americanus. The sequence continues at coordinate 990,017 of NW_027509421.1, read as the reverse complement.
CGTTCTCCCGGATCCTATAACGTCGGCTACAGTCGATCGCAAAAGTAGACAAAATGATTGTCGTTATCTTTATCAGGTGAAAAATGTCACGTTATCGGACAAGAGCGGTGCAATATTTCGTAAATTGCACATTGTTTTAGCAATAATAAATCGTAGAAACGTATAATATGATTGGAAACGCCGGAACAATGTATTCTTTTAATAAATGATCGTAATAATATATTTAAAAAGTTACGCATAAAGTGTGTGTGTGTGTGTGTGTGTTATTTATAAAAATCTTACAAAGAAAGAGAAAGAGAGAGAACAGGAAATATATTTTTAGCGTAAATAGAAAATCGAAAATCTAAAAAAAAAAGAACAAAAAGATGCTTGTTATTTAAACTCGGAGAGTTACTTATCGTCTCGTAACATAATAAAATGAAAAATTGTGTTAAAAGGAATTTAAATGCCCGAGCCTGGTGCACCAAACGCGCGCGGAGCCGCTATCGCGAAACACGTCGAATTTTCTTCAACGGGCGTGATATAAACGCCAGCAGCGGAAAACGGGAAGAGAGAAAGAGGGACGAAACGCCAGCCGGGATTGCCGGATCTGTTTTTGCAGGCAACCTGGTTCGGACAGGTTTTTAATTTATTTCCGTTGGGATATCGTACGCGGAGCGTACGCGAATTATTATTTAAGCAACGTCTCAATCTTATTTTCACGGAGTTCATCAAAAATTCATAAGCGCGTCGACCAGGGGTAAAATATGTAAATTTAATATAATATTCAAAGGGCGACACTTTCAGCAAATCTGACTAAGGGCGACGAAGGCAGCGATGATAGTTTCAAAGCGACTCACGTCGGACAATCAGCTATTCTTATCGATCTCCAATTAATTACTTTATACGCGCTCTCATAATGGGCGTTGTTGCTAAATCAAACGATACGCCAACGCGAATGTCGCATATCGTCCCACAATGCGAAGTGAATTCAACGGTAAATTCTACAGTTCAATAAAAGCGCTATGACATTTACCTAAAGGACCGTAGCTCTGTTTGAGCGCGCAACTCGATTTTCCCATCTCGGATTTCCGTCAGATATCTTATTTTCTCTCCGCTTTATCGTATTTCGGTGTCCGATCAATCTCCGTCGCGATACACTTTGTCCGAGACGCGATGAAAAACTGGATCTCTCTCTTTCCCTTCACAGGTTTTCACCGGTGCGGCGACGTGTTTCTACGCCTTCATCGGCTTCGACATAATAGCCACCACCGGCGAGGAGGCGACGAATCCGAAGAGGAGTATCCCCCTCGCCATAGTCTCGTCGTTGATCATAATTCTCGTCGCTTACGTCACCAGCAGCATGGTCTTGACACTGATTGGTGAGTAGACTGTTAAACAACGGCCGTTCGATCGTTTGTTGGCCCTTCATTAATATGAAAATGTACGCCTATTCACGTCTCGTATATTATACTCCCGACAGACGATGTGTTCGCTCTTTTGGTTTTGTCGCTGCGTTTTCACGCCCACTTCTCAAAGCTCGAATAACTGTTGATGCGAGACGCAGAGTGACTTTAGGGCTACGTGTCGCTTTGTTCGCTATCGGCGAATCGAGAGCCGCCTCCATCTCGGTATCATAATCAATTTTATCACAACTTTATTCCAAACTGCAATGTAACGGTGCCCGGGGAAACAATGGAGAATAAAATTATTATACGAAACTTGTTCGCAAACGAGAGTTGTTGAAACTTTAGCATTATTACGACTATTGTGTCAGGTATATTATTGTTACGTTTCGTGTAAAATCGTTATTATTAGCATATTGATTGCCGGGTGAAACTCGCAAGAGTTTCACTCGAATATACATGATATCGGGACGATGGTATCGCGCGGGTCGGAAGAGCTGGCGTTGCAGAGTTCCCAGCACGTACTCGCGTACCTCGTGTTTCAGTTCCGTATGATCAGGTCGATCAGGATTCGGCGTTGGTGGAGATGTTCGGCCAAGTCGGGGCCTACAAGTGCAAGTACATCGTCGCGATCGGTGCGCTGGCGGGCCTGACGGTCTCCATGTTCGGCAGCATGTTTCCGATGCCTAGAATAGTCTACGCGATGGCTCAGGATGGCCTTATATTTCGGTAATGATCAAGACGCAGGGTAAAAACGCCGAAACGTCGAAACGGCGATGAGATGAATTGTTAAGGACGGCTGAGACGGGTGTGACTCCGGATTAGGGTTTAACGCGCACATTTCGCTTCCGCAGGAGCCTCAGCCAAGTTTGGCCGGCGACTGGCACTCCCGCAATTGCGACTCTAACTTCCGGTATATGTGCCGCTTTCGCTGCGCTACTGATTCAACTGGAGGTGTTGGTGGAGATGATGTCGATCGGTAAGATGATCTATAGAATGATTTCTGTTTATCGCGAAACAAACTTTGGAGATGAATGGAGTATAACTTTTTTCTATACTTATTAATTATTTAAAAAAAATAATTATTATTAATTGTAATAATGTACAGTTAAATCATTACTGTCTGCTCTACGAATAAATTAATAAATATCTTTCAATAAATATATATATTTTTTATAAGCCTCACTTTATATACAAATCGACAATGCATCAGTATAAAATTGCGTGGAATAAAATTCTGATAGTTGTGAATCTTTCCGTTTAAATAAACTTTGTTTCTTGCACGTCGAATTTACAATTCAGTTTCCAATTAAGCGTCTTGTTGCCGTGAACCGGTATGCAGATTTTGCGTTCGTCAAGTATTAAAACCGTCGCACGAATTGAATTATAATGAAGTAGCGCGGTGAATGCTGGGAAAGAGCCACGTTTAGGTTTCCCGTTCGCGGTTTAATACTGCAGGTACCCTGTTGGCGTACACCCTGGTGTCCACGTGCGTGCTGATATTGCGGTACCAGCCGCATTCGACGAATCTGATCGAATTGCTGCCGCAGAGTCTGCGGACGCCGTGTCGATCGCCCACGAAGGAGACGCAGGGGAACGGCCAAGTGACTTACGGCAAGGAGCTCAGGCCCGATCAGCTTGCGACCGCGTTGAACTCGGTACAGACGTCCCAGTCGGAGCTTACGACCACCAACAACGGCCAGCGTATCACGGTGAGACTCGGTTGCTCACGTTTGCGCGTCGAAAAAACGACAGAACAGCCCTTAATTGTCGTTCGCCACCATCGCCGCGTAATTAAAGAACCTCCTTTCGTCTCGGCGAGAAAACGAGATTTTTTCCCCTCGATTTCTTCAGTTCTACGCTCTCCTCGTTTTCGTATATAGCTCCATTTTGGCAGTTATTTGCACGCGTTTCTGTGCTCGGCATTTTCTTCGTGTTAAATCACTTCCCAACGTTTATTCATTTTATATGTCGCCTTTATGAATTTCTTGCAACATAATTTTCTTTTCTTTCTTCCTGAATTTTTCTCTTCTTATATTTCAAAACAGTGAAAAACTTTTTATTAGGTATATAAGAAGCAAAAATTTATCTCTTTTGCCATTAAAATTTTCAAGATAACGGCATTCCAGTCTTTTCCCCTTTTTAAAACGGGGAATTTCTTCCCCCGTTGCTACGTTGACGATGAAGAAAATTGGATCAACCGCGTAACGGGCTGCTGGAATGGACTAAAGCGAGATTGCGCAATTTTGAAATTAGCGTCGCGCCGTTCCAGGTGCGGCGGGTGAGGAGGGCCAACAGCTCGTCGCCGGATTCGGACGACACGTACGGCGGCGAGGAGGACGAGGTCGGATTGGGTAAGGACGATCAGTATCTCGTCAGCGACAGAACGGAGAACAAATTCTACGGCAGCGTGCACGCGGCCGCGGCTGCCTCGAGTTGCGGTAGCGCTCATCAGTATCCCGGAAACACGCCGATCATAGGGCCACCGTTGAACTATCTACAGCGTCGGCTGCAGGTAGTGATTAGTAATCGAAGAGCGATCGATCGGTGGAATAAGGTCACCCAGTCGTAGTATATTCAATAAACGATAGAATTCTGCCCGATTATTTATCCAATACGAATGACTTTTTTGTTGTTATATTAGATTTCCACACGGTAGTTATACGAAAGTCTTTACTTTATCAGATTCCCTCAATGCGAAAAAGGGAGAATCCGAACTACTTTTAAAATGCTATGTTTTCGAAGCTAAATTTACTTCATAAAAATTTAGAAAATTTTTTTATTGTACTTTTAGAATTTTTATATAATTGATCAATTCTGAATACATTCTTTTCTAAGATTTAAAGTTTCTGATGCATTTAGTCAATTGATGCTTGAAGTGCGGATAACGAACAAAATTTTTGTATTATTGAATATTGTTCTAATTTTTATATATAAAGAATTGCACGTAAAATATTTCTTAACCGAAGGACCCTGCGATTATTACGAAGCTAATAAATCGTGACACTTCGTAGGCGGCGCAATACCTTTGTCCTGCAATATTCCCGTGGGTGGACAGAGGTCCTGCGACAGAGGCGTCAGGACGTTACGTCATGAAGCTCGTTGGGATCTTATATTTCTTGATCCTTATTTTTGACTTGATTATCGTCTGTGGGATGGGTGAGGAATTTACCCTGTTTTTAATGTATTAACAAATACAGTTTCTCATGAAATTAATCAAATGTTCTATACAATAAAAAGAAGAAAAAGAGTGTAATAAATTAACTCATATAATATTAAAGAGATATAATTCTGAAACACCAATATTCCAAATAATTTTGAAAACTTTTTTCATTTACATGATTAATTTCACGAGACGCTGTAAACGTATCTCGCGATCGAGATTTCACATCTTTTTTCTTTCAGGTAACATGGGAACATTTACAACGATACTACTATTTTTATTTTTCTTTGCCATAATCGGTATACTTCTCGTCATCAGTAGAAAGCCGCAAAATAGGTAATAGGATTATTCGATCGTAATTTTCAATCCCGCGTAATTCGCAAACTGCGAAGCGTATCCGTATAAAATGGTTTAACGATCTAAGTGCTAACTCCCTGCATTATCCTTTTTGTTTTAGGAGCAGCGTAATGTTCATGACTCCAGGCTTACCCTTCGTCCCCGCGATCGCCGTTACCGTCAACATTTATCTCATCTTCAAGCTCAGTATCCTCACCCTTGTTAGGTTTACAGTCTGGATGACTCTCGGTACAAACTTATATTCATGTTAAATATAAAGTTTCTTTTACAAACTATCCATGAGCGGAAATATTTATGAACAAAAGCGCGATCTGACTTAATTATATCTATTTTGTTCATTCGCTTCTATCCAATCTTTGAAATGATAATACTTTATATACTTTTTTTATTCCTTCCTGCGAATCTCACGATCAGTCGAAACACTGCTCCTTGTATCTGCCATCAGGTTTCATCATGTACTTCCAGTACGGTATCAAGAACAGTAGCCTGGAGGAGGCAAACGCGTCGGAGAACGTCGACGATATCGTCGTCGGCGGCACGGCCGGCAACATCGAGCTGACCGTGACCGATCATCACCGGCAGCAGCAGAAGCAGTACACGCCGGACCGCAGCATCTACGAGGGCCAGCAGCTGGACGCGTTCGGCCAGCCGGTGTTCGGCAGCACGAACTTCGGCGGCACGCCGAACCAGCAGCAGCACATCAGCATCGGCGGTCATCAGCAGAGACAAGCGGGGATGGCGGAGAGCGGCCGCCGCATCGACCAAACCGCGTCAACGACGGGCAAGCACCTGTTCATCGATCATGATAGCTTCCCCTCCTGGGACGATTGAGGAGCACCGCGCGCGGTACCGAGAACGGATATTAATGTATACTTAACACACGAGTAGGGAGGGGAAGAGAGTTATTATTACTACATACGCACTTGACGACACGTTTGCGCGGGCGCGTGCGACTGACATCGGATGATTACCAGTGAAATCAGACTCCTCGGGGATCGCGGCGGTTTTGAATTCGAACTTGGAGGAGAAGTTCTTTCGGCGCGCGACAATAAGCTGTCGACGATTATCGAGAGTTCAATACGCTCAAAAAGATTATTTTAAGAAACGTTCGATAGATTATCGGGAATTAAATTCGTATAAAAAGACCTTTAGAATAAGTTGAACCGCGGTTGAAATTAATCGCCGATTTTTTTTGGCTTTTTTCAGACTCCCATATAATTTTTTTACAAAGGAAACTTGCTTCAGAGTCAAATATTTTTTTGTAATTGCGCCCCTTTCTTTGGAGGTTTATTATTCTTGTACATTTTTCATTTCTAAGTTTTAATTTTACGAGAGTTTGCGCTCGTTGATACAGTTATAAACTGACTATAAGAAATAAGTCGGTCACTTTGAAGATTCCGTTGACGCTCGATCGTCCGCTGGAAAGTTTCATCTTTTCTTACGAAGTATAATGCGCGACGTCGGAGATGTGGGGATCGTCGGGGAGAAATTTATTCGGTGACGTAAACGAGAAGACCAAGAACCGCGATACTCCGGGGGTCGGACTTGTTGACTACTTGGGACGAATGTAGCAAATAATTTTGCGGCAATATTTATTATCCTAGTTGTATAGTACCGTCGTTGACGAGGTCACAGGCAAAAAAAAGGGTTAGGGGGTGGAAACGGGACAACGGGTTAAGAGAGCAAGGGCTGCGGGAGGGAGAACGAGAGGAAAGTGGGAGGGGAGACGCAAGAAGAAAGATGAAGAGACCATTACCATTATTAGTATAAGGCGAAACTTGTGTTTTCCAAGAGAGCGCTCTAACTGCTAATATAAGTTCAAATTTATCGCTAGTCTGCGAATGGGAAACGAGTGCGAGATGAGAATGAGGTGTGTCGTCGGAGCGAGAGGACAAATGAGAAACAGAAGTGAGAATGAGAGAGAGAGAGAGAGAGAGAGAGGGAGAATCCGTAGAAGAGAATACTTTAATGAAAAAAAGGAAAAAAACAAGAAAAACGTCATCTTTTGCCTAACTTCAGTCTTTCCCAAAAAGAAGAAAAAAAAAAGAAGTTTAGTCTAACATATATTATAATCGTATATCTAAGCTTACTACAATACTTACATACGTCTTACCTCGAGTAAATCCTTTGATTATTAATTTACACGCAATTTGTATAAATTATCTAGAATTTAAGCGCGCGTCGCCTCCCAACGAAGGATTGAGAGCGAGTACGATTAATTAAGCTCGCTGCAGAGAAGATTAGATGTATCAAAAAATATCGGGTGGGGATTTACTTTTCGAAATCGCGAAAAATTTTGATCTCGTCTCCGTTAATTGGCATCTATTCTCCTGCCTCTGTTTATTACAAGGATCAGGAAAATCAATTTTTCGTTCGGAGTCGAGATACGTATCGGGATAAATTTCGAAGAGAACAGAAAGGAAGAACAAAGGGGCTGGATGGTTTAGTTTTCGAAGAAACGAGTTCTCCTCTCTCGATCGACTTTACAATTCGTCCAATTTCTTGCGGGATTAAGAATATCGATGGTAGACGGGAGACGACGCGAGATAAGATTTCGTTTTCGTGTACATATCTCTTCGGTGTTTGGAGACAAACCGTTTCTCCGTACGTACGTGCACAAGTCCATTGTGCTTCTCTGTCCGCTAGTGTGTTCCGCGCGATGAATCGAGGATAGCCTTCGATACCTAATTACGGTCGGGGGGATGCGCAACCGCGTGTCTCCGATACGAGCGAGAATGTTATGCCGTCAAGCGCGTCGCCGCGCGATTACTTATTTACAACCACGAGTGCAGCTCCAATTAGCCCGGGTCGAGATAATTCAAGACAACCGCTTTAATCTCTCGATTCCTTTTGTTAATACCTATCGACGACATCTCTCGTTCGCGTTATTAAATTCCGAGAGATCAATCGCGACGATCGACCATCTCGCCAAGTAATCTGCGAGATATTCCAAGGAGGCGCGACACGCGACCGTGATAAAATGCGAAAAAAGCCATAACGCGGAATGCTTATCGATTGCGCATTGCGGGGCAATCAAGTAAATGCGCGACCAGAAGTCGCGAGAAATTTATTGCGAGACCAAGGCGCGCGTTTGTACGCACGTGCTTTGACTCAAATAACTTTCATTATTTCGAGATCGGGGGTTTTTTTTTTCTTCACGAGAAACATCCGAAGCCGCACGCAGGTATCCTCATTTTTCGTCGTTTCGCTCGTAACGGAGACATGCGTCGTGCATACTATTCGACATTCGATCGTGCATCTTCCAGGCGAGCGTCGATGCGTCGTCGCGACGCCGACGCGTCGATCGCTCGAACGTTTTGGGCGGGCGTATTAGGTCGTTGGCATAGGTACGACGACCGCTCCCCGCAATCGCTTTCGCGAAACATTTCTTCTCGTGTCTGTATTTACTTTCGTCCAGCTGCTCCGCCACTTTTACTACTTCGTTAGGCTCGCGTCCGCATCTCCGTGTGCGGAAATCGTCCCGCGGCTCTCGAGTCGCCCAACATTCCGCGTCCCTTTCCCACGTGAACGGCGAATTCGACGACGAGGCGACGATAGGGAGGGCTCAGGGTGCTGACGATCGACAAATTCCGCTACGAATAAATAAGCTGATTCGACCATATATTACTGATAATTAAATTATTGAAAAACGAGACGTCGTTCAATGTTTGAGAGAGAAGAGAACAGCAAACAGCCATTGAAAGGAATGAAAATTTTTAACGAGTGTCCGCGCGTGACCTTGCTGGAAAAAATTTCTTATAGTTTCTCAGAAATTTTGTAAGAATTGAGATTTATGAAAAATTCTGTAAAAATATCATAACATTTCTCAGATACTTTCAGAAATAATTGGATGAGAATTTTCGGAATATTTCAGTATTCATATAAATTATACAGATTTTCACATATTTATTCAGTTTTCTACAAAGATATGTTGGCGGGAAAAAAATGAAATATTTTATTCTTATTTATTTCTGAGTTTTTCTGAAAAACTTTCCAATTCGTATAAAAAATCTAAAAAATTCTGAGCATTATGAGAAATTTTTATAGAAATTCTGATTAATAATATGAAAAATTCTTGAGACATTTTTCCACCTGGGGATATTTCCATTACAGAAATTTTTCCAATTTGTATCACATAAATTCACGTGTATTGTAACTCATATATCTCACTTATCGCATTAAGGGTGAGTTTGTTCGAAAATCGATCGTTCATTCTGATCCCCCTTGAGTTTATCGCGCACGGGTCTTTCAGCAGAACCGGTGGGATTCTGATTAATCTCGCGAGGAAAGAAGAAAAAAAAATATATATATATACACACACACACATATATCTATATATATACATAAATATATATACACATGTACTCTCTGTGATCGAAACACTGTACATCTCTAACGACGACGATGAACGTCGATCGTTTCGCGTTCCAAGCGTGAAAATTGATTCGAGGATCGAAAAGGGAGATACTCGACACGCTACAGGGGCAGGTCGAGAGCTTGGTTCTCGCTTTTTATTCTCTACATATCGAGCGAGGTGATCCTTTCACACATATCAGTCCTGCACACATTCGCGGCGCGCGTCAGTCGCGGAAACGTCGCGTGATCGCAAAGTTAGCCTCTACGCCGTGTATGTACGTCGACACGACGCGACGCGCGTACCGCAGAATATACGTGTAGTACTTTATACGTAGAATACTTTCTACACGAGACTGTTCGATTTTTTAGGTGATACATATCAGGCAGGTCGCAAATTCGCATCTACGCTCGCGGTCGCGATATTAATTAGTTTAAAGTCCGTTGTCTAAAGTAAAAAAAAAAAATTAGTGTCTTTCTCCTCGCTCTTCATCTAAATTTGACCGAAACTCTAGAGTCAACAGATTAAATTCTTTAGTGAAATTCTAACCTAATTAAATGGAATACTCAAGAACTGCGGAGAAAAGTTGCGTCCAAAGTTAAAGCTGTATTAAGAAAAAAATTAAATGGCCAAATATATTCTGGTCGAATCTTACTAGACGGAGCGCAGGCGCGAATTTCGCTTTTGCAATGCAATGCATTTGTTCCTTTCCTTTTTATCTTGATCCTCTACCCCTGTAATAATGTCGCGGATATCTTAGGGAACTGTTTGATTGCACCGAGTTCGCGTCACCGTGAAGTGTACATAGCGAAAAACTTGGATCATAAATCTCGCGTGATATATACAATTCAATATATTTGCACGGTACTTTTCTGAAACGAAGCACAAAGTTTGACCGTTATGTATATATATAGATAGTACGTATACGTTCAATGGATTGAAAAATACTGCTGAGCAACTTCGAGAACATTTATCCAATGTCACAAAAAGACGCGCTTTTGAAATAAAATTAGCGATCAAAAGGCAAATCGCACGCCTACTCCCGCGGTGACGTGACGCGTATCTGCGATCTGTAAGCAAAATTTCTCTGAATATCCGTTCTGTCTGCTGCAGAATCGCGCTATCGCGATCCTCGACGGACGGGAGTTTACTCTGTGAAAGAACAGTGCCTGTACACATCTATCCAGACGTTAGACGAAACGTTATAGAGATCCCTTCCTTGAAACGGACAAAAATACATGGCGGTTGAAAGGGCGAAGCTGACGAAGGAGCTATGTCGCATTGTCAAATTTATTTAATTCTCTATTTATTATTTAATGTAATTTATTTAAGTCTCACCAAAGGTCGGTTTACGATTTGCAAAAATTACATTCCGAAAGTTACAAACGCAAATTGAGTATGGTTTTTATCGTCATGAATAAATAATTGAAAAGTATAACATATCTTTTAACCGATATACCTTCCCAAATCTATTCGATCGAATTTTAAAGTTAATAACATTAAAACCTCGCGGACGACATAGCTTCCTCGTATTCTTCAGCCTGTCAAATCAAGTATACTACCTATGCGAATAATATTATTATCGAGCAGTAGATCCATTGAGATTGCGTGTCTCGATGTATCTCGGGAGGATAGGACTACATGCGAGGCTAATAGCAGAACGACGAGGAGGACGCGGCGTTTTACTCTTTGCCCTTTTAGTTAGTCTTTCGTATTCTTAGATAGGAGGAAATGGCCTATTGCACAAGGTGGCGGGACTACGTCGATCGAGGTACAAAACCGCGAAGTAAATTTTAAGCCGGAGGAACGCCAGTAAAATATATCTCTGCTCTTTTTAAAGAAGAGCTGAAGCGATCTGGACGACGTAAAAGTCCGAGAAACATCCGCTAAGACGTTCGCAAAATGTCCGAGGAATTAGGAATTGGAATATCTCTATATATCGAACATCATTACCGGACGTGTTTAATTCGAGGTTTTGTACCGAGATCGGCGAATTCCGCGCAGATATCACGTGTGTACCTTGAAGTCGCAGTAACTCGCTGCGGAATACCTTGAGAGTTTCGACGGCTGTAAGTTGAAAGTATTAGCTCCCACCAGGAGGCACGACGCGGAGAATTATCGCACTTTCAGTCGAGGAAAGTGACACCTGCGAAATCGCCGTTTGTCTTTTATTTTTTTTTTTTTTTTGGAAGAGGGACAATCTCCAACATGATATGGGGTGAGAGAGCGACGTGAACGGTGGCACTGTAGTTGTGTGTATACTTGGCAATAACGAACAAGTTAAGTAATTATATATTTTATTCCCTCTCTAAACGCGATTTTGTGAAAAATCGACTTGTGATACTCGCGATAATTCTTCTACTTCTTTTCCGTTGGAAGTGCGATGTGTAACGATAGAATAAGCGATCAGCAACTGAAAAGCAATTCCGATTATAATTGCGAGCGCATACTCGTATAAATGTACGAATGTATAAGGCTAACGAAGATACACGTTCTCCGTGAAAGTATGAAGACGCACTAAGAAATGACAAGAGAGTCACTTATCTTATAGCGAAAAATTAATTTAGTGGGATACAATATAATAATACAGTTCTATACGAATGTTGAGAATACGGCACCGCAACGAGCGAATCGGTGCACGAACGATTTTGTTTTCTATATTTTTCTCTTCTCCAAAACTCCGTTCTGCGAACAGATGAAAATACAAGGAGATTGCATCGTGTCCTCGTCATTCTAAAAGCATGGCACGCAACCAAAATATCTCGTATGTGTGCAACGGTACGTACACGAGAGCGTCGACGAAATTCGTCCCGGAGATTGCACCCGACGCGCTGCGCATCGTTAATATACCTTCGACATGGATATACGCGGCGAACGACATTGCGAAAAGCGGGCGATATTAATATTAAATTAACCGCTAGCAATTTCAATCTCCTACGTAAGCAATTTTGCGGCGTGTAACACGCGCCACGCACAATTTCACGTCGCTCTTGGCGCGCGACTCCACAGCGGATTTGCAAGAGTGCATCGTTCCCGCGGGTCGATCCGCGCTCGCGTGAGTGGACGCGCGAATGACCCGGGAAGATCCGAAAAATTACGGGTTTTTTGGGGGAAATGGAAATGCAAAAGCGTCCTTCAAGATCGGAAATTCCGCGAGGATGCCATTTTTCTCGTTTGCCGGGAAAAAGCCAGACATAAAAGAAAATAATCTTTCTTGTCCTTATATAGAAGCGGAGAGAGAGAGAGAGAGAGAGAGAGAGAGAGAGAGAGAGAGAGAGAGAGGGGATAAAAGGAAGAGTATGAGAAAGAAAGAAAGAAACAGCGAGAGAGAGAGAGAGAGAGAGAGAGAGAGAGAGAGAATGAGAGTGAATGATGCATGTGCGACGATATATACTTTTTTTCTCTCGGGACGGTCGGGTGGTGGGCACTCGAGGTATCTCGGGAAGATATATGCGCACGAGAAGGACAAAATTTTCCATGTAATATATATACCCTTACGTAACTATATACGTTGTTTAATATTGATAAGGATCAAAAATAAAAGTGATTATTCAAAAGCTAAAGCGGTAGGTACGATGTCGTTCATTACTTCGCAGACGTAACCCGATAACCCTCGTCATCATTTATACTCTGCAAACGTCATATGTAGAAATTGTAGAAATATTTTTTCAATATTTTTATACAACTATATATATATATATATATATATATATATATATATATAGTTTCAGCAAAATACTCAAAAGAAGAAGAGCAGACTCGATCCGCTATTAATTATTCGCTATATAATATAATTCGCAGCTTGTTGCTAATATTTAATTTACTTTCTCATTTATTTGTTACGTAACTCTAATACCAACCAACTTTCTCGCGTTCACAAAGCAAGCTAATCTCGTTCATATTAGCAAAGACAACACGGTCTTTTAGCCATTTTTTCGTAAGACATCTAAAAAATGTCTAAAAAATGTCTTTTAGACGTCTATGTCTCGCTTTTGTACGTGCTGTCCGAGTTATTTCAAATAAAAGATATATATGTATCTCCTATCAATTTAAAAATCCGAATACGAGACAATATATGAAAAATTTTGTAAGTAAAACGAATAATATTTGGGGAACGAGCAATAACGGAGAATGTTTTATAATTTTTAAGTATCTCGACGACGTACGACGCGACGGTTTATCGTCTTTTATGGTATGCGCGATCACCGCGCTGGCAAGAACGATATCGCGACGAAATTTTTACAAACGATATACAATTTAATGTTAATTTTCTTACAAAGTTAGATTAAGAGCACATACAAATAAATTTGAAACATTTGTAAACGTAACGAATTACGCGATCGAGCAAATTACGGCTCGTTAATTCGCATTCTCGACGTTCATACGCATTTTCGAGCAAGCTCTCGCTCCCTCGTTCGCGATCGTTCGCGTACTTGTCTCTCATCGCACAATTCACTTACCGATCACGGCACATTGCGGGAGACCCGTCAAATCACAGCCTGGAGGAGCAGGAAGCCCGGCTGTGCGAGATACGTGCGCCGGCGTCCAGCACGGCACTCGGCGTTCATTTCGGCCATCCCGACACAAGGAGAAACAGCATATTCGGCGTACATTCAGCTCGCAACACACACATACACACACACACACTCTGTAACCGGAAGATTTCATTTCATTCACGAGAAAAAAATTGCTTTACACGAGCGACAACGTCTCGCCACGACCCGCGACTCGTACCGACGTTCAACGAATAACGTATTACTTGCGCGTTGCGCGCTAGCGCGCCGCGCGGGAGTCGAGCCGAAAGCCTCCGAATCCGGCCGAATCACGTTCGGCCGCTCTCGCCGCCGCCGCGCGGCACGGGCTTCTCTCTGCTTATGTACTGGCACCACTGAATCGGTTAGCCAACTCGAAAGATATGTTTGTTTACTTGCACCTGCCACACTCGAGTTGTCTCGTTTTCTCTCTCTCAACAACGCCCAAATATACTTCCGTCCTATTTCGGATGCGGAAAGCGCTAGGGAGTGCAAGTAAAACAAACGGATCTTATAAAGGACGAAAAAGGAGTTCATATACGTTACGATCACACAAGGGAAAACAACACGCTGTTTAGGAGCACCGTCAACCGGGATCAACTGGGATTAAACGACAAGAAAATTGACCGGTATAAATAATATTGCTTCTCTCCTTGCGCGACAATTAACCCTATACGTGATGTTCTCAAGACGGATTTAATTTTTTGTGAATTGTCATAAATTAACGAATAGCTTACTCTATGTATATTTGAAGTTTTTAAAAGAAATATGTAGATATATATATATATCTACATGAAATCAGAGTGTTTATAAGATTGTAATTTTTGCAAGTTAAAAAACTGTTTTCGAATAAATAATCCCTCCTGCTTTTATTTAAATACTTTTATATATTTATAGCATCTTTTACTGTTAGATAAAAATATGTTGGGCCATTGGAACGTTTACATATTCATCGTATTTTCTTACCCAGGAACGGAATCATTATGAACGAGGATGCGGATAATTTTGCGTGGACTCGCCAGCTCGAGTGTCCGTCGACGATATACAATGATTCAGTAAAGAAAATGTTCGTCTTACTTGTGTATCCATTACCGTTTGTATCTATTTACTGAAGCTTGCCATGTTATCGACTTGCCAATTTTTTTCCTTTTTATCAGATTGTGCAAGGGAGTGTTGGAGTTGTTATGGGAAGATATTTCCAATTCTGTGTTTCCTGCGGCCCAAGCCTGTAAAATAAGAAAGAACATTTTACTGTACAAACTGAAGCATGGGTTGAACGACTCTGCAATTTCATCTGTGAGAGAGTTGAATCAACTGAGATCCAAAAGCGGCACATTGAAACAACAGATATCTGCGCTGGAAGAAGAATACGAAGAACGGGACTATACTGTCAGGCAAAAAAGTAAGGTGAAAAGATGTTGATCTCGAGAAAATGTTTCAATACAGTTTTAATAAGTTCCATAAAATTGTTAGTGCAACGATTGAAGGATATAAAGAGCAAGCGTTCGGTAACCAGTACGAGGAAGGATTTTCTCAAATTAAAACACGGCGAAACCAGCAAGCAACTGAAAGATTGCGGCGACATGAGACGAGTGTGCCAGCATTTAATGCCAAACACCTCTACGGACATAGATCGACAGAAATTAAGGGAGAATCTACATACGATAACGGATCTGCGTCGTTCAGCCATAGATAAGAAACAAGTAAATCTTTTTTATAGGATATAAAATAATATTTGTACGTGTAAAATAGTATTGACGAAAATGACATTTTCCAATAACAGATATGGACAAAGGTATCGAGCTCTCTCAGTGGTATTGGCGTACACCCGCTGTGGACACAATTGTATCAAACGCTGTCGCAAGATTTAGACACATTAATGAAATTGGAGACCAAAAGCGACTTGGGTGGTTCGAGTGCAGTGGGCGAAAATATAGATATTGGTATCGCGAGAGCTTGCGGTCAATACATATGCGCTATTTCGAAAGGCATTTCGTCTAATATTAGAGCTAACGTGTACCAACAACGCTTAGTGGAATTCATTGAACTAATAGAGGTACCGTGAAAAGATTTCAAACTATGAGAAAAGATGATTTGACAGAAAAATGAAATTAAGATTAATGCGCGCTTCGTCTTGCAGTCGTTGGCCCATGAAGATGTGAACGCGTGGTTAGCTCTGAAATTGGAGGTGAGAAAGTTAGAAGCCGAACAGACGTATCGGCAAAACGAAGTTCAGAAGTTGAAGAACGCTATCCAGGAAAATTCCTTGCTCAATCTCGACATAGCTCGATTAACGTCCGACATAGAGACGATTGACGCACAGATGGTACGTATTGGCATATTCCACGCTCTACGTACCCTTGATACCGATATCGAACATATTGCAGGATAAATATATAAAAGACATTCAGCGATCTATAGCAGTTTTAAACTCTACGCCGACGCTCATATTTAAAGAGAAAGAGAAGCTGCATTACGAATTGCAGAAGATAATGGCGTTACAGGTCGACAATTACGACGCGAAATGCGTGAAGAATGCGTTGGACGTCGAACTGGATATGTTTTATAATATCTTGGATCTTAATGCTTTACGAAAAGTAATGTTGAAGGGAGATGTGGGACTATACAGGTTGGTATAAAAATTTTTCACGTTAAATTTTACATTATTATCGTAAAGCTAATATATAATGAACAAATTTTCTCGCAGACACGCAATCTGTGGCCTCGACAAAGTTTTCGTCACCTCAGTCAATCCGCAGTGCTCGAGGATCAAGCCTTACTTCCCAATAATACAAATACCGATATACTCCCTCGTAGAATGCTATAAAAACGCAATTGCCAATATAGCTTACGCGAAACTGCACTGTTCGTCGTCAACTGAGGAGATTGAGTGCGCAGATAAGTCAATGCCGTCACGAGAAAAGTGTAATTACAATAGTTTGGAGCTGCTGAATCTCGCCACAGTCGTTTGCGATCAGGCGCGCGAGGAGATCAAGCGCTTCGACGCCGTCCTGAGTGCTTGGTAAGTTAAACGGTCAAGATAATCTGACGTTACAGTTATTTTAACTATAATCATGTTTTTAGGGCGAACCAAGATGTACAAGAAGCAATGGCACTTGACGAAACGACCGTGGACGGTGTGTCCTTTAAGGATTGGTTGCAGCGTTACAATTTATTATTATACATGATACAAAAGAGCAAGTGATCTATATATTGTAGTCTGTCGCCGTTCATTTATATTATATTGTTACGTGTTCAAAGAATTAGAAATTTAATTCGACAAATAAATTTTGCAGATTCTGAAAAAATATTACGTCTACTGCGTTTTTTTCTTGAGCGGAAAACAATCGTCGATTCTGTACTTTGTACGAAGTGTAGTGCCAAGTACGTAACGTTTTCATTATGCAGTATGTGCGACAAATTGAATTTTCATGCACTGTCATTTCGCGAATAAACACTAAACATCTTAGCAATAATGTGATTTCAAATTCGTGAAACAGACGAGGTATGTACAAATACACATTATGTTAACCAGCATCAAGCTTAGATATATTTAACAAATATTATCATTTAGTATAAAAAATTATTTCGCTTTTCGATTCATTTCGTTTCGATTTCAATTACGCTCGCTTTTCGCGAAATAATTTATCCGATAATAGATATCCGATATCACATATATATATATATATATATATATATATATATATATATATATATATACTTTTATACTAAACCGCAGGAGCAATAATTCAAAGTACACAGGCATAGTAAATAAACTTATATTTTTCGCAAAAATACATCACGTAATACACGTTAACCAATTCGGTTTTAACATAATTTTTTTTTATTAAGCGGTCTGATAGATCATGGCATACTATCTTTGTATAAACTTTTTGAATTTTTGCAATATCTTCAAAATTGAAAAAAATATAGTACACGAAAATGTGCTGTGACGTCATATCTTATATAAAAAATGACGTCATATCTTTTGAAGTTGCCGTCATCAAAGAAACTTTAGCAAGCTATAACATTCTCAAATTTAGGTTTTTTTTAATTCAAAAAGTACTAAAATCGGCTTAGATTCTCTAAATTAATTATGGATACCGCTTAATAAAAAAAAAATGTTAAAACCGAATTGTGTGATTAATAAATTTCGGTTACAGTACGACGTGAAAATTATCTCGATGTAAGAGCACTTGGAATTTTCATATATCGCTACCTATCGAGATTGGCAGCGCACGCCCGTAATTCGCTTTTGGCACCCCACTTCGGCGAGTCACTTGCAACAAAACAACTTCAAGTTCTCGACCGAGTGGAAGAAAAAATTCGTTGGATTGTCCGCGTACTTCTTTTGTACCATACGCGGGCATTTAACATTTTTCATCGTTCCAGTGATCGTATATTAATCGATATTTAACAAAAAATCAGCCGTACCTAACAAAAAAATCGACGGCTCCAATTTTTCGAGCTGAAATATTCTGAATTTACGGATTTCCGAATTTTTTTTTACATAGATTTCACGAACGTTCGCGTATGGTATACGTATCAATTATTGCAGATCACGCACATGACAGATCGCAGTCGAAGAGCTCGTTACCAGTTCGAGTTCAATTCTTTCGACAATAATTTCTCTTCCATTGTTAAGCTACAAAAGTATATTCTTTGTCTATCGCGAGGAAACAAGCTCTTCAATTACGCTCGCTGCAATCCACATTACTCGAATCGCAAGACTCAAGAATGTATAAGTGAGAAGAGCAGTAATCGGATCTCGAGATCCCAAGAAGTTGAAAATTCAAGGCGCCCTTTGGACTTTTCTTTTTCCTTATGTACGTAGCCGCAACTATAAGGGTCATGCACCCCAACGAGCGATTTTATTCATATAGCTTCCGTTTCTTATATATATGCACATGTGGATTTATATAAATTAGCCCTCGAACTTGGATCTTTATTTTATTTTATTTTATTTTTTAATTGCCTCGAAGTGTGGCACGGCCGTCGCACTCCTCGGACTCTTCTTTAGTAGTATATAAAACTAGCCTACCTATGTACAAGACGCTATGTATTACATACAAGACGCGCGCGAAGCGAGCGAGACAGATAACGTTGCGACCGTCGCGGTTTCAATCGACTTCAGCTTCGGGAAGAATATAAAAGCTCGACAGTACTTAATAACAATAGCCATAGTTAATAATAAGTAGACAGTAATTAAAAGCAGGAAGTTAAAAAACAGGCATTTAGCATATCTACATTTTTTCCCGCAATTTTGCAAGATGAGTATCTGTCTTTTTTTAATTCGTTCATCTTTTGTCACTTTAAACTTCGAACTCGTTCTTTTATCCTAAATAATAACATGCTGTCCATTTAAATCTCTCGATCCGAGGTTTCTTCGGAGATGGTTCGACTGCTGAGCGGAGGGAGATTCTCGATGTTCAATCTCTCAGCTGAAGGAGCTAACGATCGCGAACGCGAAACCCTTGCACGCTTCGCGCGCGCGTTCACGCGTTATAGTACAACCGAGACGGCGAGCATCCGCAACGAGCATCGGCAAATCGGCACATCCGCGGTGTGGAAGGCGTCGCGACGCCGGAACCGAACGTCGGCGTGGCGGCTACTGAACACGCGAAGGAAGGGGGATGTCGAGAGACCCTCTCGCGAGTCGACGTACGCACGATCACAGAGGTCGGTTACTGGCATTTCGAACCGATGCTTTTGAGCTTTAAGTATTGAGCAAAAGGCACGCCTGTCTTTCCGAGGCACACCGGCGCGATCGTATTTTTTCTGCTCCCGCACTGAATGTTTGAGAACGGTCAACTCGGTAATATCTATTTTTCACCGGCTTCGTTTACGATCGCGGGAGCACCTGGAAACGATGTGCCCGAGCATCCTTTTGCGTCAGTCGCCGGACCACGGTCGCGCACGGCTGCTCGGATCTAGCTGGAGAATCGTCGCGCTCGTGAAGTATCGTATCATCAATGAAGTGCATCGACGTACGCTTTACACCGCGAGCCGAATACGTGCGACCTAATTTTGTACTCTTTCGATTTCTTTTTCGATAGATGCGTCGATCTCGGCGGGGCCTTCAACCCTTCGTATTTAGATACGGCAAATTAAAGACAAGGGAAGAGAGAGAGAGAGAGAGAGAGAGAGAGAGAGAGAGAGAGAGAGAGAGAGAGAGAGAGAGAGAGAGGGACGAAGGCCCACTAACCCTTCGGCGATTTCGCGGGAGAAAAAGAAAAACACGACGTCGTGGCGAGAGAAGATCGACTAGGCTATGCGCTCGCTCGAGGGTTATTCGAATTTCGTTGCAAACGATTTTCGGAGATTGAGCTCCGTCGCTAGGCTTTCGCCTTTCACGTAATAATCGGCGGCATCCCTCCTCCTAGGCGAGAAGCCGTTTGCAACGCCGTTGGCGACGCCGTTTGCGGCGCCGTTGACGACGCCATTCGCGACGCCGTTCGCGGTTCCATTCGCGGCGCCGTTCGCAACACCGTTCGCGTGTTTGCCCTTTGATTGATGTTCCCCCTTGACAACACCGTTGGTCATCGCCACCTTCCTGGGTTTCTTCTGCTGATAGCTCTGCTGGTAGAACTCCTTGAACAGGAAAAGGAACATGACGGCATGCAGGCCGATCCACCAGACGAACGCCTTCGGGTAGTTGCACTCGATGAAGAGCAACTGGAAAGCGTGGACCATGATGGCGATGAACTGCAGCATCTGGAAGGCGGTCAGATACTTCTTCCACCAGAGGTACGGCTGCACCTTTGGACCCATTGCCGCCAGAAGATAATATGTGTACATCACGATGTGGACGAAGGTGTTCAACAAACCGAAGAAGGTCGAGTGGCCGCCTGAAAGATCATCAACAGAAATTAGCATGAAATTGCTCGCAGTTCGCTCATTTCCGATCATCGAAGGCTTGATGTAAAAAACGACAAATACTGCATTCTCAAAATTACGTACGCGGAGTCACAAGGATACGAGTCATCAAGAGTATTAATTACAAGTTGTTTCCGATAATCGACAGCTAAAAGCTATATATCGTATCTTTGTACGATATATAGCTTTTAGCTAATAATTGCTAAAAATAACACGTGTCCGCGTTTTCGCAAGAAAGATTATTATCAAGTTCTCAAAAAGCACATATTTAAATTCCAAATGTGCCGATCAAGTTCTAAAATAATGATATACATGTGAGAAAACAAGAAAAATAATTCTTTTGCGTCTCTCAAGAAATTGATCACTGTGGCCGTTTTCGTAACAGTTGGTCCACATATGCTTAGATAGCAAGCCGGCGTTATTTGTCGTCATTTTGATGTCAAAATGATGTTTTTGACGACATTTGATCATTCATTGATGACAACGTCAACTCTCTACCTGAATATATACAAATATATATAAGAAAAACTCTTAGTTGAGGGCTCGCGACATTGACACAAATTAGTTTTGCAAAATCGGTCGAATTTCTGCAACGTAGGAATCATACGTATCAATATGTAAGGAATTACATAAACAATTTTCTACCTACCTGGCGTGAACTTGACACCGAACCAGACCGACATGGGCATGCAACCGTGGTGAATCACATGCAGCGTAGACACGTGATTATTCTTCTTTCTTAGCACGAAAAAGATCTGGAAGGAGATGCGCGCGATTAGACCCGCGAAATATAATTGCGCGTCCCGGTAAAAGGGAACGTTTACAATTAGACCACTATATACGTACCGTGTCCATGAATTCGGTAAATTTCGAGAAGTAATACCACCAGCTTGCATGGACCATCTGCGATTTCGAAATATCGATTAGAAGAAGCTTTTTAATCACTTTAATCGAGTCGGTTTTATGTATGAAATTTTCTTTGAATTTACTCTACTCGAAACATTTTATCTTGAACATGTGTGCGAGATACTCTTACATTTCTGTCGAAGTTCAGGATTCTTGCCTTCGATCTCTGTTACACACTTAAACAGTTTTAAACACTTTTTTTACATATTATGATTGCAAGTGAATTAAAAATTAGTTTAATTAAACAGGAAAAGAGAGAGAGAGAGAGAGAGGGGGGGAGAAGGAATGTGCATGTTGCATTGCGATACAGCAATTTACAAGCGAATTCGCTTACGTGCGTCTCGTTAACGTAAACAGAATAATGGGTGAGACCACACACTGGCGGATCCTAGGTGGATGGGGGTTGGGGTTAAAATCCTTCTTTCAAATAAAAGAAATCGGTTTTATTGGATCTGTTTTAAGAAAAATCTAAGAAAAAAATGCATTAAGCATTAAAGCAGGATCAAAAGTTCTCTTTGATCCTGAAGTAAAAGCTAAGCGCAATGACACTAAGAAAAATATGAAAGCAAATAATTTTGCCGAAACCCCTCCCATCATCGACGTCAGGATCCGCTAGTGGGTGAGACACAAAATAAACGCAATTATTAAGTGTTTTTGAAAACCAGTTTTTACAAGAGTATTAAAGCATTTCGCGAGAGCACACATCAATTTGTGTCACGGTGGTGTATTCGAGACGTTGTGAAGTCCGTGAAAATCGTCATTAACATCGGCGTGCGTCACAGTACATATGGATACGATGACAGAAATTAATGTGACGCGATGATGAGCGCGTAAATGAGCGAGTCTACGTATAGCTTCACGGTCGTTACCGTTTCTAAGGCACAATGATACACAGAGTGTGTTAAACAGTGTTAATCACACAGGCCGCTAACTACAGTTAGAGTCGTTCTATCGCGCACTCTACTGAATTCGCGACTCTACGTACTAAGCTACTTTGCCTCTTCTTTTAACGTATAGATGTACGGCCTACTATGTACATTGTACAGAACCGGTCATTATCGAGCTACAAGATCGCAGGTTCTTGGAATAATTTTTCAATCGGTAACAGTTTATTAATTTACAATGGGAAAAATATTCCGAGAATCGTGTATATAAAGTATACAAAGTTAATCCAACGCGAATCAACATCATCTAATAAGGTTCATCAAAAAATTACTTTTCTCGTTTCGGTCAAACTTCTAATTAATTGACCGGTTTTGTGAAAAACATTTCAATAAAGTTAGATATATAAACGCGAACAGAAAGAGATCAAGGCAAGGGCAACTGTTAATCACGGAAGATCACCCACCCTCAGTACTTCAGGTCTGTCGCTGTAGTCTACAGGTTGACATCTTAGAGAATAGTTTCCAGTCAGCCATCCGGATATCCCTATCTGCAACCACATTCGCCCAGAGGCCATTCGCCATCGATCAATGAATAGATACAGAAAATAGGCATAATACAGCAGATGTATATTGCGCACAAGCTTATCAACTACTCTCGCACTACTTATAAGATATCGTGTCGCATTCTCCACGAATGTCGAGCGATGCCGCGTCTCGCACCTACAACGGGAAAAGGAGTCGCAGCCGGGTGAAAGAAAAGGGGGTTGCTTTGGCCCGCGAAAGAAACGCGAAGAAACGGGATGAATTTAGATTCCTCCGGTTGAATGATAAATCAGTGGAGACTGAAAAATGTGCAAAAAATGTGCGAAATCTACAATTGCGATTCTCAATTGCCGATGGGGATGCGACATGCGTTCAACACTCAGCCGATTAACGCTCGACTACTCTACCGAGAGCCGAAATAGCGGATATCGAAGCGGTGAAAAATTTGATCGAGGCGCTCGAGGAACATGGGACATGCCAGACTCTCTAATGCGAGATGAAGAGGAAAGCGTAAGCTCTTCCGCGCCTAAATCATCTCCGCGCCACATTCGCCCCCGCCGCAAGCCTCCGCTCCGGAAAAGGAGTAGCCTATCTACAAAAATAACGTATTTATAGATGAATATCTTTCGTCCGTGATATCAGCGGTCTCGATGCGATTCGGTGATTTCTGTTGCGATTGTCGTCTCGTTGAGATAGTTGGGAGGCAGTTGAACAGTCCGGCTAGGATTAGACCGATTACTTACCCTTATCGCGGTAGGGCTGTTGGAATAATCCACCGGCTGGCAGCGGAAACTATACTGGTCCCACCATCCGCCCATCAGACACTGCGTTGCGAAAGAAACGTACAATCGTGCTTCGCACATCTTTGCCATTGGTGCGTTTCCGTGGCACGAGATCGGTCATTGGAGTTACAAGCGCATTCTCGTCGCTCAATTCTTGTCGCGGCAGGTAATGTAACGACAGTGTAACATGTTTTCGACAGTGCGATGTAACGATACACGCCCTTGCAAATTCTGATAATCACTTCTAAAGAGTCGAAGGGTCCTTGATCGTTCCCCTTTTTTGCAATCACGAGATATAAGCTCAGCCGGGGAATTTGCACCAATGACAAACGTATTCGTTAGCGACGTAATCGAACGTAATCGCGACTGTTAAGATAGAAAGTTTTCGTTGGACGCGCGTTCCGGTGGTTACCGGCGGTAAAAGTCACGGAATTGCTGGATCGCGCAACTGTAAATAGCAGCGTATCGTACCCTAAGACCATAATCGTCCGTTTTCGACCGTGTCGCGACGAATGCCGTGCCGCCAAACCGAGCGTGAGCTCGATAATGAGTTTGAAAGCTGATTTGGAATTAGCTAATGAATTTTCGAGTCAAACATAAACAAAAAGAAATGGGAATTCGGCGAAATTGCGCGCAGATAATTATGACTTATTTTCGGCACTCGAGAGAAAGTCCGGAATATAGCATACAAGATTTTATGCAGTTCTGTGTCGAATTATACGAAATACGAAACACAATATAAAAAAAAAGAAGTTTCCCCGAAAAGAGAAATAAAGAAAATCCAAATATTCGTCTAAATATTTGTTGCAAGCTTCGCTCTGAAATTCTGAAACGTTGTATTACAGTAGGAACAAAATATTTGCTTCGATTAACGATCGGCGAGTCGAGGAACGACTGAAATAAAACAGGAACACAATCCGACTTTTTATGTCTCCTGAAAAATTCAGCGGAAATTTTCTTTTTCGGATATCCAATTCATCCGGCGTTGAACGATCGATATCGCGGAAGAACAATCGGACAGGTTCTCACCTCGTAGAAAAGCCATGCGGAGAAGATCACTTGTAACAGGTTGTAGACTACCAAGGTGTTGTTAAGCTGGAAGGGTTTCCGATTCTCCATAAGCTTCGGCCCGAGCACCTTGACGAGGTAGACGTAGGAGAGGCAAATGAATAACGTAGGGAAAGGTGAACTCATCAGTAGCCAATTAGTCGTCCTCGTGTCTGTAAAGAAACATCAAAACGATCCCCGCGGAAGTGACCTCGAAGTTTCAATCTTTTGACGAAAAGACGCGACGTTATTTTATTCGTTTTTTCAGCCTTTTCGATTGTATCGAACGAATTGATGAGAAATATAGCAAAGAAACTTCTTAAATTACGATGTAGCAACGTAAAAATATTTAGATTTGTCGCTAGACGGTACAATACCCGCGAAAATACGGCACGTTTCGATACGAAGCGATATCGAAGCTGCGCAGATTCAAATTTTCATCGTCCGCGATTAATTCTTTCCAGAGACGATCGCGATCGAGTCGGAAACGACCTCGTGTTGCACAAAACAGACGCGATATGCAACAATGGACAAATGTATTAACGGCCGCCGGCGATTTCCTTCTTTCTCTCGCTCGCTCTCCCTCCTTCTCGTACGCACAGTAGTAAATCACCGCGATCCAGTGACCATGATTTAATGGCGGTAAAAATCGTCCTTCGGCTTCGCTTCGAGAACTCCTCCTCTCATGACGTCCTTCGAAGGTTCGATCACCCTTCCCTTGGTTTTCCCGGTAGAAAAAATTAACGATCGGATATTTCCATGGGCGTTCCATGGAATTCTCCACCGGATGGATAACAAACGCGTTTGGCTTCATCTACGCGCACGAGGATTGTGTGCGTGGTAAGACATGAATAAAGATAATGCATTTGCGTGTGCTATAAATGACCCTGTTTCGACGTTCAAAAGAGAGCAACTTCATGTATAGTTAAAATATGAACGAGAAAAGGTTATTTACTATACCTGCGAGCGCATGAGCGTTTTCGCAAAAAAAATAGCTCGTGCAATGGGTAACGTCATTTTAATTAAAAAAAGAAACATGCATATAGAGAAAAACGAAAAATATTATACTTGCGTCTTCGTGAATTGTATATATACATACGCGTGTTTCCTTCATTTTTCATGCGGGAACAAAACATGTGTATCTTCGCGAAGCCGCTCGGAAGCCATCATCGTACAACTTTTCTTTTATCGCGGCATTTTAATGTAATCTTTGTGTCTGCATTATACACAGATCGAATAATTTGCACCTTCCGCATGCAAATCACCGGCGGAACGAATAATCGAGCGCTCGCGATGAGACGTTAATGACGCTAACGAAGCACTTTTATATCCCGGCTTACACGCGCCGTACCGCGTGGTTTTTCCACGCTAATCACGGCGGGTTGTTAATTAACGTATATAAACCCAGAGCGATTCTCATTGACCGAACAAACGACAGAGAGATAAAACGATCAGATCGTTAATCGCGGTGCAAAGTCTCGTCGGGCGTCGGATTCCTCTCGTCGGCGAATTGCGAAAAGAGGCGCCCGCGTTGCGACAAACGCGACGGCACGACACGGCCGGCCGGCCGTCCGTACGGAATAAAGAATTACTCCACTTTACTCGCACGACCCGACGCCGCGATTATCAAAGTGACATTTCGTTACTGCGCTCGAAGTGGGACAGTGACGGTCTCAAGGAAACTGACAAGTCCTCCGACAATCGCCCGCTCCACTTCGCGCAACGCGACAATCGCCCGGCAGCGCGACGCGATAAAGTGACATTTGACAAACTATACCATGCACATATTTTGACATTTGTTATACAGGACGTAAATAAAAAGTGAATATCCGTAGGAAGAGGTTTTGTTTTCCGTGACTTTTTTTCGAAACGTTCGATATATGCGCTTATCAAACTCGAACCGCGCAATGCGTAAATCTCGTTCGAATTTTTCGAGATAAAAGCCCTGAACTTGGGGAACAAACGAGAATTTATGCATCGAGAAACCTTGGCGCGCATAATTTTTCTCGGAAACAACTATGGAGTCTGGACAGCTTATAAAAAATTAATAATAGGTTATAGAAACATAGACGGAATAAATACCAATGAGACGCGCGCTCGGAGTTATCTAAAAACTGTTAAGCGAGAGAGGGAAATAATGCTCGACAACGATATCACCGCCCACTATTTACATCGTTCTCTTCCATGCGTCAATTATGTAAATTCGAAGGACTCTAATATCACGGCATCCGACTCTCGAAATTATCGCGCAGCTACGTAATCGTCGATTATAACGTGTAACGATGATGTCACTGGGTATACTGACATACTGTAAAACAGTTGAGTTTTCACTGCCATTTGTCGCACAAATCCAAAACTATTTTCCGAGACTACATGGTTTCCACGAAGTACTCCTCCCTCGACCGTCCCGCCGTTAATAATCACCTGCGTGTTTGTCCAGCATGTCGTGGAACCGGTCTATACACTGCATTATGATCGACATGTTGCCGTGTCAGCTGCCCTCGGATCTACTTTGGACGGAAATTCGGAGCGAAGTCTACCACCCACTCTCTCAGGCGATCGCCTTCTCTCCTCCTGAAACGAAAGAAAGATTTTTTTGGAGACATCCAACGGTTCCTACAAAATACAATCGCAATCGTGAGATTCGTGACGTGCCGTACACTTTGTTTCAAAACACCGCGGTCTTCTGATGACATATAATAATATAAATGTCATATCCCAGTGGAAAAATGAGATAACATCGCTTTCAATTGTACGAAATACTATAATTGGAATCATTAATCTAATCTAATCTTAATCTGATAGAGCTATGCACGTGAATCCGCGAGAACCGACGAGAACGGGCGAGAATCTAAATCTCCGGCGTTCTTGGAAACTTATTCCTCGCTTAAACGTTTGTGTTTAGCAAGAAATTTAAGTAAGCAAACTTGAATCTTGATTTTACGATCGCGTTCTATGTCGCGAAGAGATTCGTCGCGGGGAACAAAAGAGTCCAAGTCGAAGAGAGGATCAAAAAACGTTTTAGAATTGTGCAATGTGAATGAAAATGTCCGGTTGAGAGTCCGAGATCTTGCGAAATCCGTATATACAAAAAAAAATACGATCTTTGGCTTGGCAATTTAGTGTCACTGTTGACACACTCTTCAATGATTCAAGAGCGACACAAAGAGTCTCTTTGAAATCCCGTCGAGTGTTGCGTTCGGAGCTCCGGACCAAGCTTGCCATCTAAGCTCATCGGGATTCGAGTTCTTCGCGTCCATTGTACGGCTTACGTGTTACACAGCCACCGAATTTTTTATTCGAAAGCGTTCGCACGGCACGATCGGGCAATGCCGTCGCGCAATTCGCCAAGTCGACCATGAATCGGCGACGCGGCCTTGAACCATTCTGGTACGTACAACATACACGCGAATTGAATTTCACTCGCAGCTCGGCAGCTCCGGGGAGGACGAGTATACGGCTCTTGCGAACGCGCAAATCTGCTCGCTCTTCTCCGAAGCTGCCTCCTCGATTCGATTCGAATTCGTCGACTAAACGAGGCAAAGAAACAATAGTGAAAGTGGTTTTTTTTTTAATCAGAAATGAAAATTACCAAAAAATGGAAATTAATGACTTTATTACTAGTTAATAATTCAAAATTAACGGTGGACGATTGTTCCACGTGTTCCACTTGCTCGAGGCTATAATATTGATCGCTTTACTTGTTACACGTCAGCTTGTTCGCTGTCAAAATAAGGAAAGACAACAAACTGTTTAATTTTGTTTTAAGGTAGTAGAAAATTGGAAAAAAAATACTCCTCGAGAAAAAGTTGACGCCAATAGTTCAGCTCAATGGACCGTAATAATATTCGCAATTGGCAATAATACTCGCGTTAAAATCTTGATGGGATTCATAACATCTTCGAATTCTTCTACGTAACTTCTACATAACGTAACTTCTTTATATGTTAAAAATTGAAAACGCTATGAATGTTACAAAATATTTCGCATAAAGAAAGTGCCAATATATCGATTTCTACGCTTCGGGGCGGAGAGCAAAATTAATTATGTTAACGAATAGCCGTAACCGAACTGCCATTAAGAAAAGTTTCGATAACCTGAGCTGTCGAATTTCGCTGTGATGAAAAAAACTCGATGGAATTTTTTGTGCGCTAATCTATTCGCAGATCTATATCGCCAATAGCGCTTTATCCGCAATCGGACGAACGTGGAAGATATATCGATATCTAATAAAGTGATTCTCGGACTTTTTCTCAATTACCGATATTCGCTTTAGCCGCATGATTAGATAAGCGATTCCAATAAGACTTCCGCTCGGAACTGATCGAGCGTCGCGCATTCGTGTCGCAAATAACGGTTCCGATAACGAATCCACGATGTGGCCGGCCGATCGATCGATCGATCGTGCTCCGATTGAATCACGTGCGGAATCGCGTGCGAAATCCGTGCCGCGCGCGGGAGATTTCCTGGGGAAGTTGCCGCGCGCGGCACGGAGATCGAAGACGGTATAAGTACGGGCCGACCGAATGGAATGGAGGTCGCGATCACAGCCCTCCCGCGAACGATCGCGCTAGATGTTTTGCCCGCTTGCAAAACGAAAAGCCGAAAACGCGCCGAGCAAGCGAAATACCTCGGGATTACGTTGCGAAAACTGTATACATTATAACGGGAGTCGCGCGCGCGGCACAGAAAACGGGCCGCGGAGGCCGGGATCGTGTGCGTGTCTGCCGTATGCGTTACGCAAGGAATCGGTCGCACCTGCGCAAGCCGTGTGCCGTCCAGCCCGTGTCTGACTACCTGAAATCGTCATTTAATCTAATCGCAAGGAAGAAAAAGAAAGACAGAGGAAGAGAGAGAGAGAGAGAGAGATATATATATTAAGATCCTATTAACATTGGGGATCTCTCGCGCAATCGTTTTCAAACCATTTCCAGTTGGGAGCGACAGGAATCTCGCCTATGCCTGCTTCAAGTACATTTCACGGACGTCTTACTATATCTACTTCTTTTTTACGCCACACTTGTCTTTGCTTTAAACGCGTCGAGTGTAATACTTCAGATTTTTCTTTCGTTACGGCGACGCAACCTCTTCCGATTTCGCTCGATGTATCGCGTAATCACGCGTCCACTGGACCACTTTAGTGCCCGAGTATATATCTTCGTGAGATCTTTGAGATCGAACCGAAAAATTAGAGGTGCAAGAGGAGCGGGAGGGGAGGCGCGAATAAACTCACGAGTTCATTCATTATCCTCGCGCGAGACCGCGTCGGCGTCGTCCCGCTCTAAAAAGCCCCAATATACTGTAGGTCAGCATCTTTATTTAAAGAAGCCGCACCTGTCTGCGTCTATTTACGGCCCAAGATACTATCGCGGAGTATAACGACAATCCGAATTAATGACTGTTCGATGTTATCTCACAGCCCATAAAAATCTATTTCCCGTAAACCGTCGGGCGACCTGATGGACCGATACCTGGCATCGGTCGGCGGAAATTTATTTTTCTCTTCGCGTATTACAGAAGTCCGCGAGGGAGTACAACGGCTGGTGTTCTTAGCGCGTCGCGGCACACAGCGCGACGAGAGGTTGCCACGACTTTATCTACTTGCGCAAATAAACGGCGGAAACGCTATCTGCTATGGTTGCATAATGATTTTTTACGATAATCGCGGGGCGGTATAATGCGTTCGCGTAACGCAGCTAAAGGCGCGTGTCGCGAAGGGTTAAATCGGGACGCGATACAACGACGACGACGACGACGACGACGAAGACGACGATGTGGTCGTCGTCGTCGACGACATTAGTAGCCACGGCTACTGGAACGCGTCCAATCTTACGGACGCCGGTCGTGAAAGTGACTTCAAGCTCGGATCGTCGTCGTTGATACTCGTAGACTCGGCCGCGTTAAACGGCACCGTATAGGAAAGTTAACGAACATGGCTCAGGCGTGGAAGCCAGTGACGGATCCAGAGGACCCAGCCCCTATCTTGTTATTCCGCTCCAATTGAGTCGTTCGAATGAGGAAGAAACGATTCTTCATTCTTCTTATTAAACATTTTATTCGACGTCGATCGCGAGCCGAGAGACATTGAACGACCGACGTCAATGAAAAGTATTACGATTGCTAAACTATAAATTTTGCGGAGAATTTTTTGTATGATATAATGACAAT
Organism: Temnothorax americanus; assembly: GCF_048541705.1. Taxonomy (NCBI): domain Eukaryota; kingdom Metazoa; phylum Arthropoda; class Insecta; order Hymenoptera; family Formicidae; genus Temnothorax; species Temnothorax americanus. Next base: position 959,020 of record NW_027509421.1, on the reverse strand, counting down.
ATCTTCTCTTCCTAAACATTTAGAAGCATGGATGTTGTTATACGAGATAAGTTAGAGAAACAAAATATTTCAAAAATTTGAAACTATATTTATGGATTAATGATATTATGTCCTATCGGTCCTAAGTATTGATCAAATAGTAACAAAATGATTGTAAGTACCTTTTGCTAATGTTATTGATATGGGCATTCGTCGGTTCCTCGATAAGAATTTCCTATTTATAAATATACGAGCGCACATATGTATTATAATAAGAGATTCTTATTCATCCAGAAGTTTTCAAGTTTTTCTAGCGATCTTTACACGTATATCGGTATATAATTCAACAGCTAAATTTAAAAATATATTTAAAATGATAAAAGTCAGATATATATATATATATATATATATTCTGTCCAATTTGTTAATTAAAACAAAAATTTTTTTATCGCGTTCGTAGAATCACTTATATGATCAATAAAAGATAATATTTTTTTCAGCGCATACTTTTGATTTTCAATAAGTCAAGTATCGTCGGCTCAAGTTACCGGACTGCCGCTAAAGAATAACGATCGATTTGATAAATTTTTCCTCCCTCTGTTATTTACGAAAAATGTTATTTTCTTCGCTGTTATATTTACGAAAGAATACACACGTACGTTTGACTTTATATACACGCGCGAATTACAGGGTAGATGTAGACAATAGTACAATAGTCAGACAAAAGTAATACCCGTTGTTCTCGCTTTGCTAAAGTTTTCTGCATCTACCACCACTGCTTGATGTCGCGGCAAGCCGAAAGTGCAAGTGTAACTATTATGTGCGACGCAACCAGCCAGCGGTCTTAAGTAATAGTAGCTCGCGCGCTTGAGTAACGAAACGGAGAAAGATGACAAAGACGCGGCTAGAGAAGAAAAGAGACAGATAGAGAGAAAGAGAGAGTAGGAGAGCGGGAGATTGAGAGAGAGAGAGAGAGAGGGAGGGAACGGAGAAAGGCCTATCGGACCCAGCATGCCGTCGTCGTTGACACTCCGAGAAATTGCGGTCGCGTGCTGTCACTGTCTAGCACGCCGGAGAAAAGTGTTGGATCGACGAGTGTCGCGGGGATTACGACTTCGATATAATGAACGCAGCTGATGGCTCGGCAAAACCGACCGCGTATAAAACTACGAGACTTCATCGGGCAGCGTCTGCCGAGTAAGAGAACTGCATTTTATGCTGGAAAACACAATCGATCTGCTTCACCGTTTCATATAGATATGTGATAAGTAAAAAGTAGTCTGATCTCTTTTAAAAAGAAATACTCGTTGAAAATTAATATCCGTTCTACGACGAAAAGAATATACATTTATTTATTTTATGTTTTATATTGATTACTTTTATATTATGTATATTTTATTATTTATTATACTTTGAAATATTGATTATACTTAGAGAAATCATGGATAATCACGTACTTGTGTTACAAAGTCGCTTATTGTATTCACTCTCACATTCTCTCTTCACAATAAATTAAGAAATACATACCTAAAAATGGTATAGTAATGAAAACATACACGGAGATATTAAGTGAAATATAACGCAATGTAATTGCCAGTGTCACTGGTATTATTATTTTCACATATCAATTTAAGCGCCGATAATCGGCGTGCATGAAGCTGAAAGCGAGTTTAATCGCGGAGACCGGACGTCATGAGACCGCAGCGCAGCGCGTTTTTTCGTTTTAACGCGCAACTTATCGTTCTTACTAAGTAGTAATTGCATGTGATTAACACTAAAAAAAAGGAGAAAGAACGATTGGTCAATACTTGAACGCTAGCAGATGTCAAATTGTTGTTGCCTGGGAATCCACGGAAAGTGCAAACGCAGGTCGCGACTTTTCTTATTACGCGACACGATTGCGTAACCGCGGTCGGGATGAAGAGATCGCAGCAAGACAGAGAAACGAAAAGAAGAAAAGGAAAAGAAACGGAAGAAGAAAGGCCAAATAATAAAAGACAAGGCGCGATGGTGAGCCGCGCGATAGCGCAGCGTAATCTATTTCCGGAAAAGTAGGCGGAATCGGAGGCGAGATAGAGAGCGATTATAACGCAGTCACTGAACGTGGTGACGCGAATTTTATCGCGACGTCACTATCTCGCCGCTCGCGGTTATGTCTCCGACAACAATGTATTCCTCGTTTAGACAGAGTGTAAACATCGTGTACTTTCTCTCGGCTGCAGACGCTGCAGGCTGGAATGAGATAGGAACGCCGCGTTGAAAAACGTCGATGTCGCGGGCGCAGTCGTCGGGAAATGAACGATTGAAGATTGAGAAATTTTGTCGACGAACTCCGAATTTCGGCGCGGTACACGAGTAACGAACGTTCATTCGTCGCGCAGGAAAAAAATTTTCAATGGAAATTAATTTATCGTTTAAATATTTAGTTGACGTGACGAAGGTTTTTTTCTACAAGCTACATTACATAAATTTAAATCGAAATTTGAAGCTCTTTAAAAAGATAATTTAAAAAAAATAAAAGAGAATTGAAACCTGACAATTCAACCTTCTTGCTGAAATTTTATTTTCTACCTTATTTGCATGGCTTTGCTTTTTGCACAAATTTAATACTTAAACAAATATAGAAAACGGGCTGATTAAGAACGCCAGGCGCGGTAAATAATGCGCAAAAGTTTTTTTTTTTATTTCTATTTTACATATCTTCCAATTTTGACTGCGCGCCGACTGTCAGAGACTTGAAACACAGCTCCGGTTGGAGTAGAAAAATCCCCCCCCCCCCTACACATAATTAATCGATTCGATTTAATTTGTGATGCTATATGCATCTCAATAACTGTGAAGAAATCATTGCGAAAAATATTACCTCAGCCAGAGTTCGAACCTGGAACTTCCTTCATTCCGTGAAAGTGTCGTACCAATTCGACGATTTACCGCGCCTGGTTCTTAGTTAGCCCGTTTTCTATATATTCGTGTGGATTTCCATTGGAACCTATACTTCGAATTTTAATACTTAAAGAAAAAATTGTAAGCGCAAGATGAGATCCAAAATCAACTGGCCAAGCAACAGTTACGTGATCAAAGGGAGATAATAATAATAATAATAATTTAGATTCAATTTTGTTGATAAGATAATCTTGATTGGAGGTTTTATCGGCACTAAAATACAGATAGTCAGGCGCAGGAAATTATGGCATGCGCATTGTCATCTTCCGTATAATTTTTTCACACGATCAACATCAGAGATAAGAAAAAGATGAATTCTTGCCGTGTGCGTGTGATCAATCTTGTTATTACGAGAAATCGTCAGGATAGCACGTATCCGCGGATGACTGGCATTTCGGCGAGGCGTTGCTTCCTTTCTCGCTGATCAACGTGTCTCGCCGTCGAAATTATCGCGGCACGTAACAAAAGCACAAACACGTACGTAAAATCGTCAAAGGAGCGCGTGTCGAGACCGCCGTCGCCTCAATTAACCGTCATATGATTATTGAAATTGTCCGCTTGATCACGCCCAGGAGAAACTCTGATCCACGCCGAAAGGGTCGCTTCGTGAAAGTTGTTCGAAGAAACTGCGAGATTGTTTGTATAACTTGTATAAACTGATTAATAAAAAAATAATAATCAGAAGGCGTCTGACGATAACAAAACGGAGATATCATCGTCACGATTGCGATGATAAGTCACTTCTCGTTCGAGTATCCCGCGAGATTATACAAATATTAAAATAATTAATTGATGATCACGCGCGATAAGCGATGAGATAATCGATTCGGTAGATTAAGCGAGATTTGACGTGATTTTGGAGCGACTTCTTAATCGCAACTTTAACTGCAGCGGTCAAAGACGACGCATTCTCAAAGATTCAAGGTTGGATTTTCCTTCTTTCCAACACAATGTACACTCGGGGTCACGCATACCTTCCCTTCAATCGGCTCGTTAATTGCACAAACCTTGGGCAGCGACTTGCTTAGCGCCGAAGATTCACTTGGATGGCACTGCAATGCCGCGCCGCTTTCCGTCTACGGTTTTTACGCGTAATTCGCCGTGTTTATGTAAGAGTATCGTGGTAAGGTACAGGTACAGGGTGTCCCGTACCTAGCGGCACAGCATCGGGAAAACAATAATTACACTTGAGAGAATGAGTAAAAAGTACAAATGTTTCTCATATAAAATTTTTTTTAGACGGAAAAAGAGAAAGAAGAAACAATCTTGAGGAAATAAAAACTAGATAGTTTTAATAACATTTCCTTGGATAATTTTCAACAATCTCTGCACGTGATCTCTGCACATTAAGTATTTATACGATATAAGCCTCGATGTAAATATTATACATAATAAGGTAAAGAAAAATAGAATAAATCTCTTAAGAAATGAGTGCAATTAAAAACAGAGTCGCAGTTACCTATGTACTGACAATTATATGTATAAAATATTAAGCTTATTTTACTTAAGATAGTGGTGTACAAAATATGTCGTTAAAAAATGTACAATCGAAGTTTTATGGCTGTAAAGTCTTTTTTAGACATGTATTAAATTTATGATATTTTAAACAGCTATTTAATGTAATCAACAGAATAACAGGTGACATATAAGATTAATGCACGGCCTCGAACGACCTTATTATGCATAGAATTTTTTACAATTCATAACCGATGATTCATGCGAGCTATAGTTAATCACTGGTATCTAGTGCGAGATCTAGTGTTGTTTTTACGAATTTATTAGTCTAGAAATCGCGCAAATTAACAAAAAAAAGTTCGAATAAATGAAATATATTAGAATAAATCACCTAAGCGTTTTTGTTAATGTCTTAATGTCCTCATTCTGAGGATTCGAGATTAAAGAAAGACAGAAGATTATTACAATTACGAGTTCAAACGCTTATATATTAAATCCTGTCTGACAATAATAAATTATACATATATAGATGTGTCACGTGCGGAGATAACAGTCAGATGAAGCACAGATTGCTCGTCTAATATTTTAACGTCGAGAAGCGCCGTCTTGAGAAGGAATACTCGAGGAGTCTCGAGAGTATTAAAACAATCGGATTTACGGACCAGCCGCGGCCTAGATGGCGTCAAAAATAGATTCGGACGAAGACACAGACGGTCATTGATGTAGAATTGTAGACTCTCACCCGCGGGAACCACGATTCCGAACGTGAACGTTGGTACCCTTTTGATTTATGCACTCGACAAACATTTGTCTTTTCTGCTCATATTTGTGCGAGCAAATACTCCGGGCTACGCGCGTTCGCGGTACGAGACGAGGCTTTAATTATTTTCCGCCACCTTTTTTCCTTCACACCCCGCGCGGACTCGAGCAAGTACGAAATTAACGCTCGCGTAATTAACGCCTTCCACGAAATCCACAGTGAGACGTTGCTCCTACTTTACTAAAGAGACCTCTCTTTAACTACGCGCGCGTCACTTTAATATCGTTCTATCTGAAATTAACCGGCTGCAACGGTTGTCCTCGATCGTGCATCACAAGCATGCACAACACATTAACGCAACGCGCACGTATGGGATCGGAGCAAGGCCGAAACGATATCGGCAACGGTGATTTCGTGAGAAAACGCGATTTTCGCAGAAACTGACGATTTTGCGGACTGACCAGGTAGACGATAACGTCGTTAATCTCCAGTGTGGAATTTGGCGATAGCCAGAGAAGATCGTGAATGACGTGAGAAGTCTGCGAATATATAACCTGCGGCTGCATTTCGTTGAGATAACTTGCCATTATGACCATAAAGTTCGCGATGGCGATGGAATGACGGTTCTAATAACCCGTGGGAGATGCGGCCTTTGCCATTTCTTATAAGGTTGCACAACGAGGCTGCAGCAACGCATCTCTGATCCCCGAGGAAACACATTACGAGACATCATCGCTGAATTGACGATAACGATCGATGTAAAAAGTCGTCGTTGGCTTCAAAGTATAAGCTCCGAATTGTCACACCTCGAGACACCGATTAATGATTATGTAAATGGCTCCCCTGCATCTCATTTTACATTTCAAATCTGATGGCTCGAACGTTTCGGAATTAGCGAATTTTTTATATGTTAATACTTGATTGACGGCAAATCCTATGAAAGCGAACCGAGAGTATATCGCCATGAATTAGAAGCTAATTCCAATTTTTTCTCTAATCAATCTCCGATACGCGCGCGCCCGTCTAATTGTAAATTATACAAATTATAAATATACATATATTTGAGATACCATTTACGTCTCCTGCTGTCCCACGTGGAGTAAGTTTTAAATTTTAATTCGCAGCATTTGATTTGAATTCAAATACCTCTCGAGCGGAATACGACCTAGCGGGAATTCGAGTATAATTGCTCCCGCGGATTGACCCTTCAAGAACGCTCCAATTTTCTGTAACAACATCTCTCTGTGAAAATTACCAAGATACTTAAGAGTAAAGAAGTGAAGCTTTTTAAAATGCAATTAGCGTTACAGATGACCGAAATGTGCAAGTTATCTCTATAGGCATTTTGGTATTAATACAAACGTCAATTAATAAAATTTTCCATGTGTGCCGTCGTACAAAGACGCAAGATACGTATAACGTATGAAATAAATCATGCGGATTGCTATATCCGAACTCGTGTTTACATAGCCTATCGTAACGTCGACGTTGTTACGAACGTCAAACCTGTAGAGAATCACCGTAACTTGATAATGGTTATAGCTGAATAATTGCGCCAATGCGGAATAGATTAACCGGCATTTTAATCTCCCGTTATATAATTCATTCGTTAAGTTCTCTCGTACTCTCGCTGGTCGCCGAAACGATGGTCACGATATCAGAGAGAGATCAGTGTAGAACTGTAGAGTATTGTAGAGAAATGATCAGATCAAGACACAGCTTTATTTACAATTCAAAGCGGATGATATTATATCGGTTACATTATACATAGCGGCCGCGAATCTGTCTGAACTCAAAAGAGAAAGAGAAATTCTCGTTATTTCATATCTTCTAAAAATAAAAGTTAGCTTCAAATTAAAAATAAATTTCACTTCCTTTCCTCCCCCTCATCGGAGAGAGAATCCTCGTAGATTTCAGAACATTTCTACGGATGTTGCATCGGGGATTATCTCATCTGACGGATATAATGAGCGGATCACGAACCCGTAATGTCGATTATGTAACTGACGCGAGAAAGCAGATCCCGAGTCTTGCGCACAAGTCGACCTTCGAAATTTTTGTTTCCGCGTGCCTTCGTGTCGCAATCTTTCGTACTCAGCGAGGAAGGCAAATCAGGCTAGGTCCAGGTCGGGAAGAGTAATTGATTCTTTTTCGCCTGTGAATCGGCGACCGATGCCGCCGGCAACGATCGAGCAGCAGCCGCGACGGAGTTGCAGCGAGCAGGGAAAGTGCATAGCTGCATGAAGTTGTAACTTGCCGAGAGTCGCTGTAACGCATTAATGGCTGCGCGTGGAAAGAAAGAGATAGAGATAGAGATAGATAGAGAAAGAGAAACAGGTGGAGAGAGGGCAGCGAGAGAATCCCCTTATATAAGTGTCATATTAAAGTCCTTCCTCAACATCGTTGATGGGCTGCCGCGAACGAAAACGATCGAAGCCTGTTATCAGTAGTCTTTTGAGACTCCGTCGAACAATCCTACGTTCTATTATTATGTTCCGATGCACGAGACGTTTTCGCGTCAGAGAAATCGCGAAGTAATTCCGACGAATCGTGAAATTGCGAGAACGATTCAACGACTCGATCGTCCTTATCGAAATTTCCTACCGCAATAGCGCCGATACCTAACGAAATTCGCTTAACTCGAGATCGGTGCCTTCGGCAGTGGTCGTCAGATCGAAATATAAACACAACAGTTCGAAGACACGAGTAACCCCGTGGGTAATGAGAGCGCGGCCAGGTAACAGAATACGACCGTTGATCCGCGAAGGCGCAACACGAGAGAACGGACGTTCCGGCCTTGACAGATGGATAATATATGTACACCGCGTACTAAGCTGCGCGACTTTCATTTATTAATGAAACCGACATTAATGACTGGTCCGGCGAGTCGGCGCGGCATGCATGAGATCGCGGATTCCTCCGTATAGGCAGGAAAAATGTGGGGGGGGGGGGTATAGGGTACATCTCCGCGCGCGAAATCGCGCGGTAGGCAAGCTGAAAAATTCGGGAGAAAGCAGGACTCGTTTCGATCTCTGTCAGAAAATTTGCCGAGACCGTGTCGCAACGCGGCACGTTTCACGTAATACCTAATAGGCATATATATAAGTTGGCGTGTCAGCCGCCACGAGCCACGCCGGCGCGGCGATTCAGCCCCGCGATCGACGATCGACGTGAATGGATCGTGAGTATTCGTGAGCGACAGAGATCGCGCTTGTCGGTCGTCATCGACGCCGGTAAGTGGATCGATCGACCGCTTGCCATCGTTCGAGGAATCGCCTCGACTCAGACCGCGGCACGCGATCGCGTTCTCCGGCGCGCGCGCGCGCGACACGCTTGTTCAAAACTATAAAAAGTGCGTGGCGCACGGGTTTTTATGCATCTCTCGCGTGTGGATTATACAACAGCTTTTACCGATTGCGTTACTGTATACAGTAACCGCCGGAATACCGGTCGCCCAGGCGAGCGATTAGGTTTACGCACGATTCCACAAGAATGTATACTGCTTCTACCGCGCGACGGTAAAATAATATTAACGTCCGGTCCGATTAGTACCTTGCCTGAAAGTTGTCCGTAATTAATCTGGAACACCAGCCCCTTATGTAACTTCGTAATGGCTCTGTTAATTTAATAAGCATATAATTAAAAAGAAAAGTGGAACATTTCTTCATAGGTCAAAATTTCAACTCATACACGGAAAAAAAGAAGTCGTCAAATATGGACAATTAACATTTTCATTTTCTTGCTGCAACAGTTATATTTTTAGCGAAAGGTTTTGCTACTATTGCTAAATATGTAGCTCTCGCAGCAAAAGAAATGTTAGTTGTCCATATTTTACGACCAGATTTACTACGGTAGCTAATTTTTTTCCGTGCACGTGATAAAAAAAATCCTAAAAGCGTAATCTCATTATACGAGCAGCGAAATATATCAAGTATAAATTGGAAGAATTATTAGACAAGGGGTGAAACTAAAATTGAAAATTAAACTTGAAGATCCAAGAGAGTTAGATGATAATAGTTCATCATCAATAGTACAATGTCAATTATTACCGATTTTATCAATATTTACCAGTGATACTGTGTGCTGCTTTTTATCGCCTTCGAAATAGAACTTTAATCATGTGTAATAACAAGTCAAGTTTCTCGTGATATCAATTTGCCGCAGTTCCCACACACTCTGAGAATTAGATCGATTATGTAATAAGTGTTATGCATAAAGATTTGTTTATATTTGATACATTACATCATCAGCTAAATTCCGATCTTCAAAGTAAACGGGTTCTTCGACGAAAACCCATTAAAAACCAAAACAGATACATCCATTAAGATTAATTGAAATATTTATATGTGAGTACTTAAACACACAAAAAAAATATATATATATAATTAATATATTAGTATACTATATTATAAATAATATAGTATTTATTAATATATATTATGGGTGCGTTAAATATCATGTAATCACACGTTATACCAAAAAACATGACGCGAAACGTAAAAGTTCATCGATTATAACACTGATTTGCCGATATACCAATTTCCGTGAAATATGAGGGCAAATACTAATTACTTAGGTAGAGAGATTATATACGCGTGAGATTAATTTACACGCGTGGAAGCACATGCTATACGAGATCGTTGGCGTGTGGAATACTTTGCAGACACGTAAATAAACTGATGGCACAATTCGCGAGAAAACAAGAAAAAACAATTTTTCTTCATACCTCGGTCGAAAGTACGTACTTTCGTCCCTAATAGCAGGGACGAAAGTTTAACATTTACTCCCTGTGAAAAGTACACGCGCGCTCTCTATAACTTTAAACCTTAACGCCCTTTAACCTTAAAAATAGTCATCAATATTGTTCTGTCAATATGTCATCTGATGAATCTGATGAATTTCGATGCAGAAGCGCGGTAAGATATAAAGCAATAAGAGTTTTTAGCTTATAATATGTTCTTGTTTATAAATTTTATTATAATTAATATAATTTGTTAAACTAATGAAAATAAATACATTTTTGATAGAATAGAATTAATTTATTTTTACAAAATATGACAATAAGACTTGACTCTTGGAATGTATTTGATGCCTGCCCCCATCCCCCCCTGCAGGCATCAAAAACATGCTTATTAACATTTAAAGTTAAAAAAAGTAAAATTAATAACGTACTTTCGACCGGCTATGAAGAAAAATCGTATACACTACGCGGGCCAAAAGTTGAAATCTCGGTCCTGCTCGTCATGATGCCCTCGGCTTCGCCTCGGGGCATCATGACGCGCAAGGCCGAAAATTCAACTTTCGGCCCTTGTAGTGTAATATACTATTGTGGGTATATCTTGCGGGCAAAGGAAAAATACGTATACAATTATCCTTTAGCTCCGGGTAGTTTTTGCATGCTTTTTCAAGATCTTTTGTTTATGATCAACGCTACCCACAATTGTATAATTGTATAACTGTATAGTTGTATAATTGTGGGTAGCGCTGATCATAAACAAAAGATCTTGAAAAAACATGCAAAAACTAGCCGGAGCTAAAGGATAATTGTACGTATTTTTCCTTTACCCGCAAGATATACCCACAAGATTGTTTTTTCTTGTTTCCTCGCGAATTGTGCCATCAGTTTATTTACGTGTCTGCAAAGTATTCCACACGCCAACGATCTCGTATAGCATGTGCTTCCACGCGTGTAAATTAAATTAAATATATATGTCGAAAGAAAGTACTTTGTTAAAATCAACAATCGTTAAATTTAATAAAAATATGTTAATAAAATTAATAGTATTCCAAGGAACAATATTAAGTGGTAATTAATGATATTACATAAGCGATTCATATTATTAACATTTATTATATGAATACTGATATGTTTATCATATAATGTGTTGCGTAAGTTATTATTGAAACAAGTCTTCGTGTAAAACCACATTTTTTTTTTCAAGATTTAATAGGTTTTATGCGGCAAAAACCTACTAGATTAAAATGAGAAAAACAACAGGAAAACCCGAATTATATTCGTAAGTCACTCGGAAAGATAAATTAACGTTATCCGTCACGCACGTGTTAGTTTTTTTTCGACGTAAATTATAAGCAATAATGTATTTTTATGATAAATTCTTGATGCATGGAAAAATTCAGATATATCTATCAATCTTTTTTTTTTAAGTTTCATTAGTCTTAAAAAAATTGGTGTTGAGAAATGAATAAATCTCGCAATTATCGTCAGAAAGGAAGAAACGCAGGAAAATTTTTTCATCGCGTACGGTACGTCGCGAGGAATAACGTCGGAATCTCGATTCCGTAGCATCCCACTCGCCTGTTACGTGTCGCGTATCGTGCGATAATTAAACCACATCATTGTACGTTGCGTCGCGTTATATAATATATAAAGTCACGCGCGATATACATACGGCCGCGGCGGTGTCAGAGTTTTGTTGTGGAAGCTCCATTCTCTCACTTCGGAACAGCGTCATTTAGAGCCGAAAACATAGTTTTTCAGCGGGAAGCATAGTCTGTGATTAGTGTACACGAGTAACATGATTCAACCACGCGTTACGTCTTTGCTAACACGTAGAGTGTGCGTCTTTCACATCGAGAATGTGAGAAAGATAAAAAAAGAAAGGGAAAAATAAAGGAAGAGAGAGCGAAAAGAAACTAGGGCTTCTCTCGTAGTTCTTCGAGCGCTAGAACTGTTTTCTGTCAACATTGAAGAAAGGCACATTACAATTTATATATCTTATCTTATATCCATCGTCGCGAACGAGCTCTTGTTTGCCTTGTTTTGTTTATATTTATTTGTTTATTTATGTTTATTTATATATCTTATCTATAATTATTTCCGGTGATTAAAAGTAGCGATAAGCAGAGTCGTCGTTACAAAGAAAATTTGCAAAGATAAAGAAGAAGATATACCACGTGTGCGAATAATGAAGGAATACAAATTTTGAGAGCGTTCGAAAATTCGTTTCGCGCTGAGATGCGTCAAAGCCGCGAAGCAGCGTCATAGATTTTCCGGTTTTCCGATTACGGGCAGATCGCGGGGCGGCGATCGTATATAATACTATATAATAATCACGCGGAATCCCCGGCTGACGCAGTCAGCGACATCGAACTGTCGACTTGTTGCGTTGCGAGCGATCGGCGTCCGCCTTGCTAATCGCGCAGCGAAATGAACGCAGAAGAGCTCGACGACGCGGTTCGCATTATGAAGCGTTGACTCAAGGCTTCCTCCGGTACGTAAGGATGGTCTAACGACTATAAATACGTTCATTAAATGATCCCACGAGTCTGTCGCGAACGGGTGGAACGTGAATCGAAACCCAAATCGCCCGCCCCCGTGATGATGATTCATAAGAGAAGAGACGCGGCAAGGAAAGAAGGAAGGAAGGAAGGAAGATATATTTCGTATGCACTCTCGGACCGATGCCGAGCGGTCGATCGATGGCTGATCAGAAATAATTAAAACGTTCAGTCACGCGTTGGACAGCCATTCCTCGAAACTACCTCCATATTGTTTCAATTCAATTTACGATCTCGCGAACGTTGTACTTAATCCGATTCTGTAGAATTTCTTTTATTGACCGTAACAAGGATATAATATAGATCGGTGGAATTGTGATAGATTCGTATCTCGATTTATGTCATAGACAATAGTATTTTCTTGGTATTATCAAAAATTGAACACACCGAGATATTGCGCTGATCCTTGACGCTCGGTTTCAAGCGAGTTTCATCGACAACGGCGATAATTTATTCATAGAAAAGCCCATGCAATTCCCTTTTTTTATGTTACTGACTGGAAAAAGAATGAGAATACGTTTTTATTTGACGGATTACAGATTACTCGACGAATAAGAATTTATTATATCGATACGTGCTATAAAAATCGCACGTATATAAAAATTACATGCGACCAGTTTTGTGAATTGTTATGTTATTGCACATTATATTATTGTAATATAGCCTTCAAAGATCAATTATTTAACACTAATATTTCTATATGTATTAATGTAATAATATAATAATAGATATAATCTTATTAATTATATATTATTATTTTCTTATATATATATAAAACCAAATTATTAATCGTTAATATTATCACTCGCTATATTGATGAAACTGGATCAAGACCGAGGGATCAACATTAACCGCCGATATTGAAAGAGAAAAAAATTCACTATACTTACTAATTATCGAAAAATCGCGCGCTGATTGCGCCCCAATTGATCAACGTTCGTCCAAAAATCGTAACACACACTACAATATCGTGACACTCCAACGAAAGCGAAAGCGGTCTTCTTCTCTTCTCTCTTTCTTTCTCTCCCTCAATCTCCAATCGATCGTCGTTCTTTACCGTTTTTCTCAAACTTGCGTTTTATCGGAAGAACGAAGAGATCGGACGACGGTGATGATATCGGAGATGATTCTGCGCGAAAAATCGCAAATCTGCGTTATTTCGGCTTTCTCCGATCGCGGTCGCGGACGCGGGATTTGCGCTTTCGACGAGCCGAACGTTGTTGAGGTTTCGGGAGATAACGATTAAAAAAAAAAAAAACAAAGAAGGAATTAGAAAAAAAGAAAGGGAGGAAAAGAAAGGGAAAGAGAGGAGCGTTATCGACCGTGTCGATATCGAAGCGACGAACACACCGTCGTCGTGCCAACTCGCGGACTGGCGGACGTAACACCGGTGCATTGCTTTTAACCGATTCGCCATATTGGTCCCTTCTACCACCTCTCTCTCTTTCTCTCTCTCTTGCTCTATCTCACTCCTCTTTCTCTCTCTCTCTCTCTCACTCTATCTCACTCCTTCTCTCTCTCTCTCTTTCCCGCTCGCGTCCTCCGAATCTCGTCGTCGTGTAGGCCGTGCGCGACGCGACGTCGAGATTGTGGTTCACCTGCACATGGCTCTTGACGTCGTCGCGTCGCGGTGTTTGCCGCGCGTGATGTCAGCGCGACGAACCCGATGCCGGTGATGCCTAAAAAGCGGAGCCGAACTAGGTGAGGAGCACGAACGCGAGCCCAAATTTGCATCGACGAATTGTCTCTTTGTCAAAAGCGTTCGTTTTTTCTACGCTCATCCGTATTCGTTCGTGTTTGTTCGCCCACGTTAGTTCGATCCGGATGCACCTTAATGCGACCCCGCGGATGTCTCGAAGGATTATGTCATATTTTACGTCAGACGACGCGTTTCGCGACGTGCAAACAATCAGTCCTTCAATCTGCACTTTTGACGCAGCTTCTCGTGTTCTTTCGCCCCGTCACGTCGAGTATTCGAGTAAATACGATTGCACACATGGGATAATCTTATTTATCGAATAAATTCTAAAAGTGGAAAATGCCGTCACGATACATACGACGATTCGCGGAATACAAAAAATTATGCAAAATTTTATATACCGAATTACTCGCCGATCGGCCGCTAGCTAGTTCACGAACGCACCTTGACATCATGTATATTAAAAAGCGAATAATTATCAGAATTATATTAGAAAAACAAGCCGCTGCTGGCCATTGTTCGCACATTATCAAGCCAAATCAATCGAATGTGTATTATAATTTTAAGCAAAGTTACGAAATTGACCCTGAAAATATTTTTTTCTCGCAGACGTGACCTTATGCCTTTGTCTCAATCTTCATGCATCGCTGTTTTCTAACGAAAGATAAAAATACGGAAGTGACAGAGAAACATTTGTCAGAGAAATATTTTTATAAAAATTTCGTGAGCTACTCCTTATATCTGTCCCGAGATATGAACGAGATAATTGTTATTAATGATGAAACTTTCATCTCGTTAAGGTATGTACACGACGGCCTTCCGACAGTCTTTTTTTTTCACCCGAGACAATAATGCCCTTCATCCCTAATATACGCCTGACACGCTTCTTTTTATTGTTTTCTCGACTGAAAGATGCAATTATATATATACGGAAAAATTGAACGAAGAACGAAGTTTCAATCGACTTCACGTATAAACGCGATTTATCTGAATTGAATAAAAATTTTCAATTAAATTTCGAAGGATTCCAACAAAATGGACACATGTATAAACGCAGGAAAGTCTTAACTCGAAAAATATGATATTCATCCAATTATGAGACAATTAAGCTATAGTCGAATTTAAAGAAATTTCGTCAAAGAACTTGATTGCCAGACCAAAAATCGTATTTTTATTTAATTGTGCTCAATTCCAACGAATGACATGTCATTATATAGAAAGTTTGAGATATGTCAAACACATTAATAATAATTTGGCAACCCGAAACTGTTGAAAAAAATTTTAAACGTTATAGATTGAATTAATAATCTTTATCATCTCTCTAAAAAATCAATCTTGAATACCTACACATCTCACTGTACAATACATACAATACACACAAGACCATAAAGCATAAGTATAGTTTATTTCTAACGTCGCTCGGCGCGGAGATGCTATTTTGAGTTTGCAGGTCTTTCCAGGAAAGAACCGGATATCCCGCCGAAGGCCAGACAAGTTCAACGACACGGAATAAGGAATTCCGATAATTATATCGGTTTGATAAGACATGACGTACTTCCTACCGTTTGATTTACTGCCCTGCTGACGAGACGGTCCTTGGCAATTTCGTGATTGTCACCTTTCAATTGCGAAACAGAGGTGATCGATCGACGGTGCCTTGAATTGAATTAAACGAGCTACGTCTCTCGAACGTCTACATTTCCTTCTGCTCGTACAGATACCTTTGCCGAGTCCAAAAATCGCGAGTCTGGAAGAGGTCTTCGGAAATATATGGAAATCACTCTTAGTTTCAACGAACATTCAAGAGCACCAAAAGAAAAAAAAGCAAGTGAATTAATCGAGAGATTAGCATATGTGAAGGAAGTGCGTTTTAACTGTTATTGTATGCGCATAGCATTAATCATGACCAAAAAAAAACAATTGTGCTAGGCCTGTGGAGGAGAAAGATATTATAATTTCTTCTCCAAGGCCATCAGCACGATTGCTTTTTCTCTCATTCTTTTTTCCGATTTTTTTCGCTTTCTTAATTTTAATTTTGTAAGCGGCTTTTGCGATCTGAGAAAAATAATAGCGTCGGAGTAACGACGGTTAGGCGACCGTGCAATTATATTCAGGAAGCGATCAATATTGCATGATGTTTTTACGTAACGCATAAACAATGGATGCGCTAATCGATTTGACGTCTACTGCTAGGCCGTCATTAAATAGAACGTTACCGTACGCGGGATTGCTGTGGCGCGGCTGATCTTGCAAAATTATTTGCGTGCAAATAAAGGGAACATCCGCGAAGAAACACGCATACATTTGAGAACTCTACATTATTGCTTAATGCTTCGCGTGTATATATATGTAGGTAATAAATTATTTTATGAATAATATTTTATATTACAATCATTTTTCTATCGCGTTATCTATATAAAAACCATAAATTGGCGTTGTGAACAACTTTTTGCAATTGTGAAAAAAAGATAGTGTGCAATGTCTATCGAATTATGAATTGTATACGCAATATGAGAAGTAATCATTTAAGGGGATCTTATATAGTGACAGTAATTATCGACATTTAGTTAAAAGCAAACCACTTTTAATTGGCTTTACGGAATTGCAAAATCTTTGTACAGAATTAAAGTACGTACAAAAGTGTGGGGGGGGGGGCTAGTGTCGGTTTTACATCAAAAACGAAAAAAAAATTAAAAATTTGGGCACATAGAGCTGTCACTGACGACAATATTTGCTTATACAAAAATACTGCAGTTTATACGTACAAAATGAGATGCTAGCCCTCTAGAGAAAACATTGAAGAACAATATCGTGCAATTATACAAGTACGATAAAAGTCTAGAAAAAAAGTATCATGCTTTTAACTTTTATATATGCAAAAGCACATGCAGGTTGATAAAACCGAATTTTCTCGTTGTCGATAATGTCAACATTTCGATATATATAATCTTGTTTTCTTTTTCTATGTTATATATCTATATCTGTCCTTGTCTAACTATAGGTATATGTCCTTGTCCGATTGCTGCGCCATCTTTCGCTACACGCAATACTGATTATCTTATCAACCTGCATGTGCTTTTGCTGCTTTTGCATATATGTATATCGTGCAATTACAACTACGATAGAAGTTTTAAAAAAATTGTCATGCTTTTAACTTTTATATATGCAAAAGCAGCAAAAGCACATGCAGGTTGATAAGATAACCAGTATTGCGTGTAGCAGCGAGAGATGGCGCAGCAATCGGACAAGGACAGATACCTATAGTTAGACAAGGACAACATAAAAAACAGGACTATATAGAAATGGTGACATTATCGACATCGAGGAAGTTCGGCTTTCGCTATAGGATCCCCTTAAACATGAGTGACACACTACGTTTACGCGAGCGTTATTTCTGTAGTAACTTACGATAATTCACACGTTTACGCGGAGTAAATTATCGAAAGTTACTACAAAATCCCGTTTACGCGAAGGAATTATCGTAAGTTACTGCAGAAGTAACGCTCGCGTAAACGTAGTAATAGCTAATGGACCATCATACGGATCTATCGTTTTCATATTACAATGATATACGATTATTGTTCTCATAATTTGAGTTACTAATTGTTTTAGGAAAACCGGCGCATATAATTTTTCCTCCGTTACTTAATAATAATTAACATTGTTTTGACTCACGACGGTTCGTGATACACGAAGGTCTAATTAATAATTAAGTTGTAATAAAATAATAACAGAATAAGAGATAGAGAATGCTATTAAAAAATATAAAAAACCGATCGAAACGGAAATCATTTCATTACCTATATCATTTTATCCTTAGATGTATGGCGGTATTTTGTGAAAAAATAGTAGATATCAATCTTGATGTAAAACGATGGTAGCATATACAGGAATATGTTATACTTAATCGAATATATATCTCAAATAAAATTAATTTCTCTCTCGAATGATCTGAATGCGGGCGGCATTATCCATGATTGCGTGATAAGAGACTCGTGAATTGCAGAAATTTTCAATGATTTGACGAAATAATTTGCAACAACGCATTATCATTGCACGATATACAATAGTGTTTTCAACTTCGTCGCGCTTTACATAAATTAAATAGGTTAAGAGGAAATCCTATTAAACAGGTCAATCTGACAATTTAAATTCACGTCATACCGAACCAAATACATAACCAATGTGAACTCGCGATATAAATAAATCTTAAAATACAAAATTCTTCGATTTGCATTATTCAAAATCAAGATCAACTTCACTTGACTTTGCAATCGTGAACTTTATTCGCGTATTATGCATTGTATGTAAAATCAACGAAACGTAAATTATTCATGTATACGAAAGGTGTAACTCTTCTAAATTTTAAATTATTATGAGAAAGCTATTTTGCTAATATATTTCTTAATGGAATAAACGACCAAATTTCTTATATGTGTTCATAATATATTAATCCATACATGTAATAATGATTAATAAATCTATAATAATGATTAATATATAAATACAATTCTTTGTTAAGTAAACAAATTAATTAATTAATTATTATTTCATTATCTTTCTTGTTTTACTTACTAAAAAATATATTTCTTTAATATTTATGTAAATGGTGACTTTCTATAAATATTTAACAGAAAAAAATATGCCCTTACGCGAATACGCGTTCGAATATTATCTAACCAGTAATCGTTTTCCCAGTGCCAAAATATTTATGTCTTAAAAAAATCATTAGACATAAAATAAAAAGAAATAACGCACACAAATTGTCACTAAATATATGTGTTTTGATAAACAAATTATGCTGGAAATTATTTCTTCATTCTAGGGATTATTGACATGCGATCTTGACGGAAAATATGCAAGATACAACGAGATATAATAATAGATATCAATACCGCGTAACGTCATTCATTT
This sequence comes from Temnothorax americanus, assembly GCF_048541705.1. Classification (NCBI taxonomy): domain Eukaryota; kingdom Metazoa; phylum Arthropoda; class Insecta; order Hymenoptera; family Formicidae; genus Temnothorax; species Temnothorax americanus. The sequence continues at coordinate 939,971 of NW_027509421.1, read as the reverse complement.
TTTGTGATAATTAGTCAAGAAAACAGTTTTGTATTAATTTAGAAAAACGCGTAAAATATACTGTATACAACGCATTGAAAAATTATTAAAATTAATCAAAATATTAGAAAATTAATAAGCATAAAAAAATGTTACTGTTTGCACAAATAAGTTGCTATCGAGAATTACTAATTAAACGAGAATTAGATAAATATTGACAACAAACAACTTCACATATCCTTAAAATATGCAGTCATAATTGAAGTCATTTAGTCAAACAATAATAGATAAGACTGACGTATTGTTGACCATTTTTAAATAATTCGGATGTTTTTAGTCATTTCTTTAAGCTTTCAGATTGTCTGGATTGATTTAATCTAAAAAATAATGTCTTTTCTTAATATATTCGTATAAATATTATATTTATTAAATCCGTATGAATACGTAAAATGTCGCGAATATGAGCAAAAAAGAATGTTCCAAAGTACACAGCACGTGTGTGTACTTTTGTGTTTCAAAGTACAAGAGAGTGCCAGAAAAATATAGCTTTACGTTTTATCTCTACAACTAAAGATGACAAGACCATTTTACTCTCTCGCTAAAGATCAAGTACATTATACCTAAAATAATATTTAAACACACAATCGGGTATAAAATATTTGCATTTAATATGCAAAAGACACTAAGAATTAAAAATTGCATCAAAAAGTCAAAGACTTAAGATCAAGGTAACACTAAAAACTGATCAGTTCAAAAAAGTATTTCAGAATTACATTTAGTCTCGATAGAAAGATTTTAGTACACTAAAAAACAAATATTTTATTCTATAAAATTATGTATTAATTAAATTTTTAATTAATTTGAAAAAATTGAAAATTATATATAGTTATTTTATTTTGACATGTTTTTGAACCATTATTCTTCATAATAGACTATGTGACTTATGATGAGATACCCTACGCTCTCCATGAAAACTATGATGGCTACCGGACAGAAATCAATAAGATATTTAATTATTTTATAACACCTCGTTTATATATTATTATTAAATTAACAATTACTATTAAATAAGATATATAGTTCAATTAAAAACATGATCAGTGAAACATTGTAAGGAAAAAAATTCAATAAATACAAGCGCTACGATATTCTTGATGGCTACCTCGCCTCACAATGATTTCTCTGTTCTACCCCACGTGACTCTAGCATTCTTCTTCTTCGACATTCAACCGCAAATCTATACCGGTTCTCTTCTCGTTCAACCAACTGTCCTAGCTTCAACCTGTATTATTCTCAAGGTACAAGAGTCTCCTTTGCTCGGAGCCAACACGTGTCGAGGAACTTTCCTTCGCTATAGAGGTATTGCGAAAGTGCAATCTCTCTAACGAACGGCGCACGGCCGAAGAAAACAGCGGGAGTCTATAGGAAAGACAGGTGACAAATAGGGGGTCGACGATCCTGCCGTAAAACACATGAGATGTATATCGGCACGGCGTGTTATTTCGCACACGTTTACGGCCTTGGCCTAGTAATATCGAGGTGCCGTACAAGCGATTGGCGAAGCTCGAAAAATACAGCGATCACGTCCGTTGCACAATTTCGCGAACGTGCCGTACAAAGTGTCGTTCTACGTCTGTCGAGGTAGCCAGTGTTGATTGAGAATTTTTGCCAAGCGATTCGTCGGAAGCGGATTGTAATAGGCGAGAATCGACGATCATTACCGAGGTATATATGTCTTGCGGTATGCGGGCCATTTTCGCGTGACGTGTGTCACAGTACTCACAGTCGTTTGCGACGATGTTATCGATACCCATAACATTTTCTGAAGAAACTGACTTCTCCTATTAGATAGATATAAATATACTTAACGGGATATATTAATAGAGTGATCCTCTCCGAAATAGAAATCAAACTTTGAAGTCGTATATGCGCGCGTGGCCAAATTGTAATAGCGTACAAATATTATTCTGACAAAACAGCATGATATTAAGCCGTTTTAAATAAGAAGGCAAATAAAAAGTTTTTAAGAAGTAAAAGAGAAAACGGTTGTTCGTCGTAAAAATCATTATCGTAAAAGGCAATTATCTTGATCTTTTTTTTTAACCCTTAAACGCACACATGTGTGAGGTACGGTAGCCCATGTACGGTAGAGTTCGAAACACACGCCAGAATTTCCGAATACCAGAAGTTTTATGTCATTTTCATCTATATATTCTTTTTCCTTACTGTTTAATGTATCAATTTAAAAAAAAAAAAAACTTAAAAAAAAACTTAGTTACGCTAATCCGTGTGCGGTTTTAAAAGATGGTCCAGAAAGTGAGGTGTCAATTGTCTGTCACTCGCGAAGAAAAAACGTGCTGATTATTTATAAGATCGACAAATTATCGCGCGTAAATTTCGCGTACCAGAAAGAATTTATGTTATACAAAACAAATTTCGATTCTTATCAACGTAATTTAGAGAACATAATCAACACTTCAAATGACTAAGACGAAAATCTCGACGAAAATTCCAGGCAAATTATCGAGAATCGACCGACAGGAACGTGAGTTCTTCACGTTCCTGCGGGTAACATCAATAAAAAGTTTAATTAGCGCGATTACATTGTCAGATATTATGCTTCGTAACAAGAAGCGCGACCAAAAAATAACCGACATGGTTGTTAGTTTTTAATAATATTATCGCAAAGTTTTGTTGTGCGCCGATTTATTTTTCTCCTTTTTTATCACACTTCTTGTCGCACCGATTGGTATTTCAGCGACAATAAAATATCACCACGTTAATGGCACGATTCAGTGATTATTCGAATAGTTCGTACTCTCATCCGAGATCTGATTCTCATAACTATTGAAATTGCTAAACGTTCCGAAATTAGGTAACGAATCTTTCTATTTCTATTTATTTTATTTTCATGCGTATACGTGCATAGTTTCTCAAGTCTATTATTCTTCTTCTTCTTAATACGGAAGTTTGCGGAGAAGAATTCTATAACATTAATTTTAATTGCAAGCTAGAATACAATGCGCAATACGTTACGCATGCAGCATATTTTGATGATTCACGGTAAATCTTCCTGATGTTTCAAAAATACTAATATTATATAAATATGTCGCGTTATACTTTTCTAACAGAATAATCAGTCGAAATTTTTTGTCGCCAAGTCATCCAAAACTTATAATTGATAGTTTTATTGATTTCCACAAAAATTTTTAAATAACGACATATTTTTCAAATATAAAAACATAATCAAGAAATTCGCGTGTCGATCGATATTCGCAAGCAAAATATGCGATTTCCAGTTTGCAATGACAGCACGAAATAAAATAGAGCGCGCGAGAGTACCAATTGACATCGCGGAAAGAAAAACAGACAACAACAAAATTCGATAATTCGCGTTTCAAAGGTTACATAACTTTTTTTTTAATATAGAAAATGCACGTTATCTTTGTTGCAATCGGCGAAAACATCTTAATGATGCAATCTCAAGAGTGAGAAAACTATGGAAAATCAAACTCTGCTCTTTAAATCAACCGTTGAAGCAAACAATGACGTTATTTCATCGCATACAAGAAAGATTACCTTATAAACATCTTTTTGCACATTCGATCGCTTCGCATAGTCGAGAATTATTGAACGCTGCGGAATTTCAACTTCGCAATCGGCACAATGATCAAGCAAGCGGATCGCGTAAGGAATCCACCGCAAAAGTTCAAGTTTGAAAGCGCCTAGGTATAGTAGAACGATGATCGTCAGCGACTTCAATCGCACGAACGATCGCAAAACCGCAAATTGCGTTCGCTTTTTTAATTATTAGTTTCGAGACATATGTAAATAAATAGCTCGATATCGAAGCAATATCAAGCGCAAGGAAATCTAGTCGCGAGCAGCGTTGCCTTGATGGACACGGCGAGAGTGCTTTACGAGCTCGTGCGACAAGGGCGATTCAACGAGAAGGAAGACAACGCTTTTGCGCCTGCACGAGCGAGTACGTACATCGCGCGCGCGAGAAGAGCGCGCGTTGCATCCTTCGTAATTTCTGGCCTCAAGGATTCCCCGCTCTTTCCGAGTTTTCGTAAGTATTTCACGTACGCGAATCAAGTCGAACCGCGCGTCCGCGACGTGATCCGCGTACGCGAAGACCGCCGCGATTCCGTGAACGCTCGAGCGTGGAGAGAACGACGCGACGCGACGCGACGCGACGCGACGCTCGCTAAACGAGATTGTAAAAGTGAATTTGGGAGAGAAGAAAAGGACTTGTTATCGCAAAACGGGACTGGCATTACGTCACCAGAGGGCTGACGTCGCGCCGAACAAGAAATCGTCGTTTATCCGATTTTTCAAGAGCAGATTACCTCTCGGCGCGAGGATAATTGTCCTCGCTACGATAATCGCCGTAATGAGAAAATGTTTGTCGGCTGATGTCAAATCGTTGTTTATCGTTGCCATTGAACCGCGCGGGTATATACGATGAAAACTCCTCTGTGAAATGAATTTCGTCCGTCGTTTCGCGGGCGACAAAATATAATCGTAAAGTCAAGTGCCCCTTTTCTCCACGAAACGGCGAAATAGTTGTCACGCGGTTGCGACAACATCGTGACGACAAGGTGCTTACTTCATACGCGATGCGGTCGTATAACGCCGACGAGTGTTCGCCGAGCGTACGAACGTGCATCGTTGATGGGTCGTCTGCTTTAGAGACGTTTGTATCAAAGTAAACGATCAATGCGTCACACGTGTGCCGTTTCGTCATCGCGGATCTTCGGTTCTCATTTAAATGATAAAATCGAGGCTCAATTCGCGCAGCTTCTCGTTTATTAATTTATCGGCACAATAGTCGTGTATATTTATGTCAGAGCGTCGATTCTGCTCGAAAACGATGAAATTTGACAATTGACGAAATCGATTATATAGTCGGTCATATATAGAAATATGTAGGTACATATTATATCACTGAGAAAAGAAATATTTAGATCCAAAGAAATATTTATTTAGATTGCTGCCAAGAGCTTAATTTACTTAATATAATACACATACTTTTTTTTTATTTAAAATTAAATAATTTTATTTAAATTAAGTACAAATATCTAATTCTAAATAAAAACATGTGTATTATATTAAGTAGATAAGCTCTTGGCAACAATCTCTAAATAAATATTTTTTTCTCAGCGTGCATATTATTTCGTATAAATACATTAAAAATATTCATATATTATATGTATATCAGAAATCAATTTTTGTCATATTTAATCAATAAAAAATTCAATGTTGGTGCTATCGCATTTTTAACGGACATATTTTTAGTAAATTATGTAATCTGTATACGTTATATATAATGTATATATATAAAATCGACGCACACATATAATAAAATGTTACGAAGATATGATAATTTTAACTCAATGCTTTACCAGTCTAGTTTACTATACCCATTCCGTTAAAAGTCTAATAACATAAACGTCGAGTATTTTGTCGCGGTCAAGATATTTACGCGACATTTTTACGTACGAAAAATTTCGGCACAGGTTCCGGCGTGGCGGGGTAACGCGATCGAACTACGCTACAAAGGCTTATCTCCGAATCTACCTCGGAACTCGGAACCGCTGGGGAGAAGCATCTGCGAAACGAGTCCACGCGACAGGGATCACCCGCGACGCGCCGCCTCCTCGGCGGGCGACCTACGAACGGGAATGCGATCCGCCGCGGCCGGGCCGGGCGACGGCGCCGATCCTCGTTGGCAGCGGTACAAGTGGCACAGTGGTACAACGATGCAACGTTATAGCCTCCCGAATATATCGGGGAACCCGTAAACACGGGGCCAGACGAGCCTCTCCCCCTCGCGCGCCTGCTCCCTGCTCGTGGTCGGCGCGGCGCGGCGCGGCGTGGTCGCGATCAGCTGACGCGGCCGGCCGCCACCCGCCACGACGTTATCTCACCTGTTGCGCGCCGCTCCGTCTCTCTCCCTCCCACACACCCACTTTCACTCTCACGATCCTTTTCCTCTTCCCGTTGCGTGATCGATGATCGGCTCGCCCCGCGCGCCTCCGGGCCGGCTGCCCTCGACGACGCGCGAATTGCCCGCCGGCGCACTCTCGCTCGCGATCACCGCGAACACCCGCGGCGCGTGCCGGTACGCGCACGGAGTAAACCCGCGGATCGGATTCGGATCCGGGTTAAAAATACACACCGAGGCGCGCGGCACCGAGGAGAGGTCCGCTCCTAGTCGCCTGCTCAAGGCGGACCTGGCGGACGTCTCGGGAATTCGGGAATCTGACGCGGCTTCCCGCGCGCGCGGTCCACCCTGCCACCCTGGTTCCTCCCTTCGTCGCCCGGCCAGGGGACGGGGCTAGAGCCCGCGACGTGCGCGAAGGGCAGCTGCTAATATCGGAGTAGCTAGAATAGCCGTGGAAATAGGATATATATCAACTTGCCTTATCTTCGCCGCTCGCGCGGATTATCTAGCATCTGTTCGCGATCCGTCGCGCGGACATCGGACGTTTCCAAGATTTAAAAGGGATAAGAGTAACACGGGACGTATTGCTTCTATTTTTAATCAGAATGTTTGAAAAGTCCTATCTAATTGTATTTAAATATTGTGAAATATAACATTGATTGTGGCACGTGTACCTGATGACGACGATGCTCGTGCATGTAACACACAATCCGTACCCTCGGCGTACTTCAAACGGCTAATTGGCGACGAGAGAAGAGAGAGGGAGAGAGATCCGTGAGGAAGGTCCGGTTTTCGGGCGTGCCAGAAAGGGCTCGCGAGATTAGCGTGCAGTCGCGCGCGCGCAGTTGCACCGTGAGCGCGACACCGACCGTGGCACGGGAGTAATTTTTCCGCGCGCGCGAGTCTCGCTCTTATGGACAACAACGACAATCGCGCGAGAAACACGAAGCGACTCGAATACGTCGTGGTCGTGACGCACTCGTGACTGGCCGCGATAATGTAATCTATCGAGAAACTCGATTCTCGAGGTATCGAGAAACGAACGCTCGATCGTCGGGCACGCGCGAGCCAATCAGCCAATCACCGTGGCGCGGGTCGCCAGTGTCGCCACGTGCGCGAGAAACGGTAAACAGGTTAGAAACGATTCCGGCGCGTACTACACGTGAGATCGCGAATTTTGTAGCCCTCTTTTCGTTATAATCTATAGTTATTCGAGCGTTTGTAGTTTTGTGGATACTCTCGCTCGGATAGCAACCCGAGGGATTTTTCGTAAACTTAAGACTGAAGGACACTCGGCGTTGAAATTAGATTGAGGTTAGGGTAAGATTGAGTTTCTACATACTTGGAGGCAAAAATAAAAATTAATTCTTTTGTGAGGTTTTTGGTTTTTGGTTTTAAACCAAAAATGCTAGAAATCAAGGATAGACCGTCACGAAAGAAATGGAACGTATTGCTTGAAGACCTGGGAGTCCTCCTTGCGTCTAACGCGTCGTTTATCTCTCACAGATCCGTTCGAAGATGAAGCGATCAGCGAAGAGTTTGGATACCGGTGACGCGGGAGCAGAGGATAATGTGGACGCAGAGGACAGTAAAAAGAAAAAGAAAGTGAGATTCGAGAAATCCTTGGATAAATCTACAGGTAAGAAACGAAAAAGAAAACCGCAGTTTTTGGATACAGTGTGTGTGTGTGACATCATATATAAAAATAAAATATGTTCTCTAGGTAAGAATGTACAACCACCTTTCATAAAGAAGAATTCGAAAGGAAAGAATTTGAAAGTGGCAAAGAATAATTCTAAAATTGAAAAGATAAATTTGCTCAAACTGAAGAAGGAGAAAAAGGAGTTTGGACGAAAGTCCGAAGCTCGGAAGGAAGATAACTCGAAGACAGATAATCTGAAATCGGAGAAGAAAGCGACCACCGAAAAAACCGATTGGGTCCAATTGAAAAAGGAGAAGAAGGAACTCAAACGGAAGCGCAAAGCTAAAAGGTTGAACGACGACGTAGCGTTCGACAAGGTCATTCGGGCTAAGCAGATCGGCGAGAAGCTACGAAGATCCGACTGCAAGTCCGTGAATCGTGTAACGTTAACTCAGACGTTGCACAACGTGCTGGAAAATCATTACGGCAAGGTGATATTTACGCACGATGTGTCCAGAGTAGTTCAGTGTACGATCAAGTACTGCGAGGAACACATTCGACGGGCTATATGCCACGAGATAAAGCCACTCGTTGTGGAGATGTTACGGTCGAAATATGCGAAGAACTGCGTAAAAGCTATCTTAAAGTACGGCTCGCAAGAAATCAGATCTGAGGTTATCTCTGAATTTTATGGCAACGTCGTCAAACTAATGAGTCACAGCGTATCGGCCTCTCTTGTGGAACATACGTACCGTACTTGGTGTACCAATCTTGACAAAATATATTTCAAACAGGAGTTTTACGGGGACATTTATAAACTGGAAAAGGACAAGGACGTTAAATCGCTGTCGGACGTGTTCAAAATTGCGACGGATATGAAGCTAGCCACGCTGTCTGCCATAAAAACGAATCTAGTCAGAATCTTGAACAAAGGCTTCGTCGATTCCACTCTGCTGCAAACGGTTCTGTGGGAATTCCTCTGCGTATGTTCGGTGGAAGATAGGAGCGAGTTGATAGTTATGCTGCGCTCTTACGTTATAACACTGTGCCAAACAAAAATGGGAGCGAGAGTCGCTGCGCAATGTATATGGCATGGCACTAGCAAAGATAGAAAAATAATTATGAAAGCCCTCAAGGGAAATGTAAAAGCGATTTGTATGTCCAAAAACGGTCATATGATATTATTGGCGCTGTTTGATTCCGTAGACGACACCGTCCTCGTGCGGAAGATAATATTGTCCGAGCTACAAGAGGATCTAGTTAATATTGCGCTGAGCGAGTATGGAAAACACGTTATATTATACCTCGTGGCCAGGAGAAAACCTTTTTATTTTTCGCCGGACGTAGTGGAATATTTGCGCCAAGGTGATGGCAATTCCGCGAGCAAGAAACTAGCCGACATTAGGGAAGAGGAACTCCTCGAGGCAATCCGCGACCCGCTTTTTGACGCAATAATCGCGGATACAGCAGTGTGGTTATCCACCGGCGGCATAGCTATGACTACCCTGGCGATACTGAAAGTAGGATCGGGAGAAAAACTAAATTCTGCGTTCGAATCGATCGCTAAGTTTCTTACCAACATAGATTCAAAAATCAAAGACAATGATACCGAGTATAATGTGGTTGAACATCCTGGGTTACACACAATGTTAAAGAAACTAATTCAGAATGACAAAGAACTGATAGAAAAGAACGAATCTACATTTGGAGAAATTTTAATACCGTACTTGACACCGAAAGTGTTGGAAAAGTGGACGGAATTTAATAGAGCTTGCTTCTTATTAATTCTTCTTATAGAAAATGGACTTCAAAATGTTAAAGATACATTGCTATCCAAATTAAAACCTTTAACGGCAAATCTCAAGACAAAGCGCGGCGCTGGAGCATCGATATTGTTAAAAAAATTAAAAGAATAAATGTAAATATACAATATATGAATGTAACGTAGGTATATTTTATTCACGATTCTTATCCTTTTTTAATATAGACTGCTCCATTTTCACCGAAAATAGTTAAAATAGGGATCTTAATTCAATTTGAGAAACTTTCTTATATACTTTTAATATATAACGAACTATATACTTTTAATATGTACTTTTAAGATTTCAAATAAAAGTTAATTCAGTAAAAGCGGATCAACCTATAGAGGCCCTCCACTACTCTCGCCGATTACAATCAGTGGTCCCTTTTTGTTTATATTATATATATTTCAAATTATTTATTATTTTATGTACAACATATATATATATATATATATATATATATATATATATATCTTACGGCGATCGTAATTTCTTAAGTTCACGTTACGTTACTTCGCGTCCGTCGCGTCCCGTTACGTTAAATTCATCGTAATCCCGGCATAAATGTCCCGGTGTACCCGTGCCCATAAGGACTAAGCCCTAAATTATTTGCATGCTCGAATCCGACACACCAGATGCCACAAATTAATAAATACGAACGTTTTCGCGCGATTGCCCTCGCGACGCGCCTTCGACCGAACAGGAATACGTGTTTGATCAAATCACTTACGTACAAAGGCATAATAAATTTACAAGTTGTTTTAAATTACATTTTATTATTGAGTATAATACTACATTAGGCACATCTACATTTAACATATTATTTTAAACAAGCATAGCTATCAATCTTTTGTTATCGTCGCTCCGAGATCGCCAGCGTCAACGACGATACGCAACACCTCGACGTGTGCGAAGGATAAACTCGATCCGGGATACCAAGTGCACACTCAACGTATGTAGTTAGTTAAATTTTAAGCATTTCTTTAATATCAATTACTCTAGTCCGTATTTCCGGTTGGTTATCCTTCGCTAGATCGGGCAAAAGTTCTTTCAAGAGGCGCGTTATTTTATCAAGTTGTTCGTCATTGTTCGTCTCGCGCATTTTTCTTGCTAACGAAAGAACTATATTTAATGCTTCTTTTCTGATTTTGGTGAATTTCGAAATATCTGCAAAGAAACGACGTATTTAAAAATAACACAATCATAAAAATTCCAAGCGTTTAAATTATTTTAATATAGCATTATAATGTTCATAGGATTAGTATATTTAATTACATCACATAGTTTATATTGGCTAGGTTTACACCCTGAATTTAGGCCGAGGCCTGTACCTCAAATTCGACCTAAATTATTTAGGCCGCCTGCTGTAAACATTTGATAGGCGGCCGAAACTAGCTTCAGGTCAGACTTTAGGTTGAATTTGAGGTATAGGCCGCGGCCTAAATGTCCCGGTGTACCCGTGCCCATTATATATATGTACATGTATATACTTACTTATACAATATGACAATATTTTGTTGAGACTATCGCCTATTTGATCTAATAGTTTTTTGTCTTTCAATGACATTTCCATTTTATTTATTTTTAATAAGACAAGTCTATCCACAAAGAGATTTAATGCTGTCAAGATAGCGACTTGGACAGATCTCGTACTATTTGGCAGTACTTTTTGACAGTGAGTCACGAATTCTAAGCAATATTTATCTGCAATCAAGAGTCAATTTATAAAGATACGGAATATTACAAAAATGCATACTCGTATTTTTCACCGAGTGAAATTCATGTAATTTTGTAACCTTGGGTCTCTTTGGTGGAAGGCCATGCTTTCCCAAGCACCTCGTAAACCGTTTCTTGCAACTTTATATTATTTTCCTTTTTCTTTCTATTTTCTTCCATAGAATCCTCTTCATCGTCGTTATTTTTATCTGATACCTGTATATAATAAAGTATGTACAAATATCGTGCTTACATTTGCAACTATTCTTTTATGATATTGTCGTCGATGTATCTTACCTTAATCAATATTTCCTGTACAATTTCATACGTTTCCGTAAACCTATCAATATCAAGTTCATGCAAAACCATAGCAAACGCTTGTAACCCGTGTCGACGATAATCCACATTCTCTTTCTTACTTTCCCTGTGTAGTGTTACTACAACTGTATCTAACAACGCAGTATCTGCGTTTAAGGCTTCTCTGCAATAAGATCCGAATCGTGAATTTTAACGAGTATTAATTAAATCGTTTATAGCGTAAAGTTTCAAATCAATATCTGACATACTTGCTATTGCATGCTAAAGTAGCAAGAGCGTTCAGTAAACGTTCCTTTCCATTCCACGTTCTACCACGCAGACCATTAATCAGTATCTTTAATAAGGTATGCCTGGCTTCTGTATCAATATTATGACCTGATTTTAAGGCAACGGTATGAACTGCGTTTGCCGCTTGCACTTTTGTAGTCCACGATGCCGACTCCAAAGCCGTACGTAAAATATCGGTTATTGGTCGCAGATTTTGCACAATTCCTGCTTCAGTCCCAGGCGTTATTTCGTTCCAAAAATCAGTCCATAATTCAACAGTGCTTTCGTTTCCTAGTAAATAAAAGTATGTATAGAAAATACACGAAATTAAAGTGCGAAACACATTTATGAGTGAACGAATTATATAGATACTGGAATACATACCTGGTACTTTTTCCGCGTGCATCGCAAAGAAGGCAAGAGGAATGACTATTTTTTGATAATTCTTTAATTTCTCCTGATTATAATTATTTGTAGACTGCAAAGTTTGCCCGATCGCTAATCTTATTGCATCATCTGTAATTTATATTTTGGCATCAAACGAAATTATAGGATGTTACGACAAGAATATAGAATGCTACTGTTAGACACCATATGTACCTTCACGTTCCAAATACCACGTGTTCAAGGTATTAAATAACTTATCCAGACTAGAATCTTTAGCCGAGCCGACTACATGCCCAATGCTAACCGCATTATTTTTTCTTACGGCAACATTACGATCCAACAAACCATTGAGCAAGGCAGATAACACCTTAGCTGAATAAAATAGCGTGGTTAATTTATGTTACAAAACTTCTCAAAAATATCATTGAATATTATGTGACATAAACAATATTTTAAATATAATATATAACTCCGTAAAGTAAAAAGATGTAGTTTGTATTCTCTTGAAATTGAGATGTTTACTTACCACTGTAAGGCTGCAACTCTGTTTTCAAATGCGTACTGAGAAGAATCACGAAATGCGAACAAGCAATTTTTGTTCCAAATCCTACGCTGCACTTGATTAAATCTATTACTTTTGGCATTAAATCCTTTAACACATCGGCATCGACATATTGGATACACTGTAGGAAAACATTAAAAACAAAGAATTAAGAAATACTCAATCGAGTTCACTTCCAACTCGTCTATGAGAACGAAAGTACCTTTGTTATCGTATCTGACGCGTAATGACCTTTGGCAACATTCGCTCTAAGATTATCGATAGCTTCCTGAGTCTCCGTAGTCGCGCCGCACACATTACTCAAATACGAAAGCTTGGGATTCTCTGATTCACCGATCGTTTCCAATAACGACGGTATCAGATTGACGAGCGACGGTTTTAATAAAACGCCGGCCGTGGATACGAGTTGCGATACCGTTTGCAATGATATAGCTCTCACTGAATCCACGAGATGAGTAATGCCAGTGTCAAGTAGCACAGGCAATATCGCTTGAATAACTTCTTTCCCCGCATTACCGTGTGACGAATCGCAATAACGTATACAAACCTATGCGATTAACATAGCGATAATTAATCATAGATTATCATAAGTCACAAAAACTTATATCTCGCGTCTTACCTTACTAAGTATCTTGGTAGTGTTCGTCGCGGCTATCCGCGTACCCTCGTGAATATCGTCCATTACGCGAAACAGTTTCTTCCAGAGTTCCGGGCCACATTCGGCGAGGTTTAATTGAACATTTGTCCTTAAAAGATCTGCGAGAGCATTACAACAACTGATACGTACTCTCCACTCGTTATTCGTTAGATTATCAGTTACATCAGTCAATATTTCTTTATGATACTGTTCGATCTATGGAGATATATAAAAAACAAATTTTTACTCTTATAATATTATGTACATATTAGACGTTGTTAACAGATATCAAGTAATGTTACTAACAGCTTTCGTTGTGGAAGGAACGACGGCCCGCCAAATGCTGGTCATACTTTGCTGAATCTTTGGCGTCGGGTCAAATTGATATCTATACAATCGCGGTATAATGTTAGGTAGATATTTATTCAGTTCGTCCTTCGCGATATTAGCGATTGCCGCGAAACCGAACGCAGCCCCCTTTTTGGATGTCCATATCGCATTATGATTTGCCAAATGCATGAAGTAATACACAAGCTCGGGTTTCTGTAATTCTGTTGCGAGGGAACAGATTTCTCGGTACGTTGAAATATTACCACTAAAAAATTATTTCTTTAAGTATCTAATATCCTTTCGTTATTAATGTAGCGCGTAATGTTCAATAATCATCGTCAGATATTTTCCATCTTAAACTGTAAGCTAACGCAAAACATTTTGTATTTTAATCTTACCCAGATGGACTTTTTCCCAGTTGACCTTCTTCAAATAACTTGGTATCAGCGGTAACTTGTTGCACTGTTCTGCGACCCTGAGTAAACTGATCTAATATATTGGACACTAAAGCCTCGCGTTCTTCTTGTTTGCTGTTAATATGTACCAAACTAAGACCTTTTGAAGCAATATCTTGCACTATATCTGTTACAAGATAAAAGATCAAATCTCTTTCTCCATTCAAAGATGATAAAATTCATTGATACAATCAATAATTTATATCTCTTACCACTGTCATCTGAAAGAAAATCTATAAATGCATGATGAATCGTGGACAATCTCTCCTTAATGCATTCTCGTTGAACGTTGTGCTTCAGTAGCGCGAATAGCCATACACATACTGCCTTTAAAAGAAACATCAAGATATAGAATAGCAGAAACATCTGCTATTAATACAAGAAGTACCTCGCCCCTTTTTAAAAATATGTCATATAAATACCTGTCGTAAGTTTGGATGAGGCACTTTGTATATTTTAAATAACTCATTCAACACAAGTATTAATAATTCGTCACTCTCCTTACTGTACGGGACAATATGTTCGGTGGGTAAAGTCGTCCACGCATCTCTTGCTTCCGGAGAAGCTTGCGCTTGAACGCAGCAAACCAAAGCTTCCCCAAGAATTAAATGGATTTCGATATCTTTTGTCTGTTAAATAGCATATGTCATTATTACGTAATAAATATGTAAAATTTATCGGACATAAAAGTAGATTTATGCACCTCTTTGACAGTTGCTATAATTTTGTTAGCGATATCTACGGTGTGCGGAAAACATTCGCCAACACACAGATGTCCCAGTGAAAGCGCAGCTTTCTCTTTCATCTGAAAAAAGTAAAGTCGTAAGATTAAATCCACATAGTATTAAATATAAAATATTTACTTATACATACAATATATAATTAACTACGGAAAAACAAACCTTGGTATTCAATTTGACATTAGATAAGACAGAAAAGAGCGTTTCTACTATTGCTTTCTTGTTGAATTCGTTATCGCCTTCTGCTGGTAAAGGTAGAGGATACGTTCTACCTAAGATGCCAACAGCTTGAACAGCTGCGTCCATTAATAATACCGCGTTATCGCGAAGATATGTACCTGAGTAAACATAGTATTTTAAATATAATAAGCGGTATTCATGTTCTCATAACGCGACATAATTTGATATATATATATAAATGCATACATATTGCTTTCACAATATCGTTATAAGTCGTCCAATTGCACAAATCCTCCTTGTTTCCATTTCGTTGGTGTATTAAATTCCTTTCCATCATGTAAGTCAGTGCCATTAATGCACCATGTTGCGCTTCCAAATTCTTTCTACTCATAATGTTCATAATACTCGAAACATGTTTCTCGAATTCACTCTTCGGAAAGTAACCAGTAATAGCAGCGTATACTTTCGCGGCTAATTGTCGTACATCTTGCTTAGCGGAAGCAAGCAACGAACAGAGCCACGGCAGCTCCTTCTCGTACGATTTTATTATATAATGCGGAACAGATCCAAGTACTTCCAATAATGCGTTCAAAGAAATTTGATCTGTATCAATAAAATATTTAACTTAGCACAATGGTTTTTAAATTTTTATACAATTGGTTCTTATTTAGGATTTCTTTTTACCTGCGGAAGAATGACTCAAGAGCAAGATCATATCGAGATAATTATTTAATATCTCTGGCTGATCCTTGTATAATTTTTCTAAGTAACGTCCAATCAGAGGCGTATATTCACATGGATGCTGTAGCGGCTCATTTCGCACGGGAATATTAGCACTTCTGGCGAGGCAAACGCGAAAATAAGAAATAATCTGTAACAATATAAATTACGATTGTAAAAATAATTCTCACGACATTTACAGATCTGGCTTCTATCTAGAACTTACCTCGGAAAACGTGGCAGTACTATACGGGAGTACTTGTTTATCCGTATTTCTGCCACTACCCGCGGCGGGCAATCTCGACTGCATCTTCGAATAAATGTAACTTACTAGTTTCACAAATTCGGGCAACACTATCTTGTTGCTAATTTGCTGATTGTCCTCGTTTTTATGCACAACGCCGTAAAGCGCTTTCATGGCTTCAGTACTTATCTCGTGTTTGTTGTCACCACACGCTAATAACAAGAGATACCGAGATGGTGCGTCATCAGGTGGAAACACGGTTGCGGCATAATGCATTGCCACAAATCTATTCGCAAAGTAATACACGTCACACACACGGTTAGGATATGTATTAAAATTAACGTAATGTAAGTATAATAATCTATATATAACAGTCTATATACATGCCTTACGCTCGATTCTGGCGATTCAATGTGTACCGACAATAGAGCATTCATTAGAGCTATATTGCTTTCGTCCTCTTTATTCAGCACGAAGGCAGACGTTACGCAAATCAATGCGTCTCTCACAGTGCGCCGTAACTCACCGTCCGTCTAAAATATTAATAAAAACATTTAATAACTCTATAGATACATGATTTCGATAATTATTATCGTCTTTTTAAAACAATCGGATACTTACAGAGACAAGCGTGTCAAATAAGTTGTGTAACAAACTTAAATCTTTGTTTATCAGAGACGGTATTCTTTGACCAAGTTGCCCAATGACTGTATATGCCATCGGTTTATGTACGTCATCGCCTTCGGATATCAATTTTATCATGCCATTCAAGATTACTCCGGCGACGCGGGTTAACGGTACAAGGCTGCAGCTAATTAAAAAAAAATTCAATTAAATACGATTCATTATATAGATAAGATGTGTAGTTTAAATGACGAGAATTATATCACGTATGTAAAGAATTGATCTACAAAAAATTTGCGAAGTTAATAATACATTGCGCGTGGGAATAAAAGATTTAATCGATATTTTCCTTAGTGATACAACTGATAAAGGTAAATTAAAAATCTATCAAGAAATATTCGTAAGTGGGAATGAAATAAAAGAAAAATTTATTAGCGAACGAATTACGAAACACTTACTGCTGGACGATATTTGACGTAAACTGCAGTGCTAATGATTTTAACTTTGCATTCGTATTTTTTCCATAGAGTGAATCGAAAATAACCTGAAGAAAAAAGATGTTTTTATTTAATATGTAACACCATGTGTGTGACCATTGTCTTTTTTTTTTTTTTCAATTGAACTTTATGTACTTACTTGAATACACGGCGGTATGATGAATCCCGCTTTAGTCACACGACAAAGATACTGTAAGAGCTTGAGACGAATTCGAGTGCTCGCAGGTAGCCGTTTCATTTCGGGTTTCACCTCTTTTTGTGCGGCTAGCGCATCGGTACCCAAGAATAATGTATAAATCGGAGCTGCGAGTTGCATCGAAGACCAATCCAATGTGCTAAACGGATAAATACAGTAGAAATTACAGCACCGATCTACGCCAAACGAATTCTGACAGTTTTCATACGCACCCAATTATCTTTTTCAACTCTAAATCCGCCATATTAGCGATGTTGAATCTGGTATCCGCGGCCGCTACGATCAAATGTATCAGAATATCTGTATCCGGGAAAAATCCACCGACAAGGAACTTAACAATGCCCAACTTCATCTGCTCGAGTTGCTCGGCTGTGGGCGGACTCTCGCCTATCACTCTTTTGAACGCATAGTCGCTTAAACCCGGCGGCACGGTGAACTGAGACCAATCGATGGTTTGACCCGACTGTTGATTTTCCGTTTGTCCCACAGATCTGACGATGTACAATATGTCACAGTCAGAAACTAAGCGGATATCTAGAAATGCGATTGTCCAGCATATATCTCACCCATATGGCAACAATAATATGTCGAGCATAAAACTTATGAGCTGCTTCGCCACGTAAGGTTTGTCTTGCAAGCCCAGGAGAGACGCTCGTTTATCGGGATCCGCTGGTATGTTGATACGTCCTAATGCTGGCATTATGATCAACATTAAGCTGAAACATAACCACGTTTGTTCGAGTTATCGTAATCCAACATTTTACACAATGTGCTATAAATATCTAAAATTTCTGAACTCTTTAAATATTTAAGATAAAATACCCCGCTACGATACAAAATTTAGTTAATATTCAGGGACCAAAAAAGAATTTATAACAAAGCAAACCTGTCTTGATGGGACAATGGCTTTCCCTCGATAGCATTTAGTACACTCGGAACTAATTCCGCTTGCTTGTTCATCTCCATTCGAGGATATCCCAGCTTTATGTATATTATCGTAAAGTTCTGCAATTATACGAATATACATTACGACGCGTCCCTTCCTGATTTCATAACGATTGACATATCCGTGCGGGTAACGTACGATCACAAATGAACTGGCAGCTGGATCCTGGTATTGCAGGAGTAAAGCTTCAACGGGCAGCTGTACTTGCGGCCTGCTCTTTATTCTCTTGTTTATATGGATCAGCAGCTCCATCACCTTCTTCCTGACGCCTTCCTGCGCGCTAGACAACTTGAGCAGCACGGGAGGTAAAAATTTGCAGACTGACGCCTGTAGCTGCTCATCCGTCTCGGCGGATCCCAGGCGGAGGAACACCCGCTCGAGTAAAACTGAACGAAACACAAGGACGGGAGGTACGATCAATATTACGTCTGTCGATCTTTTTACAGGGGATAATCACGGGGAGAAAGGATTTTTAATCGCCCCTATTACATATGTAAGAATCTAAAATACAACAGGAAACAATCTATCGATCCATATTTATTTCAGCGACGTAATCGAGTGTCATCGGGCGTGAGGTCATCGCGAAAAAAACGCTGACGTCACGTACCGTCGAGTCGGAGCAGCGTCAAAGGGATTTAAACCAGATTTCGAGATTTGACAGCTGCGGACACGTGTCCGGGGCGGCACGGAAGGACGCGGGGGAGGAGCGCCGAGGGGAGGACGGACATCCGCGGGTCCTCCCCGAAGTCGGTCCCCGGTCGTCTTTCCGGCGCGACACAATCAGGTTTCTGCCACGACCCGATGCTCAACCTCCGTTCTCGTCACCGTCCGGGACGAACGACGCGACCCACGACCCGGTCGTCGATTACGTCGCGCGAAGGGGATCGGTCCTTATCTCTCTTTCTCTTTTCTCTCGGGAGTACTTACTCAGCTCGTCCGTAGCCGCTGCCATTTTGAAAAAGTCTATAAAGAGGAGAAAGCGAATCCGGACGGCGAGAGGAATCCGCTGTCCGTGGAGTCGCGCGCGATTCGGCGTCGCCGCGACGAGAGCTCGACGTCGGGATCGTTAAACCCTGCGATCCTTCTGCTCCTCCTTCTCGTCTACTTCTTTTTTTTTTTTTTTCCAACGCGAGTGTCGATCGTCGTGCAGCACACACGACGCGCCGCGTGTGTATTGCACCCCCTGTCGCGACTTCCTTCGACGTCGTTTTACGTGGGGGCGCTATGACTTTCGGTTTGAGGTTAGGAAAGGCGAGGCCCGCGGGCGCGACGATGTCGTTCTCGGTACCCCCCTTTTTTTCCTCGCGACAGTCGCGCTCGTCGAGTAAACGCGAATTCATATTAGGCGTTGGAGAGAACGCTCGCGGCGTGCAAAGGGACCGGTGTATTCGTGGTGAACAAACACGTTGGAAACACGTGAGATAACTGGTCACATTTCGAGACGTTTCAACTCCCGATGGGCTTTCGAGAGGAACGATATGATTCTCGTCGATCTCTTCCACCGAAGCTGAAATCTCGCGCGTCTTCACGCTCGGAAGTCGCTAGAAGTGAAAAAAGGGGATTCTCGCGAGTGGATTCGCTCGAAAAACGCGGGGTTGAGGTTAGAGTGTCACCGATTGCATTGCGGGGGCGATAAGCTGACAGCTGACGACATGCGCGATCACGTGGGCGCGCGATTGCGATTTTTCAGGACGCGCGCGGTCGAAAAGGATTGGAAAAAGTTCCGCGAGAGTTCAGGAAACCGACCTCCCACGACCTCCGCTTAATTTCAAAACAATGGAAACTCCCCGATTAAATCTTGCTCCCTTTTTTTTCCCCTCCCGCCTCCGATAATGCTACGCGCAACATAACGGAGATCCGTCTTGCTGTGCCTTCAAATCCGATTCAATATTAATAATTAATATCGCTTTATTAACGTGCGCTCGCGCGCAATTCATGCCGAGAAAACAGCCTCTATCCGCGACGGAATCAATTTCGAACTTTCCCGCCGAGGTGGGCCTCCGTGAAGTTGTCAGCGAGTCAAAGCCACGTGGCCTTTTTTTTATATACGCACAAAACATGACGAAGGAATATCTAAAGTTCTGAACAAAGGGAACCATTTCCAGAATTTCTTCCCTTCGCGACGTTCACGTGACGTTCGTACGCGACCTCCCCTCGCACGCGCGGGCGGAGAAGAACGGCCCGAAGTTGGCCGCGCGAAACGCTGGACCAATGAGCGTCGCGCGTTTGGCAATACAAAATTCACCGATTGCCGCCGTGATCTGCCCGCCCCTCCTCTGTCCCCCTCCTACTCCTCCCCGAGCACGCTTGTTTGTTAACCTTCAGCCCTGTCTTTCACGTGGTAGAGGTCAACTTGCGCCAGACTTCTCCTGCCTGATCGTTCGAATGCGAGCCGGAGCGGACGGAATTTGTACGGCGTGCCACGCGATATCATTTTGTGCTCCGTCGTCGACGTAGCTATAAAGAATACCCTCGAGGAATCAATTGAACGGAGGAACCTCTCGGACGTTCGGTTTCTGCCACATGCGAGCGAACGCGTGCGTGTCTGTGTTACATTCGTGTGTCGGCGGGGTGTTAACCAAGTTTTAATTACGTACAGCCGCGTGCGAGGGAAATGTCCTCGACGGTTTGTCTTTCGGTGTGGACACGTGTATATTTGTATCAGCGGCGTTTATGCTCCGTTTCCGTCGTGCATGAATAATTAGCCTACATGTTATCATTGTAATCGTTACATTTTTTTTTCCCCCGCATTTTGTATCTGTGTTTGTAAAACTAACCGGCTTGTTCGATACCTTATCCGTTCTTAATCTTGTAAATCATAATTACTAATCATCATTCCAGGCTCCTTACATAAGTCCATTTTTTTTTTGTGTAAAAGAAATGCGTGGTACGTAGAACATTGATCTATATATTGCGTAATTGCGTTGACGTCTTCCACAAAGTATATCGTGTACAAATTAATTAAAATGATAATTGTTAATATGTTCATCAAATATGTTTTAATAAAGATCGTTAATTCATCACTGTAAATGTTTGTCCTGTGTTAATATTTTACACTAGTATACTAGTACAGTACGAATACTCCACTAATTTTCTTGTTTAATTACTGTGTAATGATGCTGTGTGTCAATATTTTATACCAATATAGTTATACTAGTACAGTACGCATACTCCACTAATTTTCTTGTTTAATTACTGTGTAATGATGCATTTTATAAAATATGATATAAGTACTAACATCTGTTTCAATGATTTCTAACATAACACTGAAGATATATAAAAAAAAAAAAAACCGTGCGATATCATAATCCACGCCTTACGCACCTAGTAGTCTTTACTTTATATATCTGTTATAGGTAGCACGCATAAAGGATTTTGCTTGTGCATAATAAAATGTCGGCAGTCGCTGCGATATCATTTCCCTAATAGATTGTCCATACCAATCAGCTAAAAGTGCGCAATTAAGTTTAATTGACAAAATGCCTTCAAGAATAAGACGCCTCATTTACGATACGAGAGAAATACTCATAAGGATTTTTAGACGCTTTCTGCAATTTATCCGTAGATGGCTTGGTAATGAATTGGATACTGTAAGTTCTATGCGCGTGCAATGTGCAGAATTGCGAGACCATATCCTTTAGTAAAAAGTCTTGGCGATACGATCGTTTAATGGCAGTGAAGGATTTTTATGTCTGGTACCTGCCATATTCGTTAGAGCGGGGGAAGGGCAAGTTTTGCGGCAGAAAGCAGTTGTCGCGGTATATCACGGTATTGTAATCCTATAGTATGTAGGGTAAGAATAGATGCAGCTTTTATATGTGCTCACGCAGCAGAAACGCCGTAACACAATATCGCGCACGCTTGCTAACTGCTTTATGCCAATAACTTATATTAAGGCTTATACCCTGCCTGGCTAAGCATCATATCCGTTTCCTACGCGCGAGTCGTATCATCCCTTCAATGAAGCTCTCCGACAGATCTCGTCCCGGGAACTTGGTGAAAATTATCTCGTTTCCTACATCTGTCGTAGATGTTTTTTATCCTGTCAAACGCAAGCGATTTTTATCATCCGTTTTTAAATTTTCTCTTCACGATTTCAGTCATCGTTTGGAAGCATGCCGTTTTACCCTCCATCACCGGAACGCACCACCACCGGGCAAGTAAGAGTTCTAACTGTGAACAATGGAGAACATCTTGATGGGATATTGTACAGATTGAAGAAAGGTTTTTAAAACGAAATTTTTGCTTTCTCTATATAAAATTACTTTGATGGAATTATATTTTGACAATTTTTTTATCGCGGCATACATTTGCTGTGAATGATTTTACATTCCTTACAGGTTGGGTAGTTGAGTTTCGACTCGGGGCCTCTCTTCTTGGAAAAAGGCCTGGCGTTTTTATAAATCATCCGTTATCGAACAACATGAGATTTGAGAGGAATACTTATCATCAGTTGAAATGGGAAAATGAATCGGCGAACATACTTTTATTTTTGGCTGGGTCATTTCATTATTATGTCACTGATCGGTAAGATTAAGATTGGGGTAAGATTTGATTTCTTAATAATGAGATACGTCCGCTTCGCAGAGTCGAGGGGGAAATAAAACCCATTGCGTCCGGATACTTGCTGGTCGATCCCGAGTTGAGAGTAGGTGAAGACGGGGAGAAACTACCTCTGGATTGCGTTCAAGTCCAAACTGTTTTGGCAAAAAGTTTAGGACCATTTTCTACATGGGAAAGTAAATTACTGGTAGCGCGAAATTCTGGATATAACGTAATTCATTTTACACCGATACAGGTAATGCTCGCGCGATTGATGTACGATGTAAGACTACGATACTTGTAATAAACGCGAGTCTAACTTTTTTTTTAGGAATTGGGACTTTCTGAATCGTCGTATAGCCTGAAGAATCAAGCCAAGCTCAATCCTGCTTTTAACGACAATGATAAGTTAATTAGTTTTCGTGACATCGAACTATTTACACATAAAATGCGAACCGAGTGGAAGGTAAATTTATTATTTATCGATAATAAGATAAAGCGCGTAATCCTGCAGGATATTCAAATGTATCCTTCAATTATCTTATTGCAGATGTTGAGCATATGCGATGTTGTTCTGAATCACACGGCGAACGAGAGTCCTTTCCTGGTTTCTCACCCGGAATGCACGTACAACTGCATCAACTGCCCTCATTTGCGTCCGGCGTATATCTTGGATGCAACGTTGTTTGAATTAACAACCCAGGTAGCCGCTGGAGAATGGGAATTTAAAGGTATCCCCACTGTAGTTGACACCGAGGATCATCTAAACGTAAGTCACATTCCTAGTGATTAAAATTTAATTCTTTTGTTTCTACCTCGACATTCATCCGCTGCATGCATTTCGTCTTTAGGGGATTCGTCATGCTCTCCACACACATTTCTTGCCTCTGGTGAAGATACACGAGATGTATATCGTTGATATCAATGAAATTGTAGCGGAATTCTTAAGTTTGGCGCGCAACGAGATGCCGCAAGACGCGAACAGTACGACAACCGAAGATATTACCGTGATTCAAGATCCTGCCTTTCGTAGATTAAAGTCAACTATAGATATGCAGCTTGCCCTGAAGAAGTATAATGTATACAGGTAAAATATATGTAGATACAGTAATGTATATAGCCAGTGTATATTTCGTGTGTCCACTCTTACAAATGTTTATGCATAATTCTTTTATTTTACGCAGAGCTGATTGTTTCGATGAGGAAACTCGTCTGAGACGATGTGCAGAGGACTTGAAGATTAAATTACAAGAACTCAACGAAGTTATCACTAACGACGTGCGAAACCATCTGAACGCTGCTATTGAGAATAGTATATCTGGCATAAGATATCACCGAGTGGAATCCGATGGTCCAAGAATTAAGGAAATTAGCGAGAAGAATCCTCTTGTTTCCAGGTAGTTTTATTCAAATTTGTAAATATTACAACGTTACGTTATAATATCGATAAACATGATTCTTGATATGATAAATTTACATACTACAGATACTTCACTGATTATGGAGAACCTAAATCTTTAAAGGAAAGAGAGGACATAATGTATTCGGACAACGGATGTTATCTCATGGCTCACAATGGTTGGGTCATGGATAGCGATCCCTTGAAGAATTTCGCGGAGTCTGATTCTAATGTGTACCTTCGAAGAGAACTTATCGCTTGGGGAGATAGCGTGAAACTCAGGTAAAAGTACCGGCTGAATATTATTCAAGTTTTTAACGAGTTATTAGCACGAATAAGTGTAATATATAATTTAAAATATTATATACGCCACATGAACATGATTGTTACAGATATGGGCAGAAACCAGAGGATTGTCCTTTCTTGTGGCACCATATGGTGGCTTACGTAGAACACACAGCGGAGTTATTCGATGGTGTTCGATTAGATAATTGCCATTCCACACCGATCCCCGTTGCTGAGGTATGTCGCGATTCTAAGCGGCCTTGAGTTTACTAAACACTGAGTTTACTAAATAGCACAATTCTCTTTGCAGTTTATGCTTGACGCTGCACGACTAGTCCGTCCAGATCTCTATGTTGTGGCAGAATTGTTTACCAACTCCGATCAAAAAGACAACATTTTTGTAAATCGTCTCGGCATCACATCTTTAATAAGAGGTTGTTCCTATTCTTTCCAAAAACTGTTGCTTGCTTAGTATTTTTTGAAACGCAATTATTAAGGACACGTCGAATAAAGATATACATCAAAACTGTTACATTGCAGAAGCTATGTCTGCATGGGATAGTCACGAAGAAGGGAGATTAGTATATCGGTACGGCGGGGAGCCAGTTGGAGCATTTATGCAGTCACGGAAACGGCCATTGGTGCCGAGCATAGCTCATGCTCTGTTCCTGGATGTGACTCACGATAATCCCAGTCCGGTGGAGAAACGAAGTGTCTTTGATCTACTTCCGAGCGCTGCGCTTGTATCGATGGCGTGCTGTGCCAGTGGCAGTAATCGCGGATATGATGAATTAGTGCCTCATCAGGTAAGCTCGTAGTGCAAATTTAAATTTTTTCTATGATTTTTACCATAAAATTTATTTTACTTATCTATTTTACTTACAAGATTTTATTTTTTTTTTCCAGATAGACGTGGTGAATGAGAAAAGGCAGTACGCTTCCTGGACGGACGACGATTTGGCGGACGACGTTAAGTTTGCTAACTCGAAAACTGGTATAATCAGAGCTAAAAAGGCATTAAACGATCTGCATTATATGCTTGGTCGAGAAAATTTTTCGCAAGTATGTTATCAATTGTTCATCTTTCGCAGTTTACATATGTTAGAAAGTTAATGTATATAGCTATTTTTTAAATTTCTTTCTTTCTGTTTATAGGTGTTTGTCGATCAAATGGATACTGACATAGTGGCTGTAACGAGACACTCGCCGACTAGTCACGAGAGTGTAGTTCTAGTTGCGTTCACGGCATTTAAACATCCGGATTGTAACGCTCGTGAACTGAGAAGGGACGTAAGACCACTGAAAGTGGAGGGTATAGTGGAGGAAATTATTTTAGAAGCGTCGCTCTCGCACGTTGATGCCAAGTGAGCGGTAAATTTTATCTTTTTTAACTGGAAAATTTATATATTTACCGATGGATATAAATCGCTTTATAGAAACGACAGGTCACCTTTCCTCTTGCCTGAGAAATACGAAAAGCATGAAGACATCATAAATGGATTGTCCGAATATACGTTGATCCTTAAACAGCACATACAGTGCTGTGAGTCGGCGATAATCAGGAAGGTCGCATGCGACGATCCTAAAATCACACAGCTTAATTTCATGAACTTTCAACCCGGTTCTGTTATAGCTATACGGTACAAAACTACAAATTCCTGTTTCCGCAATCGCGATATCCGTGCTAACTCATTTACGAATTTAATTTCAGAGTGGTCCTCCGCGACAATATAAAACTTGCTTTAACGAGTCTTCAATATACTATCACGCAGATTACGTCAGATGAGAATTCAAGCTTACATGATATAGTTTCTTGCATGGACTTATCGGATTTGAATAAATCGTTATATAGATGCGACCAGGAGGAACGAGAAGAAACTCAGGGCAAATTTGGGGTATACAATGTACCGGGATACGGATCTCTTGTATATGCCGGACTGCAAGGTGATACATTGCAATATTTATTACAACTCGTGCATTAATATATATTGGCGCGAGTTTTATTCTTGTTATCATTATCGTATCTTGTTGCCATATAATAAGCGCCTTGTTTTCAAATCAGGCATTATATCCTTACTGGCTGATATTCGCCCAAATAACGATCTAGGACATCCCCTGTGTGACAATCTTAGACAGGGTAACTGGTTAATAGGTAATATATTAAAAACCATTTCCGAAAAATAATAATTGTAGATAAGAATATTGACGTGTAATTAAAAAATTGTCAGATTACGTATGGCAACGTCTGAAAGAGGATGACGACACCGAAGGTCTTGGAATATGGTTTGAGCATACGATGGATCCGTTCAAGTTAATTCCGAGATACCTTGTACCGAGTTACTTTGACGCTATAATCGTGAATGTTTATACGGTTCTTTTAGATCGTTGTTACAGTTTGATGTCGAAGTAAGCACCGAAATGAACACTAAATCGACTTGTTAGAGTAACAAACTTATGAGTCCTTTGATTAATATTTTTATTTAAAGATAAGAGGATCCCCATAACAATTAATTATATACATTATTCGTCGTTAATATTATTCCAGCTTTGTTAAGAGTGGAACTACATTCGTTAAATTACTGAGCTTGGTCTCGGTTCAAATGGGTGGCGTAGTAAGGTCGTCGCAATTGCCAGATTTGTCGCCGGATCTCAGTCCACCTAAGCCAAAAATTGAAACCCTCGACGGTGTGGCTGTGCAAATGTGTCTAACGTTATCGGCAGGTTTGCCACATTTCACAACGGGTTACATGAGAAATTGGGGTAGGGATACCTTCATCGCTCTGAGAGGTCTGTTACTTCTGACGGGCAGACACGTCGAAGCGAGATTCATAATCCTTGGATTTGCCGGTACTTTGCGACACGGTCTGATACCTAATCTACTCGATAAAGGAGGTAATGCAAGGTAATGTACTTTCTTAGAGCATGCATATGTATTTTTAGAACAATACTTTAGGAAGCTTCGATCTAAAATTTATCATCGATCTCATTCTGTGATAGATACAATTGCCGCGATGCTTTATGGTGGTGGCTCTACACCATAAAATGTTACATCGAAGAAGTCCCGGACGGTTTGAATATCCTTTCCGATAAAGTCTCAAGATTGTTCCCGACTGACGATTCACCAGCTTTGCCAGCAGGACAACATGTAAAAATCAGCTATATTGCACAACTTCGATTATAATTTAAATTAAAAGTTACGCGCGTTATGTGACAATATAAACATGGTTTCCAGGATCAACCGCTGCACGAAGTAATTCAGGAAGCTCTCACGGTACATTTTCAAGGTCTCTGCTTCAGAGAGAGAAACGCCGGAAGACAGATCGACGAGCACATGACCGAGCGTGGATTCAACAACCAAATCGGCGTCCAACCCAAAACCGGCTTCGTATTCGGCGGCAACGATGCCAATTGTGGCACTTGGATGGACAAAATGGGATCTTCCGAAAAAGGTCGTAACAAAGGCAAACCGGCCACTCCTAGAGACGGCTCCGCTGTAGAGATAGTCGGACTGAGCAAATGTGTTCTCAGTTTTCTGGCTGAATTGTACAAGCTAAATCTTTTCCCGTATGGCAGCGTTGAACGTAAAAGTCGCGAAGGTAAGAATGTCGACAATACTATCGTTCAAACGTAATCGACTACGCAACCTGATTGTTATATGATAATTACATGAATTACAGAATACAAAAAAATAACTTGGAGTTACAAGCAGTGGGCCGACAAAATTCAAGCAAACTTCGAGAAGTACTTTTATGTGAATGAGATTCCAACTGAAGGCGAGTTGTACCCCGATTTGATTCATCGGCGAGGTATATTCAAGGATAGTCACGGAGCCACGCAAGAATGGGCGGATTATCAGTTGCGGCCTAATTTTCCCATCGCGATGGTTGTTGTGAGTGTTATTACTGGCGTTTAAAAATACTCTGCGAAATCTCTTATAGAAAAAGAATATTTTGTATTACAAATCATAATGATACACAAATAGGCTCCGGAATTGTTTGATCCTCATCATGCCTGGATAGCGCTGAAGAAAGCAGAGGAGATACTACTAGGCCCGCTTGGAATGAAGACGTTAGATCCTGCGGATTGGGCGTATAACGGATATTACGACAATTCCAACGATAGCGACGATATCAAAGTAGCGCATGGATGGAATTATCACCAGGGTCCCGTAAGTATCCTTTATCATAATCACGTATTCGTCTTGCAAAATATATAAAGATTGAGATTTAACGTTCAAATAATGTGTTCTTAAGCACCTTAACATCTTTTCAGGAATGGGTCTGGCCAATAGGATATTTCCTACGAGCGCGTTTGCACTTTGCGTTATTAATCGACGATAAGGATGCATTATTTCGCACGATCGATTCGACCGATGCTATTATTTCACGGCACTTCATTGAAGCGTCCACCAATCATTGGAGAGGCCTCCCCGAGCTTACCAACAAGGACGGAAGTTACTGCAAGGATAGCTGTCGCACCCAGGCGTGGAGTGCTTCGGTTATATTAGAGGTTTGTTCTTACGAATGATATTTCTTTCGGTATTTCTCATAATGTTTCTTACGAATTAATATTATTATTTACGAGTTGTTCGAAGCTGTTATTTGTGTAAAGCGTCATCATTTTGTGCCCGTTTGTTTGGGATTCAGGTACTCCACGACTTGATGAAGATCAAACAGGATTTGCGATACGGGCAAATAAAATTCCAGAATTGATGTCACTTTGCGTGTGTTCACCACCATCAGCTACATTTAGAGCAATTAAAATTAGTAGCGAGATGTAGTGTTGGGAACGGAACGAATGACACGAATGTGAGCCTTCCCACCGGAACAATAACGACACCGCGCACACCGGAAACACACGCATATTATATCCCGCACGTAGACGTAACAAACACGCAAATCCACAAATCTGTAGTCGCTGCTGACAATACATGCGCAAGAAATGATATTCCGTTTGCTTCCGAGGAAAGATCGATTTCTGCGATTGATAAAAAACAATGCTACGGCACAGATTTCGGTAGCCCGTGCGATTCGAGAAAGATTCCATCAGATGCGAGTGATGAGGTACATCCCGATAGTCAATGGAAAGCTGAGAATTACAACGAACAACAGGCGACAACTAGAAACAACGAAGCTACTATTCGAGCCGTATCAAACGTCGGTCACGTTTACGAGGAAATTAGAGCGATTGAAGAGCCACGCAGCAGTTTGCATGAATACGACATTCGAGATTACTACGAGAACTATAGCCCCGCTACCGCGAAGACTTTGATAGACACGCTTTTCCTGCCGCAACACGCAATTTGCAAGGAGTGTGCAAGAACGAAAGGCAGTCCGGTCTACACTGATCGTTTGATATACACGAAAGAGTCGTTACTCGCCGTAGAGGTAGTTCTGTGTCAACACGACGATGTTTCATGCTTCAAGTATCCGCGCGAGGATTCCACAGATACTTTCTGTTCGCAATACGATCAAAGTAGTCGAGATTGCATGCTGGTCTACAGTTACGCGAAGACCAACGCCGGGGGTATATTTTATTCTCACTGCTGGCCCCGAGATGTCTTCGATTTGCAATTGCTATTGAAACCGAGCATCCACGTTGTAAATCGCGCTCCCTGCAACCTCATAGTGAATACCCAGTTGTATCATCGCTGCATAAATAGCTATCACGTGAGAACATCAAGAGCTGGCTGCGCACCCATGACATTTTATCACGATCGTGACACTCTGATGAGCTGCACGAAACGCACTAGCCATAACGATTTACAAGATCCGCTAATTTATCAGGTGCACCGATTGAGGGATGATGATACCGGCGAACATCGAAGGAACAGGTCGAGTTTGTTGCTGCTAGAACCATTGCTGCTAATGCCGGAATCGGCGGATTCTGAGCGTCGGGAGGACATTAAGAATAGGACCTCGCGAACGGAACGCATAACAATTATCAGAATAATAATGGCCTACGTGTTATCATTTCTTATTCTCACGAGCATTACATTTTACGTCGTTTATTTTACCTAGAGCGGCTGTTTGTTAAACTTACGAAACGGTAAGATATATTTAGGAAACTCAATCACATTCGGATGTTACTTGATACATTTATTGTCATTAATTTTACGTTACATTTGTTACGAAGTGTTGTCAAAATATTCAACGGAATAATCGAGATCGCATATATGCATGATGATTTAGTTTGTCGTTACATGTGTATTTTATGTCCGTTATTAATGGGGTAATTCGCCGATTCATTAATGATAAGAAATTGTTTTACGATATGCAAATTGTTAACTATCTCAATCGTTAAATCTGCATCACTATGAGCGAATCGTTTTTACTTCCATTAAATTACGCGTAACAGAACAATTTTAATTAACAAGCTCGCATAATTCATCATAAATATATTTTATATACGTCCTTTAGAGATATAATCATTGCAAATAGTTTCATCGAAGCTTATTTAAAAAATGTTATTCGAGACGCGTGCTCGAGTCCTGTAATCTCGAAAATTCAAGATTTAATTCCTTTACGTGTTGTTGTCTATTAATATATCAAATATTTAATAGTTCCTATTATTAATTTCACTGATACTAGAAATGCCGAAATTGATTTTAGCGAGGTCTTATTTATATAAATACTCGTCGATATATAATAGATTCATACAATAAATAAAAACTGATATGCTTTAGTACATTTTTGTCAAGAAACAAAAGCTATTTTTTCGAAATTTTCGGGTAAATCCGTGAATATATCTTAAAATTGTAAATGCACATATTTAAATCGCGAAAAGCATGTGGAAAACATAACGAATATTGTAATAAAACAACCCTGACAAAACTTCTAACTAACACTAGAAGTTTCATTATTATATTTATTTTAAAATGCCTTCGTAAATTCTGATATTTCAATTTTTTAATTATTCGCGAATATTTACATTTGAGATTAATGCGTTTTATTATCATTATTATACACTGACTTATTCTTATTAAATCTTCCTGTTCGTTACCCAGTCGATCTTTTTATACCATTTCTATCCATTCTCCATTCCGAAGCTTCACAAACTATTCATAATACAAATAGAATTACAATGACTAGAACAAAGACTAGAAAGTTTGTAAATTTTCAGACAATGGAAATTTTTTGTCATTATATATATGTGATGATACTGGGATAAATTGAAATTGTTAAGATTGATTACATGAGACAGACAGATATTAAAGTATTGAAAAGATATTTA
Source organism: Temnothorax americanus (assembly GCF_048541705.1). Taxonomy (NCBI): domain Eukaryota; kingdom Metazoa; phylum Arthropoda; class Insecta; order Hymenoptera; family Formicidae; genus Temnothorax; species Temnothorax americanus. The sequence goes on along the minus strand of NW_027509421.1, from coordinate 908,320 downwards.
GATTACTTACAAAAAGTTAGATATTAATGAATAACTATTTCAGGTACATGTGGTTAAAAAATCGTATATAAATTATTTATTAACTTCAACATAAGTCAAACTATACAAAACTTAAGAGGATAATCGAAGAATAAAAATATATTTGTCCTAATAAACATAATATACATATTAAGTCAAACATTCATTGCGTTATCACTGATTCTATCCACCGTAATCTCGTTACAATTCTTATATTAAAAAAAATGAGTTTCTGTTTCAAGCAAGCATCTGCGCAACTTTCATTCTTTTAGTCCAGTTTCTTCGTATACAATAAGTTATAAATATATCTCATAACGATACAACTTTATTTTAATTCGTGGTCCTACCTAGTACTCGGGTTTAAAATACTACAAGTATGTAAAGCCTTACGTTTTTCAAGTTTAATAAAATCCATCGCGCTGCTTCGTATCAATGAGCCTTCGCATAACTCGATATGAACGTCGTGTAAATCTTTAAAAGCCGATTGACTTCTACAATAGCATCTAAACTGTATTTGCAAAAATGTTATCCCTTTTAAATATCATCAAACAGTCCTCTGGGTGGAGGACCTACGCGACTTGTACTCGTGGAGAATGCTCTCGCGTTACTTGGATCGAACGAATCAATATCGCCCTGGTTTTCCATATCGCACCGATTTGCACCATAGCTGTCTCCGCCGAACGTCATACCGATGTAATACTCCGAGGGATCGAAATCGTGCAACAGGCCCGCTCTCGCGGACTCGATTGACTCGTCTCGTTTCAACGGCCGTACTGAAGCATTGTTAACGATAATGTTACTTATTATATAATCTATATCACTTGGTGTCATTCATTTTTTATTATACATACCAGTGTCCGTGCTTTGTCGAGATGTCCTGTAACGCGATCCTGTACCTGCCGAAATATTGAATCTTTCCTGCAACTCGCGTCGTCTGTACATAGAATCTTCCGCTCTTTGCCGTTTACGTCTCTCTACAACAAGAAGATATGCTGTTTTTTTATTTCAATATTTATTTTTTCAACATATTAGACATTAACATGGGCAAATTATAGAGACCATTTTTTAATGTAATATATATGCCGCATTAAAAGTGTAATTAATAATGTAATTCATCGATACCTCTTTTTATAAGTTCTCTTCCCTCGTCCACGAGATCCGTCGTGAACTCGTCGTCGTCAAGGAATTGTTGAAAGCCTAGCATAGAAAGCAATCTACTGCCTATGCTAAAATATGTCGCTAAGCAGAACGCCAGAATTGCCATGGGAAAGTATACGTTAAATCCATCGGATATTATGGAAATGACATCCATATGACCCATCACCTGACGAAAAAGGAACCGATAAAGACTAAATCCAATTCACTAAGATTTACAGGTTATTTAAATGATATTACTTGCGTGTAATGCGTTTCCAGGATATGAGTTTTGATGATGTGGGAATCCATGTGAATAAGTCCGAGGAAATTAAGACACATGGGCGGAGTTAAGCGACACAGCATCATGCCGCTGAATATCAGACTGTACTCGTTCGTTTGATGATGAGGTGCCAAGTAATAGAGATTCAATACTCGTATCTTCAAGACTGTCGAATAAGCGCAATAGCAAAGGTATGTGATGATCAATGTGGACAACATCTGAGAATAAACACGATAAATGATAGTATATATGCCAAAATGCAAAATAATAAATGCAAATCTTTACCTCTATCGTAAAATAATCATAATTTCTCTTTGCTAAATTCAGAAACTGGGCGAACAAAGACAATACGGGAGACTTGTTGAAGAATGTTACTTCTGACCATACCACGGCTACTGACAAGCAACCGGTGCAAATAGCAGCTGCCTTTAAAACGTAATCCTTCGCAATACATTTCCAGTACCATTCTAAAATTTAAATTACATTACAGAGTCAAAAGTTACAAAAATTAAATTACTGAGCAAACATTGCACAATACCAATGCAGCGGAATAAAATCCAAAGCAAAACGAGACGTTACTTACCGACAACAGGATTGTAAATAATGCGAAACGGAAGCGGACGATGCATAGGGAAAGACTGTTTAAATCTTCTATCATGACTCACTTGATTCTTCGCTACATCTTCCAAATCAAATATCGCATCCACTAAAATGCCCCATTGAGTTTCTATGCGCTGTAAGGTCTGCAGCGCTTTTATAGTCTAAAAAAACAAATAATGGCGACATGCAGAAACGTGATAGCGTTGTGATATCGTAACACGTATGCCGTTAACAAACCTGTCTATGTAGACGAATTAGAGATTTTTCGGTAGGTGTATCTGTTGGAGCGTCATCGGGCAATTGCCTTCTGTTCATTCGATCCTTCAATTCTGCGGGTATCTTTTGAAAGATCGTTTCCAGATTGCAATGGAACGGATGACCGGGCCCAATGGATATTGTTGCAATTTGCAGCGACTAAATAACATTGTTATCTATTATAAGAGCTTTCGCAATTCTTGCATTACAAACACAAACGTATTAACATCTTTATCTCGTACCTCGAGTACGTCGTCCACCGTCTCTTCCGCTTCGCACTTGTCTAAACTTAATTTCGCCACCTTGAAATAGCTGTAGTTTAAAGTGTATCCAGGCTTGCTGGCATTCCATAATCCCCGAGGTACCTTTACAAGAGCGTAACCGAGCAGTAAGACTAATAAAAATAAACCCCACGTATTGGACGCAGATGATGCTATGGCTTTCAATTTTTGCCTACGAGAAAGCAAACATCCTAATTATTTATACATATATAGGTAACACATTTTGTAACTCATATTTATACATATTATAACATGAATGTTATAACTTTACTTTTTGACAATGCTATAATTTAATGAAACTCACCCATCAAGATCTAAGCCAGGTTTCAACGCAATGTATATCAAGAGTATGCCGCATATAAACAAGTAACTGCCGTAATATATAGCGTTATCTATTAAAGCGGACTTTAACTTTCCGCGTACGGTGAAATCTCCTGCTTTTATATAGGACTGCATCAATGGGAGAATCAACCACGTCAGGCACTGCGACGTCCAGTAAACTATCCTCCACAGATTTGGAAATACATTCTCCGGCACGTTGGGCCAAGGCTCTTTGCAAGTGGTATACGGTAGAGAAGTCGTATTATTGAGATCCTTGGTGCTGTTGTGTATATTCTGTTCTACGCATTGCCTGAATACCGTCTGCCAAGGTAAAACGTTTACTTAGTCTATTTTTCTGGGTAAGGAAAAAAAAAGAGAGAGAGAGAGAGAGACGGTATATTCAAAATAAGAAGATTGTACGTGTGTGCTAGATAGATAATTACCAAAGAGACATCCAACGGTAGCATGAAGATTGTTAATAGGGAAAAGTACCAAGCTATCAACACAGAGATAGTGACCGCAATGTGATGTCGAAACACGTTTCCATACTTGAAGAGCAGAGTTCCAGCCACCAGGAACGCCGCTATCATCTCTGTTACGACCGCGCTAAGAGCCATCCTGCCTTTAATATCTCCGCGCGACAGTGATATCCGACGAATCCTACAGGTCTCCAGCCGCCGTTGGATGCTTATGCGCTCGCATCGAGACTACCCTCTGCCTCTTGCGTCTCCTTCACTTTAATCTCCGCGTCCCTCTGCATCTTCTCGAGTTTCTCCAGCGTGACCGATTTCAGAGGGATCAATTTTGGCTTACAGAGGATGTAGTTCAACGTGTCGTTCCGATACAGCAGACCTTGCCTCGGCAGGACTATGTCGCACTGTTCTACCTGACTGTCCGTGGGCTCTGACATCTTCGGTCAATCCACGAGGCCTCAGCGAGTCAACGACCTCTTCATCGTGGCATCTGGTAGCGGAAGAGTATCGCTGTAACACGAATCGAGGATTAATTGAAAATTTCCACAAGGAGATAATCCTGATAGCGATTCAGATTAATACATCATTTTCAAAGTTTGTTTCTTTTTTCTTTTTTAATTTGTCTAGGATAGGCTCGGTCCTGTCGCCGCGTCTCCAACTGTGGTTGCTCCAGTTTTCTGACACAAAATCTCTCGTTAATTTTCAAAGTTTGGACGTTTCGCCGGGCTACGCTCGTCTCGATCGCGACAGATAAGACTCGAGTCAGCCGACACAGCTGACAGAGAAGAGTCGACACCTTGCGCGCACCTGACGTAACGCAATTGACAGAACGCGCCACGACTGTCGCACGTTGAGGCGAACGTTCCTGGATCCTCCTCGCGCGTACTCCCGTCGTCGGACAATTCGGAGGAATTATGCCGCCGATGCCGTCTCCCCGTAACCGACACAGAATGACAGAACTGACAGATCGCTCCCAGCTGGTTGACGAACTCCGCGAACACTCGTGAATCGCCGACGGATCTTTACCAGCCAGCAGGGCCTGGCCAGGGCCGTGGAACGTCAGGGGTTATGTGGACTTATGGACCGTCCGAGCTGGACGTCGGACGTCGCGACGCGACTGTGCGAGGAGCGAGGCTTGGAACTAACGTCAACGTAGATCTTAGATGAGTCAGCGCAGCCAGGTAGATAAAGTGGATAAATATGCGTGGCAACTTTGTGTTGCTTGAAATTCTAAACTTGAAACGGAGATAAAGATAAATATGACATATTGAGCGTTGGAGAAAGAGAAAGCGAAGATTCCAAGCACAAAAAGTGCAAGCCAAACACAAACAGATGATATACCATATAGCTTGTCAAGGATAAATATGACGACGATTCTTGCGCTGCTCCGACATTTGATAACGAATATATTTGCGACGTATTGAAAAACATGGTAATCTACCCTTGTAATGTTTTCATAACGGCGGATTTTTCATTATTTGGAAAAAAAAAAAGGCAGGCAATGCCTCGACAATGCCATATCTGACTTACTACGCGTTATATTGATTTTTAATAGGCAAGTAATTTTCAGAAAAAGGAGAAAGAAAAGGAAGGCAGGGGATATGAGTCTGTCCTCAGCTGCACTCTTCGTGATTGCGCTATTATTTCTGCATTGAAAACGAGACGGATGTATACGAACTGATGAGAAGGAAAAGAGGAGAGGCGAAGGATACAAAAAGTTCAATCGCGCGGAACCTGTCCGAGAGGGATAAAGGATAAATTTGTAACGATGATATTATACGCTGAAAATAACAGAAAGACGTCATATTCGCTGTTAGAACGTTTGCCATTTATCTTTTTAAGCTGAGACGGATGTATCATATCGAGAGAGAAAAAAAAAAGAAAGAGCGAGAGAGATATAAGTGCAGAAAGTGTAACCGGAGAACAGTATCGGGTGGACAGCAGCGCGAGCAGTCCGAAGTCAGCGTAAATTCGCGCGTGGGAATTATATGCCAAGATTCGGAACGGAGACTGATCGGATGAAGTTAGCTGCTAACGCCACCCGTCTGGGCGACCCGACCACCGACCCGAGAGGAGATTTCAACCAGATTCTCTCGACGTTGACACGCGGGGGGACACGGATGGGGAATGACGATGGGCGCGCTGACATTCCTCGGTCGTAAATAAAAAGTGTCGTATTTAGCTTCGCCGAAGCGACGGGGGAGCGAGGGGGGTGGGAGGAGTGATGACGATAGCCGATCCTGGAACCGAGAGCGACCACGGCATCCGCCAGTCCAAGGTGAGACGGATGCGTACCGTTTGCTTATTTATCGCCTCTCGGTTGTCATAATAATAGATTCGCGAATAAGGAGAGGACTTCCTGCGAATGATATATATTATATATTCAAGATCGAGATCGCGTGATATATCTATGCAGAGACACACGTGCGAGCACTTCAGCATGATCCTCGACGGAAGATGTGATTTTTTTGAAAGCGTTAAGTTTTATGCTCGAGCAACAAGCTCGAATTGTCTCCGAATACCGCAACAAACGCACGTTCGTGTTTTGCGGGGAAAAATAACGTGAGTAAATAGCACAGACGACGAATCATTCTTATTTAATGTAAAATTTGAGCTATTTGTCGCTCGACAAAAACAGTTTCATAATTACATAATCACGTTTGACAATACAAAGTATGGAGAAGGATATATAATCTCGATCGAATGTCGAGAAGCGATTTTTTTCATTTCTCTTTTTTTTTTACGGAACAGAAAAGATTGGAGCAAGTGAGATCGTGTTCCGTCGAATTTTTAAATACACCTCCACGCGACTTTTCGAATTTCAAATTCCAAGACGCGCGTCGTCCCCGACTTGAAGCTTGTCGGTCGCTGACAACGCTGACATGCGCCGTATGTCGCGAACAAATTTGAAAACGTCGCCGTTCGCCGTACACGTGTGAATATCCCGAGCAAATCGACATATGTGTCGATTACTGCGTGCAATCATATATACGTTTATAAGTCTAAACACGTATAAACTTTGTACAGCGATTTTATGCACCGATATACGTCGAACTTTTCGCAGGAAACGTTTATCGGACCACGTTGCTGAATCGAGCGCGCGCGCGCCAGGCCACGTGACAGCGGGCTACCAATCGGAACGAAACTAAAGATCCCAGTTATCAAGCGTCCACTGGTATCTCTCTCTCCTTCCCTCGGACGCTGGCGTATGTCTCTGTCTCGCTCTCGGATCAGAAGGTGTAGGTGTAGAAGGTGCGGGAGACGGAACCTCACGCCTCACGCGACTCCGTAAGTTTGCATAAGGTGCGAACCTTCTCGTCTTTCCCTCCTTTTCTCTCCGGCGTCTAATCGTGCCTGTTTCGCTTAGAGCGCAGAAGGTACAACGTGGTGCAGCTGAAGAGAAGCGGAGTCTGCATCAGTTATATCGCGGCTGGCACCATATTACCACCACCATCACCGCCGCCACCACCACCGCCACCACCACGTCGCCGTCGCCGCTCGCCGCCGCGGTTCAAAACCTGTCGGTCTGCATTCCAGTGTCGCCGCCGGTGAACGCCAAGCAGCAACGGGCCAGAGCCAGCAGCGGCGGCAGCGGTCTCGTCGTCAAGCGCGTCCCGTTCCGTCCCGTGTCGGCCGTGTCCCGTTTCGCCGCGTCGTCCCGCGACGCCGTGTACCTAAACCGCGCGCGCGTCCGTTGAGTTCGCGCTGAAGAACATGAAGTAGACGAGGGTGACCGTCTCTTGTGCGCGCGCGAGAAACCGGGGAAGCGCCCGGCGTGAAAAGAGGAAGCTCTACGAAGGGAGCACGCGGGCCACCGCCGCGGCGGCCGCGTATCTTCATCGGGTCTCTCGGGTCTCGTTCCTGCGGTGCGGCGTCCGTCTTCCCGAATTACATCCCACGGGGTCGGCGAGCGACGCGCGGGGCGGAGGACATCACTCTTTCGGCGTCGGCTTCGGTCGGCGCGGCGGGATCGAGAAAAAGGGTAGGCACGCCACTTCTCTCTCTCTCTCTCTCTCTATCTCTCTCGTTCCCTCTCTCTCTCTCTCCCTCTTTCTCTCTGCCTTCTTCCCTGTTTCTTCTCTCTGCTTTTTCTCTCTCTAGGCGGACGATCTCGGCTCCGGTGCAGGTCGATCGATCGCGCGATCGTGGAACCCGGTCCTCCGCTCGGAACCGCTCGCGTCCGATCGTCCGGTCGCCCCGCGTCGGAAAGGGAACACCACCAACACGCTCCGGAGATTTCCGTTTCCACGGGAGAGAATTACGGACGTCGGACACTGGATCCGGATCTTCCCATCCGCGTTGCGTTACGCTCTCTGTATTTAGAGTGGGCACTGGGCACACGCTCGTTCTATTTGCACTTTCTACGTGCGAGACGAGGCGCCGCGCAACCTCCGGAGCGTGTTGGTGGTGTTCCCTTTCCGACGCGCGGGGCGACCGGACGATCGGACGCGAGCGGTTCCGAGCGGACGACCGGGTTCCACGATCGCGCGATCGATCGACCTGCACCGGAGCCGAGATCGTCCGCCTAGAGAGAGAGAGAGAAAAAGAGGGAAGAAACAGGGAAGGATGCAGAGAGAAAGAGGGAAGATGCGAAGTGTGGAGGAGACACGGCAATAATTCTTTTTCCTCGAGCTGTAGCGTTACGATACGCTGCTACAGCGCGCGTAGGTATATCCATTCACACCATGCACGGATCGCGACGTCGTACTACGCACCCACACGCTCGCCTTTTAATGTATCTGAAACTATCAGGTCGACGTTTTCCCGACTGCGGAAAAGGTTGGCGAACGAAAACGCGCCTCGGTCCCTCGGCGAAGCGACGATGAAGATGTTTCATGCACGAGGAATACCCCTTTCGAACCTGATTAATGCACAATGACTATGTAATGCGACGGTTTGTTTAATCAATCGGTATAATTTTCTCACCAGCGCCAGTGTAATACAAGTAATTAATATGATGATGTATCTTCTCCTTTGATTCAATTTAATAATTTAATTTTTAATTAATATTATGCTAATCAAACGGTTGTACGGCGCGCGTGAGAATCGAAATCGATGTCGATTGATGCAGAGGAAGAATAATCAACATAGCGATCACATTTAGGAATTCTCGTCTGGTGCGATCTGTAGTGTAAAAATATGGTAATTAGAGAGTTTTAAATATTCATAGCCTTCTAGTGATATATGATGTAATTTCATAGAAATTTCCAAAATGTGCATGCCGGATGTATGTGTGTATGCCGGAAGATTATCGGCGCGACGGCAGCCCGCACCGTGTTTTATGTACGAGGAGACTCTTAACTTCTGGTTAAATGGTAGCGTAAATGGCGGTGGGGTACGTAACAGGTGAGAAGGGCCGCAAAGAGGCTGGTTTCCGATGTTACCTCTCGTAAAAATAAAGAAGCCGAATTCCAAAGCAGTGGTTGTCCACTCCGCGCCCCTCTTGGCACGAACGCGAGAACGCGTGCACGCGCGCGCGCGACCGATGGGTTTGCACGCGCAATCTGCGGCGCCGTAATTACATATACCTAATCCGTCGCGCCGTCGTATTAACGACTTAATCGTCGTGGTGTGTTATACACAGGCGGGTGATGTGTGTCATACGCTGCAAAATTTATGAAGTGCAATAGAGAAGAAAAAGTATTGCGTAGGAGAGATTAATTACGAGAGAAATTGTCACGGACAATACGCAATTGACAATTTGATGGTGCGTTCTTAGTGTACGTATTTTTCCGAGTACCGAATGCAAATTACAATTCAATAACCGGATATATATAATATACAATGATAATATTCGGATATTCATATAATTAACGTACAAGTTTTGTCAGTGTCACGTAGATCTTGAGTCGACACGGGTCCGAGTTGCCTGTTATTTTGAATATTCAATTCGACGCGGTTTATGTATAGGAGACACGGACGAGAATAGGTAGATGACCGAGGTCCGTCCTAATCTTTTGTGAGAAATCTGAAAAATCTAACACTCGAAAAAAAATCTGACCGCTCCGAGAGAAAATGCTCTGATCCTTTAAGACGGGCTCTCCTTCCTGCTCTAACGCGGAATGCGTGGCCGTGCCATAAATGACTATCCGTGTCATTAGTATTCCAGCGAAGGACCGTCTCTCGCGGTGCGTTTATGGGATCGAGGATCGCGATCACGACGGCGGCGGCAAGGACGGGTTCCTCCGTCTCGTTAACAGGTGAGGCGAACTCTGTGAAAGTGAGAAAGGGAATTTCGGAGCAAGTGAGGTGAACGCGTTGGGTTTAACGTGTCATTTTAGGGATGTAAAACAGTAATTCACGTCCCTCCGAGTTTCTCGACGGAGTCGGAAGAGCTTCTCGCGCGTGCCGATTCGGGCAGATCGCGGCGTATCTCGTGGCACAAGTGGATTTTTTCGGTTCAATAATCCGATCGAGAAGTGTCGGTTTCGCATTATTACCTGGGAACGATGCGGTCGAGTGGAGAACGAGTTCGCGATAAAACTGATGGCGAATCTGAATTTCGCCTCCACGCCCCTCATTTGTCTCGCAAGCGCGCTTAATGGGATCGAGGGGTTCGCGACAACGACGGGGACCTGGAATCGCCGCCGCGAATACAGGTGAGATTAAGAAAAAAAAAAGGAGGACGCGGGGGAGATTTCGGAGCGGAGAACGCGCTGGCAGAGTGCATGGATGATAACGGATGAGAGGTCCTGCTTTTAGCTGCTCCCGCACTCCCCTGCGTGATATCTTGATCCCCCTTTCGTCCTACAACGCCTGAATACACTTGTTTCGTCGGATCTCTTTTATACGCTTCCTATCTGCGTTTCTTCCACACCTGTTTTTCTTCTTCTCCCCCCCCCCCCCAACTTCTTTCCTCGCTCTCCCGGTGCACGCACGAGTCTCGCTATACAAGCTCAGAGAGGGTACAAAAACGAACTATTAAGAAAGAGGATTTACCGAATCTTCTTTACGTGTGAATTAACTGTAATAACTTTCGCAATTAAAATCGTCCCCGCGCGTCTTCTCTCGCATTACGTTTCCAGAAAAAGATACGGAGAGATATAAGATTTAGACTAAAGAATAGACTGCGAATGAAGGTAATCGACGCGGAAGAAAACGCTACAGATCGCACCAGACGAGAATCCCTAAATGTGATCGCTATGTTAATTGCCGCACCTCTCAAGAATCTCGTAAATGACATGAGGGGTCTAAAAAACCCCAGCATGAAAAATGTCTCCTTACTCATTGATTTTTTGATCTTTAGTTGTGAAAATTTTTTTCAATGTTGTTCACGGCTTAGAAAAAAGAATAAAATGCTTATATTGTTAAAATTTCACGTTCAACATAGTATAAAAAATTAAGTAAACTGAGTACCGCTAAGTGTACAAACGGGTAGGTCACGCACTCGACTGTCATCACGGGGAGCATGAGCTTCATTTTTGGCAAAAACGTTTGAAAATATATCATTGTAAAGGGTCTGGGGTCCGCTGGACCCCAGGGGGCATTTAAGGGTTAAACAACCGTCGCATTAACATAGTCATTGTGCATTAATCAGGTTCGAAAGGGGTATTCCTCGTGCATGAAACATCTTAATCGTCGCTTCGCCGAGGGACCGAGGCGCGTTCTCGTTCGCCAACCTTTTCCGCAGTCGGGAAAACGTCGACGCGATAGTTTCAGGTACATTAAAAGGCGAGCGTGTGCGGGTGCGTAGTACGACGTCGCGATCCGTGATGCGAATGGATATACCCATACGCGCGCTATAGCGACGTATCGTAACGCTACAGCTCGAGGAAAAAGAATTATTACCGTCGCTCTTCGCCATCGCGGGCGCGCTGATGGCCTCGCGAGTCGCGCGAGCGGGCACGTGGGTGTAAAACGGTTCGCGCAATGAACGGCAGCTTTCGACGCCGTATATGGATATTTTCTAGACAGCCACGCGTCACCCAGCCGACTCCCTTTTCTCGTTATTATTACGCGAGAAACAAAAACCCGTTATGTTTCATTGTTCGTTGTCATTCGTCGTTGTGATTCGCATAAGGTTTGTTCTCTCTTGCTTATACGTCTTTTAGCCGCTGCACTTTTTTCCCTTCTTTCCCTCTATAAAATCTTCCAAATGTAATAATCTTTTTAAAAACAGGGATTGCAAAGATTGCAATGAGGAAATTTTATGAAACAGAACGATTTTGTATACGTGCTATGTATACCTACTATATTTTTATGGATAATTGTTACCCATTTTCCTCACAGAATGATATGTATTGTATTTTATCATATGTAAAACTTGTAATTACTTTAAGCTGGACCGTCATTGTCATTTCGTGTCTTCAATTTAGGATGAAAAATGTGTTCTATTTTCACGTGAACTCGGCGTTCTAAACTTAAACGGTATGCTTGCTCGGTATTAATTTTAGTAGGTCTTCGCCGACACTCTGCCAGCCGCATATTTGCTTTCCCGCGGTCGAAGGACCGGAAAAACAACCAGTAGCACGCGAAATGTCTAGTTAACTTAATGGCACTGTCTTCTTTCGTGCTTGCAGAATGTGTCAAGATGACATCTATCTCCTCTTTATGTGGCATCATCGTTATCCTGTTCTACAGTCCGATCGCGTATACGTGCGGTGAGCTTCTTAAGACAGTGTTACGTAAATATACTCCGGATGCCGCGCGAAAGAGAATAATAATGTTGTCTTTGATGTTCGTAACAGAGAACGACAAGATACAGGAGTTGGGTATGTCTTTTACTCGACACCCGCAACCTCTGGCCGCTCCGTTGAATGACGACGTGAACTTCGAGTGCAGCCTCAATATCCCCGCGGAGCGTTTCGCTTGGCACCACAGGCCTCTGGGCTCGAGCAAATGGACCCCGGTGCCCAACCCCAACGTCGGTGGCAAAACGTCCCGGCACGTTGTCACCTTCGATAACGAGTCGAAAGCCGGAGACTACCGTTGCATCGCATTTTTCGGTGAGTCACCGCGAAAATTAATGCTTTGTTCAATCAATAATCCATTTTGTCTTATTTGAAAACTATATGTAATACAACAAGTAGAAACTTGCACATTGTTTTCTCGTAGTTTTTAATTGTGCAAGTAGAAACTTGCACATTGCTTCCTCATAGTTCCTAAGTGTGCAAGTTTTTATTTTATTCGAGGTATAATTATCGGTATTTATTTGTTTTGACTTCCTCATAGAGGAAGCTTTGTTAGCAAAGGTTCTGATTTCACACTTAACTCTTTTGGGGACTGCGTAAATAATTATATACATTCACTAAAAAATACTAAAAATACTTGTCCATTTAAAAACTAAAACAATACTTTATCGATAAAAAAAATCAGCCCGATATTATAAATATTTGAGATAGCGATTTATTTTTAATTCTATTATATTTTCCAGTCTTTTCTACCCCTATTTCATATATAATTGGTTAAAATTTGGTTGATCAGATCAAGTTTTATAAAGCTTCTATGTATGTACGAATTCTTCGAAATTTCAAATGTGTGTAATACGAGATCTGATCAATCAAATTTTAATGAATTATATATGAAATAGGGGTAGAAAAAACTGGAAAATATAATAAAATTAAAAATTAATCGCTATCTCAAATATTGAGAAAACAGCAGCGTAAAACACATTTTTCAAAAAAAGGAAAATCTGCATAAAATCTATACCGGTAGACCGATTTCAATAAAATTTGAGGAGGACATACTTTCTAGGATACTCTATTTGTGTGCAAAAATTCAAACTGATATCTAAAAAATTGTAGAAGTAGATGCGTGTACAAAAATCCGTACACACACACACACACACACACATACATACATACTTCCGGACATTTTTTACTAATATGATTTTTCGACATTTTAGAACATTCTAAACCTATTTCTATCAAAATCTCGAAAAAAAATTTTTTCACCATTACAAAGCTTCCTCTATGAGGAAGCAAAATGATGTCAGGATTGTACTATCTACGATAGAGTAGCCGTTCTAGAGTATACACCGAGAGATTACATAAATTCTTGTTAATTTTCTCACAGGTATCAGTGGTTTAGCATCGGATCCAGCGAGATTGACGCTCGCGACGATACAGAACTTCTCTGATAAGAATGATGTCTTCATTGCGGTGGCGGAGGGTAACACCGTGCCCATCACGTGTCCCGTACCGTATTCCGAACCGGAAGCCATAGTGCAGTTCTACAAGAACGACGTGCTTATCAAGGACGCGGATTTGGTGAATGGCAGGACCATGGTTATCAAGAACGTCAGAACGACAGACAGTGGGTCGTACCACTGTAGCGTTAACAATTACATAACGGTGGTAACATTTAAGAGCAACTATAAGACCATCTTGACGGTACACGGGAACTTGACTTTCCAACCACCGTATCTCACGAAACAGCCGCAAACGGAATACATTGTTCCGCGTGGCAAGAATGTCACGTTAGAGTGTTTCGGCGCTGGTTATCCTGTGCCGCGCGTCGCTTGGAGTCGCCTAGGCGGCTCTCTACCGTCAAAGTCGGTGAAGTCATCCATCGGTTTGACGTTGGTCCACGTGCAATCATCCGATCGCGGGGAATATGATTGCGTATGGAGCAACGATGTCCGACAGATCAAATCGGCGATTATCTTGAGGGTGGTGGAACCGCCGAGAGTCACGAGACAGCCGAGCGCGTGTAAGTTTCACGAGGGCGGAAAATTGCAGCTCTCGTGTAACGTAACGGGCGAGCCGGAACCAATCGTCGAATGGCTTATCAACGGAGAGTCTCTGGTGCCTAGCAAGACACAGGAGATGAGAGGCTCCACTCTTATCATATCCGAGGTCGAGAAGAAGCACGCCGGGATCGTTCAATGCGTTGCCAGCAACGAGTACGGATCGCATTCGGGATACAACCTGTTGCAGGTTCAACCGACGGAGCATATTGTCGGCGGCAAGGCTGAATCGAAGCCGGACGGCACTATGTCGAGGCATAAGCATACCAGGATCGGTGGTAGACGCAAGAATAAAGAAGGAAAGAAGAAGGGAGGCGCAGGTAGTTATTTGCTTGTGTTATCGTCGTTTCGTACATTTTCTTATCGTTTTATCAAACGTTTGGTTGAGATATCGCTGATTAAATTCCTTCAGGGACGGTTCTCTTTCGTGAAAAATTCCAGAACTCATAATTTTTGTTAAACATAAAATTAAAAGGCGCTTTTTGTACGATTAATTTTAACGTATTATGGATATTGATTAATTTACACTCTTACGCTTTGGACCGAGATTTTCAGTTGAATATAAAACTTCATAAACAACATAAAGAAACTGAATCAATTTGAAAAATTATAGCATTTTCAATTTCATTCAAATTATTTTTATATATCCAATTTTCCTTTTCAATTGCATATATAATTCTGAAGTCAATCTTTGTATTAGACGGATAACATCCAGGTTGATATATTAAATACAAAGCAAGAAGATCGAACTTTTTTGCGTGGGGGTTCGGGAGGCGGAGCCCCTGACCAGAGCTCGCGAGCCTCCGAAGGCGGCAGCGCGAGCAAGCTAGTTGTTTTTGTCACTTTTCCTCCGAACGATGTCTTCCTTCTGCTTATACCGCCCACCACAGGCTCAATGGTGTAGCCTTTGGTGGACAGTTCTTTCAATATATATCTATGAGTTCTAATTAATTAATGTACAAGCAGGGCGAATCACTATGAAAGACTGCGTAAATATACATTATTAAAAGTATCGTTATTATGGTCGCGCTTTTAATTTATTTTATATTCTACATATTTCCCCGTACCGAGATGATTAAAATTAAAATTTTGTTGCAATTTTTTATATTTCAATCACAAAAAAATTGATTTCTCTCTTCGTGGTCCTTTCAGCAGCAGTGATTTTGGTACCTCCGGATCGGCCCAACGTCACAAGATTGTCCGACATCTCCGTCATGGTGCGATGGTCGGTGCCGGAGAACAAAGGTTTACCGATACAATTTTTCAAGGTCCAGTATCGAGAGATCGGCCCGAAGACGAATGGTAAACAGGCGAAGTGGATGACGGCTAACTCGGAGATACCGACTCATGTGCGATCCTTCGAAGTGACCGACTTGCAGCCCGATCATACCTATCGATTCAGGATTGCCGCGGTGTACTCGAATAACGATAACAAGCTGAGCCGGAATTCCATGCGTTTTCATCTCAACAGGGATACCGGCATTGATAGCAATAGGATGCCGATACCCTTGTTGACCAACACTGAGGCGTTGGGACCACATGAGGTGTTGTTGGTTTGGCAGAATCCCGACAGGTCGGCGAAAATCGACGGGTTTTACATTTATCATCGGGCCTCCACCTCAGCTGGCGAATATCTGAAGACCACCGTCGAGGGAAAGAATGCTTTTAACATGACCATTTCCCACTTACAACCCGACACCACATACGAATTCAAAGTCCAAAGCTTCTCCGTAGACGCGGCGTCGGAATTTTCCCAAATATTGCGGCAGAAAACTAAAAAGCCCGTCGTCGAGCATCCGATTCAGCAAGTGGTGGCGGAAAATAAATTAAGACCGAGCGAGAGTAACAAGAATGTCAGTATACACGTCATAATCGGTGGGGTATTTGGAGCGTCGCTCATTCTGATCGCTCTCGCCTTCGCAGCGAGATTTCTATACAAAAGAGCGAAGTATAAGCAAAGTCAGGAGTCGCAAAGCGAAGGTACATGACTTAACGAACTGATAAAACGCAGTTTTTGCGTAATCTTGAATGTATAAAGATGACATTCTCTTTTCTTTTGACGAGCAGGTAAACCGATAACGAACGGACGAGTAATGAACGGTGGAGTCACAGACTCCAAGATTAACATTACGTCCAATCCGCTTGCCGGCCTCGACACGTCCGAAGATATAATGCAGCCTAAGGTCAGTATTTGTAAGTAACAACGTCTGGCACTTTTATTTCACCGGAAGAAAGTAACGGAACTGAATTCGGTCATTCGGCGTTTGTCCGAACGATAATGAGAAGCATCGAATTTCGTTCTTAAGCTCTCCGTGTACAATTTTGTGTACTCGATTTCTTCGAACCATAGTTGTTTACCTCTGTGATCAGTCATTTACTTTCCTTCCGGAAGTCAGTACGATTCTAGACGAGCGCGGAATATCTGTTTAGTCGCATATAAAAAGATTCTGCCGCTGAATTATCTTCGAATTATGAGCAAGATGGTTCAGCAGGACTTTTACGGGGATCTCACATTTACTCGACATCAACTTCTGCTCTCGTCTAATAGTGTAAATGCGACATTAAATTGCCCGATATATTAAGGAGACTAGTCTTTTCTAGTTTTAGCATTGGTCGCGCGCTGCTCTTTAATTCTACTCGCTCTCTGCACTCTCTCTGGAGCCGCTTTTCTTTTGTTTTTCCGAACGCGACACGCACGTTACCACTTACACGCTCTAGATCTGAAAAAAGAAGCGAACGAACGAACGAACACGCATGTTTCTAAATCCAGAGCGGGCAACAGTCATCGATGGAAATGACGTCGTTTCTAAACGGCCAAAACAACAATGGCAGCAACAACGGCCATAACAACGGCGACGCAGCCGGGTCTGACGTGAACGTCACGTCACATAACGAGCCGTCGTCTCTGCGCCAAGGGCCGCTGCCTATCGAACAACGTTTGTGAGAATGATTGCAGCTATATCTCTATTTTATAGACGGTAAGAATGCGACCCGACCCGCATCCTCGAGGACGGACATTTACACCGTTGATCGAACGTACGAACCTATTAACGAACTTTATTTCGCGGGAAGAAACGTAAGGACTTGTCGACACGTTATCTCAACGAGAAACTTAACTTATAGACTGTATTTAACGTATTCAGCTATTATCGCAACTATGAGACTGTTGCAAGACATTTACAGGGTGTCTTAAGTAGATATGCTCAAACGTATCGTTACTGTAGATTGGGATTAATTTCGCGCAACTTGCGCGGGGAAAAGATACGCGACGTCGCAGATTTCCCGGCAAATACAACGCACCTTTTACATTCAGTATAATCGAGTATATAGTAATGTGAAAAGAGATATTTCTTTCCACGTCTTCCGTTTGTCACAGACAGTATTTCACGACAGCCGAAATAGTCCCATTTTATAGTACGTAATTAGAAAGTAAAAAACGATCTGATTGCATCCTATGACATATTTTTTGTCTTTCCCTTTCTCTTTATAAGGAAACGTTATTAAGACTCTTGTTCCGTTAAGTAGATGTGAAATTTAATTAATGTACCTGTGAAATAACTGACTTAACTGTTACATATCTACTTAACGGTCGTAAACTAGTGAGCACCGAACAACGTTGTTCAGTAATTTTTTTAATCCCTTTTCGCGCGTTGTACACACTTTTACATCACTTTCATACATAGGCTGCTTTTTAAGAGTTTTACAATAAAAAAGCTTATGTATCTAAAGTACATAACGTAAGGATACACGATACGTATAGTTACATCAACTATTCGCCAATGTTGAAAAGAAGGTAGTGTCATTTTACGATAGAGAGTTATTAGTAATATTCTTTTTTTTATTGAATAATGAAGACATAATGGGGTTGAGTCATATATTGTTAACATTTTCTTGGTGTGTATGCCTGTTATTTTTATAAATGTTTTCCTAGCTGCGGACAGAGTGGTTGAATAACTTTCTAATGTGTCATCCATGACCAATGCAATACAACACGTCACGATATCTCTGACGGTGATTTGTTGTCAAAATTATATACATATATGTAGAACGTTGTTTATATTGCGAGCGGGAAAAAAAGGAGATTGTGATAAAATTTATATTTTGATATAATTGGTATTTTGCGTATAACGGCAAAAGACGAAAATTGTAAATACGAGTGTACAAAACTTTTCTAATAAATTATTTAGAATGTTTGGCTAATGGAAAGTACTGCAATTCGCAATTCTGTAAGTTGGCAGCGAAGCTAGTGAAAATATCCATTGTACATACTAGGATAGCATTCAAGCGACACGAATGAGTACATGTGCCTTACACATCTTGCCTGAAGATAATGATGAATTAAAAATAACTGATTATTTATATACTTCTGTACATGTATACCACCATTTTGTGTACTTAATTTTTATAAAATAAATTATATTCAAAAAGGACTGGAAAAATGTGTGTGTGAAACACGCGCGTGCCTGTATGAAGTGAAAGCTTTGTAAAACATTCCTTTTTTTTATTCAAGCGTGACTGTACAATATAGCTTTAAGTATAACGATTGTGTGATTAAATGATGAATAAATCATTGGTGAAACACCATTGGAGATCTACAGCTGAATGTAAGTCTTCTAAGAGGTGTAGCAGAAGGTGTACACGATCAATATATAAGTCTTTCTTGATCAAATTTGTTCAATAATGAAATGTAACAACTTTTTATACGATTTATAATTGTACGATCGCATCGAAGTTAAAATTTCATTCTATTTTTTACGTATATCATATGTTTTTATGCATCACTGTGCGTGACGTACAGTTTATTCATGGTATATATTCTGAATCTTTAAATATCTTCCACGTGTTATACGGACGTAAAGTACAAAAATAGAATTTTATCGCAAGTTACGTAAGCCATCCACAGCTTAGGGCTTCCCTTGTCTTCCGTCGCGGTCGTCGAATGCTTTTGAATCGAAGGACCGTTCCCGCCGGGGCATTGCGCCGTTGCGCCACTTCCGGACAGCTGGACAGAGGACGCTCGGCGCGGTTCCGCTACCTGCATTTAAAAAGTAACCGTAAACCGTGTGGCGAGGACTGCTCGGGGCGTGCGTGCGCATAAATAAATAAATAAATCGGTCGAAGCATCACAGAGAACGTCGTCCTTGTAATGTCCGCGAGATTCGTCCGGGTCAGGGGGTCGAGCGAGGTAATCAGCTGAGTCCTCAACTTGCAGCCAGAAACGAATTTAGGCGCATGCCGACCTCTCTCCTCCTTTTTTCTCTCTTTTTATGAGTGATCGTGCGAAGCCGTAAACACCGGCGGATCTCCGTTCGACGGCCAGCGGGACTGAGCGGGACGCACCCGAGATCAGGCGATGTGCGATTTGATAGATCTGAGCAGTCCGGACGTGAGGGGAGCGCTGGAGCCGGCGAAGCTTGCGTCGCCGCTGATCCCGCCGCCGGAGGGTGTCGAGTGCGACGACGGAACGGGCACGGAGTCGGCGACGGGCGGGAAGCGCGAGGGCGACGGTAATAACAATCCGTTCGACCGAGCGCTGCGCGAGACCGTCGAGTACGTCAGCAAGAAGAACGATCCCTTCGAGGTGATGCTGCAGCGAGCCCTGAGGTCCAAAGAATGGAAAAGCTCGCAGTCCGTGGACTTTACGGACGACTTTACACCGAGGCGTAAGAAGAGGTACTTGAAAACGATGAACAAAACGTTGGATGCGCTCGACGAGTCGTTGCTCGAAAGCAGGTTTGGCTTGTTCGGCGGAGACAAGAGGGAAGCGAAGATCAGGACGGGAAGCGTCGATATCGATGCGAGAAACACTTACGTTCGCGATGGCAAAGCGGCAGACGATGCGTCCGTCGTCGAGCAGGAGCACAAGGTATCCGTTGATGGACCGGACTCGCTCGAGTTGTCCATCTTGAGTCGGTCTGCGATGAATGACACGCTGTTCCTAAGCAGCGCCAAGCCCGAGGAGAATGGCGAGGCGTCACCTTCCTTGGAGAAGGATACTTGGTTCGGAGGATTTGCCTTTTCTTCAAACGCCAAACGTCTCAAGCCGCAAAATGTTCAGCGTTCGTTGTCGCAGGGAGCTGGAAAGTCACCGAAAGGATTGCTGGGTCTGAATAGGAGATCGCAATCCGTGACGGATGGCCGTAGGAGAGCCTCGCAGAGCACTAACAGCACCGTGTCGTCTGTCCTGGACAGGGCCTTCTTGGAAAGTAAACTGAGCGAACGGTCTGTATTCTCCAATTTATCGAACGCCTCGTCTATAACGAAATTGACTTCCGCTTCGCTGTCGTCGTCGGCACTGTCGAACGATGCTATGAACAACGCTTTCCTGGATGACGGTTCGTTGAAAAGCAGTCAGGAGAAGGTGAATGCAACCGAAAGTTTTGTGGATATAGAGCCGAGGAAGTACGACTTTTCGGATTTGGCGGAAAGACTTAACAAATTGAGATATACTATGAACGATACGACCAGTACCTCGAGTGTAACGAAGAACGACTCCTATTCCACGAAAGAGGAAAATAATAAACGGACCCCGAATAATAAATTGATCGATGTCGATGTATTCGTGCCAGAACAAAATAAGGAATTTAATAAAAGCTCATCTTCCACTTGTTCTTCGGACTCTGTATTCGCTGTAAGATATTTAACAGAATTATATACTGCATAGTGTTTAGTATTTTGCAAGAAATAATCACATTTTGTTTATCGTTAATATCTTAACGTGTTTCTAAATTACTCGATATTGAAGCAGAAAATAAAAACTGATTACAGAATACAAGTAAAGTCGATAGGTCAATCCTGAATGAGGCTAAGGTGCTTGCAAGGACTTTTGAGGAATTAGCGTTAAAAACAGATTCTGGATGTAAGTATTTTATAATCTTTATTATAGCACTTGCAATTAATTTAAGTTCTTAATGGTTCTTTTTCATCGTCTTTCTTTTTCTTCGCCAGCTGGTACGGATGACGATTTAATTTCGAATAATACTCTGTGGATGTCAGCATTATTACCGGCATTTGATGATGAACCTGTAGTAGATGATTTAATTGATTTACCTGTCTCGCCAGAAGGATACTCGAGAGACATTAGAAACGACGATAAGAGGCAATCTTCTACAAGTAGCGATAGCGCGGAAGAAAATTTATTGAAAAAACTGGAATCGCCATTTACCGGTGTTTCTGTTGCAAAACGAGATGTATCTTCGTTATTGTCAGATCTCAGAAAATTAATTAAAGCAGAAAGTAATACAGAAGCTAAGAAATTACTTGATAATCTGGAAAACATTTTGAACGTTAATTATAAAAATAATACAGAGTTATTAGTAACTTGTTTAAATATATCGAATAAGTCACAGAGTTCTCAGAAAATGTCCTCAGATAGAATCGAAAGGTCCGATAAATTAAGTACAGATAAAAGCGAGGAAGGAAGCGATAAAGCATCGTTCTCAGAAAAGCTCCGTAATAACGAAAAGTCGCCAGACATAAACTGTACACCGGAAAATACATCGCAAGACATTGTCAGTGGTTCTCAGAAATCATCAGTCACATCTTCATCCTGCAAAGATAGTAACGAAGATCGTACGAGTAGCGCAAATTCATCTGACTTGACGGAACGCAGCAAGCTTGATAAAGAGAAAGATGATCAGGTAGATAAAAAGATAGCGGTAGAATTGCTGATAAATCTCCAGAAATTATTGAGCGGTCAAGCTGAGGATGACGCAACGATACAGTTACTTAAAAATATAGGAAAAGTGTTGAATACCGCATTAAATAACAACATTGGAAATGAAATGCAAGCCACGTGCCCTAGAAAACAAAATGTTCGACAGACTACACCCGTAAGAGCGTCACAATCTGGTCGTAATGCGTATTCGTCCGCACTATCGACAAGAGTAGCACAAAGACGAAGCTTGGAACCAAAATCTAAAGTGAGTAAATCTTCGTTATCTTCTATGATGTAATTTTAATTATTTGCTTATGCGTCACTGTATTTTCTGCCGCTCGAGAAGACGGTTAGAAGAAGCGTATCCGCAGTCGAGTCATCACCCAAGAGTACGTCAAACACACAAATACGCGGACGTAGGGACACATCTGAATTGGAGAATCGCCAAAAACGTTTTTCAAGCGACCCCGGATTCGTTAACAATCTATCAAGTAAAAAACTTGCGATTCCAGAAAGGAACAATACAAGAAAAGGTAAATCATGTTATTAAATTTAACATTAAATGTACACATTGTTATCAAATGATCATTCGCTTGACACGTAATTAATCGAATTACACGTTGAAATTCATTTCAGCGGAAGCTGCAGAGCCTGGTAACAAAGAGGAGAAATCCATCGGTATAAGCGACGTTAAAAATAAGCTGAAGAAAAGATCGGACGTAGTCAGTAAAAGAGGTCCTATGAAAGCGGTGCATCCCGTAGATAACATGCAAAATAAAAGAGGTATGTTTAATCTGTTGAAAGAACTTAAGAACGCTTGATTGGTTAACTAATAATGTAATAATATCCTCGAATGCTTATTAAACAGAGAAGTAACTAATAATTTATAATTATAAAAATTGATAACTTTTATAATTATCAACTATGTAAGAGTTGACATTTTATTAACTGATAATACAATCTGCTAATTTTTACAACGATGTAGCATCAGTCGCGAGACAAAGGACATCTTTTCAAGTCACTACTCCACCAAACTCCGACAAAACTACTCCACTGGGTAATAAAATGATCAGCAGCACCCCTAATTCGGATAATAATCGCGTGCCTAAGAAATCTGCAAAATCCAAACCGATAGCCTCGTCAACGCCGGACGGCCAAAAAAGCGAGAACGCACCGTTGACGTCCGTTAATAAAAAACGTAACCTTTCCTGTGATATTTCGCCGGTGACTACGTACGTAAACGTGAGCGGCAGCGACGAACGGAAGGGCAGTCCTAAAAGGTAAGAGCAAATCGACTCGAAACGACGATCCATCCGTTCGGTCTGTCATTTGTCAAGAGCATAGAAAATAAAGAAACTTACAAGATTACGTAACGCGCGGATTTACTCAATATTTCAGAACGTCTAAGCTGCCGACCCCGAAGAAACTTACAACACCCACGCGTCAGCGAACGGACGCACACGGCATTCCAAGGTTCCTGACGCCGCCGAGGAATCGTTCGTCGCTCAATACGAATAATCCGCGGTCTCCGGAGCGCTTGAACAGGAGCTTGATCAATTTCCACCGATACTCACCCGTGAGCGAGAAAAAGAATGCCGGAAAGATACGGCAGAGTCCGCTGAAGGAATCCAACAGAGTCAGTGCGAGAGTCAAGCCGCTCAACTTGGTACGTCTGTGACGTCTTTCGCACGAGTATCGTCGTACCAACTGGTTTTTTGCATTTTATGCGCAGATTTCCAAAATTAAGCGACACAGTACCGGTGATTTTGCCGAGAAGGAGAACAATTGCGCGTGAGAACGAAGCGAAAGAAGAAGGATAGATCGAAACCACAATCGCGCTGTCGCGATACCGATCGTGTACCGGAGATTGCCTCTTATAGAAATTGTCGTAAAAAAGAGACGCGATTTTTTTTTATTTACTTTTGTGATATACTTGTACGTTTTATAATAAAATATGCAGCGAGAAAGTGTGCGATTCGACCGTTCGCCAATCCCGAAGCAGTCTCATTAGAGCGTTGTGCGCAAACGTGCGTATCCTTGATGAATTTATTTACGCAACTTGACAATTAAACGACTCAAATTAAATTTAAAATAATGCGATAACGAGATCCCAGGTTTGTGAAAGGGTTAATGAGAGATTCGCAGAGAAAGACGAATTATATTTGAACGCTCAGGATGATTCCGATAATTTTGAAAAATTTGATCGATCGCCTCGAAGTTATCGTTTTCCCTCCCCGCCATCTAAAATGTCGATGAAAAACTTTGTCGTGCGTTTTTATGTGTGGCATTAAAAAAAAATGCTATTTATTCCGCGTCGAGGATTAAAATTTTAAATTGAACGGGCTGCGACCGCGACCCGTGCGCGCGCTCCGCGCATGCGTCGCCTCCCACTTTCACCGTACGCACGTGCGCGCGCGCAACGCCACACGTGATCGCATGGTCGGCCGAAAGCGGAAGAGGCCTCAGCGGCGTCGCGGTTTTCGGCAAGATAAAAGCAACATTGTACTTAGCGCGATGCTGGCTTCGCGAGAGCGCGGCGCGTGTCCTTCCCGAAAATTTTCTTTCTCGAGAAGAACTTGGGTAAGTTAATATCGAAAGAGCTGAATTCCGTAAGTACTGACTGTTCCTCGATTTTCACTTTCCGATCTCAACATCGTAATTCGAGAGTATGGTTATATACACCGCGGAGATAAATTCTCGAGTTGAGGGGGAGGGGCAATCTGGATCGAATTCCGATTAGCTTCCAATTAACGATTAATTTATCGCGATATTTCGTTGACGCAAGTAGAACCATAATTTCTAGAAAAGTTTCTAACGCACGGGAAGAGGGATCAATTAGAGAAAACAAATATATCTGTCCCGTAAGCGAAATTCTATCGCTCTTGTATCAATAGCCGATAAAGTTAATCTGCGTTGATAGAAGTGGTGGACATTGAAGAGAATCGCATCGCTCGCAAGCCGGTTTCACGGATTCTTATAAAAAAAAAAAATAACTTTTTCGTTTCTTCCGTCCATTTCGAATCGCCGTTTCGGCTCGAGTTCGTTTATTCGATCGGAATCTACTGTGCGACGCGTTATGATTTCCGGCGGGATTACGCGCGCGGCCATGCGGACCCGCCCGCACCGGTGACGTCGCAACGAGGCGTCGGGCACCGGGCACCGGCCGGCCGACGGGCCGGCCCTACCGCCGGTGGGAGACGCGCGCGTCGCGTGCCATCTTGGCTGATCTTGGCGGTCCGTCCATATCGCGCGTTCGTTCGCGGCCGGCGTGCGCTCCGTTTTGTTTTCCGTCGAAATCGGCGCGGCTGGCGGCGCGCGTCCATCGGACCGCGCGCGAACGGTCCCGCGGCGATCGAGGTACGAGACTCGGAAGTCCGTGGTGCGCCGCGTCGCGCTATCCACAGGTACGCGCTGGAAATCGAGTTCGTTTAGGCCCCGGGATTGGGTTAACGCGCCATTCTTCTCCGCCGGCGAGGGAGAAAGAGAGAGGGAGAGATCGCGCGCGTCGCCTCGCTCAAACGGCGCGCCGCCAGAGGCTACTCCGGGCTACTCGAGATCGTTCGACGCGACGGGGAGAGACGATATCGCGTTACTTTTCTGAGAAATTCACGACCGTACACACGCGGCTACCGCGGCACGTCGCACCGTGAAAAAGGAACGACGCGCGCGGCGCGCGTGCGAGAGAGAGCAGACCCAAAGCAGACGACGCGCGCGCGCGCGCGCGCGCGCGTGCGAGAAGCAGACGACGATGACGGTGGCGGTGGCGATGGCACTGGTGGCGGTGGCGCGCGTGAAAGACGACGAGGGCGAGACGCGTTTCCCGACAAGTTTGGTAAGTTTGACGAGTTTACGGTATTGATCCGCTCGATCCGATTCGGGCAAGCCGCGTTCCACCGGCGCTTCTCCGGCGTTGAAAGATCCCCGTTCCGTTCCGACCCGGCCGAAGAGCATCGTCGCTCGTCGCGCCGTGCGCGCCCGCGCGCGCGACGCGAACGCGATCGAGGAGCGAGCTCGTCGATATCGCGCCGATACGTATATCGACGCGCGACGTCGCGTCGGCGTCGGCGAGGCTGAGATCCCGATGGAGAACGGAGGAACGGAGGCGCTTTGCCGAGAGAACCGCGCCGGTGTACAGCGGGCGTACACCCGCAAAGCGCGATCGCGTAGAGGCGCGCACGCACACAGCGACGTTGTCGTCCGGCGAAACGCGCCGCGCGCCGCCGCCGCGGCCGCGGCTGCTGCCGACGTATTCACGCTGGTAGCTGGTATTCGCACAGTCGTCGCGGCTGTGCGAGGTTCGTTTGAGGTTAGGGTGGCCATTTCCTTCTCCTCGCGCGAATTTATCCCGGAGTCCGGACCCGTCGGGCGTTGATTCGCGAGGATCGCGTTCGGTCCGTCGTCGCGTCGACACGTGGGGCGCGCTTCGCGCGCCCGGTTACGTTTTACGTTCCCCGTTCGTTACGTTTGCGCTCGGCGGCGGCCCGAGGCCCGAGGTGAGCGCGCGGACCCGGGTACGGTGGTGCGCATTTATTACGCGCTTTTCGGCACGCAGGTAAGTGCGGCAGGCGCGCGGCGCGCGTGGAGAAAAAAGAGTCCCCCGAGCTCTCGCTCTCCCTGCCCTCCCCCCTTTCTTTCGTCTCTCTTTCGCGCGCGCGTGTCATCTCACGGGGAGAGGACCGTACGTCCCGGCGAAGGCGAGCGGAGCGACCAGGTGCCGGCGCGGCGACGATCCCCGTGTGGCCATTGTTTACGAACGCGAGAATTCGGCCGATCCGGTCCGGTCTGGAGCCGCGGCACGGCGCGGCTTTGGGGGACGCGCGACGTTCGCGCGATTGGCCGCGGCTCAGGCGCGGCGTATCGGGGAGTTTCGCGCGACCAACGTTTTTTTCTCCGCGAGCTCGGAACGCTCGGGGGGTTTTTCCCGGCATCCGGCATCTCCGTAGACGCGAGCGAGCGGTAGCGCGCGCGCGGTTGAGGGTGTGAAACGCGCATCGCGCTCCGCAGTTCGATGTTCGATCCGCGGCGCGCCGGCGAGAGATTATCACGCGCGCGCGGGTGTCCTCGCACTCCTTTGTTGTTTTTTTTTTCTTTTTCTTCCCGAGCGCGGCGTCCGCGGGGCACCCGCGCGCGCGTGGCAAAGCGATTCGGACTTGCGATAAGAGCGCGGAGCGCTTCGATTCGAAAACTTTTCTCGGAAACGTTCCGCGATGGACGGCGAGGAGATATCGGGCGATGATCGGCGCGGCGCGGCGCGGCGCGACACGTTCCGATCGAGAGGGGTCGCTCCGGCGGCGTGAGGAACGTTTGGCGCGTTTCACGCTACGCTGCCATAACGCGCGCGCCCGATCGACCCGTCGCGTCGGCCGCCCTCGATCACTCGCGATCGCGCTCCGCGTCGCGTTTCTCTGAATTCTTCCTCCGCTGCGTCGGGCCCGTTTCCGGATGAAGGAGCGCGCGTCGCGTCGCGTCGCTGCGTCGCGTGCGGCACAAAGATCGGATTTATCGCGCGGACACGCGGCGGCGGCGGCGGCGGCGGCAACGGCGATAGCGCGCGCCGCGCCGGAGAGCGAGAGCTCGATAGAGCGCGCCCGTCAGCGCGACGGCGAGAGAGCGAGGGTGAGAGACGGAGAAAGAGGGCGAGAGTTGATCCGCGCGGTTCCCGCGACGAGACGGCTCGCGGCGGAGGCGGAAAGCGCGACCGCGCCGCGACCGAAACGGAAGAGCCTGCCGCCGCGCCGGGACGATATCGGAAGTGGAGGAATCCTCGGGACCACGTTCGGGTCTCGTAACGTAGAATTTAAATTTGGTATCGGTGCGGCGCGGTGCGGCGAACACACGGACGGACGACCGACATCGACGGCGCACGTACGCGCGAGACACGCCGAAACCGGAGCGAGCGCGCGCGCGCGCGCGCGTTTACGCCGAAACGAGAGGATCGCGCGGAAACGTCCGGCGCGTGTGGATCGTGGTCGCGCGTCTCTCTCTCTCTCTCTCGCGCGCGCGCTGTTTCCAAAAATCACGAGTCTGCGTTTGGTTTGCGAAGGTCCCGGAGCGCCCAGGTGAGATCGTTGTCAATCCGGACGTCGGAGCTGTGATCGTGAGCAACGTGGGTCGTCGTCATCCCCGGCAACGAGGAGGGAGGACGGTGTTGGTCGAGGAGCGGTTAGCGGCGCGGCGGCCGGCCGAATCGCGAGGGCGAGGACGGAGAGGGCGAGGAAGAGGGAGAGGAGGGAGCGATAGAGCGAGAGGCAGCGTCGCGCCCCGTATATCGATACGAATGACGAAGATGCAGGAGGACCCGGTGCGGGCGGCGCCGCGGATCACGCACGAGGACCACATACTCGAGGCGATCGATCAGCTCCGTCGGCGCAAAGCGCGCCCGGATGCCGATCGCATCTGCAACTATCTTCTACGGAACTACGCGGTGGACGCGCGCGACACGATCGCCGATCTTCATCGGCTGATCGAGGTCGAGAAGGTGATCCAGGTCGATTACAAGGGTAACACCAGTTACCGCAACGCGAAAAAGTGGACGCGGCTGCAGCTCTTCAAGAATCGACCGGAGGGCTTCCTCAAGGAGAAACTCAACACGGGCATGGTGTCGAGCGCGGTCTCCGAGCTCGTGGTCGAGGAGCCCGATTACCTTGACCAGGGCGTCCCGGCCTGTCGCCTGATCGAGCATCTCCTCGACGGCGTCTCGAGCCCGACGTCGCGTCGCGTGGTAGAGGAGTTTCTCGGCCGGGAGGTCGCGAGCGGCAATCTCGCGCGCCTGTCCAACGGCAATTACTCGCTGGTGGCGACGTCCGACGTGACGACGGACGCGACGCAGTCGCGACGCGGCGGCGCGGCCGACGCGCAGCCGTCCTCCTCCGCGGCGGTCGCCTGCGCCCTGGAGAACGGCAACGCGACGCAACGGCGTGTCGGTAAGGTGGCTGCTACCAATGGCACCAACGGCTTAACGCCCAAGGTGGCCAAGACAACGGCAGCGGCGACGGCGACGGTGACGGCCACGGCCACGGCGACGGCGACGGCAACGTCCACCGCGGCGGAGCTCTACGAGTTCAACGAGACGGATAACCTTACCGACACCACGTCCAACGACACGTCGCGATCGTCCTCGCGGCAGGCCAACGACAGTCCGAAACTGGAGCGGCAACTGCAGCGGCAGGATTGTGTCAAAAAGGAGGAATGCTACGAGGTCAGCGGCGACAAGAACGACGCCGAGCGCGGCGGCAGCGCGTCGCCGCCGACCGTCGAGGTGACGTGCAACGGCGGCGGCGGCGGCGGCGACGGCGGCGTCGTCGACGGTGGCCAACAGGAACGCGATTCCCCGGAAGTGACAGCGCCGACGTCGACAACCGTGGAGAACGATGTCAAGGAGGAACCAAAGAGCAACGATGTCCAGAAGACGACGTCTAACCTCAAGAGGTCCGTCAAGGCCGAGCGTAAGCAGCGCCTGTTCGCGAGGACGGACGACCGTATGGACATCGAGATCAAGTTCGAGGACTACCAGCGGAGCGGCAAGGACGAGCGGGAGAAGCGCGAGGAAACTGGACAACGGTCCAGCGAGGATCGCGAGGACGAGGACGCCGGTAGGAGCTCGTCGACGAACACGTCCCCGACTCCGTCCAACGTAAACAACGCTAGTGGATTCCGTAGCGCCAGGCGAAAGGTAGCGTAGACTTTCTGTGCGTTAATGTTGCGTAGTATTTGTAGGAAACTGTAAATATTTTGAAATACGTCTTTAACTAGGATGTAGTTTCACTTTAATATATATTTTGACGTAAAGCACAAAATATAAGGTTGTCTTCTAAATTATTCACTTCTGGATGACCCTAGATGGATACTTTTATATATAGATCAACGAGAAGAATTAATTTATGCACAAGTATTTCAAGATTGAAGATAACGTTAATCTTTAAAAAATATTGATATGTCCTTTAAAACTAATTTTTTTTTCTTCGACGATGTTCAACCGAATCGTTCGGAGATTGATGAATCGTCTTGTGTGTTCTCTCATTCTTATATTTCAGAGAGCCAGAAAAGTATTTGATCCTTCGGATAACAACCTGGTAAAGCGCAAACGAGGTAGACCAGGTAACAATAAAAATTTGTTGACGCAAGACTCTCAGGATTCGGTTACTAAGCCAACTGTCAAAGACGGACCGTGTAGGCAGTGCAGCCTCTGTGCCAAAGAGAAACTGGAGGCTCTCGTAGCTTGCAGGGATTGTACGGTGCGAGGTAATTCTTGAATATAATTGGAACTAATTTCGATTTTTTTTTCTTTCAATTTCTCATTGACGTGTCACATATGCATATTACGTATACTTGCAGCACATCCGAGTTGCATTTACAGTCCAGAGGAGTTACTACAGAAAGCTAATAGCAATTGGCAGTGCGAGCGCTGTAAAACCTGCACCGTGTGCTGCGAGACCTCCGACGCTGTAAGTTTATCACGCCTTTTATTCCATTTCGCGTGACTATTTTTATCCCGTTAATTAATTTTTATTTCGTTCTTTTTCTCGATCCAGGGTCCATTAGTGACGTGTTATAGCTGCGACGATGCCTATCACTATTTCTGTCACACGTCTCGCGTCACGATAAAATCCAACTCCAAATGGTATTGCAACGAGTGCGCGCAGAAACAGCGGTGCAAGACGACCGACGGTCAGAACGCTAATTCGGTCAACGGGACAAGCAGGCCGGACAGCCCGTCCAGTACAACTGTTTTACCGCCGGTTCTGAGTCCGCAGGTTTCTCCTACGAGGGGTTCCTCCGATCAGATGGAAGACGATGGTCCTAAAGGACCCATCGATCTGAATATTCCCGACGCGAGGTGTTGGACTTCCGAGCAAGTGTATCAATATTTTGCTAGATTGTTTCCCAAAGAAGCCGAAGTCTTCCGGCAGCAGGTAAGAGTTTAATCGATCTACTAGGTGGACAAAATATTTTTAGCGCAATTGTTTCGATATACCACGTTTGTTTGCATTTGTTGCCTTTTATCACTGAGCATTATTTGCATTTATGTTCCAGGAGATAGACGGCCACGCGCTTTTAATGATGAGTCGAAAGGATGTTCTGTGCGGACTTAATTTGCTGCTCGGCCCTGCCCTGAAGATATACCGACACGTTTTGAAGCTTCAATTTCGTAGAGACGATCCCGAGTTGTATTGGCAATAATACGAACGAATTGTGCATAAAATTGATCTCTTATATCGTACGCATTTTAATCTGCGAGATTTAATTTAATAACAATTTTCACAAGTTAAATCTTTCAGATTACGATTGCGATGTAATTCTAGTTTGTAGACAGTCTCCACGTTGTGTACATATGAAGTATAGCGCTAAAGATCTTTTACGAACGATAAGGATATCAGATATGTGCTCCTTAGTAACGAGACTCCTGAATGTTCGGGGTTCGTTTGCCGTTGAATCCCGCTTTGGGAATGTATCGGGACATTTTCTGAAAAAGCACGGAGGTAATCTCGAACTCTGTTGGCATTGGCAATAATATAGATGATATCTTGCATAAATTCAATCTTCGCGACATTGTGCATATAATTTGTACAAATTAAGCCTTTTCAATAGATTAAGAATGTAACTTGGATTCAAGATACTGCTCCGCATTGTACAGATGAGACGTGTTTCTAAGATCCGCGAGCGATTTGTCGCGAGCCAAACCGGTACCGATCCGTGGATGTGTGTACACGCGCAATTATATACACTCGATGTACATACTTTCCGCCTTTTTCGCGGTATTTTATAAAAAGGGGCAGAGATATTTTCTATTTCCAAACTGTTACTTGTTAACGTTGAATTTAAGCCTGTATCGAGAGTTCTACACGCTGTTTGTTCCGACGATTGCCATTGGACGTGTGAAACGGAAAAAGAGAAATTATCGACTGATTTACACGATTTTACGTCACGTAAACTTGTATTTTATTTTCACAAGTTTTACATATAGGAAGTAGCACGTTTATTTGTAGAATTGTAGTTACATAAGATGCTACCAGTTAAGGAACGCGATACTTTGGTTTTACATGTACTTTTCTAATATGCAATAAATATTTTGATATTTATAAATACGTTATATAGTAATAACATCCTCCAGAGACTGATATCTAATCGCGGAGCTCTCGAGATACGCACGGACACGCAGAAAATGATCGAGCTTACTTTCGACAAATTGCATTGAAGGAGAACACACACGCAAAATCTTACTTTCTATACTCGGTATATCGGTAACAACGACGTTTAATTTAAGAAGTATAAGTCTTACAAACAGGAACTTGAACATTTACTTTTATACATATATTCCTAGATTACATGTAAATTTAGTTTAGTTTGAAACTTTCAAGACTGCGTCATGACGCTGCTAAAATCAATCGCTCTCTGCATAAAGATTTCAATATATTCTCACACAAAACGTTCATTATATTCTCACACGTGTCGATATGTATCGTATAAAAAAAAAGATAAAAACTTGGTTACATCGTTACCCTTACATGCGTGAGAATAAAAAACGTTATTCTTGTTCCGCAAGAATAAGTAGCGTAAAAGGAGTTGCGATGGAAATTTTCTAGTGAACACTGTAAATAATATACATATGTAACGCGCGTTAGTATCACGACACCTCACCGTCTCGCGTATCTCTTTAAATAAAGAATAAGACTTTAATCGCGCATATTGCTCGCTGTTAAAATTAAGAATGCGTTATGTATGTGTAACAAATATACTTAGAATATATACGCTATAAACAAATTCTAATATATGATACAGATGAGACTTTATAAAAATTCTGAAAAGATTCGCGCGGAATACGTGTATATACTAATGCGTGTATGAATTATATTGATTATATGTACATATCATATAATCGGCAAAGATAATTGTAATTCTTATATGTGTCTTGTTTACGGGAATACAATATTTCGATCACACCGATGCTACGTGAGTGTTAAGTACGATATACCGTGCCGAAGAAAATGCAAATGCAATTCTATAATTCTAGCAAAAACGCGAAATTGAAACAATCTTCGTATGAACAAATTTCAGTCCTTTTTTTTCTTTTATAAAGAAAAAACTGAGATAAATCTTTGTATAATACAAAATATTTATGTATACCTTACAATATTTTTTTACAGACAGATTTGAATATATCACGACGTGCGCACAAAGCCTTCTCCATTTTATATATTGTACTATTATCGTTTCGACTCTCGGATGATGGCTTGCCACGAAACAATAAGAGCGATCAACTCAAATGACATTTTGATTACGTACCTATATTGTCGTTGAAAAAGTTTTGCGTCTATTTCCTCTGCGAATTTGAACTTGTTCGTTGTATGATACATAATTCACATATTGGCTTAACTATATATACATATACAAATTATGCAATTGCATTCAGAAAAGACGTAAAAGCTTCGCAATTTTTGATATTAAAAGTTTGCGTTCTCTTCGATATATACACACTTCAAAAACTAACAGATCAGTCTGTAATATAATTATCAACATAAAAATCTTCGAAAAACTCGATATTTTACAGAGCGCAGTTCGATTTGGAAATTTTATGTCGCCGAACAAGCTTGTCTTTGCCTGCCATTTCATGGTTATTGCTTCACCTTGTGTTTCACTAAACATGCTATACATGCACGCATGTGCAAATATTTCATCACCAATTATTTTATAAAAAAAAAAAAAAATAATAATTTGGTTTCTCTATGGCACTTGTTGCAAATGTAATCTAGACTTTCAAAGCGCGATTAAAAGAGATATTCACAGTAATTAATATTTGTATCATTGCATTATTATATTATGCTACGACTTTCAAAACGCGATACAATCACATCTCGCATTAAATCTTCATCGAAACGTTGTGAATTAAATGGCACGACTGGACGATTCATTGTATTTGGGTGGTGGTACCTTGTACATCACCGCTTCATCCGGTATAAATAACGCAACATCGGACGAAGAATTGATATTTTTATAAGGCATGTTTTTATCTGAGATATCTTTCTTCGATATAAGAAATAACGTCATTGCAGACATTATCATAGGAGCAAAAATCACGTAAACTCGTCCGTACACAAAAGACGGAACGGAGACATCGTTCGCCTGTTCCATTTCACGTTGAAATGATTCCGATTTAGACGTAGACGCCGGTTGTCTAGTTTCTCCCGAATAGTCAGAGGACAGAGTGTAATCCACGGTCTACGATTTTATCAATTATGCATTTCACATTTATATCCAAAAATATATATGCTCAGCATTAGTTAT
This sequence comes from Temnothorax americanus, assembly GCF_048541705.1. NCBI lineage: Eukaryota > Metazoa > Arthropoda > Insecta > Hymenoptera > Formicidae > Temnothorax > Temnothorax americanus. The sequence continues at coordinate 874,329 of NW_027509421.1, read as the reverse complement.
TAACCGTGGAAAATGTCTCGCTTACCCTGGCGTCTATTGGTATGGTTTTAACATACGTCTGTGGCAATTTGAAACCATCAGAATCCCACCATCTGGGAAGTAGTTCCTTGCGCAATCCAGGATCGGTTAATATATCATTCTCCGGTATGTCGGCCGACATTGGTAAAACATCTATACTTTCCTCCATGCATATGGCGACAGTGAACAGAGACAATAGGTCTGAAATTCGTTGCTTGGCCATGAAATTACAGCCAGAGTTACAGACGTAGCGATCATTCGGATTTGTGTAAGCCTCGGCGCACGCTGTGACAAATAATACAAAAGCAGTTTTATATTGTGAAAGACGTAGGATTGAACTACATGCCGAATGAGAAATAACGCAGAAAGAATTTCACAGAGGAAGAATATAAATTCCTCTGAATATATAAGCATAAAATATTGTCAACAAATCTCTAAAAATCAAAGCCAAATACTTTGTATACTCTCTTAAAAAATATAACATAATTATAGATGTCGCATACAAGCCTCGCAGGCATTCCTGGTGCCATTCAAACTGTTTTGCTCCCATCCGTAACGCAAGTCGACTAGATTGAAGAACCTGCAGCCTCGTTGACAGCAGGACTTTACGTACGTGCTCTAAAACAAAACGATTGATCATACAAAAGTGGATATATATGTATGTATATACGTACAGTATATATGAGGATATATATACACACATAGAATTCAGGATTACACAAAGCTAACACATTTACATTTGGAAAGCCGATAGGTGTCTTCTCGCACAGAGTGGTGCAGGGATCCTTGCGATTCAACATACTGTCAACCGTGTCCCCGACGGTAAGTTCTGCGACGAGCAGCACCAGCAACGCAGCAATTTCCATGTTCCCTGGCATCTCCGGAGATGCCTCGAGTTCCAATTTTCTTCCTAATTTCTACCTCTCTTTCTCGAGGGGGTAAGTACTCCGGAAATCTGTATACCCTCCTTCACGTTTATCCACACCACCAACGTTCTGTTTTAACGATCACATATCCAGGTCGAGGCAAACTGCCAAACTCGCGGAGGCAACAGAGACGGCTTCGAAGTTGACAGGCAAATAATTATTTATCTAAATTATTATTTGGATTTCCAAGAGCTGCAATAACAGATATTTATTTACCTTAGTCATGTAACTTGGAATTTATATTTTCGGCCTTTGTATTTGTCACACATTGGGGTAATTCTACTCGGAAATAAAAATCATAATTGGGGGTAGCAGATCGGGGATCCGATTCAAACGACTTCTCTACTTCCCTCGCGTTAAATTCTTTATTGCTCCGGACGCTCCGGACGGACCTCGACGCGAGGTCGTGAGAACTGCGAGGAGTACACACTACACACTCGCGACGGGTGATGGAGCGATCAGCGACGTGCATGATGCAGCGACGTTAGGGTGACAGGAGCGCGGCTGGACGCTGCGATTGGCTGGTCGCCTGCGATTCTCGAGATTTTGAAATTCTCGGACTCTTATTACTACGTTTGCGCGAGCGTTACTTATTCTGTAGTAACTTACGATAATTCACTCGTTTACGCGGAGTAAATTATCGTAAGTTACTACAAAATCCCGTTTACGCGAAGGAATTATCGCGCGTAAGTTATTACTATAATTACTACAGAAGTAACGCTCGTTTAAATGTAGTATATGCAAATCCACATCCGGACAGGCCCAAATGTTTGCCACGTGTGAATGCTTCGTCGTTCCAAGCGAAACAGGCTGCGGTCCATTTGACGCTACAAATGCTTCGAAGCATTCCTCTTCTCTTTTCTTTCAATGAAGAAAGAAGGAGAAGAAGAACGCTCCAAAGTATTTGTAGTGTCAAGTGGACCGCAACCAATAATAACAAAGGCGACCTTTCGCGCTCGAGCGATTTTTATCACGGCGATGTTACGCGCACGCAGAGAGGAGAGATGAAAACATTTTCTAATATATAGTTTACTTTTGCAGCTGCGAAGAGTGTATCGCAGATATATCTCGTAAAAAAATGTCCTCTGTGTCGCGTGGATACACTGGGTCAAAATTGACGAAAATCGGTCCGAGAAACTGAAATTTAAAGAACAGTTCTAATTACCCTGATATCTTCAATTGTTAAGTATATTTCAATATTTAGTTTTTCAGGAATTTGAATTTTTGCAATTTCAAGTCTGTATATGTTCTAAGAGTATTCGAGATATTTCATTTCCCTGAATTCTTAGAAAATCATAGAAATTTTGTACAACTCAATTTCTTTGTTAATTACGTTCTTATATGTATATTATGCTTTTAAAACAAATTACACCGGCAATTATATGTTACAATTTATGCGTTTTAAATGATTAAAATCGATACTTTTATCGACATGTTGCGACATATTGCGATATATCAAATGTTATTGCGTAAGTGCGTGTTCGAGTTTTGCCAGGGTGCATCCCGATGGAGCGATTTCGCGCGGTAGCGGAACGAGCGGATCACCAATCACACGATCGTTTCGACGGAATTTTCGAAAGGGTTCTATCAGAACGATCCCGTGATTGGTGATCCGGTAATTCAGCATTCCGCTTCCGCGTGATCCGCTCCATCGGGACTCGGGAGCACCCACCCCCCGGCTCCATAAGAACATGTGAGAGTGCTGCCCGTCTTTTATTTGTCCGGCCACGTGTCTGCCAACGCGGTGGAAAACTGGTGGTAGGCATATAAATTGCTCTCGTCGCCAGCAGTGTGGTTGGACCATTTCGGACGACGTTTTTCTTTAGATCATATCAACTCTACCGTGATCTAATTTTCTCGACAATTCTCAAGGAGAAGCTCATAAATCCATCATTCGGCAAACCCGTTTCATCATCGGTAAGTTTGCTGCCAAGAAAACAGTCCCCTTAAATCAGCTGCATTTTCTTGCACCGACGAGTCCGACCGGAACGAAGCGCAGAAAATCTGAGAAGATCGATCGCGTCGCGAACGGAGAGTGGCTCGCATGGGCTCGCACCTACCTACATTTTTAATTTCCACGAACGAGCGGTCAGAAAGTTGTCTGATAAAAGAACCCTTCAATTCTGGAGAGAAAGAATATATTTCTTTTCCTTTTTTTTAGCACTTTGTACAAATAAGATTTCTCCTAATTTGAGTTTGAAAAGCTAGACTTAAAATTTTTTTATTATCGGTGACTTATCGCGTTTTGCAGCTTTTTTTATCGCATGCGCTATCTCATAAATTGATTCAATAAAATATACCAGATGCGTATGCGTTCAACTCTTTGTTCGCGATGAAATAAACTGAAGAAACCGATTGTTACAAAATTGTACATTAATACTTTTAATATATTAACTATATATATAATTACATGTATAATTCTATTAATATATATTATTATTTCATATATAGATTATAAAATTAATAACGAACAATGTTACTATTAATTGTAACAAATCAATAATAGATTATATTTTTAATTAATATTTGATACTGAGAGAGATGGCAAAAATTTTTACTGGGCAGACAATGACTTCAACGGAGAAAGGTTTCGCAACGACGGCAATCCATGCTGGGCAAGATCCTAAGCAGTGGAATCATCGCGCAATTGTACCACCTTTGGTGATGTCCACTACTTTTCAACAGGATGATCCAGCGCACCACAAAGTAAGAACTAAACATACGAACGACTCATCAAAATTCAGCTATTTATAGTTCTTAGCAATTGCTTCCTCTTACTCGACCAATTACTGTCAATTACAGCTAGCAGAAACTGCATTAAATTTTGGTAGCTATTAATAAAATAAAAAATTTATATAACTAAGTTGCAAAAATAAAATTATGTTCTTTTTTTTTATAAATTAACTTGTATCGAAAAGTTGAATGAAGAAAGGAAAAGAAATAATAATTGAATATATATAGTTAAATAAATGATTTAATAACTAAATACGAGTCAAACGTGCTATATATATTGCCAGAGTAAACATATTTCTATATATTGAAGCATTTGGAAAAATTTTAGTTTCGTATCAATCCAAGGTGAATATAAATATATAGTTCAAATGTCAAATAACAATTCGCAACTCGAATGCGTCTGCCTATCAAATCTTTTACAGAATTTTTTGCAGAGAACACGTGACAACTTCATTCTTTTGGATATAATAATTAAAAAATACTTACAAGTTTGAAAAGAAGACTTTTGCATACTGACGTTTTAATTTTAACTGTTTTATTTTTAGGCGGAATATGAATATGGCAGAAGCGGCAATCCTACGCGTAACGTACTGGAAGCATGCCTGGCTGCTTTGGAAAATGGCAAACACGGCTTTTGCTTTTCTTCCGGACTAGGTGCTACGACTGTCGTCGTTTCTTTATTAGAGGCAGGCGATCATCTCGTCGTTGGGGACGATCTCTACGGCGGGACAAATCGTTACATCCAGAAGTGTAGCAAAGGCATCAAATATACTTTCATTGACACGACTAATGTACAAAACGTTATAGATGCCATACAGCCAAATACCAAGGTTAGATTAAAAAATAAAAGTAATGATCGTATTATCTAAAATTATTTTAGATATTAATGATATTGTATTTTTTAAACATCGTTGTATTTTTAAATATCATATTAGTTTATTTTCTGCATTGTAACTTGTTCCGTTGTAGATGATTTGGCTGGAAACTCCGACAAACCCGTTGATGAAGCTTACAGATATCAAAGCTGTCGCTGACGGCTTGAAATCTCGTCCAGACATTATACTCGTGGTCGACAATACTTTTCTCACATCCTATTTTCAAGTAAGTTTCATAGGCATATTTTTCAGAAAAATTATATTGAACTGTACGTATTCAATATGAAAGAAAGTACAACCAATATATTTGTGTTTAAAAAACAGAAGCCTCTTGATCTTGGTGCAGACATAGTCATTTACAGTCTCACTAAATACATGAACGGGCATAGCGATATTATAATGGGCGCCGCGATTACGCGCCGGGACGATCTCGCGAAGAGATTGCGATTTCTACAAAATGGTAAATCAGTGTAAATCAGAATTCTTCCGACCCATGCATTTGAAGATTTTGTATAATATTTCTTTTTTTTTATCTAGCTATGGGTATTGTTCCATCACCATTCGACTGCGCTATGGTCAATCGTGGCTTGAAAACGCTTGAACTCCGCATGCAGCAACACATGAAGAATTGTTTGACCGTGGCTAAGTTTCTCGAATCTCATCCTTCCGTTGAAAAAGTGTTTCATCCATGTATGTACAATTTCTTATCTTCCTCCTTATCGCGTGTTCTTAAAATAGAAGTGTACTTTTGTTATCTGTTGCATACTCTGGTTATCTATAATTAATGTCCCAATAATCAATGCAATGCTAAAATATTCACAAGATAAAATACATGCGTTGTTACGTTACAGATCTCCCGTCACACCAACAACATGAACTTGCGCTTAGACAAACATCAGGACACAGCGGAATGGTCTCTTTCTATCTGAAAGGCGATTCGCTGCGTTTTCTGAAAGCATTGAAAGTTTTCAGTCTGGCCGAATCCTTGGGCGGTTACGAATCGCTAGCTGAATTGCCGTAAGTATTGAAAATATGTGTATTAAAAAAATTTATATTTTTAACATATTTTCCTCATTTTTTTTTTTTAGATCCATAATGACGCACGCGTCCGTACCGGAAGATGCACGAGCAAAATTAGGTATAACCGATCAATTAATTCGTCTATCTGTTGGAATTGAAACGGAGCAGGATCTCGTAGCCGATATAAAAAATGCGTTAGATGCTTGTCAATGAATTAACGAATGTAATTAGATAACCGCGGAAGTAATAGCAAGTATTTGTACTAATTATATTATAAATTTGTATTAATTGTATTAGAAATAATATCGAACACCTGCAGTGTCGGTAGGTATATAAAGAAATTTTATTTTTATAAAACTCTTTTATACATTCCCACAGTTCTCACATTTACATTAGGAACACTTGTATAATACAGCGATAATCGGATGCTTTTTGTCACACGTGATCGCTCGTCCTTTTTTTGCTTGTCATACCTGTCAGACGTTTCCGAACGTGCAAATAGATGTATGCAAGTTTGGAAACAATACAAATTACATTTCGTAGTGAGATCTAATTAATGTTATATATTACAGATTGCGAACGAAAAAAAAAAAAAACAAATGCTTTTCACAGATCACAAAAATTCACTGGCAATCACTAAATTCAACAAAACATGATTTCCATTGATTGTACTTCGTCTTAATTCTACAAACATGTACCGTCTTGCGTCCCACTGAACGGAATACTGCTGTATAAAACTGGATATTGTTTGTACTGCCAATGCAATATGTTTGATGCAGCGACACATGTTTCTCCTCCCGTACGCACGAATCATTGCAGACTGAAAAAATTGTCCTACTGCAAATTGATCTTCGACGAATATCGTAACTTCGTTCTATTTATCCTATCGTATTCCTGTGCCCGATTGTACAGCAACACTCCCACGATGACGGAGGAAGTGCCGAGCGCCGATAATCCCGTTACGGGATTGTTAAACAGTAGAACGGAGAGCCATATTAAGAAAGCTCTCTTTGCGGTATTAGCGACGCTACAATATTAGAAAATTGTGCGTTAGAATTAAGCGGGAAATGCAGTTTCGATTACACGCACAAAAGGACGATTACATACCTATGTGTAACGGGACTGATATAATCCATAAGTACATAAGCGGTAATACTTTGAAAGTGAAAGAATACTCCGTTGAGAAGGAATGCCGCGAATAATTTAAAGCTCATGGAATGCTCCAGGGTAGGTAGATCGACCAACAATATCGACACCGGTATTTGTACCACAATTGACGCTAGACTGGTATAAAATTGCAGTTCTGCTGGTCTGCAAAAAATAATGTGACGTTCTTTTTCTCTCTTTTATGGTTTACAATCTTACCCATTCGTACGCTATTTACTACTTACGTATATTTAAAATTATCACCGCTGATCAACATTTTCGAGTAAACGTTCTGCAAGCACTCGGTTACGTTTGTGGCCATAGCGGCGATAAACCCTCTGAGATCAAAACTAATTTCATTGATGGAACACAGTGCCAGCCCACCCATTACAGGTATTAAAGATAGATTTACATATAATCCTGTATGTTCCCCTAAAAACACGATCGGTTGGTTGCGCGTGAACAATTCTAATTGCTCAAACTAATTACCAAAAGCTGAATTTTTATAAATTATAAATTGCACTAAATACAAAGATACGTAAATGCTCACCTAATAAATACCTGCTGATGAGGACGGTGAAAAGAGGTGCGCTACTCTTTATGGTTTCTGTGAAACTTACAGCTACATAATTTAACGATACTAGACCTAAGACTACCGTGGCGAACCTTGTGCAGCCTACCAGTGTCATGTGCTTGTAAAATCCTGGTGGTCTCATCAATCTTGAACTAGCTTTGTACATACCACAGGGAAAGTACATTTGTATCAATCCGCATATCGCGGTCATCAACATTTGGCAAGCACCTGCAATTCAGAACGATATTTTATAAAAATATGTACGCCTAATGCAAAAGGGAAGCTGTGAAACGTTAGCAGCTGACGTGTCAAATATTTGAATGTTCCAATACCGATGTCACACCGATACGAAGACACTACGACATTACGTCAACGACGAATTTTGTTTATTTCTACACAGATAGCCGTATCGCTGCGCGATATCGCTCTCGAGGCTTCGAAACGATCGTTTGCTTACCCAGAATGGTGGGATCACCTTCCATGTAGGACAGTATGTATTTGTTTAGAAACAGAGTACACCCGCTGAAGACGTACCACAGGGTGAGAAAGAGGAGCGCTCGGGGATTGAACAGACCGCCCTTCGTGTCGCTCGTCAGGACGATCGCGTCCTCCCTTTTCCTGACGTGATCCGCGAGCTGCTGCTGCTGCTTCGGCTGGGCATCCTGGGGGCCCTGGGGCACGGGCGACTCCTCGGCATCCCCACGGGCGGTCTGCGGATAATTGACGCGCACAGAGTAGTTCCCCATCTCTCGTCCACTCCCTACCTATCCGGTCCTCGCGTAAACGCGAGACACGAGGCGCGAGAAATCACATTTTTCACGCCGCCCGGAGATAAACTTTTTCCGTCCTTGGCGCTCACGCGGGTTAGGTTAGGTTAGGTGGACGGACCGTCAGTCACCGACAGGCTGCGACAGTCACACTGGTCACACGGTCACACGCCGATTAGACCGCGCCGCGGTTTTTCAACGTCGGCGATCGGCCGGGCCGGTCGCGGCTGACCGGCGCTCGCCGTTGTCCCCGTTCTTGCATGACAATTGTCTCCTCTTTCGTTTACCGTGTTTTCTCTTTTTTTCTTCACGAATAACCACCCCTCTCGAGAGGCATTATCAAACCTAATCAACGAGCGTTACCTCCCTACAATAGGTACATACCTACTTGCGCTGCTCGTCTACATGTGGAAACCAACATTACCTACCGGCTTTTTTTACGCTCTTCGCACTTCCCGCACTTTCGCTTTTTAAAAGTAAAATATAAAAAAAATCCAACGTGAAATTTTATAAAAATAAAATTGCATAAAATTTTAAACGATATGAATAACAATTTAAAGCAGAAAATGCGCTATTCAACACGTTATTCGTGAAGGAATTAATCTTACTTAGTTATATTTTTACATTTAACATTATTTTATCATAACGCATATATTTATGCCAATGAAAATTATTCTATTGCGTGGAATACTCAGTGACAGACAAAGCTCCCTGGACAGACGTGTTAGTAAATAAAAAAAAAAAAAGTCGCGGATAATAATGTAAATATTTTTTATATCTATAACTTTATATTTCGTAACTTCTTTTACGTACTACAAAAATCGACTACAAAAATAATCTCCGAGGTTTTGCACAATATAAAATCTATTAACAATATCAACGGCAAGAATAGTAATTATTATTATGGGCATTACAATTCCCCAGCCGTACGTTTTTTAGGTGAACTTTTAAGAACCTCTTCATCGGACATTTTTGAAGAAGAGGATTTTTGAAGAAAATCTTTGTTCGCCAAAATAGCGACGTTTCTTCCAGCTATCGCACTCATTTCCATCGCACTTGCGGCCCACTCAATTGCGTTGACGTGATACAGAGCATCGTGCAGCTTAAAGTTACCAAGCTTCATATTTGTCGAGTAATGGGGATATGCTTTCCAACCGATTTGTTTGTTCTCGGTAACCTTGATGTAAAAAAGAAAATTATTACTATACATATCCAAGTAAGTCTCCCTCTTGTATCTTATCCGAAACAATTATAGCAAATTTCGTACGTGAGAAAACATAACGTCTAGAAGACGCGTCTCCACAGGTGTTCTGCTGAAGATCTTCCAAACCGATGAATTTTTCTTAATTGAACCATCGACGGAATCCACTTTTCCGATCGAACTTATCTTCGTTTTATTGAGATTGCAACATAGAATGCTATCCACAGCCTCTTGCAAATCAAAGTACTTTGGTACGAGATCCCCTCTGACAAACGTCGCATACGTTGTCTGATACTTTCCCGAAAACACCAAGTCCGGCAAGTCTACAAATTCTATTTGGCATTCTTGGTCTCTCGTAAGTGGTGCAGCGATAATTACGATGTCATAAGTAGACGTCATTGTCGCGTTATCTGGAATGCACAATTCGCGTGTTATTTTTTTAAACCCATATTTAAACATTCGTCAGACAAATTTTACATTTTCCTGTCGCACCTGTATTTACGTAGGTCACTTCATAACGACGCGAATCGTCGTGGTTCAGTAAGTTACGAATCTTCGTGACACGGCTCGGCATTACTTTTACTTTCTCATTTCTGCGAATGAGTTGCTCCGGCACCTAAAATTTAAGCTCGTACTTCACATATGTTTTGCGAGCGGTTAAGATAGACAACATATTAATAACTACCTTTTTATTTCCACCTTTAACAGACCATAAATCACCACTTGCCGCTAAAGATATACTACCGACGAAACTTTGGATATCGGTGACGTCCTGACCGTAATTCACCACAGTAGCGCTTTCCACTAATTCATCGATCAGTTTTTCCGAGTAATCCATCTGCAAAAAATATTCTTTCGTGGACGTATGCAATAACTTGGGGAAATCCTTGTTCATAGCTGACAGCAGCGCTTCGACGTTGACGAAAGACCGCCCGGCATCTTGCAGATCGTATATCTTCAAGAAATCTTCTACCATGCTGTTTATATGTCTGCTCAAAGGAGAGAGAAACGTATGTTATTTTTCTTTTTTTTTCCATCTTTTATTTTTTTAATCGCATAATCTTTAAATACCTCTGGAGCGTATACGGTTGATAGCCGTATCTGTAAAATAACTTCCACAACGATATCACGGACCAATCGCTTTCTATGAATACAAATTCATCTCCGTTCCATATGCCCATCTTCTCCTTGTGCGCGCTGGGAGGTTTTTTTTCCAAACCTAAAAATCCGTGAAATCTGGCCAATAACGTTTCTCCGCATATGCAATTAATATAATCGAGAGAAAGAAACGAAAAGTTGATGTCCGTATAATCACCCAAGAGTTCAACAAATTTCTGCATATACATGTTCTTGGGGTGTATAATTGTACCGCCAGCCTCGACTTCATCCCCGTCGATTTCGACGGTCGCCAATCGTCCGCCGATAGTCTTCGCCTCGTACAAGTCGACGTCCAAAGCTCCGGAAAGCAATTCGGTGAGAAAATGCGAGGCGGACGCACCGCCAATGCCACCCCCTATAATGGCTAAAAGTCAAAGATTCAAACGCGAGGTCGAGCTTAAATGTTCTGTAGATTACTGAGCGGCGCATCGAAACGAAAAATTAACTCTTACCGATACGTGGTTCGGATGGTTCGAGGGAAAACCCTTGGAGTATCGATACTCCAAGTACCAGTAACGCTGTATACCGCTTCATGGTTTGCGCGCGATGCTTTTGATCGCACATTTGTTTTACCACTTCTGTACGTTACACAATTGTCATCGGCGACCTTTAACAACAATTATCAACTAATCGAAAGTCACCAAATTCGGCCGGTTCATATTTATATATTTCTGTTTATCTTCCACTTCCACGCGTGGGAGCGCGCGTCGCATGCGGCGTTGTGTGTGTGTGTGTGTGTGTGTGTACGGTATGTATATCCATATGTGCAGCGATCACGTGACGCAGGGAGCTACCGAGCTACCCGCGGTACTGCCCGGAGCAGCCCGGAGTGCCCAGGTCGAGCTTAGCGCTTGAACTCAGTATGGCTGTGCGCCGTGCATGGCCCAGATAAACAGCTGGGAGTAGTCCCAGGGCGTTTGCAGGCTACGCCGTGAATTCGCAACGCGTCCTCCTCCTTCCTTTCGCAATGACGGAACGATCGGCGGGATAAATCCGACGTGGACACTCCGCGATGCCACCCGAAATCTGTCCTCGCGAAAGGCCCGCGCCCGGAAAAAAATGTGTCGCGATTGCACGACGTAGCCCCCGCGAAACGCCGAGGCTGGGAAGGCGCGACTCGCGAGGCGGTCCCCGGTCCGTAAAGCCAACCGCGCGCTTCAGCGGCCGGAGGGATAAATGCCCGACGAGAGAATAGAGATTGCGAGCCGAGCGTTGAGCCTTACGGTAATTCACCATCCCTTGTGCACGAACGTTATCTCTCTCTCTCTCTCTCTCTCTCTCTCTCTCTCTCTCTCTCTCTCTCTCTCTTTCTCTCCATTTACTTAGGCATAGTTTTATCACAATTTTTTTATTCACGTTACACACGTTACAATGCATCCCCTTCCGAGCACATACTTACACACACGCAACTCTGTACACAGTTCACAAGATTAGAATTAAGTTACAAACAGCGAACGGGGCACGAGGTACGGCCGGACGTTCGTTCACTCCGTCCACCTGTGGGTGCAGTGCTGATTCGTACACACATAATACAATCTCATTTCCTCCTCAGCCCGTCTAGTTTGCGCCTGGAAAAATACAGCTTCTCTGTGATTGCACTTCGGGCATGGGTGTTCCTCGGTTCTCGGCAGCGTAGGATCCGATATCACGTCGGCGACGATGTGCGTTAGCTCGCTGAAAGAAAAATAAGCGCGTAGCGCGTACCTAACGCCAGGCCCCTTACACACTTGAGTTTCGCGACGAGAAAGCTGTATCATTTTGTATAACAAAGATACTCGTGCACAAAATGATACGCGTCTCTTTCCCCTCGGCGCACGTTACGCATTTCAGTGCGAATCGTTTCGACGTTCAACCACGTTTACAATAATAGATACTAATTAATTCTACCGAGCGACTTATTCTCAACTCACTCTATTTCGTGCATGATCTTGTTCACGTAGATGCAGTTGCTGTCCGCCAGTTGCTTGAAGTCGCAATTTCTGCACTGTGAAAACACGCGAGCATCCCCATTACAATTCCTTCTCGTACGAACCGCGACAATTATTACGCAATTATATATGAAATAATTTGAATTTACGTCGTGCAATTCAAAGTTTCCTCGTTTCTTTCTTTTTCTTTCCCTTCTTTTCACAAAGGAAAAACATGGGAAAATCCGTCGTCGGTCGCGACGTACACTCACCGCGTACATGAGCACCTTGTTCTCCTTATCCTCCTTCGGGTACAACATGTTATTGCACTCCTGGCAAAATCTGATGCCCACGAATCCCGGGCCGTCGTCGTGCGTGTCGTAGGCCGCTATCTTCGACATGATCGCGCGCCAAATCGATCTACTCCGGTTTTCGGTGAATATCCGCGGATATCTCCGCGAAATTGTCGCGTCAAGATCGCCGGCGATTTCCCACGTCGTCGATCGACGCGAAAACAACAACGACAAACGACATAGCGCGTAGCGGCGAGATCGATCGGCGCGCCATCCGTCGGCACGCTCGAGAAACTAAGGGCCGCTTCACACGGCGCGGATCTGATTTACCCGCGGATGTGCCGCGTGCCGGAGCAAGATCTTTCAAAATTTCGAAATTTGCCGGTATAGTTTCAAAAATTACCAAGTTTTGAAAACCGATTGAACTCATATAATTCTGAGTTTCTTTAGCTCCATTTTTTTGTATTTTATAATCCGCGATGTTATCGGAGGATTGCAGGTAAAGTTTGTAAAAATGAATAAAATCCAAATTTTTTCATCTGTACGCTTGACCAATCGGATTCGAGCATGCGCGATAATTTAGCTGTCAATACTGTCGTACTTCAAGGTTTACCGAAAGGTGCGTTTAGGCCTGTATTCACAATCGGTTCTTACATTTAAGACCGTCTTCTTAAGATGTCATTAACCAATCGAAAAGCAGTATTGGCATCTTAAGACATTATTTAAGACCATCTTAAGTACAATCTGAAGATGTCATTAACCAATCACAAATAAGCCGTATTAGCATCTTAAGATATTACTTAAGACGGTCTTAAAATTAGAATGAGGAATCGGACGAAAGGTTTGTGCCTAGCTGTACTTTTTACACTTTTTTCGTCCTACTCTTTCCTTCCCAACGTCCGCTATATTTCATTAGAGCGCAGAAGGTGCAACGTCGTAAGGAACAGACACAAGGCTCGTGGCAAAAGAAGCCGATCAAAATAAATGACTGTTATAGAACTTTGTCTCGCCGTGAACCAACTAATAAGTTTCCATCGCGCCACGCCTAAAACGGAGAAATCTATTATTACATTTTCGTAGATTTCTCTCGGGTCCTTGTCCACACACGCGCAAAAAAGGTATCTTTCTCGCGTGTTACTCCCCGATTATCTCCCAAGCGTGATTATACATATATGTATACAGTTATCGTTAACATTTAACATGTATAATATATCTTTCCGGTTTTTCCCGCGAAATAAAATAAACATTCTTGCGTCTCTCGAAGCGAGAAAATAAAAAAAATCGGTAACAAACGTGGGAAATATAACCTGAAAAAGAACAGACCTCGCACGTACGCCGTTGTACATACATACATACGCACGGTACCATAAAGCCATATCGTTCGGGCTTCGGGCAGTTTCCACGAGATCGTTCGCGACAACGGTCCCGCGCGCAAAACGAGCGCGCAGCGAAAACGGAATCGAGAGCACAGCGGAGAAGCGGTGTATATACTCGTGTGGCGATTGTCGATCGCTTTCCGCAGCCGTGGTTGCGGTTTGCCGCGTAGCCGGGGCTTTCGCCGTCGCGCCCGAGAGGCGCGTCTTAAGAAAGGGAATCAACCGCGGGTTCGTCGGCCAAGATCCGGCGCAAGTTTCGCTGCGCGGTGACGGATGCGCGCTAGAGGCCCGTCGCGACACGCTAGCTTAATTCTAGCGACACTTATTACGGATAGAGTGCGCCCGGGAACCCCGCCGTCGGCGTCGAGGCATCGGTAACGCGAGGCCGTTCAGCCCGGCTAGACCGAGTACCGAGTAAGTATCGATCAACCGGGGGGGGGGGGCGGCCGACGGGTCGACGGTACCCCGGACCCCCGGTTCGATTCTCGGCTCCTCTCCTCGGTCGCTCTTCCCGGGTTCTCTCTCTGCCTCTCTTTCGCTCCTTCCCCGGAATCTCTAGTCTCTAGCGTCGTATGTGTGACATACGTGTGTACGTATGTACATACGAGCGGTTCTCGGGCACACGCTACTCACGCTAGTGTGTGCGCCACCTATATATATATATATATATACATATATATACATACACGTATGTAAAAAGAGGGAGAGAGAAAGAGACGGAGCGACAACGCGGATGTACCCTCACCCTTTGCTCCGCCACGGTCTTGCCGCTCTCCTATCCCCCCTCCTCGCCTCTTCGCATTTCCCCCCCCCCCGAACTCCTTCCTGTCGAGGCTCCCCACCTCCCCTCGCCAGTGTCGTAAATCTCGATGGCCGAACATGTTTTCTTAAGGGATTCTTCTCCGTGAGCGACGGAACATTTCTGAGAGTGCGGAGCCGGGGCGATTAAAGGCCTACCTAGGGGGAACCCGTGAGTGCTTCGTTGTCAGTTCGAATCGTCGTAGGCGTGCGGGTGCGCGGCGAGACAAGACGAGACGAGACGAGACGAGACGAGGCGCGGTGCGGCGCGGCGCGTGGCGTTCTGCGTCGCTTATCCCGAGCGTGTTAAAGCGTGCGGACGAGGATACGACGCCTCGCGGCGTCGCCGTGGGAGAGGAGAGACCGCGTGAGAGAAGAAACGAGAAAGGTGGCGCGTATACGCGCGCACTCAACGCAAGTACGCAATGAACGAACGGTGAAATTTTATTATAGGTTCCCCGGAGGCGTTTCTGTGGGGGGTGACGGGGTGTCGCCTCTCCCGCGGAGAACGACAGAGAGAGAGGGAGAGAGAGAGTGAGAAGGAGCGATCCCGTTTTTACTCACGCCGCGGAGACGCGAGACGAACAAGCGCCGATCGCACCACCCGGCATCCGACATCGTCGGGCACGCGCTCCCCGCGGCAGCGACGACGTTTCGCTCGCGGTCCGTCTTTGACTTGACCGACTCCAGCGAGGTACACGTGATCGCCCGGACGAGCGAGTGCCGTCAAAGAGACGCGTCGTTCTTTCATTTCCGTTCGCGCGTCTACTTGCCGCGAGCGAACGAGCAACGAGCGAGTGAGCGCGAGAGTGCTCGTCTCCGCGACTGTGCGCCGCGTTGGTTCGTCACGGTCACCCGCGTGTCCGCCGAACGGCTGACTCGGTGGATCTCTCGGCCGCCGGCGGCGCCCGTCCCCTCGCCCGATTTGCCGATCGATTCGCCGACGCCGCGCTCGATCGCCGTTCGAATCGGGGATTCGGGGCTCTTCTCCTGGGTAGATTTTACCACG
This sequence comes from Temnothorax americanus, assembly GCF_048541705.1. Classification (NCBI taxonomy): domain Eukaryota; kingdom Metazoa; phylum Arthropoda; class Insecta; order Hymenoptera; family Formicidae; genus Temnothorax; species Temnothorax americanus. The sequence goes on along the minus strand of NW_027509421.1, from coordinate 858,528 downwards.
ATTCTCGTGTACGATAATGTTGGAATAATAGCGTCGCGTCGCTGAGCATGAATGTGTGGCGTGCCGTGCGTGCGTACGCCGTACGTGTTCGTGTCTATATTTGTATGTGCCGCGAGTCTGGCGTGTACGCGCGTCTGACATACGCGTATGCGTGCGTTCTCTGGGGGTGTGTATATGTGCGCTCGTATATCTCGCTCTCGCTTTTTTTGCGCGCGCGCGCGCGTGCGTGCGCGTGTGTGTTCGTGTGCACGGAATTGTTGTTCCGCTCCAAACCTATGCCAGACAGCCATATTGTAATTTTTTTTTTAACTCCACCGCCGTGTCTCCCTCGCGTTAACCTAGCCTCGGTCCCGCCGATAATCCTCTTTTGTTCGCGCGCGGCTCGATCGCGTTTTGCTCGGGCGGGCTGTAAGATGCGCGAATAACGCGTGCGATCGGCCGCGGTCGCGGACGAGATCCCCCTTTCCGGAGCCCGACCGAGTCCGGCGGCCGGAGGCCGGAGGCCGGGCTGGCTGTGGGCCCCCTCGCGAGAGGCCCCCGTCCAAGTCTTTGTCTTTGTTCCGATGACGTTCCCGCGTTCCGCGCACGCTGCTCTCCCGACGACGCCGCTACGCCGAGGACGACGCGTCGCTTCCGTCCGCGACAGCTGAAACGCGCGAGTCCGGAGTCCCCCTCCCCCCCTCCCCGGGGGAATCTGGGCGCCGGAACGTCAGATTCGTCATTTGTTTCGTTAATTACGGCGTCCGAAAATAAACTCGCGGGCAAGAGACCCTTCTCGCGGCCGCGGATGCGCTTCTCCGAATCCCGAATCTTCGGAGTTAGCGGTGTGTCGGTGCGGCCTTTGTTGTAGGGGATCTTTTCTTTTTTTTTTTTTTACTTTTCTTTCGTGCGTTTCCATTAGCGTGCCTCGTGTGAATGCGCCGCTTTGTTGAATTATTGGTACGCGAGCGACGTAACGAAAGATTTGAGAGACGTCTGAAGGACCGTAGGCTCTTCGAGACTTTTCTCAGTCGTCGCATTTTTAGTTCGTTTTATCGTTTTTAGGAGACGTATTCTCTGGAGTGATTTCTGTGGCGAAGTGCGCGCTCGAAACAAAATACTGTCTTTTCGCCGCTATCTTTTCGCGACGTTCGTGCGAGATATATCGAGGTGATTTAGAATTTTAGATTTCGAATTATCTTGGTTCCTTTTTTTTTTTAGACAGGCGACTTGTCCCGCATCTGAGCTACGATGGAGTCTGGAAATAGCCTGCCCAATCCGGGCACTTATCCCGGAGGTGATCGCCAACAGTTCTGTGTATCTTGGAATTCCCATCAGTCGAACATGCACAGTGCGTTTCCAAAGTTACTCAGCTCGGAGCAGTTCGTCGACGTGACTCTGGCTTGTGACGGAGGCTCGATAAAGTGCCACAAGGTTGTGTTGTCCGCCTGCAGCGACTATTTGGAACGTCTTCTGTTGGAGATACCGTGCACCCATCCCGTCATCTTTTTGAGAGACATGAAAATGTGGGAGCTTCAAGCCCTGGTTGAGTTTATGTACCGCGGAGAGGTGTACGTCGAGCAACAACAACTGGCTACATTGATGCAAGCGGCGGAAGTTTTGCAGGTACGCGGTCTCTTTGATTTGTCCGATAATGCCTCGAGTTCCAGTTACATTTTGTTTCTTTTTGCATTTTTTAACTCTTTTTAGCAGGAGTCTTATCTCGACAAAGACTAACACGCGTATATAACATTTTAATATAAAAAGTATAAAAAAATATATAATTATATAAAATAAGTAAAAATATTAACGGGATAGTATAATTTTCTGTGCGCTGATACGCAAAAGAATACTTGACGATATATTATACGTTCTTCGATAGGTTCGTGGCTTATCCACTCAGGGCGAGAGCTCGGTGAATGAGAGCAATACACAATCGTGCGATTCTAATGCACCCGTCACTCCGTCGACTCCTACTCATGGCGACGGCAACTATAAGGCGGATACTTCGTCCAACGACGGAAGTACCTCTGACTTTCTCTGCGCGCCAATGGCTAGCGCGGGAAACAACTCGTCCGCTGTCACTCCTCCCGTCTCGTCACAAAATCCCAACTCCTCCAACTTCGTAAACATGGAGCATAGCGAAGCGCTGCAACATTTAGAAAAAGCTCTTAGCGCTTGCGAGGCGACTCTCACCGAAACCACGGGTATGGTAAAAATGGAGCCCGATGAGCAGTTTGTACAGCAGCAGGATGTCAAACCGTATTCCATTAGCATGGTATCCAGTAATAATTGCAATCCTAGCAGCCCATTCCCTGCGATCGAAGGTGAGTCTTTGACCTGATCTTTCTGGCTTACCCGTATATGTCACTTGACTGTACGTTGATGCATGCTAAATATCATGGCATCTTTTTAAGGTTATCAAAGACGACAAAGGCGTTCGGAAGAGGAACTCAAGCAAGCTTCGGACATGGTGGCACGCGGCATGACATTTCAAGTAGCCTCGGAAAAGTACAAGATACCGATCAGCACGATCCGTTTCTATATGGTCAGAAAGGGCATTTTGCAGAGGCGAAAACGCGGCCGCGGCTCCAGTAATCTCGGTATGAATAGCCAGCCGAGCAGTCCGGCCAGTCCACCGTATCATATGATGAATTATCGTTTGCCGGAGAGCCTAAATTCCAGCCTACCGTAGTGCTGTACAAAGAAGTAGTGAGTTTTTTTTAGAATTCAGTTTTGAATCGGACAAACTTTTTATTGCCGCCTCATCAGAGCTGTTCCAGACCGTTTCGTTGGTTTTTATACTTTTAGCTCCTTTACGCTGAGTTCTCTTATATTTTATTTTCCTCTTTTTTTTTTTTTTTTAATTTTATTTTCAGTTTACATATCATTATTCATTCGTATTCGTAGCGGCGCGTTCGCGCGCTGGTTCACAAGACTACTATGTTTACGGTGTATAACGTGTTTCTGCATTTATGCCGTTATCGATCCAGTGTGCATTCTGGAGATATAATTTGTGTCTCGAACAGCTCCGCTCCATGTATATACAAAAAATATACCATATGTAAAAGTTCGGACACAGCATTAAGTTAAGAAACTTGCAGGCGATCGTGTCTTACGTCATGTTTATGTTGGATTCAGTGTCCTTAGGAAGACTGCCTGATAAACCCAGTTTTTTCCTATTTTTTTTTCTTAAGTACAAAGATGCGGATGATTATTGTAATGTAGAGTATACTGGAATATTAACGTGTATTGTGTATTATAATAACGTTGCGTAAAGCTAACGGTGTAGACTATACGGCAGGCGCGATACGTAATTCATGGTTCGCTGTTCGTGAGAGATTCGTGAGTAGTGTGAGTGGAAACAGATTCGCCGGTGGAGCGATTTTTCGACGAAATGAAAAGTTCGTGAATCAGTTATTCGTGCTTGTTTGTGTAGAAGCGCATCATAGTGCAAATGATGAACCACGGTTCGAAAACAGTTGGTAGACGTGGGGTGTTTGATAGCTTCGTGATATAGAACGGTCGCTTATCAAATAAAAGAAAAAGACATAGAAACAAAGAGGGATTTGTTTCTCAATCTTGTCGTTCAGCATAAGTTATTTTCCGAGTTTTGAGATTGAACGTATTCCTTGAGATATTATTCCTTAAAGACGCAAACAAATTCAAGATCTTTTTCGCAATTGTGTCTCGGAAAATTGAGCTGGGAGAAGGATAGAAAAACCATTCTTATACTCTCACTATCTGCGACATCTTCCAACGTCCTCGGTTTACTCGGCCGTTTGGAAGGCGTTTTTTAAGCGCATTTTTCGGATTTCCACGAATCTACTGCGAATCGAGAATCGTGAATCACGAATTTATGATAATCCCGCATAAGATTTAAAAGGGCAGTCTATTTTGAAATTTTATCAGAATTCTGTCTTGAATGTAATAATATGTAAAGAACATAGTAACATGTAAAGATACAAGAGTAGAAGTATGAATTTTATGATTTGTACGGTAATATTATTTTGTTTCAGAACAAAAGAAATTTTGAATATATATGAATATTTATTGAGGAATATTCTATATATGAAAAACACTTGTGCACGCTCTGCTTCTAAAAAAGAAGCTAAAATTTTCCAAATGACGGTGCTTTAAGGAGGTATTTTAGTTTGAAGAGTCATAAAAGAATGTATTTTTCAGGATTTTTTTGTGGGGAAACGAAAAAAAGCGAATAACGCTAAACTTTGCATGTTCTTTAACCTTATTTTAAGAATATAATTTTTATTTTTTAAGTGAAGAATGTTCTTCTTTTTGATGTTATCATATCTCGGTCACTAGGAGGTGTAAATATGATGGACGGTGTAAATGATTCTAGCTGTTCTAGATATCTAGATATCTAAAACGGAAAAACCAAAAATTTTCTTATTCGGGAGAAGGATATCATCTGAATTAGAATAAACATTTATTATTATTTTTGTTTTTTTTTTAATAAAATACAGGATATTACATAGAAAAAAGGAACATTTTGTTACTTAAAATATTCCTACAAAAATTCCTGAGAAGCATTTTTTTTACGATTTTTTCAAGTCTCAGCATACGTCCTTAAAGCCAAGTTTCTAATTTTTCTCTAAACTTATATTTTTGTATACATTTTTTTAATTTAGTTTTTTTATAGGTTTAAACTCTTAATACAATATTGAAAAACATGTCTCAAGTTAACCCTTCGTGGTCACTGGGGGTTAGCATGACCCCATAAATTTTTCAAAGCAAAATTACACTAAGGATATTACACTTTGCGATTTCTTTTCAATATGTCAATATTAAATAATTAACAAAATCAATATTGCGGCAGGTTCTACAACAATTCAGAAAGGTTAAGTAATTTTTTCAAATCCAAATAATGAAAACTGTAAATACGGCAGCCGATTAAAGTCGCTGGGGTTCGTTTTGACCCCGGTGTGACGACCATTATGAAACTGTTGATAAGTTTGACCACGAAGGGTTAAAAAAGGTAAATTGATTTTTTCCTGAGATACCTATTGTGCACGTTAATTTGAAAAAAATAATCTTGAGGAAAAAAATAGTTTTTGAGAAAGTACTTTTTTTTGAGAATTTTGAAATAAACTGCCTTTTTTTAATATTTGTTCTCTCGTATAAAACAATCGTACGCGAGAACACTCCATCTGTCATCCATCGTGAATTAATATCGAAAATATTAATTCCATACTTATAAGTACTTGTGCGTTGTAACGGCGTCATACTTATAAGAAGAAATGTCACTAAAGATCAAAATATTAGGTCGAGCGTTGAACAAATGTGTTTAAAATCTTATTATTTTGAGACTTTTTTATACGCAGGATTTGTATGTAAGCGCACTTAATAAGACGTTCATTGACGAGAATACAAGTTGTATAGGATATTCATATATATATATATATATATATATATATATATATGATAAGAATTCCTTCATGCTGTGGACGAACGCTACGCGTATGGTTGATTATCAGCCGTGTTCCGTTCTTCTACTTAGTGACCGATGTAGTTAGCCTATATATGGATATGAGATGTGTTTTTGAATCCTGCATCAATATCGTGCGTAATAAGACGGATTTACAAAGTACAGTTCAAAAAAAAAAGAAAAAGAAAAGACAAAAAAAAAACAGAAAAAGAGAAAAAGAAGATTGACTATGTCATATAACTGCTATTTTTTTAATGACTCGAAATGTTTTTGAAGAAAAGGCATTCATAGCATAAGTTATTTTTTATTAAATCATATTTATATATGGTTCAGTAAAGCTCAGCTTGCTCTCGTTAAGTTATCTGTGGCATCTGTACACGTGTACGTATTTACCGAGTATTTATCTTTTTGTATTTTTAAATAATCACCCTACCAGGGGTAGACAGATTCTTAGTTCTGACACGCTTTATATTCTGCACCAGAGAGTGACGCTTAAAGATCAAAAATGTATACAGTTGTAGAAAGACAGGAGGAGTTGTCCATGATCGATTAGTCACTATGTTTAAGACTGGTAACACGTGGCTAATATAACCAGATTAAAGTCTTAGACACAGCAATCCTCAATCTATTATATAAATATTTTTGTAGGCACTTTGTCGAGAAAGGTTTCTTCTTTCTGCCTTTATTCTATATATACCTTGATAACTTATACAGTAAGAGGAACCGGTATTTATTCAAAGTTTACCATTTAGCTTTGTTGAACATCACAAGAGATGAAACGATCATGACGTATGTAGTGTAACGCTTTTTACATGCATAGTGTACAAATAACAGCATTTGTAAATGACGATAAGAATTACCTGATGTCTGTAAAAATCGACTGGCGTAACGCCGCCGGTCACTCGGTTGTTTTTTACGGACACTGGTTCTGCCTTTTCAAAGAAGTTTAATTGTGTGACAACAACTGTGGCGCGCATACAATGTAATTGTACGATGTATTGCCTTTGTTAAATAGCATTTTGGATAAAGCCATATTTTTCCATGCAACGCAATAATCCAGCAAAATAAATTACAGTTAAACTGAGAAGCAGCCTAAAATAGGAAAGAGTGCCAGATACAAAACAAAAGTGGATATGAACAATAACACATAGAAGATAAAGTAAAGTTTATCTATCACTTAGAGTATGTAACTGCCTTTCTCTGGCCTCATACTGGATCATTAATTTATTTATATTAGACAATATACAAGATACATGTAAAGGGGAAAAAAAAACTAATCTAACTTAGAAGGCTTGTTAGAGCTTCTATTAATTGCAGTAAGACTGCTGCCATCCGACTGATGAACACATTCTCTCAAGACGCTGAAGTTGAACATTTAATCGAAACATATGTCACAGATCTTACATAATTGTATTTATTCTCATTTATCATTTCTTTATGCGATCATTATGTATTTAACAGACTCGATTGTTTCTGTACATTTCACAATGTATCGAGATATATCGGAAAAGAAAAGGAAAGGATAGGAAAAGAGAAACAAGTCGCTTATTGGATAGTGTGATGTTAACGCGAACTCAACACATGACTTGCAATTGTTGCCTGTTGTAATGTCCAATGAGAGTTGATTGAATTGTAATGACTTACTCGTATATAGCATTCTTTCCCGCGAGGAATCGGTAACGTGTAAATCATTATTCTAAGAGTTCCAGTTGACAAAGGTTTTATACGGATCTATTAAACCAGTATTTCAAACCAATGAAAAATAATTAGTTTTCTAATAATAATAATAATAACAATACAATCTTATGTGAATTTAGTACAGTGCTTAAGTCAGTAATGCTCAGCGTATCTAACAGATATTTTTAGTGGAACTCCGTGTCATACTCACATGTATCATAACGTCTTAAAGTATGTAAACTAAACCACAATCAAAGAAGTGTGAACGATACTTAACGACTATTATCATAATAGCCACTTATGATAGCAGTAAATAGGTAGCCATTTTGAGGCAGTTTATATTATATTTAATTACATTGTGTATCGCTTTGGTCTCCGTTTTTACGATGGTATTATTATTTGTAGATAGAGAATCCATAACTTTAGAATACGATTGAACCTCGAAACATTTATTTGTAAGTCTTTTTTACAGTTACCGAATATCTAATTGATTAAATAGGCAATGCAATTAAAACGAAAAGAAAGAAAGAAAAAAAAGACACACTACACACATACACACGTGACATGCAGAGATCTGTTCGTGTAATCAGTACGATTGTGGATGTTTTGTCGTTTGATCTTTGTTAACTTTTGGACTAGATATATATTGTGCGATTACATTGAGTTGGCATCAAAACCAAGCATACTCCGTATAAGTAGTATTTTTATATTTTGTTTTTAGCTTAAGTTTTTATTTTTAGTGATTTGGCTAAGTTATACATTACGCTAAGTTAAACTTTCCGAGGTAATACTTTCTATGCGATTCAATGAACGCAGTTTATAAAGATGCTATAATTAAAGCGAACATCGATATACTTTTGACCGTTCGGTTTATTTCCATTATAATTTTGTATTACGTCGGAAAGCGTTATTCACGAGACATTATAGGTCTGTTCTATTCAGCTGAACTTCTCGCACAGTTCATCCTTTCTCTTTTTCTCTCCAACGTGAAACGAAAAAGGGGAAAGATGAGCCGTGCAACAAGTTTAGCTAAAAAGAACAGGCCTTATGTTAGTCAGTTTCCTTAATGTAGGGACATGGCTTTGAAGAGTTACGTTAGTCAATTGCGTTCGTCATATTAATCTTCTTAAGAAAATGCAAGTTACAAATTGCGTTCATTATTAATCTTCTTAAGAAACTCGGAATGTAGAAATAGATATAGTTGCTTGCCTATTTGCAGAACATACGTGCTTTGATGTTTCGTGAATGAGTTGTGTAGCCACAATAGACGAGTGACTTGTAAACGCGTTCAATTTTCTAACTAGAGTACGCATCTAATATGATCGATTATTATTAGGGATTTGTATGATGTATCAGGATTATAAAGTGCGCCATATTACGCCGAATCGCCGCCGACGCTTCGATCGTTGTTCTCCCGAAGTACTCGTTACTCAGTTCCCATTGCAGTACTCGCGCGACACTGTCCCGAGCGAGATTCAGTATTACATATTGTACATCACACGCGAAAGCCTTTGACTGCGTCCGTTCAACGGTTAGATCCTTAAGCATTAGATCCCGTAGGATAGTCCCATTAGTTACACTTATTATTACTACACGAATATATATTTTGCGCTGTTGTGTCGAGAGAGCCCGTATTCGAAAACGCTTTACAAGTGGACCCGTAGGCGGATACAAGATCACGAACGAACATGGACCGAGCGTAACGTTCGCTTATTCTTTGATGTATCGAGGAAAGACCGTTGACGCAAATTTTAATTTAATTAATGGTTTGTAATTCCACACGTCGATACACGTTGAAACAAGCTCGTTCGTGCGCTTGTTCGCGTTTGTTCATGTTCTTCGCCTTCGTCGGGAATACGCTTGACGCGTTTTAACATCTTCGCTTTCGAGTGCAATGCCGTTCGACATTTCGTCGCGCCACGCCGAAATTGATTGTACTTGTCAATTAATTCCTTCGCTTTACAAGTGACGAACCCCAAGGCAGATATAAGATTTCGAATGATAATGGATCGAGCGTAACGTTCGCTTATTCTTTGATGTATCGATGAAAGACGGTTGGCGCAAATTTTATTAATTTAATTAATCGTTTGTAATTTCACATTGATACACATCGAAGCAGGCTCGTTCGCGTTTGTTCACGTTCTTCGCCTTGGGAATGTACACTTGGATTGCTTTCAACATCTTCGCTTTCGATCGCAATGTGATACGACATTTCGTCGCACCACGTCAAAATTGATTATATTTGTCAATTAATTCCTTCGTCGCGTCTCTTTCTCGTCGGGGACTGTTTAACGCACGCGCCTTCAGTTCTACAGGGTGCTCCCGGGTTAAGTCGCCAAACTTGAAATATGAATTTTCCTCTGGAACTATGTTCGTAAACACTTCGTTTAAGAGATATTACTTCATAAGTCACAGAATTATAGGAATAAATAATGTTGAAATATAATCTATGTTTATCTTATTTATTGCTTTATAGCGATCAGAATTTAACTATTACATGTGTTTTGTTCAAAATGACGGCCTCCAACCCGAAGACGAGCGGTGCACCTATCGATCACGGTGGAAACACTAGCCGTCGATCAATGATCTTCGATCTTCAAAACAAAATAAAGAAATATTTCGACATTATTCATTCCTATAATTATGTAACTTGAGAAGTCAATATATCTCTCTCTCTCTTAAACGAAGCGTTTGCGAGCACAGTTCCAGAGGAAAATTTCGTTTGTTTTGAGGTCCTAAATTCATATTCCTAGTTTGGCGATTTAACCCGGGAGCACCCTGTACGATACGGCTGTATGAATATGTTTCGCGTATGACTACCGGCGTTGGAGTGACGACGTGTCTCGATTTATCAGATTGTTGTTGTCGTAAGCGCGATTTGAATACGGGTGAGAGAAGCGTGCGGATTCAGTGTAATACGGCAAGATATATAAATGTGTACGCGAAGAATACGCGTACATACCCGTATATACAGAAAACAGAAGAGACATATAAGGGACGAGAAATGAAGCAGAGCGAACTCGTCCCTGCGACTGTAATACAATTCGCAGAACGTGCCGTGCCGTACGGTTTTTGCTGATCGCAACAAACCAGCTTTTATATAATTCGCGTGTAAGATCTTAATTAAAGTTGGTTACGAGTGTCGTTATAGCATATAGTAAGGCACTGCGTATATAGCGGGCGAAATAAAAAAAAAAGAAACCCACTCCAGTAAGAATAAAGAAAAGGTCCTCGAGACTAAGTATGTTGAATGTAATGCGTGGAGAATGAGATTTTCGAACGTGGACATCGAAGTTGCGTAGGAAAGAAACCGTCTTTCTGGCGCAACCAGGAGATGTCCCGGTCGTATGTGTATATGAGACACTTTTGAAAGTAGCCCTGACTTCCGAGAGAGAGAGAGAGAGAGAGAGAGAGAGAGAGAGAGAGAGAGAGAGAGAGAGAGAGAGAGAGAATTAAGAACGATGACAGATAAAATAAGTAATTGCGAAAGGGAGCGTTGCCCGAAAGAGATGTACGAAATTTGTCGCCAACGATTCGCGCCGGTTTATTATGTAATGATTATAATTATTTTTTATTTTAATCATCGACGTACAATTGGTACTCCACATTGTAAGATTCTCAGAAAAATATAAATTTAAAATTATATAAATGTTTTGTTTATATAAATATATATGTATATATATATATATATATATATATATATATATATATATATATATATTTTTATTTGCAATATACATACACATACATACATAAATACATATATATATTTCTGAGCACTATTAGTTCTGAGTATCTCTGTGGAACTACTAGATTTAGCTGTACAATTGCAATAAAAAAAAACTCAAAATACAGAAAATTCAATGCTTAAGCAAGAAATTGGTAAAATCTGATTTAAAGAGCCAAAAATTGCTAGAAAGTATGTACGATATACGATTTCTTCCATATTTTTGGTAATTTCTGTGTTAAACGAATTGTTTCATTAGGATTGGCTTGCGCCAACAAGTGTACATGCATATTTTATCGGTCAGTGATCGGTATCCACCACAACCATTATGTATACATATATTTACAACATATGTACGAATCATGCATATATTGAATGAATTTGATCGGTAATCCTATAACGGAGAATCGCGTTCAACAATTCTTGCTACGAAGATAATGCTTCACATTTTCCCCTCACTTTCTTCTTTATAACAATCGTTTGATTTTCGCGATATATAACAAAATTAATTATATGGAATATTTGGTACGCAGTTTATCGAGTTGGAATAAGTATGCAAAAAAAATTAAAAATTATATAAATACATACATATATATATGACATCAATGGCACTGCAGCTCCTGGTCGAGCCTCCTGACATTTAAATATACATATATATATATATATATACATACATATATATATATATATATATATATATATATATATATATATGATTTTGTGATATAAATTTACATATAACACAGAAATATTATCGAACACGAATTTGTCATTTAAGTGATTGATTATTATACGATACTTTTTCTTGCCGGATTGTCACTTGAAGCGCGACGCATATTTCGACACGCTCGTCAAGTATTGAATCGCTATGTATTGTAAGAACTGTATTTTAAGGGTTGTAAGTAAAGTTGGCGAGAGAAAAGAGGGACAGACCTCGGCTTATAATTTTAAAATCGTGTAACATGTGTTAGTGAAAAAGCATGCTTCTTAGTAGGGAGTTAGGACAGTGCTACGTAACAATAATTATTATAATTAAAATTAATTATGAGTATAAGATATTTAATATAAGTGCAAAGTATTTCCTAATAAAAAGTACTGCTGAAAAAAATACTTATACCTGGTGTGTCTACCACCTTTCGTCGGTCTCGCGCGTTCAGGTAAAGCTCGGCGAACCTGACCGGTGAGCGACCTTTGTACGCTTCGGGAAGTTGAAGGGGCGACGAGACCATGGGGTTTTTCTCTTTGCGAAGAGAGATATATATGCGTATAGAAGTCTTTCTTTGCGGTTTTCTCTTCATTTGTCACCGTGTGGTCTCGGTCCGGTCCGGTCGTCGACCTTGTTTTCGCACCACCTAAGATCTCGTACGAGAATGAAATTTTAACTTGCATCAATCGACGCTTGACCTACACGTACCGGTTTACCTCGCACAATCAAACCGCCCTTCGCGTTACTTTCACACGAAGATCTGCGAGACTCGCGTTAGGCGTAATTAACCCTTTGTAACATTGTAACGTCACGTGATTTAGAAGTGACCCATATATCTATATTTTTTTAAGTTTTAATAATTTAAATCAACGTTATTGTTATGTAATTCTTTTTTTCACGTAAGCGAGAAAAAGATCTAAGAAAACTTGAGAAAATTGTACTCGAAAGTTGCGAGGCGATTTCTCTTTTTATTTATTTACGCACAAGGGTTATTGCGTGCAGATTCAAGAAGGACTCCGTCTTGTGTGTGTAAAGTAGTCGCACCGACATTACCTTTGCGTTTTCGGAACATTTCGATTTTTTCCAGAGTAATACTGCTGTTTCCTTGCAAAATCGCGCCTCTATGTTTGTTACCCGAGAGAAAAACAACTCTCTCTCCTTTCTCCGTGCATCCCCGTTGGCTCCGTGGTGTCACCGTCCCGCGAATGTTCTCGGCCGCGCGCGGTCGGGAAATTCAGAGAAATCACGGGGTTCGGTTTAATTTCGGATCGGAGGATCAGTGAACTTTCCGAAAGACGTAGTTGTAGGCAACGAGACAGCAGAGTTGTTGCTCCGCTATTGCATACGTATTCGGTGGAAACGAGAAGGCAAGGGGGATAGAGGAGGAATCTCTTTGTGCGTGCCGCCAGTGCCGCTGACCACGCGTGTGTAGCCGTGTGTCATATGGATGTGTACAGGACAATGCGCATTGTAAATGACTATTGTTGCACTAAACATCGATTATTACATATTATTGATAATTTTAGAATCATCAACGATATACCGACTCGGGTGCCTCGTATATTCGAAAAGAAATGAAGCATTCGTTATGCGCGTCGAAAATTATATTACACCAAAATTAAGTAATTATTAATGATTTGAATAATAATCTGATTTTAATAATAATTTAATAATCTCGACGTTATACGTCTATACGTTGCTGTTTCTGCAAAAATTTTAGCTGGGTGAATCATAACGTATTTCGTCGATGTTACACTTGTTTCTGTAAACAGATTCCTCGGATGGCTCAAACGCTGGTTTTAATTTTATTTACGGACACGATACAGTGGAAAACGATATCTCCTTTTTATTTAAGCACATGTAGTAAACTGATAACGCAATTTGTCGAACTTTAAGCCCATCCGGCGCGATCGTTATATTCTGGAGATTTTTGCGACGCGCCCGTTTGTGGTATCGCGTGTTAAGTACCTATATAACCACTGCAGTTTCGGCAAATGTGTTTTTATGGCGATTGAGGAGCGGGATGACATCCTCGGAGCGGGGAGCCCCCTTCGGCCCGCGGCGCGATGACGATTTCGCCCGTCAGAAGATCGGAGGGGGGGGGGTGGAAAGCGCGCGCGAAGAAAGGGGTAGCTTGCCTTCGTAGCCGTGCCACGTGATGGATACGCGTTTTCTCGCGCGCGTCTACGCGCTAAAAGACAAAAATTGCGTAGCAGCCAAAAGATACATGCGCGAACTCTCCCGAGTGCGTATCCCTTTGTGTTATTTTCGGGCGGCGAGTCGCGCCGCTTAGCCGGAGGCTTTAAATATAGGACCGGGTCGTCCGACGAAGAAGTCAGTTCTCGCGACACCGTTCCTACATGCTGGAGCACCGCACCGTCTTTGAAGTGAGTAAACAATAAACGCGGAACGTCAATAAGTCACTATATGCGGATGGAGCGGACGAGAGGATCGTCATCGTCGACTGGGTCGATCGCCGATACCGGATGTCGCGATCAGTACCGATCGTCCGAGAGTTTTGAAACGTCAGAGTGACAAGTAACCGGATGTTTTCGCGAGATAGGATTTTTTCTCTCGGTACGGTGAGATTTTCGATAGATGCAAGATTGAACTACTTATGAAAAATTACGATGTATGAGATGTTACTTTTGATGACTCTCTAATTTCTTAAACACATCGTCCTTTCTCAGAAACTATACCCGCTCTGAAAAATTTTAAGCAAGATTGACAACTAGTCTTTCCTTTTCTTACCGTTTAAATTTCTTTTCCCTGAAAGTCAATCAGTGGCTCTCGAAATCGAAACGACATCGTTTACTAAATTGAGATTCAAGAGGACCAAGTAAAATGTCTTGAGAAATTGTTAAAACCTTTCAATTAATAGCTGCCAACACAAGTTTCTTATACATATAATATTTTCATAAATAAATTGCGCTAAAAAACCTGATAAGATTGATCGAAACGACTGAACTGAGCGAATAATTTAATACGTTGCATTGCTATTGGAAATCAGTATATATTTAATAATAATCTATTTTTTTTTGTTCAGCGATTTATAATGGGAGTCTCAATCGCGTGCCGAAAGGTGTCAAACCGTAATACATATGTCTGAAGTGCAACAAATTGCGCGATATTATCAAGATCTTGCATCAATCCGGACTAAATGTTTACGATAGTCGGATATACGCGGCGAAAATTGGCAGTGAATATCGGCTCTTTTTGCGTCGTTACCGCGCTGGTTCTCGGATCGATCTTGATCTTTCGAGAAAACTAAGAATACGTCGTGCAATACAAGATTATTATTACCGGTCCAAGAATTCAAGAATCGCCGATAGGAAAGAATCAGCCTGTGATGCCTCGTGTTGTCTTGAAGCTTACAGGATATTTCGTTATCGTAGTAACTTTGATTCGCGTGTTGTTTTTCGAGAATTAACTTGGTCAAAGTCCACAACGTAATCTTAAATGTAATTTTTGGCCAATCAAATAAAATCGCAAATTAAACGTATAATAATTATCTATGATAAAACTCGCAGACGATTTTAATTAAGCTCTAGCCTGACGACGTCCTTTCTGATGTTATAATTTAATTAAAATATAAACCCCGATAGAGAGAGAAAAAGAGAGAGTATTTCCTTAACTAAATTTAGCTGCAGATTTCATTGAGAAGAGTCGAGAAAATCAACTTTAAAGTTGTCAAAAGCGAATTTGCGCCTTTCTGAAAAACATTCGACAAGATCAATTCTAAAATTGCACATTCAGATCGCTCTTCTCGAGCTCGAAGAGATCGTTCGGATCATTCGTTACAGCGAATTTCGCGATTGTTCGCGCAACAAAGGGGACAAGTGGCCGCGGAGAGCGCGTTGCGCGCCAGGTCTTCGCGCGGAGGCGCAGACTGCGTGATTCTCGATCGACGACGCCGCGGGACTTCCGGCATCATCGCCAAAATTGCGCCGTCCTCTTGGCAGAGTTTCTGGTGCTCGTGACGCGCGTCAGCGAAGTTCCCCGCTGCGGGAACGGCGATTGCATTACTCACCTATCGTCAGCCAAATCGTGTCTCGCGATCAAGTTCGTCTCTCGGCGGGATCGTCGCGCGTCGGAGGAAAATCTTCGCGCAGCTGCGTTTCACGCGGCGATTGCGTTACCAGCGATGTCCGGAATCTCAAATCGAGGTCTTTACTATCGTATTCGCGAATGCTCTTATATATCGCGATATAAAATTTATGTAATATTTTATAATTTAACTGTTGTATTCTGTAAAATTTATTAATTCACATTTCCCAACACTTATATATTTCTTTCCAATCGATATATATTGGCGCTTTTGTATTTTTGTGATATAAGTTTTACGGCTTGCGGTAGAAAAGATTGTAAATCAAGGATACGATAGAAAAACCTGAGAAATATATTTTTTTTATACGCGGGATCTTGTTGAAAAAATATAATTCCGTTAATTTTTATTAATTATTAAAACGACGCGGAATTTCATATATTATCACACTGTAATATCGTGAGTTACGACAAGCCGGTTCTTATTAATCCCCCTATCTTCTCGTATTGCAGATTTGTCGGATCGCTCGTCGTGTAAGGCAAATCAGACTCAGTATTAAAGTGCGTATCAACGTTAGATACATGTCGATAATGCATGTCGTGTACGTATTGTTCTGTCTTTACGGCCTCGCGAAAGATTTTTCAGTTTCTTTCCGCGGGGAAACTCGCAATTTCCGCTGTTAGAAATGACATCGATGACGTTACGTATATCGATGGACCGTCGTCGATAAACCGTCTTTGTAAATCCTAGATGATTTCTGTCAATGCGCGAGATGACGCGTTATATATATACGTAATTCTTTTCCTACTATCTCCCTCTCATCTTCCTTTCTCTCACCTCGCCTGTCCATCTCTTTGTGTTACGCCACGTAGATGCCGACCGAGTGCATCGCCAACCCGTTGCAGCGGGAGCTGGCGGACTCGATAATACGGCTGCAGCCGCTCGACGAGATCCGCATCCTCCTCGCCTGCGGTGCCAAGCCGAACGAGCCGGTCACCCAGGGCCTCAGGCCCCTGCACTACGCCGTTTGGCAGCGGTACACCGAGGCCGCCCAACTGTTGCTGGTGCGCGGCGCCGACATCGACGCCACCGACGAGTGCGGCTACTCGGCTCTGCATCTCGCCGCCGAGCACGGCTACCTGGACCTGGTGAAGCTGCTGCTCAAGTATGGCGCCAAGGTGGACCACCGGCAAGACACGCCGGAGCTCTTTCCCAGGTGCGTCGTATGGCTCTTAACACTGACTGGTGTGATCGTCGAGATCTAAAATACTTGTGAAGAAATAATTTTGAATGACATAAATAGCTAGGTAACAGTCTAAAGTAAAAAGTGCGCGATTCAAGAATTAATTATTTCTTCTTTTAATCATATTGCACGATATTTTATGCAATAATAAAAATTCTACTGTGCGGCGTAAGACCATAAACTCGCCGGACAGACATGTTAATTTTGAACCACGTCAGATACGTTGTCTACATCGTCAGTATTCTGTATTCTCGGGATTTTCCGATTTAGGACTATGTTGTGCGACGAGCCGCTGCGCTTGGCCCTGCGGAACCGCCACGTCGAGGTCGCGAGGATCCTGCTGGAGGCCGGCGCTAATCCGAACAAGAGGTACTTCTTCGGTTCCGAGATCAATCTGGTGTCGCCCTTGGATCTAGAGTGTACGGAGCTGCTGTTAGCCTTCGGCGCTCATCCGAACACGCGGGATCGCGCCGGGCTGACGCCCCTCATGAAGGCCGCCAGACTGCCGCAGGTAACCAGAATCAACGAGATATAGACTTGCCCATCAACGAACAACACGAGGACCCTGATGTCCTCGCGAATTTAAGCCAGTTCAAAATCGATTAAAAATCATTTTTTAAAGAGAAAGGAAGAGTCCAGCTAGCCAAAAGACGTTCTATTTTCTTTTTTCTCAAACCTTCAGAGGCGTTATGAATTTCTTGTGTCTTTCCTAAAATTCACAACTATACTCGACACGCAGTACTTATAATTACGTTCGCGTTTCCGCAAAATCGCGGTAAAACTGATCCTCGCGAATGTCGCAGGGAATATCCTCGGTGCTTCTGCTGTTGAGCTACGGCGCGGACGTGAACGCGACGGCGGACGCCAGGCACGATTACCGGACGGTGCTGCATTACGCGATCCTTGGCGGCGATCCGACGGTGATCAATCTGCTGCTGAAGCAGGGCGCTCGGCTGGACCTCGGGCCGGACTATCAGAAACCGACGGCCCTCGATCTGGCCATACTCAAGGGCGACCCGTCGATCGTCGAGATGCTGCTCGAAGCGGGTGAGTTAGCCGGTATCCCGGGCCGATAATCGCTGGCATACGGCCGAAATCGCGCGGCATTCGAAGGTCGAATACGCGCGTCCGGTATTAAATCTATCCGTGTGTCGCGTACGATCCCTTTTTTTTCTCACGAAGTCACAGCTCGCGATCATAGATAGACTCCGCCAAGAACCGTTCTCGTTGATCAACAACGTCCTAATATCTCTTTCAGTCTTATAAATGTGACCTAGGATCGTACTCGAAATTATATCTGAAACAATATATCTCAACGGCAATAATTGAATCGAATTATATCCCGGATAATGATAAAAGATTGTATTTTTTTCGATCGCGGTTCCCCAGGCGCGGACGTGAACGCCACGTCGCCGATCATCGGGTCACCGCTGCACGTGGCGTGCGCGGACAACATCCCGAACCGGCTGGAGATCCTGTGCATGCTGCTGGAGCGCGGCGCCGATCCCAATCTGGTGATACGCAGCGACGACGGGCCGGCGTTGCGACCGGTGCTCGCCGAGTACGTCGCCTCGAACGAGAACCCGTCAGTGGAAATAGTGGCGTTGTTGCTCAAGTACGGTGCCCGGGTGGTGATCAAGACGCAGTTCCGCGACCCACACGGCATCCTCAACTCCTTGCAGAACACGGCCGACAAGCCGCGGCTGCTGCGGGCGCTGCTGGAGGCGGCGGAGAGCTTCGATCCCTGCATGATCCGACGGTCCAGCAGCTTGACGGACGCGCAGAAGGCCCTGGTGATGGAGGCGGCCAGGACCCCGCTGCCGTTGACCCATCAGGCGAGATTGATAGTCCGCAAACTCTGCGGCACCAAGCTACCGAAGATCGTCAGGAAGCTGCAGCTGCCGCAGTCGTTGCACCGTTATCTCCTCTACGACTACTACTAGTCGAGAGATTGTTGGAGATCGAGACGTTTGTCGGGAGGGATGACGTTTGTCGGCGAGTCCTTTCTTGGATTTCCGGTAAATTATATATTCCACGCGTGGACTTCGGTACTTACTCGCGACTGAAAGCCCTAAAATACGAAACTGCACCGAGTCCATGTTTTTCGAGTTAATTAATTTTAAACAAAGCAGTTATATTGATCTGACAAAATTTATTAACATATTCTAGCTATCCACGCATTATTAATACGAGAAAAAAAAATCTCTTATACGTATCACTTAGAAACACTGTGCGAAAGACTGTTTCAAAATTTCAGTTTTAGTGCGGTAACCACACAGTACTGTTTTCTTTTTCAGAGCTTCAATCAAAATCGTAGACTTGAGATAAGAAAGGCGAGAATTATCTCATTATAAGCGACCTGTACCGGCATCGTCGAAGTCTGTTTTTTTTTTAAGATGCGGAAGATAAAGTATTTGCGCGCTGTGAGTCCCCGTCAATTCGATGAGTACAATAACGAGGCTGTCGAGGTGCCTTTTGTTTCTACGTTAGTATTCTTCTTTTACACAACGCGTGTAAAGTGATATGACGCTTAGACAGCACCACATTTATATTTTATCTATACTGTTACGATTCTAGTCGCTAAATGTACGTTTTGTATGTATGTATTTTCTCTCTGCTTTCGCATGTCGAGAAGATCGTTCGTGATAGAAGCGATATATAAGACGCGCTCTCGTTGCTCGAACGCGCGAATGCACTCCCGAGCACTCTCGAATCGTCGAATCTGGAAATATTGCGCACAGAATCAAGTACCTTGCAGAGTTATCGTGGCGAAGTTACGCGAAGTTTGTCGCCGGACAAACAGCCGGGGTGGATTATTCTTCCGACGGTCGCGAAGTGATCGACTTCTTTTGTACCTTTGTATATACGACGATATATACGCTCAATGTACAATAAAAAGAAATAAAGGAGAATCAAATTGGAACGCTGTCCACCTGTGCCTGATCAGGGGGCTCCTTCACGCCGCATGCTTGGCCGCGCGCGATTACGACGCGCCGAATGTTGGTCGATGTTGGTGGGAGCAACAATGATCCGTGCACCATCGCTATCCTCGAAATAGCAGCCTCAATACCGTGACTTACGTCAAACTTTTGGCAGAGACGCTTTGCGTGAGGAAATTCGAGGTTCCCCGCACACCTGTGCGAGCGCGAGCTTAATGAGCGCGAACGATTCGCGTATAGGCAAGCGGAATCGACGTTTCTTCGTCTTTTTATAATTGCTATAAGAAGCTATTAAAGGTCGAGCTGCGCGATTAAATTAATTTGATAAAAAGTAGAAGATAAAAACGCGGTTTAATAAATAAAGACGGACGACCGAACAGAAACGTAAATCAAAAAAGAAATGGTTGTATATATAGTGTATATCGTTTGCGAGTTGATCGCGCCTCGAAGAGGGTCAGGGCAATTTTCGTGACTGCCTGCTGGTTTTTATGTTTTTTTTTGTCTTGGCGATTCCTGAAAGATACAAACAAACATTTCGCCTCGACTATAATTCGCAATCGGTGTCGCTCGTGTAGGTTTTCTGTGATTAACAATTACTGTGATAAAGTTAAGAGAGATCAATTTAACTGCGATAGCGTCATAATAAAAAATCTTAATAATTAAACGGCGGCGCTCCGAAAGTGAAATTTTATCACAAAGTACGTGCTATATGGATGAGACGCTTTGCGTCAACAGGCATAAGAAATGTTAATGAGTGCATCTCTTATTTAGCGCCTTTGATCGCGATAAATGGACGATTGTATAGTTGCGCTTAAAATTGTATCCTGTAACTCATCGAAAGCAGCCGTGGTGCGTTATAAAGGCCATTGCACGTAACAAAGTTTTAAGTCATACGCGTAAGGCCGTATTAAGAAAATTGACCACGCACAGTCGCGTATTCTCCTTGAGCTCGAAGAATAATCGAGTGTGCGTGGTCTATTTTCTTACGGCCTTACGCGTATGACTAAAAATTTGTTACGTGCAATGCATGGCCTTTAACTGCGTGCGACGAAATGTGCCACCATCTTCGCGGGGAGCAAGGAAATTCCATGGCGCTTCTCCAATCTCGGTTCGAAATATCCACCGAAGAACCGACTGTCCCCGCGGATTCTCGTTTTGCGAACGAGCGCCTATTCGCGACGCGCGGGATTTCAAGTTTAGGCGCAAAATAGAAAAGCGACAAAGGTCAAGATCCGCCGCGATCGTAACTGACTGATTCAGATTCGAGGAAATAAATGGACTAGAGAGAAACAGAGACTAGAGAGGAGTCTGTCATTTATAGCAAATAAATTATAAATGTATATTTGTAAATGCAAATATACGAATTTATGTAATTATATATATACAAATTAGAAACATTATATTATATGTCTAAATTATAATTATTTATATATATATAAATTTTATATTACATGCTGTTTTTGAAGATGGTATCCATGATGGGAAATATTTATACTTTTTAGGAAACAAAGCTGCAAAGTTTGATTACATCTAATAAAAAATACCAAAAGGATAAAATATCTTTGAGATGAACATCCTTTTCGATACTATTGAATAAACTTTTACTTCTATATGATGTTACTCGAATAACGAATTCAATAAATGTTAAATTTTCATATGTCTGAAATTTTACAGTTTTTTAAGTTCGATGTTGAACGATCTTAAATATTAATATTCAATTCGACCAAATAAAGCGTATCGAGATCGCGTTTATGAACATATCACTT
This sequence comes from Temnothorax americanus, assembly GCF_048541705.1. Lineage (NCBI taxonomy): Eukaryota > Metazoa > Arthropoda > Insecta > Hymenoptera > Formicidae > Temnothorax > Temnothorax americanus. The sequence goes on along the minus strand of NW_027509421.1, from coordinate 837,000 downwards.
TCGCGAAAGTTAATTGATCGTGGCGAAAATGTCAAATCAAGGCAATCAAGCCTTATCGACCGAGCTGTCGCATCGACGATGTGAGCATCATGGCGGCTAGAGTGTTGGGTTCGGTCCTGCGTAAAAACGCTGGATTTTTCGGCGCCGGCAGGCTGCTGGCGCCGAACAACGCGCCGGCGATCACCAACGTGTGAGTCAAATTAATCGCACTTAAACGTAGCTCGTAAATTATTCGCTTACGCACGTTACGTAACGACATAACCTGCCTGTTTCGCCGTACGGCGTGACGGGCCATGGCACGACTGACAACACCTGTGTTTTGCAGCCAGAATCGCAAGGGCCACCAATGGAACCCGGACAAGGAGTTCTTCGAGCAGTTTGAGAGGCCGGTGGCGTACGCCACGGAGAAGCTCGACTGGACCCCGCCGCATCACGAATCCGCCCTGGCGGTGGGCCCCATGGCGGAGCAGACCATACAGAATATAAAGCTTAACTTTGGACCGCAGCATCCGGCCGCCCACGGCGTGCTCCGGCTGATCCTGGAGCTGGACGGCGAGGTCGTGCTCAACGCCGATCCGCACATCGGCCTCCTGCACCGCGGCACGGAGAAACTGATCGAATACAAGACCTACATGCAGGCGCTGCCCTACTTCGATCGTTTGGACTACGTCTCCATGATGTGCAACGAACAATGCTTCTCCCTGGCGATCGAGAAACTGCTGAACATAGACGTGCCTCTGCGCGCAAAGTACATTCGAGGTAAAAATGATACGCATCCCTTTCAATAACACGGAATATATTAGAATATAAGTACCGTCTTTGGTATACACATTCGTCAACTTGTGATTCAACGTCCTCCAAGTCTGATAGAATTATTTTCTCGCTTGCAGTTCTTTTCGGGGAGATTACGAGGATTCTGAACCATATTATGGGCATTGGAACGCACGCGCTGGACATTGGCGCTCTCACACCCTTCTTCTGGCTGTTTGAGGAGCGAGAGAAGCTGATGGAGTTCTACGAGCGCGTGAGCGGCGCCCGTATGCACGCAGCTTACATAAGGCCAGGCGGCGTGTCTTTGGACCTACCGTTGGGTTTGATGGACGACATATACGACTGGGCCTCCAAATACTCGGAACGATTGGACGAAGTGGAGGATCTGCTGACGGACAACAGAATTTGGCGGCAGCGCACGATCAATATCGGTTCCGTGTCCGCGGAGGACGCGCTGAATTGGGGCTTCAGTGGCGTGATGTTACGAGGCTCTGGAATAAAATGGGATTTGAGGAAAGTCGCGCCCTACGACGCTTACCACTTGGTGGATTTTGACGTCCCAGTCGGCACGAACGGCGATTGCTATGACAGGTAAAAGCGTTTAAAAGAAATTAAAAGTATTAAAACATAGGAAAAAAGAACAGATTACTGAGAAATCAAAAGAAAAAAAATAATTAAATACCCAGACGGACGTAGATAATACCTACGGCAAACAATCCTTCAGTTTGAAGAGAAGTTTTACATATCTTTTTAATCGCATTGTTATCTATATTCGACTTGCATCAGCCTTTAAAAAGAAATTTCTTTCCTTCAATTATTTTTTGCTAAAAATAATATTTAATTGTTCTTATTGTTCCGTGACTATACTTTATAGTTTCACATCAGTAATAATACACGAAAGAGTCATCGAAATGAATGAAAAATGCCATCGCGCGATCTATATAATTTTTAAATATTTATAACTTATTTGGCGCAATGCCTCTTGTTTTCAGATATCTAATTCGCGTCGAGGAGATGCGACAGTCGCTGCGCATCATCCACCAGTGCTTGAATCAGATGCCCGAAGGAGAAGTGCGATGCGACGACGCCAAGATTGTGCCGCCGCGGCGGGAGGAGATGAAGAGCAGCATGGAGGCGCTCATCCATCACTTCAAACTGTTCACCCAGGGTTTCCAAGTGCCGCCGGGAGCGACGTACACCGCCATCGAGGCGCCGAAGGGCGAGTTCGGCGTTTACCTCGTTAGCGACGGCAGCAGCAAGCCGTATCGGTGCAAAATTAAAGCGCCGGGTTTTGCTCATCTGGCGGGTCTGCAGTACATGGGGCCCAAGCACTTCCTCGCCGACGTGGTCGCCATTATTGGTACGCTGGACGTCGTATTCGGCGAGATTGATAGATAATTTTCTAACGATCGATAATTTATATATATAGCGTAGAAATGAATTTAAAAAAATAAACGATATAAATATGTTTATGTACGTTACATACATAGGGATTTACGAAGCCGATTGCACGTTACGCGTGCACGTGACTACGCGATGAGCGTATGTTGTATATATCTCGGCGCAATAAATGGAAATGTGACGAATATAATTTCATGCCGAATGAGATGCACTCTCGAAACTCTGCTGTTACATCTAAACCGTCCGCTACCTAAAGCCTGAAGATTGTGTGCGATTCGCGCGCGATAAGGACAAGCAAAACCGCATTTCTTTTATCCCGGGTTCTTTTAATTAAAAAAATGCTGCAACAACTTGCGGTGCGACGCTATGTCGCGGTACGCGATTCGCTCTCTGAGTCTCCGTGAGAGATGCGCAATTCTTCCGCACGCAAACTATAATGCAAAATGCAATTGACAAACGACGGGAGAGAATTACGAGACATCTTCGTTGCGCGTAAGAACGGAGACGCCGTTTCGCAAATCTCTTCTTTCAATTGGGGAGGAAAAAAAAAACGAAACGGCATTAATTATCTCTGTGAGTATGGTTACATCTGGATACCATAACTATTACGGAGTCGATCGAAGCGTAATAAATAAATAAGTGGCTGACCCCTAAATTCCAAATTCCAAATCGCGCTAACTCCGAAACAAGAAACTAAAAGTGAGAGGAAACCTTTGGATTATTATTTAAATAATTTTTACTCTTTCTGATGATGACATTTACATTTAAATAAAAGAAATAATTTAAAAGGTTATTTTTCAAAATATAATATATTTTCTTAAAAAATATGCATACTAATAAGTTTACGTCCGGAATGACTTAAAATTTAAATATTTTTTCACAAGTCTGTTTTATACGTCACCTATAGAAAAAGGATACATATTTCATAAACAAATCTTTTTTATATAGCCTGAAGATAAATACAATCTTGTTTTTGTGAAATAGCGTGCAGCAGTCGGATTAATTTACATTGATAGATTCAACGTCGACGGAATGTCACGTTTATTTTTGTCGTTTTTAAAACTAATTTAATTTTTAACTCGTCTTTTAACGCATAGGATTAGCGGGGCAAGAAACATCGTAGAATCATGTTGATTCACACTCGCGGATATGTTTTTCTTATGGAAGGGAACCGGCAGCGCCCGCAAGACACCGGTCGACCTCCACCAAGCCGTTCCATTTCATTAATCCACCGCGCGCGCTTACGCGCAAATAAGCTTCCGTCGCCGAGGGAATAACCGAGAGGAAAGATCTGCCATGCCACAACGCATACCGACACCTGGGATTTGCACTCCGGACGGCTACTTAAGAGATGAAAACTATTTTGAAGTTTATCTAATTGACGTCCCTGGTATAAGAAACATTCTCATATTTTCTCAGACATTTTTTAAGAATTGAGACTTATCAAAATTTTGAAAAAATATATAAAATTTCTCAGATACCTTTAGAAATAAGAATTTTCAGAATATTTCAGTATCCCATATATATGAAAATATCTGATAAAGTTGCACAGATTTTCTTATATTTATTCAGATTTCACAAAGATGCGTTGGCAGGAAAAATCTGGAATATTTTATCATTATTTTGTCCGAGTCTTTCTGAAAAACGTTCCAATTCGTATAAAAAAATCTGAAAAATTCTGAGCATTCTGAGAAATTCTGATTAATAATACCTCGAAAAAACCTAAGTAACAAGTGGTAGATCTTTATATCTCGAAAAATCTCGAAAAAATCTAAGCAGTAGTATCTTTATTTCCGAAAAATTATAACCCAAGTGATACACGTCACAAAATTATGTTACCTTATCAAAAAGAAGAGTCGCGCTTCAAGTGATCTATTACAATTACAAAAAAGAAATGATATCTCTTTAAGTTAGAGCGCCAATTACAGAGAGAACATGCCTCAAAAAATAATTGTTGCACTACATTGAAAAATCTTTACATTGTGTCAATTAGAAAAGAATGTATAATAACAATTTTATAAGATTAAAAAATTTTATTTAAATTTAACAAGAGAATACAAGATATTTAAATACAAAGCTATTTACATGTGTATTTTTTAATGGCCACAAAGAATTACAGAAGTAACAGTACAAAATGAAAATATTTTATTAAAATACATAAATTTTTCTTGTAAAAAAACTTGGCGCTGCTAGACCTTTTAAATAAATAAGGACAACAATAAATAAAAATAATTCAGAGAAGAATACAATGGGAGTAATATTAAATGATTATCAGCGTGGATGTGGGAGTGAATGATATGGGTGTGCGTGACTACGCGGACGGCGGATAATGCGGCTTATAATTAAGTATAGAATAAGTTTATTTATTTATTTAAAATTTTGAGGTCTAGCAGCGCCAAGTTTTTTTACAAGAAAAATTTATGTATTTTAATAAAATATTTTCATTTTGTACTGTTACTTCTGTAATTCTTTGTGGCCATTAAAAAATACACATGTAAATAGCTTTGTATTTAAATATCTTGTATTCTCTTGTTAAATTTAAATAAAATTTTTTAATCTTATAAAATTGTTATTATACATTCTTTTCTAATTGACACAATGTAAAGATTTTTCAATGTAGTGCAACAATTATTTTTTGAGGCATGTTCTCTCTGTAATTGGCGCTCTAACTTAAAGAGATATCATTTCTTTTTTGTAATTGTAATAGATCACTTGAAGCGCGACTCTTCTTTTTGATAAGGTAACATAATTTTGTGACGTGTATCACTTGGGTTATAATTTTTCGGAAATAAAGATACTACTGCTTAGATTTTTTCGAGATTTTTCGAGATATAAAGATCTACCACTTGTTACTTAGGTTTTTTCGAGGTATAATACTACCACTTTTTTTTTTGGTAACAACATATACACTACTATACGTGTACTTGGCGCCCTTTTTTACCTTTTTTTAAAAAAGGTAATTTTGTGCGGATATCACGCCTTTTTGTAGTATATTACGCATTTTATAAACAGTATGTACAGAATAAAGCTATTTGGAGGTATAATACTACCACTTTGTTTTTTTCGAGGTAACAACATAACAGGGTAACAACATAATACATATACACTATTATGCGTGTACTTGGCGCTCATTTTACTTTTTTTTAAAAAAGGTAATTTTGTACGGATATCACGCCTTTTTGTAGTGTTACGCATCTTAATCTTATAAACAATATATCTTATAATCTCATAAACCGTATATAATACAAGGTATGAAGCTAAAAGTGTTACGGACTATTATTTCTAAAGAAAACAACAATTTAATATTTTGCTCAGTTTTTTTAAAATAATAATCTGTAACCCTTTTAGTTGTACACCTTGTATATATTTTTCAATTTCAACATAAAACATAATCGCAATAAAGCATGATTAATGTTAATAAGTCGTTAACTGTAAAATTCTTTATTTATTTTTATTTGCGTGTCTTACTGAATGTTGTTCGCAACTGTATATGTACCGATATCTTCCAGGTATCGATATTTTTGATAATTATTTTTACGTCAGACATAATTTTAATTCATCCAATTTTTATTATGTCTAAACATAATTTTTGTCCAATTTTTATTATGTCTAGACATAATTTTAATTCAGCGATTTTTATTATGTAATGTCATAATTTTATTTCTGCCGATAGGGAAATTTTAAGTCGATTTTTATAATCAAGCTTGAATTCAATGTTTAGGTGTCCCAGGTTGCCGATGACGAAGTCCACATAGCGCGCTCTATAGTTTTTGGTGTCCAGGTGTATTAATACCTTGAATTTGATGGCCACGTGTTCCAAGTTGCCGATGACGAGGTCCACATAGTGCGCTTCGTAGTTTTCGGTGTCTACATGTATTAATACCTCGAATTCGATATCTACGTGTCCTACATTGGGTGCGTTCAGCCGATACTTTGCTAGCCTAGCAATCGTGAGCAGTCGCTCGTTTTCGCTCGTTTCCTCTTTTTTGACTTACTGGATTAAAGAGAGAAGAAACGAGCAAAAACGAGCAACTGCTCACGATTGCTAAGCTAGCGGAGTATCGGCTGAATGCACCCATTCAGATTTAAAGTTATTAATACACCTAGACACCAAAAACTATGAAGCGCACTATGTGGACCTCGTCATCAGCAACCTGGGACACCTAAACATCAATTTCAAAGTATTAATACACGTAGACACCGAAAACTACGGAGCGCACTATGTGGACCTTGTCATCGGCAACCTGGGACACCTAGACATCAAATTCAACGTACAATTACACCTGGACACCGAAAACTATGAAGCGCACTATCTGGATCTCGTCATCGGCAACCCTGGGACACGTGAACATCAAATTCGAGGTATTATTACACCTAGACACCGAAAACTACGGAGCGCGATATCTGGACCTCGACATCGACATACTAATACACGTAAACACCGAAAACTACGAAGCGCACTATGTGGACCTTGTCATCGGCAACCTGGGACACCTAGACATCGAATTCAACGTACGATTACACCTGGACACTGAAAACTATGAAGCGCATTATCTGGATCTTGTCATCGGCAACCTGGGATACGTGAACATCGAATTCAAGGTATTAATACACGTAGACACCGAAAACTACGGAGCGCACTGTGTGGATCTCGTCATCGGCAACCTGGGACACGTAGACATCGCATTCAACGTATTATTACACCTGGACACCGAAAACTACGAAGCGCACTATGTGGACCTCGTCATCGGCAACCTGGGACACCTAGACATCGAATTCAACGTACGTTTACACCTGGACACCGAAAACTATGAAGCGCACTATCTGGATCCCGTCATCGGCAACCTGGGACACGTGAACATCGAATTCAAGGTATTAATACACGTAGACACCGAAAACTACGGAGCGCACTATGTGGACCTCGTCATCGGCAACCTGGGACACGTAGACATCGCATTCAACGTATTATTACACCTGGACACCGAAAACTATGAAGCGCACTATCTGGATCCCGTCATCGGCAACCTGGGACACGTGAACATCGAATTCAAGGTATTAATACACGTAGACACCGAAAACTACGGAGCGCACTATGTGGACCTTGTCATCTGCAACCTGGGACACCTAGACATCGCATTCAACGTACGATTATACCTGGACACCGAAAACTATGAAGCGCATTATCTGGATCCCGTCATCGGCAACCTGGGACACGTGGACATCGAATTCAAGATATTAATACACGTAGACACCAAAAACTACGGAGCGCACTATGTGGACCTCGTCATCGGCAACCTGGGACACGTAGACATCGAATTCAACGTATTATTACACCTGGACACCGAAATCTATGAAGCGCATTATCTGGATCCCGTCATCGGCAACCTGGGACACGTGGACATCGAATTTAAGATATTAATACACGTAGACACCAAAAACTACGGAGCGCACTATGTGGACCTCGTCATCGGCAACCTGGGACACGTGGACATCGAATTCAAGGTATTAATACACGTAGACACCGAAAACTACGGAGCGCACTATGTGGACCTCGTCATCGGCAACCTGGGACACGTAGACATCGAATTCATCGTATTATTACACCTGGACACCGAAAACTATAAAGCGCACTATCTGGACCTCGTCATCGACAACCTGGGATACATAGACATCAAATTCAAGCTTGATTCATAAGAATCGACTTAAAAATTCCCTAGCGGCATTTTCTGCCAAGCATAGAGAACCTTCTTTTCCGTTGACTCAATATTTATTATATATATACCTAATTTACCTAAATATAGAAATCTTCCTCCTGACCGATAAGTCTATCGACCTAATTTCGAAATACGCGCGCGATATCGAAGCTGGCGATACCTGCGCCGCCAGCGTCGAAAAAGTGAAAGTGACGTTTCTCTGATAGATCGCGGCGTTAGGAGGAGGAGGAGGAGGAGGAGGAGGAGGAGTATCTTAAAAATAAATTTTCACATTTGGACTTTGCGTCGCAATATCTCCGCTCGTAAGGCACGTAGCGGAATATTATGAGAGAAACCCCCCCCTAATTGGACCCCAAGCTATCGATCAAGCCTACTTAGAACTTGATCCGTTCACTCGTTATCGAGATCTCAACATCTCGGGTACTCGCAACCCGTCGCGTCGCGTAAAAGAGTCACGGTCGGTCTCGCTCCGCGTGTACTTGGCGCGAGACACTACCGTGTCTCTTGATAAAAAATTCCAAGACGTATTTCCACTAAGGGATGAAACGATAAAAAAGTATTTGCGCAAGTGATTTCTTTTCTTTTTCTTTTTTTTTCTGACGTCGTCGCACGATCTGACGACTCGTATATATACGTCGAGACGACGGAGACCGACACTCGCGCGCGCGCGCGCGTGATAGATGTCCACCGCAATCGGAGGAAATCGTAGTTCATCTAATTACCGTGTCCTCCTGTCAAGCACGACGAGAAGTCAAAGCGTCGGCTTTCTCTATTCCTTTCGCCGGTGAAAACCGAAGTTCGCGTTTACAGCGTTTTGTCAGCGAGACGATAAAATGTGAATTTCGAACGGCTTCCGACGCCCGAGAGGCTCCCTTTACGAAAACACCGTGAGTTAGAGAATTTATGGAAAATCAAATAAAACCAGGCCTTCCAAATACCCGATTTCCAGTGGAGTATATTAAAAAATTGAGACGAGAAATAATTTTATGTGTTTGCGTTACGGTACGTTTTGTTATGTTTTTGCTTTTCTTAGCTTTTCGATATATTCAGCGGCAATGAAATAAAGAATTGTTTGAAGATAATAAGTTATTTTAAGATATTAAAATTTGATATTACATTGAATATAATTTTAGAAATATTTCATTTGAAACCAAAAATGATTTCATGGTTTTCATTTGAATATCATATGAGATAGAGTCCGTTTCTTCTCAGTTACGAAATCAAACAGTTTTTTATTTGAAAGGCAGATAAAGCCGTCTCTGTAATACCGGCTTTTTTTCTTAACGCTAATCTTTTAAATGGGTTTATAGAAATGCAAAATTCTTGTCTATAGAATTTAAGTGCGCATCAAAATCTAGGTCATGGTCGTCGACGTTATATCGAAAACGAGAAAAAATTAATATTTTTGTTAATTTTTGGTATACGTGACGACGATATTTGCTTTGTACAAAAATTCCACAATATTAGACCGGCATGACCTAGGGACAACATTTAAGAACAATATCGTGCAATTAGATCTAAGATTGAGAAAGCCTAGAAAAAAATATTAGTTTAAATAAACTTTTATGTGTGCAAAAGCACATTCAGGTTGACATTGCGCGTAGCGAGAGATGGCGCGGCACGCGAAACAAGGACAGCGGCCTCTCGTTAGACAAGAACAGATATAGATATATATGACATAGAAAACAGGATTTAGAAATGTTGACCGTACCGACGTCGATTAGGATCCCCGTTTTGCTCGTTTTGCTAACATAAATAGATAAGGTAGGGGGCCCAAATTTCGTCCTCTTCAATTTCTCGGTCCTGTCGCTAAAAGCGTTATCGGCCGTATCGGCGGCATCGGCGCCATGGCGCTAGTATAGACGTATTACGTATTAGTCGTATTACGCGTGTATAATATAGAGGAAGGCAAACAGAGCCGCTTGTGATTTGTGATCCAAGAAGCTTCCGTACTGATTTTTCGTTTTCTTGGTAACGCGAGTTCTTGCAGTGTCATTATTCATATAGTCCTACACGCCTGATCTAAGCGTTAAGTTTTTATATTCTCTGCGTGTCATTGGCTCAAGTACGTTGTCAATAGAAGGATGTGTGAGTTGTGTGCAGTCATAATTTCGTACCTCTTCACGTTCCTAAATTCGTCCCCTGAACAAGTAAGATTCATTTCATTTGTAATACTTGCTCGGAAGGCTAAATGCTCATCTTAAAAAAATAATGATAATAAGGTTATTAATATTTTTTTTTTTTCAAGTAAATAACGTTTATACTTTTGTAATGACTTTTAATAAATAATATGAATGAAGTTGAAAATTAAAAAAAAGAATCGTAATTATACCTACATCTTTTTTTTCGGAATTTAGTATGGGGACGAAATTAGGATCACTTTTTTTGGTTTTGCCGAAAGTACTTTTGAAATTAATATTTTTGGGGTACTATAACACTACTAACAACTGATTATACGGGTGATTTGGCTTGATTTCCAGGTAAAGAGATGACAACTCGAAGAGGGATGTCGGCGTTGAGCCCGTGCAGAGCCCGAGAAAGTGTCGCTTTGGTATACCAAGTGTCCCCAGCAACAAGATATTCAACGAAGGTAATGTCAAATTTTCGAGCTCTTACATCATTTACGGTTTTATCGCCAGGTCCGGAAAAAGTGATTGGGAGACGAAATTTGGGCTCCCCTGCCTTATATCATTACGAGTATAAATAATAATAATCGGATGAAGCAGACAAGAAGAGACCTCGGTTTTATTTGCAAGAATTTATCGTGGAGGCAATTAGAGGGCATGAGGCGTAATGATTAGGTACGATTAGTGCCGAAAGAATATTTTTGATAACGAACCTTTATCCCATCAACAGTAGCGTAGTCGAAAATGACATGATACTTTATATGATACTGTATTATCACACACTACTTATTGCGTATAATTAACTGAAAAAAGTTTGTTTGTGCATATTAATTTTTTTTCTCATAATGAGCAAAATACTAATCGGTTTACGCAGTTTCTTACGCATTCCGATCTTGTTTAAATGCCTATTTAATAGCGCCTTTTTGTGAGATTAAATGTCGTATCCACGATTATTATAATGCGCAATAGCGTATAAACTATGATAATTATGAAATAACCTTAAACGTCTGGAGCATTTAACAATATTGTACGGCTGTTATCAACTTTGCTGACTGAACGAATAAATTTTACATTTAAACGTTTCTTCAAACAGCCTCTAATGAAGCCTCTCGCTACCGAGGTCTATTTTTGTCTATTTAACTTTACCCATCATTGACTCGATATTTCTTATGCCATAATTATACCTATATGTTTTAACGCAGAATGTATCGCGGATTTATTATCTGTAAAATCTAAACAGTATTATTCGAAGGAAGAAGTTATTTGGTTTTTTTTTTCGTGCGCTTTTCTCAAGCATCTAATTGACATCGGATACAGATCTGCCGCGACCTAGAATTAATTTTCATAAGTTTACGCGCGTGGCCGAGAACATTGTTGCTCTTGCCGCGGCATTGCGCGCCCGACAGTTTTCTTGAGATCTTTTCTCTCTTTATACCCACACGCATCACTTTCCAGAGTATTGCTCTGAGAACTAGGTCCATCGAGATGCATTTTATTGCGCTTGTTGCAAAAGCATCCGTTAATTATCGAACATGCTTATTTCACTCAACGCGTTCATTTTAAACGTCTCTTTTTATCACTTTCAATACTTGGAACGAAGTGATAGAAATTAATATCGTTTATTTATCTGATCTCGCAATAATAAAAGTTAGATTTATGAGAAATGATGTGCAAACAAAGCGCACACGTTCGAATAGGAAATAAGAACGATAAAAAGAACGCAAAATACAATTTAAAAAAAATTTAATAGATAAAAAATTACGTCGATCAATTTACTTATTCCAGCTATGATTTTTTTTAAACATCTGGTAACTTGCAAAGTTTGCAAACTCAATATCCCGCGGCTATCTCTTCGCCTTCGTAACATTCATTCAAGTCGTATCAAAGAGAAGTGCGCTTGACGAAGTGAGAGTCTTTCTTTCCTCAAAACGAGTAAACGCCGGAACTTACGTCACCGATGAAAGCTGGCCGATAGCGACTTATGCGCATACGTACGTCGTGTAATGCGAGGACGCGATCGTGTAAACAACAAAAATATCATTATAGGCCAGGTTGAATATCGGTAGGAGGTCTGGTAAGTCAATATCGTTAGCGTATAACTGATCCAGAATATTTTCCCTCCGCTTATCGCTCTCTTTTTAAATTACTATCTAATTATTATATTTAATTATTTATTATTCTTAAAATTCATGATGGGAGGAGAAAGTGTTTTGAAACGTTGAAAGAAAAAATAAAAACGTGCAAATGGGAAATCGCTTTCGCTGATGCAGCTTGGTCGCTTATTTTCGGAAACAAGCAGTTACATTTTCATATGCTTCCAATGGTCTTTGAGTTCTTGCAAACATAAACACACATCAGCTTACACTTCTATAATATATAATTTCTTCTCTGATATAGTTTTGACAATCGAGAGTCGCGTGTCGAAAGAAAGTCGGCGCACCTGCCGTAGCAATACCGATGACACTATTGCGATGTAATCCTAATTGACATTCCTGCGGCGATCGATCGAGCTATCTCTCGGATAAGAATTAGCTTCGTTACCGAAGCATACCATATAGGATCGCGGAAACATTGGACACCCTTGCGGGCACACATCGCGTCGAATTTCAAGCTAGTATTTTTCTAGCGGCGTGCGTCGCGATAACCCTTTTACATAAATTTAATACTGTAAAAGCACTGTTTTTAACGCTTTCGATACTCAAAATAAGTAATTAATCACTAAATTTTTAGCATTAATTTCCCTCGCGATTAAATTAAATTTAAGACGGAAGATATAAAAGTTTCGTGCTAAATTATATCAAATTGGCCGACAGTAGATCGACGCTGTGGCCGCCTGTTGCACATATCTTCACATAACTATTTCTCCAATATTTTTGCATCTATTTTTACCACGCGACACGGTGATTTTTCACATTTACGTATAACGGCGAGGCACGAAGTCACATTATGAGCCTCGATCGATCCAATTACTTTCGCGATCAATGTACAAAAAAAGGCTTTTATATAAAATGCGTCGCGTCGCAGATAGCCGCGCATAGATTACAGAGCGCGCGTGTTTATCCTTTAATGACGCGGGAATTACGGGCAATCGGAATTACGTCGCGCGTCGTAATTAAGCGGCAATTAACTATGCCACCTCAGCGTTTGGCCGCCGACGGTGTCTTTTAAGTATAGAGAGTCGTGACAGAGTCGCGATGCGCTTGACGGATGAGGCTTGACGTTGCGAAAGATCGTCGTTGACTTACTTACTTAGTTGCGCCGTTTCGCCCCGCAAATTATAGTGCGACCGATTATAGCGTTCGCCAACGTTTGCGGCGAGGGGGAGGGTGATTAACCTCTTTAAGACCCTCGGTATCCGACAGACGTGTCTTTTTCTTATTTTTCTTATATCCGAACGTGTAGATTCCGAGACCCTCCCATCACACAGTTCACGGACGTGATTCTTAGTTATTACCGTGATTATTTGGTATCATCACGTGTCTTCAGACGTAATAAAACCTGTTTTAAAAGTATAATAAATTAAATATGATAATATGTCAATAATAAATATATTAATGATGCAATGGAACACGCCTTAAGAATGGAACAATGAAAAAAAGAAAAGACGGGAGACCTTGCTGAAAGAGAACCCGCTAGTTATGTAAGCCTTCTATAGCTCTTCGTATGTTAAATATTTTTTAATCGTAAGAAGATTGAAGATTTTTTAAAATCAATGTGAACAACTTGGTAAATAATTGTTACTAACAGTCATTATCATACTTGGTAATCGTCATTGGAAGAAACGCATTAAAAATAAGACCACGAAAGCAATAATACTCATAAAGCGGTGATTTTATGCGGGATTCAATTTATTCTTCCTTTTTTATTACAATTTTTTATTTTAATAAGTAGCGATGATTCAAAGTGTCTACGGCGTTACGTAACGCGCATCGAACGCACGCAGAAACTGTCAGGTCGATGGAAAATACGGCAATTATGTCGGATTACTCTCGGTTTTGCACATATACGCGAATAATGTCAACCTGTCGGGCGAATTTATCGGTGCTGCGAACCGGGAAGCTATTGTTTGCACGCAGTACTAAAATTAACCGAACCGCCAATTGAAGGGTCAAGGCTCGTTCTTGATATCCAGCTTGAAAATAAGAGCCTTACACAATTTTGCAATTAAAGCTGAAGCGTTTTCGAGCGATAAGAACGCTCTTCATTAGCGGCCTGCTTGATATGCTTGAATAAGGTGGACTGAAATAGAAATATTGACTTTGTCAATATAGAGTCCATTTGTCGATATCTGATAATTGCGAATAATTTTACTTTTTCAAAGTCTCATTTCATTTCCACACCGTAAAATGTATTATTAAACGATACTATTAATTTTTGTAGAAATTAATTAATGGGAATTTTATGTAAGTTTTTATACTATTTGATTGCTTTGTTACCCGAGCAGCCAAGTCGGCGCCTAATTTATCTATACATGGAAACTTTTAAATTTATTCTTGTGCCAGTCGAGCAGCTCGTCGCTGTATAGGATCTTTCGGCACAAAACACTCTGACGTACCAGTTTTTATTTCTGACGTTAGACATTTGGATCACTTGGTCCAAATGCCATTTCGGATTTCCAGCTATTAAATCTTTCCAGGCGGTAGCCTTCTAGAACGTGGATTCACGCGTATAATATACGAAGCATTGAACGCTGTACGTAAAATTGCAGGCAACGCTCTAGAAGAGATCGGCTCCGAGCACCGCTGAAGTGTATTTCTAAGAATTTGCAATGTGGACTTTTTCGCGCGAGACTCTCGATGATACTCGAGCAAGAAGTTCCGCGTATCGACGGAACAACGTAATCGCCTGTTTGTTTTTTTAAGCCTCTCGAAAATCTACCCAAAATTTACATCCGACATTTCATCGGGCGCGTAAGCGATGTTTTACTTTTGTTCTTTTTTTCCGTCTCTTTATAATTCTTTTTACACTTGAATATCCATTATCCCTTTTTTGCAATTTGAATATCACTCATCGCCGCCAGTCGCAGTCGAATTATAGAAACTTGAGAGACTCGATAATGAATAACGAGCATCGGAAAGGGAAGCCTCTCGCAAAAACTTGTAGTTTTCCTAGCGCTAACCTACATTTGCGTCCTCGATCGCCTGCCATTACGATGCTCTCGGCTGGCGATTAGCGATCATCGGACGCGGTAGCGGAAATTGAAACCGGGTTATTTTTGGCAGACCTCTTTTTCGAGATATCTCACGAGATCACGGGGTCCAGTTACAGCCTGTATCGTTCATCGACCTTCGCAGGATTTATCTCATCGCAGTGACAGCGAATTTTAATGATAAATTCTATGTGTTTTTCGATGAGAGAGAGAGAGAGAGAGATTTTAACGCATGGGTAAAATAGCGGTAGTACCACTTAGCGACACGTGGATTATTGTATTGAATTACGCATGCAAATATTCGGAATGGTAATTTTCGTACACACAAGCAGGATTCGTGACGTCTTTTAAAAGATTCTTTAGTACAGAACTTTTAAAAGATTTGTAATTTATAACTTTTTAATATGAAACTTGAAATTTTTTTGCTCTCAAAGATTTATAGTCGAAGAGTTTGTGAAACGACATGCGCTCGTTTCGTTAAGAAGAAATCAACTTTCAAATGAATTTTCTACGCGTTCAAAAATTCGCGACATTTGTGTGTCAACCTTCAGAGTGACAGAGGTGCTTGTCGCACCGACACCGCGCGATTCATCCAAAAGCCCGTACAGCGCGCGTAACATTCAGGAGGACGTCGCTGTGCTTCACCTACGCAGCCCTCAGATTGCTATTATTGCTTGCCAAACCAGCCGCATCGGGGAGGTAGGTCGCCGAGTAACGGGGAAGCGCGGAAGGAAAGGAATCGCGGCTCTATGTGCGGAGCTCCACGCGAACGCAGGGAGGGCAGATAGAGGGGGAGGGGGATAAAAAGAAGGATTTACCGCAGGATAAGACGCGATGGAGAAAGCGAGAGGAGGCGATAGATCGTAGTAGTGGAGGCTCAAAAGCGAGTATACGGGCACTTGTGCCTGTCAATAGGGTAAAAGAAGAAACGGGGAGGAGGGGAGGTCATCGTCTTCAAGAGCGTTGCTTCGGCACACCCGATTGTAGAAAATTTGTAAAAAATAGAATATTCCGAAGTATTTAATATCAATTCGCTCGGGAGAGAGATATCAATTTACATATATATATATATATTCATCGTTTAATTATCTTGTTATAAATATTTATTATTATAACTTATAGCAATCGTAAGCTTTATAGCTTTACGATTAGTTTAAAAAGTCTTGCGTTAATTTTAAATTAATATAATTTAAAATCTAAATTCTCTCAGTTTTTACGAGTGGCAGGAAAATTGTCCCATTTATCCGAAATTTTCCATTATTCCGTTTCACTGATCTTTCACGTCAATTCGAGCACATTTGCGAAACTTATATATTTTTAACGGAAGAAAAAGTGAAGAGAATTAAAAAATAAAATCCACTTGTAAGCGACGAAGGCAATAATATAGGGTTCACGGAACGAGGCGGAACGTTCCTGCGTAACAGGCGCAGGAGAAGCACCGTAAGAGGGGGGCCGAAGAATGGAGGAGCAACGGCGCGGCGTCCAGCAGCAGTCGGAGCGGTAGTATAATAGTAGTAGTAGTAGGCACTGAACGGGCGCACCGAAGGGGGCAAAGTGGAGCGTCAAGTGGGGGGGGGGGGGGGGCAGAAATAAATCGTTCACCTGAGTGTCGTGCCGTGGATCGGCGGACCCGCAGTGTCTCGGCCGATCTCACATCGATCGCACCGCACGTTCACCACAGTTCGTCCACATTCGCGCGCAACACACGCACACCGCACGTCAAGGAACGCCACGCTCTCCGGTTCCGCTCGATTTCGCATCGATTCTCTCCTCCTCCTCCTCCTCCTCCTCATCCTCCCTCTCTTCTCCTTCTCGTTCCCTTCTCCGTCCTCTCGTTCATCTCTCTCTCCCTTCTTCCCTCTTCTTCTCGGCCCTCTTCTTCTCCTATCTGCATCTCCACGTCTCTCCTTCCTCCCGATTCGCATGCCTCTTCTTCGCCGAGGTACATCATCATCGCCGATCGTTCCCACGATCACTGTCGCGGCCGCCAGCGGTCGAGGAGGCAGCAGCAGCAGTCGCCGCGCGTACTCGTCGCGCGTTCAGATCGGACTCGACGTGGAGTCGGGAGCAGAGGAATCGCGGGATCTTGGCTGGTACCGCCGTTCGGCCGTGGACGTGGAGGATCCACTGGACATGTCCTGACCCGCGATCGGAACGTTTCCTCGGGCGACGAGCACGTACGACGACGAGCGACCGGCGCGAGTAAAAGAGAGAAGTAAAAGCGCGCTATTTTTTTTTTAATCCGGATCGCGACCAGCATCTCCGGTACATAATAACGCTCGACGATCCGACCGGCACACTTAGCGCGCACCGCCGCGAGAGGAGAGGACCGACTTTCTCCAGTTGGCACTGTTGGCAGTCAAGCCGTGCGCGCGCGAGGCAGCGCTTCGAGGTCGCTGCGAGAAAACGCCGCGTGCCGCGAGGACGAGGTGGATTGTACGCGCGCGACTAGTTGAATGAGGTCTCGAAAGAATCCACTTTGACAAGTCGGTTGTTGCTCGTGCATGACGCACTGCGCACCGCCCCAAAGGCGTATCCAGGCGCTGCGGTACACCGGAGAGAGAGAGAGAGAGAGACAGGAAAGGAACACGCGTGCCTTCGCACTTCGCGCCGTTTGTGCTGTGATTTCGGGGTGAACGCTCGGTGAACGCCATTCAGAATGAGGGTGCATCGCGGGATCTGCGCCAAACTGCAGGGCGGCTTTCTCAGACGATGGTGTACGTATCTGACAAAATATTTGGTTTGTTCGATCGCGACGCGCTAATCGATCGTTTTAAGAAATTATTCCAAATTCGCTTTGACTGAAAATTTGAAGGAACCTTCGATAACGTTAATGTAATCTATCAACATATCTGATGCATAAATTTAAATAAAAATCTCTTCTGTAAAGAACTGTTCTCTAGGTACAGTGTAAGAGTCTGTTTTTAATTCAATAATATTTTTGCAACAAAGTTTTGAATAAAATTAGTAATTTAAATTAATCACACACATTATATAGAAAAGATCGAATAGATAAAACGTTTGCGTTATCCGAATATAAATGCGCAAACTGTAAAAATTATCGAGATATCTTTTAGCTAAACTCTGATTAAAAAGATAATGTTTTATACAAATAAATTTTTGTTAATTCAAATTTTCGAGATTATTTACTGAGAGTGTCCGCTTGTATATATAGCCTAAATGCCTTTACAGTTTTTACCTTGGTTATTACCAATAAACAAAACATTGCGTGAACACGATAAGCGACTGGTTGTGAAAAACGAGTGTCATGCGTGCATATGTTCGGTCATGCCTCGCCTCGCGCATTTATCGCCGAGGTATTCAAAGATGTTTCGCGACATTGTTTGCACGTCAAGTTTGCATATTTGACGATTAATGTAATGCGTGACCGATGATTGCCAATACTGCCGACCGATCGATTAGACGTCGTGGTAATACGCATTCCGACAGCGATAATGAAATCGACGTGAAAGAGTTTCGCGGTAAACTTGCAGGTAATCTCTAAAAATGCATTTGAATTTCTTACAATAATCCTCGTTGAGTTTTTCTTGAATATATTCAATGATTAATAGCAAACAAATACTACGCGATTAATTTGATCGGAAGACAAAAACTAGGATGGTGTAAAAGAAAGTTTCGGTTTGTGTAATATCGAACGTGTTTTTGTTAAATATTATCCATGTTTTATAATTTGTAGATAAAATATTAATTACTAATTCGTAATAAAATAGATTTATAATAAGACTTTGCCATAGCATAACTAAACCACTTGAGACGATCTGTTAATTTGTGTCAGAATTCAAGAAAATTAACATTCCATTTATAATTTTATGCCTTATTTTATATCGCGTAATACGAAAAATATTTGAAATATATACATATGTAATTAAAATGTCACGTACACACATATCAAAATAGGTACATTAATTCGTTTAAATATTTTAAATCGTGCTTAATTCACCGTGACAGATTAAAGTAATTTTTATCGCCGTTGAAATCCATGCAATTTGTGTCTCAATTCCTGATCAATTGATCATAATTTATTTCCGGATGATTAGCAAAGAATTTGCCGAGATACGCGGTTGATTTGATCATCCTTTATATCACAGCTACTTCTCAAAATACCTGTGAGAAGGTTAAATTATAAATAACAGAAAAGTGTATGTATTTGTTTCGCCAATAATTAATAAACGAGAAAGACTCTATTTTTATATTCGACAACGTTTGGCTAATGTCGTGACAATTCGACTATTAGTTTTGGTCAGATTAATTGTCAAGACTTTTTCGACCATGGGTTTTGGTCGTTTCTTGACGATTAATCTGACCAAAACCAATGGTCGAATTGTCACGACATTAGTCAAACGTTGTCGAATATAAAAATAGAGTCTTTCTCGTAAATTATAAATCTTTTATTTATTAAATTTTCAAGATTTTTTGTCGATTGAATGGAACTTATTTTTAAGGCTATTTTTTTTGGCTTTTTTTTTTTACGTGTGGTTCACCACGTTCGAGGAATCGATATTCTGGATTGGCCGAGAGCACGATCGTTAATAACAGTCGTTCGGAGAGAAAATTACGCAATCCGCAGTTTTCGCCTCATCAATTCCCAAAATTAATTGGGCTACTGATTTCGCAAATTTTGTTTACTTCGAATCTTTCTCACATGGCGTTCGTTCGCGCGAACAAAATTCGCGCACGCTCGGCACGCTCGGGGGCATATGAATCGAGATGTCTGGACCGCGGCCGAGAGGCTGCGATTAACCCGATCATCACGAGTAATGTCACGGCTGTAGCTGGTGCTCTTAATTCGATTCAATGGATGTGTCATCGCGCGCACGGTCGACCACACTGAATCATTGCGGTTTATTCAGCCCGGCATCGCGTCGCCTCGCCTCTCTTTTTCAGCGCCCCGGTGTATCGCCGACGATGAAACGTTGACACCTTAGGGACGTTGCCACGCGGCAAATACACGCGGGCAGATTCGTAGGCGTTCGCGCGCACGCGGTTATACTTTCACCACGAGAGTTCGTGAGGTGGCCCGAAAGTTTTTCGCTCACAATCAGGTGTCGGGTTTGTTGCACCGCACCATGGCGCGAAATGAAGCGTGGCTCCGAATGTATATAATTTCGGCGAGCTTTCGACCGTCATCAAAGCATGCGTTATTAATTCGCGGGGCGTTCCCGGAAAATTAGGAAATCCCTCGGTCGGAATGAAATAAAACGTTACGTACGAATAACTGCGATTAGTCAAGCTGTCACGTTTTTACGTACGTTGTCGCTCGATAATACCGTGTTTACCGTTCAGTAAACGCGAAGTTTGTCTTCGCGTATCGCACTATCATCAGCCAGGCTCATCAGAGGTAGGTACCGGCTTCAATCTCCGATCGCGTGTCTACCTCGAGAGAGACGTCACGATTGAAGATTAATTCCAACGAAGAGAGTCACGTTACGCTTTTATTATTCCCGCAACCACGTGATGATGTAACGAACTATTTTCCATGATATTCTTCCTGGATCTCGTCTTTAATAGAATAGAACTTTACCTTAACAGAATTTTAATTTCGGACTGACGTCTCGTGACGTATGGCAGCGAATCCCGAATTCATCGTAGAATCTTTTACTAAAGAATCGTCGTTTCTTCTTCATGACCTTATGACACGTTACATAAGTGCTTCCAAGGCATGAAAAATCTTCAAAATGCGCGCAAAGTAATATGATCGAAACTGACGAGTACGCGATTTCTCTTGTACAAGAACATATGAAACCATAATGAAAGAAGAAAATAGAAATCCGAGAGGAGTTTAGTCTCTTGATTACAGGGATCGTTCCAAGGATATCCCTTATCTCTTGTCCACTCAAAGTCCTTCCTTAAACACATCTTTACGCTGCTTTAACCGTTTGATTATACCTCGCGCGAAGTATAAATCAGTATACCGGATCGTTCGATCGCTTTGCACCGGTTATCCTCGTCAAAGCGATACCATTAACTTCAAAGGTCGGTTGGTCGGTTTCGCTGGAGGGCTCACAACTGCCGCGATCAGCGCGTTGCCGTTTTTCTTTCGTGTTGTGTCAGTCAAAAGAGGCTTGTTTCACATTCGTATTATTCGTGACCAGGCGAGCCGGCTCGAGAGGCGGGTCGATCGATCGATTCGCGCCTAAAGTCCTTCCGATCGACAATGATAATGACAATGGAAATAATGCGTGAGAGAAGACGAAAAAGTTGCGAGAATAATCGTTGATAACTATACGAAGTAGTAGTGTGTCATAAATAAATCGACGTCTTTTTCGAGACATACGGGTTGTTTGTTCGCGACGCGGATGAACTTTGCGACCATTAGTGTTGACGTTCACGTCGGCCTCGGACTATCTGTCCGCGGGCAAGTTTCGTGATCGTTAGCGAAGTGCATTGTATACCTGCCTTCTATCGCCGCTGCTTCTCCCCGCCGAACGTTGGTCCGCGTGCATATGTAAGGCATTCGATATATGTTTTCATATATGAGAATGCTAATCGATATCTCAGTTACGTACTTGCAATCCTTTGATCCTTGAGCTTATCCCTCCTTGAGTCAGGAATAAAAATTATATTTTAAATAACATGTCGTAAATTTTTTACAAGATTATTTGAGACAATGTATATTGATAAATTATAAGGTATAACAAATTTAAATTAATTAGAGATATAGAAGTGCAGGTGTGTGAGACTGATGTAATTTACAAAAAAATATTGCAAATGTTTATGAAGTGTATATCAAGTCGTTATTTATATATAAAACCGGATTTTATATAAATTACGAATACACTTTTTCTCGCAGTCCTTCATTAATCCTAATAAGTCACGTTCTTGAAATGTTTTCTTTGCTAAAATGTATTATCTCTTTGTATTTGTAAATAGAGATAAAGGAATAGATGAAATGTCATAATCAACGCGAGAAAAGTGGTCGGTGAGAAAAAAATGATAGTGTGTTATTACTGCAGTTCAACGCTATTTTTCCTGTCGTACAAGTGACACGCTAGGCGCGATAGGTATCCGAGACAGGCCCGGTAATGTTTTACATATTATGTGGTGATTGGCGTAAGAACAGGAAGCACTCTTATGTAAGAAGTAATCGCCACACTTACATATCTTTACGTGCACACGCATACTTTTTTGCATATGCACCGCTGCACTTCGTTATATTTTTGCTTGAACAAAAAGTTTGCAATATCAACAATTATCGATTCCTATTATCAACCTGCGGATATGTTACGTTCGACACTTTTGAATAGAAATGGTCAATTTTGCGTAAAAACCAGTTTCCAGAAAATCGTTCTCTATCAGAAAGAACGAGATTATGAGAATATCGAGTTATTTTAATGCGAAAAATATACTCTTTTTTATCTCCCTAAATGAAAGAAGTATATATTCATACAATTTTAATAATGTATAAAATATGTAGAAATATTTAAATAACACTTCCAGAATTTTAGTTTCTTATAGTATTTATATAATATACATATAATTTTTATATTATGTATTATAATTAAAGCGTTTTCACGTTTGGAATATTTTAGAGTTTAGTATTTCTCTTTTTTCAAAAGAGCTGTCGTGTTATTTTTCGGTGTCTATCTTTTAAAATTCTTTCCTCGTGAATTGACTAAACTCATAAACTATTTTTATTGCTTATCCCCGCAGGGTTTGCAAGTCGTTTTTATAAGGAACGTTACCTAAACACTACTACCCTTTCTCCTCTCACTTTAACCCTTTGGACCAACGGCTTAACGTCTCTTTCCGAAAGACGGAGCCCCAGTTTGCTTCGCACAAGAACCTATCTTGCACGGAGGGGCGCAGCTTCGGAAAAACATTTTATGTTTACATGGCTCTAGTGGACTCGAAGTAGTAGGGTGGCAGTGTGGTCTTGTGGTAAAGCGCCAGACTCGTAACTCCGAGGAACCTGGTTTCGAGTCCACCTGATCACAGGAATTTTTATATTCCAAACTGCACCCCCCCGCACGAGTGGGGCTCGTACGGAGAAAACTGGGCTATCTTTCGGAGGAGACATTAGAAATTGGTCATCAAGCTTGGGGAGCTTGGGAGTGTTCGGCATTTTTCAATAGTGCTAAATCTCTCTGGTGTGCATGTTGTGTTTCTCTCTCTAGCAGCGGCACTAGCTTTTCGTTAGTGGTGTTATTTGTACGGTCATAACATATGTGTTATATTACCTATGTTCAAACCGATAAAAGTGTATGATAGATACCACAACATAATGGCGAATATGATTACAAAGAGTATTTGTTGCCATAGTTCGAGTTTTTTATATATGTCCAATATCGCATCTATTAAAAAATTTTAGAGAAATATTATATATATTATATATATAATTTGAGTAAATTGAGGTATAAATGAATTAAATTTGAAATTGGTCGTCAAGCTTGGGGAGCTTGGGAGTTTTGTAAACAAGATCGGTGAGCGCTACTGTCCTCGCGTTCGAACAGTTCCTCGTCGATCGAGATAAAGAGAAGGAAAAATAAGGCGCGAGCACACACACAAAGGTTTTATCGAAGGCTGCCTTATACCACCACACCATGTCTTATAACATTGAATATTCTGACTTGTAAGACACACAGCAATGTAGTAAGCATGCGAGGCATTTAAACTACATATCGCAAACGCAAATTAAGAATTAGTAGCGAATGTTTAACGATTCTGAAATGTGATTCGACTTATCTATCATTAATTTCGCAATTGGCAAAACTCCTTTCTCTGTTTGCGTTATGACAACAGCTGCGATCTAAAAACGGACGGTAGACTGCTGAAACCGGCTTGCCTTATAATTCAAGACGGAAGCCAGGAGATGCAGCCAGGTTTAACCGTTGTGTAGCTCTCCGTTTTTCACACTCGTTTGGATTGCGGCAAATTTTTTTCCGGTTATTATTCCGAATTTTTTTGGGGATTAGAGAACGATAATTTCACGAGATAATTTCACAAAATAAATTTATCTTTGGTGCTCCCTAACGCTCTTACACGCCCCTTTATTTCTCGCGGGCATGATGGCGATCGGCAAAAAGAATCGGCGCGTGATCTTTGGTGGTTCCGAGTTCAACGAACCCGGGCTCCATTCGCGCCCCCATTGAATCGTCGAAACGGGGAAACTCGGCGTTTCTCATTATGGGCCTCTTATTTACGATAGCAATCAACAGCGCGCGCGCGCGCGGGGGATTCTCTCTCTTTACTACGTGCGATTGCAAAATGCGCGAGAGCGAACGAGCGAGCGATGCCCGGGCATATGCAGAGCACGAAGTTGAGCTTTGATGAAATTACTCGGTTCCCTTCCTCGTTCGCTCTCTCATCTCGATAGACGCGGACGCGCGGCTCTAGAATTCGCGAGCGCGCGCGCTTATCTCCCTTCGCCGATCTCGCCTCGCTTTATCTGACGAAATCGGGTAGCCCAGCTCGCACATTCGAGAGAACACATGCACGAGAAAGTCGATCTTATACGAGTTGCAAAAAAATTTACATTAATTTTCTAACGTTCGCTCGACCAGAGCGCTTTATTTCTTTCCGAGAGTTTTCTCCCCCGAAGTTCTCTTCTCGCTCACAACTCGACTTATCGAACCTCCGATATCCGGAAAAAAAATTCTTCTCGAAAGGATGATGGATCGTCGTAGATACCACGAAATATGAGAACAAAAATTATCGGACATTGAACTTATCGCGGAGATATCGATTGGCTCCTTCGCTTATTTTGTTAGACGGACTCCGAAAAGCATTTTCGTTTGAAGTCGAGAACACACCGTCGAGGTGGACTTTACGCGCGATTGTCGATTGGAGACCCGACCTGCAATAGCTGTAATAACAGCTCAGTGGCCTGGAGACCAACGACTGGCTGCGTTATTGGCTCGGTAGGAATGCAGCTCGATCGGCGAGGCGGCGCGCATGGAACGCGCCTCCGCGGCCGGACGAAAACCTGCCTTGCAACGCGCCTTTTAGCGGCTCGATCGCGGACACGGTCGGCTGGTGCAGGACACGACGGATCCTTTAGATCTCGTCGTCGTCGCGCGAAATTACCGTACTAATAAGCAACGGAAGCACATTGTTTGCGCGCATTGTTCACACGGACTTTATATCTCTTCGACATACGAACGCGCAGTTTACAAGCTGAGATCTTTAAACAGCGAGAGTATCGCTGCCATGCAGGAATGATGTTACGAGGTGGCATTTCTTCAGGCTGTTTTCTTCGGAAACAACTCAATTCGTCGAAGTGCCTATATACTTTAGATATTTGAAAGATGTCCCGAAATGTCTTCCAAAATGCCAATATACCAGGCTAGTGTGATTTTCGTATGTTTTTTTGTGATATATGTATGGCATATGAGAAACATCAGAAATTTATAGGATAGACAAATGTTATCTAACTAGTAGTAATGTAATAGATCTTATCTAACTACTATTAACTGTGCAGTTAAATAATATCTGTCGTATTACGCTATACGTGTAGTTAGATTTTATCTAATTATGTTTAAGAAAAGACGAAAGAAAAACGAACATCTATGCTTGAATACGGTTCTTTGAATACGATACGGAAGGATAGAAACTGATGCAAATAAAATAGGTATTGTTCGGTCGGTTGATGCTTGACGTAACCGAGATCTTCACTGTTTTCCACGAGCGCGACTGAAGCCGAGACAGCGGAAGAAGAAGCTTTCGGTTGAAAGGTTAATGAGGGGGAACGATGTAACGTGTCACGCGAAGATTAGCGGTGACAAATGATGGCCAGCGTTGATTACGTCGGCGCGGCGGTCATATGCCAAAGATGTTCCGTAGGAGTTCACTTGCGTAATATATAATATCAGTTTGAAAAGAATAAAATTTCGTTAGCGCCCATCGTTACGTAGCTTCATTCGACTCGACATCTTCTCTCTGAAATCAAGTGCCGTTCCTGTCGATTTAAAAACGTCCAAAAGAAATGTGTGGAACACTTTTCTATCCGTTTAAAAGAGAAATTGTACGCAAAAGGTGGAGATAATTGTTTTTACTCTACTTCTCCATGATCCGTGATATAATAACTGATTTTTTTAAAGAAATAATAAACAAGAGATATATAATAAGCGCTTACATTTTGCGCAGCGTAGAAAGCAATCTCAATTTCGATGAAAGTATTTTCAATTTCGTCGT
The DNA here is from genome assembly GCF_048541705.1 of Temnothorax americanus. Lineage (NCBI taxonomy): Eukaryota > Metazoa > Arthropoda > Insecta > Hymenoptera > Formicidae > Temnothorax > Temnothorax americanus. The sequence goes on along the minus strand of NW_027509421.1, from coordinate 810,688 downwards.
GCCAAACGGGAGAGGGAGGGTGAAAGATAGAAATGAGTGAGAAAGAGAGAACACCTTTGCACCTTTTCATACTTTCTCTCGGTGTCTTACTCTGTATATTCCTAACTTACTGTTTCTATACTGGGTCTTTATACTCTCGCAAGCGAAATCTTAGTTAATCAAAAGCCGCGTGTTGGCTCACGAAGAAACGGACGAATCCGGTGCGGATATATGCGGTGTGTCATAATCCGCGGAATGCGGACGCCGCCTCTGCTTTCGGCTCGATTCGCGCAAACTGTGTCAAATTAATTAATAACGTCCGACGTATGTGTGCTTTTATCGCACGAGTCTCGAAAGCGAGCCCAGCTTCATGTGAATGGCTATAGAATTCGCAGGGATTGCGCGACCGTGTGACTTATGCCAGCACCCGCGAAACACGCGCACGTTAACAACGTGACTCAATATTTAAGGAAAAATCTGCTACTTGCCCTCGCAAAATTATACTATTCAATATATTCGATTATATTTGTTCCCCAGTAATGTAAATTAAAAGATTGACATGAGATTTTCTCTCTCTCTCTCTCTCTCGTATGAAAAATATTATCGATTTAAATTATTCGAACAATTGTGTGTGTGTGTGTTTCTTTGTCTATTTATACTTTCAGCTTAAAAAAATCTGCAAATTTTTCAGAATTGAGTTTGGGGGTTGCAGTCGCGCGAATTTTTTATTCGATTCCGACGTTTCGTATAAACATTTCAGTTCACTTTTGATTAAAATTTCATTAATAAGCTCATTTCTAATCAATTTTTTTAAGGTAGCAAATACTTTTGAGCTCTAGTGTATATCTGCAAAAATTATATTATTTTAAGAAAAGCTTATTTGTTGCGACTGGATAAAATTATCTATGAATACGACGACCAATGTCCAAAGATTAAGTAATGATTAATTATGTAATGACAGAGTTAAATAACAAATTTTATGAGAGAATATGTTACATTACGACTGTTTTTACAGTACAAACTCCTTCTTCTGAAGGAAAAAAAACCGCATTTACGTTGTCATTCAACTGCGAATACATTATAAATTAATCGATTATCTTCGGCTATGCGCAAAACGAGAGAAGTGCTCGTTATTGATTTTAACGATTCATTCGCTCGATGAGAACGATGAACAATAAAAATCTCGTCTTTCGAGTAGTACATTGTTGAATCCGCGAAGAAAAAGAATACACTTTGCTACCTCGCTTTGCGTTAAAATGTATGTGCGGACGGATATATCATTGGCATATCTATATTTCTACGGGCGATCGGTGTAATGAATTTATCTATTAAAGGTTTCGCGCGGCGAGGCAGATCGATCTTGAATCACTCTCGAAACTAACTGGACTTTCACTCGGTCTTTTTCGCTCAAACAGCTCGTGCGCGCACCGTTACTTTTGTACCGCGCGGCCTGGACCGGCGCGGTTTTCGCGGTAATAAGATTAAGTATAATAACAGGCGGCCCGCATTAGAGGCACGGCGCGGGTAAAAGTTAAGAATAGACGCCACAATGAGTAACATCTTTTGCGGCAATTACTGTTAGATGAAAAGATGAGAGAATCGCCTCGCAGCCCGCGAGAAATTACGAAAGTAGCTATAAGTCTAAGCTCCGCGACTTGCTTGCCGCAACTCTTATCTTTACATACAATTCATCCAGTTTCGTAATGCACCGTGTGACGGAGGGAAAAAGAGACAAGAACCGTTTCCAACGCCCCACGTGGCAATTACACGCTTATCCCGCACGCATCTCGGGATGATTAACGCTGTTAAATCGTTTGTTGCTGAAAAAACCAAACCATATGTCGTCTTTGTGCAAAGGCAGCATATGATGCCAGATTGAACTAAATTCCATGCGTGTGCGCATGTGTGTGATATTTAATTACATTGAATATATAAAATCGAGATAAATTTCTCGTTCTTTCTTTGCGAAGATAATGCAGGATCTCGACGACCGTCGCATCCGTTAAAAAAAAAGGCTATATACGTCGAATAAGCAGTTTTAACATTTCCTCGTCTTTTTCCTACGTTTTTACGCTTCTTATTACAATGCGTTGAGTTTATTTCCTTAGTTTTGCCGAGTTTTTCGCGCTCAACAGTCAACGTTTACACACGCACGGCACGATCCGCTCGTTTAAGGCTGCAATTTTATAATCGTTCGGTGTGCGAATGCACAGGTACGTTAGAAAGTTTCCGCGTGCAACGGCGCCGCTTGCAAATTGTACGTATATATACGCGCGTGCGGCCATATCGTACATATATATGAATACACACACGCGTAAAATGTACATCTAAGAAAAAAAGAAACGTACGGAGCGGACGTGTTATTTCGTATTTCTTCCACTTACGGTATAACGGGAATCTCATCAGGAGATCGTACAACCGCGTGCCTAACAAACCGCATCGCTCTGATCTCTTTTTAAATGCCGTACTCTCGAAATAGGTTCCGACGCGGCAATCGACATTTCGTCACTTGCCTCTTTTTCCGTTCCGCTCTCCGGTGTCTGCGATCGAAAAGAGACTTCCGGCGACGCCAGGACACGCGCGGACGGGCGGGCGGGAGGGGGGAGGGGAGCTGAAAAGATACGGCGGTTGTGTATCCCACGGGGGGATACTTTGCATTGTCAACAGTAGCAACGGCGCGATGATATCGGGCACGCGTGAGAACAAAGATCTCGGTATCTCGCGAGGAGGTGGGAACTGGAGCGCCGAAAGTCCCGTTCCCCATATATCCACGATACGCCTGATTGCCGACGCTTTGCACCGCGCCCGTTTTCCTGATGTCCCATTTGTTTTCTCCTTTTTCCTTCCCATCGCGCGAAACGCGATCTCCCGCGGATCGTTGTTCACGGAGGACGGAGCACGTGGATTCCTCCGAAAGCGACTTACGCGCAAGAAAGCGACACACGACGCTGAGCAGGCTTGATGAGCGGAGCTCGTCGGAGAAGCGAACCGTTTCCGTACATCGGCGATAAATTGTGCAACAAATTCAGCCGTATGTCATATCCCAAAGCGCTAATGCCTGCAAAGCAATTCGCCTTATGACTGACTATAACGTGCGACTCATCCCTTCCTCATTATTCCCCCGTGAACTAATCGAGCTTGCAACGTGCTTCTGCGGCGAAAGTAAAATAGAAGGCAAAAGGCAAGCAATTAGGAGAAACCGCGCGTTATATTTTGAGAGCAAACGTTCGGTTCAATAAAGTCAAACACTCTGTGTTCCGCGAAGAATTATTTCGCGAGCTATTTATAAAGATATTTTTTCTCTCGAGACTCGATATATACGATCTGCAATATAGCTATTAAAAATATAGTTACATTAATCTTCATTATTCGAAACATTGTGTACGACGGAGCAGTAATTGCTTGCACTTGGAATTTCTCGCGGGATTCTCGCAATCAACCTTGGACGCATTATCCGCGCTATGAATAGACGGCGCGATCGCGCGCGGGTAAACAATAGGAATTTCCGCGACGTTGCGCTCGGACGTTGCGCCATTTTTCCTCTCGGACACGTCGCCTCGTCGTCGCGATCCTTTCCCCGGTTCGCCTTTTTCCTGCTTTCTTGGCGCATATTGCGCGATGCCACCGTCTTTCTATCCGCGCGCGGGTAAATCGCGTGCGCGATAATAAGACATGTAACTTTCCGTCCGTTCGTCTTCCCGACCGTTTCCTGGTGGTCCCCGTCGCCGACGACGACGCGAATCGCGATACTAAATCGCGACAGCGCATCGCCCGTGTCGCGCTCGTATTATAAGGTGATATGTACTTTATGTCGCCAAGCTTTCCGCTTTTCCTCTCTGTCCACGCTCCCGGCCGCTTCGTTGTTATCGTCGTCGCACCTCGGTGCGCGTGTAGTTGTGCGTAATCGCGCGTTTCCTCGCGAAAACAGTAGAGTAAACAGACCAGGCGGACGCGACGAATGAAGACATTATGTATTGTCAGCCCCGCCTGCGCGTCGTATACGAGCATAAATAGAGCACTCCAGACCGACGCAAGAATGTCGGAGAACTAGAGTCTGAATAAATCCAGGAAAATTGTGAAATTTATCAAAATGAAGTATTCTTCGTCTTTGATGCACTCTAAGCGCGTTTAGTAAAGCGCGGTTACGTGTTCGTGGAATGTAAATTATTTTTTATAATTTTTTTTCTCTTCTTCGTTTTATGATCATATATTTCTCATACAAGACTGGAATTTTAAATAAGTTGAATTTTAGGTTTTATATTTTCTGTTGTACGACCCTATGACGATCGAGGGTTTTGCACGGATTACGTAAAACACGTGACTGAGAATTTTCGCCGTTGCGCTTCTTAAAGCTTTTGCACTTCGATGGGGCAACTACTGCATATAAATAGCTTTATACATGTTAACGACGACCTTGTTATGTTTTAACATCGAAATACTTTTTTCTCTTGAGCAACGCGTCGATCTAATGAGCAACTGGCAATTCTCTGGCGATGTGTAAATGTTTACGATGTGCGTCGCGTCTGTCTATCACGTATAAAACCGGTCTAATCACGAGGAGACCAAATGTACACATTAATTTTCGATGATGTTGCAAAAGCTCGCGTGATGATCGCGATATTCTCAAAGTCATGGACGTTCGATCGGAGAGATTCGCTCCCGTTTAATCTAATAATCTCTAAAAAAAATATCAGATACCCTCTATTTTTATTTCTAGATTCTTAAACACACTCTTTAGCTCGTTTAAACAGAATAACTCGAGGTTTTATTTTATACAGATAATCCAGGAATTCAATATTAATAATTACAGTATAATTAAATTGTTTCAATATTAATAATTTACTAATATAATTAAACTCAGCGACTTTTTAATGAGATCACTTTCATCCAAGAATGTGAGGACAGATTCTCACTTCCGCATCGACGTTCAATACGGAATCCCCTCCGTGTGTTTCACAATTAATGACACAAATCGCCGCCGTGTTTAATAGAATGTTAATCGATTACCGTGCCGCGGCGACGGCCGGGGTTGCGGGGGGGGGGGAAGAGCCGATTATGCTATACGCGTCTTTTTGCGGCTGGCGTAACTTTCCTTTCCCGGCGACGCGCGGCGTTACGTGGACGATTCCGCGCGCGAAGAGACGAGAAAATAGAAAAATCCCGGCAGAGCGAATCTCACGCGCGCGCGCGCATGTACGCGTATGCGTGCGTCGCGCGCGCTCGCGTGCGAGCGTACGCGCACGCGAGTAAGGATTATGACGATCGATAAGGAGAGCGTAACTTTCTTCCCACGAGAGAGAAGGAGGCACAGAGCCCGCCGCCGCGTTTCGATCGCGATTATTATGGCGAGCCGAGAGGAGGCTGTGCGGCGCGAGACTTTCTTCGCTCGGGTCCGCCGCGAGTTTCGTCGAGCTGCGGCGTGCATACACCGCGCGAGACCATTATTACCGCTTCGCTTCATTAAAGTCTCCAGGGCTCTGAGCTCTGACGCATCGTGTTAAAACCCATATATACACACGCGTATGCGCCGCGTGGCGCGCACGTTAGCGTAAATAAGCGTGTATATTTATCGCTAACGACACGTTAATGCAGGTGTGCGGGCCAACGATTACGCTCTAGATCGTGCGCGGTATCGATTTTGCCGCGTGAAAATTTAGAAAGCGGCGACCGGCCGCACCGCGCGTGCGTTGCGAGATTCTTTCAATCGCGCCGAAAGAATTCGGTCGGAATGCAATTTTGATATGTCGGTGGTATAACGCTAATGATAACGATAACGACAGCATTGGAGCACGGGGAAGCAGTAAATAATCGCAATTATGTTACGGTGCATTACGAATCTTGCTTAATATACTAATGGTATACTAATAACTAATTAATGATAAGCGCGGAGAACGAGAAGAAAATGAAAGAAGGTCCTGTAATGGGAGAATGGATAATTAACTCGCTCGAATTGCAAAATTCAACGTTGAACATTCGCTGCGTTAAATATTTGTACAGCAGCCGCAAATATAAGCTCTAACTCTGAAAAGGCCTTAAAATTTTTACATAAATATCGCAATGAAAGTCAATGGCCGTACACGCACACAACACACAACGACAAGGCGCGGATTTATTGTCCTCGGCGTGTTTCATGTGTTTATGTAACACGTGCATGGAAAGTGCCCCATTGCGCACGCTACGCGTGCGTGATAGACCACTTTCCACGCACTTGCAACGATAAAATAGGGTGTGCAAGTCGTGCGTAAAGATGAATATTCCCGGGTGCGGTGATCGGGTCAACTCCGCACCTTTGAATTTTCATCTTACAGCACTTGTTGCACAAATAACTATTCTCATACTATACTATACTTATTCTTCCAAGTTACGTAGCAACGATACCAACGTACATACAGTACTGTGCGCTTGCAATATAAATTTGTTTTCTTGCTATCGTTCCTACATGACATTTTAAGGTCGTGGCCTCTAAGCGACGCACGAAATTTTCATCGAGATATTCACACTCTGTCCTTTTTTTAACAAGTCGTACTTACATACGAAAGTTTGAACGAAACCTCGAACCAATAAATCTGAAAGGTCACGTTTTGCATTTATAATACTTTTCACCGTACCTGTCTGTCGTGTGTGTCGCGTGATCGCGGCTTTGATTTAAGTTGTTTTAATTAATCGATAATAAAAAGTCGATTGGCCGTGATGATCGGCCGAAAAAAGAGAACGGAAAACCGTACTTTATTATCACTCGTCTACGGTGTTCGTAAGGTCAATCGTGTGACGTCAGACGTACATGTGCCTCGCATAATTAATTCGTCGTTACCTCACGGAATTCTTTCATGCCCGACGCGAGTCTCGAAAGAAAGAGAGAGAACAGAATTAACTTTTCAGCTCTCAAAACCGGCACTCTCAATCCTCGCTTCGATCGATTCGCCAGGCCGCTCGTCGTGATCTTACCTCCGCGAGTTCGTCTCGTTCTCACGATTCGTTCGCCGAATCGTGCCTCGCGGTGTCTAAACCGTGTCTACTTCGACGGTTTTATTTATCCGACTATCGATAAAACATTACGATCGTTCGTTATTATTAAATCGACTTATATTTTGTTTAAGGATTACGTTTGGAACTGCGATTTTGACAGGTCCACAATTTCGAAATGCAGTTTTCTTGAAAAAAAGGGACACTGATGCTCTTCTCTCTCTCTCAACGAAGAAAGATATAAGAAAATTAATAAAATTGATTTTCTTTGATTTTTAGCGGATATAAGTAAACAAATAATATAGGAGCTAGACGCGTTATATACGGTTTGCAGAATATTATTCTATAAAATGTCGCAAGTATTTGAATGCATAATGTACTCTGTAATGCACGTCGATCGTCGAGTACGTTGCTAGGCATTCGCTCGGTCTCGTGCGACTCGAATCCGTCATGCGAAGACATCCTTTCTCCTATAAGAACGAAGCTATTACATGACGGCGAGGTCGCTTATTGCGCATGCAGTCGATGCGCATGTATGGTTGTCGACCATCGACTTCGCGTTCGCCAGGAGGACACCGTTTCGGAGCTGTCACGGTCCTCGAAAGGACGCGCGCGATATTGCCCGTCTATGGGACGTTTGCAACAGCTGTCGAGGTCGCCCTATCTCCGCTCGACAATCGTTTCGGACGGCAAAATCGCAAATCGAATGACATTTGTATCGAATCCGGCGTTTCGCGTCGCGTTTCGTTGAAAGATGTTAAAACTTCCGACCGCGATGTCAGCGGGAACGTGTCCGAAGCTAACTCCGGCAACAAAGAATTATCCTGTAATCGATAATTACGCGCGACGCAACATCCGATTTCTCGAATCGTGCAATTTTTCGACGGGCTAATAATACGCCCGGTCCCCCCTCCCCTCGTTCGTCTCTGCATGCGTCTCTCCTCGCGCAATTAACGTCTTTGACATTCGCGAGACGCGCGCATCGAGTTCGGATCGTTCGAAATGGAGATTTAATTACGGACGACGTGCGTAATATTAATTTACGTTTTTTTTTCTCCCTCGATCGAATCCCTTTTGCGAGCCTTGTTCGCGGGCCACTCCTGGCCGATCGTGTCCGCCGGACGTCACAAAGTGGGACCATTCGCGCTCCGAAGGCCGCGGTCCCGCCCGGCATATCATTCTATACGTGACTGTTAACGCAAATTGGCTTTTTCGCCGAACAAATCGGTACCGCGTGGCACACAAAGCGGTGTCGCAAGATCTCCCGCGCGCTCGATTTTTACGCTTACGCTGGTTTTCGCGCGCGCATAACGACCGGGGGGGATATATATACAATGTATATCACCGCGGAATGCCACATGACTCCGAATTCAGCGCACTTGCGTAAATGCGCTTTAGTAATCGCATATGTTCCTTTAGTGATCGGGTTTCTGTACAATGTTACGTGGAAGCTGATTTCGGCGTGTCCACAGTCCACGCCCTTTATGGAGTGGAGACTGAAATCTTGCGTTCGATTTTGTATTAATCGTTAATAAATATTCCTGATGGATTAAAACAGATTGCGCAGATATTAGGTAAATATTCTTTCCGCAAAAATAACTTGACGGAAAATATTAATTGTCCAGAGTCGAACAAATAAGTTTATCGATCGTGATCTCGTATAGGTATGCGTAAGATCGCGGTATGCCCAGGTTTGGCTTCCAGTACACGTCGCGGTTTGTCACTTGCGGCTCTAACACGCTATTGTTCTACCAGATACCACGCGTGGAATAACGATCCAGCTGTACCGTGTGCTGTACAACGTCGCGCACCATTCACAAAGTTAGACGGCGCTACGAGGGGAATGGAGGTCAAGTACTCGAAAACGTATGGCCGCGATAATAACGCCTCGGAATAAGAGAAATTCCCTCGCCTGAGTTTACGCGACAGCGAGCAAACGTGGCTACCAAGTAGAAATTACGGTCTCGAGCGAAAAAAAAAGAAGCAAGCGCGAGAGAATATTGTGCAAATTTTCATTCGATGTATTTTTCAACGTCAGAATGGTTACTTGCATTTTCTCTTTAGTTTTAGACGTTACACCCGATATCGCGATCATCGGTGAATCTCAACTTGTCTTAAGTCCACTCGATGCTACAAATGCTTTGAAGCGTTCTTCTTCTTTTTTCTTCACTGAAAGCATGTTGTAGTATTAAGTGGACCGCAAGCCTTAATCACAAAATGCGTATATATTGTGGAAAGATAGGAATAAAATTAAACGAAAAATCCAAAAGCGCTGACTCGAGTCTCCTCATTCCTTGCGAAAGAAGAGGTGATGATTGAACTCTGCGTTTGATAAATCGTGCGTTAATATGAGATGAACATTCAACAAAAGGAGAAAATGGAAACATCCCAGAGTTCTTTAGAGAATTAATATCGCGTCATAAATTTCGACAACCGCGATTTATCACGCACTCTGTTACTGGTTTCGCTTCGCCTTACGTGGCGCGATATATAAGTATCGCGCGCGCGCGCGCGCGGGTCCGGTTCCGTTGTTTTTTTTTCTTTCAATGAAAACCACAACCGTGCAAAAATCATCATCACCCTGCGTGAAGTAAGGTATGTGCGCGCGCGTGAAAAGCAGGAAAAGAAAAGTCGGAACCTCGGAACAAACGAAGAGGAAGAGGGAAGGCGGGAGGGTGAGAGGCCCGCGTTTCTTCCGTCAGGCGCGCGCGAACGCGACTTCGCGACTCGCGCGATTCTGTTAGAAAGCGAGACCGACGTATACGCGCGCATCGATGCATCGTCAGCTTTCTTCCGCTTGCGTGTCGCGTAGGTGGTGATTTTGTAATTTCCTCGCGAGGGGAACGAGGAGAGGAACGCGATATCGATAAGACGCGCTGATGGATCCGCAGACTTCGCGGCACTGCGAAGAAAATGAACGGCGCGATCGATGTGTGCGATGATCTCGCGCGGAGAGCTTAAAATATTCTGTAAGAATCTATTAAAGATCTAAGACTCGCTTATACGCATTTATCGAGTCGCTGTTTCTTAAATGACGACAATAATAACACAGAAAGTCGTTACATTCTATAAATTTATTTCAAAGGATCCGTTATTAATATGGAATATTTATTTAAATATGTATATCTAATAAGAAAATAAATATAAGTTTAACGTTAACTTGCGACAGCTAATCATGCGTGTCACTTTTCTAACATAACGACGCGCGAAATTTGCGTAACGGCCAACCTCGCCACAAAAATTATATTTGTATTGACACGTGGATGTTTATTGCTAAACCGTTGTAGTCGCCCGCGGGTGATATCCATGCAAGTCAAACGAATAATTTGCGATTTGCCTATAATGAGGTGAAGGCCTTGACGAACTTCGTACTAAAATAAGATTATTTTTCGAGTCTTACCAAATAATCAAGTTGGACGATAGAATTTCTCAATTCTTAATTCGTATTTCCTAATTCGTCGTGCGTTCATGCATATCAAGGGATCTTACGCAATAAAATATCAAGGAACTTTACACTTGATTTTAAAATATCAAGGGATTTTTACACTCGACTTAAAAAGTGATATGAAATTTAAAGATATGAAATAAAAAGTAAATAAAAGGTACTGCTTTAGGATTTAAAGAGAAATAGGATATGACATATTTCTTACGTTTATCTATACCTCATAAATGTCTCTCTCAAAAGTCGTCTTCATAGACTTTAAAATTGCCATGCACCACGTAATCATCATCCTTATTCGACGCGCGAAATAATTGTTTAATATTATGATGCAGTCTTACGAGTCTCTTTCATCTCGAGTTAGCGCTTTATCTCTTTCCGATTAATCGGTCATCAGGCACTTGTTCACCGCAAGTAACCGCAGAGCGTTAAGCGCGCGCGGCGCATAAGTGCATAAATACAATAATAACGCGCGACGCGCGTGCGAGGAACGGACCGTACAGAAGGATAAATATTTACGAGAAAGGCGTAAAGGTACTACAACTGGTTTACCCAGCAATTGTTTTGCTCTTGAACGGGATGAGCATAAAGTTTATCCAGGATATAGACGCGACGTGTGGCGGCGAGAAGGAAGACGACCGCCAAAGACGTATTTTTCCAAAACCAGCCGTCCTCGTTCCATTTTGCGATCAGCTTCTGCTGATCGAATCGATTAGGTCGACGACCTCGGTCGAAGGTCGTGACGTAATCACATTCGCGATTGCCGTGAAAGATAATCGCGTTACTCGTCGATTATTTCAGGTTCGGGATCGCTATGCCATGATAGGAGAGACGGAAAAAAAAGAGGATTAAGGAAAAACCCGACAAGACTCGAATAGGAATGAATGGGAGTTCCGTATTATACCTTCGCGAAATAAACTCCTGCCGTTTCTATTCGCTCTCGCACGTCCTTCGAGTTTTCGCATCTAATCTCGCGAGAATATGTGTAACTGCGGGAATAAATTTTCTTATCTCGAAACGACGCTTCGCGATCGTTTAATAGGCTACCGTTATCTCGCGGCGTGATGCCGCACGAAATCACGAGTCCAGGAGCGAGAAACCATGTAATGAGAATTTTTTCCCTTCTTCTATGCAACGTACATTGAAATGAATTAATTTTATAACTGTGCACAATGGAAACGAGAATCCTGAATACTTTTCCATTTCTGCTTACTTCAACATATACTCATTTCTCACGATTTTAATTGCAGACTCCATTCAGCATTAAAAAAAAAAAAAGACACTCGCTTCTAACTAACGGCAATGACTCATCCTCACCGTCTCTTCTTCTTCTCCCTTCAGGGGCGGCCGTTGCGTGCGGAGTCCTGCTGATAATTCTGGCCGCCGTCCTGGCGGTTCTATTCCCGAATCTCATCAACCTGGTCCTGGATAAGGAGCTCGCGATAACCGAGGGCGGCCGCACGTACAAATTCTGGAAGGAGCCGCCGGTGGTGCCGCGTATGCAAGTTTACATTTACAACGTGACGAACGCCGACGAGTTTCTGAACAACGGCGAGAAACCGGCGCTGCAAGAGCTAGGCCCGTACGTTTACGAGCAGCATTGGGAAAAGGTGGACATCAAATTCAACGACAATGGTACCGTCACCTACAAAGTCAAGAAGACGTTTGTCTTTAATTCGGTAAGTTGAGTAATTTATGGCACGGTATAGCAATGCTAATTAAAAATTCATTAATTGATTTAAAAACTCACGATCTGCTTGAATCAAATCTGATATTTTTAACTCGCGTTAGAAAGCTACATTAATCTTGCTTTTTCAATCCATATTTGATTTCCGTGGAAATTGTAATTTTTCTAAGCTTACCTTTCATCATATAAATCTAAATTTAATTATAATTACGCTGCTCTCTACAAAATATGAGTACATGCATAATGCTTAGCTTTCTTTTCGCGCGAATATTTTCCAAGGTAGTTAATTAAAACAGCTGAGACCGAGACTGATATTTTTATTATAAGAAACGCGCGCGATTAGTATGCAAGACAATGCGCGTCTTTATCGCGCAGGATGTGTCACGATCATTGATTGTTCTTTTATCGAGAATATGTATGTCGGCTGCTAAGAAGAAAAGCCAGCGAATCCGTGTTGAATGACAATCGAAGGCGTCACGTCGCCTCCGGGTTATTTAAATCCGTCATAGACCGCGTTCCTCTCCGCCGACTCGACCGCACGGTTACTCTTGCTCGCGCATCGAAATCACTGCCGCGACTTTCTACATTCGTCAGAGAAACGTTTCCACGGCGCAGTCGAGTGTATTTTATCGCGATTCGACGACAAGAAAGACAATATGTATGCACACGGATCGTTTTTGCTCCGAGAGAAAATTTATGGAAGAAAATATTTGTCAATATTATGCGGAAGTTTTGTATCAGTTCGCGGTTGACGTGGAATTTTCATTCTCCGTCTAAAATCTCTCTCTCTCTCTTTCTCTCTGCTTCCAATCGCAAATTATTCTATATATAGTTATTTTTATTCACATATTTCTTTCACTTTCCGTTATTATCTTTATTTCATGTTTAGTTATTTTTATTTCACCGCGATTCAATTATTTTGTGTCATATTTCAAGTTTTACAACACGTTATGTTTTTAATTAATATTTTGTCGTGTATATATTGTATATGTATTTTAATTATTAATCTTTATCTCTTTCTAATCTATTCTAAAACAAATTTTCGTCGTCTATTTATCCTTCTGCAAGTTCTCCCGTTATTGCATTCAATTAACCGGCTCGGTCAGATTTCAATTTTTTTTTTCTTATTAAAATCTTAGATCCTGTCAACCGGTTCCGAGGACGATCTGGTCGTCGTGCCGAACGTTCCTATGCTATCGGCTACCAGCCAGTCGAAGCACGCCGCTCGTTTCCTGCGACTGGCGATGGCGTCCATCATGGACATCTTGAAGATCAAGCCATTCGTCGAAGTGTCGGTCGGCCAGCTGCTCTGGGGCTACGACGATCCCCTGCTCAAGCTGGCCAAGGACGTCGTGCCCAAAGAACAAAAATTGCCGTACGATCAGTTCGGTCTCCTCTATGGCAAAAACGCGACCGGATCGGATCTGTACACGATATTCACGGGCACTACCGACATCACCAAATTCGGATTAATGGACAGGTGGAATGGCAAGGACGCCCTCGGTTTCTGGACCACGCAGGAATGCGATTCCATCATGGGCACCGACGGCAGCATATTCCCGCCTCATATTACGAAGGAGACCGTGCTCAAGGTCTTCGACAAGGACCTCTGCCGGACGTTGCCGCTGGTTTATCAGGTTTGTGTTTTTGTTGGTCGTCGTTAATTATCCGGCTGATACGACCAAAGGCGGATGATGGCCTTCCCGGACTCCGGCCACTCCGGCCAAACAATTTTTAAATGTTGCAAAATACGAAAGGAAGATCGGAGAAAACGTCTCCGTTTCTGTCTTACATAGCGTATTATTCATCTAATATTTCGATTAATAGTTAATTAATTTTATAATCGAAAAAATATATCAATATTTAATTTTTTATATTAAAAATACAAAGTTATCTTTCACGTTACTTTACTTAAATTTTTAATATTTTTAATTTAAGTTAATCCTAAAGTTTTTACTTATTTAATAGAACATTCCTAATTTTGTCGTAATAAAAAATATTGAATAATATATATTTCGGTATCTTGGATTAGCAATTTACGTTTGAATATCGATCTTGATGCTTGACCCTTCAAGAACAGCTCGATTAATATTGACCGAACTTTAGAAAAATAGGTACAGAAAAATAAAATTAATACCGATATTTCAAGTTGTTGAAATATCGTTATTAAGAACATTCCTAATTGTCGTAATAAAAATTATTGAATAATATATATTTCGGTATCTTGGATCAGCAATTTACGTTTGAATATCAATCTTGATGCTTGACCCTTCAAGAACAGCTCGATTAATATTGACCGAACTTTAGAAAAATAAGTACAGAAAAATAAAATTAATACCGATATTTCAAGTTGTTGCCTAGAATTTTTTTAATTTTGTTTTCAATCATATAAGTCACGCGTTTACTTATTTAATAGGGCGGTGCCAGTTTTTTAAATGCCAAGTAAAAGAAATATCGTGCGTCAAAGATAATTGTTTTTTTTTTAGCGCGACGTGATAGCCTCCGGAGGGATCCCCGGCTACAGATTCTCCCCGCCGACGAATGTCTTCACGACGGTGGAGAATCTACCGTCGCAGCAGTGTTACTGTCCAGCTGGACCGCCGTGTGCACCGGAAGGCACATTCAATGTCTCCCTGTGCCAATACGATTCGCCGGTTCTTCTCACTTTCCCGCATTTTTACCTTGGTAAGTGTCACGTAACGCGCGGCGGCGAAGCCTTGTTTACAAATCACTCTCGTAACGAGACACTCGGAGCTATTTTTAATCATCGCCAATTATCATATTTATCGGAGTTACTTGCGATATTTCGCTGTCGGATGATATATATGCGTCAAGATGACGCGAATCGGTTGGGTAACACTCGGTACAAGTACTCGCGTCTTGTTTTTGCCGTAATTATTATTATCATTTTTCGGGATTGATTACAGGCTTTCCTAATCGCGGAACGTGATACACATCACCCGACTTTGACGTAACTATCGTGAAGTGATTGTCGTGAATCTCCCGACACTGCGAGATAACATATACGTAGTTCGCGAACCGATCGTTGCGCGTTACTTCAATCTCGCGCGTGTATCTAAAAGTGTATCGTCTCTTACGTAAGCGCAGCGGATAATTCGCGCCGCGAATTATTTTCTTAGCAGATTATCGTGATAAATCTATTTGCGTCATGTGCAACGCGCGCCGCATCCTTCGTCGCCGACGTTTTCTTATCCGTGTGGCCCCGGCCCCGCGACTGGCGACCGCTCGTCGCGATTTCCTGGTCGCTGACAAACGAGAGCCGCGCGATTCCTCGTCCTCTCGCGCCCATACGTCTCCTTTTCTTCACGGATAACCGACCGACCGATCGATCGACAGGCCGGTTAACGAAGATCGTTTACGTGCGTGCCAGTTTCACAAGCGAGATCTACCTGTCGCGCCGCTTCCGGCTTCGCGCGACTCACAAACTCGAAGTCGGAATCGGTCGAGCAGTCTGTTACCACGAGGCCTATTTTTTTTTCTAGGAACAATCTCTCGCGCATCCGCTGCGATTCTCCCACGGAATATTATGCGAGCTGTTTCTCTTTCTTGCTCTCTCTCTCTCTCTCTTTCTCTTTCTCTCTTTTTCTCTTGCGTTGATCGCACTTATTTTCGCGCCGCAAACTTTTACTTTCAACGCTCCGCATTTTAGACGATGCCCCAATTCAACGCCTCGTTTCACCGCCGCGTGCAAAACCGTTCTCTCGCTATAAAATGTGCGTGAGATACTCGATCGATTTCGTTTGTAAGTAATACGCAAGATGCCTCAGATCAAGCGAGAAATATTCTAAATGCAAATTTCTTGACGAATTCTTAACATAAAATTTTTTTTAAGCGGCTCCTGCACCTGGATTTCTGAGAACTTCTCCGAAAAAAGAGCACGACGATTGAATGTTATTTTGTATTGACACTTATATAAACATCTGCTTTAAAAGCTATTTAATTATAAATGCGAAAACAATAACGAGAAGACTTCGTAGTCGTGAATATTTAAGAAAAAAGGTGGGAAAGAACGGACGAGAGATATCGCTGAATTCCGATTCGTTAACATCATTATCATTACTGTTGCGTTTATGCGTTTTGAAATACATTAAGCGTCTCAAGTACGGCTCTTAAAGCCGCTCGACCGACGATTAAGCGCCATTTAACTGCGACGCATTGTGTCCATTTTATATAATGTAACCACACACGGCGACTTTTGACACCGCGTTATTATGTAAAGGCACGAACGTAGTCAGGGGTAATGGTTAAACAGGTACCTCTGCTGAATCGCGTTGCATAAAAACAAACTGTCATTCTATTTTCACAAATTGCGTAACAATTAGATATTACAAATTAAAAAAAATTACATTGATTACTAATCGTAATTTTAATAGTAATTCAACTATTTTTATAAAGAAAGAGAAAGAAGGAAGAAGAGAGAATAACAGTAATAACTTGGTTCTACCGAGTGATTAAGATTCTCGATCGTTGTTTATCTGGTTGATCGTTCCTTCCAGCCGATCCGGCCTTACGGGAGGCTGTGACGGGCATATCGCCGCCGGAAGCTGAGAAGCATCAGCTCTACATCGATGTGCAACCGATAATGGGCACGGCCATGAAGGCGCGAGCGAGGGTGCAGATAAATCTCGCGGTCAGCCAAGTGCGAGACATCAAGCAGGTCGCTTCGTTCCCCGACATTATTTTCCCCATTATGTGGTTCGAGGATGTAAGTATACGATACTTTTTTAATTATCCCCGGCGTCAATTGTCCGCAGACAATATATCTGATATAGTTCTGATATCCATTGATCTCGTGATATTAATTATGTAATATTATACATATCACGCTGTTCATATATCGTGCAGTAACATCGTCTTAACTCAATACATAATTTATGCGATATATCCGTAATGATAATTATAATTGATATATCCTTGACGCGATGTATCTCTCGCAATTGTTAAAATTTTTGATTGCTATCTATCATTATCTACGATAGGCTGTAAAAAAAAAACGCGTTGCATGAGTATCGAGTTTGCAGTCAATTTCTTGCAAAAATTCATGTTGAATAGTTACGTATGAATCATTGCGTGTTTTGTGTAAATTATTATGCAACAACCGTAGTTAAATGTTAAACGAGCGCGGCTATGACGTGAATTAAATTGCAGATCCTAATAGGATGCGAGAGCTAACGCAAAAAGTAGAGACGACCGCTTTTTCCTGGCTGTTAATCATTGTTCTAAAAAACTACTAAGAATATCGCTTGTTAAACCTGCCAACGTATAGCATAAATTTTGTTAATTATGCCAATGAGAGTCTTGATGCAAACGAGGATCGTACGTCCCTGGCATGTTGACGAACATAAAACATATAAGAATAAAATAATACAGAAATATATTTAAAAATATATCGGAAGTGTGTTCTCGTTGTGACGATAGTGCGCGCGCGACATTCCGTCATATTGGCTTACAAGTTGAAAGGATAGGAACGAGAAGAAAAAAGAAGACAAAAAAATGGCAAGAAGCGAGCATTCACAAAATAGAAATGATACGATACCGGTCACCTTCAAAACAAGATTCGCACACATAAAAATTTTGAAGCAGATATATAACGCGTTTTAATTCGGAGAAACGGGAGATCGGGATCGGCAAGCTTTATGAGAGACATTAATTATATATTCATCGGCAGCGCTCGGATTGAGAACCTTCTATGAATTTTGAATAATTAGTGAGCCACCTCGATCAAATTAGTGTGACGCGACGAGGAATTTATATTTATGCGAACGGAATCAAATTAAGTCCCTCTCAAGGATACCCCGGTCGCGGAGGAATTCGCGCACAATGCGCCTTGATTCGTTCCCCCTTATCCTACGTTACTGGACAACGCGGGACACCGCGGGACACCGCGTCGCTTACAAATCGTCGTCATCATCGTCGGAGCCGGTCGCGCAGGTGAAATTTTCATCTCTGCCTCCGCTCGGTGACGACAATCACGAGGGAACGTGCCTGCCGTTCGGCCGTCTCGCACGGACGGCCGCTCGGCAACGACGTGCGTATACCGCGTTTGAATACCGCGCACGTAGAGGAGCCGTATTGCCGCGCGCTTTTCGCTCATGATTCATATTAATGGAACTCGTCTCGACGCCACTAAAACATCGTCCTCGCGTCGCGATGTCCTTTGACGGGAGGAAAAAAAAAGAAGGAGAAAAACTCTCCGACTCCGAGAATCTCTTTTGTACTTGAGACAGCACGTACGTCGAGAGTGCAAGAAACTTTGATTTCACCATTTCAGGAAGATGTTTGCTGAAGAAAACGCGAAAATAAAGATCGCGCTTCTCAATTGTATTCGAAATTGCATCTCCGCCGACGACTCGTCTCAAATAAAATGGCCGAACCGGATGTGCTCTAAACTCTCGCTTAAAAACTTCTTTACCAATGCATAATATACAATATATTGCAATCAATATTTTACTTTTAATTTTATCTTAAATGTTTTTAATTTAATTTGTTATCTTTTTTTTTTAAATTACTTTTTAAGCGAGAGAAACAATAGAATTAACACGCGATTATATCTAATCCTTATTAATCGTGGGCATTAGTATTTTTACGTATATAAGTAGAGTGTGGAGTGATCTAGGCTAATTTAGTTTGTCCTTAGTAAATTAATTATATGCAATTAATGTGTTGGTCTTGTAATTCTCCCACTAAGGACAACAACTAATTATAGGTATATTTTCATATGCGTGTAAGCTTATTTTCTGCGGATTCGCATTTATCCACCACGAAAAAAGATTTCATAATAATAACTTACAATTAGACGAAAGGATAATGATTTAAAAAAACCTTTAAAATGGAGATAAAACAAGTTGTGCAGAATTATTATTCATCAGCATCATTGTAAAGTAGAACTAATAAAGACTGAAATGCCTAAATGTTGCAACGCACGGAGACACATGACTCAAGAAATGTTTACTCTTAACGACGATAAGAGGAAACTTTTCAGAATAATTTAACGAGCCATTTAATTAAAGATTGGTGAATCGAGAGGAGGAATTTCTCTTTCTCGATATGTAGGCGGTCCAGTATTGATAATCTGCTTTCTCTTTTATCGCGCAGTGCGTTGACGAGCTACCCCAGGAGATGCGCTCCCTGCTGAAGCTGGTGGTGGAGCTGCCACCGGTTGCCCACGCCGCGGTGTCCGGCGCCCTGGCCGCGATCGGCGCGATCGTCCTGCTCGGCGCTCTCATGTGCCTGGCGCGCGCCGCCAAGCGCCAGGAGAAGCTTCATCTGAGCAATCCGCTGCCGGCGAACGCGACGAGCACCAAGAACGGCCAGCTGAACCCTGCCTTCAGCAAGTAGAGAGTCCAGCCGGTCCAGCGAGTGTGGGAATTGAGACGAGTGCGCGAGTGCTCGGAGTTGCGCCCCGCGAGAACGAGCCGCGCGACGAGTGTACCCTCTCGCGAGAGGACTTGGACGATAATCTTACTTATTTCATAGGCGACGGGCACGTGCTTTATATCTCGATTAGGATTTCCACGTTCGAACCTCGCGAGTCTCGCGAGAGAGAAGAAGGAAGAGAGGGAGGAAGGGAGGGAGGGAGGGAGAGGCTCCTCCGACGCGAAGCGAATTTTATCCCGTCGCGCGGGCAGCCGATAGTTTTATTTATGTTACGTTACGTGTATTTTTTCTCGGGATGGTATTTTGTCAGACGGTGTCAAGTCGCGCGAGTACAAATCAATCGCGAACAACGGTCGGCGACGAATTCGAGATCCGCGGGGCAGGTGGTTCGATATCGTCTTCTTCTTGCTCGAGATGTAATCGTGACGAATCGACCGGTCTTTCCTCCGCGAAGGAGCAAACTGACGCTTCTTCGCATTGAGAAAAATGCCTAAGAAATATACGAACGAATTTTAAATCGACGTCTTTTCGGCAAAAACACTACGCTTCGTCGCGGTTTTTTTAAATTGAATTCTTATAACAGAGAAATTGATCGAAAAATAAAGTCTCGTTGTGTCTGTTTATATTTACTTGATATTAGTTTTGTGGAAAGGGTAATACTAAACCTGTCGACGAATGTTTTTCCTACAATGTTTTTTTACGATACCGAGCGGAAATAGGAAATTGGAGTCAAGTCATTATGTTACGAGGAACTCGGCGATTGAAATTTACAATGACGCAACGTCGTTTCTTTTTATCAGGATTATTAATATTAATAACGAGACTTCTTGCTGCACACGATCGAATCGATCCTCATCAGGATCGCCGTTTAATCGCGCGAGGCAATTATCGTCGCGAGCACTGACGTAAGGATCAAAGACAAAAATTGATATTCCGTCCATGGCGTTGTCCCGAGGCCAAGCTTCGTTCACGACTTCAATTTGGATTGCACGAGCGTGTTTGCAACGAGTAGTTTGTGCAATCGAGACGCAGCAACAGCGGAACGACAGAAATCTTCTTTTCTGTACATATAGAATCTGGCCGTCGTTGTCGTCTACGAATTGTAATTACCAAGAATGTACTATTTCTCGTTATTCGTTTGTACATTTATTATTATTATTATTATAAATAATGTTATTAGACGTAGATTTTATAATTAGATCTAATAAATAAATTACTTTTGTATGATAAAAATCAAAAGATACCAAATTGCGCGCGCGCGCGCGCGCGTGAGAAATCAGGTTATTGGTGTCAGCGTAATCGTTATATGTATAGTTGTACAACTATATTCTTTCTCAAGTTTTACTAACTCTCAAAAATCACGCGCGTATGTAAAACTCTATAAGAAAGCTAGAGTCACAATCAATTAGCTTGTTGCAAAAGATTTGTCGTTTTCATCAAGCTTCGTATTAAATAAAATTATAAAACTAAAATTCCTTAAAAATAAAATCAAAAACTCTTCTTGGAATCTCGTGGCGGTAGTTTCGCTTCGATTTTGTTGAAATTCTGTCTCGACAAGTATATCTTTTGCACCAATCTGATATTTTGATTTAAATTCCAAATATGAAAGAAAAAGAGAGACAGGAATAGGAACTCTCCACTTTTTTTTATTGCTCACATCTTATTCTTACGTATCTCTTCTCTTTCGTCTTGGGAATTTCCAAGTGTTTTCAAATTTTCTTTCGCCTTTTCGTTCTTCTTGCAAGGAACGAGGAGGATTAGGGACTCGTTCGAGAGATGAATGCAGGAGGAGTGAGGAAAATATATGATAGAATTAATTTTGTGACGATTAGAAGTTGAATTTGGTGTTCCACGACCATTCTACTCCCACGCGCCATTGCACTCGCGCGCGATACTGCGTTGCGACACAGATGTTATTACATGCGATGTTATTACTACGCGTTTATCGGCCACATGCACTACGATGAACGACGTATATGTATGCGTGTATGTGAAGACGGCTCTTTCACTGATATGAAAACGAGTTTTTTTTAAGAGCTCACTTCGCTTCTCGGGTTATCAAAATGTTAACGCGCACGATGGAGCATGTGTAGACGAATTAGTGATAAATCAAGCGCGACGAGGCGCGATTTACATGAATTACGATTGGCCAAAAAGGATAGATAATTATAATTCCAGACTGCGGCGTGAGATAAAATATCGCGAGGCATTTGCGAAGGTAAGTAGAGGAGGTCAGTCGTAAGAGGATAGCTGTAAATGCCAAAAATAAAAATCTACCGTACGTTATATTATAACTTTTTTTTCAACCAATGTAATAAAATAGAAAATAACGGCGCGCGCCATATAGTTTTTTACATATGTACAATATCATTCAATATCAGACACACAGATTTCGACAGAGATCTTCTCCATTCTTTTAGACTTAGGACGAATATAAAAAGATACGCGGCGCATACCGATGAATACCGCGAGTCTTGCGGGCCCCGATGAGACAAAACTTACATTCTACGTTAAAGCAACACCTATATCGAATCTCGCCGTCGAGACAACGAGCTCGTTAATTGAACGGTTGTATGTAATACGTACTGCCGTCGCGTGTGTGCGTCACCTATTAATTAAGTACAGGTCGTTCATTACGGCGTAACGCACCGTCGCGGTCGGCGACACCGCCAGGTAATAATACGACGAGATGCGAATGCCGCAACCGTCGACGGATCGCAATCGCCGCCGGCATAATTGCACGTTATTTTCCGATGCACTAAAGTCTCAATCACAGCTTCGGCCGCGTTGCGGGCGTGTTTTCTCTGTCACGTTCTCACGGTGCACAACAGCGGTATGTCAATTTATCGTATAAGGAATTAATGGTCCATCGACGTTCTCGTAGACTTTGCGGCTCGCCGTATCGATTGTTTCGTAATTTTGAATAACACGATAATAATGACACGATGGATCGCGTACGAATAAAAGAGATCTTCAAATGCTCGCTAATTCGTTTTTAATTCATCCTTTATTTAAAAAAAAAAAAAAAAAAATACATTTATTTCACACGAGCGGATATTAACATTTTTATCAATATTTTTGAGAATATTATTATTCGACAAACAAAAGGAAAAGCATCGTCCCTATTTATTCGTAAGATCCAAAGTATATAATAAGGTCGCTTGGTAAATGCTTTGTTAAAGCGTTGACAAATTATTTCAAAACAGACGAGCAATATTTCCGCGAGCAGTATAATTTTTGTCTCCAAGAAACGTGGCAAATTGTCATTGTCACGCTGAAATTGTTCGCAATGACGGATTCCCTCCGAGTGCATCGAAACCAGTAGTTTGCCAGTAACGTACATTATTCCAATTGCACAACAATTATTAACGTTACCGAGCTCTACTTGACGATACAAATTCGTTCTCCCGTGCAACTCTACGAGAGACTAACAATTCGCATCTTCTGTCTCAAGTCGAAGGTCGACTGATCGAGCACGAAAAACCCCTCGAAGCGTTTAAAAAGTTCAAGACGTCTAAAAAATTAGACCTTTCAGTATTCCCTTACATCCGCATTACCTCGGAATTCTTTTTTTTTTCTTTCCCTAGGTGGATCAAAAGGATCTCCACTCATTCGTTCCTTCTCTCCGAGCGGTTTCCGTTCCGATCAGACCTCGAGAAGGTTGTTCTGAATGAAAGAGTTTTTCTGGAGAACCACGTCTTGTTCCACGCGATATTTCCAGAGACAGGCAATCATAGCGGTCAAAGAGAGTATCATTGTTATCAGACTGCCCCATTGCGCGGCCATCTCCACGTTGGCAGCTGTGAAATGCGCGCTCTGAAGGACCTCCAATACCTGTTCCGGAACCTCGTCTGTTCCAGCCTCGAGCCAGATAAGCGGAAGAATCGTGCCGTCTTTCAGTTTCCCGAGGAACGGCACGCCGATCGCCCTTCGCACCTCCAGGTTCACTTGCAGCCTCGACCAGCCGGCCATGGCGACCGCCAGGCGCTGAAAACAGAAATTTAATTTGATTTTTATTCGCTCTCGGATCACAAAATTAGCAAAAGATGGAGATGGGGTCGCTTCCAAATTTCTTTACATGAATTCTAATTAAAACTGAAAGCCACTAGCAGAGTTCTAATTACAATAATTTAGATGTAACAATTTATTATCTCTAGCGTAATAAATATTTAATAATAATAATTAAAATTTTAGTATCGACGTTACCGGATGTAGGTCTACGAAACTCTCGTGATCTTCCTGCCGTGGATTCAAGCCATCTATTTGCTCCAGCAGGGACTTGTCGGCGCCATAAAAATGCGGGAACGACGAGAGCAAGGGCGAGCCAAAGTTGCACGCGGACATGTTGAAGAGTCCCGTGGGCGGGCAGACTCTCGTGCCGTGTACTTTTTGGCAGAAGCACTCGTTTTGCTTGTTCGAAAAGTTATATGCATCCGGGGTGAATTTATACCTGCGGTAAAATAAGATCGTACGTGTCAGACATAATCTTCAATCAGTTCCTCTATATCTTCCAACAGAGAACTGATCGGAAGGATTTGTTTATAACGCAAGAAACGAACGATTCGAAATGTAAGAAAATATATTATTATTAAATAATAGCAAAAAATCAAATTAGAATATATTTTTTGAAATTCTTTCGAGGACGATTGGAAAAAAATATTCAGGAAAGTTTTATCTCTCTTTAAAGATCGACACGTTTGAAATTGAATCGTGACACATCATGCGGAAGGTTTACATTTTTTTTTTGTTTACCTTAGGGAAGGCATGCCGTAAGTGATCACTTGTTCGGTGAAATGGAAGGGTAGCTGCCTGCAAATGTCCTTAGAATACACGTAGATAGGTTTGCTCGTGTCCTCTATCACGTTGGGCGGAAATGTGGTGCCGTCGGAGCCCCTGACCTTATCGCATCGCTCGTCATCCCAAATGTGCCGATCGTCCATCCCGTTCACTCGTTCGATCATGCCGAGATTTTCCATGCCTTTCGATCCCGTGTGCATCGTGATGCGATCCACATCGATACCATTTTTCTATAAGAAAAAAAACCGCGCGTTTTTTACATTAATCGTGACTGAATGACCGTGTATTATATCTCGCCAGAGAGTTTCCCGTTTCCCGAAAGAAATTATCTCGCTTTTTGACGCCGCGGCCGCGATAAAATTATCTTTCGCTTCACTTAACTTTCATGAAAATGTAAGGCTATAAAATAAATATTTCAAGTATATATTTCTTAAAGAAGTAAAATTTTTCATAAATTTATCATTTTCATACCACGTCTTATGTCTCGATTTTGGACATCGCGTTGCCCGGGAGACAAAACCCTTCACGATTAAACGTACCATGGCCATTAAGCCGAACTTTTCGAAGGGTATCTTCCGCTGGAGCATCATCAGCGGCCTGGCCATTTCGAAGAGCTGAGTGTCGTATCCCCAGAGGAAACCGTCGGCGGTCACGTTGACGAACGTCGACTCCCCCAGACTCGACAGCACCGTGTAAATGAATAATTTCATCGCGAAGCCGAGGTCCCGGACGTACGCAGTGGTGAACATCAACGGCACGTTCGGCACCACGATGGTGTCGTTGCCGGGTCGGCCGCCCACCCACTCGAAGGACCTCTTGTCCTGGTAGGTGACCGTGCCGTTATCGTGCAATGCCACGTTCTCGCGACTCAGGGTCTCGCGGTACTCGTAGGGACCGAGCTCCTCGACGCGCAGCTTGCTCGCCACCCCCGCCTGGAACTCGTCCACGTTCGTGTAATTGAAGATGCGGATGTTGTACTTGATTCTGGTGGGTGGACGCTGCCACCAGTCGAAGGCGCGGGTGCCGTTACGCAGTTCCATCTGCGACAACACGTAGTAGTTGAACGCGTCCGTGTACCAGAACGCGTAGAAGACGGCGGAGCTCATCGCGAAGACGCCGCAGTAGATCCAGGCGCTCCAGAAGCGAAGACGATGGCTGCGCCCGCAACGTCCGATCGCCTTCTTCTCTATGTCCAGCTCGGTCATCGAGATCGTCATGCCGATTGCCAGGGTAACCGGGTGAAAGAAACGATTAATCGCTCTCGACGCTAATTGCCGACGCTAATTCTCAATCCTCATCCGAGGATCAGAGAAGAGATTTAATCTTGATGAAATTTCTAGGATCTCGAGATTGAGGATCTGGAAAGTTGTCTCTCCGAAACCCGGAGTTGTTGATCTGAGCACTCTCCGTCGAAGACAAACGGCTGGACCGTCTCCGACGCGTTTGAATGGAAATCTCAATCGCGACGCAAACAGATAAGCCAACGGAAGCGTCACCGTCGACGTACGACGTTTTCGACGAACTGGCCGGTTGAGCCACGCCGACCGCGTACAAAAATCTCCCCGCCTTTTTTAAAAATCCGACGATAACCTTGCCACGCGGTGATGACCTCTTGATGGCTAACACCTCCGATATACAGATACAGCTCGCGGGGAGTTCGGAGTCGAGCGCGCGCACTTAGGGCCTCGATATCTCTATTCTCGCCCCCTCTATTCGGGTATTCATCCGTCCGAAAAAATACCTGAGGATCTATCGCGTTTATCTCTCAACAAACGGAACTCTTCGAGACGCTTCCGAAAGATCATTCCTCTTCGGACGTATATCTCGTACGTCGTCTATATGATACCTCTAATAAATACTCTAAATCTTATCGGAAAAGTGTCACGCGAGTTGACATTTTATTTTGGGTCAATTGCTGAACAGCACAACATTTCGAAAGAGCCTGAAGAGCGTTTGGAAGGAGGGAAGAGAATGAAAAATTGGAATCAGAAAAAATACTAAAATGACTATCAAGGTCATCGCTGACTCGACTATCGCGGGTTGATTTACCCTCGATCCGCGGTATCCAGAACTGCGAGCGCGAAAGAGGCAGACAAAGAAACGAAGAAAAAAAAGAGAGAGAGAACTAAAGAGGGGAGGAAGATTTATCTTGGCACCCGCACCCGCGAGTGTGGACGCAGCGCGTGTCATCCGATTCATTATCGCTCGAGTAAAAATTGATGAAGGCTATACTCCGACTGGGGGGATCGTACGACACATTTTATCGGCGCCAGACGAGAAAAAACATGATTCTAGATATCTTCCCATCCAAGGGAAGTCGAGGGGACGTGGAGCTTGTGGCTCAAGGTTTACGGTTGCACGTACACATAAGGGGGAGCGAATTGGATGAAAAATCCGGGGAGTCACAACAACAAACGTCACGTTCATGAACTTTTATTCGGCCGAGTGTTTTTTCATTTCGTTCTATGACCGGTATTCATAGTCGGATATCTTATATATATTTAATATTGTCTTAAGTTTATCTTTAGACGCCATACGACTCGATTCATTGGCTACGAGGTATCTAAAGATGAACTTAAGACTATCTTATAAGATCCGACTATAAATACCGGTCTAAGGGCCGCTTCGACCAAGCTCCGATTAACTTAATCATTGGATTAGTCCATTGGAAATGACCATTCGCATTTGCTCGTGAAGTAGATTGACAAATGCGATTGGTCATTTCTAATGGACTAATTAACGATTAAGTTAATCGGAGCTTGGTCGAAGTGGCCCTAAGACTTAAAGAAGTTATATTTCTCTTTTTTGCACTGTAAAGCTTCCCGGCAATAAACATTTCCTAATAATAACAATCGTGCATGTCGGTTGATTATATAATAAGAAAAAAAAAGACGGCTCCTTCCATCAATTATATCATAACTCGTATCGCGCTGTATGTTGTGTAATTACGTAGCGATTAGCGTCGTAATAACAGCGTGAGAAACCTCGGTCTAATTTTATGTAAATGAAATAATTGTTTTGTCTATCTTTGAAGTAGAATCATGCGCGAGACGCGTGAAAGAATAAGCTCCGAAAGGGTAAGATTCCATGGAGGCAACCCGAAGGTGTCACAAAGTTGAGCGCATTTTGCTCGATATGTAATATTAGCGAAAAAAAATCTCAAGACCTTTACAATTAAAATATAACAATTTTCTTGTAAGATCTAAGCGAGAATCAGCCATGAATATAAAATAAAGCTTGTCATAATATAGATAATAAGACTTATATAAGCCACTGTGTGCAGATTTTCATGACTTCGCATGTCAAGATGATTGATGATTTCTGAGAAATCTATTAAATGTTTATAGCTTGCTCGATTATGTTTTCACGGCGCGCCTCGATTAATAAATTCAAATATCACACAAAATAAATGAAGTTGAATAACAGAAAAAAAATTAGCGTTACTACATATATTAAAAAGATTGCCAAACATATTTAGTTCCGAGAATATATTCTTCTTTCTAAGACATTTGCATGATTGCACATTTTCGAAATTTATTCAAATTTGTCTGTGAGTTTCTATATATACAATATATAATTAAAAAATGCTAAAGAAATGTTTATATTATATCGATTTGTAAATATTTCAATGTCTAAGACTGAATATTGTTTAATTTCCTACTATTCCAGAGAGTTTGTCGTAAAATTTATTTTTTTACAATACTAACATATATATATATATATATATATATATATATATATAAAACATTTGGCATAAGTAAATAATTCTATAAAATAATATTTCAATAAAATAAAAAATGCAACTGTGTATTATTTCTTATAAATGTCTCATGTAAATGTCCTTTCTCTCGCGAATGCCCATCTCGATCCGCGCGCGAAAAGAAACGGATCTCCTTAAAAGCTTCCTGTGGTTCGCAAACAGTAATGCCATGCGATTTTGCGTACGTACAAGTATGTATTTACATGTTTTTTCCGATGCGCGCTAATTGCCCGACGGCCCCGACGCGTGACATCAAACACACTTCTATTCGCGTTTTCTATCATAAAGTATTGTTGTGTTGTGACTAGCGGTTGACCTCTTCACCCGCGTCATCCCCGGCATCCCCCTGCGCCACGTAAATCCCTATTACGTTGTCCTTAACGGCGCGCCGCGCGTCATACGATGATAAGCGAGCCGCTCGCTTCTCTTATCTGGTCGCGTGCACGCGATTACGCAAGGGTGGCGAGATCTCGGTCGGGCCCGCCCGGGCCTTAATAACGTCCGACAAAATGTGCGCGCCGATTCGTCTATATACAACAATAAAATGCAAAAAAAAATATCACATTACGATAACGCTGGACGGCGACCGCGACGGCGCGGCGGCGACGGATTCGACAGTTTGTCGAGGCTAAATCGAATGTCGTAATGCCGTGATAAGCCCGGAGCGCGACGATAATAAGCACGAAGTGAGGATTTACGAGGGACCAGCCTACATCAACGATTTTTAACGATATGCAGTTTTTTGCAAATTCGGAAAAATATAGCCCGCAATATTCCCCCCCCCCCCCGAGATAAGAAAGACGTAGATAAGATTGACGATGGGATTTGCGTACTGCGATTTTTTTTGCAAGCTCGTCAAAATCTTTCCTCTATTTTTCGTCTGACGCGAAACGCAAAAATAATCAATATAGTGACATCGACCGTGCACTCTTGCAACATTTCTTGTATTCTGTCTTGTCGCATCTCTTTTCTAGAAAAAAAGATGACTGATAGCTTCAGAAAAGATGCCCAAATAGCAGATTTTGTCACGTATAAAATATTGTTAACGTCTCTCGTTGGATTTTTAAATAATCTAAATTATGGCAGACAGGCAGACACATCACGATAAGAATTAATTAAATGAGAAGTTTTAAAATTCGAAGTTTTTGATGAGCTCAAAGGTGAATGGTCCGACTAATAGGGTCACTGTTATGGCGGCAGAAACTTCGATACTTCCAGTCGCTTCGTCCCGTTCCTTCCACAACAAACCACTTAAATTAACGATTTCGTCTCTTCGTCGCTTAAAAGAAAAAAATTATCCGCGTAATTTACGATCGATCGCTGCACTTCCATGTCACGTGGGAAAGAAGTGAATTACGAAGGATGATGAAACGCCATGGTAGAATTGCGATTTAATTATCCTATGTAAATGTACATTTGTAACAAGTGACATTTGCGACTTGTCGAGCCTGGCGAACCCGCGCATTATGATAAATACAAAAATCGTTAGAATAATTCTTTTCCGAGCAGCATTCGTACTGTTCTCCGTCGTCAGCGCTAGCTGGCTTCGCCATTAGCCCGACTATTAAAAAAATTATCAACAACTGCGCTTTTCCAATTATCTAGGCTGAGGCTATCGTGCTTCCGGGACACGGCTCTATCGCCAGAGTTTTCGAACGGACGACCGCGTCGTCTTCCGTGGCGTATATCGACTTCGACTCCTGTTTCTCCTGTTCACTCTGCCATTGTACCTGCAATGCAAAAAAGACGCGATAAATTCCTCGTAGATTTCATAAAATTATGCAAATATCTTGGGGAAAAAAAAAAAGTTATTATATCTGTTAAACTATTTTAGGTGGTATTAAAGCACCTTCTGTTTGTGCTGCTTGACGGCCTCAAGGCACCTGTCCATAACCATTTTTTCCGTTAACGTGCCGTCCTCCGAGGCGTAGGCCGCCGCTTGCCAAGTGACTCCGAGTTTCGCCAACTCGCGGCCGGACATTCCCTCCGTCAGATCGGCCATTTTGCTGCACAAAGAACTGTAGTCAAACTGCGCGACCTTCAATCTCTTCTTACCCTCGATCGCTGGTTGGAGAACGTATTTTTCAAAGTAGAGGCGAACCAAACGCTCGCGCTCCTCGCGGCCTGGAAGACGGAATTCCACCATCTCGTCCAATCGGTCGTTCACCGCCCAGTCAAACTGCTCTGGCGTGTTTGACGCGAGCACCAGCATAAACTTGTTGCTTTGCTCGCCAGTTCTGTATAGGAATGCATTCAGCATCGCTCGAAGATCTTCCGAGATGTGTTCGCTCGAGCGTTTTCTCAGGAACGCGTCCGCCTCGTCGATGAACAACAACAGTCCCTTACGGGACGTCAACGCCCAATCGAACACTTTGTGAATGGCAGTAACGCCGTCTCTGCCCAACGGCGCCAGATCGCCGCCCGTCACGATCGCGTAGTCCATGCCCGAGTGTTCCGCTAGCTTCTTCGCGAACATAGTCTTACCCGTGCCTGGCGGACCGTGCATAAGTATGTTCCTGTACATGCCGCGATTGTACTTCGTGTTCTTCGTGGCTATCGCGATATCGCGGAGTCTCTCCTCGAGCTTCGGCGCCAGGATCACGCCGGACAGCGCGTCAGTCTGTTTGGTCTTCAGCTTCTTAACCGCTTGAATGGGGTGTCGAACGGTATCGAGAACCGTAAATCTCGAGGTCTCGCGCACCAACGACGGTTTTCCTAAGCGAGACTCGATGTAGCGCGTCGCCACGCTGGTCGAGCCCTTGGCAGTGTATATTCCGAAGGCTACGAGAGACAGACCGCCCGCCGCCGCGAGGATCTTATCCCAATCCTCTAGCAGAGCTTTGGCACCCGAGCCTAATACTGAACCAGCTGTTCTGGAAAATATAATTGTGAAATGAAATTTATAGCTCTAATAAAACATACGCATATGAGTAATAAAATAACTTAAATAACAATTACTTACTTTATCGACTCTAAAACAGTAATTCTCTTTTCCGAGGCTTTTAATCTAATCTGCTCCAGATTGAGATCCTGATTTTCTCTGTCAATCTTCGCTTTGGCTTTCAATTCCGCCTCCAGTTTCCTCATCTCGTTCTTATGCCTCAGTTCCATCTCGTGCTCTATCGTAGCTTTTCTCATAGCTTCTTGCTTGGCTACCGATTCCTCTTGTCGCCTTAGATTCTCATCGTTCATCTTTTGTTGCTGGAACAGTTGATCCTCATAGCGCTTTCTAGCCAATTGGTCTTGGTACTGTGCTCTCATTTGATGCTGCTTGGTCTCTTCCTGCATAGTTTTCCTTCTTTCCTCACCCTCCACCCGTTTCTGCTCCGACTTTAGCTGTTCGATGCTGGCTTCGTATTTTTTCAACTCGGTCTGCAACTCCACCTGCTTCGTGGTTTCCTGTAGCTTGGACAGGTCCAAGGCTTCTTTCGCATGTTCTACGTTAAAACAAGACATTTTTTTAGTTTTTTTAAATTCTTACAACTAAAAGAAAACATAAAAAGTAAATTGAACCGAGATTAAAGCTGATCGGTCTGCAGATCGAACATCGTTGGTGTTTTAAGCAATAAATAAAAGGTAGAAAAGGTATATACTCAATTTATAACTATGGCAATATTTTTCTCACAAATCAATATTATTAAATCTATTAGCAATACTTATATCCTCTCTATAAAGTATCAGATGCAATTATATCATTTTTTTACAACAATATTCATACATAATTTTGAAAAAGACGTGCAAGTTTTATTTACAAAAAAGATCTCAATCAATGACAAGTATTCGACAAGCTGACAGTTAAATTGCAGCGGAATGTCATCGATCAGACAACATCGTTCGCGAAGACTCGAGCCCTCGGCATTTCAAAGAAATCTCCGTTCGCCGGATCGATCGACGAATTCTCCGCGAAAAGTTGCGTCATTCCGCGCGCACGAAGGACGAGAGAGAGGCAAAGTTCTCCTCGTGCGCGCGTGTCCTAACCTCGAAAATCGGCCGCTTACGTAACCGCGCGCGCGGCTTTTCGCGTAAAGTGCGCGAAACCAGGGTGAAAAAGGCATCGTACTGGATCGTTCGAGTTCCTTGGCAGCCGCAGCGGCCCGTTCCAGCGCGGCTGAGTCGAATCTGTACGCCTCCATTTTTTGAGAACCGATCTTCGGCGGCGAACCACCGCCACCGCCACCACCGTCGCCCGCCGGCGGTGGCGGCTGCACGAATTGCGTGAAATCCTGCGGCTGCGAATTCCGGTACCCGAATAACCACGACATTTCTCTTGCTGTTCACCGGCTTGCCCCGAGCGAAAGGTTACGCTTGACGCGCTCTGGCACGCGTATCCCGGAGAATGGAGAATGTCTTGTCACGTGTACGCCGCTCCGACGCTCGCCGATGAACGCGCAGAATCGGCAGAATCCCGACTCACACGTCACGCGTTGAGTTTCAGGATGTGTAATCGGTGCGTTCGTAAAAAGTTGCATCAGGCTTTCTGCCACCGAGTATGCCCTAAAGCCCGTTTGCAGGTGGAAAATTTATTTTTCGTAAATTAGCATTGTTTATGCTAAAATTGTTATTTACTACGTTTACGCGAGCGTTACTTCTGCAGTAATTTACGATAATTCCTTCGCGTAAACGGGATTTTGTAGTAACTTACGATAATTTACTCCGCGTAAACGGGTGAATTATCGTAAGTTACTACAGAAGTAACGCTCGCGTAAACGTAGTAATTGTTTTCTTCGAGCAACGCAATTGTCGAGAGTGTTTTCAATAATGAATATATCAAAACAAAAATTAGAAACAGTTGCATGGGGAAAAATTTAATTGGCTGTCGTATTCTTCGGCCGTCATCCGGACACAACACACTTTTTCGTAACAGTAGGATTTCGACCAATCGTGTTACTCGATTCGGGAACTTACGGCCGTACGTTTTCGAATCGAGCAACGCGATTGGTCGAAATCCTACTGTTACGTTCTACGGAAAGTGTGTGTGGCCAGCTTTCCAACGGGTCTGGAATAAAACGTTTTTTCTTACTAGTTTATATGTAATGCTATACTTATGGCTAGTCACAATGTTTGATTTTTTAATTAAAAAATACATAAATAATCGTATTCTAATTTACATTGAGCTTATAGACTATAGACAACACAATAAACAATACCTCGCTAATGGCCGAGAGGGGAACTCTCGAAGTTTCCCGCGCTCGCCAATCGCGGCCCCCACATGCATCGAATCCCCCACGGGCGCCGACTATCGATATATTGTCGATGATCTCACCGTTCGCGGCAACGTTCCGACGGCTGCGGTGAGTGTGCTCTTTTCAAACATGGGGAGGTTATCCGCTTAGAGGCAGTACTATGTGGGATCTCGGTAGTCGCGGCGTCGTGGTGTTGTTAAGTGTGACGTGCGGGTGCGTGCTGATATACAACGCCTGGGGCGCTATCCTGGCGCTGGCGTTCACCTTGCTTCTGGTGGTGTACGCGTGCTACTCCCTGCTCGTCAACGACAGTCTGCTGTCGCCGCACGCGTACCACGTTCTCGGTTACCTGCGGGAGGCGATTCACGAGCTCATCGCGGCCCTCCGTGTCGTCCACGTCCACGGTACCGGTTACGTGCGTAAGCTCTGGCATAGTGCGAGCCGTTGTTACCGCGAGCGTTTCCCTCCGTTCAGGATGGACAGGCGACGCGCGAGCAATTATCAGCTCAGCAGCGACTCGTACGCTGCCAAGCGCGGAGAGTCGCCGTCGTTACCGTCATCGCCATCGTCGTCGTCGTCGTCGTCGTCGTCGTCGTCCAGGTTTGGCTTGATCGATCAGTTGAGCCCGATCCCGTGCGTTCCCCATCGTTCGCGCGTCAACGATGCGCTCGGGACGGACGGTAGGCTGTATCACGCCGGTGATTACGATTGCACGTCGCAGCGACAGCAGCAATCTATCTGTGGCAAGCACACCTCTACGCCCGTCTTGAAACCCGTCGACAATGAGAAGAACCCCCGGAACGGCGATCTGATCTCGCAGTCGCGCGGCATATCCAAGAAGATTCCACCTATGCGGTACGCTCAGAATCATACGCTGAGCCGCGGGGAGAATGTCACGCGGTTCAGTCCCGAAGGTTCTCCGTGGGGTATGAGTATTAGCCCCAAGATGCGCCCTAGACCAGCCGGCGTTAAAACGGTCCAGACAGTCGCTGGGCCACTGTTAGCATCCACGAGATACAATATCGATCCCAAGTAAATACACCCTTGTGGATACATAATTTAAGAGTACACGTTTTTTTGTTATTTTTTGATCTAATATTCATATTATTTTTATTACTTCCACAAACACTTGTAGGATTATATAACAAATCTTGCGTGTATTTTTATGAATCGTGTATTAAGTAATTTATATTTTTTTGGCATTGTTATACTGATTCTATTTTCTTTTCGAAATGCAGGGTATACACGGACGTATCATCGCCGGGTCTTACAACAAGGTTGACCAAGTATGCCACGGAAGCAAAGGATAAATTAATTCATCAATCTCAGTACGGCACTGGACAATTTCCAAAAGTTAATCTACATGCAAATCCAATTCCTCTATTGAATGCCAAGTTGACGAAGATGAGGATGCCTGTAACGGTCAGAGTGGCGCCGCCGGATGTGACAAAATATTCTCCACCTGAAAGGCAAAAGATTCTGTCTAATATTTGCCACACGGAGAACAGATCGCCCACGAGCGTTGTCCAGGTCTTGCGAGAGATATCGTTGAAACGACACGCATCGACGGAGGATGTTAGCTTTGACGTCCCTAAAAAGCAGAGGACAGACTATTTTAACGAGGACAGAGAAATGATTCTAGAGGAAAACAAGAAACGAACTAGGGATGAATCATCTAAATCAGACGAGGATCTTTCTCCCCAAAGTAAATCTGTCAGACCTGCAAAACGTACAAAAACCCAATCCTGTTACGATATCTTAAACTCTTTGAGTTCTAGCGCCCATACTGCCACTGGAGTCAAAAGAAAAGCAGGTAGGTATCAAATTTTATTTGATTATATATCAGCAAATCGTTCGATGTACATAGATATTTATCAACGTCAACATGTTTGTTCGTACAGTTGATTTGTCGCGCAGCGGTACACCCAACTTCGAAAAGCATTTCAAATCTCTGGAAAGCACACTGTCTAGTAGCTCACCTGTTGTGCTACAGTCTCAGATTATAGAGGTTATAGATTTAGACGATGGTAAATCTGAATTTAAAGAAGTATGTACAAAAAATCCCGAGATTCCTAATTCTAAGAAAACGGGGGAATTTCCTCTGGTAAAAGGAATATTGAAATCATCGAATAAAGGATCAAGGCTCAGTTTGGAAAAAACAGGGCCTGTAGTTCATAAGAATGTGAGAAGTACTAGTGAAACTGGTAACGACAAATCTGCTGCACCAAAATCCATTAAATTGACGGATAAACTATTTATGCGAGCTGAACCTGAACGGAACGAAGAGTTGAAGTCGCTCGTGGAGGAACCGGGTAATATAAAAGTCAGGTTTGCGACGGACAATGTGGAAGAAATAAAGAAAGAGGACATACGAAATATGAGGCAAAACAGTATGAAAGCCAGACTTCAAAGTATGTTTAATGCAATATCAGGAAAGGGTAAGTAATTTATAATATTGTATGTCAAGTTGTGTGTGTAGAAAAATAACAATATTTCTTATATATTAAAGGATCTTAAGAAACACATTTTATTTTTTTTGTCCATTCTTTTTTTTAATCTTGACTTGTATAACAATTGTTTTATTTGCATTTTTAGCAGAGAACAAAATCAATCCGGATGTCGTGATTCAAGCGGACGACATTAACGCAGTTACACCATCGGTCACACTTTCAGTCACACGTCCAGTCACACTTCCAGTCAGTTGTGCGACTCTCAACTCCTCGACAACCACAACAAATATCAATACCACACCGCTGTCCACAGCGGCCATTGTACCGAGTGGTTTCTCTTCGTCGAGGCCCAGTACGAGAATCGATACAAAATCGGACGCAGCTTTACCGAAAATCACGTCGCCAGCGCAATTGAATGTGCCAGCAAAAAATACTCTCGAAGCGAAAGAAACGAATTTAACCGCCAAGACGATTGGAACTACGGAGCAAACGAAAGTTGTGTCAATTGCGCCTGCAGTTACGAGCACGAAGTCCTTGGAAAAATCTTCGACTCCAAGTATAGTAGCACCGACTTTCACTTTTGGCAAACCAGTCACAGAGATACCAGCTGTGACATCGAACAGCACTTTGCCGAGTTTTGGCACTGGTATCACATATAGTAGCAATACTTTTACGCCAACTTTATCAAAGTCTACTAATTTCTTGGTAGTCGATAAAGCGCCATCGAGTTCAACATTCGCACCGATTAATCCTAGCACTGTGGCTGAAGGAAAAATTGAGACGAATAAAATCTTTACTGCAAGTGCTATTATTAGTTCGTCTAGTACCGAGAATACTCAAACTACGCCTACTTTTGCTTTCGGTAACAACAAACCCGCCTTATCTCTCGTGACGCCCACTCAAGTAGCTGTATCAACCTTGCCGTCCCAATCCCCCGGGACGACATCATTGCCGATCAATACAACTACTGCAACTAGCATCGCCGGTTTTAACAACGTTGTAAGCAATAGCACATCGAGTAGCGTTACAACATCGTCCGCGATCGCACCTTTATTCAGTTTCGGAAGTAATAATACCCCTTTGCAACCTGCAAAGTCAGATAACTTCATGTTTAACCAGCCTAGCAGTAACGTTCAACCGAAAATGAACGCTTTTGGTAATCTTGCAAACAGTGGAGCAAAATCATTGTCGCAAGTTACGACTAATTCTTTCAATTTCACGCCCAACACTTCGATAACGACCGTCGCAAATAATTCGTTTACCGCGAACACCACGACTGCCGCAGCATCGACATTCGGACCGTTGAACGCGTCTATGTTCTCGTTGGGCACGACGTCCGCTACTTCCTCGATATCTACTCCATCCCCCAGTAAACCTCTATTTGTTTTTGGCGCTTCCAATATTTCAAGCACGACTTCCTTGGCTCTACCAGCTACAATTGTTAATAATACGAGCAGCTTGAACGCGATAAGCAGCAATGCGATTCCCGCATTTGGAGCGTCCACCACTACCACCGTTCCACAATTTGGTACGCCTACGACCACAGTTTCACAATTTGGAACACCTACGACCACAGCAACGCAATTTGGAACACCTACGACCACAGTATCGCAATTTGGAACACCTACGACCGCCGTTCCACAATTCAACGCACCCACCACATCTATTTTCGCCACTACGTCAAATACAACGACAAGCGCGAACATATTTGGAGCAAGCAACAACAGTCAGCCACTTTTCGGAGCTGCGCCAGCCTCCAAAACAACGTCAGAAACCGCTGGTATATTTAACAGCCCAACAACAATGGCTTCTTCGATTTTCGTCTCGACGACTAACGTCGCGTCGACGTCCGGCAGCACGCCTAGCTCCAGTTTGTTCTCCAATGCTAACGCTAATTCGATTCCGACTACCGCGGCACCTTCAGTATTTGGTAGCGGCACCCCGGCTTTCGGCCAGACGAAGCCTTCGACGTCTTTCGGAACGGCGAGCGGCATGTTCAGCAGCACGACGGCACCGTTATTCGGCTCGACCACGCAAACCGGCAACACGACCGCTCCCGCGTTCGGCATCCCCGGCAACGTCTCCACCACTTCCGGCTTTGACACCACGAACAACACGACGCCCGCGTTCGGGATACCTGGCGTAGGGACGGCGACGAACGTGCAGGCGGCACCGGCTTTCGGCGGTACAACCGGGATATTCGGCGCGACCGATAATAACGCACCGTCAGTTCCCATATTTGGAGCGAGCGCTACTCCGGCTACCGAAGCCTTCGGCATCTCCTCGACACCGAGCACTTTCGGCGCGCAAAATCCTCCGAGTATCGCGTTCGGTGCCGCAGGCGGCGGCACTACGTTCGGCGACAATAAATCTCTATTCGGAGCGACGCCGGCGACCGGCACGAGCTTCGGCACGTCCAATCCGCCTGTTCCGGCTTTCGGGGCTGATAACGCTAATAACGCTAATAACGCTAATAACGCGAGCGGTAGTACAAATAATATGTTCGTCTTCGGGAACGCTCCGAAAGACGGCCAACAGAACCCGACGTTTCCCTTCGGATCCAACTTTAACGCTGGAAGCAACAATCCTCCGGCTGCAGCGCCTGTTCCGTTCCAGTTTGGATCCTCAGCTTCCAAACCTCCAGGTAATCAGAACTAAATTGTTTTAACATTGGCGTGATTGTAATCATTAAAAATTTAAGTTGCGCTAAAAGCATCAAACTTTAGATATAATACAAAAACCTAAATGTTTGTGAAACACTATTCATGATCGCGCAATCTTTTACTACTTTAGAAACTCTGATTGGATTATGCTAATTGCATTTGCATTCTTCTGTTTTCCAGCACCAACGGGATTCAACTTCCCCACACCGTCGGCGCCTACTGCCATCAATTTCGGAACCACGACCGCGCCGCCGCCCTTCAATCCCTCGACGCCCGGCATGTTCAGCATCGGAAGCGGATCTACCGCGCCGCGATCTAGACCAATTCGCACGCGGAAACCGAGATGATGGAGAATGTAAATGCCGCCTGTCCGAGTGCATATTTTCGTTGAAATATATATTTCAAGTGTTTATTCAATTACATTGTTTTATATATGGAGGGGTAAAAAACCACAGTGGGGTAAGTCAAATTTTTAAAAATATTTTCTCGTGTGCATAGATGCAATTTATATATTGTACAGATTGCATCTATGCACACGAGAAAATATTTTTAAAAATTTCACTTACCCAACTGTGGTTTTTACCCCTCCATATGTATACGTAGCGTCTCGTGTGTAAAAGACGTACATTCGACATGCGTATGTCGCGCATTTCGATATTTAATATAATTTGATAAATATATATAAATCACATGACAGATTGCACATATTGCGGAGAGATAATATTGTGGAATACTGGGCGGTTTGCGATCACGTTTTTAAAATGCGTTCGGTGACGGTTGCTAAGTATATCTACTTTGTATATAGTACATATCCTCTTACGAGATATACATGCGGAGTGTCTTATCTAATGCGATATCTTTGTTACATTTAAAGGTATGGAAAAAAAGAAGTAACGAAGAAGTTGTTTCGATTAAAAAAAAAAGACAAATATGATCTTCATACGTGTAAACAAAATTTTTTTATTTATGTAAAATTATTAAGAATGTAAAAAAAATTAATGATCTAATGAAATGTTTCTTACTTTGTTCCGTGTGATTCTTACATAAAATGTTAAACCGTCTAAATATATAAGCTATATATAAAAAGTACTCACTTTTTTTAAGTCCACACCTTTAAACAATTGCTTTTTTTTTTAATGTCTATTTTGTACGAATATGCTGAATTATTAGGAAAATTACATGAAATTATACAACAATTACATTTTTATATAAAAGTCATATTATAAAGATGTTTTCCATGTAACAATATGTTTTTTATATAAATATTTCTATAGAAAACTAGTTAATCTGTATTTAAATAAATCAGCTTTAAATCATTACCTATTAAAAGAGAGGTCAATGATTTTGAGAACAAAGTCCTGGAAACAGGGACTAAAAAAATCTTGTCCGCTAAATGTTTGTCGACTTCTCCGTTATACATTTCTCTATACCTGTCGAAAATAACAAACGTATTACAGACGGTCGAGTTATAGGTGAATCCTGTGTATTAGTCTGTTCACGTGTGTTTTAGCCCATTATAC
This sequence comes from Temnothorax americanus, assembly GCF_048541705.1. Classification (NCBI taxonomy): domain Eukaryota; kingdom Metazoa; phylum Arthropoda; class Insecta; order Hymenoptera; family Formicidae; genus Temnothorax; species Temnothorax americanus. Next base: position 770,849 of record NW_027509421.1, on the reverse strand, counting down.
TCGCTAGGGAAGAAATGGCATAAATTTTTCAAAAGACATCTCTAACTCAATGCAACTTTAAAACGCAACGACTATCGCCCGCAAGTCTCGTTGTTGCGCAATAAAATGCAACACGTGATTCAGAAATCCAACAAAGTGCAAGCTTATCTACCTGTACATTTGTAATTAACATAATGGTAAAGCGATGTTTTAAACGATATGTTTAAATCGGGAGTACCTATGCGCATCTATCTTTACGACTGTATCTGTGTCATCCGTTTGTGTCTTAACGTTCGCTGAGAGAGAGATTCGTTACTCTCGTTATATTTGCCCCAAAAATTCATTATTTCTATTAATTTCGAACCGTATATGACACACCTCATGTTCTCCGGAAAATTTCGCATCGCAGGGGGGGGCGAGTTATGCGACAGTGGCCATAACTCACTCCCGATATGCGAAGTTTTCTCCACGAAATACAAATTGTGTTTTAAATAATGAAAATGCATTTGTTATAAGCGAGACACGGATCCCCTCCCATATTCTCTCTTTGCGTTACTAATGCGAGTGAAACTCTTGAAACGTTCGTACACTTATATGACGAGATTTAATATGATAATCTTTCAAAGAGACGCGTGTACGCGTTGCGTTTTGTACGAAAAGAATTTTTTTTAAGTAAAAATTCATGTAAAACGTGAGTTGTATCCGTTATTTGATTGCCAGCTCGACGCGTTTTCTGAATTTGAGTGACGTATCCTCGTCGCTTTTTTCCTGCTACACGTATATACACGTGCTGATATTAATCATGAGCATTAGTCAACGTTAGGCAACAAGTGCGTCGCACGCTACACACGTGGAATTGTTATGGAATCGAATACACCTTGCACTCTTCTTCCTTTAGATAGTTTAGATATCCAGAACGCGTTAAGAACTATAATAACTACATTATCTAGATCTCTGAAATGTGTTGCTGATTAAACGACGCTGTTCGGTTAAAAAAAAAAAAAAAAAAAAATTGTACATAGAGAAAGAGAAAGAGGGTCTGAATGCGTTTAAATTATTTATCGTCTCTTTAACGCGTTGATATAAGTTCCGACACGTTCGAGCACGTGCTGTAATATATTGTATCTCGTAATAAAGAAGAGGAGAGCCGTGTTCTCTCGTATCCTTCTATGTACATTACAATAAACAATTAAGCGTTTCGAGTTTTCTTTAAATCGTTAATAAAATTATTACTATTGAAATTCTCTTCCAGTTTTTGCGGCCCCGAAAGGTACGATCGTTCGCGTACGTTTATCCCAAATCCGAAATTTTTTTTTGTTCGGCGTGTTGACACGCTAACGTTTTCTTATTTTTCGTTATATATACATATTTCCGATTTGAATATCCTCGCCCTCAGCTCTGCCCTTTTATTCTTTGCACAGTTATTTCTATTTCCTATTTTCTAGAGAGTTGTAAAAGATGACTTGAAAGTTTTAACAATTCCTTTCTATTATATATACTTTCTTTTCAAATAACATTTCTCGGCAAGGATCAGGTAAATTTTCCCCCGTTCCCCTCGCTATTGCATCATTGTACGAAAGAAACAGAAAAACCGTTGAATCCCTGTGTCCTCTGTCTCTTAGGACAAAGCGTAAGTTAAAAGAAATTTTATAACAGGTATTTGGGGGAGGTTCGTTAATTTCAAAAGCTCTCTAGCTTTCTCGAAAATACGACGGCGTCGACGCGGTCGACGGCGTGGCTGGCGGCGGCGGCGGCGGCGCGCGCACGCGCACGCGCGGCGGCGGCGGCGGCTCGGCGCCGCTCGGCCGGCGCTCGTGCGTTTCCGTGAAGGCACGGGGCGCGCGATTGGCCGCGCGGCGGCCGCCCGACGTAGGCCGGCCAATCGGCGGCCGCGTTACACGAGCGTGGCGCGATGTGTTTATCCGGTCGCCTGGGATGCACGTCCGTCGCCCGTCGATCCGTCGTCCATGTCCATTGCGAACACCAGCAGTGAGCAGGCAGGAGTTAACATCGTGAGACAGAAGGTACCATCCTGGTTTGCTTGTCTCTACACCACCTTACCACCATGGGTGAGACGGAGAAGCAGCCCGAACAACCCAAGGCTGTCCAGCAGAAGATGGTCATCGGTGAGCGAATAATAATCTGGAGTACGCGCTGTTATTTCCGCGGCGCGCGCGGGCGGGCGTTCTTCCCCGAGTCCCCGCGTCCACCCGATCTACGCCGCGGCGGAAGGAGAGAAGGAGACTCTCACGGCGGCGGTTCGCGGTTCTCTTTCGCCGCCACAGCGTTCCTCGTAATGGCGTCGGCGTCTCCACGCGAGGCGGCCTCCGGGGCCATGTGGCCCGGCGTCCGCGAGAATCCTCGCCGGATCTCCGGCGGGGCCTCGTTCGGGCGCGTCGCGCCGGGCATCGGCGGGCGTAGCGGGCGCGAGACGACATTTTCGGCCTCCATTTTTCCATCAGCTGATGCTCCCTCGTCGCTCGACGGAGTTCCTTCGCGGCCGCGGTTCCTCGACGCGGACCCGTGCTCGCGTTCTGGCCATCGATTTTCGCCCGTCGCCGCGTCACTCGCTCGCCCGCGTCGCGTCGTGTCGCATCACGTCGCGTCGGATCGGGTCGCATAACCTGAAAATCGACGGTGAAACGGTGCGAAGCGAGCGAAAAAAAAAATGATGCGGTGGAGATTTTCCAGAACGTTCGGTCTTTCTCCGCTCGAGATCCATGGCGATATCGATCTTTCCCCTCCGCGCCGGAGTGATCTCTCTCTCTCTCTCTCTCGCCGCGTGGATCCGAAATATCCTCGCCCGCGCGCGCCTCCACGTTTTTCGTTACGTAAGCGCGTCTCGCCGCGTGCTCCTCGCGGCGTGCCCGCTTTTGCCGCGCCTCCGAACTCGGGAGATCGACCGATCCGGCAGGCCGCACTTCCGCCACGTGAAGACGCTCACGTTATTTCGAAAACCACGTATAAAGATATATATTTTGCAATTCCGTATTCCGAGAGACTCTCGACGGAATATATCGATGGAACATTCCTTTTTTTTTTCTAGAACGATCGAGAGATCGATGAACGTCAAATTTGAGTGTGTCTCCAGAAAATGTCCAATTTCTACAAACCTCTCTAAAATGCTATTATTATGCTTAATTTGTGTGTGTACACGTTTTCTTAAAATTCATAATAAGATACAATAGAACGTATTCAATCACGTCTACTTTTTTCCTAAACTGAGAAATAATTGAAGAGATCAACGTTGAATTATAAATTTATCTTCAGAAATATTAAATTTCTACAAAATTCTCTAAAATGCTATTAAACTATGTGTACATATCTTGTTAAAACTTATAAGATTCAATAGAATATCAATAATTCAGTCGCGCGTTTTACTCTTTTCCTTAAACTGATAAATAATTGAAGATCAAATTTGAATTATAAATTTACCTCCAGAAATATCCAATTCCTACTAATCTATTTAAAATGTTTTTATGTGCACACGTTTTATTAAAATTCATAATAAGATTCAATGGAACGCGTCCAACCGCGTCTATTTTTTTTCCTTAAACACACACTGAGGTGAGAGAGAGAGAGAGAGAGAGAGAGAGAGAGAGAGAGAGAGAGAGAGAGAGAGAGAGAGAGAGAGAGAGAAAAATGGTTGAAGAGATTAAATATAGATTATATAAATATTCCCAGAAATATTAAATTCTTACTAATCTATTTGAAATGCTATTAATTTATGTGCACGCGTTTTATTAAAATTCGTAATAAGATTGAATAGAACATATTCAATTGCGTTTTTTTCGATTTTTTTGGCCCGAGAAGTCGTTAAAGATCAAATTTGATCGAGAAAGTTTATTGCAAGAATCTGTCGATCACTCCGGGAATTTTATGAGTTAAGTTTATCTCGAAAACTAATTACATAGACTAATTATCTAGTGTTAGGCTGTTAATGTATACGTATCAGATTGTGCCTCATTAAAATTAAAATTAAAACGTTTAGAAATGTTTTTATGCCCTCGTTAATGTCCAATCAAGTCATTATACTTTAATCGAGTTTCAAATTACGTTCGTATCTCAAGATTGTTGAGATAGGAAGGTGGTGCCTTTTGATATAAATTCCACGAACATTAATCATTTGATTGTTCAGGGAATATTACGCGGATTCTCAAAACCCGAGGAATTTCGTCGGTGTGATCACGATCCTATCGTCGGTTGCCACTAATTTCGACCTTCGTTTGAGTTACACTGACAAGGTCGCGTGTAACTGTTGTGAAGATTTGTCTTATCATATTTTCGTCGAAACGCAAGATCGAAACGGGCGATGTACACATGTAATAACATACGCTACGCTCTCCAACGGAATTTACATTTCCTTCATGAATTCATACATTTTCGAAAGCCCCTCCGGACAACTTTGCATTTCCTTAAAATTCAAAGATATACACGTATTTGCTTTAGAGCGACCATTAGAAATTAGTATGTGAGAAATTTAAATTAATCACTCGTATGTCACCATCGCTCGTCTGATCGCATTATTACCTTTCCTGTCGATCTTATCTCTCGCTCGATTTTCCCCGAATTCCAACGCATTATTCCTGGAAATATTATTCACCATATGTAAAAACGGTGGCCGTTGTATTTCGTCTTCGAACATGCTTACGTGTTCGTAAACACGTGATAATAATACGTACCTGCGGTTAAGCGCGTTATTTCTCTCTTGAAGGTCGCTTTCACAATTTAATAATAACAATAAGTAACAGGCGACATTTTCCTGGACTCATTATTCATGCACGCGATTCGAATATTCTGGATACAGTTTTCTTTATGTAATTACATCTTTTATCATTGTTATTTTTTTCTTAAATTATACCGCAACGTTTTAACGCGCAAACAAAAGTTATGAGTTGGTCATCCTTGAATTTTGGTCTGAATTTATACACAATTGCATGCGCACCACATGTATCACATATATCATGAAACTTTTTTTTTATTTCAGCGAACAAAGTGACCGGAACTGTGAAATGGTTCAATGTCAAGAGTGGCTACGGTTTCATTAATAGGTCAGTAATTATTATTTCGCAACTGCCTCGCGCTTTTCTCTATCTTTTTTTTTTTTCATCATTTGCGACGCTCGCCCCTTTACGCATTACTAGATAGAAGAGAACGCACCCCCATACCTCTGTTCGCTTGCCTGTCCGTGTGTGTGTGTGAGTGTCGTGTGTGGCGTAAGGGTTACTCATACACTATTAATTTAAACGTCCACTTCGCGCCGCAACCGAGTATTAAAGCGACATATTAACCGTTGCATCTGCCATGAAAAATTCCCCGCGAACACGTCGCGAAATGTCTAATTATTTTTTTCGCCGCTTTATCCTTTAACCGCAAACCGTGTTTGAAATTATGTTTACTCATATTCCGCGTGCATCGCGCGTTAATTTTCCGTCGCGCATTAAATTATTCAAGAAGAATGTTAACCGTCTGACGCACGCGGCTGTCCCTTGAGAAAATTTTCGTTTTCGCGTTAATAGCTATTTGTCAATCCATAATTTCACGCTCTCCTTCGAAAAATCTCGAAGCAAAATAAATATTCGTAACTTCTTTCGAGAAATCTCGAAGCAAAGTAAATGAAACATCCGTTTCTTAGATTTAACATTTAATTTAAATTTAACGAAACATTTATTTTCTGAAATCAATGGTCATCTGTTTTATCATCGACAATTTGTTCTCATTCTACTCTTTTTAATTCTCTTCGTTCGAACCGATTGTAATAGAACGTGCGTGAATTTCTGGACTGATATCTGACGCTATTAATTTTGCGTTTCGCCTTCGGCCTGAAAATTTAACATGAGATTTGGGACGCGCGAGAAACCGTCGAGACTAATTGATAACGATTTCAGCGCGCACGGTGGTAGTCTAACTAATTAATATTAGGAAAATCGCCGTCCCCCCGCTGCAGGTTCGACCTGCAACCTCGACCTGGCACCACGCCGCACGGAAAATAGATGCTTCATTCGGCACGTGGACGGGCCGTATAGGAACGTAGGAGCCGGTTCCTCGCTATTTCGAGGTCTCTATTTACCTGGCGGATTGCCAGGAGATTTTCGCGCGCCCGCGCGCGATCAGACAACAGGCTCTTTCGAGCGTTTCGCGACGAGGACGAAGCCGTGTTTCGGAAAAGGAATTCGCACAACATGTGTGACTTCTCGCTCGACTTCCCGTTCTTTCTTGCTTATATACGTGCGGGAGGGGGCGGAAAATAGTTTCGCACGATCGTTCTTAAACTCGAACGTTTACCTACCTGCCCTCGAGAGATCTCGAATGCACTTTCACTCTGACACAAAACGGTACTCGACGTGTCGTAAAACATTAGAAATGACCGTTACGATACAGCTGTGTTTTACAGAAATAGAATAATAACGCTTTCCTTGAATTGTCCCCAACGACGAGCAAATTGTCGCGTGTCAGATACTCGAGTTTTTTTTCACTTTCAAGTACTTATCTTTAGAAATGTAAAAGTGTAATAGATATTTGTATTGATTGTTTTAATATCGGTATCTTATCTTTTTAAGAGGCATAGCGCAACGAATACATATAAAAGATAGTCTATATATAAAATTATATAAAATTATATAAATTATTGATTTATAATTTTATATTTATATATAAAGTTAATAATTATATGATTTGTATATCTTAAATATTTCTCTCAAAATATAAAAATTTATTTATATTTTTGGAAGGAGTTTCAACGTTATGTCTCATATCTGTTGCCCATTCAGACTTATTTACAGGTGATTTTTTTTGGTAAAGATATAAATTTATTAAATTTATCAATATGCGCGATTGTCTTCTTGATATAATTAGAATAATCTTTAAATTTAGAATACGTAGAAGGAAGTCGTTTTACAATGTGTGGCTATTCATTTAGAATAGAACCGAAAATCTCTTTCAATCTCACTCAGAATTATTTGGAGATATTTCCGGGACAATATTCTCTACGAATCTGCAAAATTAATAAATTAATTGGTAGTCACCTGGGAATCTGTTCTTAAAATCATACGTTTTGTTGGAACCTAATCGTCTTTACCGAGAATACCGAGTCCATTGTTCATTCGTCGTGTTCGCCTCAAATTCGGCGAATTCGATTGTACCACAATGGGAGATCAACGTTCCGCCTCAATACCCATTGGATCGTAACCATTAATTATTTGGTATCGATCCATGTTCTGAGGCAAACACTGAAATTTTGCTACGATAGATTTCTGTTTGTACAACTGATATTAAAGTTGACAAGTAGAAGGCACAGTTTGTGTGTTGTCGTTTAAATTAATGAGAAAATAAAAATTTTTAGCGATTGTGCATCCGTATAAAAATACATTAATTTTGCTTCTCGTAAAAGTAATTAAACAAAATGAACGTCGAGGCAGATAATTCGGTGATTCGACTCTGAAAACATGATTTAATTTTTGTACCTGATTCACCTTTTGTTAAATGCGCGTGGGGAAGGGGAGTCGCTGTCTAGCTGTGACAGCTGGCGTTTGTGTACGAGTTGTATTTCTCTTCTAATTGTGTGCAACGTGCGGGGTTCTATGACCTCTCTACTCCGTGCTTTGCTCCGCAGCTTCATGGATTCCGATTATGTCTGTACGTCTGCGAATCCATGCGTAGGACAGATGTAAATACATATCGTCATGCGCGACGCGTGTATGTACATGGCGCAACTTTGTAGAGAATGTAAATTACGCGGATCTCGTATTAAATGCGATTATGTCAAATTTCACGAGCAGGTGGACGCAATCGTGCTTTCTTATGATTAAACAAGAACTTGACGCGAATTAAAAAAGAAATGTGATTTGTTGTCGTTTTGAAATAGACATTCAGAGTTGTTTCGAATATAACAATCGTCTGCCATCACGAAATTGCTTAATATGGAAATAATCAATGGTCTATCGTAATATTTGTTTAAAAATTATGAAAAATAATAAATACTGATAATTACTTATTATTTTTATACAGTATATATATATATATATGTATATTAATCTTAACTTAAAAACTTACTGTAAAGATATAAACATCGACTGCTTTTTTAACACAATTATTCGTCCTGTCTGTTTCAGAAATGATACCAAGGAAGATGTATTCGTCCATCAAGTGAGTGTCTCATTTAATACGTTAATTAGCGTCAATATTTTCAAGGTAATCTCACTATATGTCGATGTTATGTGTAATTGTAGTCGGCCATCGTCAAGAACAACCCGAGAAAGGCCGTGCGCAGCGTGGGAGATGGCGAGATCGTCGAGTTCGACGTCGTTATCGGCGAGAAGGGCCACGAAGCCGCCAATGTCACCGGTCCAGCGGGTGAAGCAGTAAAAGGTTCACCCTATGCCGCGGACAAACGTCGCGGATATCGCGGTATCCACTGGGTGTATCCAAGACGCGGCAATGGTCGACCGCAGAATCGTAGATCACGCGAAGGCCAGGAGGGTTACGAGCAAGGTACGTTGTCTCTACCATTTGTTTAAATCTCAATTTGTTTGTTCTTTCAGAGTGATTTGTTCTTTAAGAGTGATTTGCCTGTTTGATGATTAGGCGAAGGAAAGGTCGGCGGTGATGACTCAAATGCCGAGGGAGGCGGCCAGCCACAGCAGCAACAGCGTCGTTATAGGCTACGTCGTCATTATGACGGTTATTACCGTGGTGGACGGCGTTCCGGGCCTAATTCAGCGCAGCAAGGAGATAATGCTGGCGAAGGTGGTGAGCAAGCGGAAGGAACCGGCGGCGAGGGTGGCGCTCCGCCGCGCGGTGGTGGTCGTGGACGCGGTGGTCCATCACGACGTTACTTCCGCCGCAATTTCCGCGGAGGAAGAGGTGGTGGTCCGCCACGACGTCCTCGCAGCCAGGATGGCCAGGTAAGGGTTAGTATCGAACCCTAGCCAAGCTAGCGTTTCGTAATATCATTACAGCGTCTAGTAGACAAAGGTGTCGAATTAAACGTATTAATTGCGAATTGGCATGTTTCCTGAATCTCACACGCGTTGTTTCATCCAGAGTTCCGAGATTGTATTTTAATACTTTTTAATTTTTTATTAAATTGTATCATGTTAAGAAAACGCTCGAGACGCTTCTTAGAGGCAATATTCTTATAAAGAATATGTAATTACTACAAGTGCGATATTTCTAAACTGCTATTTTAATTTAATTTTATCAAAATTGTGATATATAAGTTTAAAGTAGAAACAATTTGACATTTAATTTAATATTATATGAGGAAAGTGTTTTAGTTGTGGAAATATCATATTCTTGTATTGTACATAATGTTTTTCCGTCGTCGGTTAAGACGTTTCGAACAACGCGACCTTGGAACTGTAGGTGAAATACTCTATTTCTTATTTACATTCGGTTTAAAACAGTTTTGTTCTGCTGTACATTAATTTTTATTACGTCAAACACGGTTCACTAGAAAATTCACCTCGGTTGCTTGCACCTATATGGTGTTATTATCCCTTTGTTATTTTTTTACTGACAACAATATTGCATTATTCCATAGTAATCAACGGACTTTGCACAATGTTGACTATGTAAACGTTCGTTTATTTCAATTTTGCATTCTTGCAAATGATAAGTCGTGTTTCAAGTCTGAACTAGCTGTTTAAATCTGCACGGTAGTTATTATAATGAAAAGAAAGGAAACTCAGTAGTATTAGGTTTATAAGAATATTGTTTTAGATGCATTTCCCTCGAAATGATATTCGTATTTGTCAGCAATATTCTACAATTTCTTTTTTATACCAATACATTATCCGCGCACGGAGTATGTGTTCTGTGCTGTGTTTGTGAATAACTTTTTTTTTTTATTACACTTTGTAAAACAATAAAGTATTTTATACGAGCATCTTAACGGATTTTCTACAATCGGCAAGGCACCCGCATACCGAAATTAGGTACATTGTAAAATTAGGTGACCGATGACGAGGCTGTTGGCGAGAGTGCACTCGGTAATTCGCGGAGAAATCCACGACCACGTTACAGACGACGATTAGTAAGACGACCTCGTGCGACGTCGAGTCAACAGACGAACACGGTAGAGAATTTGCCATCTGCGGAGACAAAACGCAAATCTCCTAATTCCTCTCCCGTCACCCCTCCTCAAACACAGGTCACCGACATCCCGTCCGAGTCCTGCGATAAATCCACAAAGGTATTATTGGTTTCTACCCTTTTTTTTACTTAAGGTAGAAAGTAACACGTGTTATCTTAGATATTCTTTACCGACGACAATTAACGGACGATTTTATCAATCAGATTTACGAATATATCTTTGTATATATACGCAAATATACGGTTTAACGTAAAACTGGAGTGAATAAAAATTTACATTGTCGCAATATGAATCACAAGTTTCACCTACGTTACATCTGCATAAATATCTATTTCTTCGTCAACGGATTGCACTCGTCAACATTTATTTTTTTTTTTTCATGCGTGTATTCTATCGTACATCTTAAATGCGAGTCAGAAGTTAATATGTATAAGCCTCTCAGAAGCCAAGGTGTCTCTCTCAATTCCACTTTCTATACTTTTAATTTTAATATCAAAACAATTAATTTACAACTTCAATTTTTTTTACTTTTTATTTCGTGGAGTTGATTTGGCTTCCGGTTTCCGGGAGGCTCGTACGTAACTCTGACGTAGTGGAGTATCGAAGCGGTAGACGTGGGAATTTTGCAAATTGAAACGAACGAGAGAACGCTTTTGATTAGGAGACTGCGAATGTGCGATCCGTCGACAAATACAGAGCGGTAGCGCTTAGCACACACTGTTTGCACGTGTCTCTTTGTACTCTTTTCAGTCGGAGCAGAAGTCTGATGCACCTAAAGATTCGGATGCACCTGCCGCTGCCCCTGCTCCACAGGTAACGTCGCTTTGTTTTTTTTCTTTTTGATCTCGCAGAAGCTCGTCTCGGTTACCGCAGTTTTCACTCACTTACACTTCCGGCATTAGGTGCGATCGACGAAGCGGATCTTCCGATTTACTTGCTCTCTGTTATTTTCCTCCTTTCGTTTTCACATTTTTCTAGAAGGAATTGCATTTTCCACACAGCTCTTACAGAGATATATAGACGATTATAGTAAAGATAGTTTAACCACGCGTCTCATAATTGCTATTTACGTGATATTGCTCTTGCGCATCTTCACGCAACGAATAATGTTCGTCAATTGTGTATGTTTGCAGGAGAGCCAGCCGGTGCAGAACACCACCACCGAAAGCACCGCCTAACCGAGACAGGATCTCGCGCTATTACCGCAGGACACTCCTTTTTAACATATAACACCAACACCCGTTATACACTGCAGCATCGACAACAGCCAACAAAACAATTGCAAAAAAATCTTTAAAAAAAATAACAAAAAAATCAACAAACACTACTCCACACTCTCTCCACGAAAGCAAATTAAAATTAAGATACGTATGAAAATTGAGAGGCGTGTACAGCTGTGCCTGGCGCGTTCCTTTAGCGAGATAAACATAGCGAATTCTGCGCTTCTGATATCTTAGGCTTGATTTTAGCTATTTCGCTGAGAGAACTCGTTAGGAATGGCCGCGTGCTTCTCGTTTCGGGAATTTGGACAGAAGAGTAAAGCAATTACGGAGTACGGAGCGATGAACTCGAGCGCGGCAATAGATATCTATATATATATATTATATATAATTTTTGTTTTTGTTTTTCTTGTGTATTTCTTGTTTCGTACATTACTTCTAATTTTTCTCCGGCGAGGCGCATTACAAATCGTTTCATCTATATACGATATTTGAGTTTATTGCTACATTTCCGCGAGCTTTCTTCACTTTCGGCGGCTTTTCCATCAAAAGGAGTAGTGAAAACCGATTACGTGGCTACTGTTGATAAACGAGTCCCACTTAAATATTTGCCTATCTCGAAGTCAGTCGTTTCTTTTCGGCATATATTTCAAAATTGGTGAGCTTACCGTATTGCTTTCACTCTTTCAGTAAGAAGAGTGGAGTCATCGTGACCACACGTCACTATCCTTGAGTATCTTAAAATTGTACTGTTAATTGCAAGGTGATCACGATTGATCAATAAGCATAGAATAAATGCAGTATTTTGGTACTCAGGGGACGACAAATGCGGCCATGGTTCCAATTTTCTTATTTACTTTACAGGCGATCACAAGCAGAAACGATTATTGTAATAGCATTTATCTTGGCCATATTTTTACAATTGTTAATATTGGCCCCTGGTGGGTCTCCGGCGGTATATTATTAATTAGCGATTATTGTTTTGACTTTATTCATTATATTGGTTAGTCATGGAATTGGGCGCGAAAACTCGTGAGGTGTCACGCCGCGAGTCTTCCCGAGCTGCGAGCGGCGCACGAAGAGATACTGAAATGCGGTCCCGTTCTTTTTTTCGACAAAGCAATGCGTATTAATTGTATTCTATCATTCGTGTTATCGGGCTTGAAGACACTTCAGATCGGCCGCAAGGCAGAGAGGACGGCTCCTCACCGTGAGACCTCACATACTTCCGCGCGTGAATAAATCGTCCGGTTTTTTTTGGAATTGACGTCGATCGACTGTGCACCGAGCAGGTCGTTTTTTTTTTAAATATTAAATCACTGACCGCTTGCATGCGGCAATCGACTCGATTTGACTTTTCGGAACAAGAGCCGGGCGTATCATACATTGGCTCGACTGACAATACAAATATCGTAGACTGTCATGAGAGTACGAAGGAGAGAAGCGAACAAGTGTGTGAGAGAGAGAAAAAACCAACTTTGTATAATTTTGCATGAAACTAATTTTTAAAATTTTAGTTTGTAGTATCGTCGACGGATAATAAAATAAATATATATGTCTACTTTCTTTAAAAAAAAGGAAAAAGAAAAATTGAAACATCTCTTATTGGCGAAACTTCATTTGATTTCTGTGATTTCCGTCTATATCCAGGCGACACAAAGGTCTGCGAGATCACCACAACATCACGAAGGTCCATTAGACAAAGATACATCCTAATCTTTCACACGTCCTCGTGTCGTTTGGGTGTAGCGTTTACCGATGTTACATGGTGTTTATTGTTTCCGTCGTCGTGTAGTTCTGTGCTCGTCGACCAGTGATGCGCAAAATGTATTCGCGAATGAGGAACGATTAACAGATAACGCGCGTGCAAATGCACCGTGTGCGAAATACGTATAGAAACACGCATATTTTCGCGAGAAAGAGAGAGACGTGACGGGCGTGGATTTTATTCACGCCGTTCGCGTCGACGGATATGCATATTGAAAATCGTTGCTCGCGAATACAGTTTGTCCCAAATTGCCACCACTGACACGCGGTAGTCGTACCCTCTGTCTGGGTGCCGGCAGAAGGATTCCGCCCAAAGACATTACCGTATATATATCCACCACGATGATCGTCTTTAATTGTGTCTCACTGTCCTACCACGTCCCGTTTGTGAAGTAGCGTCTGCCACGCCACGAAACCCGAGTGTGTCGAGTCTTCGTAAAAATTGCATAATATCGTTTGTTTGTGTATACGAGAGAAAAATCTGAGAGATCGAGAAGTTCTGGTACCTCGAGGTACGAAACATCCGATTGGTCAGGATTAGCAGTTTAAGGGAATAATAAGGAGAGAGGAGTAAGGAAGGAAGAGAAAGAGAGAGTGTGTGCGTGAGTGTGGTGCCAAGTGGAGAGAGATTAAACACGCGGTTACGTTACGGCGGACGTGCGTTTATATATTTGTATATGCAACACTTTTACAACCGAATAGCGAGATGAAAGTGAGAAATAAGCGAGGAGGCGATCGAACGCCGATCCTATTCCGAGAAGTCGCCGTAAATATATATATATTTATTTCTTTTTTTTCTTATTCGACTCCGTGGAAAGAAAACCCAGCGGACACGAGATGCTGTCGATCGACGCGCGTTTCACCTGCGTTTTTCCGCTTTTCTATTACACCGCATTCCGCGTCCGTTGGGACAAAAGCACGTGGCGACTCTTCGGACCGCGTTGTATTAACGTAATCATCCTCCGTTGTCTAACGTAACCGCGCGTTCCCACGAAAAAACACGGTAGAAAGAAATATAAAAAATAAAAAAAAGAAAAAGAAATCCAAGCAGAGACGGCCTCTCGAGACAGCGGAAGAGCGAGAGGCGCGGAACAAGCAAAAATTTTCAAGCGGCACGCCGAACCGGGCGTGCGATTGTAACTGCAAAAAAAGAACAATGCATGTGTTAACAGTGAATATCAGAGTTAAAACGAAAAACCAAAGCCGTGAGGGTAAAACCGAAAGGAACCGAATCACGAGCGAATCCAGCAGCTAAACTTCACACGCGGTTAAAAAAAAAAAAGAAAGAAAGAAGAGAAAGAAACCCGAGGGTGTAGTAACCGAGAAAATCAGTTTGGTGCGTACTTCGTCGTTCGGATTTATCGCCGTGGTCGAGACGTCTCGACGCGGCCGTCAGTCAATCGAGATCGCGTACATGTTCGTTGCGAAAAAGTTGAAAGACGGCTTACGATCGGGCGAACGCGGAAAGTTCGCGGAGAAGAATTCGTAGATTCGAAGATAAGAATTCGATCCGTGGACCATGTAATAGCGCGCGCGCGCGCGCGGTCCATTAGCCGAACATCCGCGGGAAGCGCTCGCGGGGGAAAGCGGAAGAGAGATTTTCTCCGCGAGCCGATGCTTCGTATATTAAACACCTTTTCCCGGTTCTCTCGGGAGGCGAGTTTGCATCTCCCGTCGAGATTGTTTAACATACGAAGCGTCCGATCGCGATGCGCGCGCGATTGTTTGCGCGCTCCAAGATCTCGCGTTCTCCGCGAACGCGCGGATTTAAACGGCCGTGTGCCGCGTTTGCAAGATTTCGCGATTTGTCATCGGTGTTTTTCGGTTCTCGTCACCGTGGGGAGGAACGGAGACTCGAGTCGCCGTCCGGACTTGGGAGAGCGGACGAAAAATTTGTCCTCCTCCGGAAAGAGGATCCTTCGGGAAGGAAGGAGGAGCCGCGATCGCGCGCGATCCTTCCCGCTCGAAATTTCCGTCGTGCATTCGCGTCGTGTCCACCGCCGGCAAAAACATTCGCGATAAAAAGGGGTATCGCGTCGCGACAGTCAATTAGATCCGATTCGGGTTTCACGCGAATAAAGGCGATACTGGAGTTATATAACATATATCGCGTGAAAGAGAGAAAGAGAGAGAGAGAGAGAGAGAGAGAGAGAGAGAGAGAGAGAGAGAGAGAGAGAGAGAGAGGGAGACGTGGACGAGAAGCGAAAGAGAAGAACAGGAGAAAAAGAAGCGAAATCCCGATCGAGGAGACGTTCAACTGTTCCGAGAGATAAAGAAAAAAAAGTAAATAAGAGAAAATCCATCAAAAGACCTCGACGGACGCCGTGCACGACGCCGTCGTCGACGTCGCGGCGTCGTCCGAGCGTGTCCCGAGATAAAGTCGTCCGTCGACTGACTCCCCCCCTCCCCTCCCAATGAATTTTGTACCGAAACGTGAAACTCTCTAAAATGCTAATTTCATACACGGAATTTAATTTTTTCACGAGAAACATGTGCATTATAAAAAATAAATCCACCAAAAAAATCGCAAAAGTTATAAATCGAAACATGCGTTCTATTTCATTCGATCCCCTCGCTTATCCCGATGTTCCTCATTACCTAGATTATCATCGTGTAAACAACCAACATGCTCGCAAAGCGCAAAAATATATTGACGGAGAATCCGCAATTTTATTGAAAAGGTAATTATGATCGGGTCGAGTGGAACGAGAATGCCGGTAAAAATAAAATTTCAAGTTGAATTAATAGCGGAAATATGCGCGTATGTGCGTTGATAAATTTTATTTAATTATCCGTATCAATGTACTTGAAATAAAATGTGGCGCGATCGACGGTCATGAAATTACAGAACGGAATATTGCGATATTTGCCATTGAATATACGAATCAGATATTTAATCTTTAATTCCGCCGCGCGGAGGAATTTCTGAGGTAATGCAATTGACGAGTCCCCGGCGGAATTGTATGTACGTACGCATTTCACATATGTGTAATTTCACGCGGCGATGTTGATCGCGGAGCCCGGGTAGAAGTTATAGGTATAATGCATTCCCGTCATAGAGAATTTCCAATAATACCGGTATTACGGTGGCACTTAATCACCTTTCGCAAGGTATATAAATTAATTTTCCGTCCCAGCGTTAATCTCTCGTATAGCAACGATCAGCAGTAACCGTACGCGACACCGTAATTGACACAACGGATTCGGCTTCCATATTACAGATTCGTCATTATGAATTATAAATTGTCCGATCCGCGCGTCGAGCAACGTCCGTACGTGCTTTAACGATCACGGTTAAATTTTGCATTTATCTGCAGCGCAAAATGCGTTGTCCATGCGAATCTCCACGCATAGCGGGAAATGTTTCTTTTTATTTCGAAACATGCTTTTAAACTTAAAAGCAGGATGCCTATGCTTTAAAGTTGTAGTTTCGCCTGGAAAATTTTTGTATCGATATACGTGGTTCAGTTTGATCGCAAAACAATTCTAGATAATGCAAACTCTTTGCGCTAAATAAAAATATCTTTCGTTATATATACACCTTTTGGATATCAAATCTTCAGTTTTCAACGATGTTATTTTTGCGCGAAAAATATGATTCATTATGTAGTTAAAACGACGAAAACAGAATGATAAGTAATCCGTAATTTTCAGACAACGCGCGTGTTTAACAAATATTTCAAAGACATTTTTCTTAAAACATTTTTAAGATTTTATTAACCTCTCAGAACTGGCCTCTTTTTTGGACGACCTTTTTAGTTTTAGTGCTAGAACATTTTTGTTCTTGTCAGTGGATTGAACTACGAAAAAGACGGTGCCACTCCAGTGCCTAATATTAGGCTTTTTGTCCCGGAAAGGTTCAAAGTTTTAAAAAGTCTTGTTTTCAACTTTCTGAAAAGACGTCTAGAAGTTATTTTTCATAAGACATTTTTTAGAACGTATATGTATATAGCTTAAACATTATTGACCGTATGTGAAATAAAATTAAAAGTTCTTGAAATTTTAGATGGTGCAACCTTCTTGCAAATTATATTCTCTTTAATATTTTGAGATTTTTGAAATTGTAATTCTCTTAGAATTTTAAATATTAATTAAAAAAAAAATTAATATTTAAAATAATATTCACATAATACTTCACGTATGATCGTAGAAATAATTTGAGAATTCGCTGGTGTACTTATCGTATTTTCGATACAGATTGCGCAGTGCACTCTCGTAAATAACTGAACATGCCGTTGCAGAGCGGCCAGCGATTGTCACGAACAGAAGAAAAGGGTTAACGGGTTGTGTCGGATTTGAGTCCTTTAATCCGGATATATAATGCAATATGTGAGCACGCTATATGTATACGTCCGGCAGTCTGTATGTTATGTACGCACTTTTTGCCGCATATGCGATGATAAATACACGGTCTATTACGCAAGAGATGAGAGAGCGTCGTCTGCATATCCGAAAGAAAAATCATTTTACTAAATCATTTTATTTTGAAAGAAGAAACAAGCGGAGAGAAGATACACAAGGGATTTAACAAAATATACACTTTAATTATTATAATTTAAAAAAGTAAGATGGAGAATGGAAGGAGTGCTCTACTTTAGTTCGCTGTAAATAATTCTTGGCGTTCTCCGGGAGTCTATCGTAAATACTTCCTCGACGTAGTTGTTAAACGAGACGACGGGATTTCTGAACGTTAAGATTGGCAGAATTCCATGCTTTTCGCGTTCGGGGCAGAACGAAAAGAAAACGTAAGAGCAAAAAGCCGTACGACTTATCAGAAACTCCCCGACCGTATGTTTTCACAGATAGAGATACGATACACCGTGCAAAGGTACACACACCCACGCACACGTATACACACACATACACAGCTATATACGCAAGCGAAGGCAATCAGGAGAGATCTCGGATGAACCAATTGATTGGCTGCGCTCTGTGTGCAGGCGAAATTAAAAAAGTTGGCTTCCAGGTCGACGCCTCGGTAAACGCCTGGGCCGCTAATTTCCCGATACTGAACATCTACTCGCGCAGCCGTTTCACGCTCGCAGTATCAATTATCGCTATCTGTTCTTGTCCGTGTGCCGATAATCGTCGCGGATACAAGAGGTCGAAGTACGGTGCGTATGTATGGACGGGTAATATCGCGTGCAAATTGTGCGACGTTATGCGGACGGACGTGACATCGTTCGCGCGTGGCGCGGCGGTCGGAATCCTTTTATTCTATATAACCTCCTCCCGCGGGAGGTTTTTATTACATTACTGGGCGATTTTATAAAGGCAATAAAGATAACGTTCCTCTCCCGCGTAAAGTTCGATCCAAATCGTAACCTGTGAAAGAACTGTGCCATCGAAAATTTCGAGTATGTATACGACGGTCTCTAGCCATTTTAAATTGAAAGGTAGAACATCATTAATCAATTTTATGAAGGTATAAAGAATATTTAGGAAATGTGCCGATAAGCGAAAAAATGTGTACATAAATTCGCACGAATAATATTATTAGACAAAGGTCCAACTCGACCGTACATTGGCACATTTACTTGATTTATCATAAACGCTCGTGACTCACTTCATATATTATAAAAAGAGTATTGCTCAAATCTTATTAATCAATTCTTTTATTTCAGCTTCCTAAGTCAATCAACGATAAAGTCGTCAGAGGAAAGTGTATGAATTTATCATGCTTATATAAAAACGCTAATAAACGCTAATAAATATATTTTCGTCTGAAGCGTCATACAGAATATTGGCCGGGTATATGTTTCAGCGCGGCGTATCGTAGTGCGCGTCGACCAAATTGGGCCGACCAACGTCTACGTCCTATGATCAAACGCGTTTCTCTTTTATTCGGACATCTTCGAACCGCCGTGGTCATCCGCGTGGTTACAGGATCCGTTCGCATCAAGTCAGCTTCCTTCTCCGCCTGTGCGCTCTTCAAAGCGCCGCCGCCGGTCGCCAAGTATTCCCGTAGTCAGCCAGACAGGAGCTTAAAGCAATTTCGGCCAGGTGTGTGTCCCGATGCGGTGGACAGGCGACTTGGTGAAATCTCTTCAGGGCGCCGCAGAGTGTCCCGATCGCCTCGTCGACCCTCTCGTTCTCCATACCGGCCAATCCACGGTCGTAGAGAGCCTCGCACTCCCGTAAGCACGCGAGTCGATCCTCCAAGCAGATTTTCTTTTGACAGTCCGGGCATTTTATCGGCTTACCTTGCCGGGCTTGCGAGTGTAGTCCGCTGCACCCTGCCGTAGGACACCTCGGGGCAGAGAGAAAAACGTCAAAAGGATATTTCGCGGATTCACTTTCTCGTCGCAAAGATTTTATTACGAGAAAAATCAAATTGTTATCGGAATCAAATCGAATTATAATTTATGTCAGAAGGTTCGACATAATCTTTCATTTCGTAATTAATTTCTATAAAATTATTCAAAAATATTAATTTTAAGATGCTAAAAAGTGTAACATTTATAATAGTTTTTATCATTATCTTTGACTTATAAAAGAATTTTAAAACCACAATCTTTTTAATAACAATTTGAAATCGATTTTTTCCTTCTCAGTAAAAATATCGACCATCTTTTATCGCAATTTTCCTATTTCTTGTATCACTTATATATATTCGTAATAAAGCTACAAAAAATTAAAATATTGAAACATATTCCGTTCGAAATTGTCTGAAGAACATGGCTTTGTTATCCATTCGGCTCGCTAATATTCCATACAAATGTAATTAAGGATATAGCACAGTAGAAAAAATGCGAAACAAAGATGCTTCTCAGTCGGTATTAAATCGTTCCTCCAAAAAGAGAACCGTCAACGGAGACGCGCACTTAAAAGAATTACATTTGCGTTAGCGTGATGATGAAATAATTACTCGTAATTGAACTTTTGCCTGACGCTCTCAAAAAAGAATTCCGTAGTTTATTTGTCTAAGAGAAACACCGTCCTCGGAGCTGCGCTCCGTTTGTTGACGTAAAAGACGCAACGTAACGAGTAGTGGTGCTGCTACCCAGAAAATTACCACGAAACACGAAACTGATAAAAGCACCTGCCCGTGTCGTTGGAGTTGGTATAAGAATTTTACGACGACGATGAACAGAAGTATCTTTGACGACAGGAGCATTTTTACGGTACAGGTGCTTCTTCCCTTTGAGGAACTCGCCTCATCAGGACTTGCGGTTTTTAACGATCTTGAAAAACATCTGCTAACTCTCTCACTCTCTCTCTCTTTCTCTCTCTCTCTCTCTCTCTCTCTCTCTCTCTCTCTTTCGGTCGCTTGTTATTCTTCCCATGAGATATTCTTGTACTTTTACTCGTTGCTGCGGTTTACCAGCATCTTTCGGTTCTTATCGGGACACTCAAGCCGGATTTGCAGTTAAATGACGCGAAAGAAAGAATTAATCGTCTTAATTAAAACGTGCGCCGCGACACGAAGCGCGTACGTTTCCAGAGTTCGTCGTTAGTAACTAACTTTTTGCATCACTTTTCCGATAGATATTACTTCGCTAATCTGTCGACATGGAGACGTTTAGCCGGAGGGAAACTTAAATGCCGATACGATCGTTCATTAAGACAAATTAAATTACTTCGTTAATGAGCTTGATCTCGGAGAATTTAAATGGACTTACCTCAATCTGACGGAATCGTTCGTCAGATTCTCGAAGCGCGGCCAATCTTCCTGGCAGGCTTTGCAGGTACATCGGAACCAATACCTTCCCGCCAGTGTCCTTTGACGCTCGGCGAGGGTCCTCTTCGTAAATATCGGTCCGTAGTTTTCGGCAATAACGTCGCCGGGCCGCAGACCGCGAACCGCTCTTATTACGATATGTCGGCCGACAAAGTACCTGCAATCGGACACAAAAGGAAGATTCCGATACTACCCCATTAACGCACGTCGCAACGAAAATTAACATGTTCGCTATTAGGAGTACAAATCTCGATATACGGTAGCTACGTCAGCTAATTATAGCTAAAAGAATTTTCATATGTAGACGGCAACTATAAATAAAAAGTATCAAAATTCTGATAATAAATTAAATTGCGTTTTCCAAAGGATGCCAAACGTTAATAATAATAATAATTATTATAATTAATATTGTAAGAAAATTTTTAGAAAGTATATACATTTTTTAGCATTAAATATTTCATATTTTTTGTTTTATATATATATTCGTATTTTATATTTTTCTATATGAATACACAGCGCAGGTTCCATTTCTATAATTTAGATATTTTATCTCAATCAATTCAAGTGAACGATGGCAAACGCGTCCACGTATTGTGTTAAAAGTCGTTAACCGGTCTCTATCCGAAGCAGAAGTTATTATCGCAAGTATACGGGTTAATAAATCGAAAAACGGGGGAGGGCGACGCAATCACTTTGCAATGAAATAATAATCGTAATCATCACAATGGCCCCGGCGACGTTAATAACGCGAACAGTAACAATTTCCGCTCGCACCGAGAGTAGCGCAGACGAGTTTGTGACATTACGGAATAATGAGCGCGCGCTGGTGTAATTTCGCGTATAATAGCCGCGATCCACGAAGTCATCACAGACGCGTTTTAGTGCTGCCCGAAAATCCACGTACTTAATTAGCGTTAATAGATCCGCAACAGAAGCATCGGTATATTCCCCAGGAGGAGGAACTCAATTCTCCGAATGTGTTATTCGGCTTTAAACATTTTTTCCGATACATTAAATAAATTATTTTGAAGCAAAAACAGTCGTCTCTCGAGTATCGTTAAAATTATTTACTTAAAAGAATCGGATTCGCGAGGATTATTTCGTTTCCCCCATCAATTTCGTCAGTTTTCCGTAAGAGCTCGCGGATTCATGTAAATTCGATGAGAGAAATTTGTTTTGGCGGAAAGACAAAGGAGTTTTCCGGTGACAAAACGCGGGAAGTTGTTGAAGGACCCCGGGGAAACTTCGCTTAACAGACTGCGGGCCGGGCGGTCGCGGGTCGATTAATAAATTCGCGCGCGATGACACAGGCCATTGTGTACCGTCTAGTTATACTAATTAGCTCTCACGCCGGTCTATTCTTTAAAGCGACCACGTTATTAATATGCAAATCAGCACGAAGCATCTCGCCGAGACGCCAAGTTCACCGAGACCGTGTGTAATGTGTAGATCATATATGTATTCTCATTTATGCATCCTTATTTAATTATTTTGCATAATTGGAAGAAAATTTCAGAGTTAGTAAGCATTAACATTTAAGCAGTAAGCAAGCCGATCAATCACAGATGAGAGTTTTAGTTTCATCCACAACTTTCGACTGATTTGACCGATTCGCTTACCGCTTCTATTTTACTGTTTATGTTTTCTGTGTGTCGCGGCCTTAACAAATTGTAGGTACAGTGCCATACGCAATACATATCGACAACGAGAAGAGTGTTATTTCATAGAGCCGGGTAGCTTAGTGGTAAAAGCAATCGCCTGGCATGCGAAAGATCCGGGTTCAATTCCCGGTCCAGTCGATCGCGTTTGATATTTTTCTCGCCCCTAAACAACGACACACTTCTTCGTCGTGATGCGATTCGTTTATGGACGACTCCGTTTTCTCACTTTTGTATAATACTTGGCATTCTGATCGTCCGTCTGCTTGCAGAGCTTGCGTGAATATACTCCGCTCTCAGGAAGTATCGCAACGACGGCGATAAGGGTTAAAAAATATATCGCTCTCATAATGTCCGGATCCTATCGGTTTTAGCTAGTTTTGGTATGCCGTCACCGCGATAAATTCCGCTGTCTCCTTGAAAGCGAACGTCGCGGTTGGATGAGTAAAGAGCTCGTTGTAGTTCTTCGCATCGAAGCAACGGACTATCTACATCCTAATAGGAACGTATTTATGCATCGATGTTAATACCAGGGCATCGATGTTAATACCATTCTTCTTTGATTTGATGAAAGGATATCAACGTGAGCTGGATAGCTTAAATGGTGAAGAGCATTCGCCCGAAAAAACGAAAGGATTCGATTCTTGGAATCACCCGCGCCCTTTATTTTTCTTCGTGTAGCGAGATAAAAATCCAACAATAAGTTGTAAAATATATTTAGTGACAATATATTCGCGCATTACTTTTCATTTCTGCGAGATTTATTTGACACCGCGCGTCGGTGAATATCCTCGCGCCTTCGTATTCGAAAATAGGTATACATATTTCATGGTATTTCGCTCTCTTACTCTCGATGATTACCAGATTCTTGGTCCTTTTTTTATATTCTGCTGTGTTTGCTTATTTCGTGCGCGTGCGAATACATATAGGGTACGGACGCAGTTGTGTCTGGTCTTACGCATCTTAAAAAAGAGAACGTTCTTTTTCTTAAGAAGACGTCATCTTCGGTCATGACGAATGACCAAAGCAATGACGAATCGCTCACTCGCTCGCGACGATTACATTACGTCTCACTTCTGCTCGCAGAAGGTTCAATTTTTTCCAGAGATGGATTCCCCCCTCCCACCCTCGAAGAATGTCTTTATCTTTCCCTTGCTCACCTCGTCACCGCGGGATAGCAGTCGTGATTGAAACGGGCGACTGTGGGATAAATCGCCACGCCGAGATAGACCGGTCGGCTGCCACGAAATCGATGCTCCGCGCTCACTCGCGTCTCGAAGAACTCGTGGGCGTTGAATTGAAGCAGCTGCAGGTTCCTTAGCAGCAGGGCGGCCACGGTGATCTCCTCGGCACCCGGGACTTCTGCAAACTCGCCAAAGTTTCCGATATTAGTGTAGCTCCCTTCTGTGCATTCCTCTATTATCTCTTTCCCCCTTCATTCCTCCCCCCCCTATTCTTAGCTTCTCGGCAAAAACTTTCCGCGACTCTTTCCGCTGAACACTGTTAAAATTACGGTTTTATGGCACGAGCGGATGAACGCCAGGCCGCGCGGAGAATTTGCTGAATCGAAAGTTTGCCCTCCGCGCGAGAAAGCACATTTTTTTCTCCTTTCCTCTCCTCTCTCTCTCTCTCGACCTCAACTACTCGCGATCCGGTAAATTACCCTGAATGTTAAATACAGCCCCCGCGAGAAGGAACGTACGTTACGGGTGTAAAGTGGCTGACGATAAGTACCGTCGTCCGGCGTGGGGCACGCGAAGAAGCCGACTCTCTGCAGACACTTGAGCAGGAAGGCCGCCATCAGCGATCTCTCCAGGAAGTCTTTGCTCGTCCGTCTGTCCGCGTGCGTCACCAAGTTGTACGAGGCCATGTCGACGCTCTTGTCGTCGTCGCTCTCGCGACGCTCCTTTGTGCCCTTCTCCTCCATCATCTCGGTAATTTCCTCGCCTCGTCTCGATGCCTTGAGTTTCCTCCGTCTGATTCTTCTTTTGGCCGACTTGCTGCTCGCCGGTAATTTCATGTTATGCGTATTCGGCGTCGTCGTCGTCGTCGTCGTCGTCGTCGTTGTCGTCGTCGTTGTAGATGTGGCCGCCAAAGGCACCGCGGCCTCTTCCACGATGTTCTTCTTCAGCTCCTCGTAGATCTTCAAACACTTTCGCGGGCCCTCCTGCGTCACCATCCGAAGAGCGACCATGCTGAGCACGCTCATGCCAGAGCCTGAGGGGAGGAATTTAAGAGCGGCTCGTAATTACCCAGTGAGAGCCTCGGCCCGTAGGGCGCTCGAGATAATGCCCAGGTCGGGCGTGTGTAAAGTGTAGCTTTTACTTAACGAGAAAAATACCTCGACGAATGCGATGAAGTTTATTATTGCGCTAATTATTACATCGCAAGTTTTATTAATTGTATCAAATGTGTTTGATGTAAAAAAAACTGTAATATTAATTGAGATACCAATAATATTTTTCAATTATATCGGATTAAAATAAAAAGTCGGAATCTCTCCAATAGGCTTTATTTTAGTGAAATATTTTTATGAAAAATATTTTGGTTATTAATCTTCAAACATCGCGAGAATTGATGGCAACAATTGAAATCCGTTTAAGTTTAGGCAAAGGCTAACTGTGTCTGTTATCGCAATGTCCGCTGAAACTACATCTGTTATCGAAACGCTGTATATATTATACCGACATTAAGTCGTCTGTTCATGTGTATGTTCTTACCTATCAGCAGCGCCAGGACTTTGCACTCGTACTTGTGATACGTCGCCATCGCGACGTCCTTGCATTTCTTTCCGCAAAAGGCAACGCAGCTGCAGTGGGGGCACCCGACCGGCGCTCTTAGTCTAAAAATTTCCCGGATATTCGTAAATCGATCGAAAGGAGAACGGGGTTAGTCCGGAGGAAAGGAATTATGCAAATTGACGAATAAAAGCCGAAGGAAACCTGTGAGTTCAAGATTTTATCTAGGTAAATTTGAGACCGATCAACAATTTCAAGTAATACGTTCTAAATATAACGAACAACTTAACGAATCTAAGTCGCTTTGTAAAACGTCATGAATTCCAAAAGTTGATTTAAAAATATAAAGAAAATTTATACAAACAACATGAAAGATACTATACATATAGAATAACGTCCGGGAAAACCAATTCTCGGCGTCTTTAAAGTTAGTTTAAAGCTGGAACCAGATTACCAATGGCGCCGTTCGCACATATTGAGACAATTTATTCGTTCGTGTTCGCTCGCGCAGGCTAGTTCGGTCGCCTTTAAACATGCGTGCCGTTCTGAAAATTTTCGCGGCTCGATCAGCGCACGCAGCTTTTATCTTCGCGTAATAACGGATTTTTTTCCCGTTCGCATATGTCGTTCGTCGCGCGCCTCGCTCGACCGTCGCTCGGGTTAATGAAATCCATTTTCTCTCTTTCGCCGTCGCGGGTTTATCCGGTAAAAAGGTGCGGATATAACGGGGTGAACGAGGGTGGTGGGGCCGCGCGCCCGTAGACAAAGCAGAAGCTACACACGGGTGGATTACGCGTCGCCTAAGGCCCGTGTCCATTAAATCCGGAAGGGAAAGAGAAGAGAGAGCGAGAGAGAGAGGGGGAGAGGAGAGAAGAGGAGAGAGACTCGGGTGGGAGAACCCGACGGCAATTTTCTCCTCACCTCGCATAACAATGCTGACAATGGGTGCCGTAGAACTCGGGCAGGAGACAGCCCGCCAGCGGCGGCTCGACTAACAGAATATCGCCCGGATGTATTTCCGCGGTTGCAACGGCGTGTTTACCCGCTGTCGTGGTCTCACGGATTTCCAGGGCACCGGACGACCAACGAAGCGCGGAATTAACGGCGCCATTTAACGGCGTGTTGTCGCTGCCACCGTCGCCGTTGCCTGCGAAAATGCAGCACAGTGTTTTCATGGGGTAAAGTTTCGCTCTAACCGAGTTAAATAAGAAACCGCCAGGTATCCAGGAACGGCGGGATACGCAAGTTTCTCGACGGTTATTTTAACTCTATTACGCGCGCGTACGCGGAGCGTGTACGACATTTTAAGCACTGTAAAAACGCAGAACGCTCGCGAAATGAGACGAGGGGAGAAGGCGGGAATGGCGGGAAGAGCGAAACGATTCTCGCGATACATTGGAGATGTACAATATGTTAAAAATTCATATAGTGTCAAATTATATTCAATTACCACTGCTCCTACTAAATATGCCAATATGTCTTTAATGTAACTAAATCAATAAAGTTAGAATAACACTGTCGTGTTAAAATAATAAATTTCGACACACGTGATAGTTAAAATAAACAAAATGTTATTTAATTCAAGGTATCGGTTTAAATTTAATCCTTTAATAGTGTACATACCGTACGTAAATATAATAACGCCAACGATGTATATATTTCTAACTTCGTCGAATATACACGCACGCTATATGCGCGCGCGGTACTCCGCGAACGGTATCGAAAATCCGGGAGCGCGGCTTCGTTTTTTCCCCTCCCTCGTTTTTTCGCCGCGGATTTTCGATACGAGCAAGGTATAAAACGAGAAAATAACCCTTCTCCAGTGCGCTCTTTCGCCTTCGAGCGTTTCGGATATCATTCGGCAGTGCTTCGCGCACGCGCTGCCATATTCCCTTCGGCACTCTCTGTGCGCATACACGCGCGTTATCTCGAGGATGCTCGACGAGATAGGCGTGGAGCGTACAGCGCTCTTTGTCCCGCGCCTCCGCGTCGATTTCCATCGGCGGGGGGTGGGTTGGGTTCGGCGGCGCGAAAAGTTCCGGCCACGCTCTACCGTTTATGAATGAACGACCGGAGAAGGGCGAGAAGGGAGGTCGTGTACCACGGCCTACTACGGGCCGTAGTACGCGCGCCGGCTGACGGCGTCGGTTTATCGCGACGAGGCACGTGTGCGATAAGGAAGGACGAAAGAAGAAAAGAAAGAGAGAAAAAGAGAGAAAGGAGAAGAAGTCGCACGACTGCGCGGCGATCTTGCCTCGGCTTTACACCCGTGATCGAAATCGCGAGCTCTGCCCGCAGATAGCCGATAACGATTCCGCGGAGGAAAGTCGCAACGGAATCTGGGATGAATCTCGTCGACGAGCTGGAATCCTCGCGCGGAATCGAACGTCTGAGACGATTGCAAAATACCGATTGCATGTGACCGAACTGAGAAGAAATCTGCGGGATATTGCTTATTTTCATATTGTAATGGCTTATTTTTAAGTTTTGCCGTGATTTCTGTTTAAAATATTTATAAATCAATTATTTTCTAAATGTACAAGTAATGTTTACATATATTTATTTAGAAGTAAATTTAGAAAAAAATATATTTTTAATAATAAGAATGAGAGAGAGCCATTCCTAAAATTAGAGTCGTTAGAGAATCGGATTCAATCGCGATAAATCGCAAAATCCATTCGGCGCAACGTGTCTCCGATAACGGAGCTTAATGAAGCGATGCGCCGTCTTCGTTTTCCTGTTAATCCGATTTACACGTGGAAATTCCGCCATGATTTAAGACCCGCGCAAGGGATCTCCGGGTTAACAAGAATGTGTAAACAAGCCGCAATCCCGCGCGAAACGCCATTTCCGGTTATCTCGGCCCGCTACGCTCGCGTGTGGCATGCTGCCCACTGTGGGGTGTTCTAATGAATGGAAGAAGTTGCTACGGTCCGAAGGGGGATGTGTGTACACATGACGAACCGATTGATCACGGTCTGTCTGGAAAAGACGATATCCGCGATATCGTGCGCGCAGCTCAAGCTTCGCTTGGAAAGTGCGTTTTAATCTTTGACCCGTCGTCGAAGGGTATAGATAAAATTAAGAATTTCTCAGTAAAAGCTAATCGAGTTCACGATGGCGTAAATAATCTCTTGAAATTTTCATTTTACACGAATTATCGCGACCATAATAAATTCACGGCGATATCTCGTAATACTGTAATTTATGTCTGTCCGGTTTGACGTAAATTTCAAGAGGGAAATAAGCGGTCTTCTATATATCGTATTCATTTCGATATTATAAAAACATTATCCGGTTACGCTTTCTCTTATATTTTTCACTCGTCATTCGCGTTCGCGTACATTTCATCTTGTCGCGGCATCACGGACGTCACGGAATAATCACCGACGGCGCGAGTCACATCCGCTCGAATTTCATCCTCGCGACTTCGGATTTTTCCCCCGTTTGTACAGTTAACGAAACGTCGCGCCCGTCGTCGGTCGAAAAAAAAAACGCGCCGGGAAATAATGCCCGCGGACGGGCACGGAGCGCGCGTTAAAATTGCAGGTCCATTTACTAATTTACGATGAAGAACATACGGCGCACGATGAATGGAGAAAATATTCATTCGCGCGCGCACGCGAAATTTCCACGTGGATAACATGAATTTATATTTACTTATTTACTTGTATTCATGAGGAATCCCTGTCTTGAAATCTGGGAAAGACTCTGAGATTCTCTACGCACGATTATGATCTTTCATTATTTCCAAATTAACAAACGTTAATCAGCCCAACTAATAACACCATTTATTCGCCTAATTTGCGAAATTGCTACAATTAACATAAAAAAATGCACCTTGCATGGCCAGGATATTTTATTAAATTCCCTTCTTGAAAACTATCGTTCCTTTCTTTTCGAGTTTGTCTTGTTTTTCACTCATTAAGAACGCGCAAAAACTTAAGGATTAAAACCAAAGTTTTCGACCGTTTTTCTGTTAGCAAATTCTGAAAAATTAACGCTCCAGACTGCCATTATTCCAGATAAAAAAGTCATATTACGAGCTGAAGATTAATCGAAGGTAGCAGCGCTGCGGTGTAATAAGTTGTAATAATTGAGTCATAAATATCAAATATTCTTTCCGAAAAGAAGGGATGCTTACCTATGAATAGAAAATAAATTACTAGCGGGGACGAGTCATTTAGAAGGAGTATTCGGAAAAAATAAATATGTACGATTTATTCTCATAAATAATAAAATTTGTCGCGGCATCGGAAGTTCTACACGTGTCAAGCAAATATATCTCAAGTTCCACAATGCGTTCGCGCAACCGGAATTTTAAGAAATTAGACGAGTCCATTTGCGGCAACGACGCTGATACTTTGAACGTTCTTCTAATTTGATTGGATCGCAGTCAGGCTCGTGAGTGGTTACAGACCGAGGGCGGGGGCTGAAGTAAATGAAGTTTAGCTACGAACGGCCGCACCTGCAGTGGCAACCCTCGAATCGCGCGTTTCCGGCTTAAGCCACGAGCCCTCGAGGGGCGCTTTGCGGTGCTAGAATTCGACGTTCGAAAACAAAGAAGCGCTTGTCTCTGTTTGAGCGCGCGATACGGTCCGGGCTGGCTTAGCCGAGGGATGCTCTTAACCATCAATTAGTCGGGCGTAGCCTCGGCTCGCATTCAGGCTTTGGACAAGCAGGAAATAATTTCTTTATATTATCGAAACGAATATCACGTCTCGAGAATAGTTTATTTTGTTTGCACTTAATCGAAATAAGAGCAGTCGCCTCGGATCCTATTTCGATTCAATTCAACAAGTGAATTTTATATTCTAATATATTAGAATACTAATATATTCTAATATATTTAGAACCGCTCCTGTTTCGATTCAATTCAATAACTGAATTTTATATTCTAAAATATTAGAATTTTATATTAGAATATAAAATTCACTTCTTGAATTAAATCGAAATAGGCGCAGTCGCCTCGGATTCTATTAAAATATAAACGTCACATATTGAATTGATTCGAAATTCGCTCAATCTCGCTAATGAAATTCGCTTATTAAGATTCATTAAGTTGAGCTTAAGAATTTTAACATTTTAGACATTCAATTTTAAATACATCTAATCCCTCGACCACATCCACCGTGAGATTTTGTCGAAAGAAGAATCGACGCCAAGATTCAAGTATTCCGCCATTAAAATTAAGAGCGCCGAGGAGCATTCCTATGTGCCGTGTACGTGCAGCGAATAAGAAAGACGGACGTAACTGCAAGAGAATTTATTAATTAATATAAAGCTAATTACTGAAGTTGATGCACGCAAAAGTTATCGTTCCAAGGCGAAACTTTTCCCCGGTCGAGAAAAGACTTTCAATTTATTCCCGCCACTTAGCGTTAACGGTTCGGCGAATCGGGAAGATTTTCTAAAAAGTTTAGGGGGATAAATGAATCCAATCTGATGAGTATTAAAAGAGCGGTACGAGAGAGACAGAGAGTATAAATGTATAATCGCCGCGATGCGACCAGAGACGACCGGCGGATGCCCTATGCCACGACGCGTCTTTTAATTTAATTCTTTATAGTCCACGAAGCAAACAAAGTTTCGTCACTGCCTGAGAACGTCCATCTTCATCTCTGCGAGCCTGCGAGTTCGGGCCGTTCTATTCGTTCGTCTATATATACCTGTATTGTATACAAGAGAGAAGAAGAGAGGCGCGGGGAGGAGGGACCATTTACCCCTGAAAAGCTGGGAATATCGCTCGTCGCCATTACTGCGGAATAAAATTGAAAAGATAGTTATTGTTTTGCCTATCAGCGCTTTTAAAGCGTTCGTCAGTGACGCATAAGCGGCATTTATACGAATAAAATATGCAGTCGAGAGCGCGCGCGCGCGATTAATCCCGCTGTGCTAGTCCATCATCCCCGTTCTCTCTACGATGATCGGCGTTACTCGCCATTAATCACAGTTATCGGTGAGAGATCAAAATTTCATATTTTTTAATTCCGATCGATTGATCGCTAATTGCCAGCTCGGCGATACGGCCACTCGCGTAAATAAATCGAACCGGGGCCGTTTCCGATGCTAAATACGGCACCGTCGCTATAAATATTCGCGTAGTTATTTTATTACCCTCTGATAAAGCGCCCGAATAAAAATCTAATTAAACTCAGCGCGCCCGGAGTGCTTTTATCCGGAGTCCGATAATCGTATCTCTCGCATCATATGAAACGTTCGTGAAATAACGACGAATATGTTTCGTGCCTTCGGACACGTTACGTGGGCGAATCGCCCAAAATCGGCATACAAACGAGCATCGGCATACATACGACAGCACGTTTAAAATTAGCGAATAAGAAATTTCAATATAATACTAAAATTGTGAAGAGCTACAGTGAAATACGATTAACCTACATTGAAATATCGATCCTCTTTCACTCTCTTTCTGCTCTCTTCTTCTACAAATATATAATATTTACGTAATAAACGTACTTTCGCTGTTATTTATGTATCTGTTTCTCTGTTGCGTATTATTTATAACTGTCGTAACATTCAGTAATAGCAATATAATTTTAACTTAAATGTGCTCATTCGAATCAATAAATAACAGTATTAGACATTTTTATTTTCATAAATAAATTAAACTTTATCAACTTATGAAAGAAATTATCAAACAAAATTTATTATTATTAACTTTCTAATAGCGAATGACTTCTGAAGCATTCTGATACATTCAGTTATTACAGAAAATAAAATTCTTTGTTTTTAGTGCCTTCTCTAAATCGTTTCTCATCGAAATATAATTCGTGAAATTTCGCAATGTTATTTCGCGCCGATATAGGCGCAGATTCGATAGCGACGTCGACCGTGCGGATTCCGACGACAGTGTTCTCAGGCGGAAGATTTTCCGGCAAGTGAAGCAGAGACAGATCAAGGGACACCCTTCGATCAACAATGGTTCGATTCGGTCGCGTGCACGAAACATGGGCGAAATAATATCATTTTCGCATATACATGCCCGTTGGTCGCCCACGCTCACGAATGTATGGAATTGTTCGATGGCCTGTCGTCTGCTTTCTCTCTCTCTCTTTCTCTCTCGCTCCCTTTCTGTCTTTCTCTGCGGACGGCACGCCTCGTTTACGAGGGAAATCCGATATTTTTCGACATGGTATTTGGCGCTCAAATGATGCGCGCGCCAAGTTATCGACGTCGATTCGTCTCTTTGTACCTAACTGGCCGTCAGCTACACCGGCCATACGGGGGCCGGAGTCCCCGCCGTAATTGGAAAGTGTCTTTTTGTTTTTCTATTCGATTTATCCTCCTCACCCCTTGCAAAGTTTGTAACCCACCTACCTACCTATCTATATATGCTCACCGCGCTTTTTCCCTCTCGTTGCACAGGTCGGTGCGGCGGGGGTGCCATGCCTGATTTAAACACTATCGACGCATTCCTATACGTAGAGCGAATCCGAGAAAACCGAAAAGAGTTTAACTCCGATTTATCGTGCTCCCGCTCCCTGTGATTGCACATTCACGTTAAAAGCACCGTTCGAACGAACCGGAGTCGAAGGGGACTATTCCAATATAGATCCGATGCACTAATAACGCGCGGTAAACCCGCTAGAAGAACTATCTGCGAAAAGCGTCTAAAAATTCTGTTGGAATTGTTACGATTGTTCCAGCAAATCTTCCTGTACTCGATCACGATTGACGAGATTCGAGCGAGCAAACGAGCGAGAGAAAGAGAAAGAACAGAGGGAACCGATATTCTATCACTTATATCGATATTCTGGAAATACAATTTCGCGGAGAATAAAAATCGACGAGGATTCGGGTACGGACGAATTTGCTTCTTCCGGCACAGGAGAGAGGAATTATATTTTTATTATTCTACGGGTAACCTCCGCGCTCGACAAACGAAGCGAAATCGCGTGATGCGGGGAGTTTGGGATGCGCGGGTGCGAGAGAGGAGGGATAGAAGAAGCCCAATAGAATTATCCGCGTCTAGACGAATTTCGTTACGAGGAGGACGAGCGGGGAGAGCGCCCAGGATCAGCCGGTGGGCGATCTTCGATATGTTAAAAAGCGTGTTACCGCACAATACGTTATATACAATACGAGCGGCACGCCGAGCCGTATATATTCTAATAATATACGGGAGGCGTCGAGAGAGGCTCTTCTTTTGTCAAGAGATGCAGATTCGCGCGGTCCATCGTCCATCGTCGACGTCGTTTAAGCGGCGCACAATATATTTGCATATATATACATATATATACACATATGTGTGTGTGTGTGTGTATGTATGTATGTGTGGCCTGTCTTCCAAAGGAATATTGAATTAAGCGTTTCCCGGGAAAATCGACTGTGTGGGTTACCATGGAAACCATATAGCCGGCCCCGTGTTTCGCTTCTCAACCCGGCGCGCGGTCGTATTCTCGCACGGATTCGACGTCGCTCGGAAGTGGATCGCCGCACCGCCACCGGTCCGACCGACGTTTCATCAAACATTCCGATATACAGGTTCGCGGATTTTTTGGACCGGTGACCGCGCGCTGCGCGACCGCGCTTTGCCCGCCGCGACCCTCGCGTAATTCGAATCGAAATCCTATAGTTCGCATTGAATCCGAAGCCGATCGGGAATCCGATTCGCGGGAAAAGCAATACGTTCTGATTTATTCTCGTAATTATCTCCCGTTTTAGGAACCAAGTGTCTCGGAAAAAATAATAATAATAAAGAGAGGAACGAGAGCTTTGAATATTTTATTATAGCTGGCGCAGGTTTCGCTACCCTCGCCACGCTTCTCGCGCTCCGCGAGGATTTTTTTTCCGGCACGCCTAATGCAGGTCGGACACTGATACCTCGAGCAACAAGGGATCGATAGCCGGCAGAGTGACTTGCTAGATTAAGCTCGTTACTCAGTATCGCGAATTATGTTCTTGCCGGGCGCTTGCGAACTATCAAGGATCAATACCGCCCGCGCGCATAGTTCAATCCTAATATGCAACTTGCCAGAAGTTTCCGGGAGAATCAAACATAAAGCCCGTACACCGATACCATGGGGAGAGAGAGAGAAACGGAGGGTAAAGAGGGAGAGAGAGAGAGAGAGAGAGAGAGAGAGAGGAAAGAGAAGAGAGGGCGAACGGACAGCGTTAATCCGACCATAGAAACTCGAATCCGCCACTCGATATGGAATAAAGCGCGCGCTTTTGTCTCCCGCTTCTCGGCATCGTTCGTATAAACGTCGCGCCGTTTTGAGACTCGACATCGACAATCGGTTACCCTTCTGCTGTCCGTCATCCGGACGAGTGGCTGGATATTCGACTGTCAAACTGAGTTACCGAACTACATCCGATAGTTTTTTAATCAGGGGGGCGGGCACAGGGCGGGCGCGAAGGAAAATTCGCAAAGAATGGCAATTTTTGGTGGTGTCGAGTTTTCGCGTCGTTGACTATGCGTCGTCTGCAACATTCGAGATATCTAATATCTAACAAAAAGCCTATAGACATCTTTCCCAATATCTTCGATGTACATCGAAGATGCCGTTTGTTCTTCGAAAAGTCAACGCCACCGATAAAAGAATTTTTCAATGTTATTTTATCAATAGTATTTTTCTAGATAATTCTTATACGACGACTGTAATTTCCAAATTTTTTCACGTAACATATTTTCCTATCGCCGTGTGTGTACCGCAGAAATATATATATTTCCAAAGTATACCACAAGCCATCTGACGCGCTTCATTTTTCGCGCCTCTTCGCGATATCGAGTCTCCGGGTGCAGGCACGCTGGCTGGATTCACTTCCGCCGATCGTCCCTCGCTCACCGGAAACCGAAAAGCCGCGAAAGGAAGAAGTTTCTCATTCCGCGGGGGGAGAGGGGGGAGACAGGGTAGGTTTACTGAGCTCGCGAGTACCCGTGCTCGAGAGACTCGGGAGAGAGAAAGAGCAAAGGGGAACGAGAGGGAGTCGATTTTCACGGAATTTACAGAGAGCGATCGCGAGTCCGGGCACGCGTGGGTTCGCGCGGTGCGGCGCATTGCCAATAAAGTTTCGTGAGTTAACGTGGCGCAGGTATGCTCGATCTACTAAGACCGATAACTCGATTCTCCATCGATCTCGGAAGAAGGAGAGCGAAAGAGAAAGAGAGAGAAAGCGAGAGAGGTGGGAAGAAAGAGAAGAGTATGGAGACACGGTGTCGTTTTCCGCAGAGGGGACCCGAGGTTCGTCGGGACACGCTTCCGCGAGATTCAATTTGCCATTCTCCCTCGGATCCACCCGTGTTCTCTCTCTCGGCACGCCTGCGCCTCCTCCTTCCCGATGTGGCTTCTTTCAGAAGGAACGATCGCGAACGCGGTTACATGTGTACCGGTTAGAAGAGCTCACGGGCGTGAGCCGATAAATAGCGCGGCAGCGCGGCGTTGTCGAGGGAACGGAGGGAACCCGTCGCGCTACAAAATGGAGATAACCGAGTTCGACCCGTTGGAGTTCCTCGCGAATGGAATTACGAGTTGCGCGATCCGCGTGTAATACGACGAACGTGATCGCGAGCGACATAAAAATATCGAGAAAGCTGTCGGAACGCGAGCGTTCCGCTTCAACGGGTCGCGGAAACGAGTCGCTCCGCGACGAGCCGCGTCCGATCATGTCCGGTCGTCCGAGGAAAACATTCGTACAAACGTGTATCGCGTTGTTAATTATTGCTGATGTTAGAAACAAAATGTATAGCGTTATCTTCCCATACACCAGAAGATAATGGTTATCTCTGATAAATCATCGCGATCTCTGTGCGCTTCCAATCCTGGCGTGCTTCCAAGAGGAATGAGTGTTTGCGAAGAACAAAGAACGTGACGTTGTTCTCGCCCGGGCTCTTAGATGCGTTCGATCGGGGGGAAGAGAATTTGCTGTTTGCAAATGTTCTCGCGGGGAGGAGGGTTGGTGATGGGGGGCGCGTATACGGGCAGCATCGTTAAGTCCATCCATCCAGAGAGAAAGAGAGAAAGAGAGAGAGAGTGGCGAGACACAGTGATGGATGGTGAGAATGCAAGTTTACGCGACACCATCGGAGTTTCGGGGGGCGGGTGATCTTAAGCCGGGTTTCGCGAATTACATATTTTGTGGGGCGGCGGGGTGGCAACGGTTGGCTTTTGTGAAAGGCAGAATCGCGCTTGCCACTGCCGCCACCGCCGGTGAATAGGATTTTCGTCGACAATGCCGCGACGACTAAGTACGAGACGGGGCGAAACTCGATATCGCTCGCGAAGTCACCGCTGTGCAGAATTTCCGCGCAAGAATATGTGGTGGTTGCTTCGCTCTTGCTCGTTTCCTTTCTCTCTTTCTCTCTTTCTCTCTCTCTTTCTCTCTCTCTCTCTTTAGCTTTTTTTATTTCGCGTTGCCGCAAGCACGTATGTTTACGACGCGCGGATTGAACGCGAGACGAAGCATGTGATAGTCTACCTTGTGCGCGCAGGTGCCTTCCACCGCTTCCACGAGCGCGCGTAATTAGTTCAAGACGCACGGTTTAACGCGGAATATCCGAATATCTGATTTGCCCTGTGTATCTCATTGTATCGCATTTTCTCTGCTACACGCGTTTGCATGCGCGGTCTACGCTGACGTTTCTTCCGAACAATTTAATTTTCATCGTTCGATTAACTTTCCCGATCCTCCTTTCTACGAGGATTATTGACGATATACCGCGCCGTATCGCTTCGGATGCGCGTAACGTGGCGAGTAACAACCACAAGCTAATACTCTCTAATTCTTATCCCTTCATGCGGCGTAAAGGTGCCAAAAAAACCTAGTGGGATAAAGGGTTATTATACACAAGAAGTACCTCGCTCCTTATTATTCCACTCGGCGAACTCGAAAATGACGTATCTGGAAACTGTCTCTAGCGCGGTTCTAAGGCAGTCAATAGACGCAAGACAATACCAAGAAGCGCATAATCCGGGAATGGCTCCTGCATTTTGACGCCGGATACACGTAGGAGGAGGCTGAGATCGTGCGCGACATTATTACGACCACCTTTATTGCGGATCTCCCGGCCACCCTCTCTCTCTCTCTCTCTCTCTCTCTCTCTCTCTCTCTCTCTCTCTCTCTCTCTCTCTCTCTCTCTGTCCCGCCCTCTTGCACGCGCGCGTCCCGGTAACGATATTGACGCCAATCTTGCCTCGCTAACCTCCTTGTTAGCCCCGCAGATTACACTTAGAACCGCCTCCGTGGTAACGTTACGCGCCTGTGTATCGCATCACTCGCCGAGCGCGATGTACAACTCCCCGAGTAGCCAGTAATGCGTCAGCATACGGCGCCGTAATATCTTATCATTTGCAGATAATCAGTAGCTTATTACAATACTAAGTTGGAGCAATTCGTATTCATGCGAACCGTAATTCTGGAAATCCGGATTTCTAACGCCGTTTCACCGTTGACCACGGTGCGTTTACGCCCTAAATGGTGTCCCTCATGCGTATGATTAATTTATGGT
The DNA here is from genome assembly GCF_048541705.1 of Temnothorax americanus. NCBI lineage: Eukaryota > Metazoa > Arthropoda > Insecta > Hymenoptera > Formicidae > Temnothorax > Temnothorax americanus. Next base: position 733,244 of record NW_027509421.1, on the reverse strand, counting down.
AAATCTATTAATCGTGCTTATTGTACTGAGTTTTGCAAAAAAAAAAGATACTCGGCATGCGCCAGAAACGTACCTCTCTCTTTGTTCGAAATCAATTGAGCCACCTTGTTGATGCGAAAGTCGATGGGCACTAGAGAAGTCTCGTTGACTTTCAAAAACCGCTCGCACTCCTCCTTCTTTCGCTGAAATTCCTTCCTGTAATAACAGTTAAAAAAATTCATAAATAAATGCGGAGATCTCTCCAAAGCGGCCATTTCACTGGCGTATAACGTATCTCTATACCGTTCCTGTTAATTGTTTTATTTCGACGTCGCTCGTTAACCGGAGCTTAAGCGAGCTTCCCGCCTCTTGTTCTGTAGTAATTAACGAAACATTTGCAAGTCATTTACAACGGAACGCGATGGGAAGGCGCGTGAAAGCGTTATGAATATTCCACGTATGTCTCGGTCGCGCGTTGCGCGTCCCGTGCGATACGTGCTTCCGGAATAAACACTCGTGAGGCCGACGAGAGCTTCAAATTACTATCTTCTCCAGTTTCACGAAGTAGACGCAAATACTACGGAGTTTCGCGACTGTCAGATATACCACTTCGGTATATATATACGCATATACACATTCGGTGTAACGGCAGTAACCCATAGGACAGAATGTTTGACGTACTACTATTGATACGAAGATCGCGCATATATATGCATATGTAAGCAAAGATCGATACAGAGAGAAAGAGAGAGACAGAGACTTGAGAGAATATGTATGTACGTAATAGTACTTATTCATAATTGAAAAGCTTCGCGGAGAAGCGTTGCGAATTTATCGGAAAAACGCTACCACATAGCTCGAAACGTAATTTAGGACACATTCGAATACAACAAAACGACGAAATCTAAATGAGACGTAATAGCGATATTAAAAATTTGCATTGTCGTGCAAAATACGGCAAGTAAATTTAATTTTTTTATTTTTAATCAAGCGATCTGTTAAACGCAAGTTTCTGACGGATGAGAATTATCGTTGGGGAGAAGCGATTGTATCAAGCATGAGAAATTATTTTGTTGAGCATTAAGTATGGCTTTTGACGGATGAAAATTATTGTTAGGGTGGAAGCCGCGTGCATATCCCCTTGTCGCTGCGGTCCGCGAGGCTGCAACTTCCCCGCTACGTGTACGTAAATTTCTCTCAAGCCGAAGGAAGCAACGGCATAAATCGTGGCGGAAGCGTGGTTTCGCAACAGAAACAAAAGAAGAGAGGAGGGTGAAAAAAAGAGATGCCGGCGTGGCAGAGAGAAAGTCGGTTGGAAATTACAATATTCATTTCGATAAAAGGGAACGGCGCGATCGTATACGCTACTCTCTGTGTCCGAGGGTAATTTATTATCTCGATGCCCGGAGAATTATCCCGCTTTTGCGCCGCGGACTCTTTGACCGCGGACGGCGCGTGTCCGGTTGCAATAAATACTCCTATGATAACGGGCGGCGCAAAATACGCCGATGATTCGTCCAATTAAGACCGTGAGCATTACCGATAATTAGCGATTTAGGAATAAGTTGATGAAAATATCAAAGGAAAACGCTGACAATGAGAGATATAAAGTCGAGCGGAGTAATCAAAGTCGTTACGTGTAAATCGGACAACACGATTCTCAATGATAAAATTAACAGCTATTATAACATCATTAAAGAGTAAATATTCACGTAATATTCAATCGCTACACGCAAAATTTAAAACCGGTAACTGTCAATTTTAATATTGGAAATTCATTATACGGCTGCAGTTCTTGTACCCATTAGAGAAGTTTCTCTTTCTCTTCAAAAACTATATCTCTTCTAAAATTTATCCCTCCTTCATACAAAAACAATTCTCTTTTGAAAGATTTATACTTGGATGAAACAGTAACACACACATTAACATGAATGTTTTGAATATAGAAAAACACATGAATACAACGAAACTAAATGACACATCGAATTGTGCGGTGAACACACATGCATACAAATAAAAAAAAATATATATATATATCAATGAACAAAATTCAACGTAAGAGAGGCGCGGTTTAACCGGTCCTGAAAGAGTTATTCTATTATTTTGGAGTTTTGTTATAAAACTGTTTTGCGGGACGAGTTGATACCGGATCGCACTGACGAATGGGCACCGGAGGAAGGGGGGACGGGGGGTGCCCGCCCTTGGGCAGATCTGGTATCAAATATTATTTATTATTAAACACTACAAAGCCCGGGCGTGTGTAGCAGCGTATGTCCGTCAATTTTTCAATATTTTTCTGGCTTCGAGCGCCAAAGCGCGTTCAACGGGCGTCACTCACCCCCGCTGCCGCAACGGTGTATCGGTGAAAATTCGCGCGTTACCTTTGATACACAACGCGATGCGGTATCATTTATCCGCTCGCGCGGATGTCCCATTGTCCACGCCGCGTCGGATTCTAAGGATATCGTTTTTAGAAAATAATTATGACCGCGGAATGTCAACGTTATCTCTCCTGCGGCCTGTAGATATTAATTAAAATAAAATTCTACCAGAAATAAGATATCGCTTTTTGTTTGCACTTTTCTAAGATCTGATTTCTTCCTGAAAATCTCTGGATCTTCGAACGACCCGAGCTCGAAAAACGCCTTACCTCGTGTGTCTCAAGCTGTACGATCTTCTTACGGAAAATCGCCGAAAAGGCAGAGCGCGTCCCGATCTCCTTGGAATCGTTTTAGCCGCGCAGCGAAGTAACATTTCGATATTTCAGCGTATCTATTTTCAGCGAGAAGAAGTAAGGGAGAATTTTTCTATGCCGGGCTACATACGAAAGAATAGGATGCGCGCACATTTCACACGCTTTATGCGGCCACCGCAAAATCGATCGTCGACGATCGAATCCCACGGATGGAGGAAATAGCGTACCTCTGTTTTTCCTACAAATTGAATTCGGTCCACGTTAAATATTATCGGTTATTAAAAGCGACGTCGTTTGCGCGCCCGTATGTATGCATGTGTGCAATCTGTCGATATTTTTCTGCTCCATGAACACTCTCTTTGGGAATTTCCCTCTTTTTCCCTCCCTCTGTCTCTCTCTCTTCCTCTCTCCCTATTCTCTCCATTCCCCCATTCCCATCATTCGGTCTCTTCATCGTATCCCACCTCCCTGTCCCGTCCTACTTTGCCTGGGTTAATTCCGCGAGTTACTCTCGGTAGGGAAGGTCGGCGGTGTTGGTTTCCAAATCATAGCCACGCGATATATAGATCCGGAGCGACATATCGATCGATGTGGACGAATGCGGAATAATAATTTGCACTGTTATTGCGAACCCATCCGGTGAAATCAAACCGGGCCGGCGCGTTCGCCCTCTTGTTCCACCCCCTCGCCCTGCATCCCTATGTCCGGGTGTTTGGCCTCTCTTTCCTTCTCTCTTTCTCTCTCTTGATCTCTTCAGCTCTTCTTGTTCATTATCTCCACCCATCTCCGCTCTCTATCTCTCTCTCTCTCTTTCTTCCATCCGTCCTTTTGAAGGTAGAGTAAATGCTTTTATTGATTCGCTCCACACTCTTTTCCCCCATTTTTTGTACCGGCCTCTACACATACACACGTTAGGCACACGCTTTGTTCGACGGATGAATGGAACAGCTACGAATATGCGAATGACAAGTGGCAATCGATTGGAACTCATCGTCTCCTCGGTGGCGCCAAGCTCGTCGACGCCCCAAAGACGCTTCGCGTCGATAGAAAAATACTCCCGACATGTACTTGCCTCGCCGTAATGGCTTCATCGTCGTAGACATAATGGCATTCTCGAGACAGTGGCAAGCGAGAGACAATCCCGCATAATTTCGCGCGACATATTTGATTTCACTTAACGTCCCGACGAACCTTGTACTTTTCGTGAGGAAATAACAAATAATGAACTTTAAAAAACACTTCTTTCAGTTACCCTGTTATACACATTTATTATTTTAATAACGCATGATTTTCATTTCTAATATTCGTCACGTAATTTACATTCCCGTCGTATTCGCGTGTCCGCGCGTAAAAGTGGTTTCGTTTCGTTGCCGAAAGATTGATAAATAATTAATAAATTTCGCAAATAACTCCGTACATAACTTCGATGTTATTGTTGAGAGATTTGTCGGAAGAGCAGGAATGGCTGGGAGAATTGCGAGCGAGGTGAGCAATCTTGGCCGACGTCGGGGAAGCACGGGGGAAGTACGGTTTACTTCACAAACTTTTTACCGGTAGCCAGCGGGCACTTTAAATAATCCTTCTGCACGCGGATATTAAATTTCTTACCGTGGCTCGCCGTGAGTATATGGCCAGGGTGCCATGGCAGTCCGTTTAAACGGTACACTTTGTCCGCAAGACCGGGGATTGCTGCGGTATTACATGCATACATATATATATATCTTGTGGTCCTGTGGCCGTTTAAACTCTATTCGCGAGTTCCGTAAGAAACCCTTAAGGCTAATTGAGACGACTTTTTCACGGAGGCGCTATTTCACGCTCTGAAAGACGCGCGACGGCTCTCGATATCGAGCGTGTCGATCGCGTTTGAGATTAGTTTCTTCGTCGTGGCTTTTGAGGAATAAAAAAAAGAGTAATGGACGTAACAAGTTGCAAAATGTTGCGCGGAGGAAAGCGAGAGGAAAATTTTTCACTGAAAAAAATCAAGCACGAGAGTGTAAAGACGAGAATTCGCCTAATTAAAACCAAGTGACCGACAACCGCGCGAGTCCGTTTGACCTTTCGATCGGCCCTTTTCTCTCCTTTCCGTAGACGAGTTTCGTCATTAGCGGATTTGCGGAGCGTTTCTCGAAAGGACGTATTGAATATTAACGGACGCTCTCGTAAAAATTCTCAGAGTTGGCAAAGTGGTTTTGCGTTGTCGCTCGTCGACTTCGAGTACGCGCACCGGGACGTTATATAAGAACGCTCGCTCTGCCTGCAAATAACGGCAGAGCTTTGAATTTTAATGCGCCGCGCCGATGTCGCGACATCAGACATCATTCTGAAGAGCACAATATTTTCGCAAGATTAATCACAACGGCGCCGACAACGCCGCCGTTCTCCCTTATCGTAAAATTAAATGTCACTGGAAATAAAAGCCGTTTTTTTTATATTCCACTTCTTGTGGCCAGTATCCTCGAACAATTAATCGTTACCATCGCAGTTTGGATTAAACTTATTTTTTTATGTCCACGTATAGCGATAGCGTTGTAAGGGTCAATTAATCGAAGTAACAGATATCTGTTAATCAGTTGTCTTGTCAGAAATGTCCGAGCGGTTAAGCGACAATTAATTAGTAAAATATAAATTCTCTACTTTCAAAAGTATTTCCGTTTGCATGGAGTGCACGACGGGAGTTGTATGAATGCGAGGTATAAACGCGAGGGAAGTGATCCCTCATAAAAAAAAAATATGAGGTAAAATTGCGGAATAAAATATTTTCATAAGAGACCGCGTCTCCGAGGAAAAACCGGCTTCAAGCTGCCATGTATACGTTCATTTAGGTAAGTGAGATACGCCAGTCGTGTCGCAGAGACTGGGGGAGACTGAACCATCTTTCTGAAAATACCCCACATAGCTATACGGGTAATGCGCACGGTGCCGGCATTGTAATTGTGAGGTTGGGGAAGGACATTCACCGCGCACATTCGGCGCTTCATGTGGGCGTCTGATTATGAACCCAGAACCGTATTTATCTGATACGCGGAACATATTCATCTCTCATGTATGCGCGAGATAAGATGAGAATCGGGGACGTCGCGCAATGGAAATGCAAGTTAACGCTCTTGAAATATAGAGATATACGTTATCCATTGTTTATCTCATATTTTTAATTAGAACTGATGAATAAAAAATGACGGTCTAAAATTGAAAATATTTGAAAATAATTTTCTAATATTGAATCAGCGATAAAAACTATAAATAAAAGCAAGAACACAAATCTAATCATTTGCTCGAAAGCTATAAAAATTGTAAAAGTAAGAACATAAATATTTTAAAACAATAGTAGTGTACAAATTCTTTTTGCAACGAAAGATTGAATGTTCTAATTAAATCACATCAGGTTTTAGAATACTGTACTAAGCCGAGTTTTCTCCACGCAAAAGTTGGATTAGGCGTCTTATAAGTCATCCTTTTCGTTATTATGTTCCTTTGACATTTCGAAGATACATCGTCTGATCGTACCGGTTATTCCGGGACACCCTGTACAGTCGCTGAATCGGTACAAATCGCTCTTTGAGAGGACCCTCAGAGAAAATTATTTGCGTCGAATCGCTCGATGTTCCCCCTCCGGTATATCGATGTCGAAATACAGCCCGCAAAAATAATCCAGCCCGGGGGCAGGTAGCGTTTATACGAGCGCGACGTTTCTCTTTCCAGCGTTACGCTCGGACAGAAATATGGTCGATCCGGCAGCTATTTTCTCTGCGGTCCGGCTATACAGCCGGCAAACAGCCGAGGCCGCAAACCTCCGCGGATTTTCTCCCCGCTCGCGCTCTTTGCGATCGCGCAACGTGTGCCGGTGCGGCACACGTAGATCTTCGAAATGCAGGCGGGCGCGCGCCATTAATTACGGCGTATCCAATTATTCTTCGTTACGGTGGATGATATATCGGCCAACCGATCCCTATTTTGTTATATCGCGCGTCGAAGCCCGCATCGCGCGCATCCACCGCGCGATATACACGTTACGCCGCGGGAATATAATCCCTCCTCCATAACAATTATATAACAATGCTAATGCCGTAACAATGGACGCGATAACGAGGAACAGCCTCGCGCGGAATATCGCTCGACGCGTTCTCGCGTACACGGGGGTGTCATGTGCTGCGCGAGAAGCTTCATGAAATGGACTTGAAACGTTGATACAGTAGCTGGTATTGATTAAACGGGACGGAAAAGTCTTGCGCTTTTTTATTCAACGAAGCTTTTTTTTTAAATGCCTCTTTCTTTCTCTCTTTTTTCTTGCTCCAACGCGATTCTGTAAAGGTAGAGGGACGTTTTTCACGTGGTTTCACCCTTTTTACGTTATTATGCGTTATTGTTACGTTTCTACGACGCCCTAGTGTACTAGACGCAAATCGCTACGAACTTGTTAATTGCGGACCACTGTCTGATCAACGGACAGCATAATGCCGAGTCACTGGGATGCGGCAAGGGCGCCAGACGGTAGTCTAACCGCGTAGGCGACGTCGAAACAAGACCACTTCATAGCTGTGACTAAGCAGAGTCGAGGGGGCCAAGGCGGGGTTACGTCGATTACTTCATTAATTAGCCTGGCTGAAGGTTCTCGGTTCCTCTTCCTCTTCGCCTTTCTCTCTCTCTCTCTCTCTCTCTCTCTCTCTCTCTCTCTCTCTCCTCCTCCTCCTCCTCCTCCTCCTCCTCCTCCTATCTTTCCCTACGCTTAGATCCGCATCGACGGCTAATCCACTCCTGCGGGTTGGCGCCGACACCCGCGGAGTTTCCACTTTTTGCCGCGGAAAACGCGACGCGTCATCTTACTTGCCGCGCGGGGATCTTCTTGTCTTGGGAAATGTTTTGCAGTGTCCAGCGGGTAATCGATTTTCCACTCTGGTCGTCCACTCTCTGATGCGTTAAGCTCGATATACGTGCGGGTTTTCCGACGTAAAGTTGCACTTAATTCATAACAAATTGTTCTAAATAATACCATCTAAATTACTTCGCAAATAAATAATGACTTTTACTGCTTTATATGTCCCTTAGATATTTTTGAGATTGTACAAGGTACCCGTAACATATTATCGCGTTCAAGTAACGTCAAATACTCAACTAACTATACATGAGCGAAGGGTAAAATATGATTTAACGCTTCGTCCTCGATTGCGAAGCTTATCCCGTGGATAGATAAAGATCGTCATTGTCAACCGATCTCTCCGCAATACGAATCGTGATTCGCAAGTTCCGAGACGTCCAACGGATTTAAAGCTTTTGCGGCGGGATTAAAGGTTACCCAGGGGTTAAGGGTCGAACGGTAGAACCGAGTGCTACCCTCGTTGCATTAATTCAACACGACTACCTCGGATAACGTGTACCGTACGGTTTCACCGTGACGCTGTATACGAGCGTTATTTTATTTCGTAAAATTCTCAGACAATAAATCTACAATGCGTTTTTTTACGCTTTAATCGCCCGCTTAATAAATTGTATCCTCCCTCCTAACGATGATGGGAGAGAATCTTTCCGTCATTTCGAGCACTAAAGCGTTCCTCGAGCTCCTCCTCGCTTCCTCCCGCCCGCTCTTTATTTCGATAATTAAATCTCTCTTCTGCATTGTTTACGATCAAAGCTCTCGGCCTGTTTCGCTCGTTGGAGGAATAATAAAACCGGAGCACTTTTAATTTATATAATTTACAAAGAATCAAAATAAAAGATTGATTATTCTGTTGATAGAACTACGAACTACGACGCGCCGCGCGCACGTCCATTGGAGAATTATTGTTCCGGAAATATCACGAACGTTGCATCAACCATTGCAGATGATATCTTTAGCCGCAGATTTCTCTGTATCGAAATAAATAGATATCTAGATATGGAAATAACTTTGAGCTATTCTTTCTAATCTCTTTCTATATTGAAGAACTCGTAAGATATAAAAAAAGATATAAACGTTAGTAAAAAAGATTAGATGTCATTATTTTCTGAGATTACACTGTAAACATACGTTTCAAGCTTAAAATATGAAATAAAATTACGCGATAATAAATTATGTCACGCTTGACGCTTGACGCGACAGACGAAACTTATCGCTCGTATTATCATATACATTATATACAATATACATCATGCGAAACATTGCTCTAGGTTTTCCCACGTGCATGTTTATCCCAATAATCGTGTCGCGTCGCGTCGCATTGCATCGTCCTACGTCGCTTATCCCCCGAAAGCTACCGCAATCTGGATCAAAGCCCTTGTAGGTACGTGCGGGCCGACTCGAGGAGCAATCCTTCTTGCCAAACTGACGGCTAACGTACGAGATTTCCTCGCCTGGCTGTTCCTCTATCCCGATCGTGTTCAACATCCACCTCGTTTTTTTCCCCCCGAGAACGGGAAACGAGAGCACGGTCCGGTCAGGATTCGGAGGGGGAGGAAAAAACGGGTTCATTGCGACTGGGTGGCTCGTATCTACGATTTATCCAGTCGCGGATTGCCTGCGCGGAAATCGGGGCCGATCTAATTTCGCGCGCGCGCGCGTGACCCCGACGAGAAAGCTCCTATCTCTAGCTGATGGCTCGATCTCGTATCTGGCCCGATCTCTATCCTTCTACCCCTGGCTCCGAGTGCGAATTCCGACCGGCGCATTTCTCGGCCGTTAAGTGTCGGAAAACAGAGTTACGAGGTCTGGGAATATTTTTCAAGTACTCGGGACAATGCTCCTTCAACGATTCTATCTCCCTTGACGATCGTGTTAAATTACTGCGCGCGCATTAATTTGAATTTTCTTTAGAATTTATCGCTCCCTTGATATCCTAATATATCGAATACAAGGATCGTTTTCTTTTTCATCAAGAATCGTTTTAAAAGGTTCTTGTGCGGCGAGGAATATTCCTGCCGCTGAGCGTTTGTATCTCTTCGGCCGGGAAAAGATAAATGACGCATCGCTTTGCTCGATTTAAATTCAGCACGGTGCATCTCGCCCATGAAGAGTTCCCCTTTTTCCGTTTTAACTTTAGCTCTCCTTCCCGCGGTTCTTAACTATGACGTTCGGATAAAAACGCGAGACACGAAAATGGCTATAAAATGGAATTTGATATCGGAATCGTGGGATGGGATCGAAGATCGAACTCGGAGCTTCTCCCTCCGCCTTTTGTTCTCGCGAAATAGCCCCTCGCAATTACACTCGCGCAAAATACGCTGACTATTATTCCGTGATAAAGCAAATGTGTTTTCTCGAGTATCATCCCGCAAACATTATTTCGCAATGCGGCGTCCCTCTGCAAAATACTATTTGTTTTATTTGCAAGAGCATTCGCAAAAATTTGCGTACTTTACGCAGAAGAGAGAGAGAGAAAGAGGGGGGGAGAGAGAAACACCCGTTACAACCAAACCCAGCAATTTCTCAACGGGAAAACTTCGATAATTTCTGTCGTTACAACACGCATTTTCCCTATATACGCACATCATGTTATTCATACAAATTTTTAGAGCGATCGTAAAACATGTAATCGTCGAAAATGATAATATTCACCGCCGTACTCGTTACGCGCGCATTCGCGCGTCGAGTTTCTAATGACTCGGCCGCGTTTGAGAATTCTGCGTGACGCTCATCGATAATTGTAGCAATTATAATCGGAACGTTCCCCTCTGGCCGTTCTCCCCGAATATAACACCGTTTGCGGCGCGGGACGGATAACGGGTGGCGCGGGCCGGATAAAATCCATTCTGCGTAATCCGTCATGTCCGCATTTATCCGTCATTAATTCAGCTGCGATTTTAATTGACAGAACAGCTACTACGCCCGCTCGCCCGCGGCTTGCACAATGTTTATGTTATCGATTTTGCAGTACGTTCACCAACCACTGGCCAGGCGATGAGCGCGGCTCACTCGCGTCTACTCGCGATTGATGCAATGATAACTATGTCTGTCTAATACGTCGATAAACCAGAGAATGCGGATCGTTAAAGCGAGGCAAGCGAGATTGTACAGCGAAATTTCCGAAAATTCAGATAACGTCAGATTATAATATAATCACGCCGAAACAATACGAACAATTCAAATTTTTATTTAAAATTTAGACGCGTAACAAACAATTTTCAGATCTTGCAAAATCTTTTTTTTATAACAGTTCCCAAAATTTTCGGTTTCCTCAAATTTTTTTTTTACTTTTGTATAAACTTCAAGTTATTTTTCAGGCAATACGATTTTAATATTTAACGAAATTATATTTTCCTGCTATTCATAAATTTTTATTAGGAAAGTTCGTGCATCCGGGGATTAATACAAAAAGATTCTGAAAATTTCAAAAACTATCGAGTTCTTCATAAATGTATATCTCTACACGGATTCTCTTTTGAAAATCTAATAGATTCTTTTTGTAACCAATTGCAAGGTATTAGAGTAAATACTGTTAATCCCGTTGATCGTCATCGAACGCAGAGCGAATTACCTTCGTTATTATATCGCCGTGCGGAATTTTATGATATTTTCGTCCAGTGTATAATGGCGGTTTAATCAACACAATATCGCGCGTGTGTCACATATTATATATATAGGGTGGTTCAAACACTTGATACGAAATAACGACCAGCTTCCATTTTTTTATTCTTTTCGATTCAGAAAGTAATTCGAGGGCGACGAGTTGGAAGATCGCTCGCGTTTGTTACACAGGACACATTTTTCAAATTTGGTCCCGTTTTGCCAAATAAACGACGAATCACACGACTCATTAAGTTCCCTCTATTGCAAAATAGTGCAATGTTCCGTGCGTAATGTAAGTTTCATGTTTACGGTAATCTTTTCGCATTAGCGAATTCGTGTTCGGAGCGTGAAAGCGACAGTTAAAATATCAGGAACGAACATCAACGACGATAATTTTTGAATCCTGAATCGTCCCCCAAAGTTTCCAAACTCCCAGAAGATCGTCGAGCGTATCGGGACTTCTCTGCCGCGCAATTGAAATCTCCTTTCCAATTTTAAACAACGGATTTTTCGCGTTAAAGTTAATGGCGTTTAAAAATTCACGATTCATTCGCTTAATCCGGCGTCTCACCGGTTTGGCGGCCGGAGGGTTAATGCCGCTCTCAAAAGCGCCGCATTAAATGTTTATTGTTCGTCTACTCAAAGGCCACTTCGCCTAGTCGTACGGCTATAGTTTCACGAGGTTAACCTAGCGGGAAGCCAGCGACGGTACCGCAGAGAGGGTAGGCTAAAACCGGAGTTCTAGTTTCGTTCGGTAGCGGCCGCCGCGCCCGTCCCGGCAAGTGCCCATCCCTTCTGAATATTTTAGGAAGTACGCGCGCGTGTGTATCCCACCTCATCCCTTGCCGCATTATACCTGGCTCGGTGGACCCAGGCGAGCGCATACAATCCCGGGATACAGATACACCCACGATTAAATTCGTATGTGCGTCTGGGGAAACTGTGACTCGAAAAAATTGTAGAGAACAGTCGGAAAACACGTAGGAACATGGAAAACATCGCGAAATCCACCAACTCGCGGATTCTCTTGCGGTGTCTACCCAGGAAATTCGGCGAGAACGCGCCTCCATCTCGAAACTGGATCTTAATCAATGAAATCTTAAAATAAGAACGTTTTGCAATTATTTCGGAATGATTTAAAATAGATTCTATGATCGTAATCTCATTCGCTTGTAGTTCGAGATTTTTACGCCCGCTTTTGTTGTCATTACGATGGTTCAACGTCGTTTCTCGTTTCTAAAATCGAGATTCTGTGAATTGAGACGGCAATGCTTACATCGATTGATCCGGCAAATCATGTTCGGCGGCCAGTCGCAGATCTTCCAGTGCAAAATGGTATTCTTTGAGGGCCATAAAGATCGCGGCTCTTCCCAACAGCGCCAGGGGCAACGACAGACCCTGATCAACCGTCTTGTTTCTACCTGAGACAGATATTGTCGATACCGTATGATTTGGGAAAATATCGCTGCTCGGCCTTGAGACCCGTTCATCAATTACCGTCGCGAACGTAAACAATTTATCGACACAACGCCAATGAAGCCATGAAAACGCTAGATCTTTCGACCAATTGACGTATGTTGCTAGAAAATGCGGCGAGTAAGATTTAAGTATTGTATCCACTTGTGCGGATTTGGCGCGACACCAGAACATATGCTATCAACTCGACGACGCATATTTCAGATCTACGAGCGCATTATACATAATATAGAATTCATAGATTAGAAATATTAAAATATTCATTTGAAAAAGAATCGGCTGGACCTCATATGTATAACGTAGATATATCAAATAGCCTTTGATTTTCCAGCCCAATTTATGCTTTAGTTCAATATAAATTTAAATTATAATTTGCAATTGATATATAAATCAAATAAATACTAATTATATTATATTTGCAGTAAATAATAATTATATATGATTTAATTAAACATTCGTATAGTTGCGTTCTAATTATTGGAACAATGTAAGAGTATTATTTTATATTAGCACAAAACTAAGTTTCAACGATTGTGAATAATGTTAATTAGTGATCCGTCTTAACAATGCTGCGGGACGGTGATATATCTGTGTTGCATGTAGAATTTTTGAATACAGAAAAATGTAAACGAGATATTAAAAGTAGTATAAGCGATGTAATAAATGACAACAAGAGTAACAATACACACAGTAAAAATAAATTATAAATCTTTTTTTCGTTCGGATAATGGATGTTCTACCGCGATTTGTAAGTGACCTGGTTGAGGTGCGCGCAGGACAGCCTGACTGAACAGTAAAAGGGCCTTGTCGTGTTCGCCGACGGCGCCGAGCTGGTATCCTTCGAGTCGCCTGCGTCTGGAGATCTCCGCATCCTTGTCTCTGAAAAGGGGCTTCACCTTTGCGAGCGTGTCGGCCACGACGTCTTTTACTTTCGCGTCGGTGAAGACCGCCCTCATCCGTCCCTCGTCGTCATCGATCCGGCCGAATATCTTCGACGTCCAGGTATCGCCCGCGGTTTCCATCACGTGCCCGCTGAAATCATGGAAGAATCCCTTCCGGCCGGAGCGCAGCGTCTCCGACGAGCAGAGGGTCCTGTAAAATTCATCCTGATCCTGCATTCTTGTGCACGGAAGGACGCCCGGCGCGGCGTGCCGAGTCTCGTGAAATCCCTTTGTGCCGCGTTCCTCCCTCTCCGTGACTTCCCCAAGCTCCGTTAACGAGATCCCTGTGTATGCGAGCGAATCGCCCTTAGATTTATTTTTAAGGGTACAGTTTTATATATTTTCCGCTACTTATTACCACCTTTTGGCTTGTCTTTTTGTAAAAGCGTCCTTTTTGTACGCGCGCGAAAGAAGAATTTATCTCTTAAGATTTTTATCTTAATTTACCTCTCAGTTATTACGCTCTTATTCGGTATCCCAGTTTTCTTAATACTTTCAGCTAATTATGTTTTGATTTAAATCTTCTCGTATATTTCTACTTTTTGCGAGAGATGAATTTCTCCGGAATACAATCAATTCCCTTCGCTGTCTCTTCTACTTCTTTATGCGCAGCAGTTGTCGATGTACCGACTAGAAGTCCGCCTCGTTACTCCCGACGTTGCCATCTCGTTCCTCTCGACCAATCCTTTTGAATATTACACGAGCTGGATGTTTCGGTATTTTGTATCTGTCGTCGGACGCGTGCGCGACTCTGTTCCGCGAACTCTCGGGATTAAGAAGTAGCTGTTAGATAAATCGCTGTGGGAGCAACGATCAGAATATATATAAGGAGCTCGATGTAGATATTTTGTTCACGAAAATGCCGTTAGATCCGCGCGTAATAATTTTATACGCAGACTCTGATTTCAGTCCGAAAGAAACGTTGGAAAAGCGCGAGTCCGAAAAAAGTTATTCCGCCGTGCTGAATCATAAAAGGCCGAGGAGGACCGGACGCGCGGGCACACACAGATTTCTATTCTCTCGTTTCGAGTCCGTGGAATTAAACGACTCTATTCGCCCGTGAGAAATAGCCACTCGGGGATTCTCTATCAAGAAGCAGCGAGACCCGAATTTAAGAGGACTTCCTCCTTCGCCAGCCGAGTCCTTCTTCGCAAATTGGTTGACTGCTGGAATATCGGACGTTTGTATTCTTTTCGGTTCTTCCGCTATTACTTCTGCTTACATTTGTTTCGTCAAACAAATAAAAGTAGACGATAAAATCAATGCATAAATTATCTTATAACACGTATTTAGGATCCAGTCGAGTTACAAATTAAAATTCGAACATACGTTTACGATAATTAATAGGCAGCACATTTCTTTACGGTATCTGTGGCATCGAAAAACTTTTGCTCATCGAAATTATATCGGTTTTAATTCCCGCTTTAGATCCTGCTTTAGTCCACTGCTTAAACGCTTAAGCAAAGTTCACTTGAACGGCTCGTTTAACTGTCTTTTACGCAAACTTTTCACTTCTCCTCTTCAACCATTCTGAACCGGTATCCCGATTTTTTTCCGATTCCCTCTTCGTTGATTCGCAGTTTTGGAGCACGACGACCGCGGCCGAGGGACACCCGAGTGCATACGGAATGACTGAAACGGATTACCGCCGGCCCACCATCCTCTCTCCTCTATCTCCACTTGGTGAGTAAAACTTTAAAGATCCTCGACCACTCTCGTTCACCGCGAAAACCGCAGTACCCGGGGATTCCTCACGTCTCTCTCGCGCCGACTCGATGCTCTATGAAGGGTTTACTTTATAGACACGAACGAGGTATTAGAACGGAATATACCGGTATTAGACTGAAGACGCCGCGGCGCCGGTAGAATGCGGACGAAAGGGAGGGACAAATGTATGTGCGTATATGTATAGCGAAAGGGACAAAGATAGAACGTTGCTAAGAAGAGAAGCTCTCTTTCCTCTTTAATTCCTTCTCTCTCTCTCTCTCTCTCTCTCTCTCTCTCTCTCTCTCTCTTTCTCTATGTCTAGAACAGCTAGAGAAATAATTTTAGACACGTTCTATTTCGATCGTAAACGGCTCACGAGGCGTTCGCTCCTCATCGCAGAGTCCTCTGGCTTCGTCCGTTCGCAAGCGTCGAGTAATCGTGAAACGCCACGAAAAATGTCTCGTCGATAACGACATTCTCGATCCCGACGTCGTCCGGTCCTTCCGTCTTCACCTCGCCTCCTTTTTTCACCGTCGTTCCGTGCGGTCTTACCCCGGCGTCGCCTCTTGAGTCGACGCAGAAATCCTACCCCCGATATCCACCCCCGTCACTGTCCGTTCCACCACCATAGAGCCCCATTATAGCCCAAGAAAATTTATCGTCGAACGTCCTTGATCTCCCTTCCCGCCTCTCTCCCTGACGACCTCACCTGCTTGCGGTGAAAAATACCTGGATTCGAGTAACTCGTAAATCTCGAACTAGCCGTGTAATAAAGTCGTACCGTGACGTTCCTCGCTCTTTCGAAGTTTCCGCACCTTGCGACTTTTTGCGATTGTGCGCCGAGCGAAATCTTCGAGCTCCCGTGTGCGAGACGTTCTCTCTTCTCTCTCTCTCTCTCTCTCTCTCTCTCTCTCTCTCTCTCTCTCTCTCTCTCTCTCTCTCTCTCTCTCTCTCTCTCTCTCTCTCTCTCTCTCTCTCTCTCTCTCTCTCTCCTCTCTTTTACGTGACTTTCCCTATCGGCCACTTAATGGCGAGCTAGATCCGACATCGTCTTGGGTGGTAAATCTTAGTTCCTTGAACTATGTAATTGCGTAACTACGCAAATGATTGATATTTTGGAATTTCCTGTTTTGGATTATTACAGTCTCGCATTATTTATTTTAAAGTTTACCTTTTAAATTTAATATTTAAAATCTTTTTAAGTTTGAAATTTATAATCTTAAAATATCGACATTTAACAAAGCCTTAAATTTAATTCTTGACATTTTTTTTTAATTAACAATTAACAATTTTTAACGTTTTAAATTTAAAACTGTAAATTAAAAAATTTAAATTAATTTAAAAAATGCATTTAAAAAATTACGTTCTTTTACAGTAAAATTTCACGCACACTTTTGCATATTATTTTTTGACAACAGATTTTTCAGCTATAATTTAATGTTTATTCTTCTCAATAAATATGCGTTAACATATATAATTATCTATTACATATCTAATTATCTAATAATTCATGATTACAAATAAAGGACAAACTCTTTCTAAGCTTGTAGAAAAACAAGTGGACAAGACAATACCGTTAATAATTTACCGCTATATTATAATTATTTTATAAGATCATAATGTTATAATTATAATCTTCAATTAATTTTAAATAAACTTTGCTTAATTATTTTAATTAAAATCAGCTAGAACAATACATAATGTTAAACAGGAAAATTGCAAAAATAATAATCTTTCTCTCGACATATTCGCTGGACTCTATTTTGAGAAAAAATTCATGATTGGAAAGTAGCACCGTTGAAAAGAGACACTCTATATAATTTCTCAATTATTTCTCTCGTAACTTCTCACTGCACTTTTCTTAAAGTATTTCGAAGCGAAGTCCGTAGAGCCCGGTCGGGTCATTCGGCCTGAGAGAATTTGTATGTACATCGCACCGACGTTCACCATCCTTGAGAACGTAAAGTATCGATGCTGCTCCTCTGATGAAATATCGACACTTGACTTTTTGGCGTAAATGAAACCTTTCGCGCGGTAACGTCACATGAAATTCCCGAAGGACCGTCGCGGCGTCGGCAGTAGTATCGTATCGATTTAACGTCCGACCACGTATGCCCCGTTAGTTGTCATATGCGTGTCAGGTGCTCGCCTTATCTATTCGCAATCCCACTCATATTCTTCCCCGGAATGTATGAATTTTTCAGTACTGTCGTCGCAAGATTCTCTCTTTCCTCCCGTTACGAGAGCGTGGTAAAAGTTCTCTCGAGAGGTGAGATTATCTGGCGCGCCTGTATTAAATTATTATATCCAAGACTTTCCGCGTTTCTGCCCGCGTTACTTCGTAATCGCGGGTTTTTCGATCAATTTGCACCTTTGCGTCCCGCAAAGAAATGTGACCGCAATTTCCGTTCCCGGAAACTGATTGCTGAGCAACAAACTAGGAATAGCATTGCGCGATAAACGGCGATTGCTAATGTATTCAATTGTCAACGTAATTGGTTTATTGAGTTAAAAAATGTCCTCGTCTATGTGTCACGATTCCCTTACCTTCTACCTTTCAATCCTATATATATATATATATATAAGATAAAGTTCCTTCCACCAAGAGGTTTAGACGAACCCCGATATAGGTATTAAATTCTGCGGGCAATCACTATTTTTTTTTCTTCTTTTTTGAAACACCGATTTTCGTGCAGCGCGGTCGTTTCTCGTGCGTGTTTTTTTTCCGGTAGAGGAAACGTTCGCTGACGGCATATCTTGCCGAGGGTTCGCGATAATCGGGTCGATTTATGAGCTCAGATAGGAAGTTATCGCGGTACTGGTAAAGCAAAACGTTGGCAGCTTTATCGGTCTCGAATTCTTTCCCGTGAATTCTATAGGAACTTCAGGAAGAAACGTTTGGTAGATTTATCCGGCCGTTCAGCGTAGTTAATAATTGATACATATCTGTTAGCTCGTGCGCCATATATTTAACTATTACGAGATAACAACGGTGATATCATAACACGCGTTAAACAGGACGTTCGCGTGCGATACGCGCGCCAAAGCGAAGCTCCTCCGTAATTCGTTTAGTTAAGATCATGGCGGCCGTTAAATTCGTACAAACGCTAAATGGCGTTCTTTTTTTTGCCGGGTAAGGCAAGCCATTTCGCGTGTTGGGGCAGAAAGACGCGGCTGATTCGCGTAATTCGAGCAAATTGCACAATAATGCCGGCGGAATATTCGCCGAGGGATCTTAATGGTATTTTTATCGACTTTTCTTCCAACATTGCGGCGCGACCGCCTTCGTGCGGCTGTCTGACGAAAAAAAATACACAAAAAATGTCGTAGGGTCTACCGCGAGGGGAAGAAACCTCCTTTGACCCTTCGCTCTTCACGCACATTACGGGGCGTGTACACTTTTTTCTAATGAACCTTACCAGTACTTATACGTTAGTTATTCAAATTAATTTCCCCCCTATATGTGTGTGTACTCGACTCTTTTAATCGCAGCGCGCCGTAAGGGCGCGAAATTACCATCGCACCCTCTTCGGCCAAACACCTCGTCTCTGCACATCCTGTCCCGCACCGCTGACTACTGTCATTAAATGCAAATTTCGCACGGCCGGTATAGGGCAACTAGAGACTGAAGTTTAAACCGTATTTCGTGAAGCGTTCTTGCTGATTAGGAGCGGAACAGGTGTATTTCCGGAAGTGGTGACGTATGATTACCACGATGAATCCTAGGATCCATCACTTACAATTGTCTGCATGTCTCGATCTACGTTTGTATCCCATCCTACACTTTGCGTGCTTTGCGTATTCATTCTACCTACGAAATAATGAGCAAGAGACGCATCGGGAAATATTCTGATGACATATAAAGAAATTCGTTCATCGGGGTGCTGTCGACGCAGTTAATAATATTACCGGTATTCTAACGAGCTGAGTCGATCTTTATTAGCGTAGATTTTCAGCCTGATTGCTTTCACGCGAAGAGTTATCAGATCGATTCTCGCTTATGTCGGCGTATTGCATATTAGTCGTCTTTTGTGACACATGCAATCCGATCTCTAAACACACGACACCAAATGAAACGTTGTTGCACCGCTCGGTACGGTGGGCGTCGCAAAATGCCGTAATATTACCAGATAAGCACTTTTCGAAAAAAAAAAGAATGAAAAAAACATTTGTAAATCTATCTATACGTATCGCGAGCCTCGCGCGATGAAAAGAGTGGGCGCGTCATTATCTCAGCATAACATGCATAATTAACAAGAAATTCTTGAATACTTTTATTCGTTTTATTTGACAATAAGAATTCTTATATCGTAAGCATAATTATTTAGAGATATCTAGACACGCGAGACAGCGTTATCGGAACCTTTATGTAATTTTTTTCACATTTTAATAAGATGAAAGCGTTTTAATGACACTCAGCGTCCCGTCAGCGCTCTTTTATCGCTCTTATAAAGAGCACTCTCGCGTCTCTTTCGCAATCTCTTTTTATAAATTTACCGTCCGTCACACACAGGGACGATCGACTGATATCATATTCGCCGGTGTCACATATTAGCTCACACGACCTCCTTGACTGAACGTGACCGGAGCGTGCTGCGCGTAACGAGTCGTTCGCTTCTGTAAAACTCGTCGTGCGCAAGCGGATTCTTTTCTTCGTAGCGCGGCTTCTCGCGTGGTGCTCGTGGCGCGGGCCACGAATTTTTGTTTTTTGTGTCTTTCGATAAGCCGCGCGGATTCTTTCTTCGAGAGAGTTTCTAGTGCGTCAGCGCGCAGTCATCAATCTCATCGCGAGCCAGCCGGAGAGCCCGTCAAGCTTCTTTCGCAACATTTGATGATAAGTCAACGAGCTCGAAAAATGCGATAAAATATGCTATAATGTACGGAGAAAACTGCTGGCATGCATCCACTTCTTTATGCTCTCTAATCTATATTCTATCTTAAGTCACATTTAAGTACGTCGTATGCAACGTCCCGCGATTTTTAATTCCCTGTTGAGGTCTATTAATTTTATTACTGTGAGAGTTTAAAAGTCTGAATTACAAAACGTAATTGATAGAAATTTTAGAAAGTCAATAGCGATCGACGCATGTGTGCATGAATAAATAATAATAATTATACGAATGTAGAATAAATATCAATCGTAATAAAAGTGACAACTTTTATAATTAATAAATTTTTAATTATCCACCCTCCTTCAAAGAATTCTAAATTTTTTGATTTACTTGAAAAGAGCTTTTGCGATTAAACGCGGAAAATGCAGATGCCAAAAATACACAAGAACTTCACGTAAGAGAACTGAAAGCATCTTGTTCAAATCATCCTACGGTCTGCAGCATAGTATGGTTTTTGGGGGTTCCAATCGGCGATCTTGCAGCCATATGTAATCCGGAGTATCCGTGGGCATTGCAGTTCCGTACTGAAACCGTCGCATCTCCGCAAACTAGTTTATGCCGAGAACCGCGCAATAAATTATCGTGAACGGCCCTTCCGGGACCGCTTTTCGCGATGTATAATGCGCCGGATACGCTCGCGGAAAGCACTTTACGCAAATGAGAAGAAAACGCGCCTCCCATCCCGCCTTCTCGAAGATGAAAATCGATTTTTGAGAGCCGGCGAACCCCGGGCATCTCTTCCCCTTTCGTTCCTCTCGATTATCGATCTTCCGTATCAGGTATATTGCACGAATGCTTTATTTCCGCACATAAATCTAGCCCTCGGTGACAGAGGGTGAGACAGAGAGGGGGGAGAGAGAGAGAGAGAGAGAGAGAGAGAAAGATAAAAAAGTGAGATAAAAGTTACTCGAATCTTATTTATACTTCTCGTTGCTAGACTTAGAGGAATTTAATTCCCAGAGCCGAGAAAATATCTCCATCGGTCTATCGATTGTTTGGCTCTCTTCTCGTATATTCTCGTGCGCGCTCAACATATTTATTCGCAGCGCTTAATGGAAATACGATGCATTATGCGAACGATTTTTCATCCCGCTCTGCCCCTTCCATCCCAAATATACGCGGACGAGAGTGAAGTATGGCCACGGCCGCGGAATAATATGCAATCGTCCATGACGCGATCACCCGCGGAAATCTTGCCGAATCATCAGGTGGTTCGCCGCGGCCGCGACCGCGCCAGGGATTGCGCAGTTTGCGCGCGTGTTTGTCGTCGTAAGCCTAATTGTAAGCCGGTTAATCACGGCGTTTATTTGCGTGTGCCCGCGCGCCCGCCCGCCCGTCCATCCGTCCGTTCGTCCGTGCAGGTCCGCACGTCTGCCGCTGCGTTCCGCCGAAGATCGGTAATCGTTTATCACGTTCCGCGCGGGGACTTCATTACGCGAGACCAACCGATAATAACATTGAGTGTACGATGAACCGTCATCAATTGTCAGCGCAAGTTGTAAAGTACATTTCTCTCTTTCTCTCTCTCTCCCCCCCCGCTTTCTATCTCTATACCTCTCGTTCTGCGATCGGTTGCGTTAACGAAGTCAATTAGGCGCGGAATGGGACTGCATTTCGTGACATGGAAATCTTCGGCGAGAGCCGCGTGTATCGGTTCTCTCTGCTCGCGCAGATTTAGCGAGATAATTCGATCGATCGATTCGCCCGCTGCTAGTACCGGGAGCGTCCGCGTTGCATTTTCCTTCTCCCCCTCCTACTCCTTCCCTCCTGCGTTTCCCCTTTTGCTTGCAAAGCGTACGCCGGGCAATCTCATAAAGATGAAAGCGATTTCTCTCGATGTTAGCATTTTAATTTAATCCTCTTACGCGCGGAAAACGGCGAGTAAAAATGTTTTGCGGAATGTCTTCCGACTCTACCGTTTGGCTCTCTTTATCAAGAGACTTCGCAGATGGGAATAGTTCAACGCGGGTCTTCTGGACGATCCTCGTTGAAATAATTGTTAATTGAAAGTTATGAAACGGAGAGTTTGTGAATCGCCTGGCAAAACGTTGTGAACGCTGCAGGATTTTTTTTTAGTTTCTTCAATCGCTCAATTAATTTAATACATTTGTCCATTGTTTAATTCGTAAATATATATGTGTGAAAAACGTGTTCCGATTAGAAAATGACACGGCGTGCCAACATTAGTCGAATTCACGTAAACACTTCGTCAGTTAACGAGAGCTCGTTCCTTTTTTTTTATCTCGCCGACGCGGCGCCTCTCCAGCGGACGAGAGGAAGAGGCGCGAAGTGGGATGGAGGAGCTTCGGGGTCCAAATGTTAAGCCTTCTTATCGAGAGTCAATGACGTTTAAAATAATATCCCAGGCTAGACGCTTCGCATCGGCCGTTTATCTCGAGCCGCAGAAACTCAATTCTATCCGCCAACGAAGTTATATAGAAGTTCGCTTCCCCGGTTAAAGTAGCGTTGCGGGGCGCAAGGAGCTGTGCCGCGAGAAACTATTGTCGTCACCGAACGACACAAGGAGAGAGACGGATGATTCGCTATTATCCACCGCGTGAGAGATCGATAATCCGTTCCGCGCTCGCGGATCCGAGCTCCTCCGCGCAATCCACCTAATTAGCCTGCGAACGTCCCTTCGTGCAAACTGTAGCCCGCCGCCGTCGATTGGAAACGTACGCTCATTGCACGCGCTCTTGCAAAGTGCAAGTAAACAACGCGCTATATTTTGCGCGACGCGAAATTAAGTCGCAGATTCAGCCGCAGAGAGCCGCAAATATTTAATATTCAACATACAAGATTCGATGTTAAATTATTGATCGTGACCCGTTTTTCCTCATTTCACGTTTCGATCTTTTATTTATTTCATTTTTTATCTGTTTGAAGACAAGTTCAGATAATGAACAACGGAAAAAAAAATTGCGAAATTTCTGATATTCGTATCTGTATTCGCTTCTTTTACGCGTTCGTGCTGAAAGTACGCTCGTTCGCCGTTCGCTCATTGTTCATGTATATCTATCTTAATAGCTCTTAGATTCGACGTATATTTACTCACGAAACGCACAGGGAATATTCGAAATAATGTTATTTGAGCAGGAAATGGAGCCGTTGCCTTGATATATAGTACTGGCGACTGATTTTCATAGAAATGTGGACTCATCTAATTTCGCCAAACGACCGTCTCACGTACATTTCTTTACCTTATATGCGCATTATATGAGTCGAATACTTCCGCAATGTGGATTTCGTTATCGTTAATATTTTAAGTTTACTCTCGCAATTACCTTAACGGCGTGTTAAGGTAATCTTTGTGTTCTCCTATTCCTTTTCTCTCTCCTCCCCTTTTTTTTAAGGAGAAAGTTTCCGCATATTCCCCGAGGTAATAGCGGTGATACGTATATAAATGTTTCACGACGTCGCCTCCGGATCCCCCGGTCGCCGCGAAATTTGATTAACGAATCCCCTGAATTTTCTCTAGCGGGAACATCACCATATCTGAAGTTCCGTATATGACGGCTCTACGACGAATTATTAATGGTGCCCGTAGAATTACCAGTGTTTCGCGCGATTCTCCGACGGTTGCCTGTGCAACGAGATTCATTCGTCGAGTCGCGTCGCGCGACGCATCTACATATTTCGCGTATTTTGCTCCACGGAGACCGTCGAAGGAGAGAGAGAGAGAGAGAGAGAGAGAGAGAGAGAGAGAGAGAGAGAGAGAGAGAGAGAGAGAGAGAGAAAAGGATACCAACACGCGTGTCATTTCGCGTAGATGTAGATTATAATTTCATCGACGTACGACGTACGAAATAAAATTACGAGCGCCGGGCGCGCGCGTTGTATTCTGAGGCGCGCGTTATCGATCGGGATACGTTGCAACTGCGGCGCTAATTGCAATTGACGATTAATAATTAACGCCTAAGTCCGTAATCCGCCGCGAAATAATGTATCGCTCGTCGCGCTCCATCGCTGCGCGCGACGGCCGATGCGACAAAAAACGATATAGCGCGATATATGACGTTGCGTCATTTCGGAGATTCGGCGTGCATATCATTAAAAACCAGTACTCGACATACGTATTTATGTATTGTAAATATATATATATATATTTTTTTTTAAGCGACCAGTTCCTAATGTATAATCAATATAAATTTTACATTTCGCATTTTTATTTATTTATTGTTTACGCACCTTATTTATCCTTTATTTACATTTACATTTTAATTGCTTATTTTTGATTATCCGCTTAATTATTCATCTTCAATTATTCGTATTATTACGTAATTCCAAGATAGAAATTTCACGCGTTACTTACGTTCGTTACGGTTTATCATATACGCGAATCCACGAATCGTAACGCGGCGTTAATTTGGCCGATCTTGCTCCAATCAACACATAAAATTAAAAGGCTTATTCTTACGACGATCACGAGTGATCGTGAGTCGTACTGCTCTCTCTCTTTCTCTCTCTTTCTGTCCTTGTCTCTATCCAATCGCTAGATCGTCCATCGTTCATGTCAGGTATAGAGATCGTGGAGCGCGTGAAATCGCGACTGATCGCAGCGATCGCGCGCGCATCCCGCCCGATCTTGCGTGGGCGTCGCGACGTCACGCAGCGCACGCCGGCTCGGGCGTATGCGGATGGTGGCGGGCAGGTTGTGAGACGCCTCGCGCCTCGCGCCGCCGTCTCGCAGACCTCGCAGTAGGCGACGCGACCTCGGCCCGTTAGGATCGTGCGGTTGGCTTTACGCGTGGTAGCGCGGGGATCATGCCGGTCCCTATACACACAACAGCCTCGGCGGATTAAAGAGACGCGAGAGAAAAAGACGGCCGCGCAGCGGGTGCCACGTGTCGCGTCTCTCGCCGCGACGATCTAGCGTCAGACGTTTCGCGACGCCCCGCGTCCTGTTACCCCGTTCGGTTACGCGATCGAGAGTGCGCGGCTATACCGTGGAAGATGACACAGTTCCGCGGCGAGGAAGAGACGCGCGTCGCACGACAACAACCACCAGCGTGACGGTCCGAGTGTAGATTGATGTATGTATGTATATATATATATATATATATATGCGGGGCGAAAATTTAAGTGAGTGAAGTGTTGAAAGAGCGATCTCTGCGATTCTTTAAAGTCGCGTCGTCGAAGGAGTACGGGCAGTGCACGAGGCGCGGGAAACCGATCGCCCCTGGACCGCGGCGAGGCCGCAGGAAAGAAAACGAGAGGACGAGAGGACGAGAGGACGAGAGGACGAGAGGACGAGTGAGTGTTTACGTAAGAGTGGAAAGGAAAGCGTAATGTAAATTGGCTCTTTCTCTCATAATAATCGTGCGCGCGGTAACTTCGTATACGGTGACACGTATTAGTTGCGAACGCGAGCGTGAGATATTGGCCGGTGACACGCGCGTGCATTATATACGGGACGACGACGCGATAATCTATAGGGAGGGAAAAAGGAAAAAAAAAGCAAAGAGAGGGAACGAGAGAAGAATTGACGCGATTATATTCCGATCCTGCGGGAAGCGAGTCGGAGAGTCGGAGTAGTTACGGCCGCTGGAAAAGCCGCCGTGGTTTCTCCCCGCGCTCTGCCCGTCTGACTTCGCGCACGACCTTTTCCACTTTCGACTATCTCTCTGGACTGCGCGCGGGCATTCTTCCACGTTAATATGCGAGCCCGCCATATATCTTGGCGGTTTTCAGGTCATTAGCGGCGCGCGGGGTAGACGAGGGAGGGAAAAGCGGAAAACGCGCGAGATTCTCCCTTTTCCCTTCCCAAACTTTCCAGGACGCCGCGCCGTTTTACCCGGAGGACAGAGAAGCTTCCTCGGACGGAGCGATCGGCCACGCCGACGACCCCATTCCTTGTCGCCCGCGGTTCGCGTCAACATAACGATAAGTTAAATTTCCGGGGTGAGTTTAAGTTTGCCCCGTTGCGTTGGTTCGACAGGATTACAGTGTCATTCGTACGTTCGTATATACGCTCGATTAGAATTGTCGTAAACTAACTAACGACCACGATCCGTTTGAGTCGTAAGGGTTGTTTGCCGGAGAGATTATCGACACGAGAGCTCTCGAGCTCGCCACATTTGCATTCGCGAATGTAGGTTCACGTTATTTTCGTATGCTCCGAAGCTCTGGCTCTCTCGCTTTTTTTCCTTTCTCTCTGTCTCTCTCGCTGCCCGCTCGTTCGATAACTTGCGCGGCACTGAAATCGCAAAGTCATAGCTAGGCTTCGAAACGTTCGTGTGATTTAAAAAAGATCGATCGGTGAGTACGCGGCCCTCGACGATCGTCTCGAGAGCAGCTACCAGCCGCCGTCGCCGCCGTCGCACTGTTTGTAAACAGCATCGATCGACGGTCGCTCGGTTTAATCGGATCACAGGGGCTAATCCAATTGTCGACGCTCGCTAAACGTTACCTCAATTTTTTAGCCTGCCGCTTAATGCCGCCCGCAAATCGTCCATCAATCGCGCGATTGCCCTTTTTTTCATCTCAACCCGCTTTCCCGCGTCGACCGCAATTTATTTGCCTATCCGTTTACTCCGAGTTGTTTCAACTCGGGCGAGCTCGAATTCTTACGTAAATTCGGAGCGTTTTAGCCTTCGAACGTATTTTTAAATACCGGAAACCTGCGTTGCGTCAAGGCGATAGTTTAATTTTGGACAACAAATATATATGCATTTATTGAGATCATGTATTTCAACAAATATTATTAATTCTGAAAGAACGAAATGGGACAATCTTAAAGATATGCCTCTTTCGATTATTTTGTATTAAAACATTTTGTGAAATTTTTTTATATCCGATCGATTTTGTAACAGTGTCATATTGTATGCACTTCACTTACGCTACATAAGCTGAATTTCCGAGATCTTCTCACCATCGCAGGCACAGGAGATCACGAGGTTAAACTGTCCGACAGTTCGCTAAAAATTTGCCCCATCGATCGTCGGAAGTTTCCCGCGAGATTGACCGAAAATCGGGGAAGCTTTTAACCCTTTCGATCTAACGGAATGGCAGCGCAATCGAAGGACTTACGCGAGTTTCATCGTAACACGTCGCGATCGTCTCATATAACGCGATATTATCGTAAGATTTATAGCTTCTCCAATGTTATTAGGGATAAAATGTCTAATGCGAAATGGATTTTAGTGTGAAATATCAAAAAGAATATTATAATAGAAAAGTGTTGTTGTCCATTCTAATACAATAATATTGTAACTTTACAATATTATTTATTTTTGTGTATAATAAAAGAATGAGAAATAAATAAAGACGGCGATTTTTGCTAAAATTCTGAATAATGGTCTATCCTCTGAAAAACGGTTCAATGGTCGCGCGATCGCGCGACCTTTCTCCGCTTTGAGAAGGATCGTTTTCCTCCGCGCGAAGTTGTATTCATAAACTTGGCCTATCGGCCGGGCGAGTCACCCCTTCTTCCCTCGAGTATCAAGGGTCGTGGCCGGGATTTTGCGGGTACAAAGCTGTCTCCGCGTTGCCGGCCGGACGGCGGAAGCACTTATTCGATGGAGAACGATTTCCGGCGTGGCTATTATACGCGCGATCCTTCGCGTCGCTTCGAACCGCGGTGCGAATATTATTCCATCGATCCTCTCCGGCCACTAATTTGCCAAATTACTCTCGCCCTCGAGAAAGGCACGCTCGTTAGCGACTTGGGCGTAAATGAACGCTCCCGCGCTCATGGCGTACGCGTGTCACGGAAGACGACGCGAGTAAATTAGGGCCATAATTCGTCGAGATTAATTTTCGGCGATGCAAACACGCCGCGCGGCGGATTTCCACCACGAGGAGAGCGAGCCGTCGCGCGTTAATTTTTCTCGGTCAACTCGGGATTTTACAAGGGAAACGGCTAACTCTATTCTCGACCGTGCGGCGCGCAAAGAAAGGCGTTCTTTTCGTGATTTTGAGAAGTACAATTGTGAGTCGAATTACTCGGATCACGTGCCGCGCGTGTTTATCCCTTACTATTTCCTACCGTCTCTCCTCATACACCGCACTAATTGAAAATATATTATACATTTGGACAAATTTGTTATTCGGAGATTTGTTTATATGTGATTAAAAGTTCGTATTTTATATCTGCCGTTATATCGCATTATTGCGTTTCAAAAGTCTTATAAACTCTACTAAAAGTCACTTGCATTTACCGGATTTTCTTTTTCGCTTGCACTTGAAAGCGTATAACGTTTACAAATATTTTCTATATACACAAAATTCCTAATCGTTGCTATCTCAGCTGTCGACGAAAGGATTTATTCTAGAGCGTGCGGTTTCCAATTGGATTCCAGTTCTAAAATATATGGAAAAGCTATGACGCTCGAACGGATAAGTCAGCGCGCAACAGACCGTGAATGTCGACGAGAAAACAGCAGGATAATCAAGGATACAAAGGATTGTTAGGAAGCGCACGTCTCTAATGCGTTTTCTGATATTTCCGCCGCCACAGAACTCTCGGCGCGCGGGCTTTGCGTGCGCTCAAGTACTTAACTTTGTGCTAATAATCTGTCGGATTCGCAGAGCGCCGCAATAATGGCCGCTCGTTTCTCATTTTCCCGTCATCGAAGCCTCCCACCTCGAATTTTCACCGTCCGATGGATCTCCCTTCGAGGAGAAATCTCGCCCTCCCCGAATTATATCACTGCGCGCCTCGTTTATCTCATACCTCGAGCATTTCTTTCCGCTGCCAGCTTTAATTTTCTTAGCGCACGTAAGATGAAAAATAAACGAAGAGACTTTCCGAGTTGTCGAGAAGATATATGAAGCGTACGCGCGCGCGCGCGCGTGAGATGTGATGTAGTACCGGACATTATTGATTTATATGTGCTTGTATATAAAACACATTATTAAAACTTTAGACAAAATAAATGTAGGTACGTTAAATTTAAATTGTCACTTTCATACTCCATCTTTTTTTGTTTTCCTTATTCTTTTAGTAAAATAACCAAGTTAGTAAAATAACTGCACTTTTCTTGTTGCAAATCATTACAGCGATCTGACTGCAAGAAGCTAAAAGAAAAAAAAACGATTATTATTTGTTCACGTAGAAAAATAGTTTATTGTTCGTTTTCCCGACCTTTCCGACATCTTAACGTTTCTGGAATTTAAATCGTGAATCTCGCATCCACCTTTCCGGCTGGCATCGAATGCCTTTTCTTTGTCTACTTTAATCTGCGTTAATCTGGCTTTGTGTACCACAATTCGCGTATAAAAGCGGCGTCGCAAGCGCGCAATCAAAGCGTCGCGGGCAAACGCGCCTTGCGAGGAGGAAAACGAAGGAGGCAACGGCGGCAACGCGCGAGCGGCTGGAAGTGGTCTGGCGAATTTGTATGACTTGTTGTCTACTCAGCTAGCAGTTTTGAGTAATCGCTCTCGCTCCCCTTCGTCTGTCCCGAACCATCCCTAACTTGACGCCGGTCGTCACCCTCGCGCGCACGACCTACCCCGGGGCGTTCTTTGCTCTTCCATCAACGCGACACCCATCGCACCGACGTTTTCGTCGTCGTCGTTTTCGTCGTCATCGTGTGGTCGTCGTCGTCCTCGTGGTCGCCATTGTCGTCCTAGGATTGTCCCTAGAATCGAAGCGCACATGCAGGCACTCTCGGAATCTCGTTTGTACATTTATTTTACCCCCTTGCTCCCTCATTCTTCTACCTTTTCCTTCCTTTTTTTTTCTCTTTCTTTCGCTCCTTCATGCACCCGTGCCGCGCGGGCTCTTCGATTCGCTGTCGCAGTCGGAGTGGCACGGAGCGGTGGGAAATAAATGGGCCCCTAATGGATTTCTTAGACGTGCGCTCGCGCACGGACGCGAACGTGGCGGAACTCAGGTGCAGTCAGGAGTTCCTCGGCTCTCGAAAGTACGGCGGAACTCTAAATTACAGGAATCGTTGGTTCTCATCTCGTCTCTCCCTCTATCTCTCTCTCTCTTTCTCTCTCCCTCTTTCCCGTTCCTCCTCGACGTTCGGCAGATCACAGCTGCGCGACTTTATCGATGCCGATGAAAACTTTTCACCGTCGTGCCACTATGGTCGTGTGCGAACTTTTCGCCTTCGACAATAATCTCGGCGACATCGCGGTGACCTCGACCGCACGCGCGGTCTCTCGCTTTCTTTCTCCTTCTCTGAGCCTGCAATGTCTTGGCTCACGCTCTTGCATTCGCGGTGATTTTTCAAGCTGTCTTGCGTGCTCGGCGAATTGCCGACCGGCACAAAGCGTAATTTCATTTGTCGGATTTATTCCGGATCTTTTTCAACGTTTACCAGTCATCGTCCCGAAACTGGCGAAGAAGCAGGTATAGGAATGTCGGAACATCCGTTGTGTATCTTCGGTGCATAAAGATAGACGTTTAATTTTGCGGGTTACGTCACGCTCAAATCTCGGATTTTATATGCGATTTTATATATATGCGCATTCTACATGATATTAATACGAGAAAGAGAGAATTACATCGGCCATCTATATATTTAGAATCTTTATGGCTTTATATATATATATATATATATATATATATATATATATATATATATAAGAAAAGCCAGAGTCACGTCTGGAGGTTTCAAAACCGTCGGCGGTTTTTATATCCATCGTGACAACCTTATTTTCATCAATTTAGACGAAGCGAGAAGCGGCATAACTTGACTGTCGTAATGGCGCGGAAATAAAAGGTATATGGTTTGCTGGGATTATGATAAAACTGAAAATCGTAGGGATTTTCCTGGATAATCGCGCCGCCGAAGTTCGTCCTTCTTTTCACAGGCACGAAAGTTTTCCTTCTTTGTCAATAATCTCGATGGATTTCGACCGACACCCGCGAGAATCTCTTATTTCCTCGCCATTGAAGCTTCTCCCGGCGGTTAGCGGCTGCCTTTGGCGAAGCACGCGTCTCGCACTCGTACATACAAATTCGCTTGTAAATTTTATCTCATTTTCCTCCTCGCAATGGCGTTCCGTTTACCCCATTTGAGTGGCGGAACGTCGGCGATGAATAATTCTCGACGAAAACGTTATCGATGCGTCGCGTGACATCACGAAGGATCGGAAGGATAGGTTTACGAACGAAACCGAAATGGCAAATGGCGATTTTAACGGCAATTGATTAAAGAAATAATATATATGTACTATGTCACTATAAATGCCTACGTTAATTACCAAAGATATCCATTAAATATCCATTAAAATAATAAATCATTTTTTAAATCAAATTTAGTTGCTGATTTACGTTATACAAATTATTATTTATCGTACACAGAAGAACATACTTTCTCGTAAAAAGCTTTTTCGTCGAAGATTCAGTTTTTCGTGCAAATTTCTGCGTTGCGATACAATTGTGAAAGCGCTGGTGGACGGTATATTGAAGTTACGGCTAAGAATCCTCCGCTAGAACACTCTCGCACCGCAATTTCTCTAATCTCTATGCCGGGGTGATACATTTAACGACCGTTTTGTGGATCCCTCCCGTTCGACGAGAGAGCGAGACGAGACGGCAGAATTTCCGTCGTTCCGAGCACCATAATTGAGAGAACGAGCGCCTCAGCGATGCTAAATCCGCGAGTTTCTAACAAAACAATTTAACACGGTTCATACATAAATCATAGCCGGCAGATAAAAGTTTTCCTCACCATGGGCGGGCAGCGACAGACGGGCTTGAAAGGACCCGGTCGCGTTCTTCGATGTACCTCGCCGTCATTTTCGCCCGGCTGAGGAGAGAGAGAGAGAGAGAGAGAGAGAGAGAGAGAGAGAGAGAGAGAGAGAGAGAGAGAGAGAGAGAGAGAGCGAGAGAGAGAGAGAGAGAGAGAGAGAGAGAGAGAGAGAGAGTTGAAGCTTTTCCAGGCGTGCACAGCCCGGTTCCTTCAGCCCCTTGCTGACACTCTAAATCTCGTTTAGAAATCTCGCTTCTTCGATAATCCATTCCTTTCCCGGTTCCTCTGCCTCGGTCTGAATCGCACGCTCCTTGCAACGCGACGCTTTCCTCCGACTGCACAGGGAATAATAAATGCGTCTTGTTAATCACGCGAAGCCGAGACCAATGAGACGCGTCGGTATAAGATATAAATCTCTGATATGGTGGAAATTGTTAAAATTAGAACGGCGTTAAAATAGAACGCCGGAAACCGTTGCGATGCACTCAATGATCCGTGAAGTTTTTCCCTATATTAGAGACGATTAGTTCGTACGATTAGACAGTTTTGTTCGAACGACGAAGAGCAAATATCCTTTCAAGTTAAAGTTTAAAATGTATTGTTTTATTCAACGACAGGTTTCTGCTAAATCATTGGCGTTAAACTTTTAACACCTTTTAAGCATCTCCAATAAATATATACTTTATTCTCCGTACTGAAATAAAATTAACCGCAAGTGTTCGTTCAGTTTATTTAACACAGATAACGTCCGTGAGATGAGCAAACTCTTTTTCCCGGTGTCCCTATATACCGTTAATTGAATCACTTAGAAAGTTAGGAACAGAGATGGCGAAGCTCATACGTGCGTATGAAAAGAAAAATAAATATGAAAAGTTGAGCAGCCTGCGACACGAGTGTGTTCATACAATTCTTGAACCACGTCTGTATGCGCTTTTAAAGGTTTAAAGGGCGAAAGGGGGGACGAGGGGAAATAAAAAAAAACCTATGCCCGACGCGTATTCCTACTCCGGAAATATCCGGAACGTTGGACGTGCGTTAGCGCATTCGAAGGATGGGACCCACCCCTGGCATTCTTCGCGCTGCGAGAACTCGACCTTCGCCGGCGCCGTCACGAATGACGAAAGTTTCCGCCGGCTACGTGACGAGCGCATCACCCCCTACCTCTCTCTGCCTCCGTCGCCTCCTCTCGCTTGCCAACGAACGACGTTGAAATAACGTGAAAAAAAGCGGGAAAAACTGTAAACTGAAGTAACTCGCTGGAAGTCGTCCGATCGATCGCATTGTGTCTCTCGCCGCATGATCGCCTCCCTCCCTCAGGGGTACACTCGAAAGTTTCTTCGTCGAGGTTTCGCGATGGGGTAGTTTCCGATACGGCAGCGCCATTTCCTCTCTCTTCTCTTTCTCCTCCTTTCTCACTCTCTCTCTCTGTCTCTCATTTTCCCTCGCCGCTCCTCCACTTCTCTCGCCTGCATCCTCCCTCATCCCGCTACCATGGTTGCACCATAATGTTATTCGGGCTGTGTTCTTGGCATAAAGTGTTACCCTCTCGGGTTCCTCGTTTCACAGCCTTGCTTCGTGGTTTTACGTAATTTTTTATTGGCCGTATGCTTCGCCGACCGAAACATGCACCGGAAAATTCGTGCGAGAATATTCGAGGATGTCGCTTTAATTTATATGTCTACTCTGAGGGGTAGGTACGTACACGGCGTGGCGCGGGGGCATGCATGGAAGTGCCGAAATATAATATTACTCATTCTGGAAATTCTTCCAGTGAGTGATACAACGCCGCGATGTCGGATCGTGAGAGGACTTCGCGCCGCGGCGCGGGCGCGAAACGGAGGCTAATGAAACAAAAGCTAAAACCCGCCGTGTCGCGGGCCGCGGCGCGGGCGGATTGAATAACACACGTCGAGTCCACCCTTTCCTGCCGTGGTTCCGATTGTCGCTCGCCGTGCCCTATATCAATAGTATCAATGGCCCTATTATTTGCTCGTGCATTTCGCTTCCGCAACGATGATTTCCCTTGTTTTTTCCCCGCCCGTCTCGTTCGCGTATATACGCTTCTTTATGCAGTTTTATATACATACGCGCGGCGCGCGGAAAGCGGCCGCGAAACGATATTTGCGAGTTTTATTTACGCGCGACGCGTGTCCCGACCATCCGGTCCCTTTCTTTCGCCGTTATCGCCGTTGCTCCTTTTCCTTTGTTCGAGTCGCGCGGAAGTGAGACAGGTTTCATCGCGACACGATGATGAATGCCGCAATGTCCGCCTCGAGGCGAGAAACAGCATGGTTTGTAGCTCCGTACGCGCGCGTGTCGTATATATATATATATATATATATATATATATATATATATATATATATATATAAAAGTACACGACGAATACAGTACTCCGGGATTGCCCGAAAGCACGGAGTTTACGAGATTTCGCGTCTACGTCGGTTCTCCCGGTGCTTTCGTGGCGATGCTTTCGCGAGTACGCTGGATTTATTCGCGCTCCATTTCGCGCGATTTTCTTCCCGTAAATCTGCGTCCGTTCCGCCGACGCGACGGCTCGCGCCGCGCAACACGCTCCTTGCCTTCCTCCGGCGCGGCGCGGCGTGGCGGCGAAAATTTGCATGATGCATTTCGCCAGGAAGGCGAAGCACGCGGCGGCGGCGGCGCGGCGGTAATTCGAGGAAAAATCCGTTGCTCTCTCGCGCGAGACGCCGCTTAACAACGGCGGCGTCGGTTAACGCCTCTCTTTCCCTGGTTCGTTTATATCCTACAACATGCGTTATCAAGTTACATCTCCTCGCCCGTCTGTCGAAAGTAATGTCAAGGGAGCAAAGGGGCGACAATTCGAAAAAATTCCGCGCTAATATCTCGGCGCCGCTTCTTCTTCTTCTCACCTCCTCCTCCGCGCGCGCAGCTCGTAAATCTTCCTATTATTCCTTCCCATCGACGGCGCGCTGAGGGATCCGTCGCATCGTTCAAGATTAAAATGAAAAATCGCGGGCCGTGCTCCGCGCGCGGATAACGCGATTAATGGGATATTTATACGAGCCGACGTTACGTATATAATATTTTTCCGCCGCGTGTTGCGAGAACACGTCGCTGTTTACCTGCGGATACCTGCGTCGTCGGTCGCAGTCGAAGGTCTTCGTGCACTATCTTTGCTCTTCGCGACATCGCACCATCCACCGTCCACCCCGTAGCCTCGGATTACACCCGAGTAACCGAGCGAGTAACACTGCCGGAACGGCGGGCGAAAAACCGCACACGACTCGGAGCGCGACGAGCGAGCCAATAACGTTGCCGCCACCGCACTACGTCGTCGGTTAGCAACTTTCGCACCGCAATATAATACTCGTTGTGTCTTTATTTCTTCTCTATTGCGTCCAGACGGCGCACGAGGGAGATTGTCTGGTCAGTAACGGCCAGAAATAAAGCAAAGCAGCGCAGCGATCTCTCGTCTCGAAACGATCCCGCCGTTCGCGAAACCCGAACGGCGCGGCGGTGTCCACGAAAATTCAGCAGAGTTGCGGCGAGGCGACATGCAGCGGGAGCGCATCTATTAATTTCACTTTCTTCGGTTTTCCCCGCTTCAATGAGACCGCTTCCCGTTCGTTCCGCACCGCCTTAGCGAGGCATAAATCTCACGCGGTGGTTGACAGAGAAGAATGGGAGGCGAACCTCGACCCCCCGCGGGCGCGCTCCAATTTTGGCCGAGTCCCGATGCGATGCCACGACAAATGCCGACGATTCTTTAAAGCGATATGCCCCAGCGAGACGCAGGATTTACGATAACGCGCGGGAGAATCGGGAGATATTAGTGCTAAGCGAGCAAGACGGTGAAAGCACCTCGTCCTTTATCGCGTCACGCGCGCGAGTGAAGCGGTGATAATTTTCCGCGACGTCTTAATCCCTCCCCTCCCCCGCAGCGCGACGTACGCCCGTGATGGAACTTGTCGCGATTTTTATTCTCGTGCCGTTGTCATGCTCCGACATCGAAAGCGCGCGATTTCACTTCACACGTGAGCGTCAAGTCAAGTCATCGTTATAAATGTCTTTCTTCAAAGCAAGAGAGTGACGAGGTGATAAATTTTTATTCATATATACGCACATTTGCATAGTATATATTTGCTATAACGTTTTATTTATAGAAAGTAACGCCTTACGTCGTTCGGCGATTAAGTATATATATGTATAGATAAAAGCTTATTTAATAAACTTTACAAAATAACAAATGATCAGGCACATTGTTTGCATCAGGCATATCGTCGAAATAAGCCGAATATGAAAAGTAGTGGAAATACAAATAAATAGCGCATACAAAACCGACCTCAAACAGTTTTTCGTAACTGCAGTATTTTGCAACTGCATTTTGCGTTTGCGGCCAGTTTTGTGTGCGCCACTCTGTATAACGAATTAAGCGCGTATATTGTCTCGATATTCCCGCCCTCAGAGAAAAATATATCTACAAACTTAATTGTTATGTGCATCTATATATCTTTCTTCGGAAACTCTTTCGCTAAACAACATAACGAGTGCATTAGCTCGACCTTATTCACATGACCCGGTATCCAGTTCGCGTCCCAGAAAAACAAGCCGGGCGGCGCGGTATGCTCGCGCGAGAACGCCCGCAATCTCTCAAAATGCGTTTTCTCTTATTCAATATTGAGGTGGAACGTACACACCGAGCCGGCTACGGCGGCCAGGGCCGTTCTATGTGTGTTGGCTCGCGCGTCGAAATTGACGCGCGCGGGATGGCACGGCGATTTACAGTAAAGCAGCTGCATCGCATTTCAATAGTCTCCCGGTCAGAGAGCGAAACCTGAAGGTGTAACGCGAGTGAGCGGAGTGAGTTAGTGCGCCGCCCGGTACACATCGGCGCCGCGCCGGGCAGAAATATCCGAAATGGTAATGACATTTAAATGCCATTCATAAACGTCAGCGCGTTGCCGCGCGCCACCGCACCGGCGCGAGCGGTAGGAATTTTCATTTCGACCGGCAAAACGAGACGCATCAGCTGCGGCCGGAGTGGATTTCGTTAGCATCGCTAAAACCGGAATACCCACTGCGAGCCAGCGATTGTACTCGCTGGCCCGCGAACGGCCAGATCCGAATCCTCGGTTGAGCGAGATCCTTTTTTGAAGGACACCGAGGCGCCAACGGATTAGCGACGCGCGATTATTGGCGCGACATTTCACGAACGCGTTTCGCAGTCGGAACGCGTAAATTACACTCGCGAAAAATGTTAATTCGTTCATTCGTTATTAAGAATCCAGAGATACGCAAATTTTTTCGTCTCCATGCACGAAAAGATATAGCTCCGACTGGTGGTCCAACGTTAATTGGAACAATCGCAAGGAGAGAGATCGTTCCGAGGAAAAAAATCTGGATCATATTAATGACGTATCGTCGCGTCGGCAACGTAATTATTGCTACCGGCCGAACGCGGAGAGAGCGCGGCTCTCGAGGGCGCGACGAATGTATAATGCATCTAACTGGGAATGCATCCGTCGCCTCGGCTGCCGGGGGAGCTGAATAGTTAACGACACGGGCGCATTTGAATGCTTAACTGACACGTTCGAGAAGCGCGACGCGAAAAAGCGGACGGCGTCGTAAACGTCGACCGGCAGGACGGACGGCACGGATGCTCATTACGATTTTATCCGGCCGATCGAGTGCAGGCCGCGATTTCCGGGTCCCCTCCCGCTCATCCACGACGTGTCTTGCCGCGTGCAGGTACGAGAAGCCAGTTCGGGTATGTATGCACCCTCCTCGCGCCATATAGACGAATAATTCAGCCTCCGCGTCTCTCATTTGTTCGTCTCTATTTCTCACACGTCCTATACCGCTTCTCGCATCTCGATTGCGATTGTATTGCATATTGTCAATCATATTCAGCGACTTGCATTTATTTATCTTCATTTTCGTGCTCGGAATATAAGATGGGGAATTAATTTTTCGTGATTTAAATTGTAGCGATATGATTATCACACGTTATGGCCTCGCAGAGAATCCATATGGTAGATAACTGTCACGAATTTTGTAACACGTACTTTTTCGCGAGTTATATTTTTAAACGCGCGTTATTTTTAGACGGGTCGTGGCTCTCCCTTCTGCTTGAGTTCCTTTCTTAAAACGAGTGGCCTTTTGTGTCGTCTTTTTTTCGGCCGGTCTTTTCGTCAGTCAGACATTGTTCTGACGTATTAAAGATTTTTCGTATATACAATACGCCTTTTGGAATACTATTTTTGTGATGTTCCTAGACCCTTCCTAGACCGAGTTTTCTGTTTTTCTGACTTATACGATCGATATATGCCTATAAAAAAAAAAAACCAGACTTGCCCGTCGTTGCGCATTATGGGAACGCTTGTTCTTCGTTGAACGTTTTCTATGCTAATTGCGAACCGACGCGCGCAAATAAAACCCGATCGTTCGTAATTCAGAAATTATTGTGGCCTCGACATTTTCATATCAGGATTTTTCGGTTCTAGATTATACGATTGCTCCTCTGCAATTCGTATATTATACGCGTATCAGATAAATTTTCTTATTTCTATTCTTGTTTTAACTCGAAGACGATATCGAGTATTTTTATTACGAATATGAAATATATGAAAACTTAATTAAATGGATGAATAACTAAGGACTCTCGTTAATGAAATTAACAAGTAACAAGTAAAAATGTTCAAAATAATCTCGCACGTTCGAACGAGTTAAAGTTAAGTCTTTCAGAGTATTATGGAACTTTTCGGAATGGATTCCATCGGAATTATTCCGTTTTCCCTAAAAAACACATTAGAAACCTAGGAAATAACTGAACAATTCCAATCGGAATCCATTCCGAAAAGTTCTGTAATACGTGCTCAGATTCGGTGGTTTAAAATTAGTGCAATTTTCCATGGGAAAATCCGAGTGAAATTTGGCCAATGATCATAGTTCGTATATAATATGATCAAAACAGAAATGAAAGTTAGAGCCTGACTGAGAATATGAGATAAAGAGAAGTTAAAGTCACTCACCCAACTAGTTCAGAGAACGCGGGAACAAAAATTTTATTTTATTTTTCAAATGGAGATAATTTTCAAAATTTGAATGAATAGATTCAGTCAACACCAAGTGCATTATTTGCAACCAATAATGAT
Organism: Temnothorax americanus; assembly: GCF_048541705.1. NCBI lineage: Eukaryota > Metazoa > Arthropoda > Insecta > Hymenoptera > Formicidae > Temnothorax > Temnothorax americanus. The sequence goes on along the minus strand of NW_027509421.1, from coordinate 694,288 downwards.
TCGCAGCCGATTGACGTTGTTTGACGTAATAGACGAATAATGTGTGGATACTAATAATAATTATGTGACAAAGAAATTGAATTGTAAATCAACAGGCTTATAAATCTAAAGAAACTTTCAGTTTCTTTCTCGTCATAACATCTAACATTCAATATACCACGATGTTTGACGTAAGTTAAGGAGAAATCCAAAATAAACGAAGGTCTTCCCCTAACATTAGTATTGCTAGTTATTAATTTTTCACGTTTTTTTTCGCAATATACATTTTTATAAATTTTAACATCGCTATAAATATCGTGTTATATCATCAATACGCTACCGGAACTTTGTTTAACATGATACATCAAAAAAATTATTTTAATATCGAGTATTCTAATACTCTATTTTTTAATATAACTGAACATGTAATTGAGATAAACTCTGAGATATTCTATAAATAATTCTTTTTTCATAGGTTTAAATTTATTGGATTTTATGTCATTTTAGTTTTTTAAACGATATAAAGTCAACGATATTAATAAATATGAATGGACAGACTCTGAATGGTTAAGACAGAAATTGACGCGTATTATAGGATTAAATAGTGATAAATATTTACATGTTTTTTAATTAAATAAGTTGAAATATATTATGCGACTATGGAATACTTCTTATTTCTTCATGTTTGCGAGATATACATATTGAAAAAAGATCTTTGCATATCACGAGGCATATATCATATATTTAAATGAAATGGAAACATATTTGTCAAAGCAGATGCAGAGTTCAAATTATAAAAAATATTGATGAAAGAGAAAGAGATCTCTTTTGAGACTCTTGTCCATACATAGATGCCCATACATGCTTGGTAAATTATTTTTTACCAAATACGTGTGAAGTTTCCTAATCTTTTTTGCATTTATACATGCGAATTTCTCCTACAAATTACGGATTGATGTATCGCGTAATAAGTATTCTATCGTATAATAAAACACCACATTGCGCCAATAAATAATGAAATATAATGAACCCAATTTTACGAGCTTTCTGTATACATTCTGTATACAGAATACATATACAATAATCGAAAGAGCATTACGCATATTTTATGATTAAATATAATTAATTCTAATCCGTCTTATTGCTAGCTCATCTATTTTAAGACAACGAAGACGTTATATTTGTCTGTAATATCCTTTCATAGATTCATTACCTCAACTTGTAAAAAAAAATTTTGTCTCGCTCATTAATACAACGCGCAACAGCGAAGTTATAATTACGTGGTTTTGTAAAATACAAATAGGAGATTTAAATTATAGCAGTGTGCGAAAGAATTGGTACTTTAACAGATGGTTGCGTGCATAAGATAATTATAAATGATTTCGAAAGTAATAAATAAAATAATAAATATTTAACTCACCCCAGGATTGCTCCATCAACGTCCGATGCCGCCCCAGGCTTCCTTCTCCTCTTCTCATCTTGATTCTCTATGGCTGGTGATTCTCCATGGCTATGGCTCCTTCATGGCACTGACACGACACTCACTCGCGAAAACACCGATTAATTACGATCGCGTGTCACGATAAAGAATACGACGATTGCGTGGTATACTTCGTACGGTACTCCCGATGTTAATTACAATGCGCGACGCGTACTTTATTGCGACGGAATAATAAAAGTATCATCGTACGAAGGTACGATCCGTTCGATGTTTCGACTCGCGATCTTTTTTTTAATAATCAAAAAACTTGGTAACGGAATCGTCGAGTTGATCCTGAAATCACACAATATACGACGCGATTAATAAAACGGAGTTAATGATTAATTGAAACGATGGACCGTGATTTAAAACTATATAATTCAGTTGCCCGCGGTACAAGTTTCGCACACTTAAATTTTTCGAAGTACAGACATTATTAAATGATCGATACATCACTCGGCTTCCCGTTATTTAAATCATTCGATCATAAATTTATGCATTACTCCGCGTTCTCAATCCGAAAATAGTAGACAGATTTTATTGAAATCTTCGCGAAATCTCTCTCTGAAACACGATATACGAAATGTGATCTAAACATGATGTTCAGATCTAAATCTGAACATTTGTTAAAGAAATAATTATTGTTGATAAATATCGCAACGAAACAGTAATTCCTATATTGCTTATCATTTCGATTTACACAATTAAATAAAACAGATAAACGGTATGAAATATTTGTTTCGCTAAACAGTTCAGGCTTAATCGAGTTCATGAAAGCTAATTGTTCAATAATAAATATTTGTAGTAGTTGAGAAATAGAGAACGATCGAGTTTCGAGAGATAACACACGCTCAGCGGCTCGCGCCGCAACCTGCCTGCTCGAGTTTCGGAGCACGAATGATAGCGCGGCGACCTTGCGCTCTCGTATGTACGTAACGAACTCCAAGGCCGTGCGTCAGCCGAATTCCTCGAAACGTTTAAAGTGCCGTAAACATATGTATAACCGAATATTCTATCCCTCGTATTTCAAACTAATTACTAATGAACGATCGACTTATTTCCACGCGCATTTTTATTAATGGAATAATTCGATCTGGCGACTCACGTATAGGTATATTATTTCGCGCTTAGAATTAAAAAATTACAATTCACGGTGGATAAATTATTTTCAAACCAATCAAAAATTTATAAAGTGTGATGCGATGATATATCTGAATCTGAATGTCGTTAAAAAAACAATTAATGTTCTTATAAAAAAAAATCTCTCGCGCGACACGACAATTTATAATTTCCATTCTCTAGTTCTTATTTTGATCAGATAAAATTACGCGAAATATTTGTTTTGATAAATAACGGTTTAATATGCTTACGAATTATTGGTAGCGTAAGTTAATTATTCGAACTAATTGGAAGAACCCCGTAGAGAAGAGGATCGCGTTTCGAGGGGTAATGCGACGACACACGGAGCGGCTCACGTCGCTGTCTGCCTGCTCGAGGCTTGTCGCGCGAATGACAGCAAGATGTATACGCGCAACAATACCCTGTACGTTGCAGATAACGAATTCCGTGCGTGCCAGCCAATTTATCGCCGCTACAAAATATTTGACGCGCTCTGAAATAAACGCACGCAAATTATTATGTGCCCTAACGTTTCCTATTAATTTCGATGTAAATGAGCTATTATCGTATATTATCCGCGCTTCTGCTCGCGGAATCGTCCGCATTGCCTGAGATAACGGGGTAATTCCGGTAACTCGATTGAGAGCGCGTTCTGGAAGCCTTGATGGAAATATTGTCACTTGAATCCCCAATCCGGTGAGTACGCTGCAATTTTAACGGAAACGGACTTTGACTATTAAATGGCTTTGTCGGATGTCCGCGGTCGGACATAATTAAAATTCATCCGGTAGACGAACGTAAATCTGCAAATTTACAGTGCGCTCGCACGTGGGTATGTCTGAACGTGTCCCGGGATCCCTCATATTCCTGCAATTTTGCGCTTAATGACGTAATTCCGTACTCGTCGTTACGGAGGTGACGTTAAAAAGTATCCTCATAATCGTGGAAAAGAGCGCGGGCACGAGTCCGCTTGCGTTATGCGTATTACGAGGGTATATTCGCGGCGTTAATTTCGATCCGTCAGAACGTTAAGAGCAACGACAGCGGGCAAACATTTCAAAATTTATTCCCCCGCCACGTTGCTTTAGTATCCTCAAGATACTTTTTGTCGCAAAAATGTTTGCCTTCACAAATACGAGAGGTATATCAATGGTTTTTTGTGCGAGTTAAGAATAGATAGAAACGAAGAATGTTCTTCGTCGAGAAGAGTTTTAAATTTTAAGTAGTTTACTTTACTTAAACCAGAGAATATTAATTTCAGTTTTACCGAGACACCGGAATATTATCGAATATTGGCAAAATTATACGAGAAAGAAAAACGTTCTTAAACTTGTGCCCGTGGCGACTCGACCCCGGATTATTCCAAAGACCTCATTAGCGCAAAACACTGTCGCGAATTTCCGGAACGCCGCGTATATGTCCCGGATATGTAAGCTTCCCCGTCGGAAAATCGCGACGGGGAAGCTTACAACTCGAGCGGAACGATACGTACACCGAATGCACGAGCGATCGACTTAGGACGTTAAACCGGGCTTAATTCTTTCGCATGGACGTGAATACCGAATGCGCTCGGTTCTTTTTGCTCCCTCTTTCTTCTTCGTCTCTTTTTTTTATTTTGGTAGAAATAATCCTCATTGCGTATGCTTTTCCCCCCCGGTTCTCGGCGGGAGAAACCTCCTACGCACGCGATATTCTTTCCGCCGCCTATACGAAAACACCGGCGCGCTCCGCTTACCGAGCCACTTCCTAACGACCTTTGAATACACCTTGCGCTCTTTTTGCCTTTCAGTTTTTTCTTGCGTCCCTCGCCCCTCCCCGTGCTCCAGCAAGAAACTTTCGTCGATCCCACCTCGCTTTGGCGTCTAAAAACCTTTGAGATGCAGATCGAAGTTTAACCCGCTCGGAATGCAAAGTACACTGTTGCCGACGGCGCAAACGTGATTTCGGTATCGCGAAACTGGAATTTCGCACGGATCCGATGTACTCTCGCGAGAGAAAGCGAGAGCTGGCCGCAAGAGAGAGAGAGAGAGAGAGAGAGAGGGACGATATTTTGCTTTAATTAAAAATAACGGGTCTCCGTGCAATTGTATTCGTCGTGTGCCATTACGGGGCCGAGTCCGAGGGTCAACGACAGTTGGCGGAGTACGTTAGACTCGCTGGAGTACAGAGTATATACGGGAACTTAATGTCGTCGACGACGAAATCGTCGTTCCGCCAAATCGGCTTAATTAGAACCTTATCCAACTCGCGTCGCGCGCCAAACGACTCCTTAATGCTTAACAATAATGCGAAATGGTATCCGAGTTTCCGACAGTTCCGGTAAGCGTGGAGAGTCACCCTTGCACTTTCGTGAAATTCACCACGTTGGCGGAACGTTGGCGAAACGTTGCCGGAGTGCGTTTAATAATTAGAAATTTCGCGGGGAAGAATGGGACAACGAGCGAGGCACGAGAAGGGGTTAAAAGCGCGGCCGGTATAATATTTCGATTAGCGGGTTTGTCGCGAACCTGAAATAGCGAAAGTCTTTTGTCGGGGCGATTCCGAATTTGCTGCGTTCATCAACGGTCGCCCTCTCGAGCGGGAAGATGAGCTCTAAAAAGTGACTGAGTGGGTCGTAATAAGCGAAACGCCTGAATCTTGTGCTTGAGACTTTATTACGCTCCGTGATTAATCAATGATATTTTTTACGAATATTATTCCGAGAATTTTTTGACGTTATATAACCTGTGTGGATAAACCGCTGATAAATATTTGCGTAAGTAAACGAAAATGTAAAAGTTAAAATATATAGAACGGAATAAATATATAAAGAAGAGGGAGTCGTCTACAGGTTCCTTCGTGTCAAACATTCACTTTACACGTTATTACGAACGAAAGATAAAAGGAGAAAACGAGAACCATCCGGTTGAAAAATGACGGGGGGTTGCAATCGCGGTCTCCGTCGAGAAAATCTAATCATTCCCCGGGATCACCAGGCGGAACTTGCTTTAGTTTTTAATGGAACACATGCTACTATCCAGCCATATGAATTATGCGAGCTCCTTGAACGTCGATAGCAGAAATAAAGCGTTTGATCGCGCTTATCTGTTAAAGTGGTCCAGAGAGAGAGAGAGAGAGAGAGAGAGAGAGAGAGAGAGAGAGAGAGAGAGAGAGAGAAAAAGAAGGCGAAGGAGATATATACCTATATATCGAAGAGGTAGCGTGCTCTCTCTGAGATTTCTAAATCGTAACGGCACAAATGGACAACGTCGAGGAACACCAAGAAGGAAGATAAACGCGATACGAGAAATGCGGGAGAATTAAGCGGACGTTGTTTTGCCGTTTAGGGCTGTCGAGGGAATTTAATGGATCCCACCGGATGCAACATGTGCCTGAGATTCGTATATATGTATTATGCAGCCGTATACTCTTGTCAGACTGATCGAGAGCAACGGACAACATCGCTCGCCGCTCCGATTGCTGTTCCGTGCTCGCGAGAAATTGACTCGGGACCTCTCGCAAGATTCTCGGCACGACGACGACGACGACGACGACGACGTCTCGTTGTTTTTTCGCGCGTTAACGTTCAAGCCGTCGTTGCAGCGGACGTTATCGGCACGGTCCACGGTTACGTCGACCGTGCTGTCGCCCGATATCTTTAGCACGACGACGAATCCACTCTTTCGCCACGATGAAGCGACCGACAAATATTTGAGGGCGACGGGCAATTATGTGAAAAGGTATTGTAGCGCGTTAACAAGCGTCGCGCGCGGAGCTACGAAGATTTAAGATATGTACCTTTCCTTAGGTACCTTCGTTTTCCGGCAGACGTTTCCATATATATACCACTCTGGCGCGTCAGCGGTTCTCAGATTTTCTTGCCTACTGAAAATCTCGGCCGGAACTTGCCTTGATTATATATTTCTCTTCGGGTATTGTTAATTTTTTTTGTAATCAATATATAGTTATTAACAACACAACTTCTGCAATCTTCTCTCTTTTCTATTTAAGTGAGCATTGAACAGAATTAAAATTCTTTTTTGTATATAATATGTTTCTGCGTTAAAACTTGTAAATCTCTGAAGGTTTGTTAATCGTATATATTGAATAGGTACAACATTTGTTAATTTTATTAAATGTAAAAAATTTCGAGGAATAAATATAAAATGTAAGCGTGAGTTACGCCGATTTTAGCACCGCTGCTCCGAACGTTGCGTCGTTACCGTAATCCGCGAACATAAGTACATACATACGTGGATATACGCGCAAGCGAAAGATAAGAAATTCAATGTAAATAACGCGCGCAACGGCGAGAATGACTCGGAAGGGGGATGCGCGAGCGTGACGTGAGCGAAAAATCTTTTCTCAAGTCGAGTTACGTAACACGCGCAGCTGCGTGGAAATAGCTCAAAAGTATGCGAGGAAAGGGGCAGAGAATGGCACGACGGTTAGCCTATAAGCGCGATACGATGGATAAACCTCTTCGTGTCGGTTTTTCCACGGTTTTTCCCCCGTGACGTCCCATTTTACGCCGGTCAATATTAATTTGCGAACGCAGAACGCGGCGGGGATCTAACTGTCGGTCGTACGTTTCACGTTTAAATGCCGTAAGAGATGCGGGGGAACGCCGATGCAGTTTCCCGTCGTCTTTTCACACCGCGATCGTTGTCGATATTTTTTCAATAAAGATCGAATTAGGAACATCGCGGGCTGATATCGTTCGATCCTTCGCGCAATAGGCGCCCACGTTTCGATCGAGTTTGAGAATCCTCGCGATGCGATGACACGATTCTGCAAAAGGCTTCTAATTCTATCGGCCGAACCTAAACGTGCGTAATAAATCTGTCTCGATGCTCCCCTCGATAGATTTATCTGTGCCGTTCTCGCGACCGCAACACGCAGCGTAAACAAGATCGATTGAGCGTAGTCTGTAAAGTTTTCCGGATGATTTAATATCCTAGGTTAGTTGTACGAGAAAGTAATTTCAGTGAGCAGTAACATTTTAAATAAACGGCGAGATATGGAAGACGCGCGCGGACACGCGAGACGATAATTAACACGATTTGCGAAATTTTCAAGTCCGTCAATTCGAAACTCATTATAGGATTATCGTCGTGAATTAACCCCTGCATAATTCAAAGGGGATCGCCGTATTATCAGGCAGCCATCCCCACTCGCGAATGTCTCGCGAGATCTCGCGACGACGGAGTTACACACGCCGTTGGGGGAAGATGAAATTAACGAGGCTGATCGGCGATGCTTCCTCGAACGATTGATTTAACGCAGTTTCCAGTTTCCTTTGCTCCCCGTGCAACCATCTCGGAACTTTCACCGAGCAAGCGGAATCTAATAGTCCGCCTCTCGTTAAAACAATCACCACGTATTTTCACTCTATTGCTCGAACGTCCTACGATGTTCGAGCAAACGCCCACATAACGTTGTTAACGCGTATTTTTTTTGCATAATTTTTAATATGCCTCGACGATTCGCTTTCGCGAAACACGAAATATGCACAACAAAACTGTTGCAATCTACCAAAACGAATTCAATCAATTATATTGATGACTTTTATATAAAAAGAATCAAATTTCAAGCGCTAATTTCTTTGTGTTGCAAAAAAAGCAAGAGAAAAAAGAGAGAGAATTCTACTCTCTTGCACAACAATTTAGAAGTAGTGAATAAATACCGACCAATCTGTAAATCAATATCGTCGAATAAGAGACCCGTTGCGGGATCGTATATACCCATTACCTGCCTCGATGGCGGCGGGAGAGTTAATCCGTTCATTTCCGGCTTCCGGGGATGTTTCGGATTTTGGGATTGGGTCAACCGAACAGTATCATCGACGTGTTTACGCGTTGTTCGTTACGTCCAGCAATTTTTCAAAGAACCGAGAACGTTTTCGGGACAAACGGCCTGGTGTGACGCCAAAAGGAAGTCAAAACTTTACGTTCCCTCCCTCGTTCTCGGGGCCGCCGCCACCCCTCGTCGCTCCAGCCCCCTTTCGATTTCGCTATTCTCGTCACGCGCGCGGCGCGCTTGCCTCGCGCGGGTATCGTGTTGACGAGCCGAGGAATTAATTGATGCCGATAGCCTGCGATTAAATACGCCGACTCCAGCCTACGCGCATAACGTCGATATATGGTCGATATTCATCCGTCCAAATCGTACACGTGTCGGAATGTTCTGTCGTGTGTCGTCGTTCGTTCTCTCATCATATGGAGATTGTCCACGGTATTACACAACGCACCGCATCGATAACCGCCACGAAATCGCACCCTACCTGACTGTCAACTGGCTGATTTCGATGAAATGCGAGATTGGCCGGCGTCGGGCGAAGATATTTTTGCAGTTCTCGACGGGAAGCTGCGCGAGCGCGGAAAACGGCCGGAAGAATTTCCCTTTAGGGGGATGGGGGTCGTAAAACGATTTAACGTTCGAATAAACGTGTTAATAATCACGCGATCGTGGCAGTTCGATTATCGCCGTTCAAATTGTACTCGGGTCAAACGATCTCTGTTCTTTATAGTCATAAATGCACATAAAGTGTTACGCCGTGGGTGCATGAGTTTTTCCCCGTACGCGCGTTATTTATTTGTTGGAAATGACGTTAAGTTTGCTTCATTCCGTTCCTCTGGCTCTTCTCTGTTATATACAGTCGTTTATAAATTATCACTCGCGGATTAAGCGATTTCCGCTTTTTAATCACAAATGCACAAAGCGTCGCGCGAGGCAAGGCGAGGCCGGAATACCCCTATACCGCGCTATCCTTTTGTCCTCGTGAGGATTCTTTCGGCCATGATTGCTCGGCGGTATCCACAGCGCATTAATTGATCCCGCCTTGCGCTCGCAATTAATTTGGCTCGTGTCAGGCGGACGAGCGGCGATGTCCACGCGCATGCGTCACAGCGTAGTGTAACGTTGTTGTCGACGTTCTTGTTGATTGCAGGCTGTCGTCAACGATATCCGCCCCCGAGGTTTTGGTGCGGTCGCACATCGGAATGACGGTCGTTGACCGAACGGGAGAGAGCTTATACGGTTTTCTATATGTTGGTCAATCACGAACGCGCGCGAATTTCGTCTGGGCGCTCGATTGGACTCTCGTCGTCGTTAGGGATGGGATCAAGTTGATACATATATTCACGGTTCGTTCGATTCAATCTCATGTACCCCTATCATTTCATTTAAATCGAAACAGTTTGATGGGTCGTTCTCTATTTTCTTAGAGTAATATGAAACCCAATAAAATTAGATACTAAATTAAAATAATTGAAATTAAAAAAGTGTATCGAACTGAGAATAAATTGAAATAAAAGTTATATACTTTCGCTATTTTTTATTTTTAAAATCCAGAGGCAACGCGGGTCTTTTCATTTCAGACTATTAATCCAAGTAAAAAAATTGGAAAGAAAATATTTATTGCACATACAGTAAAGAAGATGAGATTCTTTCTGTGCATAAATTTCACATTAAGTATCAAAGTAACTAAAGGCATTTGTCGTCTAAAGCGCATCGTCATCAATGTACGCGAAGAGTCGGGGGATCCCATCCCTCATTGTCGTGTCACCGGCAATTATCGTTCCCGAGTATAACAGAGATTAAAGTCAGAAGCACCTCTTTCACTTTCCGATCACGCACAAAGACTCCCGGCGAGAATAAAGCCTTTCGACAACAGGGATTGCTTCGCTAGCGCGGGATAACGGACCAGCAAAACTTTTCGCGCATCGTCGCGAAGAATCCCGATAAGCCCCTTTCGCGGTAAAACTGCAGCCCAATGTTACGTAAGGAGGCGTCTGGCACGCGTGTCTGCCCGCGCGCTTTTGACGGGAAGATATGTAACGCGCGAACGGTTCCTATAATTTTTTGATCGATTTCTAGTCACAAGCTAGCTTTGAAAGCGATCGACGGTGAAACGCGAAACGAGCTTTCACCGAGACGTGCCATTAGCGACAAGAAACGGACAAATCCCTCTTCGAAAAAAGGAAAGCTCGAATACAGTCTCTCTGTCTCTCTTCCTCTCTCTCTCTCTCTCTATATATATATATATATATATATATATATATATATATATATATACGCGAGTGAACGATGGCCAAAGTGGAAAAATCGACGAAAAAGGATATTATTTAATATACGTATGCGCGTAATGGAGGTCCACGCTTATCACGGACTGGAGAAGCTCTTTGAGAGCTTTTTACCGAGCTCGCTCGCTCTCGTATGGCACATTGCGTGTCTCCGCTTCCTCCTCTCGCCGTCTCCCTCCTACGTCGGTTTATGTAATAAAATGCGAGTACGTGGAAGCATCGATCGAGGGGCACGAAACGCGAGTCGCGGCCGACTATATGGAGTAAAGCTCTTTCTTCTCTTCTCTCTTTGCCGCCGCGGTCGCCAGCACCGACCGTTTAAATGGCCCTCGTAAAGTAGACAGTGAGAATTGGGCGATAAGAAGCCAGTTTCGAATCAAGTATCCTCTCGGATTAATGGCACGCTCTCCAGCGACGCGGGTGCTAAAATTCTGAAAAATGGAACGGCTGCTCCGCTGTGCCACGAGAGCTTCCGGCCTCTCACTCGCTCCACCACAAATTTTTTCGACGATATACTGCAAACCTACGAGGTTCGATAAAACGACGGGCATCGATGGCATTGCGTACATATCCGGGATTGGCGACAGGCGTAAATCCAAAGCCAGTTTTTCCCAGTCGCTCGCCTTCCGGTTAAGCCTGGATGCAATCTCCCGGCCGTATATTCGGCGCCGCGATACTTTATCCGACCGCATTGACAGTTTTGTCCTCGACGACGACGACGACGAAAAAGACGAGAACGATGAGCGGGAAAACGATGGCTTCGTAAGACGTCATGCGAATTAACGAAGATACGTTTGATCGATTACTCGACGAACCGAGTGCAGGTGGATTTATATTATCTGAGACAAGATGATGGTAGAGCAAATTGCCATTGATAAAACAAAATTTTGTAACGCATCTTAATCCTTAATTATATATTTGAAATCTATATACTATGTTTACTATATTTACTATATCTTGAATTTTTATATGCGCATTTTAATATCAACATATAAATTATAACATATATTATATAAACGTGCAGTTAGGATTTTCTTATATTTTTTTGAAAAATATCGAAATCACATTCTAATGACATTAAATTACTACGCTTTTAAAGCAGTTGTCTTATCGAGCAGTTCCCAGATTGCCGGTATATTTTTACAACGCGTGTATGTTCTATAGACGTGCCTGCATTTATTTATACTCGTTCGTTTTCCAATTCCGCACGGTCCGACGCATATTACTTTCGCGCGCGGAAAAGGAGACGACGCGGCGACGGAGCTACGATGTGCAATTAAAATCATCCCTCCCTCGCCATTCCTCCTTTCTTCCGTTGTCATCCTTGGGGCACGGGCAAAGCAATTTACATGAGTAAACAGCTGGTAGCAATTATGCTTCCTTCCTGTTCCAACCACGACGGTCGTTGTTTATCAACTCAGTATTGATATCAGTACAATTTCGATGAACCAACGTTATCAGTGAATATCAAAAAAGGTACGATAAATTATACGTATCGCCTTGACGTGTCAATTAGGGAGGTTCGACTCGCGCGCGCGCGAAGCTGCTCGAGGAATCTGTCAATGCAGCTAGAGTCGCTGATTCTGGGACACCCTGCATGTAAATTATAACGCGGGCGGGACGGACAGGTCGTCAATCCATGATCGTTTGTCGTCGTCATCGGAATTGGTCCACTCATCGTTTCCGGTGCATATTTTTTCCGCGAAACATTTTCGCGACACATTTTTTCCGAGCCGTGGAAATCGCAGCGGCGATCGATCACTTCGATCGCGGCGATTAAAAACACGACGAGGCGCGTCATTGTTGTGTCGGCCGCGGCCAGATTATTATATACGCGCGAGAGGTCGAAGGAAGCATTTCTAATCAATACGGTAACGGGTGTTAGTTTCGCAACGACGGAATCGCATTCGAATCGGACTCAACGCGACAATTCCGGACTCCGGATAGGCGGGAAAAGAGCCACTCGAATTCTATCGGGAGTAAATTAAACGGCTCCCTTATTGCGCCTATTTATCCGTTATCGCAGGCTCGCTCCCATAAATATTTGGCCTACACTCATTGACCGGAGATGAATGCGTGATCATTTATCTATTGCTACGTCGACCATTATTTTCCGCTTTCCCGAGGCACCGCGGCATCCGCATTCGGAATTCTAAAACCGCGCGAATGGCGTAATATTTTACCATAGATTAATCCGCGTTCGGCACGGCCGATATGCGACGAATAAAAATGCACTTTAATCTGTCCCGTCCTCCTCTCCTCCCCGTCCCTCCACCACCCTTTCCCGTTCCCCGTCACGCCAGATTCCGGATAAGAACCGCAGAAATCCAGCGAGCCGCTGAAAACAAGACGATCATCGCACGATCGTATTCTGTATTCAAGAGACTCTGCGCCGCAAATCCAATACAATGTACGACGCGATTTAATTGATAGGGATTCCCGGAATACGCGAAGTCGGAATTTTTCCGAGTCCGTCCTCATCAGTATCTCGCGTTAACGCGGCCTTATCTATATAGCGTTTTCCGCCGACGCCGACCGTACTATCCACGAGTATAATCGTAATGAAATCGTATCGCGAGCTTTTTCGCATTATGTATGCGGCACGAGTCCGGATTTATTTCTACGCAGAAAAAAAAGAGAGAGAAAAATAGAAACAGAGAGCGAGGGAGAGACAGAGCGAGAGAATGTCTCGAAACACTTCTCTACTCCTGTTCTTTTTTCCGTTTCGCTCGCATTGCGCGCAGCGCGGCATTATTGCGAAAATTTCAAACAAATCACGTATAGCTCGCGTCCCCTCGCGTCGATACAAATCTCTCTTTCGTCGACTTTATCGCCGCGATTCAGTTCTGCTCGCGCAGGGCGAAATTTATTCCACGTCTGGTAAAATCATATTGCCACGACAACGAAATTAAAGTCTTCCGGATGAACGCGCCGCTGTACAGCAGAGAAAGAGAGCGAGAGAGAGAGAGAGAGAGAGAGAGAGGAGCGTGGACGTTGCCGATCGGAACGAATCATTTAAATTCTTCTCGAAGGAGAAAAATAGCGCATGTTTCTGCATCGATAGAGTCGCTGCGTCCTGGATGCTTGTCGCGCAAAATTTATATAGACTTGTGAAGACGCTATTTCTTCGCCCTCCGGTCGTACCTCGACTTCCGGAGGGTTAAATTTCACAGTGATTTGAAGCGAAGTTAGTAAATATTTATCTACTTCTGATTTTATACTAACTATTCTCTACAAAGCGGGAAAAAATTGTTTTATCACGCACGTTTTTAATCGAAAGTCTCAACTCTTAACCCAAAAGATAAAATCACCGAGATATGCGCTAAAAACGAAGCAGTTCGCAGAATATCCTCTCACCTCACGAAATGTTCTAATTATCGCTCTCCAACCCACGCGGGCCACAGGTCCGGACCAATGAGCCGGACAGGGTGATAGAGAGAGAGAACAGCTTTCAATTAATTCCATAATCTTTCCTGATTACTCTCGCATCTCACACTATTCGATTATCGACGTTTGCGCGCAACGGTGTTGGACGCTCGACGCCTCGTTGCTTTGAGGGGAATTTTAGTAACGCTATCACGGTCGCGTGGTCGCGCCCTACCCAGTCTGGTATGGTAGTTTCGGCGTACAAAGTACTTTCGACGTTGAGCTCGTTTCGACGGCGTGGAGTCGCCGACGCGAGATGAATGGGGCTGCAATATCGAGAATGCGTTCGACAATCAAATTCGCATTACGCGAAGCGTGACAGGTAGAGTGGCGAAATGTGGGGATGACGGGAGAAGCAACCGGGAGAAGGCGGGGGTGTTTTCGGCGGAGAGAAGGGTGGGTCGCACCGTTAATAAAGATCCTTTCACGGGCGCAGGGGATCTCGTGAATTATAACCGACCGTCACTGCTAACCGACGTGTAAGTGACACGAAACCACAATCAGGCATCTGTTGCGGCTTGCCGGCTGCTATTGAGTACATACATATCGGAACGACGATTGATACATATCGGAATATCGGCGGCCGGCGAATTGATTTCGGTATTGTTTGTCTGTTGCCGACGTGGAGATATTTCCTGAGCGTGTTCGCCAATGATGCGTCTACGATCGATCCTTTCCGTCTAATTTGGCAGTTCGGTTCCTTTTGACCGAACTTCCGTTTTTTTTTCTCATGCTTTTCTTCTCTCAAATTTTATCTCTTTTAAGCCTTGCAAATTCGGAAGCCTCCATATGTGTTAAAGATTTCAATTTGAAATTTTATCAGGGGTCTTTGGATGATTTCTAACGTCTGAATATTGCGATGTTTATTATCACTAAAATTGTTAACTTTGTTTCTTCGCGGAATTAGCTTGCAACTTGTTTCCGATGTCGGCTACATATAATACGCACATCCAATATATTATGGCACACTGTATTACGTTTATGGTAATATTGCGTTGTTGGCCAGTGCGCGGGAAATTTTGCAGACCGTACTTGAGACGACACGGCGAAAAAGCGAAGGTGCTTACAACGGTCACCCGTTTATTCCTGATTCCATTTCCAACTGTACACAATGCCCGGCGAGCACGATGAACGAGGGCGGGAATGTTTATCGAGATGTGACGATCGCACTCGCCCATAATACTTTTCCGCACCACGCGCGAACGATGTGGAAGACGCGCGAAGAACCATTAAGGTAAAGGTACCGATACCCGGACATGTACCTATATCCGGACACCTTTGTTATTTATAAGTATAACGTGAATTAAAATCAAAGATAAAAGTATTTTTTCTTGTAGTTTGAAACTTCAGTTATAATATCCAAACGTTTATTTTCATAAATTTATATATTTTTAAAGGTATCCAGACACAGAGATACGTGTCCAGGTATTGGTACATTTCCTATCCTTAAGTGTCCGGGTATTGGTACCTTTACCTTATCGGCGGCGCGACGTTGGAGACGCGAAAATATGAGGATGCCTCGAAAACTATTTATACGTGTATCAAAATTTACGAGCCGCTAATGTACCGATCCACGGTGGGGTGATACAGCGTCCTTCTTCCCTCTTCCCTTACTTATTCACATAAGCTTCGACGTGGCAGTGCTTCGAAAAGTTTCGCGAGGCGAAGCAAAGAGATAGGGGTGGTAGACTGAAGGATGGACCGGAGTGGGGTGGGAATTCTGCGCGAAACGTGAGTAAATGTAATGACGATGTTTAAAGAGAAGTTTCGACATTTAGCTCGATACAACAATACGTCCCATTGTTGCTCTCGGCTACTGTACAACAATCGAAACTCCGACCGTTGCCGGTGCGCCGGAGTCGAGAGAGAGAAAGAGAGAGAGAGAGAGAGAGAGAGAGAGAGAGAGAGATTGATTGATTGATTGATTGATTGATTGAGCCGGGGTATTGGTACCTTACAATCGAAAGCGCCAAAACAAATCTCGCGCGAGACCCTTGGCATTAATCCGGTAAAGTACGAGCCATTATCTTCAAAAGAGCTTTAAAATTTTTGCCGAGGCGGTATATACAGTTCCCCGTTCCCATCGGTATTTCACGTACCGCACGGCCGACCGTATATTTTTCTTGTTATTGCTGCTCCCTCCCTTTTTGGATTCTCCCGTAGTGGCGTATTTGAAACGTATTGCCTTTCGAGAGCGGCGAGAGCATAACGCGATCCGTTTTTCGTCCATCGATTCGCCGCGTGTTTAACATGACTCTAATTAAATCCCGGGAGATGAAACCGTTGACGGTGTCCCATTAAATCAGTCAATTCGTTGAAGAGCGCGTTTCACGCGCGGAATTTTCACGAGAAATTCTTCTCGCGAATTCTTTCGTTCATTGATCCTGGATTTGAGTTCGAAATGTTGCGTTCCCGAAACTTAAACAGATTCAACAGGCTAATATGCAAAAAGTATTTAAATGTTTGGAATATAATTGCAATTGGAAAATACGTTATCTATTTGAAAATTCCATACGGTTAGCAAATTTCCGTCTGAAAGTCACACTTTAACCACATCGCGTAATCTCGCAAGTTCTCGCGATTTTTCACACGATGTAAAAGACGATCCGTTAACTATTTGTCAAATTCTGTCTCTCTCTCTCTCTCTCTTTCTTTTTTTAGCTTGATCAATATCTCGTGACCGAGAGCAACTGTACCGAGCTGTGTCCTTTCGTTTCTTATTCGTTAATGGCGCCTCCTTTAATTTTCGATCAATGTTAATTCTAGGCGAAGAGTCATGAATGAAAAATTTAACGGAATCGCACCGTAACTGGCACCGCTGTCTCTCCGTTTGCATTTTCTAAAAGCGCCATTCCCCCTTCTGACACGGACGATGAAAAAAAGAGAATGACGCGGATTTTCGCGCTATCTTCCTTCGACCCGCTGCAGGGAATTGGAAACGTCGCGTCGAGCCGCGCGCTGTCCGGACTCCGCTTGCCGACGTCTTTCAGCGACAATCGACTCACTGAGCCGGTAAAAATTTTATATTCACACTTAAATAGCGCCTCAATCTTGGACGTATATACGTATATAGCGGGGTAGCGCTCATTTTGCTCGCTTCAGTTAACTTCCTTTCGGCCGCGCGACTTCAAGGCTCTTCCAGAGATACGTTCCGGAGGATACGTAGATCCGCGTTCCACTAAGCGGAGGATTTTCGACGGTATGCAGGCAGGACAATGGCGCATGTACGAACTGACTAGCAGCCGTCCCGAAGCGCGACGAGCATCCCGAAGATGCATTGCGGGAAATGGTATGAGAAACGAAGGCATTACGCGCGTTGTTATTACGAATAAATTTCATATATACGGAGAAATAACCGACCGTCTCATGGATTGAGAATGAAAATTGTTGAATTTACCAACTTTGATCGCAGCAGGATTTATGCAACATATATAGGCGTATTATGCAACATATGAGATTTAAACTTTGAATTAAGCAATCGCGAAAGCGATGTCTGATAATGATAATAATAATCAGAGAAAGAGAATATTATTAATTATTTACTGACTGAAAAAGTCCACTTATTAAAAGATTCTTTTCTTTAACACGATTTAAATAAAAATATCAATTATCGGTGCATGGAGCCACCACTGATTTGCTCTCATCGTTCAGAATCACTGAATCGCGATTGAACTGCAATGTTTCATTTATTGTTTGCCCGCGCTTTTGTTCTACGTGCAAAATTCCCTCGCGCTAAGCTGATGCGCAGCGGCGAAAGCGAATTCGCCGCCGGGGAAATAACCGGAACGCGCGGAAACCACGTAATGAATTTCAATTACGCTCCGTAATTTGCTTATGTGGAGCACAGTAATTTCGTCTATGCCCGAACGCGAGTTCTCCAAAGTCGCGACATTTGTACGCCGTTGCGCGTCGCCGTTTGTTCTACGTGACTACACGCGTAAATGCGCATTTACGCGCAGGGGGGATGCGCTCGCGGACGTATAAACCAGCCGCGTAAACCGTTGTGCAGACGACGCAACGTCAATCGCCGAACCGAGTTAACCCCGATTAGCCCCCCTCGACAAAGCACATCTCGAGTCGTACCAATAAAACTCTTTCCTCGACAAATCGTTCGTCGAAGTGCCTCAATTACGACGAGAAACAACTTTTTTCTTTATGCGCGCGCGAAGCATTAAACCGTGACGTCAATAAAGTGGAATGGATGAATCATGTATGAGGCGAGGAAATAGATTCCTGGATGTCCTTCCGCTTCGTGCGCGCGCGCGCGCATTAATATTCGCGTTGCACGAATTCTCAGAAGACTCGCAGAGCTATATACAGGGCCGTAGAAGCCGTAAAGGGATTGAAACCAGTATAATGTTCGATACCGCGCTGTCACGAATAAAATATAACGCGAAACGAGCAAAGAGAAAAAGAAGATTCGATATGTGAATCGTCATTATATACTTTATACATACTTGCTAGTCCTCGCAAACTTTCAAGAAGCAACTATAAGGGACTATAATTTTGAAGAATGATCGAAGGAGTTCCCCGGCTAATCCTCCGCACCGTTAAACTGTCTGATGATAAATCGATCCTTGATCGCTACTACTTGAGGTCTCCGTGGAAATAATTTCGGCTCTTTCACGGCGCGTCGTGAGTTATCGATACGCCCGAGCGAATCCGGGTGATAACGCGCAAAAAGAGCCGAAGATTACCGCATACGAAGATTAAGCTTGCCGGTCGACAAAAACGTGAGTTTTCCATCAAACTCGCGAAAAGCTTAAAGTAAAAGTTACGAACGGCGCGGCGGTGGAGGAGATACCGAAAATACATTGCGAAGTATAAAGCCCGTGGCCCCGGCTATAGGCCCCCGCGCGCGTTGGGGGCTTATGAATACTTTATAAGCATCGCTCTTATTCGCCATCGGCATAGCTCTCCGACGCCGGTTCTCTTGATCCCCGGCAACCGGGGTCCGCGCGGGGCAATTTCGCTGCGCGAAACTTACAGCGAACGGTTACGCCATGCATAATACCGCGGGCGACCTTGCGCGTTTCGCGCGACAAGTGGCGACGGCGGCGCGCGGGATGCAAATCGCGACGAAACGCGACGAGACGTCTTCCGAGGCGTCGTCGTTAACGCGCGCGCGACGCGACGATGAGAACGAGGCGAGGAGAGAAATTGTTCGATCTCATCTCCGTCAGCATCAGAGTAGGACGACGACGGCGGGGCGGGAGGGAGGGTCGACGTTATATTGAGGCTTTAAGCCGCCAGGTACTCCATTAGCGGCGACGCGCCAAGGAGTAGTTTGTCAAAGCGCGATGCATTTGCATAATTGCCGCGCGCGCCGAATAATTATGCGCGTATCTATTAGGTAATAAAGTCGAAGCTAAACTTTGAAGCGACGACGATTCCCACCTGGGGTGACAGACGCCAACCGCCAAGTGCTGTTTTAATTTCTCTCTGTCTCTCTCTCGCTCTCGCGCACGTCTGCATAGTTTTGCATACGCGTATACCTATCGGCTAATACGATACATCGCGCGCGAGGCTAACCGTTAAATTCGTAATCCTATTTATGCGCGGCGTTAAGGCACTCACGCGCATGTACTTTCGTCTCATCGTAAATGTCGTAACGTAGCGTGAGTCAATAACTTGCTGCGTACGGAGCCGCCGTTTGTCAAGACGCAGCTCATTTGCATACTAATCATGCTCTCGCGTCGCGGGGGTATACATCGCGAGAGTACTCGGCCACCAGAAGTCGGCGATAAATCTTCGACGATTATTCTCTGACTCCAGAATGCAACAGATTTCATATCTTGTATATTACGTACATGGACCCCTATTAATCTTTCTACAAATTGCGTTTGGTGATTCCTCACGGATTTTCTAACATACGCGTAGATGACAAATATTTTAATCGAGATCACGCGATTTGACACGTAATTTGTTAATTCTAACGTAATTTAAATAACAAATTCTTTAACATAAAAGTAATTTACTTCACCGTATTTCAAGCGACATAAAGTCAAGATACAGATCGATAGGATCCATATAACAGATACGTGTGAATGCTATTTCTCTTTTACAAAAATCGCTATGTCATGTTTATTTATCGTTTTTTACCAAGTTTTTTATTCTACCCATGAAATATCTCCTAATTATTTTTTTATTTATGCTTGCGAAAGTTTGTCCTATAAATTTCAGACGACTGGTGTATCTCGTAATTAGTATTCTGTCGTATAATAAAACATTAAAATGTGTCAATAAATGATGCATTGATATAATGAGTTTTATGTACATGAGTGTGTACATGTAATGTGTCTATGTGTGTGCTTTCTCGTACGCGTAATAAATTTTGTACATATTCCATGGTTTCGCGAAAATATTGCTAATTAAATTTCGCGCGTACCTTAATCACTAGAATATAATGATCGCGCTGACACTTAGCACTTCCGACTTTAACCATACGAGCAATCCCACAGTATACACGATATATTATATTGACAAACAATCGATATCGCGTTTGTTCTTTTTTCAATTTTTCCAGTTAGCAAATTGTGTTAATCCGCACTTTCAATTTACAAACGGTATTAGGCAATCGGTAAAGAGTTCGAAGAGTAATATGAGATACACTCAAATCGTTGTAAAGTATAATCGTCAAAAAACTATTCTTATCGCCCGTAAATATCATGAAACAATTTGTAATTCTTATTCCCTGTCCTTATTCTTATTCTTGTTCCCTGATTTTTATTTCGACCAAATAAAATCACGCGAGATATTTGCTTCCATAAATAACGGTCGTTTTAACACACGAATTGTTAATAGCGTAAGATAGTTAATTATTTCAACTGATCAATACTAATTGTAAGAATCGTAGACAATGATCGTGTTACACGTCTCTTAGTGTTGACGCGATTGCGTTTCGAAGGATAATGCGACGACATGAGGAGTGGAGCGCGCTATTCAAGTATCGTCAGTGGTTGAGAAACGCCGCATTTTACGGGCATTCATCAGTATTCGCATCAGTATCGAATTATCGCATTTATCACCTAGTGCCTTCCTCGTTTTGTTTAATAAAAACCGACTGACATTTGTTTAATAAAAACCGACGTCAGTTAGCTCTTATTGAAAAGCCGATTTCTAAAGCGACCGACATCGGTTTTTACCGTATACTTACGTTTGTTCTTGAGTTTAACAAACGCGATGACTGATTTCTTTCTCCGGTATACTCCCGCGCCGCGCGAAAGCTCGACGTGTCGAGCCCGCTTCGTCAGCGCCGACGTGTCGAGATGCAGTTTGTCAAAGTCCAATGTATTTGCATAATTCAACGAGCTGCCGGCATACACTTACGAGAGTGCACGTCGGATAATGCAGAGCTCACTTTATGATCATTTTTGCCGCGCCGAGAACGTCGATATCGGTCGGGGTGAAAGAAAAGGTAAACTTTTCGACCTCACCTCGTCTCGACGAAGGAGTTCGTTACAAGGAGACGGCCACCGCGCGCCGCCACGGTGCGGCGGAAGTCGAAGATCGACCTCTTTCGAAAGAACCAGGGGTAAGAAGGAGGGGGGCGGAGAGCGGGATCGTGTTTCCGCGAGGCGCATGATGCGTTTGCATAATTTACCAGCTGATGGACGCAGCTGGAGCGTAAACTTTGTGCAACAATCTCGAAATTAAATTTTCAGCGACTTTTAAGCACAGGGCGGCACGTCGGCGTCCAGGGAGATTCGTTGCAATTTTAAACGTAACGGCGTTTAAGAAATTCGTGGAGTGTTTGCCCGGTAGCCCGTCGCAATAATGCATAAAGTGTCCCGATGATGAGGCTACTTGACGCGCAAATATTTGATGGTGCAAAAATTGTACAAACATCTTGAAAGCCCTAAATAACGGGCGTAAATAAGTCCCTAAGTAGACTTTTGTTTTTAATACAAACAGCCATTTTAGGCGGGGAATGTATAAGTATATTACTTTCTGGAAGATATATGAGCTTATACTCGGAGCAGTTTACGCGCGGGTAGCCTGCAAATACTTCAGCGGATTAAAGATCGTCAACATTAATCGTGATTGACGGTGGAACTTTCCGTCGCTGTTATTAATCGTGAGTTCGATTAAGTTCGACTTGGCGAGAAACTCCAAATGGATTAATACCTTAAGGCGTCTCGTAAGGTACGAAACAACAGGAGGCGAGGGTGAAGAATTTGCATGTTGACGCCGGCGGGCATTTAACTTCTCGGGATCCGCGCATTAGATAAACAGTAGCCTGTCCGCAACGTGCTAGTCCTGGGGCTGTCTTGACGCGTGGCTAATTGCGTTTTCCAGGTGCGGACCCCGGGACTTCGGAAAACCGACCGTTCTCTCTCTCTCTCTCTCCCCCTCTCTCTCTGTCCCTATCTCTTTCTCTCTCGCTCTTTCTTTCTCGAGAGGAGCTGGCGAGGAGCGGCGCAAGAACAACGGACGCTGCGCCTGAGAGAGACGATCCCGTGTGCGATGCCAAGTCATGCTACTTAGCGTGAGTAATACGAGCGTCATTTTCCGACGAACTTTGGTCGCGTAGCAACGCGAACGGGAACGCTGCGACGACGTTGTTCGTGGGTATTAGGATTTTCTTAAGACTATCGCGTAGAGTCTGGAAGACGGGCGGAGATGTCGAAGATATCGAGGATGCGTTAATGAAAGGAAGGGAAGGGAGGCAGGAAGGAAAGGAAGCGTTGCGTTGGAGAGCCGGTACTAAATTTCATTTGCATTCCGAAGATTAATACCGGTTGCACCTGCCGGCGGCGTGCGGTGCGCGCGGGTGCGCGCGCGGAACGATCGATTATTTCGGGCTCGTAAATTCCCAACCTTAAGCAGAACGCGAGGCAGAACGCGCGCGTGAGGGAGGCAACGCAGTTAATTTTACGAATAGATTGCGCCAGTATACTCCGTAAATCCCGCACTTACTTCCCAGCATTTGCGTCAGATTACGCGCCGGAATATTAAAGCGTCTCCTCGCGCTGGGGTCTCCTCCGGTTCGCTAAGTCGACTTGACCGGTAAAAGCCCTGACGCGGAAATCGGGACGGGAAGGGTCGCGCGGGGCGGAGGAGCGTATAGCGCGCGGCACGTTAACGACGACGAGAAACGACGGCTCGAATTCTCGGCAGAGTTGGACGGCGATGGCCCTTTCGCGTTTCGTAAACATCGTGAACTGCGAATCATTGGAAGTGACAGGCAGACGGGGGCCTGACTGTTCACGAAGAACTCCGACGTCGCGACGTTGATAGCCCTTAACTTTGCGCATGCTAATGCGACATCCAGCGGGGAGGCCGGAGAGAGAACGGAGGGATGTTAAGAGAAGCCCCGGCCACCCTGACAACGCCGCAGCTACTTCCGCCGTTCCTCGCGGACGGAACAATGAGTATCCGGGGAAACAATGGCACGGAGAAGCCTGTACAACGGGCGAAATCATACCTTGTGAAGGAAATTTTAGGCGGATTATGATATCATATCGTTCTGCTGCTGTTCCTTGGTCAAATCGACAGCGTCAGAGCAATCATTTTTATCTTATAAAACGGCGAAATGCTAAAGTTATACATTATATTTTTGTTGGAATCGCGATTTTTACGGAATATTTCAAATTCATTATTTTCCGCAATTTATAATTATACATAACATGTCGTTAATTAATTCTTAAATATCATAGTCCAATCTTGGACTTAAAATTCTGTCATAATACATATTTAATAGAAGTTTATCTCTGATGTAAATAGAATTAATTAATTATCTCTTAATTTATTGATAACTTCAAATGTTTGTTTATAGAGTCATGTTTGCAATTCACAAATTTATCAGTTAAATGGGTATTGTAAGAAATTTTTTTAATTGTGGCATCTATTGCAATCTTGAAGCTGCAACGAGACAGATCTAGACAGACGAATATTTCTCGCGATGCAACGGAATCACGAGATCGCGAATCCGTGTGGCCGAGACACCCATGATTGATAATTATACGTGGCCTGTTTACCGTAAAATGCGACGTTATGCTGTACCGCTATCGTCGGGGACGTATCGTCCGTGTTTGTATTGTTTACGGTTGGCAGTGGTAGCGGCGGGGCGGCTGAATGCCGTGTACGTAAAAATAATGTTGACCATTTCCATAAAGTTCATCGCTGCGCCGTGCCGCTCGTTCGCCAGAGAAGACGATACCGCCTGCCATCACGGGACGATATCTGAGTACGAACTCAAACTACGGGGAAAGAGAGAGGCGGGGAAAGCGGGCGGAGGAGAGTCTGAAATAACAGTCGAGTGTACTCGACGATGTAGCGTACGGAGCGTGGAGAAACGCGCGCGCTATCGTTTTTCCCACGTTACCTGCCAAAAGTTTATCTCGAGTTACGAAGAGAGAGAGAGAGAGAGAGAGAGAGAGAGAGAGACGTCGCCGAAGAAAACTCATTGAGAAAAAGCGGAATCAAATGTCTCCCTCCCGTGCACGCCCGCCCTAACTTTTCCCGCGCTTTAATCTCGTTCTCCCTTTTATTCTCCCGATCGTTTTAATTTTTCTCATTACGGATGCGATAGCATTCAAACGAATCGACTTGGGGATGATCGGGACTTGTTCGTCCGATAGTTTTGATTGCGCGGCGGAGACCTCAATCGTGGTTGATGGCTTTTTTTTGGTGAGAAATATTAAGAAATCGAAAGTAGTTAAAGAAATTAAGAAAGAAAAGTCGCATTACGGCTATAATAAGAGAAATGCATTGCATGAATTAAATATATTTTTACTAAAATAATATTGTAATATATAATATTGGTTTTCTTACATATATCGAATTTTATTATTTATGTCTAATTCAGATTAAATTTTTTGAAGTTTAGCTTACGGATGAATTATGTAAATGTTGCGGTATAAATTTGTACGAAATTGAGAAAAAAGTCATTTATAAGCCAAGATAGCGCTTAAACACGCTCGATAACAGAGAGACATTGTTACCATTCCTCTCGCGAAACTAAATTCGAACCGCGAACAACGCTCGCCGGATGTTGCGAGCCAAAGCATAATTGGCTAAATAAGCGCGTAAGCCCGCGGCTTAACTTACACTCAAGAACTCGTTTCACATTTACGCGCTCCGCTTGCCGGGCCCAGCTCGCCCGAGGAGGATCGGGAATTTCAGAATTGCGGCGTACGCTGGTGTACAAGGTGTCCCGTGCTTCCCTTTATCTACGAATCAATTTGGAGCTGATTTCCCTCTAACGATAATTTGATTGGGCGTTGCCTTCTGTAGCGAGATTTTCTTCAATTAAGTTTAAAGACTTTCGTTCTAAATATTATAAAATCTTATCAAAGTAACGTTTTCCTATTTAAAACAATCGTCGAGGAACAAATTTATCTATCTTAACTTTTAAAGACAAACTCGCGTGCAATTTCCCGGTTTTTTCAATCGTCTTTCAATCAAACAATTACAAATCGGGCGACTTTTTGTTTTATCGACGACAAGCCGATCGTAGATCAGCTCGTAGGGAATTTGTACGGCGAACGGAGTGCGGGGACACCCTATCGATACCACACAGCTCGAGACCGCAGCCGTAGCGAGTGTCTCGTGCATTCGCGTGCATATATCTGAAATTGGCGAAATTGACGCGCCTGGCACTTGGGAGCAGTGTAAATATTATGCATATCGCGGTACAAGCAAGGGAAGGACCATCGGCAAGGGCAAGGGGAATGCGCACCGGATGGATATATCGACCGCCCACCCTCGTTTCGACGACACGAGGGACCGAAGTTCTCTGTCGGCACTTAAGTGCGCTAATAACCGGAGTGCTCTCGCGTTCCATTTGGGAATGCCGGCAATGCCGCTATTCCGCTCGACGAATAGTATATATATATCTGTTCTTTCTTTTTCCCCTCCCTATATTTTTTCAGTTTTCGTAACTGGGTGCGGGTGAGAACGTGCGACGATAACGTCGCCGCAGTGTGTGAAACGATCACCTTGGAGCGACGTTTTTCAACCGACGCGGCGACGCCTTGACTTCCAACCGTCGATTCGCTATTCCGCGAAGCACTTCAATGAGCACTCGAGATACTTTAAGTACCGCGAGATTTTCGTTGAAAAACAGGTGTAAATATGTACATCGCGTTTTGACATTCAAAAGTAATCATTAAATAAAAAGAAAGATAATTATAAGAAGTTATGATCAAAAGTCATTGTATCGCAGATTAGTTCTGGTTTACGTATACTTTTTGATTGGTATTGTTGCTCGCGTTATTTTTTTTCGATAGAATACATAAATTATGCGACAGATCGAACGTGCCGATAAATTCGAAGCAACTTATTCTTCGGACGCGTGTAACATACGCGCGAGCGAAATTATAGTTAGCGAGTTTCATATACGTGCGGAATATGACTGTGATATTACCTGACCTGACCCGGGAACCCACCTGATCTCTCGTCGAAAACCCTATCTCTCCAACTCCGAGGGAAGCACGTACTCGAAATGCACAGGTATAACGACGCGATTTCTGCTCGGAAATGTCTGGTCTCGTCCTTCGCTTCCGCGGATTGGCGACAGATATTGCTGTAAACGCCTTTATCCTTAATTACCGCGCGACATAACAGTGAGACAAGCGTACGGCGCGATGAACGCACGTGGAGCAAACGGCTTTTGGCAAGTCGCAAAATTGCATGGATGCGCTCGATGGAACGTGCGATTGCGAAGGAGCGTCTGACCGAGGCATGTGTCTGCGTTATCATCTTATGATTACAAGTGCACGTTCCTTTTACGAGTCGTTTCACTCGTCGTTTTCAGTAAATTCGAATTATTTTCCAAGAAGCAATGTCGACACTAACGAAAATCCCAACTTTTAAATCGCGAAAGTATAAACGGTACAAAGCTATTATTTATTAAATAATTGTATAACGAAAACAGAAATGATATACGCGTCGGTAAATTAGAAAAAAAGAGCAGCAATCGATTCCATTACTTGTGCAATTTCTCGAATAGCTCCTCATTATCCATTGTGCTTATATTAACGCTTCGGCATTAGGCGGGATCGTAATACGAGCACAGGATCGTCTTGGATAAATCGACTTGGCATTAACTATGAGCGCGTCACATAACTATAGCTCGAGGAAATGAAATTCGCTCGTTAATAAGTGTCGTACGTGGTAATTAAAGTCACGCCGGCGCAGCGACGTGACACGAATATATTACGAACACGCGAGAGGATAGTCTAGACTCTAGACACCCCGTACTAGTATCATAAACGTATTATTAAATTGGACGTACATAGCTCGCTATACAAATTAATTGAACGGTCATGATTGTCTGTCGTGCCCGGACTGTCACGAACATCATCTCGCCGGTGGTAATAACTCGCTCCGGATTACATCACGCGCTCGCGTAAAAATCAGGACAACGAGCAATTCCAATCCGGTTTCCTCGCGTGTCACGAGAGGTTGCGCGGCGTTATCTCGCTGAAAGAAATTTATTTCCTGAACTCAACGCTCTACAATTCGATATTCATGAAAAGGAAGCGAGAAGGCACTTCAAGAACTATTCGATTTTCATGCTGGGTATGACATTCTAAATGCAATTTTAATGCATGTTAATCGTGAGAATTTATTTCACCGATGTTATTAAGAATTTTGAACTGAGAAGAAGAGAAGCTAGAAATTTAATCAAGACTACTGAATTTTGAGATGCCGAGAGATACGAACTTTACACACCTGCGATGTTACTCTCGAGGCTCTTTATTTTTTCTTCGCTTCATCGAGTCGAGAGTTTTGGTAACGTTTACAGGCTACAATATATTTACAGGCCACAAAAACCGTACTTGCGTCGAAAACGACCGTCGGCGCTGTCCCTTTATTTCCGCCGCGGAGTGGCATTGAGAACATCTACGAGCTGTCCGAAACGTGAGATAAATCCGCTCCGAGAATGAATGCCATCAATATTAAACGGGTTATAGCCACGTACGTTTATCGTTGTTCAAGATATGACACGGTTACGCTATTTGGCACACGGCATGCTATTTGGACGGACTCCTAAATGTTATCAGCATATACTATGCGCATATATATATATATATATATATATAGACTTTACCGAGACACGTATAGAAACACCTAGTCCGATGCGAGTCGGCGCAACAGACTGCAGAAAACGCGAGATAAAAAGAAATCTAGTTCAAAAAAAGTCAAAATAGAATGAGAAACGCGTACACAATAATATATTAAAATAACAATGTGTAATAAAAGTGCTCATTTTTAAAAGAAAATAATAAATACTAAGAAAACTAACTATTCAAATACTAATAAATAAAATGAATATATAATTTTAGAAGGATTATAAAGAAAGAAAAATTAATATTCTAATTTTATTTCATCTCACGTTCAATAGGTGCCAGAGATTCCGGCATTGCGTCGCGATTAAGTACGACCGCGGTAATGTTTTCAGGGAGGGGGACTGGTATCAGTGCCAAGGTCAGAATTCCTTTGCTAACGCGACGACGGGTGCGCGCGCGCGCAACGTTGGGCTACGTTAGGCACAAACCCTTGGGACTTTTATTAGTCGGATGTTTTCCTGCGCGAAACACACACACGGAGATTTTCCGCGTCAGATTCGTCGGCGCCAGTAAATTGTGTCGGGTCTCCCGCGCCCGCTTTTCGCCGAAACCCAGCTGACCTGACCTGACCTGCGGTTAATATACGGGCCGCGGGAGGAAACGGGCTCGAGTGATTCACGATGCGATACGGCCGATGAAACGCGCGATTATTTCAACTGCGAGAGAACTCAGACGAATTAATGTCCCGAGGAAGACGCGCGAATCTCGCGGGGATCTCCCCGTATGGAATCGCATGTCGGCGGAACGTGGCGTTCTTTGAGGGGGATGACGGCGACCCTCATAGACGTAAGAGGAAGACGCAGAGGGTTGTTATCGAGCGTGACGGCATGTGGACGTTTTCGCGAGACGACGCGCTATCCGATTTCGCAGCCGTTCGGATTGGCAGCTTCGGCACCGACATTGTGTACCCGGGGAAATTGACTGCGGGATCGCGAGGGGGGAAGAAAAAGAGACTGTTTGCTGGGGAGACATCTCTCACCGAGAGAGGACGACGCGATCGATCGACCACGCGTTACGTTGCAATTACTCGTGCGATAGGAGTGATATATCGCCAGAAGCGGCCGAGTGAGGTTCGCACCTGCAATTAACTAAATAACACGGTTTCATTACGCGAAACGATTCATATAGATCCATTTAGCAATTAAATAAAATTATTTCCCGGCCAGATCGTTCGTCGTGCTGCGCTTGTGCCGGCGCGCGCTCGGGCATTACTATACGAAAGCTTCGAAAAGCGAAAACGCCTCGTGGAGAGAGAAACTTGAGGGTACGTGAGTGAGTTAGGAGAGGCAAACATTCGATACGTTTTCCACGCAATCACGAGGATCCGGTGTTTGCGCGTATGACCATTTGTCACCTTACCTCGAACGGCCTTTTTACGCGCGCGTTTCAGCAGGGATTTCCGCAATAATATGAAGAAGAGACGGGACCGACCGAATAAAGGATTCCGGACTCTGGGTAAAAGATAGCGATTTAAAAAAGAGGTGAAAAAAAAGGGAGAAAAAGTGCGGCGAGGTGAATTTCCCCGAGGCTACGACCGCTTGAGAGTTACCGGATAAAATTGGCTTCGTAAAGTCGATCGCCGCGGAATGTTCATACCGTTGTGCGTTCGTATTGCCGGCGAGTTTCCACTGCCGAATTTATAATCCCGCGTGCCAGGAGCTTTCAAACGTGGCGGCCGACAGTAGCGGCAATATGTGCGGAAAAAAGAGTATACAGCGAGCCCTTTGTGAGGGGTTACCTCGCGCGCGATAAAGCGTTCTTTTATCGGCGCGATTTTTCCGTCCTTACTATTGTACGCTCGCGAATAATTTCGTCGTCGCCGATTATACGGTCGACTGGAATTCCGGGAACGGTATAATCAATATAATTACGACGAATCCGGATTTCAATCCTGCGAAACGGTGGACGACCGCTCGCTGATATAATCTATATAATCGCGTATAATCTACGTTTATCCCGATATAGTCAGGAAAATCATAGTAAGGAGAAAAAAAATATATCGCATGCACGTATGCAGAATTAGATTTGCTCGACTTGGCGTTTTGAGACTTTCGCTGACCTCGCAAATTTTGATTTTTTAAGATAAGTATTAAATAATTCTTTAATACGCCCTCACCTTCATCTTTTATTTTTTGTTTTTTTAATTATTATTGATTGTAATTTTTAGAACATGGAATTCAAATTTAGAGGAATTATATAGTTAGAAGAAATATTATATATTTTTTATTTTATATAATTCCAATTTTTTTTAAAAATACCTATTCTTTTTATATCAAAATATGTGGTACGATCGGTTATTATGTTTTGAACATTTAAGACGTTCTTTAAAAACTTTCGTGGAGATATTCGATGGTTCGATGTTATTTTCGACGCGTACACATGTCGCGCGCGTCACATTAGTCACCGTGGGGGACGTTATATTTTTAATCTTGAAGAAAAGATTCGCGCGCAAAGGAGAATAGCGCATTTATTTACCTATCTACTATCTAGCGAAACCACTGCCAAAAAAACGGGCTTGGAAAAATTAGCGGGAAAAGAAGACCCTGTTAGGGCGGCGGTGTGGTCTAGTGGTAGAGCGCCAGACTCGTAATCTGAGGAACCAGGTTCGAGTCCACTAGAGCCATGTAACATGGAAAAGTTTTTTTCCGAAAAACCGCGCCCCTCCGTGCAAGATGCGGAAAAAACTGGGCTCCGTCTTTCGGAAGAGACGTTAAACCGTTGGTCCAAAGGAGGAAACAGTAAGGTAGTGGATGAATTGGAGGTTAGGGTTGGGTACGTCCCATCAAAACGCCCTTTAAGGCCCCTTGGGGTATATAAAGTAAAATTCTTTATCCTTTTATCCTTTTAAGAAGACCCTGTTGAGCTTGACTCTAGTCTGGCACTGTAAGAAGACATGAGAGGTGTAGAAAAAATCGCGTAGAAAAATAAGCGACGACAGGCCAAGCCTATAAAGCGTGGTTTTGCATTAAGAACCGCAATAAGGAATCGATCATACGTCGGTGCCCGCGGACAAAAATACCGAATCGACAGAGCGAGATATTACACTTCACCTTCACGTTTTAACGTCATCCTATTTTTCTCCTTACCTTCAAAAAATTGATCCTGATTACACTTATTATGCTGACAATCAAGACACAATTAAATTGCGATCGAAAGTTTCTGATTGAATTTTCCCAGAGAAAATATTGTTTCAATTTTCAACAGAAAATATCGCTGCTGCCGCACCCATTATCGAACACTCGATGGATATCGTCGAAAACAAACTCCGAATCGAAAGCAAAATATTGTCGTAATGTTTTACCACGCGCAGCAGCAGCAGCAGCAGCAGCAGCTCGTACACGAGAGATACGCGCGCGTAATTTACCATCTCTCCCGCTAGTAAATGTCGGTAAACGATGCGCGGTATCTCTGGGGCTCATCCGTTTTGCGTAACCCCCAGTTTCCGAGCCGGCGTTGCCGTAAAGTCGAGAAAGCTCTCTGGTCTCTCTGTCTCCTTCTCTCTCTTTCCCCCCTCACTCTGTCTCTTTCCTCCATCTTTCTCTCTCTGTCTCTTTCTCTCTCTCTCTCCCCCCCTCTCTCTCTCTCTCTCTCTCTCTCCCCCTTCTTTGTCTTTCTACCTGGTCATTTCGAAGAAACTTCCGGTCAGTTCTATTTGTATTAAGAGCGCTACACGAAAACTCGAACAGGTTGCACAAAAGCCTTTTATCATTCCTCCATTTGTTCTAAGTATTTTCGAAATATCCAAGTATTATTATATAATTCATATCTCAAGAAAACTGTTTATATAATCGATAAACATCACAAACGAGCGATTAACATTATAAATGCTGTATAATTTAAATACGGAAAATATAATCGTGAAAATTATGAAATCCATCGCTATTTTCAGTTTACACCTCAAAA
Source organism: Temnothorax americanus (assembly GCF_048541705.1). Classification (NCBI taxonomy): domain Eukaryota; kingdom Metazoa; phylum Arthropoda; class Insecta; order Hymenoptera; family Formicidae; genus Temnothorax; species Temnothorax americanus. Next base: position 662,240 of record NW_027509421.1, on the reverse strand, counting down.
CAAGACGTGCGTGAAATCTTCGAAAATTCTTAACGTGTTTCGATAAAAAGTTCAGATCTCATTTTACGAGAAAGTAGTGATTTGACGAGATTATATTAGAGAAACGTGTACTCTGATCGTGTTCTATATCACGACGTTTCGCACGATCAACCGTCGGACGCGAGCTCAGTTCGCAAATTCCGATCTATCGGATTTTCGTTTATGATTCGCCGTAAACGCGAGCTATTATGCCATGGAAAATTCTTCCGCACAAAACTCCCCCCTGATATCGCGTCGGTGCCACGGATAATGCCATCGTGTTTTTGTCGTTGAAATAAAAGGCGGGAAAAGGCCGGAGGTGTATACGTCCCTCAACGTCGAGCATCAAGCGAGCTCGCGTCACCGTTCGTAAACGCCGCAGCATGGAAGGGACATTAGGAGCGAAAATGCGGGGAGAGAGAGAAGGAATTTTTCGACGACGCTCTTACGGAAATTAAAGTTTTGACAGGCGGTACGATAACAGTGAAATAAACTCGCCTCGCTAATTCAATAACAACTAATTGACGTATTGCGTTTGCAGGCGATTCGATGTAATGAAACGCATAACACGATAAATGCATTATAGTTATCTCAAGTTTCGAATAAAACACGAAGGCCAACGCGCGAGATCGCGCGAGGAAAATTATATAGAGAGGACACACGGATTTATATATACCGCAAATGCCGTGTAATCGGTTTTATTCATTGCGAAATACGTGACACCTGTTCCGGGGAAACAGCGGTGATATATCCATATCGATTTCGTGGGTATCAACTTTTTCCCTTGCGTTTTCCTTGCGCACCAACTTATTCGGAACTTGGCTTCGAACGAGATATCGGTTTTTGGGGTTGATGCTAGGATAAACCGGAGGTACTTCTTGTAACTGGGCAATCTCGGGGAAACTTCTGACCGGTATGAAACTCGTTCCTCCGCTTGTATTACGACCACTTGTCCTTTCTGACATCTCGTCCTCGGCCTTGATGGTCCATGCGACCGGATGACGGAGTTCGTTAGATACTATCGTAGGCAATATCGTTCCTTCTTGATGCGCGAAAAGACGATATCGTACTTGCCAAATGTCGCATGCACGTAAACTGATCCCCCCCGAGTTTCGAAAGCTTCGTCCGTGGACGGTGAATAGCCAAATCGATCGAACAAACAGGTCAAATTTTTGAAAAAGAAACTTGGATATTTTTTAAAACTCTCTCTCTTTCTTTCGGAATTATATTTAGTATGCTAATCGTCATCTGTTGCACACTAGAATGAATTATGATCGATTATATCGAAGAATGCTCTGCAGGATGAATATTTCTAAATATTACCGATTTAAAAAATTGTCAAGTCTCGCGTTTACGCGAAATCGCATTGTGAGCAAGACGTACGCACGGCCACTCGTGAAATCGTCCCATTATCGCTATCACCTCATTATCGATATCGGATTCGTTTAATCGCAACGGAGTCGATCGATGTGGGCGGCACGTGTTCTCGCTACGCTCTATCGCAACGGAGGTATAGCTTTCCGCAAGCTGCGCGGCGATAATAGCCATAAAATCAGGTATGCGCGCACCGGTGAATATTTACGAGTTTTGGCACAGCTGATCGCATACCGAGCTCACGTATCGCAACACGTTCCGCCACAGTGAAACAATCCGCGCGACCCAGGTATGAGAATTTAAATTCGCACTTATTGATATATACCGTATGTCAAATAACTCTCTCGACGCGTACAGATATTTTCGTTATCGTTTTCTTTTGCGAAAAATTATCACGATCATGTATGTAAGCGATCGTTCGTTAGTAACTGACTTTACGCGTCACTATACTGAGTCTCTATATTCGAAGGGGTACAAGGTCAATTTCACCTTCGCGCTCATCTCCCGAATTAATGATAGGATCGATGCTCTTAAGCCGAACGGCGAGGTAAGAACCAATAAGAGGACAAGGAGACCAAGAATCGAATTGTCGTGACCACGTGCGAGGGAGGACTTAGTTAGGTGAAGAGGAGAAGAGCGCGGCGGCCCAGAGGGTGCATCGCGCAGGAGCTAACAAATTGCGTTCCCGCGTTAAAGGAGCGAGAGAAAGACCCTTGTCGGAATTATTGAGCCCGTCTCGCCGGATCGATACCTCTTTCCCGACTCGTCGTCGCGCGAATGACGAAAGGCATACTCCGCGCTGGCCTTTGTCAAGGAAGCCCGTCTCGCCAGGAGTCCCTCTTCCTTCGGGATGCGCCCGGCGCCGCGGCGCGCGCCCGGGCGTTCTCGAACCAGAAACAGGCGGACGTCCTTGTCCGCGGCGGCACGTGCAGCTGCCGTTCTTCGCGCGCGGTTCGCCTCTGATAAAACAGAGCTCGGTGCCGCGCGAGGCGTGAACCGCCGTGCCGTACGGTACCGTGAAACGATAACTGCGAGCGTCGATTGATTACGCGCCGATAGTAAAACATCACCGTCGCTGCGGCCACAGCCACCGTACGTGGGGGTCGGAGGGCATCGTCGAGAGATATCTATCTTCGCGGCGCGATTTCGCCGCGTATAATATCAATGCGGATGACAACGAATTTTTTCGCGCTCGCCGCGATAATCCGCTTTGTACGTGCCGCAATCTGGGTTATCGCGAATTAAATGCGGGATGATAACGCGTCCCCGGGGTATCCGGAGCCGTTCCCCTTGTCGTCATCTTACTTCGCAGAATTCCGTTAACTTTGAAAGTACTATCTCTTTGACGTACATATGTTATCTCCTACCCGAGTTTCATCTCGAAATGAGCTTTTTCGGTAACCATGCAACTGATGCAACGACCAAGATCGATCTTTGTGGCAATAAATCGCACGGGAAAATAGCCGAAGAACAGTCTCCCTCCGGTGGATCCTCTCGGCGCTTCCATACACGGTTTATGTATCATTAGTTTGTGCAACGGCTCGATATATCGTGACAACCCGCTTAATTTGTTAACATTATCGGCCTGTCGCGTACTTGCACTCTTGACACGAGACAAATTAAATACGTCGATTAGCACGGCGACTGCCGAACGTGTGATATCCGTTATCGTAGGTCTGTTTTTGTAATAGTCGCAACCCATCTTCGACCGGTCTCATTGCAGTGCCGTCGGTATGGCAGCAGACTCCGCTGATACCTCCTTGCTAACAAGCGCCATAGAGGAAGATCCGACGGAGAGCCCGAATGCGAACCCTTTGGGACAATCCGAGATTCTGCGCCTCCACCGCCATCACCATCACCACCACCACCACCACCACCACCATCACCATCACCACCACTCCCGCGGCAAGGATGTGCCAAGAAAGCGACGGAGAGATCAAAACGGCGCGCTGTTGCGCGACTTCGACGAGGTGATCGATTACGTCGATTACGCCAGACTGATTCGGAGCTGGTTATCAAGGATAACATGCAGTAAGTCACGCGCGTTTTTCTTTCAAGCAGACCTTCGTACCTGTTCTCTTAATGACTATTGATCGACATCGAAAACGATAACGGTAACGACGATAATAATAATGAGGAAAAGAGAAAAAAATTTTGCGCGAAATAAATTTTAATTCCAGCGCGGCACTAAGGAAATATATTCGGCAATATATCTGATTCTGAAATCTCAGCTTTGAACGATTATAATCGCGATAACTTGAAGAAGAGACGGGGGCTTATGCGATTCCCCAACGCGGAATCGATTTCCATGCATCGCATCGGATTGCTTTAAGCTCGTATTTCGCGACGCGCTTATCGCGCCGAGGAACAAAACCGGTCGGGTTTCGATAACGGAGATTACGTTGAGACAATTTTATAAATAATCGCTTTTTCGATAATATTACGACACGGTCGATATCAAGATGTTACGCTTAATTATCGTCGGTACTCGATACGCTGACGCTGAGTCGAGACATACCGAGAATTATCGCAGCTTTAACGAGCAAGTCTGATAAGCTCTTACTTTTGACGTTGTTACAACAATGGTTAAAACGATATAAGCTCCTGTTTTATATCTCTGACTTTATATATAGACTTTGCTTACAAACAACGGAAAGTGTCGGATTCTCACCCAAGTTCACGACGGATGTTCCTCCGAATGCATCTGTAATTAATGTTTACTAATCAATGTCTCTTACATGTCGAGCATTGTTGCGATCAAGGTTTGTTTTACCGTAACCCATATTCTCTTGATCATCTCATTTATATGTTTGCAGTGTAGCTTTGGATATGAGTATATTGTCGATCCGAGGTAAGATGTACTTTTTATGCGAGTCCCTCTCTCCCCCTATTCCATTTCGTATTTGCGCTCATATTATCTACACGTTAAACTTTTAACTTTAAACTTCCGTATCATACCGATACGGTAATACCCGTTTTCCAATGATAGCGAACTATATCATATATTTGTCGCTTTGGCACTAATAACAAACTTCTTCGAAAGAGGTGTAAACTTTGCCGCCGTTTGTGGGAACGTGAATAGCGTAAGGACGATCAAATAGTTCCCGTGAACGGTGACATTTTATCCTTACTTAAATCAGCGAGGAACGGTAAGTCACACACGCTTACCGGCACGTATGCTTGAATTTGTAATCGCTGTTGTTCGTGTTGCGAAGTTTTGGTTATGTAGGTTCGCTAAATTGCAATGTATGCACGAGCAGATTATTTTGATTTATACGATACGTCCTGCACGATGTCGTAGCGATAAGAATGGGCTTTATATATATCAATATCTATCATCACTAAAAAGACAAATTTATTTTTAATATTTGTATATATTATACTATCTATGTTATATTATTATATTTTGAAGCTTATTCAAGAGTGAATTTTTGAATTTTCTAAAATTGTATATATTTAAAAGATTTTCTATATTTTTCTCTTATCGATCTTTATCCGTGATAATCTTTCTTAGTCTAATTTTTATATCTAAAAAAATATTTTATATATTTTGAACAAAAATAAATGCTTTATAAAGGAAGGTTTGTACCAACTTGAATTATATGCTAAATATTAATACTTTTTTATATCATATATATTTATATAATTATCCTTTTTTGTACGATATTTTCAGTATTTGGTATCATAATTTTTATATTTCTTACATGTACTCGCATGTCGAGATGTAAGCATGTGTTTTCGCATTCCGAGGACAAAATTATTGGTTTTAGATTCTAATATGCTGTATTTGAAAATGCGCAATAAGTATAGAGTAATAAGATGGCAGGGAACTAGAAATCCGATTGTGATAAAATAAGAATAAAACATTAATGAATACAGAGTATAACAAACGCGCTAAGTAGACATTATATAGGCATCTTTAGCATTTTACTAGCTCACAGATAATTACGTATATCATTGAAATGTTTATATCAACCTAACAAATAATAGAATTCTAAAGAGGTTAGCATTTTGCTATCGATCTTATCTCCATCGTTATTCGTGTCGTATCAAAAGTTTTCACTATCATCTGTAATCATTACCGTGCGTTGATTAGCTTACTATAATTAAATTTAATCGCGTCGATCTCGCAAATGACTCGATTAATCGTATTCTGATTAATTCAACTTGTTTGAGTAATTCTAAGTATTTACGTCTATTGCAGTTTGCACGTATGTATGTAACGAGACACGCGTAGCTTTCCGGAGAAAGCGGATCTCGGTGAAAGATCGTTTGTTTAATATACGCGACGCATCATTAAATGCCTCGAGGGATTTAGCGAGCGAAGAGGAATGACAGAAAAGAAAAAAATTCAAATGGATCGCGGTCGCGCGGGAACACGTCGGTAGAGCGAGGTAAACGTACTTGAGTTTGTTTACTGCGCAGTTTGCGCGCGGACGCGACAGGAAAGACGAAGAAGCGGACGAGAGTGAACGACCGTGCCGAAAAGCTGACTCCCTCCCTGCGCGATGCGCGCCTTTTACACTTAATGCCTAGCAAATCGTTCGAATCTAGGCGCTTGTGCGGCGTATTTTGGCGTTCGAATAATTTTCGTGTTTGAGTTAAATCTCCCATGCGGAATATCCAAGACTTGATTGCGAAGCTGTGACACGTAGCTGACACGCGCAGATCTCCGTGTTGACCGACTACTCTTCGTATTAGCACTTCGCGACGTGCTAATTGACAAAGATTCGCAATGAATCGGTAGAATTCGATATGAAACTCCAGGCCGTGCGTCATTGCGAATCTACTGACGCGATCTATCTCTAAACACAGATAGGATCGAGGTCGCATTGCGTGACGATGCGTGTATATATGCGCGGTACTGTTTCACGAGGGACCACCTCGCTGACGAACGCGAACAAATAAACCGAGCAGGCGGAAGAAGCGCGGAGGAAAAAAGGAGAAACGAGCGTTACGGTCGCCGCGCGGCCACCCACATGCGATTGCCCGAGACATAAATTGCGAGTCAATTATGCACCGAGTGCATCCGTAACGACGGGGTAGACTGCGTGTGAGGACATCTTTTAATTCAGCGACTCTCAATCTTCTCTGATGAAGAAAACTCATTCTTAGCGGAAGGTTTAAAAATTCTTTGAAAAGTTCCCTTTAAAAAGATACGCGCGTTGAGATTAACCGTCAATTTAAAACTGTAATTAAAACGCGCGCTTTTGCGTACCACGTTTATATTTATCATAGATAAGAATATGGCTCCACGTAATCGTTTCACGAGTTAAATTATTGCTAATATTTTTCTTTGATAGACGCACGCACACATATAATTGCGACGGTGTTTGTCATTATCTTCGCCGGCGTGATTACAACTTTCCATGTCCTCATGTTACACTTCGAGAGGCCGCGAGAACTACCGTACCGTCACATAAGCGACGACAAAGGAACGGTGAACGAAAAATCGCCAAGTATGCTGTCGAAGGTGCCGCCGCGCCGCATCGTTTTGCGGAGGCAATTTCGTCCGGGCTAATCGCCGCCGTACCGATTACGTCCGCGTTTCGCTTTCGCCATTATACAAGGTGTTGAAAAACTGTCAGTTCGAACAGAGAAAATCGACGGAATACCTGTCGAAATGAGCGAACGGATCTTAATGCGATGCTATCGACGGCAATGTTAATTTAATAGTGAAATCTCTAAAATCTTAAAGAAAATATTCAACTAAATAACAATAGTGACAATAATGACGTAATAAAATTCTTTCGAAGAAAAACGCAAGATATTTATATTATGTAGAATTAAAAAAAATATATGATGAAATCATCTGTTTTCGACAAGAAATATCGTTCCGTTGAAATGCGATTGCTTCCAAACACCTTGTATAAGACCGGCACGCAGCCAATATTGGTGCCGAGAGGGTTTCACGCGCAGAAAGCAGTCTCCCTTGGAGATCCCGATGGAACTCATCTCATTAGGTTTTATGGCTCTTTACTTTCGCGGCGCGGTCGAACGCTTTTTACTACCCAGCCGTCTAGCGGCATTAATCATAAATCCATCTCCCGGGATTCTTCCGTCTCGTTCCGTTTCGTTCCGTTTTGTCATCTTCCAGCTGTCTCTCTTTTTCATTTCACCCTCCGTTTTCGTCCGTCACATCCCCTTCGAGATCGTCATTTATGAAATGCGAAACACAGAATGCGCGCGGCAACACGATAAAAGCAAGCTGACGGAGAGATACAGATATACGATCTCTCGCGCAAAAATTGTTTCGGTACTTTACTTTTTCAGCTGCTCGCGAATTCGCAGAAAACTAGTGAACGATACCAAATTGGTTTATTTGCAATACAACAATAAATAACAATTGAGAAGAAGTTAGGTATAAAATATTGAAGTTTTTGATTCGATTAAAAAACGCGCGGCGCGATGATACTCATTACTCACGGTATCGCGAGATGCAGAGCGGAAGCTCATGGGGGAAAGCGGTATTATTAGAAATATCGATATCAGATACTTCGAGGAAGAAAGAGAGAGAGAGAGAGAGAGTAAGAGAAAGAGATAGTAAATATGCTCTCGCAGTGACAGCACTACATGTCTGCGGTTTGCTGCTATCAAACGATACGGAAAGGAAGATCATCGATCATTGCGCAACAAGTAAAGGCATCGAGGATTACGAAGTTCGGGAACTTTTTTCCGCGAGGGTTCGCTTAGCAAAAATTTGAAACATCTGACGTCTCGTTTCCAGTTGCACGATTGCTTTTTACGACTGCCCTGCGGCGGTGATTATCGCGGAACGAGAATAGACTTAACGGCATGATAATTTTTATTGCGCGATAATATAAAGTGTGCTCTCGCGGGAAATAATTTAACGTGCCAGCTTTGCTCTCTAGTCTTGCGAAACACGATCGTGAAGACTTCCGATATCGTGTTGTGATTCGTAATCGTACGAATCTAAAGCATACGCGTGAGTCACTGATATTTTCGTTTTGCGTTGGAGCTAAATTTCTCTAACTTCTCGCGTATCTCTGGCACGATCATATCGATTCGCGGTACGGTAATATTTCGAGAATAGCAACGAGCTATTACCATAATTTTTAATATTTCATGATTTTATCATAGTTTATTCAAATTTCTATACGGAAAAAATCGCGATGGCATTTGGAATTCAAAGAAATCTTGTGGCAAACAATTACCAAGTCATTTTTTTGAATCATACGTTTGCACATGGTGTGAAACTCAAACAGATACGTGCCGCTTTTAGTCGTGAATCTTCGCAGTTTCGTTCTACGATTCATGCGACTCTGATGTAGCTATGAATCTGTTATTTTAGTACAGCGCAGAGTTTTAGTTTTTTTTTTTTTATACGTTCGTCGACGTTGCAATATAAATTCTAAAATGACCTTGTGCATCATGATAGTCCTTTATTCGAGAGATGAGAAAAAGAATATTTTAATATAAAATAACGTATGTTGCATAACTTTATATAAAGATCTCTTACTTTTCTAAAAACTTTGTGAAAATCCAATTTAATCTTTTTAATTGTGTAAGATTCTCATAAATTGATCGTGTACTTCGAACCAATCAATCCCGTTTTTTTTTCGCGTACTTTACTTTTCTTATCGTATAATAACATTCGCGTTGTCTATATTCGGAGAATTATCAAATTATATCAATAACAAGAAAATCGTCAGGCCAATATAATTGCAAGCCAAACTTACGTGGCAACGGCTGCGTGCGCGTCATAGCGATATCTCGATCGACTGTTGCGTCATTCAGAGTCTATTCGTCAGAATGTGTCGTGAATGGCCTATATATGGCTTTGACGTTATTTCGTTGATACCTCTTCCGAGAAGCATCGGCCGAGAGAACGGCCGTGAGTGCGCGCACAGTGCGGGTACAACAACTGTGTATTTCGATTATCAGTCAGTTAGTCATCGTTAATCACGTCGGTGAGTTTGATCACGTCGCGCCTCCGCGATCTTCAGTGATATTGGATCGAAATAATTCGTCCGGTTTGGATTTTCGTACAATTGGAAACGGTAAAGTGAATCACGCCAGAACGCGCTTTTCTTCGCTTTCTTCAAAATTATGTCGGATAATGCGCATTTTATTTGTGAATTTTTCTTTTTTGACGCAGACGTGATCCAAGAAATCGCTTTTAAATTAATTAATGTTAAATATACAGGTTTTGACGAATCAAGTTTGAACTAGCTGCATATGAATAAAAAATATAAAAGAGAGAATCACATGCTCTTCCCTCTCGGTCCAGCTTAGCAAAGTTTTAGTTTGTGGCTTAATTTGGAGACGTTTAATTTGCAAGTACGGAAAACAATTGAATAGTGAAGAATTGTGAGAAAAGATTAAACGCCGAGATATTAAAATCGAATGTTCTTTCGTTAATTTTAAGTAGTAGTTTCTCAATTGTTTTTCAATCTGAAGATTAGTTACATAGGTATCGAACTTTCGTTGCGGAGAAATTAATTGCAAATCGATGGATAAACGGAAGCGCGGTGAAATTTACGTAGCCGCAAGCGATGGATAGAGATCTCAATCAAACGTTATCAGATAAAATGAAAGGAAGTAGAAGATTTTGCGCGAATAAAATTTAAGACTTTTGTTTGGACAACCTTCAGGTTGTGGAGATTAACGCAAAGTGCTGTAAATTCCGCGTTTCGCATGTTGTTACTCTGACGCCAGCTGTTATCGCCGCGTTATTGACGCAAACGTCACGAAGTACACGTACGCGCGCTGCGTTTCCTCGGTTTTTTGTACGACACGCCCATTACATTTCAGAAGGCAATACGGACGCGTCCGGTATATTTCGCCGCGATGCGGACAGACGTGTCAGGAATGCCGTTCGATCGGCGTAGTAGATTCCACTTCGACGAAATAAACGGATTGAATGAAAAAGTTTGCATAGATAAAATGTAGATTAGATAAAACGTCGTGCGGATTGCGAATTGCGACATCGTGGGAAGAACCCGCTTTCCTACATATCGGGTATCTACGTTCTCGACACGTAAATTCTTTGATATAATTCTTTTTTCACAACGGGAAAGATCGGGAAAGTCCGGCGGATCGCGCCGACATAACCGACACGCAATCTCGCTCGGCTACTCGGTCACGCACTGATTTCAACGGCTCGCGTTTATCGGGGGCAGGACACGCACGGTGATAACGCACATTTACTTTTTTCGTAATAATCATGTGTCAACGTCGCGCTGAAAAATGCGCGTTCGTCGGCTCCGTTCATTATCCTCGCGTTCGTTCACGCCGCCGCGCCGCCGCCGCCGGGTGGAGGCCACGACCGTGTCGTATGCAACAAATGACGTCATTCTCCACGCATGGCATCGCGCATCGATTAATTAATTTCCACCACGTGTTTACCTTAATTACGCGTGGCTAGACGCGATGCCGCACGCGCCTGTGGTTTCCGTTGAATAATGACGCACCGTTAGCACGACATTTTTGTGTGCACCCACACACACATGCTATTCTTTTGCATTTTCCACAATACTGCATATGTCTCTTAACTCTCGACCGGTGACCGGGCTCGAATGTTTCGCATTCTGCCCATTAACTCGTAAAAAACAATTTACGAAAAAATTCAGCTTATTTTAACAGAAAAACAGTAATATTCATGATACTTCGCTGCAATGACATATTCTCAAAATGAATTCTAAAGAATATAAATATTAGAAGAATGCTAATGTTAGAAAAATGCTCCATTATTTTAGAAAATGTTGTGTGAAAATTATAGATAATGTATTTTTAATTAACTTAATTACACATGTAAAAAAAAGATTCTTGTTAGTATTTCCAGTTCGTTCAGCTACGTGTAAACTTGATTCTCATTCGTAGCGAGAAATGTATTATTTCGCAATCCTGCCAAGCCCTAAAATTCGATCGGGATAGGGGTGAACAACCCTCGTTCGGAAGCGACCGTCGTGGTTTGAAAAGCATGCCGGACCTTGCCCAACCGATCTCTCGTAGAAGCGCCAGACAAGGGAGAACACGCGCGTGAAGAGAGAAACGCCGAGTATGATTGTCGTTGCGTGTCATTTGAAACGCGGGGATGGGTTTCATCCCAGTAACGTGCATAGAGAACGCATCCCGTCGAAGCCCCGCGCCTGACCGTTACGTGCCCGTAACTATACGTTTAATTTAATTACCGAGTGTTCGTAAAGGCTCCACCTAACACAGCATTCACGTTTCACAGTAAAGACGTTTCTTTCACGTCCGCTTGCATTACGCGGCTAACCACATTCATCTTTTTTTACTTTGTCTTGCACGATATATTTAAATAGCAATTTTTCTATTCTCGTCTACAAACACGCTTGGGAAAGGCAATGAAAAGAATGAAATGAATAACGGTTCTTTTAATATCGGAGTAATTTCAGTAGTTAGGAAATTATTCGACATTTAATATTTAAAAATTTTGTTGAATTAAGTGTAAAAATGTATAATTGAAATTTTGTCTCCGAAAGTCTGAATTGACGCTCGCTCAATTAGCAACTAAATACAGGGAATTCAATGGCATCCTGGGATTACATTTAAACGATCCGATTGTTCTAGGTTTGTGACATATTCGCACAGCACTAATTCCGGGATAAACCGGATGTAACTCTCATCCATACCGATAAACGACGCATTTCGTGTGAGCGCGGCTTAACAAATAATTCGGCTAAAGTCGATGTTCGTTGTGTTGTCCAGGCAACGTACCCGAGCGCGGTCGATGCCTCTTCTATTATCATCCGGTCTTTGTTTCTCTCATCTCCTCTTTCTCTCTGTCTCTCATTCATCTCTTTCCACCTTTCTATCTACTGTCCAGCCCTTTCTCTCATCCCCCATTATTCCTGTTCACCTAGCCGATATTTGCAGGCGTGGCACCGTTAGTTGATTGAGAATCGTATTCCTTCAAGTCAATAAAAATAGGAGTTGTCAAAATCATTGTTGTCTACTGCGATTTCACGTTTTAAAAGAATGGCCATTTTCTTTTAAATCGTTGCCTTATTAATTCAGATAGAAATTTTTTAAGCGAATTATACAAAGTATTCGATAAATGAGATGATCATTAAGTCACGAAATCTCTATTGGAAATGAAATGGTATGTATCGCACTAAAGTAAAATGGTATGTATCGTCTGTTGCAAATGTCAAGCATTTTTTCACGGAATGATTTACGTTGTAAATGAGTAATAAGTTCAAGCCGTACGGACAGTTCCTGCCATGCCTTCCGCATTCATTAGCATTGGTTAACGTGAAAGCTGCCGGCCAACACGTGCATAACTAATTACCGTTATCGTCCATCTTTTTCCGTCAAGGTCGCTTGAATCCATGAATAATTACAAGCGCGAAAACCGCGCGATAGTCTTTCCATAACAGAGAACTGTATAATCTCTTCGCGAGAATCGAATAATGATAAAAAAACACATCACAAAAACTTATATGAGGTCAATCCTAGCGAATTAATATAATACAATATAAAATTATTTACCGTCGATGAGACTGCGTCGCAAAAATCAATCGCGATGTCGTCGCGTAACGAGCAGAAATGCAATCCACGTGGATAATTCGACGATTAACGACAGACAGGACGGACTACGGTCATTCGTTAACGGCAGCAGACAGACAGGCGGTGCATTAGCGATCGCGTGGAACACGTTATATTGTTATCATTCTGTCTCTCTCTTTCTCTTTCCGACTCATCCTTTTCTTTCCCGCGCGCCGCGCGATCAGGAGCTATCGATCGGCGAGAGCGGCCGCGTCCCCTCGCTTCGCATCGTCGAGCAACGTACGCGACTCGTTTCATCAGGGTCGACCTTACGCAAGGAATGACGCAGTTGCCGCGAGGGAAAAAAAAAATATATTCTCCCTTCTCGTCTATTGAGATTTCGACTTTGGACAACATCCGACTTTCAACTCGGGTATGTGTACTTTCTAGCCTAGATTATCGCCAACCTCCCACCTTCGTCGCGCGTCTCGTCCCGTTCCCTCTCGTCCAGCTGCTGCCTACTACGCTCGCTCCACGTGGCGCAGGCGTGGGTTTGTTGTCTCTCCGTCGCGCTCGCCCTCGGAGCATTCGGATCGCGGCGACACACTCCGTTTCTCTCGCGCGCGCAGACGGACTTTCCGCGCCCAGCCTCCTCTCGCCCGCTTCGCGCCGCGCGACGCGCGACGCCAACTCCGTCACCGTCGGCGACCGAAGCGGTCGGTGCCGAGCCGACGGCCCCGCGCGCGCTGCATTTATTGAACCGATTTCGTTCTCCGTCGCGGCGCGCGTCCTCCCAACGCTTATCCTCGCCTCTCGCGTTCCCGCTCGCCATTTGTCATCCCTTTCTTCGTATGCTCGTCTCGCGCGCGCCTCCAGCCTCCACCCCGTCCCTTTAACCTTCTTCTCGAGAGCTTTCTCCCGTCCGTTCGTCCTCCTATCTATCCGTCGACGTCCCCGTTCGTTCCCGTATATTTGGAGCGTTTCGGCGAGTCATCGTCGCCACGTACGGCACGCACGGCGTTACCCATAGCTATATAAATATAGCCCGCCGCGCCGTATCCTGATACGGCGGGCACACGTGACACGCGAAGAGCAGCGTCTTTACGCTCACGACCGACGCGACGCGCGACGTTCCGATGCAATCTGAATTTATTTTCTGAAATAGATTTCGCGCGAATTGCGACTTAATCTCACTCCTTTTCGCTATACATAAAGACGAAGCATCTTGAATAAATTCATCTGTGTACGTTACTTATGAATGAATTAATTGTTCAAATGTGCCTTTACAAACTCCACAATTCATTTATCTGCCTAATTAATTAATATCTGTTTGTGCTTTGTTTTTGCAAAGTATGTGTATTAACTTGTTCGGATCTTAATCAGACCCACCGAAGAAGCGCTATTAAAAATTCTGGGAAAATTTTTGTGAATATCAAAGGATCGGAAGAGAATAAAAATATCGACTGTTACAATCGGATCCGATGTAACTATCTAAATGAATCTTCAAATCTGGATAACAATAAAGCATGAAATTAATTACGTATTATAAGCCAACCGTCCAAATATTGGCAGTCGCGCAAACTTCTATAAACCCCAGCTGGTCTTTAATAACCTAACAGAACTTTGAAATGGGCCTCGCGCATATATACATATATATATATATACATGGACCGAAGTTCTGTATTTGGAAATTGATCCTCGCGCAGTGTAATTATACATAGTCGCGTAAATACGTCTCCTCTTACGGGAACTAGCATCCATGACGTCACTCTACGTCACCAGTCCCGAGAGGAATGTGAAGGCGGGAGCGTGAATCGGTGCAAACGCGTCGTTTTCCGCTTTTTTCCCCGCAAGGCATTGCGCGGATGCGGTTGGTAGAGAAATCAGAGCTATTCGAGAACGTTTGATGCGATAGAATGACGCGGCGTTCATTTGCATTTATTCGTGTTTGGATTGCGACGAGAATACCATCGGACGCCGAGAATAGCGGACGGAAACACCAGTCCTCTTTTTCTTTTAAGTTTCAAGATTGCCTTAATGTTGACAGTCCGCTCGAAAATATACCGGCCGCGCGACGCCCCGATTTCCGCTCCGACTCCGCTTCTAGCGCACGCCTGCGCGCCAGGAACGTGCATACATATACAAACGACTCACCTGTGTAGACCTTCGTGGTTCATCATACGGCGGGAAGGGCGACCACGGTCGAGATGGCTCTTTCCCCAGCTGCGCAACGGCCAAGACCTAGGGCACGCTTCGTCGACGGCGAACGTTTACGTATACGTTCCTTCTTCTCGTCCCCTTTCGTCTCGCGTCATGCCGCGAACCGTGTCGGCGAACTCGTGAGCACAATTACGCGACGCGACGTCACTCATGCACGAACACCATGCCACCCTCCTCTCTTGATTCTCCATATCTCCCCTTCGCTTCGCCTGGCCGCTCATTGCTTTCAATCGTGCGCGTGTCCCACGTCTTCGGGTCGAAAGAAACCAAATTCTGAAACCAATGAGATTCGTTTATAGCAACTTTGAAACTAATTCCAAATTTCGGGAATTAATTTTTCAATGTAGGACAATTTAGCAATTCAGTCCCTTTTCACTTATTTATTTTAATCCATCTGTTTATACAATATGATTCTTTGAAACGACGCGTGGAGGGACCTTGGCGCTTTCGCGATGCAGCTGCCTTTGTGTATAATTTTGCGGGAGTTCCCGGAATATATATTCGCGTACCGTATAGTGCGGTTGCGACATAGGTAGATATATTGTCCGTGTATCCCGCCGGATCGTACTAGACGGTTAATTAATCCTGTCTCCTATAGCTCCGCGAAATTATTATTATTATTATTAGACGACGCGAGGGCGGTGTGCGATGCGAAACGGGATTGCGATGCGGCATCGCGCAAAGCGGGTTCGAGAATCGAGGGAAACACACGCGTCGTTTGTCGTCACATGCGTCAAATTCTTGGTTCATTTTCGGAAAGACGCTACAATGCTGACGTATTTCTTTGATTAAGACGAACAGTAATCAAATAGACAAAATAGTAAATATAATAATGATATAGACATAATTTATTTGACAATTTAGAATGTATTATTTCAAGTCTACAGCAATTATGATTTACAAACATTAAACGATAAAAAGAAAAGGAGATATAACCGTATACACATTAATTAATTAAGCATAGAGGTAATATTACACGCGATTGATTTATATGTATTGTTATATTATGCAGACTAATGTGTAGAGTAAAAGAAGATGGTATTTATTTACCGTATTATTAGAACGCCTGATATGTAAATTGCACTTTCGAAAATTAAAATTATTCCGTACGGCACTAAATAGAACATAATCATTTCCGAATCGTTATTGCTACTTCGTTGAAAGCTTAGCTTTCTAAATGCTCGCAAGTCGACTATCTCATTAGAGTTATCCCGATTCAGAATTATCACACAGCGGCGCATAATAAAAGACGTATATACGAGGAAAGAAACGCAGGCCGTGTGTGTGTGTGTGTGTGTGTGGGAGGAAGGAGAGGAAGTCGCGGATCGGAACGGAGCGAAGGCGTTATATAGGCGGCGTGGACTCCGAGAAAAAGCCTGCCTCGCGAGGGGGTTGGTGAGGAAACGGGACGGAGACGCGAGAACGATAGACAAGGCCGGATTTAGATGCTTCGTGTTGCCCGGAGCCTCTCCCTCGAAAACCAAGCTCAAGACGAGCGAGGACGCGCGGCGCGAAAGTGATACGCGAGGCGATACGAAGTGCACGCGACCGATCCCGTTTCAAGTGTGCGGTATCTCGCGATAATCGCGATTGGGATTATCGCGATAATAGCACCACCGCGACAGTCTTTCGCGAGCGAGTGTCAATTGAGAGTTCCAGAGCGTTGAGGGGAGGTTCTCATCTAGCTCGACCAAAAAAATCGATTTTTCTTTTTTTGCATTTTTTGACAGTCTATCATATGTAGAATATATTCCCAAAAGGGTTTGGCCGAAAACAATTTTATAAAAAAGATATACCATAAGAAGGGAACCCACCTTTTACGCGAAATTTGAGTTCGCGCATATCTTACATAAATATTTTTGAAATGCGTGCCTATATTACTATACTATGGTAAGCATAGTTACCTAAAGTGCCACCAAGTGTCGTAAGATATGTTAAGACTGTGAAATATTTGAGAGGCATGCCTCTATATTTAAAAAAGTCGCAAGATCTTTAAACGCGTTTCCTGAAAAATCATATGTTTTTCAAATTGGCAATCACGATTACTCAAAAACTAATTGACGGATCGCCTTTTTTTTGTTTTGTTTTAAAGTATATTAAATTTATTGGAGCCTGAACCTAAATGCAGGTGATATTTGTTGTTTTTCTTTTTTATATAGCACATTAAAGAGCGAAAAAAACGTGAAAAAACGGTACTCAAAATTCAAATGTCCGTAATTTTTTTAATTTTCGATTTTTTATTCATATTATAGGTTCAAGCTCCAACAAATATTATATATTTCATGAAAATTTTTGGATTTTTTATTTCTGATAATTTTTACAGGTGCTAGAGTGATTGCCACGTGGACATCTTTTTTTGACGCGGTCACGATGCACCACGTGTAACACCATTCCACGGCAGTAATTTCTATTGAAAAAATTTTTTCTATGTACTCTTAGACTCGATAAATAAGTGTCAGAAATCTTCAGTTGTTCATTTACTTCCTTCTATGAAAAAAAAATTCAAGAAAATCACCTTACTTTTGGGTCGCTTAGATGAGAACCTCCCCTTATAATTAAAATTTTTATCGCAAGTCGAAAATCTTTTTGCTCAAATTGTATTAATGAAAGAATGATTCGTCCAAAAATTATCACTCGGTCACATCTCCGATCGATTGAATCGATCACAGAGTAATACCAGTTATATTGCGTAAACTTGTATTTTTGAACGCATATTCGGTATTCATTATTATATAACGGTATAGATTTGAAATAAAACTGATCTCTCTCTCTCAACAGAGGCAGGCATGCAAATATATGCGGAAACATTTGAAAGATAAGAAGTCAAATACCATAACGAGCTTTCGAAGAGTGACTAGCAACAGTGTTGCCCCACCTTTTCTTTTATTCAGCTTTTATTCAAATTAAACGTTTTAAGAAACGTTCGCGTCGAAGGGTCTCGATTAACGCTCATTGTCAGTCGTCGTACAAATATATTTAAGACTCGACATTATTATAAAGCTCGATGAAAAGTAACTGTAATTAAGTTTCTGTACGGCAAACCAATTATTCTACGGACTCGCGTATCGCGTATCTTGAAACGTTTCAATAAGTTTTAAAATTAACTCGGAATCGCGCGCGTATACGCGCGGTTGTCCGTTACAATGCGGATTAACTTTAATCTCGATTCAATTTCTTTTTTATCTTTCATCAATTTTCTTAAGGCGCCTCTACGTAAGTCGCAGTTCGCGAAACGCATGCAAGATCCACGCACAGTCTACACGTCAATCTAACCTCGCCTTTGGGATAATCAAATATGTCAAATCATACGAGAGTTGCGTCATACACGCCTTTCGAAAATTCGCGCTCGCGATCGCAGAGGATCTTTCGAGAGTCTATTTACGAGAAAAGGAAGCGCATATTTCCTTACCTGCGACACAATTGCGTGTCGCAAAATTCCACACCCCTGAAGAAAAGGGACGAAGGCAGGAGTCCGAAGGCGAGCTGGCGAGCCGCGCGCGCGACGGATGCCAATGAGGTGATTCCGGGAAGGGGAGAGATGGTAGCGGGGGAGCCTCCGTTACCGCGCGCGCGTGTGTGTGTGTAGTGTGTGCACAAGCGCGAGCTACGGAGGACGAGGGGACGGGAGAGAGACACGTAGAAAGACGGAGCGCGTCGCGTATTCGCATCGGCGCGACGCGCGCGCGCGCGCGCGCGTTTGAGTGAGGGAGGCCGTACGCGGCGGGAATCGTCCCTCTCCGTAGAGCCCGTGCCCGTAGTACTACGCGGGACGCTACGCGAACGGCACGTTACCCGTTTCCCCAATCCCCATTTCACTCGGACCGGGAGCGGACGCTGTTGACCGCACGTACGCCCGTCCGTTCGTTCGCCAGACGCGCGCGCAAGTGTTGTTCCGCGAGAGAGGAACCGCCGCGGGAGCAGATCGGACTCCGGACTCCGGACGCGAAAGCGCGCCATTTCGCGGCGCGTCGTCCAACGGCCGGGAGTGCTTTTCGTCACGCCTCGCCGCCGCTTTCCCGTGTTTACATTTGGCGTCCGCCTGCGCGCGCGCGCGCGCGCCAGCCGTGTCTCGCTTCCCGAGCATTCGAATTTGGGTGGCGCGTGGCGGGGACGTTTCGGTAGATTATTATAATTGCGCGGAAAACTCAGCGTGCGCGGTCGATCGTCGACTCGGAACTCAGAACTCGGAACGGCTGAACGGCTCTCGCTGAACGACAACGAAGAACGCGAAGTTCGCTGACGGGGAGGAGGAGGCTGAAGTTGCCGCCTGAAGCGTAAGTGCCGAAGTTGGTCGGCGCGGCGCCGCGGCGGGCCGGTCCGCCACAGGTCCTCGGCAGTTTTCGGCGCTCGTCGTCGGCAGTCAGTGTCGGCACGGTCGGCGGCCGACCGAGGACCGAGCCGCGTTGCGACACGACGCGGCACGAAAAATCACAAGGGTTAGTTGACCCGGCGCGCCGTCGCGTCACGCACGTTTCTCGCTCTCTCACGACGACGATCCAAGTGGGACTTCGCGTGGGAAATACTACGCACCGCGCGCCGCGACTTGATCGATGCACGTGTGTCGTTTGCGTCGTGCCGAACGACGCGAGTGACAAATATCCCCTCCGATTTATCTCCGGGTCTCTCCGCGGTCGGCGGCAGTTCGCTCCGATTACTCCGAAAATTCTAACGCTGCGCTGCGTCGAAATTACCGGTGTGAAAACGTGCGCGTGCATGTGTGCGTGTATGCGCATGCGTGCATGAGAATACCGCTGTGAATGCGATCGGACGGTGCGCGGACGCTACGCGCTCGGAACCACGTGTGACTGTGTGACATCGCGTTCTCATGTTTTAACGTTAAATACAAGGCTCGGTGGCGTGTAGCGCGCCGAAAAAGAGGTTAGAAACGTTCTCAGTCGGTTCCACGCGATCGAAGGATTCGATTCGAGGAGATTCGAGACGCTCGGCCTCGGCGGCGTACGTCGCAAAGTCACAACTGGCGTCGAGCAACGTGAAGTTTGCCATCTTGCCGCCGTTTGAATTCGGAGTACGGTAATAATTCGGTGACGCGGGACGGCGCCGCGGGGCGGCGCGGCGGTCGGAGCGAGAGTGGCGAAGGGGACGAGAGACGAGACGCGTCGCGTCGCGATCACTCCAATTCCGCCCGGAGTAAGTAATCTTAACCCGCGATTTCTCGTCTCGTCGGGCGCGCGCGACGAGTTCCGGCTGCGTCGTAAACAACGCCGGTGCAATGACCAGTGCGGGGAGCCGTGAGTCTTCTCTTTTACCAGCTGCGTAGTAACGCGTAGTAGAGCGTACGATTCTCCCCCCCCTCCCCCCCGAACCGACATTTCGACGTTCAACATTGCGCAATCTTACGCGCCGGAGGCGGACCTCGGCGCGACAGAAAACGTCGGCGCATCCTCTCGGTATCGCGAAACCGAACGTTCCACGTTCCACCCTCTCCCCCTTTCCCCGGTGCTCTTATCCCGTAATTGGCTATCGATTAACCCGACACGCGCCACTCCGGAATTGAAATGTCGCGGACCGTTGACATTAAATATCGGGTTCGGAGTTTATTTTAAAACCGACCTTTCCTCCTGCCGTGCCCCCTTCCTGCGTTATAGCGCAGCGGGAGATGAACGAGTCAAATTTTATTCTCGAGGAGGACAGGATGTACCGCGCGCGCGCGCGCGCGCGTCCAATCAAAGCCGTTAGACGGCGGAGGAGAAATCGTAATTGCGACAGCGGGCGACCGTGCGTGCCGCAGTATCTTCTTCACTTTTCGTCATTCGGGGTCTCGCACGCGAGCGCTCGATTTCCGGGAATGCTTCGTCAATCGCGCCGTGTGTGGCTCTATATAGGCACGCGCTCTCACACGTGCAAGAATGCGCCCCGATTACCTCCTTTATGCGCGTTCACGGCGTGAGAGAGCACGATGACTTCGTGCTGGCTTTTTAATTCGCGCCCGTGCATTCCTGGCCCGCATGCCCTTTCCCTTCTCCCCCCCGCCCCCTCTTTCCCGTACGTTTCGTGTTACGCAGCATTTTTTCAAATTTGCATTCGAGATAACGGTTGAAAGTAATATGACGCGTTGAAAAACGACGAGACGTGTCTGAAACCTGTAGCGTTTCGACTTACAATTGGAGCGCGATCTTTCTTCGTCGAAGGCGAACCGCGCGCGAATTTCGGAGATCCGCGTCTCTCCCTCTCTAACTTTCGCGCCGAATCTATCGATTATCGGCTATATAGCAATCCGCGGTTTCGCGAAGACCAGAAAGGCCGGAGCTGTGTCGCGAAACACGCTCGTTTCGCTCGAGTCGAGCGCTATACGGGGCCGGCAAAAACCGCGCGCTTCGTCGACCGATCGGAACGGACTCTCGTTCTCGGAATACGGGAATTTCTGAGACTCCCCGAGAAAAGGAAAAAAAAAAGCGGCGAGATAACTAAGCGCCGATTTACGGGTGGCCTGTTATTTAATTTCGATCGAAGCGACTCAATATTTCGAGCGTCGTTGTATATCTCGCTGACGCTTATTAGTCGTATTTGTCTCGTAAAAATGTCATTCGACCAGTTTATATCGACTGCCGGATAATTAGCTTTTAACAATCGCGGGGCTTTTAACAATCCTGAGATACGTTATTTTCGGAGCATAATTGCAAAATCGACATTTTCGGGCGAACTCTCCCGTCAATCTCGTTTACCTTTTCTCGCTGTCGCTGTTACTCGCGAGCCATGTGCATCGCGCACGCGGTTTATCGGATATCGTAGTTTAATCGATAAAAGAGTTAAGTCTCATCGCATCGCGTTATTTGCGACGCAGTATAGGTAGTAGTATACCGTTCGCGACTCGCGCCTTCGCGCCTTGGATTTTTTTTTTAAATCTCTGCGAAAGATCCACCGTCGTTCTCGATCGCCTCGACTCCTCTAAATTCACGTATAAATATTATCTATTAATAGTTAATAACTTTATCTAATCTTCGACTTCTGACATTGAATCAACATTATTATCTAATCGGGTATATAGGAAAAATCTTGGGAGCGCAACGAGAGTCTTGTTTCGTTTCTTCGATCTTACGATTTAGGTTTCAAGTCCAATTCGGGATTGAACGTGGACGCGGTTTCGATTGCAAGTTCCACGAAAACCGGAATCGATCGTCGATCCTCTCCAATAAGACGCACGAACGCGTCGCGAGAATGCGCGTAAACGCGCGTGCGTGCGCCCTTCGTGAAACGACGCGGATGACAAAAACTCGTAATATCCCGTCGCACTTGGCACGGTGAAGAACGCGTCCCCATTTTCCGCGAACTCGCCGTCGGTGTGTATACAACCGTGTGGGGGAACTGTGCGTGAATTCTCTGTGTGCGCGCGCGAAACGAAAATCGCGCGACGAGTCGACGACGTTTCGCCGCGGCGTATCATCGCCGTCCGGCGCAACATGGATTACCAGCGGCTCCTGCCCAACAACAACAACAACAACAACAACAATTATCCCACGCATCACCGTGAGTATCCAAACCATCTCTTGTCCTAACTCGCACCACGTGGCGTGATTATTTCCGACTCGACACACCCACCGAAGATATCGCGCGTTATCTGATCGCCTTTCCCGAGAGAAAAAAAAAATAAAAGAAAAATAACATTCATTATCGTCGCTATATTCATACGAATTATGAGGAGCCACGTAAGCACGGCTATCGAAGAAAGAACGTTGTCATTGCGAAACACACGTCTCTTTCGAGAGTGCAGCCTTTATCTTTTATCGTCGTGTTTTTAATCTTAATTAACGCATTCTTTTTATTTATCGCGCATCTCTCGATATAGGCGACGCGACTTAACGAGAAAAGGAGGGAAAAGAATCCTACGTGCAAACTGCAATGCGTATAGATATACGTTTCGTCTCGCAGAGCGATCTCAGATTTTGATGACATTTATTTTTCCCCTTTTTATCTTAACGATATATTGTATTTCTTGCAGAGATTTTTGTATGTGTGTATGCGTTTATATTTCTTTTGAGATATATATGTGTAAGTTAGTTACTATATCTTAAATTTGAATCGTGAAGAAGCTTTAATCACGATTTTACTCTTATGAAATGAAGAAAGATTGTTTTTCTGAAAGTTAAAACCGGTTAAAACTTTGAAAACTACAGTTGGGGTTATTATTGATCGATAAGTGATAAAATTCATTAAGATTGAAATTAACAACTTATCTAACGAAAAAGAGCTTAGAACCGTAACGTGATGTTTGTATCGACGATAATTATATTTTTCTGTCTGAATTTTTGTATAATTATTCCAACTCGGTGAATTGCGCGTCGATTATTTTTTAAATTAATATATTTAATAAATTCTATGTATTATATATATGTGTCTCTTAAATCCCACGCAAATATATAAAGTCAGTAATATACGATAATGTACTGATTTCATATATTTTTTTGTTGCTTTATTAATGTATAATTCGACGTTTGTATTTTATGTCATTTTATCCTAATCTATTTTTCGTCGATTTCAAAGTCATCAAAATCTGGGCAGAAAAATCGTAAACAAATAAACTTTCTTTCGACTTTGTGAGATCTACGTCCGTTTAGATTTTTCGTATTTCAAATTCGGAGTATCGAGGCACCACTGTAAGAATTGCTGGCACAAGTGGACCACGATGTTTCGAGAAAAATGTTTTCTCGCAGAAAAATTTTTGCGCGTTATTTTAAAAAATGATCGATACGTCGATATCGCTCGCTTTAATGATATCGGTTTGACATCTTGTTGAAAAGTAATAGGTTCGTCGGCTATCTTGTGAAGTATATTTATACCCGAAATCAAATTGCTGATTCAAAGCTGGAACTAATATCGAGAATTCGAAAATACGAATGATAATCGATTCGTGTTTTGTAAACAGTTTCGACGATATGATAAAAATATATTTTTACCATCGTAATCTAAAACGTACACTTACATTATTTACATTGAACGCCACCGATAGATTCAACACCCTTTAATTTTATGAGCGCTTTTATCCACGAAACTCACGCACACTTGATGTTTCAAAACTATGTGTGGCGTAATTCATTTACAGCTTCGATCTATTACTATTTTAATCGAATTTATTATTATTATCTTTTGAAATTATTCGTATAACGAAAGTTTGACTCTATTTTTTTATCCATTCGTGCGTCTGTCATTTTTATCCCTATTATCGACTTGCTTATTTCTTGTTCTGCATTACTTCCGTAAACATATAATATATTTAAACATATAAGTTTAAACATTTTCTCAAAACAATGTTGTGAACGGGTCGAATAATCAAGATTTCGTACTTCTATCTAGCGAGAATAGTCATGTCTTGCGAGTATCAATTTATTTTCAGTATTTCTGCGTGATAAAAAACACACAGCCGTTTCAGGAATCAACGGGACATTTGATTGCGACCCCGAGATTCCATTGGCGTTACATGATCACGATTTGTTTTCTGTACACCGTATATTTTTTTTCCCGTCCGAGTTTTCGATCGGTCCGGGTAGCATCGCGTGGACGCTGGATCTCGGTTTCGAGAAAGGGTGGAAGGAGAAAGAAAGGACAGATCGGTCGTTGCGTAAAAAGCTTCTTGTGATATATTCCATGGTGGTCCTTGAGCTGGCTTTCGCAACGATGGGATCTCCGATTGTATAACGTTTAAAATGTCTTTTTAATGGGGACCGGTGCGTCCTTGGCTAACGGCCGGTTTGTCGCGTTTCTGCGTATAGAGTGCGATTCAAATTTCGCGTAAGGAATCGTGATTGCGTCGACCATCGATCGATGTTTTCGTGTTCATCGAATTCCCTTCAAATGCGAGAGATTGTCGCGCGCAAATTTTGCGGTTGCTTAAATCTCCGGCTAGGATAGACCACGTGAATTTCCTCGCGAATCGTTCCTCGCACTTGGAATTTCAATGTTTTGTATATTATTATCATTTAAATTCTCAGAGTAAAATATCCAATTATTTCTCTGATTAAACGATTAAATTTCTTTTGAATCCGTTGGAATTAGAATTTGGGAAACAGAAAAAAATTAAAGTTAATTTTTATGATTATTAAAGACCAAATAAAATTAATGAACTACTACTGACAGAAATTAATATTTAATTTTAGTGTATCACGAAATTAGTGGATAAATTTTTGCAACTTATATATATAAAGACTTTGAAAAGAGAAAAAAAAAATGTAGGTTTCTCTGTAGAATTCGCTTTCGTTTCGAATGAAGTAATCTTCCACTTGTGTCCTTTCAAAATCTAATTTTTTTCCGACCGCTTGTGGCATTAATTTCGACAAAAGAAAATCACATCTGCGAATGACATTTGTTACGAGTCTCATTACGAACTGACTTTCTAAGTTCGTTAATGCGAGCAGGAGTAATGCGCGATCGAAGTTTTCACGTAGTACATCCTTGAGGAACGTGAAACTCGTTTGTCAATGTGCAAGACAGAAGGGTTGATAGATTAGCGGTGGAGAACAGTGAGCGGTTGTTCAGCTTGTTGCTGAAAAGTTGTTTCATCTGTCAAATTGCATTATTCCGATCACAATACCGGGGATAATAAGATTTATTTTGGCAAATTGGAGATTTAGTTTTCGGTAAAGCAGGCTTCGTAATACTTGAAACGCTCGAAAACGCAATTTGCGCAGAACCCTCGAATGTCTCGTGGATCGACTTGTCTCCGGAAGTCGACAATGGCACGGTTCGTAAAGCGATGAGGATGAAGACCATCGCGGCCTGAACGAATCGCTTCTTTTTTTTTTTACCCGGGACGGACAGTGATTTTGGCGTACGGCCAGTCGTCCTTGTTCGTTGCCAGAGAGGAGTATCGGTCGGCGACTTTGTTTTTTTTTTGGGAGTGATTGTAAAAGCCCGTCGCATCCCCGGGATTAAATTGACTCTGCCTCGTAAATCCCTTACTCGATTATCAGACAACTACGTGATGCTGATGTAATTTTCGGTCGGCTGGCGCTTCTCCTCTCCTTAAATCCTCATATCCTCGAAGGCTCTCTGAACGATCAATAATCACTGTCAATGTCCTGATGCGAAGATGACTATAGCTTGCAGTACTTTCTTGCCGTGAAATGCAAAAGTCGGCACGTTGGATGTCGACGAGGCATTTGCGTACGGTTCCGCTTCTTTTTTTCTCTGTCGAGCAATATCGGTGAGACGACGGGCGGCTTAATGAGCAACGTCAATGGGTCAAACGAGCGAAATAACGAGCGATACGAACCGATGCCGATGTGAGGCACGCATTTCACAATGATCTCGGCGCAGCGATGGTATATAGAAAGGAAGGGAGAAAGAGATATTGCTGTCTGCGATCGGTTGGCAATGATATCGGGTTATGGCTCGTGATTACACCTCTCGGACCGGACCATCGCCCTTTATTTATGCAAGCCCGCGAGACGCATGGCTAAGTTATGTAGCGCCGGATATCTTTATAATATTCCACCGTGAAAAAGTAACAACTCGGTCTCACGGAAACCAACTTTGTCTCACAATTATACGTGATCTATTCGGGCATACCGAAGCAATTCGTTTTTCACGGAGAGATTAGATATCAATTGAGGGATTTCTTGATATTTCTCAATTTAATATTAATTAAGTTAGAACATTCTGATTTTTGAGATTCTCTACAAGTATTTTTCTTTGCTAATTATAAATTGATAAATAAAATGATTTTTATATTTATAAAGATCTGAGAAATTTTAGAGGTTTTTTGAAAACATCTCCGACATGCCGCGATCTCTTTAAAATTGTATCTTCCGCACGAGTTATATAGTTTGTATTTTTGCGGTCATGCAGGATTCATTTCCAGCATTATGAAGGAAATCAGTACTAGAAAGAATAGGACATTTTTTTAAAACTTTCTAAAGTTTCTCCTTGTTTTTATTCAGAACGAGAGAAATATTTCGAGAAATTTTACAGATCATATATTTCGTGCTAATTACATGTGTTTTTGTGTAAGGATATTAGAAAGTGGATCGCGAAATTCATTCCACGCTAATTTCGTAATACGAGATTATTATTGAACTCTCACAAATTATGTGTAGCAATTAGCTATCAAATTAATCACGTTGAGGAATTTTTAGAATGCACGAAAACTGAACGAAATGTTAAAAATATCGGATAAATGTTAAATATTAATTGTTCGTCGTGGATATTTGTCTCCACAATCGGATGTTTACCGTCCGTAGACGTACCAATTCTTGCCGTTCCACATCGGAGGAAGCGGGAACGCTGTAAATTTTACACGGGCCGCGTGTGTGCAAAGAGCGTGAATCGGGGCGGCCGCCAAAACACGTTCGAGCTCGACCTAGTCAGCTCGGCCTGCCTTGGTTCTTATCGATCCACCTTGCATAGGCCGGGCCGTCTTCTCTCTTCCGAAATATTTGCTCCACCGCGATAACGGCGAGATGGACATTGGAGTTACAGCTCGTCGAGTTCGGGCTGCAGTCTCTCGATGCACGGTTCGAGTCGCTCATTTAAACTTCGCGTCAATGTATCTTGGTTTAGTGATTAGGATCTCGAATTTTTAGGGAGACAAAGTTCTTTAGTTTGTCATACGATTGTCATTTGTGACATATGGAAATTATTATTGTGCAAAAATATAAAGAAGACTTAAATAAGAACTGTTTTGCAGCAAAAATAGGTACGTATAGCGTACGGCGGATATACGATAATCATCGTTTGTTATGTGCAATGTATTGCCATTTTTCGTGTTCTTCCATGACAATATGTCTTATTGTTCTCTTATCCACTTTCACGAATTTGTTCTATAAAGATAAGATGGTTTACATTCTCGTTTATCGCGATAACAATAATGTTACGGTGATCCACAGTCGCTGTCTTTTGAACGCACGG
This sequence comes from Temnothorax americanus, assembly GCF_048541705.1. Taxonomy (NCBI): domain Eukaryota; kingdom Metazoa; phylum Arthropoda; class Insecta; order Hymenoptera; family Formicidae; genus Temnothorax; species Temnothorax americanus. Next base: position 634,295 of record NW_027509421.1, on the reverse strand, counting down.
TTTGGTCGAGTTCCTCCTTCGATTGTTAAAGTCTCTTTCAGGCAGACAAAATCACGCGATAAACGATAAATGACTGAGATAGGCACGAGAGACAAGTTTCTCCCCATTATTACCGGTTATTTTTTTCGGCGCGACTACGCACGTTCCGGCTTGTGCCTACACGGAACGACCCGGTTTCGTCATCCTGACAGGTAGATGCCCGGATATCGCATAGCTCTTACGAACGTGGCTGGAACTGCTGGAAGAAATGTCGTGGGCGGGATGCTGAAGCGTATTTACGATATTCGCAAAATAACGCGTTATCGCCGTGACTGACAACGATGATTAGGAATCCCTATTGTCTGGCGCGAACATTTGGAAATATGACAATCGCGACTTGAAGAAAACGCGACGAGAGAATAATTCTCGCAATTTACGCCCGCAAATGACTTTTACCGACGAAATTGTTCCATTTTGATAAGATGTGAGAAATGTAGTAAAAATTGCTTGTTGCTCGAGCATAGGTATATTTGCGTTTCATAGCTATCCAATGTAAATCTCAAAATCTGAAACATTCTATCGAGAATCATATCGAAAACATTTTTTTAAGTTTCTACGTAATATAATTAGGAGTTAAGAGACAGTTTAACTAAACGTATTATTGTTTGATGAAATACGTATTAAATTAATTTAAGTTTTTTAACTATTTATGAATAACGTTTTAGTTATCAAAATATCATGTCTAAAAAAGAAATGTACTGAAGGATGACAAAAATACATCGCGCGAATACATTAATGTTTTCTGTACTCTATGTCCGTTTCTCGAAATCAGATATAAAAATCTGAGGTTACGGTTGTGTGCGTGGATACGGATATGTGACAATCGACAGATTGTTGCAAGGAGCAGAAAATGGTAGAATGGGATAATACATAACATGTCAGTAGGTAAAGTCGATTCTTGAAGCAGAGCTTTTAAGAAAATTCCAAATTACCGACGGAAATTTTTATTCGCAGAATTTTAGAATCAATAATTGAAAAATTACCGGAACCTTTATATTTTTTTTATCCATTTATGTGTTGAGAATAATTATTAGAACTTTTAGAGATCTAATTATTTCAAAGATTGGCGACAAATTTTTTATAATGATTTTTATATGTGCTTTTCGGAATTATAAGGAAGAAAATATTTTTTTTCCTAATAAAGAGTGCCTGAGATATCCTTATCTCAATAACAGTTTTTTTTATCGTTAGTAGATACGTTGCTTGAAAACGAGAAGTAAATAAATTTATTATAGCGATCAAGAATCAAAATAGATTATTACAATAAATAAAGAGAAAATTATATTTTACTAATAATCGTTATATATATTTTACTTCGGCAAAAATTATCATTAAAACAGTAGCAGGTGCTAACGCAGATTTATTCATGTTATGCAGAATATAATGTCGCACAGAGGCAACTGCAAGCGGCGCTCGACATTACGCGCTTTGCGCATTTACGTAGCGAATACCGAGCGATTGCGGGTTAATTAATTGCCGCAATAAACGGTCAACGTGGCCCGCTAATTCGAGAGCATGCCCTCGCACTCGGTGTTATCGTTCCACTGATTAGGCTTACTCTTGGCGTTCTCGTAGGCCAAGACAGAGATTCCTTCCGCGATTGCATGTTCGCAAAATTACATGATATAAAACTATATATCTTCTAATTATTTTTATTATTATTAACCTGCATCCATTGAAAATATAATTATTGGTTTCAAATATGGTTTTGAAAATAAACCTTTATAAAATTATGATTTCATATAAACATTACAAATATTATAAAGAGAAAAGTTTCGATTAGACATAAATCTGTCTAGAAATTTATAAGTGCATAAGTTTATTAATTGGCTATGCAGCAACATTTATTTTGTTGTGAAAAGTTTGGTTTTAATTAATTTATTTACTTTAACGAAAATGTTTTGACTTGACAAAAGTCAGGGTTCTTTAAAATGGAAAAGCACGCGCATTGCAGTTGCAACACGAGTGAATGCGTTAGCACCGTTATCAGCGATAATTTAGAAATCTCAAAGTACTTTGTAAGGAATTTTACATTTCTTATCATCTTGCGATAATACGGAGGAATGTCTTATTTTATCTTGGATCTTGAGCAGTCTTAGTGAAACTTGCAATTGCATAGTCGGTTTCTCCAACGAATGTCCATACAAAACAGTGCTCAATAAGCTTCTTGCTTCATATTAGAGACGATAAAATTGTTTTTTAAAATATAACGATTACAGTGGAGATTTTAATTTACGAAGGTCAGGAAAAGAAATTTTGTTAGTCATATGAGAGAGGCGAGAAATTTTCGACTTTTGTTCGTACAAGATTTTGCTCGACATCGATTACTTAGATCTTCTGTTGCTTTTTCCTCCATCTTGTGCTATTCTTCTGCTATTGATTGATCGTTCGTGGAAACGATCGCTAATTCACACACACACATACACACACACACACACACACACACACACACACACACACATTCATGGCGAGCGAATTAGACGGATATGTCGAGTATCGACACCGCCTGGCATAGTGTACACGTGGACTCTCGTTGCTGTTGCGTCGTCGCGACTTCGGTTACGGGATAGACGAACGATTTATTAAAGCGCTATTCTCTACAAGGTATATCTCTACAAGGTATCTTTGTGACATGGCGGCGATGACTTTTGCGTGCTCGAGCTAGCCGGAGAATCCTTCGATTAGGTTGCAAACGCGTATCAAATGGACGAACAGAAAGAGCGAAAATAAATTTGCAAGAAGTAGGGATTCTATGTATAAATACTATAGAAAGAAAGATTCTGAAAAAAGCTAATCGAAGATCTTTAAATTAATCGTTAATTTTAAGTGAATATTAATTATGTTAAATCATTGAAATAAAATTTATAATTTTTGTAACATTTTCTGCATTTGTGTGTTTGTGAAATTAAGTAGTTCTATGGTTCAATATTAAATTAATTTCTTGCAGAAAACTTTAAAGAAAAATGTAAATAATTATGACATTTAGTATATAACGTCTAATAGCCTAGTGGTTTACTTTTTATTTGCACATTAAGTACATTAAATTTATATTTTTGTTTGATTGTCATATATTAACTTACAATTCTCAACTTTTTATTAGAAGAATTAATAAAATTTTTCTTCAAAACTAACAGATTCTGTTTATAATATTTTTATTGAAATAATATTTGATATAAAAGTTTCTACTTATTTATTAATTAAAATTTTTCATTTATTGTTTTATCTACAAATAAAACATACGAAATTGTAATATATAGTAGGAAAGTTAATGATAGTGAGCTAAATGAAATTTTTCTTATATAACAATCTTTCTTTTTAATCTTTTTTTCTAACGTAAATTGACTTGCAAATTGTTACAATATGGATCACGAGTAGTTAGAATGAATTAAAAATAGGATTGAAATAGATATACACATAAGATGCATCATTGCAATATCGGTATCCTTGCTTCGAGATACTCGATCGCCCAACGGTTTATATTAAAAATTTGACTCGCACGGTGTTTGTAAAGGTACCTCTGGTCTCCGTCTGACTGACGATTTCTCGGATTAGCGATATATATTTTTGCTTCTCTTCGTTAAGCGCTCTTTGAAATAACTCTCCTGCGACTTTACGTGGTTTGATATATTACCGCCATTCTAAAGAAAAGATAAGAGAAGGCGACGCGACGACGAGCGCCGGGAAAATTGCGCGCGACCTCCGCGAGGCTTAAATATCCGTGTTGCAACGGCTCACATATAAAACGCGACTCACGCACTAAGTACGCACGACGCGTTTTCAATGTCGCGGCACACGTGTATTACTCATCTACCTTATCCCTGCGTCTCGATATTCCGACGTACAGTTATTGCTATTCGACGGAAAATTCGCCCGAGAGCCGTTGCGATTTCACAGCACGTCACATTTTGTCCTTAATGTTTGAACACTACTTTTCTTCCTTTTGTATTTCTTGAGACGAGAGGGGGCCACGTTCACTCATCGATAATGTAGTGGCCCCATGTATATAGAGATTCCTATGAAGCCCAAGTTGTAAAATAGACTTCTAGTACACAGCGGGCTCGCTCTTACGCCTTTTTGCAGTATCTTTATATGGTAGATTTAGCGTTAACGGACTGACATTCTGTGCGATTTTTTTTTACTTGTGTAGTCTTTTTCCCTTTTATTTGTTAGCCGCGACGTGTTGTACCAATCTCTCTCTAGCATCTCTTTGGGCCCTTACAGATTGGTTCCCGAAAATGTGCTCCTGCCTCGACGGAAGCTCGACGCTGCCGAGTAATCGAGCCGCAAGCTACGAACGGCTTGGTTCCGATCTCACGATCTTCGAACTCAACAGCACGATACGAAGGAATCGAAGAAGTGATCAAGATTTGATCGACAGCGAAAGACAAGTATGTATTATAAAGTATCTTATGCTTAAATGCTTAAGTTTTACACTTTCTGGATTATACATATAGTCAGAAAAATCGAGGATATTAGATATAGAATAGTGAATTTTTATATTGTGTTTAATTTGTATACCTAAATGGAATTTATATCTATGTATAATATTATGATAAAAAATAAAGAGAAATATTTCAACTCATAAATAGGAAAAAATAATTAAAGTATTATTTATAATTAACATTTAATGCAATTTTTCTCATATACGCTACCTTTATGAAATAAAAGTTTGTCATTGATTTATTAATTAATGCAAATTTATATTTGATTACAAAAAATATATAAGTTATATAAGACAAATATTTATAGTTTATTTATTTATACATAGAGATAAATAAATTGAGAGGCTTATAAAAGAGAAGATTGCGAATTAATTTAATTCGATAAATTAATTTGATTGGATTGTATTCAATTCATTTGTATATTTAATGTCTTTTTAATGTTTGTTTAATTAGGAAGAATTGCGGTTTTACAACAATGATCATTCTTTTACAACCATGGTCGTAGAGAGAAATCTGCGAACGATCGATCTCTGCGAGTTGCTCAAAGTCAAGAGGAACACAATCGGCGCAGCCTGGTCGATAATCGAGACGTGGCCGAAACTGGGAATTGGTATGTAACATCATAAATATGACAATAAATCATATCGCAATTATGATTTACGTATTGCGTTATATTTAATTTCTATGCGTCGCGCATTGTCGCGATTACTTCAAACGAGTTTATGCATTTCTTCAGATTTCTCGGGAATGTGGTTAACGATCAGTCAATAAGCAAGTCTTATGCACTTCTTTATCTTTATGATGCTTACGTGCGAGTAGCGTTGTGTCATTGACCATACTTTTAAAGTAAGCACCAAAGTTTGCGATTGCCCTCTTTTAAGTGATTACTCGCTAGGATGTTATTTACGCGGAATTGTTTTTCAATATCTTTAAAAAAATATATGAATATTCTGTACGCTTAATTATATGTATGATTTTATATTTAAATATCACACTGGAATGCATGCCTATACAATTCAAAAATATAGAAATATAATAAATGTGTACCCAAGCATAATGGAATTCACATTAAACGGTTCATTCGATATATCCGAATTGTTATCAGGTTTAACGATAACGTAGTTGGAGACAAATATTATGCTTGAATAGAGAAGTACGCAGAATTGGCAGATATTTTTGAAGTATTTTGTGTATATTGCCGATTGCGTATTAAGAGATACGCTTAAGAGCTGTTTGGGAACTCGGCAATAAATAATTTATTTATAAATATAATCGGTGCGCGTTTAAAAGGCGGATAATTCGTTAAAAGTTCGAGGCGTGCCATGCCAAGGCGAGGTGACGCTAAAAGCCTCTAATGCATCGGGAAAACTTCAGTCGTCTAAATTTTCTCTATACGGCATTGACTCGGAACGAGATCGGAAATAACGTGTGCATGTGGTGAGGAGGAAAGGGAGAAGGGAGGAAAGGGGTTGGAGAGGCCGTAAAGACGGCACAGAGCTCTATAATGCAGCCGAGAATCAATAGCGGGCGAAACCTCCAGGAGCTTGGTGCAGGTCAGAGACGCGACTCGCGGCTATGTCTCCGTACGAAATGTTTGTTTAGAAATACGGGCGAAATGTCATGCTATTTCTAGACTAATGTGTTTTCCATGGAATAGTTTTACAAATTAATCACATGACGAGACGATCTGTACAAATTGTAGCCATAAAACTCATTTTATTAGAATTTATAAAAATAAGTTTAAAAATTAATTTTACTATAAAAAGGACTATTATAAATATTTTAAGATCGGTAACATTATGAAAGATTAACCTATTTATTATTATTTATGATGTAATAGGTACAAAAAATATTCTTTTGAAATATCAATAAGAGTACTCAAATATTATTCTATTTTTTTTTATCGTTGAATATATTGGTGTGTTGATAATAGCAACATAGCAATATATTTGGATGATAATGATAAATTGGATGAATTTTTTTTGTTACAGAGCGCACATTAGAAGACCACGAAGATATTCTCGCTGTTCATAGGGAATTGGAAATGTTCGCTTCCCAATACGAGAGGAGGTTCTACTTTAGCCAGGACTTCCTGAAATACGAAGTGTTCATCAAACCTATGGTAAGTGAAAAAATAGAGTATTTAGTTATCTCGCTGAAAAAAGCTGCTTCTCTAATTATTCATTTTTAAAGAAAACGTCAAAATCTTCAGAAAATTATAAAGTTATTGCGTTCTTCGTTACTTTTTACAACAGCGAATGGTAAATTCTGTTCAATCTAAGCGCGTTAACTTACCGACTGACTGAACTTATCAGCTGCAGTTGCAGCATACATTTGAATATAAGTATATAACGAGGAGGTACTCTGTTTAAGATTGCCGACTCTAGGTAAATTTTCTCACCCTCGGTATTACCCCGACCAACCTTTGTGACCATTCGATATAATTAAATATATATTTATATTTGCCATATTAATTTTGCATTTTTTAATTTCATTTTGTACGTATAAATGCTCATATCGATAATACATTATATTTATACGTAACTGCAATTTATATTTTCTGGATTTGAAACGTCGGCAATATTAGGCATCTTGAATTATCCCCAGATTTTGGCTCGAGGGTCGATATAGTCAAGCATTATTATTAATGTATAATATATTAATATATTATGTTAATTCGGTCGACATTTTTTAATACCTTGTCGGTATCTATGTGAACGTCGTCGGTATCTGTGAGAATGGTGTCGGTATCTATGTGAACGTTGTCGGTATGAGAACGTTCCGCGAAATTTCCGGCAGATCTCTCGTTTACCGGCGAATCGTGTAGTTCTATGCAAAGAAAGATGTAGAGAGAGATGTTAAGGTGGCAGGAGAGACGCTTTTCCGATACCGGGAGCGGCGATGGGGTCTCAAGGATTCGGTAGTATTGATTGGAACATTCGTGTCCTGGGATTTTACAGGATTGTGCACGTAGCTCCGTTTTAAACTTAATACATCGAGATTGCATACGGAATATAAATGATGACTAAACTAAAAGTTGAATGAAATTTTGCAGCTATCATTTTATTGAATCTCGTTAGAAAATGTTAATTTTGTGATATATAAAGAGATGCCGATCCATCAGTTTCAAAGATAGTTAGACTAATTAATATATTCGAACGGATATCAATTAGCAGTTTAGAAATTCAATCAGCTATAGGAGTTCATAAATCTTGTAGTCTCGCCGATGATTGGCCAATTAAAAGATAACGAGCGTAGAAACTTGGGAAATTGAACGTCGTAATCGACACTCTTCGGGGAAATCTTGAGACGTTTTTCTTCTCTTGTAACGGGAGGGGAGGCACTCTTTGCGCGTGAGTGTGCAAAGTATGAATGTTTGTGTTCCGTCTATTGAAATCTTTAAAAAGATTCTTAAGTAATACGTGTGTCTACCATTCCTCGTCGAAATACTTGAAGCACGAGAGATATTTATATTTTCTCGTTCCCGAAATATATTTTAGATCCGACTTTGCATCACTCTTTTCTCCGAGTCACTCTGGTTAATTTTAGAAACGATCCGAAATTCGGTTTCCTCGATGTTCGTTTTCATATATAAAAAACGACAGTATGTAGAGACGTCTCTTTAATTTTTTTTGCAGCAATTTTTTCCCGCGGACATGATCACTTTTCCCAGCGGGGAGGAAAGGGGCGCATTCACCGATGCCGAGAGCGCGCTAAGGGTGAGTACACTTTCCTGCCGATGTGATCGTCACGAATGAAAACAGTGCTGTAGCTGATACAAATGCATACGTTGCTCATGCTCACGTTGCAGAATTACCTGTTACGGGAGGACAGTGAGTGCCCGTATGTATTCAGCATGGTGTGGATGCGAAATGTGAGTTCGAACGGTTGGAAGAAGATGTACATGCTGCTCCAAGGCCGGAAACTCTACACAACGAAGAAGGTGAGTCCTTTTATCTCACGAGAACACCACGGATTGTATTCTCGTATTATCAATCCCTGATTCTTATTTCGTATTTAATTCGACGTATGCGGTTTTGAATATGATACGAGTATACCTATACATATCGACAAGTTTCATGACGGAGCTATACGATTCTTTTCTTACCAAACATAGCTCCGAATATGAATTATGAGCTTTAAACGTTCCGCGGCGAAAGAATTGCTCAGCGTTGTTAGCCACTCAATTCAAGCGCATTATCTACCATTTTGTGGCTACGGGTCTGACGTCTTAAAATACGAGAAGACGTTGTTACATAAAGAAATACTACTTCTCAATGTTAATAAGCGAACACATATTCAGCTTACGATGATTAATACGTTAACATGAAGCGACGGCGAGTTTCTCTTCTTTCCTACGCTCGATTATCTTTATGCGATTGCAGTAGAAAATGCAATCTCGCGACGGAGATAGGGTTCTTACTGACTCATCGTCAGTGAAACGTTCTTTAAAGACCAAGTATTAAGCGAACCCTAGACGATAAACGATCGTCAGGCTCTCTATGTGCATCGGCTCGCGTAGTTCTCGCAGGTGTTAACACTTTTCTCAAGGACTTTGCAGTGCCGTCCGTTGTGGATGAGTCACGACACATCGCTGGCAATTTATTTGTAAGTCATTAAGAGACATTAACATGTAACAGCTGGGACACTTTTGTAGCAAAAGGTATGACACGCTGCAATCTTTTTTACGACTGAAGTAAAGGGGACAGCTTTTTATTCATAAAAATTTCACCTTGCATAAATACGACATGAAATTCGAGTATAAAATTTTGGTAAAATGGTTTAATGTTTATTTCATTTGGTTCGCGATACGATGCAATAATTTGCTTAAAAGGGGCCAGAACTTGGAACCGGCTGACGAGAGACAATGTTGCTCTCGCCTCACGTCCGCGAAATTGTCCCACGATGTATCGGTTCGACGGTAATGCTGATTCGACTCAGCCATCAAGCCAATTCATTTGCATAATTAACATCATGCGATACGACGGCAACGCCTTCGTAGCTCATTATACGATAACCGATACGCGAAGCGAAAGGCAGTCATTTTCGAGATAACTAGCGGCTAGTTGATGTACTCGGTCAACTCGGCGATTCCGAATTCAGTCCGTAGGCGCGGTTTGTTTTAAAATTAATTTTATTCGATTATCGATTCCGCGCCGCGCGCGTACAAGCGGTAGCTCGCCGTTAAAACTGACGCGTCGAATGGTCGTTTGGCGAACGCGCTTCCGAGTCGCGCGTCATTAATCGCCCCGCAGTAAAGCCAGAATCATATCGGCGAGCGAGCGATTATCCGAAATATCACGCGGATCCTATAAAGAAAAAAATTCCATTTGTCACGCACGCGTAAAATGTCGAGTGAGTTACGACCGCGATCGCTTTACGGCTGGTGATACATCTAGTTAAATAACGATAGCCCGACGAATAATTACAGACGCACTCGTGTACATAGTCCGCACCGATCGCTCGTGAAATATTATCGCTGAATATTCTACCGTTATCGTACATGAGTGCTCCGGTTTACACATTTATTAAGCGATACATGCGCCATTCAACGAACGTACTTAATGTGATTTCCGTCACTCAGTCTTATCTGGTGCAAACCAATATTTATTTCCGGTGAAGAATGCGTGACGGCTCTATTTTACGTAGATTTATCTTCCTTTCTCATTATAACTGTGGAGCTCTCTAAAGGGGAGTTTGTGAATTAATGGCCGATATTGTACAGTCGCTGTAATTATCGACAAGAATCCTTTCGCAAGATATACATCGCGAGAATGCGTCTCTTCTTCTCCCTTTTGTTCTCCGCGTCGCGCCGACGCGCCGAGAACCAGCTTAAAATGCAAGTTGATTGGCTTCGCGCCCGCCGCTGGCGCGTAAGAACATGATTTAATTATTTCAAGCTTCACCGCTTCCGGCGATACCGGTATCAGCGGCTAATATCTCGTCGGACGAAAGCGTCGTTCCGTAAAAAGCTATACGACTCGCCGCCATTGTTACCGCTTCGCTTCGACACCTCGGGACAAGACCACAAGTACGTCATTATTACGACATGATTGGTAAAAAATAAAAAAGAGATGAGGCTTACGTAATAACACGGGCATGACGAACCGCGGTGTGCTCTGATGAGGCCGCTCACGAGGATCGATTCGTGAGCTTATCGATCCTCGATTACGGCTATCATCACATACACGTCCCGTGAGTTTCGCAGCTTTCTGCAAATCGGATTTTTCTCGCAGATACGGTTTCTCATCGCGCGTTCCGTGACGTTCCTCTCAAATATTATTTTCAATCCGACGTTTCGACATCGCCTTACCTCTCTGGCGATCTCCTTTCTGCCTCGAAGTCTATAGGAGTTTATTTCTAAAAGTTTATTTCAAGTTGAAATTTTCTGAGACATTCAGCGGATTCAGCCTGTTCGGGAATGAGGGTTAATTGCTCTTGGAAAGTTTCTCGATTATATCTTCTTTCTCGATCAAAACCCGGGAGTCTCGCGATATGCTCGCGGTTACTTGTCTTTCCGTCTCTCTTTATCGCGCGTACTCGATCAATTATATTCGCGTAAAAAAAATGCCTTTTCCGTCAATTTTTTTCGTCGATCATCATCGTTCTTTTGGCAAATCGGATCGAGGCAAGCGAGCGCGAATAAACACGAATGAATAACCTGCTTCAATGAATGTGCCGTCATACTGACGATTGTTTGTTCGAGTTTGCTCGCGTTTGCTCGCTTGATCTGGATCTGGCTTTAAGGGATCGCGATGTGAACGCTAACCATTCGCACATGCGGAGCGTATCGGGCATTGTATGGATATTCGCGCGCGCGCGCGCGCGCTCAATGCAGTCGCAAATTATACCGCACGCATACGGAATTCCATTGTTCTTGAAATAATTGTCTTATTCGTTATTTCTAATCCGACGATGTAGAATCAGCCAGGAGAAGCGCGATGCGAAACAACGTTGAACTCTCTTCTAAGAATTTTATTAATCTTTCTACATCTTTGCAAAGCTCTTTAAAAGAACTTCGATTTTGAAAGCATGAAGAAAGACGAAGTAAAAAGGACACAATTTGAATAAGTAGCGCGGGTAGTTTCTCGTGGACGCGTGAAGGATGTTAAGCGTTAGGAAACGAACGAGGAAAGGGACTCCACGGGCGAGGTAATGGAGAAGAACGCGACACACACACACACACACACACAATTGTGCGAGAGCGAGCCGAGGGAATGCGAGAGTGTAGGTACCGATGCTAAATAATACGGCTTTGGGGGTGCCGTGAATAATCCTTACTAAACCTTAGCATTCGCACCGCTATTTCGGTCCTCCCGGTCCGGAATAATTTATGAACTCCTACCGCAACGGCCTTATCTCGAGCCGGCTGAAACTCCCGGACACAGTATATATCCGCTTCCTCTTAATTTCTAGCTCGCGCACTCCCGTTTCTCGGGGGAGATGTCATCGAGAGACCTTACCGAGGCTTTTACGTTAGGGCATCTTACGATGGTCGTTCGGAACGCGTCGGACAAGCGGGACAAGTCTTGTTTATAGTTGTTCGTGGACGGCAACGTATCAATGGGAGTGCCGCATGTAATATGCAGATTCAATATACGTTGATGCACTTTGGGGGCTTTGAATAAGCTTACGTGTTTTTATTGTGTTTTTGTCGCGTGTATACGACTTTAGAGATATCGATTTGTCTTCTGTCCACTTTATACTCATTAGATTGGCGCGGTTGCATAAATGCTACAGAGTTACAGGGATTATTCCAAATGTCATTTCTAGATAAAAATTTAATTGACCGTTTAAGAAAATTAACTTTTGCTTTGCTTAACCACGTCAATAAATCATTAGCATCAGATCTCACAGGAAATAACCATGAACCCCCATATTACATGGTTACATCTGGTTATATCTATAAATTGTATAAATTGCTTGTATTGAATAGGAACTGACATTTATATATGTCTGACTTATTGAAAGTCGCGCCGACGTCCGTTTTTATTGCGAGGTAACTTTCGCCACCCCGCTGCATTTATCCTCCGGCCTTACCCCCGCGGAGCCCGATCTCGTCCCCGCTAACCCCCTTTTTCATTTCCTCCCTCGCAACAGCGGGCGCCCGGGCGTGGCCCCGTTATCGCGGAAACGTACCCGCGACGGCATTGCAGGATAATTCTTCGTCCGCTACGTACGATCAATTTTATCGGCAAAAAACTTTCGAGCGAGGACGATCCGGGGGAGAAAAATTGCGCGCGTTTTTTCGTAGAAATATAAATACTCTTTCGCGCTGGCTTATCGGTGAGCTAAACGAGTTTCGTTACTTAACATAATTGCCGTGCAACTGCCGCGAAGACGTGTTTCGCACGCGAATCGACAAACGGGAAAGTAAAATTGCCAGCGAGGTGGCAAGGGGGGCGGGATCGTATTTTACGACCGCGACGGTCCACTCTTCCAATTTGTCTTTACTTTCCTCTGTAAATTTATCGTAAGTACGGTAATTGCATTAACACGTGATCCGGAGTGTGCCGTTAAGTTTCGAAGGAAATGGCCAATCGTATATAGAGATCCCTGGAAAAATATCGCGAGTGTCGCGTCACTTTTTCCAATATCATTAGGAATTAGCTGGATCATGGCAAAATATTTGATAACAAGACTGTCGAGGAAAGAGAGAGAGAGAGAGAGAGCGCTAAATCATTTATTTTTGTATTAATTTTTTCGTGCTGTATAATACACATGTTTCGCCATTCGCCACAATCTTTTTTTATTCGAGTTTCATGCAATGACACCTGCGGTAGACAATGTAATGGGATAGCTAATCCTCAGGGCATTCCCTCGCCGCCGTCAACCCGATCGACGTCACAGAGCGAGCCTTGACGCTGTCAATCTCGATTTACACGTAATACCATCCGCGCGCGAATGCGCGTCGAGAACGAGCCGATGGATAATTTCGATCAACCGATAATGATACGGTCGCAGGAAGCGAATTGGATTCAAGGTAATCACGGGTTACGTCGCGATATGTATATGTTCGTAATTAGTTGCGTAACAGTCTGATTTCACGGTGATGTTACATGCATTTGTGTCTTTTAACGCGTGCGCTCCTGCACGAGAAGCGAGAGAGGTGGCCGCTTTCATTGCCGCAACGTTAACGATCAAAATTGTTCTCGGCCGTCATTACTTACGCGTTACTTACACCTCGCCAAGAAAGATGATCACCGCTCGCGTTACTCCGCGTTTACTATGCCCTCTCCCCCTCCTCTCTCTCTCTCTCTCTCTCTCTCTCTCTCTCTCTCTCTCTCTCTCTCTCTCTCTCTCTCTCTGCCCTTCTTCCGTGCGGTCATAAAGAACGCATTTCGCAAGACATAAATTATGGCGTGCGATATTAGCGTTAATGTGCCGGTCGCACAAAAGGACGGCATTGTGTTTTTAGTGTTAGATACGGACGTCGTTATCTTCATTATTACCGATTTTCCCGACTCGTTTGTCTCTATTCTCATTATGTGAAATATATATTTTTCTTGTATTGTATCTCAGAAACGAGGTGCGATTCCGGGTTTATATAAATATGCTTGTGTAAATTTATTTTTTAAACTTAGTTGTTTTAAACACACTTTACTTTAAAAGCGAGAATGTGTTCGTGGATTATATGTAACTTCTACTTTTTACAACTCTTTTTTTTTTTAATTACATTACTAGGTCTGTACACTCGATTGCGCCATAATAGACGCGCGTTCGGCGGCACAAATGTAATTCGGTACAACGGTTTGTGTGAGTAAATTATCTACGATAGTCGGGGGTGGGTATACATTGTGCGGTGTACATCGACCATGCGGAGAGATACTTGGTGTACTTTGTCTCCAGTCACGCGCTGTATAAGATCAGTGTTCTGTCACGGAACCCGGAGACCTCCATTGTTCTGTTTATCGTTTCATCCGATTTCTAGGGCCCCCCTGGACCGTAACTTTGGGCCGCGCTTTCGGTCCATTCGCGAAGTTTTCCGCAGCTTCCGTCGTAATCGAAGTTTCGGGTAAGCGAGGGCGGGGCAGGGGGTATCTTGTATCTCACGGGGAATGTTAACGGAGTAGATACGGCGCCGTTACGAAAGATAACGACGGCTGATTTACATAGAATGACTGAAACTCCGGTCGTTAGCTGCTAGACGCGCTAGCGATCGCTCTGCATCTATTATCGACTCTCGGCGACGACGTCGCGATGTCGCGGTTGCCTCGCGCGAAAGGAGCTTTTTACGTAGAACCACTCCCGCTTCGCGTGAGTCGGAAGACGATTCTCCAGAGTGGAAAGTCGAGGGTGGAGAGACGTCGACGGCGACGGCCCGGGAAAAAAGGGGTTGACTGACGGTTTTCCGCGGCAAACAACCGTGACTGATGATCCGTGAGCGCGGGCGAAGCGCGATACGCAAGCGCGCAAAGGTCCCCTGCTCGCAAAAAGAACGATCCGATAATTAGACGCGCGCTTCTGCATCGAAAATTGGATTCTTTTCGCGAGAGCCGAGCGAGGATCGTTGATGCGGATCGCTAGCGCGGTCCATTCTTTCTCCGTTTTTTTCTTGTCCGTTTTTTTTCCGTCGCTTAAAAACTCAAGATAATCAAACTAACTTTTAAGAATATACCATCAGATTTCTGTTGAGTATACAAGTGCAAACTATTTCATGTAATTTTATCTAGAATGGAGAGATGGCAGAATTTTATTTTACTAAATTTTTTTATGAAAAGAGATTAAGTGATATCATGCTAATTGAATCCGCGCTAATTCTTGTTACTTCTGTATATGCATTACAATTTCTATATCATCTATTTTTCTCTCGGTCTCTTTTTCAAAATCATAAATGTTCCTTTTGATGTCTAGTCGTATTCAAAAAAGATATATTCACTTTCGCTATTCATCCTCGCTGTTGTCTGGCACTACGCGAGTGATTTTCACTCCAGCTTCACCCTTCCTCGCAATTAACGACGGAACCGTCCACCGACCGAAAAAGCTGGAAAGCCGGCGAAAGAGCTTTCGTTGTTGAAGCGCGGAGGGAGGTGGTCCATCCCGTCGGCGACCTGGCCGTGGCTTCTCTTCCGGAAGAGCGAGCCGCTTGATGGATTACGTCGACTAACGGCCATCGTCTGGACGCGTTAGATTAGCTGCGGCAACGAGGGCGGACCTTCCGTTGCCGGTAACCAAGACCGATCGACTCTCTTTCTCTCGCTCTTCTCGGTTCTCTCTCTCTCTTTTTCTTTTCCTCCTTCTAACCGATGAATGGAAATCGAGGTGGATAGTCCGTGTCAGTAAACTGGTTCTTCCTCGCCGCGCTCAATCATGATCTCGCTTGTTCTCGCGCGGCGGAGTTATCGAGGCATTTAACGAGGCTTGCTTCGGATGAAAGTGACAGAGATAGGAAGAGGGAAACCCCTCGGCACATCTATGTCAATGAGGAAATTGTACGCGAGTGCAAGATAAAATCAAACTATATTAATAAACATAACTCTTTGCGTTGAAGTAGAATGAAAATCTTCTGAGATATAATGTAGAACTTTACGTTTCTTTTTGAAAATATATTATATTTTAGTCTCTCTCTCTCTCTTGGTTAGAGCATTCAAGGAAAAATAAATATATCGTCGATAACGATAGATGATAAATATAAGCGCAAAATAAATGACAGTTATCAATATCTGTAAACAGGATATTAAAGGAACTGTGACAAATATCTTGCGGCATATTTTGATCGATTTAAAATCGATCTTTTATCGCACGGTCCGTTGTATTATAGAGAGTAAATTCCGTTGCAGCTTGCGTGCGCGCGCGTACTCGCATCCGGAGTAGAGAAGCGGGTTAAATTCCTTGTGAAACACGATAAGCTTGCGCACCGGTATATTTTCCGACCGAACAAAGTGAGAGAGCCTCTGACTCGCGCGAGTTCACCCGCGGACCTCGCTGACCTAGGCTGCATTCGAGGAGCGCGCTATTAGCGCTATTGCATCATTCTGTCTTTATCGCTCATCAGGCGTAAAACAAGGATAGAATAAGCAAATAGCGCTAATAGCGCGCTCCCCGAATCCAGTCCTAAAGGGGGGGGGGGTCATGTCGCGTACACGGGGCGGCCGTAAATACGCGGGTTACTCTCGTGTGGGCGAAATTTTTCGAGAAATTTGGAGCCGATCTTTCGCTTGATGAAGACGCTCGCGGTCACGGGTGGCAAATGGCAATCGGTTATAAACAAGCTCATGACTTTTCGAACTTATCAGCTAAGTGACACGCATATCGTTTAAATCAAAATTCGGGGTAACGACTGATGAATGTGGATTTACGCGCTTCTTGCTGTTGCACTTCCTCCGCTATTATTATCACTCTTTCTTTTCTCTCGTGAAAACGAGAAGGTTTAATCACTGGCTTAACAACCAACACAGGTATGGTTAAGCGTGCACTTAAAGTCGTTTTACTCCCCTAAACTTGCCTTTAATGGCGCTCTTTTTCTCGTAATGCCTTTCTGAAAGAACCCTTCGTGCACTATTAGTCCCTGAGAAGTCCAGCTCTCTTCGCGGGTGGGCAGAGGGGGAGGAGGGGATAGAACGTGAACGTTAAGTTTTTCTTATCTACTCGATCTTCTTATTTCTTCCTTCCTCCGTTTTGCGCGCACGCACAATCATGCGTGATCACTGTAAACGATAAAATTACTCTTGGAAAACATACATCTGTTCCCTCGTACACATGATTTTTTTCTGAAAGATCTAAAAAATAATTATTAATATTCTATCCTTAAATAAATATATCCAGTGAATATGTCACACATAAAAGACTAATATTTTAAAATTATTGATCGCAATGAAAGAGTAGAAAGCTTGTAGCGGGCTTTAGTTCGTAAGATCTGTTTTATATAGAAACGACTTCGTATTTGAGATGGGTCTTACAAATTATAGATGTGTCTCCTCGTTTTTGCGCCAGTCCCGTCGATCTTCCATATGCCGCTATATTTAGCTAGAAAGGATTTTCTTCCACGACGCGATTTGTTAGTCGCACATCGATAATGTCTCCCTGCGTCATGCGCGCGCGCACGCGGGTATAACGGCGACGGCGCAACACTCGCAGAAACACAGCTGCATTTATTGTGCACAGCACGCGACGAGCACGCGTCAGCTGTCAGCACCGCTATTCGTAGCGAGAAGTCAGTACTCGGTACAACGACCCTTTACGTGTCATCGCTGAAAGGATCTTATCCGCGCGCGCGAACGTTTTGAGGTCCATTTGTGTCGATAGATTCGTTGCTGGACCGGTTTCTCTGAATGGCTTGGGCGGCGGAGAACGTGTTGCGCGAAAGGCCAGTTAGCAAATTCAGTTAACATAATCGCTTCTCTTTTACGAGCGGTGAAGCCGGTTCAACGAGTCCGCAAAATTGTATTGATTTACAACGTTAAGGAGCATATACGAATCAACGTTGTTTTAATTAATTTTCTGAAAGTTTTTTTTATGGATTTATATTCCGGATTTATGTTAACAGATTTATTATATTCCAAATTAGATATTTAGTGAAACACGAAAATTTGTCGGTCTAACTGGCAATAAATTTAATCAAAACTTGTTTTATCACTGGCGAAGAATTATATTATTTTATTGAATCAGATATATTTAGCGTGCAGAGATACAAATATTAATTGGAAAACCGTTTAAGTTTAATTTTATATACTTTCAACATTAGACCGAACACAAATATATCGTTCGTCACCTTGGGTATTTAGGGATGGTTTTCGTAATGCGAGGGAAACTAAAAATCGATTTTTTCAACACACTGTCCAACTCTTTGCTTATTCCCTTAAATTCTGTCGCGGCGTTAGCGGAGTTAATCCGCTTATGGAAATTTCCAACGAAACTTCCGTAATCTTATCGCGCCATGGAGACAAACGACTGATTTCCATCCGGACGAAAGATACGGAATTTCTCGCGAGCACAGTCGGCGACGCTCTCCCGTTTCCGGACATTTGGCGAGAGTAAGAAAAATTCTTGATGTGCAACTTGGACCATTGTAACGCGGTTCCGCGCGTACGACATTATAGTTATCCATTCCTTTTTATTACAACGGGAAACGTTTATTTATTTGCCTTTTCCCTCTTCCCGTTTCGTCCCTTTTCAATTATCCCGACGGCGTAGCGTTTCGTCGCGAACGTGTCCATTAGCCTGTCTCCCGTCCGGGAAAATATTAGCAATAAACCGTGGCGCTACGTTCATTTTCAAAGCGTAATTTACGGCGGTTTTGCTGATAATTATTATCCGTTTCGCGGACACGCAGAAATTGACGATCGACCGTGCGTGTATCCAGCTTGCGCACGCAAGTCCGTGTATCGGCTGTCGTGTTCGATTCTCGAAGGGATGCGCCAACAATTCTTTTTTTTCTTTTTTTTTTTAGACATGGGTAACCCTCCCTTTTAACGAGTATTTTCCAAGCCGGTACCCCGACACCCGAAAAATGAGATTACTGATTATCACACGGTGACTAACGATGCTGTGAAGCGAGCTTACGTCATCCACGAAAATCTATCGACATTTTCTCATCGGCCAATCGATCCGTTCGCGCTTGGTAGCACGTGGGCGGTTCGGCTTTACGGCAATCGACAACCACCGAAATTTATTTTATGCGTCAAGCGTAGATTAATAGACGTTGTTGACTTATGCGAGATTGATCGCCGCTGTGTCGAGATATTTTTACAGTTTGTTTTAGCGAGTGACGATTTTGTAATGATATATTTGCGAACAACAGACAGAATTTGTCGCGTCGATTATTATTTCTTCTTCTTTAGTCTTTCTATTTTTTAAATATGATTTTTTATTTATATATATATATATATATATATATATATGTATATATATATATATTATTTTCTCATTAAAAAAAAACGGCTAATCATATTCGCATCATAAGCAATCAAACGTGAGGAAATCTGTTGAAAATTTTATTACGCACAAATCAATTCCGTATTAATCAAAGCGCTTATAAATGAAGGGAGCTACGATTATCTAGAATATCTTTTATACATATATATATTAGGCTAATTAGATTAATTAATCTTGCGACATCGTTGTAATCGTACGTCGTGTGTTTAGTTTCCTTTTATTATTGGCTGCGCGGTTGTGTGTGTGATGAGAGGAATATATAAATAAATAACTAGACAGGTGATGAACGCGGAACGAGTGTGCTTATCGATCCAGCGATCGATCGAGGTAGAGCGTGAAAGAGGGTGGACGGGAAGGGGGAGGAGAAAGCCTAGTATTGTCGTGGATTGCGCACGCCAATTAGAGCCTAACAATAGGCCTCCGTTTTTGGCGGAGCGTCTCTATTGTGAGCGACAGCTGACAGCGGAATACGCACACGTATCCGCGATGCCACGACGATCCGCACGCAGCACGCACAATAAGCGATACGCCCGACGCGACGCGAGAATAATACTGACACGTTGCTACCTCACGTGTCGCTCTAGCATAGCGCGGCACGATCCTGGCAGCTGCCCATCGCCGGTTTTCCCCTGAGAAAAGGCTGACGATCCGTTTTCCTTTGGTTATCTCGGAATTATCGCAGACGATCGAAATGATCGAACCGAAAAGTCGGACGAGAGCAGACGAAAAATGTTATATATATATATATATATATATATATATATATATATATATATATATGTGTGTGTGTGTTGCTTGAAGGTATATATATATATATATGTCCAAACAGATTACACTATAGCAGCGTTTTACGCTATATTTACTAAAATACAACGTTGTAATTTTTTTGAAAGTGTATTAAATTATTTTCTAAAATGTCAGTAATTTCTAATACTTTTAAGCAGTTAAAGCGTAAAACGCTGCTATAATATAGTGTAATCTGTTTGGACATATATATATATATATACCTTCAAGCAACACACACACACATATATATATATATATATATATATATATATATATATGTGTGTGTGTGTGTATTCTATATTATATGCTGTATGGAGATGCGTACATATGTATACATACATAATATGTATACGATATCGATCGGGTATATTTTCTATATGCCCGGCGGCATATACACAAGGGTGTACTTCACGGAGGCACGGAAATGGCATTTGAAAATTGGTTGAAGTTAGAGGTGGGTTATCCGATTTCGTCGTTCATTTGCAAATTGCAAGAGATACGCGGAATCGGCTTAGCCCGGCAATAGCAGCAGCATCCGTTTCCCTTCTCTTCGTTAGTCCCGCGTGCGCTTGTATATACATATATCTCCCTCTCCCCTTTATACACCTACTTGCTCCATTCCCTCTCTTGCATGGGGTATTCTCGCTGTTATTCATTCTGCGCGTGCAGTTTCTCTTTGAAAAGCCGAATAATCTATCCGATAATGCACTCCGTGTAATCGGAGCTCTTTTTCAAATTTGCATGTCTATTTATTGCTTTTCCATTTATTGCCTTTCTCTCTTCCTCCCCTCCTTTGTTCCCTCGTTGCGTCTCCCTCCATTTTAGAGCAACCCCTGATGTGCGGTCGATACGGGTCATACCAGCTGGAGTTCGAGGGATTGATTTTTCACTTGGAACCTGTTCCCCTCGAGCCCGAATCAGAACGTGAAAAATTTGTCCCCCGTTAATTTTAACGTTAAACGTCGTATTAAATCAAACGTATCTTGTCGTTATGCGAAACGAAGAATAAAAAGTTAATAATGTTGCGAGCATTCACAGCTGGCAAATGAATTCCTAACGCAGGAAAATGGGCTCCAATTAACTTCCGCGAGACTATCTTTTGTCGTGTGGCGACCTGGTAAGTTGTGGCTCGCCTTAATTAAAGGGAAACGCAACGAGATGAAATGCGTTTTCCCTCCTCTCCCAACTTTCTATCACCTATTCTGTCCTTTTTCCACGTGTCCTCGCCCATTGTCGGCCTCTCTCTGTTTTCGATTTAGTAAGCGTTTACACGCGCTCATTCCCCTCTTTACTACCTTCTCTCCTCACGTATCGAATCGAAACTCCCTTATTCAACGGAAGAAAGAATGTTTTCCTTGTCGGCTTTTTCTTTGGTGTGTTTTTTTGGGGAGTTACCCTCTGCACCCAGCTTGGAATAAATACAGCAACCGGTTTTCAATGGGGAGGAAAGACATTTTTAGCTCACGACTTTTAGTCGACATTTTGCGAATTTTATTTTTTTTTATTTGAGCTCTATTGATACTTCTGATATCTGCGATAATGCTGATAATTAGAATAATTATTTCGGATAATTATTCCGTGTGTGCAATGAGATGTCGTAACCGCGCTGAATAGTCGCGCAGCGCGACGTGAAGACACTTCGAAGCTGCGATTCGCATCAGGATATATGGCGTGATTGTTTCGAGAAGTTCCCGATTCATGGGATTCGTGACAAAGGCTCAAAGCGAGGCGCGGCAGGATGAGGAAGCCGACAGGGAGACATCGGTCAGACGGCTCTTCTGCGTCTGACAGCCCTAGAGCTACTTACGCCCGAGTGCTCGTTCGTTCGCTCGCTCGATTAATTATACAGTTAATTAGCCCCGGGCGTTCTCCCCATCTCCGACTCGCTCCCGCGAGCTACGATCTACGTGTTCTCCATACTCCCAACAAATTACAACGCATCTGCTCGGAATGCAATTCCTGATATTCTCGCGCCCTGAAGCGCCGCGTTGCGTAGCGCGGAAACCATTTTCTTGGTTTTGCGGAAATTTTAACTTTAAAATAACTGCGTCTATAAGCGAGGGAACTTGGTACGTATACCGAATCGTCTATCATGCCAAAAATTTCCGCGACGTCAAAGATAAATTGTGGCTGCTGTATCAGCAAAAATGAGAGCGAGTGTATTATGTTATTTTTGTTTCAAGTTATATCGCGTGGACACAAAAATGCAGCTCGCGTACGCTGCACTTGCGAATTTCTTTTGCGGCTCTGGTGACAACGTTTTTCGTATTATGTCAGACTCTCAATGACAAGCACATTCGGCAACATTTTTACCGAGTTGCTTGTTTGCGCTAATCTTTTTCGTCTAAAATTACTGCACCGAAAGCAACGGGAAAGAAGCTTCGATCTAAGTCGTGTAAGTGGGTAAGATATGATATATGCCTCGCGCTCGCTGAAAGTCGATGCTTCTCCGGGCAGAAAAAACGGTCTCCTTTCCCTCCCACGAGGGGTGACTTCGTCGGTGACTGTGATGGAACGGAGCCTCGGTTTCGCCGAGTCACTCTTCAGCGACCGCCCCGAGACACTCCGCCGACTAACTTGGTTGTTTTTTCGCGACACTCGGCGCCATTGATTTTCAAACAGTATCTTCGCGTTTTACCCTGCGACTCGGCCGTCAGTGCGCCGCCATCAATCTTAGAGTTTTCCACCTTTCCAAGCAGCGTGTCCCCCGCCCCTTTCCGACGAAATCGTAGACTAGGAATTTTCGCCGCGACCAGAAATCCCCTCCAACGATATATCGACGTAAAAGTAAAAATAATTCGCGGAATTTCCGCACGACAAATTTATCGAGCGAAACGCACGATGCTTTATACACGAGTTAATTAAATGTTCGGGTTCTATCCATTGAGATTACGGAACATGTTTTTATCTTGTCAACCTTATATATTCCGTTAATACTTCTTTATTTTCCTATGTAGAACGAGACTTGTGCGACAAACGTGTGCGCGGCGACGGCGCGATCGATGTTCTTCGTTGTACAATCGCCGGGTACTGGCGTATAGGACGATAGGCAGTCGAGACTAATCTCGTTATCGGCGTCGGCCAATTACGACGGTGATTTTCTCAAAAATACGGAACATCGCGTCGTTCTCGACTAACGAGGTTATTTCGCCGGTGGCCAGAGATAGAACGGTCACCGCGTCGAGCGACTGCTCGATCAAGAAAAGAATCGGCAGCGGCATAAAAAATAATTTTTCTCACACTAGCAAAATAAATATCTGTGATACTATAAGTGCTTCTAAAAAATATTTATATACATTTTGTCAACTTGGAATACGTGGAAAAGATCACTGGTTAGAGAGAGAGAAATACTAAATTTTTTTTAAATATAATTTAGGAATAAGTCCACATAAGTCCTCTAGTTTATCATTAGTTTCGCATTCGAATAAATTTGACGTATCAGGTGTCGAAAATTTTTGCTCTTATCCGATAAATTTCTCTCTCGTTTCCCGGGAATTCGGCCGAAAGAAAGAAACCTGGTATACTCGCCGTGTAAACAGGAAAGTGATACTTCCCGTTGGAAGAATAGTCGCGCTTCCGGTTTCTACGTTTCCGTCGCCGCCGAAGCGAACAGTTCGAAAAACGCGCAAGGCGCGAGAGCGACTTAACGCCGCTCGATATCGTCGAGGCGAAGTTTATTCTTCCGTCGCGATTTCGATCGCGCCGTGCGTCGGCTCGGGTGGAGGAGGCGACGAACGCGTTTGTAGATCCCCGTATCGAATACCTCGAGACGCGGCGATATGTGCGGCCAAACCCCAATTTCTTGACATCGTTCCAAGTTAACTTCTTCCGCAGCCGCGACTCCTCGTTTTGCGCGACATTCGCGCGCGTTTTGCTCCCGCTTTTCGCGTATCGCACTTTTTTATTCATTTACCCGCTCCTCGTTACGTGCAAGAAGACGCGACCGAAGGAACGTCTTCTCTGCCTCCACCTCTTGGCGTATTTTCTCTTGCGTAAGTCTCGCGACGAGGAAAATCTGTTGAATTGCAAGTCTCGATTTGTGCCAAATGTTTTTGCCCACGTCCGTCCGTAAATAGCGACAGCACCATAAGCGTTGACAACTCTCGATGATACATGAAAAAAGTTAGTGCTGGTGCGCGAGCAAGCGAGGTCCCGGTGGTTTTTCCTTCTGCCGTTTCTAGGAGCAACGTCGATAACAAATAGCGGGACTCGATGTTTCGCGTGGTTTGACGGAATCGTGGCACATCGCGAAACGTGCCGGACTGTGCAGAGCGTTTTTTTTTTAAACGACGTAATCCTGCAAAAATTCCGCGAAGAAATCACAGTAAATGTCGGGGGAATTCTCGTGGTTTTTTTCAAGGAGTTGGATCTAGTCTTTAATTCCCTTGACAGATCGAAGGGAAATTGTAACGTTCATTGCGTTCAGTAATCGCGATTTATCTCGACGATTGATACCATTCCGATCGTCGTCGTCACGCTGCTTCCTGTCTTTTCCCGAAAGTCGTAATAACGGGGAGGAAAGCTGGGAAAACGGCCGGGTTTTATCGTTGGGCTTCCCTTCGAACAACGTTTCTGCGTTAGGGAAGCGTTTTCCTTACTTACAATTTCCCGAACGTCCGACCCGACGTTTAGTGGCCGGCGAAAAACTGCGGAGGTCAGTGGAGCCGGCGCGGTCAAGCAGCAAGTTTTTATTACATGGCGGAATATATCCGCGGGAAACTTTTTACGATGGATAAAAAGACCCTAAAAAGAACCGCCCGCGTGTCCCCGAGAAGGAATTACTGCCTGTATCTTCGGAAATGGCCGGAGTCACCGCATACCGTCACGTTTCTTCGATGTCGCGAAATTTTTGTAGGGTCGGGCGATTAGAACCCAGCTGACAATTGACTCGAATAATTAATTTTTTTAGACACTGATTCGTTGAATCGTTTATCTATGCTTTGTTGATCTACAATAAATTGAATAAATTAATATTCGAATTAAAATATCAAGCTTTATATCGTGATTTAATCAAATTATCGATGAGAAATTCTTGTTAATCGCCTAACGAAGGCTATGAAACATATCGGCACAAACGCGCCCTAACTTTGAAATTTCGCTGCAGCTACCGTAAAACCGTGTTCTCGTGTTTTACGTTAAGCTGACGCTTACGGTAACGCTAGTGTAATATGTGTAGTCGCGTGTGCAAACGCGAGGGAGAGAACGCGCGTATACATGGAACGTGAGGCCGGCACGTAGTCGTAACACGGATTAGCATAAGAGCACATTAATTTATACAGCGTCGACCCCGAAGAGAGCGAGAGGGCGAGAGAGACGCCAGCGCGATTCGACCGCTTATTATACCGTTTTTCGCGTGTGCTCTCGCGCGTGTACGTGAAAATACATGCTCGGGCGGCGTATGCGCGTGGGTGATCGATCCCGTATACATCGATGGCCGATTTGAAATTTTAATTGCGACGACTCGGGATGGGAGCAGCGCGAATCTCCCTATATCGGAAGGAGTGTAAAATAGAAATTTTGCAACCTCAGACAAAACGTGGAAATTGTTTGTGAGGTTCACTACTTATTAATCATTTTGCTAGATATTAATAATAACCCTTCGCTAGTAACGTCTTTTTCGGCACCTGTAACTGGTAACGTCGGGTCACTCGTTTCCGACGCCTAAAAAATACTTTAAAGTGTTCTAAAAAAATCTGAAAAAATTCATGTTACCTTATTAACTATCCTACTTTAAGGATCAATCGCGATATTGCCGATTTTTTCATTTGTTTAAACAATATATTTATATAAACCCTTCGAACTACAGGGGACAGTCACTTTCGCCAGGGCACAAGTGACCCGACGTTACCAACGAAGGGATAATAATGAAAACTGATATGTGTGTGTGTGTGTGTGTGTGTGTGTGTGTGTGTGTGTGTGTGTGTGTGTGTGTGTGTGTGTGTGTGTGTGTGTGTATATGTTACATGGTTAAGGCTCGTGCTAGGCTAATTATTTCCTAGCCGAATTAATGCGTCTACTGTATCACGAATAATGTCCCGTCGTTAAATTTGAATGAACCCGCTTCGTCGTTTAAGTTACAATGGAGAGTTATGCGATGCCTCGTGCGTACGTAATTTACTGCACACGTTCGACATTCGTCGCTCCTGAAATTTTGACGTCGAAAGTGGTTTGGCCGTTTCGCTCAACGGGGCGATTCGACAAGAGGAGGTGAGAGGATCGCCGTAAATCATCTTGCGTCTCTCAAAAGAGATTTCCTCGCTCGATGCGCATTCGCGATATACGAGAGAAGATAGGGTAGGGAGTAGTACATAAACATGTCTCCTCGCCGCGCCCTGTTGTGAAGGCAGAGAAGGCGCAGTGAATTACAAGAATAAGATATAAGGTACAAGAAATGTAGGAATTCAAGCCGTTGCAAGCATTGATATGCAATCCGCGTGTTAAGAACACGCATACGTTTACGCTTTTCGCATTTTGTTTCTAATCGACGACGGGAAATCTCTGAAATCTAAGTGGAAATCATATAACTCCGTTTAATTATAAATATATCATGAATATTGTAATTTGATTGATCCTTTACTCGAACAGAGAAATGTTATTTATATATCGAAATAATCATCAAGACGTTTAATGTTAGAAATTAAAAGTCGCACGTGACAAACGATAGTAGCAGGGGAAATTAGAATCTCAGCGGGTACGATCCCCTAAAAAGGAACTCTGTGCAATACCGAAATGAACGTCGTGCAATCGGCAACATTTTCTTGGCGCGCTGTTGCATCACGCGGTTGCGCTCACGACCTCCGACATCGGGCGATTTTTATTACTCTCTTACTTTTCGTGCGAGAGACCCGAGCGCGAGCATGCCGAGGCGGGCGCGGCAGCATGTGTCTCGTTGGGAAAGACGCGCCTGCCATTTTTGCGTCGTAAAAACGTCGGAATTATCTATGATCTCGCGAGTGGCGGTTGGTATACACGTACACGCGCGTGGGAATGGACCGCGAGAGCACCGAGGAACGGATCTGGGTTAATACCTGCCGCTATCTGGGATAAGAGTTCGGTGGGCCGATCGGTCGGTAACATTTAGAACGGTTGTCATCGCGCGAGATAACGCGCGCATAATCCCGGAATTAATCAGCCCCCGAGAATTAATGCGGATTAGAATCGTCGGTCTGCGATTTGCCGATTAGCCATGCGTAAAATGGCGTGAGAAGAAAAGAGGGTGGGATTATACACTCTATATAGTCGCATGTACGAGGCGTTTCACAATTAACTGTGCGATATTTTCACGACATATTAATTAAACTTGAAATCTCGACATGGAAGAGTCAAGTCACGCGATAGTTTCTGTATGAATTTAATTAAATGAAAAACGATTGAAATCAGCCAATAACATCACATCACACAGACTTTGTGTGTATACCTCTAATCACTCTTACATGCATATCGATTTGTCATCTTTAATTGATTTTTACAATTCAAGTGATTTTTGTTGCTCGTCTGATATTATTTTTTTGTTTCTTATGGATTATACTTATTAATATAGCAATCCGCTGATACGGATAAGTTAATTATTAATATCAAATATTGTCATATGCAAATTCATCTCTTTAAAAAAGAAATTTAATGTTAAATCTAAATTTGAAGAATAAAATTTATTTTTTACATTCGTCGTAGATAGGAAAATGAACATTGTATACTTTATTTTTATTATTTTTTTTTAACTGTTTTATGTCATCAAAGGAATACAAACTGAAGAGAGTAAATCAAGAAAATGAATTGCGAAGCACTACATTTTCTGTAATGCTTTAATTTCATTTTCTTTTCTGAAATCACAATTTCTTTACTTATACATTCGCGATCATAAAATAAAAACAGAAAAGATAGAAAATATTTTACAGTATATTTTAACTAATGTACATAATGAAAATACGTTAACGAATTAATTCTATTTATTCTTAAAACACGCCAATTTGATTAGTCAAAGGCTTTCATAGCCCGTGCATTAGACACGCTTTCTTTTTTGTAAATCTCCACACTGAATGAAAATTGAAGATTTATCCGAGAAAAATCGAGACATAAAATTTTTTACACTCAACATGGATGATTCTGCGAAAACTGTAGAAATTATTCGGAATACTCGCGCGCTCGCAGAGATAATAATTTATTTCCTTTTCACGGGTGTGCACTCTCGCAGCTCTCTAGAACTGGCTTTCGGCGAGCGTAAATTTAACAACTCGACCTCACGGCATTTTTATTCGCGAACACAATAAATTACTTTTACTTTTACGCCCCGCGCTCGTGCTCTTTTTTTCCCTTCTCTTTTTTCCTCGTGGTACGTATAGTCGCACTGAGCACACACGTGAACACGCGTGGCTAAGCCTGCATCGACTCGCGTTACTTTCTGTACCACTCGCTCTCCGCCTCTTTTCATCTTTTTCCATCGGGTACTATGCTCTCTCCCTAGCCACAAGAGAGACCGTAAAGAGTTTTCCATCGACGGCAAGCCATAATGTTATGCCGACGCCATCATTAAAGAGGAGCGCCGCGCGGAGAAAGATAAAAAGTATTTGATTACCCGCCGACCACTCTGACGAGAGACCTTTTCCCGACTACCCCCTGCGTCGCCTCTCCCTTTCCTTTTTGTCCTCTTTCCTTTTCTTTCTTTAGGATATCTACTCTCCCCCTCCCTCCCCCCTGTCCCTCTCTCTCTCTCTCATTTTCGCGCCACTAGCCGTTCTCTAACTGCACCATTAAATACTAGGACTGCGATAAAGGCGAAAAAGAGTAACGAGCGCCTCGTATTTTCTGCTGTGCCCTGGCCAAACGAAAAATATTATCGAAATCTACGAAATCGCGAAACGACGCGACCTGAAAATTGCCCGGGATGTTTTACGAGGAAAAGCTATGAAAACGTATTACCGGCGGGCACGGCATGGCTCGAAAACTTTACCGCCGCTCCTTTTCGAAGTGTACGGGCAAGGTCTGACCACATAGTAGCAATATCCACTGCCACTCTGTAAGTCTAAAGTACGCGTTACTATAATATGCTCTCCTCGTAGTGCATGTACCTATAGCTCCGTTTTAATATATTAATATATTAACATATCGATTTAATATATTGCTCTTAACACACTGTCGTTTTAACATATCCTCTTGACTATTTCGATCATAATTTTAAGGATATGGATGAAATCTTTTTTTTCATAGAGAAAGCGTGCCGTAATTTTATCGGATACTTATTTAATGCTGATATTCGTTGTCACGGCACGTTGCATTAAATGTCGGAGCAATTTAACCAAATAATTATTCTTACAAAGCATAGGTGACATTTCCCGCGCGTCCGATATGATTATATTCGAGTTACCGCACTTATGTAAATTCGATACGCTCGTAGTCTAATTCGAAATGGGATGCTATCTACCTTCCCGCCAGATCTCTTTCCGCCAGATTCGTAGTCCGTGTCGACGTACGAATTCGTACTCGCGTACGGTGTGCACGAGCTGTTGCATTCGCGCTTAGCGCTTACAGTCAGTTCTCGCGAGTGCACGCGAGTTTCGTGTTCAGCGTGGCGAGCAGGGCGTGCTCCGTGCAAAAGAGCGCAGCCTGTACACCTGTCCGTCTGTCCATCAGTCATTTAGCGAGCTGCAGGAAGATTAATGGCTGGCCTACGAGTGGAAACTCGGAAGATCGTGAAATAACTCACGCCAGTTGTTAATGGATCGCAAAATAGGCGTAATCCGTGATATAAAGTGTCCGCATTTAAGGAATCTTATGCGCGTCGTCTCTTCCAGTGATGTAAACGTGAAATTATACAGTCCATCGCGCGTCAAATCTTCACGTATCTTTCAATGAGAATCTCAAGTATACATCTCATCGCGTTGTACAAATCTATCTTGTCCTGTATTTTTTTTTAATGCAATGATTTCATTTTTTTATGGTCTCATTATCGACCAACTGCAGCGACGTCGCAGTTACGCGAAATAGTTTCTTCATGTTCGTACTCTATCGACGCGTGTTACTTCACCAATTGCTCAAGTAGCTAATATCCGCATGACCGGTCGAGTCGATTTTTCAAAGGCGGTGCACGCTTGTAAAAGCGAGAGCTCGTTTAATACCGTTCTGTGATTCGCTTAATTTTTTATCGGGCGTTACGCGAGGTATGAAAATTGATGAATGCCACCGCCGCTCGCTCATTCGCTCCTTTCTTCGATATATTAGCAATATATGCCGTTTAATTCTGAATATCTGAATATATTACATGATTATGATCGCGAGCTGACCAGAAACATTTCATTTTTTGCGAAATAGTCT
Source organism: Temnothorax americanus (assembly GCF_048541705.1). NCBI lineage: Eukaryota > Metazoa > Arthropoda > Insecta > Hymenoptera > Formicidae > Temnothorax > Temnothorax americanus. The sequence continues at coordinate 603,846 of NW_027509421.1, read as the reverse complement.
CGCTTTTCGAAGTTTTCATGCGTTCTGCGAGCTAGATTTTTTAAACAAATTGTTTTTAATGACTTACATTTGCAACCGATTTATATTTGGCGGACGACTCTTGCTACGAAATTAATTTAGTTGCTTGAATATGAAATGTCTAATTTTTATTGCAGTTTTTTTTGCTTTAAATGTCGAATTACTAATATGAAGAAAAAAGGAATAGCTTTTTCTTTTTATATGATAACGATTATAAGCAACGTTCTACGTATATAATTAGAAAGTACAGTTAATTATAAGCGCATCTACAAATAAAAATCCTTGCTGCGAGGTTAACGACAACGATGACGCAAATATGCATTATCGATAATTGTTTTAATCCAACGCGCGCAGATTAGATTACAAGGGAATCAACACACACGGTGTGGATTCTGTTTCTGATGTTTTTTTTTTACCACGCATATAGATACGTACGTCGAATGGTGGCCAAACAGTATCCTCGCGACTCCGTGATAATACCCGCTGCACCTTCGAGATATTTGCGTCGCGATACGCTCGTCGACCTTTGCTGCAACTTCTTGTCGACCACTCTTGCAAGAGAGTAATCGGGCGATCGTGCGGAATCTGTTTTCGTCGATCGCGCACGTACCACGACGATTGTTTTTCCAAGTCTCTCTATCCGCCGCAGGTCCGATTTATTGTAACCCTGCTGCTGCTGCTTCTGCTGCTGCTGGCTATACATACATTTTATTATCATTCGCATTCCGTCGACGATCCGGCCGCGGGATTTGCGAACGGATTCCTTTGTGACATCACGAAACGTGGGTTTCCGCTCGATAGTTCTCGTCTTTCTCTTTGTTTCTCTCTACGCAGCTGCATCTGTCGTATTGAATCGAGGCTTCGTGGAAATTGTAGCTATCCGTTTGTCCCTCTTCTTTCTTTCACTCAAATGCCAGTCTTTTCGGCAAGGGAAATAAATTTCTTGAATTCGTCCTCGCTCGATTCCCTTTAGTTTTCTTACTCCGCGCGAATTCGGAATTCTTGCGACCTTCGTATCTTTCATTAAACGATAGCCGGAGTTATATTTCTTTTCTTGAATCACGTGTTTCTTCCATGTGCTATAAATACTGCTGACATTAACAGAATGCTAATGAACAGTCTTTGCAAACTACATTTACTTACATTATACTTTTAATTAGTTTAAAGTATGCCTTATTATTTCCATTTTTAGATACATTGATAATTGAGTCTCAAATAACAATTTTGAAATAAAATCAAATATAAGACCAAATGAGAGAGAGAGAGAGAGAGAGAGAGAGAGAGAGAGAGAGAGAGAGAGAAATTGCTACACATATTGAATAAATAATCCTTTTTGAGAGATAAAGAGAGAGAGAGAGAGAGAGAGAGAGAGAGAGAGACAAACAAAAACCAATTATTAAGTTATATTTGAAGAAAAATTATTTTTGATGAATTATTTTGCTTCCAAGATATATTTCTAATATTCCGTAAGCACTTAAAAATTAACCATCCCGCTGCATAAATATCGGCTAGGCGATCGAATTTCGCCTTTGGTAAGAATTTTCGCTGAGTGCGCTTTCGTGTGATCAATGAGACGGCAAGGTTCTCTCTTTACGCCTCTCTTCGTCTCTCTCTCTCTCTCTCTCTCTCTCTCTCTCTCTCTCTCTTTCTCTCTCTCTCTCATTCTTTCTTCCTCCTCTTTCTTCTCTCTCCCTTTCTGCATCTGCGATAAAATCGATTTTATGGCGGTGGTTTTAGTGCTCGCTAATATTAGCGATGCGATTATGCAACGGCATCGAGCGAGCTCCAGCGCACCGATGGTGCTTGCAGGCTGTTGCCAAGACGGCACTTGCCGAGCTTGCGTCACGATCGAATTGTATTAAACTCCGGCGCACGAGAGTTAACGTGTGGCCGGGAGGGCCGATGAGTCTCTTCGTTACTTTCGGAATATGGCTAACGCGGTGTTGGGTATACAATATCTCGCGAACGCGGAACAATTCCAGGCAACTACAGCTCGACGGAGCAATTCATATTTTTTTCTCTCGCGCTATTATAATACGTTACAGCGCTATACGATTTGCGAAACCAAGTATCGCTTAAGATCGATTCGTATAAAAATTTCAATCTGTGTAACGTGCATGGTTTCGCTTTATGCGTCTTCATCAAATCGCACCGAATCGCAATTCTGCAGCTGCGCTATAAATATTACTTCGGACGCAGCAACCGTAAATAATGGTTTGCATGCAATCCTTTATCGTTGAGCGTTTTCGTAGCATATCACATTTTATAGCGTGGCTGAGGAAATAGCTTTATCGCAATGAGATATCGTAAATAGTATAATAAAATCTGACAGCGATAACGGCATCAGCGTAGTGCAAACAGGCTATTATCGCGATAGATATAAAAGTATGTGTTGTATATGAATCGGCTGTATATCCGCGAATTGTTAATTGACATCTGGCTTATTTATTACTAATCCCGTTTTTCTTTTTGTACAACTTTTTACAGTTGTTAATGTTATACAGTTTCTCAATTCTTTTCTTCTGAGTTTAAGATAAATCAGAGTTTCCTAAGATAATTTCTCTTACCTTTTTATTTTATTGTACATAAACTCTCTGTTGCCTTACTTCACCCTCGTGGCTTTTCTTTACACATCGCGCCTTGGGATAGGTCGCGTCTCACGAGCGGGAGCTTCTTCGAGCCTTGACGTTTCTCGCGTTCACGGCGATGGACGTGCGGGAGAGGTATAATGGAACGGAAAAGGAGATAGGGAGAAGGAGAGAGAGGGAGAGATAGAGAGAGAGAAAAGTCAGGAGGGCGGGAGGGCGAGAGGAAGAAAGGAAAGCGGATCGTGCTGATGCATTTTAAAACGTTTATACCGCCGTCAAGCAGCGAGCGTCTAGGCTGATGAACGAGCGGGCAGTACGTGCGCGCACAAACCCTAATGCGAATATAATTATCATTAGGAGGGAGAGTGGGAGGTCGCTGACCCTGGATAACGCACATTGCAACGCGCCCGTCTACTAGAGGCTATGGTGGTTATGCGCCAGTGCGCCGTTTTACCTGATATTTAGATCGCGTTAAACGCACTCGCGGAAACCGACCGACCGGTGCGGTGCCTGGATCCATTTTCAAGCAATACGCGCGCTCGGCGCGCCCACACGCTCGATCGTTACCGGGGCCGCGGCGGTAACGAGCGGCGATGCCTAGCCGCCTCTCGCGCTCGCGTTCTTATTCCCGCGGAACGATGCACGGATCGCAAAACTCTCTTTCTCCGTGTGATTTGCGTCGCGAGTCGGTCGCTCGTGACTCACGGAAGCGACGAAGGCCAGTGCCGATCGTTAAATCCGCGAAACGTGGTCGGTGCGGAGATCTCGAGGTTTCGCTATTGCAGCGCACGCCGCTGCGACTTTTTTCTCCTCATCGCCTCGCGGAATGGTCGAGAATCGCGCGAGGTCTCGGCGATGATCGACCGGCATTTTTAAGACGTGCGTCCTTACCGGGATCGGTTCATGGTTCCGCGCCGAATGATTCTGCGAGACGAAGGAATCGGCCATGGGAAGACATCGCAGTCGTACACATGTGAAGCGGAAAGAATTTTCTGCATGACAACATTGTGGTGTGATATACGATAAGACAGAAGAAAACATACAGATGTATAAATATATACGCACGAGATACAGTAAGAATTTTGTGAAATATCAAAATACGATCTTGAACATTTTCTGAAAACATTCGCCGCATATGTATGTTCATTTCCGAACTTTGACTTTCAACGAAGTATTAATGGTCGAAGTTGTGATAAAAAATCTTTAAGGTTCACAAGTCCGTGCGCCGAGGTTTAAAAACAAGCAGGATCGAGATCATCTGGTGAGGTTTTGATTTTACGAGGCGCCACGAAGACGCAAGGACGACGCGAGCATACACGCACAACGAGCGCTTTACGCGAGAGATAGCCAATAAATCGTTCGTATTTACCTGCCGGCCGACGCGGTCATTTGATAGCGTTTCCTTACGGTGCGCGGAGATATCGCTCGCATATCGATCTCGCGCGTGAGAGTACGCGAGAGAGTATACCCGCGAGTTTACAAGTCTCGCTCTCGCGCAAACAGATAGACGGATTTTATCGTCCGCGTGGACTTCCCCGCGGGAAAACTGCAAGATCACCGAGACGGCGGGCGGGAAAGTAAACCAGACTAACGACGTTACGGCGAGCGCGAGCAGAAAGAATTTACGGCGCGCAATTTACCGTCCGCGAGCGAGCGTCGCGCGCTTAACTTTTAACCACCCTCCCGTCTTCCTCGGCTCTATCGCGGAAAATAAAGCGGAACCGAGATAGCGCGGCCGATGGATGGAAAAGCAAAGGGGGGATGATAAGGAAGACGCGGCGCATCGTACGTAAGGGACTCTCGGCTGAGGAATTTATCTTGAGGAGGGAAACGTGATCCCTCGAAAACGTACTCGAGAGTGTAAAAAGCGAGATCGTACTATTATGCACTTTATATCCCGCATACATCCTTTCTCTCACGTGCCTCCCGATGGCAATCGCGTTTATTCCCGTTTTGGCGTTTAGGAAGCACACGCCGATGAATACATCTACCGCGTTTTATTATGTGAATACATTTACCGTATACACGGCGTGTAAAAGATACGACCGCGCGCGTACGTTACGCGTGATATTTACATTATCGCAGTGGAGGAGAAACAGAATTAACATAATTAAAATCAACAGGAAACCCAGTCGCCGCCCGCGATTTGATGCATTAATTTCGCCGCGGCCGGCAGCGGCACATAATATCATAATAATGCGCGACTCGAAATAGAATCGTTGTGCACATAATGCATATATGTATGTGTGATTTGTCGATTCGCGATAACTTTTCACGTCGTAAAATTGCTTAATTCACGGTTATTTACTTGGCAGATCGATTTGATGAATATTAGTAAAACGTCATATATATATAACACTATACAGATTAGCTGTTTAACCGATAGCAAGAATTAGGGCTGTGATACTTTATTTTGCTGGGATACTTTAGATACTTTTCAAACAAATTCGTGTTTGAAAAGTTTCAGATGTGTCCGATCCGAGATGTCTGTAATAAAGCGTCTGATTTTAAATATTTGGATGTTCCCCCGAAAATTGAATTCTGCACCGCGACGTTTCCTCGCAAGCTCATTACGTAAATACCGTGAAACTCTAACTTTGATTAAATATTGTATTAATAAATTTTAAAATACGTTTTTAGGAATTATGTCATTTTGCTGAAAATTGTTATTCGCGTTAGATGCGAGCGCTACGCCGGGCGTGTAGCAATTAGATGGGAAAACCCGTCCGGTATATACCGGCGGGTAATGAAAAGTGGATTACAACGATTACAATCCCCGGTGAGGACCCGCGTTAAAAATGCAAAAACCGCGTTCGTCCGCTCGCTTTACCCGGCTTAATTTGAAGTTTTCACGTACCGTCTCGTAACTAAATTATTTTTCAACGGCGACTGCCGCCGCCGTCGCTTCTCGCCCTACATCTCCCGCTCGACCGACGGGCTTTGTTCTCCGCGAGGGAATCCACTTTAATTACCAGTTTCATCTACGTACCTTTGCGTAAACTTGGAAAGTTCGCTCCGCACCTATTCCCTATCCCGCCAGCCAGTGCCGCGGGTACGTATCAAAGGATTAACAGGAATTAACCCCTTTATGGCGGAACTTTATTCGGTCCTCTGAGGTCCGTACTTTACGACCTCCCTGTTACGCCCCCAGCAAAAATATCCACCCTGGCGATGAAATCGCTGGAACGTAACCGTTTCTATCGTTCTCGCGTTTATCCCCCCCCCCCGCGTTTTGCGAACGACTGACTTCTCACGGAAACGAAAAAGGACCAAGTACAGGGCCGGGATAACAGTTGAACCGCAAATAGTAATACCAAGGTTGTAATTGTTGAAATTAATTCATTGCAATTTTCTTCTTGATTCGAGAGATTTGTATGCTTGTAACGAGCAGACCAAGGCATTAAATCGGGATACGTATTTCAACCATTATACATATATCGTATATCTGGCCGGTTAATGTCGACTTAGCGTGCGGATTCCTCATCTTGGTACGCAAGAAAGCCACGACTCGCGAGAGAGTTAAAACTGCAGCGGGAGAGAAAGTTCATTCGCTTGAATTGATTGTTTTTCTCGTCGTACGCGATAATCGCTTTCAAAATGGAGGAGGTCTGACAAAAGCCGCGATTTTCGAGGATCGCGCGATGAGAACGATGACGAAGCGCGCCTGACGTAACCGGGTTCGCAAAGCGAACCGAGAACGAGGAAAAAAGAACCGGTTGGAATAGGTCGCGGTAAATGTAGCGTGGGCAACTTTCTTCGATCTTCGTTAGGCAGGGCACCCGCACGGAAAAGTAAGGAATCGTTAGATTCGCTATACGCTCGGTAAATATAAGGCCGAGGGTCTTGTACGTACCACCCTATACTTCTGTCCTTTTTGGTTTCTCGCTAACCGGTAGTTAGTGTCTAAAGCACGCGCAAACATCGTTAATACCAATCAATCTCTTTTATTAACCGCAGACGCAGATTGATAATGATACTGTATTTTATGACGTATAAAGAAAAACATAATTGTTCGTAAGTTTTTATTAGAAAAAATATAATATTTCTACATAAATAATACAAGATTATAAAGCGAGATTAAAGGTTTATAATTTTTTATTAAAACGTCAATCTTTGCATTGCCTGACATTGCTATCTTTTGAGGCAATTTCCCTTTGCGCGTTTTGTCGGAAGTCTTCTGGCTCGTTTCCAGTTTTCTTTGCGTTCCAATCGATCAACCGATCACATCTGGCAAGCACGGTCGTCATTGGGCGAGTTCGTTATTTTCTTAATCCCCTCCGAAATATCGTTCTCGCGATATGCTTACAATGCAGCTATATTCAGATATGAATTTCACACTATGAAAATATCAATTTTCTCGATATGTTCGTTGGAGATTACGTCATCATTCGCCGAACCACTTCCCGTAAGTAAATTAAACAGCTCGAAAAAGACCGTTCTCTTTTCTAATCAATGAAGGACGTAATGTGTTTGGAAATATCAGAGTGAGTTTGTTAACACGCGAAGTGGCGAAATTCAGCCACTTTATGGTGAAATTTTCATGATTTTTACGAAGAGCGAAATACAAAATTTTGTGGTAAAATAGATGTTTATGAGCACGCGTAACTGTCACGTATAAAAGTCTTCCTTCTATCTTATACTTTACTTGCATCATTTATGTCACTGTTGTCGACTCTCTTCCATCCATACTTCACGATTACATATATGCTTGCTTATTTCTGAAAGAGAGGGGAAAACTCCAAGTCCTTTCGCAACCGAGCCTCCGAAATGGAACTCTACCCCATTCCATCCGACCCTTCGCCCTCGTAGATTGTATATGTCGCCCTCGGAATTGGTTCTCCAGCGTTCGACATCGGTGACCGTTCGCTCGTAAATTGGTACGCGCCATGCAATAATTAAACGCGCGGTCACGGGGAACTCGTAATCCTCGTGCGGTCCCCGTTCCCCGCTTCTCCCTCTTTCTCTCGCCTCGGCCATCTCCTAAATCAATTCGTCGTACGTCCGCGAGACGTCGAACGAGACCTCGCGATAGCTTCGTTAAAACGTTGCCTCGAAATCTAATATCCTACGGAGCGGCGCGAGACCAACGTCGATTACTTTTTGTTCGTTAATTTTCTCCTCGCCCTCGCGTATACCTTCATTTCGCACGGCGGGGCGGCGCACAGCTGCAGCCTGCAGAAACGTTATTGTAATGCGCCAACAACTCCATTAACGGTTTCGTTGCGGATTTTTCACCTCGCGGTATGATACCAGTCCGACGGACTTGCGATGCAGTTTCTTATCAATAGACATCCGTTCCTTACATAATATCTAAATCTTTATTGTAATAACGAATTGAATTTTTCCTTGAGTAATTTCTATACGATAAGAGTACGACACGAAAGGACTTTTGGAGAAATGTCAAATGAAATCGGCTTTTGAGGTATGAAACATCGTTGTGATTATAGATAACGATGATAATTTTTGCACTTATATTATTACTTGAAATTGTACGACGTTTAGTAATTATCCCTTTCTCGTGCTGCTTATGTAAGATAGATGCATCGTTCTATTGCGCTAAAACACATTGTGGATGAAGTCTTGACTTGCAATTAATTCTCCCAATCGGAGAAGCGATTAAATCACGTCCGTCAAGTGACGCGACAGGTGTTTCGCCTTGCGCCACTGTGACGTCTTTTCTGGAGGTGGACGTCGTCTCACCTTCGTTTCGACATTTACGAGATTCCGATTGTGTGTGAGTAGAGAGACGAGCGTCGGAAGCGTGGACAGGAGAGTGCTCGAAGGTACTGGTGCCTGGTTTTCGAGTTGTCTGGGAACAGCGTTTAGCAACAGGTGCGTTTCATCTCCTTTTCGCCCGGTCCTTCCCGTTTGTTCATTTCGCAGCTAAAACTGGAACATAATCGAATGTTATTCATACATTTCGTGTCTTGATGAGATATGTTCCGGATATCCTCGTTCTGCGCGCATCAATATCACAATGGTATATAGCATTTCGTAATTTTACAGATACCGCAATTGTGTAAAAGGTGAAGAATTGTATGTACCGTAATTATATTCAATCATACATTCAATCATAACAAACAGCATTTTTTAAGTAAAATGTACGAATCAATACAAATCAAGATAATATTGACGAAAAAGATAAATATGATAAAGCAGAAAAAGCAAAGTTTGAAATAATTTCAAGGTGTTATATATTTCAAGTTTTCTAAAAATAACAAGATATTCGGGAAAATATACGTTTATCTCTTAGTGCTTGTTAGCTGTGCGATTTATAACGGTATATAATCTTAAATTTATATATCTAAGATTATAGTGGTGATAATTTTAAATCAACGACTAGGAGAGAGAGAGAGAGAGAGAGAGAGAGAGAGAGAGAGAGAGAGAGAGAGAGAGAGAGAGAGAGAGAGAGAGAGAGAGAGAGAGAGAGAGAGAGAGAGAGAGAGAGGGGATTACGTAATGTCTATTGGCAGGTAAATTGCAGATGCACTCGCGATACGGGACAGTATTGCCCGTTTTATGATCGCAGTCGATGAACGCATAATAGTGTCGTGTAAGATATTCGCCGTCCAAGACGGCGACAATTGCAAAATACTGTCGTGTGTCGCGGCTCTACGCATTATTTGGTCGTTGGGTAATGCTCACGGATGTGAGCCATCTCATACGTATGCATGGACACATATTTGCAGTATAGTCGCAAATATGCCCTCGTGATTTCGAAATATATGCGATTCAAACAATGACATATTTAGGCAAGGATTAACTGTTTCATCGATTTATTCAAAGACTTTCTCGAGAAACTGTAAAATATAATATTGAAATATGTACGACATCCGGAATCGCTCTGAAGATTATATTAAAATCAAGTCGAGTACAAAAGAAATTTTTTTAATACGTGAAAAACGAACACGTGGAAACGAACGTGAGGATATTATAGATACAAAAATCGCATATAAGGGGAGAAATACACGTTTGAATTTATACATTCCTGCCGCGACGAACGGATCCTTTTGTTGCAAATTGAAATCTAAAGATAGAGGGGCACACACACACAATCGGCTATTTTAGGATACTCCGAAACACCAACTAGGGAAACAAATCCTAGCTCCTTGAGACGATCCAAAGCAAACGCAGGCGTGCACGTGATTGCATGGCTGCGTATATGTATATTAAGCATATAAGCATTATATATTGCGCAGGTCAGTCGCACACCGGTGGAGAAAACTTTCACCGATTTACGATCGGCTACGGCGATCCGCTTTTTCTTTCCTACGTGATCGCGTAGTTATTTCTGTCGTATTGCTTCCATTTTCCATTGCTAACGAAGCTGCTTCGGAAAAGAATCGACATCGTTTTTGTCATCGTCATTCAAGTTCACATTTAATCCGCGTGATGATGAGCATATGGTTGGTGCTACTTTCCGTCCATGCGCGCACTGGCGAAATAAGAAGACTTTCGAGAGTGACATATGTCTCCTGTCTTCGGAGCGAGCCAGGCTTGACAGCTATTTTACTGAAGAGAAATGTAATCGGCAAAAATAAAATTTCGACACGTACACAAAGTGTTTGTTGCGCTTTTTGTGCTGCGTTCGACAAAGAAATGTCGAAAACAAAATTTTGTTTCTCTTAAATTAACCGCAAGTCACAGTAAAAAAGGTTTTCGGGTTAGTCAACATTTACTCGAAACAAATAAGTATATGCAATATAAATATTCACGTCGTCGTTACTTTTTTCGATCCTCATTATGCATATATTTCCAAAAATGGAAGCTGAAAATAAATTCATATTACTTCAGAATCTAGATGATTACTAGAAACCAATGTAGCCGCGTCAGCTGTGCAAGCTATCCTATAATTCCGTCTTTCGCCCGCTTCTTAAATCCGAGAGTCGAGATTCGCGTAGCGGGCGCGCGCGCGCGCGCGTTAATGCGCCCCAATGCACGTCGCCGTGCAACGCGTGCCTGAAAACAATGGGATACACGTACGATTCTCTCGGGGCAGGGAGGAAAAGGGAGGCCCTCAGGGAGGTGCGTACAATGGCGGCATTGTGCTCGAGGGGGGGCTGGCATCCTCTTAACGTCGTTACTTACGCGGCTTGCTGGCGATCGCGTCTCGTATGTGCGCGCCGCTGGCTTTTTGCCAGCGAGCAACGCGGCGAGTCTCTCGAGTCCGGTTAAAGCACTATCGCGCCTTCCTTGACCATTGCACGCGAGGTGAGTCGCGGGCTCCGGGTCGGGATGCCGCGCGTGAAAGTCGACAATGACTGCGACGAGAAACATGCCTCCGTGTACCTCGCTTCTGTACTGCGATATATACGGACCCGGGAGTACCACACCCCACACCTACTTTCCTATTGCACTCCGACCGCGTTATCGCCGAGTCCCATGCGGTTTTTGATGCCTTTCACTGCCATACCAATTACTTAATTAATCGTATAATAATGCTCTGCGAGAAAATATTTAATGAGCTTTAATACGTGCTATATTATAAATGTGTATTATTACACCTTATTATAATTTATATTGAAAGAGAATAATTATTGTAATTATAGTAAAGTGGACGAGAGTACGCTTGTCGTGATTTCTACGACCACACGCTGGTTAAACCGTATTCAGCTTCGTGTTTAAGCATAATTCAACGTAAAAGCAAGTTTTATCGCGGAGAGGAGTGGTTTACGAGGACCGAATTGAGCAAACGAGGAGAGATTATTTTCGTATCCGCTTTTACGAGATAGGACTTTATATACGTGTCTAACTAACGTACCGCGCTATCGATTTCCCAATCGTACCGAGACTCTTGTTTGTCATCTTTAACGACACATTGTGGAATAGCCGTGAGTGACAGACACTGGTTTGGCCTAGATTCTAGATGTTGTTTTCGCGCACTTTTAACTTTTCAGCTGCGGGGATTTAAATTTCCGGTGAAATATAAATGACGATCCGATGTTTGTACAATACGTCGGTATAAAATTTCTTCATTAGCAATCAATGCAGACCGTAGGTTGACTTTGTAGTTTTGTAGACTTTATTTTGCACTGCGTCGGATCGTACGTCTGCGACGAATATACAATATCGAAATATATGTATATTGAAACGATAAGAAGAGCTAATTTTTGGATAATTTAGTCGTGCGCGTCAAATAAATTTTTGATATAAAAAAAAATACAAACAAATAAATTTGAAAACAAACGGAAGATTATATATAATAAAATATTATTATAAAAAATCATATGTATATTAATTAGATAGCTTTACAGCATCAAAATTGTAGGATACATTTTTTACAGAAATAATTTCGACTGCGATTTTATTTTATTACAGATACCAGGATTGGTATCTTCTTGATATTCGTCATACATGTACGATATCTTACGGTAAATAAATTCTAAAGAAGTAAGGTCAAAGAAAGAGTCTTAAGAATTGTCGAGAGAACACGAACGTTGCCAATAAAAATCTCTATCTCGAACAGAAGATGAACAGACCGCGAGACGTGTTTTGAAAAAAGACGTTGAAGACGCGCGTCCGGCGCCGTTATAAATAGCCGCTTTATTATGTGCGGAGGAGAGAAAGGGTGAGAGGAAAAAAGTAGTTTAAAGAACCACGAGTCGCCGGCATACTGTAAAACGTCACCTCTCGTTCCGCTAACTAAAACGTGCAGGCCGGATGCTTTTACGTACGTTTCGCAACGCGGTGCATTCGAAGCAAAATGTCACGGGAGTTCGCGACGTTGGATAACGATCTCGTCGCGAGTTTCTCGATACGCTCGTGGAAATTCGCATTATCATACGGGATGTCACCGAACGCGAGAGATGGCGGATATCTCTCGCCGATGAATTCCAAAGCTAATCTCGAGCGAGGAACATTGTGTCCACGTAGTCGCCTGATTCCTGACGTTTATCAAGATAGCAGGCCAAGAGTCTCACAGATCCGGAGATAAGGAACGTCTCTTTACGTTCCACATACTGGTTGCACGAATCCATCGTGCACGGTGCGGCATATTGTCCGTTTTGACTTGGCCGCGAATAAATCGCGATTCGCGAGCGTTCTCGCGAAAGAGCGACGATAAAAGTGTGACGAGCCGCGTTCTCAGAAGCAATTATACGCGCGGCGCGGCTCACTATCGCGGACTCTTAATCTGCGAAACGCGTTATTTCTATATAGGGAAAAGTCGGCGAACCGTCGACTTGACTCGGCGATAATTATTCGGTTCCGTCGGGGGTGCCAGGCCAATTATTTCGCGCGGACCCGTGTCGCGATACTGCTACGTACTTCTCTGTTTTTCTCACTTTCTCTCTTTCGTTCTCTTTTCTTTCGCCACGTTAATCGTCTCTTCCGTTTGTGGATCAATGCCAGAACGATCTATATCCCGTCGCGCATTCCTTCCCGTTCGCGATTCGCGATATTCCAACGAGCGGTTTCCGCCGTGGGACGCGAAAATCTGTAACTGGCAGGTTCCCCAGTTACCGAAAAAAAACTTTTCAGAGTTATATTTCTTGTTCACCTGATCGCCGTTTCCCGGCTATTTTTATCCGACGAAAATTACCACTTATCATACCGTTATTGGCCAAAGGAAAAATAGCTATCAATCGTGAACGACTTTCCCACGAGTATATCAAGCAACTTCAGCTCGGGATTCGTGTGTTTCTTGGTCGGCGAAGAGAGGGATCGAGCAATTTCGAGGTAGCACTATACTAAATCAGTAGATATGATTAAGTAGACTCCATATATTGTAGTAGTTGGTTTGTGGATGGCTACTGAAAGCTTTCTATTTAATACAGTAAATATTATCTAAAAATATATATATTTGCTTAATATGACGTAGTGTCCTTTTACACATTCTTAATATATTTAATTAGACAATATTTACCGCATTAAGTAGAATGGTTTTAGTAAACGTACGTCTGCGAACCTATTACTATCGTTCTGTAGAAATCTCTTTAGTTGCAAATCTCTAATCTAACTTGCGCATATAAGGCTCCGTTACTTAATCGGGCGAGAGCTACACACGCTCCTAAATTTCCCGGTTTTCCCTCGTTTTGGATCAGCCTGCACGGTGCTCAGCGGGGATATATGATCGCGTCTGTTATACCAGCGAGCTTAACGAAAGCACACCTTACTCAGAGAGAACAGGTACGGTAGTGTGTAGGAGTTTAAATGGAAACGACTCGCGTCTGCGTGCGCGTTCGCCCGCGCCCCGCGGCAACCTTAGACGGCGTAGATATTCGTACCGACGAGATGGGAAACGCGCCGTTTTCTTGCGGATAGCGATAGACATCTCAAATCGTTTCGATCCTTAACCGGGATGCTTTGTAAGCGCACTGAAGAAAGAAGGATTTTTTGAAGGACGTGTGTGGGAGGTATTACCTTTTCAAGATTTCCCCAAAGGATCATTTTATTTTAATATTCATATAAGATAGACTAAAGCGATTTAACTTAAAACTTTATAACTTAATATGGATTAGGGGATTAAAGTTGAAGATTGAAATTGAAGAACATTCCGAATTTAGCAACTAAGATGATTACGTAATCGTATATAATTTTTAATATTTTTTCGTTTTAGTGACATTTCTAACGTCAATGGTCGTAACCATTTAACTCTCTTTCGGTTATTAATTTTTATTGCGAGAAATAAATATTACGTATCGTGTATTAAAGGATAAGATTGCATATAAAGGTTAATGTATAACGAATAATCAGCGGATTTATCTCGCTGAATTGCTGCTATGCCAGGCATACTTGGCACGAGATTGGTATAGTATCTTGTGATAAATGACGTATGAATTTCATAATCAGTGATTACAAGACTGATGATCATTACGGTGCGCTTTGGGAACCCAAGTATTATTTCCTCTTTTCAAGCTGTGCATTATAAATTGCAGGAAAATTGATATCCATCGCGGTAGACGCCAAGGCCGAAAGGGTTAAATACATCGTATATTATATTCCAAAGTTACAAATTGAAATTTCTCTGAAAAAGATAAATGCTAAAGGTTCTCCGCTCATCTCTCTGCTCGACAGAAATTGACTCTCGAAATTTTTTTGCACCTCGCGACACGCGTTTATCTGCTTGCAACTCGCGCGGCACGACTCGTGCGCGCGTCTTCGCACGCCACGCACCCGAGTTGGTATACTTATCGCGCGTATTCGACGCGCGGCAACGCGACACGCGGTGTAAGTATGTGCCGACGCGCAATACTCGTCGCTATAGGTAACTCCCGTGCGTGCTCGCGGTGCAACGGGAGAAGCGTGCACGCGCGTGTGCGCCCGCACTCTCACACGCACCGCGGTTACACGCAAGCGGAGCCGTGTACGTCGCCGCGGAGCGGAGCGGAGCGCGCGGCGAGTGTGCCACACGTGACACACATTCGCTGGCAAAAGAGCTATTCTGCTAGAAACAGTGCTCGGCCGGGTCGACGACCCGTCCGCCTTCCCACCTCCCGCGCCTCCTCTGCCCCCCGTGCCAACCGACACACGCGCCGACGTGCACGCGCGTATACACACGCACGCGTACCGACTCAACCGTTGGATGCGTATGCGTGAAATCAAGAGCCTCGGCCGGAGTCGGTGCTTGCGTTTAAGCGACGTTCACAGCGGTGAAAAATGTGTGACCGCCTTGATTCTCATCTCGCGTTGAGCGCGATCATCGTATTAGATAAATGAAACACGAAGCTAGACAGTCGTATTCAGCACTAAATGGGAGATGGGATCGCGAACCCTCGTCGACCCGAGTCACGAATCGAGACTCGAACTTGATACACTTGACTACTACATAAGTTAGCGAGGAAACATATGGTAAAATCAATATACCCGGTCAGGGTATCAGCCCTTTGGTTCTTTTTACAACTTTCTATTTTAGGTATTGAAAATTAATTGCTCATTAAATCTCTGAAGTTGTAATTGTAACAAAATTCGTTCTGTTTCCACGACGCGCGTGTATGTGTTAAAACTTTACGCGTGAATGAGTGCACGGTCAGGAAATGTACGAGTTCCGCTCCAGAAATTATTGCCGATTGTAACGTGTCACGGTTAAAGGACAGCTAATTAACTAATACGCGGCTGATTTGATTTAAGGCGAAACGCCGCGCCGATAATTTTCGCTCCGCTGCGCTCTGTCGCGGCGATATCGAGTGACTTGCTGACGAGAAAACGGTCCCTCGTCGCTTTTCCTATCGGAATATATCCAATATATCATAGATTATCGCGAAATAGATACCCGTAGTGAAACAATGTATCGAAAAGATACACCCTTGTTCTGTTTTCTACAACATATACGCGAAGCTCATCCGACTAGAACGGGAATCGTCACGAATCCTTCCCTCAGTCTTTTTCGTGCAAAATACAGCGACATCGACGTCGTTCGACGGCGTCGCCAGCGTCTTTTAAACGCTGTCGTCGCGTCTGCAAATTTCACGTAAGAAATCTCTCCCCTTCCTCTGTCTCTGTCTGTGCTCGAAGGCTCGAATACGTGAGAACAGACGAGCGGCGAATTCCGCGGAAACTAAGTACCTCGAAACTCGCGAATCTCGGTTCGCTTGCATTGCAGCCAGAAATGGAGCCGCAACGTACCGGAACTTAAGATTCCGTATCCGGGAAGCTCCTGCAATGGCGTCAATAGCCCGGGCCACTTTCCCGGAGCAGGCATCCCGGCACCGAGCGCCTCGCCCGATTACACCGCGATCCGGTGCGGCGGATCGCGAATCGCTATCTAGAGCGGGATGTTAATGCGGCGGACGGGAAATTAGTTACGCATGGATATACCTGGCGCTAAGGTATAACGGTTTTCTGTTACAAAGGAGGTCTATACGCAACGCACTGATGATATTGCCGGATTTCTCCGATCGACTTTGCTTGACGCAAAAAGTTTGCGATTGGGCGAGCTTTTGAGTTGTAAGCAATTAGAAAAAAAAAATCAAGATGTCCATTAAAGATCTTTCAAGAGTTGTTTTTATATGATTTTTTAGGATCACATTAATACTAGACTCGAACAAAGAAAATTCGTAGAAGTATCTTATTGGAGAGAAGTAAAAAGAAAAGCACTTCTAATTTAGCCAAACTTATTATATGCAAACGTATACATATTTTTGAAAGGTTTTATAAAAATAAAAATCATAATAGTCATAATACCCATGTGGTATTCCAAGAATAATATATTTCTCTCTAATTAGATGTTTTTCTTTTTAGTTTATGAGTTCTCAAAACGCGGATAGAAACAAGTTGAAATCGAGATATCAATGTGTACCTAATTACAGAGAGAATGGAATAAATTAGTATAATATATAAGCGTATAAGGTGTTTATAAATGTAACGTTAAGAACGATTAACTGGCTGCGAAGAGAAAGAGAAAGAAGGAACGCGAAAGAGAACGCTCAGTCGCAATAATATTAATCGGACCGCGTGTGCGCGCACGCGTTCGATGCATCGACCGCCGCGCGCATATTGACTAAGGCGTAGACACGCACGTTCGTACACACGTGCAGCAATTAATTATTTACTAATCGTTACATGCACGCAAATGGCCCGACTCGGGCCCGGCCAATCGGGCGGACGATCCACGCGAGTGTCCGCCGTCATCGAGAGCGCGTAAGTAATTAGCCACGGCCACGGAATACTTTGCCGCGCCCATAAAGAAGACCTACGGCGATAATAGTATCCACGGTAATAAGGTTAATCTCCGTTATTAAGCCAGTCGTCATTAATGCCGGCACCGTGTATCGGTGAGAATCGCGGTGAATAGGGATAACCCGTTTTCAAGACCGCGGACAACCGTTACCGTCGGCCAAATCGACATCGTTAATAGCGTTGCGAATCTCCGTCGCGTATAATGTAGCTTAATCTGGGTTAATCTAATCTTAACGACAGTTTGAAAATAAAATCACGCCTACGCACACTATAATTAAGCACACCTTCACATATATACGAGTATATATTATACCTTATATTTAACCGTACAAAATAAGCTGACATTTGAACACTGACAAATTGATATAATTTAAATGTAATATTTAAGTCAATTTGAAAAATTTAATATTATAAAACTAGAGAATGTTTTCGGATATTATTTGATCTGCGATAATTTCTCAGATATTTATTAAATGATGAGGTTTAAATATGCAATATTAGACATTTTATTACGGATATAATTTTTACAATTTTCGAGAGACAGATTCCGTGTTACTTGTGGATGTTCCAAGATACGGTAATCTTAACGCGACGAACCGTGGACCTTCTTCGCGTTCGCGTAACTGTTTCTCCCGCGGGAACTCGCGTAATCGCGTTACGTCGTCGTCATATGAAACGCGGGTGTTTACGAGCTTCTCGGATCGCGTGGGAGTCGAAAAATGTGTGGAATTGCGACTGAAATTTACGAGCGATGGTTCACCGGTCTTTCTATCGTGCGGGCAAGAGGGGAAAAAAGCTGGGCGCAAGTAGAGGAAGACGAGCGAGTATACGAGTGATGGGTCGATTCGCGTTCGGCGCAACAAACGACGATACTTGCATCGATGAATGGAATAACGAGTATGATAAATCGCTTCCGGCATAGACTCGCGTGAGGAAACGCTAAGACGGAGGACGAAAGAGGATGAGGAGACATCCAGGATGTCGCGTGGAGGAATTAAAGGATGACGGGATGCGAAGTAAGAACGCTCGGGCTGGCCGATCGTGACTCGTGACAGCCGGAAATAATGGTCGCAGGAAAGTGGTTCGCCGACGAGGGCGGATGTTTCCGTCGTGCACACGCCCAAACGAATCCGCCTGGAATTACGGAGTGACGAATTCCCAGTGTAACCGTAAGCACCGACCTGCACAGAGTACCGTATCGTTCCGACACGTGCGAAGAAAATGTTATTAAAGTACGAAAGTTCGCGAGATTTGTGAGACGCTGAGCCGCGCGCGTCTCGGATTCACCTCGGTTAGATTCGATACGTTATTTTTTTATCAGAAATTTTCTCGAGAGATTAAATTAATACCGTCGCAACATATGTCCGCAACGTCCAAGATAATTATAAATTAAAGATGTGATGTGATGGCATTAATCGGATTTAACGTAAGCGATCGAGATATCGGATGATTATAAATTAATATCGCTGTATGAGCGGCCGAAGGAAAATTAACGTGTTTCTACACGAGGAGTAAGTGTATCGGTGCGACGCGACGGCGACGTGACATTTCTCATGTCGTTCCGCGCTGCAATGGGCGCCCACGGCGGCCTTGGACGAAACGCAACCACATGGAAGAAACGTTCGACTCGAGGTCGCTGCACGTATCGATTACACACCGGTGCGTCGTATAATTACGCGACGTCGGCATTACGCAATTTTCCAATTACGGCGAGCAGCTTTCCAGCCTCGGGCGCCGCGATTGCTTCCTCCTCCTCGTGATCGTCGTCGTCGTCGTCGTCGTCGTCGATACTCGAGGAAGAATGTCGCGCGCAGTCGCTTCTCTTACTTGCCTTCGCCTTTGTCGTCTCCCGTCGGGCGACGGCAATGTCGGACGAGAGGGGGCGGACGGAGAGAAGCCAGGAAGTCGTACGGCATGGTAACAGTGTATATACCCATCGGGTAAATTACACCTGCGTCGACAACGCAACGCGCGCCTGGACGCAACACACACGGGCCCGGCTTTTTGACCCCCGGGGGCATCGTAACAACCGCTGCCACCGCCGAGCCGGCGGTTCCAGAACGGCGGTTTCGGACGACAGTCTGCGACAGCCGGACGTATACGCGCACCGGAGGTGCCCCCGAAAATGGCCAAAAGCGAGACACTGCGAGTGGTGGGAACGGCGGGGGGACGCGCGGGGACAGGAACGGAGTGGCGGTCCACCTTCTCCTCCATTGTGTCCCGTGCGCTGTTCCCATTGCATCGCAATTACCGTACGCACGCACCCTCCTCCCCCCCCCTCTCGCTCTCTCTCTCACTCAGTATACCGTACGCAATAAACATTTGTCGTTCCCTGTCCGCCCGTCGTTCCTTGTTCTCCCTTTCCGTTCTCTCTCTGTCCCTCTCATCCCTTTCGGGGTCTCTGTTCCTCTGGCCGGCGTGCCGGGCAAGCACGATATATTTTCGCAATGCATAATATTACTGCGTCCGCCGCTGCATCCATGTCATTGTTCGCGGTCGTGGTGCATGACGGCCGCCGTGCCGCGCGTTCGTACGCGTGCGTGCGTGTGTACGCGAATCGTCGAGGTTTGAGGTTGCCTTTATGCTATTCTCCGTGTAGAATCGCCATTCGCGGCCAGTCGTTAACGAGGAGTCTGTTACCGTTTCGACCGATCTAAGGAGCGCTTTTGATCGAAGGGAGAAAGAAAATTGCTGGGTTTGCAAATATTTTTATTGGTTTCTTTTCAATAGAATACTTGTATCTTTGAAGCGCAAAATGGTACATCAGTTGCTTTACGTTACGTTTTAATTAATAACGCGCTTTAAGAAACATCACGCAACTTTATCGGATAAGCGTAAATACTAAATAGTCTCGCGGAAAATCGCGACAAAATTTGCGTCAGCAGAGCGAATGAAATTCCGGCGATGCGATCGACGAATATTCCTTGGCTCTTTCGCGCGGCAGGGCTATGATCCTTTGCCGAATGCGCGACAGATATCGCAAATCGCAACGGCGGCGACGACAGTGACGGCGTACGCGTCCTCGATCGATTCTCCCTCGCGGTGCGATAGCTGGAGAAAGCCAGTCCCGGTAACGGATATATATATACCGGGGGTTTGCCCTCGGCATAATCGTGAAAGAGGAAGCACGAAGAAAATAGATGGAAGAGATTTTACTGCGTCGTATTATAGTAACATTGAGGGTAGGGGAGAGGGAGGAGGAGAAGATGACCGAGTAGAAGTGGAGAACGAAGGGAAGAAGATCGCGCAGTCGAGATCAGAGACGTACGTCACGCAAGATGAAGGGGTGCGTTCACACCCTTTCATTATTTTACACGCTCTATCATTGATATATGTACAATAACGAATGCAAAACTGAAACATGACAATAATGCATATAGATGTAGATATTTGATAATATAATTCATAAATCGTATATAAAGTTTCGTGAGGTAAATATGATGAACATTATTAGAACTAGAACAGACATTATTAGACAGCCAAATGAATTTTAGTTAATTATAATTAATAGCCCGTATAGGCAGAATATAACAAGGGTGTATCCAGAATTAATTTCTGACTACGTTCCTGGATAGTTATCCTTCTTTGAGTTATATATACGGTAGAAAGGAGCTTACGCTTCCGCGCGCTTGATGTTTTCGAGCGAACGACGCCGACGTTTTGGACTCCCGGGAGATATTTTTCGGAAACTTTATCCGCGTCCTCCACGCTGTGAATTCAGTGGCCAATCAAGAATGATTCCGCAAATACTTCGTTTCCAAAGTTCGGCTTCGAAGGAGCTTCAACTTCGCCGAACGGATGGACGAATTCGTCTTCGTGAATCTTCGTGTCTCCGTGAAACATTTGATTACGTAAACGCGAATCCTGATGAGCGACGCGTATCTCGATGCGTTTGAACGTTGAAAATAGGAGTGGAAAAATTCGGTGCCGAGAATCGAAACACGTCAGGTTTACTCAGTTACAATCTATGGACTCGTGGAGTTGAAATTAGCGTTTAAAATTGCATTTGTTGCCTCTTATCTTTCCTTTCGCGCTCGATATATTCGTAGCAATGGGAACCAGACAAAGCCCATTTTCTTCACGGTTAGGAAGAATTTTTTGCCCGTTGTTTTACCTTAGAAAACGGAAGTAAGGTTTTATGGCCGCAGGTTCTCGATCGATTTGCCTCGAATAAGAGAGGTAAGCGGCCAATGAACCAACCGGATTCGGGATGAAGGAAAGGACGAAAGGCCAAGGAGATGTCTTGCCTCTCGATCCGACCCGCGGTTTGCCTTTTTTATGGGACCACCGGCGGCTGGTTTTCCGATGGCAATGCGGGCTTCTCGTTCCTTCATGCTCCTTAAATCTTGGCGATTCTCTGCGGACCCGTCGGGATAAAAGCGAGCATGCAGGGAAAGCGAACGGATTGGACGCTGAAAAATGCAGACGCCGCCGAGTTATGACGCACAGAGCAGCCGTATGTACATACGCGCGAAGCGCTGCGCCCCGGTATATCGAATAACGAATGAATTTGATTTAGCGCTCGTGAACGTGGAACGAGAACGCTGAGAGCGGAGCGATAGTTACAGTTATCCAGTAAAGTGTACGATGAAATTGCGTTGGCGAACGCAAATAATTGAGAACGTAGACACGAGTCACGAGCACGTATAAAAATAAGTTTAATAATAATTCAGTTTGTTATGAGTATGATGATAATTTTGATGATAAGCGACTATATTTTAATTAATTTTAATTAGTGTTATCTGGTTATCTGCCCGATGAATATTCAAAAAGGGTATCACCCTATTCTTATTCTCTACACGTATCAGTTATTTATTTCTCAAAATAATTATAATTACTTTTCTGATAATTAATGATTTATTTGTGAATTATCGTTATTAATAGCGACTTCATTAGATGCCCAGTGCTTGAGATAAGTGAGGATGGATGATGGATGTACTGCTTGTACCGACTTATCTTTCGTCACGTATTTAATAGGTATCCGGTTGCATAATTGTACAATTACCACTTGACTTTTGCTGTTACAATTCCGAGAATTCACGGTCATTCCGCCAGGAATTAATGAATTAATTGGACCGTGCCACTGCAACTCAGCTCGATTTGTCAGTTCAGCTGGGTCTGTCATCTTTTTGTCTAATCATGCAAATATTTTCCAGGAATTGATATCAAGGCATTTCTCTGTCTAGAAATAATTATTGAATATAGGACGTCTCTTTTCAGGCAAAGATTTTATAACAATTTTAATATTAATATATTTTTCTTAAAAAATTATGTAGGGCCATCTCTTGGCGTAGTCTTTCGACAATAGATCTTCTTAATTAAATTACATAAGACATTCGGTACGTTTCCAGAACGTCCCTTATATAATTTTCCGAACCATTTGTGTGATTCATTTTGTAATTCTACCGCTCTCTACGAGCGATTGCGTTAAGCCATCGTAAAGAAAAAGGGAGGCGCGGTTTCGCTCGCAAAAACTTTCGAAAATCGAAATAAAAAAAAAAACCTGAAAAAAACCTATGATATTGGTTATCTCGTTAAATAATACCCTCTTCATCCGCTTTGTCGCCGCGAGATTAAGCAGCTGTCTCGTTTCGCTCCGGCGTAACTTTTTGACCGATCGCGTATCTCTCGCTCTCTCTTCCATCTCCGTACCCCGCATTGTCGTTAAACCTCCTTCGTCTCCGTCGCCGTTCTCTCTCGTCACTGTCGGGCAGGGTCAGGACGGATGGAAGGGGCGAGATAAAGACACGTTGGCGGGGGAGGGAAACGACGTCGTTCCACGCCGTAGTCCAAAAGCTGGGTCGCGATTCGAGCGGCGGTCGTTAACCTTTTTTCGATCTCCGGGATCATGGTTGCCGCGCGACCTCGTTCCCTACGTCCCAAATGATCTCGAGGATCTTCCCTCCGTTGCCTCCCGCCCTCGCCGCCCATCATCTTTCACCCTCGATCAAATTGCTCGCCGAGAAAATCGATGCGCGCAACCAACTGGACGGGCGATGGTCTACAAGCAGGTGGAAATCTCGTTTCGCTTTCAGTCGTGCTTCGATATCGCCATGATAAACCCTTCTCCCTATAGAATAATGATTCTCGCACATTTGTTTTATCGTCATCAATTTCTGGATAATTTAATTTAATACTCAATAACAGTCCATTATTGGAAAAATGCATGAGCTAAAAATTAAATTGGACGCAGTTCTGCAATGCGGAACCAACTTCAAAACCTTACTTTTTCACCACAGCAAATTTCACGAAACATTAGAAATAAAACTCTGTGTCAACGTTATCTCAAATATAATGGTCGTTACGATGCTCCTCAGATATAATCCCTTGCCTTATATGCATTTTTAGAAAATCTCCCGTCTGCGTAAAATAAGATAAAATAGGAACGCTTGGCGCTTTTAATGGCACTTGGTTCCTTATTGCATATAGCTGCATCCAATTATGTTTTTACCACAAAAGCATTGTATCAGATTTGAAAATGCATAATAATAATAAATATCATTTTGGCTTTGAGACGGTTTCTTTGAATGGCCGATTCTATTCGCCCATTCCGCTCCAATCGCTTCGATTTTCCCCGGTGACGCGACGCACGATCACAGATTCTCCTTGTTACACGGTAATTACCTGGCGAGAATTATCGCGCGTTTATTTCGCCTATCGACGTATCGGCATCGCTGACTGCGCGAGGTTTAACGGACGGCTCTCATTAGTCGCAGCTGCGTTTCGCGTACAGCTGCGACGCGCCGCGACGACCGTAGTTCGGATGCATCGTTTAGTGTATGTGGAAAAGCTTTCCCTCGCTCTCCGTCTTTTTTCTTTCTCTGTTTCTCTTACGCGCGCGCATGCAATTTATCGAGCACGGACGCGCGAGAATAAATAAGCCATGGCACATAAATACACGAGTCCAAGCCCTGGCCGCGGCTTGCTCGCTCATGCTGGAAAAAGCGAGGATAGAGAAAGGCGAATAAGAGAATAGTCGGGACAACGGAGGCGAAGACACGAGAGATTTATCACGTTTGTGCGAAAGCACTGCCGTCTATCTCATATTAATGCGATGATACTTCTTTCGGCGCTGCGCAGAGTAAAATAGGGAAATTCCTGGTTTAGATAAAAATCGATTTATTTTCGCCAAGTTTGCACCAAGTCTTCAATCTAAAAAATTTTCTGCTGGGTAATGATGGAGTTATTACAATATTTTTAATCTGGAGCAAATTTTCATGCAGCTTCCTGCGTATACAAATACTTTTGAACTATCGATTTATCCCTTCGTCGCCCCTCCTCTGGGTCTTTTTGGGAACAAGCGAAATTTTGAGCTCATCAAATATTTCCAAAACAAAGAGAGGGCGAGGTCTGGCTCCCCTCCCAAAAAAAAGTTGTTGGTAGTGAGAATTCACTCGCCAAGGGACGCCAAGATCCGGCAGGCTGGACAAAATGGACCCAGGGGGGGCAAAGCAGTAAAAATAACGGTGGTGACGGAGGGTTAAATTCTAAAGATTGTTTTTGTTGGACGCAAAATTTTTTTTTAAAGAAAATTTTGATATTTATTGCATGTAGATTTATTTTCGACATGTTTGACGCCCGACAAAATTTTTTTATTTTTCGTGAATGTAAAATTTTAATTTGATAAAAATAAATTCCCGAGGGTATCTTTCATATAATTATTTATAAGCAAAACCAGTTTGAACACTTGCTTCTTTTACACAAGAGATATTCTTCATGTAGTAAACTTGACCCGGTCGCGCTCGAACCACTATACATCATTCTACTAAAAATTGAATTTACTATCGGGTACGACCGTATATATGTTCGGATCTATCGGTTGCCGTGCATCGCGATGCAACCGCGTCCGATGCGATCGGGTCTCGACCGCGCTTGCGATTGAGTTTATCTTTGTTCGTGCGCCATTAAAAAGGCGTGCTGTTCGACGGTAGACGTCCATACGTTCCGCCGCAAAATCAGTGCGCTTGGAAGCCTGAGCCGTGTCGTACTCGAAGGGCAATTAAGATAACGTATCGGCTCCGGTCGTTCCGATCGGCGTCGCTCGGCGTCCCGTCGCCATCGGCATCGCCGTAATCTTAATCGTGGTCATATTCGTTGCGCCGGATACGATTTTACGGACGTCGATCGCGATCGCGGATACAGAGACGAGAAGGGAGGGAGGGAGGCCGCGAGCGGGTGGAGCGCGGAGAGAAGGAAAGCGCTCCATCGGAATCTCCGCCATGTATTCGTGAGTTATGGTTTATATTCTTCTTTTGAGCCGGCAGCGGTGGCACGGCCAGATATTATACTCCATTATTATTTTTGTATATCTGATGATTTATGTGCGAATGGGATGCCCCCGCGTGGCTTAATAATTATCCTTATGGAAGATATACGGTAACGTCAATGATATTAATACAAATTTCAATTTATGCCAACATTTATTTATATCGAGAATTATTTTATTACATTCTGATTTGTTTGCAAATTCTTCGGGGTATAATTTAATTGCAAATAATTTTCTATGAACACGTGCTTAGAATATACAATTGATACTGCTAGACAAAGCCCACTGTTTTCCGATAGGTCTGGCAGATTCCAATTACGCTTCTGTACGAGATCGTATCTTTGTGCACTATCAAATTTAACGGTTACTGAGAATTTTCCATTCAACTAATACCTTTTGGACGGTATGTACATAATGAAATGCAGTACCTCTCGAGACGAGACAGACAAGACGTCGCTTCGCAACGTCGTCTCGCTCAATGTCAACGTGTCAACCCGATATGATCGATATCGAAATTCTATCCTCGGACGACGTCTGGGCGGTTGCGAAATCGACCGATCATCGTAGCGTTATGTAATTCCCCGTCTGTTTAATCAAACGTCATCCAATATCTTTGCGATATTTCTATAATCACCAGCGCGTGTCAGTTGCGGGCAATTCGCCTTTGAAATCTCCATAATTGCGGATCGATTACCTTCAACTTAAGTGCCTCTGACAGGGTATCGTAGTCGCTTTGTACGTCCATCTAATTCCAAGAAGAATCCAATAAAAAAAAGTATAGTAAAAAAACTGGCATTTTGCGTCGATGTGTTCAAATTAGGGTAGACGGGATAAGTCACTTTAAATTACTATATATACCTGTCTTATACTTGGGAATCTTATTTGCATTCTTTTGCTTATTTCCTTATCTCGTAAGACGATTTTAAGCTTCCTCTCTCAGAGCTTTGCCAAGTTTAGGATCGGTCATTCACTGACACATCTGCCCTACAAACGTCGCCTTAGCTTTCGTATAATACATATATATATCCCCCTCTCCCCTT
This sequence comes from Temnothorax americanus, assembly GCF_048541705.1. Taxonomy (NCBI): domain Eukaryota; kingdom Metazoa; phylum Arthropoda; class Insecta; order Hymenoptera; family Formicidae; genus Temnothorax; species Temnothorax americanus. The sequence continues at coordinate 577,318 of NW_027509421.1, read as the reverse complement.
TTTTCTTTCTCTCTCTCTCTTATTTCGCCGATTGACGGAGTGCTCTAGAGTTGTCTGCGCAACATTGGGCAGAAACGAAATCAAGAGAAGAGTCTTAGAGCCACGCGTTCGTACCGTTCGCCATCGAGTTTTGGAAACGAGCCAGCCAGCAGGTGCATTCGCCCTCAACGTAGAACAGACGTTAGGGTAGATCGTGCAGCGCGTCTTTATCCTCATCGAGGCTTCAGGAAGAGAAGAGGAAATGAGAGAGAAAAAAAAGCAAGAGAGCCAGATCTCAGAGGAAACGTCGACAAAGTAACGTCGTCAAGAGGATCTCTACAGTGTCGTCGCCGGTCACGCTGGCTTCCTTCGTTAATGAGAGGAGGAGCCGAGGCATTTTCGGCTGCCGGGTCTCCTTCACGCATTCGGCCTTCGATGATGTGTATCTTCTGGCACGAGAAGCAGGAAGCGGCAACAAAGCCGAGATTTTCCTTTCCTTTCATTAAATTCTGCAGGGCGACTTGACGAAGGAGATAATAAATCAAGCAATCGCGTGGGGAAGCGGGGAAAGCGTTCTTTGCGAAATGAACGTGCGATTATTTGCCTGTGAAATAATCGCGTGTTGAACGTAATGGCGGCGGCTATCTTGATACCGTTTCACGGTGCATGCACAATTACGGCTCGCGGAACGAATCCTGGGTCCCTCGCCAGCGAGGATTTTTCGCGACGCATTGGTCTCATCGAAATGCGAGCTGTCGGTTTTCTCGCAGAAGTGGCACGCGGTATTTTATTACATTTAATTAACAAATCACAGCGTCTGTTACGCGACGTCTGTTACTAAATAAATTACGCGAGTACGCTGTTCTCTTTGTTCACGTTAACTTGTTTTGAAGGTGGATTTCATCAATACCGGTTAACGCTGATCTGTTTACGCGTTTTACGATATATTATATTTTACTTTAAGACCGCAAGTCTCCTATTTTTAAATTGCATTCGAGGATCGAGGTAAAGAGGGACACGAGAATCGAGGCATCGAAGCTCAAATTCCGAGCAAATAGGCATGGTCGCGCGGGATCTGCCATTGTGGCTTGTATCCGTATAAGCCCGGCTTTGATCTCTCCGAAGGCGATTTCGTGCGATATTACGAAACTCAATGCCTCCGAAGTTGCCCGGAGCTTCTCGTATCGAAGATGGACTTTAATGGCGATCCCGTCGATATTGTCTGGGGAACTGGGAAAGCTCTCGGAATCGTATCGATCCGCGGCACTCGCCACGCACTCCGCGCATGTATGACAAGCTACATTTTTTTATAGAGACGCGACAAAAAGCGCTAAAGATAGATGCGCGTTGTAGCGACGCGAGAAAATGGTGTTCTTAGAAAAGCTCGCTTTCGGAGGAGCGGCCTGTCCCTTTTAATTGGTTACAAGATGTTTCTCTCGGCGACATCCGGCCGCCCTCGGAGCGTAACCGACTTCTGTTTTTCGCTCGACAAATCATTGGTGACTAACCCACTGTCATCTGACTCCAATTCCATCATTTGTATCACACACGTGAAAGACATCGATGAAATAAAAGATACATTTGAAATAATTTAAATTCTGGTAAGCGCAAAAGAGATTCGTCAAAGAGCGAAAACTATCAAAGAGAGTATTTAATGAAAAATTATTTTTATATTATACATTTACCCGTGTTATCGGTTTTCGCACATTCACGGTATAGGTATTTGCAGATTTCTCTGTAAAGTTTTTCAATTATTGTCGGTTTCGATCCAACGGCAATCAATCGTCGCTTCGCACGTCCTTTTGTTCGCTTGTCGGCGGAAAGCGGAAAGTCTATGCGCGCCTCCGTTGAATTAAAAGCATGTACTGCCCCTCCTCCGCGCCAATAATAGAACACTTCCGACGTGGCGAACTTAATCGAATCAGCGTGAAACGCTCGTACGAGGCTAATCCTGGGCTTCGGACTCGTTAGAGTCCGCGAGAGCGAAGGGTTGCCCAATAACAATACGAAACCGGACAGGCGTGTTACCTACGGCGATCGTCGGCGCGCCGAGTTAAACTTCAAAGCTCGCAATTAATCACTGCCAGCGTAATATCTGGCCGAACTTTCGCGGCCGGCTTTACCGGCGGCTTACGAGGGCCGGAAGTTTCGGACTAAGCTCGCTTTCGCGCCACGCCACATATCCGGTTAGACGGAGGGCCTAAATATCCGCGGATTCGTTTGACCGGCGGTAAATTCAAGGGGGATCGAAATTTTAAGTACCGGTCGCTTGTTTACACCGACTGGAGCGAAAATCCAGTCGTCTTTAAGCGGGACGGTGAGCGTCGGCGAAATCCCGAATGCACAGTTAGGCAAAACCGTATCTCTCGGGGGATGTATTTAGACGCCCCGTTGAGGAAGGGTTATCGTTCATTATCCTTTTCCACGATCCGATGAATTTAGGAATTTCTTCGTCCTTCCACGGGAAATGCCTTCCTACGTACTACAGATATATATATATATATATTAATCCTTCTAGCTCTGTTTTCTCTCCATTAGAACGAGCAATACAAGTGTATTGTCCGATCGATATTTGTTAACATATTACTGAGCAAAATTTCATAAAGTATCTCGCACTTTTACACTCATTATTTTGTCAACTGATTGATTGCCACACTTTATAATAGTTTCTTTCGGTTATATATTATATTTCCCATCAATAATTTAATAGTGATTAATTTTGTTGTTAGAATGTCGTCATGTGAACCTCGAACTTACGTGTTCATGCGCCCCCGTTTTCTGTTTATCTTCTTTGACGTACTATCAATCATTAATGTCAGATCACCATCGTAGCAGTGTCCCCAATGTGTCGATGACTTGTTCTTTTGAATTATTTATTTACCGTATGAGAAACGACGAGGGTCTCGAATATTGACGAGATGTCTGAGGTGGGAGGAAAGGACATGCACCATTCATCGGGTTTTGCTCCGAAATGCGCGAAGCGAAACATTTCGATCATTATCGGTGTTTACGTTACGGGCGATTGGCCCGAATCAATGGACGTATCTTCCGTTTCACGTCAAAGGGGTTACGCAAAGATATTGAAAAACGAGGCTTCGGCGTGCCCGAGACGTATATAGGCACGCAGCTGGGCCCATCTCTCGATGGGGTCACGCGCTGTTACCAACCAACCGTCGTTCGGGAAATAAAGAGCGTCCGATTTCCATGAGTTTCCGCACTTCTATCTCGGCGCGGCCATAAAATTCGACACCGTCGTCATGCCGGCTCGCCCTTTCATTCTACGTGACTATAGCAGCTTGTCAAACTTTTGGGACGGGACACGAAAATGCGTTGGGTACGGGAGAAGAGCTTATCCACCGCGACGTATCCAGAAATGTAAAATTGCCGGTTGTAAAATTGCGAAAATTTTTTTTGCTGAATATATATGTAAAGAGTAACTTTTATAGAATAATTTTGAAAAGCAGTAAAAAATAGTTTATTTTTCTCGATATCTTACATAAAATATTTTGATGGAAAAGAATTATATTTTGTCTACATAATATATTTGCACTCTACTGCAACTTCTTTTCCTTCTTGCGGTTTGTTAAGTTCTCTCGTGAGTTGACTGTTCGATTCGTTCTGGAATTGGTAACGGTCGAAGCATTAAATCTGGAATAAAATTTACGTCTATTGGCGGAACCAGTCGCAAAACTTCTAGATAACGTAAAAGACGAGTAATCTGTGTGTTTGGTGTGCCTGGAATATGAGTGCGGCAAAGAATAAATATGGAGGAAAGGGTTGGAGGACCATGGAGCCGATTGCAATCACCCGGGTTGTCGTCTGGCTTTCGGCAGGCAAAATCGCGACTATGGTCCACGAAGCCGTCTGGTAAGCTCTGGGGTAGATTGATTGTTTTCCGAACGATGTGCGGCAGGCTTCATGCACACGTGGAATGTATACAGCATGTCCCGGTGAAATTTATCACCTCGATTATCTAGCGGAATGGCGCGTCCCAAAGGCGACAAGATAAATGGCGCGTCGGCTTTTCTAAACTGTTTTTCGATACGCTCCTAATGGCGCGTTCAGCGTCGCGATGACAATTATCCAATTGTATAATTTTGCAGCTTCTAGGGTCAATTGACACCTAGGGTCACCATAGTGATTCACAGAAGCTTATATCGCAATGTGCGCGGTAAAAACTCGTTGGTCCACTGGTTACCAAAAGCCAGAGTCATTTTTCATTATAATATAAAGTCACGTTTGCGAGTCACGTTAATCCTAATAGTACGAGCTCGCGCACGCAAGAAAGCGCTATTTCCCGGAATACTTTCCTAGCTGTTCTTTATTTGTGTCGCATAAATACCGAGTTTATACGGAAGAAAACGGAAACAGCGGACGATGGTTTAGGGCGGAAGCGACGGAATAAGGAGTCACGTCGTGCAGTTTCACCGCCTGTTGTTCCTCGCCTTCGTTCGCATTCGAGCAAACAACGGCAGTTTGTAGAGAAGCGAAACCTCTAACTTTTATCATCGCGCATTTAAAAACTCCCTGGATTTTTCCTTCCATTTGCACGCGCTCGCGGTAATACTTTCCAACGAATTGCGTACCTCGATGAATATACTTGTGAATTTATTACAATCAAAGAATATTAGACGATTTAATTTCTCAAGTTGATATTTTTGTTTATGTAGCAATCCCTTGTTTTAATTTAATTAGAAACATGCAATCTTATGGTTCTGAAAAAAAAGCAATTACGTCACTTCGTATGTGACTGCGGAAACGAATGTAACGTTAATCTCTAGTCTTTCGAGCAAGACGAAAGACTAGAATTCCAATCGATGCAAAAATACGAAAGTATATACGTGAATTCTGCCGTTAAATTGCGCTGCAAAGTCGCACTCTCGATGAAGAAAACTCGCCTCGTTTAAAACTTTCTACGTGGACAAATAAAGGTGCAACAGGATTGCAAGGGCAATTAATTATCGCCGTAGCGAAAAAGTCGCCCGTATCTTGGGCAAGGAAGGCGCCTGTTTGCTCGGCTTTTTCGTCAATAAATCAATCGAATTCGCGAGGAGGACGAACGTAGTGTCGGAGTGCATTTGACGGTGCACTTATCGTCGAACGTGTGCGAGATCTCCGCGCGTTCGCGTTTTTCTCGTCACGAAGAAGCAAGGCAAAGAGGCGAAGCTAACGTACGCACCGAATTGGTCATTGCAAACATACATAACGCGTGGTACAAACATCACACATAATATCTTCCGTTTATATGATATATCATTGCGTACATCACGAAAAAAGATTTTTTTTGGCAGCAAAAAAAACTCGTGCGTTTGTTTATTGTTAGTTTGTTTATTTCGTTTCGAAAAAGGCTATTACAGATAAATTATAGTACAAATGTTCCTGACCGTTATTTTTTATCAGATCTGGTATAATACTTCCCTGATGGGAGGGAAAAATAATTGCGCTGCGTTGTATATTTCGCATCGCCGACATATATATATATATATATATATATATATATATATATATAGAGAGAGAGAGAGAGAGAGAGAGGCAGCCATATCACTATTAAATCTAATGGAGTGAAGTAGATTGGAAAACGAAAATTGGGGCGACTTGTACGGCGTAGAGGGAGGAGATTCTCGAATCCGAGAAACACGAGCTACTGCAGCTTCCTAAAGAATTAACGTACGTCCCCTTATTTATAGTTATCGCCATTTAAAGCATATTTCCTGGCCGCGGGTAGTACGACCGCGCTGAAAATTTAATGCCTTCCGCTCCTTTCTCTCCTGCGCCCGCGGCCGTGCGAGGATCGGCACCGAGGGCGACACAATGCACCGGAGAACCGTTAATCGCCGTTCTTTCGTGTCGCGCCAGAAGCCAAGGCGCGTTACGAGCGGCACAACGGTTCTCTCTCTCCTCGTTCGAAATTTCGTCGCCGTTTTAATCCGCGGCTGTTAAATCCGAATAATACACAGCGGGAATAACACGCGGTCTCTCTTGCTCAAGAGATGGAAATTTGAAGCAGCCGTGTGTATATATATTTTTTCCTTTCACGAGCTCCCTCACGAGTGTCACACGTGCTGCCCGCCGTCGATGCGCGCGTAATAATTCATCCGCGCGGCGCATTCGGCAGCGCGTGTGAGCGCGTGTTACGCGCGTCGGCGGCGGCCGTCGCGCACTCGCGTCCGTCCCGCTGAAAGTGCGGTGTCGCATAAATTATACGGGCGAAATTACAGAGTCGCGCAAAGTACGGCGAATCCTACATGTAATTACACTGTTTCGCCCCAAATGATACCGGCTGACTGACATAACACACTAAACGCGGAATACTGAGGTCGTGTCGCTTGACGACGTTACTACTTAGAAGCGGGCTACATTGGCGGAATTGCCGATGCCACCCGGCCATATACTCGCTCGTGTCTCGCATCGACTTCGACATGTTTCGCCGTTTAAGAACGGAGAGAACCAAGTAGAGAGTGCATATACGCGTCACGTTCGCGGCCGGGAGAACCTTGCGCCATGCGTAAAAGCACATAGGCTGCCGGGGCATCAGTGCCGTATAGTCACGCTCGCTCTTTGTTTCGAGCGAGCGCGAGGTCGTTGTCCCAATTCTCGACTCGTGTCTGTGTCTGTGTCGTCGTCGTCGTCGTCGTCGTTGTCGTCGTTCGTCATCGGTAGAGATAACAGCGATAACTCACGATTTAGCGACGCGCCGCCGGCAAGCTAATAAATTTCTATGCAGCATAGATCGAAAAGAGCCGCGCTGGTAAAAAGATGGAAAAATTATTATTATCCTTTGATGTATATTTCCCCTCTCGTATTGAAGGCGAAATCGTAATCCGATATCGTATTTTATATAGGGGTAAATTTTATTTATTTCTCGTGTACCTTCGTCGCTTTTATGGCTTCTGACATCGCGTGTCTGCATTATTTGATGCGATACGCGTGTTGTTAAGATAAACATTTTTCGTTGTATCCAGATCCGGATTTACTGTCGCCGATAAAAAAAAAGGATGTGGCAATGAAAGTTTTCCAAGTCTCGCATTTACGAAATTCGATAATTTGTTCCGAATACGCGCAGCGTAATTCCGGTGAATTTTGTGTGTTCGATCGGGCACCGACGCCCGAAATTGAAAATGCGCGAGCTCAGGTGCGCACGCTCTCGTAAATAATCTCCATGCCATCTGTCTTAATAGGTAGCCTGGCTGGCTTTACTGCTGGGTAGAGGAGTGAACGAATGCGGAGATATGTTGTGTGCGTGTGTGTGTGTGTGTGTGTGTTTGTGCGCAGCTTGAATAAATAAACAATCCGGCGCTCCGCCTGCATTTAATATTCCGCGAGGTAACGTGCATATGCGACGATCTCGCGACCAAATGTCACGGTTTCGGACATACGTACGTGTCACATGGAAAAAAAATGGAAAATCGCATAAATAAATATAAATGCATCATTGATCTGCGCCCATGGTCGATCCGTGACGTTTCGACGTCCGAGTTTATATCGCTGCAAACTTTTTCCGAAATAAGATAAATGCGAATAACCCAGATGGAGACATATGTGAATTATGGCGAAACCTATCATAGCATAATTTACGCATATGTTACGCCTAATAAAGAACGTTGTGTCAAGTTAAGTCAAATCGGTCGAACTGATCATAAATATCAAAAGAACAAATTTTTTAACGGTTTCTCTCTGTTTGCCATATATCTTATTATTTATTATAATTTTTTATGTAAGAATTTACTACATTTCTAAGCAAATGATAATCAGTACGATTTATTAATTCATAAAAGTTGAGCTCTAGAGACTAAGATTTTAAATGGACGGAAGTGTTTTTCGGAACGTTTCTTTAGATGATACACTCAGACGATTTTCATTATCGCTTGTCCTGAAAAGCGGAAAGAGTTGTCGTTTAAAGCCAGTCGGAACGTCTGCCGGAAAAGCGAGGGGGACGACGCTTTGTGAACATCACATGAAATCTACCTTGAGGGATGCATTTACGAACTCAGGTCGGTTTCGTACCGTTTGCAAATTTTAAGTGTCGCCCCCGGCTCTTTGACGCGCGAGGGATTTTTCTTGCTATCTGAAGTACACGCCGCGGGCGAATCTTTAACGGCATGAGGCGTGCATGTTTTTAGTAATTTGGGATTTATTTACAACGACAAATTACGAAACAACGATTACGAAGCTCTGTTTTGTTAAATCAAGCTGAATAACTTTTCACTGCCTTTTTCTTTTTTAGAAAACGTGGCGTTTTAATATACAAGACTTACTACACCAATGAATGATGACTTACATAGGAAGTAATATGTTTAATTAATTTGATTATACAAATCCAATTTGCAAATATATTAAATTAATTAAGAGATAAAATATCTGCGAAAATCTCTGAACGGGGCAAATTTTCGTATGCAAATTTATTCGAAGTGGCCGCGAATAACGCAGCTTACTCGAGCGTTTGCGACTATGTAGTGCATGCGTGGTTCGTCGTGTACACGGAAGAGCGCCATACACGCACGCAGCCAGAGAAAGTACAAGACGAAAGGAGCGAGAAAGACCCGGAGGGGGCACGACGCTTTCCAATAATTTCTGCGCTTTGTTGTAAATTCCTCCCGATAATTCGTGGTATTTTCTCGCTGTATTTTATGAGCGGCTACCGGCTTTGCCTCGCAAATTGTTTCCAGGAATTCTCCGTATGCTGTTAAATTACTGTACTTTCACATAATATGTGTGGTGGATTTTAGCTCGGCGCGGCGGCGTGCCGTGCCGCGCTGCACTTCGGCCCGGACTCTAGGCTTTTCATTGGAATTTTTGCATTGCGCTCATTTCCCGGAAGAATTTTATTTTTTTAACCCAATCTTTTCCTATTACGCGCCAAATAGTTTTAATTTTTCGCCCCTGTGGCGGCCGTAAGTTGACAAACAACGTTCACCAGAGATGTTCTCTTTCTGTTTCAGGCAATCGCGACGCTACCGAAACGGCCTGTGGTGAGTACGCAAAATTATTTTTACAATTTTTTTCGGGTTGTCGTCGATGGAGATCGACGATCGGAAATCGGAGATCGTTTTTCCGATTTTCTCCCCGATAAATAAGAAGAAATTATTACGTGGACAAGGTGTGAATAGGTCGTAACATTTTTGTATGCTCGACGCGAGACTGTTAATTTTTGAACGCGAAACTTTTTGCGAGGAATTTAGTAATTCAAAGCATTTAAGTAATTAAATGTTCTGGATTACTCTAGAAAAATAATTTATTGTTATGTTGAAAAGTGCATATCGAAAAAAAAACCGTTTTATTACATCTCTCTTTGCCACTTTGAATCATTTAAATTGTCAAGTGATAATTATTCATCCTGAGCTACATTCAGTTGCTCATATATATCACTTCTTCTAATATATGACAGTGAAAATCATTTATGGCTAAGGCGGGACGGTGAAATCGATCTGGGATAATTTTCTTGATTCCTTGGCAACGCGAGGATTGAAGTTGTAAATGTTTATGGCATGTATATACATTTTGAGCACCAACGATACCATCGGCGGCAACGGTATAAAGCCGGTGTTAATATTTGATTTGCCGGTTGCTGGGCGGCGATGCGCATGCCTGGCGTATCTTCGACAACCTCTTCGCGTTCCACCCCCTTAAATCTCACCACCCTTATCCATCCTCTCGTCCTCTTGCCCTCTCCCCTGTGGAGAAACTCGTATTTACTTATCTGTCGCCGCTCTCAATAGTCAGGGATTTAATACCGGGTGGTTGCCGCGCGGTAAACTCGCGTCTCTTGTGTCTCGCGGATAAGAATTGTCTTTCGAACGATCGGGTTTCGCGGCCGGCGGGTTCAACGATCCCCCGCGCAACAACTCGCGCAACGGCACGATATTTTATTTCGGATAATTTTAACCGGTGTTGCTAACGTCTGGCGGTCGATATACCACGGTAATTTTGATGCAGTCGCGAGGGAGAGAGAGAGAGAGAGAGGGGGGAAGCGGGGGAGAAGGAGGGTTGAAAGCGCACAGTGACACCTCGGAAATTGTCGATCGGACTTTACGATGAACTTGCTATTCCCGTTCATCCTGCCCTTCGTCGTAGCGTCGTAGCGCGCAGCGCCAACTCCCGTGGACGGTTAAACGGTGGTTCGCACATCGAAACTTTTTTTTTCCTACGTTTATAAAACGCGAGTATCGATTAACCTTTGTGAGTGACGTGGCGAATTTACCAATCGTGCTTTTTTTTTTAACGGAAATTTATTAATAACCGCGCTCTTATACGGCAGAAAATGGTCTATAGACTGCGATCAAACGTAACTTTGTTTTTACTTACTTATCCGACACTTTTCCATATAAAATGCATCGTGATGCATCTGTGTCGTACTTACCACGTCGGTCACTAACGTATCATTGCGCGTCTCCTCGCGTGTTAATATTTAATGTGTCATCTAACGTTAGAACAGGAAGTCTGACGGTGCTAAGGCATTTCAATGTAAATTTAAATTCTTTGAAACTCGCGTTTCTGCTGATTAAGAAAAACATCTAAATTTTACATGAGTCGCTCTGAAATTGCACTGCACATCAAGAGAATAATTTTCACATCGGATTTCACAGCGGGACATGTTCGCATTTAGAATGACATTTTTGTATCCTCGAGAGAACACTGAGTATTCCCTCTGTCGTATACGCTTAGTAGGATATCTAAAACATTTAAATGTGCGCCACGAACATTTAAATGTATCGCCTTAACTCCCTAGTAGAGAGCCGCGCGTTTCCGTTCGTCGGAAAAATCATTTTAACGATTATTCGCTGTCTCTGAGAAACACCGTACGAAAGCAGATGTTCGCGGAGGGATTTCGTAACGTGGAGAGAGAGAAAACCACCGAGTCCGAAAATAGACGACTTTGCGGGCGCGCGCACGTCCTCGCTTTATACGAGGAAACGAGAGGCCTGTCAGCTGATTGGACGAGTGCCAATTTTTGGTGAATGAACCGACAGTCTCGTGTCTCGAATACACACCCTCTTTGGTAGTTCGCCCCCGTCACGCGGCAAGCATCCGGTCTCGAAAAATATGAGATCTTTTTTTTTTGCCATCAGCCAACGCCTGCGGAAATGCGATCAATTCCTATACTTAAGAGAGATATAGCGTCTCGATTCGTGATAGAGAAACATAGGGTCGAATATTACGCGTCGGTTACTCGCGAAATTCAGATATTGAGGCCGATATTATTTTTTATCTTATTATAACCGATGCAATAGTTACGAAAATGTCAAAACAGTGATAACTACTTAACATGTATTGATATGAAATTATTATAGGAATTAATGACGCGTAATTATACATATAATACGTCGAAAAACTATTTAGACATCAGAATTCGTAGCAATGTCAAAATGTACCTTGACCAACTCGACGTCAAGTCCTCTAACGGCGGAGTTGACTCGTCCTATCGTGTTAAAGGATTAACGCTTATGTCTACCCCGAGAGGCGTGCCCATTACCGCGAGAAGCGGCTTTGATATGCTAATAAAGAACCAGTAACGCGATCTCGATGTCGGGATATTGTCGCCCGATAAAGACGTTAGAGACACGGTACCGGAAAGAACAACCGCGCGTGTGACATGTGCGTAAAAGCCAACAACAGGCTTAGGCCCCGGGCCTCCGATTCCCCTGGGAAGATAATGAAATTTCGCATGTGCGAGAATCGAAAATCGTCTCCTTTGTGCGTCAGGAGCCGAGGTCGCTTAACGGAACACCCGGGAGGATCGTTGCCGATAGAATCTCACGGGTCAACTCGACACTGGGATGCTGCGAGGGCCTTTTGCAACGGACGCAGAAGAGGAGCCGTGCATGCAAATCGCAAATGGCCGAATAAAAACATACATTTGCGCATACGTAATGTTCTTACGCGATGCAGCTTTCGTAGAAGAAGATTAGCGCGTTGCGTTAAGAAAATAGGAATATATAGAAGCGCACGTTGCTTTATAGGAAAATAGAGGTATTAACTCGACGGATTTTACGGCGGAGCGACGTAGAAATTTTCGTTGCGGAGAGATGAGATTAGTCGAGGGATCTTGCCGCGTGAAATTTCGAGCGCAATACATCGGGCCTCCATTTCTACGTCTCGCTTTATCTTGTACGCGCGTTATCACGCGCATACGTCCGACTGTATCTTTCTATTCATTGAACCGGGGGAATGCACTCTGGCACCCTTTTCTCTATATTATCGCCACTTCCGGCCCCGTATATTCTTCCGCGTTTATTTATTTGCGAATCCGTTAGACTTAGCTACCGAGAACTCTATTACGCGCACGAGCGTCTCCTTGCCGGCTGGCTGGCCGCAATGTTTCTTGGCACGTAGAGCAGGTCAGGGCTGGTGGCAGCGATACCACTGTGTGATAACCTTGCTCGATAAGCGTGGCGGCTTACGTTTCCGTTAAGTCGTGCATCCTGCCGCGAATTGAGTTATCTACGAGCCAGTATCAAATGCACGAAGCTACCGCCGCGATAAAAAGGAATTTAATCACCTTTAATGCCGATAGAGCTGACGTGACGGTTTTATTGGAACTGCGAGATGTTCTTTTCACGATTAATTCTCGATCGTAGAAGAAGATTGACTTTATAAATTGGTATCAGAATTTTATAAAGAGTCGATATACATTTCTTCTGTTTTTGTTATTTTTATATGTACTTTTTCTCACTATTTGTTACTAACGCAAAGAATAAAAAAATTGCATAAACTTTTTAATCCGCTAGCGTAGAAAGTAATTTGTTTATAGCAGTTTTAGATAAAATCGTTATTGCATTATCCATATTTAATGTTATGCGAGACTTTTGTCAAGAAAATTGGCTGCTCTATATGTATCTTCGAGGAAATCTTCAATATCAAGTGGCACTTTTGCCAGACTAACGAGTTTAGGGGGCACGCGCGCAGCTTCCGATTTGTTCGTGGCAATTTTTGAGCTTTCCCTGAAAATTCGATCATCGAGCGCGCGCGCTGGAGAGAGAGACGGAGATTAGTTCGCGCTCGGGGTGGGACGTGGAGGAGATGAGGCGAGGGTAGAGCGGTTTCCGACGCTGGGGATAGAATCGGCGGGATCATTTCCTTGAATTTAGAAAACTGTGAAAATCCACTCTGGATTCGTTGCAATGGCGCGCGCGCGAGCGGGTCAGCTTACGACGGGCAAATTGGATTTCGCAGGCGCGAAGGGCGAGACAGAAATCGAATCGCAGGGGATAAAAGCGTACGGGAACAGAGAGGGGAAGGGCAGCGAAAACCGTTTCCGTTCCCGAGTGCTCCCGCAGGAGCGGCTTTCGTGTTCGTGAGTTGGGAAACTGGCGCGATCGCGAAAGCCGATTCATCGCATCGCGCTGTGGGCTTCTTTCGATCTACCGGCTTGCAAATTGAAACGCCGGACACAGATGCATCAACGAATGAGTAGTGAATCTATGCTTACTTCTGTGTAATCATGTAAAATTATATAATTGAAACTGTTCGAGCATTAAAACATGAGGAAAGATAGGAGTTATGTAGAGACGAAGCAATAAATTAATTCATTGATTATGAATTTAATATTATTATATATCGTGTCATAGGTAAACCATTCATCGACTAATTAAATAAAAAGAATCTTCGTGGATTTTTCTCCTCCTTACTTTTTGTTTATCATATTGTGTATGAATATAAATACTTAATGTCTCTCCTTTTTCGTTAATTTCAGTATTAATTTTTATTTTCAAACGCATATTGTGATTACAAAATTGATAACAATATGCAATATTGCAATTCACGACATGTGTTTAATAATAAAAACACTTAACGATTTAATTAAATTCTTTCCTCTTCGTCCGCATTTTTAGGGAATTCATGTTGTATACGAATAATCAGCGCACGCCTCTTCTCATGTTGCGTTTTTTTTGTATTTGACGAACGAGAACAAGAGAGAACGTGAAGTATCTCGGGGACTCGTAATTAGCACGGGAAGAAGGGTTCTGAAAATTTTAATCAAACCGAGTGGTCGCTTCTACGAGTCTTCCCATTTGCCACGTTTGTTCGTCGTCGGGGGGGGGGGGGGGCACATATTACTCTTAATTTTGCAAAAGCCTGCTCTCCTTGAGTCTCGATTCCTTTTCTCCTAAAGGACGTAAGATAATATTTGTCCCGAAATTTTCGAGCGAGGACTCGCGACAGGTCGAAGGTAGCGCCGGTTACGTATTCCATACTGCGACAAAGAACGTTTGCTCTTCCCGGCGCAGGCCGGGACTTCCGTTTCTCTTGAGAGCCTTTAAAGTTTAAAGGGCCAGCTGGAGGGCATTAGGAACGAGGCGCTGCGCTACACGGCCCTTTAAATCTCGGTGAAATTCTTACAAAATGCTCGAGGCGCTCGTCCATCCGACCGACATATGACTTTTTAAAAGATCTCGAGAATTTTGCATATTTTGAAACAGCCATATTGTATACAGGTTTTCTACCAATATTTTGCTTTCTTTTGTTCCTCGAACTATTTTTGTCTGCAAATCGATAAATTACATTCTTCTTCAGATTAGTACACTCCTTAATGAATTTATAAGATTGCTAATCGAAGCGTTAAAGATTTATACTCTCATTTTACTTGAAATCAGATTCAACTCTTTCAGCGATTTCAGAGAGATTATCTTTTTTTATTATATTCTCCGCGAGTCGCATTGTTTTCTGAGATTCCAATAACGGCTGACAGTTTGTGGCATTTATCTAAATAGATGCCACAACTACTGAACCGCGCGCGTGATCTCATTTTAATTAAAATATAATCTGATTTAGTTTTTTTTTTACTAAGAAGCGTGTCACTGTCAATGAGCGAGTTTATTCCAAAAAGTCTCTGTAATTCTTTTTTTTTCAAACATATATATTTGTATCATGTTCTCCTGTTATATTAGTCATTTTTTTTGTTTTAATAACTATTAAAATTGTAGTATATATCTTACATATTTATTATAAATCAACATGCGATATATATCATGTGATTTAACGTCAGTAATATATTCAAGGATGACACAAAAAGTATAGATCATAGCTAAAATTATCCATTTCAGCTTTACGCATCTCGCGGTCTCCAACAATTCGACGCGAGGTATTTGCGTGGGGGCAACCTACGGGACTACGATTAAAGGGAAGGAAGCTTTCCATGAAATTTAACCGCGCGGAATAACGAACCGGTGCGCGCGGACATAGCCCGGACGCGCGAGTACAGATCGATTGATCGGCGCGCACGTCCGTCCGATCTCTCGCGCCGCGCGCCGTGTCGGCGTCAACATCGACGTCGCGCGTCGGGGAGTTGCGGCGACGCGACGGGGTCCGCCGGGGGCAGCAGTACCGGGAATCGACGGATAATCGATATCGGGCTCGATTCCCGACTGCCTCGCCGTACGGAATAACGATGTCTCGTTAATGCCGTCGAACGAGCGTGAAAGAGACCATTCGTGTCGGTTCGCGACGGTGCGGTGGTGCCAAAGGAAGGAGGCACGCTCCCTTGCCTTCCTCGAGCTTGTTTCCTCCTTTGCTTCCCTTTTTCCCGCTCTCCTTCTTTTGCGCTTACGCGAACGGTGATGTTACATACGGCGGTATCCTCGAGCGACACCGATAACCGAGCGCGCGTCAAAGGAACACCTTTGTCTCGTTAGTTAGCATATCGAGGTAGCTGATTCGCATCTCCTCTCTCTCTCTCTCTCTCTCTCTCTCTCTCTCTCTCTCGGCATCGCCCTGCGAAACGGGGAGATTTCCCGATGGGGTTCTCCCGAGGGTCTCTCCTTGTCACATCTCTTTCTCTCTCTCTTCCGATTCTCTCCTCTCACATTCCGAACCGCTCGTCGGGGGTTGATACTCGAAAGCAACCATTTATCACTTATGCAGCATGGATGGTATCGTCGACGCAGCGATTCCGGGATAATTTATCGCGTGTTTTTGCAACGGCGCGGCACGGAACCGACGGCGGCGTCGGCGATGGCGGCGGCGGCGTCTCGCTGTTTCCGCGCGCACGAAACGAATTCCTTCGCTCTCTTCGCGGGCGAACGCCGTCGCGTCTTCGCCGGCATCTTAAGTATCTGAAATTCCCTGCCGCGGATGCCGTCCGTCTTTTCCGTCCCGTCCGAATTTCCGTTTTCGTCCTCTTCGCGTGAGACCTCGTTCACCTTGTATTTGCTCGCGAGAACGCGTATCCGAAGGTCCGACGTATCGTTCTGTTAAATCGGCTTCTAGCTTGCTTTGCTTCTATTGTAAGATCAAGAATGAGACGCTCGCTACTGTAGTGTCTCGAGTCATATAAAAATTTCGCGATTAGTGACGCGAAAAATGCCGGTTTTTGTTTCCACCCGTTTATATCCCTTCGGAACGTTATCGTCTTTGTCATTGTTGTCTTCGTTCCGTATCCCTACCATCATGGGTATCATTTCACCCTTATTCTCTCTGGCAACCCCGAGGCAAACTCACCTACCCGTGCAGGATAAGTTCGGACTCCTCGGTGTACAATACACTTTCCCTTTGTACGAATACGAATAGTCTTGTCCGGTGAATCGCGCTTTCAGAAGAAGTATCCCGGGAGAGCGAGAGGTACTCGCGTCGACTCGCTAGAATTCTGACAATGCACTTCGCCGATGCTTGAAATTTTTTTCTTCGTTCCTTTTCTTTTTCGCCCGTCGGTCTTTGGGCACGCGGGATTTTCTTTTTTCTAACCAGACCCGAGAGAGCGACGGACTTGCGAAAGAAATTGCGAGAGAAATTGCGTTCTCGAGAGACCGAATTATTCTTGTCAGCAACGAGGATCTTTGCTCTGACGTTACAACGAGAAGTTACTTCTTTTATTATTACACGATTCTAAAAATTACATGCTATCCGCGCGCGATTAATAACGATAAAATTAATAATGCAATAATCATCATTTTAGAAACGAAAGTCAACTAGTCAAGTAACTGACGATAAATTAAGAGTTGATCTACAAATTCTGAATAAAGCGTGAATTATTTCTTACGAAAAGTTCATCTACAGGACGCTCCAGATTCATCGAATTTTTGTATCTATAATATTTTCCAAGCTTCTGCGATTGAAAAGTAGCGCTACTGAGAGATTTTTCTTAAATAAATACTGGCGTCTGTCGACCGCGCCGTTCCGATTCGCGTTCGCGGGACGCGGAAATGGGTCGCGATAGCGTTACATACATAATAGACGGATGAAGGTGTATGCCGCTTTGCATACCGAATCTCTCGCGACGACCACGTTGAAGTGAGTAAAGACTTTTCCTCTATTATGGGAACAAGATAGCGGCGACGTCGGATGGCGACGGAGACGGAGACCGAGACGGGAACTGAGAAGGAGACGGGGCAATGGCGATGGCGGGCGTCGTTGGCGCCGGCCGGGTAAGAAGATATAACTTCGTTTCCTAGCCGGGAACCGAATCGACCGGAATAATTAATAATTAACGCCAGGGCGTGACCCCGCCCCTGCCTTCCGTATTCTAGTTCGCGGCGGCGGATGTCGACCTCGTCGCCATCATCTCGCCACGGAACTTTTAAAGTATCGCTCGCATAATATATAACCGCGCCGAACTTCCATCTCCCTGCCTCTCATGGAATTTTTCGCGAGACTGCTATTTTCTTGAAAAGAATTATTTAAGAGCGGAAGTACCCAACGCGTCGCCGAATTATAATGTACTTTAAATTGGTGATAATCTCTTAAAAACAATGATTAGTTAATTATTAGTTAATTAATAAATCTTGGGAAACTTAGGAAGCTAATGCACTGCATGGACGTGAACGTCGAAAGCAGGGTTGCGAAACTGGTAATTAAGAAATTAAGAAATCATAAATCAATTTTGATTTGTGAATTAAGCAGTATTTAATTCACAAATCAAAAGTGATTTGTGAATTAAAGCCTGTGTAATTTACAAATCAAATTTGAATTATGAATTAAAGCCGGTGCAATTCACAAATCAAAATTGATTTATGATTTAAAGCTTTTGTAATTCCACGAATCAAAACTGATTTGTGATTTAAATCCTGTGTAATTCACAAATCAAAATTTATTTGTGAATTAAAGCCTGTGTAAATCACAAATCAAATTTGAATTATGAATTAAAGCCTGTGTAATTCACAAATCAAATTTGAATTATGAATTAAAGCCTGTGTAATTCACAAATCAAAATTGATTTATGATTTAAAGCTTTTGTAATTCACGAATCAAAATTGATTTGTGAATTAAAGCCTGTGTAATTCACAAATCAAATTTGAATTATGAGTTAAAGCCGGTGCAATTTATAAATCAAAATTGATTTTTGATTTAAAGCTTTCGTAATTCACGAATCAAAATTGATTTGTGAATTAAAGCCTGTGTAATTCATAAATCAAATTTTAATTACGATTTAAAGTTTAGAATAATTAATAATTCAAAATTGACTTATTAATTATTTTTGAATTAAATCAGAAATTGATTTAATTATTTGCAACCCTGGTCGAAAGACGCGATCAACGTTGTTGAGAGTTTCTCGAGGTCGAGAATAGTCGATGTACGTAATACATACGTAATGTAACGAGCAAAAATACACGCAAAGTATATACCTAGCGTGTACTCGCGAGATGGATTACGCAATGTTGATTGTGGAAACTTTTCGTCCGACTCTGCGCCTTTTTTCCTCGGCGCGCTCTTTCCTCCGTTAAAATTCCGCGAAGAACATCAAAGGGCAGCGAGCGAATGACGTCGACCGGCGATATAATGGTCGTGAAAAGCGTGCGTGATGCGTGATCTCGCGCTCAAAAGAATTCCGCAGCCGGCGAGGTGTGTTAGCCCGATCGGATTTCGGTTACCGTCTCTCTCTCTCGTTGGCAGACGCGAGTATGAAAAGCTTCATTCTCGCCGTCGTCGCTCGAAAGATGACCGTCGTCGTCGCGGCTTTTGTGACGTCCTCGCAGAAATAGATAAGCTGTAAGGGAATGACGAAGATATCGGGACGTGCGGATATTAAACCACTTCGCGGATCGTACGTAAAAATCGCTATGGCGATTCGTGACGATCGCGGATGAAAGGTGACTTTTCGAGGACTTGAAGCTCCAATAATCTCTGAAAGCTAGTAAAGATATCTAGTAGAAGTGTGATTAAACGAGGAAATATATAAAAGGCAACGTTAGGAAATTAAAATTGATAATTTTCTATAAATATCGCGGGATCAACATCAAGAGCCAATCCGCGTTGCGTAATGCTAATTTTTCAATGGCTCGCGCGATCATTACGCCTGGTAACCACGAGATCTCGTGCCGTAATGATGCGCGCCAGTAGCTTGCCGCTCGATCTCCTGACGCGGCGCGAATATTCATCGTCGTTTTGTCAAACGGACTGTACGTCGCGTCGTTACAAAATGTCAATTTGCGCGAGGACAGATGCGAAAGAGCGTTTTGTTTCGAGCATCGAGCCGAAGTTGCAGCGACCAAATTTTCATGATGCAAAAGCACTACACTGTTACCGCTTTAAAAATAGATAAATTTCTGTTTGCTATTAAATTGCATTTACTTACGACACATGCTGTATTTTAAGATTGAATTTCCTTGTTCTTCGAAGAACAACAACCGTTAGGAACCACGTTTGTTAGACCGAACTGATAACGCCGGACTTGCGACACAGCGAGGTGGCGCGACGTAGGACAGAACTTTCCCCACCGGGGATATTTTTCTATATAAAAAAATATATCTTGGAGATTTCGCTCGCAGGGGGGACGCACTTTTGGTACGGCCGTCGTTATCGGTAATAGGACGAGTCCGTATCGTCCTGTAGAGAACGGGCTATAGATCCTCTCGAAATGACGCTCGTGTCGTCCATCGTGCGATCGCCAGGCCAGGCCCGGGGGCCATCGGAGACCGATAAATCGCGCGCGGATATCGATCTTTATTACGGTAGAAAATAGAACGGCGAAACGCGAATGGAGGGTGTATGGTCCGCCGATGGTTTATTCCTCCTCGTTTATCGCATCGGCCGTCGAATTTGCTCGCGCGAGCGCGAACGTCGGCGAGCGCGGCGCGCGGGGAAATCAGGCCGTGCACAGCGAGCGAGAGACGCGCTCGAATTTTTGTTCGGCTCATCAATCCAAATCAATTGGATTGACTTGTGAATTAGCAAATTATTTATTGTACGTGCAAATTCATTTTGTAAGACTAAAGTGATTTATGGGTAAATGAAGTGATTTATAGCGAATTCGATGGGACGTGTCAGTGCGCGCTGGCGCTCGCGCGTAAGTTAATGTAAAGGTAAATGCAAAGTACATAAACGGATCGGAAAAACCGCGAAATATTTAATATAATTTATCACATTGTTTGAGAAAATATATGCCGGACCGCCGGACGTTTCATCAATCAAGCTATTCCTGTCACGTTTTTATTTTTATGTAGATTAATGTACAATAGTTTTTATAATCTGCCGCGCTACCAAATCCCCCGTATTGAATAACTGTTGTGAGATGAAGCGTTGCAGCAAGTTTCCCGTCTAGAAGTAAAATAAATCAAAAGTTTATCTCTCTGTTCTCTTGTCTCATCACGTTATTTTACTTTAACTGAAATAGGTCACTGAGCAGCTGATTGTGAGATAACGCTGCGCGGCAAGTTCTCCGTGTGGGAAGCGGATCGAAAGTTTATTATCGGGCCTTTTTTTATTTTAGCTAAAATGATATAGTGGGTGAAATCATGGTCTCGGATAATGCGCTCGATCGCATGGCGAGTTCCCTGTTCGGAAGCGAGGTAGAATCGGACGGTAACCGGACGGATGCGAGTTTGAAAGGCCGCGCGATGCACGGCACGCGGTCGTAAGTGTCAGTTGGTTCGAGCGTTGCCGGGTCGCCTAATTTATGCGCCAATTAGATCACCTCGCCGAGGAACGCGTCGCTCGTAAAACCGCGCGCGACCGACGCGCAAAAAATCACGGAAGGGGCCGCGCCTGGCGAGAGGGAGCCGAGAATGGGAAGGTATGCAGGGCGGCGGAGCAGGACGTCGTCCGATATGGATTGGGACCAATAACCATCCGCCTCCTTCTATTCCGCGATCGTTTATCTCCACTCGCGTAAATAGCGTCGTATAATCCCGTATTCCGCATGGAAACCGATTGCCCCGTAAAACGATTTTGACTTTCCTTAAATCGTATCCCTTCCCCATCCCTGCCTCGGCTTTTCCGCTCTCGAGAAGCTGAAGATATTTCTATGTCAATGTTAATTTACCCGCGTTAACGTCCGCGTTTCCTCCGTTTTCTTTCTATCGAGTCGCGGTCGTATATCGACCGAATGCATCGTCAGATAAGCCTTTTAATCGAGATATCTTAATATTTCCGTATCGTTTTCGGGCGAAGAGATAATCCAATTACCTCTTGGTCGAACCTTTCATAATCCAGCTGTAATAAATAACAATTGCGAAACTAATTTTTTGCAGAGAAAACCTTTCTCTCGTGAAGCATATATGTTCATTCTGTCATTCCGTGCCTTTTAAAATAACAGTTCAAAGCATGCCCGCTGCGTAAGATAAGAAGTCGATTTAGATACCTGCAGATGCGCAGGTGGTGGATACTTTTATCGCTACGTGTCCGTTACAGCGCGCGGCCACGTTTCCCGAGCGAGCGACCAGCAACGTCATCGCGTGTGCCGTATTGTTTTAACGTACGCTTGAGTTTACTGGGTTAGGATATCTGGAGTGGTATGTCCCGCTATATATATACAGGCTTCTTGGACCGGGGCCAAAAAGTGCGGGTTTTCCGGGCGCGAAACCACTGCTTTTAGTGCCGCGGGCTGAAATACACGAGAGAGAGAGAGAGAGAGAGGGGGGGAGGGGAAAGAGAGATTTTCTCTTCGCCTGCTATTTCCCTTTTCGTTTTAACTGATTTCCTCTCCGTCGTGCTTGCTGCTATCCTCATTGCGTCTGTATAGCGTGGCTTCCCTCTCTAATAAAATAGTAAAGCTTGTTGGGACAGCACGTGACGGTCGATTGGAGATCGTTTGGCATTCGATTCCGATCTCAGGAACGATCCGTGAAAAGGTGCTCGACGATTGAACCGCTTTAAGTCCTCGTAAAATACGTCGTCCTTTCACTCCGCTTTGCCGTCACTGCGATTAAAGGGTCAGAGATGGACACACCTTTTTATCGGCACCGTTTTCAAGACACGCAGTCTTTCGATTCTTCCGATTAATATTAATTCCCCCGCGATAAATCATACCCAAAATAGCAGATGATTTCTGTACATACTTATCCTTATACTAATATACATATCCTAATAATAGACCTAATACATATGAATAATTTTACGATTGCAGAAGATATATTCATTTTTAATAAAAAATATTATTTTAACGGACCTGCACATCTACATTATTCTTTGCTAAAATTTTATCAGTTATTTTTTTTTAAGAATTTATTAAATTAATGAATAAAATGATGACTGATATTTTTTAACGGGGAGCGTATCGGATAATTAAAAGTTAAGAATTGGCTTTTTCCAATGTGCACCGTCCATTGAAAGAATGAAACCTTTAATCGAGCCTCGGCGAGATGAAAGAGGCGGGCACTTCTTTCGCTCAAACACACTCGCGTAATGAAGCAGTCGTCATTACACAATATATAGCGGGGCGACGCTTGCAACCGCAAAAGTTCTCTCTCTCTCTCTCTCTCTCTCTCTCTCTCTCTCTCTCTCTCTCTCTCTCTCTCTCTCGGCAAGCTCGCTCTCAGAGCTCCTTCCTCCCGCGACAAAGATATTTCCTGAAAATCGCCGCGGTACTTTTTCGCCAAGTGCAACCGGCACTTTTCTTTGAACACGAACGGCGAATCCGCCCGTAGTTCAAAGAGCTTTGCTGAAACGCGAGAAGACAAAGGCTGAAGGAAAAAAGCGGTATATATATACTGTTTTAGAACAGGAAGAGCACGGAATCGTTGTTATATTTTATTGACACCGTATAAGCGAGAAATGTCGAAATGTCGCTGAATCATCGAAGTAATCGCGCCATAAACGATTTTTTAACGGATAACAAATGAACGAGTGTGTGTGAATGAGAAACGCAACGTCACAAGACACTCTTGCGAGTATCGTAAGACTTTTATTGATCCTACACTACTATAACGCTACACCATAAATTGCATGCATACAATTACATATACGAAAACTCGTATTGTAAAGGTGTCGGGTAATTGTACGTCTCGCCCTATATAATACACGTTTCCCCCGGAAGCACGCACTTCCGCGGACGTCGAATTGTTACGATTCAGCACGTTTGATGAATGACATTGAAAACGTCGAAGAGACAGAGGTCCGATGACATGACAAACGGAAAGAAGACAAAAAGACCGACGAGCGTGACGCACGAGCGACGAAAGACACGAACGTCGGAGAATAGAGGACGAACCGTAAGAAGGAAAGAAATGATGAAGAATCTGTAGAGTTCTAGCAGGGACCCCGCACATACACGTCCGTCATCATGGCTATAAATTTTCGCGGTTAGATTATAGCAAAACCAAGAGAGAAGATTCCACGAATTCCGAATTCCTAATGTGAATAAAACTGATATTTATATTCTGTGAAAATGTCATAAAACGGAGAATCAATTCTGCTTCACCATTTTGTCGCGTGCGTGGACTTTCATTTTGGATAAAAAAAACTCATTTAGCACTCTCCACACGTAACGAGGAGAGGATATTTCATCAGACGTGATTAATATATCACGGATAATAATAACTCGTCAATTTCTATTCATAACCTGCGTTACGTTACATATTCATATGCTGCGCTCTTAATAAGAAAAGAAACATGTGTTTAAATCCAGCATTGAATGCTGGAAAAGAGATCGTGGCTGTTGCGGTTGATCAGTGGCGAGCGTGATGTTCGTGAAACAGGCGATTATCGGTGATAATGATGCTGGGGATAGGCAGTATGTACTAGCTTGCGCGAAACGCGATATTTCTCGCCGTGCTCACGACCGTCCGTCCGACCGCGTGGCAAATTTATTGCCGAAAATAAACTGCGCGTCGTCTACGGGTGCCAACTAGTGCCATATGGTACTAGTGAACTGGAAAGAGTTAATAACGAAAACGCACGCGTGACTATGACGATGAGACACACGTCCGTGATACACGTCAAGTTAACGGGCACGCCACTCTATAAAGTTAGCTCGTAAATTCTCCGGCACGCGGCATGCGGGACGTTTCATATTCCAAATGATAAGATACGGAAAGGCTGGGAACCTTTCGCGTGCGCGCGCGCGGCAATAATATCGAAGAAACTTATTCGATGTTGTTCGGAGAGGAGTTATAGGATCCACTTCTCGGAGTGAATTATCTTCCCTGCACTCGCTTCGAAGATGCCATGCGAGTTTCTTCCTCGAGTCGGTACACACAGTCTCCGATTGGCAATAAAGTCGTCAGGAGGACTTGAAGAACTATAAAAATATTGAATGCCCCTTTTTCAAACATACCGACTTGGATGCTGTATACACGCGGGCGCAATGGCAGTTCTTGAAATTTCACGTCAGAGAAACGCGCGTTTCCTCCGTGAGATGACACAACCAGGGTTACCTTTTTTTCTTTACCAGAAATCGGGACTTATAATTGGGAAAAAAAAGAAAGGGGTCAGTTTAATAAATAAAAATATTTAAAAGTATATTTTATCTTTTTATTAGTATGGTCTTTTATTCTAATATTTATTTATTTTATAGTGACATGTAGGAAAATACTCGCTCCACAAATGCGTTAGATGGTGGAATGCTCGAAGCACAAGATACAACAATTGATAAATAACGTGTAGCTTCTCTTTCTTTACACTTTTAAAGATATTTACTTATATACTTTTGATCAATATACTGATATCTTCAGGAGAAAAATTTGGCAATATCTTTTTACATTTTATAGTTCCTGCTTACATGAGGGAGAAAACATAAAGTCACACAAATTGACTGTCAAAATAATTTAAAACTGCTGCTCTCTAAAAATCGGGACATTTAGCGTCCCGCTGCTATCCTGCCGGGACGTGGGACAAATATTGAAAAATCGGCACAGTTCTGGCAAAATCGGGACGGGTGGCAACCCTGGATATAACGTCGTTTTCACCGAACGAGCGAATTCAATTATTCCGCATGCGTTTTTGCGAGAGATTCGCGTTGACCCGCACGTGAAACCGCACTCGTGTCGTCACGTAATGCAGCGAGGGCGATGCCGTGGGCCTTATTGCACGCCGCACGTGCACGCGGCCGGCGCGACAGGACAATTTTCCTCCGGGTGTATACTGTTTAATCGGAGCAGCGCGCGATCCCGGGAAATTGATCGGCGGTAAAATACATTTTATCGCGCTAATCGTGAGGGACGGCTCGCGAGAGGAAGGGGCGGGAGGGAGGGGGACACGGGGAAGGACACCCCGGTAAATGCGAGGCGGTCGAGTATCGGCGAAAAATACATCGTGGATCACCGCGGACGGGCACCGGCGGCGCGATTAACGAGCGCGCGTTACACCGAAAGCCCATTTCGCCGATATTTTCGCAATTATACAAGGCAGACGGATGCGCGTGGTCCCCCAGGCCGTCCTCCCTCCCCCCTCCTCCCTTGCGCCCCCGCGGTGCGAAATTTAGCGTGTACGCGCTCACGTCACAATTATACCGCCGCGCGTAATCACGCGTAGTCGTCCGCGTTGAGTTAACCGCGCGCCTGACGTGCACGATTCGCTCGCGTAACGAAGCGATGTTAACGGGATTCATTGTAACTCATTCGTCAGCGACGCGTCTCTTGTACAGTCCAACTCGTTAAATCCCATGCTTTAACGGTTGGAGCAAACTCGCGCGACACCCATTTCCATGCATCTAACCGATGTGCGACGGACACTGTTTTATATAGATGTTGCAGGGAACGAGTAATTGACAATTTATTACCTCTAACAGTTGATAAAATTTGTTATCTATAATTATGTTATTAATTAAATATTATTTATTTGTGCATATTTTTCTCTCGCTGATCTTTTCAGGATGTCTTATAAGTATGAGAGATGTTTCAAGACGATTGCGTAGTCGTTGATGACTGTTTCGCAAGCGGGCGTGTAAAGTAAATCTTGAAAGAATGAAGAAAAACGAGAGAAAAAGCGGGAATACAGCGAAAAAAGAGGGGAAAAAGTGCAACGCTTGCGCATGTCGTAACGTATCTAATTCCGGAGCGCGAGCCTCGCGACAAGTGCGTTTCGATCTATGTATAGCGATGATGCGGGACGTACAAGTCACCGCGACCTAATCGCCGTTTCGTCTCTCTCTCTCTCTCTCTCTCTCTTTCTTTCTCTCCGCCCGCTCCTTGTCCTCCTTTTCCATCGGTCCGCGATTTTCCTCCTCCTTCCACCTCATTCTCCCTCTCTCTAGTTTCTCGCGCTCCATCGGACTCGCGTGCACGAACACGTGAGCGGACGCACCGCGCGTATTACAGCCGTCTCGCGCGCATGGATAGAAATCGCTCGCGCGCGCGCGCGAACGCCGTCAACTTCGCCTGACAGACAGTTCGGCGGCACGCCGATATCTCGCCGATGACGCACGCACATGCATATGCGTGTTCCTCGTCCGTCTTGCCGCGTAGCGGTGCGGTGGCGCGGCCGCCGCGCCGCTACCACCCACTTTGCCAACCATTCGAGAACAGATAGCGAGTGATTCGCTCGAGCGTCTTCTTTGTCCGGGAATGAGTGTACATACGTGAGCGAGCAGTCACGCTACCGGAAACGTAATTAACCCACTGGCCGCGGGAATGTATAAATCGATCGGTGATCCCGCCGTTTCCTCCGACTTTGCAGTCTTCCTCATTAAATTTATCGACGTTAATTATGTGTGAGCGAGCCTCAGACGAAATTTTCGCTCGAGCAACGGCCTTTACTCTTTCACATTCCTGAATTACATTATGCAACGATTATAATTAGTATTAGCTAGGCATACGAATGCATAATTTGAATTGAACTCGTTAATTTCTCTGAGTGTGCTATTTTCGTTGTTATCTATCGACAAACGAATCTTTATTCACATCGACGGAAAATAGTCGAACAGTGAAAGAAAAGTCCAGGCTCTTTTTCGAAGTACGGTTACGCGGTAATTATTAATCGCATAAGTATCTGACACGATTGAGTACAGGACTTTCGAAATGAAACAGTTCACGGCGAACTGAAGACAAGCAGCTTTACTTGTAGCGAATAGAGGCACGAATGTACACACACACACACACACACACACACACACACACACACACACAGAGAGAGAGTTTCCGAGTCATCAGTTAAGGCTCATTTTCGCGTGACATTAAGTGTTCCGACACTTGCGGTTGCGACAGTGCCACTATTAGTCTTCATTATGTATCGCGACCTCGCAACATATGGCAGTCGCCGTTATACCGCGATACGATTACAATACCGCGAAAACGAGTCTACGAGGTATAAATATGGGAAATAATGATAACTTGGAATACAATTAAGAGAAAGCAATTTTGCCTCGCGAAGAATCGCAAACCTAATTACATTATACATTCAAACTTTTTTTAATTTTCTATTGTATTATTATTGCATTTTTATCATTATCTCTGTATACGTAAGTTAAATAACGTTATATCGTTTAGTTTATATATATTACTCTTTCCCTCTCTGTATTATCATTTTATTACTATTACATCATTGTGATATTATATATTTTATATAATCGTTAAGTTGTATATTGTTAAATACTATCGGATGGAAAAGCGTGACGAGTGTGTCTTACAGATACACAAATGCGTCGCAGTACGAAATGTGATAGTATCCTTTCGAACGCCGTCGTGTACCGGAATATCGGAAACGATGCATTAAGCGCAGTGAAAAACTCACCTAACGAGAACGATACCTGCACCGGAGGTGGCGAAACCGAAATCACATACGACACGACGACAATGACGACTCGCGCGCGACCCCTTATCGAACCCTTTTCAGAACGACGAAAGTTCTCGTTCGAAGTCGCCCGCTCGCGATCGTCAACAGCAGCCGCGCGTCCCTAGCAAGTCGGAAATTTCTTTGGCAGGCACATAGAAAATACGAGAACGCCCAACTCTTAGGGAGAAGCCGGCGACGGAAACTTTTCGGCAATGTTTCCCGATTTGACGTATGGTGAGCGTAATGCATCGTCCGCGGGTGTTTTATCTTTGGATAAAATTGGGGTTCTCTCCCTTCTCTAGATATCAATCTTTGTCAGATTGACACGACGCGCGAACCTAATATTAAATTCTACATTCTTTCGTGTTATTATTGTCCACGGTATCGCGATTTATTGCCACGAATTTTGCCTGCCAGATTTCGCAATACGAATCCTTCGGGAAACTTGACTTTTGAAAACGCGAACTATATCCGGCGAAATCACCAGGTCATTCGATGTCGAATGCGCGACGGAAGCCGGCATAACGAGAGTCGCGAGCAAACGATCTATAATCTGTCGATAAATCGTGCTCCGCGCGCGTTTCATTAACGCGCCGCCTGTTCCCGGGTCCCGGCATTCGGCCAGTATTCGGCGTACAATATTTCGAGCTGTCCGTCGGTTGGTCGCAACCGCGGTTACTACGAAGCGCTCATTATTCCCGACAATGAAATCCCATAGAATCGACTCGTCTCGTTATTCGTCCCGGTTAACTGACGCTAATTACGATTCCGGGAACCATTAGCCGCCATTGTTCTCTCTCGCGCAATAGATGCGCGATACGGCCCGACGTTCGGCCGCTCGTGTGTGTTTATGGATAATCAATCCCGCTGTCTTCCATTAGCTCCGACCAACCGACCGCTCTCTTCCGCTTCTCGCGTCTCTTTTTTTCCCTTTTTTTTACATTTCGGGAACGGCGAAATCCGGTACGTGCAGTTACTCTCGCCGTGTAGATACGTCGTGCGACAAAATGCTGGGTCCCATCCAGAGCTCTCTCTTTCTCTCTCTCTCTCTTCAGCGTGGATTCCTACAATTAAATTCGCGACCGTTTTCGATGGTTCGAAATTGAATTGTGCTATCAAGGAATTGCATTCCGCGAGCGCAATTCGCATTTTCCGGACAAGCGCATCTTACATCATCCATGCGCGACTGTAATACCCAAGTGCCGATATCCTTTAAGATTCGATTGGCGAGAAAGCCGAATGGGTATCGATTTCGCAACCGCGAAAAGATGGGTTATTTACGCGGGCGCTGATATTTCCACGGAAATGCAGTCTACTTCGGGGGGCGGGGTGGGAGGGGGGACGATTCGAGAGCGATGAAGATAGAATCCGATCGAACAGAAAGCGCGGATCCGTAGCTGTAGCTTGTTGCTAAGGAGAGCAGGAGGAAGCGGTGTCGCCGCCCGTTCGGTAGTGGAGGACACGACGTCTGTGCGGCTCGGGGTGGCGCGAAAGGGGGTGGCTGACGGCAGGGGGTGAACTGCGTTCTCTGGAGGCTCGCTCTCAGTTGGTTCAGTGGGACATATCGATCCAGCGAGCGGGGTGAACCCCGTGGTGCAAGGAGGGGTGGCCGGGAGGAAGGGTCGACTAACCCAACCATCCAAACCGCCCAGCCGACGAACCATCCAGAGCAAGCATGCGTGGTTTCCCCCTCCCCGCTGGTTCCACTCCCCGCTGTCTCTTTACCGCCAACATGCCGTTCACCCCCTGGTACCCTCGAGAAGGGAGAGAGGCAGGGGAGGGAACGGAGGGAGAGAGAGCTGGTCGAGCCTCCCCTTTGTACCAGCGGCTATATCCTGGACAAAGAGCTATCGCGCTCTTCGGCGAGAGGAAGATGGAGGATAAGCTCCGCGAACAAAGAAACCGCACGTTTTTGTCCGTTTCAATTAAATCCTCATCGATATACTCTTGGCGGCGGAAGTGTTTTCGCGATACGGTCGCGCGTACGGGAGGCACCGTTTGTTCGAGGACAACCGTATCTCACGAGTTCGCCGAATTTGATCCGAAATTTTCGTCTCGCGTCAACGCGACCCGCATATTAAACCGCGAGCGTATCGTCCTTACGAATTGGCGACGCTTCTCCGCAACGGCGCGGCGTTTCTGAATTAATAGCGCGGCGCGGTGTGGCACTCGCGTGCGAGAAACGTCGAACGATCTCGTCGTAAATCTATAACCGTTCATCGCTTCGTTGAAGAAACGAAACTCCGAATTGAATACATCCGCATATAACATGAGCGCAAATGCATGTGACATGTAACAGAGCGGTAAATGATGCGTCGATCACGAAGTTTATTTATCTGGCGAGAATGGCCCGAGAGAAAGAGAGATAGATAGAGAACGAGCACGCAGACACGGATGGTATCGATTTTGCGAGTTGCTACGTAAGATATCAAGGTTTCGCGGCGCGGCGCGGCGCAGCGCGTATCTCGACGTAGGGTTTCCCCTTTAGCGAGGAGATCAGCGAGACCGCCACGGTGTCTTGGTGCGCGCGACGGCTCTTCCTCGTCTCTGTGATTTATAGCAACCTCCGTGATCACGATAGTTACGGCGGTAGTAGTAGCGATAGGTGGTGGGTCGGCAGTATTCGCGTTCGTGCCCGCTGCCGATGGAACGCATACACGGTGTCCCTGGATCTCCACCACATCTTCCCGAATATCTCTCGATATACTATCGAACATTCTTATCTTGTCGAAAAATTATGTGTAATATAATATAGAGTAATAATCGGATGTATTCGTATTTTTATTCGGCGTATCTTTACTGACACGGTGAATCTGTAATGTAAAATCCTTTGAGCCAATCTCATGCATACGCGATGAGGAAGTTATTCGTGTGGGCAGATTTGATTCTGAAAGTGTATCAAAGATTTAACAATGTAAGAAGTTGAAGATTTTATGTAGGGAACTTATATCGAACTGGTATCTTTTCTCACTTGAATTGAAAATATTGTCAAAGTAAATCCTAATTAAAAGTAAGCATAGGATAAAGCTTCATTACTTGCTTGTAATCTGAGCCATGAAAACACATCCAGTTTTTCAATTGAACTTAGAATTTGAAGATATTGGTGCATTTACATTTTGAAAGAATCTCCTTAGAATTAATGAAAGAATGTTATATTAAGAAGCGATCAAGGACACCCTATAGAAAGTGCGAAGAAAAGTCGACTATGTGGTCGTGCTTATGCACGCGTCTTTGCTAACCACGATCCACCATCGCCGTCTCGTCGTAATTCTTAATAAAGCTTTATGACCCCCGTAGAGATGTAAATTACTTGTCGCCGCGACTCGATTAATAATAGCATAGCATAATGTGTTACCGCGGTCGTAAAGGGATCCGCGACCTTTGCCATGCGTTTCACATTTGCATTTATCGTGCGCGTGTCATAGCACGATCGATTGAAAAATAAAGAAAAATCCGTGGAAAAAGAACGAGGAGCGACGTGATGTAAGTAAGCGAATGAAAATAATTGCTCTCTATGCTGGCAACTTTGGGCAACTTCGGAGAGTTATACAAATATGGAAATTAAATGCATATTTAGACTATATATACATATATATATACGATATGGAATATTCATGTATAATTTCTCCCTTTACAGAAAAATATTTATTTTCTACAATAAAATTCAGCGGAATATTTGGTAGCAAAATATCTTGTGATATAGTTTAGAGAACGTACTCGTTTTATTGTCGACTCAATCATATCTTTATTTCGCAGTACAATTGACGTCACGTCTACTGTATTAGTCATGAAATTTGCTGTTGTAGCTACAATCTGATACGGGACGACCTGCGAACACGCTCGTTACACTAGACGATAAATTAGCACGCGTGTATACGTATAATCTAAACGCAAATGAAAGCGATTTATTATTCTTCATCTACATAATGCAATGGCATTATCAGAAAATATATGAAAATCGCGCTTATTTATTTTCTGTTCGTGGACTTATGACGTAAGTGCTTTATTGCAAGGACAAGAGAAACTGGCGACTCTCTTATTGTGTCGTTCCTTTCTCATGTCGCTAACAAATATAGACTTGAGCGATTATTTGTATCAAGAAAATCCAGAAATAAAATTAATATGGAACAGTTGTAAATGTACAGAAATAATACATTTAAATATATAATAAATATATCAACTAACTCTGACGAGACAGAAAGAAATACAGGGAAGAAAGCGGATTCGATGCTGGATATATGTATACATATATGTAATAGAAATGTATGCTCGATGCGTCACGGAGAATGTTTTACGAATTGGCAAAGAAACAGAGAAGAGCATACGAGCATGAAAGAGTTCCTATATACGCACGTAAGTTGTATATGTGTAGAGTTGGGTTTTTCACCGGAAGTGAGAAATTTTACGACTCTCTACGTCGAGACGGTGGACATTTATAGTGACGTGACGTATAATCTCGCAGCAATAAGAGCAAAAAGGTAATGCGTGCGGCATTACCGATGAGCAGAACTCGATCGAAACGACCTCTCTTTCTCTTTTCCTTCTTTCTTTCTTTTTTTTTATTCTCGAGAATTGTCTGAAGGATATTACGTTGCCTTTCAAGCTCGATAACACCGTCTTTTACTACGGCCACAGTTTATAGCGCGACTTTATAGAATGAGTTTCTTTGGCGTATCAAATTTTAATTAACTTGTTATGCGAATTCCTTTTTGTAAACACCTGCGAATTAACGGCCTCTAACTTTTTCGTAATATTCGCATGAAGAAACACTAAGACACATATATGTTTAATTTTTACTTTAAGGAACAACCATGAATAAATAATTAGACTGGAGTAGAAGGTTTATTAGCGTGACTTGCGAACGTGTTCTCGCGATGTGTCACGTTTGTATGTCACAATCGCGCGAGCAAACGCAAGTGTTAAAAAGAGACCGTGAAAATGGGGACTTCGAAATATCTCGGGTCTCTTTAAATAACGCACTTCTTTCCTCGGGTGTCACTGGGTTACCGTGTTTTCTCCGTAAAACCCGCGGAAGAAAAAGTTTTCGTCGTGAATCTCCGCTCCATCCACTCCCTCTTCTCCTTCTCTCCCTTTTGCTCCCTCCTCGGGAACCCACCGTACGTTCTTCGGCCTACAGCAGGTTCACCCATCGTCCGTGTGGCGATGCAGAGATGGAGTATGAGGCGTCGAGGGGAGAAAAAGGAGATAGAGAACGCACAGGGGTTAAGAAACGCCGAGGAGAAATCGTAGGAGAACGAAGTCGTCGAACTAGGAGGAAGAATTATATCGCATCTAAATCATACACGACGCCGGCGTAAGGCCGTTTTATTTCACCGTTTTACCGGGTTGGGGGGGAAGGATGAGAGCGCGGTGCAGCGAAGGGGTGAGATCTCCCTTCGTCGCGGATACATCCTCTCTGCTCGCTCCTCTCTACTCTCTTTTGCCTTTTGTTCTCTCTCCGAAATCTATAGCGAGAACGAGCACGCCTTTTCTCCCTCATGGCGAGTCAATACGAAAAATACAAGGAAAATCCATACCCGGGTCAGAGAGGAACGACGCCGCGCAGGTTTTTCCTTCCAACGTCAGAGCCGTCGTCGTCGTCGTCGTCGTCGTCGTCGTCGTCGTCGTCGTTGCCGCCGAAACGATCCTTTGATAAAGCAGCGATGCATGCAGATAGCTTGTTGAGAAGAAACGGGCTCAATAAAAACGGTAACAATGGCCCCGGTGCGAGGTAACGTGGGCGTGGGTTGAAAAAATGGGATAAAAGGGATCTCTTAAGGTGAAATCCAAGAAAAAGAGCTTGCGGAGAGGAAGATGTTCTCGTAAAAGCGCTGCAATTTCAATTCCTGCTAATTTAATTCAACGTTTACTTTTCTCATTATTTTATTTTTATTTTTATATCTGCCGTTTTATTTGAACTCACTCTCGACGGTTTGTATTTTACAATAGAGCTCGGGATAAAATTCCATTTATAAGTTCATATGTCGTGTGTATATTCTATATGCCAGTCTAGTTGGTTCCAAAATTTTTCGCAAATATTTTCTATGCTCACGAAATTCTTATAACATTTGATATACAGGTTACACTAGGTTCCCCCTTTTAAACGCGCCACAATAAAGCCTCCTCCAAATTGTACGTTAGACTACGACGCGGCGTCATTTAATCATCTACTCTTGGAGAGGACGAGCCGAAAATGACTTCTCGTCCGTCTCACAGACCGCTCGTCATTCTTCCAGACACGGTACAATCTTCTCCCCATTCTTCTCCGTGGCACAAAGTAGCGTTGTTCCCAAGCAAGCCCAGATTTAACCGGCGTCCTCTCTTTGCCTTCTCTCCCTGCCTCTCGTGCGACTTTTTTTTCTCTCGGAGATGCGCTGCTCGTAAAATTTTTAAAAGCATCCTTCGGCAACTTTGTTTCCTGCTGAACCGTTCCTTCCTCTGCCATCTCGCTTCTCTTTCTATTCCATTCCATCGCCCTGGGACGATGCGATCATCGACGGGGCCGACACCCCAGACGTCCGAGGAAAATCACGATAATCCCCCCCGGTCGTTTGTAAAATTTGGCGCGATCGTAAAACCGAGAGAGAGACGGTGGTTACGTGCAGGGGAGTAGAGACAGAAGGGAGATATTATGAGTGGCCCGGAGGAGGGAGGATGATCCCTTTTCGAAACGCTCCCGCAGTGTCCCAGCACCGGTCGTAAAATCGTCCCAAACCGTAGGGACTTTGCCTTTCCTAAGAACGTATCCGGAGCGTTTCCGAGTATCGATCCTGAGCAGCAAGATCCAGGCCCGGCATTACAAACAGCCAGTTCCGAGCTAATTGTTAAGCTGAGCTTACTTAATGCAAATTGTTTGTACGATCGGGTCTTTTAACCGGCCGTAAACGAAAATTAACAAATACCTATCCGTTTTCAGGAATCTTTAATAAAGGGTTAGCCGTTTTTATTGACTTTTTTTTTATGAAGATTCGTTGTCGTTTTTGTTGTAAAAAGTTTATCCAATTAGTCAGCTGTAAGCATCCTTGAGATGCCGGGTTCTAATTCCACGAGATCGATCGAGGGAGAACGAAGTTGATCTCGCACAATCGCGAGGTGGATTTCTTTCCTTCGTCTCGGGCGGATCGTAACGTTTTTATGTTCTTTCGTGCCGTCGTTTCCGGTTTTCATTCTTTCGCCGACTAAAATCGACAGCGTTATCCTTCTCTTCTTTCCATTTTTACATTCGTGAATTTTTATGTGTTCGCAAAATTTTGCATTACTTAAATCTCGTGCCGAGTAATGCAAACTCCAGGATTTATTTAAAACCGAGATGCAGAAATCGCGTAATCTATGGAAAATTCTTCTCATCGATTTATTCGCCGCGATTCGAGCGAATCTCGTTCCTGTCGTCCTTCGCACGGTACGCGGCGACGCGTAGCGGAGTCGACACCGTTTAAGCGAGTCCCTGTATCTTGAATTTTACGAGCGCCACAAAAACATCCCCGCGTCCGTTCGGCCGCGAAAAAGCAGCCTCGTAAAATCAGGAACGGGTAGACAACTTTCGTCTTGGGTCCTTATATTCGCCATTTTCCGCGAAGAAATAGCGAAACTTTGGCGCTCGCCGAGTTCTCTATGGCTAGGTCGTTCGTTATTCCTCGTGGCGAAGCTCCGAGCTTGCAGATCCGAAACTCGATTCGGTTATAAGAATAGTCTTAAGTTACGAGAATAATACGTTGTCGTGCTACAAGTAATAAACGTATCTTCCAAAATCCAAAGACACGGGAATAATTTGATATCGTAGCATTTTTATTTGCAAAAAATCGTTTTACTACTTTCATTATTTGTTTTTCGAGATGAGCGTAATTGTTTGGCTTGCTCTAAATTGATATCGAAAAGTCGACTCGCTGTTTATTCTCATGAGAGCGAAAGGACTCTATCCGGAGAAAAAAAATAAAACGTTCTGCCAGTTTACGAGCACCGTATTTCGTCTGAAAATAATTTGAGACTCGATTTACATGGGAAGAATGTAATCGTTCATTTTTATGCGGATTACCGCTGTGTTATAAGATAATTCGGATTCACATGCTACTCGCGCGCGCAACGCAACACGGAATTTTATGATTCCCTCATATTTTACGTACTTCGTATCCCACAAGGATACTCATTATATGCACGGTTTAAACATTCTTTTAGAGTCATAATGTACCCGCACACCGGTTATTTTTTAACAAAATCAACGTTGTGTTAAAGACACTTTGCGAGCATATTTTTAATTAAATTTTAAACTAATTAAGGTGAGAAATTTATTTATCATTTACTCGAAACAACTGATTTTATCGAGATATGCAAATTTCGCTGAGGTCAAGAGGACGGGGCACGACTCCCACGAATTCGGCAACCGAATTCCGCGTGACAAGTTCGTAAAGTAGAAGAGCGAAGGTCACACTTATCCGCGAGAAAGAAATTCTGCATTCCTATGCGCACCGCGCTCGCAGATACGTGGTGCTGCGTGAGAAACCGACTCTTACGATCCGTGACTATTTCAAGAAGAACGATTCTCTTCTTTCTTTCTCTTGCCCTTTCACCATTCCTCCTCCCTGTGCAACGTCGGCAGGCGTGTATCGCATTCGCGATGCGAGGCCGGAAAGCCACGACATCAAGCCGAGATTGATCCCCGAGCGCACACGTTCGTAACAGACAGAACGCGCCGACTTTGTAACGTTTTCATTTTCTTCTTGCCTTCGTGCATATCTGACAACTTGGGCGAACGGCCGGTGGTTACTACAAGTTTATTATATGTATAATTATAATAATTATATGATGAAGAATATCGCGCTTCAGTATCTAAAACTAGGATGAAGATATATATTAGATAGATATTAACACATCTATATTTTCATATTTCAAAGAATTTTTCACTAAAGCTATTAGAGAATTATATTATTGTATATATATATATACAGGAAGGGGAATATTATATGTATAAATTCAACAGTAAATTTTTTTGCACGTAACATCCATCACTTTTATTAAGGTATCTAGGGGAATACAGAAGAATAGGGAAAAGAAAATTATTCCATTGAAATTAACAATTTCAAGCATTTATTTATTTTACGTGAAACTGAGAGGTTCCACATATTTTTGTCGAGACTTGATGGAAATGCGCGCTGTGTTGGGTAAAATGTCGCGGTGTCGGGCGGTCCAATCGAGATACTTAATGAAATCTCGACGTTTCTCGTTAAAGAAACGAATAGTCTTTGAAGAACGTCGTCGTCGGGGCGACGACGATATTCGGGCTGACCTCGTTTCGTGACGGCGAAGACGTTAGACGGAGGGGAGACGTTTCTGCTCTCGCTCTCGCTCTCGTGTGCTATTTGTCCATCGAGCAGCAGCCGGCTATTTTCGGCGTTTTATTCGGGCACCCGGTTTCTATCGCCCTTGTGTAATTCGCCTGGAGCAATGAAACACACGCGAGCGTCGTCTCGGCCACTCGAGAGAAATCAATTTTCACTTCGACCATTAAATCCGTATCGTCGCGCGCTTGCAAAAATCTCCGTGGAAACTCACGCGGAGACGAATCCGCGACAGAGATATATATATAAGAGATAAGAGCGGGAATAAAGACAACAGAGGGAAGAGGGGGAGGGCAATTTCAGTGTGTACTTTACATTATTCGCCGAGTCGCTCGTTAAAATGGTGGCGCCGCCGCGGGGAAAATTGACTTTGAGAAAGCAACCTCGCTCTTTCTCCCGGGATAGAAACATCCGGAAACATCCTCCGCAAGAATATTACCCCCGATTAAAATAATGGCACGGGACATCTGTGGCCTCTTCCTCGGTGAATTAATTTCACATAACACGTCCCGATTGCGTCTCTTTAACGCGATATCCTGCTTCGCTGTTATTCGTTAATTTTAATTTTAACATTTTGATATCGTTTGATTATCATTTAAACGATCGCGCGCGTCACAGGAGCGCATTTTATGTTGCCGTATAAACGAAATCGCTGCGATGTCTACAATGTCTACGATGTGTTCGATTCAAAGTTGGCAAAGAACCGCGTAGAAGAATATAAATTTTTCCGCGGGTTCTCTATCGATTACCCGCGACTGCAACGGCGCGTCCTTTGTCCCGGAGACAAGGATGCTGTGCCATCAGCTTTAAGAAGCTCTCAAAGGAACAAAGGTTAGTGTTTGCCGCACAAAATTCGACCACGTGCCGAAGCCTCTTGGGGGAATACATCCTCCCTAGAACGGCGGTGATGCCGGTGGTTGTGACGATAGTGGTGGTTGAACTCTCTCGCACGTTTCCCTTTTCCTTTGTTCAGGAAGTTACGCTATCGTTTCTCGCCGTTGTCGTCGACCGCACCGGGGTCGTTAATCGAGTGTGGATGACGTACCGATCGCATCTTCAAGTAAGACGTGACGTTTTCCCAACACAGGATCATATTTTTCTCTTTTTTCTTTCTCTTCAATCAGCCCTTCGTGAAAGGGATGACGTGTTCGGCGAGCGTTTCTCAGGTGTACCACCGACTCGCGCTGGTAAAATGTAGTGGAATCGTGGCGCCTTGGCGGATTTGGGTCAGGCGCGACTGATAAGAAAGGATTAGTTGTCAAATAAGTACGACTTGCCATGATTCATCGCTGTCAATGAGTCATTTCGTATCACGAAGAACCTGTCTTATGACTAATTCCAAATGCCGTAAGTGAATCGCAGAGGCGCGTATACCGATCTAACTAGCACGGACGAGTCTTATGTATATCTTTGAAGGCTTCCACAAACGCTGGAAACAATGGAGTTTAAAAGTCGATGTAAAAATAATAACTGGAGTAAGAGGAGGATAAATTTTTCGTCATCAGCAGTTTATTCTTTGTTCTTTTCTCGAAACTCTAATTATAAATGCTCTCCTTCTATTATCTTCGTATATGTACATTTGGTACGTTATGTAAGATTCTTTCATGCCAGATTCGAGAAATTTTTACTAATCTCAGCTATCTGAGGAGTTTTAGAGAAGAGTTCCGTCGTCTTTTCAAGAAAATCTCATCGAAACGCAGTAATTTTGAAGTAAGGAGAAACGCCGGAAAAAGCGAAGGAATATAGGCAAAGACGGGGGACGAAATATCCGTGGCAGGATGCGAGTCCTTTGTGTGGCACTGTGGCGCACGCGGCCTTCCGTCCTTTTTGTCCTAGAGGCACGCTTCTCCCAGCCAATCGATAGAACG
Organism: Temnothorax americanus; assembly: GCF_048541705.1. NCBI lineage: Eukaryota > Metazoa > Arthropoda > Insecta > Hymenoptera > Formicidae > Temnothorax > Temnothorax americanus. Next base: position 538,284 of record NW_027509421.1, on the reverse strand, counting down.
CGAACGCCTTGTTTTAATGCGAATCCCCATCGCCTGGTTTCCACCCTTCGCTGTGTTCCCACCGCTGCCACAATCTCCCCGTTCCCCATTACTTCGCTCTTATGTATCGCGATGGAGATATTGGCGGATATTTGGACAGCGGCTACCGCTGACGCCTTTTGAAAAATCGATGTTTCATCAATCAAGCGATATGTTACTCGCGCGCGTCGCCGCCACCGCCGCCGCCCGCGCCGCCGCGCCGAGGCGATTTTTCCAACTCGGCATTTCGCACGCTCGATCGATCTCTGGACGACCGGAAACCGGCGACCGATCGCGCTAACGACTTCGGCAATCAATACCACAATAGCGAATAGATAAGAGTGGCGCAGGATTACCATATTTGACAGAAAAAAGGATGAGGGTACATATTTCATTCAAATTTTTTTATCGAGAATTGACTTTATATTAGAAAAACGACATTTCGTTATCAATTCATTTTCTCTTTAGTCGTCAAAACGGATATTATAGAAAATAGAAAACTCCTCCGGAAAAAACTGGGAAAAATTCAGAGAAAAGAGGAAAATGGAGAAAAGACTTTTCTATAAAATCGAGTGAGAGAAAAATGAAGGCTGATGAAACCCAGCGGCTTTCCCTTTTTCAAATTCAAAGAATTTTATACGAGAAGCGTAATATAAACAACCGAACATCGTGCGCACTTTTTAGTTACATCTCCAACGATTCGCGCACTGTTCGCGCTCTCCGCTTTAAAGCTTGCGTTCGCATAAATCCTATATTCGCTCTATCTCTCTTTGTCTCTCTTTAAAGTTCCCTTTGTTCTGCGTGTTTAGCATTGATCGCTCGGAGCCACCTCCGCTCCCGCTGGCTCCTGCTCGCGTTCTGCCAAAATTCTGGCAAACATTTGACCTTCGTCTGAATACTCTCCGAAAACGCGTAATGGATGCTCTTTTCCTCTCTCTTCCTTTCTCTCGAAATAATTTTTGCGAGCTGTCCGAATCCGTAATCTCAATTCCGCCAACCACACTCTTGCGGGCGCAGATGCGAGAGTGCGCGAGTGTCCCTTTCGTGAGAGCGACTTGTCGGAGGCAACAAACCTCGATTACGTACATACGTAAACCGGAGAGTAGAAACGGTCCGCGGTTCTCCTAGGTTTGCTTCTTTGTTTCCATTGCGTCCTGGATACGATCGATACGCGAACGCTCGCTCGTGCTCACGGCTCACGCGACACCTTGTCTCCGATTTCTTAATGGAAGTCCTTTTCCGTACAACGGCATCGCGACTCCCCGTTGACACTATCGCGTCGATGTTCTCGTGACGTGTATCATATGTAAGCGTGTAAATATTCGCGCGGGGGCAAAGGGCATTTGGAACGAATGCCAATTATCTCGCTCTTGGCCGCCGTGGCCTCGTCGTCATGTGAAACAATAACGACGTGTTATCGAGTAACGGAATTGAAGAAGCCGCAGGAAAAAAGGCTTTAATGCGATATGATGTGTGAAGCAACCTGTCTGTACAACTTGTCAGCGTTACGCATCGCTTGACCCGAGGCCAAGAGTTGACTTTGACTTCTCGGATATTCGGATAAATGCGAGATATATCTGATTGATCATTGGAACACGGCCAAAGAGATTTATAGAAAGCAAAGAGATACTTTGCGGTATTAAAACACTTTTTTACAGGAAAAAAGAAAAAAAGAAGAAAGCCAATGCGAGCCGTATCGCAAACATTGATACGTAAATTATTCGAACTTTAATTTAATGAACACATTAATTTTTTTTCTCTTTGATTAAAAATTAAAACGTACGTACCTTAATTTTTACAGAAATTATTTCTATAATAATTTCTAATTATTTCTATAATAATTTCTAAGGTGAGAAATTGTTGATAAACTAAAAAAATATGCTGAATATCCTTCACTTTGACTAATATCGATTAAAATACTTCGTGTTATTGCCAACTTCGTTCTTGCATAGTCGTAAGAATTTTTCGACGACTGAATCAATACATCGAGACTAAAACGATCAATGCCGTTCTACAGGTCGCAAATAGAAGGACGAACATCCTTTGTTCGTTGCGTGATCGTGTAGTCACACTATTTCTTATCCTACGAGCGCTATTGATTATTCCAGTTCCAAGGTATCGACGTTTTCCGTTCTAGAAAAGTAACCGATAAATGCAGATTACACATATCGATGAATGAATTCGAGACGTCGTAATGTCGCGTATTAGATTCGCGCACTGATCGCAAACAGGACGATCTGGGTCATCGCTTTCACCCCGGGGGTCATTATTTTCCGGTAATGTCGCCTCGAATTCCAGATGAGTTCGGCCTTTTACCGAGCGTCGCGGTAAAAGCGCCATTTAAGAGGCGCGTAATAAAATGTGCATTAACGTCCCGCGGCCTTGGCACGTAGCCGCGCGGAGGTTAACGCGCGGCGCGCATTCTGCGTTCTTCCCTCCATTCTCCCTTATTTCACCTCCTCCTGCCTGTGTCTCTGCCCTTCCACCTTTTCCGAGAGACAGTGGCAATTTAGAATTTCATAACGAGAAAAAAAGGATTTAAAAAGTGTTTAATGCCCGTTGCCTTGCGCGGATGACTTGCCCGCAAAAAAAAGGGAAGGAAGAGGTGAGGAGGAAGAAAAAAAAACCCGAAATGAAGATAGGAAGAACGACTATTATCGCTTTCGGAGACAATGAGAGCGAGTAATGGAGAAAAAGAAGGGTAATTGTTTAGATGGAGGGGACCACCTTGGATGACCTTGATATTTTAGTATGTTGTCAAGGTCATCCTCCTGAGTGACCTTCAGAAGGTTTTAGCCCGCGCTCGTTATTCGTTAAAAAGTTATTAACAAAAAATGTTTCGAAAATATAGCAGCTATTTTGAGTATTTAAAGCGCGTCAACTAACCTACGTGGGTCAGTGGCTCGCCTCGAACAGTATCGAGTGCGTAAAGCTCACCCGCGTGATTCAGTGGCTCGCCTTCAACATTACTGAGTGTCTAAAGCGCGTCAACCAACCTACGTGAGTATGTAAACCAGCTTGTAAAGCGCGCCACGAACCCATATGACACCTCGTTTCGCGTGGAAAGTGTATGCGTGAACTATTTCGATGTATATATTAAGTCATTTATGCCTTCCAATACTCAAAATAGCTGCTATATTTTCGAAACATTTTTTGTTAATAACTTTTTAACGAATAACGAGCGCGGGCTAAAACCTTCTGAAGGTCACTCAGAAGGGTGACCTTGACAACATACTAAAATATCAAGGTCATCCAAGGTAGTCCCCCCCCCCATCTAAACAATTACCAAAAGAAGAGCTTCAGCGCCGCGCGTTCCTTGACATAATTCTACGATCAAGATATCGGTAACGATACGGTAATTGCTCAGCGCGCGGTGTTACCTTGTCCCTCCTCTCCGTTAATTTCGCGATCGCAGCCGGAAGATATTAAATACTGCGAAGCAATTTTTTGTAATGCCGAGTAAACGCACACGATCGGCGATCGATCCTTAATTTATTTAGTTACGCCAGTCACTGTGTGTCTGTAGAAAGGTGTGATAATTGAATGCGTTGCATAAATTAATGTTTCGATCGCTCGATACGGCGTGATATAATACCTAACGTTGTCGTGACGTAACCACATCATAGCTGCGCAACAACCACGTAGCATTTGTGATATTTAATGTTATAGGTATAAACGTTTGTTACGATATTTGAATATTTATTGATGTAATCGTTTAAACACACATGGTAAGATAAATCTTTCTTTATTTCAACGGTTGTGATATATTTGGAATTAGTAGCGTGAGGAAAATAAAAATGCTTATTCGAGTATGTCGTCGATAAATTGATTACTGACGAGATAATCTTGCAGTGAGTGCTCTCTCAAGTACTTCTTACCCCTGATCTTAATGGGATAAAAAATCTTATCGATGCAGCTTATTGGCTTATGTCTTCTATCATAATGATATTTTATCGCTTTATCACTGAAGAGACGTGTGCATTTGCAAGCAAGGCGGTTTTAATTCTTCTGATCAATTCTTTGTGGATATTCACTTGATAATAATTGAAATTATTTATGAAAAAATGAGTACGTTATTTTTATTAAATCCAATAAACAGAAAACTTGTTATTTAGTATTTTTTAAAATAAAAAATAAATGATAAAGAAAGAGAGAACTTTTTATATAAAAATTAAACAAATTTTCGATTTTCTGTAATTGTCTCCAGGTCACATTATGATTTTAAGTTTATCTCCGTAGTGCCGTAGTTTCATTGAATTTAGGGTGTAAAATGCTATCATGCGACGCGAGTAGCGTGACGGTGAAGGGTTAAGCGGTTGCGGCGACTAAAGAAACTCCTCGGGCGCGGATCCGAACGTACGCTTCCGGTTGCTCCTTTCCGGTCTTTCTGGTAGTCGCGTAGGAGTGGAATTACCCTGCTCGCACACGAGGCTGGCATGATGCCTCACCCTAACGCGATTACAGCCAATTTACGCTACGCACTGGACACGGATAAAGCTAGAGAGCGAATGACGAAGCGGGAGGAAAAGAGGAGGAAAAAGAACAAGAGAAAAGGAGAGACATTTTCACTTTCTTCTTCGTCTTCTTTTTGTCCTTTTTTCTTCTGCTATTTCTGTTCCGTCAAACAATACGAAGCATTTTTCAATCTGTTTAAATGTTTATCGGATTTCTCTATAGTTCCGAATATTCCAGGCATTCAAGTATCTCTAATCGAGGAAATCTCGTATTCAATTCTGTTTGAATTATTCGGGCGATACGATCGTTCGAATATTTCCAACCCTAACTGTCCGGTGAGGGCGAACAGGGAAGAGTCAACGGCTGTTGCGTCTCGCACGTTGAACGAACAAACGAACGATCAACTGGCCCTGATGGCGAAGAAACTGTGTTACTGCACCCTCTCTCAGCCCCCTCCCCCCGCCGATCTCCAGTTGTCGCTATCCTCTCCGCCGCGCTTTCCAAGGCGCCGTCGTGAATATTCATGAACCGTGCGCGCCTGTCGCCGTAGTCATCCTCCCGGTCGTCACGAGACGTCCCGTCGCACGGAAATTCGTAAGGAAACTTCCGGGGCGGCCGCAGAGCGCGGGGCACGAGGGAATGGAATTTCTATCGAGTTTTCGAAACGAGGGTGGGCTCGCGAGAGCGAAAACTTTTTGGCAGGGATTGAAACTCACGTTAATCCCGATGACGCGCCAGCGAAAATGTGCCTCGTGCCCAATCGTCGCCCATGAATCGTGAAACGAACGCGAAGATTATTTTACGCGGGGGGAAAAGTGAGACTCTCGTGCCACAGTGTGAATTAGTCTCATTGCCATGCGAGCCGTGAATGGACGGATTATGTTTTTTTTTCTTTTCGCGCACATCTGCCATCGAATCTTCGGTTTCAATCCCTGCTGTTTAGACGGCTCTGCGAGAGGTCCGGCTTACGTCGCCTGCCTTGCGAAACACGAGTTTAGAGCCTTTTTGCGTGGCGACATTCTCTAGGCGCAGTACGAAGAAGGGTACTTGAAGGCAAGTCCAGCTGTTGTTTCGTCAGCGATTGCGTCAGCGCGCTTGGGAGCGCAAGAGCCTCTTGAAGAGTGCATTGAATTTCGTGTCCCTTTGCGAGAACCGGCCTGGAACGGCAACGAAATATCTGGTATAAGAATGCGCGTATGAGAGAACGGCCCTCAACGTCGTCTTCAAATATTCATGCATCGCTAAGATGGACAATACTTGTTTTTAGCTTCTAATACGTGTCTAATACATAATGATTTGTCAAAACTGCTTGTTTTAAACTTTCGAGATATTTAAATCAATTAGCTGGATGCTCATTACAAGAATTTATTGTATACAAAGTATCACACGTGTAATCAAGATGAATATTGTGCAGACGTGACGACGGCAGTTTCGAAATTATAAATTAGAACGTACGAGATAGCTGCGAGCCGTAATATTCCTTACTCGTGGTCCGCAATTATCGGTAAACCATTACGCGCGATATGCACACGCGTGTCACGTATTACACGCGGAGGCGGAAAACGTGTTCGTGCAAGATGGTGCTTTCGCGTTAAACCGAGACACCTCGCTCGTTGAATCGATCCTGACAACACCTGCACACAATCTCTAGACACCGAAATTAGTCATCCCGCTTTTATAGGCCGAAAGCGTGTCGGGGCTTGAGAAAGCTCGTAATCCTTGCGTCACTCGGCGTATCCGATATCGAGCCACCTTGTAAAACGAGACGCCCGTAAATTTTACGTTAGAACGCTCTGACTGAGGCTTGCCTCATGTGCAATCTCAGTTTGCAACTGTAAACGCCCGTCGTTCTTTCGCGAGCGCGGCTAGATCAAGAAAATCAATCTCTCCCCAATCCTCTACGCCGCTCAAACTTCAAAATCTGTTCAAAGGCGGATTCATTCGTATTTTTTCTTACGTTGCTTATTTTATCTCAGATAAATATATTTTTTACAATTATAATATATAATTATCTCATATGAATTTATTTTATACGACAAATTTTTCTCCATCAATTTACTTATACGAAATGTGCTCGGTATACATTTCCGGTATTTTGCGAGTTGCGACGTGAGAGGATTCTCCGTGGAATCTCATGGACGCGAATTCCGAATCTAGATGACTCCGGACTCACACAGGAATTTCATCATTGACGGTCGGTCGGTCATTCGCTGCGGTTTAGAGGCGGTGCATTCCCGCGTTTACGGTGCTTCACGAAACCCCTCACGGTTTGCGTCCCACGGGAAAAAGGAACCACCGTTGCCGTTCTTTCGGACGGATCGCGTGCCCGCGTTCCATTCCGTGCCGTTTTGTTCCCGGGGAGACAGCGTAACGACGCATCGCGACGATGAAATTTTTCCGTGCACGGTGCCGCTGCTGCAGTTTAAACGATAAAGTCGCGGTTTCGCGGAAGCGCGCTTCGTGGAAACGCATTTCGTGGAAGTTCGTCTACTGCTTCGAGTGACAAGGCGATTGCACCTGCCACGCGTCGCGTTGCGCAATCGCGATATGCATGCTTCTAACATATAATAATATGCCTTCGTTCTCGCGCATGGTCGTGGCGGGCGTTTGGAAAAACGATGCTCGGAAACGTGCATTTATTCACACCGTTTTTTACAGCGTCGTCGAAAAAAACAACGATCTTTCTTCTTTCAGCATAATGGTTGCTCCATAAAAAATAGTATAATAAGTACGAATTCGCAACTTCACAGTTTTCAAACCAGAAACTTTGATGACAGTGACAATAATTACACCTCGTAGATGAAAAAAAAAAACCTTTTTTTTATTCTAAATTTTCTTAGAATCTCTCGCAACAACGCACGTGCCGTTCTGCGGTGCAATCAGGACGGGGCGTCACTGGGTCGTTTTTTCGAAACTCGTTCTCGCTCGACCTTGGCGCGCTCAGCTGTCCCGCGGCGATGTCGCGCGAGAATTAGGCTCGAGAGCGTAATAGGAAGAGAAGCGTTTTGGTAGATGACGAGGGGTCGAGGGAGATGAGCGAGGAGGGGAAAAAATGTCGACCCAGTTAGGAGGTAGTGTAGAATGCAAGCTTTCGTACAATGCAAGGCAACCGATGCCCGATCTGTCCCCTTTATAAGGGTCCGGACCGGTGGGACCAGCGGTCGACCTTTTCCCCGTCGTAAAATTACAATCCTTTCGCCTTTAGAGAGAGAGAGAGAGAGAGGGGGGGGGAGGGGTGTAGCTGACCGCTCTCCGCGTGAACAATGGGGGGATTTATAGAACGCACCCCGTGTTCGCGCGCTACAGACCCACATGTGTGTGTGCGCACACCAGAGAAACGACTTACTGTACCCGTGTCCGGGGAATAGGTTCCCCGCGTTCGTAATAATCACCCTCACCCTCCTCTCCTGAGCTCCGCGATCGTTCGCGCTACGAAGCTCGCACTTGTGGGCTATTCTTACAAACAGTCGTCAAAGTTTAACCGAGATTCGACCAATTGGTGTGTACTTTCCGCAAATCTTCTTTCGGGGAACGATATCGATGGATGTTTATCTTCATTGGAGAGGGGCGATGTGATATAGATAGAATATAATGTAACTAGGAATATCGAGAGAAACAGTATCACCGTAGGGGTCTCTTTGAGACTTTACTTGATAACATATTATAACTTGTTAGGTCCAATTTGAATTTGAAATATAATTGTCTTAATGCAGTTTCTTTTTACTGTAACAATGTCATTTTTTAAATTTAATAGATAAGATATGAGAGCATTTACTGGCGCTAACATCGGGAACCTTTATATTATTTATTATTACAGTCATATAGTACTCAGCTTTTACAAAATGAAACGATATTCAGCATGAAAAAGCACCACGGTTGGTTAAACCATGTTTATTTGGCGCGTCCGTGCAATAAAATACAATAATTCTACCAGAGAGTGATTTCTCGACGTATTTTTACAGCCATTGTCGAAGTGGCATAAAACATTGCATGACGGCGCGACTTGATACGAGTAGTAACTTGAATTACGACTCTCTTTCTCTTCTTTTTTTTTCGAGGTCCTCTTGTAAAATCTACCGTTCGCGTCTATATCACTGTCGGCACTTCGATTATTTGTGAGCCAATCGTGAGCCGGGCGCGTCTGTATTTTCGCGTCGCGATTAATTGAATCGGCATCCTCGCAATCTCAACGAAACTCGACTCGATATTAATTTCCAGCGCGGCCTCCGCTGTACGCGTCCCGCGTTTATTCGCGCAGTTTCAATTTACGACCAGACAGCGCCGCACGACACCGGAAGAACATTGTCGCCCCTCGATGCCGAAAGTTTGCCGGTTCGCAAACTCGAGTCGCCGCGGCGATCTTTATCGCAAAACTTTGTTCTCCTCTTTCAGCTTTGTTCGTCTTTCCGCGCGGCGCGCAGCGGGAAGCCTTCTAATTCACATAGAATCATCGTCTCTCTCATTGTCAGCGCGCGGTAGCGGCATTTACGAACCTTGACTCCTTCCTCGCGGGTCTCTCCCACTCTCGTCCATTTGTGTTAATATTGTCGTACGATGTTTCGAAGCTCCGCCATTGGTTTCGGGGGGGAAAAAAAAAAATCACGATTTAATAATTTTCTCAACAAATGACCCCGCGCTCGTGTTCCTCGCGAATGCATGTCACGAATACGTGCGTCATCGTGATCATGCAATTATTTGCATGCAATTATCACATGCGCATCAATCTATCTTGTTAATGAAATATATCGAGAAAATTACTAAAGACTGATAATTAATATCGATAAGAAGGACGTAAAGACTGACGCAAGTCAAACGAGAAGATGCTCATCAAGTTCTCGCTTCGAATCACTGATAACGATGAAATCCAGAAGTGCGAAATCGCACGATACGTTGCAATCGATTACTCCAGCGTGTCGGTCAGCGATATGCATTGAATTGCGGATCGGATAAAAATGTGGTATCGCAGGTATCGCGATAATGAGGCCAGCTAAGTTAAATCCTCGCAACATCGACGGAAGATCGAGACTAACGATCGATCGCGAAGATCTAGTCACGAGCGAGATTTTCAATTAGTCGAACCGGTATTTAAAAAAAAATAAAGAAAATTATGCTGTATTGAAAATATAACAAATAATTCGCACACTATGTAATAGATTAAATAGATTTTAATAGATGACTGATAATGTTTTTTCCTTTTCATGACGTACTGTGTGTACAATAAAACGAACGTTAATTGTAACAGTCGTCAGTTGCACGAATTGAGAATTCCAGCCCCTTTTAATCTAGTTAAAAATATAGAAAAAACTGGAGTTAATTTTTTTGCTCCATTTTTCTCGATTACAATGACGAAGAATTAAGGCTCGTTCATTTCTTTGTTTCTCGTCGAGCGATTGAGCTATCGCGAATATTTTCCGTCTCACCGCGGTAAAAATAAATTCTGACTAATGAGAGAGATCCGTTCTACGTGCCGCGTTGCACGCCGATAAATTCTGTCAATCAGCGGGATGACGAAACCGCAGGAGAGAGAGAGAAGCGATACCGGATATGCCGCGACGTTGCACCGGCGCGGGATGACGCGCGGACGCGACGCGACGCGACGCGGCAAAGGCTCGCCGCTTCCTGCTTCGGTTTCCACCGTCGGCGTCGCGTCGCCCGGTGCGCGCATAATTTTCACGCGGCTCGCGTCTTCCTCCCGCCAGTCCGGCCAGTCCCCGCCTTTGTTCTTTTGTGGCCGCCGAGGCCGCGCCGGCCGTCGCCGTCCTACCGTGGCCGATATGCGGTCGCGATTAGGAAAACACATAATAGGGTCGCGCGCGCCGCTCCGCGGTCGGTGCAACGCGCGCACCGATCGCACACTCGCGCGCGCGAGAGTCGCGGGTCGCGGGCCGGGAAGGTCTCGCGTCCACGTCATCGAGCCGACAGTAGCTCCGTTTTACGGAGCCATTCGACTCGGTTGCACTCGATGAGGCTCGGGTTCGACGCGATTCGCTATTTCGCTCTCGAGGGATATTGCATATTGCATTGCGGCGAGAAAGCGGCTGCTGCCGCAGCCTGCAGCGCGCAGCGGCAGGGCTCTCGTGACGCTTCCGGTCGGGCCTGGAGAGTAAGATAGAGCGCAGAGCGGCGCGAGACTGCGAGAGTACAGAGAGCCGGAGAGCCCGGAGAGGAGAGGACGCGCACGCTGCACACCGGCGCGGCGCGAGAGTGTTGCGCGCGGGTGACGAGGAGGGAGAGAGAGAGAGAGAGAGAGAGAGAGGGAGGGAGGAAACGACACGGATAAGACGACGATAGAGGCAAGGGCGCCGCGCCGGGGACGGTTGGTCGAGAGAGGACCGAGAGGATAAGGGGGACCGGCGCGGGCGGGAAGAGGATGCGGCGCGCAGCCAGCTGACTCGGGAAAGTTCGTGGACGACCGTCATCGAATCGAAGGAATGGAGGATAGCAGCACCGGCGTACGGCCGATGCAGTCGGCTGCCACCGGGGAGCCAGCTGACTGGCCGGCTCTCGGGCGTTTCCGCCGCGTTTCGGCCGCCGTCGGATCTTTGTCCGCCGTTGTGCACGAGGGTACCGGCGAGCGACCAGCCGCTGTCAGTTGGCGCTGTGACACCGGAGGGAAGTAACGGTGCCGTTCCGAGGAACGACCCAGCACCGGAGAGAGAGAGAGAGAGAGAGAGAGGAACAGGATTAGGAGGAAGGAAGTGCGAGGAGGAGGCGGAGAGACACGGGCAGGGAAAGAGAAAGAGGAAAGAGGAGACGACAGGCGGAAAAAGGGAAAAGAGAGCGGAGAAGAGAACGAGAGAAAGAGAACGAGAGAGAGAGGGAGAGAGAAAGAGAGATGATCAAGAGTGCACAACCGAGGAATTAACGATCGGCGGAAGAAACATCGTTCAGGAACACACAGGCTCTTCACCCGAACGTTGAACGACACCCACTCTCTCTGCTCGACGAGTAACACCTCGCCGTCGTGGCCGCCGGTATCGAGGAATTTCGCGCCGGTGTCGTTTTCATACATTAGGTTAGGTCGAGGGAAGCCCAGGTATATCTATCGAGGCGGAGCTCGACGCCCATCGCCGCCGCCGCCGCCGCCGCCGCCACCGCCGCCGGTCCCGACAAACGCCGCCGGAACGGAGTCGCGAATTGCGGAAGCACAACGAGAACGCGAAACGGGAACAAATGGCAGGTGAGAGCGAACGTCGAGAGTAAGATAATGACGACTGTGATATAACAACGGGGGAGAAGCGCCGCGCCGTCGTGCTTGCGTTTTTCCGGGGGTGCATTTCGCGGGCGCGTATATATGCGTGCCGATATATTCGCTCGTGCGAATCGACGTGACGTCCCGAGGGGCAGTCGAGGAAGGGCAGTCCGTCAGCGGGAGGAAAGCCTGTGCGGAAAAGCGGAAGGCGGTCCACGACACGCTCGCCGGTCGAAGAAGCGCCGGGGGGTCACGAGGACGGCTGCGATTCCGTTCGGTAAGTCGTCAAGATTCAGAATCATTTTCATCCTCGCGACAATCAATTCAGCGAAAATCGCCTACACATGGGGAGGCCTCCGAAGCGTGTGAGAGAGAGAGAGAGAGGGGAAGAGAGTGCGAGGACGATCGATGGCCGACGAGTGCACTCGCGAAAATGATGTTGCACCTAACTGGCGGAATTGGCTTTTGCCGATTACGCGAGCCAATTTTTCTCCCACGTCGATGACGAATTGCAATTGTCCGTAAAATTGTTACGTTTCGCGAGAATTACGCTGTCGCGTCAGATCGGCGAAACACTCGGTCGGAAATTGGAAAACCGGAGTCGGTGGGATTCGAAAGAGATGATCGAAAATCCGGAGTATTTCAGGAGCTAAGAGGATTAGATTTGGGAAAGAAATCGCGGAGATTTCTGCCCGGTTAAAAATACGCGAACGTAAACGTACGGTCGCGGAAGGAGAAAATTTAATCAGACGCGCGTAGACAATAGGCACGGGATAATGTTCGTTCGCGTATCGCGAAAAGGAAAGCGCGAAAAATTTGAAAGCGTGAAAACTGCCGTCGGGCATCCGCGCGGCGTTTCGCACTTCCTGCAATTTGCATCGAAATTAGCTTCGCGAAGTCGACTTTCGTCGATCGGCTTATTAAGCAATCATACGTCTCGATACTTCTTTTTTTATCTAAATATACGTATATATACGCATCGCGCACGAACAATCTGTCATTAAGCGATATAGGCGAGCGTCCGTCTGATCGTATAATGTGCGATTATCGGATTACTCATTCAGCGAATTTTCTAGAAAAACTGATCCTGTCGTTTATGCCACGACTTAATGCCGCTCGCAACATTAACGCTTATTGTTAGACGCGTTTGACGATGCGAAAATGAGAATCGGACAGCCGCGTTTAGCGTAGCGGCGGGATAGAGTACGTACGGGAATCTTTTGTCTTGGCGGAGCTCTTTACGTGTCTTATTGTTAGCATTTCCGTGAGAGAGAAGTCTAATGTGGCATATAAATATCGTGCCGCGCGCAGCGTCGCGTGATGGATCATCGTGCGGCAACGTTCCTAAATTTTAATGGTCTCGAACGCGATGCCTTGTTTAACCCATTTAGAGGGAATTAGTCCTCGTAGCCGGCTGCACGACCCTGCCGTCGTCAATCGGCTGCGCGCTAGTTAGACCGTCGTTGCTATCGTACGGATAGTTAACAATATGAGCCAGTGATTCCACGTAAAAAAGAAAAAGTTTCCTTCGCTTCTTGTATCTCGAATATAACACACTCCGATGCATTTTAATGCGATTTACGTAACCCTCTTACCGCACACGCGGCTTTATGGGTATCGACTTATCGCTGAAGTTCCATTTTATCCGGCACTCACGACGGCACAAAGACCCCCAGCCCAGTTTCAAGTTGCGTTATGCATATAATTTCCCGGTTAGGTGGAAATTGGATTGCGCAACGGAGAATTAATGGCGAGACTGAGATTCGTTGACCCACGCTCCGCTCCGTTCGCGATAGGTACACATATCTAATATGTATCGGTTATCTCTACCTACCTACACCGGCGGTAGCAGTTGTTTCGCTTGCGCTCTCAGATTAAAGGATTTGAGGGACCGTTCTATTATACGCACGCGAGGAGGCGCGGTCGCGAGGCACACATTCGCCGCGACCAGTTTTCCCGGGTGCACCATCTTATGGGGGGGGGGGGGGCGACGAGCAGCCGATGAGAGACGTTCGATAGCGGTGTCTGAGCCGGCGAACGTGTATAACAAGCTCGACGCACGTGCGTTCGCATCTTCCACGTCACGTTTCGCGGATCACGCGAGCGATCGTTCGACTTACGTTGCACGAAGCAGACGACGCGGGAATTCACGTCGCTCACGGTGAACTTATCGTTTCTATTTATTCGTTCGGGTTCATTGCGCTCCGCCACTTGTTTCTATATATAAAAAAAAAAAAATCTTTCATCAGAGACATGATCGAGCACGCGGCAGAGTAGGAGCTTATGATTTTATAAAACTGAGCCTGTCACAAGCGGTTAATATATGTACATACGATATATCACAAAGTTGCGATTGTTGAGTCACCTCGTTCGATTGTATGTACTTGCGTGAAGTCCAACAGACCTGGTTGTTGAAATATTACACGACAGTTAGAGGTACTTTCTCATTGTTAGATAAAGATAGATAAAAAAAACCGGGAGATTATTTAATATATAATAAGAAAAAATAAATCATGAGAGGAACGATATTAAAACTTATAAGTGAGTCTTACCACGTCTCGCTTGATACTCAATAGGAAGTCTCTTAAAATTTATTTCAGTTTATTACGATTTCCATGACTTCACCTTAGAAGGAATGCTTATTGGAACATGTAGAAAAACCGCGAGAAAAGGGTCGATCTCACCGCCTGTGTGTATGTGTGTGTGTGTGTGTGTGTGTGTGTGTGTGTGTGTGTGTGTGTGTGTGTGTGTGTGTGTGTGTGTGTGTGTGTGTGTGTGTGTGTGTGTGTGTGTGTGTGTGTGTGTGTGTATGTGGGCATGTAAAATGAGATAAATGAGGGACACTGCGATAATTCGACGCGAGCGATCCGCTCGAACCGGCCCCGATGGAATTGAATTCAAATTAAATCGAATTTATTTGCGGATCACCGTGTCCCTGCCGCTATTCTCACTAACAACGCGAATCTCTTTCGCCGTTCTCGCTATCTTCGGAACTTTTCCCATTTCCCATTTGATGCGATATATAATTACGTATATATATTTTCTCGGTTACGGCTCTGTAATAAATCTTTCGCTAAAAGTTGCTCTCGCGGCACGATCTCGCGACGCTTCCTACATAAAAAAAAACGCAAAATCACACGTGATGCGATTTAAAATTTTCACATGCAGCTATCGTTAGCATTCGTATCTCGCTTTGAAATATTGCGCGGACTGGTTTGCGAAATTGCGTTGCATCAAAGCGGAATGCGTTACGTGTGATTTAATAATTAAAGATTAAAGGGAAAACACGCTCGAAAATGTTTGTTCAAACATTTTTTTTTGCCGACGCATGGTCTGGGCAAATATTGCTGCGGAAGTCTGGCACAACGCACGTATGTATGCACGCGGTATATCGCGGCGCACCGTCGGATTCGCAATTTTGGCTGGACGCGTGTGTTTCCATTCGCGGGCAAAAGCACACGGAAACCTGGGAATAGCGCGGTTATCGCGGTGTTTGAACAGAAAAGGCCTGCACGGTGGGCCTTTATCGGCACGTTGACCGCGGAGGTTAATTGATAGGCGTCCGGATTTGAAGTTTGGTACGTCGGTTCGGCGTTTTTAATTAGAACACGCGATGTACCGGAAAAATTTCTATATTCGACAATGCCGCCGACCGATGCATCGTGAATTCTTCTCTCGCGAATTCTGTTCACTTTCGGTGAATTTCTTTTTCGGACGACTCTTTTCGATCGTATGATCGCAGAACGTATCATAGGGCTTAATTCTACAAGGACGATATTGCTCACCGAAGACTGAAATTTCTATTCTCGTTTTGTCGAGAACTCTCGCCTCCGTTTTTGCCTTGAACAACGCTCCGACGTAGATATAGGTATAAGTGACGTTTCTTAACGAGAAATTAATTCTTTCTGCGAATAGCTCACGATCGTGGCTGGATTTGAAACGAGAAATAAAATTGATATTAAATGTGCTAACGTATAATTACATTATTATTACCAATGTTTATAGCACGACATATTAATATCAATTTTATTTCTCGTTTCAAATCGATGTGATATCAGTACCGCGAAAGTTTCAGTTGCACACCGATATTTAACATCCAATACCGGCATGATTGCTTTTTTTTTTATTCAGCTTGAATTGAATGTTCGGATATCTTGCTTTTGTATAGAGAGATGGAAAATACATGTTCGCGGCGGACGTGCGATGCGTAATTCTCGGGCTGCCGTGTGGCCACTCCTGGGATCGTTGTTCGCAACTTATTAGCAGTCATTGCGGGCCCGCTTCTACTTAATGCATCGTTTATTGCGTTAGCTCTTCGATGCGTCGTCGCCGCCGTTGTCGTCGCCGCCGTTGTCGTCGTCGCCGCTCGGCGGCGTGGGCGAAATTCCATTCCGCGCGCCACGAGTATCGTAAGTTTCTCTCGAAGCCATCGGGAGTTATCAGGGCGACCATTTCTACCGGCTAATGCCCGCCTAAGGAGCGAGCTACCGTGCCTAACGATGCGTTACGACGATTGTCGAGAAACGAGCACGAACGCCCACGAGGTTAACACTTTCACAGACGATAAATCTTCACCGGCCAATCGGCGATCGCGAAATTTTGTGCCGCTAATGCGCCGGCAATTAGCCGTGTGCTGCTTTTTCTGAGGGACAGTGCCTCCAACTTTTAGCTATAGTAACTTGAACGAGCCGAACTTTCATTACTTCCGTCATTTACGCAAATTAAATTATTTATATACAATATTTATTATATAAAACACATGATATATTTATAGAATTTTTTTCCGTTTTACATAAAAGAGAATATTTGTACATTCTATACTTAAGACATTTTAAATTTCGCTATTATAAAGGTAGTGTATTTAAATAAGAATTTTTTTCCTTTTGTCTGTGTACGATTAGAGAAAACAAAACCTTTATTATTTAGTAGATGAAGGAACAGAACATCGACAAAGTGTGTACGAATTTTAAATGTTTAATTCGGTTGTAATGACAATTAAAAGATATAAATATGCGAATGGCAGAACACGAAATATACATATGCGCTATATTGCAGCAGACAGAGTTTCATTTATACTATAGAACACATTCTCGATAATTATTCGAGGAAATAATCAAAAAACATTTAAGTAAATATGACAATTTCATAAATAAATAATTCAGTAATTGAGAACAATACTTAAAATAAGAATCTTTAAATTCAACGACGATAAGAATCCTATTCCGTTCTTTAATATTAAGCACTGAGATGATTGTAAGCAAGCTTTACAATTGAATTCCTGACTAAGATGATAAAGGTAAATAGAAATGTAAATAAAAAGTAGGAATAGTCTTGCCGAAAGAGCATTTCAGACAATCAAACGGATCAATTCATCATTGAACTCATACACGTTATATACAGATATATCCAATTACCAAAAAAGAATATAAACAGAGCATACACAAAAGATAAAGGAAATTCCTTGCAAGTTACTTAAGATCCAGAAGAATCTCTATTACGCTTTTGGTTCAATTGAAAATAATAATCACTCAGAATTAAGAGTTAAAGTTAAAGTTAACACTGTTTATACTGAAAAGTAAACGCAACTAGACAAACGAACGGATTGATTATTCATCGATTCGGGAAACCGAATCAGAGACTGAGAGTCTCGAATAAAGGTGGATGCCAGAGTTGAGAAGCTCGGATGGATACGATACGCACTTCCTTCCTTTCTTCACTTTCAGAATATTCGAGATATATGACGCTGAGAATTATTACGTGCTCACTAATCGAGCTGCCGAACGAAAGCGAAGACACGAAGACACGCGAGTCACGCGTAGAGAATTTAAAAGCTGTCGCTGAGAGCGTCACGTATATATGAGCGTCAGCGCTATGGTTACGATCTATTTACTGATTAATAGCGCCGTTATATCGATAGTGAGGGGAAGTCGGTAATGTGCAACTCGCGATCTTATTGATTCAACTTAGTAACCTTTTTATACCAACGAAAGCTCTGTATGCCATCTCTATTTACAAGAATTTATGCTACATTCTGAACAGTCTGGAAAACAAGCTGTCTGGATAAAAATTACCAGCTGCTACGTCAATATCTTGATGTAATATTAAAGCGTGTTTTGCCGCGAGGCTCTGATCTTGATCGCGCGATCATGCGCGGCGAGCCGATGATTTATCGTGCCACGCTATGTGCAACAAAAAAGAAGCGGCGGAGCATTATCAGGATGTTGCGCCTGCCTTTTTGTAACGCGTTATTGAGGGTCCGCTGTTATCGCGCAAAAGGTTTTTGAGATAACGGTCTGTTGAACATGCGTGACGCGTGCGCGAGTTTCAATTTGGTGAAATTCTCACATCCCGCAGCTATATTCTCGATAATTTTCAATTTTTTCTTCGACCAGACATGAGAAGTGTGGAAACTTTGATTCGATCGACGTGTCGCAATATACCTTGCGAACGTTCTGAGATTTCTTCTAACGATCCCTCGCATTATTCGATTTGTTCAGTCCGTCAAGATTGCGTAATGAAGGAAACAACTTTTATAATTCTTTTATTGCATTTTTTAAATATTTTTTATGCACATATATTTGACGAATCATATAGTAACGATGCGTAGCTTCTAAAATTATAATAAATACGGACTGTCAACACGAAATTCATCCGTCACGGACTTGGCACGGAAGTCCCGTCGCCGCACACGGTCCAGCGTCGTTCTTCGTGCGATCCCGTTTAGTATCGTCCCGTCGCACGTATGATCGAACCCGCGCGTGGATTTTATGCGTTCGTGCGCTCCGCCACGCTGACAAGAGAGGCCGATGTCGAAAGTCGGCCACGGACGTTCGCGTAAGGTCGTTATTACGTCACATAATCACGATCCGACGAAAATTGCTAGCGATCGCCTAAAGACCAGATAAACCACATCCTCTCGCGCGCCACCGTCACTCGGTGTTCAACATTATCGTAAAAGCTATTTTATTTTCCACATTTAGATACGGGGTTACGGGTGAAAAGATGCGCGTATGTAATCGGGTGAAAATACGAGCCACGAAAGCCGATACAGTTTCCGGTACAGCTCGGATTTCGATGATGCGCGAGAACGTTTCGGGTTGGTGTCAGCGATGCTGCATTTCACTTTTTCCGTCGAGCGTCGAGAGTCAAAAAGTCGCCGAAATTACGGGCCGTTCTCGATCGCGCTACCTATATATCCGCCGTGTGCACTCCGTGCGCGCGAGAAGCAAAGTCCGAAAAGCAGGCGAGATCGAAACGTAGAGCATGAAATAACGATAAAAATTCCGGGAGCGTGTTTTGTCATTCTCTCACAACTCTCCTATTTCTATTTCCCTGTCATCGCCGGGGATCGCCTCTATCGTATCGGGCGCTCTATTCACGGCTCATAGATTCTTAAAGCTTTCTCACGCGGCGTCGACTCCGAACCGGCATTTGCATCACAACGCGAGAATCGTTCGTAATATACGGCGGACGATGCCATAAGCACGGAAGCATCGATTATTCTTTTGGCCGCTGCCGCAGTTATCCGCCGTCGCGATTGCGATCCCTTCCCGTGTGCGCTTGCCCTTCTCTCCTTCCAACCAAAAGGACATACACGGTGTTCGCATTGTGCAGGCGGGGGGGATTTCAAAGTCGACTGAATCGCGCGACTTGTGTAAAATCGATGAAATAAATTCCATCTCTCGCCTCCTCGAGACGCGCCGCATCGCAATTTCAGGGCCTCTCGGTGTCACTCACGTATTCTGCATATTGTCATGCCGTCATTTTACTGAAAATTGCGTGTAACGTGTAACATTATGCGACGAGCGGGCCGCTCCCATCGCATTAAATTTTAATGACGGATTCTCTCTCGACAATTTAAGATGGATTTTTCGTTAACGGCAGCTGTCGAGACGGCGATACTTTCTGAAATACTGAAAACCGTAACCAAGTAATTTTCGGGGAATTAATCGAGAAAGATAAAACGGATTAACCCATTAAACGTGGGAAGGATAAAATAGACGTTTCTTATTTTCCACGCAGTTGTAAACTGCTCGAATCCATTTTTTTAAATATTTATTTAAATTAAATAAGTAGAACGCGTAGTTTATTAATTAATTTTAATACTGATACATTTCTCTGATCGAAAAAAAGCTGATTGTTTCTTGATTATTTATACATCACGGCTTATTGTCTCGCTTCATGGTTGGACGGTACACGATGGGAGGAACGGCTATAAGTCGCTTGCAAGCCACCGAATTTAATTAGCCGTATTGAAACGGCTCGTAAGTCAGCTATAGACAAAAGAAAATGTCAGGTAGGTCAAGAACCGGTTTACCGCCTTAGCGGTATTATACATACATACTCGGTCGTGCCTAGGTTCTGTCTCCGGATTCGATGCATTCGGCGCTCTCTCTCTCTCTCTCTCTCTCTCTCTCTCTATCTCTTTTTCTTTTCTTCTTTCGCCTCTTCCATTCTTTCTCTTCCCTCTAAACCTCCTTTCAGACGTTGTGCCTTAATTGCAAAACTTTTTCGTCGAATTTCTACGGTTTCTCAGAAGATTGGTAATCACGAGAGCTCTCTTCCTCTCCGCGTCTCTTTTTTCCTTCCTCTCTCTCTCTCTCTCTCTCTCTCTCTCTCCCTCCTTCGCTCTAGCGCTATATATCCGCTTCTTGTTCCTTCTGTTCTACCGGGGGGCATTTTCTTAGCACGCGAACAGGCACCGATGTGATTTGCGCTCGCGATCGTTATACGGTTTCGTTCCGAGGAAAAAGGAGGAGAAAAAACCCGATGCGAGGCGGGACGAGAGAGAAAGAGAGAAGCAAAGGCCAGAGGCTGCCTATGGGCGAGTGCGCATCATCCCGAGACGAAAAGGACGAATTGAAATGCGAGAGAGCGCGGGCGCAGAGGCGGATGATGATCGATCGCCTCTCTCGAGGCCTTGAATTCGATTTTAGCTTCCGGCGACGGGAGGAATGCATACCGTATACACCACCTCGTTTCTGCATTTCTTTCTGTGTTTTTTTTTTACCTCTTCCTTTTCGTATTCCGTTTCTCCCACGCCCCCCCTGAAAAAGTCGACGTCGAGTTTTCCGACTGCGCGCGAGATCCGCGATACTCTCCGTATCGGATCCTGGCGATTTTCCAGATGCGCGCATTCGATCGCGGTTGAAGGATGTCAACGGGAGAGAGGATGAGCCGGGGCAGACCCTCTCGACCGAGCGAATTATTTCAGCGGTCTCGATTTTTTGATATTGCACTCGGAATGATGGCGGTTTCTCGATGAGACGCGCCCGATTGATACGTTCCCGCGTCAGATTTTTTCGAGGTTTTTCCTCGAATAAAGCGAATCTCCGTTCGATAATTAAATCGCCGCCGTACTTTCATCTTAGCTCTCTGCTTGAACTTGAATCACGTCACCGTCGCAGCAGCGTTTAACACGCAGTAAACGGTTGCTTCAGGCAACAAAGTTCGCGGGACGAAATTGCCCGCGGGCTCTCGCCTCCCGAGTTTAGATGTCAAGCCCGAGACATCATTGTAAATGCGTTTTACTCGGGACCCCGATTAAATTCTCAGATATTAATCAGAGCACGTTTATAGCGAATCGCGCGCGCTCGTACTTATACCATCGATATCCGCGGTATCGGTACGCGGCGGCGGCGCGGGCGCGGCGACTCGCGTGGCGCGCTCGTAAAAGCGCTCGTAAAAGCGCGAGAGCAGTGACTATAAATAGAACGGCACGGCCGAGGCTTTTCAGGGTAAACCGACTTACTCGGAGAAACTTTATTAAACGAACCCGCGCGCCATTAATCACTCAACGACGGAAATGCGTCTGGCCGGTAAATAAATGAAAGCTCCTAGGCCGTAGGATATATCGGATCGAGGGTGGTTGGCTGGCTATAGCTGGCCGAAAGAGAGAGGGAGAAACTTTATAACCCTCGATCGAACGTTCTCGTACCTCTGTACGTTCTCTTTCCGCCTCTTCTTCTCCATTCTCCTCCTCCTCTTTCTCTTTCAAAAGGAGGACTTTTTGACAAAGTTTGCGCCGCGGTAAAAGAGAGAGGAGCCGAGACTTCTCTTG
Organism: Temnothorax americanus; assembly: GCF_048541705.1. Classification (NCBI taxonomy): domain Eukaryota; kingdom Metazoa; phylum Arthropoda; class Insecta; order Hymenoptera; family Formicidae; genus Temnothorax; species Temnothorax americanus. Next base: position 516,559 of record NW_027509421.1, on the reverse strand, counting down.
TCCGGACCGAGGAGGAAAAAATCGATACGAGAGAGATCCTGTTGTATGACACTGTCGACCGATGGCCATTCGTTCTTCTCCCTTCGCGATTTGGCATGCCTGACGCATGGGGGCCAAGGCTCTATTTCTAGCACGGTCAGCGTGCCAGCGACAGAGAAGTGCAACGGATCCGCTATAAACTGCGTTCGTGTAAAATGGCGACCGATAGCGATCCCTCTAACGCGTACCTAATCCCTCTCGCCGAAATACGCGTTCGCAGAAGCAGAGATTTTCGTAATGGAGCACGTTCGAGCTGAATTTCGCAGATGATGCGGTAAATAATATCCAGCATTTAAACGACTCCAAGCTAGGCTGGCCGAATCTCGACGCTTTCCTTGTTTCAGTTAAACGCCAGAAGCTGCGGGTATGGCACTTTTAGCCATTCACATGACGGTTTGCGTTGCAACGCTACATTGTTCTGGGAAAATAAAAAGGCCGCATATACTAAATCCTAGCGCGGAGTTTGAGTCAAGTGTACCATGTGTGTACGTTCACTTATATTATACCGTATATATATTACCGTTCACTTGTCCAATCTCGACCTCTCTCGTCAGGAAGTGCAGATTGAATCGCCTTTGTAAATCGTCATCACAGTTACGCCTATACAATTCATAAAGAAAAGAACATCATTCTGCCTTCCTTTATCGTTTCGATGTGTGAATTTTTCCGGTCGACCTTCCGCGTCCCGGCGGAAATTGCTTCCAATCGACAGCCTCCTTGATTCAACCCTCGGGGTATCGAAACGCAATAACATTTCAATAATAGCGGTAACATTCAATAGCGAGTATCGCGAAGCGTACATAAATTTTCTTATATTTCTTCGTTCTTGAAATTACTTTTTTCCCGTTTTATCGCATCCTGACTCGACCTGCCTCGAATTTTCGCGAATTGTACAGATTGTCTTGACTGGACGTCACAGGTCCAGTATCCCTCCCGAGTCGTATATCACACGACTCCCGTTAAATCTTTACGTTCGCTCATATTCTCGGGTCGGCTTTCAATGTTATACGTTCTGCCGGTCGGGCCGTTTCTTTTTTCGGTCGATCGTAAAGTTGCGGACATGCCGAGCCGGGCCGGGCTGATCGCGGTTGCGGATCGGCGCCGATTTAATTCGGCACGTGCGCATATACGTATGCACTCGACGAACAACGCGCGAGTACGAGTTGAATACGTCGGTTGGATTTTTACGAACCGGTCGCGATGCAGGGAGTTCTTAAGAGAGCAGCCGAAATAGTGTTTATAAAGCTGACGAGCGTGCCGCGCGTATCGAAGAAAGAAACCTCATCCTCGTCTCGAGTCTCCCTGCGTCTAAAAGCTCGCGTTGCGTACCTTGGGAACCGAGCTATCGGTAGAAAATGCGCTCGATTCGTTCCACGTTTTCTTCGCCACTTTCTCCCGAACGTGCGATCGCCGATCGTCCACGATAGACGAGACTATTTTATCGTTCAAGAAGGCACGGGCGGAACGAATCTTGAATCAGAAGTGGCTTCTTTTTTTCTGCAAACTTTCGTACCCCGCGTGTAATAGGCAACGAACAATTTAAGTTAGCCGACATAAAGAGTATTTTATTTCTTTCTGCGACGCGAACAATAATTAAATGTCATTTGTATATTATATACATACAGTTTGTTGAATATTTTATTGTATTAAGGCTTTATAAAATTATAACGTCCAGAAATATGAAAGGAAAAATGTATAGGTTTGCCGAGTTTATTGAAAAGTTCTATTACATGAAATATAAGCGTGAATTTTGTAGTCATCTTTCATCACTTTCTCGACTTAATCGAGTGCAATTCTATCAATGCAGTACTATCGTTGTGCGTCAGATGTTATCGTGTCGATAAGCATTATCGCATTCTACGTCGAAGACGCGATAATTAGGTCCATATATTTATACGTAACTTATCTTGTCTCGCGGACTTCTCACAGTTTCTTGTCCGACACGGCTTGTGCGAATTCTTTTTCTTCAACTCGCAGACTTTACGTTTCCGGTTCGCCGCGCACCACGAACTTCCCGAAGCTTCCGACACGGCGCGTGTATCTAATTGACCGTAAACTTGACGAAACTAAGCAATTGTGAACTTAAGATTGCATTAAAATTTTTGTAAATACACATTTTGAATATAAATTACAGTGTATAATAAATTAAAAAAAAAAAAAAAAATGAGATGCACATCTTACAGTTTTAAATGTATCTCATGGAAATAGAGGGCAGGAAATTAAAATGTTGAACAACGCACGAATAACAAAAACTATATTTGAGCTGTTGCAAATTTATTGGTGAATAGGTGGAAGAAAGGACAGAACTCGGTCGTCGAAATTGCTGCGAAGATTCCACGATAATGCTTAGTCGTTCCCGCGGACTGTTGCGGACTTCCCGTTATACTACTAGCACTCAGGAGCTGCTCGATTGCGGTAATGCCGAGGGATATGCAATTTACGTGAGTCTTTAATTTACAATCGGCCGAGAGCGGTTCTTCAAAGCGATCCATGATTCCTGGCGATCCTTGCTGGGGTCGCAACTTCTAGCGCGACTTTTAATTGCGTTTGGTAAGCGAGCGCAAGAACATCCTAGGTATAATCAACCTTTGGCGATCTTCCTTCGAGGAACCTCGACACGCGCGTCATCGTCCAGTAACGCACAGTTTATAATGGGGAGACAGCGAGCGCTGCCGTGTAGTTCGTATACGCTGATTTAACGCTAAAATTTCACGTTTCAACGCGGAACGAGGTACGACATACATATTACGCGGGCAATCTCTCGCAGATCTCTTCTTGCATTCATTGGACGCGCGCGACCAGACGCACGACGTGATCAGCGGTGATTACCGTATTCGGGGCACCATATGTCGCAAGCGCAATCTCTGTTATCACTGCGAAGGCCGTTCGCGATCGCGCCGCGTCTCGCGTGTCTCGCGGAGAACGCCGACGCGTGCGTGCACTCAATGCGAGCTCCTGCGTGCTTCTGAAGCTCTTCGGCTCGGCTCGAGTATCTCCGCATCGCGGCCGAGCCGTGGCATGCAACTTGTGGGGGGATACGACGACTGAAAGTGCATGCGCGGTGCATTCGCGATTCTCTCTTTTCTCTCCCCTGCCATCCACCTCGCCCTCTCCTCTCCCTCGCGCCACCGTCTCGCTCATCTCGAATCTCGAATCGACTTCGGTCTAGCCGAGCGGGAGTATAGAAAGACATCGGGCACGTCGACCGCAATTATCGTGGCAATTCGTCTTGAACGCGCGGGGGACGACTTTTTCCGCCGAACGATGGATGCACCGTTGCACGGCCGCAGGCCGCACCGTCGCGTCGCGGATTTTCGCCGGGAAAGTAGCGCGACGTAGATCGTCACGTTACTCACGAAGGCGGAATCAAACTGGTCTCCGCTCCGTTCGTCGATTCGCGATGAGGTCGCTCTTACTTACTAGGTCGACGTAGCTATACGATATGTTTTTCTTGTGCGACTACTAGATCCGGAGACTAGCGGGGAAAGACACGAGGGTCAAGGGTCAAGAGGATCGAAAGATCCGCGTAGCCGAGAAATTAAATATCTGTTTTATGAAATCGCCCAATTTCTTCCAAACGAAATTTATTAATATCTTTTATATTATGGAGGATTTGAGTAGATGTTGATTATGGGAAAAGATAATTAGCGTGTAAGGAGTAACGAATAAGAAATGTACAATCTTCAACATTGCATACGATAATTATGAATGATTTTATATTGTACCATTCGGCAGCAAGTGTGATGTAAATTATAAACTACAGATTTATTTGTTATTCGCAGATTTAGGCCTATTAAGCATATTACAGCGAGCGAAATGATCGCCGAGTGACTTCAAGTGAAAAGACCGAACGATTTTTAGCGATGTACTTGATATCTCCTTTCTTTTTCGCGATATATATAAGTACCGTATCGTGTGCGCACGTTGCCCGTTTCGCGCCGCTCGATCGAGTCATTTTTCGTCGATTTTTGCCAACGAGCGCAATACGGAGCGCAATCCGCTTACGCGGCACGTTTTGAGTTGTACAAATAGCCTTGCGTCTCGATCCTCTACGTAGCGGCGCCTTAATTATTACTTATGCTTAAAAGTTCGTTATCGTTGGTTATACGCATCGCACATGCATGCGCGCCCCCTGTTGCCAGGCGCGGATGCAACGAGCCGAGACGAGCGCGGAACATTCTCTCTGCCTGGAATTACTGAAAAGCACTGCAGAGATTTTCGGATATTCTCCTTGCTTTTATAATTAATCTCGTTTCTCGACAACTACGTGAAAATTATAAGACTGCTTGAATACAAAAAAAGTCAATGCAAACTTGTCTTAAAATAAAACTTTTACATTATTTGATTGATTGAATGTAAATCGGTGTATAAATAAAATTGACGTTTTATGGCGAAGATACCTGAAAATATTGCATATCAGTAGCCTTCAATGGCACCGATATTTCATGGTTTCATTCGGCAATGCATCCAACCGATATCTCATTTTCCATATCGGGAAACGGCGATTCTATCAATTCGTGACACGGATATGTCCCTGTCAATTTATAGCGCATACTCGCACGAAAGTATCGCGTTGCTCGGGATAACGGTACCCCGCGGCGACGAGCGCGGGCGAGAACATCATCGTCGTCGTCGTCGTCGTCGTCGTCGTTGCGTCAGAGCATTGCGGATATTGGTCCCGACCTATCCCACAAGGATAGTCCGAGACCGATGATGATGACGACGACACGGTGATAACGACGAGGAGGCTCTTGCGAGTAACGTCGCGTCGTGAGCCGTCTCTCTCTCTCTCTCTCTCTCTCTCTCTCTCTCTCTCTCTCTTTCTCCCATACTCGTATCAGTTGGGCACCATAAACTTCTTTATTCCTCTTCTCGTTCGCGCTCTCTATCGCGAAACCACTCGTATCTTATCCACCGTCTCGCTGCCATCCTCCTCCCGGCTCTCCTCCTCCTCGTCCTCCTGCCCTCTCCCGCCAGGCTCATTCCTTCCTTCTCCTTTTCCGCCTGAGGGCGTGAAATACGAAGTCGCGTGTGACAGAAACGAGGTCGTAGCTCTTAAGTTACGGGAGGAACAACCCGGCTTTTCTTACGTACGTGCGCCACGTACGCGGCGGCCGCGGCGGCCGCGGCCCCCTCCCCCCCGCTCTCCTTCTCCGCTTCACCGCGAAACTTCCGCGAAGGTAGACTACACACCGCACACCTCTATCGCGTATCGCCATCGCCACCACCGCCAGCATCGCGTAGCTTCTCCCTGTCCGTCGCGGCCGCTGAAATCTGAAATCGTTCGGCCATTTTTCACGGTCGGCGTTGAAACACTCTCCGCGAGGTTCGCGTTCGCACATCACGATAGGTCGGCTGAATTATACTTGGTCGGACAATAAATTTTCTGGAAATTTATCGCTGTGCTTGCGCTCGCGTACACCAGTGCTCTCTCTCCCCGAGAAACGGCTCGTCGCTCCCTTTTCTCCACTCCTCTCCTCACGTATGTGTATACGAGCTCTCTCGCATCTTCCGGGCAATTCGCTCTTAACGGACTCTTTCCCTCGGTTCAAAGTTCCTCAAGCCTAGGATCGATACCGAGAAAAATCGTTCTTTAAGGAGTCATATGAAATTTAGATTTTGTTAAAGAGAAACGAGAGGAACGTTTTGAAAATATATCTATTTAAATAAGCGCACTTTAATTAATATATTTTCTGGTAGAATTGACGTCGCGGTATATTAAAAAAAATGGATTAACATTTTTTTATTACATATAAAGAAAGATTCGATTTTTTATTCTTTTCATAAGTTAATTTATTATTCTATTACACACACATATGCGTCCTGAAATTTTAGTATTATGTAAACTTCATATACCATTAAGATGCTTTAAGATAATTTAATCTTTTTTTTTTAAGAGTATCTTTTCGCAATTTATGACCAATTTAATAAAGCAAATCGAATACGTGAGCTTGCAAAAGTCATAGATTTTTTTCAGTAATTTATTATTTAAGCATTATTTTATTTTATTCTGTCTTTTATTTACGCAGATTATCACGTTGCCTCTTAAAGAGTTTATTCCTCGTTAATTGATAGAAGCATTAATTAACAGAATAGAATATTTAATTAATAACATGGCCCATGAATGTTTCCCTGTGGGAATTGTAGAGACAGTCGGAGAGGATTTATTCCGCGATTGGATAAAGCGATACGATCGCAATTCTTTTTATGATCCTGAACGCAGAAACATAGCGCTGGAGTTTTGTCCTTTTTTCCTCGTTTTTCAGTGATCATCGGATTTGTTTCGCCGGGTCTTTAGTCGGACGCGGTGCGCGTCGTTCCTTCGGGGTAGTTTATTACCCGCCCCTGCCTTCGCTTTCCTCCCTGCGCCTTCTCGTTTCTGTGTGCGCTCTCTCTCTCTTTCCTTTCTATCTCTGCTCTTGCTCTTTTTTCAAGCTTCGATTAATCACCGTGGCTTCTACCATCGATTCTATGAAAAGAATAATCACCAACCACTACCACTTTTCTTCGTGCTACGCGTAATTTTGCGCATCGTCGTTATCGAGGCGAGTGCCTTCGATCAAATAAATCGCTCGTGCCTTAAGTGGAAGTTATGTTTAGCTCTCTAATTTATTTAATATGTAAAAGAATGTGTTTCTCTCAAAGACGAGAAGTATTTTTTCATTTTCCAGACTACAGAGGTGTTTTATAAGTTGTTCCATTTTACATTTTGTTTTCGGATATTCGTGTGTATCCTGCAATTTATATTCTTGAGATCATATCTTATACATACCTATATATCTTTTATGTCACATATTATTAAACGTTATTGATAAATTTAAATGCAAATACGCTATTAAATTATCGTGCAATAGTATTTATGAATGGAAATTTTCTAGAGAGTTGTTAGTTGCAAAATATGACAGATTTCTGAAAGTTATAAATTGGAGTATCTCCAAACGAGATAAATGCGAGTTAGAATGCGGCCTTCATTTGCTGATGTGATTAAGGACTAGGACGTTTATTAACGTACTTCGGGGAGCACTGCCGTGATTCACCTCGCCATCGCTGGAAGTCGCTTGAAGCCGCGCCAAAGTGTATTAACTCGCATAAATCCAAACTTAACTCTCGGATGATCAATGCACTTCTCGTGGGACAAACAGCGATCCGTCGCTACGCCGGCGCGGCGCGTCGTCGTTGCAGCGCTTGATGCAGCTCAGGATTTCCTGAGAAATCGCACGATCGGATTCAGCGAATTAATTTTGTGCGTTCGGCAAAATTCAGTTCGGCGAATTTACTTTGCATTTTTCGAATGCATAAAATGCAACTTCTGCGTTTTTTAAATTTGGTTTTATTGAATCCATTTGACTTTCAGTATAGTATATGAAACGTTTTTCGAGCGTCTCTTTCTCCGTTTTACAAAAACGAGGATGCAATTTATATACGACCGGATGATTCAATGAACATGCAGAATTAATGATATTTGCTTGGAACAATAAAACCGCGGCAGTTGGCATATACCATCTCCGTGTATGTGAAAATTAAATCTACTTGAATTCTAGCGACTGTACTGTTGAACTGAATGTAATGTTCGGAGTTGCCGCGCGCGCGGCATTCATTTTTAGAATGTCTCTGTCATTTTGCTTTGAGAATCACTGTCGCCGCTGTCTAATCTGACCGACTTGCTCACGAGCCGCATACACCGAGTTTCACTCCCATCGTTCGAGGATCCTCGAGCGCGAGGAGGTGAGGAGTCGATTTAGCTACCGGTTTTCACAATCGGGACTCATGACTCGTGTCCAGTATGCCCGCCTCGCTGGCTTCCTTAATCCAATCCCCGTCCTCTCTTCTCTCTCCTTCTTTTTCCATCGAGATATGATACATTAATCAACTTTATGTGCAACGTATCGCGTATACTCAGATTTAGCCTCTCTGCTCTTTTTTCCGCATACGTTATTCTCTCTTTTTCTTTCTCTCGTTCCCTTTTTCAATGTTACTGTATTCTTGAAGATTATGGTAATGTTCTTGTTATCGCTAATAAAAAATGGACAAAGCAGACGGGAAATTTGTTCTTTTCTTTTTTCCAAATTCCGTTTAACGCCGATTTACAGTTAGTGCGATAAACGAGTAGCGCGTGAATAAAATTAATTGAGGTAAAGATATTGTCCGGTGACACAACTCGTCTCGCATTTAATGAACTCTGAAAAGTCATTTATCTCTTTGCCTTTTTTCTGTAAAATCTTACAGCAAATTTTTCAAATGCCTGTCTGTAAGAAGTGGCTTTCGAAAGCTCCGTCGAGTTTTTTCACCGAGATATTTCGAAGGATGGAAATTTATTACCATAGTCGTTAATAAATTATTATTAACTTATTAATCATTAATTTAGATTTGGAGATTAGAAACAAGACGGATTGTTAATAATCTTTTGTATTTTCCCCTATTTTTTTTTGCATTTTTTGCATTTTTTTATTTCTTGCTGCATATATTGTTGCGAAATTGGCATACGATGATCGGCGGTCCTCTCGAAAAGCATCAAGGAGGCTCTTACCCGGCTGCTCTAATCAATGTAGCAACCGAAAAATTATCATTAATAATTGGTTATAAAATTATCGGAAATTTAAATAAAAAAATAAATAATGATTTTTACATGGTGTAAGAGTAAGTTATATGTTCTATTAGTGTAAATATTAAAATTTATACAACAAGTCAGTTGACTACGTCAGTGCTAAAGAGCAGAATAATAACATGCGCGTGTTGTATGTACAACGTCGTCTGCAGCAGTCTGCAGCTAAGTGAGGTGTAGCCGTGTAGCGTTGTAGCGATTGATGTGATGAAGAGATGGAGCCAAAAGAAAGATATAACGTGAGAATGCTGAGAGGGAAAATGAAAGGAAAATTCTCGAAAATAAAGATTGTCAATGCGCGAGAGAATAATTATGCCGCTACCATACAGCGCAGAGAAAAGACATGTGCAAGTGAGGTTAGAAACTTGGCGCGATTTTGACACTCGGAAGATCATTCGCCTAACCTGTCGTACGTCATATTAAAACTACAATATCTTTTATAACTCATCGTCAACACCAAGTTTTCTTTTTATCATTAGAAAGATTATTATTTTAACTACAATTCCTTAGTTTTTTGTTTACCTGGCTCGCAAACTTGCCAAGAAAATACATCACTTTCGGTACAAATTTTAGTGTTTACCATATGCCCTGTGTTAAAAATGCGAATTTCAATACTGATATTTTTAAATTTTTCATCGTCAATCTGTGCTAAAGTTTTGGGCATCGGTTCGTTGTGGTTCACTTTACAACATAATTTAATTTCATAAAGATCTGTCGTTTTATGATCGAGGTAAGAGCCTCCTTAATAATTTAATAACGCACCTCCGCGTTTACGTAGTATGTCTTTTTATAATTTTTTTTCTTATTTGTTACGCGGCTCTTTAATTTGCCGCGAAATTATAGACATCAGGGAGGCTGAGGTACAACAAGGTATAATGAAACTTGCGAATTACATCACATTTTACCGTCTACCGGTGCACGTCTTGCGCCGCGAGACGTAAAAGAAAAAGAAAGATGAAAAAACGAGAAATAAAAAAGAAAAAGATTTGTCGACGATGATCTCGATTTCGCGCACGTCGTCGTTTTTAATCGCTATATAACGCCCCTGGGCACGGCGCGGAGTAACCGTCTTGTTGTCGGAGTCTGCGTGTTCAATTCCAAGTCCTTACTTTTTCTTAGCCCAAGGAGATACCCAGAAATTAAGTGCAATAGAAATTCAACTGTCACAATGAAATGCTATTTCAGATCGAGAAATACCGTTTGCTCGCATTAAATCACGCAGAGAGTGAAAATGAAATCATCCTCAGGATTTATTGCTTCATTATTCAGGGTTTATGCGCTTAAGTGGAGTGCATCACAATTTAATAAATTGCTCGTAACTTTAATCTTAAATGGCGATAAAAATTAATATATCGTTAATGATGAATATAATGAGTTTTATGTCTCGTATAATTTGCATTCTCCAAAATGTCAAATATCTTTTAAGTGTAATTTTAAACGAAAAAGCTGTAGAGAGAAATTTCTATACTCGATGACAGCTAGACATTTCGAAATCGTCCATTGTCGATAACGGCTGTTCGATAACTTCGACTCGAACGTCGAATGTGACTGTGTGACGCGAAAATTTTATTATGCGAACGCCGCAATGCGCGCGCGTACAACAAATATTTAATTATCCGCACTAGCGAAGCGGCAGAATTTTAATTCGACCAAGGGGAGACTTTGTATGAAAAAATGAGAAAAAACCCTCCGCTCAAAAAAGAGAGAGAAAGGGAGAGAGGATTGCTCCCTGCCTCGCGTTCGTTTCGGACATTAAAATTCAAGAGCGGACATCATTGTAGGTGCGCGCGCACGGACGACGCAAATTCTATTAGAACGAATCCAATAAAGAGGCGCGACTATCTGGATCCGCGCACACGTCCACGCGAGGTTTCCTCCTCGACTTGGCTCGACGGATTATCGAGAGGTCGAAGGGGAAAGGTTCGACGAGACTTTTCGGCAAGTGCCAAAATTCGCGAAGGATCACTATTAGAAGTTTTCTAGTTGGCTCGTAAAAATCCTTTAGACATTGAAAGCTTACACTGGATTTTTGTTTTTCGTTATTAATATTACACGGGGGACACACACATGACGCGATATTCGATGTAACATAGCGATATATAGCTTAACGTCACGGAATAACACGTCGATCGTGATTTCAACGATCGATGAGATAGTACGTGACAAGAAGGAGGGAATAAGGAAGGAATGAGAAGAAAGGCAGAAAGCGCATGAAGGACCTCACGAGGAAGTCAAATAATCTTGTAGGTCGAAGCCTGGTTGTCCTCCACGTTCTTCCTTCGTCTTCCTTTCTTCCTCAATTCACTTCTCCTTTTTCCCGACAGTAGTACTCGAGCCGTTGTCTCTCCAGCTCGCCTTTCACGGATACTTACCGTTACACGCTCTCGCATTATTAGCGTAATCATAGCGCAGCCCGATGTGCCGGGAGCGTGGCCTACATTTTCTCAATGTATATAATCAATGATTTATTTCCTCCACTGTTACGAATAATCCTTTTCCGTTTTTGCCGCTCTCCTGATTTCAGCTTTTGTGTTGCGACGGTATCGGCCCAGAAGCCGAACGATTTGCAATTTGTGCGTGATTTTTTGTAGCAAATATTTAAAATGGCAAAATGAGACGCTCTTATTCGATCTATGCTCGCATTCCGCGGATAGCAAGATATTGTAATTTTCGCTTTTCAATTTTTGCAAACTTGTTAAATCCGGCTTAGCTCAAATCTGGAGGAATGAGTATAACAAATAAACGGAGACGAGACACGAGGAGAAAGCCTTTCCGTGGACTTTCAATGCGCCTATTGCACGCAGGCCTCTTATTGCATCCCTACCTTCGGGCATCCTCTCTCAGTCTCTCCTCGCTTGTCTTTCCTCATTGGCTTGCAGCACGGCGTATCTCTCCGCCGCCGCCTCCGGAGGCAGAAAAACCTGACCTATCGTACGCTGTCCTCTTCTCTCTTTCTTTTCCTCTCCACCGTTCTTTAACGCCGGTCTAACGCTGCCCTAGAGTCAATTCTTTCACTGCCACGCGAGCGGCAACTTAACGATGTCATTTCGGGCCAACGACCGCTGGATGCGGTTCGAACTTCGGTCGGACTCGAGAGTTCGTCCTCAGCGCGACTATATGAGAAGGATGTAATAATAAAAATTATAAAATGATTTATGAAATTATTATGGCAAGAAAATGTCATTAATAAACGACGATTCGAAATTGTTGATTCACCGCGAAATGTCCTTGAATGAAGATGGAAAGAATTATGGAATGTGTGGAAAGGACGAGAGTGCAGGACCCAAGTTTATCGGCAATGATTGCACGGACCATTGGCATCTTCGGGCGCTGCCGCCGTGTGTATTTTCCTCCTTTTTTTTCCCTTTAATCATGTGCGAGAGCTTGCTTCTGGAATTATTTATAAACCGGTTTTGTTTCCGAAGCCGTGTATCTGTAGACGGAAACGCCAATAACTCTCCTGGCTCCCGCGCATAAAAAAAAAACCGACAAACAGGAACAGATTTAGCGAGGTTATCGCGAATCTCTCATCTCTGTAGTATCTTATATATATACTTATATACTGATTATACTGCTTGTTGACGCGTTACCGAGACTTTTTCGCCGTGGTGAATCGTCGATTTCGCGACGGCAAGGTATCGCCTAAAGAAAAGTCTGAGGTCTCATCTCGGATCTTCGGATTTCATCTTATGGATCTCCCTTTCCTCTCCTGCCCATTTCGAGTCGATTTTCCGTCCGATTCGCATTTTTACCTTCTTCCCTATTCTTCGCTCCCCTACCGTATCAGCAGTTTTTCCGTGGCTGTCGTCAGATTTTGTAAGAAGTATTTTGATGAATTACGAAATTTTAAAATATTTTTCATACTTTATAAATCTTTAATAAATGTGATTTATAAAAATTGATAGCTATTCAAGTACACTTAAGATTACGCGATTTAATAATTTTATTTAGCTTATGACGCAATTCCTATTGTTTTTACTGCTGTGATAGTGACGATAAAGAATAATAACGATAATTATAAGTCGGTATGACTGCGAGAAACATATAAAATTCATACCGATGCACGATTATCATAGACCATATTGCGAACCGCTAAAATAACAGAACGAATGATAAACTATAAAGAAGTCTCTTCGACTATCCTACTTTCTTTTCACGTTCGAGTAACGGCCATTGGCTATTCGGGAGATCAATATGCGCAGTATATGCTGACATCGACTTGAGGTATGCAGATCATAAAGCGCTTGCCAATGTCTCGACACGATTTTGCAATGGAGATGTATTCGATCTCCATTGCGAATTATTGTACTCAAAGTTACAACAGTCCTGAAGTGAATACTTGTTCGAAGAAATGAGTGATTTACGTTATAAATAGTATTGTTATACTATTATAGTAATTATAATGATTAAGAAAAAGAATTAGTATCTCAAATTACACGCGATAAAAAATATCTTTAATTGTAACGATCTTGGCTACATCTTTTCATTAACATTTACAATAGCGTGACCGAAACGGTACCGAAAACGGGCTCAGGGCTCTCTTTCCTTTCTCACTTCAATCGCCAATCCGCCTCCGTCTAACATCGCTATTAATTAATTCGCTCGTGTTTTGACGTGTATTTTTATCTCCTGCACGTTGTAGAGACACGATCCCCAAGAGATTACTGCTCGCGATCGATCACGGAACGTGACGGGCGCGTCTGATATGCATATGACAACGGTTTACACGTGTCAGAATTATGGCGCTCGCCAAAAGAAGCGGAGCGGAGCGAAGCGAGGCTGTATGCGCGCGTATAGGCATGCAAATCTCACGTGGGCAATTTACCCGCGTATATATAAGAATACGAAGAATATCACCGGGTTTTCCCGTATTCTTTTTGTCGCTTTTTTTCCTCTCTCTTTTCCCCCCTTTCTATTCTTATATTTCCACACATATTCTTTACGCTTGATGTTACGCACGTCTGTTTATTTTCAGTTAAGTACTGTGCACTACCCTTGTAGCCTGTTTAACTACTACCTTTCTGCCTTTTCATCCTTTTCCCAATCGCTTTCGCCCGTAATTCCATGGTTAGCTGGATAATAGTTGTGTAACCGTTAACGCAGTCCCGCGATATACAGCGAGTGCAACCGAGCTAATCGTCAAATATTTGCTGAGCCGTATTGCAACGGTCCCGCCGCTATCTCGCGCTCTGCGCCTCTTACACACACTCATCCCCCTCCCCCTTGTCTGATATCCGTCTGTTTGTGCACGCGTGACGAATGCTTGCGCAGCAGCAGCAGCAGCAGCAGCAGCAGCATCATCGTCGCACGAAGCACGGTGGCGACCACGGCCAACAGGATTATCTCGGGGAGACCTGCGAGTCCCTGACCAACCGCACCCTGTCTCATAACGCGGCACGAACGAATGAGAGAAACGCCTCTCTCGAGAGATGTGCCGCATGATGATTTTTTTAAAAGATGAAATAATGAAAAATTAACAATTATTCTTATACGTTAATGTATAATGATTAAATAAGGCAAGATTTTGATGCTTATTTTATATTCTCGCTCTTGATTTAAGACTACGGTATTGAAAGAATATTCAAATACTCGCAAAAGTACGTATACGTATACATGCATAATACTCGTTATTATTAGAAAGTTCATGACACGCCAGGAAACGTAGCAAGATTATGCGAGGTGATTTTTGAAAATCGATCGGTCGATATTTCACGATTGGCCGCTTATCGTACAGGTGCCGATAAGCGGATAAAGGTCAGAGAGTAGAACAACGTGGACGTGGTACCTCTTGCGATATAGCATCGCGCCGAGTTAAATATAAAAGCGCTGTGACACCGACTGCGCGTGAAATTGTTAGATGCCGGGGCGTCGCGCACGCATCTCGTTATCCACGCTAATCCACTGTTCCTCTGGTTAACACGTTGGTAATTTTATTTAATTACTTAGGTCTGCTATGCAGCTCGAAGTAGTGCGTGCCGCATTATTGGAAGCAAGGAAGTATAATATTAAAAAAGAAAATTTATATATAAAAATGCTAAAGAAGAACGAATGTACATATAATAATACACTAGTCTGCTGTTTTTTTGTTGCCACTAATAATCTTATTTAATAATAAAAATCGCGCATTTTTAACGCAACTTGAAACAGCATACGCAAAAAACACAATGTTATCCAAAAGGATCATTATTAATTTAATTATTATTGCCATACGAATAAAGGAAGAGGTAAAATATTATTTTAATACATATAGGCTCTTATTTTTTACAAACTTCTAGTTTTAATTCTGGCAGCATTTTTTATGTCGAGTGAAATATATTTTAAGAAATTAAGGCAAGGTTATTAGTTTTTTAATTTGTGAAACGTCGCGAGGAGACGGAAAGCGCGCTTTCCGGACGAGCGACCGCACGTAACCTTGACGCGTTTCGTTTAAAGAATGCCGAACGCACCCAACGTCTATGATTATTTGCCGGAAATCACTTGACAAACGCGACTTTCTCGGTCTCCGCTGCAGGCAAATAATGGTGACTCCGCGATAAGAGCTGTCGTCGCCGTAGCGCTTCCTGCGCGACGCGCGGTGCGGTGCGCCGTAAAAATTGTCCCGCCGTTATAATAAATTGCCTCCGCGATTCCCGACGACGTTGCGAAAGAAAGTTTTCTGCTGAATCCGACGAGGACTCCCAGGAAGACTCGACAGAACGAGAGAATCTATTGGGAGAGAAGAAGGTATCTTCGCGACGGTTTTTGCACGCGGGCAACTCGCGGATACACTTATACTACTTTGTTCGTATTGCTCCAAAGGGAATATCACTATGGTCAGCTCATCCGCAACCTTAAAGACTTGTTGGTCATACTGTGATCAATTATTATACCGATAGTCTTACGATCGTTGAAAATATAGCCGATGATTTTTGTTTGTTCTCTCTTATTGTCCATTCAATATATACAATAATCACGCACTGAGAATTGTCGAACGAGTTTTTGTTTTGTTACCTTGTCCGTAATTGCGGGTTACAAACATATTTTCGAGGGAAGTTAAAGTACTAATAGTGTACAATGTTACACAAATCGAGTTTTCAACGCAAAAGTATTGTAACACAGGGTAGGAAATAATTTCCCGTAATAATTTATTAAGTTTTTTGAGCGCTTCAGTTATTTTTTGCGGTCTATTTTAAATTGGTTAGTTTCGGGCAATTTTTTTTACGAAGGTGTGTCGTCGTTTTTGTTGCAGGACAGCGAACACCTAATCACACTCGCGCATTTGTCGGACTACAACGTCTACAGGATACCGAACGCGAAGCGGGTTTTTGGCGCACCCTTCGAGTGGGGCGCCTGCCTAAGGCCGAACAGCAACGCCGAGGCCGAAGACACGGAGGCTGGGGAGCCCGGGATCAAGGTCATTACTTTCGAGAACGAAAAATCGCGCACCTGCTGGCTCACAGCCATGAGACTCGCTAAGGTAAGCAGGGTGATTCCTCTTCCTCACTCCGTATTGTCGTTATCTATTTGAAGAATACAGCGTAGTACGGAGATTTGAGTGCATCGCGAACAGTTTGGGAGTGAATACATCAATGGAAGAACCAGTTGAACGAAATTGTTGCTCGCCCGAACGGAAATGTATCATTACCTAAAGTGTATTCTTCGCTATATCGATTAGAATTGCAACGAATGTTGGCGGAGAATTATACACGTAAGAAAGTGTATAATTGAAGATTAATGATACGGAGAGTATTACAAATGACCATCAGTAAATAATCGCTTCAATTTATAAGTAGAAAGCTAATATCAACCGGAGAAACAGGTGCTTAAATTTGCGGCGAAGATAATAACGTTTCGCTACAATGTTCGTTTCCCAGCCGATTCCGCGTCTTCTTATTCGACTCTCGGCTCTTTCTTCACGACGTGATCATCTTTCTGCGGACGGGCCGTGGGTATCATTAGGTCTGTGATTGAGCCGGGTATAATGAGCCTTATTTTCTTTTCGTTCCTCCCCATTCTTACCGCGCCCGCGTTCGCGTCGACGTCGAATGTCGAAACTTGGTTGAAGTTCAAAGAAGTTGCGCGACTCGCGCGCGGTTCGTGTTTAACGGAGAGAGACGAACGCTTCACTCCTGTCGACATGCGTATATACACACTATACCACGCAGCTTCAGCACGTTTCGCATGGCTAAATTTCTTTTCTTCCTCTTTTAGACAAGTCGTGGTACTGACACGGTGCACTTTTTTTACCTTCCCCCCCCCCTTTTTTTTACAAAAATCGAGACACCGGGGCTCTCTTTTCTCATCGTCGCTGATATAATCGGTTTATATTATTCGAGCGCGGACAGCCTTTGTCTTTTCTCTTCTTCTTTCTTTCTTTCTCTCGTTCTTTCGCTCTAGTCCAAATGCTCACCGCGAAGTAACTCGTGGCTGGTAACGGTGTGCGCTAGCAACGCGCGATTGGCAGTTCCGTCGAAGGAAAAGAGAGAGAAAGAGAGACTTTAGAATACGGCCGCCTATACTCTCTATTACGCTACTCTTTACGGGCCTATTCTTCCTCAACCTGAAGTGGCTGCTCAGACCGTCACTCCAGTCTGGCTGGTCTCCAGGAAGTGGAGTTCGGGCACGGCATATTATCATCGCTTTATCGTTTGCGGAGTGATAATCATGCCCGCGGAGCAAATTAAGAATTAAAAAAAAGTAACAAGTATTCTGTCTTCCGGCAGCTATGAATATATTCTGAAACTAAACTGGAATATTGAAAGCTAAATGATGTATTTACGGGAAGAAACAGAATTTTAAATGACGTTTTACGTATTTCGCGCTTCATAATTATAAAACCAAAATCTTATAATTGATTTTCATTGAATTTAATTTTCTCATTTAATTAATTTAATTAGCGATTTCAATCTCGACGATATTGTTTAATTTACACTGCTGTTTCTCGTAAGTGTTTTCGTTCGCCGTCATTATCGTCATGACTTATCTTCATTCCGAGTAACGCGCTCGCGCTGGATGGCCTCGAATAGCCAACTCATCTACCGGGATGTAATTTGGGGACCCTTGCGCCAGAGAATCGTAACTCAACCGATTCATCCACGGGGATCCCTCGAGCCATGCGTCTATACTACCGTGCGGCCGTCGACGGGTAGGCAAGCCAGACTTGCCTAGTGTTTATCGGCCTCGTTGGTCGTCCATGCCTGTCTGCGTCTCTTGTCAGCCTATCTACCTATCTACCCGCTCTGGATCTACTATGTACTCTTCTCTTTTCTCCGGCTCTCGGCGTCTCTCGCTTTGCTCCGTCATTTACCGTCGTTACTCTTTCGTTCTCTTTCTCTCTGTTTCTCGGCTCCGCCTTTTATTCGAAGGGAAAAGGACGAGACGGTCTTGGTCGGTAACGGCACTAAGGTAGTACTTATACGTGTCTCACTGAGGCTTTTGTAACTCTTTCATCCGAGAAAAAGCTAGGAGTCTGAGTCTGATGAGATGCGGCGAACGAGAAGAGTTGGGAAGGCGGAAGGGTAAGGAAGAGCGATAGAGATAGAGGGAGGAAAAAGAGTAGGAAAAAGAGAATAAATGAACGAATAGGCTCGGAGAAATCTGCAGGATACGCTTTGATTGAGAAGACATTGACACTCTTGCCCGTGTACCCTTTTGTGCTTCCTTTGTTTCTACGTCATTCTTCCTTCTCGTCATATTTCTTCGCAAAACTTCGATTCATCTCACTGGAAGTCTGTGAAGTCTAAGTATAAGGCTCGGATTCGCCATCGTTAATTTGCGAGGGGTGGAGTTCAAGATAAAGGATGTCACGGTAACTTATTTCAGGATTCTTTGTGTGAATATTTGAAATACGTTTATAGTATCAATGTTATATCTGTAACTAAATCGACCACGCGAAAAGTCAAAAAGTAGAAAAAAAAGGATATTAATAGATTTATTAATATCTATAAATATACAATATAAGACTAAAATATGCTCCCGCGCATAAGCAGACAAATTAATTCAAAACCAGATTCCTAGCAAGACGAAAAATATATAGCGATCGCAAAAATATTGCCATTCGCTTACAATCATAAATAAAATATTGTCATTTGACATTAAGTCCCGATTATTGCCCGTCGTGAAACGATAACGACGATAATGAGAAAGTGAATAAATCGTAAAGCGATAAGAGCGGATGAAGTTAAGCCGCAAATACCGGATCGCTTTCTACTCGATTACACGTATCTCTAGCCTTACGGAGTTTCTTTGCGTTCCGAGAATTATAATTACCTGCGGCAAGAAAGATCCTAAGAATGAGTCGCGCTAACCTGCACGGTCATTCAATTACAAGGGGAATTTCTCTCGTGACCAACTCGCGCGCGGGGCAACTTTTCAGCAGCTTTTAATCAATATAGCTCCATATCACCAGGAACGTGATTTTGCGATATCGAGGAATTCGACGCGCGGGCATTATCTTTTGTTTACTTAGAACCCGTATGCCTCGTTATCGCTCTCAGTTACTCTATCGCAACGTTAGCATACATTCGTGCCTTGCCGCGTTCCTCGTCGGCGCGTTTCCCGTCTGCGTTTGCGAATAATTGAATTACGTAATTACATATCTCCAAACGCGAGCGCGCGCGCGCCAGCAATACTCCAGGGCCGCCTTCAATTAGTCGCCGCCGCCCTTCATCTTCGCATCCACCTCGATCACGCTCCTGGCTCCTGGAAACGCGAAAGCGACGAATCCCGATCTTCGCGTAAATTCTCTCGCTTCCGGCGAAAGTGTCGAGCTAGAAGTGCGCGCGACGAGACGATCAATGACACAAACGGGTATTCACGTTTTTAGTCCACAGAATATTTATTCCAGACATATATGGTAATATGTAGAATTTTTATTTTCTTAAAATTTTATAGTATCGTGTCAAATGAAAGTAATTGACCTAGCGATTTTGTTAATGATAATTTTTTAGTGAAATTAAATGAAAGTTAACGAAATTATTTATAGGATATGCCGAGGATACAAGATACACGCTCTTACACAACTCGAGAAGTTTAACATATGTGTTAATACAAAAGTTCCAAAGAGCGAGTTTATTTTTGTTGTTGCTAAGCGAGTTCTCGCCGGTCGCAAAGCTCGCCGGAATAATTTTCGTACTACGGTGCAAGCTACAGCCCGCATTGGTATATTAGTACCACTATGCGTGTATGCGTGTGTGCGCCGTGCACGTCACGAGCAATTTACGCTTGCGTGTATGGGTGGGCGCGCGTGTGCGTGAACAGTCAGTCGAGCATGGATGCGCCCGACTGTCTTGTGGGTCGATACGATGGTTATACCACTGCTGGGTCTACGGTTATGCACACGTTCACCGTCATTATTTCACGTGGCACCGTCTGTACCTCCTGTCTTGTCTCGTCTCGTTTTTCGCGTCCACGTTCGTCTCATCCCGCGGTTGACACATACCTACTTGCTCGTGCACGTCATTTCTTATTTTTTTGTCGAAATTCTCTTTACTTTTCCAGAATAAAATTTTTTGGTGGACTTTTCGTTAAAAACCGAAATTTGATCTTTATTTTTTGATATGAAATATCTTACAACTAAATCTAAAACTAAAACTATAAAGTGTCTGTTAAATTAAAGTTAAACTATACAAAATTTGTTTGGAATCAATTAAGAAATGTTTTATAATTTTTTAAATAATGTTTTCGTTGTAATATATTTAAATTTAAAATTGGTAGCAATTTTTTTGTTTAATAAATGAATTTATAGTAGGATCTCCGAGATGAGCAAGCTAGTAAACTTCATTCATAAGTCAGCCTTGCTTTAAATGACTATGCTCTAGCACGTGGGCGGTATAAGGAGCTTAGAGAAGCTCACACGGATTACATTTGATTCAATCGCGAAATCTTATCGTTGTCCACGAAGCATAGACGCTTCTCAAAAAGAATCGATTCGAAAACGTTTTGGATCGAATATTCCTCTTGCATTCGCAAGCTGTTTGCAAGAAATAGGATTACTGTTCGAGTTGAAAATTGAATATCGCTAATCTTGTTGCTGGAAAAATAGATTCTCAGCACGACATTTATTCATGTTTCAACATTATTTGAGACACTATAACACGTAACATAAAAATCACGATGGTGTGAAGAAAAATTGCGAAAAATAACTCCTATCCGAGAGCGTGCGATTAAGTTGATTTCTAATTGTTAAACGTTGGTCTTTTTATTCTCTTTGTCTTTTCACTTAAGATTTTTCCCAAAATATGGTAATTACATTTAGAGCTTCGCGCATCCCAAAAAAGCCGAGGGTAGAGGAATTTAATTGTCGGAAAAATCGAGAAAAGTCGGGTGGTACTTTCGTATTCTGTCCGCGTATAGCAACGTTGAATTTATCTAGGCGAGCGCGATACCTCGGCGGGGCGAGGTATCGATCGGCGCGACGGTCCGCCTCGCACAGCTGGGCAGCACGCGCTAGCCGACCGGCGCTCTGCGACAAAGTGACGCGTGTAAAATTATGCAAATCGTAGGTGCATTTTTTTTTTACCCATACGCTTTATCGGCCTCGGATGTTATGATGCGCTCGGAGCGTAGCAATCGGTTAGACGCGCGACGCCGTTTGCCCCGTCGCGCGCATCCTGCGACTTGCAACGCTCGCGCATTAACAATGTCCACTCCGCTTTGTGTTCCAGTACGGCAAACAGCTCCGAGAGAATTACCGAGCCTTCAAGAACAAGCAGTGCGAGCAGAACGGCAGCGGCAGCCCCAAAGAGCAATACAGCAGCTACAATGTGTCCAATGTAAGTGCTACGTATATATATTTTCGAGCGAATGTACCGGCTTGAATGTACCGAGTTTTGCAGGACGACGAAAAGGGAACTGAGAGAATACAGACAACTTTCATTTTTATCAAGTCGATTTTGTTGGTTGTACAGTTGTTTAGGTCCTTATATCACTCGCATAAAGTTCTGGATATAACAAGAATTTTTATCTGAATCATTGATGTCTACTTAATTTTGCTAATATAATTACGCTAATGAATTCAACTTTATTTCGCTAACTATACCATAAATTGATATATTAATAAGTCTAGAATATGTTTTAAATGTACTCTTGTTCATTATACGTATGTATCCATGAACTGAAAATTAATTTTTGTTTTATAAAATGATCGCAAATTCGATTGCGCCGTATAGTAATCGCGAGTTAAACTCAAAGAGAAAAGAGCAGATGCGTAAAAAAAATGCACGTCAATATAAATTGCAACTTGTGTAGATAAAGATGGATAGAATCACGTATCCGGTGTCTCCTGGCGAATTATTTCGCTATTGCGCGCGAGCGCGTGATGTATATTTTCGACGGACGCTCTCTCGCCTCGGATACGCTCGAAAGGTAAATTTTGCTTTAGACGCGGTAAATGGAATGGAAGAGGCGATTACGCTGAAATTACCTCGAGTGACAGTAATTTGCCGGGTCACGCCACGTTCGATCATTGCCTTCAGTTATCCCTTTTCCTGCACGAGCCGTCGTCTCTCGTCGAACTTTCATATAGCGTCTACGGGATCTCGATCAGCTCGCGCGATGTCGCGCTTTTCAACGCCTTCCTTTGATTAACATCTCCATTTCTTTTTTTATTTTCTTTGTTATTCGACTCTTGATGTTTTTCTCGACGAAATGCTCGAGATTCGCTTAAATTTAGCTAGCAGAACGTAACGACAATGCCCGGGGTTGTTTTGTGATTGTTTTTTTCATCGAAAGTTCTTTGCTTTTTTACAATCTAAATAAAGAAATTAGTTTATTAATTTTTGTACGAATACTCTGATAAATAATGTTCCCGCCGGGCAAACTATATTATTGCAGTTCTCCGTGGGTTGCGCGCGTGTTTATCGGCTCTCTCTAATTGATACACCGAAATATAAGGAAATTCATTGCGAATGAATGAACGAACGGAAATACGAGAACACGCATACACGGACGGTGTAACGATGTGGCGCACTGGATGTCGATACGGTTAGCGACTGAATAATTATAGCAAATAGCTCGTTAACTATTGATCTTTAATGCGAAATTCCGCGTGAAATACGCGGAAATCATCGGAGTTTCGTTACTTCGTTATCGCACAGGTGCAATAGTTTTCTTTCGGCTGCTCTTTTTTTTCTCCCCCTCTTCTCTCTCTTGGTGCATGCAATGCGCCCTGTTTATACAATGGTTAAGCTACGGCAACGAATTTACGCTAGCTGGTATCATGGATTTTATTATAGCCGGTGCTACCACGATAATAAATTCATCGACCCACGATTGGTTCGTTTCTCGGATTTATGTTACGATTACTCGCATCGGTTGATTGAAGACGAAACGAAAGCCGGTGGCAAACTAATTTAATAATTAAAGAAAGAACCGCCTTTCAAGTAGTTGATTAATCAATTTGTTTAATAAAATTTTGTTTGATTCGATTAATTACGATAATTTGATTAACATTTTTGCAATTTATTTGTGAGATATAATATGGATGGAAATATTGAAAACAGTTCTGGTTAATTGGTAGATATTAAGCGAGTGTGCATTTATTTTAGTTGTTGAAAAAAACAAATTGGTTTGATAAAGAATTTTAAAATACATTATAGTGTTATTATATGCATTTTTTCAGGCACCTTCCATAATTAAATTTTAATGATTAATATATTGACAGCGCTTTACGTTATCTGTTAAAAATATCGCGAATATACCATTAAAGCGTAAAAATAATGAGATAAATGGATAAGAGCATCGATTATATTAAAATGTAAAAGGGAAACTTTTATCGGTTATTCTTTACGATTCTCTTTATTAATAATTTTCGCGAATCTCGTTCAGCGAAAATTAATAGCTTAACGGCGCGTGGCGTATTCGCGCGATATTATCGTCAATTATCGAATAGCTGCTATTTATGTTACATTCAGGTTGAAATGGCAAATAAAAATAAAGCGAAATGGAAACTTCGCGAGGAAATTCGTCGCATTGATGTGCTCGTCTTTTTCGTTGTACGTACGAAATTAAAAGGAAAGGAGGAGGTGTTACTTTCGCATTCTTTTTACGATTCGAAAAGCAAATTTTCTTGGAAAAATGTTGTCGTAACTTAAGCAAGGAATGCCGAGAAGGATCCATCCCCATCGGATCTTAGTGACCTCATTGTCGTGCCATCCCCGACCTCGTCGACGAGATAGAGGCTCTCTCTCTCTCTCTCTCTCTCACTCTTCTTCGCTCTCCTTCCTTCCTTTCTTCCTCTCTTCCTTCACGTTACTCTTCGAGTCCTCCTACGCGCGCTAAGACGTCGACGCGTCTCGCCCGGTAGGAAATTTCATCCTCGTATCGCACAGCTGATTCCAAGGTCGTTTCCGTGCCAGCCAGCCAACCAGAAGGACGACAACCCCTCGTCGTCGGTATGTACTCTCAAAGCTAGACACGTACCGATCTACCCCCGTCCACCCTCTCGTCTTGACTGACTTATTTCTTCTTCCATCCCTCTTTTTCCCGTCGTTAGAAAGATAAAGATGTAGTTCTTGTTCTCATTATGATCGCCGTCGCCAATGCTCGGAGAATTTTTCAAGTTGTTGAGTCGCTTTATCGATGATCCGCGAGAATTGCATCATATTTCATGTTTCGAAATTATATTACGTAAATAATAAAGAGTATAATTCAAGATAAATTTATCATTAATTTTATCATTAGTTAATATGTGCTTGATTAAATTACAATACGTGGAAAAAATTTAATGTTAAGGTCAAAATGTGGAATTTGTTGACACAAAATTAAAACAAAACTTTTGAAGAAAAATATATTATTATTCTTTATGTTCTTTAATAATATTGCACATATTTTTTAAAGGCATCGATGATTTTGTTCTTTTTGTCTCCATAATCTCGGCGACTTATCGTAGTGGTTTTTTCCCTCGTGATAATTGTAGGATGCCGTCCGTGTTTCTTTGTATAGTCGGCGTAACTGTTACAATAATGAAGTATCCGCGAAATCTCCGCGAGGAAGGAGATATCGATTAGTTGGAGTGGGGGCGTGTGAGATGCATTATCGAGCCGCTTTGTAGAACTGGTTCTGAAGTAGCGATCTTAACGAGTTTCCGGCAATAAATTACTGTTCGTGCTAGTTATGAATTATCCGCCGAAGGAGCACGGAGGATGACAATTAAAGCCCAGTATGGAAAATAACCGGTATTACGCTCCTAATGCGCAAAAGAGAAAAGATAGTTGAGCACTATTTTACTAAACACCATAATTGATAGAGGCGGTCTGACATGGTTCAACGACAATTTTAGAGTAATGAGAAATTACAGTCTTTATAATGTGGATTTAGATAATTTTGCCGCGCTAAAATAATTATAAGCGAAGAACTAATTATATTTTGTTGCTAGTCTTCTTTCAAGCTGGTATTAATTAACGATGTTTGAACATTTTTCTGTAATTATGTAATTCTGATATTTCTGATCATGTACGCTGGCAGCAGAAAGTGGAAAAAAGAGGGAACGTATAAACAAATCATCGGAGAAAAGCAGACGACGCGAGAAGCGCGAAGGACAGAACTTCAACGATCCTCTCTGAAAGTCTCATGCATTGTACATCCTCGCCAGGAGGTCCGAGGGACGAAAGCACAAACCTGCAGTCTTGCACTTCGTTTCGGTTGAAAGCTTCGATCATGGATATCGTTCGTTCGTGTCTCGCTTTTATCTTTATTCCTAGGGAGATAGAAGCGCGCTTCGCGTCGCGACGATAACAAACCGACGGGGCGAGCTTCGCATTTTCTCTTGCCTGTATTTTCTTCTGTTCTTCGTTGCATATACAAGGTATACGAGATTGAACATTTAAATAGATGGAACGAAGCTCCGAAGTAAAGTTCCGTGCGAAAATTAGTTGAGTCCAATCTTCTAAATTTGAAAAGATATATGTGAAAGAGATAAAATAACAAAATTTCTTTCCGTTACATTTTAAACGAAATATATTTGCAAGAATATATGCGAGAACGAGAATATGAATATAAATAAAATATTAATTTATGATATAAATTTTTATATTTAAATTTATCGTATAAAATATATAAAATGCATTAGATTTAAATTTATTATATATATGATAATGTATTATTAAATTATTTTTAGGCACATATTTTAAAAGTTGTGAATATAAATTGATATCCTACGCTAAATTTTAGTAATATTTCTGGAAACACATTTGCATTGAACATTTAATTTTATCCTCGGCTTATATAAAAATTTTTTTATTACAAATTTTAATTTTCATCATATCGAAGAGTTTAAATCGAAACTCTGGTGTCGATTGATAGGCTAGACGATATCGACCATTATGTTTCGCTCTTATTCGTAATTGTTACGCCATTTCATCAAGCTCAACGAGTATCTACCTAGATCGCATTTAACAAGCTGCGACGTGAAAGCGTAGTCGCTCTGCTTTTAGTCAGACATCATATTTCTTTTAATGGTACGACGGCCAACTTGGATACTAGCCCAGTCAATAGAGCCCGAAAAAGCCGCTGAAATGGAATTAATTCCGGGAAGCGATTTTTTTTCTTTGACTGTTTTGGAGGGTCATGGGTAGTCTAAAACCGGATTTTCGGGATTCTAACCCTGGAGCGTTAGCCGCCATTTTGATTAGAAGGGTGATTTTGTAAATATCTCGCTTATTTTCAACTTTAGAGTGAAAGTGGTGATAACCAAACTTGTAGAAAATTTAATACTCTGCAATTTTGATCCTTATCATTTTTCACCTAGGATCGATATTTTGGGTCTTATTGTTAGACTCGAAAGTGGGGAGGGGGGTGAAATTTTATTTTTTTTTAATTTTTTGAATAAGCGCGCCATAAACTCTACCCCCGTGGTGATGTGGAAAAGATGTTTTTCATTATACCAAGTAAATTCAAAAAATAAAAAAAAATAATAAAATTTTACCCCCCACTTTCGAGTCTAAGACCCAAAATATCGATCCTAGGTGAAAAATGATAAGGACCAAAATTGTAGAGTATTAAATGTTCTACAAGTTTGGTTATTACCACTTCAATCTAAAGTTGAAAATAAGCGAGATATTTACAAAATCACCCTTTTAATCAAAATGGCGGCTAACGCTTCAGGGTTAGAATCTCGAAAATCCGGTTTTAGACTACCCATGATCCTCCGAAACAGTAAAAAAAAAAAAAAAAAAAAAAATTGCTTCCCGGAATTAATTCCATTTAAATGTCTCTATTGACTGGGCTATACGGAAGTGTCGGTAACACTCAACAATGACGGTTTTTTCGTTTTTCTGTCGCGGGGAGACTCGCATTGTTATCCAATTGAGGACTCGCGATCGATTCTCACTCGCGGAATTTCAATGCAAATCTTAATTATTGAGCTGTTTAATGTCGGAATTCAACAGTTTCAACAAATAATCACCTCCCTGAAGCCGTCGTAAAAAGTATGTTCTGTTAAAATTAAATACGTGGATTCTACCATATCGATCATTAATTAAATTACATTGCGCAATAAGACACACATACACACAAAGAGGTTTTTCTTTGAAATATTAGAATCTTGCTCTCACATAGTGTTGCAAAAGTCGTTACAATTGATCCCAGCCGACTGTAACGTCTTGAATCGACATCTTCGCTGAATTCTCGTCTTTCTTCGATTATCAGTCATGTGATTGTCTATTTTTTCTTTCCCATTATTTTCATCCACTGGCAGGTCGGGTATCAGGTTTGAATAGGGAGGAGTACTCCGCTCGCTCGCGGGAGGCGGGAACCAGGCCGGGGGTGTAGAGTACCTCGGTTACAGTCGGGAGTTTAAAAGTCGGGCAAAAAGCCCCGGCCGGCTGTTGCTACGCGCGAACTATCGACCAACCCGGCTTCTACCTATATATCCGCGAGAGAGAGCCCTCTTGGGGTATGGAGGAAGAGCTATAGATGGTACATGAGCGAGTGTGCGCGCGCGCGGTCCTCCGTGCACCGGGATGGCCTGGAGAACATCTGTGTGTGTGCTCGCATGTGTGCGTGCGGAGGGAAGGAGAACCTCGGAGAAAGACGAATGGAGAAAGAGGAAAAAAGGCACATCACTCAAATGTGCGAGACTGACGAAGCCCGACGAGGGCTTCCTACGCCTTTCTCCGCGCCTCTTCTCTCGTCCGACGTTCTCATATATTTTAGCCGCCACCCTGAAACGCGCGAACACCGTATCGTTTCGTAGTCTCACGATTGCTCTATTCCGCGCTTCTATCCTTGTACTTTCATTATTCTTTATTTCGTGAAGCTTTTCCCCGAAATATTCAGTCCCTCCGGTCTCTCGCGCGAGAAGCACGTTCTTCCGCGTTCCCGTTCTCAACGAGTTTCGCGCTCTTCCCCCGTCAACGCGGAATGAAGGGGGTTCTTCACATTTGCATTGCATACGGCGGAATCGCGCGAAACCGAGAAGGGACATCCGCGCGCTGCAAGATTGGATCGTAAAGGTAGACATAAACTCCTGGATATTCCCAGACGTCGTTTCTCTCCTCCGCCCCTCCCCCTCTCTGCTTACCGCGCCGCATCGTTCCGAAATATGCGTCCGCCGAAAATAGTCGCGACACACCAGTTATGAAACTTTCACGTTCTCGCCTCTTCGCCCCTTCGAGTCCTTTTATTGGTTCGCGACTGTACATGTTCCGTTAAAAGCTTAAAACCGTTGCTCCGTTAAAAATTTATTTCCAATCGCACGCTGATTTTTCGAAGCGTATGCCGGTGGGCCCGGCTTTCACGTGTCAATGAATCTGACATTAAAAGAAGTCGGCGAATGTCAGACCTTCCCGGTTTTCACGTGCATAAAGGTTACGGTCTAAAAAGGGCAGAATAAAAGCTGGAAAACCAGAGGATGTAGCAGAAACTAAAAATATATTAATTAGTTTCTATAAAGTTGATTTGCGTTGATTTAACACGTGCAATTTTTAAATTGCTATGTGGATATTACAATGTCTATTTTAAAATCAGTTTTCAAAGAGGGATAGCTCGACGATCTACAAACGTATATCTATCGTTCGAAACAACGAGGCTAAGACTAACGATGACACATTTCCTTCAAATTCGTCAGGAAATAAGACGGCAGACTAAGGCAGGAAAAGGACAACAAGAGGCGCGGGAGAATTTCCGGCGACGACGTTTTCCTTATCGGTCTTCTCCCGTCCTCCCCGAGTCTCCTCGCCAAGCCGTCGCATGGAAATTTTTAATTTAACTTTACGACTCCGCCGAGACGCCCTGCCATCCCCTTTTGTCCTCCGACCAGCGCTCTCCACCTTGCGTCATTGGATGCATCGTCGTAAGTGAAAAAGATGGAAGTGTTGGAGGAATCACATCGCAGAGCAACATCGCCGAAGTGGAATAATTGCATAATCGGGAAAACACGTAATCAGAATGTATATGATCTTGCGAAACGCTTACCGATGCCCTCGTGTCTCTTAATTAAATTTTAAAGATATCATAATACAATTTCTTTTAACTGCCTAATGTCAATAAGTTAATTAAGACAATCGAGGCTGGGCGATTACGAATAATTTATGAATACAGTTTATATTATCAATAATGATAAAGTCAACACGTTTTAATTACTCAATTATTCTGAGAAAGGAGGAATCGGGAATCGTAAAAGAGCTCTTTAGGGGAGGGATTTTACGGGCGGACTTTCTCTATAGCTGCACCTTCGTCGGCGGGGAGATATTCTTGCATATAGATCTTCGGGAGAGGAGTGCGCACCGTCTAAATCGCCGACGGGTAATAAAGCCGGACGTTCCCGCGTTGTTTCCGTTGCGCCATCTCCGCCGTCGTTGTTATCGTCGCCCCGTCCGTCGTCTGCACTGATAACCGTCATCGTCAGACGAGACGGATACGGTGGCGACTGGGTTGCCCCGTAATCGAGTGCACTCCCAGTTAAATGATCCGCCCCGCGACAGCGGTAATGAAGCTGCGCGCTTCACCCACTACCACGATTGCTATTACGCGCGAGCTTTGTCTAGAGGATAACCGGGGATTGTTGCAATTTATATCCTAGCTCCTACGATTGCGTTGTTCTCTGAATGTCGCGTATAAAATCGTCTGAGATTTAAATAAAGTGACATTTAACGTAGTATATAGTTTATTATAATGATATTTTTTCTGTTTATTAATCTATAACAGTCTCGCAAATTGCATTGTAGAATCTGAGATTTTTTTGTTTAATTTTAGATATAAATGTCGGAATATAATTTGGCAGCCAACATTCATAATTTTAGCATTCTCCTATTTTTCCGAGAAGAACGATTACGCTTCTATATCTTCTATATATGGTCACGCAAGGCAAGATTCAGAGACGTTTCGCCAGTGCACTTAGGGTGTGGTTTTTGTCGGTATCCTTTGCCGGTATCTCCCTGCTCTCGTCGGAGCGTCGCCCAAAAACGAAACACATGCGCATTCTCTTCTTTCTCCACCCTCCCTCTGGTTTCTTTCCTCCTGCACGAGGCTGCCCTGCCTTCTTTATGACCCTTTTTATCGATGGTAATACGCGGCCGTTTAAAGCTCGCGCAAGTGCTACGGTCGATGCTTTTCGAAAAGTGCGCGACCAGCACTAAAAAACTTCGCCGGCAGTTTTATTCGCGACCCGGTGAGACGACGAACCCGGAGCGAGAAGCATGTGCGCGAGGGAGAGAAAAAGAGGAGCCACCGGGTATAAATTAAAGCCTTGGCCGCGCCCGTGGCCGAAGGGAAGGAAGCGGCGAAGAAGGGATGCGCGTCCGAGGGAGAGAAAAATATCCTCTCGCTCGTCTGACATTTATGTCACGACAAACTCTAGAACTACACAGGTTGCCGTTGTTTCTTTCGCGTTAAAATTTGTTTAACTCTCGACGATAAAGAAGGAGAGAAAGAGACGAAAGACGTTACAATGCCTTCAAAACAGTATTCTGCTTTGAGATCAAACAACATTCGACTAAGCTAAGAACTTTAACGGTTCGGGGGAAAATACCTCCACGAACGCGCGCGCGTTTCCGAATTCACCTTCTCTTTTTTTTTTGCTCTCTGAAAGTTAAGAGTCACCTTCCGATTCTTTTACTCTCTAAAAGTTAGAAGCCACTTTCCCATTTCTCCTTTTGCCGGAAACGGTCGCAACACTCGTTGCGCGAGGCACACTCGGTAGTAAGTGAACGTATTTGGCGAATACCACGAGAGCTGCCAATAATCCGACGTTCCTGTACCTGGGAAAATTCACGTTAGCTTTCGGGAAAGAATAGCCGCGCGCTTGTGCAAACGCGGCTATTACGAAATTCTCCTGTACTACACTCGCCCGATTTCTGTACACTCGGTGCACGCTCCGCGTTCCATCGTTTTTCGATACTCGTCGGGCGATCTCTTTCGCAGACGATACGAGTTTATGCGACTATCGGCCGTTTCTGCTTTTCCGAGAGTCGGCTCCGCAATTCGCCGACTAAATGGAACGTGCTTCGTCTTGCCGCGGGACAATTAACGAATACTCGACGATAGGGATTGCCGAAAACGGCGTTCGCATTGTGGAAATTGCGTCCCGCGTCTCTCTCGATGTTACCTTTCAGAATAACTTAAATTGCACTCGAAACTCGCTCCCTCACCCTCTGCCCCCACGCCCCGTGTTCGCAGGAAGTGCATTAAAGTCGGTACCGAAAGAGGTTGCCCGAGGCAACTGTGCTGTAAAAGTTGGCGAGTTTGAAGTTAAACTAATTCTCTCAGATCTTG
Organism: Temnothorax americanus; assembly: GCF_048541705.1. Taxonomy (NCBI): domain Eukaryota; kingdom Metazoa; phylum Arthropoda; class Insecta; order Hymenoptera; family Formicidae; genus Temnothorax; species Temnothorax americanus. The sequence continues at coordinate 485,229 of NW_027509421.1, read as the reverse complement.
TCAGAGGTATTAAAATGATGTGTATGCGCGTAATTCATATATATTATATATATATATATATATATATATATATATATATATATGAAAGACAAATCGAATTTAGGGAATTACATGAAATTGAAAATGGTGATAACCAGATTGTGTACATTAATTCTAAATTTAGGGTTGAATAATGAGGTCATGGTCGCGTTTAACGTTCGTATCATCACCGATCATCGTAATATCACGTCGATGATCGACAGAATTATTCTCGTCTTCTTTCATTTTCTAGCGATTCGTTCGCGAATCCTCTCGTGGCACGACGAACCACTGGTAACGGGAACGTTTCCAGTCTTACGTATTTCGCGAATACAAAACGGTATTGCGAGCGGGGTAATCTCGTTCATGGCTGTTCTCGTTCAAATAAATTCCACGTGCTTACACAGTAAACCCCGGGCGGCGCACGCAATTGGCATTATATTTTCGTCGACCAGATGCAACCAGGAGATGTGCATCTTATCCCCACTGGAGAGCATCCTGCCAAGGCTAGCTGGTCCTCCCGTTCCTCTCCGCGCCCTTCCCCTCCTCCTACGCCGTTTCCCTTCCTCTTGGCCGCTTCCGCCCTGTCTCTCTTCAGCGTACGGTCGATTCTATGCGCGTGCGCTCATGTAACCTTGACATTGAACGATTTCTCCCTGCCGCATCGCGCTTCCCCTTCGTCGCCGGTCGGGCCCTAGTAGCTAGTAGCAGCCCTTCCTTCCTCTCTCTTTCTCTCCGCCAGCTCTGCCACGGACACCCGCGCGCGTCATCCGTCCGGCGAGTTCGAACAAAAAAAAAAACATAAAAGGAAAAAAGAGATAAAAATGAAATAACAGTGAATCGCGCCTGTCGGCCTCGACGCCCGCTCCTGTCAGACTTTCCCGCTGATGCGCCACTGACGACTGACGCATCTCCCGAACGTATGCACCGCGTCGCCCGCTGTTTCCATGCACAAGGTCGTCGGGTTCGGCAAAGAAACCGGGCAGTACCAGGTTCGCCAGGACGTTCGGCGGTTCACGTGTCTTCCGGTATGACAGATCAGGTGAGTTCTCGTTCTCTTTCGCCCCCTCAACCTGTTCTCTGGAGTTTCTTCAATAGTTACCAATCTGGTATTACCTACGGTACCTTCCGGTACCACGCGACACTTTTCTTCTCCGTTACTGTACAACGTTGCCCGATATTATCCGGTAACTCCGGTTCTTGCCTCGCATTTCCCGGGTGATAGCCAGGAAACTCGATTCGCTGGAAATTCACGCGCGGCACACATCGGTCGCATGCAAGGTTCTACATACGTCATCGCGCGTTGCGGATTGGGTGCGAGGAGACGGTATACCTAGTGCGTGCGAATGTGGATTGCGTGCGTGCGTGTGCGTGCGCGTTTGCGTGTGCGTGTGCGTGTGCGTGTGTGTATTTGTCCATGAGCATGCGCGCGAGTGGGTGAGTCTGATTATGGGCCTCGGGAATTTCGCTGCACTTCCTGCGCAACCTATAATTACTATTATCTAATCGCCGCTGCATTATGTAACGTGGTATAATGTCTGGCCTGGCACACGCGACCAGCTCCACGAGAGACCGATTCTTCTTTCTTTCTTTCCTCTTCCTTTTCTTTCTCTCGCAGATACGATCTGTGCGCGATTTCAGCGCGCAGACTCGTTGGAATTACAAAATAAGTAAGAGATCTTAAATAAGTGTGTGAGAGAGAGAGAGAGGAAATGTCGAGATTTTTCAGAAAATTTTCTATTTCTCGTGACACTGATTGAACTACTGCGTGGCCTGGTTTCGCGTAATACGGCGATCTGACAAAATACGATGAGAATGCAGAACGCGGGTTACCGTAAGAAGTTGGATTACGCGATTGTGATATGAAGACGAGATCTTTTCAAGAGTATTCGTATACACACTTCACAATTTTCGAAAGAAAATTCACGGGGAGTTTACGCAAGTAGAAAATAGCACGGTGAAGCCGTGATCAGATGGCCAGACAGTCGTTGTAAAACGTGGCAATAAATTCTTTTTGCACAGCTCGTGGCGATCCCACGCCGCTTGATCCCTATTCGTTGCCCAAATGTACAGATAAATTGATTTTGACCTCTTTGCCCGCAGTAAACAGGTTACGCGAGCCCAACTGGTTATTCATGAGAGTAGAGATCTCGTGGTAACCTAGTGACATGCAGAAAACACGCGACAGTCCCCACTTTTTTATTTTCTTCAGCAAATTCTTTTAATACCATGGCACGACCAATGAGAGCATTAGTATCTACTATTGAAGGGCTTGCAGAAATTTGTGATATTGTGTTTTTTATAAAATTGTTGATCATTAACAACAAATGTGTAATAGATATTTGATTCTTAAATATTCTCTCGCAGAAATTCGGAATTCTCTTGGCTTTCTTTTTAAATAACTTCGGAGAGAACAAATTCTTCTAGAAGAAATATCTCGAAATGGCGTCGCAGAAGCAGAAAGGAAGAAGGATACGATGATAAGTATACAACCACGAATCAGGGCGGAGTCATAACTCGTCCTTTCTTGTATCGTTCTTCTTTCTATATTTTACGACAACGACGCCGAGTCCGCGTTTTTCTCTCTTTTTCGCGCCCGCCAAGTTAAGGCAGGTACTTTGAAGACCTTAATCATATAGATCGCCTAGCGCCAGTCATAAATATCGCCGATACAAGTTCAGGTTTGGCGCATGTCCAACTTTGTTTAAACCCCCTCGCTTGGCCACCTTGGACGCGGTTCGCTGTTCCGTTCCGCATTTAGCAAATTCCACGTCTTTTTCTCATTCCGCCTCGTCTCTCCGCGCTCCTCGCCGCTCTTCCGCTTGCCGTAATTCCGCAGCTGCCGCGACTTTAGAGTTGCACGACTGTCAACGGTTATTACATAATCTACGTGGTCGCCTGTCCGTATTTTCGCGGCATTCCTCGTCCCCAGAGCGTACCGGGAATATCGCCTCGTTGCCTATGCCAAACGCGAGTATCAACATTAATCCATTTACGGGTCGGCGCGGCGGCAGCGCAAGACGGGAAACAAAGTTCTCTGATGAGAAGAGAGAGAAACTGTCAGCCTTAATTTGGCGTATGTTTCAGACTCTGCAAACGATCGCGAATAACTGTATAATTGATGTGAATTTGTACGCAAAATAAATATTACATAAAATAATTTCTCTTACGGATGTACAAATTATTCTGCAAGTTTATTTTATTGAAATAAGTTTCTTGTGTACGTATGTATGATATTTTCATATAACGCGACTTCTTTCTAAGAAAAAAAAAAAGAAATAGAGGTTAATGTTGCCCGTTTACATTTAGAAAATAAGTTGGTCGTGGTAAGAGTTAACGTGACACCAGAGCGGAAGGTAAAGTTTGAGGAAACTCACGAAGGAACCCCGTAGTTTTCCCCGAGTTGGAAAATTGCGGACACCCTCGTTCTGGGAGTTCTCTCTTGCTCTCGCGGAGATTTGCGCCGCACCGCGAACATTAATCCGACGTTGTACCATATTAGTAATGCTAAAGTCACGGAACGCGGCTGCCTGAGAGACGTCTCGGGCGACGAAGAAGATTTGTAGTATTTTGAAGGCTCGTTACCGTGAAAAGCCGTGCGGCGACCGAGTTTAGTATAGGCTCCCGCTGGCAGCCTCGCGCAATCGAAATTCAATTTAAACGTTGTCACATTCGCTCTCCTTTAATATTTGTTTGCGTATTGAAATACACTTTTTCTATTTATGCATCGACACATTTGGAAAAAAAAAAAAATCTGAGCAAAATGATCCAGATATTAACAAGAGAGAAATGCTTAGCGTGAAAGATGCTTAAACATTCATGAAATAGCTCTAAGCAAAAACATTGACGATAATAAATAGTACAATGAAAAGATACGAGTAGCTTTTATTGTCTTTGCTAAAGTTAATAAATTTGCTTACAACTCGTGATTTCTGATGCGAAGATAGAATAATTCCCCAGTCATATATCTATCCTCTAAAACGGGCGCTTCTCTCTACCTCTCTCTGGACTCGACGTCGAAAGTGCTACTAATTACACACATATTTCACGGTTACTAAAACCTGAAGTGGCCATACATTAGATTTCTTCGCTTTCGACGCCGTCTCACCAGTTCTCCATTGTACCCGTGGAGAACGATAATTACCGGTGTTACCTAACGTGGGGGTGGGGGCGGCGCGGGCGGCGGGGGATTGCAGTGGGAATAAAAGTCTCGTCGATCTAATCTCACGGTTGCGGTCGTCATCGTCGAAGCGGGAACGAACGAAAAGGCGGAGAAACGACCGAAATAGTTCATTCGCGTAATTTGCATGATTACACGGAATCGACGGTAGCGCTTGAGAGTTCGTGCATTCGCGCGCCCCAGAACCGCCAGACGATCACCGGTGGGGGACGGTGGTGTGCAACGGGCCGGCCGTATGATTACGAGGACGGCGACGGATACTCTCTTAAGGCTTTACGATCGGCGTAAGCGGTTAACAAGCGCGCGCGACCGGTATTCTCGCTGGACGCTGCTCTAGCTGCCCCGATGTTTGGTTAGTCCCGGTCTACAATATAGGTGTTTTAAGCCCTAAGCCTTAAGAAATTGTTCAATCACAGTTGAATTTGAGGAGAATAATTGACTGTGATTGGTCAATTTCTTAGGGCTTAGGGCTTAAAACACCTATCGTAGACTGGGACTTGGACACGCGTCTAGTGACCTTACGGGCGACCGTAATAACTCCGACATGACCGCGAGTCTCTTCACCCACAGGGTGAACCTCTCAATTGGTAATCCCTGACCTCCCCCGAGATCTTGCTTCACCTTTTTTGCAGCTCCTTTCGTTCTGTCTCCTCCTTACTGCGTTCCACGTCTCTTTTTCAAGTCAGCAGGATAATCGCCGAGAACGAGTGACCAGAGGTCTCGGCGCGTTCTTCAAAATTTTATCTAAATATGCTGCGAGTAATAGCATAGATTTCCCTGCCCTGTTAAAGAGCTATAAGCGTCGATCATGCAAGGTAGTGGATTCGCCTGGAAAAAAATGTAACACGCATTTCCAAGATAAGAAATAATTTAGAATTATCCGAGATAAGAATTTGCACTTGTTATGTTGCGTGTTTGAACCGGGCCGGCAGTATCGATATTTTTCTTTATGCAGAGAAAGTTAAACGTGCAAAACTACAGAAGTTTTACTGAGCAAGATTGAATCTCCTTGATTTATGCAGATCGCTATTTTAATAATTAGGATTTTATTATTTTCTGCGAATGTTCGCAAGTTAATAATTGATGTTGTACTTGACGATTGCATGCTCAATTAAGAACCCAGATTTAATACGAATAGGTTTGAAGTTCATTTCGTTCATCATGTTTATCGGTTGGAATAGCGTGCGATTCACTCACTATAGAGAAGGACATAATCAGTGATGTTTCTACGTATACCGGACCGACGGACGTTAGAATGAATCGAATGACGTAAGCTTTTGGGACGTTCAAGGTAATCACGTGCACGTCGAGGACGAACTAGTCACGGCCAAGGACAGCTGTCCAAAGGAACCCTTTTTTCAGTACGTTAGCCGCGAGCGGGCTGACACGAGTAAGTGAATCGCTGAAGCGATAAGATCTCTCGGTAGATACATCGAATAATTGCAATTTTTTGTCTCTGGGTCCTAAAAAGAGAATGTCTAACTGGCCACGAATTTTAGATAAAATTAAAAAAATATATATTTTATATAATATATTGCAATGATTGTGAATTATTCCACATTTAATACAGAATTTAATCTCTTTAAATAACATTTACAATTAAATTATTCTTTCGTAAAAAGAATGTGAGATCTTTCTGAAAGCTCTCTTTTCGCGGTTGCAAAAAGGTAATGGTTGCAGAAAGGTATTACTTTATTTTTTCGTGTGCTCGCGACCTTAGGTAACCCATTAATGACGCAAGCGTGGTTGCAGCGGGACTACTAATTCCGATCTTGATTAACTTACTGCCGAGGCGAAGTCGGAGTTACTTCGAGTATGACTTTGCGTAAGTCGCGCGCGACCGGAGATTAATCTCGGCGCAAACGTCGTTAGGCTGCTGCATTCTCGGGATTTGACCCCGCGAGCTTTCTCGAAAGGCATACCTAAAAGTCTTCGAATATCGTACTACTCGTCACCGCAGAACTCGTTCTATTTTGTCATCAGCGTAGCAATTGCGGATCAGCCGATATTTTGCCCTGCGGATGTCAAGTGAAAACCCTCGTTCTCGGAACAGCGAGTTTACTTTTCCTTCTTCGACGGAAGCAGGCGGGGATATGTTTCAAGGGCATGCGCGTTCGTTAAAAATTATCTTTCAAGTTCTCAATTTAATTAAAAACTAAGAGATTAATGGGGTACATAGTCCTGTAGCACAAGGGTTTGCATAAAGTAAAACGAAAGAAAAGATAGTTTCGAAAAGTTTAATTTGTTCTGCGGAAAGATTAGTTTGGTCTACGGAAAAAAAAAACAGTTTTGCGCGATCAAAAGTACCTTTGAGCGAAAACATTGCGAAACGGATTAATAGTTTCGTGATCTTGCGAGGAGATTGATGAGTGTCCCGTCGAAAATTTTGGCTTTCTCGGCTACATTGCAAGGGAACGAGAGCCGCAACATTTGGCTTTCGGCAGTTAATTTAATGTAGAAACAACGAAGACCGTTTGAGCAAGTTAAAAGGTGCATTGATGTCAATAATCGGCCGACTATCCCGCGGCGTTCGCCTCTTGGCGTGACTCCCTTTCTCGCAGTTCTTTTCTCCCGGTTGTCTTTCTCTCTTCCATCTTCCGCTTGGAATTATCACGTCTATTTTTATTCGCCGGAACATGCCTCTGGCAAAATTGTTTAACACTTCTGTCGGGAACACTGCACACGTGACCGAACATCTAATTTTATCTTATGCGCGCTGGTACGTCGCCTCTCGCTTGCACTCTTAATATTTCGCCTGCACAGTACATAAACCATATCGAGCGCGAACTTCATACAGACTTCGGCGGCATCATATATACATTCCTTAACTTTTAAACTGGAAAAAGTTATTTATCTTTTATGCGATGTATAACACACAAAAGGCAAAAAAAGAGATTTGCTTTTTCTATCAAAACACGAAAAAATATTTAAATATTCTTAATTATTTATGAAAAAATTGAATTTATATAATCGATACATTATTATACAATTGTGATTAAAAATAATTTTTTAGACTAAAATTGAATCGAATTAAAGTTTAAAGTGATGTGCTTGAATAGACAGTTTTGAACATGGTATAACAACGTATTTCTCGTCGATTCGCCATGCGCAAGCTTCGCCGAAGAAGTCAAAAAGCTTTCGCGCTGCTTTCGCGAAGCTCATTTGGTCGTCTCCAATCTTCTTAACGAGCCATTTCCCGCAAGTAAGCCGCGATCGATAGCTGCTAGTGCTTTCGCGCACTTCCGCCTACCGGCGCAATTTTAGCTTCTTCCTATAGAGAGACGCGACGCGACGCGTCGCATCCGCGACGTTGCATTGTCGTGCATCCCTCGAGAGAGGAAGTCATCTGGTGCCTAGTGCGCGTTCAGACTGAAGATTCTAAGAGAGGCCGAAGTGCGGCTTACGCGGCACAACAGGCCATTGTGCTCGATCGCCCCTTTGATCCCATCCTTCAAATTTCCGTACCCCGCGCTCTACCACCGAGAACGGTATTGAAAGGATGCGATAGTACATTTTTTAGAGAGACACGCTTGACTCATTCAGAGACTTTAAATACTTGGAGCGAATTCCTGATCGCGATATCTCGATACCTCGATATATTTTATTTCGTACTTTTATCATATAATTTGTACTCCGATATAGATAACGAAATATAACGTAATTCACATTCGACGATATCGACAGACAGTTGAACAGTTAAACGGAACGAGAACGTTTCGTCGGTGCAAAATAATCGGGCGACACGTTTCCCTTATTTTCGAACTTACGGCTCGTTCGCGACTTCATAAATCGTAAATCGACAGTGGGAAACGTAGTTTGAGAGAGCGCGCGCGCGCGAGGGTAATTTGGCTCAGCACGAGACGTTAGCGCGCTCGATTACAGCGCGTAATCGCGACGCGGATACGAGCCTGGAGGTTTTTCTCGGTTTAGCGAGCGCGCCGTTTATTATTCAAATTGCACGGGCGCGACCGATCGATTTATCACTCTTTCTCTCTTTCGTATGCGACACGGCTGGGCATAATCGTCGGGTGTTGCATGTACGACCACGGGGACGCGAGAGATCGAACGCATCTGAATGCCGCGGTATAACGCGCCCACGCGACGCATTATACGCGCGCGCGATGTCGGTGACGTCGCACGATCGAGTGCAAGAGTGCACGTGAGTTATCGGCCTAACGTCTGCAATGCCCTCATAACGACCGACGGACCTCGCCTTTAGCGTAGTTTGCGCGATACCCTTTTTTTTCCCCAACAACAAGCACGCTTGTTTGAAACTTGTTAGGAAACTTGTTGCGGCTGTAAAGTCGGAATATTTTAGCTCGACTAGGGTGCTAGTTAACGAGGAGAAGAGCGACTCAGTCTATTAGCGTTTTATTTAATACATGATGGTCTCCCTTTTCTTCGTAATTGTTACGCACCATCATGATGGACCTTGGGGAAAAAAAATGATATCGCGCAAATTATGCTTCAACGCGCGATTAATTCGGATGAATCTGGTTTCTGCGTTGTGCTTTGTGGCGAAATTCGCGTTCACGAATCCGTAAAAGTATATTGATTACGAGAAAAGACCTTTCTTTTATGCGTAAAAGCCCGTATTGTTATCCCGCATTTGACGCCAATACGATAATATTCGATGTTCTGCAACTACAACTTCGATATCCATTGTATGCAATAACTACAAGTCAGATTCGGACGTTTGCAACTTTTAAAATTAAAATAGATACATAAAATACAAATTACGGACTTAAAAAATTCAGAGTGTCTATAAATATGTTTTCTTCTTTCGCCTCCTCGTATATGTGTTATCGCATCGATAGATAGCCGATCAAATTAGAGATATTCAGAGCATGTTTTCTTTTCTTCGAGGAATCGCCATCGATTGTCAAAGCCATCAAAGGAATCGTTTTTTGCTCCTCTGCGGTTACCGCGATCGTCTCCAGATTGATGTCAGCCAGGTTGTCTGCCTCTGCCTTTAAGCTCTTTGTCCGTGTTCGCCATGAAGTGGAGGAAAGTACCTCGCGCATGAAAGAAACGCATGTTCCGCTCGCGCTCGAGTGCGGGACGACAGTTTTTGCATAATTTTACGTCAATCATCGGCCCGTAGCCCGGTGGATGGAACTCCGCGGTGGTTGCGCAACGACGACGATAGGGATCTCTTGAAAAGCCGAGAAACCGCATGCACTGCCAGCTCGGCCAGCCGTTCGCGTAATTTGTCTTTGTTCGACGATGCGACCGAGCTAATGTCGGCGGGCGGCCTGGGTTCTTCCATTATTTCAGAATGAGAACTTCGTCTTCGCTTCCTCTCTCTGCGCCGGACGTGTTCCCAAGCGAATCGCCGCGGGCACAATTAACGTCTATCTAAACTACCGGTCGACTACTACCTGAGACCGAGCGTATCCGATGCAATTTAGGAGATGTCCTCTCCTCTTCTTCTCCTATGTGTCCTCCGCAACTAGCGAAGCTGCGCCACGGCGACGGGGACGGCGACGTTGCACCGACGACGGCTTTGTGACAGTAATTCGCCTTTGTTCGATAACCTCGGACAATTAATACCGAGTTGCTCGTGCGTCATCGTGCAAATCGCACGATAGCGGCCCGTCGCTGCCGGCGACAGATCGTTGCGTAATACCCTGTGCATGGGGATGTCATAACGCGGCAATCGTCGATGGCGGAAGCGTATCGCCTCGCGGTTCTTTCGTCTCCTTTTCAGAGCCGGCTAAATTATGCCAGACGTAATTTCGTACTCGTATAAAATCCTTCCGCATTGTTGTCCCGCCTTACTTTTCCTCTCTTTACGACGAATAGCCACGAATTGTCTCTCTTCCCGCCCTTATCCTCCGGTCTCGCGATGAAACTGAATGGTTTGCGTAATAAAGTAGCGCCGACAATTTTAGCTCGCACTAATATTCAGGGTTTTAGAGACATAAAAGACGCGCCTTTGACGGACAAAAACTTTCTTAATTTGCGAGCGTCCTTTTAGAGTGCTTTTATTACGAAACTTTCCTACAAAAAATACTTTCCCCCGATAGTTTCCAATATACCACGGCGGGTACGACCTCGAGGGGCAGCTCCAACTCCTAAACGTGACCACATCAGCAACAATGAAGAAACTCATTAAGATTTTTTTTTCGTTTGTTCTACGAATTTGCCAAGTTTCGTTAAAGTTTTGATAGACAGGGGTGGAATGGTTCGCAAACGTTACTGACCAGAGCTGAAATTCGTCGGACTGATGTGATTTCTTTCTTTCTTTTTTGTAGCACCACCCGGGGACGACTTTGAGCCTCGCTGCCTCGTATCGGGGCACGCAGGCGAGCTAGGGGTGCAAGGTAAAGACAAACGGGGGGAGGGGGCGGATAGTATGGGGGGTACCGTATTACGAGGAGACAAGGGGAACAAAAAGCGGCATGCGCAGTAGCGTCGATCGGTGCAAAGCGAGGCAAGCCCCACGTTCGTTCGTTCGCGTTTCTCGGCTACCCGACTCTGTGCAGGGACAGTTGATGGGCGCCTAGCAACAGGCTTGTCAGGGGTTGTCAACCCTAAGTCACGGATCTAGCTATCATTGCACGCTGCTGCTATGCAGTCTTTACTGTAAACGGATTCTGCAAATTTAATTGGCGGAGCAATAGACCCCCAATATTACGAATTTGAGGGTTTTCCCTCAAAGAGGCGAATGCATTCATGTTCCTTTAAGAGATAAATATGGAGTATATGCCATAATATATAAATTAATTAGTACAGAAAAAGTATGTAGAAAATCGTACTGTTTTTCGTGCTTTTGTATTTGAAAAATTAGAATTATTTAAGAACCAAGAGAGGAATGTATTTTATAATTTTATAAAAATTAATATTCTCGAGAAGATTTATATTTGATCGTGATGGAATTTCAAATCTAGTTTGTTAGTAGTTAAATTTTTAGTTAAAATAGTTGCTTTGTTAAGTGTTCTCACGCACAGAGTATTAGCTTATTATTTTCCAAGCATCATTTTTTTACTTCCAAGTTTCAACACCTACTTGCATTTATACAAAAAAGTAATAAACTGTCGAAAACATTGGGACGAATAGGAAATTTCGTGTAAAATCGAATTAGAAATGACATATATTGTTCTAATGCAAGCTTTCAGAAAAGTATTGTCGGATTAAGCTTGTAAGTAAATGCGGAACCGTCATGCTGCGGGTTTGTTTTATTTCTGCAAAATATTAGTCCGAACGTTTCTCGTGTCGCTCTCGATGGTGTGAGGTGGAGGAGGTGGCGTAGCGATAAACCCTCGTGGTGTACTACCGGAAATAGCCTCGATAAACCCTTCCCCGCGTATCTCTCGGCAATGCCGACCGACCGACCGACCGGCCGGTGTTTTCCGAGTATAAATATAATGGAAACCGACGTGAAAGTTTTCCGCACATATAGTTTTGCGTGCGCTTCGAAGGAATCCTTTTGTCTCTTCGGTCGTGTAACCAGCAACGCGTCCACGTGGCCGATAGCGATACGGCCGGTCGCCGGTGGGATCGATATCACGCGAGTCGAGTCGCGAGTCTCCAGGTGCAATCTCCCACTTCTCTCCCTCCTTCTTTGACGGCTTTATCTTCGACCGTCGTTGACCCTCTACATTATTATGCAAGAGCCGTACGAACTCGCGACGCTCGCGAGACACCGCGTGTTTGTGAGAGCTTCGACATCAGAGAGAAGCGAGCTTTTACCTGTCTTCTTTATCCCTAATGTAAACAGAAGACGTGATATCAATTAACATTACGCACATATAAGTACATATAATTTTGTTGGAAATCTGTTGGATCCTCCCAACAACACCGTAATTTTAATTGATCAGGTTTCTTGAATTCGGAGGATCGATCTTCGAATTGAAAAAATATTTTAATATCTTACTGTAGAGTTTTTTTTACTCTTGCTGTGATTAAATAATAACGCGTTAAAAACTCGGTTTTATGAGCATTTTACCTCGTTTATGACTATATACGCTCTCGGCGCATTACGCTATCACACGGCTACGAAGCGAGATAGTAACCCAGTAACACGCGGAAAGAACGACTATTGATCGGTCGATGCGTCTCTAATCGGTAACCGCCAGGCTGTTCCGCAGTGAAGATCGAAGTTTCCAAAAGTTGAAAAAGACGCTGGTTCACCTTTTGGCGTTGCAATTTATCAGTATCGCCTGAGAGAGATTAGAGCTTCTAAAATGATAGAGCTGTATTCTATATATATATGTACTATAGGCCTTCAATATAATTGTTATCGTATCTTATTTAAATGAAAAGAGATTAGAATAATTCATAAAATAATTATTTAAAGCCTTTAACATAAAAATCGGTTACTTCTTGCACTATTCTCTTGCTGTATTGCAAACTTATCATTTTATATTGCACAAAATAATTATCTGTACATCTGGCTTTATATTATGCGTGTTATTTTATTTTTATTGACTTATATAAGACGTGAGCGACAAACTGCGAAATCGCGAGGATAATTAACCGGGCAGAATTTATCTCATTTGCTGATTCCTCATACTCCGCTCAGCAGACACTGGCGTGGCAACTAGCAGCCATGCAGCTCTGGGTAAAACGATACCAGCAGTCAAATGGGAGGGATGCTTTTATCGGTCGTAAAACAACGTTAGGCATCCACGATAACGAGGGAGTCGCGAAATGCTGTCGAAACGGCGAAGGAGCGGAGGAGAGATGGCGAGCGAAGGGAAATCCAATCGCTGGTGGAACATACACGTGATATTCTGAGAAGCGCATACACGCACGTCGTTGTCGCGACGTGCAATATCACCTCGCAATTTCGTAATATCACCGTTACATTGGCGACAATTTAAAATGTCGTTAAGCGAAGTAATGCGACGGAGTGGTACTCCGGGGAAAAGTATTCACCCGCGAAACACTGATAATCTCGCGAGTCAGCGAAGTTTCGTTACGAGGGGAAAGTCATGATCTCGAGGATGATTTTGGGTATATCGTGAAACGAATCAACGAATCAATTGAAATTCAGTAAAGAATTTTTGTGATGTAGTTTTATAAGTTTATTTTAATCGCATTTAATCTTAGTGTATTATTACAATAAATATTAATATTAATTATTTTTTTAATTTTTGTTAAAAGTTACGAAATTGTGTTGTTTTACATTATAATCTCTCTCTCTCTCTCTCTCTCTCTCTCTCTCTCTCTCTCTCTCTCTCTCTCTCTCTCTCTCTCTCTCTCTCTCTCTCTCTCTCTCTCTCTCTCTCTCTCTCTCTCTCTCTCTCTCTCTCTCTCTCAAGTCCTATTACTCGTGTCCGAGCGTGGTGACTTCTCTTCATATACATGCGTTGCGCACGTGGATTATACACATTGTATATGGAACCTACAGTTTAACGCCGATTTCGAACGGCAATTTTTTAGAGAAGTTCTCGTGGCAAGACATACTCTCGGTGGTATGCCATTGCCTTCCGAGAGGAGAACGAGCGAATAAAATTTTCTAGCTCTACCGGGAATCGAATCCGGGTCCTTTGGCTCAATAGACCAGTGCGCTGTCTACTAGGCCACGCTCGTCCACATTATAATACATGGTTGTATTTTTTTCTAATGCATAATTATTCAAGAAGGATAATTACGTTGCTTTTTCAATAACATTATTAAGTGTTTAACGATTTTTTTATGAATAAAGAATGTTAAGAGAACTTTGGGGATATGCACAGACAATGAATCTTTGCGCTCCTCGTTTATTTTTAAATGCGTTTTAGCAGAACTCGAAAACTTGAGATAACTGTCTAATCTAAATGTTTAATGTCGAAGTCTAGTAAATTGGGTGAAGAGCTCGTAATATAGCTTGTCGATGCACCGACGATTTTTATGTCCTTTGCGAGGTGACGTCGACTTTCCATAAGCGACATAACGAAATTCCTTTACGAGGGGAAATGTGCTATGAGGGGTGGGCGCGGGCGGCGCGGTGGTCGTGCAACCGGGACGCGTCATTTCCGACGGCTAACGCTTCGTGTAGAGATTGATCGAACGACGAGGGGGTTGACGAGGATAAGAGGGAGGAAGGGCGGAGAACGTTATCCGCTGCACAGAGTCGTAAACTTCGAAGGAGCTTGTAATAACGATAAAACACGACGAGGAAGCCTGGCCGAGCCAGGAAAAGCTCTATCTCTCTCTCTCTCTCTCTCTCTCTCCCTCTTGCTCTCCTCTATGTGTTTAAACCGACGAAGTTGGGCCGGAAGTAGTAAACTCACCCGGAACCCGGGGGCTCGCCGCGTTAACTTCGCTCGTCGGACATTCTTTAAAATATTATATACACGTGGCCGGACTTAGATTGGTCTGGGCTGCGCCGCCAGGCTTTAACGCTAAACGTTCGTCCTGATATCGCTCAGTGTACCGTGTAAAAATCAATTTTACCTGCAGAAGTCTTCCTGATAGTACACCGTTATTAACTTTTTGTTGTATCTGCGATACTCAACACCTTCAACTTCTTTTATTTACTGTTTAAATAACGTAAGCGAGCGAGAGGGAATGGATAAAACAGTAAGTAACGAGTATTCAAGGCTGATTTTTTTCTTGAAGAATTCATGAAAAAAATATTGAAAAGAAAACATAAAAATATCTACACATTTTTACATGTTATATCCAGAATATTATTTGTATTATATTATTATATAATTATGTATGTAATGTATTATTGTATTATTGTTAAATTATAAAAAATAATAACGAGGAAGAAGTCTCATACATGAGATAGATTTCTCTTCAGTGTCTTTGTAACACGGTTTCTAAATTGCCGGGGCATATCGGGTCACTCCGGTGTCAAGGCCACACCGGCCAGGATGAAAGCCTATCGCCTATCGTAGATACTTCTATCTCTTTCTTTGTTCTCTCTCTCTCTCTCTCTCTCTCTCTTTCTCTCTTTCTCTCTCTCTCCGGAGAGAAAGATGGGACGTATAACTGGAGAGAGCCGGTTGAACATCGATCGCGGCCGGCCACGTTACGGGCGTATGCTCGGGGCCGCGCACCGGCTTTCCCGGTTTCCGGGCTCCTGAAAGCACCCTCGAGTTCTCGTTCTACGGTAATTCTCCGGTTGATGAGGAACGCCTAACCCCTCTCTTCTCCCCCATATCTCTCACTGTCTTTCTCTCTTTCGCTCTCTCTCTCTCTCTCTCTCTCTCTCTCTCTCTCTCTCTCTCTCTCTCTCTCTCTCTCTCTCTCTCTCTCTCTCTCTCTCTCTCTCTCTCTTTCTCTCTCTCTCCCTCCCTCTCTCTCTCCCCCGTAATTCTCTCCCTCGTACGTACTCGCGCCGCGAGCGTATATTTATTTTAACGACCGACTAATCCACTACGTGCGTTCCAGCTTTTTGCTCGTTATCAAGGACCTAAAGAGCGAGGGGATAGCGTGGAGGTTGCTTATGCGACGACGCAAATTATCCTTCGGGATACGTCCACACTGGGCTTCCAATATACCGTTACCGTCAGATATCCGGATATAATTTACGTTTGAAATTTCGGAATATAGACGCCGAATACCCACGGCTTTGATCGGCGCTGTGAAATTAGATGTCACAGGTGCTCTCGAGGCACAATTTCAAAATCGTGAAATGTGGTTTCGATAAGTATGATTCTGGGATACATCCGAATGCTAGAAATTGCAGGTATTTTCATCCACGGGATCTCAATCGTACTCCATTATTGTAAAGGTGTTCCAAGCTATCTCGATAACGCTTGCGATCGTCTCGCGCGTTCGGGCATCGGTGTTCTTTATCCGCGTCGATTGTGGAATCGCGGTTCGTGGAAAGAGTTCCGCGGAGAAAATTATTGCCGGGGCGGGCGGCGATGAGTTATCGTTTGCGATTGTTACCGGCTGTGTATCGCGTTCGGGCCATAATTTTACGGGAGATTCGCGGGGCGCGGTTTATTCGCCAATGGATCACCGAGAGAGCGGAAGGGATGGAAACAGGAAGAGAATTCGCTCTCTCCTTCCTCTTTCTCTCGCCCTGCAGGACGAGTTATTTACCGGACTGGAAACCACCCGCGCTTCTAATCCCAAATAAAAGCGTTTGGCGGCAGCCCGGAACGGGCTCGCCCCCTTCATCGCCCTCGCTCGTAAAGGACGGGCTTCCGTTTGCCAGGAGATGAACGTCGAAACGCTCAAACTCACGTTCATACTCGGGATATAGATGGACGTATTTATCCGGGGATCATTGAGCACGCTGAAACTCCGGTGTATCGCATCGTTCACCGGGAACATATCCATATGTATCCATGTGATAATAAACTGTTTTGAAAAAAATCGCGGCGATTCTTCTCGTTAAATAAAAGATTTTTCTCAATATATGTGGATACTGATATGTAATAATTGTTTTAGAATTGCTCATGGAGAACGGAATTTTCTCAATCGATATCGAAGACTTTATTTAAATGAAATCTTGGTTTAAGTTTCAGCTTTTGAAGGTATCAGTGCAAGATGAATGTTTAAGAAAAAACGAATGATCAAATCCCTTTTTTGTTGCAGGAATCGATACGATCACGCGTGGCGATGGATTTTACCGGTAGCGTGGGCAGGATAGTCGAGGATCCTAAGGAAGCCAAGGACATAGCCGAAAACGAAGGCATGGTCTGGCGACGGAGATGGCGGCCGTTTTCGCGAACACCACCGGGATGCGCCATGATGAGGCTGCACGGCCTCGATGCCGGTATACACGTTCTTCAGCCTTGGTTCCACGGCGGCCTCAAGAGGGATGTCGCGGCGGCTATTATAAGGGATCACGGCAGCGTCGACGGGTAAGTTCAATCTTGTCGATTAATCAACTTCTGAAGTCAATTTCGCGAAAAATACGATTTAAATTTCGAAGTGAATTAAATAGATCGCAAAGTTTTATTCTTCGTTCTAGTCTGTGGAAGTTGCTGAGATATAACTCAAAATTATATATAATTAAAAGTCTGAAAAAGATTCTGCTTATACTTAATTATACATACATACATATATATATATATATGTATAATTAAGTATATCTATAATTAAGTATCTTAGTAATCTTCAAATATATATATATTCAACACTACACTTGTGGAGGTACGCTGCTTCTCTCTCGCCTAATCGCGGTCACGCCCGCGATTGATAACGCGTCGTCGCAACAGCGGCATCGTCATTGTAATGATCTAATGATGCTGCCCGAAAATTCCCGATCGTGCCGATGCTAACGACGATAACCGTCATCATCCGGGCGGGAGAGGGTCCCGCCTCAAACCGGTTGAGAGTTACGACCTCGAAGCTGCTAGCGCGGGCGACATGCCTGGCTGACGCTTGCGTAATCCTCGCGATTATTATGAGCGATCGTAAATCACGATGAATTCCTATCGAGCATACTTTGTTTCTTTCGCCCACCTCCGCTTCTCGTCTCTCTGTTATTTTAGTATCTTATTATTTGCTAATTCGCTCGCGGCTGTTCGCCGTATTTGAATTTTAATCGCGATATCGCGGACTCGATCGTCGACTGTGTTTTCTTATGCAGGGTAATGCTTTGCCGGTACATTCTAATAATAACGCGGATATTTTTTTTTGTTAACCTAAAGTTTATAAGAGAATATTATGTATAAACAATAAATTACGTACATGCAGAAACTTGAGAGAAAAGAAACATCGACAAAAATGAAGTTCATTAGATATAGCACTTTATTATGTAAAATGCTTCTTCTTCCATGTTGTTCCTTATTATATTTTAGATAGAGTCATCTTCAGAACGTAATAAATCTTTCACCATTTCGTCTCCTCTCACCAGTTGTGCCTTTTTATTTATTTTTTATTTTTTTTCCTCTCTCTCTCACTGGCTCTATGCCATTTTGTCCTGGGTCGAATCCGTCACCGCGTACCATATTGACCCTTGCATTTAACCCATATTAACCTGGTAATCTCAGCGAGCGTTACACGTGTGGACACGCCCTTGAAACGTTAGGAAATTATTAATATCTTAAATCAGATTTCATTATGTTCGCGTAGGCAATCTCGAGAGACGGGGCATTGCTTCCCGGAGTGTGAATTATATATGAGTGTATGGACGGGGCAGAGTCATAGATGCGTGATAATCTTTAACAGTTGATGAGGACAGTGTAGTTTCAAGGTATAACAATACAGAAAAAAATAGAGAAAAGAAGGGGGACATTTCTAAAACTGCACGAGCTCAAGTAAGTGAGTTGCACCGCTAATATAATTCTAACGACTTGCGTATCGTGTTTCTTTCTCGTGTCTCTCTCTGGTCGCTTGCCTAACGAGTATACATCTCATCCAACGATCGAGTCCACGTCTCCGGCACGTCGATCATCCATCGGTGACCTCCTCTCGCGGGCGGTCACGACCCGAACGAGCGGCGCGCGCGGCGGCGTTTTGCCGATATTCCGGTTTGTCGCTCGTCCTCTCCTCTTATCTCTTCCTTGGTCCTCGATCTCATCTTTTATTCGCCGTACTAGCGCCGGGAATCGCGGATAAATGGTTAATTAACGACTCTCTCCATCTATCTCGTCGCGCTTAGCCGTGGGTAATTGAGTGCTCGGGGATCACGTAGTTGTCTCCGGGTTTTACGTTCGTTCAGGGGCCGGGCCCTTGCATAAATTTGCATAATCTCGATCGTACACCCGCCTCGCCGCCTCCGCCGTATTCTCTTCCTCGTCTTTTCTCTCTTCATCTCGACAATGACGCGGAAAAAGGAGAAGGGGAGAAGCGGTGAGAGAGTCCCGCCTTGTGTCTTCCTACCTGGCACTCGCGAGTTTCTTCACTCTTCGTGAGTTCCCGTTGTCTCGTGTCACGATCGTCGTCGTCGTCGTCGTTAGATGCAAAAAACCTTCTAATCGATTCCGCCCCGGGCATTGTCTACTAATCGCCATTTGTCTCTCTCGATGTTGCGAGTTAGCTCGGGCAGCTCGTGAGATAGAGAGGACATATCCTAGCGACGGACGTCAGGCCCCTTTGTACTATATGAGAGCCCTCCTATAAGGATAACATCGTTATCCTCTAACTCGGGATAGTTCTTGGACATTACCGTTCCGTAGCCGGAGTTACGAGTCACCACTGCCGGTATGTTATCTGCCTGCCTGGCGGACGTGGAATATTCACTCGCATGAATATTCCATTGGACGAGCATTGGGGTTGATGAGAGACGATACCGGACATTAGCAAACGTTATCGTCACTACACATGAATAATCCGGGCGAGATACTAAAAAAAATGGGCCGCCCGAGTGCGATCTCGCATCGCGATTCTCCGATTCTTTTTCCCCAAGAATTTAGCCTTACAATAGATAGTAAACACGACACATTATTTCAAGGAAATGCTAATCTGATGGATGATACTTAAGATTTTGTCGAGGAAAGTAATAACGTTCTTTACAATAAAATAATTTTTTTACTTTATATATAGGGATTTCAGGATTGTTACGAATTAATTATCAAAATAGTTTAAGCATTAAGCATTTCTTCCAATTTATGAAATAACGAATCGCTTCGTACAAAAATTACGTAAATAACAATGAATTTCCTGTGAACATATCGTGCCGTTGTGCTGCGTAATATTTGTTAACGACCGCGTCGTGTAGTATCAAATATTTATCGGAAGAGGGCAATGGGCATGTGCTTGATGATATTTTATCGCAAAAGGGACCGCAAGTCTCTCTTTTCGGCGACAGCGGCAACGGGATTTTTCAATGCGAGAGTGCCAGAAAGGAAGCGAGAACCGTTTCTTCCACTTGGAGTTTTACGATCGCGTGGCCGCGTTGCGATCGTTTTACGACGCGACTCTCTCTCTCTCTCTCTCTCTCTCTCTCTCTCTCTCTCTCTCTCTCTCTCTCTCTCTCTCTCTCTCCCCCCCTCTCTTTCTTCTTTCTCGCTGCAACCGATCTGCCTCGTGACCGACCGGTCGGTCTTGTCCTCGTCGTTGCATCCCCCTGACCTCCATCTTCGCCCCTCGCCTCTGCCGTCTTTTTTAAACCACTCTACTCGTCCCGCTGCCTTTTACGACCATACTAATTTATACTGTGATACGCCTGGACGAGCCGTAGTCTCGCCATCCTCCCCGGTATCAAACATCTAGGCACCCGGTGCAGCGTGCTGGTCTCTGCATGCTGCAAAAAGCACAGCTATCTCTCCTGAATCTCCCGACTAGTCCTGTATTCAGATATCGTCTGACTAAGCAGCTCTTAACCCTTTTTCTTACTCGGTCTCTGGTATACGTATATCATTTGAATGTTTCTAGAAAACTTGAAAGTTACGGTGAGAGATAGTACGTGCCCCACCAAGCAATGTAAATTTTTCATGAACGTACCGACGTCGCTATTATTGTAAAATCAATACCGATTATCTATTTGGATCGTGTAAAAAAAGAACTATTATTAAAATTATTCAATTAACTTCGATCTCTGAGAAATAAATTTTATAGAAAAAAATCGAAAAAGTTGACTCAAGCCTTAATGCTATAACTACATTTTTGTCGCGTCTTTCAAAATTCTAAAATATTCTGTTTTCTGTACTTTCAGCGTGTTTCTGGTCAGAGAGAGCAAGAGCAATCCTGGGGCCTTCGTGCTGACCTATAAGTACAACGACAAGGTTTTTCACGCGCAAATCCAGCCCGTAAGTATCCGCGTTTGATCAATAATTAGTCGAGGATCTTTTTTGCGGTCGAGTTAACTTCGCGGCGATTAAACGCGAAAAAAGTTTCTCTGATCGTTTACTTTAAAACCAAAGCCATCTCTCTCTCGTGAGCGAATTGCTAACACAAACTCCTAAAAAAAGAAGTTCCAATCTTTTGAATTAATTCTGTCGGATAAACCGATATTACGGATCCTATTTCCTATTTCAATATTAACCATACCAGTGTTATTTAATGCAATAAATCAATTCCCAACACATCAGTTACAGCGGTTTCTAGAGATTCGATAACAGAGTTTTCTAGCTATTTTTAAATCTCTGTCGATCCTTATTCTTGTCGTCTGAAAAAGTACGCGCTGTTTTTTCATGCTGTGAATCATTCTATTCGATTTGAGATTTTTTCGGGCAACTTCGTAATATCTTTCTTTAATAGATTATATTTATATATAATATTAACTTCCCATCCCCGAATTGGTCCTTTCAGATCTTTGATGAGCGTCGCAACTGCTGGCTATACACCCTCGATAAGGGAACGACCAAGTTCTACGATCTACTACAGCTGGTCGAATTCTATCAGTTGAACGCGGGCTCGTTGCCTACCCGGCTAACTCACTACGTGCAGAACGGAGTGAAACCGCCGTTGCACAAGCCAGAGGACGGCGGGGCGTCACCGTCGCCGCCCGAGAGCAGTAGCCAGCGGATCAACAGCACCGACAAGGCCGCCGAACCAAGCGGTAACTCGAGCAGCATTTGAGTATAGGACAGTCAGCGACCCGTTAGTGTTGTCGACGGCGCTCGCCTGCTTACCGTTTGCGCCATTACCAACGGGCCCCTCGACCCCGCCACCATCACCGACAACATCGTGATGGTGCACCGTAGCAACAGCAACAACAATCGTCCGGGGAACAACAGCAACGGTGGCGGCGACAACGGAAATCGCGGCGACGTTCGCGCGACACGATCGGGTTGCTGGAACCTGTGTTTCTGCAGTTACAACAAATGGGATTTGTAGCGCGATCAGCAACAGCAGTAGCAAAAGCAGCAGGATGATGTTCAAGCGGACGCGAAGACATATGGTTGTTTCGTTAGTGAGAGAGAGAAGCAAGAAGAAAAGAAATGGAACGACGAGAGCGAAGGAGAAGAAGCGGTACGGCTTGAGCATCATCCATCGTTGAGTCATCCCTCGATCGCGACTCCGACTTCTAATAGCATGTGTATGTGTGTGTGTGTGTGTGTGTGTGTTTGTGTGTGTGTATGTGTGACGTCACTGGGTCGGCTGACCGTGCAACAGAACGACCAATTTTTGGGCGCGAGGCACGCAATAGCGAAGAAAGACACGACCGCCGCGGGAAGGAACCGCAGGATCGCTGTCGCACGAAAAATTCTTCGTTCGTTTCGACTTTTCACGTTTGTTCTGTTGTTTCCGCTCAGTGATGTACAGAGTAGCGCGGCGTCGATGTCCGCTGACAGCGATCCTCACGCGGAAATGAAATCTCTTCGATGTTTTTAATTGTACTGTGTTAGGGAGTCGTCGTGTAAGGATCCATCTTGTCGTCTAGACCTTCCCGAATACCCTCACTCCTCTTTAATTTCCCTTTCAGAGTCTCAGCGATCAAACAAACGCGTCTAGACGATCAAAGAAGCATCGCGTATTCGTTTCTTTATTTTTATTTCCATTTTCTACATGTTCATGTTCGTGCAAGCATGGCGCGTACGATTAGATTGCTAACCGCGCGCGGCGACATCGTCGTTCGCGAAGTTATTCCGTGAGAAGAAAGGAAAAGCGCGCGGGTGTATGCGTGTGGTGATGCGTGTTGTATCATCGGTATGCCTGCGAGAGAGACAGAAGAAGAAAGAAATAGTTAGTGAAGAAAATAGAAGCGTATCGCGAAGTACGATATAGTTGTAGAACTATATCGTAGTAAACCAGCAATACAAGACGAATACAAACACAAAATTTGGTATTTTGCTTGGATGTGAGCGTTTGATTGTGGGGGTATGTATGTGTATATATAAAAAAGAAAGAGATAAATTTTTTTTGTCGTGTGGTCTCCCCCTTTTCCCTTATCTTTTTCACTTGCTTGTTTTTCTTTCTGGCGCACATCGCGCGTACTGAATGTGTTTCTTCTGTTCAGTCGTTTCTCCGAAGAGAATGCGCGACAGAGTCAACCGCGCGATTAGCTACCACACGACTTTGTCGCCTGACGACGACGACGACAACGACGACGGGTTCAAATGACGAGAGAGAATCGACCAAATCGAGAGAGAGGAGAGAGTGCATGAAGCGTCCGCGTGTTCCGTTCATTAGCTGTAAGACTATGGTCAGGCGGAATCACTTGGAAAAACGATAATATTGAGATTCACGATTATTTCCGAGTCCAAGATGTTTAAAATTAAGCGAGACAACTTTGTCGACGGGACAGGAGCAACGGAAATGGAACATAGGTTTCTCGAGGGTATCTCGCATTTTGTTTGCAAAATTTTTATCACGGCTCGGAAACGCGAATTTTCGCTGCGGTACGAAGAGCCCATTACATTAATGAATCTAAGAAATACAATACAATTATAGTGTAAGGATTCTTGACGCGCGCCTACGTCGAGGGCCGAGGAACACGCTCGCGGATTCTCGTGGTATTGTAATAACGCGCGCGCCGAAAAGTTGAAAGCGTGTCCCTTGGCAGATATGATCTCATATTTTACAGATGTTTCGGTTACGTGAGGCATTTGTTGGTTAATACGAATTCGGAAAATGAGGTTAAATTATAATTATTATAAAAATGTGTGGAACGCGTAACATTGAAGTAAGAGAACGAGAGAGAATGAGTGAGAAAGGTTTCAGAAGAAGAAGTGTATGTAAATGTGCAAGAAGGCGAAC
The DNA here is from genome assembly GCF_048541705.1 of Temnothorax americanus. Lineage (NCBI taxonomy): Eukaryota > Metazoa > Arthropoda > Insecta > Hymenoptera > Formicidae > Temnothorax > Temnothorax americanus. Next base: position 461,546 of record NW_027509421.1, on the reverse strand, counting down.
AAGGAAGAAGTTGCGAGAACGAAGTTGGTCATGTGGTAAAACTGGTAAAACAAAAAGAAAGAGGTATATTTAAATACAAAACAGATATATATACATAATATGTATATGCATGTTCTAAATTGTACAATTTAATTTTATATTCGGGATATATATAAATTATATACTATCGATCGGAAAAAATCGATAGTGCGAAGTTCGTGGTTGCAGCATCACCAGGTGCGAACGTTGTCGTGCATTCTAGATTTATAATGTGGAAGTTTTTAACGTAATAACGATTGTAATGTTTTTCGAATAATAATGTGAAAGTCATTTAAGATAAAGGCGGATTGGCGGGAGCTGGTGGAGCGTGCAGGGTATGGACGCGAAAGAAATTATTTACGCAATGTATTATGATTCGTCGAAAGAACAATACCAAATCCCCTGCCCCTATTTGTATACCTACTTTTTAATGATATATTTTTTCATTGATTATATATTTATTTAACGTCGAACGTAGCGCCTACGCGTCATGTCTTGAAGCGGTAATTTTTTATTTCGAAGAAGTGCAGATCTTACACCGATATATATAACACGTAACAACAGATAATACGAAAAACATACACGTACACGAGACACGGACACAAATTGCATTAAATTTTAGAATATAGTAGCGCTTTATAGAACTAAATATTAGGATAACAAATTCTTCGTGAATGGGTATGAAAAAAAAAACAATCTTCTGTAGGAAGGGTGGCCCGCAAACGCGGCGTTCATCCCCGATCCGTTTGCGTAAACTTCTCCATTTTTCACGAAATTCAAGTTAAAATCGAAATCAACGAAATTACCTCTCGGAATACGCTTATTGCGCGAAAAAAATGAAATTGTCCTTTCGGCCTTTCGTGTAAATATGTCTATTTAGGCCAAAATCCCGCGTCTCCTCTCCAAGTTTCCCTGCCCCTACTATTCCGTCTATCCGTGGCCCGTCGGCTGTTTGAAAATCAACTTTGATAGCGGTTAATCAATCTTGATTCTTCAGGTCGACACCGCGGTGCCCCACTTCTTCTTCTTTCACCCTGTAATCCGAAAAACCGAACGGAAAACGAGACAGACGCCGGGTTCTTGGTGGCCACCAGTGTAAAAGAAGCTATAAATATTATTATTATTAATTAACTACATAAATTATAATAAAATATATTTTGTATTAATGTAGTCACGAATTAATACGGCAAACGCAGTGGTCTGTGAAGAGACTGAATTTAAGTAAGAGAAAACGCAAATTAGTCCCGTGCGAATTTCATCGACGTCTGTTAAGAACAATAAAAATGATCAGGTAACGGAACGTTTAAAATTGTGTTTTTATTTCTATCCCCGGACTAGAGTGTGTTTCGTTGATGTGTTGTATTTTATATTATTTCGGCGCTTTGTTTATTCTATCGCTAAGTGTTGTTGATATAATTTGACAATTTATTTTATCTGTTATCTTTTCCGTCTGTCACCCGAGAAATCGCCTTACTTTTCGTCTTCTTCGTGAAAGCTACTGGCCACAACTTGAAGTGCTTTGTCGCAAGAAACCGAAGCTCGAGCTTGCGTATGCGATCGAATTACCCGCAGACGTTGATGAAACTCACATTGTCACTCCTGGCAAGCGATATATACCGACGCAGAGCGCCGATATCTCGTCGGATTGTTCCTCTAACTAAATCAATCGCACGCGAGTTCGATTGTACACAGACGAAAATTCGAGTCTATAGCGAAACGAGCGACACGAAGGTCCGAACGAACATGTAGTCGCGGCCGCTAGTTCGCTCGCAAGGATAAACGGTAAACGTACAAGTTCCGGCCAGGCTTTTTGCTGTTGCACCCTCGCGCAATCTGCAACACGCAAAGGCAACTTAATTCGTAGAACATACGTGTGTAATACGGTGATTATATCGCCGAGTATATTGTCTATCTGTCCATCGGTGGATCGTGATTGAGAACGAGACAGCAACAATTTTTATTTTTCTATTCTTGTAAGAGACATTACGTTTACTATCTAAATTTGTGATTCGGAAGGTAATTTTTTAGATGTATTTCTTCATTAATTCAAAATTACTGATTTCTAAATTTTAACGAGTTTAAGGATCAAATTGTCGATCTTTTCTGGATTAAAATTCGTGATGTGATTCAAGGTGAAGAGTTTTTCGCGAATTTTTATTTTGGACTTTAACTTCGCGATCGAGTTCGAGTTGTTCGGATACAGAAACTACCCGGTTCGTATCGACAGCATTAGTAGAACTATCTCGCAATGAAAACAAATCCGATAATGGTTGGGGAATGGAACGTGAAAAGCCTTTCCGATCACGATATGTTGAATGTGCAACTATGCGCTACCCGTTCACTAATTACGGATTGCAATCGTAATAATAATAATGATTAATGGCGATCTGGCGCCCGCTCGATTCGCGTTGAACGCGTGTCGCGCACGAATGCGCTTCGGAGCGAAAGAGAGAAAGAGAGAGAGAGAGAGAGAGAGAGAGAGAGAGTGCGTAGATGTGAGATTATTGCTTTGGTTGGAAAATTGCGCGAAAGTGCCCTTGCTGCCCATAATTACTGAGGGAATAAACCCTGAGTCATTTGCGACGTATGAGCCATCGGGCATGACAAATTGAAGATGATACATCTTTTATCCATCTTTTCGACGTTTCCTCGATTTTTTAAATCTAAAAATTCATGTCAGAGGATAATCGGATATTAAAAAAAAAAATAAGTATAATACGGTTATAGAGATATTAACATACAAAACATAAGGATAGTTAGATGTTATGTTCCCTAAAATTTATGATTCATTGTTACCGAGTTATATCATTATTCCACCCAACGGCTCGTGTTAGATAACCAAAGGGACTAATGTTCCATCAATCGACAATCGCCGAGTGCATCCTCAATGACGGCAAGAACCACCAGTACGATAATTTCCGGTACCTGCGGTCAACGAGTATGCGCTCGTGGGCTGAAAACGGGGTCAAACCGTGGTGTGTTTCTCCGTCAGTTCCCCATCGAAACGTTTCAGACCGGAATGACCTCGCTCGAGACAGAGGCGGATTGAACGAAGAAGAGGATGTGTCGTATGCGTGGTTTGCGTGCGTAGATTACGGTGCGTCGGATGCGCCCAACGAAGTTCGCCAAGTTTCAAGCGCGAACGGAACGTGTCAATCGATGTCAACATTACGCCAAAACCGTAAAAGAGCAAACAAAACATCTGCATCGTGTTTTCAGTAGCTAACAGGAAGAGAGCCGAGACGACCGGGAGCAGCAGGGAATACTTTATACAGGGTGTTCACGACAATTACTGTGTTAGAAATCACAAACGATCAAAAGCTAAACGCACAAATTATCGAACTGAGGTCCTCTCTGACTATCATAGAGATTTTCATTCCTATACTAGAAACCGATCGGATGCGATCGGAGGATTTTCCGCAAAAGGATTCGCTCGCTGATCACCGAATTCATCTCTGCTCATTTCGAATCATCCTCCCGATCATTCACAATCGATCCCGCGAATTGCTGTCGTCCACATCGCGGATACGTCCCTGGTTGAAAAAAACACTTCCTCCGGAAGTGGTCTTGATACCCACGGTCCACCGAGATGTTCTGACGATCATTCGGTTATACATTTTGAATCAATAACGGTACATACAGACAATGGGGAGGACTCAAAACGCAACAATTTTCAACAATGGGCACAATCGCGCTGGGTATATTTTCAATGATTATGGGGGACCAACGTTAGCGTGATAATCGGCGGGTCAATGGGCCTATGGTCAATGAGCAATATACTCAACCAGGGGTGTCGCGAGGGATTTCAAGAATCTTTTTTAGGATTCTCCTTTTGTTCTTTAGTATTATAGCGCTCTCACGCGCATATCGTCTTGCAATGCGCAATAATTCGATAAGCATCGTGATCTCTTGAAGCGAATTAACACGAATATCGAAGCTCCAACGAAGAATAGAGTCAACGATGAGCCGACGCCCGCGAGAGTCTCGCCTTCCGAAATCGTTTTAAGGAATTCCCGACGGCTCGCAGCATCCGTTCCATACAACGCACAAACGACAGCACCAAAGTGGTTCGACATATCGACCTCCCCCCGACAAATCGACCCCTCAATCAACCTTCTTGCGCGCAATAATTCGTTTCCTCCGGAACAACAATATTAATCCGCAATAATAATGTTAGCACCTGTAGCGCCGCGAATACGCGAGAGTCATTGTTATATCTTTGTATGAACATTTAATACGCAATAAATATGTATGTCGTCATCCCACTATTCGTACGGGTATACGTTTACTGCCTCGATATCTATATTTGCATAACTGTCTTACATCGTTATCACGTTTCGCATTGCAAGTGAGCATATTTTATCGATAACAAATATTAAATTCCAGGTAGCAAAACGTCTAAAGATGTCTCGATGATATTGGAAACGTCATTAAGACGGAATGCGTCATTTGACGTTACTCTGCTACCTGGGATTTATCTCGTGTATTGCCGCCGTTAGTCGAATGGTTTAAATTCTTGTAATAGGAGGTAATTCTATGGAAAAATAATGTGAAAGAAAATTTCATACCAGTTATCTCGATTAAAAATACATAAGAAACATAATTTTATGTTATACTTTAAAAGATGTATTCTTTTACATTGCAAAGAATAGATTTATAAATTTCTTTCTGTGTGTGAAAAGGAACAGATATTATATACATTATATAAAAAGACAAAAATCAGACTTCTGTCGGTCTTCCGACTTCGGAGGATGCGTTTGCATCTTCCGCGGTCATCAGAGCGCATCAGAGTCACGTGCTCGCGTACTTGACACGTCAACACGTGCCATCAACGTCGGCTGTGAATCTCCGATGGCAGTTCGAACCATGGATTGCGAGTGCGCGCGCAAGCTGGCAACAGGTAAATGGCAGGTAAGAGAGAGAGAAAAAAAGAGGCAAACAGAAACGCGCAGGGGGAGGTGGAGGAATAGGTGAACGGCGAGGGCAGGGAGACAGGTGCGCTGGTTGGAGGGGACGAAGTGACTTCTCGAAGAGGTGGGAGTCTCGGAAACCTGAGGGAACTCGCCGCCACCGCTATAACTCCGTTCGGTTTGGCGTTTTCGCGATCGACAGTCAAGCGCGGATGACCGTCGATGGTGCGCGTTCGCGAGTTTGCATACGAAGCGAATAACGATGTACGCTTGTGCGTCCGCGTTCCGCGCGACGCAGGAATCCGAGGACGTCGGGGTGCGTAGCGCGTGATCGCGCGCGGGTGCGTGGGTGCGTGCGTACATCCGGGGCGCGCGCGAAGGACTGCGCTTCACGGATGACCTCGGTAAGCGATCTATCGCATTTGTAATTGTAATTGCAAAATTGCGTGTGAAGATTTAGCGGAGTTTGGCGCAACTCGTCTCTCCCTGATGTTGCGTCATAAAATTAGGTAGTCGAAGCTTAGAACTTGTTCAAAGTTAATGCGCGAGATTTTCATAATTTATTTCCGAAAGTAGATAAAATTTTTTCTTCTTCATCTTTAAATCACGATATATAAATGTCTATGATACAATAAATATGTCTGATCAATGTCTTAATAGTTCAGGATTCTTTAGACGCTTTTCTTTAATATTTTTTCGATATATATAAATATATGAATACTTTTAATTTACGTATATTCAATCGCGAATATATATCGTTACCATCGTTACCATATACCGTTATTCGCGACTGTTGTCGAGCTTATCATTGTCATCAGATGCGCGAGAATCCGGTTACTGAGGTGCTCGAATCGAATTAGAGCCGATCGGCGTATAGGAGCGAAGTGCGCATATCGAAAGCACGCGGGATATGTACGATGTTACGAGCGGAGATTTTAACGATCACATAGTTGCATAAATAAGACCGGTGGGCTTGACGTGGATCGAGATAATTTCACAATTTATTCGTACAGTATCGACCCACTGCTTCTATGTGTAATGTTGCTATACGTGTAATATTGATCCCCACTGCTTGGAAACACTGGTACCATATGCTAGAATTTACACGATGTTCGAGAAAACTTACTAAAAATCTTACCTGAATGATTTTCTATTTTTAACTTGGAGCCAGTGTCCCCGCGCTGTTTAATGAAAGTGAAAGTTGTTAACTATCGAAAATAAAAATATTCTGTTGTCAAAATAAGTTAATCGTAAATAGCATGAAATAAGATATAGTCCTGAATTTTATTTCAAGCTCCAAGATTTCAAAATTGTAGTTTGATAAAATTTTTAAATCTTTGTTCGACAAAATTTCAATTTTGTGCTTGGTTACGGAAAGGAATAAGTTATGAAAAGATTATGACACCCAGCCGAATTTTCTTTAAAAGAACTATCGACTGGAAATGGCCAAAGAATTCGTCGATTTTTCAAGGATCTATGTCGTTCATCGCTCATGTAGTATGTTTTTAATAATTGTTACATAATTCCGGTATCGGACGATGCTTTCCGAAAACTCGTTAAATATGCATTGCAGCTTTACTCGCTCGTGCAAGGACGAATCAATCGAGCGTGACGTTACACCGTTGCAATCGTAATCAGTGTGGAAAATCTTTGAACCATCCGAATCGAGCGTTAGACGACGTCGTAATGAGAGCGACTAACTAATTAGTAGCTCATCGCACGTGGTTGCTCGTCGAGCGACGTTCGTCCTATAGTTTATCGGTTATGCGAGATTGGAAAACGCGGCGTCGTGATTACTTCGCGAACGCAGTTTCTTCCGAGATTGCTACCGCAGCATTTGCGACGTTTCGTCATAAGGAAGATGATCGCGCGTGTGACGCGGCTTCCCGCGACAATTCGTTCTGACGTAAACGTGACAAGGCTGCGTGCATGCGCGGCGTTATCAATGAGCAAAAGATGTTACGAGAAATGAGATACCGAGTACGTGTGACGATATGAGTCATCCTGTCTAATTAAAATGACTATGTGTAGTGGCAGTAGTTACGTATTGCTATTTGCTAGATTACAGGAAGCACTCTCTGGATACTTGCCCGGCGATATCTTTAGATCGCGTGTTTTGATCCATCGCTATGGGCTGTAAAATTAAACTTATAGAGGACTTTGATTTCAAAGATAATTTCAAGGTTTTTTTTATTTGTCATATTATTTTTATTTGCAACTCAAATACTATTAGTATTTGGATATTTGAATTGAGAGAAAAATGTTTTCAAAATTGGAATCAATCGAAGAGTTTGCTTTGTGTTAACAACTATTAATTTAAGAACTGGACGTAATAATAACACATATTTACATAATTTTGAAAAAAAAAAATAAGTTTAAGCTTTAAAATCTAACTTGCGAGAAGATAGAAGGAAACAAGTAAAAGGAGCAAAAAAAATTCTAGTTTTGTCAGTCATAATGTTCAAGTTTGTCATATGGAAAAGTCCCAGTGTTCAAAAAATTCAAAATAAAGATTTCTGCAACAATATAGCGCAAGTCTTATTTATGCTGTTACCGCGTTCAACTCCTCAGTTATATCAGCCCAGAAATAATCAGTACACATTGCGCTAGTTATTATAATATCCGGTAGACTCGGACGACTTTGATTCGTGATTCATTCCTTCGATCGTAGTTGAGGTTTGAGCGCGAGTATATCGACGACGTATTCGGGTTCGTAACGTTCGCCATGCGTAAAAGCCTCCTCGTGAACCAGTCAGGCAACATTCCTGTGTCCCGACCGTGCACGTCCACCGCCTACCTCTGACTTCTACTCGGACTTTCCACGGCGAACGTCGTTCGATGTGGAGAGGTCGAGCGCAGCACAGTTAGCGACGCTGTCCGTTATCGCGGGATAAAAACAGCAAGATCGAGACGCTGCTTAATGAAAAGTGGACCTGCGAGCTTGATGTCTGGAAACTTGTCGGAACGCGACGTTCTAGAATAATATTGACGGAGGAGATAAGGCTCTCAATCACTTCAAGAGACATTGCCACTGAAATTCTTTTGGTCTGATGGATTTGGATCTATAAATGACTATTAATTATTAGATACAGCAAATCAGATCTTCGAGAAAAAAAGAATTTACAGAAGCCAATTTATGTCATATAATTTTTAAATGTATTGTGTATTAATGTATATATTTTAAACAAAATTTTGATTTTGATTAATTTGAAAGACATAAAAAATTTTTTAAAAAACTTTTTTATTTAATATTTTCCTGAGTTTTTTTTTTTTCTTTAACCAACGCACAGTAATGTAAATATGTTTTCTAGCGCGAAATAAGTATAATAATAATAAGCTTTATATATTAACGTTATTTTATATTATTTATTTTATTTAATAACTATATATATATATTAGGATATATATATATATAATATATAAATTATATATTGCATCCGTTGAAATATTTAGCCATATATGGAATATAAAGATAATGTTGTATAAACCAAATATGAAGATCATGTTTGCTGTAGCACAAATTCTTCTCTATCTAGAATTTATGACTTATTTTCTCGATTCATATTTGATAAATGTCAGAAATACTGACAAATATGCTTTTCCTATTTCTTTACGTTTCAAGAAATACTCGTATTTGAATAAATCATATCGAGTTTACTTCTCGAGGATTTATCTTTTCAAACTCAAATTTGATATTACTCGAAATTATAATACTTAGAAGTTATATTTTTGAAATTTGAGAAATATTATATAAAAAGTGACCGTAAAAATACGTATCTTGTATAAAATACCAATACAAATAAACGATACAGGTCTTTTACAATATTAATTTCTATATTCTGTTTGCTTTAAACAGTTTGCCGTCGCTTTATTTCATACGACAATTCCAGTAAGTTGTACCATGTGTTCGCATTCGATTTCCATTTGTTACAACACCGGGCAACACCCCAAAGCATTGTGCGTCGACACGTATTGTGTACATTCGGTACCAGATGTACCATAGCGCTCGCTGATCTCACGTATAGTGAATTGCAACGAGCATTCGCGTTATAATGTGTATCCGCACGTAATTGCGAGTGAAGTTATGCTCTACAGAAACATATAATATCCGATAACTGATTGCGCATTAAAGACACGCGATATGCCGTAATAGCGTTGGCAAAATGTAACAAAAGGCACGTATGATCGTATGTATATTCCGAAACATCGGCCGAGAATGTCATAACAACTTGACGCATCGCTATGTTGCAATTATGACAATACTCAATCGTGACAATATTTTTTCATTTTGATATTTTTTCGAATTTTGCAACTACAGTATAAGCATTGAATTGCAAACACCTGAAAAGATAATCCTATATATAAATCGCAATAATCACTAATTTGACATAGTCGATTTTAATTTTTAAATTAAATATTTAATTAAGAGTTTGGATATTTAATTTAATTAAGAATTAATATTGATTAATTCTCTCAGATTTTCAACAGAATGAGCAAAAAAATACAGCACCCAGAAAAAAATCGCGATTGAATATTTTGATTGATCGAAATAATTCGGTCTTCTCGGCTATGATCGACAGCTAGTCGCCGGAGAGCAATTTTCCTTTGCCACGAAGTTACGTAGGAAACGAAGCAAACGTTTACCTCGCTGGTTGATACGAGGAATGAGTCACAACCGCGATATGAAGCGGCCCTGAGAATATTAGTCTCTCATTATATCTTATTTCGAAAACGTCTACGGATTACACCTTTTCCGAGCATACCTGGTTTTTATACCTGTCTCATTTGTCGGTTAATTTAAATTCGTTGGACAGCAGAATTTTTTAGATTTATAGATCTGTTTATTGCAATTTTCGATAATGCCATCATAATTTATAGCCGTTGAAAGTACGTTATTGACTCTATAAAAAATGTCCCGTCACCTACGCAAACGTCACGCAATCGAAGGAATATAAAGCACTGTCAAGAACGACAGGCCGCAGGTAATTTATAAAACATAGTCCGGGATGTGACAATAAAACGAGGTCGTCAGTATAGGTAGGCGAAAGTATCTCCGCTGTTGCGCGACACTGGAGGCCATTTTGATGCATCCAGCCGCGTTCACGTATATGCGTTAACACAGGTGTTTGAAGTGATGCGTGTCACTTTGCAGGCATTGACGCATCTTCTGGCATCGCGACGCAATCGGACGTAACCAACGGAATAAAATACATTTGCCTATTCAGAGGTCTCCGGCGATAGAATCGTTCTAAATGAGTCCTCTCTAAATACATTTACACTGTACGAATCGCCCTCGAATTTTCATATTCCTTTGCGACTTCCTCGAAATCCGATAACTATATATTTTTCATCTGGAATTTACATCGAGCATGATTTACAAATTAAATTAAAGAACAAGGTATTCTTCTTTTGTAGGGATTGCTGAAAAATTATTTTAGTTTTAGCGATAATATTAAAAACGAAAAAAAAACCGTAAAAAAATTTATAGTCTTACTAAATCGAATCGCATGTTACTTAAGTTACGATTAAGACACCTAGCGAACTCTCTCTGAATTCATAACTATATGTTTTTCTTTGATTGTTATGTCATGTCTTCATTAGGACGTTTAAAAATCTGTTATATACAATCATTATTACTGTCAGTGTCAGCTAACTCGCTATATGATAAATACATTATCATTTAAAACATAATTAAATTATCGCAAAGTCTTTCTCTCTGCAATCGTAACAGAGAATTTATAATTGTATTGTTTAATAGACGAATTCTTTGGCCGATTTTTTTTAGACATCAAGATATCAATAAGTTCTCAGTGCCCTATTGTACATGTATAATTTAGAAAGTAACATTTACATATAATAAAAGTTTCTTTGTCCTTTTAGCGCCACGAGCATGGAGCCTTTTCGAGGTATACTTTTCGAGTACCGTTAAGGATCATCATGAGCGTCGACTGTGGATCGCGAGAGAGTCATCCGAGTCATGATTGTGTCCTAGATCCGTAATTCGAGATAAAGAAGGAGAAAGAAGAAGAAAAAGGCGAAAAGGACAATTAGAAAAAGAAAGAGCGCCAAACCGGTTGGCGATCTCGACTAAATCCACCGCGCATCGACCCGGTATTGCTTCGATTGAGTGTTCCTGGAGGTAACCGTAAACAGCATGACATTGATAGTGACAACTATCGTCGCTCTGTCCGTGTTGCCAAACGTCCTGCTGGCCGACCTCGATCCTCGGGGTATCAAATGCGGCGAGAAGTTTTGCAACATCTCGGAGTACTGCAGCCCTTTCGATCAGCATTGCAGGCCTTGCGCGATCGCGTGTAACGTCACGAGCCATAATTATCAGCCAGAGGAGTGCGCAAAAGATTGTCAATGTGAGTAATAAACCAGTTTCCATGTAAGAGAAAATTATCCAAATAAAATTGTTAAAATATGACGATCATTAATTTTTTACTGCTATATAATGCATCGTTTAAAAATCATCGTTAAACTCATTGCGCGATCCCAGTCATTCGAGTATATAACAAGACCCGTTTTAAATATAAAAGTACATGTAAAATGATTCTCTTACAATTAGCTTTCGTTTGAAAATGTTTCTAACGCGAAAATGTAGACTAAAATATATGCAATCGAGGATGAAAGCGTTCGAAACTTAAAGTTGTTGAAAAAAAAATAACGATTTATATTTCGGCTCGTATTTTGCGAACTTGAATTTATAGACCGATCGCCTTTCATCCGGTGCTTGCACGTATCGCGGTGCATCGTCCTGATGTCGTTCCGGTTTCTTGTTTTCACGCGAGCCGGCGCGTACGGGAAACCGGATAGCAATACGGTGCCGTCGTTCACCTCTGCCGAGTACGGCCGGCGGCGGACGAGCGAGCGAGCGAGCAAACCGAACCCGGGTTCTCGGGTCCGTTGACTTTGCACCTGACTGTTCCTACCGACTTCCCACACGCGAACACGGTCGATGAGTCACCTAGCTTCTTTTCTTCCTCCCTCCGTCCTCGCCGCCGCCCTTTTTCTTTCAACCTCCTCGGACCCTCCCTGTCCTCCTCTTCATCGTCCTTTTTTTCCCTTCCATTCCTGCTTGGTATTCAACGTCGGTTTCGCAATGGGGAAAGGGAGATGTATTTCATGCTCCGACAGGTAGGAGAAACCGCGGCACCGCTCCTTCTTGGGACGCGCGAAGAATGAAAATCTCTGCCTCTACATCCAAAGATGCTCCTTCGCGTGACGGGGGGGAGAGGTAGGGGAGATTTTATTTAACGTACGTTCATACAAAATTGTCCGTGTAGAGTTCTGTCTGGTTCCCCATTGAGAGTCCCCGTTACGGTGTCCGGTTACGTTATGTCGGTAAACTCGGTGTGTTCAGACTTATATATAATTTCTACGTTGGGGGAGAACTTGTTGACTCGACGTGTTATGTAATGAATGTAAAAATGTCCAATGAAATAGGACTCTTGAGGAAGACGTGTTTCTTTCATATGAGATACTCGAGGGATTTGTAAGAGAACGATGGATAAAGATTATTCCAAAAATTTCCACGCTTATATTAGCGTTAGGATATTTTAATTTGTCATCTTTTAAAATTGCGCTGTAATTAAACCTGTCATAATTAAGCCATTCAAATCTGAATTGCAGCGTGTTATAGAATAGCACATACATTTTAGCTATATGTATATTAAAGAGACGTACGTAAATTTTTTAAGTATTAATATGACAACACGTGTCTAAACATGTCAATTTATTATTTAAATGTCCAATACAATAACATTTATCTGTTATATCGTTGACAATCAGTATATGCTTCTGAACAATTAAATATCTCAATTTGGAGTATCCTTTGCTTGCGAATTTTATCCATCGCCATCGTGGCTAAGTTTTCGCGGATCGATCCACGCAAACTCGTCGTCCCAGGTCTGGGTTTGCTACTCTTTTCAATTTGGAACGGGGTCATCTCGCGTTTACGGTTGGGATAAGGCATAATCGCATTCTCACGTGCTACACGTAAGCATCGTAGGTCGGAATTGTTTGTGTTACGAGTTGCTATCGCGACCGACTTCGTCGGCCTTACGCAGGCGCGCAGAGAACTTACACTTTTTGAGAGGTAGACCATTGATTCGAATAAGAAGAAATGGAGAACGAATTAAAGACGAATGTGCTAAAGGATGTTAGTATAATAGACAGATCAATCGCGCGTAAACCGAATCAATTTTATGAAATTGATGTGGTTTTCTTCAAAATAGAGTCGGAAGAAATATAGACATAGAGAAAGTACATGCTTCGAGTAGTGGACTTAAAAATAGATGCCTACTTCACAAATCAATAAAATCAATTTGGTAAAAATTTACGCATATATTGATATTTTTAATTATAAATATATTTTTATTTTTAATATTGTTCATCCTTTTTTCTATTTTAGACCTATTCTATATTAGAACAAACTTTATTAATAAAGATTGCAATATGTATTAACATTATATTACTATTATTAAAATAATACTGGCAATTAATAGTGGCAATGTGATTTATGCACTTGACTGTTGTTCTTAAAACTGCAATTGATTCAACTTTTATTACATGTGAGCAATAGCGTCGAGTTTCCCTGTTGCATATCTGGTGGTACATAGTAGTACAACAGTTATATAGTTGGAGAAATCTTCCGAGTTTTGTAGCGTCGCTAATAGCTAAGTTTCGTAACGCTTTCTAAATAAATTTCTGATAAACTTTGATAAAGAAGTATTAATGAAATGTATTTAATGTTGAAACTTCTCGAGCACACTTTAGGAAAGTTTACGCGATAAACATGTTACGAGTGTGCGAAATGCTGAATTAATTATTGGTCGTTTCCTCTGATTTCAGTTTATCTTCATGATCAACGCTATGTCCAACGCATGGATCAATCAAGACAGTACGATGATCTCAGAGGTGAGTGGGTACAAATGCGAATAGAATATGCACATAATTTTGCCGCGAAGTACCGCACGCCTCGAGAGAAGTCAGACGAGTCGGAGATTTCAACGACGCAAATCTCGCACAGGCGTCAGCCGGCTCGTAATTCTTGCGCGACTGCCGCTTGATGCACGGTCGCAAAGACCGGTATTTATAATTTACCTTTGCCAATCTCGCAGTTATTTTCATTACCAAAGCATGTATTTTTAGATACATTTATAATCGAGGTACAGTTACGTTATAAAAACTTTTGTTAAGAAACTATTTTAATATTTTAATGCCATCTTATATATGCCTATATTGCCTTATATTATAATTTGCGATTAGAGAAAAGTGATCGTAAACATTTTGTAACATACTATTCGTTTTAATGTTTCGTATTAACGTTGAGTCTTCCTTTCTAATACGAGAGAACATTATACTTTACTTTAGAACATAACTGGCAACTTTCACTTTCGAGGTTTCAACGAGAACGGATGTTAGATATACTTACGCGTATCTTTTTTGAAATCGAAGCGATATGTTACAGAGCACAAAAGAGATTATATTGATAATTAGTTCCTAGTTTCTTTTAAATCACTTACGTTCGATCTATTGCGTGAAATTAAATTGCACGGAGATTCCTAATGGTTATATATTATATGGAAAATAATACATATTTCTCTACGTAAAATGTACATTGTGAATATTTCTTATAATATTTTTTATAACAATTTCAATATAAGAATTGGTTTCGAAAATGAATTAGCTATACACTACACGTAATCATTTCGATTTCTTACATAATTCTTATATTAGTCGTTAAAATCTATTCTTCTATTGTAGAAGAGGTCGAGAAACTGAAGTATAGGTTTGTGATCACAACGACATTGACCTGTTTCTCATTGTTTGGAATGCTGTACCTGCTGGGAAGAACCCTAATACGGTGGAAAAGGATTCAGCATTCTTTGCAAACTGTATTCAGAAAGAATATAAAATTGAAGGTAAGGACCCACAAGAATAGACCTCTTTAAAAAGCTTCTCTGTTCATTCATATTGAGACAGATTTCTTAAATATCGAACTTAAACGAGGTGCAGAGATAAAATATTGCAAATTAACAAATAAAATTTAATGTAGTTTCCTATAAATTCTCATACTTTCTGATTTTAATTTTGTAAAGCCGTAAATAATCATTCCGATAAAATTGACTTCTTGCGTGATGTTTGCGAGGCAGTTGCAAGCACTTAATTTCGTTGTTGCTTCAACAGGCCAATAAGAACAAAGTGCAAGACGACGTCGAGGCCGCTGTGAATAAGCAAAATGGTCTCAAGTTGACCATACCGAGCATAAGTGGCACGGTGGAGCAAGAAACCAAGATCGAGAATAATAACAGTAGTAGCAATAGTAATAGTAACGGGATTAATACCACACCAAACACCACAAGCACTCCTCTTTCACGACGACATGCTAGCGAAGATACCACCCTCGACTATGCTTACGATAACCCGGCGATGACACCGAGCCCAGATGCCGCGCAGCTTAAGACGAAGGCTCGCGAGAGTTCGTTTTAAGATTTCAAATTATGGATATTTAACGTCGATAAGAATATGAGCAGGACTATTTTCGACTTTACTCGAAACATTTTGAAGTACTTAAGATTAAAAGAGAGGAGCATTGAGAGAGATAAATTTTTACTTGTTCTAAAAACGAGTTTTGAGGTTCTGGTAGTAGTTCTGAGTAGAAGTTCTGAGGTAAGTGGGAACACTTTTGTGGCGATAATTGCTTTTGTAAAAAAAAATATATATTTATTGAAAGAACAGAATGTTGAGAGGAAAAGATTGCTATATTGGAATCGAGGACAATTCTGGCTTAAGTGGACAGGAAAATGAAAAGAGGATGTGGCGAAGCGTATTATGCGTAAAATGTGACGTGGCTACTTTGTCTTGTCCTGCGAATACATATTGAAATATTCTATAAGATTTTTCACGTTTTTACAAACGGTTTTTCGAGCTACGTTGTTAATGGATATTGGAACATACGTAGCAACGCGATCGAATGAGAGATCGCTCGATATACCGCCACTTTGTCTTTCTTGAATGCTCGCGCAATTTTTAACGTACGTTAAACAGTGCATGATATTCATAGTCGATAGTTCCATGAATGACCACAGTCTCACAGAGAATAATCGTGTTTCTACATAATTATTTTACTTCCCGATAATCCCTGAATCATTAAACGCCGTCATGAAACAAGTGATTTGCTGTTAATGACATTTTCGATGACTTGGGGAAATGACACATGCTCATTTCCGACTATGAATTAATTGCATTTTGAAGGAATAGTATTTGAAAAATAACGTTGCTCCTACGTCGAAACTACAAATGTCGCCCTAATAGATTACTTGTACACAGCTATTGCTATGATATAGTATCGTAAGTTTTTGGAGTGACTCGTGAATACGTGTCACGCCTCCGCGAACCGTGCGGCTGTGTGACTTAATTAAATAATTATTGACGCGATATGCTCGCGGGATATAGACGCGCGCGGTGTAATTGTCGACTTTATTCTCCCGATCTTAAACTGCTGGCGAAACGCGAAACATTTCGCTTCCACGAAATTGATATACTAATTCCAACACTTTTGTCAGAAGATATTAGGCTGTATAAGTGTCCTTAAAGTTACGCTTTCGCTAGTTCTTCAATTAAACTAAGATCTTTTACAGTTATCTATTCATTGCTAAAGATTCTGTGCATCGGTATTAACTGTGATGAAAAAAAAATTAATGCCACATGTACAGATTAAATTAATGAATCAAATAATAAATAAATTCAATATTTCCTAGTAATTAAATCTCTTATTTACAAAAAAGTTCTCTTGCAAATTTTTCTTTGGCACTTATTGATTTTCTAGATTTCAAATCTTTTTGTCTTAGCAATAAAACATCAAAGAATGTTTGTGAAATCTGTCCACGTGTTTTTACGATTACTTTTTAGTATTTTACAATCATTAAAATGATATCAATGGCCTGAATTACAGATCGGTGCGTAAATTTCTGTTGCAAATTATGCACAATGCGTGTCTATATAGGATTTTATAGTATATATAATAAATAATAAATATATAATAATTAACTTAAGAAATCGCATCCTTATCAGCCATTCCGTCCATGAAAGGCCTTTCGAGCAAACGTGCGCGTATAAGACGGCGCACTTTGCATAGGTCAGTGACGTTGCACGCGAGAACGAAGGGAAATCGATAACAATTTTATCGCGAACCAAGGCACAATGTACTACGTTGCGAAATTCCACAGCAATGTAAATTTAAATGATATTAATGGAATTATAGTCTGTAAATGTAATTTAACAGCCATTAATTCTGATAAAAAATAAAAAAAATGTCCAATTAAATTGATCGACTTTCAAATTCGAGGGAATTGAAAGAATATCGAAAGACACTACTCTTGGAAATGGATTTGCATTGATATTTGTAATTTGCTCAAAACAAATGCGCTCAACATTTACTTGCTCCCAAGGAATATTCTATATTTATTGATTGGGAGGAAGTGCTCGATTAATGCTCAATTTTAATGAGTAAACATTTGCTCAACTTTTTAAATTGTCAACAATGATTAACAACTCTTTAAATTAATGACTTTAATATGAATTAACATATAAATTATTTTATAAAAAGAAGCAGTTTCAAGTTTACTATATACATTTCTAAAAATCTCTTCTAAAAAATGATCACAAGTGACATATGCCGGGTTGAAACTTTTAATTATATTGATAAAATTTTAAATTTTAAATACTCATCGAATAATCTTATAGCCGAAGCTCAGGAAATAAAAAAAAACACACAGGCAACTATTTCGGTAATTAAATTAAACGAAAGGATTTATAGTTAATATTCAAAATACTTCGCCTTCTTGCAGCAACCGCTCTGACCTTAGATTTAATCATTTATACACGATTCACCATTCTTAGCGATTAGCGAAATAGCTACACACTACAGCGCACTTTTCATTTCATTATACATGATCCCCTTCGAGGGTGGATCAACGTCTTCCAGAAACGAAGATATTAACTTTGCCCAGAGGCAGCTCGTAGCATTAAATTCTCGAGTTGAACTGTATATAAATATAGCGAATATCTACTCTTATACTTAGCAGTCCCTGTTTGCTGATACGTTCAAATAAAACGATGCGACGCAAAGAAACTTTTGCGAATGTAAACAAGTTCGAAAGGTGGAAGAATTAAACGGCTTGAGATCTTACAAGCAAGATTTTCTCAACTTTCCTTCTAGCGTACTTAAGTGAATTGTATATAATTTTAATATTAATTGTATATAATTTAATGTTTTATTAATTATTTTAGTAATCGATTATTCTTTTAATTAAGAGGTTCAGTATCACGAATAATATGGTGGTGACATTATACTTAGGCAGTTGATTTCATAATCAAAATCTATCGCTTATGATCTTCTCAATCTTTCAGCTTCAGAAAATGTTAAAAAACACATAGTTCATTATTATCTTAATTTTAACATACTGGACAATCTTTCACGCGTGATAATAATATAGAATATATTACGATGTTACTCTTAGACGGATGTGTTGGTGTATGTGAATTATTCTGAATCTGTTAGTGTGTTCCTTTTATTGATTATATTATCGTACTTATTCTTATATTATTATATAAATATCCATGTGACTTAAAGCGTGCCTTTTTCAACGCGATCTAAGATGAATGCAATTGAAACAATAGATATTAATATGGCGTGCCTTTTCGACGAATTTTTTCGATGTTGAAATATATATTTGTGATATAGAAATTTATTTGTGTAATATAGATATCATAAAGAGACGATGTCTCTCATATATATACGTACATATACACATGTATACATATATGTATATGTATATGTCGTGCATGTTCTATATATATACATATGTATATATATATATATATAAAGTATTAACTTCAGTAAAAATCTCAAATTAATGACGATAAAAATTTTAAGATAGTTATCACCAAAAAATAAAAAATAAATTTTATTTAAAGATATATTAAATATTTTGAATATACATCTATATTTTCATTTTTTTTATTAATATTTTATTTTTATGAAAATAATAATTATATCATTTTAAATATTACGTGAAAACATTTGCTGGAGTTATATTTTACATATGTACATCGAAGGTGCTGATTTCTGAGAAAGATATTGTTATAAGCATCAGCAGATAGTTGAAATATAATAATTTAATTCATTGATTGATCCACTACGTTCATCACAATAAAATGTAAAAAAAAGAGTTTCAATGCGCGATTTGATTTTATCGCGATATTAAGCAATCGTTAAAATGATGATTTTACGAGATTTGTATAACGTTATAATATTTCTAAGATATTTGTAAAGTGCGGCATGGATTTGTCATGAGTGTCAGTCGTTATAAGAAATCGACATGATATACATTCCATTGTACATTTTTTTCGAGATACACACACGTTACCGAAGTATATTTGTATCCTGAATGGATACCAAATTTTGCTGTTGTTACCGTGTCGCTTTTAAAAATAATAAAAAAAGCGAACGTTTTTTTACTATATGTACTTGTAGTTACGCTGCAATTTTTCGTGAACGTTTAATGTTACTTGGCTCTAATGGGCTCAAAGAAATGCGACAAAATGTTTCTGTCAAGCAGCGGCAACTTTGTTTTTTTTTTTTTATAAATGAAAATATAGATATACCGATAATATACACAAAAATTTATTTCTCCTTCTCAGTACTCCTACAGTACCTTTTTATTTCACTCGTAGTGGAATGACTTGTGGAATCACTTGTACACTTTGTAGTGGAAAATACATGGTTTTCCAAATATGTCATTTTTATATTGCTGTTTGCATATAAAATCTCTTAATGGACAGTCAAATCAGCTGCGAATTAACAGTATAACAGTACTTAATTTTTTCTGCCTTGTTGTTTATCGTAATAAATATCTATTCGGCATCAAATTTATGAAATATTTTGTGTATACGCCGCAAACACCAAAAGAGGAAATGATATCTAAATCCTATAGTTATGTGGATCATAATGGAGATTATTCTCATACATTACTATGAAAGATAAGAATCACTTTGTCCGAACTAATTCGCTAATCCAAAAGATTTATTTCTTCTTTTAGTGATAAAAAAGTTGAGGACCGAAAGGATTAATGCGGACAAAAATGCGTATGAAAAGAGAGAGATTGAGACTGGAACAAAGGTGATCTACGAAAATTAGCCGTTTCATATATTCATACAAGTACCATCACGGAAGGCGGTGGTCGAGAGCAATATAGAGCAACGGAGCGACGGAGAAACCGCAATTATTCAATCGTGGCCCGTGGAGCTGCGTTTAACGCGTCGCTCTTTCACCGTCACAGACGTTTCGTAGAGCGCGCAGAAGAAGCGGCACATCCGTAATCTCGTCGCCGTGTCATCGCGCAATCTCGAAATCACGGTAATCGCGCGAAATCGAAGGAATTAAAAGGACGGACTGTATAAAAATATCGGATTTGACTTCAGTCATTCTCATCGTGACTTTTCTGCTTAATTTTTCGCGTTTCCGTGTGATTTTGAAAAATTTGACAAGTATTACATCTGTGATACGTGATTTTCTAATTTTATAGAGCACAAATAGATTTATAAGAGTGTGAGAGTATAGTTTCGTGAATTTATATGCATCCGTAAAACTATGATGAAGCGAATATATTTGGAATAAATATCATTTATGATGTATTTTTACAGTTAAATCTAACTCGTCTTGCGGACAGATTGATTTTTACGTAAGTTTACGTTTCGGGGTTTTAAAATCTTTAAAATATATCGAAACTGTGTTAAATACTGGTCGTACGACGTTCGCTAAATTTCTGTGGGATGTTGGAGAACTGGCACGCGACGGGAAGCAATTGCGACCTAATCTTTTGTGTTAATTTGTGAATTTCTATAAGTCCGCTCAGTATCGACTTACAGCTCAGTACAGCTACAAACACTATTGCTCAGTACCGAAGAATAGCTGTAATGTCCACGATGGTATCGAAATACAAAATTTATCGGATATAAAGATCTGATTGGGATAATTTTTGCTTGACAAAAGAAACTCGAGGCGCAATGGATACGACGGATTCTCGGCGAACGTTCGACTTGGTCGATTCCATCGTGTTCATTGGGATGCTGGGCGTCTCTGCCCTTGTAGGCGTCTATCAGTGGTACGCGTCCAGGAAGAAGATGGACGCCGTGGGAGAGTACCTTGTAGGCGGCCAAAAGATGTCTATATTTCCGATAAGCATGTCACTGATAGCAAGGTAAAGATTTATCCTTCTCTGCCAAGAGTTTCAGATTAACTTTTCTATCATAGCATCAAAAAAGCGCATAATTATAGAAATGTTTCCTAAGATTCTAAAATATGTCTTTAAAATATGTGCTTTAGAATGTATGAAATATATACGTAGGAAAATATGGAAATTTATCAATTAACTTATATTCTTTTACATAAGCTTATTGGATACGAAAATATGAATATTGTTCGAGAAATTGTTCCGTGAACCGGAAATGTTGTACAGGGCATGTTAGGTGCCTAAGTTGCCTCAATTGGCCGTCAAGGCTCTCCGGTTAAGGTTGTAATTATCAATAATCTTAGGTCCACGTGTCGAGATAACTAGGATAAGAAAATTCGTTCTAAGCGCACCCCATATTAGTCATAAGCCGTTAACGTTTTACTGACGTCAACTGCTATCTGCGAATTGCTTTACTTCTTATTTAAGCATACAGTCCTTTGTAAAATGGTGAAATTGCATTTTTGAATTGGGATAATATAATAATCTTCGTTCTTACGACTAATACATGTATATATTATAAAAATTGTATAATAGATGTATATATTAGACAACTATTATACAAATTATTTAAATCATAGATCATAAAATGCAATTTTGAAATAAGACGAAATTAGTTTTCGTCGCTTCTGGATATTTATTTTTAATTCACAACTTTCTTTACGTTCGCGATTGACGATATTAAAAATTCAGTGGCCGTCAATTTGGCAGAAATGAATTGGGAATTAGTGACGTTTAAATTTGCATTGTCTGAATCTCTAAATGCTGCATGATTAAGAGTAATTCTAAGAACGGCTCTTTAAAATTGCAGCTACATATCGGGTATAGCAATGTTGGGATTGCCGGCCGAAATGTACGTTTACGGCACGCAATTATGGTGCGTCGTGATCGCGGATACTTTTGTATCCGTGACGATGGCGATCGTGTACCTGCCGGTTTTCTACGGGCTCCGAATTACGTCATCTTACGAGGTACATAAATGATTTCACACGATGAATCTTGATAATTAGCAATTCGTTTTTTACAGTATCTGGAGTTAAGATTCAACCGAGTGGTCAGACTCATGGGATCTTTTATCTTTATTATCAAGATGGTGAGTTTGTCTCTATTAAATAAGTAAATATAAAGTTGGAGAAACTTTTTCGACTCTTAAAAATTTCCTCATATTTTTAAATCAAGCTTGCGTGTTCAGAATTTATTTCCTTGTTTTTGAACGTCGAAGTTCTTGCCAATTTCTTCTTAAAATCGTTACCGAGTCTTCTTAGGCGGTATTCGGCACGCAATGTATCTTTATCACATTGAGAATTCCTCGAAGCGTTGAACTTGGTATACTCGTCGATCTCGTGAGCAATTCAACACGCCGAGTAATCTTGTGCTTGCAGCTGCTTTACATACCGCTAGTGATATACGTGCCGGCGCTAGCCTTCAATCAAGCGACCGGAGTAGACCTCTACACGATCGCGTTGCTAGTCTGTGCTGTGTGCATCTTCTACACGACACTGGTAAGAACATCGCTCGTAGAAAATTATATTATAATTTCTTGCAAAGATATTTCGAATTTCTTTAGCTTGAACGTAATACAATCTGATTCCGGAGACTAATTTTATTTATTTTATAAGAGAAGGGCATGCAAAATTGTCGATAAAAATGAAGACGACTATCTTCAACGCTAAATGCAAGATATAAAAAAAATACTTAGTACGCAACAAGCGTCAATAAGATAATACAGGATGTTACAATATTCAAAATAATTAATTATAGTGCTAAAATATGTATGATTTTACATTCCAGGGTGGCTTGAAAGCAGTCGTCTGGACGGACACTATTCAGACGATGTTGATGTTCGGTGCCGTCATCGCCGTTGCCGTACTCGGCACCGCTAGAGTCGGCAGCGTGGCGGAAGTGTGGAAAAGGAATGCCGATACCGGGAGAATTGAGTTCTTCAAGTACTAGCAGCAATTTCTCCGTATTCTTTTGTACATTTTTATTATACTTAATTTAACTTATCATATACTCGTTATCATATACATAATCTATTTCTATTATAATCGCGCAACGCTCAGTCATAATTTTACCGATCTATCAAGTTATCGCAAACTATCGACCAATAAATGATATTCCATTTTATCCTCTTCCTGCTTTAATCAGCATGGATCTGGATCCTACGATAAGGCACACTTTCTGGGGCGTGGTGGTTGGCAATTATTTAAATTGGCTGGCCACGTGCTCGGTGAACCAAGCGATGGTGCAGCGATGCCTGGCGATGCCGAACTTGAGGAAGTCGAATGTGTGAGTCCGAGAAATGCATTACAATGCACGGCGTATATCACTCATTTAATCCCCTTTTGCATCTAGGGCGATTATGATAATGGCCATAGGCATAGGCAGCATTGTCTCATTATGTTGCTACATGGGAATCGTCATTTACGCGGCCTTTTATGACTGCGATCCGGTCACGACAAAGGTAAAATAATCTCGGGGTGAAGCAATTCATGAAACTACCAAATAGTGTCCCGAAATTTTCGACCTTAATTAATCTTATTTATTAATCAATTTCGAAGACAATAATATGATCGGATGGTTATACGCGAAATCTTTATAGATTGAACGTCTCGGAAAATGTTAATAAAAATTGCGTTTTAGCAAATACGAAAGCCCGATCAGTTGTTACCGTATTTCGTGATGGAATTGTCAGAGGCGATACCAGGCTTACCAGGATTATTCATTTCCGGTGTATTCAGTGCGGCATTGAGGTACTATGGAATTTAGACGCTCTAAATGATTTTTTTAATTGAAATAGGACAATAGGTATCACTTTCTTTGCAAATGCAAATGCAAATGCCTTGCCAAATTTTAAATCGTTGAATGCTATATCGAAATGAAAGAGGATGTTGTTATATAACGCTGTAATATCGCTCATTTGTTCATCTTCCCTTTTTGCGTGTAAAACGCTCGCTCGTTGACCTTTAGCACAATGTCGACCGGATTAAATTCCATGTCGGGCGTAATCTACGAAGACATGATCAAGCCGTGTCTCCGTAAGCCGATCTCCAACGTCGGCGCGAGTCGCATAATGAAAGTCACGGTTGTGATAATAGGAGCTATTTGCGTGGGCCTCGTATTTATGGTGGAGAAACTGAGCGGTCTAATTCAGGTAAGATGCAAACGCGTAATCGCACGCCAACGTTCGTAACCGGAAATGTCGGATCACTTATAAATTAATTCCGCGGTTAATCTACGCGATTATCGAAAACGTGGTTGATCTTTTCAGGCTGGTAAGAGCTTATCGGGAGTAACTGCCGGGCCCTTACTTGGAATGTTCACGTTGGGCATGCTATTTCCAATGGCCAACTCTATGGTAAGAGGATGATCGTAGAGAAACCAATATAGAAAAGTATACATCGCAAACGCTTTCAAATTTATTTCATTGACAGGATATAGCTTCAACTTTCTTATATTCTAGCTTATCTAAACGATATCTGCTAAATCTATAAATTTAAGAAATAATCTATATTACGATTATCTCCTAAATTCTGTTTCGAAGATATGTTTATTTACAAGGACTTAATATCAGTCAAGATATCCTAGAATTCCCGACGTTAATTTTAATGATATATTTATTATATGTATAAGCCAATCTTGAAGTTTATCATTAAAATCAAGCCAGTCCTAAGAAATCTTGCGTTTGCCGAGGAACCAACCTATCTCTATCTTCTTACCCAAACAGGGAGCACTCGTCGGTGCGCTGGTTAGTCTGAACTTAGTCGCTTGGATCTCGTTCGGCACGCAAGCGGCGATTTCCAACGGATCGGTTTATTTCCCGGTGAAACCGGTATCGGTGGATGGATGCACCGAATCGTTGAGAAGCACCGCTGGAAACCTCACGATGATCGTCGAGACTGCTGTCAGGTACATTTATTGAATTGCTCTCGCATATAAGAACCGCATAATAACTCCTCCCGTTTTAACTTTTTTACAGAGAACAACCATTCTTCCTATACAGAATGTCGTATCTCTGGTACACGTGGGTGGGTTTTCTAATTACGATTCTAGTGGGCCTATTGGTCTCGTGGTTCACGGGTCCATCTAAGTACAGTCGCGTGGACAAGAGATTATTTACACCCGTTATACACTGTTTATTACCGAAAGATCCTCAGAAAGCGGTACGTATAATTCCGCGATCCTCAATCAGAAAACAATCTTGTCACTAATGTATGTAATCTTGTTTTTGTTTTTCTTTTTTTTCACAGAATGAAGCTGAACTCGCGAAAATGACGAACGACGTGAACGACATAACGCAAACTTCTTCAAAATGTTAGCCATCATTTCTCTTTTATCTTAATTGCAGTTCAATTGGGCAAAATACATACGATCGTACATGTCAAATTTGTATTCGTGTATTCGATTTAGTCCCGATATCTCATAAAATTATATTATAAACTACTCATAATCGTTTAACGACACAAATAATGCCGTTACATACGTTGTAAATGGTTTAATGGTTTAAATAATGCACCGTCATCGGTCAATCACAATACAAGGCGGGACTAACGTCGAATACAAATCGTTACGCGCGCGCAAATTAATCTTATGTAAACTACTATATAAACCCAGGCAGTGATTCAAAGTTGCCGACTTAATTTTATACGCTCTACATTATATATATATATCGCCCATTTAATTACGTTTAATTAGGCCGATGATAATTTACAAAGAGAACGAATGTTAGTTCTAATATATTTGCATTTCTACTTGTGTACACGTTGAAGAATGACTTTTGCGCAAAAGAATACTGATTCATGGCATAAATTTTTAGGCAATGAATAACACATTTATGTTGTAAAATCTACCAAAATACCCGGCGCCTGAGCGTAAATATAATGATTAATATAAATTAATAGAGTCAATTTATCTCGAAAGAATATAGATAATCACACTTGCAAATTTTATATAGTTCTCATATATTACGTATGTCACATATCTCGCTTTAAAATTCCTATACCATAATACCTTGTTCGTATACAAAACACTTTTTATTTATATATGTTAAGGCTATTATTCGGTAACCTTAATGTTCGAGAGAAAGTTCAATGTCTGTTGACATATCGAACCGATTATAATTGGTAGATTTCACCGCAGGAGTTTATACATATTTACAACAATCATAATGTACTTGAATTGCCAATCGGACGACATACTTATTACTACATTTCACAGCACAATTCATAATTACATGTAACAATATGCAGATGGCATGGCCGTTTATTATCGTGTACCGTTTCGTAAAAAAGGATATAGTGCGACTTACGGATAGAAGGGTTTGAAGTCTATTCTCCTATGCCGAATATCATCGGAAGAGAGGATAATTTAAGATGTAAGTGGCGACATACCAATCGACGTCCTGGGATCTTGTTGACCCTGCTGAGCCGGCGGAACCTGTTGCGGACCGGTCTCCAGATTCTTCAGAAGCAAATTCAACCAATGCTTAGTTGAGGCATCTTCTTGCAAACATGTCGCAAATGTGTTATCTCTCAGTTGATCCGGCAAGCACTGTCTCAAGGCTAACAATGCTCTGCAAAATTAATCGCACGTTAAAGTTTTTCGGGATCTTCAAGAACGTATCGCGCATACCTTCATACTTTACCTCGGATTATCAGAGAGTCTTAAATAACACCGTACTACATGTTTGAGCAATCTTGCTGAAGGATCTTTAGCCAAGGATAATACCATTTTTCCTAATATCATAGCGACATGACTGAATCTATCATAGGTTTGACAGATGTAGGACAAGCCACTGTCGTCTAACAGTATCTTTTGCAATATAAATGTCGCCACGGTTTTACTCAGTTCCGAGCCGCTCTCCATAATTCGTAAACAAAGCGGGATGATCTCGGTAGTGAGAAGAAAGGTGATCACTTCTTGCTCATCAGTTTTGACCAATGCGCCGATCACTCCGAGACTCGTCAAACGAAGATATTCGAAGGGTCGCGTTTTGCTTACGGTATGCAGAAATGGATACAGGAATAATGGAACATGTGCCTGAAATCAAATACATGTGATATATAAGATATATCATTTTTAGTTATATGCAGTTTCATTAAATAAGAGTTCTTTGTTCGTACAACAGAGATAAAGGGCCAAATATATCATATATTTGTGTCGATTCTTTTAATTAACGGAGGAGAATGTTAGTATATTTAAAACTGCAAGTCACAGCGTATAGGTACCTGTAGGAACGCAGACCTCGTCTCAGGATGACTGGCCACGCATTGCAGCAGCGCCAGGGCGTTGCATACCCGATTACTCTGATAAGCCGTGAGGGTCGCGGGGTTGATCGCCGGATAGATGTTAATGATCTCCTGCAGGAGGGATGCCGTAGTACCGAACGAGTGCCACAACATGGGTGCCAGGTCGGGCACTACTTCACGCTTCTTGCTTAACTCTAGGAGAGCATTCTCCCTCGTCTCCGGATTCGACAGCTCGATTATCCACGCGTAGACCTTCTCGCGGTCGACGGTGGATTGCAGGGCGGCCGGGCTCTGCTGAGTACTCATGTCGTGACCCCTGGCCGCTGCTTCACGATTCGGGGAGAGGTATTGCGATTTGCACGCCCGTTCGCTGCGTTCGCGATCAATTTTCTCGCTTTACGTTCGCTCGTTACGTCGACAAGCCTTGGTAACCCAACCTCTTTCTTCCTGGGTAGATCGACAGTCACGTTCGCACGTATCGCGTTCGGTGATATGCACGGATTTTCGTAGCGTTTTCGCGTGCTTCTTGTACGATTTAGCCAATCCTCCAGTTCATCGCGATATCTGCCAAACCTGATGAGACTCGAAATAATCTCGCCGGGATGAAAGCGGAGTCGGCAACGATACGTCTTCCGGATACCTCGCCTGACCTCGCCAGTGTACGGTTACATTTCGAATTCGAATGCGCGCGACATCTGAAAATCTGAACGCCAACATAACCTCCCTGTTCGTCGCGAGTCACGAGTTCACCCGTCTGCACTATCCTGCACGACCTGCACTTTAAACACCACCCCGCACCCCACACTGCGCGGTGCGCGCACGGTGCCTACACCCTACACCGCCTACTACGTCACCGTATCGATCCGCCGCGCCGCGCCGGCGCATGACGTCACGGCCTACCCCTCCTACGCGGCATGACGCGGCCGGTTCAAAAATACCGAAAACTTTCAACGAACAATAAGAGATCAACGTATGCCGAATCTTTCGTTAACTTTCACAGGTTTAACTGGCTGTATTCTACGTTCTGTCTCGGTGGTGTCTGATCGACGTAGCTGTCTCTCGAAACGCGAGTGTTATATGTATATCGCGAACACGTAGTGATCATTAGCCTGGCGATTAATTAACTCCCACAGTCGGTAATTTATAGGGGTATCGAGGCGACGGTGGCTGTTTAATCGGAGCAGATATTTTTGCGCGATTTATCTATATTTAAGAAATATAATAATTGTACAAATATAAAAGAGTTTTATCTATAATATACATACGTATCATATTTTCAATATATGTGTGCATTTTAATATATATTTCATATACATGCATATTCGGGAATCGAGGAATGGAACGTACAATTCAAACCATCATTTTTTGCCGCGATATATATTATAAAAAATATATATATATATCTATTAAAATACACACGCACATTGGAGTACGCATGAAAATTCTTCTTTCTTAATTAAAGAGGCAATTTTTGTAAATTAATATTAATCGATACTAATATAAATTTTAATTTATATATTAGTATAAAAATAAAATATAATTTAATATTTTTATAAGTTATTATATATTTTATTATAAAAATATAATTTATAAATTATTTACAAACGCAAGTAATAATTTCGAAATTAGTCGTTATACATTTACGCATAACCGGTTAGAAAATTTCTGCCCCTCCATCCCCTCTCTCTCTTTTTCTTTTTCTATAGGTATATACACATTTATGACGGAGTTTAAATTTCATACGTTGACGACCTTCGCGAAACGCGACCCGGGTATGTCTCCGGCGCGTCTATACAGGCACGCGCGTGGCGCGCGATTCCGCATTCCGTGCTTCAGTAACAGTATCGCTCGGTCTCTCGTCGGAGCGTGTCGCGGTGGTAATTGTGCGCACTTGCGCGGTGGATATAGACACCAATCGACACCGCGAGAGACGGGGGCAGAGATCACCGGCGTCATAAAAATCGCATTTCGCGAATTCCGCGGTCGCAGTTCGTCCCGAAGGATCTCCCGCACGTTCGAGCTTTTGCATGCTCGTCGTCGACCAATGCGGACGGTGGAGATACACCTCTCCTTCACGGACAATCGGACAATCACGTATGTACCGACGTAAATTTGAAGAACAACGACAGTCATTTGCCGTTGATCAGCGCGTCGGTTGATCGATTCGTACGGCATCGATTCTTTCTGTCATAACTTTCTGTCATAAATTGATCATTGTAACGATTCTCGAGTTTACGAATCCCCGGCCATTCTATTGTACGATTATTTTCGTGCCGATACGGTTCTAGCGAATTAAATATTGTTATCAAATATTCTTATCAATCGCGGGGAAACGTGGAAATCGTTCGGCCGTACAATTTATCTGATTTAACGGCACAGCCGTGAAAATTAATTATTAACGCGTCTAACGCGTCAACGTGTCGTCGGGGATCGGCGCCAACTTCACGCGGCGAGGGCGAGGCGCGGGATCGTGCGCGGGCCGCGGGCTCGCGGCAGTCGGTCTCGGGGGCGCTGATCAACAAGTAGTTCGTGTTCGTAGTGTCCGTACGCGCCGCGCTCGCGGAGGCGGAGACGTCCTCGCATTCCACCACATTCCACGCGTCGCGTCGGGGTTCGGGGTGAAGCGGTGATGAACAGTACGAGTACGTGATTGCCAACGGTTACGGTGATAAAACCCTCCCCTCCCCGTATCATCGGATATAACAACATTCAGCGGGAACGATCAGTAAGGGACATTCTTGTGACGCGTGCCGTCGCCGCCGTCTCGTTGATCGCGATCGATATATAAACGCCGTGTCGACGGGAAGTTTTGGTGAGACAGAAAAATTCTCCTTCACTTCGCGAAAAGCCGGCGAAAACGGCCCGCGAGAGTGCCGTCGATCCGTGAATCTGAATTGAAGTTGGACCGAAAACCGCGTCTGGAGCCGCTGGAGCGCCTCGTCTTTTCGGAGCGCCTGAACTTCGTGCGGAGTGAACATCGGCGATTATCGCGACGCGCGGCAACGCAGTTCGGAGTCGCGGCGAATTGCGCCAGAACTCCGTAGAACGTTGCCGCGATCGGGTGACCGACTATACTTACGTGTAATCGAGTGCGACAGAAACTTTCGAAGGGCGCCGAATCGCATTATCGGCACGCCGGCGGCCGTTATACCGATCGCATCATGCCCAGCAGGAATCCATCGATCCCGTTCGAGGACGCGTCTCGTGGCCGTTGTACCCGCTCGCCGTGATCGATATCGGCTCGGCGATTAATATAATCTCAGACGCCATCGCGGTTTCGTGCGCGCGCGAGAGAGATAGAAAGAGAAAGAGAGAGAGAGAGAGAGTGAGTGCGTGGGTGGCGAAAGTAAAGTGCGATTTATTGGTGAAGATGTGAGGTCCGATACTCGCGATCCGCGATGTGAGCCGCTTCCCGGTGGTGCGAGTGTCGTCGGCGCGTCCGCGAGGACGACGTCGTGTTATAATCGCGTGGGCGGAAGGCGCGAGCGGGGGTGCTGCGAAACTGCGAACGCCGCTGGTACCGGCAGCAGTGGGCTCCATAAGGTGGCGGTGACGTCAATGCACATTTGCGCGCGGATCTTCGCGTGGGCATGGGACTTTCTCGTCGGTAGCGCGGCGTATCCGATGCAGCAGGTAAGCAACTGAGCACATCACCTGCTCCCAATCCCGCCAACAATGTCAAAGATGTCGAGGAGGGCGAGAATGCAGGCGCTCCGGCGGGAGCTCCGCCTTCGCCTCCCCCCCCGCGAGTGATTACCTATTAACTACGAATTTCGTTAATCCAGCAGCGTCGATCCTGAAACGCGCGTCGTTCCCTTCTCTTTGCCACTTATACGATTATCTTTTGATCCATATATGATTTTGATGAAACATATTTTTAGTAATCTAAATAAATGTGAATAATTTATGAAATAATCATGAAAAATATCATTTCGTCGATGAGATTATAGCGTACATATGTATGTACATGCACACTGTGTCATTCGTACCTAACGATGCCGTAGTTTATTTTATATTATTGCCTTAAAATCGTTTATTCTATGATGTGTAACGAAATGAAAGGGAAATAGCATTTTATGCCTGCTGTATAAAATTGCTTTCTTACAATGACAATTTATAGGAATTATTATTTGTTACAAGGAGGGAGATTATACTGATAGGTATACGTGATTGTATTTTTCAATTATATCACGTTAAATATTGCTTCTTGTTTAATTGCTTCGTGTTTATTTGAAATTCGCGGATTTTCAGTCATTTTTCAGTTTGTACAGAAACGGATTATGTTTGATTGGATATTAATTGATTGGATATTTGTTTAGTATTGTCGCATATAATTGTTCTCCGAAGTACCTGTCGTTTTTTTTCCTACTTTCGGTGGGGTGTCTCGAGTAGCTTAATTACGGTTCCGAGTTAATGAATGACGTTTGTGTCGATAAGTTATTAGCGCGACGGCCTCAGAATTAGAGCTGTGAACTGGGAGGACTGTCAATCGAATATTCAATTTTCACCGTTTGATTGTTTTTCGGATTATTTTGCACAGTCGATTGGCTCGAAAAGACAAGTGCGCACCAGAAATGGAAATTCTTTCTATATATAGTAACGGTTATTCTATCCTTTTTCTCGCTCTTTTTTTTTTAGCCTGTTTTTATAACATTTTATATCCGCACACACTTTCGACATATTAAAATGCAGGTTTCTGTAAAAATATTACAGATGCTCGTATTTTTACGTTTTCAGAAATGAGAAAGAGAGAGAGAGAGAGGGGGGGGGCAGGAAGAGAGAGTTGAAGCGCGTTATTTTTTTGCTTGTCGACGTACCTTTTGATCTATGATTGCCGTTCGTAGCTTTTTTAAATAATTTTACCTTATTTGTGTAGATATTGAAACAGTTCAAAAATGAGAAAAGATGAGCAAAATTAAAATTAACTATTTTAATTATTTTGTGTATTAGTCTTAAATTAGAAATTATATCGACGCTTTTTTTGATTATTAATAGTTTTAATTAATATTTAACGATCATATTTTTAAAAATGAACTTTGTTGTTACCTTTGCTTATCACTTTATTTTTCTTGATTTTCGTGCGTAAATACACGAGCAAACGTCGAGATAAATTTAGCGCGCGATAAAGTGAAAATTGTACAATACGCGGACGTGTTCAATAAGGAATCTTAATATACGACAGAGTTCAAGATCTTTTTGAGCTCTGCTTCGCGAGTGAAAATCTGATAACATACATATTCACGATTAATATCACTTTTAAAAAAATATATTTTTTTAATACTCTTGCGCTGTGCGCGATTATTAGTAATCTTCTAAATCACTCAAGATACACTTTTTTCTTGAAATAAGTTTCCATGTCTTATGCACGGGAATTATATATAAGTTATATATATATATAATTATATATATATAAGTCGACTGTGATGCAGATGTTAGAATGGCTGAAAAAAATGAATCTTCTGGTAGATGGTTATATTCTGATCTTATATTTTACGTAACAAAATTTATCTAAATGTTTTCTTCTCGATAATAGTGAACTAAATAATTTTGTTAATTTGGTTTGATGTTTATTAAACGCGACTCTGCATAATATCGATTGGGGTAGCAATTCGATCCAGTAGTTTGCCTGCCCAAAGAAATATTTCTGCACCACACCTCTTACAATTAGACGTACGTGTGTAATAGATCTGAAATGTGTGGCGTTTTGAGAAGGCACGTGAGTGAGTGCCTTGTGCCAATTTGTGCGTGGTGTCGCGCACGCTTATTTGCATGCGGTGTTCCCCATTTAGCTAACAACCTAATTATGAACCTCCGCTTTACCCGCCGTCCGTTGCTTTGTTTGCGCCCCTTTTCCGTAAAGTTATCGATGTGTGTATGTGCTTTTGCGACTAATAATTTTGGCCTCGTTTCCGTGTTGTTAACGAGATGGGTAAAAAGGAAGCATAAGGAGTCTGAAAATGCTTTTACTTTTACACATATCGCTCACTGCATTGATATATGATAATATTAACGAATTATACTAATAATATAAATAAAAAGTATATACTCTTGTAAAAAATGGGAAGTTACATTTTCTTCGTTAAAATTTAATTCGTCACAAATATAAGTTAGTGCAATTTACGCATGAAGTTTTTTGTATAAATAATAAATGATAAAAGTCTTTCCTCCCCCCGGGATTTAAATGGACTTTTTTAAATGCATGATTGTTCGTTACGTATTGTTTATTGAATCCCGGAATATCGTTCGTTATAGCAAATTTTAAAAGGCGTTCGATTGTGTATAAAATCGATGGTTTGCACCGTATTTTCTAAAAAAATTTAAATTGCGACTTTTTTCCAGATTATCTGTTTCACACATTTTTGATATATTTTACGTATACATAGTACAAAGTATACGTTATAATTTGATTGTTAGGTTGCAAAAGGATCTACTCATAGAAACGTGCACGTTAATTTCTGTATTAATTCCGCGATTTAGCCATTCGTCATATATGAGCGATATCAATTCGCGTTCATGTTTACATGGACGCAAACGGGCATGTTTATATTTTGTTACATCGATATACAAGACGTGAAAGTATTTGCAATTGAGCGCGAATATAATGGGACAATATTATCGTTAATTGTGTGACTGAAAACTATATTATATAATGTAGTTATAGTATATAATAGTATTATTATTGTTTCATTAATTAATAATAGTTTCATCTATTCATGGTTAGTTTTCATCATGCTTGATGAAAAAAATTGATATCAAATGAGGCATCGATGTAAACATGCATAGTACAATAATTTTACATTTTTTTAATGATCAAATTTATAATTACCGAATTATAAATAAGCATTCAATAATTACAAATTCAAAGAATCTCGATTGCTCCATTTGACATTTATTCAGCTTCAACGATCCTTAAATTTTTGGAGATTTTTTTTTATGTTTTCGTCATATTCCCTTATTAATTTTTTGAAGAGATTGCTTAATTCGACCACTTGTTTCGTTCACTTGAATGGATTTATTTGAATATTCAGATCGGAATGTGACATAAAAAATATTCGATAATATATACGCGCAATATTTAGAGAGAAATATTCCAAACGAAAGTTAAGATAACATTCAATTATTATTTCGAGAAATTGGAAGAAATGTTTCAAAGGAGACACGTGTGTTACATTTCTGTATAATCGGATCGCGATATAAACTACGTCATAAGCTCGATGGCGTCAGAACTCCGCGCGTCGTCGCCGTTAGCGCCTCAAATAAATTATAATTACTGTGAAACGGGGTTATAATGCGCACCAGAGATAATTTTGCATTGTGGTATAAATAGAGGAATCATCGCGGATCTGTCCAGCGTCGTAAAATTATATTTTCTTAAATGCTAAATAGTGCTGAATTGGTTCTCGGTTATAGGATAAAGACTCATTTGCCGCAGTTTGTTTTCTTCTTATTCGCAACGCCACTTGTAATGTTACGACACATACTGTGCTTTTCGTACTTTTGTTTAGTTTTGCTTAGAAAGGATCCACTTTCAAACTTAATGAGGCCTCTGTTCGTCGTGTGACAAAAACCTGCATGCATTGACGATGTCAAAATATTTGCCGTCGCGGACGCGACGCGACGGTAACTTTTACAAAGCACCGTTTCATTGTGAATCACTAAGTCCCGCGTCACTTTCCATGATAAACAATGCGTGCACACTTTTGATCTTGTCCTGAATAATAAGGGCATGTCGTATTTCCTCGGCGACTGGTATGGATCGCGAATAAAGCTCTGCCGCTGAATATAACTTGCCTGCGAAGTTATTTCCGGGAAGTTATGGTTTAAAGCCTTTAGAACCTCGACGAAACTTCGGCGAAAGTCATTATACCTACCATTTCCGTGTTTTGTTGTGTCGTTAATTTGCACCAATCTGATTCAAGTTGATGATATATGATAAATTTACGGTGAAATGGGGATTAACGTTGCTCGTTAATTATTCGTCAGTAACGCTAGAGAGGTTGAGCAATTTTTCCGTCATTTTCAAGTGTTTTTTTTAAAGAAGAAAGATCGTTCTCAAGCTCCTTTTGTTTATATTTTTATTTTTGTACAGATTGTTATGTTGTTTTATATCATTTGAATCAAAATATCTTTCAGTATGATAAGTACATCATATATACGTAGACACATCGATAATGTCCTTGATGGGCTATTACATCATTTACCGCTCTATCTTGAAGAATGCATTTGTGTGATGAAAGAGGAAGTTCGTTTCGACGGGTTCCGTCGAGTTTCCGATAAATGTGAAAAGTTTGCGCACAGAAGAGTGCGCACAGAAGCGTGACGCACGTCTCGTCTTTTGTCGTGTCAAATACCATTCGAACATATCTCGTATGTCGCATCAAATGTTAAACGATTAACGAATTATTGACATCGTCGTGTCAATACTTACAAAAATCGTCTCTAGTCGGTTTCTTTTCAGTTTCCATAATCTTGCATATTCACAAAAGTAATACATAGTAATATACTCTTGTATTACTATAAATATAATCATTTGGTATATGTACCGATAACGCGTCATCATTTTACGATTGATTTTTTTTATATGTATTGTTACATTTTCTCACGTTTGCTTGAAAGACAGTTCTTTATGAAATATCGAGTAGATAGAGAGCACCGTGACCGCCGGGGCACGAAGCCCTCGGGGCACGCGCTCCGCCTAACCGAGTAAGTAAGGAAACGATGAAAGTAGTGGTATTTCACCGGCGATGTTGCCATCTCCCACTTATGCTACACCTCTCATGTCTCCTTACAGTGCCAGGCTAGAGTCAAGCTCAACAGGGTCTTCTTTCCCCGCTAATTTTTCCAAGCCCGTTCCCTTGTAACGGAAGGCCAAAGGTCGCTCTCAATTGCAGCTGGACGGAAGATTTGCCGCGCAATAGTCATTCCACATTAATGGGAGCTTTCCAGTAAGCGACAGAGACACAAGTATCGTCTTATCTTTGTTACTCATTACCAAGATAGAACGATGTTTGTGTCGACTTGTGTCGCTTGCTGGAAAGTTTCTATATATAGAGTGTTCTGTGACCAACGTATAATACTTTAACTTATTCTGATGATTAATTAAAATTTATAGAACTAATATCAATATATCGATATTGTGCAATGTTTAAACACGCCTTCAGCCATCATAAATAGCTGACCAACGTTATTGCGTAGAATTCAAACTCATCAGTAAACTGCACTAATATCGTAACGACATTGTATCGGTATTGATTTTGATAGTTGGGGTTGATTTTTATCGCGCAACAGCGTAATTAATTAATTCGCACGATTTCATACACATTAAAATGAAAATTATTTATATTTTGCGCTATCTATATAAAATTCGGAGCGATTGGAAATAGGAAGTACAAATTATTATTTTACAATGTTTACGAGTGGTGTTTTTTTTTAATTATGCTTACTTTTGAATAGGTTTAATATCGCTTTTCGAACTTTTAGGTTTAAATTTATTTTGCTTGTTGATTTTGAATCAAGGGAGAGCGGAGTAAGAATCAAACCAATCAAATCAAATCGAATAATTGAAGTAACAGGAAATGTTCGATCGATTTTTTATTAATAATACATTAATAATGTATTTCGCAGGATTTATTCGTTTAAAATGTATTGCGCATACACAATATACTGAATTTTGATTGTGATATTTTCGATGGGACGGCCCATCGCGTTTTAATTAGCCATTAACCCGATCATATTAATCATATCGTACCGTACGGTAACAGGATGAAATTATCGATGCCATTATTCAATTTTTCAGTCATTAACGGAACGCCGCGAGCGCGGAACGGATCAACTTCAAGTTGCGCGATGCAACGATTAATTAATAAGTTGTAACAATCGCTATTAATTCCGTACTTTAATATTAGTTAAACTCGCGCAATAAACTCAGTATTTATATATCGATGTGATTTGTTAAAATTTTTCCGCTCTTCAAGATTGTGTTAATTTGCTAGAATACTGGATGAGCACAGTAATGTTATACGAGGTAGTCAGAGGAGTATTTCTATATAGACTGGGGATTTATCTCCTGATAGCACATCTGACTGTGTATTTTCGAAAGGAACTTACCTGATGGATGTTTCGTTTTATCCTCGTAACAACGCTATCGGCGAAATAAGGAAGGAAGAGTTGAAAGATCGAATAAGAGCTTTCTCTGTAATTTGATCAGAGATTTGATTACTTGTAGGCTATATTAAAGCATGTTCTTAGAACAAATAAGTTTGGAAATTCTAAGAAAAATACTCGTTTAATTAGTGATTAACTCTGATATTGTTCACGTTGTTTTTATTTTTATATTGTGATAGCAATTATTTATTATATAGCTATTGTATTGTATTTTCGTGAATATCTTTCTATAGGAAGTATATATATTGTTCGTAAATTAGCGTGTCATAGTAGATTATAACGTGAAATTTAGTTTCTAAATGCAACAGTGTTTGAGCATATTTTTTTAGAAATTTGAGGAGAACAACTTTTTGTAGTTATGAAAAAATACAATATTTATAGTAATGTATTCAAATTTTTAATTTGCTGTTGTAAGAAAATTAAAAAATTAATTTTAAGTGAAAATTGTATTTGAATTAAGTTCTTTAAAACTTAAAAAAAAAAAAATTGATTATATTACCGTTGCACTGGATTTTTTGAAAAGGAGAGGTATATATATTTTTGCTTATCTATTTTATTTGAAAGTCTGCTTGCCTTTACTCGTCAATCGATTGTAGTCTCGATATACCTACGCAATGTCCCACGAGTTGATACCAGATTCCGTCAGGCGCAGGAGTTCAATTTATCTTAGCCGGTTACGCAGAACGTGCTCCCTTTACGTGTGTGAGTGCGTGCGAGGGTATTAGGACCTCGATTTATTCTCTTGAGACTTGCCATCGGCTCTAGATATACCCAGTAACTGTCTGTTGGCTGTTATATTCTCATTTGTGGGATGAGATTGTTGATTCTTGAGAATTCCCATCGAAATAAGATATTCAGTTTCCTTTGTCGAATAAAACTTTAAAAAGATCGTATTTTTTCTTTAGTTGTAATCTTGCTCACTACACGTGGATGTAATTCGATATTATTTTGAATATTTTAACGTTTAGAAAATTATTTTGTATTGTGATAATGACAACGGTTACATAATTTTTTGCATTATCCGAGTTGCGATTTAAACTCGGATTTAAATTAATTTTTATACAGCCATATTTTTAAGTCGAATATTTAAATATATTTACAAATTCCCTCACTTCCTTCCTAACCCGCATATACTAATATTTCGAGTAATTTTTTAATTTTTTTTATTTATAAACAGCAGGTGCCATTTCTTTTACGCGGCACTATGTAAATCTATTCACAACTTGACAAACACATATCTTTAGATAAGAGGTAGAGAGCATTAAGAAGTGACTCCCGCGGGAAGAAGAAGGAAAATTTAATAATGAGGAATCGATTTATTGCCCAACCGGGAAATAATCGGTGATTACGCATAGGTTACGTTACTAGTTTATCGATTTCTAGACAAGACCGAGCACGTGTCCTCTGAATAAATCCGGCGATGCTTCCCGGTGCTTCTATGCTTCACGAACACCTGTAGATCCCGTGCGTTGCATGTCATCGAGTGAGCGATGCTTACGCACACACAATTGTATTGTTTTTATTATATATGCAGAAGATAATTCTCTGTTTTTCTGCATGTGCTGTGATTGTCGTTCGAGCAGACATGATCTCGCATAATGTCACTTTGTTCAACTTTTCGCGTTAAATCAGTGTAAAGTCTTCTCTTACATTTACAAAGTGCACTTGTAAAAATTCATAAATATTTAGATCTGTATTATATATACACATGATACGATGTATATCCTCCCACTGCATGTATATTTGTCATCTCGCTGTCAAGGTATTGCATCAGCAAACCACTTTTTGACACGATACATTATCTTTCTATGAAACGTGTATACTATCCATCTTAAAAGTTTTGCATAACGTTTTCGTAGAGACATCCATTAGTTGATAAACTGCCACGATCTTTTCTGACAGGGTTATAGCGAAAATCCTTGATACGAAGGAGAATGTATAAAGATAGTTTTTTTTCTTACACATAGCAAGTGTGGAGTGGATAAGTTACAATTTCGAGATATGCGACAAATAACTTCGAGGCTCGAATAAATTATGTGCATCAACACCCAGTAGCTTCGATCGGAAAGCTACGGCTTAACGCTTTCCCTTCGTTAATTTCTTTCCATCAAGGTTCATTTCGCTGGAATCCCTTTAAAGAGCAGTCAAGAGGGGAAACAACGCTTTTTTGTTATTAGGCATTCTGCCGCCTAATTTTCACGTGATAAGTGATGAATCTCATTCTCGTCACGATGCTGACGAAATAAGATATTGCTCAAATGAAATTCGATTGTGGATCTGGTGTTACATTATGGAAATAAACGTCTTTAAATTCGAATGTTGCTATAATTTGATTTGGGAAATTAAATTGTTTATTGAATAATTGAAATTTACACACAAATAAAATTACTGACTAAAAATCTCAATTGCATGCCATAATTATTATTTAACTCATAATTAGTTTACATACATGCCGTATTGTAACACGTTTGATTTGTATCTTTACATTTTCTTTTATTGCTCACGTTTTTTTTTTTTTTTAATGTTGATATTTGTATCGATCACGGAAAACGGTAAAGATAATCGGTTCGGCCGGTGGACTGAATAAACGCTAAGACCAGGGAAGACGGTTATCCGTTATTGGGATTTGTCTTGAAAGAAAATACAACTAAGAGGGAAACCCTTCGATCGATATGCAATTACGACTTGTGGTCCACAGGGCAATAAAGCAGCTTTGCATCGTAGATAAATATTTGCTATGGTAAATAAACGAGTGACGTCTTCTCGGTGCGTTTATTTGATTCGGAAGGAAAAATATGTGAATGAAACACGTAAAGGAGAAATATACTTTTTGCACACTACAAACAAAGATACGTTTCAGATAATATATCGTTAAAAATCATTTTGCGATTGATAACATGATGATATATTGATCCGTTGATTTAGCAGAATTGATAACTTTAATTTTTATTTTTTACAACAGTTTATAATTTATAACATGTCGAAAATCATTACAAATGGCAGCATGAAAATTTTATCAGCAAATACATTAATTTGAAGTATTTTATCAGGATAAGAAGAATTTCAACATCAGCTTAAAAGATTGTTAATGAATTAATTTTACATTAAAACATATTCTAGTCGCTATTATTTTTTGTCAATGTAATAATGCGAATATCTTAAAAATTATTGGAAATGTATAGGCAATGAGGTTCCACGAAAAAGTTTTACAAGATAATAAATTCTAATTAATTTTTTAACAAATTCCGTAAAACTTGAAGTTTAGTAAAAATATTATAGTTTTATGATATACCGATATATTGTCGAATATAGTGAGATTATTCATTGATTTGCATGATAGTTTAGCATTTGAAAGAATTGTATTTGCCAAAGATCATGTTCTTTGGTCATCAATAGCAGTTATTGATGTGCCACTCGATATCCGTGTCCTTGTACCTGTTTCTATTGAACGCAAAGTTCAAAGCGTGCAAGCCGATGGCGATATTAATGTCAACATATATGCAAGAAACTGCAATGACACGAAAATTACATTGTTGCAATAAATCCCAACGGAGCAGATGGAATTTTATATCGAGTATGTTACTGTTTCGAGAGTGCACTCGATCGTGGACATAATTTCCCTTTACTTATGATAAGCAAACGCATAGTTTCAGAGTCACATTATTACCGTGCTCAACGGTCATATATGTTCTGAAAATCTGTATATTATTAAAAACATCTCGTATAATTATAATTAATAGTTTTTCTTGTGAAATTTAAATTTCTCATTTAATAAATGTAAAGTCTATATTAAAAAAAGGTAAAACATTGCCTTTGGCTAGATATTGAATGAAATTTCATTATATGACGAAAATATTACATCGGTATGCGTTGTAGCGGAATTTCATTGATATATTCAATAAGAGCTTTACGGATTTTAATGCTATTTGAAACGTTGAACGAATGTTGTGAGCTTACATTGCGTTCTGCGTTATTTTGGAGAAGCGGAGAGAAATGTACAAATGTTAACGAGAACATTTTATATCTTTATAATTTTACTTATTGATTCCATTTAATGAAAACGCGGTATTCTGTCGTTGTTAGCCAAACAGGAGCAGGATAACGAAGTCACGTTTTCGCGTATCTACATCATACGAAACTGTTCATCAATTAGACAATTTACTCGGTATATTCGTCGACACCATATTCTGGTATGCAATAATCATCTTCCCAATTATTCCTACGCGCAGTGATTTGGTTAACGGGCGCATTGGCGTTAATCTCGTATAACAAATCTATATGTATATACAACATTATTATTTGATAATGTTAAATTTCTCACTGATATTTAGCTTCACCCGCGACGGTGCGTGAAATAGATACAGGTAACAGACACGATTTTTATATTTTTGATTTATAAAATATAAAGTAAATTATTTTACAGTGTTGCATAATTTTACATCAAATTTTAATTGTGGATATAATTTCTCACACTTTGTGTTGAACTTTGATAAAATCTTGACATTTTGTAACATCTAAATATATTCGATTTTCTAAAATAAAATCATTGTGAGCATTATTCTGGAAAAGAGAAATTTCACGATTAATTAATTATTGGCATCTTTAGATTTGAGTATTTTACTCTGAGAGGATTTTAATTCTAATAGAGGCCGCAAATCTTTTTAGTGAGTATTCAGTTAATCGCATTAATGCGTTCTGCTATATATATAGCTTTCTAATCCGACGATATATAAACATTTCCGTGCTACAGTTGAAATTTTACACTTTGTTTCGTATTAACACTATTTAGTAAATGGGCGGAAATTCCGGAAAAGTATACCAGTATATACCATTAATTTAGAACCGTAATCCTTACCAAAAGAAAATGTATAGATCACGTTATGTATATAAAGCATGATCAACAGGCATTACACACCGATCGAGGACAAATATAGAGCGCGTTCCGTTTCACGCATGATACGCATAATGCATTACTTATCCTTGTTGTTCACCGAATGAAAAAAGGATAAGTATAATGCATTATGCACATCATGCGTGAAACGGAATGCATCCATAGTCATGCCCGTTTTCACCAACGTCGTTTTCACCAACTTGAACCTTGGTTCAATTCACTCTTTGTCTGTTTCTAAAAGGGAGACTGTTAGAAAGAGATAAAGAGTGAATTGAACTAAGGTTCAAGTTAAACGACGTTGGTGAAAACGGACAATTAGTCACTCGGCACGGAGTAATATTTGTAATTCGATTAAGTGTTTCGATTTTATTACAAAAACGATTGCCTTTGTGTCGGTTAATTACATTTTATAGTACCGTAGACGCATCCGATATCTGTTCGCGACGCCTTTTGTACGTAATTCAGTTCGTAATAATAGACAATGTAACATAGTTCGATACGACCCACGCATGAAGCATGAAATTTCCGAACAAATTTCGGT
The DNA here is from genome assembly GCF_048541705.1 of Temnothorax americanus. Taxonomy (NCBI): domain Eukaryota; kingdom Metazoa; phylum Arthropoda; class Insecta; order Hymenoptera; family Formicidae; genus Temnothorax; species Temnothorax americanus. The sequence continues at coordinate 418,473 of NW_027509421.1, read as the reverse complement.
TAGTTATAACCGAATTTGTGGTCTAGCGACTTGATTGTGCGGAATATAAAAAGGAGATCAATAAAATTTTTCTTTGACGTTATTATCATATTTTGACATAGAACGGTTCAGTCGTAAGTGCTTGTACGTACGTACATACAAGACTTAAGTAATTTGTGATGCAAATGTTTATTTTATATTGTCCTTGTAAACATGAGAATCAATGTTAATTGATTAAATTATCGAGACAATAATAGATTTGAAATTGTATATTGTAGTTGAAAATAAAAAAAATATGTAACTATTGTTTATACGTATAACAAAGTAATAAAATTTTTTCTTTTCTCATAAATTCAAATGGATTTTTTACTTTTACGGAGCTTTAATTTTTATGTTTTTTTTAAATTTTTCTCAATATTTTTATTGATAAAATTTATTTTTATTCAATATTTTTATTGAATATATATTAAAATATTTGATGAATGATAGTTACGTTTGAAATTTGCTGTAAAAAATATTCTGTATGATATTTTTTTAACACAAATATTTTGTTGTTCTTATTACAGTCTGTGGGAATAGAAGTGCGGGTAACCAAAGACATTCCCGTTGTCTCAACGGAATCAAATGCCGTACGGGATACAGCACCGCCTTGGACTACCTCATCAGATCCGAGTCGGACCTCCCCGCCAACTCCCACAAATCCACACTCGCAATTCTTATCGCCGCATGTCTTTTACGGACGGAACTCACTTTGTTCCGCGAATGGTAAGATTATTACTTTGCATAATGCACGCGTGAGGAAAGAAATAACAAAAACAATGTTTTTTCCATCAGTCTTTGTTCTTTGCAATAATTGAGATTGAATGAGAAAATAGATACAATATATGAAAGATAAGCTATATTCAGTTAGAGTTATAAATATTCATATTGCCAACAGTTACAGATTTTTGAAAATTTATAGTAAAATTGGAAACAGATCATTCGGACATAACGTGACTTTGTAAAAATTTTTTTTTGTTTTTGGAATTTTATTTATTTTTTTATTAAATTAGTTTATTTAAATATTAAAATAGCTCTTAAAATAAATTATATTTTTATTTTAAAAACAATGCACAATAGAATAGGGAATGAAACTTTTAACTTATTTGTTAGTAAAAATTTGGAAAGTATCAGTTGTATTCGTCCAAATAGAATTGCATAATAGGCTTAACACAATCGGCTGCCCGACAATCATGCATGTTCGTCGGTTTTTTACGGGAAAAAACGACACGTGTTATGTATTGTCTACCACGCGTGGGATCGAATTTATCATCATCACCATTCAATCCCATGCGGTGCCGTAATCCCTTTAAATCGATGTTTTCTCCGCAAACACCTGCCTTCCAGGCACAATGTTGCCCCTTCCCCTCCCTTGGGAGGAGGCGGATTACGCGTGCAAGACCTCGGAGCATGACCTCGCTTTCGGAGATTTCTCTATACCGTTCGATTATTTCAGATTACACGCGAAGGAGACGACCCATGACATTGCGCATCGGTCCTCGTCTGAGTCTTCCGAACAAGAGCACGTCCGCGCCGACCACAACCACAGACGGGGAGTGGCGTGCACTTAGGTAAGTCTAATAGAATCTCCTTCGCTGTTTCCCGCAATTTCCGTTTCTGTAACAGCGTATTTCGGTCGCGATAAACCGCATCGTCGCCGTCGCGTCGCACCGAATTGCGCGCATGGCAATATAAGTAATAATGGAGACTCATTGCGAAAGTGCATTTACGTCGCTTTAAATCGGAGAGAGGTTTATAATAAATTATAATTTACGGTTCATCTTTTTGCGCTAAACGTGGCACTCGAGCATTTTGTATTGTACGCGTTACTGACGTAAGTCCGAAACGAAAACCGTTGTAGTTATTTTGCAACGTGATTTTAGCGGTACTTATATAACATTTAGCGATGGAATCCAGTACCGTTAAAACTAATGGTGCCATTAGAACACGTTACGTTTTTACGATGTTCTTTTTTTGGTTTCCTTTCGCGCAGATTGTCACGTGAATAATTAACTGATCTTTTGCCGGAGATTTACGTGGGTCCATTGATGGAAAATAGATTCATCTGTATGTTATTATCATGGTAATTTGGTTGTGTATGTCATCGTTAACATAAATTTGCATGCTTATGAAGGGAATCTTGACTTTGTCACACAACCCATATAGATGCGAATGTGCACTGATCCATTGAAGATCCGACTATACGGGTCGAGTAATAATTATGATTAAAATAGCTTTGTAATTAACATGTCAGCGCTATGCAGTAGTAGGAAAATTATTTAAATGTACCACGTATCACACTCGGGTAAGGTGATACATATTAGCGCTTTTTATGATTATTCTTATCATATCTTGCTTATCATTTCAATAGTGCGTTTTACTTGAGCGCGTTTGAAATTCGTGGCGTAAAATCTAAACTATGGACTTATATTACACGTAAAATAACAAAACAATCTAAGAATATCTTAGTAAATTTTAATTGACTTTTGAGCTACTCCAATCTATCAATTATGCTAGCATATTATCACGGGATATTCCTGGATTCTTGCTTATCATCATAATTTCCAGCACGCCATACTGCGTTATCAGGTTTTGAACCTTTTCGCTTATCAACGTCAGAAAGAGAGACGCGTGAATCTATCTTCTCGCGGGAGTTTTTTTTAGCTATTCGTCGCTCCTATTATTTTGTTGGTCGGTAACTCAGTATATGTTTTTTGCAAGGTCGGAGTATAAAACTTTTCGTCGCTTTAGGTGTATTCAGAGTCTAGAGTCTGACCGATGGTTTCATCTCTTGTCGTTGGGATAGTTACCGACCGTAAGGCTCACACAGCTTTTCATCGACCCGCACAAATTGATGTCCCTTGTACCAAACGAGCTGTTCTTGCGTCAGTTTTCGTTTGTTGATATTTAACGTAGTTCTCGTATAACTCTCAGGTTACTCAATTGAAAAATTAGTTTAAACGTTCGAATTGGGCCCACGCTTATATGTGTGTTCTTATTAGGCAGGAGAAGTTTGATCTATATTTTGATCATTGTAGCAGCTACGATAACAAAGTTTTATTAGACTTGTAAAAGTAACCATCTGTCAGTCATCTAAAAAAGCGATGATAAGAAAAACGATAAAAAACGAAGAAGGGAGCGTAATGATAAATGTTCCGATTTTGACGACGTTCTCCACCTTCAGATGACGTAATATCCTGAGCACAAAGGATCAGATTCTACGTTATAGTAAAGTAGCAATTTAATCCCCCTCATTATATAGCATAGCACAGCTTATCATGTCAGATAGGGGAATGTTTCATCGTGTCTTCCCGTAATATCGTAATTTCCCCTAATACAGCGCAGTTATACTAGGATGACACAAGTAAGTAGACACCTCATCAATATAAACATATTATTTTATTCCTTTAAATAAGAAGCAAGTGATATGAAACATTATATTGCTGATGACATCATAATTTCTTTCCATTTAAATAAAGATTTAATTTGCTGTAATTTGATTTGATTTGATGATTTCATTTGGATAATGAATAATCTATTTACTTATGTCGTTCTAATGTATTTTCAGACGGAATAAATTTGTCATAAATGTTGCATTGAAATATTTTTTAATGATAAACTTCATTCAATAATGATAGAATTACTGCAGAATTAGATTAATGAATAGAGTTATTAATACATTTATTTAAATCTCCATTCAATCGTTTGAATTGTCTAAACGGAATATAATTTCGACTATATAGTTTCTTCTTGGCAAATGTACTTTTTTAAACGTACTTTTTAAAAATATATTATTATACATTTTTGCATCAAATAATTTAAATGTAATGCGATTTCAAAGATTTGTTTTTATTCTTTTTTACTTCTACCACGAGTGGAAATTAATTTTTATGAAGCGGATATCTACGTTGAATAAAAAAAATTTAAGGGTCATTAAAATATAATAAAATCATTAAGAAATAACGATTATTCATTATATCATCTATTGGAACATATAATGTTACGTTGTCTTATCCGAAGTCGTGGCTCCCGCTGTCAGGTGTGCCAGTATCTTTTCGAATGTTACCTCATGACATAGTAATATTAGCTGGGGTGATATAACGAAGAGTTCTTTATACGAGATACTTTCTTGACAGCTTATGTCTTCATTATTTTTTTTATATTCGTGAGTTCGTAAATACGCGAGAATCTCTCCCATCTGACATAAATATTCGTTCAACCACCGTGGAGAAGTTGATGCTTGGTAACCTGGTGCACCTGGTAGCCTGAAATCCTTAGAGCTTGCGGTTAGATCGTACAGTGTCAAGATGTCGCAATGGTCGAGGAGTCGATGACACGACCCTGCCACTCCTCGTGGCACTCGGTGGGCAGCCTCACGTTTTGTTGTGACCGTGACGGTCTTGCGGACGGTCGCGCGCGCGTTTCGCTCTCCACGGGGGTGTCCGGCTTCTTCGCGGTTTTCGCGTCGGGAGAGACGACGCACGCGCCCGCCGGCGACGCACGCCGTCGCGTCGCGTCGCGCGTGCTTCTACGCCGAAAAGCTGATAGTCGCGCGTAAACGTTGCTGCGGCGCGCTGACGGAGCTTTCGGAGCTTCAACGAGCAAATCACGCGGTGTTTCCCCGGAGCCTTTGCCGGAATTCCACCTGGCGTGTCACGCCCGCGCCTGCCGAAAGCGCACGTTCGGCGCTCACTCGGTCGTCGAGCCGGCAGTCGCGCGTCGCCGTTAATTCGAGTGGTGTGACGTGAAATAGGCGAGACGTGGACGCAACGTGCTGCGACAGTTTGCGCTTGCGATAGAAAGAGAGTAGTAAACATTACGACACGCGTGACACGCGCGACACAAAACATTTCTCGACATTTCGGTTTTCAGTGAACGCTGATCCATTAGTGTTGGAAAGTGATTGATATAATTTTATGGGATCAATTATATAGTTCGTGGGATATCGATTCTTTTCGAGGAATCTCGCACGACACGACGTTCTGATTTCGATCTTTCGATATGAATCTTTATTAAACGGGATTTCGGAAAAGACAGGTGATCAAAGTCACGCTTTAGACAAGTTTTATTGTACTTGCTTGACGTGCCTAGACGTATAAGGAATCATACGTGAACATTGTACCATACATCTTGTGTATACCTCGATAACTTTTTCCTACATCGAAAACTTTTCCATTTTCCAACTTTCTTACTACAAGCGATACACACAACGAACATGAAAGTCTGTATTCTTGCTCCTGTTTAAAGTTTCTGGATTCTAAATTTGACTCTTGTAAGATTTTATTTAATATAGATTCGTATCTAACTCTACATTTTTCATATCACTGAATATAACTGTTAAATTTGAATTTGATTTTTTTTGTTTATTACGAAAAATGTATTTAAAGCCACTGTAAAGTAAGAATTAGACACATGTATTAAATGTCAAAAACATGCTATAGAGTTAAATAAATTAATTTAACATTAAAAAATGCAGATCAATCGAGAATACAGATCAAAGTTTTGTTTGTTGAGTGAATGTTATTTGAGGTAATTTGACGGTATAATCAGAAATGATTTGAATTGTCTTATCTCCGATTTTAACATCGGAAGATTGTTATATTCTTTTTCTGCAACGGAGATAAATTCTGGAGAAAAGTTTGACGAGAAAACACATGGGAAATCTTGGGAATTGGTATTCGTTGATCCGGACGATGGTTAGGATGAAGACGATCGTCCTGATCGAGAGTATACCGAGCGAAACTAATGTGATTTGCGTGCGAAATTGAGATAAAAACCCGAAGATTTTTGCGCGAATTTTTTTTATGGAAGTTATTAAATCACGCTTTTGTGCCCGAAATAATTGTATCGATGAATCAATTCCACTTGGAAAGTTTTGTTACGCGTTCGTTATTTTTTAGAAAAATATTTTTTATTTGATATACGTAACAATTTGGACGCGACATCGAGCGAAGGAAAATTATAACGCTAGACGATTGAGTGAAGTAAATCGAAGTGCGACGTGCTAAAAGAGGTCTCATTGCCCCATTTTTTGAAAATACCGAGAACCGATTGTAGCGTACTGTAAAAGACAGCGCTCGCATTGTAGAATTGATGCAGCAAGCACATTACTTTCGTCGTAAACTGAACCGATCGTAAACGTATTATACGATGCGATCCCGTCGCACGAAAAGGATATGATTCCCGGACATTGAAGTGCGAAGCTCGATTGCTTCTTTCGCATTGCGTGGAAAGCGATTCGAGTCTGGAGAATAAAGAGAAGAGATCCAATTTGCGTAATTGCGCAATTCTTAGAAATGGATTCCCGCTTAAATGCGAACTAGAAGTGCAGTGTATGTATTGTAAGTAAAATGGACAAAGCGCCTAGTTGGGTTTTGGTACGATTTTCAGCTCGGCGGAACGATTGAATTTCTTCGAGCGTGAATCATCGTTGCTTTGGGCAATCGTAATAGCGATTTTGAGCTATCACCATTTTCGAAATATAACGTTTACAGTACAACAACTTTTGATTGCAGCTTTTCTAATTTTTTTCTCGTAAAGAAGATAGAAGCGCGAAGGATAGAAACCCACTAATCGAGGCTTAACTGTCTCGAGACATGAAAGCGTACAAATTAACACGCTCTTTGAACGAAATTCCTGCCTCTATTATTTTATTTCTGACACTTTATTAATGGGAGGTCATATCTCTCGTCGGCGGTCATTATTGTTTTTTTTTTTCATGTTAGGAACGGACAACAAAATTGGTCGTAACATATTTCAGAAGCCTGAAATATTATGAAACACTTTACCGTTGTTTTTCGAATTTTTATTCCTCGAGTATTATTTTTTTGCATATCTGTGTATTATCTTAATGTTTAAATAATGTTGCTTTTTTTATTTGTTTTCTCTTTTTTTTTTAAATCCCTTTCAAAGAGAAATATTGATTCTATGGTCACAAAAATTAACATATACATATATATAAAATAAAGTTTTCACAATAATTAAAAAGTTGAATTTCGAAAGTTAGCCGTCAACGAGGTTGCATTGTGGAACTCGACTTCATTAAATTGCTTCGGATGATTTTACACAGCGGTCACATCGAGAAAGAATATCGAAAGGTTATTCAGTGGTTCTGGGGTATACTTTGCGCAATATTGCCTTTAAGGAATCGACCACGGGACAATTATACTTTCTACTTAATTAATTTAATACTTCGCTATATTAACGCCGTACAATATTAGAGATAATTTTGCGTGTAATAAGCTCCTTGAAATCAGGTCGCTCTACCTTTGAACGTTCAAAGCGAAAAAGCTTTTCTAGAATAAGCATGATTGAGTGAATGACAGCATAGAGAAATTGGAAAAAAAAGTAATGAAAATCTTTTTCACACATTTTCATTTTGAAAGGGCGCGAGGAAAAGTTTTGGCAAATTTTGTTACAATTTGTGAAATTTTATATAATTTTGTTTTTAGGTGTAAGCACTGAAAAGTACTTCATTCTTTTAAATGAACTATTTCTGACAGGAAACTATTTTTGATATAATTGTTTGTTTTATAATATATTTAGATTTGCGAACACATTAGGGGAGACCGGGGCTCGTTGGCACAAGAGGCAAGTTGGCAATGCGTTCCGTTTATATATTTATAGCAAAAAGAACAATGGAAAAGTTATCACAAAATATTTCTTATATGACATAGGTACTTTTCACAAAGTTTTATTTTAATCAAACAAGTATTACAATAGAAAAGAAGAAAAGTCTGATTCAAGAGGTGACAAGTAAATTTTCGAGCGTTTCAAAATATCGTATTAATATTCTTCAGCTTGATGAGAAGTAAATCAAAGTGACGTATCATTAGTTAAAAGAAAAGTTTCTGTTACTATACATGTTATTTTGACTAACAATAGTATATAATTTATTGTAATAAAACGACTGAAATAAAACGTATGTAGGGATGGGGTATGTTGGCTCATATCATGACACGCTTAGCTTGATTTGTTGTTGCCGTGCGCGTGAGACCTGTTTGAGCATGTGATTTACTATCTACAATGCTGATAGAAGCTAAATATATATTTATATTAATATTTTTATGATAAAGAAAGCTACATCTAAAATAGTTCACAATTATTTTTCTGCAACAACGTTTTGATATTCGATCGTTACAAAATAACTTTAAAAGATACAATCTTTATCAAGAAGTACGTATGTGTTACCCGTTTTGTGTTTCTATTACGTATTCATTAATTTAACGTGGACTTTTGTCGCATAGCCAACTTACCCTACTATCGGGGAAAGTTGGCCACAATGCAGCATGTTCATATTTCATTTATTACAAAGAAACTATACGGTATACAGGAGCGTTCCTAGCATAAAAATGTAAAGAAAGGTTCTCTCTATCATATTAGTATTGTTTAATCATGATAATTATAGTTGTATAAAAACTCAAATGCCGAAATTGTAAAAACGGTGCCAACGAGCTCCGGTCTCCCCTACATTGCATATACTTATGATTTACATGCATTATTGTGTTCAATAATGATACTATTTTTATCCTTCCGCGAATTCTTCTCAACGTTGCGACGGCAGTCGTGGGAGTTATCTGCATTTTTTGTCGCGCCATAGCTCAGGACAAACGAGGAAGAAGTTTCTTTGAGCAAAGTTTCGTGTTTCTTTCTGCTTTGCCTGCGCGGAGTCACGACTCTCTTTTTTTTTTTTAGGTATTTTTCTTCTGCCGTTTCGCATCAGTAATGGAACAAGGACTCTATTTTATAGCGGTACGCGGTTTCGTCGCGGCCGCGACGCGACGGTATGATAACCTGCGAGTTGAAACGCAATGAATTACGCTTGTGATAGCCTTGCGCCGCAGTGCGCATTTCGAAATTTCGCATTTTCCGTTTTTATTAACAATTGCTTTGCACGTAGCAGTCGTGTTGTGACGTATGTATCGCGGAGAATTGGCGTGATTGTCAAATGCATTGCCGCGCAAATGCGAACATCGATTTTGTTTCGTTGACAAATTAAAATTCGATCCGCTTTGAAATGCGGCGTGTGTCACCTCTTGTTAAATTTATTCCATTCATAATTAATGAAGCTTATAATTGGCATTCTAGTTAGACAGATTTACAATGAGAATTATTTAATTTGCATTACTCATGCTAGAAAATATGTAGTATGCAATAAAACACACGGAGACGAACAAATATTCTCAAATTCTTACATGGATAAAAATCTTTCTTATCATCTTCTAAATATACGATTTAATGCATTATCATGTCGTGTATATCCAGGTCACCGATTCGACCTGTAAAATCGATTCAGACACCTTCGTGTCATATTTTCTTTTCTTCATCTTTTTACGTAAAATGTTTTTCCGTACAGCCTCATTGTTGCGCGTGAAAAATACACGATGGTCAACAAAACCAGCTGACCATTTTCGCGCGAAGAACGATGTGTAATTCTCATCGTTTTCCAGGTTGTTTCCCTAGAGCTAGACCCACGAAAGATCCATTTATAAGTTCCGAGCAGAATGCCATTGGAATCCGATCACAGAAGTGTCTTAATTGGCGTAACTTTTCTCAAGAAAGAGAGTTGCTTGTGGCGAATAAACTCGCAGTTGTTTGAACTTCAGCAAGCTTTAGATTCGAAAAGTTTTCAGCTCCAGTTAATTATTCTGTGAAAAAGAAACGACGGATATTTGTGTAATGTGATTTGTTAATTGTGACGGCTCTATAGCGGTTCATGTAAAAAAATTACACTTATTTTAATGTGGTATAAATTAAATTTGTAGTAATGCCGTTGAATTTCGTGATTATAACGCTGCGACAAATTTAATATTCACGTTGAATTGTATTGAAAAGTTATATTGAGTTGTCTATAAATTAATACGGATATCTACTAGAGATTCTAATCTTATAATGAGAATTTTATTCTCTAGATATCTGATATGACACAATTTTGTATATAAAACTATATATATTGTATAATGGAAAATGAGGACAGTTTTCGTATATTTCATAGATATTCTCATGATTGTCGACACATTTTGGTAGAGGTAGCAATGATTATTTATTGGAAATTAAATTAATTGGAAAAAAAATCTCTTTTGTTCTCTTTGATAGATTTAAAATTTTTATTGTGCATTTTATAATTGCGCGTTTCCTTCGCGCGTAGATTGCTTTGTTTTTGAGCTTTTCCTCTTAACTCGCAAAGCAAATATCGACCTTTCACGTCACTTCAGTTTCGGTGCCCGCGATAAAACGGGCACGTTCACCCGTCGCGAGATAAACACTGGCATGCATTATTTCGCCGAGTTCAAGATAATTCGCCAGTTTTCTAGCTATTTTTTGCATAGTGAATTTACGTGTCGTCGCTCGCCGATTACGCGTGGAAAATATCGTTAGTGCATTGCGTGATGGCGTATCATTCGTTGAATTTTCATGGCGCCGATTACGTTCTGAAAAAATATGGCGCTCTAGACGTAACGACACTGTTTCGATGCATGCGTTCCATCACGCGGCTCGAATCTCCGTAACTATTTACGACGGATTGACGTAAATCGTTTCTTTTTACGGTGCTCCTCGCAAATGTTAGAGACATGTAGAAGTATGGGAACAAATACGATCAAGATCTTGTTTATACAACTCTCCGCAGACAAATCGATAGAACGATTGTCCGAAATGACGGTTCATATTTGATTTTGTGCATTTGATATTACATCAATAAGTAATTTCATTCGTTTTATTGTTTTCTTTATATTTCTGCTGTATTTATGTAAAAAAATTAGCTTGTGCAGATAACATATAATATCTTTGAAAAACTAAAATGGAACTGACGAGATAAGATTAAATATTGATCATCCACTGGAAACAATCTGATTTTTCCTTTCTTGGACGGTTTTCTCGCGTGCTAGTACCAATTTTGTTGCAAGGGTCAAGACTTAAGTTGAGAATCCATTATGTTCTAATGAGATTGCTCCGCTGTCCGATATTGCTCCGAACAATTTCTCGCTTAAGTATACGGTTTGGAAGCGCTTCCCAAAGTATTCAGAAATGAAATAATGTAATCACGAGAACCTATAAAGGAATCAAAACGGAAACTCGTGCAGTGAGTATGCGACTAGGTATGCGACAATGTGAAAACGTTGCGTGACTGTTACGTAGCATTCCAAAGCGTGGAAATATGTGACGCTATCCTAGGATTTGCGCAAGGTTAACATGCAACTGTTGAAGCCTTGGAATGATATTTTTGTTTTTCCTCATTTTTATGATTTCGTTGGCCATCGAACGTGGGCATCATTCGTCCGAATATGTGAACGCATACAAATTTAACCGACAATAGCGTATTGAATATTACAATTTCTTTCGACGTACGTATTTCTCGTAAATATCTTGTAACCAAATTACACGCAGAACAATACCGAACGAATAAAATATAAATCATGTACAATTCATTGTACAATTTATCAAATGATTTTGACATATATTTATGAAAGTTGCATTGAAACAATATAGTTGTTAATACTGCACGAATTTTCGGACGTATTTTTTATTCGCCCGAATATTTCGCGTATAGGAAGGAAAAACTTTACAGATTGATACGGCGATTAATTTCAAGCAGTAGTATAATATTTTTTTTTAAGGAAAAAAGAATAAATTGCAGAGAAATATTAGTAGAGATGATATATTTATCCGCAACATTTTACATTATTATCCGTTAAATTTCGATTAATTTCGTTAATTGTAAAATCGTTTAAAGAATCGTTATTTTAAAATATCACGCATTAGCATCGATATTAAGCAAGTTAGAGGATTTCTACCGATGGAAAGAAAGTTTTACATCGGAGTTTCCATCATCGGATGGTTGAGTGAAACAATTTGATTTCTTTCTCCGAGAACGATTGTACACGTTAATTGCTTCCTGTTCTGCGTGAATCAGTTATTGTTCTTTTTTAGCTACGTTGCATGCGTACGATTACCACGAAATCGAAGATGGTTTTACGTATCCTATTAAAATCCCGTTTCTTTTATCTGAATCCGTACATTTCTCATTCTCTTTTATGGAAAATACCTTGTCTGTATTTTAAATTTCTAGTCATGGGACGGTATGAATTTTGCAAAGACTGAATCCTCAGAATGCCGCGTACGTAACGTGAGAAAATATATAGACAATTCTGTCGCGTTAAAGCAGAGACTTTGTAATGCTGAATCTAACGCTACAATTTGTTCATTATTATTTTTTTTTTAAGATTTATTAAGAAATTATAAAATTTAGTTTTTTTTATATTACAAAAGAAGTAAAAATACATAAGGAAAGTCTGAATTCTAATTAGAAATCTTTTTCCAATTGCTTATTTTTATTCGTTTTATAGGTTTATATTGCATATTGTTCGTATCGTCGTACCTTAATTGTCATACCATTCAATTTAATAATCGTGGTTCCGTATCTATAGGCAAGAATCGTTTAAACGGTTATAACTGCCGTTGCGCATGCAACGTCTTAATGTAATTTTCCTAGTAATTCGCGACAAGTAAGATCCGTGCAGAAATTCTAGTTGCTCTCTCCCCACTTAAGAGGTTCAATGTATGCATTTAGATATTCGCATACCCTTACTTAATGCGATAGTCATGATGCTATAGCGGTTAATGCAATTAAGGCTTTATATAACATTTAATTCGCTTCAGCTTCCATTCAAAACAGCTTTACGTACAGCATTCCAATCAGCTAATTTACGTGCACACATAAAAAACGTTTGCGTTACTCGATATCTTTAGACCTTTAGTGAATCTCTCTCATGCATTGTTTATTTTCAAACGTTAAAAATTGACTTAACGTACAGCGCGTGCGCATATAAAATTTACCGTTACGGGGTGACACATCAAAATCCACATGGTAATAGGAAAGCACAGTCACAGCGCGGCTCTCGTGTAAAGTAATTTTTATTTTATTTTAATATAAATATAAAACAACTTATATTTTACATATAAAATTGTTTCTGCGGCCAAATGGAATTCCACAATCTTTTCCTTTTTAAATGCCTAGGATCTAACATACACACACTCTTGGCATGTTCAACAGTATGTTCGCAATATCTGCTTGGATATACAATATATTGTATGAAACTTTTAAGCTCCGTACATATATATGTTGTTTGCAAGAAAAAGACAGGGTTTAATTTGTGTGATTTGTTTACTGCAGGGAATACACATTGCGAACAATAAATGTATTATAGCAAGCAAGAATAAAACTAATTGATCTTGATTGATTACCGAAATACTAATCTTGATTAAGAACAACCACTTTGTTTTCGATTATTTTAAACGATAAAATTAAAGGTATTTTAGTTTTACTTTAGTTTGTTATATATATTACAAATTTTATATTTAATAATTAATATATTTCGTGCTATTTTTTTGAATGTTGCAAGATCTGAGAAATCTATCATCCATACAATTGAAACTTTTAAATACTGAAAATTGAACATCATGAAATTTTAAATATATAAAAGCGTATAATTTTATTTTTTAAATAATATTTTACTTTCTAATAAATTTGGAGCAATATTGTATACGTGAGTATACATATATAATAAAAGCAATTATTGCTGTCACAAAATTTGATCGCTGCATATTTGCAATTTTATCGATATTGTAATATCGTGATTTTAACTCTTTAAATACGCAATTCTCACGCATCGGTCGTGCTCTTCAGCAAAGCTATTATCGCTGATATATCTGCAATGAATAATGATGGCTAGCAATATATGGTTAATTGCATAGTGTTACGCCCCAACTTTCACATGCACTGATGGAGCGCGAAGTATGCCATTGCCAGTTTTTGATGGGGTATTTGAATTGCAACAGATAACAGTGCGTGATAAAGTATGTTTATTTTATTTTACAAATTACATCGCGCCCTGGTTAACATTAGCAAATAATAGCAAAATTACATATTAAATAGTTGAATATAGTTGTGTTAATACGTTTAATAAATATGTCAATTTAATACTATATAAATACTTCCATTTACATCAATAATTATTAATTAATCGATTTAATGTTAAACAAAACTATTTGTGTCGTTTGCCAACGAAGATTATGGTATTTTGCAGTTATGACAAATTACGTTACGCGATTACAGATAATTATATTTTAAATAACTAATTAATTGCATAAATATGTAATATATGTATTGTAGTAATTAAAGCCAATTGTACTCGCCGTTATTGCAAATGTGTCGCATATATTATTATTTAGCAGTCCATGAAGACATATTTTCTCTTTATATGGTCTTCTTAGTACTCATGGGTAAATGGAAGGGCCGACACGATTCCCATTGGCTTCCCTTTTTTTAAGGAATTGGAAATGGCATCTCTTTGGTTCAGTTGTTTGATTTCCCGAGGGGATGCGTCTTTTTTACGGATTTTTTGCGGGCAAACAGCAGTTTTGTGATGATGATAGTGAAACGAATGATTGAAAAGCGATTTCTTTTTATTTTGTAACGTTGAAGCATTTTTTGAAACTGTAAAAAATATATATAAAATACGAATATAATTAAAGGGAAAAGTAAAAAATTAAGATAAGATGAAAATCTAAGATATCGACCTGCATTTTATACGTTTTTAATTTCTCTGTATTTTTTGAGAGGGGTAGTAGTAAGTAGTAAGTAGGGGTAGAATTTCCCGGGGAGTGCTATAAGGTGTATAGTTTTTCGTTACCGATTTTTATTGGAACCAGTATCCGAAGTTTTTCCAATTTTTCGGGAAATAATTGACCGAATCTTAAAGAATTGTATATAAAACAGGGGTAGAATTTCCTAATAAAGGGGTTACCGATTTCCGTCTAAAAAAAATCTACGTAATTGTTCTGATGTCTGCAAATTTTAAGATATCAAGCTAATTTTTTTTTATGGATAGAATATTATTATTTTGAATTTGGCGAGAATAGAGTATCATTAAAAGAAGGTTGTTTCGAATTTGGCGAGAATCGGTGGAGGGGACCGATTTCTGCTTAAAAAAATGTATAAGTTATTTGATAGATACAGTATTATTTAAGAAAGTTGTTATTAAATTTGGCGAGGATCGGTGAAGGGGTTACCAATTTCTGTTTGAAAAGTGTATAAGTTATACATGTAATTTTATATAGAGTATTATTAAAGGAAGGTTGGTATTGAATTTGGCGATGATTGGTAAAAGGGTTCTTTTTTTATAAAAATCAAAATGACATATAATATGTAAAACTAGCAGCTTATAATGACAAGAGAGTGAATTGATAGCAGGTCAGCTTAGTAATTTCACAAACCGATTACCGATTACTGATTTTATTTTTTGGTTTTTTAAATGGAAAATCGAGGTTCTGGGTACATAGTGAGCGAGCAATCTCAAAATTCCCGAAAAAACGCCTGGGTAAACCAAGGGATGATGTCGCTGATCGGTAAGTGAAATATCGGAAAAGCGGAAATGATTCAATAGTGTGAAACTCGAGTAGAAAAAAACCGGTTATGACATGTTTAATCCACGAAAACATTTATGCGGTCCGATTTGAAATTAGAGGCATTTAGTTATGATTCAAATTACGAATATCAATTTCATCCGAGTGTAATAATTGGGAAAATGGATGCAATATGTGATCATTGTGAAGTAAAAAAGTTTAAAACTTAAGCACCTAGAATGTGTTATTCATGCAGAAAAGTTAAACTACCGTCTTTAATCAACAACCCGACACACTCCTTATGTTTGTCTACAATAAGAATATTGAAACACAAATGAAGTTGTTTCAAGAAAAACGACTCCCGGGCGAAGCCCGGGTAACCAGCTAGTTTGATATATAAGCAGAAAATAGCACGTTATAGTTTCTATCGCAAACACTAAAAGTGCGTTAGCTTTAGCCATCAACCTTCTAAAATGTCAAATAAGTATATTTACATGTGAACACAGTCGCGTAACTAACTTGGTGTTGTATAATTAAATTACAACAGGGAATTAAGTACTTTTAAACATCACGCGGTGTTAACTACTTTGCGCTGTTCGAGTTTCGGGCTAGTAGTCACACAGTTCCATCGAAACAATCAAACGAGACGGAAAATATCGCGAAATTTATAATAAACGTACAAGAAATTACATCATTCATTAATTTGCAGACTAAATTTCTTTTTTTCTTTTCTAAAATGACGGTAGCGAGGATTGTGTCAAATAACGCTTTATTTTATTTAAAGACTAATTCGGAAGATTACCTTTCTGAGTGAAAAATCGTGCCATCAGTGATTCAGCATGTATTTGTATTCAGCGACTTGTAGCAAGTGAAGCCTGACTCTGTGTGGTTTATAGGTCTAGTCTACTTAAGTAAATTATATAATGGTATATCCACGTTTTTGTCTATAAAATATATATTTTTAATATAGATTACAAGAAAGATTAGAATGGAAGAAAACAGTAATATATGGAAACAATTTATGAAAGCAAATTAAGATATTAAGATTGTAACATTAGTAAACATTTTGCATGTGTATAATAGATGAAATATAGACAGAAATTTGATCACAGCAATTGAATTTAAGTTACAAAATTATGTCTATATGATAAAATTAAACTTTCTTATAAGAGAAAATGTTTTACCAAAATTTAGCACATATTTCAATGTTGTTTCGCAGGCAAGAAACATAAAACTGTCTTTCTAAGTAACCAGAATATGCTGACATACATTCGAGTTGTCTAGTAAAGCTATTCATGATTTTGTCTAAATGCTTTGCTTAACAACCCCAAATAAATCAGAAATTGTATTTTTGTCCCTTCGTACTGTTTATCTTTTAAACAATTGCAACTAATCGCGCGCAACTCGCCACACTTAATATCTCATGTCAAACGTTCTATAAGTTCTCTATACGTTCTATAATGCTATACAATTTTCCGGCAAAGTGCCGAAGTCACAAATGGCGATTGTCATTAAGCGCTTTATTCACGTCCTGCCCGTATAGGAACTTTATCGTTAACTCCGTTGAATACGCTCGACCTTACGTACGCGCGTTACAATACAGATTCTCGGTTTGCGCTCACGTGCAGGTAGGAACGATGCAGCACTCGCTTTTGTTACGACTCATTGGTATGCAACTTGTCGCAGGCTTGTAGAGAACATCGAAGAGTTCGTATCGCGTTCGGCAATATTGTTCTAGAGCGATAAGCAACTGCAGCTCAATCAGTTGCATAATTAACGTGTGTTCGGAGTTATAATTATCGCGAGCACCGAGTGTAACTCAACGTTACTATTTGTCTCCCGAACGTCGAGAAACAGTGGATATATTTAGTAAACGGTTAAAGCGATATGCAAATAATTTAAATCAGCCATAATGTCTTTTGATAACTGACTCTGAATTACAATTCTGTTTTCCATGCATCTGCCGCGGTCGCGATGTTCGTGTTTATGTATGTATGTAAATCGTCGTGATTGCACTATCGAGCATACCGTAGGCGAAACTTTGATGGACTTTTGCAAGCTCCAACGAGCACTTTTGCCATGCGGAGAGTGCAGGATCACGGATAAACTTCTATTTTGGAGATACACCGGAAATCGATGTTCTCTCGGTGACGAGCAACGTTGCAATAAGTCGTTTATTGAAGAGGCCCCTCCTCTGTCATATATATATTGAAAGCTTCGTATGATAAATGCCAATTGTAATAGTAATGCGCGTTGCCTACAATTACTCAAACCACAGAATAACCAAATATGTTATTCGTTATCGGCATTAATTCTAGACATTATTGATGCTAGGAATTCGGTGCACCAAAATTACGCTCATCGATCGGTGCATATGTTACCATGTAAATTTTTCGTAACCGAGTAAAACGATCTGGAATCAGTTGCGACAAAGGGTTTGTCACGCACGCGCTCAATAATATGAGCTCTTGGTTGTTGCGCGCAAGAAAACAAGGCTGATTCGAATTACAACCTTTGTAATAATATACAATAAATTTTTTCTGCAATATATGGAGATTATTGCAACGCAATATATGTAAGCAGTTCTATTTTACTTAAAGTTTATTCACATTGTATTCAAATTTTATTCAAATTTTTAGAATAAATCGATCTCTGATTGGCATTCAAAACGATCTTCAATTTAGATATCTCGTAATTGTTATTCGCTTCTATTCTAATTGCTGTGTGCGTGAAAAAGAAAAGTATGCATGTTATTGTTGTATTGTTTCATCAATTGGAGAACCATAGCGTAGGATTCTTTTATTCCCTCAGTCGTTTGGATTTTTTTTTTTTTACATATACAATCTAAGATAAATATTTTTCTGTTTCGCAGGGCAGGGCGCTAATTGCTACAAGTAAGTAAGTTGTTATAAATTGATTTGGCGGCAAGCGATAGTACGATATATCCGATTTTTATATTTAATTGTATTCCGTCTTACACAAAAGTTATTCTTGATTTTTGTCTGTCACAGTTGATAAATTCTCTACGTTCATATGAAATACTTCATGAATCATACGAGAAAGAACATTCCCTATTTCTCCTGTCAGATCTCATCCCGTTATTATCCGTGTTACGGATTCTTAATTCTCTTATCGATTTGCTGAGAGAGATAGCTCCTTTTTTTTAAAAAATTAATAATTCCGAGCGATACGCCCATCTTCATTTTTCATCCGTCCATAGGATATCCGTTATCTGGTCGTATTGCGCGGCTCTAACTATTGCCGGCTCTGAAATGAACCGTCGACCGATTAGACGATGATTAGACTCAGCTCGTTGCATCTTGCTGAAGGGTTACGCGAGTTATATTGGATCTGATTACAGAGAATTGGATCGAAGATGGGGCCGACTTGAAAGACCGCGTAGGCGTAGGTAACATTCTCTTCAGACCGTAAACTTAAGACGTGTGATAGAAAACTTTCTTTTTCGTTCTTATTGTCTACGAGTTTCTTCGTCGTTAGAAGCGACGAAATTCGATCACCTTTCCCCATGTCTTTTGTTTCGCGTTTCTTTGTAAGCATAAGGTCATTGAAGAAGGACAAGTTTCCTTCGCGTATAGGGTTTCTTCCTCGCGTTTATAATGCGTCTCAGCGTCTGCCGTTGAATTGCCAACAGTTAATCGTCAATTGTAGCAAGCCGAAGGTAGAATCCGTTGGAATAAATACGAAGTCCTTCCGATGCACTTTCTTTTTTATTATAGTATTTCACTCGACGCTTTTGGAAACGAATTTTTCTTGCGCGAAGTTTTTATAAGATGACGCGAAAGTGCTTCTTCTTTCGATAATTTCTTCCTTCATTGCCGGTTTATTTTAGATGGGATATTGTAGACCGTATTTCTCAATAATTACAGAAGTGCTCCTTTACAATACGCAGAACGGTATTTATATGTGTGCAGAGTGGTATTGATTCGAATTGGTCTGACATGACGTGGTCCTATGAGATAAGACAGAGACAAAGCGATCATTATCGTGCACAGTGTGTGTGTGTGTGTGTGTGTGTGTGACTGTATTATAATTTTCTCATTACTTCTTTCACTTGCACTTAATGGAATTTAAAAGTAAATTAGAAATAGATTACAAAATCTTATTTAAATGGATAATAAACGTTATTACAACTCTCGCGCGTTCAAGAAAATGACGCGTTTTTCTCAGATTCGAATATATTGCAATAGACGTAATCCGCGTTTTCGTTTGCATTCTAGGTTTTAATATTTTATTGTGCTTAGTGACATCTGTGCGTCAATAGGAAAATTGTATGTTTTATACAATATGACACATTGAGGATGACAGCATAAACGATAAAAAAATCCGAAGGTTGTATAGAGCTCTGAAATCGACGGAACTGCAAGATATATCGCAAACATAAATTTATACGGCAACCCTATCACACGGATTCCTTCGTATTTTCTATTTCTTCTAGTAGTATTAGCGCATGTCGTATTTCGTGTGGGATAATAAATGTTTGAAGAGTGAAGGGGCTCGCATCCCTTCACGTCAATCTTCTAATAAACTTGCGTAGGTCATTGCCACGACGTAGCGATCCTTAAATTAGAGTTGGAAGAAAATAAATCGATGGGCGAAATTGTTTGGGATTGGTTGGCTTTTCTTGTAACACGTGACGATTAGTGGATGAATAAAAATGGATTACAATTCGTGATTAATTTTTCCGTTCTCAGAGATGTGAGATTTAATATTGTATATCTGAAAAAGTCATTATAAATACTGCAGGAATTTAGAACAAGAATTATATTAATGTATGGAAAAATTATTTTAAAGATAGGTAAGTATTCACAATTATTAATACATATAATAATGTAATATTCATACTTGGATATATTTAGTTGGAAAAAGATATTTCAAATTTGCACATGAAGGTATACCGATTTCATAGAAATATATATTCTTATTAATTTATACTTTACTTTGTGAAATTGTAGAAATATGATGTCGACTGTATTGAAAGTAGATTCATATGTTTTATTTTTCCATGATAAAAATGTAACAACGTAGACGGCCATAATAAAGTTACAAAATCTTTATAATCATTATCTTCCTTTCCTCTATTTTCACGTTTTTTTTTAACTGTCATCTCCACTTTGTTGCATAATGAGATAATACAATATTCATATTCTGAATTATGTACTGTCTTCTCAAACGACGCAAATTTATTGGTTACAAAATTAGAATTTGTCGAAGCGTCGCGTCGTTATCTGTGTCGCTGCTACTTGTTGCTATTTAAATATTCAATAATACAGTTACATCTTATGCGAGGTAATTAACAATTTTCCAAAAGCATTACGTTTGGACGACAAGCTTTTGTTCCATCCTTCGTCCAATCTCCTGCATTTCACTTAATTTATAATATCGAAACCCGAGTTAAGTCGGTCTAAAATGCACCACTCGCTGATGTTTCACTGTAGTTTTATCATTAACTTTGTTTTTTCCTCGCAATAAATTATTACCTTAATTAAAGTCCAGCGAGCATTTCTGCACGCGCGGATGTGTTTGAATGAATCTTGTTGGGGTTTGAGGGAAAAAGGGAGCGAGTCAGACGAGTACTAATTACCTCCATCTTTGCGTGTATAATACCGCGCGAACAAGATTGCTCGAGAATTTTAAAGACAATTATTAAAAAAAAAGGAAAAAGTGGTCCGGAAATTATTATGAACAATTGTGCGTTTTATCGTGTTTTCATTATCTCGGGATTTATTGATGTTAATCTTTTCGCGTGCGCGCGTAAAAAGTTTTCTTTCTTATAAGGCTGGGGGTACTTAAATTATTTTAAATTCATGGCATGTTTTATCACATTTTAATTATATTTTGGCGCCGGTTAACTTTATATTTTCATATAAGAAATTTTTTTCTTTACGTAGATCATTTAGTGTTGACTATTAGTTTAACTCGTAAAGCATTTGCAAAGTCTTTAAATTAAACTTATACTTTACGGGTTAACTTATGTTTACGATGATATGTCTAACGTGATATATGTTACTAACTAGCAGTAGATGAAATTGGTTTCTAATATATTTTAATTCTCTACGATATGTACACAACGCACACACGTGATTTTTAAAAAAATTATATTTGAATACAAGAGTATTAAAGGTAAAATGGAAAACATTTCACAACAAGGGTAAAAGGGTAACATGGAAAAAATGGTTCTTTTTATTTATTTTTTCATTTATTTTTTATATAACATACCCAGCGTTATATTTAAAAATTTAATCACAGTATATAACGCCACGAATTTAGCAATGAATTTTTGAGCATTTATTGAAAGATTATTTGAATAAAAAAGTATTAAGGTTAATTTTAATAATTGTGTTTTTAATATGTATTATATGTCCGAACATAAATAAGCTTTTCATGCATAAGAATTAAATTCTTCGGAAATAGTATAGTTTCGTAGAAATTAATAACACTGCTTCTAATTTTAATAAAGTAGCGCTTCTTAATGTACACTATATATACTACAATTAAGTTTCTCATGCATAAGAATTAAGCTATTATACTTTAAAAGTATAGAACTCCATGAAAATTAATACATATGTATCAAACAATACTTTGAGTTTCGGTTTAGCGAAAATTATTTGGCGTAATAACAAATGTAGGGCAATGTTTCTGGGATATATATATATATATATATATATATATATATATATATTGTATATTTGCAACAATTATAATACAATTCTCTGACTTTGCTACATATACTTTGTTATATTCTCTGCTTTGTCTACTTGATATAATGTCGCCTGCTGATTGTCGTGACAGAAGGGTATTACGATAATCTTGTTGTGTAGCGAGCTTTGTTTATCGACTTCGAGTTAGCGATATCGTGGCTCGTCCCGAATCGGAATTACGGCTTCGTTCTGATGCGTGACGAGCCGCGAATCGTTCGGAATAAAAGTTGGTCGCGACATAATTTCCTATCCACCGGTAGTTCGCATAAAGCCAAGTAGGTTTATGAGCTGGAAGATATTTTCTTTTCCAGTCTTTTACGACTGTCTCGAGATCTTTTTTGCGCTGTAGTATAGTTTATACAAGATTTGCGCGCGATCTTAAGAAAGTCCGCCACGAAAATGTCTCATAAGGAGAAACTGTTCCTCAGTTATCTTTACTTTGTTTTTGTCACGTTTCATCGCGCGTTTAAATATCAGGATCAAGGGACCATCGGAGTCATTATTAATCTTGGAAAAAGAATTGTTTGAACAAGACGGGGTACGATGGAAGTGGTTTAAATGATAATACCATTCTATTTTATTCTGCGCGTAAGAGTTTTTTCTGAGAATTTTCACTGTTTTAATTATAAAATGATATATACTTTAGTTTGATATCGAAGTGTATGTCAGTAATTTTTTTATTCTAAGTTTTCCGCAGAAATTAGTTTAATTATACGATCGGAGAATTAAATATTATGTGAAAAAAATATAGATTTTTATTTTATTGAAATTTTCTTTCTAGCTCACTAAATACGAGTGTAACTCGCCTCTTGAATATTGAATGCAAATAAAACCGTTAGACAGCGCCGCATTACATGCTAAATGTATCACTAGGTAAAGATGTGGATATGTACTAATACCATGTGTCTATAGAATGTGTGCCATGTGAACATTGAGGCAAGCGTGATATCAAGTTGTGCGCGTCTATATTGATAGCTCTTTCTGAGCTCGCGATATAACGTCGCTGGGGAACGGGTAGAAGAATCTCATGTCCCTATCGTACCCTCTATAGTGTCTCATCTTGCCTGGCGCCATTACTGCGCTGAGCAAGTGTACTGGAGCTTTTTTAGTCTTCGTCCGTGCCACATATCTAAAGCGTAAAACGCTCCTACAAAAAGCTTCGCGATGTTAGAAACTGTATTACTCTATACGTGCATCGTGCGTTACTCCACTTGGCGCTTTCTAGTAGCGAAGTATCGCGTTATCGTGTTAGCTCTCATGGGAATACATTAACATTAATCATATTTTCCTACAGAAGATGTTGGTTTTCTCTAGGTGGATATATGGTAAAAGTAAAAAAATATAAGATGAGCTTACTGTAGAAATTCATATTTAAAATGTGTAATATATATTTTTATATCATTAGGTATTTATTGGGGGGACGTCCAATATATTTGTTTATAAACTTAACATCTTTAGATTTGTTATGTTGAATTATTGAGAACTATCTCAAATAATTATTTTTGAAGTTTATAAGAACGTGGGTCCCACAATGCGACAATCGTTGTAATGTAATCGGTGTATCTGGTTTTGTTCCTGTTAGAAATGTCGCGTGACATTCACAGGAATCCCGATTGTTAAATTTTAGATGGGAATTATGAGTATCCAGGACAAGAACATCGCTGTAGGAACGCACGATGGCAATTATGCTAACTATATGCAAATATTAAGTGATGCTATTGTTGATCGTTACAAACGTTAGGCACGATAGAAAGCGGATGTATAACATTCACGTAAACGACATTATTTCAGTGGCGAGAAAGTGATATATGATTAATAATCTCGAAGCGTAGCTTTCAAGTGCTGCCTCGTGATAATTTATGATCGTTTAAAAGTTTAAACAGATACTTATCGTACTTTAAAGTGACTATTAATGATCAAAGTTCAATTTGAGACTGTGACACGAATCAGCGATTTTCTCTCAGACATATCGATACTTTCGGTTTTGAACTTTGTACGACCAACTGACCGTGAATTTCTCGAAGCAAACGACAAATACCCTACGGATATTTAATATGGGGACCTACGTCAATGTACGCTTTGCCGCTTCGTAGCCGCATATTCAAAGCGAATCCATCATTGCTCTGGACTCGTCGAAAAGCTTAAGGATATAAAAAAAATAGGATAGAAAACTCGGCAGTGCTACAAGATTTTAAAACTGTTTTACGATGTAAATACTAGGAAAAATGGTGAATTAGATATTTTATATTAAGCAGCGAATGACAATTACTTTTATCATATCATTACCGTTGTTGACTGATTTTGTGTGATACACAGTAATGATGATTTGTCAGTGCATGTCGGGATGGAGGAGACGATGGTGTTATATGCATTCGCGCAATTAAATGCGAGGCAGAAGAGAGACTTTTGATGGTTAGTGCGGTTATAAAAAGAGCTCGTTAAACCTCGCATATTACGTAGAGAAGAGCCAATATCTCGGCTTTTTTTTTTATTATCGCGAGGTTTCACGAGCGGCGAGTTTCGTTGCGGCGTAGAGAGCTCGATCTGCGATCGAGCGGGCGTGAGGATCCATGCGAGGATGATGAAGTGCGACGAAAGGAAGCGCGAAATGTTCTCGCGACGCGCTTGCAGCGAGAGCGGGCCGCATCCCGGAATACCGGGATATGGTAACGTGCCCGTCGGCGGTCATCTCTGGGGAAAAAGAAATCAGGGACGCACCTCGGCGCCGGTGGTCGGTCACGCGAGACCGCCCGCTATAATCCTGAGAACGAGAAGGAGCTGGCCCGTCGCGCCCACACATTGCCGAAGGTAAGTGATCGATTTCGCGTCGTTTCGATTTTTGACCTCCTCCTTGTGCGCCTATGGCTACGGTCAACGTGACGCTACAAATGCATCGAAGCATTTGATCGACTAATCAGAAGAAAGAATTTTACGAATTAACCAATCAACAAATGCTTCGAAGCATTTGTAGCATCACGTTGATCGTAGCCTGTGCCCGGCTAGGCCAGCGTTTTCTCTCATACTCGAATATCGCGGCGCTGGATCAATACGATTTGCTCGAAAATTTAATTGGGCGTTATCTTTGCTCGCGGCTGTTTAACATCCCCAATTGTATAGTTCCCTGGTGAACTCGGTTAAATATTCTATAAAAGATAAAACTTGCTTGGGGGATATAATGAACGAGAAAGGTTTTTTTACTACTGTGCTTGTCCTCTCGAAGATTGCAAATAAAATGGAGCAAATAAATTTGTCACGGGGTCACGTTTGACATGAATGTTAAATTCTCCGTATTGAGAATCACTGGTCTTAAAACTTATAGATATAGATCAAAGTAGCTCATTTTCTTATCTTTCCAATATTCGACATTTGTTGGTTGTTGACAAGGATATATAGTAGTTTGCTAGTTTTTTCCAGCTAACGCAATTCGGAAATTTTTCGGATGTAATCTTAAATTGAAGAGATTTTTTAGTTTATGTTTCTAGAAAGAGAGAGGGGGAGAGAGAGAGAGATTCTATTATTATTAGATAGGTAATTCTATCAGCTTTACGTACATATGAATATACATATGTAGTACGTATGGTATATGAATACATATGAATTTGTGCTGAGAAGTGATTGCTCTATTAACACAATGAGACGTAATGCTTTCCGGTCTAATCCAAATATATGTATATATATGTATATTATAGATATATATTCGATTCAGATTAAATATCTACAAATCTAAAATACAAAAAAGTATATAATACAGCAGATAAATTTGAATTTAAAGTATGGAATTTAAAATAATTTCAATATGTTATAAGTATAAATTTATAGCATATTAAAACTTGGAATTTTAAACTTAACTACACGGAGAGAATTTTTTCTTAAAATTTACCATGAAATCATGGTAGTTGTGGGACAACATGAACAACCAAGAATTTTATGTGCGAGCTATTTTGATTAATATCTATCATAATAAAAAATATTAATATCTATTTATTATCTTTAAAATATAACAAAAAATTCTCTCCGTGTACTAATAGTGAAAATGTAATATGACTTATTGATAAAAGAATTACATGATAAATTTACGTTTTAATGCGCACGGTAACACTTGTTGCAAAACGTTTACAGTATTGTAGCAAACAAAGGCATTTTACATATATACGTAACGCCTCAAGAGATGTTTTTGTGATGATAAATATGAAACGAGTTTCTTGGTTTATTATGCTACCGGTAAATATAAGAAGAAGCGTATGTATGTGTGAGTGTGCGCATCTGATATGACTTCCGTTTTGTTTCAATATCGATATCATCATGCTTCATCGTAAGCAAAAAGTGTCTCCTATCCTCGTGCGTATTGTCCTCTTTCTTCTCGTCCAATTCGGGCGGAGTGACATATTGAGATTAATTATTTGCCGATGAACCGATGAGTCGTTAGGGTCTGACAACTAATCACAACTCTTACCGTCATCTTAAGATTAAAGGAATACATTCGTTCTGATGGAAATGACGTGAATGAGATGTGCTCCTTGAATCTTTCCATTTCATCCCTTTATTTACATCTATATGTCTTTATATTTTCTCTGATCTCGTATTCTGTATTCACCGTTTTGACTTGTAGTTTTTTCATTCAGTCGAGTGCGAGCATGAAGGATTTAACGACGTCATTTTAATTCCTAGAGTAAAGTTGCATCTTTGCCAGAATCCTTATTTCTATTGTGTTGCGAACAACGTGTACCAGGAAGAAAGCAGGCTGGTAATTGCTTTTACAGCGATTTTTTGCCGCCGGGCGAAATGAGAAAAAAGCGAAAAAAGTTAACGTCGGCGTAAAAAAAAGAACACCATTTTTCATATTTTTAACACAGAGCCTCCATTGTTTGATATAAGGATCACGTATAACGTTACCGTGCCGTGAGCTGAAAACCAGCTACATTTAACGCTATAAACGTGATGCACCGGTTGGGGCTAATACCGACCATAAAGCTGCTTGTTTGCGCAAGCTTTTGCCTACACTACTTATGTTACGTTAGGCCGTTGCGTAATGCGCGGCATAGATGCACTCTACTTAAATAGAGATGTGTAACACATATCTCATAAAGGGATTAAGTATTCAAGTGTGAAAGCTCAAAAGGAAAGACGTTTTTTTTCTTCGTCTTAATTGCGAGTGCGATTACTTGTATCTCATTATTTCATGTGATTATGGCTGTATTTTTATCTCATGATATGATACATTTCGCGGAAAAGTAAACAGTTTCAGCGTAGTTATTTAAAATGCTAATTTCGATGCGTTTTGCAGCGCTTTATAATTTTGTGCTTCGATGCGCCGGCGTCTTGTCGATCCCTCGCATCATCTTCCTCTTCACAATTAGTAACCATTTATGAATTATTAATGGCGATGTGACTTGGCGCTTTGGTAATGAATAAAGAGTGCTGAGTTTGTATCTTTAGAAAGTAGAATTTCCACGATAGCAAAGAACAATTGTTTACTTGAGAAAGGAATAAGGAGAGATAATTGCTGTCGAAACATGACAGCAATTAAGATACTAGTATAGAGCAGGCAAACGTTCTGTATCTGCCTCTTTCTTGTTTCCATCTTGCAAACAGCATGGGGCAAACAGCAAGGGTAGAAGAGCGGGAACAAATGTAACTACATAACATAGCATGTTTTTCCCTTGGGTGCCTAACGAACAAATGACGCTCTTGTACATACATATACATACCCGCATGTCCGACGGTTAAAATTTCACGCCAAACATAGATCGTCGACATTTTCTCCTAAAAATACTTGTCTCGTGTGTCTCGTGTATTTTGCGTGTATGCTCACTTTTTACTATATTATATTTCACTGCATGTATTGCGAACTAATGTGGCGAACTTGTTTACATCGCTAAAAACAGCATAAGCACAAGGATTACTATAAGAACCTTTCTTTTGTAACTTTATTGAAGAGGATATAATTTCACCTTATAAACTGCTTTTTAAAGCAGAGCTAACGCAACAAATATCCTATGTCATATTTTGGCAAAGGGATAACGGGTTATTAACAATGCAATCTGATATTCCATGTGAATTAGATAGATTTCCAAGTGTATAGAATAAACTGCAAGAATTTTATTTCTGTTTTTAAAGGTAATGCTGAAGATTATTTGTCATCATAATAACGATATTTCAAAACAAGATGAGTTTGAAAATGGTCTTTGCGTTGAGTCTTTATGCGGCATTATTATCTGTCTCATCGCGAGAAGAGTTGTAATCAAAACGAGATTTTCATCCTCTATTTTCTTTCTCCAGCTATCTTTGTTATGGCACTGGAATTAGTTCGCGTGGAATAATCTTGTTATTTGCATTTAAGTGTGTGGGTACATCAGCTATGCTTTTACTACGTAGAAAAATATACAGATACTCCAGATATCGCGCTTTTCTTTGCTATTTATATTTTATTTATATTTACATTTTACCTTCATTCAAAATGATAGATAAGTCGTGTATTACAATATTTTTATTTCTATTACAATTTTGGTGATTATATATCATATCAGATTTTGATTAGGATAAACTTTAATTGGAATTTTAGTTGAAAAATAAAATTTTATTAGCTTTTTGATACGTTTCTCATTAAAACATTCTTAGTAATTCATCGCGTTTTATTTTTCAGCAGCTTAAGATAAGAAAAGTATCGCCGGTTCGTAGAAACAACCGTCCTTCTTTGAGACTGCAGTTTCCGTAGCCTAGAGAAAATATGATATTTTTTTCGAATACACCTTGCGTACATCTAGAAAAGCGCTTTTTTTTGCAAAACAGTTCTCCAGCGAAAGTATCAAAGCATAGAGTAGACATTTTTGCGAAAGAAAAGAAATGAGAACATCGATGATGAACAAATACACTACATTTATTTTCAGGTATGCCAACGCAGCAAAATAACACAACCTCTGCATATACCCCGCTTTGAATTGAAATTTTATTTCCTTGGAGACATGAAAAAACTGTGTAAAAAGTTTGTTATACACAATTTTGAACATGTCACGTTTATGGAATACCTCGCGTACTCAAGGGTAGTGTTTTAATTATCGTGGCACAAGGCTGTATTGCACCTTCGCTTCAACCACGTAATTATTCAGATGCGTTAACGTTAGATGATTACTGGGAATACTTATATAGAATGTGTCAAAATTTATGAGTAAAATAATGAGAATGAGAAATAAAAAGTTGTTATTAAAAGAGAAAGAGAGAGGAGAGACGAGTATTTAATATTTTTTGGTTGAACGTGTATTAAAATTTATGATGTATAAGTAATTAGTGTGCTTTACACATGCTTTT
The DNA here is from genome assembly GCF_048541705.1 of Temnothorax americanus. Taxonomy (NCBI): domain Eukaryota; kingdom Metazoa; phylum Arthropoda; class Insecta; order Hymenoptera; family Formicidae; genus Temnothorax; species Temnothorax americanus. Next base: position 389,029 of record NW_027509421.1, on the reverse strand, counting down.
TTCAATTTTTTCAATTTATGTAATGATACAACATATTTTAACTTAAGAAATTACGTATTCTTAAAAGATGAATATTTAACTTGTAATTGATGGCGCTTGCGCATCTTTTATAAAATATCTAAGAGAAAATGAATTATTGAATGCGGTAATTTGCAAAATTTATTTAAGTTTAACATTCGATTGAAATTTCACGTTTATCGCACGTTTGGAAAATAATCAAGAATTTTCGGAGGAATTCAAGACGACACATATTTCGATATTCATGCGTCATGAACTACTTTCCGCGACCGTCGTTCATCGATCGGTCGTACCTCTTCAAACGTGTGTGAGAGTTAGCATATAGCTTTATTAAATATTTAATTATCATAGTAATATTTCAATTATATCTCGAGATTTTTTTATGCAGTATTGTAACTTGAATGTTTAGTTTTAAGTAAATTTTTGCAAATATACACATACTATGCTAAACAAAATGTATAGTATGTATCTTACACTATAAAGTAAACATTTAAAGTATAATCACGTTTCTCTCACAGTATCATTTATTCAAAAGTGTTAAAAAATGCAGGATTACTTTCTCTACGCAATTTTTTATTACTTTATTTTTTAATGTCATCAGACGATATCCAATTTTAATGTCGTAGGCTCTGAAAATAACTCTCACGCTCCATTTTGAGAAGGATAATCGTAGATAAGAGAAAGTCAGACGCAAGAGATATAAGACCGACGAAACTTGGAAGAACATATATATTTGTGTTGAAATACGTGGATTTCCGTTCTTTATCTACGTGTCTGCATTTGACAATGAGAGGATAACAGAGTTCGTAGTTCCTTCGTCTGAAAGATAATTCCTTTTGTGTGTTCAATATTAATTATCGGAAAGTTCAGCTGGAGTAAATGTGTCGTTGACGCTAATTGTATTTCTTGTTAGGTCTTTAATGAAACGTAATTTCTGTTCTCCAACAGTTGGACTGTTCCAGATTACATCGAATTTTTTTGTATCATGCTTTTCATTTTCATTGTAACTTGTACTATATATATCCTTACTTTCGTCTACTTTAACTTAGTTTTCTGCTTTTGTATTCTTTCCATCTTCAACAACGTTTTCTTTAATTTTAAGTTTCTCGTAAAAAAGATGTCATTAATTTTTCTCTTAAGGATTACGCATGCATATAAATTGGGGATGATACTTTTTGCCGATATAATTATTTATTTTCATAATTTTTTCCTTTAATTTTGAAGTTGTTATAAAAGATGTGTTGTCATTAAGTTTTATATTATCTTACTTATCTTCTATTTTTCTCTTAACGATTGTGCATAATACTTTTTGTCGAGATAATTACTTATTTCAACTTGGATGCTCGCAAGTTGCGGGGAAATTGGCGTTGTATTTCTCGTGTATCTCTATTCGTTAGTCGTAGTACTTACTGTCGTAAAACAAGCACCGGATTTAGTACATCCGTTAAGTAGTGTATGCTGTGTGCTAATTGTTCTATGTATTCGATAAATGGACTACTCGGTTCTTCTTGAACTTTGAATTGCGAGTGTCTGTGCGTGTATATAATAACAGAACACGCTATTAAGCTCATGCTAGAAGCAAAAAGCATGAACAGATCGATCCTTATCATATGGTTTATCCGCGTTATCTTCACTGCCTGAAAGTTCCGAGGCAATTTCTCACGCAGTAGCACGGAGCTTCTACCGTGGACAAACTAAAAAAGATGATAAGCTCTAAAAATCATTAAATTGTTAAATTTTTCAGAAAATTATGGTCTTATATTTAGATTTTATCTTTCTGTGATAAGAAAGGAATTTGCACTTTGTAAATTAGACACCCACATATTTTTTCTTTCTCTTATAAAATTAACGATATTTAAATTTGTTTTGCGATAAAATTTTGAAGAAAACGATCTCCTTTGATTGTTTTTTTTTTTTTTTTATTACATCTATGTCATATTAGGTCAAGCGAATTGAAGTTTGGGTATTTTTGACAGCTCGATAAAGTGCCCGTTGATCTGAGTAGACTGATGAAAAATAAACGGCGTTACAATGTAGGTGAAGAAGTTATGGTGCTGATTCGATGAAATAAGAATCCGATTTCTGACATGCACTTTTATCGCTTGACATCTATATACTTTGCTTGACATTTCGCGCGCGATTATTGGACGATATTTCGGGAAATGAGACGACGTAGTCGAAAGACGGATAGGCGACTGCACTTCATTATATGCGCGATAACGCATCAGGCTCGAGAATTTGCGATCCGCAACGTGCACACACGGCGACCGTTTTTAGTCCGTATCTCGGCGGAAGCACGAAACCACTTTAGCGTGTGTTAACCCCTGATGTGTTCCGCAGAAATTCCGTGGCGGCGGAAGTTCTGTCCGCGTGTCACGTACTGCGTGGTCGATATATACCTTCCGCGTCGATACTTTCGCCGTTGTAGTTACCTATGTAGGTATTCTTTTTCACATGCGCATAAACCGAAAGTACAAGTGGAAGTGGTCGGAGTCGGGTAGATCTGGCTATCACGCCTATATGCGGCCTATGTAGTTTCGCGCTCTGAATGGACGCGGAATTATAAGTGCTTTGTTCGCGTGGGGATGGATTCGTCGATTCTGCCGATATCAATGATAACGAACGTCGATTTATCGTCGGCCTTTCTCTATTCGCGAAAACTGCATATTTTCAAAAGTCACTCCCTCGACACGATGATTAAGAGTAGTACGTGTACGTGGAAATTTGATTAAACATCGAAATATGAATAATAGTACGGTATCACGAAGGGAGAAAGATTCGCGCGCGATATACGCGCACGAAAGAATATCTCTTTTATATAGAGGGACAAACGATGCAATTTTACACTTTGGTAGAAGAGGTGGAATAAAATTATTGCTTCTGACATTTACATTTATATCACGTTTGTAATCAAGAAAGCGAATTATGTAAACTATGCGCTAAAGACGTATTTTGAGCTGACTCTTCTGAATATGATTATTTGAAGGAAATAATAAAAGAAGAGATGCCGACAGAGTTTGTATTTTAAAGTAAAAAACTATTTACATAAATTGTTACAAATACCTATTATTTTATATTCAAGTTTCAATATCACTAAGTTTAATGCGCGCGTTTTAAAATTCTACGAGCTTTCTCTGAAAAAAGATGAGTTTTTGAATTTACATCCTCCTACTCGTCAAATATTAGATTATCGATTGTTTGAGGAATATTAATATTTTCTTTCCTATATGAAGCAGTTAGAAATTAATTAATGGAGCAGAGCTTATAATAGCGTACGCATAATTGATTGATATACATGATTGAATCACGCTCTAAACAGGCATTGCGCTCGTTATGCAAATATGTGCATCAACAGGTCGTCAGAGATCGTAAAATCGTATATTTTCATATTTTCACAGTTCAGCATGTCTCGCTTTGTTAATCTACAATATGCGTGTATGTGAATGTGTCACGTAGAAGCCGATACGGATCTGGAAACGTCACTACGTTTGCAATTATAATTCCCGGGAAAACTAGATAAACCGCGTACTTAAACAATGACGAATAACAGTGATGCACGGAAATTCTATTTTCCGGAATCCATTAAATTAAACTTTCCGCTTATCCAGTCTTAATCCAGTCGCGTCGAATACAGTAAAGATCCATATCTCAAATGATAGTTCTTAACTTCATTTGTTATTCTATGCAGTTTGCGAAGCGTAATTACAGCGCTCAAATATGGCCTCCTCCGCGTCATTTTCTCGCGCTCATGCGTTGCACAGAGGCCCCATGGTATACGTGCTAGTTTTAAACCCTGGCTTACAGGACTAAAAATGACTTCGCTGAGTAACGCGGATGTTGTTTAAACCTGTTAGTTCAAAGTGCGTTCGATGATTAAGCGATTATGTGAATCAATTCGATTATCGTGGTTAGACAGAGCTTAAATATCCAATATGCGAGCGACGACAAATAATGGATCTCTCGCAGAAGCCAGGGATTATTGTATATAAACTGCATTGGAGGAAACAGCCGTACAGTGTTTGCATAGGTTTGACGTAATATGTCGTGAGCATAGGGTCGCCGCTGATTAAACTGTATAGGATGACCATCGATTACATATTCGGTTTGTTGGAAATACGCATAACATGAGGAAAATCAGGTAAATTGGACAAATCGAGGCATTTGTCTACCGCGCTATCCGAAGCTGACGACGTTGACGTTTATTATAGAAATTTGATATGCGCGTCAATGGTATAAGCAAGATTCATTCGGTTCCGTTTATTAAATCGACCCATTAGCGCGACTTTCGCCACACAGGAAGGCGCGCTTTATCGACGCACGAAATCCAATTTTGTACAAATTTCGTTAATGAAAACGTATATGAGTACCCCGGCATATCCCACTTTTGATTAAGTCACGTGAAAGAACTTAGGATTTCATTTATTATGGTATATGCGAGTTTATATAACGTAGCAAATATAACGTAAAGCACCTTTAGTAGATTGTGATAAATGAAGTTAATCACGAAGTCCATAAATTAAAAGGCGCGCTAAATTTTTTTTACATGGAAAGTAGTTCAAGAAAATAAAATTTATAATGTAATAAGAATTTAGAAATACAATTATTAATAAGAGTTTGAAAAAATAATGCTGATAGCGTTATGCGATTACGTTTCGATCGATGCTCGCTCATTAAAATCGCAGATTGGACATAATCGATGAATATTTTATGACGATGACATTGACGGGTTATTTTGCGATGAAAAATGTACGGGGTGAGATTTTTATTATAGTGGAGGATTGCGCAAGACTCTGATTTTAATCGTAAGAATCGCGGACGTAATGAGTGCAAAACTTTCACAAAGCTTATCGTGCCGAGTAGTCGGTGTGTCTGCAATGCAGTTATACGAAGTTACGGGTTGGTATCGACCTGTTATACGGCAGTCATCAACCTGCCGGCAGGTAAGTGTGTATATACCCAGGTATATATCGTGAACGGCGCCGGCGAAGGAAGAATTGATCGTGCCCTCGTCGTCGCCGCCGCAACCGTCGGTATTTGTTTCGGAATTTATATCGCGGTATTTTAAACGGCTTTAAAACGCATGGCCGTCTCTCATTATTGATGCGTATTCGATGTGAATTCGTAATTAGTCACAAATAGGCGGATCGCACGGCTAACTTCAATATTTTGTAATTTTATCACGAGTACGGCGTATATTTACATTTTATATCGAATTCATAACCAAGATCGTAACCTACATATTCATTATATTAATTTTGGCGCATTAATTTCAGAGTACCAATATCGTATATTTATAATATATATTTATAATTTTATTGTAAATTTGTAATTAGTGACAAATAGTCGAAATGTGTGCATATAGGCATGTGATTTTAACACTGTAATGTTTTATAACTTTATCCAGCATTTCTAAATTATTTACAGGCTCAATTATAACTGTACTTATTTATTATATGATATAATAATTTCGAGCAACATCAATTTTAGAACAAAGTTATATAGTATTTATAATTTAATTTCATGAAATATTAATTTAAATATTAATTTAAATATTATCGTGAAAGTTTCGTAATAAAGATTAATAATAAATATGAAAATAACGGCAGACTATGCCGGTATTCATAATCGGTTCTTATATTTAAGACCATCTTAAGTACAATCTTAAGATGTCATTAACCAATCACAGAGCCGTATTAGCATCTTAAGATATTTATACTTAAGACGGTCTTGAAATAAGATCTGATTATATGAATACCGCGCGGCCTAAGATAACTATTAGCTTGTTTCATTTAGAGTATTTCTCTCTCGATATTAACACGCCATTGTTTGACGTATATTTGGCTTTTTTAGAAACGTTCAAATAAAATCTCGGGTATAATCGATAATTTCTCTTGTGCCATTGAAAATGTGATTTTTCATTTTGCGGCATTTGTTGACCGACGGTTCTGAATAGTTTAGCAACGCCCTCATTTCGAAGTCATGCATGCTTGCTACACCGTAAACAAAAAAAATTTTGTTTATACTAACGTAAGCAGTAGTCGTACAATCTCAATTTTATTAAATAATTTAATTATCGTTTACCGTCTTTATTTGGTAGCACGAAAAGAATGGTTCATGCAACAAGTCCTTTAGGCATATATTACGCGAAGAATTTATTAAGGAGTATTATGTATTAGGGACGACATGGAGGATTTGTGCTGTACAATTTATTATTCTCGGCAATACAATACCTTACAAAAGAAAAAAAAAGAGTAAGAAATTCCATTTTGAATTATGCTAGATGATTTATGTTTTATATCTATGATGTTTCAAGGCATATTTTCTTCGTATATAGCACAGTAAAATGTTCATAAGCATCGCGGCGAACAAGAGACGCGCGTGGAACGTTAAATCTTAAATGAACCAGTAAAATTTCACTAACGTAAATGGCTAGCTGTGCCCCAGCTAGACCACATAAATTAAAAAAAATAGTAAAATGCCGTCGCTCGAGCAGGTAATGAAGGTAAGAAACGGTTTATAGGCAAATGTTAATTATTTTTGAAGAGAGAGAGAGAGAGAGAGAGAGAGAGAGTAATTAGCAGTATGATTCGGTACTAATTTTCACGCGCAATCTTTGTATAACTGTATTAATTAAAGTTCCAGGAGGTTGCGACAGTTGAATCGGAAACGTAAGATGTAGGAAACCTTGTTAGCATAGGTTCTATAATTCTATATATAGGAATATATGCATCGACGCGACGTTATATACACTTCGAAAATCACAATTTTGTTAGTTTTGAAGTAAATACGCTGCAGATGTAGTGTAAACAGTCTACATTTGCATTTATCAATTCGAATAAATGATATATATTCGATGCTTATTTCGGTGATGAAGATTTTGGAGAAATTAATCAGAGTGTTAACGTGCTAATTAGTTTTGAGATGTTTTGTATATTATCTATAATCTAAAATAATTTTATCATTAATGTTATAATGAAAAAAGACTTTTTCTTTCGCTAACTTTAATAGTTAACGCGACAAAATTCCATATAATTTTAAATATGTAGTGGTGCTGCGCTCTGATTTCGATTTCCACAAACGGGTGGATTCCTTGCTTTTCCAAGAGGTTCCATGTTTTTGTAGAATTCTTCCTTATCCCTGTGTCGGTACAGAGCTTTTGCATTGGAGCTTGAAGCTTTTGTATGGCGATCGATAAACTCCGTTGGATTTGAATATCTTATTTTATCCAACGAACGGCCGACTGTCGGAAAGTTCGATGACGATACGAATTTAGCATAATAAATGAAAAACAATTCTTTCCGAATTTATAATATTATAGTTTATCCTTGTGATTACATTTTTACTTACGAGTAGAATTAATATTATTTTGCTGTATGTATTTCTGACCAAAAATGTATTTTTGTTTCAGGTAAGTCTTTTGCTGTGTTATATACAAATGCCATGTCAGTCCAACGAATGATGTCAATGATATAGGGTAAGTTTGCATGTGTTCAATATTGGGTGGTTGCACGTAAAATAGCTCATAGTATCTTTATAAGTTACCTAATGCGCAGGTAATAGTCTAATAGAATCATTATTTTGACTTTCTTATCGTTAATTCTCATTTATATTGTATTATAAATTTAAATTAATTACCTGAAATGGCAGTGAGCGAGTAGGACATACTTTTTTATGATTCCCTCTAAGAATTTTAAATCTTTTCTACTTTTGTATCGCTTTTCCGATAAAATTAATATTATCACGATTCTTCGCATTCCAATATCTAATAAATTACAAATAAATATAAATCTTAATTTCTGCGTTTTCTCTAAAAAGTAAAAGGAAAGAAAACATTTCGCACAGATATTTCGCAAAGCAAGATAAATTGCAGGTTTTACTTCGAACTTTCTCTAAAAGGCTTTGCGCAAAACGTTTTAAAAACGTCTTGATAGATATTTTCATTAAGATAAGATGAGTAAATGTTATCAGAATCTTGTTCCACTACTAAACTCTTTTTATTCCCAATAACAGAAGCTTGTCGGGGATTTTATGCGTATCTCAAATAAGGTTGTAAAACTTGCACGAGTTACAAGTTACAATTACGCGCGTGACGTAGATTTTTGTGATATAAATTAGAAGTATATTTTTAGGTCATTTATTATTCTAATTTGTAAAGATACATAGTGTTGTTAATTATCTTTAAATATATCTTTTAACGGAATTCTTTGAATTTAATTTGATTAGAAGCTACAAGAGGAACAATAGTGCGAATCTCTCTTCGCCTTCGGGCTTGTTTAATGAATTTAGTTCATTGCATCGTTTGTTTCGCGTTGTATTACTCCTATAGAGGAGCCCCGCAAGCAATGTATAAATCGTATCTAAGTTTCTTAGGACAAGTTTACTTGGCTGGATGCGATTTGGTTATTCGAACGATAAAACAGCCAAAAAGAAACTTTTTTAAAATGAAATAATCATTATGTTTTATCAGCTATAGTTTTACGAGCTATAGAATATCGGAAAGTTAGCAGAATCGTACCTTAGGTTGGTTATTGATTGGCTGCCTGTTGCTTTTAGCCCTGCCGCAACTGCGGTTGTACACCCTTGTTCTTCTCCCTTTCTGTCTCCTGTCTTTCGACCTTACCCTTTATTCGTCCGGCTAATAGATATCCTTCCCCGAGTCTGCATAAGACATCCTACATTTCTGACTTTGTCTCCCATTTAATCTCGTTTTGTTTTTATCAATTTCCTTATCTTTTTTATTTTTCCGCTTTTTTTTGCTCTTTTTACATTCTATTTCGCATGCAGGCTAAATAAATACTCGCGAAAAGAGAATTGCTTTTATGCTTCTTTGCAGTGTCTCCCATTTACTCTCGTTTCGTTTTTATTAATTTTCTTTATTATTTTTTTATTTTTTCGTCTTTTTCGCCCTATTTACATTTTATTTCGCATCCAGGTTAAAAAAATACTCGCGAAAAGAGAATTGCTTTTATGCTTCTTTGCAATGGAATAATTCAAAATTATTTTGCCTTGATTAATATTTAACGTTATATCTTCGTTTCCGTTATATTTAAAAAAAATTGTCTATAGAGCTGAGACTTTTTAAATTAAAGAAAGAATTTTACACGATGTCGCATAATAATAATTTTACCTTTTATCTTCAGTCTGAAATTAAGAAAACTATTTTACTTACTATTTTAGTCACACTAAGGTATTATCAAGGCTTTGCTCAAATGAGGATAAATTGCCACACACAATTAAATTTACTCACTTTCTTGACCATTTGCTTTTCATTTCCTGTTAAATCAATTTGAATTAAACGTACCCTTTTGATTATTTATGCCCTCCGATAAAATAAAACTCGAAGATCGATGATTCATTTATTTATCGATTAAGCGTACAATCAAACGTGTATAATCAAGTACGAAGAAGGAAGACATTAAATTTCTATATGGCAACGTAGTAAAATATTTTTCCAACCGCTTACTTGCTACAGATATTTGGTATCTGCTTTTATCAGGTATCGGTAGACAAAACATCGGGAGAATATTCTTTGATCTTATTGGATTTGCATTTTGATTAATTAATGCTAGCGTGCGATATTTAAATGAACGTTACGATAATAGACAACGTGATAATAATATATAGCGATGTTACTTTTCGCGGTGGTTATACGCGGTAAATCTTTGAGTGCTGAGTTTATCGACACTTTTATAATGAAGTATTGGCCCGTTTCGCGCGAAATCAATTCTACGGCTACACACACCGTCGTGTAGTTTCCCTTCGGGATAAGTGAATCGGAAACGCTATCCATCTAGTTGACGGACAGGCAACGGCAGACAACTGGGCTGCTTGCTATACCGATTTAGTTTGTTGCACAGTTTAGAATAATTATTCATTGTGAACTTTTAACGGGTTTTTAGTTCGATTTCGATTGAATCGTTGTTTCCAACCAACCAACGGCTTAATCGAGCAGTTGTCTAGAGCAATTTTCGAATTGCAGAAAATTATCAGAGAAAGCAATTTTTGAATTAAAATCGAATTGATCGCGCACTATCAACAGAACAGTTTGACATACATGATATCTGTGAAATAAATGATGAAATAAAACAGTTTAAGAAGAAATACCTAGGGTGGAGAAAAAAAAAGAGGGGAAAAGAATGGATTCCGTCTCTACCATAGAATGAGAGAACGGTTCTTTTTTTACAAGTCGTTTATCATCGTACTTTTACTGCTTTTCCGTATTTCCGCGTTTTCCTTTTTTTTCTCTCTCTAATAGTTCTGCTTTTGATATGAAAATGTGTGATATTTCCTGATTTCGAATATGAAGTCTACGAGATCTAGGATTACATCCACGGCAGTCCATTAAAAATCTTATTACGTACTTCGAAATCGATTTTCGTTAAAATTGGATTGCGCCCATCGATAGCCCTTGTATCGCTCGCGAGTTTCGGCAGTTACAGCACTCGAAATGTAATTTCGGAATGCAATTGCCGGGTCCTATAGTGACGCGCGCGTGAATCCGCGCGGTGGAATAATAGCGCACGGCGGAGGAGGAAAGCGAAACGCGCAAGCGTTTCTTCCTATATCGACCACGGGCTGTCTTTTCACACAAAGTCCGTCTTTTCGCGGCTGGAACTTTCACCGACACGTTCGCATTATTTTGAAATTTTTAACATGCCATATGTGTGAGTTGACACGCGTTTTACAAGTGTTTTATCCGTGCGTACTTTACATATATCTCGCTGGACAGGGTACACAATGATAACGCAGAGAGCGCGTTATTACGTTTCAGTGGAAATAAACGACGAAGTCAGACACACGAGGGATACATGTGCGTTCTAATAAATATTATAGTTAAAGGAGTTTAACTAACTCTTTGTCTATTTCAAGCGTTGTTCATAGAGAAAGATGTGGAGAATCAGTTAAATCTTTGTTAAATTTAACTGATATTTATGGCTGTGATCTCCTGTATCTATGTCTGGCTTGTAACGTCCGTTTCTACTGAAACACAATACCACGCTTTCTCTCTATATCTTTATTCACACATTTCATAAAATACTGGTTGTTATTAGGATAATCGGCTCTATTTTTTGCACACAATGCATTCTATACGTATAAAAATGAGCAAATCTGGTAGGCAAAATGTGCTTAAAGCACGTTTACAAATCGTAATAAATCTAGTTTCCGTAACTTTGAAATGGCTTCTCAATGAATATCTACAGGCGAAAATTGACGGGTTTTATATTAAAATTTATCTTATTTTTTTTTCTTTGAATTTTTATTCGTTCATTGACAACGCCAATTTTCATTCGCTTTCTCCCTCTTCTCCCTATCTTTTCCGGTTCTTTTTCTTACGTCGAATAAAAGGATGGAAGAATAAAGCCATCATTTTTTGCATTTGCCGATCATAAAAAGCGAGGTAATCGTTAAAGCAGTCTTGGTGGTTTTCACGAATACGCTTGGAATTCTATGCAAAATATCCAGAGTGAATTAGAAATCGATGCAAATTTGACCCGGTCCTGAAAATAATCTTCTCTAGAAATATAAAGCGACCCATATCGGTTAGTTGCGGCTCGTCTTACATTATTTTTATTATTTATGCTGCAGATATATATTTTTACAATGTTTTATTTAGAAACGTAAAAGTTTTAGCAATATGCTACATTCTGTCTCTTTTAATTTGTGCGTGTACCTTAATTGTTTTATTTTATTAATTCCCCTCTGAAATGTTTTATTCATGCACGTGCAAAGAAATCAAATTACAGTTTGCTTCTAGTACAACCTCGATTTGATTGAAAGTACAGAGGTGTTCTCCGCTGGCTAACGTTTTCGAATTTCCTGCGGAGGAACAGTTAGGTTTCTATTCCGCCTGTTCTTATACATGTAATCATCTTCACATTGCCATGTTACCTTACGACAGAATGACATATCCGTTTAACAGATTCAATCGTGTTCTGAATAATATCTGTCTTCCATGATTGTACGTGTATGTGTGAGACAATGTCATTTTGTTCTGTAGATTTTTCGTGCTCAGTATATTCATATTTCTTCATATTTTAGGGATATAAATATTTTTGAAGTTGATTGATTCATTTTATAACGTAGTATATTATTATCTATTGTTGCTTAATTAAGATTTAACCAAATAATTAAATAGTCACATAAATTTTAAAAAAGATGAGAATTCCGCAATACCGTATTAAAATTAATCTATCTTAATTAATAATAATAATAAAATGTAATAAGATTTAAAAAACCTGAAACTTCAAAACTTTAAGCTGTACTATATAGCTATCTGAATTAAATAAACTTGATATAAATCTCCTACTTTTTTAAACCCTAATTTTATCTATATAATATAAAGAAGACATTTTTTTTTACGTAACCAAGAATAGTTTTAGATAATATTATTAAAATTGTTTGAAAAAACATGGCACATTTGTTGAATATGTCGAGATATATAATGATGACACATTCTTCGGAAACTTATATATATCATGTATCCTCGTAACTGGTAACATGAAATGTAAGGCAATATGTCGTTATATATTGAATGTTAGAAAAATGTGCGCGAGTAATGTGATACATGGAGTCATCGAAGGAGTATCAATCTTCCGTCGGGTTGCAAAATAAATTTCGTACCAGTTATAGATGGCCCGTGATACTCTCGTAGCGAGACGTGGCGTTGCGTGTATATTGTCACATATGCGCCGCCGTATGTGCCACCGGTAACAAGAATATTTCGCAGATCTCGTTCTGGCGAGGGAAAGAGTTCTCCCGAAAGAGGGGAAAGAATTTCAGCCACTTGAGACACGAATGTCTCGTGCGCGAAGTACTTCGAATCACCTCAACTTATCCATCGTATGCATTATGTATAAACATCCTGTTGTTCCAGATGTATACCAACTTGTTACGCCTAGCCTGAGTTTACATTGTATATGCTTGAGGCGAACAACTCTAATGATCTATTACATCTCGCCAATTACGCGCAAATTACGCGTTACATCATATCACTAACGAGCCCACGTTCGTTGAGGTTTGGAAGCCGTACATGTTCGTCGGTGTTGCGCCCGAACAGCTCCACTCGAGCTGTTCCGTAATATGCCGTTTGATAATGTGCGCAAATTATCGGTTATATTTTGTAATTGTTATTTTACACAATTTCTGTAAATTTGCACGAATCAATAATCAGGGAACTTCATCAACCAAGGAAATTTTGTCGTAATGGTTTGTCACAAGACAGTATTTTGAGAACGTAAGTAATCATTTATTAAGCTTTCGCTGCAATATTATTGTATAGCAAAAGGAGTTTATTTTGTGCATTATTCTCGTTCGACCCTTTGAGCTTACCACTCCTCTTATGGAGTCCTTCCTGCAACGACGAGAGCATAATCTATTTTAGTCTTTATTTACTCTTTATTACCGGACAGGTTGCGTGCCAATATATCGATAAATTGCTGTCGGCAAAATCGCTAAGTAATCTCTATTTCTGGTCAGGTTAGAACATATACGGAATTATCGAGAGGTTTGCCCTTTCAGGAACATACGGTATAAATTTCATTGAGTCAGGTGATATATACCGATACATGGGGAAAATTGATTCGTCAATATTACTTTTTGACGTGATTTTCTCGGATAAATCTGTGTAATTTTTGACTTTTTGAAGAGCAGAACATTATACCGCACATTACTCTCTCTCTCTCTCTCTCTCTCTCTCTCTCTCTCTCTCTCTCTCTCTCTCTCTCTCTCTCTCTCTCTCTCTCTCTCTCTCTCTCTCTCTCTCTCTTTCTCCTCTGTGAGAGATTAATATTTAGTAAATATAACGAAATATATATAAACAATGCGCTCGAGAAAAGAATATATTACCTAGTTTTTTTATTTGTTATTTTTGCCATGTTGACGTAAAATCCGTAACTTGAGCAATCCCAAACAAATAAACGTAATAATTTCATCCTTGACGAACGAAAAAATAGAGATTTATTTGAGAAAAAGTTTTAGGTATCTACTATTTTGGTGAAGATAATCGCCTGTGATATTACGTTTTTGTGTGATGCTTCGAAGATTAAACACGAATAATAATATAGTGAAAGAAATTGAAAACACGCGTTAATTCAAATTAATCCATTTTTGTGTTAGCGATACAAATAAATAAATGAATAAAATGTGTTACAATGAGAAACACGCAACGATATCATGAAAAAGGGCAGTATCGTAAAAAAGATGTAATGCTTCTACCTCTTTGGCGTCGTAAAAAAACGTGTCTGGGGCTTATAGTGTCGGTTTTTATCGGTGGGCCGTGTGGCCCTTATTCTCGTATAATATTTCTTATATTAGAGAGAGATGATGACGACGGGAATTCCGTATGGAATCACGCGGTAACTCTCATATCTTCCACGTTTTCAGCATGAAGTCAATCTAATAGAAACCCTAAAGTGGATGAGAAATCGGGGTTGAAATATAGAAAAGCGTCAGTCCGGTCGGCCTGTAGTAATCAGCCCGATTCAATTTTGAAGCCTACCGACACAAACGACGGACGGCAAAGTTGATTGGTTTTCGCATGCTGTATTCGTTTGTTATAGTTTATTAAAAATCTTTCGCGATATTTTTACTTTTAATTATTCTGCTACCAATATAATGAAAATAGGAAAGAAACAAATATATATATATATATATATATATATAGATTTGGTGCGACAAAAACACAAGATTGAAATAATTATGTCGACATTTACACGCCACAATAAAATATTTAGCGTAATTATTTCTTAAATTTATTCTTTATGCGGAGAGTACATATATCAGATGTTATAAATTATATTTTTCAGGTCTAAAAATGTACTGCAAACACCTGATTGTTCTTTTACACGGAAATAATCGTGAGGTTAATTGGTCAAATAAGACGCTACTTATAACACTTGAATGGTCATTTATCGAAGTAGATGACAGTTGGCGTGTGCTGCGTTATATGTGCATCAGTATGTCACGTACGCAGTCAAGTACGCAGTCACGTACGAAATGATCGTTTCGGTTCAAGTGACACTGACGGTTCTAACAGCTAAACTGACCGCGCACGCTAATTGTCCAATTATCCGATACTCGTCTGTAATCACTACGGGACGAGGATTGAGATGCAGGTCGAGGTACTGCCCGATGCATTGTATTGAAATACCGACTTGCGATCAATAAATTACCGTATAGGGTTGTTTTCGAGCTTCCAAAACGCTCTTCTCGCGTTCTAGTATGCACTTTAATGCATCGCATCTGCCTTTAGCGAAGCTAAAGCTTCAATCCGCACATTGTGTTCTAGATCAGAGAGTTTGTTTATTTCGCCATTCGAAGTAAACGCCACGTTTACTTCGACATTTAAATATTCATTATTGCGGCGGTTAACTGCGGGAATAGTGGAAGGAATATTACGCTAAAAACATCGCTCCGATGTGCAACCTGTAATATGAAGGATTTAATTATCAAGCGATAACGAGAAGCAGAATATAATATTCAGAGTCAATCGTTTTTGTAACAATGGGATAAAATGACTGGGATATATTCAGCGCGAGAGAAGAGAGACTTTGTGCTTGGGTGAAGTTTATGTGAGATTTGAAACAAGAGTGTAAAATGGCAAAGTTCATTAGCGACAATAGCAAAAATTATGTATTTATAAAGTTTAGATATATTAAATTTAAGTTGATTATGATAATGCAACAAAAAGAGGTAATTTAAGTAAAAACAAAAATTAACACACGATAAAAATGGGTTTTCGTATTACGATTTTAATTTGATGTTTAATAATTTTCGCTTTGGACAAAAATTCAAGAGAGGGTGATAAAACCACGATAACTGTTATTCTTTACGGACAATGACATTATGATTTATGGCATGCAGTATTGCCTTGGGATTGATCCTGGATAAAAGGAAACGTTTTATGGAAAATATCAGCGCGATATGTGGCAATCGATACGTGTGAGAGTCGATTTCCCTCCACAGAAATTTTTAACGCTACAATCTATAGCTTATGCGCGCGGCAAAACAATGAAAGCAAATATTATATTTGGTACAATATCGAAAGCAGGCAACGCTAATTAATTATCTGCGCAAATAGCGCCCGTTAGTTCTTTTCAATAAATTTACCGAAATCTGCGCCGATATTCAATAACGCGAATTCCTCATTTTTATTTCGAGATATTTTATAATAATTAAATAACATTTTATACCGACTACTAATTAGAATAATGAACTTCGTTCTACAATTATAGATATTGAATTTTGAAACTTGTAGGTATTATAGTTTTTGAAGAGTGTAGCATAAGCGGTGCGCAATTGAATAGCCTCATTGAATCGCCTTTTCAAAAGAAACTTTGCGCATAAACACCTAAGACAAACGCAACGTTTCATCTAGCAGGGAACCGATTTGCGAGTCGGCGCGCGAATATCGCTCTCGAAAGTAATTAAACTTTGCTGTTTTGTGCTCGATCGTTTATCGCGGATGAATGTAATTGGTCCGTTAAAGGAAGGCTTGGCAAAGAAATTAATTCTGTCAGGATGCGTATGTGTATATTTGCAGAGATATATATTTCTCCGTCGCGTCGTTTAATCGACGAGAACGTAGCAAAAAGGGGATTATGTAAAATGTGATTAAAAATACAGTTGCGATAGAGAAGGGTGAGGTTTATCATGACTTACAGCTGTGGAATGGAGAAAAATAACATAAAATCAAATATTGGCGTACCAAGGACATATCGTATATGCTTTTGTATTCCAGTGGAAAAGACCGCGTTTTCGAGTATTCTGGCTACTGGCTATTTTTGTATATATATCGTTAACTCTTTATATCTGTTATCTAATGTTATAGTTATATACACTGTAAGGTTATTTGAATTACAAATATGTGACCTAACACATTTATATCGGTACGAACAAAATAGAAATGTAAAATAGGAATTGGAGTTTGCGTGTAGTCACAGCCATTACCGGTATTCCGCGTGGATCCTTCTTACTCTCCATCTTATCACGCGAAAGGGCAACACTGTTATCGATTTATGGTGACAAGGTATACCAGAGGTAGAAACACTGATGGAAACTCAGTGGTAATGCGACTCGACAATCGCATACTCGTCTACCGGACGAGATCGGTGGGAAAAAAGTATCATGCGTCGAGAATGAAAGTGCGACAAAATATACAATATAGCCACATAGACGTATCGATAGACAGATAAGGTGGATATCGATACACATAGATAGATAAACAAACAAATAGATAAGTGGATAGGTAAATAGATAATAGATAGATAGAGATAGACGTAAAGAGAATATGTAGGAAAATAGAAGAAACGCGCACATGCATCCGCGTGAACCATATACCGTACCGTTGGTGGTGATACGTGAAGGGGTGGGTGCGGGTGACCTAATTTTTGCAAAACAGCCAGGGCTGCGGACCCACCGCCGGTCCGCGGAATACTAATAGTGGCGCTGAGGGTAGTCGCGGTGGTAGTCGGTAGCATAGATGCCCGCCACCCCTCCTCGCACATCGCTCGGGTACTCGGAAAATCCACCGCTTTTCCGGATGCTACGGCACTGTGGCGCGGCGTCGCCGCCGGAGAGTGAGAGAACCCTTTCGTCAGTTGGGTCTCGGTCGCCGTCAACGTCAATACGACGAAGGCGTACGAGAGCACATCGCCTCGGCTCCGGTTAACGCCGAGGCCACACTCCGACGTTCGTCGACGGGAGAAACGCGCGCCTGGCCATTTGCATCTCTCGCTACGTACCCCTCCATTGTTTCCTCCCAGCCTCTCCGTTTTTCACCGTTTCTCACGTACGCTTCGTTTATCTATCTTTCTCTGTCTTTCTTCCTCTCCTCTCTCCTATCTCTCTCTCTCTGTCTCTCTCTTTCTCTCTCTTTCTCTGTTTCTTTCTCTGTCTGTCTTTCTATCTTCCTTTATGCACTTCAATACGCTCGAGTTCCAATTTACCGGTGCAACGCGAGCGCTACTACGTTCATGTGCGTCGCAAGTGGGCCGATAGTGGATGATATGTAGCGGAAGACGCATCTCTCTCGGGTGTGATATAGGGAAGAGGCTAGAATCGCGTGCTCGATGTAGAGTGCAACCGGCGAGGATATGGCCGACGGTTGCTCTGTTTCTTTCGGCATGTTCCTCACGGGAGTGCCCGCGAGTGCTGTCTCCGAGTGCGACGGCGGCGGACGCGCCGGTTGTGAATAATAGAAGAGAGAACGTTCCACGCTATTAGGTAGTATTGACGCTATTGGCGTTATGCTCGCCGGGAGAGAGGTGGATGCTTTATCGAGGCTCGTCGTATGTTTATCCATCGCCGCTTGTGCAAATTTTTACGTGCCATTGTCGTAACAACAATGCGTACGAACGCTATCTTAAATTTTTGATCAACATCAATCAGACAATTCGATTTTTCTGCTTTTGTGACAACTGATTAAGAAAATTTTTACTTGACTTTTTTTTTGTTAAATCAGCACGAAGGGAATTCGAACGAATTTTATTGCCCGTTTGGTTTTAGAGGGAGAACAAAAGCGCTCTAAGAGTGTATGGGATAATGGGAGCTTTTCCTTTTTGACGTGGATTGCCGTGGATTGCCGTGTGCGAATGTTGCAACCGTGGCGAATATATTTTTAGTTTATATAGTAAAAAGAATTCGATGATCTCTTTTATTTACACAACACAGAACAGGTGTTTCTCGTAACATGATCATTTGTGCACGCTATTTCGTGGACTTTTATTTAAAAAATTACTAGCAGTTAACGTTTTTCCGTATCTATGATAAATGGCGAGAGAACGTGCCGCGATATTCAACTTTTTGTCGAACGATTAGGTGAGATCAAATCAAATGAACTGATTTATCGGTCGTTTGATTTCAAAGGAAGTATAATAAAGGGGAGAATGAAAACTAATTTCTTTTAGATTTTTTGTTGCAATGTAGGATCATAAACTTAATTATAACATATCGACAGTTTCAAAGGTAACTCGTCATTTTTTCTTAATTGCATAAATGACATTTTTTTACGACTCGATGCACATTTTATTACGACGCCTCTCGATTATGGACTATAATATCTCTTTCGATTGGTTAAAGAAATAGAGATTATATGATTAACAGATTTTCTTTCTTTTAAATTCCATTTTTTTATTCACGCGGTGTTAAAAGAAAAATGGGAAAAGAAAGTGATTGCGTTGCAGAAACGCTTCGTTTCGTTCCTTACTTCGCGCGGTATGAGATTTCGTTTAGGACGCCCTTGTAAAGGTATTGAAATATTTATTCGGGAGATCGATTACTTTAATGGACGCTGGTAACCTTGTTTAGTAGAACCGAATCCTTCGATGATGAACTTTTTAATTTTGTTAAAGAAAAACGCTCGCGGCGACAATTTTGCGATACGCTCAGCAGAATAGGCGTTTGTAGCTTCCCATTTCTGAAAAGCCAGATAAATGGGCGGTCGTGTTCTTTTTTACAATAATATTTCGTACGCGCCTCGGGTTTTGCGCAAAAGTTTAATGGTCCCCTGCATCATCGAGACTTTGAAATAATAAACAAACTAATTTTGCAAACACCAATCTGTTTTATTTTCAAACACAGTGGATGCGGTATTATCATCGCGTGCTTTTATTTCGCGAGCATATTTTGCACACTTTAGACAAAACAAAATCTCTGAGCGTTGTGCATTTTCTGTTTAATCCAAAAAGATGCGTTTGCATTAATTATTATTTAGATTGACTAGATAAGAAGATCCGGAGAGAATGGCAGGAACATTTAATTCGATGTTTAATTTTAGTTATTAAAACGCACGAGATATTATCTTAATGAAATCGTTGTAATAAACTCAGACTGACATAGTATTTTCATCCATCAGATTTGCAATTATAAATTATGATATGAACTCGATTTTCGCATCGATTTTTCTATCTAGTAACTCGCGTTGACTCCGATGAACGACAGACAAGTTTTCTCACGTTTTATCATCTCAAACTTTTCGCTAAAGCGACGGAAACACATTTAAGTTGTTTTCGCGGGACCATTATTTTTCCGTTCGCTGAAACACACGCGGTATGATAATGTCGCGCGTAGGTGAATTATTTTTCCAACTGCAGGAGACTTTTATTCTCAAATTATTATTTAAAGCTTTTAACTAATTGTAATAATAAGAGATAAAACACGGATGTATTTTTTATTTATAATTTTTTGATGTTTAAGCAAAGTGCTTAAACATCTAAATTTTTAATTGTTCTGTTAAACATTAATTGTTTTATTACAGTAAACATTTTACACAGACTCGCGTAAGAGATCCGTTTATTGTTCATCTAAAATTTTTATAACCATGCAAGTAGCTGCGTCTTTTTGAATAATTTTTTTTCCTTATTTTCGCGCCTGTTTTCGTTTTTTGTCTCTCTATTAAATTTCGTTCACCCATCATCCTCAGAGTGTTCTTCGTCGCCTATCTGCGAAACAAGAGTAGGTACCGCTTTCCCGCGCATTCGTGTGTGCATTGCATTCTGTATTTCCGCGGTGAGATTTGCGACCCGATTGTCTGCGAAATTGACTTCACTTTAGTAGTGTGCGAATAAGAGACATCTCGCAATAAAATTCTTATGCGCTAAACGAGCGCTTATGAATATGATATGTAGCTTAAGAATTTCGAATTGAAATTATAATATATATGTATATATAATATATATGTAAAATCGATACAGATATTGCAATAATTTAGTAACGCAATCCATCTGTTAGTAACGGGAATCGCAAATGCATATAGATGATCAATATTTAGATTCATCAATTTATTACTCGCGGTAGTCCGTAACGATGGTAGACTTCTATCAGTTTCTAATTTTTGCGTGGGACGGCTATTGTTGCTTATACTTTTGTATAAGCTATGTATATAGAATGCGCAATATCGACAAGTTGGAAATGAAACGGTTGCAAGTGGAACAAACGTTCATTCGACGGCGTTCGTCAAGTCTGTAACTGGCGGATGCAGCGCGAGATGATAAAGCCGGGGATCTGACGAGCACCTGTTGTAAAACTGCAGTGTGCGTGCATTCTCTTGTTGCGCAAGTTTCACCGTTCCAGAATCCGGCGAAGTTATACGCATATTCAGGTTTTATTTTCCTCTCTAAAAATCTCCGAAGGGAATTTTGCATCAATCCGTGCGCTTTCGAGTGAGAATATCTCCTGTATAATCTTGTTTTGTTGTCTCGTGACTCGAAATCGTTATATTTTCGTGTGAATGGAAGAGGAAATAGATTCTTTCTATCGTGCAGAACAAGCGGACGTGTGGCATGATATTTGCCGATCTATGTACTTCAACCATATGAATTATCTGTGTATATAACATCGCATACATTATAAATTCCTTTCTTTATTTTGCTTTTGACTTTTGTAAGTTATGATTTATAATTTAACATTCTGGCGGTATTAAAAGAATTGCATTGTAAAGAATGCAATCAGATCAAGTCGAATTATTTTAGTTATTGTAAATTATTGTTGTGGAATCTATTAATACGTATATGTACATTTATACGTAAGCATGAAGTGATACTTTGTTAGAAGTTACAACAATGGCACACACAATAAATAATTTGGAATGAAACGAATTTCAAAGAAAGGATAAACATTCGGTCGCTTTCTAGAAGCATTCAGATTGCACTAATTTCTGCTAATTAATATACGCGTATGATTTACCTTGCCACATATTGAAGAATGTATCGCGTTAAATTAAACTTCTCATGAACTTGTTGACAGTTAGGTATTTCATTGGGACGATAATTGCAAATGATATTGCGTATATTAAAGAAAAGTTAAGTCACTATCATTTATCACTACTTTATTGATAGTCCAAGCTATTTACACATGTGAATTTTGAAAACTTTTTTAAAATCCTATGGTCTGTCGTATTCATCCGACTTTCATCGTGAAGCGGAAATGTCAGCGAGAAATTCGATAATAGCTGCGAATGTATCAGAGATGCAATCTGGTATACGAAGAAAATGCCATTGGTTGTCGACAGATAAATGTCAATTTAAAGCCTATAAGAACAAGACAAGGAACAAGGACAGTCTTGACACTGATGCAGCTTCGGCAGAATGTATCTTCGGCAGAAACAAACGCCACGCAATGCTACATAGTTCCATTCGAGGTTTCATGCTGCGTCGCCGCGATTATTTTTGGAATAATAAGGTTAACGAGAAATTACTCAATTCACAGTTTCGAGTAATTATGTGATTATTTGGCCAATTTAACGATTAGTGTGATAATAAAACCATTTTTTTTCGTATTTAAGAAATAATATTAGTCCGCATATACCTGGACATATTTTATCGTGTATTGTGATTTTTTTAAATATCTTTTTTTATTAAATTTGAATAACGTTTGATTGTGAATTAGAGAAAATTATGTTCATAAAAGCTAACTAATTGAAACGTTCGGGTGATGTAACATCAAATAAAAAAATATATGAATATTTATTTGAAAAATTAATCCGATTAAGTTTGAAAGGTCGATTTTAAAAATATTCGCAATATCGAGACTTTTGTTACTGTACAATCCGCGCGCATACTATATTAATAATCCGTATATTGATTTACCTGAATCTGTTCATAAACGTTGATAACCTATCACACCATGCATATAGTTTGCTCTAATTAAGTGTCATTTGCGATCATTTACCCGTTATTGAAAAACTCTCTTTGTTCACCTCTCTAAATCGACGATATAATTAGTCGTCTTGAATTATTATATTTTGGAATCTTGTTGTTTCGTATATGTTAAATGATATTGTATTTCTGTGTCTCATCCTTCTGTGAAAATTTAAATTTTAGATTACCTTTGATTATAAATATATATTTAAAATTTTTTTATTTAATCAAGCTTTTTTAAATTTTTTTTAAAAGATTTTTTCAACTTGAAAGTACAATTTAACAAAATTATAGCATCTACTATATGTATTTTTTTACATAACTTTACATAACAAAAGATAAGAAAGTAAAAGAGAGCAAATTCAACATACAATACAATCCGTGATCTTGCATTGCGTGAAGTATTAACAAAGCGATTACACATATTCAAGATGCCAATGGCGATCGATGATCTTCATAGGTGAACTTGGGCATAATCTTCGCAACGTTCCGTGCATGCGCATTGGCACGTTCCATAATCGACAACAATAGATGCACTCGTAATGCATTTAAGGCTATAGAAATGAGAAAACAACGTGTAGGAGAAGATATTTATTCGCGTATTGTTTTATTTTTTTCACAAGTACCGTAAGATTACCGTAATATTACTTTATTGTCGTTTCTTGATGAAACGTAACATTTTTATAATTCTTTCTTCGAAAAGTTTAGTAAAAATATTTAATATTGCGTTTCACGCAATATTATTTCATTGAATTATTTTGCATTATTTATATCTATATATATATATATATAAATATAAAAATATTAGATCGATAGTCAGAAATGCTGAACTTGTATGTTTGTTCATTTCTTTTTTTGTTACGATTTTTCATGTCGTTTTGTGTGTTTGAGGATTTGATTCTCATTGAATAAAATAAAAAAAAAAATATATATATATATATGTATACCTGCTATGTATAATAATATAGATTCAAAAAACCATGCAGTTTGTAGTCTTTCTAACGCTGTTATATTAACCGAGGCTCTTGAATTACATTTTATACGCAATAATTAATTAGTAATTGGTAAATATAATATTTTATTTTAATTTGATAAAATTTCGTATTCCGTCGTAATTTATGTAGGTTCACATCCGAATTTATGTCAGTAAAACGTAATAATGTTTGTTGTAGATGTAACACACATATTGCATATAATGCGATTAAATATGTTTTTAAAATATCTATTGCAACGAATATCATGTGTCGATATACGGGAAAATATTTATCAGTGTATCTTTCGTGAAAGACAACAAATTTTGTAACATTATTCATGAAACGTAACGAATTTGTAACATTCCAGCAATTTTAATTTCCAGTTTTAAGTTTGTCTGGTTTCCAAGCAATTTTGTGACTTACTTAATGGTTTGGCAAAAATTCTGGTAGATTGCAGGAAAATTCAAATCCCTCGGCGGCAGCGGTGATCCCGCTGTGCTTGATTACAGTAGTCGTCCAAATTTGTTTATTTTTTTTTTGCTCAGAAATGCCGGTAGGAAACTGTCTCGAATTCCGAACGCCCTAAAACTTTCTCAATGAATTGTGATATTAGGGAAAATTATAATGGCAGAAAGAGAAGTAAAGAAAGACGAATTATTTCTATCACTCTTTGTGATTACATATTTTTGTGATCGTTTTATTTATATTAATGGCAATATACATATATTAATAATTTGAATCCAATTAGGATAAGTAAAAAGTGAGGTCTTTATAATTCACTTTAATTTAATCGAGTGCAAGGAATGTTTCGCAGGCTCGTGGTTTAGATTAAATTAATACAATGAAGCCCGAAGCCAATTAACGATTTCAATCAAGGTCACTCGTTGAAATTGCGATTGTTCTGCAACTTTCGTTTGCACCACTGATTATTAATTATTTTGTACTTTAGACGAGTAGTTTACCAGTTTAGTCGGGGTCAGCTATTTCCATATTACCGTCGCTCGATGTAGCTGCATGGTGTAGCGATATAAATCTCAAGAGAGAAGTGTAATTTACAATCTCTGAAGACGCTTTTATCCCCAGGATTTTACGGTTAAATTTTCATTATCGACGTTATTGGTTGTTACGAAAGAAAAATTTCTCTCGTAAATTTTACAATTTTTTTTCTCGTTTTCTGTTTGTTTTGAAATTACATTACTGACTTATCTAATACATATTCATTATTAGTATAGAATTTTTCTGCAATTCAATAGTAGTCGATGTTTAATGAAAGACTTTATCGAATATCTCAGTGATAATATTTTCGCTTTAACAACGCAAAATGGATGACATTAATTTATTATAAGGTACATACCTATAAACTTTTGTTTATATCCCGCAATATCAATATGTGACTATGTTCGATTCACTGATTAAGCATCGAATTATGTTGCTAGTAGTTGGCAGTTACAGTTTCTGGGATATTCCGCGTGGTTATAATTACTGACCCTTAAATTACTAGTGTTTTTCATTCGTCGTGTCCACCATGTATATGCAACGTATTCCATTTGAACCTCTCCTGTTCGATACTAATCTTTCTACAATCGTTCTACAAAACCCATTACGCTAAAGTGTAACCTATAGAGGATTTATAGCAGAGGGAAAATGTGCAACGACATTAAAATGCATTGTCTGTAGTGATCGATCTCGTCTATTTAGCTTATGCGTGTGAGATAAAGTTCAGTATAAATCACAGAATGATATTATTCTTTGACGCTTTTTTAATGCTTGTTTCATGCCGAAAGTCCAAACTCAATAAATTAATCGCTAACGAAAGCATATGTGTGCAATATGAGGAATAAATGAGAGATTACGAAGGATATTAGATTTTATGTCGCACATGATGAACGTGTTGAAACAAAAATTGCACGAAGCCGCCATTGGCTGCGTCGAAATAATCTCGTGACTCTTCTTATCGTGTCGCAACCGTTATTATAGAACATAAATACCGTATGACCAGCGACTAAAAATAACGTCGTCATAAATACGCGCTTGTCGTTCATTGATTTATTAGCGAAATCGAACGTGTTACTCGCCGTGCCTCGTATCGAACCGTAGATTTGCCTCTATCCGAGAAACGCGATCGGGTTATGCGTTGCGTGCTTGTCTTTTCGTTTTGCATAGCCTTCGGAGTCTTGCAGCCTTAACCTTTGCATTTAATTTACGACCTAGTGCTTCCTGCGCCGAAGAAAACCCTCGCTAAAGTACCATTATTGAGATTAAGTGCACGCGCGCGATACAGCCTCTTAATTATAACGATTTGCTTCTCTGATTGCGCGCGGCGGGCTATCTTAAGATAGACTAGCGCAATGAAGGAACGCAAAGTAAGATTGTAATGTTCCAATATTTAATCACTTTATTTAAATGATACACATACGTAACAGTAAACGGAAAAATTAACATCTCAACACGATCATTATCAATATGTGGCATTGTGCGTATGTCGATATTATTATACAAAACGTATAATTTCTTGCTTTTGCATGTATCTCTCTCCTCGGTTAACATTGAAATAACTGTTACTGCTGGTTATAAAACAAAAGCTTTTTTTCCGAGCACGTCGTGAATCATACACGAAATTTTACAGAACGTCGGTCCAATATCTCTAATAATTCTACGAGACTTACCCGAGCGCAACCTTTTCAACGATCGACAATCAATTTCGTGTTCTGATCTGGATTCTGTATCGTCATCGTCATCAAGAGCCTCATCCATCATTACTGGAAATTACGCGATACGTCAAACGCATTCACATGAACTCCATTTATAGAGTAAAGAGATATTTTTTTAAAAAACGGAACGGTATTTTAGTGTCAGTGTAAATCCACGAGTGAGTGCGTGTAATCGAGGGTTGAGTAATGAGTTATTTGAACGAGAGGTCAAATTAAAAGCTCCTTCATGTCGG
Organism: Temnothorax americanus; assembly: GCF_048541705.1. Classification (NCBI taxonomy): domain Eukaryota; kingdom Metazoa; phylum Arthropoda; class Insecta; order Hymenoptera; family Formicidae; genus Temnothorax; species Temnothorax americanus. The sequence goes on along the minus strand of NW_027509421.1, from coordinate 362,459 downwards.
CCGATCGTAATGCACGACTAAACGCTAGAAACGACAATAATAGAATTCGTTCGCGAGCGATTCTTTCGCATAATTTAGATTTATAACTCGAGCATCGTGCCAAGATGGGAAATCCGTGCGTAGAAGTGCGTTCGAACCGACGGTTGCGTGTCGTAAAAAATTGCGCGTATCCTCTGATTATAGACTGAAACTGCTACGATCTTTCGCAATGTTAATTTCGCGTAATATCGGTCACTGTCATTGTGGATAAAAGTGGTTTAACAGGGGTGATTGAAATTCACCGTTTAACTGGAAGCGAAATGTAGTAGCGAGGAATTCGGGGTAGATGTGACATATCTTAAATAAACTGTTATAGTTAATTTTATAATCAAATGTTTATTGTACGGAAATAAGAATTAATTAAAGTTTGTTCTAACTGACCTCGACTCTTACCATCTCAGCGCTATTTTCTACAACATGATAACATCTATTTGATATATATGAGAAAACTGTGACGAGAGAAGCAAGAAGCTGAAATAAAAATATGGAAAAACGAAGCGTTGGTATGTGGAATCGTGGATAACATAGTTTTATACTACACTGCAACAATCACTGCAGCAATCGATAATAGCACAATAGATTCAACATGTAATAATATGTAGATTCTGTAATTCTTGAAAACAAGCGGCTGGACGATAAGGCATCCCGAGCAAATGGAAAGCACCATCGACGGTGAACTGTACTGCAAACAAGAAGGCGCAAATGGATGCATAGATATATCTAGCTTAGTCGCGGTTTGTTGTCTTAAAGTTTCCCAAACCGTGTATCCCACCTCTCCCCCCCCCCCCCGAGTGTCCTGGCGAACATGAAATAAATTAAGAGCGACGAGCGAGTTTGTCGACGACAAACGACGACGGTGAAATCCCACATGTTCACTTTACCTTATAATAGCTGGTTACTTCGGGTCGTGAATAGTCGGATGGAAGTGCGCGAATGTGGCGAGAACGGGGAAACAAGATGGACGTGGAAACGCTAGTGCAAGTCGGAGAATGGCAAGTTCACTTTGAACTTCTTACGCTGGGAAAATAGCGCATAGAGCGCCTTAATAATGTTTTACGGTATTCCGGACGACTCAGCGCAAGTGTCGACTAAAGGAGATAACAGAGTTCTCGTGGCTAATAAACGGAATCTTTGTAAGACGCGATAATACTGACAGGATTCGAGGACAGGTCACAGGAGCGTAAATCGAAAATGTCAAGAGAATGATGATGTTTTTTGATTTGCGTAGTAAACGCAAAGATTTGAAAAGAGGTATTTTTCATTAAATATTTCCTGGAATAAGGAAATTGCCGGTGGTTATCTGAGTTATCTCACTTTGGGCGATGTTGAGGATTTTGCTTTTATTTAAGGACAGATGGAAAAGCTGCAGGGGCAGATGTAATTATGTGGGCAAGAGGACAGGGAGAAAGGCGATCAAAGGAAGCCTTGAGACAAAGGATAACTTGCTCCGCTAATCATTTCATTTGTATATGTTACTGCTACGAGACGATGTTGTATAATAATAGACTCTGCGAAAGGATAAATGTCGAGAGTAAAGACATGATTTAGGAAACCCCAGTATTCGTTCAAAAGCGAAAGGTTGCGATACTTCAATATCCGAAGACACGGTTTGCCCGTAATCGATTTGTTAATAATGCATTGTAGATTTCGTATAAAGAATAAGAAATCGAGTGTTTTAAAAAGAAGGTGTTGGGATTTCGAAAGTAATGATGGACGATTTTTGAGGCTTCGTCTCCTGAGTTTTCCGAGATAACAAAGTGTGACGGGGAATTTATCGTGGTATTTAAGAGGCAATTCTATGTATCAAGACGACCTAAGAATGATGGCGAGCGTGGCTTGAATACGAATCATTAATTTAATGTGGTACTATGCTAAATGTGTCACGATGGAAATTTCACTGGCTGCTCGATATTCAGTTGATCCATTGTTTGATGTTCGTCGTGTGAGCATATTCAGATGTGAGAGACAATTTTCCGACGAATTAAAACGTTTTATTGCATGAAATAAAAGTAATTAAAAGAAGAAAAAGCTAATGTTGAATACATTTTTAATGTTGAAATTCTCGAAAGATTATACAATGATAGCGAGAAACCCAGCGAGAGAGAAACACACGCTTCCTTATTTTTGTTATTTTTCACAGAGATAATCTAGGAAAAAGAAATATATTTAGAGTTTTGGAAGCCAGTTATTCAAACATTGCAGTCTTACGAAACATATCTCAGTTATATAAGTAAAGCCGGCAAAGGTAATTTCTACTCACTGAGATGAGATACATCGTTAATCTATTTATAATAAAAAACGAAAGCCTTGCAAAAGGGGACAATCTTTTCAGCATATTTAATTTATTTAAATTATTGCCGTAGGAAATTTACATAGCTTACAAGAGTGACTTGAGAGAAAAAAGAAATGTGTGAAATTTGCACAGTATGTCAGACGAAGCCTTGAAGAAATAAAAAAATCATGCAGCTCGCGAGACGTTACGTAAAGGAGTGTAAGCACGAGGCAAAGGAGCGGAGGCAAATCAACAGTTTGAATTCCGCGATACGACCGCTCGTCGCTCATTTATATGAATGTTAAGACTTCTAGAGCACTTCAGGCGACAGAGTTGTGCTAGAAAACGCCGGGAGGCGGCGATATCCCGTCGGTCTTTATCGGAGCGAAGGGCACTCATGTCTGCGCTCATGTCGAAACCGTATTTCATCGTTTCGAAAAGCGATTTGAAGAGTTAACAAAGAAAATAGCCTCGAGTATCGTCGATATATATATCGCGACACTCGACACTCAAGCGACAACTCATTCGCTCGAATCTGGGGACCGCTAATCCCCAGCGAGCACGTCGATCAGCATCGCGGCGGACGCTGCCTCTGCTGGGACTTGGAACGGAACACTCTGGCTGCAGCTGGCCCCCCTGGATGTTTTGACATTGAGTGCGCTAGGGTGCCGAGGTGGGGGGCGCGTGGTCTTGCTGCCTGCCGTGCGCCGGCGGCGGCGGGGGTGGGGGTGGTGTTAATGTCTCGGGGGCCACCCCCGAGGCCAAAAAGAGTTCTTTGCTGAAGCATCAGCAGTATCAGCAGCCCCAACAGCAGCAGCACGAGCATCAGCAACAGAAAGTTCTGCAGCAGGAAAGACAATATCATTATCAACTACCGAAACGTATTTGTGTGGCTCAGTTTAAGGAACGTGCGCCGCTTGGTGATCTCGACGAAGACCTCGACGACGATCTCGACGACGAGGAGAAGGAGGAGTGCGAGCTAAGAATAAGCGAGGAGGAAGATTACGGCAGAGAGGGTAGTACTCAGCATCGGCTTAGCCCGCGGCTGCACGACATCGAGGAGGAAGACGATGAGGAGGGTCGTCACGTACGAGAACGGTCAGTCATTAATCTAGTTTCGCGGGCTTCTCGATCTAGTTTGCGCTAAGCGTTTCGAAATTGAGTTTATTATTGTTTCGTCTTGATTCTTAAATTTTTGCGAAATGTTTAACGTCGCACGTTTTACATATACGATATATCACGGGATCGACTATTACGTCGCATTAAGATTGTAGCATTTGAATTTATTTAACAGAGCCCTACTAGTATCACTCAAACTTAACAGACGCATTTAGCAAAGATTACAGTTGAGTAATAATCTAGTAGCACTCAAACATGATTAGATAGTTCGTCGTATGGAGCTCGTTATGAATAGTTGTCAGTTAAAACAATCGCATTCATATGTTACTCATTTGTTATCTCTATTAAATGCGTTCGATTATTATATCCATGCGAACGTATCGTGTCGTGTAGTGTAAACAACGCTTTAAGTAGCTAATTGCCGATTTAATTAAATATTTTGCTATAGGTATATCGATAGAATGCGTTAAATTTCACGATTAATTAATGACCCTTCTCTCCATGATCGCAATTAACTGACGGCAGCTTGCGTGTATATATGCGTGTAATTCATACATTATTATCGTTATGTTACGTATTAATAATAAAGCATTTTACGCACTCGACGTAATGTATTTCTCCAGTGTGGAGAAATACATAATCCCGCACCGTGGATTTTGTTTCCGCATTTATAAGCCAGGCAATACCAACGGAAAATTTTATTTTTATCCATTTACAATAGCGTTAAGCTATACATTATCTATATGTGGAACTTTTCAATTTTTACATTATACAATTACACTTTGAAACGTATGTCTATAGATTCAGACGTTTGTTGCTGCGGGATTTGATGGACAAACTTTCTTGCCTGATCCATACATATTTGCTTTACAGTTTCATTGTCTTGGACTGACACATTTCTCAATGTTACGCGTTATGTTTGTAGCGTCATATGTACACATATACAATCAAACTTACGTTTGTCACATATCGACGTCGACGTCGAATTGCGTTTACTCGCCTGACTTTGTTGTTCACCCAATTTAACTGTGCATTACGGTTGCAAAAGTTACATTTAGTTTCAGCCTTTGAGATCGTTCGTCTCGAGGAAAGAGGAAAGTTATTAATATGTCACGCAAGCAATTGTGTGACGCGACAGTGCAGGCAGACAAATACAAATAACTGGTAGCAAATATAAATAACTGAGATGAATCTATCCCAAGTTTTGGAACAATTTTCTATAACGTAACAAAAGATAATTTTTTTAGAATACTAGTGCTAATTTGTTATATATCAGTTTCTTTCACTCAGATATTTTTTTTTCTTAGACAAAATTAGGAAAATGTATATCGAATATTGTATTAACGATCTTTGATTATCGGTTTTTTTTTTGCTAATACTGAAATATGGAGCGCGCCTTCATATACCGATTGATGCACTCGGCTCAATGGCACTCGCGTGGTTATTGTGCTCGTAGAGAATGGCACGGAAAGACCTTCGATTGGCTACGCGACGGAAGGCAATCTCAAGAATGGGGAGATCTAATCTGCCCGCTATTCATGTCTTATATCGGATTAAATGTTACAAGTAATTCACATTGGTTGCTCTGCGTTCTTGACCATAATTGCCCGTGGACTACTGCATCGAGATCTAGATTCACTTTTCGGACTATTTCTTTTTTATCTCTGCCCTCAGTCCTTCTCGAGTTTGTTTTTCTGAGGGCTTTTTAACAATAAATTTATTTTTTAACCCTTATGATTGCGCGTATACAAATACATTTATGACATACATATATGGATCAAATGTGTTCAAATAAATCGGAAAAGAATATAAAAGAAATCAGAGCGTGCTACTTTTAAATTCTAACAATAAGAGCTGTGAGAATTGGAACAATGGTGACAACATTTCAAATTAGATTAAACTCCATTCTCCAATGTTCCACCAACGTGGAGGAATTCGCGAAAAATATCATGTGAGATACAGCTTCTTAATTTTCTTTTTTTAAACAAAATATATTTAACGAATCAAAGATAAGAGAAAATACTGTATTTTTGCATTTAGAGAAGATTTAGCAATAAATTAGAAGGGAACATACGAAGCGTAAGAGGAACACTTTAATTCGAATACGCAATGACTCTCTCTTATTTATCGAAGTGATCTATATTAAGAGCTAATGATAATTGATAAATGTGCAAATTAATATATTGCGTTAATGTAGGATTCAATATGACGAGTATGAAGAGCAAAGCACTTGGATAAGCACGTTTGACATACTGGGTTTCATTATGGCCCGTCGATTCGCTCTTTGGATATTGTGAGCTGTACCGCAAACCTTTGGACGCTGTTTGAATATGGCGCATTAAAATAAGCATTGCACGTGTAGTTCACCCGGTTTATAGTCGTGATTTAATACCAGATACGTCGTTAACAAGGGAAAGAGATATCTCTGACGCGAAAAAGAAAAAGAAAAAATACTAGAGCCATTTCTTTTTGCTATGTTATGAGAATATATATATATACATATATGCGTTTTATTATACAGATATCATATTATAACAGTATTGTTACGTTTGTTTGTATATGTTTTATTCAAAACCTTCCTTCAGAACCATTAGTTCGGAGTGATGTATTGTTATCAGATATACGTATTAGATGTATATATTTTTCGACATCACAAAGTAGAAATGAAAAAAGTCAGACTTTGCAAATAACAAGGGCAAATTTTGATACCGAGACAATTGCTTTAAGTATGTATAAGTTAATAAGATTTTCAAGAGGTTAATTTTGAATGCTATTTTAATAAAAATTAGATTTTTATTTTTTCTATTCGGGAAACATAAAAAATTCAAATGAGGAATAACGAATAGTAAGAAGAATATCGTGAGAGTATGCTCCTTGCGTGAAAAGTGGTCAATAGTTTCATATCACTGATGGGGTGATATCTGCGTCATGACTATCCAATGAGCCGCAGGAAACATCGAGAACGTGCCCGAAATTTCCCCGAGTGGACATTGCCGACCAAATGGAATTAGGGAGATGCAGGCTGTGGGTTAACAGGAACACGTATCGGATACGCTTTAAAGCCTACCGTTATATAGATCGAGAACTTGTGGATATTCGCTCCGATAATTACATAAAACATGACTGCGCGAGAGAATTGCCGCTAGTTAAATATGTGTTTAATAAATGCGAAACGTATGACATTAGCGAGGAAAGAAAGTATTATGTTAATATGTTAATCATGTGTGTCACGTCTGTTGGCTTGATGTCTAAAATTTATTAAGAAAAATTATTATGTGCCTAATGATACGTCTAATAAGTAAACTTTCAAGGCTTTAATTTCAAGCATTTCAAGTAACTATTAAATTATTCATAACAGTTACATAATCCGTTATCAAATCTTTTATTTTATTATATATATATATATATATATATTGAAGTAAAAATATTTATTATGTAAGAAAAATTTATTATTTTTCAAGTTTAAGAGTTGCGTTACAAATGTCTATGGTGTCATGTGAGCTAAAAATTAAAGACTGCTCTTATACTTTCGGACTGAAAGAACTAATACGTAGATCTAATATACGTATATAATCATCCAGAAAATGGTCAATCCAATATTGTTTGTTTAGCGTTGATTGTGGTTTTCCTCTCAATTCAACGGTCTAACTCTAATGATGTGCACGGCTATCGGTTTTACGCTAATGGCCGTTACTATTAAGCGTCTAAGTGCAGACGCGTTATCAAGCGTATTAGCTAATTTAAACGTGAAATGATCGATACGCACGCACATGCCTGCTAGTGACACGTGTGTGAACAGTTGAAGAAACATTTCGTTTATAACTGTGGCGCGAGAGATGTATAATATTAATAATACGAAAGTGCTATTTATATATATGCGGTCTGCAGAAAATTATAAGATAATTAACATGTTATATTATTGCGAAAATGGAAGTGGCTGGGACGGAAATACGAACTTGAGGCATAGCTGTAGGCAAGCTTTCTCGGGTTACTTAGAGGGGAGAACATGATCGAACCAATAATTAACTTGTCTCGAGAAAGCTAAAACGGCTGACGTAATTAATGTAGGGAATACTTACAAGATTTTAATTAAGGATGTAATGAGGCAGAAACTATTTGAAAATCGCCCAAGCTGTTAATCGATTATTCCTCTCTTCTTTCAACACTCATCCATATACGTGTTTAAATCAAGCGGATTTTTATTTTGAATTTAACAACAGATAAATTTAGGTTAGCATATATGTATTATTCTTTTAAATGATTGTTCCTAATTTATAGTTAAAAATATTTTAGTTAATGCTGTTATTTTATGATATTGAGATACTTGGATTATCGTTATGTTAAAAACAAAACTTAATCTCTTATTGTTCATCGCAAAACTGGATCGGTGTGAATTTTTTTGTGCATTGATCGGTTTAATACAATCGGTTTAATCGTTTTCACATGTGAAACCTGAGTATCTACGAGTACCGTTTGATATCGATTGTCCTGATTTTTTGCAAAATTGCATGTATAAAGCAACGTTCCAGGATTACCTATAATTTATAGACACGTCTTATCGATTCGCGTATACTAAGTATAATATACCTGAGCTATTTTAAGTTTTGCTCGAGAGCTTTTATACTTCGTTAAATTCGCGATACTTTCTATCTTTGACTTGAGAATGTAGAACGGGATACGTTGCCAGAGAGCGAGCGATCTGAATTACAACGCCATAATGATCGCATCCTGTCCGTCGCGAAATAGATCGTCCGGTAAGCTAATTCCAAGGCAAATCTCGTATAATTAGAACGCTTTATGGAAACGAAGCTGTGAGTGCATTATGCATCTTTGTTACGTCGACTGCATGTATGCACATGTGATTCGAAGTTCGAGGCGAGACGGAATTTTAGCGATGCGACTAAATCAAGCGGATATGGCGAAGAGGAGCGGGAGTACAAAGTGACTATTTCCTTCGATGTTATTCGAGAATTCAGTTCCGCGTATTAGCAGTCTATAGGCGCGTATATACGAGCCGCATTGTGCCGATAGATATGTGCATATGTGCAAAGATCTTGCTATGTAATGATTGTAATGTTACGATGCAGTCTCGGGGCACGGGGTTCTGGTATTATCTTAGGACGACCAGGGATTTCGTCCCTTTTTCTCCCTCTCTCTCTCTTCTCCCCTCTCTATCTCCGTTCGCGAGATTGGCTCACGTTACGTTATATAGTCAGTCCGATTGATCAGAAATTCGTGCACATGCTTCAATATGCATTGACCGTTCGCCGCGATATCGAAATGCCGACTTATTCCGTGTCACAAAGCAACCTGTTGATGTTCTATGTCCTGTTAAAATCGCGGTCGATCGATGATAAATCTAATGGCATCTAACGGTGATAGTGATTTGTAACAGATTGTGGATTTGCGGATTATGTCGGCGCGGAAATAATTCGCGGACACATGTTCGCACGTGTCATTTTGACGAATGCAGTCGCAGTCGTATCAAAATGCTAAGTTCTATCTCACTGGCGAAAAGCACCATATACGGTATACATATACCATCGGTATTGACGTAACCGGGATGCTCCATAGAGCTGGTTCACCAACGATAATTCAGGATCTGTTGACGTAGAACGTATGTAAACCTTTACGCGTCAAAGCGTACATAGACGAGAACTGCGGAAGTAATGTATGAATACTAATGCTCGGAAAGCTCTGCAGCGAATGGGATCGATTTGATTAATACGCAGAATAATCTATATTGATTTACGATTATGATTCCCAATAACATCTATGCATTGTCGACAAGCGCGATGCGTCCATCTCTGCACCGTGTCCTTCGTGTTTATTATTTGTTAATCGGTAACGAGAGCTTAGAAATGATGTAACAAATGCGCTTCCTTACGTATTTACGTATAAGCGGGTTTCTATATTATTATGTTTCTTTTTACGTTGAGTTTATTCATTTAATCTCTTTTTATAAGCAATTTTGATTGTAAATATAAAATTATACGCGCCGAAACTTTGTCAAATCTATTTTTTGTTTGGTTGTCCTAATTTATAGTAAATCTCGCGAACTGATGGATTATGTAGCTTATATATAGATATCTATTTTGCAATCAAATTTTATTAGACGATACACCAGTATTTACAAGCCACTCTTTTGTTTCTAATAATATTTAAACTCAAGCTCATTAATTTTTTATTAGGTTTTTGTGTTATTTTTTTCGAATTATTTTTTGCCGGATTATCTTTCGCGTTTTTTTTAACGGATCATGATTGGAATGCAATGCACTTATCCATTTGTGCGAATCAATTGTAATCGCGTTTTCTTACACGTCTCTAGAAACCTTTTGCTATGCGCTGCTTTGATGCAAAACCGTCTTTCTCGCTTTCGTCGTAACCATTTTCGCATTATGTTACCGTACAGCGACAAGAGCAAATAAGAAAGAAAAGGATAAAAAGAAAAATGAGCAACGAAAGATCCTCGCGGCAACACGTATACAGTCTCTCGGGTTCAGAAGTGTTAGCTATCCCTGTCGTGGTCCATTTCCCTAGCACATCCGGTTACCGGAGCCGGAGAAGTAGAAATCTTGCGATGTGGTTATGACAAACGTCACGTTACGCTAAGTATTATAATATACGCTTGACAATCGTGTCTGAGTTTCATCATCGAGATCAGATTAAAAGCGTTGACGTTCTGAGAAACCTATTTCGTTCTATTGTTTTGTTCTATTGTTATTGATATAAATGGGATAGATAATGAATAAATTGTAATCATGGATTTATACAACGCGCGATATTGATCCAGGCTTTTAGCTACACAGCTTGATACGATGACCCGAGCTAGTTAGTCGTTGTAATTAATTCAGAAATCGTCTAGAGAGAGTGAGAGAGGGAGAGGAGGGAGAGAGAGAGTGCGGCGGAAAGGTCGGTCGTTACCGTCACTGTATTATAATTCTGTAATACGGGTATAATGAATTTAGATATTACGACGTAGTTCATGAACATATTCATATAAGAGATAAAATCTTTAAATAATATATTCTAGCATATATTACAGTAATATATCTCTTTTTTTAAATGAGATGTTACATTTCTGTCTCATTATATTTGAATGATAGATCTTTGGCCAAGACTTGATATTTCTCTCGCAGTTTTATGACGAAGAGAATCCTTCAGTACGTCGAAGTTTTTGGGTGAACAGAGAAGCAAGGCGAAAAAAATAAGAAAAAGACTAAATAGAAAAAAGGATAGAGAGGAGAGTATATAAGTAAAAAATAGAGGGCAATATAAAGGCGAGATCATTTTAACGCAGCAACAGATTGTCATGAAACAATAAGTCTATCAGGGATTCGGTCAATTCTGCACAGACGCGATAATTTAAGATACTCTTAATTAGAGACGCGGTATATACACGCGGTCTGCCTCCGTCGTACGACACGGTGAACACGTTGGTATGCCAACGTACGTTTCCAACGCCATTTTCAGACAGTATCAACCTAAAAAATCGCCAACGCCGAGCGGCAGCAGGTCGGGTTGGCGTTCCCGTAGGAGCGTCACAACGGCGGGAGCCCCCGGAGGGCACCAACACCACGTGATCGCTACTGCCGCCGCGACGGCTCAGGCTAGGATGCAGGCCGAGCAGGGCAGCATCGGCGAGCTACGTGGGTACCACAATCTGCGATCCCGCAGGCACACTTTGGCCAACGTTCGGTGAGTGTCTCGATTTTAGCCATTGAGATGAGCGGCGCAAATGGAGCGCCGATCAATACTTGCAGACGGCAAGAATGTTTATAGGAGACGTAGCGCAGATGTCTGAAAGGCATACTAAATTTTTAAGATGTCCTTTAGATATCCCGTCTCTGCGCCGTTCTGTCATCGCGATTGAAATTGCTCATTGAGAGACGCGTATGGCAACCGAAAAGAATTTCGATTCCGCATATAAAACCATGTTTATTTGTTCATTGGACGATAGTTGAAATGCACGAAAGTACTTTTTGAATTTAAAATATATAGATTAAAATTTATTTATTTATTTATTCAAATTGACTATCTACTTTGAATCAAAACGATATATTTAATATGTATTATACGTATGCACACGGTACACGTGCCAAAAACATTTGAATATGAATTCTATATTTGATTTTATCGTTGCGCTACGCGTTGCAACGAATGAATTAACAGTATAGGAAAAGCGTTTGTTCATATAATGGAATTACTCGCGTATATATCATTGTAAAGATTGTATTATCGAAAATTTTACGTACAATATATGATCTCTTCCCTCATCTTTTTTATCCTCCCTTTTTTTTATTGGCGTTGTCTCAACCAGAAATCTAATATGGGAATTCGCTATTCTGACTCTGATTAAATTCTACGATGCATTTTTCACATTTTATTCATGATTCCGCTGCTAGTCACTTTTTCAAAGTTTTTACCTTATCATCTTGTCAGTGTCATAATGTTTTATAATAATTTCTTGCTCATTCTAATTGCGAATATTTTTCATAGCTTATTATTTTAATATCATATTATTAAATGAATGAAATCATTAGCAATGAACGCCACAATATCAATTTAAAGTGTTTAACTGAACAAAAAGTACATATAGATATTATTATACGACTGATTGAATAGAATAATGATGCTTAATCCGCACAATAACAATTTCCTTTTTTAATTGGTCCTACGCTAGTCTTTTCTAATTTGAAGCAAATGCAACTGGGGGACAATGGGTCTACGGTCAATTTTTCTGAGTCCTCTAAAATCGATTGCATATCATTCTTCCTTTTTTGTTCGGGATTAGTCTTTCGCTTAGGTATTTTAGCCAAACAAGCCTGATCCCGTTTCTCGATCGCTCTTTTCCGGGGTACCGCGCGACACGATTTACCGGTTAATGACGCACAACCGCAGCTCTCCTGATCGCGAGAAATCTTCTTGATAATTTTCTCTACGTGATGCCTCTCGCGCGGCATCCTGCTCTGGATTTTCGCCATGCAATCGGGACACAATCTATCATGCGGTATCGGGTGATCGATTTTAGGGCGAATAAACATACGCTTGAACGCAGTCATCGCCGGAGGCGTTGCAGTTTTCACATCAATCTGCGGTTGAATTTCTAATCTAGGTCCTGTCGATGGGGGAGTCGGAGTTCTAATACCGCACAAGCAACAGTTACAAGCCACCCTCTTCATTTCCTCCGACCTCCCACCATAATTAATTGTCCTAATCTCGCGTTCTGTGTCCGGTCGCACTAGCCCGGCGGCGATCTTTATAGATCGTAAAAGTTCATCCGTGGGCACTCTCGCGCGTTCTCTTTCATCTCTTACAACTCGGTCGTGGCTAACGTGGCTTGTTTTATCCGTCTGTGATCCGGTGCTGGCGGTCGTGACGGTCGATTGGTCCTTTAAGCGTTTGCGCCAGAGCATTTTTCGGCCGGTTATTTCAGGACGGTCGCCGGCGATTTCAGTCCTCGATGCTTTTAGCTCGACTGGTTTTAAATATTCACTAATAATTCGTATCGGCAACGTACGGGGCGGCGGTTCAGCGGTCGAAACTGTCTGCGTGGTTATTTGTACAACCTCGGTTTCGACGGCCTCAGTTTGCACGATTTCGGTTTGCATGACCTCGTTTTGAACGACCTGAGTTTGGATCAGTTCAGTTTGTACGACTTCGGCTTGTATGATTTCGGTTTGTACGATTTTGGTTTGAAGAACATCAATTTGCGGAATGTCGAACGGCCTCGCGGTCTCGATCAGTGGTTGCTGCAAGTGAAATAGTCATACATTTCAGAATGGTCCGTCGTTATTATAATTAGTATATACCAGAACGAGATATATAGGAAACTACGAATAACTTAGGGGTTTAGGACATTCCGTACATATAATATACAGAAAGCTATATTATACCGTCCGTCAAAAAAATATTAAAATTACAATATTTGTCGAGAAATTGTCAATTATTAATAACTGTTAATGAGAACGGCAATTAAAGTGGATAACGTTTACTAACCAAATAACATCCCGTACAGGGTTGCTTTGCTGGTATAATCTGTAATCGTTCTTTCTCTTTGAACTTCGCTATAATTAGATACGGTTGTGCCACTAATTGCGGATCGAGTAGTGATATCGCTGGTATTTCCATTTCGGTCGACTTTATCTCAGCAATTGGAATTTTTAATTCTATCTGGACCACTTCTGGCTTTTTCTCTTCTACTGGTACTTCTTTTTTGTCCTCGACGGTTGGTCTCTTGGACGGGACTTCCGTCAGTATTTTCTTTCTTTCTACAGGCATTTCTTCTTCTTTCTTTTTTTCGGGTAACTCAATAAATGATGTAACTTGTTCCGGGAGTGTAACTTCGTCTTTTATTTCTTCGTCTTTGTTCTTTTTCATTTCTACTTTGAGCACAGATTCTTCTGCTGGTTCGATCTTCTTTTCCACTTCTCTTTTTATTGTTGGTGGTGTTGGTATTGGTGGTGTTGGTGGCTGAATTATTTCAATCTTTTCTTCTACTACATCCGCAACTGATAATAATTCTTCTGCTTCAATTTTTTCTTTTTTTATTATGTCTTCTATCGGTGGCAATCTCGCAGCTTCAATTTTTTCTTCTTTTGCTAGATCCGTGATCGGTGGCAACGTTACGGCTTCAATATCTTCTTCTTTTCCTATGTCCTCGATTTCCGTGACTTTATTATTTTCTTTCTTTACTATATCCGCCGTTATCAGTGGCAATTCTACGGCTTCAATTTTTTTTTCTTTTTCTATATCCAAAATTGATGGCAACACTGCGGCTTCAATATCTTCTTTTTTTTCTATATCCTCGATTGGTGACACTTCTATGACTTCGATTTGTTCTTTTTTTGCTATATTCGTTATTAGTGGCAGTTCTGCAGTTTTAATCTCTTCTTTTATTAGTACAGGTTCTTCAATTTTGATTTTTTCTTCCATTACTGTGTCCACAAGTAATGATTCTTTTTCTACTTTTTCTACATCCAAAATAGGTGTAGGTTCTTCAATTCTAATTTCTTTTTTTACTGCATTTGCAATCGGTACTTTTTCAACATCGATGGTAGGAAATTTGTTGGATTCGAATTTTTCTACCTCACTTATATCCACGGTTGGTGAAATTGCTTCTGGTATAATTTCCTTTACTTCTGTCTTATTTGTTGCTAGTATTATTTTCTCTTGTTCTACCTCTTCCATTTCTGGAACCGGCGGAATTACAATTTTATTAGTTCTTATGATTTCCTTATGTGGTATCGTTTTTTTTATGTCTGTTATTTCAGTTTCATTAAATTGTGGAATTTCCTCCGACTTTTCTACGACCTCTTTTACAAATTTGTTTTTCTCTATTACTGTCACTGGTAATGCTTTACTTATTCTTTCGTTTTCTACTATTATTTCTTCCTTTTTTATTTCTGTTGGTATGTCTTTTTCATTTTTTTCGTTTCTTTCTATATGATTTATAGATATAACTTCTTCCTCTTCTATTTTTGGAACAACCAACGTCTCGTTTTTATCTGTAGAATTTACCGTTCTATCATTTTCCACTAAATTTACTGCTAATTTATTATTTGTCAGATTTTCGACTGTTGCGTTTCTCTCTGCAGTTTTATTTTTAGATATTTCAATTTCTTTTGTATTTTGTGCGATATCTTTGATTCGTGTTTTTTCAGCTCTTATATTTTCGATATCTGATTCATACGGTTCGGATACAGCTAACGGGATTATGTCGTCCTTCAAATCTTTTTTCTCGTGAATTGTAGGGGACTGAAAAGAATCTTCGATTGAAATCGCCGTAGGGGGTTCCATGCCAATTGGTACTTCCTCTTTTGTAAGAGTAGGCAGTAATTCTGATTCAGCTATTGCTTCCATTGGAGATTTCACTTCTTCCGATGTTTCTTCAGAGTCAGGAAATGGTTCAGATTCAATTTTTGTCACAGGTTCCATTTCTTTAAAATTATTAATTCAAAATTATTAATTTGTCTTGTAATTTAGTTTCATTTGTTAGGTGTTCATTTTTATTTTGCTTCGTTATTTTATTTCGTTCTTCTCAATCACCTTTTCCTGCTTACCTTCTGTAATTGTTGTTGCGTTGTTCTCTTTCACTTCCTTAGGTTTCACCTAACAGAATATAATTGAAACTATAATAACATTTTAATCTAAAGATATTACGATTAGTTAAATTAAAAGCACTTTTACAAATTTTCTTAATTATTAATTATTATTAATTGGTGAGAATTCAAAAATGCTATTTGTATCATTGCTATGATTATTGCTTATGAACAATGAATCGCAATATTATGTTAATCTCTTACCCCGACATACGTTCTAACTTGTTCAACCAAGATATCAACATCCTTTTTTACTTCATGACAGTCAGGATGTCTCTGAAAATGATGCGGAACAGAAATATATTAATATTATAAAGAAAAGAAATAATATTCTTTGCACATATGTTGCTCATAATATTACATTTTTAGCTAATATTATGTTATAATATTAGCTAAAATATTAATGCAGTTTCTGTATATTTATATAATTGCAATATTTCTTTAATTTTAATTATAATGCGAATTGTGTACCGCTGCTGTCGTGCGAATTGTATCGATCGCATCGATCCACGATAGGATTGTATCCCGTTGTATCACGATGCCCCGATCGGCCTCGATTTTGTTTACTTCCGGCGCTCGGTCTTTCATCGTTATCGGCCTATCATCCACAGTTTCTTCTTCGATTGTCCGTGATGGCGTTATAGTTTCTCTAACGGGCACATCGACGATTTCAGCGACCCGTTTTTCTATTTTCTCGACAACTTTTCTCTCGGTTTCGACGCCAGGAATTTCATCCTCTTTTTTTTCTTTTTTCTCAGTATTATCAACGACGTCGTGCGCTTTTATTGCTAATTCATTTTGAAATTGCTTCTTTCGTTCCTCGTCACTTACAGTTTCATCATGTTCCTTCGTCGGTGCGGTATATTTCACGCCCAATGCAATCAGTTCCTCGTTCGTCATACCGGTAGGCGACGATACCACATCATCGTTGCATACGAAATCAGGCGCGCACGGTTCACCATCGTCTTTATACAAGTCTTCTAAGGAGTCCAATTTGGACAAGTATTCGCGAACTTCTTTAAATCTCTGTTGCTCGTAAGCGAGATCTTCTGGTCGAACTACGCTTTCCGCATCCTCGATGCGCACGAGATCTACCGGGCGATCGACCGCGAGATCAACCAAGTCCGGTCTAACCGAGATGAACTTATCGTTTCCGACAAAAGCAGCTTCTGCGTCGGCGTCGGTCAAGACGATCCTCGCCAATGCTTCCCCGTCCTCAACTTCCACTCTCGCTAGCGCTTCCGCGTCCGCGACCTCGATCTTCGCCAGTATCTCCTTGTCCGCAACTTCGACCCTCGCCAGAACTTGGACGTCCTTCACCGTGGCTACGTCGTCTGCCCTGCCGACTGCTCGATGCACGACTTTAGCCCTTACCGCGACTTCCTTATCTACCACTTTCGCAACGTCGTCGTCGCGACCTATCGTAGCTTCGACTTTCTCGATACTCAGAAACTTCTCCAGTTCCGCCCTGCACACGGCCAGCCTTGCCCGGCATTTCTCGAGCGCGTCTTCCAGCTCGCACACGCGATTCGCCAGTTGTTGATTGGCCGCGGTTTTCATGTCCAATTGTTCTTTCAACCCGCTCGTCGTGCTGATCATGTCGCCCTCCATCTTCGACCATAACTCGTCTGTTTGCTGAAGTGTCCTCATGTAAGTTTCCTCGCGGCGTTCCAACTCGGCGATCTCCCGCTTCGTAATCACCTCCTCCTCCGCTAATCGTTGTAGCTTTTCCAGGCACTGAATGTCCCCGGACTCGATGGACATCACGCTGGAGACCTTACTGAGGTGTCTCTGCTTACATTGCGCGTCACCACACTGACACAATTCGTCCATTTCCATCGCTTTCTTTTCCATCGCCTCCCGCAGCACTCTAGTTTCCTCATTTAACCGTTCTATCGCGTCTTTTTGCTCCTCCTGAATTCTCCTGGCTTCGTCGAGTTTTCTTTTTCTTTCTTCCAACGTCGCGAGTTTCTCCGACCAAAGAGTTCGAGCCTCCTCTACTTTTTTCAACGCTAGTTTCCTCTCGGCCTCGACTTCTCGTATTCTGCAATCGTAATGGCAGCTCGGTGTGCTGCGACAAGAGAGTTCCCTCGTGTCTTTAAATTGTTTCTCTAGGATACGTTTTATCGTGCAGACGGGCGCGCCTTGCGACATCCTCCAGATATTCCATACCATCACCGCCGGTATCGAACACTCAAGCATGTCCAGGCGTTGTCGCAGCTCTCCCTCCATTTTGCCCAATTCTTCTCTACGCTGCTCTCGTTTGCCGATTATATCGCGGAGAGGACGTTGACATCGATGTTTGTTGGCCGTCGCCATATCGCCAATTTTTCTCGGATTTTTAATCTCACGTTTTGATCCATCGAACGGGAGTTTTACTGGAAGCGACCGCGTTTCATTAAGTTCATCGGCAATGGTTATTTTCGTAACAGTCTCTTTTTTACGTTTTTGAACTGATTTATCACGTTTCTCGGTGTCGTCGACTCTCTCAGAAAAAGATTCTGACGCGGTCGTCTCTTTTAATATTCCATTATTTTCCTTTAATGCTTCTTTTTGAAAAGAAATAGTTTCTTTTGTCGAAGATCTTTCTCCTTCCAATGTGGTTTCAATTATAAAAATCTTTGACTCAGCGACAGAGCGACGTTTTGCTTCTGTTGCATTTTTTTGGTCGGTAGTACGTTTTGACAGATCTTTATTAGAGTTATTTTCGTTCGCCATACGGTTTATGATCGTCTGACTAAAGATTTAATGATATCCTCGAAATATTTGATTTGCGCAGCGAATTTTATCTGTCCATCAAAACGTAGGTTAATTCATCTGTCATAATGTTTTCTAAGA
The DNA here is from genome assembly GCF_048541705.1 of Temnothorax americanus. Classification (NCBI taxonomy): domain Eukaryota; kingdom Metazoa; phylum Arthropoda; class Insecta; order Hymenoptera; family Formicidae; genus Temnothorax; species Temnothorax americanus. The sequence goes on along the minus strand of NW_027509421.1, from coordinate 344,090 downwards.
CACAGTAACCTATCATTGCAATAAGATGTAGTTGCAATTGCGATAAATTTATATTTGCAATTATAAAACATACAACTGTGCGATTTAGATTATTCCGTAGCTGCGTAGAAAATTTTATTCTACGCAGCTCAACGTTGAGCGATTGTGAAATAGCGGTCCTACTTCCGCGATTATTTTCATCTGTTTGGAGATTGTGTCAAAAATATATTCATTAAACGTGCTAAAGGATTTAGTAGGATTTCTAATCCCGTTTACCTGGCCAATTATTCTGTCTTGCGTCGTCGCACACATACATTATCTTCGTAACCATTAAATCATGTCCAGCTGGTTGATATACGGGATACGCCTAGCACTCGTTGTACGTTGCGCGAACGCACGCATTACATTTTCGACGAAAACGCACCATTAATTTTGGACAGATTCCAACGCGGGCAGATTCTGTCGGCAGATTGCCGCAAATCATTCATGAGATTTGTCATAGCGTGCGATTACAGCTTTCGATATCCCTCATAAATCACGGTTCTCAATACGAACATGTCTGTATATCCATTGGCTATCTTTGCCATCGGTATACCGGTCAAGATCGCTTTACTTTATTAAGGGGATCCTAAAGCTATCTGTAATACCGGCTTTTTTTCTTAGCACTAATCTTTTAATTGGCTTTATAGAAATGCAAAATTTTTGTCTAGAATTAAAGTACGCATCAAAATCTAGGTTATGGTGGTCGAATTTATATCGAAAACGAGAAAAAATTAATATTTTTGTTAATTTTTGGTATACGTGACGACAATATTTGCTTTGTACAAAAACTCCACAATAAATATCCACAAAATTAGACCGGCATGACCTAGGGACAACATTTAAGAACAATATCGTGCAATTAGATTTAAGATTGAAAAAGCCTAGAAAAAAAAGATTAGTTTAAATAAACTTTTATATATGCAAAAGCACATTCAGGTTGACATTGCGTGTAGCAAGAGATGGCGCAGCAATCGAAACAAGGGCAGATGCCTCTCTTTAGACAAGGACAGATATATACCTATATATGACATAGAAAACAGGATTAGAAATGTTGACATTACCGACGTCGAGGAAGTTCAGCCTTCACTTCAGGATCCCCTTAACGTCTTGGATAAAATGAATTTTACGTTTCGTCATAATTTTCATGTTATATGATACTATTTAAAACAGGAGAACAAAAGGTATTTTATATGACAGGCGAGATAATAATAAAATAAAATTTTAATATAAAAATAATTTTGCTAATAAAATATTTTGCTTTTATTATTTAATAAATCTTATTCAATAAAATATATATAAGAGATCATTTTTTTCGATGCGTGTGTATATGTGCGAGCACAAAAATAAATTTCAATAAAGATGTAAAATTTTGTTTTTGATAATAAATAATAGTATTATTGATGTATATTTTTATTATACAAGATAGCAATAAAAACAGTGTAAATGCGATGCGGCTTATGATTGAAACGTAAAAGATACACGGAACGTGAGCATTTTGATGTTAAACTTTGAGATACATCAAAGCATGTATAAAAGCAATACGATATTCAAGTAAGCTATTTTTACAGTGCTCCTATATGCGTCAACGTCGGATATCTTGATTCATGCATCGCAGTAAGAAACCGTTATAGAAATACGTTGCAACATTTAATACCTAGTATACAAAATTTTGCGCAGAAATATCTTAAATGTCAAACTACAATATATAAAGCATATAAAAGAAATTGACAAAAAGTGAACGTTAAATTCTGCATAAAAATTTTATATTTATTAGTCGGGTTAACAATGTGTATTTTATCACCTCAATATATTTGATGCGTAATAATTTTCATATTTAATAAAAGTTTATAGAAAGGTCGTCAGAGCAAAACTTACGAAGATAAAAACGTTTGGAATGATTTATAAATAAATTAGGGAGGGGAAATTATTTAAGTTTTATAATACCCCAATTTAAATTGTTTTTCCAACGATAAATTAATTATTAGAAGAAAATTGGACTTTTCATGTTAAGACTTTTTGCGTTCTAAATTTTTATAGAGTCAAGATTTTTAGATGACTTTCAAGGTTTTCTGTTAAAGAATTTTTGTTAGTAACTGTATAATCCCAAGTTAGTAATTTATATAATCCCAACAATTTTAATAAATTTTTTTAATAACTTACTGTTACAAAATATTAACCAATTAGTCCTCTAATTATATATTTGATCGAAGCTATGAAATGTATGATGTAATAGAAGTTGTTTTTAGAAGAATAAACTAATACATTCATATATATATATATATATATATATATATATATATATATATATATATATACATACGTCATACATACTCTTATTCGTGTGATAAGTAGTTTAGAGCAAATCTATATTTTAACATATAACAATACAAAAATTACGCCACACGACGAAAATTCAGGATATTAAACCAATAGCGATCTTTGCCTAACGCATTAGAAATTACTTATTTTCATTGAATAAATGTGAGCTTTGAACTATATATTATCCTTTTTAACATAAAGTATATATCGATTTTTACCCGTTACAAGAATGGCTCAGGGCATCAGTGTTCAAGGACAACCCTGAATATAAATCCGGAAAAGATAACATGTACCCTAAGCTTCATCCATCAGGCAAAAACTTGAATGAGGGGTTGACCTCACCTACCCTCGATTTTCTCTAATACGTACATACATACACATTCTCTCTCTGTTTCCATCTCACTCTTTCTGACCTCCTTCATACTCCTCACAAAATCAATAACGTCGGTGTGCCGAGTTTACTTCACGTTAGAGCCACATTGGAAAACCAAAATTTGACACGTGATCGAAACCGCAGATGGAAGGAAACGGAGTTTCTCTGTTCATTTGTGGAAGCTCGATCCCTCGTGGATTTTTGACTCGATAAGAGCTCCCCAGGCGGCCAATCGACCAATGTAATTTTGCCCGAATAACGGAAAGTTTCAATTGATTTGGAACTTTGGGGACCGTGCTTTTTCAATCTAAAGAAAAGTTTTCGCGACTAATCGCTGCTCAGCACGCTCGACGCCAGAGGAACTTCATAAACTGCGTTAAGCGTTCGTTGAAACTTCACTGAGCTGCGTGGAATATCAGGAGAATATACTTTCGAATTAAGCTCGCCTTGCCGCAGGAAGTACCGATGACTTACAATAATTCTAACAAACTGAGTTTTAAACACACAGGTTCAGCCGTAAGTTTTACTTGACTTTAATTAAAACATTTTGCAGCAGTTACATATTTGCATTTAATAATGTCAGTTACAAAGGCAAACGTTCGCCTGTGTTAGTAGATGATTATACGTTAGGTATTTTATCTCTATATAATATCTTAATGATTGTTGATGGTATATAAGACAGTTAATCCTTTAAATTGATTATTGCTAATTGTAAGAACAGTAAGAAATAATTACATTTTACGTTTCTTGGTTTTATCGCGATTGTATTTTGTGTATAGAAAATTGATTTTAAAGTCACAGGTTTTAATATGAAAACGTCGTATATTTTTCGCTTTATATCAAGCTAAGAGCATAGCATATAATATAACATAGATAATATTTCATAGATTAATTGCCTGCTAAAATAGATGGGCTAAAATTAATTAAGCTAATTAATGTAATAAATTATTTCTCGGATGTGTATAATTACTCGTATCAATTTATTACGTATATGTACAAAATATGCACAAATGATAAAATTTTACGAAAAGTGTAATATATTAATTTAGCCTAATTTTGTGTAGCCTATTTATTTATTTCATTATCAAAGATTTATAATTAAGGAGATAAAAAAATTATATGACGTAAAATAATTCTTGCCTGTGAGAGTTAAAATATCTTATTAGTAATTAATTTGTCATTAATATCAGCTGAGTATTGTAAAGTAGTGCTATATAGTAATAAGGACTCAAAAGAGAAATTTGGTAGAACCATAAAAATCAATATAACTTGAGATATAAAAATCAATAGCAAGATGATATATTACTATAGGTACGTGATTCGAGTAAACACGATTACGAGTGTACACGTTATTGGTTATAACTTTGATCGTTTATAACTTAAGAAACTGTCGTATTAACTTTTTATAGGATAAAGTTTTTATTAAAATGAGCATTAAAAGTTTCGATTTTAATTAATCTTTAGAATGTGTTATTAAAATAGTCGCAAAACACTGAGTGCGCTAAACGTACAATTAAAGATATAAGTAAATTACAGAGAGAGAGATTAAAAGAAGAATATATAATATATAATTTGACATATATAACTAAAACATTTGTTTAGTATGTAATTCGGTTATATCTGGAGACTTTCTATATTTTGTTGTACACACGCTTTATTTATATGCATTTATGTTTTTCCGATATAAATTTTATAACGCGGAGTATACGGTCACTACGCGATCAATGTGAATTCTTAACCGATTTTATATCCTTTCAAGTTTGATAACCTTGCTGATTTCCCTAGAGAGTTGTGCATCAGAAGCGTATATTGCCGTTCCATAAAACTAGAAAAAGAACAGGTTTACGTGGACGAATTTAAAGTACACAAAACTGTCAGGTATATAGAAATTTCTGTTCCTATTGAAGATATATCGATGCATTTTTATTTGACAAAAATTTGCGTGCAAGATAGTAATAAAAGAGTTACTGGAGTTTATATATTTAATTACAAAAAATCTTTGGTGAAAAATTTGAATAAATATTAAATGTGGAGCGCGCGTTTCTTTTTTAATGGAATAAAATATACTTTAAAATATATCTAAAATATATTTTTATTTGAAGTTTAGTAACTATAAAATGTTCGTTATTAAAAATTAAAAATAGCAATTACCGGTAATATAAATTCTCATGATGGAAATCATGTTTCGATTCGTAAAGTTTGCAGTTTAAGAGAAAGCGTGATTTCTCATATGTTTTTATATACGTTTGCATATCTACAGCGACATGTGTAGCAAATATACATATAAGATGTATTTCAGTTCGCGTGATGAGTTGGAAATTCTTTCTCTCGTTGAATACGCCTGACTCGTTCGCGGAAGTACTATTAGATTTCTTCGTCTCGTTTCCGGCATTGGATGCGGGATACAAAGATAGGATCCGATTATTCAAATAATTCTGTTTTAGCCCGAGTACCGCCGGTTGAGACAAGTACCGACTTCTTTTACTTTAACTTTTTAATGAGTTTTCCACTCCTCCAAGATCGTAGACGGCGCGCAGTTTTTTTTAACGATGAAACCATCGTGCGACAAATTCTCACAGACATTTTTCCACGTTTCCATCTTCCGTGGAACTAATGTTATTTAGTCGCTTAATTAAAGAGGAATAAAAAATTTTGTTATCCCGTAATACTTTCTTGTGTTTCATTTTTTGATAATTGAGAAAACTTCTGCAATATAATAATGGGTTTAGGTAAAATATAAGATGATTAGGGAAATGGATCTTTTTAAATGAAATTTTGAACATTGATCATTATTATTCTTATCTTTGGAAATAATTTATTAATTATTTCCAATTTTAAGTTCTTCAAGTAAGTTGCATGTGAAATTAATTGAAAGATAAGACTTGCCTTTTCTGAAATATTTTAATACCTAATTTTTCAAAATTTTTCTTCTATTGTTTAATAGTATTTAATTATACTTTTAATATTATACAATTATACTTTTAATTTATATCGTGGAAAGATGTTTCTATTTGTTGAGTTTCATATACATGCTGTATTAATATATTTGATTATTAATATATTATAAAATATAAGAATATATATAATATATTAGAATATAAGCATAAACATTAGCATTATTTTCACTACTCGTGTACATTTTTTTGATGTAATTATGTAAATTGATATTTTTGAAAAATTTTTCAAACTGATTACAATATTTTTGATTAATTTATTTAGATAATCCTTATTTAAGTATTTAAATTGTATTTGCCAGTGTGAAAGAGCAGAACAATTTTCACTCTTTTTCTTTCATTGAAACGGAAATTGAAAGCCAACATTGTCATTTAAAGATTCGTTTCCACGTGGGTCTACCAGGTCTATCTTGAGGGTTCTTCAAATTGCTTTCATGTTATCTCACCAAATTTAAAATACGATTAGATCGAGCACAAAAGTACCCTTTTTTGAGATGGGATAAAATTTCTCTTTGATAACGTCCGATAAAGTTTCCCCGTAAAGCATGCTTATGACGTAAAACGTATACAGTTAAGGTCGGATTATACAGGATATATAACCTGCACCTTGCATGCGTGCTTCCTTATCTACCATCCACGGATCAAAGTTATCTTGTGTAACTTTTGTCAAGAGTTCCATCTCTACGTCTATTTCTCGTCTTCGCTTTGAAGGCCGGAGATCAAATTTTCCGTCCAAAATTCCAAATGGGACTATAAGATGGGAATATAAGATTTCTTTTTCCAATAATTTGAAGAAAGTTCTCGTACCCTTTGGCGAATTCACGCGGAATATGTAACTGTAAATTCCATATTATAAATGAAAATAATATAGATTATTTATAAATTTTACACTGATTGTAATCTTTTTCATTTTTATTGCCTAATATATATTTTTATATTTATTGCTTTGGTTATTCACTTTTTTTAATTCTTGGGCTAGGAATTAGACAACTATAACGATAAACGATATGATCGTGTCCTTCTAACGTTGCATCACACTCTGTCATTTAATAACAATTAATAATTTACGATAGCGTAAAGTCGGAACTTTAACCGTATCATTGATTTGAACCACACAATAGGGCGGATCCAGTTTCTTGTTGTACATTTATTCTCATATTTGAATGGTATATTTTTCACCGTATGATATAATCTCGTTTATAGTGCACGCTATGACAGCATTAATTAATTATTAAAACGTGCAAATTTACAATGTGCATAACGCAATATCGATATTTTAAAATGAATTCTATTTGCGTGTGTATCTTAATATGCGGCCTGTAACGAAGCGTTCAAAAATAATTTATAAGAATTGAAAATAAATAATATTATGTATATTAATAAATATACAATCAATGAATTAATTTTTTAGAAAAGGAGACAGAGAATTAATTTCTTTCAGATGGACTCACGTTGATTTATTAATATAGGAGGTCGCACGTATGCATATGTGAAACATTCAGTATATGCTTCACTTGGAAACTAGTATCGCAAACAGATTTTCAATTTAGGAACAGTCGGCAAAGTCCACGTAATATACATAACTTTCCGCATATGTTGCATAGCAAATATGACATGTAATATTTGGTAACGGTTGGTGGACAAGTAGCAACACGCGTGCCTAACTATAATTTGTCAGTTTCAGATATCCGATATCGCACGACAATATTACAGAATCAATGGCAATGAGCGATAGTACCTTACGAAATTTTTCTTAAGGAAATACCTATTGACCCCAATCCGGGTTCAAAGCAGCCGTTATTAAAATTACGGTGAAGATTTCTGGAGAGACTCTTCTCGCGCAAGATATAAATTTACATTCTACGTAAATATTCTTCTCCCTTCCGCAAAGTAAGCCAACAATCGATGATTCACGCGGTCGGACTCGCGCGCGAGGATTAATATTGCGCCGGTATAAATTCCGCAGCGTCAAACCGGTGCAATCGGGCCAGGATTTTCGTTCCCGACCCGTAAAAATCCTCTTCTCATTTCCGCGCGACTCAGCCTGACTGCATTTCCCCAAACGGCCGTGCATATCTACCCGAGCGAATTTTGTCGGGCCGATAAACGAGACACGAGGCGCGAGAGAGAGAGAGAAAGAGAGAGAGAGAGAGAGAGAGAGAGAGGGAGAGAGAGAGAGAGCATGTTCTTCGCACCCCGATTGCCCAGAGTCGTCGTATCTCGCGTGTGCAGCGGTAGCTCGGTCGCGTATAACGATACGGAGGCGCATCGACGTGACTCCGCACCCTTAAAGTATGTAGGTTAGACGTGACGTCATGACCTGCCTTGTGACGTGCACCCCCGAGTGAAATATGCAGTGATGCACTCGAGCATTTCTCGTACCCTCGCGGTCATTGGCACCTACCACAATGAATCGCCGAGGTCGAAGCGGGCAGCATCGTGGATGGATAGCTTTAAACTGTTTGCTCGCTCGCTTTTTCTTTGCTTTCTTTCTCTCTCTCTCTCTCTCTCTCTCTCTCTCTCTCTCTCTCTCTCTCTCTTTCACTTACTCTTCTTCTTCTTCTTCTTCTTTTTCTTCTTCTCTTCTCTCTTTTCGTGTGTCGTACGTATTCTAACTTCTCGTCGTATATACAAAGTTCTTCTAGCAGAAGACCGCCTTTGCTCGCCAGCGGCCGACAAATTGTGTTAGTTTTAAACCATAGAAGAGACTGTTCTTTTTCCGTCGTTTCGCTCTATAACCCACGTGTTATAACGCTGAACGTAATTTTTTTTCGGGGCAATTTTGTCAACGTAACGGCGAAATCATTTATCTCAATAATAAGAGACGTCGCGATCATCATAATCGATTTCATATACTTTTTTCTCAATGAAATAAAATTCACTGAGTTTGAAATGTGTGCTATTTCAAATTAAATTGACGTAGCACACATAATATGTTTGAGTTACTATATTTATGTATATAACAAACGGCATACAACTAGTATCTGCTTATCGATAACAATGTGTCCTTACTGGAATACACATAATTGTTATCAGTTTTCTATCAGACACATTATCTGCGTGCGAAGTTGTGTATACCTTCCATTTGCGTTATCGATTGCTATACAGTCACGTAATAAAAACAGCGCATGTTGAACAGACGGTGTTCAATACTTTATGAAATTTCGCAGACGTGATGACCTGCAGTATTGACGAACGCTCTATTATAGTTCTATTTTCGCCTCGTCTAGAAATATTACGTGGAATGTCGAAATTATTGTCCGTCTCCCCGCTCCCGTATCGATATATCGAGATACTTGTACGTTTAATGAAAATAATTTTGATGGTTTTAACGCGCGATAGTTTTCACGTTACCATCGCAGTACTTTAGTCAATATTCGATTTCTTTCAGAAGAATACTTTTAGGGCGCGATAGAATTAAATTCGGAAATTGGACTTTCTGACCAATACCTATTCCTCACTGCAATCTCCGTGATAACGTTCAGTTGATATTCTACCTAGCTTTCGCGTTCGATCGCTCTTCGCTAATCGTCCGAGTGTGAAATACGCGATTGTGCGCCGTTCGTGCGAATGAACGTGTTAGACGACGCTTCCGCCTTCCTCCGGGGCTTTTTACTTTCGTGTATAAGAGTTCAGAATTTTTCAAGATGCTCCTTTTCTACCGGTAAAATATCTACGTCTCTGATGGATTGTTTAAGTTTTGTTTCTCTTGTTGCGATTTATGTGACAAATAAAATATTTTTATAAGATTACTTTAAAATAAAATTGTGCAGATTTTTTGTTGTTTATAAAAAAAATACAAGTATTTTTTTAATACCTCTTTTTTTCAAAACGTTCCATTATTGCAATAATATCATAGATGAAATGTTGATGGTAAATGAGGAGGTACAATAGGTGCAATATTTATAAAATAATTTCACTTATGCACGTAATCGCAGTTCACGCATATATAAAACAACTTCGCTTTTTCGATATGCAACTGCAGTTCAGCGAACTCTTGTTCAAAACGTAAATAAGTGCACGGTCCCTGGCGATGTGTTTAGCATGACCAACCTGAGATGAAGTTGTTGGGAAATTCCTGCGGGTATATACTTCGTTATTATTGCGTGGTCGTGCAATGTTTCAAGTTCGATAGTTTGATGTAATTATCGTAACGTGCGTTGTTGCAATTAAACGTCGCGCTACTTACGTATGTATATGTACGTTATCGTTACGTATACCTATATGAGAAAGTATACAGCGCTGATTACTTCGGCATCGAGTTATTTATCATAGATAAATCGGATAACTGGATCTAATATAATTATTTATCTTCGCGACGACTTGTGTTGTTTTCAGAGTCGCAAGTCGTATTTTCGATATATTTTCTTTATTCTTTGAAGCTAGCTAATTATTTCGTGAGTTTTTGAGAGAAACAATGCAAAACTTTGCTCCTGAAGAACTTCTTGCTTCTTCAATCACACTAAGAGTTTGTTTTTGTTTCTTTACTGCTTCGGATACAATTATTCAAAGGTGCATCACAGATTGAGAATGTAACTTATGATTATTTCCCACGAAATCCTTCATTGTTTAATTGACTCTCCGTGAGCCAACTTGAGTCGAGAATGCATTGAGTATAATATGCTCCGTTGATCGTATTTAGGAGCTAAGTGATTTTCAGCCATATGCCTTTGTGCGAGATGGAAATATGCGTGAACAATATCAGAACTAACGTCGGCTGTTTAAATAGCTCCATTGTGCGGCAACTTGAGCTGAGAATACGCCGAATAATGTGCTCCGTTGCTCGCGTTTAGAAACGATGACATTTTTGTTTGTGCCTTTGCGCGAGATTGGATTTGCATGAACAATATCAGAACTGTAATAGGTGCAAACATCATGAAGTGGAGACGACGAGCTTAGAGAATGAATGAAAAACTTATAAATTATTACGATATCAAGTTTTATTTAGATTCAAACTGAATTAAAATATATTTAGGGCTTTGTTTATAACCAGTCTTTGCAGAATAAGAACTTATACATATAGGTATCAACATGGATATATACATGTACAAACAAAATATTTTTATTCTTCAAGGAATGACTATAGAAATAACAGTCCTATTAATTCTATAATAATATATTATGTGTAAGCATCGATATTTCCGTTATTGTTTTGCTTCAGCCTGTTTAGCATTGATGAATTGATTGATGTAATGTAACATGGCTCGTAAATTGGTGTGAATTGCGATAATTTCACGAATATAGTTTCATGTCATTATAATACATATATTATAAAATTTGTAAAATTATAAGCACAACTTTTTTGCATATATCTTTTTACATATACGTAGTTCGCATATTTATGAAAATGCAGAATTTGAAAATGCAGTTATTTCTTTGAGGAAATAAAATAGCAATACACATAATATTGCTCATTCTATATTTACGGGCTAGTGATATGGCCATGTCGAATCATTATGCAAGATGCAACGCCATCGAATAAAGCTCGTGACAAACGATAATAACGTTTTATTGGTATTGCTACCGGGGGAGTCATTTTCCCACAGGGCATTTAAAGTGCGCGGCTTTCACCATTTTGCGATCAGCATTTCAGTGAATATTGAACTTTAAAATTTAAAATATCAAATCCAATTAACTCGGCAACTTTACGCACATATATATGAAATAAAATGACGTACAGAGCTATTAAATAAAAAAAAATTTTCAACACGTAAAATAAAAACAAGGTGCGTTTATATTATTGAACAGCTTTTTAATGAAATTGTTAAATCGTCTGATTAAATCATTGCCTCTTCAAGGAAATATCCGCATCCTGTATTCACTAAAAATATGTGCGTATTTCCTGTATACTTAAAGCGCGTTTTAGATACAATCAATGAGAGAAAATTCACTCTATTAGGGGAAAATTCAATACTCTACTCGAAATTGAATCTAACCGATAATATATGTTTACTTCGGGCAATCTGGCTGCATGGCGTGCAAAATCAGCGATAATGCGTGCCAAGCAGCCATCACCACGGCTCATATTTACCTCCTCGAGTCCTCGTGTGATCCGCGCGAACAATACCGCTTCATTTATGCTACGTATTTAACGTTAATCTTTGCAATTATCTAATTATGTCCTTTTATCCGCGTATCTTTACGCTTTTAACGCTCGTAACGATGCAGCTGTATCGTTTTCCCGTGATAACGCTGTTTTTATTGTATATAAATACACGCATTGTAGGATAACAATCGAAGTGCTATTTTTGAAAAATTGATATTTTAATGGAGAGTTAAAACCGTATGTTTTAAAGTTAATGTAATTTCTTGTATCTTAATGGATCTTATAGTATAACTAAATCATTGTTTACGTATACGTCGTAATCGCTGCAATCAGCAACTCAAGGAGATAGCTTTACATTTCTGTATAGTATCTTACGTAATCATGTTTAAGAAGAGCTTACCGTCGTCTACCATTTACTTAAAGACGTCCGTATTAGAGGATTATATTGCCCAGGAAAAAAACTTTATATAATTTTTCATTAATTTTATCCTAAAACAACATTCACGAGATGGAATCGACTCCGTGGCTGATTCGATTGCTACCACGACGGTTAAGCGAATCACGGAAAATCGAATCAGCTGGCGCGAAATCACGCTGATCGAACGTAAAATGTTCGATGTGACCCGATTGCAGGATATATCCCCGTAGAATGGTAACCAGCTCGAGAGGGTGCACGTTTACGTCGCGGTCAGTGTTTATCACCTGACGTCACCTGCCACCCTCCGGCGAACGGGTAGCAGAGCTACCTGGCAAGGGATGGGGGTGGGCAGGTTGGGCTTGCAGGTTCGTTCGTTCGTTCGTTCGTTCGAAGCGACGGCGATAGGGGAAGTTGGTCGCCATGGCTACCATGGAGGGGTTTTGACGAAGGAGTTTGGGGGATCGATGCCGCCAGTAGCGTAGCATCAGGTGGCAAGCTTGAGGTCGTTCGGGTTTCCATCCTCTTCCGGCGGAGGCGTCCAACAAGTGGGGCTTTCCTATAGGGTGGCTGGCTTTATTGGCGACCAGCTGGATACATCGTGTGACACGTATAGGTCGGGGATTCCTTCCGAGTCTTCGTAGACTAACTCGACCTCGGTTACGTACACTTTCGCGGGTGACCGGGATCGCTTCGCTGACATTTGTCAAGAATCGTGAGGTTTACATCGTGAGCGCACGTGTCTCCTCGTGGTTGAAACGCTTTTGAACTTTGATATATGTTTCGCTTATACTTCGAATCGATTATTTTCGAAGATTGTAAAAATTTCTACTATTATATCGATTTTAGGTAAAAATTAGAAGTCATTAAAACTGACCTAGTCATTAAAACTGACCTCCATAAGTTTAAATTTTAATACCATGAAAACGTATAAAAGTGACTCTCTTAATTTACAAATAATTGGATTTATCCAGAGTTAGTTCTACGGGGAGCTATAAACGTTTCACACATAATGTGGATTAATAGTGGAATAATATTATGATAATGGCGATCCAAGAATAATGTTCGGGGATCGAGGTTTAATTAAATTACGAATCGTTCGTCGCCATTAATATGCGAAATTACGGGCCATGCTTTCAAATTTAATTTACCGCTTGATAACTGTGAGAAATAATTTTTTTCCCAGCAACAAGAAAGCTCTCCCGACGGATTATAGCAATAAGCCATTAATCTCATCATTTATTATTATAAAGTACCTCTTGTAATATATTATTACATAATTTTTGGTTTTTATTATTTGAATAGGTAGAATATACCATGAAAAAAGCGCTTCTTTTAACATGAATGCACATTATATAACGTGATATAATTTTAATACATTTTTTTAGGATTGTCAAAATATTTTTTTTTTCTTGAAAAAGCTAGATACTGGCATTATTTTTGTTTCACCACTTTTGATTATTACTTCTTTTTTCACTTCAAGATGATATATAATTAAGTACTTATTTTTGTATCCATAATCTAATCTCGGAAACATTTTCTCGGTAAATTGTTTTGGGAAATATGCCCGTGAAACTTTATGGTTTAATCGGTATTCGCGAAATGCAATTCGAGTATCAGGCATTTCAATATCGGCACTCCGCGTGAATGCTAAATTGGGAAGCATGTAATGACTAATCTGTATATACACATATGTAATTGCTACGGGCAAAGCTTTATACCACTGTCCTGAAATAAAAACGAGTAACATTTTAAACGTTAAATGAATATAAATTTATCTTCTTTTTGTTCTCTAGAATGTAGAATGACATTGGCTGATCTCTTTTTAAGAAGAAATAGCTTTTGATAAAATTAATTACGTTAAAATCACAATTCCATTAATGGAGAAATCCGAATTTTTATTTTCATAGCTTTATTTGCAAAATACCTATCGTTTTTGTCATTGTCACATAATTTCGTTGTATTAAATCTCACAGCATCGCGTACCTACGAATGATGATCTCAGTTTAAACGAATTGTGCTCGAACAACCGCGAGAATCACAGTTAAGTCCGACAAATAATCTTTCCGTCGTCATTGTTGCGTCGATTAAAATCTCTGCTTGTCTCTATCATCTCTCTCTCTCTCTTTCTTTCTTCCTGCCTCTTGCACACTATCTCGCCATATGCGAAATCCGCAATATTTATTTTACATATTTGAAGTGCGGTTAGCTCGTAGCAATCCCACTCATTGTCGATGTGTTCCGCTCCTCGTCCTCGTATTCCCTTCCGCAGTATAGTCCGTTTCCCGGCGATAAAAAGAACAAAACGAGGACGAAATAAGAAGGGTCTTATCCGCTTTCGTAAAGAGGGCGAATGTTGAACACTACTAGACCACTAGCGAAGGGAGCAGTTTCTGAAAGCAATGCTGGAAAGTAGGAAAAAGATAAGGGTCGATGCTCGTGGAGAAGAAACAAGTGCGGAACAATGCAATCCGCGTCTAATGAGAATATCCCTACCTCCTTGAAACGCATTTTTTGAAATACCTTATATCGCACTGCTATAGTATATCACATTTTTATTAAATTTTTTACTTTTTTGTTTGCTTTTTAGATTTATTGAAAAAATATACACTATTAACAGCAGTTAAATTTTGTGAAATATGAGTATATCTATGTAGATGCTATAACTTTCAGGAAATTATTAATTTGCCATATATGTATTTTTATAAAATTAACCGCAAAAGAATCGTATATATTAATAAATACAATATATACATATAATAAAAATACTCTTTTCTTTCTTTCAAAGATTGGATTTCTTTCAATACAGAAGCATAATAAAAAATCTACATATAATAAAATTATTATATTGTCAACGTATAATTATAAATAATGAAATGGCTCACACAAATGAACAAGTTAGCGATTACCATATGTTTTATATGTTTTAACTTACCTCAGGTTTCGCATACACGCAGTAAAAGAGATTCGTATATTGCTACTTGCATCGCATTTCTTCGAACAAAGGTAGGAAATATGAGATTTCTTGAGAAACATCGCGGTCGCGTTTACAGTGTTCTCATAGAAAGGAAAGATAAAATGAAGGAGTCCTAGGAGCTTCTAGGACGGGAAGAAAGAAGTGCGATGATATTGAGGTTGTGTGAAGCGTCTGTAGTACCCAATCTGTCTGAACGAAGCTCGTGGAAATTGAATAACAGCGCTGTCTCAGTGCTGGCCGTTGTCTCAGTATTCTTCGGAATTCTGGAAGATTATTTGGTCGATGATATTACTTAGCAAGTAATTTTATTAAGATTAAATTACGTTAAGTACATATGCTTATTTTCTAGGGGCTAAATGTTTAAATATTTAAATTGGGAATTAAATTAAGATGATAATACGGCACTGTTTAATGTAGCAATTTTATTATACGGGAGAATTTTAATTTTGAGCGCTAATACAAAGCGTGGCTAATTAGATTAAGAAGATATCTGACGCAATTCGCGTTTTCATTTCTGCTCGAAACATCGCTTCGTGATTGTATGTACAATGCTATTTGCAATTTGTGAGAACTTTTTTATAGTCATGCTTAGCAATTGGCTCTAATGGATTTTCGCGTAGATGGAATTGTATTAGATTGCGCAAACGAAATTTGGCTGGCGGTGTCGAATGGCGGATTATGGATACTGCCCGCGTAATTATTGGCGCGGCGTGTGTCTACGTGTCTCTCGCTACCGATAAGTACGAAGAATTACGCGTGACCGCGATAAACGCCAATTTCATCTATGTGAATTGCGAAATAATACGCGATTGCAATCTCGGAGTGGGATAAGCGTTCGATGTGGCTTAGCAAAATTAAAATGCACGATCAGGATCTCTCATCTGGATGCAGCGTTCAACGTAGGAAATAGCGTACGAACTGAATATACTGATGTCAGCATTTATGTTGTAGCACGGTGGTTCAAAAATTATATCCTGCGCAAATGTATAAAACAGAAGTTCGCGCGCAGCAAACAGATGGGGAAGAGAGAAACTCTCTTTTTTTTCTCTCTCTCTCTCTCTTTCTCTCTCTCTCTCTCTCTCTCTCTCTCTCTCTCTCTCTCTCTTTCTCTCGAATTCGCTGTATTCTAAAGCTCTTCGCGTGTGCGGGGTTTATGTGGGAAGTTGTGGCAAACTTTTCTCGCGCTCCACGAGGTGCATCCGTGAAACATTTTTCACGGGGCACACTCAAAAATGTGGCTATGAATAAATCCCCCTGTCGGAAATAATAGTCGGTATGAAGTCACTCGTTTTGAAACCACTCCAAAACATGATTTATGAACGCCCCAGCGGCCATACCGCGGACGACCATGATACCTGAGTTGTATTATTTAAGGGAGGTCTTAAAGGGGCGTGTGCAAATCTTCCCACATTTTATCACGTCGGAAATCCTGTTATCTTGCAATCTAATTTATTTCTTTATCATATTTAAATCCTATATTTCACAGGAAGTGTAGAACAAGAGTAAAGTAAACTCTTTAACAAAATATTTTGCGCAATGTTATTTAAAATTTAAATCGCCGTAAAACATGATCGTCGAGTATTTAATGACACGCGGGTAGAGAATTTTTGCGTGAAACTTTATTATCGGTCCAGACCGCGCAATTTTCTTATAGATGACCGAGACTGCAATAACGTTTTGTTCTATTTGACTCCACAAAGTTATGAAAACTGGTGTGAAAATCCAGATTTCATGTGCATCCGGCCATATGTTCGCACGTAAAAGAGAAGTGTGATACGAAGCAATCTGTATTACCTAAAACGTGGCTTTAAAAATTTGAAACCTCCACTTTGACGTATTTTTATTATTTATTACGAGTTTGTTTTTTTATCGCGGGTTTTTTCTCGAAATGACAAATTTGCTAAAACTTTTGTTACTCTTTTTATTTGCTTGCAACAACTTCAGCGATCTTTTGCCACTTTGACGATTTTATTGTTCGGGGAACTAACGGAAAACAAAATTTTTATATTGTATAAAATTACCAATGTAACCAAGATGCGTTGAAAGACTTTTCAAGACTCGATGCGATCTTCCAAGGCTCGAATACAACAGAGCAACTTTAGAAGTTTTCAATACGTCGGTAATGAACTCGAATCGTAAATCGCGAACAATCGCTAACTTTTGTGTTATACTTACGCGTTTGTATATGACGCATGTATTATTATTGAAATCGCTTTAAGTGAACAGCTGCATGCCATTATTGACTCTCATCGGATAGCGCAGTGTCGATAAATGCATTCATGGCACGACAGTTACTTTAATTAAGTCGCGTCATGTTATACGATTATGAACATAGTGTGGGATTTATGTTAGCGTTGTATTTTATTCCCATTACATACACCGAGACATCAACGTATCTATTGAAATATTCCTGCGATGGAATATTTACTTTTAAATTACATTCTCGAAATACTGACAATCTTTTAATTAATCTTCAGTGTCCGAATAAATAATTGACTTTTTTTAAAGAAGGAAAACATAATTCCGTTCCAGGACTGTCATGATGTTAGTATTTTGATAAAATTTTAATAAAATTATTTTTCTAAAGAAAAACACGATATAAATGCGATGTTCTTTTATATCAAGTTTATATTTATTCAAGTTATTATTTATTCTCACACAAGGTAGGAAGAAGTACAGTATTTCAAAAACGTTTTGAACTTTGTGATACCTTATTTGGTCGGTAAGAGAGAGAGTACCACATTACTCTGTTGATTACCTTAATGGGGTTCTTTGCCTTTCTCATGAACGCACTCCCTAGCGACATACTGCCTGCATCCACAGGAGGCCCTGTATTCATAGAAGCTTTTGTAGCAAGTAACGGTGGTAAACTCAAGAAAATAATAATCTTGTTGATGACGCTCGCGGCTGTGTGCATCACGTATATATATAGAACTACGCACACTTATGCGGGACGACACTCATAGACTCATCGATATTGACAAAGTTACGTTCAATCTCCCACGCGATAGTATACGTCTTGTCACTCGGGGAAAATAGTCTTTCAGAGTTCATCAGCCGTAGGTGATAGAAAACGGTCATCGTACACACGGGATGGTTAGTTCCCAGCGAAAAACTTACGTGTACACCGTGCACCATGTCCAACTCTCGGCTCTTACGGTTAAGCGGTGCGCTTCAGCTTCGTTTCGCTGAACATTTTATGAGCTATTAAAAAAACGGGAAAAAATTGTCTTCACCGTATTGATCTTTCGTTGTTCTCTCGCGAGGGTGATTACTTTTTCTAGTCTTTTTCTAGCCTTCAGAGAGGCAGACAGCAAGAAGTAGAATTGCATTTCCCGTGTTGTTAACGCGAGTTACAAGATGCAAAAGTTTCGAAGTTAAATGAAGGACTTGCTGAATCACGTACCTTCGCCGTGTTTTCTACGAAATATTGAACTTTCTCTTTAGTTTAGTTTCTCTTCACCGTGTCATGGTATCTACTAGTACCGTAGTTTCATACGATACCTACATGTGCACGTTGTTAGAAGCGAAGATATAGAAGCGTATACCACCCTCTTGTCTTGATGAACGCATATACACTACCCGTTGCTGCTCTGTGATACGTCATGCGATAAATTCATATCAGCCTCGCACGTTAGGTAGACATTTAGGTAATCCTGTAACGTTGGTGGCTTATAGTTGTGTTCGATTGTTGTTATGCCAGCATTCAATCCAGACATTTTGTGCAAGACGTTGGGTGATTTATCATCGCTAAAGTTTCAATACGCCCAAGGTAATTGACTTAAGTGATATAATAATTTTATACAATAATAAATAAATGAAACGTGCTGAACATGGCTTTAAACATTGCATAAACTTTGATACTACTGGCGCGCAAGAGAGATATTGATGTTGAGAGAAATGTTATTTTAATTTTAATTAGTTAATTATAATTGTAATAGTGTTCTTCATTTTTGCACACAAGTAATTTTAAGCTTTTTTTATTTATATATTATATAAAACATAATTTAGGTATTAATTTTTACGAGATAAAAATTCTTAATAATAAATTGTCAATTTATCTCTAATTAGCATTTAAAAAGGTCATTTATTCATATTTTCTCGAGTATCAGTTTATTTTCCGATACTATGAAAGCGTTCGCAGTAGTATTGATGTGAAAAAAAGATAAGAGTGCTCTTCTCAATCATTTTGCCTTCTTCAATTATTTTATCGGATGACACGATGTCTCTCGCGAATTGAAAAGTGTCCATGGGGGAATTTGTGCGGAGGTTTTCTCCGGGGAAGTTTCATCACGAGGAAAATTGTTGGAGTCAGTCGTAAAATTACGACCGACAGTCTTGTCGGAGCATGCTTGGATAATTGTCGCGGTTATTTCTCGTAAGTAAAGTGAAAATTATTATGCGCCGCGCCGCGCCGCGCCGTGCGGTCGCTACACCCAGCAGTAGCATTGTCTCCCAGATTCCGTGATAATGCCGGACACGTCGCTCCTAGCTGATGCCTTTGTACCAGTGAAAATCCCGTAATTTAAGTGGCGCTCGAAGGGTAGCTTTACTGGCAGTTTGTTTGCAGTTTACGCGGCGGAACAAAGGAGCATGGTTGAGATGACTCGCCTCGCGATTTCACGGGTTATTCAGCGACATCTTGGAGTGTCGAGTTTCGCGCGAGATGCATATTATGGGCGCCGAAATAGAACATGCTAGATGATAATTTTGAGGTCACGACTAATGGAATAACGGCGTAGCGTTTTCTCGCCATATGTTGCGCTGAGAGTTTAAAAAATGATGTGGTTTTCTGTGTTCTCCTTTTTCTATCTTTTTTTTTTAAAGCGCAGATGAAGAACGTAATTTTTCAAAACCATCCTTTTGCTTGCATTGTGCTCCGATTTTCTTTTACGTACCTGTGAAAGTATAATCGTGAATGTTCAATTCAATTAATTCACGGCCGATCCAACAGGTTGAAAGGTTTGTTATTGTCCACGAAGATTCGATGGCGGATAGTTGTTTGTTCAGGGTGATAGGTTGAGCGTGACCGATCAAGACTATCTAGGCTCTTGAATAAATTTACAATTGAAGACGAGGGTGTGGCGAGATCTTAACGGCGAACCGGTCGTGATAGTGGTACCGTCGCATAATGTTCTTAGGATCTGCGAAGTTGTAATAGAATGGATAAGGCAAACTCTAATTGCTCCATTTGCAAATCGTAAAGATAAGTATATGGTTGCATAAGTTTCGAAAACGTCCGAGTAAAGTACCACTCATCTTTTGAGAGGTTGTTTACGAGCCAATTTCCGTAACCGGTTTCGTAATGTTCGAGTCGTAATTTGTCGAAGTTAGCTCTCTCATTTCTCTGTAGAATTAGCTGAATCACTGGTTTTCAATTTTTGCATCACGCACACATATTGTGCATTTCTGTTAACTCCGGGAGGCACGCGTACACTTTAATATGTAGATGTAATTACGTTACTTTGATCAAGATTTATACGTAAAATTTGTAATATAAATTTAGAATATTGCTTGCATATATTTTCCGAGAAGATAAACTTTTTAATTAAATTTAACTTGCCGTAAGTTTAACAAATTAATGAGAATTAATTTCTCTTTTTAACTTAGAATTGTTAAAAGTTTCTCCTAAAAAAGTTGCCAGTGCTCCGAAATTCTTATTTAAACTTTTTCAAAATTTGTTGGTTCTCGAATATATTTACACAACACTTGGCGCAGAATGTTACCATAGCATATGTACAGCACATACTCTCGTCTTAAATTATTCGCCGGAAGCGAATTTCTCGCGAAATCGACGAAATCTTTCACCATTCGGTCTCGAAACGTCAGCGAATATCGATAGACCGCTTGCTAATTTGAAAGCTCTGTCGATAAGTAGCGAGAGCAAAGTTATTTTAAAGTTACTCGTGGCATTCTGGAATCCTCGGTAAGCGAAGACGGTTGGCAAGAATTTCGAGAATTCTTATTGCGTTGAGAGCACGCGATGGTATTTGTATAAAGAAAGCGTGTAATGTTTGCGCGCTCCAACTTTAAATAATATACGTAAAAGTTGATAGGTACTCGTGACGCCTTAAGCTGTTTTACAGAACTTACCAAAGACGCTTTTACTCGTCGATTTTTGCGACTTTGCCTTCGATACCTAGTCAGATATATAAGACGTCGTGATCAAATTTTAATAGTGCATCTAGATTATGGTTTTAATACTTAAAGGGATAACCTGATAATCATCGAGCTTATAAGATATTGTCATCGAGGACACACATTAGGTGATCAAGACAGTTAATATTGTCACAATAGGTAATTTCGATCAATAGGTCAAATTGGTATACATGTCTATAGTCACTGGATGCGTTCATATAATCGAAAATGAGCCAGCTATAGCTTCATTTCCATGACAATTATTAGGAAGAATACCGTCAATCATTTTCGCAATTAATTAATCATCCGAAGCGACACTCGCGTTTCTGCTGATTTAGCTGACCATAATCATAATGAAGTATCTCGCGGAGGGTCGAAAGGGATGTTACAAGATGCGAAACGATTTCTCGGGATTACTCTTGTGCACACAGGCTATATGATACGACGTGATAGTGTCAATATATCTGACCTAGATCTATCTCTCAGGGCGTTTCAATGAGGATCCCACGGGGATATTTAAGAACTTAGTATTATTTTCTTGACGCTAATTACTAATTTATCACTAATATCAAGTAACATAATAATTGACGGCAAGTGATCACAAGTATTAAAAAAAAACACAATATGTTTTTGTCAGAAAAATGCGGTAGAAAATATATTTTTTAAGCTATTGACGCAAAATTTGATAAAACGGGGTAATATATTTACTTTTTAAGTCTACACTTGACAAATATAAGAAGATTTAGTCATGTCTAATTATTTTATCTTGTGATATTAATATTATCTCTTCCTGCATTTGCACGTGCTGCTTTATATTTGAACAGAAAAAGTAATGTTTACGCGTAAAATCATTCCTGCACGAAAGTTAGGTTCGCGTTGTTATACGAAAATCGCGCGTGCATTATGTTGACGCAAGTGAAATCGCGTGCTTTGATCCTTGAAACTAAATAATACGGTTTGCACAGACTTCAAAGTGAATCATAGCACGACATAAATGCATTAATGTAATCTCAACAAAACGATACGTTTTTGTCAATAGTATTTTTGGAACGGAAATTAAAACAAATGCGTAACTAAATAAAATAACGAATCAAAAAGGTTTTTATTTTTACTCTCTTTGGGATTAATTGTGCTAAAAGAAGGAAGATTTGCAACGAAACAATGTACTCAATATTACATTGACGCAAATGAAAACGATGTATTGTAATGGAAATATTTTGCAGTAATATTTTTTGTTTGTTGCACAAAATTGTTTTAAAACATAGGATGTAGAAAAAATATTTTTTTTTCATAGTTAGCGATTGCGTTTTTTTTTACTCGACGATTCATTTCGCTATAGACGGAAAAACTACCGCTTTGTACGCAATTTTGTACGAACGGTCAAAACCCTATGAATCAGCTGAATCAATACGTGCAACAAGACGTAAATCGGGCCGCGAAAGTGCAATAAATCAGAGTGATGATCTGTCAATATATTGCATGCTTGTTTTTCATAGTAGTTAATTTTATTGTCAGAAACAGAGAGGTTTGTTAATATTTACAGTATAACGGATGCTATATAATACACAGAAGTCATTCTATATTTTTGCTCCATTTCCTCGATATGTGTAGTAATACTTTCTATTAGAGAATTAGAAAAATTGCGTTAATTAAAGTAAAATATGTTTACCAGTTAAGTGAAGAATCTTATCTATTTATATATTTGAAGATGACGTAGTCGTAAATGTTTCCTTTTTGATATATAACTTTTGATATAACTTTATTTTTAAAGAAATTGTTATTTGAAAAATGTTATAAACAGCATTGATTTTTTATTGTTTCAGGTAAGTTTGGAGTTATTCAATTGCATTCCAAATACGGTTCATCGTACTGTAAGTCATAATTATTTCTATTTTATTCATAACTAGCTGGTTACCCGGGGCTTCGCCAGACGTCTTTTTTTTAACAACTATTTGTGCTATTACAATTTAAATCTTTATTTTTTATTATAAATTCTTATAGCTTACTTTGTAAGGTTTTAAAATTTTTTTAAATTGGGTTGTAGCACAATGGCACATAGCCTATGTTACTTGGGAAGATATAAGCTATCCACCAGTGTAAAAATTTTTTAAATCAATTCAATAGTTTCTAAGATTACTCTGAACAATGAGACGAACAAACTTTTTCCCTTTTATATAATATATAGTAAGGATGTTTATTGCATGCCGAGTTTGGTGTTGATAAAAAGGATCCCTGTTTACTTTATCAACAATATTATGTCGGTACGGTAGACATTTGAATGATAGTGCGTAGTATCGACGGTTACATTCTCTTATCAACTGTTGTGACTGTAGATGAAAACTGGAAATAACAGTGAACTAAAATTCCTCGAACGACTATACTATAATAACTTGACATAAAACGCGAATATTTTCTAGAATAATATTTACATTAAATGCTTTATAAATATTATAATATAAATATTATTCTAGAAAATATTCGCGTTTCATGTTAAATTATTATAGTCGTTCGAGGATAATTTTACTGTATTTCCAGTTTTTATCTACAGTCACAACGGTTAATAAGAGAATATTTACTATTTGAAATATAAATCTTCGTATATACCGCTAATATTGCTTGTAAAAAGGATAATAATTAACATAAGGTATAATGGAAACAAACCAGAAATCTTGTTGAAAGCTTCAAACGGTAATGTCCATTTCTTATGTACCACCACCTGTCTTGTACATACGAAACTACCATATCTTATACGAAAACATTATTTATGATAGCTTATCAAACGTTATCATTCGTAGGAAGAATAGATATTTTACTTATTACACATTACAGAGAAAGACTTTACCAATAATAATAATTTCTTTTTATTACTTATCAAAGTTAATTGTGAGAATGTTACTTTATAAGTTTATAATCTATATACGTATCAAACAATATGTACATACATTACGTAAAAATTCTATTTGCATTATATTATCGACATTAGAGAATTTTATTTTTTCATTATTTTTAGTTTTAAAATTAATAAAATAATTACATTGAATTTATTAAATCTAAATTAATATTAAATTCTTTTAATACAGATAAGTATATAAAAATATAATTTTTTCTTTACTGTTAAAAAAATTATGATAGTATATATATCTACATGTTTTTTTAATTTATATTATTACATATAATTTTATTTTATTTTCATAAAATTTTCATACAAGAAAAACATATATATATATAGATATATATACACTATCATAATTTTTTTAACAGTATGGAAAAAATTATATTTTTATATACTTATCTATATGTATTAAAAATTTAATATTAATTTAGATTTAATAAATTTAATGTAATTATTTTAATTTTGAAACTAAAAATAAGGAAAAAATAAAATTCTCTAATGTCGATAAAATTATGCATATAGATTTTTTACATAATGCATGTACATATTGTTTGATATGTAAAATAGATTGTAAACTTATAAAGTAAAAAATTCTCACAATTAACTTTAATAAGTAATAAAAAGAAATTATAATTATGGTAAAGTCTCTCTTTGTGATATGTATAAGTAAAATATGTTTTCTTCCTACGAATAAGGTTATGCTTCAATTAGTAGAAAAATTAAAAAGTGTAAAGATAATTGGAATTGAATTTTGTCTATTAAAACCAAGTTTTTTTATTCGATTCTCCTTGCTCTGACTAAAGAAATCAATTTGCGCGTTGTTTATTCACACAGCCCTGATTTGTGTCAGGCTTGCACGCATCGTGTAACGTGAAGATACTTTATGACGTCATTCCTCCCACCTTGCAAAATGCTGCTATAGTCAACTGCATCGATTTCATCGTATGTGCCATGTGCTTGCAGAGACACCTCTATTTTGAGGGGGGATGGGTGATATAGCTTCGCTTTCGGTGAAATTTACAACTTAGGCAATTTTCTACGAACGTTGTAATTTTATGTTTGGCGAACACGAAGATAAAGGCATATATAAAAAATATTTCTTTATAAAAAATATTTTATAGGCATTCGGACAAAAATCACGGGTGATATTGCGCTTTTGATGTGCAGCTCCTTGAAAATTTTAATATCGTTTGGACTTCGGTCTGATCGCATCTCATGTTGTTACACAATTCTATTCTTAGATTTTACGGTAATTCTTTCTTTTCTTATTTTATTACACAGGAAATTTCTGAAGTAGGTATACTTTTTTTTCTTTTAACTTTTCTTTATTTTATTTTCGATAAGGTTTACAAAGGGCATATTTAAATTATTGCGACTAGAGAAATACCGGAGAATTTGTTTTAGAAAATACTATAAAACAATTATACATTGAAACAATTATGTTGACATATTAAAAGATAAGAGAAATTGTAGTATAAGAGAGATAATTGTTTAGATCTCTGGCAATCATAATTATTTAACAAAAAGATGTAAAACATTAGAGAATATTAGGGATCTGAATGATTATCTCAAAGTGAAAGAGAGCCGTGGTATAATCGCATAACCGTAATTAACATAATATACAGTTAACGACTTTGTGAGGTACGGTAGAAAAATATAAATTTATT
Organism: Temnothorax americanus; assembly: GCF_048541705.1. Classification (NCBI taxonomy): domain Eukaryota; kingdom Metazoa; phylum Arthropoda; class Insecta; order Hymenoptera; family Formicidae; genus Temnothorax; species Temnothorax americanus. Next base: position 318,287 of record NW_027509421.1, on the reverse strand, counting down.
CGACAACGCGTACATAACACGATTGGTATTTTGCACGTTCGGATCCGTGAATTATGCTCGAGAGAAGCGCCTTAAAAGACACACGTCCAATCGAGTTGTTAGCTTGAGATTTTACCACTTCTTCAACGGTGCCGAATGTATGTATCCGCCATCGATGTATCCGGCGCCAGTGCCGTGGGACGTTATGTACGTGCCGCTGTGTCCCAGAGCCGGTCCCAAGTTGCTGATTCCAACGTGTTCTAAGCCGCTGCTGAGAGCAAGATGCTCCGCACCGCTTCCAACGCTAGAAATACCGTGGCTGACGCCACTTGAGATGAGGCCGCCGTCCACATAGTGGCCGCTGCTAAAACCGGATCCATATCCGCTGCCATATCCGCTACCCAGAGCCGCACCCGAGATGGGGTATCCCAGACTGCTGGATCCTAGACCGACGTATTCATGTCCGGACGCGATTCCAGATGTGATGCCAACATTCGACGGTATAACGCCGACACCGTAGGTCGATGGCACGACGCCGACCGGCACGTGTCTCGTGACAGAGTATGGGACGGGTACCGGGTGTGCTACCGGAACTGCCACCGGTTGCGGCACGCGTACCTCGACGGGATGTGCCACCGGGACCGGATAGGGACGGTCGACCTTTACGGGCACGTGACGAGTTACTGGAACGGGTACTGGTTGCGCTACTGGAACGGGATAGGGACGATCTACTTTGACGGGCACGGGGTGTGGGACGGGTACGTGCTTGGTGACTTCGACGGGGACTGGCTGCGGCACCGGGACCGGCACTTGGACCTCGCGGTGTACGGTGAGGCCGGTGATGCGCTCGGCTTTGGCGTGCGGCAACACGTTAACGCCACCGAGTCCGCTGAACGCGCTGGCATGACCAGCACCGTAGATGACGGGATGATCGAGGTAATTTCCGTAAGAACCTGCGTATCCCAGTCCGGAACCGTAGGCAGAAGCCAGGCTGTTACCTACGGCGACTCCTGAGAGTCCCGACCCGATTATCTTCGCGCCGAGTCCAGTCGAGTATCCTCCGAGACCTAGGCCGTAGTTCGAGTAACCACTGCCTAGACCGTAGCTTGGGATACCGTTTAGACCGTAGCTCGAGATACCACTGCCTAAACCGTAGCCCGAGATACCGTTTAGACCGTAGCTCGAGATACCACTGCCTAAACCGTAGCCCGAGATACCACTGCCTAAACCATAGGTTGAGATACCACTGCCTAGACCGTAGCTTGAGATACCGCCTAGACCGTATCCGTAGCCGAGTTCGTGACCCAGACTCCGTTTGTCATGTTTGGTTTTCGGGTCTTCCTTCTTCTGAGCCGCCAACACGGCGGTTGCCAACAGCACAATCTGCACATTTTTGAGAAAAAATAATACATTAATACAATTCTGAAAGTATTATTTTAAAACACTGTTTGAAATCAAGGGTGGAATCCGAATTGAAAATTCAAATTTAACAGACTACATTGTTGTTAAATTTAATTATTAATTTAGTTTAATTTAATTTACATATAATTATTAGATGTTAATTCTGTTGATTAATTAATATGTAATATAATTACGAGATCTAATATTTATAGCTATATATAGCTCTTTTAAAGTATATGCATAATAAGGGTATAATTTTAATGTAATGACTGAACAATTTCATTTATAAGGATAAAGCTCTATAGCGATTCTGAAACAATTAAATAACGATTGAAGATATTATTAAAGAGGAGATATGCACCGGTCTGCGCGTATGCATAAGAAATTCCTTCCACTTACCGCGAAGCACCTCATTGTATCTTGTGGTAGTTTTGGATCGAGTGTGCCATCAGCCCGGTCAGTCGGCGTTTTTATACAAAATGCTCGGTTCGCGATGTATGCGATTACTTTCACTGAAACGACAAGGAACACGCCCTGCTCCGCGATCCGCGCACCTCCCAATTATTTTTTCTGCGACTGGTCGGTCGGTTGGTCCATCCGATTCTCCGATCTGACGTAACGGCCAGAGCCGTGGCAAACTTGCTCTCGAAACGGGTCCGATTCCGCATTATTACGCGGCTGTTACGTGCGTAATTGTCTACACCGGCGTGTATATCGGTATAACGCCAATCCACTTCCTCGTTTAATTTCTTTTTGCAAAGGGCTAACTTTTACCAGTCCGTTGCGCGATACGTCGCTCGCGGCAAGTGCCCAAAATCAGGATCAATCGATGCGGTAACGTAACGACGGATTTGCAGCAAAAGAGTTTGGAACAATTTTTTTTACAATTTTTTGAATGGATACACTCATGTTACACAATAATGGTATTGATGATCATCTCTTTTCCTTCTTTGTAGATTTTTTATATCATGAAATGATAACAGTCCTAATTGTGTATTTAAGCATAATTTAATATTTCTCATTTTAAGGATTGGATTTAAAACATTTTATTTAAGATTCTAAAAGAATTTTGATTTAAAAGAGGAGAACTGTTTTTATTATTTTTTAATCTCGTCATTGTTCATAGAGAGAATCGTTTTTTAAATAATTAAATTAATAACTTGAATTATGATTTACTTAAATTACGATTAAATAGTATATTGAAGTGGTGGTTTTTTTTACCAATTTCAAAATTTTATAACGTTTTACATATATATAAAAACGACACCTAATTTACATATTTTCGAGGTCCTAACCATTTCTTTTTACATTATTTTTGTCACAAAGTCGGCATGTATATATGTATATTGGGCCGACACGAGACAAATTCAAGATATTATCCATTTTAATAATGATTATTTTACGATTCGACGGAATATAAATTACTCAATTCTCAACAAGCAACCGGAACTCGGAGAACATGTTGTCGGAGTCTTCTATTCTAAAATATTTATTGATGCTGTAGTCTACAAGCGTTTATTATCACGTTGCGACGACGGATGGAAAATATCATAGGCAAAAATCGAGTTATCTTTTAAAGAGGAATTAATAGGTTCCGCTGGTTGTTTTTCACATTTCGCGTAGCTCGCATTGGCGAATAAAAATTTACGATGTCTAATTTTCACTTGACAAAGATCGACGCGACTGCATTTCTATTTTGCAAAACGGTTGCGAAATAGCTAACTGTTTTTAAAAGTCACTCACGGTATTTTATCATATTGCACAATTCGGTATAAGCCATTTTCGTTCCATAGCACGACATAAATCTACACGTCGCGGAATAATTTGCAGCTCGAAGTTCCGTAACCGTGTGGATTTTCATCTTAAGAATTGTCTCGACGAAGATGCATGTCTTGCCGCATGCAATAACGTGCCGATTTTCAGAAAGTGCTTTATATTTATAATGCGCATTTCCGCGAAGATGCGCTTTATTTAAATTGTATATGAGAGAGAGACGGGTGTGCCGCAAATGTAAATTGTATCGGAACGTGGGCCATCAAGCGCGGAATTCGCCACGTTTGCACGAAAGACGAACAGGAATATTCGACATTTGCGGATCGTTTTTGCTCGTGCGTGGCATTCCGTAAAAGGAAACAATTAAAGACATCCGAGACCTCGCCCGACGAAGATATGTTATTTTTTCCGTACGCTGAGTGCAGACGATGAAGCAAAAATGCCAGCTTAGGAATCGGCTATGCCTAGGCTGTGTCGAAATAAAATACTGGTTTAACACGAGGGCGAATTTATTTTAATTTATCGAGAAAACGATATATCACTTGACTTGGTTGTAATAAACGAACTGTTAATGCTAATGATGTTTGCCGCATTAACAAATTTTTTTTCGTTTTTTTTATTGTTACTTGGCGCGATGTGAATAGCGCATTAATTCTCCTCATTAATTTTTTATTAGAAATCACGTCAATACTGATCGCGATTAGTTTGTAGTTTGAGAAATTGCAAAGAAATAACGATATCCTGCGAATAGCGGCAACGAAATATTATTCCGATTTGAGCACTTTCATATACGGATAATCCCCTCCTCTTCGCGCGGCGATAAAATTTCCACGTAGCCTACTTTGGATGCTGCAAACCGCAAGGTGGGAGACGAAGAGAAGAGAAACGTGTTACTACGGAAAAATACGATAAAATAGGGGCGTCCTATTCCTGTGCTGTTTCCTCTCCCGAATCGCCCCTTGATTTCCTACGGGAATCCCGGCGAAGTTTATGACACCGACCGATCGTCAATAGCTCAATCGATTTTGTTGGTAGCCCTTTAACGCGGGTTATTGCTCTTTCATTTTATCTCGGTAGTCTCGATTGTCTTAAGTAAGCTCGTTATCTAAGAGTAGCGAAAGTGAGGTACTTATAAGGTATTACACACTTTCGTCAAAAGACTTTTAATAATTTATTCCGGAGAAAATAATAATTTCTTCCATTAAGTATAAACTCTGCTGCTTTGAGCAACATGGCTGCGAACCATTAGCAATAATTGAATTATAACGATAACTTTTGAAAGAGATGACGGTTTTATATAAATAATTAAGAAGAAAGAAATCTTGCAGTCAGAGGTCGGGCGATATTTACAATACATTTAAGTTACTTTAGTATACTAAAGTAAATTGAAAGAATAAATCGAAGTTTGTGTATTGAGCGTTATTAATTATTTTAACCGTCAATAAGAAATTGTCGGAATTATATTTATGATACGTTATTTGAGGCTAGTCTTTTCTATTCGCGTTTTAGATAGTTGACTACTTGAAAATGCAATCACATGTGTAAAGACACTATTCATTTTAACACACTAATTGGCGGCATTATATTAAAAAAAAAAAAATGCAAATATGCATGACTTATTGTTAATGCAGTGATTTTATCTATCTTGCTGCACTTCTCGTATTTGCTATTCACATGTGTACATACTTAAAACATTCTTGAATATATAATATTGAATAAGTTACAATTCTAATATACATAATTTACAATATCTAGCTTACAATATCTAATATCCATAGATATTATACGTTTACACTAGCTAGACATTAGTCTCAACTCGTTTTTAATTGAATAAAAAGTTATTCATGTATTGCTTGCCAATTTTTTGCACGAAGATTGAAATGCAGGAAACAGACATGATGTTGTAGGGTTGAAAGGGGTTGAATCACTCTTTTAGCAACAGTCGATCGAACGGAATCGTGGATGCATTAACAATAGGTGTACAACGTAATAGTCGATGCTCATGAATATGAAAATTTCTCGCCGCTGGCCATTTTGATTAACAATCATGATTGAACAAGTTTCGGCATAACGACTGCACGATACAACGCCGGCAAGAGCGATAGTATTCGATTCACGCACTCTCGTTGAATCGCGAGACGAATAATCCGTCCGCGATCGATCGATCGCGTAAAATATGGTGGTGCTCGAATATCACAGGAGACCCATAGTCGTGATTCTTCTCAGTATTTTCGATCGCGCACGTAGAAGATTGAACGGTGCAGATCATTCTCAAGGGTGTGATATTCTGAAAATTTAAAAAGTTACGCGAATAGAGTAATGATAAATCGACATAATCCATGGTAAAGTAAAGAAGACAGTTCAGAGTTATTATTCATTTTTCTTTAACTTTTTTTTTGTATATAAATAATTGACTGTTTTTTCTTTCTTTCTTTTGGTTGATTTTGAAAAGCTGTCACTGAAAAAGGTTATTGCGATTTTACACACATATTTTATTTATTTGATGACATGAACCTTAATACAAATTTATTTTTTATACGTTACAAGTGCACTGAATTGCACGAGCGATTATCGTAAATCTGTCGCGACGGTCGCTTTACAATAAAAAGAAATTCCATCGAAGAAAGAGGCAAACGTTTTCTCGAGGAAAACGGGAAGCAGAAAAATACCATCTCTCGCAGAAAAGATTGACGAAAGTCTACCGGTTGTGTCACTGTGCAAGCTCGATCTTTCTGTGTTCCGCTCCCGCGTATTCAAAAGTAAAAAGATTGGAAGGTAGGTGTTACCTAACGGATGCAACTGAGCCGGTTTGTTACCTCGTATCGTTCACCTCTTTCTTCGGAGAAGTGTAATGAGTCATTTCGAAATTGCAACTGCATGTAAGCGGTTTTTGTTACGATGTTACGTTCGAAGTTCATGGTATGAATTACGCAAATAAATCTTCGTGAAATCATGCGACGAGTTCGTCGTTCGCTTTATCGCTCAGTTGGTAGTTATCCAAAAAGCACGATTAATAATGGCATGAGAGTAAAGTGTCATAATATTGCAGTAAAAATGTTATAATATTTTTTATACTAGTTTTTTCACGCTATTTTTTAAAATGACTTTTAAATTTTGCTCTGCAAATATTGTCCTATGTCACCGTGATGTCCTATGTCTCGCGCTACAGTAAATTATATCCAACAGACTTAAGAAGAGTTGACATTTCTACGTTTTATAAAGAATTCCTTTAGAAAAACAAACTGGCTTTTACGCCAAATAAGATATTCTGTATATACCGGTGCGAAGCTAATACGATATATGGCACAAGTACTATATCATGCGAGAAAACGGATTGTAGGATCTAACGTGGTGCTGCAAAATGCACAGCATCTTCTAGGTGCAACGGATTTTTCCGTTGAAAATGTGGTCGCGATTTGCAGGAAATATACGACGCGAATATCGTCGAAACTTCAGAAACTCGGTGATCGTGAATCTGCATCATCATCATCACCGAGAAATAGGATATTTACAAGTCTAGTAGAGTGTGTCGCAACTTGGGAGGATCGGCAAAATTCGCTATAGCGCAAACATAGAAAGGCAGATATAAAAGTTATGAAACGCAGGAGTTGCAGGACTTGTTTTTTCTGAATAAAGTCAAAAGAATTATACGCGAGGCTGTGAAAGACACCGCGAATATAACTCGAAATTAACTTTAAATGTCTTAAATACCGAACACGTCACAGGAATTTCCGGTTTAGTCGCGGTGTAAATTATGTAATAATAGCATCTCCCATCTGCGGATATAATTTATCCATTAATTATTTAATCGGCTCGAGAATCGGGTGATCTTTGATTATTATGTAAATTACAGTCAGCTAGAAATGCTTCGAATTAGCATACGTTACGCAATGCGATTATATCCAGTTCTGCTATATATATACAATATGTATAATGTGTACCGATTAGGTTGCGCCTTTTATGAAAATTTTCTGCTTTTTGAAAAACGTTGCTTATGCAGCGATCGAAGTAGGCGTGTGTCGAAACGATGATCTTTTACTTTCGCCGAGTATATCGGCGCACGTCGGGCTATCAACCAAAACTTGCTCGCTCATGTTTCGTGAACGTAATCACTATAGTTACTTAACGTCTCTCTCCCTTTTATCTTATATATTGAGTTTCCCATGGATGTAACGTGTCTCTTTCCTCTGCCGCGGTCCTTTTCTCTCGTCCTTCTCTTACGTCATGCGTAACTTTTATATCCGTGGTAAAAATTTATTGATTCCATGGTTGACCTTCTCCTGCTGATAAAATTATTTACTGTTTACTTCCTGACTTCTTAAATTCAATTTTCGTGCCTCAAATAATACGTGTGAATTATATTTAGCGATTTAGCCTTCGAAAATTTTAAACATTTCTGTGTGAGTAGTATCTTGTAATACATTGTGCAATATTAGAACATAGGTAATATCATTTTATTTTGTGGTGAAAAGATAAATGTTGTTGCGCGATCAATTTCAGTAAGCAGAATGATATTCTCATCATATATCCGGAAGACTCGCGTATTCTTCATTTTGATTGCGAGTTTATTGTAACTATTTTCGAACTTCATCGTTAGAATATCTACCGTATTTTGTTACGTGTAATCGCGGTATCGAGTGCAGCGCTCGCGGCTTTTGTGTACTGTTGCAGTTTGATCTCGTTACTTCGGACAATTCAGGAACTATTGGTTGCACCCGGTTCTTTTTTTGCAATTATGCGTTGCAAAGAGGGATCCTGCCATTTGAAATCCATTGGATTGATATTGTCATAGATATGTGAAAATTTACAATGTATGTGTAGTTGTGTACTAAAATCAACACTTGCGATTCCCGCGAAAAAGAAGAACGCAATGAAGGCGCGTCTCCATTTTCCGATATAGAGATAGCAAAAGTTATCTCTATATTCGTGATGTAAAATCGCGAAATATAGTAGTGACGAAAATGAAAGATATATCGAAAATGTGAATAAACGCGAAATCGTGAATACATGCAAATGTATGCAAACGACAGATATATATCATGTTGACGTTACACGAAAGTTGTATGTGAATGATTTAAATTGATTAAAAATATGCAGAGGTAGGATTTTCGAGATATGCCGGGACACTAATTGTGTAAGTGTCGTATCGCATCTCGTCGACCGTAGCGATGTCATGTCATCTCGCTTGTCATGGGCCAACGTCTGCTCGTTCAGCTTCCTTCGGCAACTTCGGCCGACACGGGCGACACGTCTCTTCTCTCTTCCAGTTTCGCGAAATTATGCGCGGTGTGAACACCGAGGTGCATCGTGTCGTCGCGTTGTCTGTTAGTGACGATTGCTGCATGTCCGCGAAACGGCGGAGTCCGCCGGGATGCAGGACGGCTTGTAGCTAACCTCCCGTTCGGTGACAATGTCGCGCGACACGAAGGCCAGTTGCACAGATTGCCAGGGACATGCTGTAGCATCCGCCGTCCCGTTTGCATCACCTTTCCCCGTCGACGTGACACGAGACGAGCTGAACGAACCGGAAAGATCGGTCCGGCCGGTGTCGAGTTTCGCCGCGACCACTTGCGCATCCGATACGGACGGTTGGTTTAGGAGAGACATTAATCTTAGAACTAATAAAATTGGATCTGTGAGAGCAATATGCCAACGTTACTTTGAAACTAAATAATTAACACAGCAATGTTCCATACTTAGTATTTCCTCGGTATTTTACAAAGTTAATATAAAAAAATTGAGAAAATTAGAATTAGGTTAATTACCTCGACCTTTTAAAAAAGATAATTGTATCATTGCTCCGTTGAATTCTAATTAAAGTTAGGAAAAGAAGAAACAAATCTTTTCTATTTTTACTGCATTTTATACATATTGTATCTCCTATTATATTTTGTATAAGTTCGCACAGGATTTTCATGGAATATTTTACTTTTTTAAACGGTTATTAGTTTATTTGTTATCTTTTCTTTTTTTTTTTAACAAAATTTGTTCGACAGTAGTGTTTCCAATTTTCTTGTTTATTTTAAATTTAAATATTTTTTACATTTAACGTAAAAAAACGATATTTATTTTTATAATTTTACGGTATTCAAATCGTCCCGTTTTATTTAGAGGGAGATTACGAAACGTCTAGCGAAGGCATGGTTCTTTCGAAACAGAGCGGACACATAATTCACGGAGCACTAGCGAAAGAATCGCTTTGCGCTTACCTCAAGGAGAAAAGCGCTTCCTTAAGCAAACGCGCCTCGTTCGATGGAAACGTATCCGCGATAAAGGAAGGAGTTATTTCCGACCCATCGCACGAACCTATGGAAAACAGGTTAACCCAGAAATTTACGTATGTTCGCGATGGCCTTATTTTGATGTCTGAGAATTTGGCACAGTCGAAATCCCTACCGATCCTGAAGAGCGAAATCCCGAGCGGCGTTTCCAGCACGGATTTTACAACCGATGTCGCACTAATGTCCGCGTCGTCGTCCGCGCGTAAACGGAAAATGTCTATGATTATCAAGAGGATGGCGCCGCTTATCTGTCCTTATCCTTCAACGGTCTCGTTAACTGGCGTGACGACCAATTTTCATGGTCAACGATATGAGACGAAACGACTCGCGTCGAGAACGACGCTGCCGATACTTTGCGTACGTTTATAGGCTTTTACAACGATTCAAGTAGCTTTATCTTAATCGCAATGAGATTTACAGAAAACTATTTATAAGTAGTTGTAAAGATTTATTTAATCAGTTGTATAATCTTTTATTTTTGTCGCTCGAAAATATTTTATGGTTCGCGTAAGATAGAATAAATAAGATATAAAGAGTTGTAGAGGAGAAGGATAAATCGATATCGTCCTTCCCATGATATTACGACAGGCTTCATTCTCTATAGGATACGACGGTGATTAATGACGGAAAGTCAGAAGAGCTCGCGGCGCTTCGCGAAACGAAAAATAACCGTCGCACAATGAATTGGGATCCACGGTGTGATGCAATTCCGACATTCGTCAATGACGAGGGACACGAGGGTACTGCCAATGTGACAAACGACGACGAGCTCGTTGACGTTGCCAGAAATTCGTGCGCCTCCATCAAGTCGATCTACTTCCCGCCAAATCTTTCCGAACCTCTCGCCTCATCGTGCGACCTCGGCAAATCGAAAAGACAGCAACGAGTGTCCACCGACGTAGAGACGCTGCTGAAAATAGACCAGGAATTGGGCCCGCTTCGGTACCAATACAGCGAGATCATCGGGAAGGCTCGGGCATTGGGTCTTAGCAGTACGGACTTCGACCTTGACATCTCCTGTAGTCTAAATCGGCTAGACACATTTGTCCGATCCGCGCTGTTGCCGAGCGCGTCGGATTATTTGCCTAACCGCCGCCGGACGTACCTGCGACGAGCCACGATCAACACCGGCATCGCGAATCGATCCGCTCTCGTCGATAAGACCTCGCCGTCTTCGACTTTCTCCATGGTCGGTAAACCAACTCCAAGAGGCTCTCGTACCAATTGGTTAAACGAGAATGGCTCGAGTCGTCGGCAGGAGGCGTTAAGTTCCACCGTTCGCGATCCCTCTCGTGTACTCGAGAACTTCGATGGTCCACGGTCTTCTGGTCGGGTCAGAAGTAGCGTATCTTATTTCCCGACGACCAATAGCCATATGTTTCGGGGAGAAAATGTTCTAAATGACCGCTCTCGTGACGGATGCGTTTCCAATAGCAATTTTCAACTCTATCACAGGTCTAATGCTGTAATGGAGAGAGCTACTTCTGCGTGGGACGATTGGTTCGCTCGTGGAACGGTCAATACAAATCCTGCAAATATTTTTAACAGAACGGAGTACAATTCGCATCGATATCTCAACCGCACTATGGAAGATTCGCGGACATCTATCGACAATTCTTTTGAAATTCGAAGACGAAAGTCTTCGGTGTCTATAGTGGAAGTGATCAATAACGATTGGTCCACTGTGGATAAAAGAATAGCGAATAAACGGTCGAATGAGCATTCCGAGATTCCCTCGGGCAATCAAAATGCGATGGCCGTTGAAACGGAATTCGCCAGTTCCGGTAGCCATTACCGCGAAAGCATGCTGCCCGAAACCGAACGCCTCGCCAAGGACGATCAAATTTCCTCATCACTCGTATTAAAATCGATCGATCCTGAGGTAGATCCCGATCGTGAAATACTACGGGCAGTATCTACGTCAGCTTGCGCTCCTCAGATTCGTGTTGTCAGCCTGAATACGGAGTTTCGGACCACCGTCGAAAAGCGTTACACCAATAGAGCCATTAGTCCTATTCAGCAGCCACGTTTGACGACCACTTCGTCGACAACGACGTCTCTGAGTAACATCTTACTCGCCGCTAAGGTGTCCAGGATTTTCGTGCAGCAAGTACGCGCCGATTCTTCGAGAAAAATGACGAAGATCGAGTCTTCCGCAAAGATATGCTCCACCGACGTTATTAAACAAGATGCGCTTGCGAATGTAGCGAGCAAACGCGATTTTTGTGTTCAGAAAGTTGACTCTCGATTAGCTGCAGAAAATCTGTCGAGACTCTCCGAATTCAAGAGGGACGAAGCGGATCTGACGACGACAGAATTCAGAAAAACGCGATATCTCCATTTACCGAGGACAAACGACAAGATCACTATCGTTCCTATCGTTCTCACCGATGGAATATCGGAATCGCCGAGAACTGCAGACGTGGATTTTGCGATTCCAAGATACGCTGTTAAGACGGCACCGAAATTGAGCTATCAGATCGCGTCGTTCGACGCGAGGAAATTTCATGGGACGTCATCATTATTGAGTAGAGATAATGCAGGATATCGAAGAGATATCGCGAAACCTGTGCGTTTAACCGAGAAATTTGCGGGCGAAAAGCGCTGGAGTGCTGGCAGGACTTCCGTTTCCCACGTCAATCGTCACGTGTATGCGGAAAAAGATTATCTTCCTTCGACGACGATGACGACGACGACGAGTATCGCAGGAAACCCAAAGCAACCGATTCGAATTACGACTTCGAATGCGGGAGTCGTCAGAAAAGCGCGAGAATATCGCGAATCCGACAGGCAGAGAGTGGGGAAAACGATACCCGGTATGAGGAGCACGCCGGAAGATTTCCTTTGTGAAACGTGACTCTGTGACCCGTGCGGCGCACGAGTGCGCTTAAACGTGCGTTTCGAGAAAGCGGCACTTTAGCGAAGACGCGATAAGCTCATCTCCAGAATTTCTCGAAGTCGAAGCTCTTCAAGCGAAGTGAGTTCTCGCGGGAGTTAAGTACTTTCGAGAGAAACGACGAAAGTTTAAGTTTGACTCGGGCAACGAACCACTCATATAGGACAGAATTTCCGCGAATTCCAGAATTTATATGTATGTAATATGTATATGATCGCCATATGACAGTTCACGAGAAATTGGACATCGTATAAGTTAGATACATCGTAATATTAAGAAAGAAACGGTCTGAGATGGAAAATTTAAGGATACATATTTATTTTATTTCTTTGAATTTTATGCCGTTGCAGACTGAAATCTGTCGCAAATAACGAAAAACTTCGCGAAATGGGAAACGAAAATCCCCGTTGTCGAAGAGACATCTCATACAGGCTTACTAAATATAAAAGAATCGAGATCGCGTCCAATTCCCCGCGTCTTAGAAACAAACGCGAAGTCGCTGAGAAGAGGATCGATGGGGATGAGCCAAAGTTTGTCGCAGAATTTTTCTCTTGCGGACGGTAGACGCTTTCTGTATGCATATCGGGTAGTCTCTTTATCATTCACGTGCTCGCTTTAAAGTGCAAGACGCGCTGTACATATTGCTGTCACAAATCCAAGCAGCGAACGACTAGCAAATATATATTAGCGGTAAATTTATACAACGTTTTAATAGATGCGATATATAGTTTTTATCGAGAACGATCATATTATTCGGAAAGGTTTTATTGAAGTATAAATATTTGATAAAAATTTTTTGCGAAATATAGAATCAGGAAAAGCGACGATATCGTTAAAGCTTTTTTGAAAATGTTTCCTTATCGTGGCAATATTTAACTGATATTCTCGGTTACTCAAGTGCAAGCCGTGAGATGATGATTGTGGCACGATATTGTCGTACTAATTGTACGTAAATACGTTTTAGCTTCAAGTCTTTATGCGCGGTTTGTCGCTAAAACGGATTTGGTTATCTCCGCGGTGTCAGTGACGCGCGGCTAAGTGTGTGATAAGTGATGACAGAACGTCACGAACGAAATCGCTGCGGCGTGCAATTTGTGCTCTGGGAACCGGTTTTTTGTGCCTGCGAGGTGCCTCTCCAAGCACATTTTACTAAGACTAAGATGTTAAGCCGTTATTACTGATAAATAATTTCTGACGCTCTTTACACGATTCGCTATGCTCACGTTCGTTAATTTCAAGGATGAGATTAAATGAACCGGCTAATTAAATGCACCGTTAACGAACAATCTTTTCGGTCTTTATTAATATATTGAGCAACATAATTTTATATTTCTGTCTCGTTTGAATTTCGTAATTAATAGAAAGTTGCAACCAGTTTAAGATACATCTCTCGGCATATTTGAGGAACGAGAATGTTTTCAAGGAAAACGGCGTTCGTCAGTAATTAACGAAAATACGGAAACTACGAAGTTGCTTTTGCAAATTATGTTGCAAATTCTGGGATACTTCCTTTTGCATCTCGCCGCTCCTCCGCCTCTCATTCCCTTACGTGTTCTTTTTTTTCTTTCATTTGTGCAATCTCGGTCCAGCCGTCTATTTATCTCGCTCAGCATGAAGCCACGATCGCGTTTCATATTTTTCTCTCTTGACATCGAAGAAATTTCTTTTGGTATTACTCAAGCGTCTCACCGACGTTACGCGTCTGCTGTTTACCTCACGTTTTGTACGATAAAAGCTACTCATCCCGGGAGTCTCGGCTTTTTATCGAATTTCACAACGGAGGTTATCAATAATTGTATTTGTGATCAGTTTTTACATACATTTTTATTGCAATGTTTATCGCTCTGAAAGGCTGCATTATTAAAAAACATTATTCCGCGATCTCTCATTTTTATCGTCATTCCATAATGCATTAACAACAATCGGATAATATTAGTAATTTGATAAAACACATTTCATAAATGTATCGCCATATTATTTGACATTGTCCATTTCGCGCCCCATAAACACTGAACTCAATTTGCTAATGTTAATATCGGTCGTTATTTCCATCATCGTATCGTTTCGTTATTTTGTAACGGCTTTTATTGCGATGCGCAGTAAAATAATTGTAAATGTGTCATGACGTTGCACCAGGATACTCTCTTACCGTCTCTGCATATTTTTATAACATTTTGTCATTTGTACCGTTACTTAAAATCACAAGACAAGTATTATTTTGACGGATCATTGAACCCCTATGTTATGACGTCTAACTGGCGCGATATCTTGATGCACGCACGTTTTTACGATAATTTTACGGCAATAAACGCGTCGTTGGCGGTCTTCCAAATAGTCTACTCTCGAGCGCATGGTTCAGTGGGATGCCAAGAGGTTACTGCCAACGTTTTCCCATCTGCTACCATTTTGCATTAATACAACTGCGGATTCAATATGTTTCGCGATTGGTTTGATTAACGTTGATTGAGTACAAACGCATCTCACACATACAATGTTGATTTTTCTTCTTTTTTGCAAAACTATGACTAAAGATGAATTTAAAAATTTCCCTTACAAATCATTTTTTTAGGTAATGAAATACCATTTATAATTTTCTTTTTAGAGAGAGAAATAACTAATATTTCTTTGAAAATAATTATGTTTATTCTATTATAAGTCTCTTCAAGAATATTTAATATTGCTGATATGTTTGTGGTGTATACTTGTAGATCTTTTCCTCGCTTTTATTATGTATGCATGGTAAAATATTATGATTTTCTTACGTTGGAGAATTCACGCCTGCAAATGTCATCTAGTACCCAGCACCGATATTCACGTCCAAATATTCACGCTTTACTAACCAAAACGCCATCGAAGAAGTATGAAACTCCTCTTCGCGGAAATGTTCATTTTCTCATGCATAACTTTCTTTGACTTAAACTCTCATCTCGACATCATTAAATGCAATTTGCGATGTCGCCAGACAAACATTAAATTTAAAAAAAAAGGCAGTTTGCAATATAAATATATTACATAATTCGAATGTTTTTAAAAATAATTCTAAACTCATGGAAAAACGTGATATCTTATACATTAAAAAAGATTCCTAAGCTACATTCTATTATAGATATTGTTGAAATCAACATTGTCATCTTTTATAATGTATATAGAATTATAAGGAATTAATATAATTAACAAGAAAGAGTTTGTACTCCCTGCTGAAACTAGTGGACTCAAATTAAGAAGGTAAAAAAATTATTACTGAAAATTTCTTTCCCGATCAATAATTTGTTCGTTATTCCAACCAAGTTGTGAAGTTTTGACAGAAATCGAAGTGGTTAGAAATTATGCGAAAAGTGAGGCCAATTTTTCACCATACGTAAACTAACAAAGTTCTCTGCGAATCTGTCGGCGAAACTTTCCCATCGAAGCGATTTGGCCATAAAAAGCCCATGATTTCCCGATTTCTCATTCATCTTCCTAGCTGGTACTCATAGGACATTGACTGGCAAAAGTTTCGTTCTTGCGTAAGAAAGCTTGGAAAAGAGAGCATAAGTTTTAGCGCATTTATTTTCGATATCATCATAAATAACACTTTCCGGTTTATTATATTATAACGATGATAATTTATTGTTAGTGGAATATCTGGAGAACGAAAATATTATAAGGACTTTATATTCAACAAAGTCGTATATCTTTATTAATTTAGAGAAGCATTTAGTTAATTTTTAAAACGTCAATAGATTAGTAAAACTGAAAAAATCTCTTTGATAAAAGAAAAACAAAGTGTTTGTTATCGTTTTGTTAAAAATGTTATTACCTAAATATTTTTTTAAACCAGAGTATTTTTTTGTTTAGCATTTGTTAGCATGAATTTTAACTTGCATCGTTCTGAAAGAAATATAAGTACAACACGTCATCGAAAATACGTTTGATTGTGCTTTGCGATTGTCATAAAATGTGCACTTGCTTCGTTTTACATTCCTAAGATTTCGTGACAGCTTTAAAAGCGCGACATGTCGATATTGTAATATTCTCGGGCTTCTGAACAAGGATTTGGACATGCTGCTGACAGAAATGGTGACATGCGAGCGACGTTAGATTCAAAAAGAATAACGCTGATATTTTGCCGTATGACGTATATCTTTCGACGACTTTCGGCTAACATCGTAGGTTGTATTGCGTGTTTACAGGATTTAGAAAACGCTGCGCCGTACCGTTGGCAGCAGCTGTTTAAAGTTTGGCCGATGTGAATTTTCGCCCCTAATTTTATTTCAGGGTTAAATATTTCCTTGAAATAGGCGCGGGTAATGTGGACGCATACGCATTTGTTCCGGAGTTCGTCGAGTCAGTTGTCGGTTCGTTTCGGAGATCATTATATATACACGGTATTTACGGAATTCCAAAGCGACAGAACTAGTGCGTCGCCAGGAAAAGCGGATTATTTCAAATCGTTCGGAATAATCTCGTCGCGTGCGTCAATTTTAGTCTCTCAGAAGCGTCCTCACCGACGACACCGTCCTAAAATACCTTCTCGCGGCCGCAGTTAAATAACTTCTTAATTTTACGTATACTAAATGCGGCTCCCCTAATCGTGCGTTGAAAAATACCAACCGCTCCTCGCATTCCGAGCTCTGTTCAGAGTCTCCTCTTTAATTCGCGACTGATCGAATATAAAAGGATAAAGTTTGATCCGCACCATTGCGTCGGTTAATAAACGCACAGTGTTTTAGAGGCTTTCGTTTAATCTCGATGAAAACTGTTCAATTATAGACGGATCCTCTGCTCCATCGAGCAGGCAAATTTTCCGCTCGTTAAAAAATAAAATGAACAAGTTAACTATATTCTTTATCGACCAAAACTCATGAATCGGCACATTGTGCTTTCCTATTACTAGGTTTTATTTCTGAATCGAATACACGTATAATTGATATCAGAATACGTTAATCGAATAAAAACTTTCTCAAAATAAGGAGATTGATATTGTCAGACGATTTTTTTTAATTAAATTTTTTTTAAATTCAGTTTACGAGATACGCGTTTAATAATAATGTTGAACAATTTGAATACGTTTAAACAAATTCTAAACTCATAAAAATCATTGCTTTTACTTTCATAAGTTAGAAAGAATTTGAGAATGATGAATGCAGAGCGGAATCACCGCGCATATTCGTCTCTGGCGTGTTTCATGGTGCGGGATATCTTGGTTCTCTCTTAATCCACATAAACCCAGCAGCGGTATGCAACGTAATGTGAGAGTGCAACGTCTGAGAGAATAGCGAACGATACGTGGCGCTCTAATGAAAGGTCGGAGCAATTATTCCTGCTTAATGCCGCTGTAATTTATGAAACTCGTAGACTGGTTAAAGTCGTTACGTAATATTCGCGGGCTCGCAATTCCGGCCGAAATCTATGACGGGGGATAAAATTTAAATTACGGAATCGCGTGGGTGGGGCCGTTCGCGCATTTCGGAAACGCTTATTATAATGCGAACGTAGGCTATCGCTTCCCTCTTACCTAATTATTAAGCACGACCATGGCACTCGAAAAAATAATCCTTGATAATTGGCTCAATTAATGCTAGTCGGGCTTTTAGTTGGCAACGTCTATTTAAAAGTCCGATCAACTTTTCTCACCAGTTCTTCGCGCAAGGTAGCCGACGTCTTCGTTGGGAATTCAAAGCTGTCGTCGGTCTCGTTAAAACAACCGTCTCCCAAAGCGCTTTGCGGACGAAGTTTAAAAGCACACGATAGAAATTAAATCAGGAAAGTTTAGAATAATATAACAAAAATTTGATTATTATTAAACTAGTTTTGTTTCGATAAGTATTAAACTTGAATGTTGTTATATAAGCTTAATCGGAATTCATCGATCAAGCCGATATTCCGGAAGTGTGACACACAATTATTATATCTTGGAGTAAAGCTGCATCGCGTAAAACGTCGCGAGTAATCAGTGAACTTGACAAAGAGGAAACAAAAAGAAATATGCATATGTATCTTGGCACTGTCGTACGATTAATTGCACGATGTAAATATTAATTAGGAATGATGTTTTACTCGATAATGGAATTTCTCGCGAGATAAATAATTAAAATTATTATTATTTTTATTTAACCGGTGCAAAGTTCGGCCGCGAGTTGATCGCATGTGTGATTATTATCGTCAACGCGTAGCGTAAGCGGATTAACATGTTCGCGCGACATTTAATCCGTCACGACACATTGAATTCTCCAGCGGAATCAGTAGTATCGATTACTCACGTCTGTCTGTCGAGAATTTATGCGTTTCTAAGGTGCGTTAATGTCATGTCTTCGATGTAACATGAACGGTAATGGAGAATCAATGTAAATTAACGCGCTAGATCTCCCGTGTACCTCGAAAATAGCTGTTTTGGGTAAACTGATTGAATATGCGTTTAGAAATTTCGTGAGCTGGAAGCGTCAATAGAATTCATCCAAGAAAGGATTAAAGAAAACTTAACTACATTAACAGATTAAACTTTGTTGAGGAATCCTCTTTTGGAAACACGTCTAAAACAGTATTTACGGCAATGTTACTCTGATACATTTAAAAGTGAAGTCACGTATCCGCTTGCTTATGAAGAGTGGCCGTTTTGGAGAAACTTTCTCAAACACCAATTCGTCGCATTACTTTGCCCCTTCAAAAAAAAATGAGTTTAACTATGTATATAGGCTCTTAAAATCCGACCGTATTGCACGGATATCCCGAGAAGCATGAAAAAAAAAAAAAAAAATGAGAACAGTATCTCTGTAATAGATGTATATCAAGTATGAGAGGAAGAGAGATAGAGGGAGAGGGGATTAGAAAGATAGTCGTAAATTATTAGATTACGCTGCAGCTGTTCTCGCATATTTTTTTATCTGACTCCATGTGACTAATTGCAAACACTTTGATTTACGCGGCACAGTACATCTAAATCGTATCTTATAAAGTAGGATAATAAATAACAACGTCGATGCACAGTTTGAAATTATTTCGTGCCGGAACGCACACGTTAGACCATTGCACACTCCTTCGTTTTGCAGGTCGCGCAAGTTTAAACGCACCTTAACACTTGCCAGATGTTATAACCGCGCTTGGTGCGTACGCGTGCACACGCCTGACATCATATGACAAATTATTCCGTCTCCGGCATCGGTGTCGTAACTTGACTCCGGGATTATTACCGGACAAGCGCTAGTACGTTGTAGCTTCTCCGCGAAGTGAAACCGCGGGTAACAAAACAGGCCGCGGCCGCGGATGCGCGGATTTGAATGCATAAATAATGTTTTACCATCATGAATCACGAGAGGAGACTTAATCGTATTTCCATAACTTAAACAACAGGTACGAATTTTAAATATCGCATCATTTTAAACACACCTTTGTATTGCACGGTCGTGTTGATCTAAAAAAAAATAGAATATTACGCGATGTATTAATAATTAGACGATAATTAGATAATTGGAAAAAATTGATCGTGTTTTTATTCGACGAATACATGAGTTACCACCTGATAAATTGTTGTTCGAGCTGAGTTATGCAATTGATTATATCCATGCATGCATGCGTGCTTCGATCGTTATAATAAAGTCGCGATTACTCGATACGGCCACAGAATCGAATCAATAAAATTGGATTAATGATGCTGCGCTATAGAAACGTGTTAAGCGAGAATTGCGTGACAAGACTTTGAAATCGCTGCGCACCATGCGTGAGGCGATACACTCGAAGGTGCGTAATATCGAATTTATCATCACAGATTGTATCTACGCATAATTTCTTATAATAACATGAGAATATTGATCCTCTTTTTCCATTTCCAGTTGAACTTTTCGAGATAGAATTAAATATAGATTAAATAGATAATTTATCAATTAGTCTGCATGTTTTATATTAAAATTTAAGAATGCAAGGTACTTTTATCTCAACGGGTATCTAGAATTTATTTTTTATATCACTGTTTAATATGCAATTGCATTTGCTATTTATTTTGTATAATATTATGCGAACGAGATAAATAATAGGTGGGATTTTTCTTGTGTGAACGAATATGATATATAGTAGAATTAGTTGCGGTTACTTGAGAGACGTAATTTGTATTCTTACGCAATTCAACTCGTGGCGTTAATTAGCACGTCGTGTAACGTGCGCCTATTCGTTCGTAACGAACAACAATGTTACAGAGTACCAAAGTACGTTGTTGCACTGACGTTACAATACCGCGCAATTTGACAAGCTTCAGGATCGACGTGATGGATCCTGGATGATTAAACTCTCCGCAAGTGAATTCCTGTGTATCCCGAAATCGATATTGAGGTTTCTGTTATTTTAATAATCGGAAGAAAAACGAGTTTTCTCTGGGAGCGCACTTGGCATCCCCCAAACGAGCCCCTCGCGGACGATTTTCCGCTGAATTAGGCAGGAAAGGAAATTTTTTGCATTTCTTTGAACTTCTTGAAGCTCTCGCGACGCGCTTCCATAACATTATTTTATATGACGAAAATACTGTTTTCACTTCAAAGGAAATGGACAATTGAATTTCTCAGCACATTTTGGATTTTCATTTCGGAGTACAGCAATTATTTTACTTTAAAAATAATAATTAGAATAGTTAATAATTAGAGCTATTTAATACTTGGATATAAATCTGCAGATTTGATAAATCCAATAGATAAAATTATTTTCAATTTATATGATAATTTAGAACAATGTTATATATGTATATATATATACACACATCTGTATTAATATTTATTATAATTCTATTTAAATGTTTAATTTTTTTACATGCTATATTTCGACTATCTTCGTAAATCTTTTATCTTGTAACTGATGTATTTTTATTTAAATAATTTTTTTTAATTTATTATGTCTGTAACGGCGCTACTGACGATTACAATGAACGCTCAGTAATCCGGGAATATTCATTGATACAAGTGCACGATAAATTTAGATTTAGCTCGAACATGTAAATATAAAAAGTACCGATAAGTCACCACTTGTGCTGTCTGATACGGGAGGCAGCGAATGTTTGTCAGCACGTTTACGAAAAAAATTGATCGACAAACATCTTTGGTTATCACAGGCTCAATGGCGCGTGCCACTGTTCGACATTGACGCGTATGCAAAATATATAGAATCCAAAAGGATTATATGGATTTATTAGGATTTAGTGAGACCGCGGTCAATTTGAGAAATCTCTTTTAATGCAAGACTAGATTTTATCTCTTACTTTTATTAAATCAGCTAGGAGATATAACAAGATCAAAATGATGTATATTATAATCGCTCTTTCGTATCAATACTATTATCATTACTATTTTAATCATGTAGCATTTTTAATTATCTATATATTAATACGATTTTTATTTGGTTTTTATTTTTTTTTATATAACTGTGATTTGAATTTTCAAAAAAAAGTGGATTGAAGCCAATGTCTAAAGTTAAACGAAGTTCAATATTACATATATTAAATCTTTCCTTTATTTTGGATTATCGGTGTTCCGATATCCAAAGGTCTGGTTTCATTTCTGGTTTCATTATTAGCTTTTTGCTTGATAAAGAGAACGATTCGTCTCTTAAACAATGGATATTTCTATTTTATACCGATACGTTTCTGATGTTTACTTCGGACTTTACGAAAGAGATGAAATATTACGAGCCACACTTTCCGCAGGATACTCAAAATACGCCTCGTAATTTAAAGATTAAGGATTTATTTGTCCGACATGATTACGCGATATCAAAGGAAATTTCTCCAGTTCCGTACCAACATATCTTGAAACTCCTTAAGCTTCTGTAGCAAAGTTATGATTTACGTGTCCATTTCATAAAAGCAGCCTCTGAATAGACACGTGTATAATGTAAGGTAGGATTTTATTCAACAGAAAACGTTATTCTTATCCATGATTTCCTGGCGAGCGTAATGGGCGGGGATCGAGAGCGGATTCATCGAAAAATTCTTTTTTCAACAAGCCCCAATCGTTGATCTTAATACGATGATTGAGGAAAAAGAGCCACTGGTTTCGTGATACATTGTCGGAGGTATGTCGCGCTATCACCGACCTCGAGAACTACATGAGGCTTATCGGTGGACAGTAATCGTAAAAGTCTGCACCGTAAAGCGACGTCGTTGGGCCTCGATCGAGGCGAGCGCCTTCGTTATCATATTTTGCAATCCGGGCCGACGGACGTCGCTTTTGAAACTCTAACGAGCTCGGCGCGCGTGGATAACGAGCTGTATTATGTATTAGATCACCCGCTAGAGACTCTGCCGCTGTTTTTCTTTCTTCTCTGTTCTTGTCTCGCCCGGAAGAATGAGTTTGCGCAATTATCGAAAAGTTAGCGCGGCTGATGATGTGCTCGCGCCGCAAACTTCGCGCATACATCCATTACGTCAGAATTGAGCTCCAAAAACGCACGCCGAAGCTCGTTCCGAATCCGCATCTCGATCGCGCAACAATTGAGCATCTCACGTTGTATCGGGTGACTTCATCGAGATTACCGCAGCTGCGTTTCGATATTCACTGCCAGTACTGAAAATCTATAGTGTATGTGACGTAAACTGTGGATTTTCAGTACTGGCAGTGAATATCGAAACGCAGCCCGCAGAGGATCGGCCGGAAACACTACCGTAAGCTATCAAATTTATTGAATGTGCCGGTTTAATAGAAAAAACCCTGAATACGAAAACAGCTGTAACATATATTCGTTTAATATTAGATCTTGATACAAAAAATAATTATTTCGCTCATTACTGTATAAAAGTTGCCAAGCTTTAGTTAAAGTTTACCGTTATTGTGAAATCAAAATCATTAATGATGAATTGAAAATTTACATTTCTTGAGCGTATAATATAACTAAAGATTGAAATGAAATTTTCTTCTGTGTGTAAGATATTAGAACATATGTTAAATATCACAAGTGAAAACATCACGAATGAAAAATGTGTGAAAATGTTCAAATATAATAAATTCGTTCATACGAATAGAATAACGAGTTCGTCAAATGGTTGCGAATCAAATTGTATTATAGAACTCGAATCTATATACTTTGATGAAAAAAGTTTTATTGACGCCTGCTGAGATTTAGAGGCAAGTTTAGTATTCCGCGAATCCTCCCAGGTGAATTGCTGCGTCCGGGTCCGGGAAAATCCGAAGAAAAGTTTACCGAATAATACATCGAGATAGAACCATAATCGCGACGTCTCTTCATGGCGATTTCTCTCTACGTGCTGCAGAAGCGACAATACCGTAATACGCTTTAGCTTTTATCTCTTGACGACTATGAGTATTTCCCTTTTTATAGAAACGATGATTCTCCTTTTTCAACGGAAGAAATATCGGGTTGGTTAACGTTGTCATTTAACGTCTGGCGCGGCTGTCAAAAAGTATCTCGATGAGAATTACCGCGTTATGAAATTTTACGTTACCACAGTTGGTTTGAAAACCCGACAGAGAGAGAGAGAGAGAGAGAGAGAGAGAGAGAGAGAGAGAGAGAGAGAGAGAGAGAGAGAGAGAGAGAGAGAGAGAGAGAGAGAGAGAGAGAGAGAGAGAGAGAGAGAGAGACAGAGAGAGAGAGACTATCTAGCTTCTGCATTGCTTTCTATCGTCTCTCTCTATTCCTCCCCTCTCTCTTGCTCTCTCTCTCTACTCTTCATCTCTAATTCTCTCTCTAGTTCTGCTGCTCTCTCTCGTCTCCTACTCTCTCTTCCTCTCTCTTCTTCTCTCTCTTTCTCTCTCCTCCTCTCCCCTTCTTGCTCCTCCTCTCCTCTCTCCTCGCTCTCCTCTCTCTCTCTCTCCTCTTCCTACCCTCTCCTCCTATTTTCCTCTCCTGCTCTCTCTACTCTATCCTCTTCTCTCTCTCTCTCTCCTACTCTCGCTCTTCTAACTCAGGCTCTTTAGATCACTATACTCTCCTATTCTCCATCCATCTCTTTCCGATCATCTACTCTCTTTCTGCCCTGCTCTTCTCTCTCTCTCTCTCCGCTCTCTCTCTCACTCTTTCTAGAGTGCCTACGAAGCTTTTAGTTTACGGTACGTCTGTACGATCGTCATAACCGCGAGAAGGTTTTTCCGCGGATCTCAACCAAACCCCCCCCTCTCCGGTGTGGTCCCCGGTGTTCACGGTTTGGAATTCCTCACGCCCGAGGAACAAATTTGAACCTAAACTCGAGCGAGAACGTCGGTGTTCGTACGTTTCCGCTGTGCCGGCGGCGCGCGTCGGGTCGACCGGACGCCCCGTCGGCGTCGCTCTTGCGCCGTAGCTCGGGGTCTGTAGGGCGCGGGTAGTTTCGCGTCCATCCTGTAATATCCCTTCTCCCCGCCCGTGTGTGTCAGCCGCCACCACCTTGTGCTCGGTTGTCGTCGACGTCGCGCGTTGCCGCCACCGACGGAGGCGGCCGAAGTTAGCACGCGGCTCTTTGTACAAGTACACGCTCCGGATATATTCGGGCTCCATTCATCGCCATACGGCCAGCGCGCACCGTCGCGTGCGTGCGAGCGTGGTGCGTGCACGCGTGCGCAGCGTGCGTGCGTGCCTGCGTGCGTGCGTGCATGGGTGCGTGCGTACGTGCGTTGCAAATCGGCTCGCGCGCGATTCCCGCCTCTGTCTGACTCGGTCTGTCTTTATCTCCTTTCCCCTCTGTCTACCACTCTCCACCTCCGCCTCCGCCTCCGCCTCTCTGTGCTCGCTCTCTCTTTCTTTCTCTCTTAATCTCTGCCTCTCTCTTTCTCTCTCTCTCTTTCTCTTTCTCTGTCTCTCTTGTTCTCCTTCGTGTTCCTACGTCAGTCGAACGCAAAGTCAGTCGCGTTTCGTGCCGGCTGGTGTGCGCGTCGCATCGCGCGGCTTGGCGCACCCGGGAGGCACCAGCCAACGCAGCACGGACAAACACGAGTGACGTTTAGACGCGCGCGACGGGGAGACGTTATCCTGTGATCGAAGGTTGTTCGTGACGACGCGACGCGAGTGCATCGTCCGGAAACGACGACGGGCCGCGCTCGTCGCGCGATGCGCGTATCTGATCGCGTCGCGACGCATCAACGTCGATGCCATCTCGATCGGTGCGGTGTGACGACATGCGATCGTAGCCGTGGATGCGTGAGGCGCGCCACGCCGAAATTCCGACTCGCCGGGACAGCCGACCTTCTTCGCTATCCTCCGGCGTTCGTTCTCCGACGTGGTGATAAGCGGCGGACAACGGCGAAACGAGGATTCCACGGGAGTCGTTGTCGAGGACATCGACTGTTCACGGCTGACGACTCCGTGGCTTTTCGACTCCGAGTACATCGTGTGGCGAGCGCGTCACTCGCCTGTGCTATTTACGCGCGTGTCTTGCCGTCGCGGCGCATCGCGCACCTATAAGGCCTAAAGAGTGAGATCGCGCTGCAAAACGGACTCGGTAAATCCGCTGTTTTACGGCCGGATGTGAATTGCCTTAAAGTACATTGTCCCATTTTACATTTTCGATCGTGGACTTGCGCTAGGCCAAGTGATCCTCTCGCTCCGAAACGTTCTCCATCCAGGAGAATGAACTCTCTATAGCGAACGAGTAAGTATTATACCGCGAAAGAGCGAGTCAAAAGTCGCCCTATGGATGTTCGCCAGGAGTGATTCTTCCTCGAGAGCGATTTACGGTGCGATTAGGCATTCGAATATTGTTTCAAGTGTTTATCGACGTTGGGAATATTATTCTAACAGCCTTTCAGCCTTGGCCTGAACGTTAGAATTACGATTGGCATAACAAACTAATTAATTCACTAATTCTCGTGTAGAAACGGTTGACGTGTTCTCACGTTCTTTTCAGACGAACCGTATTGTGATAATTATTTAAATCCCTGGTCTTGTATAAAGCAAATTTGTCTAGTGAGTAATTTGGAGTATCTGGTCAGAATTAATTTGGCGAATTTCTCTTGCGAGAAATAAGATTAAAATTATACAATATACGGGTCAGAGTGCGCGATTTTAAAGAATGCTTTTAACGAAGCTGAGAAAGCTATATATTTTGATGGCTATGTGATTTTGCATAATTTTATTTGAATAATTTGAGATAAAGAGAAAAATGTTAACTCCATTCTCGTCACGTTTTCTCGTTGCGAATACACTTTTTCGGATTTTCTCTGCGGACAATGAGAATTAGAAGAATTGGTCATTCAGTCCTGTTAGTCGTAATTCTCTTTCTGAAAAACACGGTGACAAGACATTTATCTCTGTGAACATGTATAAAATTCCTTTATTTTATACTTATACTGTCGCCA
Source organism: Temnothorax americanus (assembly GCF_048541705.1). Lineage (NCBI taxonomy): Eukaryota > Metazoa > Arthropoda > Insecta > Hymenoptera > Formicidae > Temnothorax > Temnothorax americanus. Next base: position 291,717 of record NW_027509421.1, on the reverse strand, counting down.
AACCCTTCACACTTCATCGATCAACGTCGTTTTCACGAAGCGCGGTTTTCGGGTGCAGATTCGGGTGACCATGTTCGCCGCTGCGGTAGCGCCCGCGAATAAAAAATCCAAACACGTAGCAAAAAAAAATCGAGTGAGTCCTGCTTTCGAAATCAAATAAAGAGCGGCGTTTTATTACCTCTTTGCATGATGCCTGCGCGCGATTCCCGCGTAAAAGTTCCGCTCTCTGTAAAGTGAAAAACGGAGAGCTCTTTGCATTTTCAGTTGTTTATGAGAAGTCGCAATATTCGGCTTTAAAATGGTCAAAAAGTTCGAGATCGAGTCCGCGCCAAAGATCAAAGAATCTCTCGTTGAAAGCCACCTACGCGCGGTGAGTCTGGGATACACTGTATAGAGCGCATCGAACGTCCGGAGCAATGGAATTGCAACATTGTGCAGTAACACCGTGCTGTGCTATAGGTATTCGTAACTTCGGGCGAGGACGCTTTGACTATAAATACATTTCAATTGATATAAAAACGGATTGATATTGTTGTAATTATCTCCGTGTAATTATCTCGAGCAATTGGCTCGCTGAAGAGGAGGTTCCTCTGCGCTGTGCATCAATCCGGAGTAATTAGGAAAAAATTTAACGGAGCTGTCGACGTAACTTTGCTCGCGATGACAGGCGCGTGACAGGCGCGTTCCCCGATGAAAGTAAAGAAAAGATGGTTAAAAATTCGAATTATTCGGACACAAATGTGACTAGTGTGTCGCATGATGAGCTAACGCGTATACCCTACTCTCTTCGACCACGTGGCGCTATTTGTCTTCGTTGAGCGGTTTGCTTCTACTTTCCGCGTACAATGTGTCGGCAAACGTGTCAACCGACGAAAACGACAACCATTTCGTGTTACCGCATTTTCCGCGAGAAAAAGAGGAAATCTCTTCTCCGGAGGAGTTGAAGGAAACAAATATTTACGCCGTTCCGCGCGCGAAGGATCGTGATCTCTTTGCACGCGGAGATTGTGTGTAAAAATCCGTTCCGCGGTGGGAAATCGGTGATGTTAACCGCGTTATGTGCAACATTTACGTCAACTTGAATATATACGATAGCTTTACTGAGTCGTTATCAGCAAAATTGCACATCAGTATTTGCAAATTGAAAATCAATTTATTGTTACATTAAGTACATCTTATTATCGTTTATAGTTCTCTCTTTTTTCTAGATCTCTCTCTCTCTCTCTCTCTCTCTCTCTCTCTCTCTCCTTCGCAAACAATTTATATGAGCTATCTTCATTATATCATAAAAAATATACTACTTTTTATCTTTACTAAAAGTACTTATTTTCTGAAAGCACTATTATGGTTGGACATATTACTGAACATTATCGTGTAAAAGTTTGGACGTATTATATAATGACTACGCGCGGATATTATCGTTAACTTGAACCCACAACTTTGATATGATTTCTATTTTCGTTGGAGCTTGTTTGTCGCTCGCCTTTATGCCTCCCTCTCCAATAACCGAGGCGACTTCAAGAAAAAAAAGTGTCATTGAGTTAATTTCTTTTTGCGGAACGCTGATTATCCCTGTTCAATTTAATAAATTTTGACCTCAGTCTTTTTCGTTTGCGTATGCCTTAAGCTATTCTTCGCACACCGAGTCTATTCTTTGCGCGCGGAACTTTCTTCCTGACTTATATAGTCGTTAGATGTATTAGGGGCATTGTGTGGCGTGCCGACGCGCGGAAAAGTTTATGCAACTTTAATGCTATCTACCAATCACCATAAGAATATCGAGGATTCTGTGTTACGACGGGGCAAAAATTTGCGTGCCAATGGCAGTGGAGATAATTCAGTTTCTTGACGGAAGAAAGGAGACGCTTCGGAAAGTTATAATTAGTCGTCATGAAACGAGATAATCGTCATCTCGCCGTTCTTTTGCCGCTGTTACAATGGAACAAATGTGAAGATCGATGCAAGATTGACGTAATGGAAGAAAATTCTGTGTTATAATTAACGTCGACTAATTTTGAGGATTTCCTTTCTTTCTCGTGCGACCCACATGGATAACCTCCTCTTTCTCTTATTCGCTTTAACGTTTTCACTCAGTCGCTCTTTCGCACTCGACGCATGTACATCTGCGATCGAAAGCATTAAACATTGAATTTAGTTCTGTCTTATGTAAATAAATTATTTAAAAAAATTATTTAACAAATTTTTTTTATTGTATATCAAAGTATTGTTTGATTTTGAATAATGCTTTAGCTGGTATGTGGCTTTCCACTTTTCGGTTATATGCATTAATGCCGATTTGGGTGACAGCTGAGCGCGCTAATAACGACTTCATAATAATTATAACAGGCATGCTATTGAGCGTTTGTGGTCTAGCTTTGAAATTCGATGATGAAGTTATACCGTAACGCGAGTTTGGTGGATTCATTTCGGGACAAGATTGATATCGCGTGCCTTTCGAGAGAAACTGGATATACATCCCTTGCGTTGAAACGTGCACTCTACCTCGAATCTCCATGCTAAAGACTGGTACTGGCACATACATCTTACATCAAGCTGTCGTGCGGTTATTTGCTAATAGTTATACCTCTTTAGGTAAACAAGATTTATTAAGGTTTACGTTATCGAAATACATTTCCTTGATTTTGCACAACCTTGATAATAGATAATATTTAAGCCAGCTAAACTTTTTTTTTAAATTGATTGTTGTAGATATACATATTTTTATTTATCATTAAGCTTTTGTTTTTGTGAAAATTATTGCAAGTAAAATATAATGTTAATTGTTGCTATGTACACTTGTAACTATTGCACACTTCGAAAATGGCATAATCTTTTTCTACGAGGAAGATAATTAGTTTTTCCAACGATTCCGCAAAAGAGTTTTCTTTCTCATGAAAAATTCCGTTTTTTTCGATCAACGGAGAAATCATTACGACGGGGAAAAGTGACAGAGATTTTTCTCGTGAAGCATGGTCGATAAAAGTTATACGTGATTCCAGTCCGTTTCCGAATTTCAGGAAAGCTCCGCGAGAGTGGACAAAAAGCGTTTTCATTTTGCTTTTAGTGACAAATCTACCGACCAAACGATTAAGGCTTTGATCGAAAAAGGAAAACTAATCAAGAAAATACTCATCTTTCAATAATAATATAGAATGCATAATAACATATCTCATCTATATTTCAAAATTAATGTATATTGCATATAGCTTTAAAAATGTATCGGATAAATCGAAAAGTTTCAAAGCTGTGTGATATCATATAATCGCTTGATCGATAGCTAAGTGCTTGTAGTGACATGCGGTTCACCGATACAACACACGGAGTGACATATGACTCGTCGTGGACGTTGCGATTTACGAGTATAGTCGACTGAACGAATTCGCGACAACGTATATGCGTTCTGCATGTTGCGTGTGTATGTCAGCGATGCATTATATAAATAATATCTGGCATTATTGAAGGAAGGAGAGAGAGAGAGAGAGAGAGAGAGAGAGAGAGAGAGAGAGAGAGAGAGAGAGAGAGAGAGAGAAAGGTACATAGTTATGCGTTTCCATAATTCTCACGCGGTGCACCTCCGTGTTCTCGTTGATGAAATGGACGAAGCGACATTTTCGACAAATTCTGTATTTTAGCGCGAAACAAGGATGTTGTGACAATTGCTTTTCTGTCAAAATGTATACCTTTTAATATAGTCGAACTCGTGTGTCCACTCTTTAATGCATTTTTATCTCCCATTCCGCGGTACATCGCGGTTTTTGCTCGGAAGAAACGTTTACTTCGAAATAATTCTCTAATATATTTGCCGTATTCACTTTAGCTTACGTCGGTGTAGTAAAAATAGTAAAAAATGTAGTAAGAATTTACTGCGCCGATTTATTAGCAGTGTTATTGAAGAAATTAATATCGCTAAAGTATCGCTTGGCAAATTATAAACTCTAAAGATTCGACGCACAGTCGATTAGATCGATCCGCTCATTCGATATTTTTAATTTTATATAAAGTTATGTTATTTTATGTAATTTATTTTTAATTTATTTTTAATTTTTTAATGAAAAAGACAGCTCGTACAGCTCTGGTTTATGTAACTGTTTATTCAAGAGTAACCGCACGCGTTTGCTCGTCAAAACATTGTATTATTATAATGAGTCTTACAGAATATTGAAATATTCATTACCTCTTACGGAAAATACGCAAACAATTATGGATAATTACGGCATGTAACTGGTATTTATACGGTTTTTTCTCGTTTACCTTGATAAAAACTATCCTATATTCATATACACTACGGATCGTTAGATTTTCTTATGCGATAAATCCTCGCGTACATTTTAAATTGTCGCAAAACATCACAAGGATGGGAAATAATGTGCATAAAATTACAGTTGTTAAGTAACTGGAAATATCTCGGTAGTGATGGTTTCGTAAACAATTTGATTTAATCATAGTGATGAAGCGATCACTGCTTCTCGATAATTGGAATATAAATGCTAGTCTATAAGGATTGTCCGTAATTATTCAGATTACGACAGATTACATTAAAATACTACGTTATGCTTCTTATTTAGACACGTATAGTTAGGTTTGACATGACAAAGTCTATCGCATAACATTTTACAATATGTTTTATACGACACATCTGCCGTTTTTAATCGAAGAAAATCGTACGTAACAACACTCGTAAAAGCAAATTCACGAAATATTGTAATAGGCAGTTTTGATTAATTAACTTCGTTAGCAACGATTTAAATGCAAGAGAAGACATTTTTATCGCATACAGTTTGGTCCAAATTGGACGCACGACGCATGTACTTTCAGTCAAACTGTTATTCCCTATTAGTTGACTGCAATCAATCATGCTAATTTGCGCCGAAGTGGGCGCTTTCGGGCGTGTTCAGCCTCAAATCCATTCCGTGCATCGAATTTTGGACGACATCAAAATTTTAAATTGATATGCGGCGTAGTTATCGCGGTTACTGGAAAACGAATCTCTCGCGGCATCCGCTCGGCATCCGAGGCTGGCAGTTTTCCGTTCAAACAAACGTCACGCTGTTTTATCCGAACAACGAGTAAACGAGTACTGTATAAACAGTGTAGTGGATTTTGTAAACTCTTCCGCATAAGCGCACAGTGATTCGTCCAGAAATTATTGGTTTCCATTACGAAATCAAATAATACCGACTGAATTACGAAAGATGCGCCGATGCATACTTGCATATTACGCTTTCTCTATCGCGTTATTATTTTGCGATCTTGGAATGCCGACGAGCGACGACAGCTCGTACGCGCCCACGTATTTCGATCTTCAATTTTTTCGAGGGTAAAAAAAGATATGATCGATAGCCCCGTAGGACGAGAATGTAAAGGCGCGGTTAGCAGGCGTCCGTCGTTGGCACGCGGCGCAACACATAATCGCTTTGTCGTGCGGAAAAATTGGAACGGGGCGTCATGCGGCTGTAAACCCCTTCTTTTTCTCCTGCGGGACACCCCTTTTTTGCGTGTATAGTTTGCACCGTGCCGCTCGGCGAGAAGTTCAATATCGATAAGATGGATTCTTTATATCACGATTATATACGATGTGATGGCGTCTTAATAAATCACTCGCCGCGCTCCGCTGTAGCGGGAAAATTGTTGCAATTCACAACGCGTACCTCAACTCGCTCGTCAATCTCGCGTCGTCCTCAGTTTTTCAACACACAAGAGCACAGCTTTATATATCGTAACTTAAAGAAAATGGTTTATTTGTTTGTATTTCGTATTAACGTTTTAGCTTTCTCGTACTTTTGCAATCGTTTGCATCGTGGTTTATTTCATAATCTGTTTACCCGCTGTAACTTCGGCGTTGCTGACTGCCCGTCCTGCTTGCTTTTCGATCTGATGGCTTTACGGTCGTTTCTCATCGTTGCTCGTGGAACAAGCTCGCAGGCAGATTAAAGATACACTCTCGCGTTGCTCGGTACTTTTAAGCCAGTACCTGAGAGATAACCTGTCCAGAACTCGTTTCGTATTCGGTACAATCCTTCACGGAACATCGACCGAGCCCGTTCCATTATGCATTCTGTACCATATCGTCGATCGCAACGCGGTTGATAGCGTCTCACGAGACTCACGAGTTCTCTCGGAGAGATACGAGATAGCAACATCAATCAAAGTCTTGAAATTTTGGAAACCGCGGATTCCCGAAGAGTTATAGCTCGTTAAGCCGCGACAATTAATCCTTTAGATCCCCCGTGGAAAATCTATTTGTTACGTTATAGTCAATCTGCATGAGATATTGCGTCGAGATTGGTATTGCCTCCGATGTCCAGCTTCATCTAGGAGAAACGAGCTTGTTACGGAAGTATACTTAATTTGGGTGCGTGTGGGCGAATACAACTCGGATTACAGAGTTACGCCAACGATCATTACAACGACGGACGCACAAACTTGCGTCAAATTGCTGCCTGAGGAATCAGATTACCTAGTGATAAGAAATAAAAGTATCTGTAAAGAATCTGTAAAGAAAGAAAAGAAAGATAGAGAGAAAACGGTGGTACCTTCCTAAGAATGAAACAATTGCGTCACGAATTTTTTGTCTGACTTAAAAATACGAACGGACAAATAAATCTACTGGTGATGCGGGATAATTTTCAAAATGTTTCTTAATAATAACTGAGAGTAATTTTATTTAAGACTTATACGAAGACATCAAATATTTCCAGATTTACATGTTGGTTCCACGCGCGCGTAATGTTTGCGTAGCGCTGCAACGGGAAATTCAACTTCGAGTTAGTTATCACATACGCATATCGCGTTTCCGGTTCCGCGTCTATATTCGCGTTGTCGTTAAGTTACTAACAGGATAATCGGAAATTGAATGGGTTTCAACCGGGTAATTAGAACACTCGCTGAGTTGGAGTTGCGCGAGCTCTGGTAGTGGCACAATCGTAATGTGACATTAATCCCAAAGGATTAATTAGCAATACAACGTGATTGCCAATCGGTAGAGGTGTAATGACGTATAGAGCGGTAACAACGAGTTGATAGTAAATAGGAAGGAAGTGAGAGGAAAATATATTGATTGTCCGTATGTTCGATGCGCATCAATAGCTTACTTATTATGCATCTAGCTCAAATTTTATCGCGGTATTAACCGCGCATAACTCAATTTCTCTATTGTTACGCTTGGAAAACGGAACTTGGTATTGCTGGGTTTATGCACCCAGTGTAGGATCCAAATTTAGTAAACTATTATTTCGATTCGGCGTTATATTATTAGTTGTATTCGACTTTTCGATTTTATTTATTCTACAGTCAAGACGACTCGATCATCTCTCAGCGGCAGCTCTCTCTCTCTCTCTCTCTTTCTTTCTTTGTCTCTGTCTCTGTCTCTTTTTCTTTCGATGTTACTTTTGAAAAGATTTTTAGCACAAGTCACGAAGTGATTCTCGAGTGCAGCAGATGGAAGTTGAAGAGTTATGGAGACGGAGAAAGGCTGTTCTCCGATCGGTCCCGCAAGTTGGTCAACAAGAGCCGCTACAGTTGAAATAGCTATCGTGTTATCGAAGCTGAATATCGAAGAGGTGTCGATCGCGCACATAGAGGTATACATATATCTCGCTTATGTATACCGATATTTATTTCTATGTCGGACGATCGGCTAATCGAGATTCCGCGAATTCCAGTCCCGTGCGCGGAATGTGAGAAATGCGTTTGGCGGTGAGCTACGCCTCTGATCGCGCCACTTAGATATGTGATTATCGTATTGTATGCGCTTGTAATAGAGCTGTCAGTCACTTAACCGATGCGAGCGGAATGTTACATGGACATGTATTTTTTATCAGATAGCTTCATCATTATACGACGCTAACGAGTATATATATATTCGTATGAATAGAGAGGTCGCGAATGTTAATTGCGTCCTTTCATTCTTGCGAGACGCCATCAATTATCTATCGATCCTTGTTCTTATTTGTAATTAATATAAGGCTTCGTAACGCGCGCGTGACATTTCAAAAGAGTACGAAACTGTTATCGATTGCTTTCGCCGTTAGACGTCGGCACTTTCTTCCTTCTGTAAGGCTAGCATTTCAAGGAAACGGTGTCGGGGAATGAATAGATACACCTTCGCTTCGATCTCGAGAATATATACGGTCCTTTAAAGCGCCAAGCCCACCTGATTACTGCCGTTGTTGACATAGACTTATGTCAAAGAAACTGACCTTCCTGTCGAAAAAAGGGAGCTTCTTTTTGTGTGTATAGAGGTGTGATACTCCAAGAAGGAATTTACGAAGAATTTATCTAAAGTGTCAAGTCAAAGTGTCAAGGCAAGGAGCTAGGGATTATGCGATGCATATTTTCTTTATAATTCGTGCATAAATTTTTTATAATTAATTTATTGAACACAATAGCGTGGTGATGTAGATAGTAAGCGTGCTGTATAAAATAATGGCTAATGTAAACAAAAAGTTTCGGAGCTTAAAGAAGATTTTCAAGCTTATTTTTACTAAGAGAAATCCGCAGATCTCCCTCAAGTTACGCCTCTCCGATCTTAATGAAGATTTCAAAGAGCGTGGGAAGTAAAAATAATTGTAAAAACTTGCCGCAAGAGGATAAGATAGCATGTTAAATTTCTAAATGAATATGTACCGCGGAAAGAAATGACGGATACTCGATAACTTTGATGTTATAAGAAGCGTCTATTCAGTGTTTTTAATACTCATTCGACATAATGAAAGCCGGAATCGCGCGCTTAGTATGATCATCGTAATGCGAGACTGTCCGATCTACTTTTATGACCGTCTTTATATATAACTTCTCCCCGACGTTTATGTTATAAGAACAGAGTGTCCGCTTTAGACGACAGATCGCAAAATTTCTACCACTTTTACAGTGACAAAGCGCAAAATTCTTGTCGACTTTTCTTCTCGTGTTAGTTAGATTAGTTTCTAGCCGTTCCATGTGAAGATGAATGACTTCACCATAACTCCAATTTTTATTTCCACTTTGTTCTCTGAGTATTTATTTATAATACAAACATATTTTGTCTATTTGTACAGATTTTATTAATACTAATATGTAAATGGATCACCTATTGTGCTCAGTTTATCGATCAAACGTATTACAATTTGTAGAAAAGAATTAACCGATGAACCATCAGTTACCGTTCTCCAAGTGACATTTTTTTGTACTCGCTTGAGATTAAACTCACTCGTGTGACGTAGGCACACCTCTGAGATTGGATCTCAGCGGAATATTCATCAGTTTCTCGTCTTATTCATGGCAAGTGCTTTACCGCCGAGTATATTTCTGTTTGGTAACCATACGCTTGTATATATGTTCGTGCGTGCCGTCGTCGCGTCGAAAACAAGCCAAGAAGTTTTGCGCTGTAAAAGTGAAGGTCAAACGATTCGCGTACGCGAGCCGATTTCGTAATTATTACTTTCCCGTTCCTCGATTTGTGTTTCGTCCACGCGTGTTTGCGGTATTTTACCCGGGATCTCTCTTGATTATGTCGGTAATTATTGCGATCGATAATTACCCATTGATATATTTATTAATTTCGTTATTAACAGTGGGCGGATGTTTGTCGGTGTCGCGAGTGGATTGCAGGAGCTCGTCGAACAATATTCCGGAGTGGTCTAAATGCGATCGTTAGAGTAGCTTTTAGCGTGATGCAGAGTTCATTGCTCCATTTACACCGTCGTTCTCTCTCTCTTTCTCTCTCTCTCTCTCGTAAAAGCGAGATTCTCATCCTCCCGTCTCATCGCCAGTCATGTATAAACTATGTTTATTTCTACCGGTGATATGAATCCGCGATTCGCTGTGCATACTCTCCGTGCGCAATCTGCCTTTCAGCCGAAGACATATTCATCCAACGTTCTCTCGCGGCACGTGATTCACGCACGTGCACGGAACGCTTTTACTGTAAGGAGGATATAACAAGCGCGTAAACATCGTATTATCGAGAAAAACGGCGTTCCTTCGATTAGGAGAGCGATCGCTTCCGTCGCGCGATGATTGGTCGAAATCGCTCACGCACGATGACGAATATGTATATTACGAGCATTTCTTGTAGGGGGCAGGTCCGTATTTACAAAGTGCGCACTTGGAACAGTGTTGAGTATTCGTGTATATATGTAAGAGCGCATTTTACAATTCAAATTACAGCATTATCGGTTACGGCAGCTATGTACGTGCATGTGTCCGTGTGTGAGTAGGTGTCACATCTCGTATATATATCGTCTCACGGTATCAATAAGGCAATACCGTCTTATTACACTTGTGCGAGATACATTATTCTATAGCTAACGGAGTCCTAGAACTACCTTAATTTTAAAGAAACACGTTTTCGAACAGTTTGGAGTCGATCTTTTCTAGCTGAAACGTCAAGATAAAAGTTATTATTATCGCGTTGTTTTGTTGCCCCACACACACTGTTAAATATTAATGGATGAAATTTAAATCAGTACTTAAATGAAATAACATTTTGTTATTTTCAACTACCATTTGTGTCGAAATTGATTATTTTAATACAAAATAGTATTATTTAACTTCACTTGTTTAGTTAAATTAACGACATATTGAGTAGGAGCAGTGACGACCTATGGCAATGGTTAAAAATGACTGAAATTGAGTATAATTTGACACTACGAATTTAACAACGCATAGCTGTTCTGGAGGTCAAACGTGTACGCTCTTTAATTTTATGCAGCGACATTGTTGGCAAAAATTAAATTACGATTGCACCAAATCTCTATAGATTGCAAATATTATACGGTCTCGTGTTTCTGGTAAGCAGTCGTTTAATTAAGATGTCATTGCTATTATACGGTGTGCCTATCCTTTGTGTGTACAGCGTTTCTGATGACGGCGCCGCTGTTTGTCTTAGGTTAGCGACACGGTGTTCTTCGTTCGTTCTGTTTAATTAATATTTGTTGGCCCGCACAAACGCAAAGGCGTATCACGTGCGGTAGTAGAACAATCCCCACGAGTCTCGGTCGCGCGTCGCGTCGCGTTATTGTCTTGTAGTTGCGACTCCTGCACGAAGTTACGGATCTGCGCGTTCTCGCCGCATCGTCTCGCAACGCCTCATCGAGGTGTTATTATCTCGTTGCTATTATTTTAAAAACAATACGTTGCAACACGATTAAAAAGATGGGTGTAGCGTGCTGGTTTAACGATACATTAAACCCACATTATATTTCGACCTTCATCGAAGTAATTCCGCTTTAATGCCGCTATTATACTCGACTTACATGCCGACGCTATTTCCGCCAGGTTACACGTGGCCTCCCGCGTACAAGCCCGCGCAATAAACACTCGAGGCAGTTTTTCTCTCCCTTCTTCGTTACCTTCGACATTACGCGGAGTTCCCCCCGTGTTTCACCTCCGCATTTATCTCACAATATCGCGCCTTGCTGCGCAAAATGTACGTTATTACGATCGTAATTCGCGATTGATGAAATCGTCATTTACTCGAAATTCTTAGGATCGATAATCCCAAGTCCAGGTGAACGTTCAGGTTGAGGATTGCTACCGTCGGCGTCGGGAGATTTCAAAGTTGACTGATTTCCATCGGCAAAAGTTTCATACGAAAGCCGCCGCAATACTTTATCCTTCAATTTTTCTTTTGGTATCCTCAAAATTTAATTTTACATTAAAATTCAACGAAGTTAAGAATTCTTCGACATAATGCGATGTAAATTTTTCCCGCGGAATATCCACAGAAGCGTGATGTGATTACGTGCGAACGGATAAAAAATTTTGTTGAGATGAAATTCTATGTTGTGTTACAATCGACCTCGAGCTTGTCCATTAAGCCCTCGATGTAACTTTGATGAACGTCCACGTCGACGCGACGGTGTTTCGCGATCGAACATGCGGAATCCCTCCACGTGCACGATGCGATTGTTACCGCGGATCCTCCCTTCGGAGTCCGTCAATAAATTTTTCTAGTTAACAGGCCGCCAATTGCGGACCGACGAACACACCGATTCATCCCTCGGGGATTTGCCTCGGCAGACCGATATCCGCCGATAAATTTCTAGCTGTCTCATTTGAGGAGATACTCTATCGTTCACTAGGAGAAATGCAAACAGAGTTAAAATAAAAGACAAACGGAAGCCGCCGCGGGTAATGATACTTGGCCTTGGATTGATATAAAGCGCCCGTGGAAGAATCTGGTCGTTAGAACTTGATTAGATCGTTTTATTCTGGGATACCCTACATCAAAGCGACAGATAAAACTCCGCGTTATTCAACTTTGTTGAATTGAGATAAACTGTGACGGCTACCATGCGGATGGTATTGCTCATACAAATGTGACAGATATCGTTGCGGCGTATCGCGATATCGCAACAAAAAAGTGCGACGCGAATTTCTACGCTTTTATATTGCGGGACATAAAGTTTTGGTAGCGCGTTTCCGTTTTTTGTCATTTGAATTTCAAATATTCCACGCCGGTGTCGAGATACGGCTGGGGAATGCCGCGGCAGCGTTTCCTTTTCGCAACGATATTTCCCTTCATCTTAGCTTTCCTTTCTTGATTACATAGACTTTTTCAGATTGGATGTTGAGCTTAACGCTTTTCCATGCCGGATATTATATTTCCTTAGAAACAGCCTCTGGATTAAAATCGACAATTTAAAAATGACGCATTGAATCTCCGCGCTTGTCGGACCTCGCTTTTCGTTTTTTTAAAACGCGACGATGTCATTTTTGTGAACGAACGACAAATTAATAATAGCGGCGACTGTGGCGACCCGTGGACCACTGTGCAACGTCGGCCGTCGCGTTCACGCGCTCTTGTGTTGCACAGTGCATATTAATAAATTCCTCGTTTCGCGCCCCACGCGTCAAATTAGCCGCGCGATAATCATTACAAACGCCACTGCGCCATTCACTGGCAAACGAATCTATCGCGTGCGCGAGACGAGCTCTCCGAAATTATTCTCTTTGAGAACGTAACGAGTGACCCGCGGGCGTTTTGTCGCGTTGACGCGCGAGAGCGCAGCTCATCTGCGCTGTGTGGTGCATTGCTTTACCGCAACGCGCGTTTCACTGTTGTTCAATCGACGCGCGAGCGAGTTTTCGCGCTTTCAAAAGCACCGTTTACAGATGTAACAAAAGGCTCTCCGGCGTCACAGACTGCGATTTCATTCAGCACCTCGCCATAATCGTTGGAAATACTCGATAAAAGCGATACAACATCGGCATATTGATGACAGGCGGTATGGTCTGACAAAGCGCCGCGCGCGGAAAGAATTGCCTGCCGTTGAAACACTTGTCATCTTTATTCGTAATCGTGAAACGGACACGTTACGTCTGGCGTACGACGAACCGTACGATCGTATATCAGCGAGATCGAGTTATTAACACGAATGAAGGATGAAATATTTACGATCCTTACATGCGAAGGCGTTCGTGCCTGCATTTCTGACCAACGGAGTCCTTCAATCCTCACGTGTAATTGGATTACGTAACGTTTCTCAAGGCTGGTTCTGACGTCTTATTACCAATAAAAAAAATGGCAATTAGCGGAGGAAATCTGATCTATATAAGTAATGAATATCGGTGAATGATAAATTCTAATAGTTAGAGAGATCTTTAACGCGTTTGACGCCGGCTTCATTAGATAGTCGTTTCGCCGATTATCTGAGTACCTCGGCTACGATTATTCCCGAGTTTTTGAAAGTGTAACGCGACTATAGTGCGACGCGCATTGGGTGTGTTCAGCGGAAACGGCAGCTTAGTAAGCGTTCAATAATTCTTTATTACGATTGGTTTCTACACTTAGAACCGAAAGCAAGAACCAATCATATTAAAGAATCACTGAGTGCTCACTGAGTGAGTACTGAGTTGCTCTTTCCGCTGAACGCAGCCAATGTTTCATAGATAAGTTGTGGAAGTTGTTCGGTCGCAACTTGGCATATGCGCAAGCTTCACTATCTCGATACGTAAATGCAAGCTTTCGTATCGCCGGAGGATAGGAGAGGATTTCGCGGTCGCGCGTGGAGATCTTGAAAAATGACGCTCTGACCAAGGCGGACGCGTCCGCATGAAATGTCTAAGTGTGCGTGAAATCGCGTCGTCAACAATCCCCTCGGAGCTCGTCAAAAGCGCGAGGATCGGTGATGTCCGGCCGGCGAGTGATACGTGAAGACATCGGTCGCGACGACGCGTTCTGGTGACGTGACCGGCTACGACCGGGAGTGGAGTGTGCCGAGAATGAGCAGTCTCCAGGTACCGGAGCTCCGGCTTCCGGTGGACGGCGACGGCGACGGCGGTGGTCCCGGCTGCGGCGGCGGCGGCGGCGGCGGCGGTGGCGGCGCGACGAAGGGCACCGTCCCCCTATTGCTAGTTCCGCCGAGCAACGTGCCGAGGAGACGGCATTCTTGGATTTGCGGGTGAGTACATAAATCCGGACGCCATCCGGGTAGCGGGAGTTTGTCAGGGAAACTGTACGGAGGGAAATTATTAATTAACCACTTAACATGCGTCCCATGCGACCACGTGCGAGCTCGGATTCCGGGTTTATTCGCGCACGTTCGTCTCTCATGTGCACCGTGCCGAATTTGTTTTATACACTCTGAAATGTTCCAGCGTTAACTCCTTCGTCGAGCTCACTCCGGCGAGCTGATGTATCTTACGGATACTCTCCACACACTCGTCGAATCTAAATTAGATCCAATAAGGTGTGCTGCAGATAGTAATACGCCCATTATGCAAATACGACAGTTCTATGTATCGTAATCAAATGTATATAGATATTGTTTGAACAATGTATGTCGTTACGATTCAGTACCAAGAAGTATTAGATAGTAGATATCTTATGAGATAACTGTTATTTACTAAAGCTAACTGTTACACGTGCTAATTATCTGTACAAGACTTATAAATTATAAACTGTTATAAATTGTTTATAACTGAGAAAGAAGGAAAGGTCTCTAGTTTTAGGAATTAAAGCTGTTACTTCATCTCTTAGGTCTTAATAATAATTTATGAGAAACAGCAGAAGAAAAGAGAAAACCTTTTGCAAGGAAAGTCCTTTTTCTACTCTTCTTTTTTTTAACGTGTGAACAATTTATTATCGTATGTCTAATAAAAACTTTTAAAACAGAATATTTTTGCGAAAAAAGTGGAAATATTGTTAAAGAAATCAGTTTTTTATGATTAACTTTTGAATAAAAACTAAATTTAATCAACGTACGCCAAACATATACTTTGAACTTGTCTCCACAGAAAATACGTGCGCAAGCATAGTGATCAAGTTTCGGCTATTTGGATCTAACTAGTAGGTATTTTGGTTCCCTTGGGATCTTTAATTTGGGATAATTGTACAGCGCCGGTTTCAGACTGGGCTGTCGCTACACGTTCGAGAAGTTCGCGCGAGAATAGCCACGTCGTTTTAAATAGAGTCAAAATTAAATGATAGACTTTCTCGTGACTGGTGCTCTTCTTTTAATTCTCGTTTAGCTTATAACATCTGTAAAGTTTTCACGCTAAGCATGCAGCTCCTCAATCTTTGAATCCTTGTAATAATTGAATAGTTTGTGCTCGCGTCTTATACCTAATTTATACTCCGCGTAAACACAATGTAGCACAAAATTTTATTTGCAACTGATTATTGCATAAATATTTCATGTTGCCGTTAACGAAGATTTGTGTAAAATGCGTCGAGAATGGTGGCGAACGCGCGTCATTATCCACTAATTGGTTTCATTGCTGCTGTGTGTTCATTTAATTTTTTCCCGCATTCTACACAAAGATATTTGCATATTAATTTCTCCGTATTTTGTTTTTACTAAAACGCAAAGTTGAGTTTACTTTCCGCAAGGCGGAAAGTTACGCGCGTCATTGAAATACACAAACTATGTCCCGTTGCATACGTTAACTTTAAATTAATATTATCAAATTAAATTTATTCAACACAGAAAAGCGTAAAATCAAGATTTTTAACGGGTCGTTCTTTACGCTTGATTATGTTTAAATTAAAAACTTAAACGCGGAAATACGGAAAAAATCTTTTTCTGTTGACCCTATTAAGATCTTCCTTTTTCAGAGAAGGAAGAAAATTCTTTTATCTTTTCTTTCCTGTCATCGTCAAGCGGTGCCGTTTTATAAGACTCTTAAACACACCATAGATACAGGTATTACGAACTACTTGCTGAAAAAAAAAAAAAGTACGCCCGTGTTTTTCTTCCGGATAGTCATTAGAGAAGGAGCACGATCGTGTAGACTGCTATGGTTTCATTAAATTAATCCACTTGTGTCCACTAGCGCTAGTATTTTCTGGCTGCTCATACTCTGCGACGCGACGTGCGCGCTTTCTCTCTCTCTCTATCTTGGGTTTTCTAATTACTTGACGTATAGCACCGAGTTTTTCTTAGATTTTTACGCGCGCATTGGAACTTTCGTACGTTATAAAACTGCAGTTTCCGTATACTGTAAAGGTACTTTGTTACGTGCGGTTTTTAATTTTTACTGCTATTTTGCCGCGAGAACGTACGTACAATACCTAACAGTGGCTTAGGGAGGCAGAGAACAATATACATACGTGGGCTCGTAAATGCGCGTAAATGGCATGTGCAAATGGCCCCGCAAAAGGTGAGTCGCGTCATCAGACACATTTGTACAAGGCATTCGTATAGCGATAACAATTGACTCTATTAATACCCCGGTCGCACGCCACGCAGCGTTAGATTTCTGCACGACTTTTGTGTGGTAGTGGATTGCTTTCACGCGATTTACACGATTATACACAATGTAGGTACATGTAGAAATTATTATTCAACAATATCCATTTTGTATGTCGCGAGGTACCTGACAGAAAAATTAATAGTCCGTCTTTGCATGCGTCTTACATGCAAAATTGAGAGATAACGGTGACAAACTAGTTAGGACAGGGAAAGTGTATAGCTTTCCTCATGCGAAAATGACTATTATCTTATAATTTAATTTTAACATGATTTTCCTCTGTCCTATAACAAACGCGCTTTGTCTTATCAAGGCAGCAAACTATGCGCCTCGCGAGAGATTGTATATCCTCTTTTTTTTCTACGCTGAGATCTATCCTCTCGTGCGAAGAAAGGAAAACAGAGCTTGCCAGAGGTGAATGCCTCCAAATTGCATTTTCCGCCAACACCTGCGCGGGCTAGGAGATCCGACCGGGAGAGAATCCGGTTATTAAAGATCGCGATGCAGCTTGCACCTTCGTTCCTTTTCGTTCGCGTTTTCTTCCGTCGTTCTCATTGTCTGTAGCGGAAGGTAATATAAATGACGTATCATATATACTTTATAACGTTCGTACCAGACGTTCAATGTTTTCATTGAGAAGCGTCAGAGATAAAAATAGAGGAATTGATTTCTAGGACTATTTTCCTCCTTATATATCACGAGAAAAACCAGAAATTAACTATGTATGTGATATTTATTTGTTAGATAAATTTCTTTGTTTATTATTCGTTGAAATCAAAGAATTTGTAATTAAAACATTTATTAATGCATTTGAATTTCCAAAAATTTTGGTTTATCGAAAAAGTAAGCACAATCCATATCATTTCCCATATGCGGATAAAATAATTTTTGGTAAAGGAGTAAAATAACACAAGTTTACGAGACAAAAAATAGAAATATTTATTGGATTAATCTTTAAGATCAAATATCATAAAATTACATTACATAAACATAATATTCTTTTGTTTTTCCCGGTCTTTTGTCAAAGATTGATTCACAGAACGACAAAAAGAACAACTTTATACCATCCATCTTTTTATCATCTATCATTTATCAGCTCGTATAAATTGGTAATTCATCATCTTACGCGTTTTATCGTTTTATTCCCTTTTCTCCATTGCCAAATTGTTGAAAAGTCAGAAATAACTAATGCGTGAAATAAGAGGTTTGAATGTAAATAGTGTACCGATATTTCTCTCTGATTTCTCCACAAAAATCAAATGACACGAGGATGTGTGCGTCGTATGTCGTCTACGACTTAAATTTCCTGAAGATATATATCATCGGTTTTTGGGGTAAAGCAGAAGCACGTTACTTCCTGCTCTACTTCTTTCTCCTATTTATTCTATATTACATACTCATTTTTTTTTCTCGTGACGAATGGACCTTAAATTAAATCGATACGCTGTTCGTATTAATATTGCTACGTTTTGATGTAAAATTGAAACAAAAGGATTGTGTGAGTGGAATGATGTTTCCGCTTCTACATTTTGCTGTTATTTTTCTTACGAAAAATTATATTTTGTAGCTTAAAAATAATATCTGCTTTTACACATTGTAGTCTTTAATAACTTATTATTATTATTAAGTCAATCGATTTACCGATAATAAGTTACTAAAGACATATATATATAATTTTCTTTTTACATATTATGATACATACAAGATATCTTTAAATAATAACCCTGTTTTTTCAAATAATTTTACGTGACATAACGTAAAAGTTTTTTATTTTATGTTGCAGGTGAGTCCAGAGCTCGTGTTACTTTTTTCACTAAGGTTATGTGAGTAACAATTCAAACCGGTATTTTTATCCGTCTCTGATAGCACTCGTATTTTACGTCATTCAGGCCAAATACACTGCGCGTTCGAAGCGAAATTTGTTGCTGCATATAAAAAGCAATATTAAATGGCATCGATGGCGAATATCGGTGATAAATTAAAACAGTTTTAGCGGCGCTTGATCGAAACGAAGGGCCATTACGATAACGAAGATTAATATTTTTTAATTAGTTCCGATATTGTATGTGCATTATGCATTTCGCAGCCGAGCATAATATCGTATAAAAATATCAATTTAGCATGACATCTAAATACTAAATGTACACGTGTAAGGTAACACACGCGTAATCGCTATATGAAGCTTGTTGTATAAATTTCCCATTAACTCTGTATATTCGTTAAATGCATTTCCCCTGTTACATTGCCTCCATGTTGAAAATAACCTCCTATATTGAGAAGAGATAAGAGGCTAAAGATTAGGAAAGCGCTTTTAGTTTCTCTCCCATGAGAAATGCGGAAGCCTTTTGTCGGAGGAACGGCTCATATTCTTAACGTCAACGTGCGCAAAAACTCCGGCTTGGTTGACGTTGGCATGCAAGAGGAAATGGGTCACTTTTTCGGAGGAAATATCAAGTTTTTTTACGTTATGCTCAGCATTACGATTATCCCTGCCATATGCGACAAAGCATGATACGTCGTTTATGACTCTCGCAGTCTATCGATTGCACACGCGACGATAATGGTAATTACACGCGTGATGTAATGACTAATAGGGTTACAGAATGGATACGCGCTTCAATGGCAAAACGGATAGATACGTTTCACGTAGAATCAATTTGATGGGTGAACCTAAAGAATATATTTTAGATATTTAAAATTTAATTTAATAAATTTAAAAATTACAAATATTTAATAGTTTAAAAAAATATTTTTATAACATTTGAATCTTTGAATGTTTATTTACGTTTATTTCTCTTATTTCATATTTTGTATATTCTTTTTATATTTGAATTTATTTTGTCTAATCTTTTATGATATTTTTAGTAATTAAACATTAAATTTTTATTGCCAACACATTGTGTTCGATACATTCTACAAATCATTTTATAGGTATACGTTACTACATCAGAAGCACTACAAGTGTATTGTGTACGGATATGGTTTCAACGCGTTCTCGAATCGCCGTATTCCGCAGGTCAAGTTCACCGCGTGTTGTTTTATTAAGTTCTTATTTATAGTCCAACGTGACGGGTTTCCAACTTCTTCTTCGCCTCTCCTTCTTCATTTCATTTGCTCTTTCGTTTCTTTGAGCATCAATATAAGCTTGCCGTGGTAGGGGAATCGGAAGCATTCCTTCGAGAGTCCTGACAAAAAGGAATTTTCAAAAATTGCTTTTCGACATGTCTATCTTATACGAGCATGGCAAATTGAATTGCTTTTGTTTTAGAAGAATTTTGTTTGCTAAAAAACATCGCATTTACATCGTGTATATTTAGAAATAGAAAACATTAAGAAATATTATTGACAATGAAATTGTATCTTAATCTGCTATTTTATATAGGAGGGAAAAATGTGTTTAAGCTGCTTTAATCTCAATACATTTGCATCTTGTTTATTTGTAATTTTAAAAAAGAGTAAGAGAGTGATTCGTAAAGTTACAAAAAAAAAACAAGATGGTAAAGTAATAGTTTTGAAAGGGTAGTTTAACAAGGCATAATGGAAAATTAATTTTGTTACATTTTTTATGAGAGCTGATGCTTGCGGCATATCTCGCGTATTCGGTTCCTCACGCTGCAACGTTATACCATCGATTTATCGTGGATATATTTCATTTACGTTTGTTTCCCCACCACTACGTAAAGAGATGCGCCGACGTTGCATGCATTTCACGGCTGAGAAGTTTGTGAGTTGCGCTATTCTTTGTTCTCGAAGGGAAATTAACGATGCGCGCCAAGATTAACATTCGTCTGTTATCAGTTGCTAAAAGTAATTAACTCATAAATATTCTCGACGTCAGAATAGAATAATATATAACGAACGCGTACAATATGTGCAATGAGTATTAAGAAGATTATAAGGTGAGAAGGAAAAGGAGAAAGGGAAGAAAATGGATGAGTGGAAGAGACTATTTTCGTTAATTTTATACATCAAACTTTATTTATTAACGTAACGTACGAGTTAGTAATTTATTATCTCATTAAATAACGGTGTATTAATAACAGTTGTGCGAAATTACACGCGAAGTGAGTTAAATGTTTTCTAATTTGTAAACAATATCGCTATATATATGCCATCGTTATATACCATAATATTGAAATTTACGTCTTAATATTGAAGAAACTATCAGCAAGAATCTCGAGAACAGTCGTCAGATAATGAAAATATTTTGTCAGTCTGACGCATACTTGAATAAACAAGGGCCACTTTACTTGGATATACTTTCATTATCTGTAACGGTATTTAATTCGTTCGGTGAAGATGTTTTTTTCTATTTTCGCAGTCGTAATTACCTTTCAATCATATCCGACAAGTAATGAAACGATAACTTTGCGCCAGAATCTGCGCTAAATTAACTTCATAACGTACTTTTGAAGTTCATTAAAACGTGAAACTTTTGACGTTATCTTTTCATTAGATAAACTCGTAATCTTATGACATTGGCTTACTTAAATCTTTATTTTGTTATCCGCCTTTATCGGAGGTGGTCGGAAAAAAAGAGCCGGAAAATAAATCTTTTTATCGTGAGTTTGATGAATGAAGGTATTTCGTGAGCCTGACGTTTTAACCACCTGCGCGCATTCGCTGTTTTTCAAATAAAATACATTCTTGCACACAAAGCCGAATTTCGACCATCTTGTAGCAAAGAGAATGCGAGGCTACTAGAGGGTACAGTTCTGGTCCTGAGGGATCGATACGAACCGTTGCCTGCTACCGTTGCTGCTACTGCTGCTACTGATGCTGCTAGTCTGCTGCACGGGTCTGCACATTCGCCAATAGGCGACAACCTAGCAGAAATGCACGCTCGTGGAAGTTTTGCGCAAGTTACATCGTTATTTTAGTTTAAAAAATTAGAGTAATTCTCGCACGGAACTCACTGAGCTCTTTATCTCGATTAAAAATTAAGTTCGCTGAAATTAAATTGTCTTTTATGTGCGCCCGTGTAATAATAATTTAACAATAAATACATTTTGCTAAGAGCGGAGTAGAATTAACAGAAGCGGGAATTCTTAATGAAAACGCTAATACAGTTTTATTGTAAAATTATCTTACGTATCAAACTGTTAAAATTTAAATTATTTATTAAGAAGAGGCGTTTAAATTGTGCAGTCAACCGTATTAAAACCGATTGTGAAGAAACGAAGTAGAACAGCCCTTTTTAGGATTATGCGGTTTAACGCAATTTTCGTGAACATTTAAATGCATTTTCATGCAGTGCATCGTCCGACACCTATTTATTTTCATACATTATAACGATCGTTAATGCAAATTGTTAACGTTGTCACCTCGCTGTCTTCATATGACTATAAATTATTGATAGAATATCGTGGGTCATTAGTCAATTTAAACTTCTTTATCAAAAGGTATTCACATGTAGTGAATTTGTTAGTTACGCCAATTTTGTATATATTTTCCAATTACTGTTATTGCTACAAAAAAATCGCTCATGCGACGATAATTCTTACAAATCTAAATCAATCATTTGCATATATTGCGGTCAAAAAATTACTTAAATCATTATCGTGATGTCGATATTTGTTCATTATATCTTCTATCGTCTTTTTGAATTATGCACGACCAATTAATTACCATAATACGCGGTTGCCTCTAACGATGATGTTTAATAACTTTAATCCCTTATATCGTTTGCATGCGTTCAGTTTAATGATAATTGCGGTTCGTTGGTGCCGAGGCTGCTGTTAGCTTAATGCACGCGTGACACACGTGTTGTCGCTCGCTCGTGTTATGCTCGCGATCGAGAAATCGTGTGCTGCGTCATAATGTCTGCTGGCGACAAAAGTGTCAGCTGATGTTAATCATTGATGATTTGCATTCGTCACGCCGCGTTTCCACAAGGAATTACGACGCGCGTTGCAATTCGACGATCTTGTTTTGCCACTGTGATATTGGCGGAACAACGCGAAGAAAAGGGAAGGCTAAATAATTCGTCGCATGGAAAAATAAACATCTCGCGTTAACTGACAATTCTTTCGCAAACTGATATCATTCGAGCGAGCAATCGATTATACGAACTTAAAAAATGTAATTTCCTAAATGGACTCGAGAGTGAAAATTTCACTAGCGGGTAGCTGTTATCGCGAATATCCCTCGTTCGTGGTACATTTCAAAGTTTGCACGTGTACACGCATGTAAACGTGTCCGCGCGCATGCATGCACATTCCGTGAATTACATCGTAATATCGTATACACGACACAGCTACGCTGACGCTGGCAGGTGTAATGTTTGCGGAATTGAATTACCATTTGCCTACTCGTTGAGTCTAATTATACCGGGTGAGAAAAAATGTGCATGGTGAGCAACGTCGGATCGACGTGGCCAATTTTCTTGTCGTTTTACCGAATTACGTTTGCGCCAGCGAATCAGCTTTTTCTTCTATTTTCTTATCATCTCGTGCAACGAAAATGATAATTAAGTGCGATCTGTGCACCAAACTTTATTCGAGCCTGGGATAATCTTTAGTTTTAGTGGAAATAATAGGGAGTCTCATGACCGAAATGCACGAAATCGGAATCGTAGATTTATTACATATATTGCTTTTAGTTCGCTTTGACGATTTAACTTTTTTAGAATCTTTACTGTTTTAATCTGTTACTTTTTTGCCACTATTTTCCTACTCTATAATTCCATCACTTTAAATACTTTGCAAGACGCGATGTCTTCTCGACTGCTGTAATTTTCTCAGAGATATCTTTACGTTTCTGTTTCATGCATTACTGATGCAAGCGTTTGAAGAAGACGGTTTAACTTTGAAGCGAAATAGAATACGTACAGAAGTCGTAAGAGAATGACTAACGCTGCGTTCGAAAGCAATTTCGAGTCGCGCGTTATAACGCTGAAACTTGATTCCCGAGTTATCATATTTGACAATGTGTAACGACGTTTTCCAGTATTATTCCGTTAAGATCTTCCTCGTGCCGACTTCAGTTTTACGTTATTCTCTTTGTAACTTTTTACATTTATTCTCATGTAATGACGTTAAGGGCGATGCTAATGTTAATTAATGTAAAAATTATTAAAATCTTGCGGTAGCGGAATGTGTCAATCACTGTTTAAACGCGTAATTAAAAAACGTTCTTGCACTGTTTACTTAATTTGATTTTCGTAATAATGTTTATTGTCTCGTATTAGAATGTTGCCCGCTACAGACGTTATGTAATATATGTTGTAATGCATAATACATGCACGTTTCACTTACCCATATGCATACACACGAATTATGAAATGTACTTAAGTTTACGAGCCGTTGTGTCACGTGGTTTTTAACTTCATTTACTTTGCGGCGTGATATATTGAAGGGGCTCGTAACGGGTTGTGCCGCTGCGCCGCGCAGTGCCGAGTTGAGCTTGCCCTCGGGTCGTTTTCAGCGAGACCAAAAGTCTTTTTGCATACAACCGGCAAAGCCATGTAGAGCACCTCGAAGCGCGTATTACCTTTACCCTTTTAACGTTAGCATGCATTCTGTATTCGTCCCTTTTACGATTTTCCCGTAATTATTGCGGTACGGTTCGCCGGGTGTTAAGGCATCTGTCCGGTTCTTACATCATGCTTTTTGCGTTCGCATTTCCCTGCGATAAAATTATTCGTAATATCGTTGCTTTAAAAGAGGAGCCAGAGCAAGAGTCTTTCTTGTTATTTTCGTCCATATATACGGTCAATTAAATCTGATGGACCGTGATTGAATTTCGCTGCAAGAAAGAAGAGGTAAAAAATTTACAATGCATATTACTATGGGAATAACAAAAGTTGTCAGCATTAAAATGAAAAAATTATGTTGAATTAATTTGAAATCAATTTAATATTAAAAGTAATAATCTATTGAATAATAATGATTTATTGTATTATAATCTTGATATCGGGATGCATAGAATAAAAATTTGTAGAGAAGTTATATCTTGTCGCAGAATATAATTATATATTAAATGATTTTTTACATGTAAAATAAATTATCGGATTAAATTGTTTTAATTATTTGCGAAAATTGATTTAATTCAATTAAATTTAAATATCATTACTCTAAGAGATATGTATACATATATATAAACATAGGCCACACTTTCCGTTATTGTTTATTAGGCGAGTATATTCGGCGGTTTTGAGTTTGTGGTTTCCCGTATTTATTTTTCAACAAAATACTTATCTTTCTGTTCACTCGACGATAATCGTGCGTTGCCTCTCGAGCCACTCCACGGTTTTTATTGGGCAAATTAATAAAAATGGATTGAAATGATTAAATCAATTAATTAAATCTTTGTAACGCACGATTAAACAAAAGTAATCCTTTATCACGGTAAAAAAATCTGTTATTGGCATATATGCTATCTCATTTTGGTCTTTGTTGCCAGAGAAATAATATTATTGGCGTTAGAGAATTGATTAACTAATTGGTTTTAAATAATTTATATCATTCTTTATAAAATAAGTTGAGAGTGAGACAGAAATGGTAAAATTTTTTACAAAATCTTAGAGAGAAATTGCGAAAGAGTAAAAATAGCATGAATCTTTAAATTCGACAGAATTCGGCCAGATGTAAGAATGGCGCACTTGGGATTCAATTTGGCGAAATAAAACCATCTGCCACATTCATATATATGAATCGCTTTTGCGATTTAGCACACTCTAGTTAAATTGGTCCTGAGAGAATGTAAATTATTCCTTTTATCTTTCACATTTTACTCGTATTTTATGTTCAATAGCATGCTGACGTTAAATAATTTCCGAAAAATTTCATCCTATAGAGAAAACTCAATGTTTATCACTCTTTTTTGATTTCCTTTTCTATTTTCTAATAAAATAAATTGCCGTTATTTGCAATTGTTGACATTTTGGCTTTGCAACAACTTCCAATTAATTATATCTTAAAATTTACGGTTATTAAAGCAGATATTTAACGCTATATGTTTGCTATGCTCGCAAGCTAATAACGTCAATACATACAACGCGTATTCATACATTGAAATTTTAGCTGTCATCACGGCCCTTACCTTCACGCAACACCGATTATCGTAAATTTTGCGATCTCGTATTACCACACCGGCGCATAATAATTTGCGGCGAAACGTGTTGTTTGTACAATCTAGTAATTAACGTCGCACATAATTAACGCCGTCTGGTATTACACAGAGCACTGATATATCCGCGAATTTTTTCATTTCGTGCTCTGTAAATTTCGGTATAACTAATTCGTACGAAGATGATGTATGATACGTGGAACAATGGTATTCCGTATATAAAGAGTGACCCAGGGACGTGAAATTTAATTTTAATGCGAGTTTTAATGATAATTCCTTTTTCCAAGACAAATATTCGCGACGATTTATATTTGTATGAATTGCAAACGGGGTATCTATTGTTCTTTTCACCGATGTCGTACACGTTCAGTTTTGATCCGTAGGACGAAGACAACGTGTGCGTATTCAAAGAAGTTTATCTATAAACTCTAGTTTGCGTCGAGTTTTGAAGAGGCCAGAAGATCTGCAGCAAAAACCTAGAGTGGCTTTGCGGGCTTGTTCGGAAGCTCTACAAAATATATACTGATACAAATCTCACTATGGCGGTATATCCGAATCCAGAACTCGAGATAGCAACTTCTCGATCTTTTTGCTTTCGCCAAATCCCATTTTATCCAATTCGGGCTTGGAGATGAACTTGAGAATTTTATTTCTTACCAACTTCACCGAAGGGAAATTCAGTCCCTCGTTAATGTCCCTTTTGTTTTTCGGGAGACGTTTCCACAGCGGCGGATTCCGGAGTCTCGCGAATATTATACATAAAACGATTTTCGTTTTGCACTATTCATCCAGCTTTCTCCGTGCTCAGCTGTGCTCAGCCGTCTGACGCCGGTCAATTCAATATTCATTATTGCAATTTAATTAGGAACGTGACTAAGCATTAGGTGGGAAATGCGATGAATGGCGAATGCTATCACAAGACAGCTGGGCGTGAATTGGGGTCTAGGCCTTGGGCAGATCGTGCACACGACTGTTTCGCCCGTGAACGCGCATATGAACGATCCGACGATGGGCATGTACTTACTTCCTCGCGAGACGAAACGAGAACTTGACCTATAAAAGCTCCGCCGGTTAAGCTTTCACGGCGGTCGTAATGTACCGGTTGCACGCGATCTTCCGCTTCGAAGCGAGGCCGAATATATCCGCGGGACTATCCGGCGCGTACCGCTTGGAAATTGTTCCCCGAGCTATAAATACGAGAGGGAGGGAATTAAATTAATCAAGGTTAATACCTCGTACTTGGGGAGGTCTCTTATCGATGACAGGTGGCTCGCTTCGTTCGTTAAGGGCTAGTCTACGTCGTGTCACGATATTAATCTTCGTAAAAGAAGATTTAAAAAAAAAAACGTACGTAATGATAGATCGTCTGCATATGCCGACGGACGGCGGAAAACTTCGCGCGGGTGCATATAGCCTTACCTAAAATAAGATTTACAGTCACGAGAATTGGTAGTTAGAGAAACTGCGTATTTCTCGTGTAGACAGGATTTAATAATAATTTTGGCAACTATCTCGAGAATCTGGAAATGAATCTCGTCAAAGTTTGTTATCAAAATTTGCATGAGAAAATTAAGTTGTGACACAGAACATTATATGTATTTAATTTAATGTTTTGAGTAATATAATGATAAATTAATTTATTTTAATAATATACATATTAAATATTAAAAAATACAAACACATAGGTCTGACAGAATAAATAATATTTAAAATAATGATAATTTGTTGTTCGAGTCACTCGGAAATGCGCGCTGCATACATTGAAAATGTTTCACGGCTATGCACAGGCGAATAGGTACAGATTCATATACAGCTTAATGCGAAATGTATATACGATGTATCTTTGTGTCTATTTACTACATCAAAGAGCTGTAGAATGTCAAGAAGGATACGCTGCGTCACGCCCATATCTGTCGATATTGGTCGCTTTTGCGAATAGCTCGTAGTTGCATTCTGCGGCAATAATCCGAGACTTGCATTTCCCTTCAAGGCTATCGATCGTTCGATATCCTACACGTGTAATTTTTTGTAAGTATTTCTGTTTAACCGATGTTTCGTGAGAAAGCTGATTGACAGCTTCTATACAAGAGAGAGCGCGTATTTTTAAAAATGTTCATAACGCGATAATCTTTAGATTACAATCGATTTACGGTTTCCTCATATATTTCTAATTTTCTTCGTTTGTCTTTGACGCTGACTTCTCCGAAGTTTTGCTGTAACAATTTTCTCGGGAAATTAATATTGCAAATTCATTTTGCAGATTTAATAAAATTACGCGAGGATTACAGAATCAAGACTCGATTATGCGAACAAACTAATCTAAATGCGAGTGGAACGTTGAGAACACTCGCGACTTGAGGGAGGGAAAAAGCAATTTTCAAGTCGGATGCGTTTCTGCAAGATTGATCGCGAAAACAGCAGAGCATGGTGCAAAGCACGTGGCGCGATGGCGCTTCGACGGACAGTGGTATCGACCGACCTCGAAATGTACCTTCGTCCCCCCCACCACTCGGTGAACCCCATCGCATAACTAGCCCTACCCCTCCCCGACTGACTATCCGCGACACGGGCACCCCTGCATCCCTGGCATGCTCTGGCTTGCTACCCTTCCCCAAAATCCACGGTGTGTCCTTGGAAGTAAGTATGACGCAGATTGGCGGCGTGCCTAACGACTTTTGACACAGCTGGGCACTTGTTATTTTCTTGGCACCTTGTTGCGAAATTAATTTACGTTTTGCCCAATTTTTTTCGTCCGGCAGGATTATATTTCGCGGTATAACTCGAAACTATTTTAACCGCAACTAACCGCACTAGGAAACGATGGCACAGGCTTACTAGTGCGAACGCGTCACATCATGTTATATTCGTTCCTTTGACGCCATTCGACAACAGGGTTAACATCGCGGTGTATACATGTCGATACACAAGACCACCTTTGATGGTTGTGTATGGGGTGTGCAATTAATGCACGTGCTGTTATGATATTAACGGTATTTGCCGAGCGGATCGGCTCGCTGACGAGGCCTTTGATGCATGTTAGCAGCAGAGCAATATTACTTAATCTTATATAATATTAATTATTTAATAACAAAATATTTGTCTACTAGATCTGTTTAAAATAAATACCAGAGATCAGGATATTTAGTTGTAAACAAAATTATGAATTTTTACAATTAAACAAATAGAAATTGAATACGTATATGTGCAGAATAAATAAACTTTGTCGGGGAAATATAGATAACCAAAATTTGCTATTAAATATTAAAATACGTTAAAGTTTCCTCCACTGCGAGGAAATTGATATTGTATATTATTATCTCAGTTAGGAATCGAATGTGGTCATTCCTGTTTCCTGGTGGTTCGTGCTTTATTAATTTGGTCATTGTGGCTTCGGTTCTGCGATATTTCTCGCAGTACTTGATGTATTATGAAAATGAATTTTTAGCATCTCAGGGAAATTTATCGGGATATTCAATATACTGAAATTTTACTTTTATTTTTTGTAAGGAGAGATTAATATGCTTTCAATGTAATAACATTGGTTTCTGTGTTAACCCATTATCGATTTCGCGTTTAAAACAAACGGATTGTTAATTCAATTCGGTTAAGTTCTATACGCTATCGGCTTCCGTTCAATCTTCGCGAAAAATGTTACCTTTAGATCACATAAAACTTTTACGAAAGGACGGACACAACTTTGATCATCATCGCGCGAAGTAAAGTGAATTACGTTAGAATCGTACAGGGGAACTTGCGAAAACGCCTCGGTGGACCTGGTGCGCCTGGGACGTACCAGTATTTGATCAAGTTATCGCAAGGGGGAGGGGGGGGATCCGACGTGCTCCGGATATTAACCAATTATCCAGATTTTGATTGGTAACGTCCTTTCTTAAAAACGAAAACTGAAAGTGCGCTCGTAATTATCGATTCGATTTAACAAATGATAAGCCGGCTTTAACATATCGTTATTTACTTCGTTAAACAGAAGCGAGATATAAAGAATACGTTGTGGCATTATAGCTTAGTTTTTATCCGTTGTTTGTGTTCCGTATATCTATTTGCGTTACATTAAAGTTTACCACCTGCAATTTATATTGTTCCTAATATTTCATTTTATGTTATTCAAGTAGGCACGGGATTAAGCAGCGGTTAAACTCGATAAAGCTTATTTCAGCGGCAATAGAAAACTACATAAATCACTATTAAATATACTAATGGATTTCAAACAGCTTAAATATTTATAGAAATTTTCCGCCAGCTCGAGAAAACTCGTCAACTGCCTCGCAACACATATATCCTATGACCTTCTACACTGTAACGAATCGTACGTTACAGCATTCGCGCGCTATTTGAGAATAGACTCGCATTTATCTAGACTTAACGCTAAGTAAATTGTAATTCTCGGAATAGTTTGCGACGGCGGGTTGCGTCATGAATTCCTATCCTTCTCTCTTGTACCTATGTAGTCAATCTCGTGGCGATTAAGCTCCTTCCATTCACATCGCGCACGAAACGCGGCGGGTACCGATGGCGACAATTACGAATTCTCGCAAATGAATGTCGCCTGCACCATCCGTCACGCCGAGCTCTTCTCGCTATCGCGTATTACCACTATACTCGCGCAACGGGTTTACGCTATCTTGGAGTCGTGGCTCCGTATACCGCCACCGCCACCGCCACCGATGACCTCAAGGTATGCACCCACAAACGCATACATTTCGTTGCCGGTAGGCGCAATTTGCATAATGGATCGCGAGCGCCGAGTAGCTTTTCGTGTAACACGTAGAACCATCCGCGTAGACGCTTGGCGCGCGCGAGCGCGAAGCTCGATTCCCGAGAAATTCCTTTGCTCATTCATCGCCGGAGAATAGCGCGGGCGGGGAAATGGCATTCTTCGACACCGTTGCGTAAGAGGAGATCTCTAATAGGAACGGCGCGACTCTCTCGCCTTAACGTGCCCGTCGAGATGAAATGCATCTCTTGCCAGTTTCTTTTTAGAGAGAAACGACGAAGATCGAGATCCGAGATAAATCCTTCCCTCCGCGAACAACTGCAATGTGTGTGCAATTAAATTAAACGCGTGAATTTCTTCGCTAATAAGGGTACCCTGGAAATACCGCTGTTGTTTCATTAAAATATAATTTATTTTTTTATTAATACAGAGCCGATGCAATTTTTTATCACAGATTTCTTATTCAAAACAAAGTTAGTATTTAACAAAGAGAAACCTACTGTAAAATAGCATCTTATAATCTAATAATCAGTGTTTGAAAAATCAAATACTTTTGCTGTTGGCTTTTATACTCCATTGCTATCGAACACTGATGTAGGTCGGCATTTGGCTTTCTTTCCGGGCAAAATCGAACCAACGTGTTTGCCGAAGTACAGTTTATAACTGTCATCGGAAAACCAAGTCATACAGTTTCGGCCTGAATATCCGATGTATTTGTATGTCGTATTAGTTGCGACTCGCTCGTAACAGCAGAATAGCCGAGTAAATTCGCGGAAGAACTCTCTATCGCGAATAACGGTCGACTTTGTCTTATCCTTCTCTTGCCGCGCCACTTTCATTTGCATTTTAATGCTTGTACGCTATCGTCACTGTGTCCTACGTCTTACTTTTTTTTTCCACGCTAGCTGTTTATACCGCCATTAAATCCGTACCTTTGCACAGTGTCTCGTGGTCTATTTCACCACATAAAAAATGTATATTTTGTACGAGGATTAAGCAAGCTTTTCCACTAATGTAAATTATAATAAAATTTATATTTTAACGTTCTAACTTGTAATAAAATGTATTTTATTTAAGGATTTTGTAAGTCCTCTGTCATAGTGTAGTTTAGAAAAAAGGACGTCTGTTTCCAATATATGGTGTTATTTCGGAGCAAAAATTGTTTTAGCGTAATTGCAACTTAACATAAATATTCAACAAAATTTGGAACTGTAAAGTTCACTGCAGATGATAATATTTGTTGTCTCTGCAAACTCGTAGAACATTCACGGATGGCAGCATCGCGTTGTCGCGCCTTTATCGGTAGCCGATTCCGCAGAGATGACTGATCCGCACAGCTATTTGGGTTTAGCAAACCGACTAACCTGGAGCGCAATACACTGGATGTTCATATATTTACACATTATACATACACACATTTACACATTTATATATAGATATATTTTTGTCCGAATAATAGAACAATAAACATTTGAAGAAATATGGAAGTAAAATACAATCTAATTTAAGAATAATTAAAATAAGAACAAAAACAAAGCTCTACATATACATATAACAAAAATTATAATTTATATTTTATTTGTCCTTTAATAAAAAGTTATCGGTAGTTAATGATATAATAATTATATATACATTGGATTCAATTTTGACAGCTTGATTTTACATATCTAAAGTGTATATTATTATTATTATTAACAACATCAAACATTGCATTATCGTCTCATTAAATATTAATATTAACTAATATTATTACAAGCAATGCATATTACTATCCATTCAATTTCGATTAATATATACCCATAGTTGTATATTGTGTTCTTAATCACTTTTAAAAATAAATCTATTGTTTTTCTTACTCCTGTTATGCAAATCAATTTAAACAGCAGATAGTAAACCTCTCGGTCGTTGCTTAATGAAACGAAAAGAGATATTGACCAACCCCTGATATTCTTTTTACACAGTTGCTTCCGCCATACTTGCTTCTCTTTGCGAGCGCGTTAGGGCAAGATGTCGCAACAAAGGGTTAATAATATCGATTAATTATTTTTGCTTTTATTTTTATAAACTTCACTGCTTCTTGCATCCGCGCATCTCCCGCGTAACATGTTTTTGAACAATTAAGTAGAAATCCTGTAAATATGAAAAAAAAAACGTTGCTTATACATTTACTGAAAATTCCAGAACGTATTACTGCTTTATATAACAAAAATTAATAATTTCTTATGAAATAATGGTGTTTTGCGGCAAGGTTGTAGCCTAAATAACAACAACCTTATTCGAACAAATTTCAATCGAAGTTGTCGAACTTCTCGTTCTGAATCAGTTGACGTTGTTGAATAAATAAAATAAATTAATTAAATAATCTGTCATTAATTAGATTTGAACGAAAAGCATAAAGCAAATTGCTGATATTGACGCCTAATACATTCTCATTGCTGTTTTTTAAATTAATGAACAATTTCATTTTATAGCAAACTCCCCCACCATTTGCGTAATAAAGTCTTATTTATAATAATGAAGACAAATATTCTTGATGATTACAACATAGGAAATACAAATATTAATATAGCAATGTTTTAAGTATAAAACTTAAAATTTTAAGTAGATTTGTAACAAATTTTCCTTGAGCAGAGAAAAATTAGACGTCATCTTTTTCGTTTGCTTATTTATTTACTTACTTCGCAGTACACCACAACATTACTCGGTAACCCTCATTATTTATAATTAAATACAAGTTCCTTATACTTTCTGATGCTTCGTAAGCTACGCTGATATTAGATTTATCCTCGTTAGTTGAGAGTTGAATAATAATGATAATAACCGTTAGTATATCTTTATCAGTGTCCGAGAGCGATTTAGTGAGAAAAATTTTGCGATTATCTTAAACGTAGTTCCGTTCCGTTTATAACAATGATTCACGTATTCTCTTGCATCACGTTACGCTCGTGATTGCCAAATTCGTGCAGAATCACGAGAAAAATGAGGCGGAGCAACAACGAGAACGAGACGTCGCGCTTCGCGATTCCACGTCTAAGTTGGCCATCGCAACATTTGGTTTCCCAAAATACAAGTATTATAATTGGCCAGCCGACACCCACGATTTATACGGAGGCAGCGTCGCGCGCCACCGAGAATTCTCGATTATAATAAATAACCGACGATATCTTGCGTCTCGGTTCGACTTTCCTCCCTTCTCGGCGAGCGATCTAAAAAAAAAAAAACGTATATTATCTGGTGTTTACAAGTCTCGTGTCCTGCGACTTGCAGTCTCATTAGTTAACATTTGTCACTACTCTGGCAGATATTTGCACAACGCGCCGGATGCGAGCATGTGCTTTATGGTAGCAAGCCGAAATTTCATCTTATATACGCGCATCAAAAAATACCTATAATTTGGTGACTCGTACAGTACACGGATGCTTTAATATTTGTGGACACTTGCCAGCTCAGATATACATAGAACGCAGAATATATGTATAAATTTTTAATATGGTTTTATGCGCAAAATGTTGGAGATAAAGAACATTTTTTGTGTATTACGTATATATATATATATATACATATATATATATATATATATATATATATATATATATGTATATAATCTACGGTTAGTTATTAAATTATTGATATTATCTTTGATGTCCATTTCTACCAAGGCAGATTAACTGTAATCTCGGTTTAACTTACTTTTTATCTTTCTTTATATAGTTCTAAGAGAAAGATAAAAAGTAAGTTAAACCGAGATTAAAGTTAAACTGCATTGGTAGAAATGGACATGAGAGAAACTTTTGGGCTCTGTACATGTACTTATATACTTCACATGTAATTGGCATGCGATCTTGTGTACACTTTAAAGTACACGACTGGAGCTACCGCAATTTAACAATAATGCCTTTTGTATACTCTTGCCAAAGGAAATCTATGTTTTCATTAACCGGTCTGGCGATTAGCATAGTAATAATTCCATATATATGTACAAAATCATGCACGAATTAATGCATCATACATTTTATTGTATGTATGTGCGTTTAATAAGTATTTTATTTTAAGCATCTTAACGTGACAAAAACAACGGTAAGCGTAAAATGGAGGCTAATAGTGGCGAAACGAGGTATATGTGTGGGAAGACAAGAAGCAGCGGCGAAATTAGATTAATGCGGAAGGCGCACGTTTACAACACGCGCACGACGACATAAAAGAAGCGGGCATAAAAAAGATATCGCGACGTATTTACGCGTGTCGTGATTCCGAAAATTCGTATAAACTACGTATACGTGAGAAAAGCGACGACGTTCAAAATAATCCGAGTCGCTCTATAAATACAATACGACATTCAGTCGTGTGCGGCGCGTCGCGATGTCCAGATGCCTTACCTCGTCTATTCGTTCAGCGACAGCCGATTTAATTACCCGGTCCGTCAGATTGTTTGGCGATCAGTGACTCGTGCTTAAGACATTGAGTGCATTGAGTTAAGCAAATTTGGTTTGCCTTTGAAATCCGTTTTCTTTAAGTGTGACAACAACTTGAACAAGGAGACGTTGTTTTGTCATTCGAGTTCGAGATCAGTGTAGTAAGTCCGCGTACAATAGAGTGACGTGTCTTGAAAAGAATTCACGAATATAAATATATAAATGCTTTTCTTTTCAGTACGATCTATAGTATTTCGCGATCGGCAGTGCGCATCGCGAGTAATAATCAGCGATTGTGATCTACTCTTGCATAAGACGTTTATTGGCGTCTTCGCCAATTAACCATATTACGGTACAATAATCGTGATCGATGCAATGTAAAATTGCATAACGCATATAAATAAATAAGTTAATCGACATCCGAGATACAGTTCGATTATAGCAGAAAATATAACAATCGATTATTTCACGCAACAAACTTCACAAATGTTTATCTCGTATGACATTGCGTGGGTTTGATTGTAAAATACATAGCGATTTTTAATCATAAATTCCTATGGTGAATCCTATCTTCGCGTTAGTGCGCGCAGTGTTGTCCGAAAAAATCTTGTGCTCCCCTTCTCGCTCGCGGAATCTGCTCGGTGAATCTGGAATTAATGTGCTACAATTTTAGATGAGTCGGGACATGTCGCGTGTCGCTTTTAACGCGGCTTCGCGTGTCGTTGTGCCGTCGCAAAACGACGGTCACGCGGCCGTCGTCGTCGTCATCGGCGAAGTGCGTGCATTTTAAGAGCGGTTGAGAAAAATTTATCGCGTCACTCCATCCAGGATGGAGAGGCTCAGCATAGCGGAAGCGTTGCGCCGGAAAGATAGGAGACGTCGCAGGGGATGGACGGTAGTCGGGCACGAGCTGCGGTGAGTATGATAAATCACGTGAGAATTTGGCCGTTGGCCGTTCCCGCTTTCGTGGAAAAGATATCTGTCAACGATTGAAATCAACGGCCAGGTGAGCCCGTTACGGTAAGCTGCGCGTGCGGTAGGCAGAGAATGTGTTGCCACTCGGAAAACTGACGAAAATAAAACCGCATCGTTCGCGCTCTAAGCGGCCTGATGACGCGACCTGGATTTTTTGCAGGAACATATATATACTGACGATTTGTCTATCGAAATATACACCTCTATTGGTGAATCCGTGTGTGATTGATCAAAGTCGATCAATCCGAAGTTAGATTTTTGACAAATGACTTTCAATCCAATTTTTGTGAAGCAAATATCGATTCTCACTGTATGCACGCGTGAAAATATCTTTATATGAATGTGCCTGATTCCGACATTTTAATTATTTTTTTATTATTGTAGAGTTTCGAGACTTTCTAAAACGAAGCAAAGTCTGAATGATTATTTATTTTCCTTTGTCATTTTTTTTTAACATAATTACTGTTCAGACTTATCTGTCACATCTGACAGTAATCAAATCGCTTTATCGAGCGATAAGATGATCCATTGAGAAAATGTGGTGTAGCCTTAAACCGATAACTGGTAACAGTAACTGCATCTATTGGTAAAACGACCATAGTATACCGCCATCTTTCGCGATACTGCCTGGGTTTCACGTAGCTGGACTCTTCTCTGCTATATTTAACAGTTTAGATCGATACTGTGGTTCACCGGCTCACCGTCTGTCTCCAGTTTTACTTAACAAAGTCGATAAGCTAGATTTCATATTTTCAACGTTGCGTATTGTTAAATTTATCAATAACTTTAATACATATTATTTAGCGATAAATAAGCTAATATTATCTTTATTTAGAGAAGAGATACTGAAAATTTATTACGTTACTTAAAAACAAATAGTTTCTGTTTCTAAATTTTACTTTTGAAGTTCTCGCCTTCATAACTTCTTTAGCTTCATATTCTATATCTATAGCTTCTAATTTTTTAGTTTTATGTTTTATAATTAAAAAACTAATGCTATATCAGAGACAATTTCTATACACAACATTTTTTAACATTTCTTTGCAATTTCAATAGAATTTTAGAATTTTAAGGCATAATATATCCAATAAACATCGCCCACGTGAAGAAAGTTTGCATAATACGTATCTCCAGATGGAAGATATTTCTGAATGGCAGAATTAATTAATTCTTTCATGAATATTTAGAAGTTTCGACAGTGAGACATCATTTCGATGCAATTTATCGTGATATATTGTCGAAACGATAAATGCTGAATGCTATAATCACATGCTAATATTATTATTCTGTGACGATTGATCCTTCAATTCATGTACTGCGTATTATGGATTTATATCGATTACAATACAATGCATCATACAGTAAATATATCGAAAATTTATCGTACAAAATGATTTATTAAATCCGTATGCAGTTCGGTGAAAAAACATTTTTGATTTCGGCTGATGGAAGGTTTCCCCCGAGGGAAGTTTCATACGGTTGTTGCGCGTTCATAATCAAATAAATTTTTTATATAATAGACTTTTTTAATTATAATTTTAAAAAATTTGTTATCATCATATTTAAAACTTCTTTACATATTTATTTAACACACATTTACATACACATATTTATCTGTAACGATAACAAGTTGGTTACATATATTACGTTATGTACTGCTACACTTATATATACCTACTGTTTTCTTTTTCTGCGCAAAACCATTTATTTAAGCAGTTAAAATGAAAGAAATATACTTTATCGCGTTTACGTGGTGATTATGCGCTGCGTAGAATTTCTCTCAACGTAACGCTCGAAAATTTTACGGGCTCGCGTTGTCCCAGTGCGGTATTCAAATTTTACAACGTGGTGCTTCGCCGCGAAAATTTATCGTTCACAGCGCACGCATAAATTTGCGCACTGTGTAAAGTGCAGATGTTGCGTTGCAATCGTTCTGCACGCCGCAGCAAGTGAAGGATGCATATGAAGGAAATATTACGATATGAATTAAAAATCATGACTATCTGCGTCGTCCGTCGTGAATGCCGAGAGATAATGTCTATATGATATACATGATTAATGAGGCGTACTTAAAATAACAGTTTTATTAGTTTTGCCATTTTTGTGAGTCTCTTTATCTGCGAAGAAAGCGGATCTCCTGTTAACCAGGATACTATAGACTTGTATAACGTAACGTATATCTTTGTATTGAAGAAGCGTGTATCAAGTATGAATGTGCTCTTAAAGAAACATTTTTATAACTCCAAAGGAAAGAGGATACGTATACGCGCATATAGCATTTCTCTTTTCATTTCACCTTCAAGCTACATGATGTGACATCAGTCGCTTTATTTCCCAGATATCGGGTTAAGGAAATGGACCGTTTCTCTGCGTCATCGTCAGTAACGTCGCTAATATCCGCGCGAATAACGTCGCATGTGGTATACAGAGCTCCATTTGAATCTCTCGCAGCTCGCATAAATTGCGCCGATATTCGAAATTATTTCGTCTCGGTGATCAATAATTAGCGTCACATCGCGAAATCTTCTCCTCGCGCCAAATGCTGACGTACGAAGTGCACCATGCCTAGTTGAATCGATTCGAGAGAAAAAGAGAGAAAAGCTCTCTCGAGCCCACGGGAATATAACTTGGAAGCGGCCAAACTTTATAGCCGTCGCGTTAACACTTATCGAACTAATTTCTGGCGCTTCAATCTTCATTTCTTGCGCGGATTATTGCGTACCGGTTCGAAATAACGAAAAGATTATGTTATTTAACTCCGCCCGGTTAAATTTTTCTCTCATTTTATTGTGAACTATCAAAAGCTTGGGAAAGAAATATGACCTGTTATATCCATCGAGTTGTGCTGCAAAGCAATTAACTTTAGAACAAGTTTATGTCATGTCGTCTTTCTACTTAACGTCTTACTACGTCGACGATATCTTTAATCGGTTTAATTAATTCTCTTAGTTAAGAATTAATTAAATTCGAACAAACTCACGCTGTTCGCTTGACGAATGAACATGAAAAAAGGTAAAGATATATTTATTTAAAATTTTGGTGCATATTTTTTTTATTTATTTATATTTATTGTATCAAAATAATATCTACTTATCAAATTTTCTTAATTAAATTTCTTATATGCTTATTATCTCTTCCTTTTTACATGCTCTCATACATGTTTTTTGAGATGCAGTTATTTGGTATTTATAAAATGCAAAAATTCTTCCGTTTCTTGAAGAAGGCATCAATATGCACGATAATCAAACAATTTTTTGATTATTTATAAATTGCTATTAGTGAATTCTACACATAACTGCAGCCATTGCCAGCTACTAACTACGATTTGCATTTCATTGCGATTCATTGGAAAACGTCTGTTCTCTCTCAATAATACTCTTACCTCACTCTTAGAATAAACTTAATCTTAATTTGTGTATATGTCAGCGCATACCGTGAAATTGAGCAATTCTTTGTGTCGGCATGTATTGTGTCTTTTAGATCTCTCTTTAACACGTTCTACTTACATTCGGAGCCAAGTTTGAATTTGCTATACTCATCAATCGATTAAATAGACAATGACTCGTTACGCTAGTTGGAGTTTCCAAATCTCATAAAAGCAGACACTTTTAGATCATCATCTGTTCAATTGAAGAAAAATATGCAAGCGCGATTATCGAACGTATCAATAGCTTTGCGATGATTGCTCTTCGATCTTCTTGTCGGCGAATAAATGACATCATCAAATGTAACCTTATACATCAATCACATTTCAAATTTCACCCAGTTTCCCAATATTTTTTCAGAGATAGGCGGGATTGAATTTCGTATTTATCAGAAAAATGGGTTTTATTTTTCGAAAAGCCAACTCGTATTACAAATGTTATAAATCAGCCATCGTATTTACTTTTTAAATTGGAATACTTCACGAGATATTAAGCGTCGATCGTTAACGAAACAATAAGCTCTCGTGTTTTGGCGTGAGCATGCTACCGCTGCAAAATCGCGCACTTACGTGTACGATACACGCTCAAGCGCGAAATTGTTTCGCTCAGAGGTATTTATTCTCGGTAAGCTTTTGCAACGGTGATCGCGAAGGGATGTGTAGAATCGATGAACCGGGTATTCTGTCGCAGTTGAATTTTGTACTATGAGTGCTTTCACCACGATATCGCGATCCTCGCAAATCTGCGCGTGTAAAGTATATAAATTCGCGCAGTCAACATATTATAATCTGGATAACTTTCAATGCGCCCTGTGTCCTAACTTTGTAATGTGGATGGGATGGTGAATTCTCCGCATCGCGTAAACTCGTTTTCGCTCGAGGTCTGGTAGATTAGAGCCAGCTCGGCGAAAGATAATGTTTTATGTTTCCTCCGGAGTATATAGGGTGAGCTTGTCGCATCTCGATGAAGCTCTAAAACTCGCTTCGGGTGGGAGGAAAACTCTCTGGAGAACTACATCTTGCGCTTCTAGCTCGTTTCTGCGCGCTCGGTGAAGGGTCGCTTTTCCTATATCTCACCTAATAACGCGCTACGTTGAAAATTCTGGCTTAGGACTCGCATCTACGGCCTGAATAAATCAATTTCACCATAGCACCAAGTTTCACTTAACTATAGCAACTGACAATGAGATTTATAATATCGACTATGTTTCTGCTAATATCATATTTTACAAATTTCTATCCGATATTACGTATTGATAAAATTGTTACATAATGCATCGCCAATTGACCAATTTGATCGTTAGTCAAAGAATAGTAGCTTCTTCCTACATCAAATTTAATTAATAATATATCTCTTCGGAATACCTAAATATTTTATTATAATAAATTTTAACTTATTCGGAAAAGTATTTCGTAAAAAGTGTGTATTTATATGTTTTGATTAGAAACATATATGCATATACAAATATTCATTGCAAAATAGTATAAAATAATTTTTATTCTCAAGCACCGATGCTTCGATTTAAGATCAATGAAAGATAATTGAAAATATGAAATACGAACTGCGATTCAACATGCATCCGTCGTATTTCCCATTGCATCTTCGATATTATCGCATCATCCTTTTTGATCTGATATCGTGTGGACACAATGTCCTCCGGCTGATGCCGTTAGCTTTTCCCGTTCGTTCTCTCAGCCTGTCACGCGTGATTGACGACGACGATCCGTTAGGCGCGTCGATGGGCAGATGGACCGGGGTATAGGAAGCGAACACCTAAAGCACGAAACGCGGTACCAAGCGACAGAGACGGAGAATCATCGCGAGCGAGTGACAGTCGGTTGGAGAAACGGCGAATACCGGAGACGATGGTCGCAGGTCTCTCACACACGCTCACAGAGAGCATGCCCGCGGCAGCGGGTGAGCACGATGACGCTCCTCCTCGCTCCTCGCCAGCTAGGTTCGCAAGGGGGCAGCTCGTCGATGCTCTCTCAGTCCGACAGCACACGCGACCTCGCGCGGTTCACGCGACCTCGCGCTCGTGCCCGTTCACCCCCTGCGTTCTGCGAGCCGGCCCTCGCGTCTCGCTCCACCATCCCCGTGCCGATCGTCGTCGTTACTTTCGTCGGCGGAAGTCGGAACGACGGTCTCGCGACCGCGTCTCAACGACTGATCAGTGTGTGACCGACGTTCGGTGGAAACCCTCGTGGGTTCGAGTTGCACCAACCGACAAGTTGTTAACTAACTCCTGGATTACCAGTTCTGCTCTGTAGATCGTGGTGCGCTCGTATAATGCTTGCGGCACGGGGGGGAAAGGAGGGAAAACCTGGTTATCCTTGGAATAGGGCTAACTAGCGTTGCTACGACTAAGGTCGTATTACATCTTCTGTGTCCCCCAGTGAATTCTCACGGCGTGTATGCGGCGCAAATACAAAGGGCATCGCGGAGAGAGGTTCCACGATCACTCGAGCGGTGAGCATCCACTTGGGAAGTGCACGATTGCTCGCATCGTTCGCGTGGGTTTGCTTCGAATAGTTTCCGTGTAAATTCGATTTGGATCGATTAATTACGAAGTTCGCGCCAACTTCTCGAATCCTTTTATCCCACGGAGAGAGCTTCCGCGATTCGGTTAGCTTTTATAATTAGCAGAGCATGCGAGAACGTGCGCAGAAGTGAAACTTCATTAGGTATAATAGCGCACAGTCAAGTTCTGCTTTTTTGTTACGAAGTTCCGGAGGTTGACACATTTTCGTTATCAGAGCCATGGTGCGGAAATTTCTGAAATGGGATCGGGATGTAATGCTTTTCTTATAGAAAGAGGAGATTGCGAGGCCAATCCCCCAATATCGCTTCCTCGCCGCGAATGTAATTATATATAAGTATACCAAAAGCCAATTTAATTGTTTCCGAAGTGGCAACCTGAATTTGTTATGTGCGAAAAATGTTTATCGGAGCAATTCAATAACGAAACCGTGCGGACGATGTGAGTAATTCGTTGTAATCACATTTACTCGTTACAATTTATGATTACTTTGTACTCGTCATCATTATTAAAATAGCATCCTGAGATGACAAATTCCCTTCAAATCTCACTTTTAATTGTGCACAAATAATTCTGCTTATTATTTGTAGTAGGAAATCAAATAAAGTGTGATAAGAAACGATACATGATAAGAGATAATACTGATTATATATAAATGTTATCACGATCATGTTTTTTGCCTTGGAGTACTTGGAGCTACCGAGAAATATTTTTACAATATCTGCAGACATGTTAGGTTTTTGCGAAGCTGCTTTTTTTCTTTTTTGCTTCTCTTAAAATTCTCTACGTGTTATTAAATTAATCATTCAAAACTTGCGCAGCCGAAGCGCGAACTTTAAAACAACAAAGTTTAGCTTAACAACTAAAGTGTTTTCGAGGCAGTAAGAGTTTCTGTTTAT
The DNA here is from genome assembly GCF_048541705.1 of Temnothorax americanus. Classification (NCBI taxonomy): domain Eukaryota; kingdom Metazoa; phylum Arthropoda; class Insecta; order Hymenoptera; family Formicidae; genus Temnothorax; species Temnothorax americanus. Next base: position 248,992 of record NW_027509421.1, on the reverse strand, counting down.
AGTGTTTATTCCCGTTGTACGTTGCAGGATAACGACGAGAAAGCCTAAATCCGCTGTTTCCGACATCACACGCGACGATTACGCGTAATTTAATTACCGAATAATTTAGTTTCCGAATCAATTTTGCGCGGTGAAGTTTGCACGCAGGCGGGTTTATCTCGTCGCAGTTGCGTGTAAATTATCACGGAACTTGCGCTACTCGTTATGATCGTCTCCTCGCCTGCTTCCAACTTTAGAACCGTGAGTATGCATCGTGGGACGAATATCGTCTTATTTTCCCAACGTTATCTCTCAGCAGGCGATGCATTCAAAATCACCTCGCGAACGTAATGAAAAAGCACGCGACAAACCGACGTCATTAATTAGCGGTGCACGCGAGCGTGATAACCCTTTCGCGCGAAACACCGTAACGACAAGATAAAAGATAGCTATTACGAAACTAGATTTATGTCTTTTCAGAACGGGATTCATTATAAATTGATCCTGTTTCGATTGTGCCGTGACATCTCATTTTCTGCGCGCGAGTTTGTCGATCCCTCGTGCGCAGGATATATTATTCTATAGAAAACACGCTCCCCTTCGCGTGACACTTGTGAGATACGTAGTTTTCAATTATTCAAAGAAGAATGTTTATCTAGAAGATAAAACATCCCACCGCGCGGCTCGCGGCGTATCGCGACCAATTTTTTCCCCTGGCAGCTTGTCATTTACCTGCGGGAAACGGTGACAGGGGTGGAAAGAATATAAGCCAGGTTTTCTGTTGGCCTTTATCTCGTTACAGAGCTGACACCGAGGGGGTCCCGTTGAAGGCATAAAGGGAGCGTAACGCTTAACACTCTTGTAAGAGCAAACTGCGCGCGATAATGAGAATACAATTTGTTTTCGAAAAAGCTTTTATTTTAGAGGCGTGTGTGAAAGGAAGAAGAAGGCTGTGCCAGTGCGCCAGTTGTTTAAATAAAAACGTTGACAGGTAGCTGTAAGAAAATTGACTTTCTTCACTGGTGCTCATTACGCCTTGATAGAATCCGTCGACTTGCTGTACTTCGTCGTAGAAGAAGTTCCTTGTTCAGCCTTCCTTAAAAGCCCGAACCTTGAACTCGGCAAAGAAAAGGTTCGACATTCTACAGAGCTTTTTGAAATTTTTAATCGATAAATCGGTATAGATGATTAGATGTCAGCGCAATATCGCGTCCAACGGTTGTAATTGGATGATTCTGATCGGATCTAATTAAAAATAATAATCAAACGCGATTCAGCGATAACATCGAGTATTTTGCGACTTTATTCTGGCTTTGTTGCAACAATAACTACGAATGTTGTTACTTTGATGTACCGAATTATTTTTTCTGTAACAGCGCAATTTTATTTATAAATACGCTTGCGTTCGATTTTACAATTGAAATTTGATAAAACGAAAATAGGCCAAACGCAGAACGAAATATTCGGTCTGGCCCGGATGGGTGGAAAGAAAAATATCATTTTTCATCCACAAGCCGTTCATCATAAATCTCTTAAATGCAATTAACCTGTGCATACTAAACGCTGAGAGAAAAAAATTCATTTAATTATCTTGAAAGGCTGTAGGAGAGATGTACTATAACAATCATATTATATACGGTTAGCCTGCGGAAATATTCGGGCGCACGCGCATAAATTGAATAAAATCAATAAAATATTTTCGCAAATCGTCGTATATATTAATGCATAATTTATTTCCGTTTTATCGCACGTATCTCCCGTTAATGAGACGAGAAACCTAAATTAGTGCCCGATACAACAGAAACGACCTCGATTCAGCGTAACACGCAACGCGGTGCTCCGATAAGTCATGCATTAATCCAAAATGTCCGGTTGTATGGACTGGGTACGCTCACCGTCGCATTTCGCCGTCGATTCCGTTAATTGATCTATTTTCGTCCCTCTTTTTTTTTTTGCACGTTTATGAAACCATGGCCCCATGTGCCGCGCGAGAATCGTCGGACCGTGACAACGAGTCTTCCGGCGTGCTTTTCTCGCTCTCCGTGCCGCGGCGAATTTAATTATATCCGGAAAAAACGTGTTGCATGTCCGTGTGTGCGTGGCCGCGCGCAGACCGTGTGCCAGAACTAACTTTGTTTTTCGCCAGATCGCTGTCGACATTGACACTACGGAGCAGCCGGTGTTCGCTGCCACGTGACAGCGCGCGGTGATGCACGTCGCATCGATGCGACGCGACAGACGCATCGTGTTCTCGTGCGTCGCTCTCGATGATGCCAGGAACGGAAAGTAGGTTGTCGCGCTGAGAAAAGCCGCATCTGTGCGAAAAAAATGTGCGACACGGCCTTTCCACATCAGGCCTATACTTTTGCGTGTCTCTGCAAAAGCTCATGCTGCGAAATACATGTAACGACTCACGGTTTTTTTTTTACTTCTTCCGTTCGAGAGTTTAACGGTCGACTCGGCGCGTTTTGTCGCTCGATTGCTCTCCTATGATCGTTTTTTCATGGCATTGCGCGATAGCTGGGCGTGGACGACGGATATGCGAGGTGCGTGTAAAAACTTGTTATATTTATGTAATATTTTTGATATTCCCCCTTCTATATATGAAGTATATGAAAGAGTATTACTCGAGGGCTTTGACGATGTAATCAACATGACTTGCGGCGGTTTGAAAATGTAGTGACAGCGGTACGGATTGCTTCCTCGACTTCACAGGCTGTGCAAATCGAGGAAAAAAATAACACGAATCGATAGTAGACAAAGGAATAAGGAATTTGCGTTACTAACGATATCATCTACTCGTTAATTTTAACGATTTCGACGTAACAATCGCGCCGGTTATTCTTTTTTTTTTCGTGGTAATTAATGACAAATACTGTCATGCAATAACAGATATAACGGCTGCGCGTTGAGCTTATCTTAATGAACGACTCTCGTACCGGACAGATGAAACATAACGTTATTAGTGATTGCGAATTTTATTTTTATAAAAGTTATTATTTTGTATATTATTTTATATATTATTTAAATGTGTGTAATATACATTAGAGGATTAGAGCTTTAATAATGAACTTACAGAATTATCCATCCTCTTGTACAGATGGAATCTTTGTGAAGTTTCTTTTATGAATATACTCTTTTTCGCTTTAAACTATTTAAAGTTGCGTCTTCTTAAAGAGAACATGCGTTTAATAAAAATCTTTTGTCAGATTTTTCTTTGACTTCTGAAAGGTTGATAATATTATTTCCAACATTTCTTTCGTTTCGACAAGAAAAATTTTAATCTCTCTAGACTGCACGCCTTAGATATATTTCAGGGCGTCATCTCAACTTATTGGAGTGCGTTTTTACTTCTATAATACCGCAGTCTAATTTAGATAGAGGTTTTCAAACTTTTCTAACATTGTGAATGCACAATGTTAGTAGAGAAAGGAAACAAACAAAATTAAATTGTTTAATTTTTTTCATTAACTTTATTGAAAAGGATACAAGTAACTTTATGTTTTGGCTTTGTGAAACTAAAGTATAATTAAAAACATTTTCATACGCATTCGATGCATTAACTGTGCAAAATTAATTTGCTGCTATAAATTTTAATTAAAACTTGCAATTATAAAATAACATACATTATTTTTCTCAATAATTTATTTTTTTAAATAATTGCGCTAATAAAACGTTATTAAATTCCTGTCAATAACAGTAAAATCGAAATTGTTTTGTTCCATTTTGTCTCGTGAACAATCTAAATATAATTTAAAAATCGCAAGAATATTATTTAAACATATTATAATCGTGGTTTAAATCATCAGGCTTTCAACTACACTAGCAAACCTAAACGGATCGCGGGCAATTGATATTGAATTATTAGCACATTTGCTTTTAGTGTTTGGGAAATTGCTCGTTAATATCTTAACTCATGGTCTCTGCAAACTGGAGAGATGCTGGGGAACTCGAACTGGGAAATCGAACATTGTTATGTTCATGATCAATGTATTGATATTGCTACCTTAATAATCTCTCGCTTACATTTTTATATCTATAACTTTTTTCTTCTAATTATATATGATATCTCTCTCTATTAATACAATTATTTCTGTTACTCTTTTTCTTATATTAGACATCACAGACGCGCGCTTCGCGCGCGCTATTTAGCTTTAATATTACACACAACTGTCAAAATATGCTATGACAGCCGCTCACGAAGTTAGCGCAGCAACAGAATCAATCAGCATCGCGGAAAAGAGCCAACAAAGCAATTCGAGACTTTCGAGAAGATTTCGAGAGATGCGAGTATCGATTTAACATGCCTTTTTTTAGAATTTTCTTATTTTTCTTCTTCTTCTTCAATCTTCTTATTTTTATTTCTTTCTCTCATCTGTTATTAGATATGTTTATAGTAGATAATTTTCCTCCTGGTGATATTCATCCCGTCTCTATATCCGATCCGACAACTAATTATACTTGTCACGATAGGGATACATGGTGTTATTAGAAAACTTACCGAGCTGTTTCATAAGGAAATGCATTTCTATAAATACGTAATTACCGACACGTCATCCCTTTAGCTGGCTCAACCGCGACGATAACATACGGATTAACAAAGGTAAAAGATTAACAAATTTTTACGATATCTTTAAGAACTTTATTATATAGCAACTTATTAATATTAAATTATTTTCTCTTTTTGGAAATTTGAAACACGCGGAAAACTTTGTTTAACAATGCTTTTATTTAAAAAAAAAATCGTGTAAAGTTAAGTCGAATTTTATTGTTATCTACGGTATTGATTAGATGTGCTTGCTATACGACGTCTTTAAGTAAAAACACTTCAAGTGTTAAAGAATTGTTCTTACGCCCTGAAGATTTCGAAGGAAGCTGTAGCGAACCGATTGTCCATTATCGACAATCACCTCACTCGACGTTTAGTAAATTGGCTTGTCAATCCACTTCCCTGCGAATCTGCATTGCGTATCGTGTTTCGATCTCGCTGTCAAATGAATTCGACAGGACGTTAAAGACATTCCTCGTTTCTCAAATCAAAGTTATAAAAGAAGTTCATAACAGTACTATTATATCAATATTGCATAAAATTTATCAGATACTATGTTTCTACTTTATTTTACTGTAACATTTTTTTATTTATATATTTAATATTGTTTTTACACGAATATATAAAATGCAGCTTGCTGATACGCGCGCGTTAAAGATATCTCCAATATATTCGAAAATAAAATTTTTTATCGGAACCCCTACTCTTTATTGAATATAGAGTAATTTTTATTCACATAAATTTCTATTTCAAGTAGATTATCAAACACAAAGCGTGTTTTATTCTTACACACATATGCAATTTATTTATGTACGAAGCGAGAGCGCTTCGTAAGACAGGTATCTTTATCCCTATAGTCCTGCCAGCGTTAAAAGGTCAGCGGATATAATCGTTGCTTTTGCAGGTTTATATTCCAGATGAGGAGCGTTAATATATACGTTAATTACATTTTTATTTTATAAAAATTTGGGTCGTCTTGTTTGATCATAATTTATTATGCTGTGACTTCCGGGTTTCCGGAAATATTTTCATATTTTTTATGTCTCTCTCTCTCTCTCTCTCTCTCTCTCTCTCTCTCTCTCTCTCTCTCTCTCTCTCTTTGTCTCTCTTTGTCTCTCTTTCTCCATTGATTCATATACCTATATATTTATGTATCCTCTACGTACATTATATTATCAGTTACTATTAACCTGTAAATATATGTGGACACGTGAAAAACGTGCTGTTGACAGCGAACTATCGATGATTAATTTTACACATTATATTAGCTGCTTACGTAGGTACTCATGCATGTATTATTCAAATTTAAATGTGGTAAAATACATTGTGCGTGACAAGAGATATATTTTGACACATTATACAATTACGTAGCAAAAATGCAAGATTCTAATTTGCATAATGAAATATTTATACCACAATTTTGTACATATTTAAATATTGACAAGATGTACCAAGCAATCAACATGAGAATGGACATATAAAATTGTTTTTAACCCCCCGCAAATTGAAAATATTATATAAATTGGACATTATTTGAAATTTTGCTTAATATTCAGTGATGTCGATTTGCGTTCATTTCACGTAGAGATATATAGGATACATACGAGAGCATTCAACTCTCGATGTTACCTCTGGATGAAATTTATATGACGGGAATACTGTTATTCGGTCTTTTTCAGTTGCTGGTCACATTTCGTAACCGTCCAGTTAGGCAGTTAGGAATAAAAAAACTTTTGGAATTAGAATTATAGAATTTTGATTAACCGGTGGAACCCATGGAAGTAATCACACAATCGCAACAGTTTTACATTTAATGTAATTTATCGTGCAGCCATTACTATAATCAATAATTAATTTTGTTCCGCGCTAAACATTTATTTGCTCGAGTCATTAAATCGCGAATGCCAACAATTCTTCTATCAGTTTATTATTATAGCGGCATCGATAATACACTGATTATGAAGCGCGATATCGTTAACATTGTTACATCGAGAATAATATAATGTTATTCCAAATGAAATTGCATGCATTTAAATATACGCGTCTTTATATAAAATTATTAATGCTATTTATTCGCGTATGGCTTGCAATTCGCGATTCGGATTTCATGTTTGATAATGACCGCGGTGAACGGAGTGCGCGCCATGATGACGCTTGCGTTTGCACAAGACGTGATTAATCCTACTAGTAGCTTGTCCCGATGCAAGGCGCTCTAATGATAATAGTCAACTCGCTTCAACAAACTCTGTCGTTGTTTGATGATGATCAGAGATGTGCTTTCGACTCGCTTCTGCAATGATAGCTGGTGCTTGGTGTTATGGAAAGCGGATGGAGTCTATGCGTTGGGAATACTGAACAGAGTGTTGCGTGCGTACAAATCAAAATAAACGAATTGGACATTATGATGTCATTGAATTCTGCACTAAATTTTGCGGAAGTATTTCTACGGCATTCAAGAAGTAGACCGTGATAAAATTTTTACTTATTGGAATTCACGTAATATTCACCCAAATTAATTTCAAGCCAATGTTTTCTTAATTAGAGACTATTGTTTACTTTCGTATTTTATCTTTCATTATTGGAAATTGAACTTTCAATTGAACTTTAAATTAAGATCCTATCAAGTTTATTACCTTGTGTCCCTTCAGTTATTAAAAGTATATTATGAAATTTGATTACGTTAAAAATACGAAGGCATTATAGTCGAAGCTGTACTGAACCGCAGTACGCAGATGCCTTCAGCGATTGTCTATTTCGCGCGCGCGCGCGATCCCATGTGCTATCTTATCTAGCGTCAAGCGAAATTCTTATCGTCTACGTGCTAACACACATTTATTATGCGTACGAACAATATGACGTACCAGACAATAAAATTGCCACATGCGATCTTTGTGTCTCTTATCGTAAGATCTATTTCTATATTATCGTACCGTGTCAATAGTATTGCTCGACACGAAACAATTTTCAATTCGTTTTTGCTGTTCTTCGACGAAACAAATTGCGATTGCTTATATCTGCATATGAAAAACTTATTTTCGCCGCTGTTTGCGAAGAATTATATTAATCCCGATTACACGACGTGCATGATTGCTCGAGGTCCTCTGACATCTTTGCTATTTGATTTTCTTCCAAATTAAAATGTATTATGCCAATAAGACGGAGTCGCCGGAAAATATGATGATAGGGGGATTAACTTCGATTAGGAAAACTCATTATGTCGTCTGCATAACTGATATTCTTCGTCTCCTTCGGGCTTATGCGAGGTTTTCTGCCAAAATGACGAACTGGGGACAAGAGAGATCTCCGGAGGATTTATGTTAATAAAAGGACGGCGGCGATATGTAAATTTTCCAACAGGGGGCAAAATGATAGATAAAGTTCTTGCTTAACCATTAGTCGCGACAGGGAACACGATGCCGATTTAAAATTCTATGGCAGCTGCAACGTGGTATTTGGATAAACGGCTCATCTTATTGATCTTGTTGTAGTGTTTTCAATTGATCGGTTGTAAGACAACTGTGTTTTTATACGTAAAACATATCAAAACTTCAATTATGACGTAAAGTTGATTGACAAAATTGTTGAACGCTAGCAGACACGATATAGTATACAATTTATTAAAACCGTTTTACTATTTTTCCACATTATTGTACTAATTATTGTATTTCTTAATGCAAAATTGCGCAAAAGAAAATTATGTAAAACGCAAGTGTTCTCTATAAATACAATAATCAATAGGTGGACATTTCAAGGAAAGATAAACTGCGCTAATTATTAATTATAATTGTCATCTGCATAATATTTCACAGAAAGTATGACAAGTTGCGTCAATTACTAATCAATTGTTATGCATGCAATTAGCTGCGTTTCCGCACATCTCTCATTGCCAACAATTCCGAATGAACTATAATCCGACGCGTGGAGCTCTTACGCAAAACGTGAGCTTTCGCCATTGATTGCTCTTCGTATTTGCACCGATGTATCCGGCGGTTATCCGATCCGTGAATTACACGTGACGCTTTTAATCGAATATCGTGTGATGATTCTAGTAGCTAATTACGCTTGTATGATAGCTCCAGTTTCAAACACATAAATTGCAATCGTTCTAATCGTCTGAAAACCACGGACACACCGACAGATAATGTTAAACGATTTTCAAGAATTATACCAAGAACAAGTTGGAACATGCCGTTACACACATATTTCATCTGGAAGCTTGAAATTTTTTTTTTTGTTAAATCACCCGCTCGTTTATAACTGTCACAGAACTTTAAAACTCGTTCAAGAGATACACAAAGAGCAATTTATGTGCGTATCCGTACTTGCGTGCATTGTTGTTGCATCCGTTTTATCGTGACTTTTTATTATACCTTATCTCGATCATTTCCTTTTTTTTAATTAAATTTTGATATTTAAAATATATTTCGCAGTCAACGTGACATAGGAGGGGTTTTATTAAAGCCGCGCCGCGCGAATTCGGATTTTTTATGATTAAAAATTTAACAATAGGTGCATCTACGGTCTACAGTCTCTCTCATTCATTCTCGATGCATTCTTCGAAAAAGCTTCTCTTTTTAGCAGAGAGTTCAGTCGCGCAAATTAAAATAATAGCAAAATAAATCGACAATTAATTTTGTGTGGACAGAAAGAAATAGAAGTGTGTGGAAAGAGGTAAAAGTAACCGGAAGGAAGGAAGAAAAGAAGGAGTAGAGAATATCAAAGGGAAATAAACCATGATTACGAGGAGGCACGTGCGAATCGTTCTTCGAAGTAACTCGCATTTTACAGACAAAGCACCATCGTTTTATTGTTTGTACTTATTCAAATAATCCGTGAGATACGACTTTAATATGAAAGATCCGTTTGGGGATTAAAATAATACGAAAATGTGTTCAGAGCGATTCCATTTATAATATTAAATATCAAAGCCGCGCTATATATATATATATATGTATATAAAAATTTCAAACAAAAGAGTACCCGACGAGAAACACGTTTGAGCTTTCGCGAATATTAAAGTTATATTTAAGTTGAACGTGAACCTGACGCATTGTTAATCTGGCGCGCATCAAATTTTAATCTGCCGTTAACTTACCGGTAACGCGACTAAGCATCAGAATGTGGATTAGGCGTTTCGCGTAATCAAATACTGGCTATACGTTCCGCGTCACAATGGAGGATTAATTAACGGACCGACGAAAGACAGTGTTATGTTAACGACAATGAATGTCGGATACACATGCGTGTTTGATCGGCTCGGGGGTATACAGTCCCACCATCCTTTCATCATTTTCGTGCATAAACGCAATTCACACAGTTACGATGTCGCACGTACGTGCGTGTTCCAATTATATCGATTACTTCATCTAACGAGATGACTGATGCGTTTGAGTCGAATAATTCTGAAATTATTCGAACTAAGCGTTCGTCGTTTCGACGAGCGCTCAACAATATTATCCAAATGTCGCGCATAATTTGTACAGCTGCAGCGAAGGTGAAATATTTTAACGTACTTTTTACGTAATTTTGTGCAATATACGTAGCGCACATGAGAAAGATGTATGTAGAAAAGAATTTTGAAACAAGCATGATTTTCTTTCCTGTCGTTATTAGATCAAAATGAATATTATGTTATGACGAAACGAAATGCGTATTACACGAGTTACGTGAATTCGAAATACATTTCACGATGCTTTCATTACATTTCCGCTCCTAATTAACGCAGAACTCAGCGAGAACTCCGTTTTAGTATTAACGTGCCTTGCTGATATGCCGTTAATGAATTCCTTTGACCTCTTTGTATATTCTTCAGCCTGCAGAAAATATCATTGTATTCGCTAACAGCAATTTTGATTAGATAATAATGCAGAATGCTTATTATTTATATGCGAAATTTCTTTGCTATAATAAAAAAGGATTTATTATTATTATATATTAGTAATTTAATTAAAATTTTAAACTTGGTTTTAAAAAGTGTGAAAAACGTCTGTGTATTTAAATAATTAAAAAAAATTGCAGTTGAATTTAAAAAATACATCTACTTTAATATCTAATTTAATAAAATTATTGACGACTTTTTTTTTTACGTAGAAACTTGGGTGTCAGAGTAAATTTTCTGTAAAAGATACAATGGGTCTGTTTTCCGTTACTGAACTGGCTGCACTAGTTCAGAGTTTATCTTTTTTTACTCCACATTGAAAGGAAAAAGATAAACTCTGAACTAGTGCAGCAAGTTCATCAGTAACGGAAAACAGACCCAATGTAATTTCTTGTATAATGAATTATTTACCTGGAGAAAAGATGAAAAGGCGTACGCGTTCACGTCTTTCAAACGTGTTTAATGCTTGCAGTTCAGCTTAATGGTATCGCGCAAAGATTTACCGGGTGATTAACGTAGATCGATGGCGATAATCGTGATTACTATGTGATTTATTTCGCGACGGAAGCCGAGTGGCCATCATCCACTCAGCTGGCTGAAGTGGGCTGATGTAAATGGATAGTTTATGCAGGGACGACAGCGTCGTCAGGTTTTCTATTAGAAGCGCCAACGCGACGGGGTCAACGATACTCAACTTCCGGTGTGACATATACAAGCCGCCTCCAATCACCTACGTTTACCTGCCTTTATTTTACGTTTAACGCGCGGATAGGTGTTAAGTGAGAGTTATACGATATCGTGGGCATTTAATCCTTATATTTAATTTTAATTCCACCGGAACATTGTTTCTCCTACCATCCTTTCTTTTGATATTTAGAAAATTTTATCTGTTCGTATATCGCGTTCAATATACTCATGCCTTCTTAATATAAGAGAATATTTTTGAAATATTTACGCGCGTTCTCTTCCCGAAATAAACCTCTTAAGCCTTTGAAATAATTTATGCCATTACTCGACGTCTTCTGTGTGTTGCATGCGTTCCTCATACCAATTCACAACAATGAATAATTCTGGAACAAACGTTGCGGCATATTTTCTTTACACGCGGCTCGTGCGGCCTGGCGGCATGAATTTCAAATTCCAACCCAGAAACGGCATATCATTCGGAAGCCTCTGGCTTTTACCCCGTTTCTCTCTCGAGGTTTCCATTTTTTCCCCTCCCTGGCTATATTCCCTCTGATTCTGGTTTCGTTTGATGAGGGCATACATACATATTGGCTGCGCGCCAAGATTTGCAATATCATAGGAGCCGGTGCAGTCTCCCGAAGAACTCCATGTTCGCGTTCTCTTCAGTGGCTGATTCATTTTAAGAACGCTTATTTATAACCGAAAAGAATATCAAAACAGCAGTTTCTGAATGCACAAGACGTTTTCCACGCGTGACACACGTCTCGTTACAAATGATTACTTGAGACGCTGAAGAAGCAGATCTTCTCCGAGTGACATTAAAGTGACAATTACACAGACGCGCCCGTTTTCTATATAACCGTAGATTCATTCACCCACCCAAGTTGAGTGCCTGTAAAGTTTACCGGGCGTACACATATATTTTCTGAGACCTTTTTACCATCCACTCCGGGTCCTCGGTCGTTAACGAAGGTTATAACATTCATTCTTATGATTTATTGTAATGCTCGAGCGTGTGATTTAAAGCAATCTTAAGTCAAATTTCCTCGTCCCACTTTCTCGAGTGATCTAAGACGCGTTTAATATGCGTTTGGAAGATCGCGATTAATCGTCGTCGAGAATGTACTCGAAATTTCGCCGGAAATATGAATGCACTGAAAATTGGATGAAGTATCGCTGAGGTAACGGAGAAAAAGATATGCCTGACGTGTGCGAAAACGATGCACCTTGCTTCAAACTTGAAAGCGCAAGAGTTTTCCAAGCCATAAATTAATTTTCAATGATAGTATTATAGATTGTTATATTTCAGATGTGCGACTAGATTTTTCACATTCTGAAATAAACAGAACATTAATTTTTCACATTAAACATAGATTACCCAATGACGCTGAAAATGTATGATGGGGTGCACTGCGGTATGTCGGTGGCATATTAATCGATTCATTAAAAATCACAGATTTGTCGTTGTCAGCTGCCATCGTGTCTCATCCTTTCAATTTAATTAATGTAATATAAAATATTATATCGCAATTATACATATACGTTGGAAATTACTAGTGTCGGAATCAAATGGAGGAAGCAGTTATCGCGAGAAAGGTTAGGGAAAAGAAAGGGGAAAAAAGTTAGGAGAAGAAACATAAAGTTAGGAAGATATATAAAGTTAGGAAAATTTTATTAGGTGACGAAACACAAAGAAGATTATCTCGTTGGAAAATTGTGTTACGTCCGAAATCTCTTTATTTTTTTTGTCTACAACAGCTGCACATTTCCGGGATAAAGTTGTTCTTTTTGGAGGACCTTTATTTGGATGAACGAGTGGAATTGCCCTCGAGAGATTTCCACATTTTTTCGCTTTTCCTGGTACCAACAGCTATCGCGTGTAGTCCCACGTGCGCTTTCGCAGTTATGTTTGAATTCCATTTTATTTTATTTTTCGTGCAAATTTCATTTTTCTCTTGATTACCATCCGTGATCAGAAAATTGGATTCTACATATTCAAACACCTCGCCCAAAGTATCCGTTTCTCGTGAAAAGAAGATTTGGAAGGATAGCTTGTGTTACTCGAATCTCTTGAGACTTCGCGTACTATATGTTTCGACGCTGAAAACTTCCTCTGTAGTTGATTCCTCTTGCGTTTCACGTACAAGTGCCTTACTGTGCAACTTACTGCTTTCCCTTCTCCATGAGGAAATTGTCTCGAAAGAATTCACCGTAACGAAGCAAGTTGGGACGTGTTCATTAACCTCGATATATATATCAGTAAAATGTAAAGACGTAACATAAAGATGAGATTCCGATAATTCTCTCTTGCCTTTCATACGAATCGACGAGACTCCGATAATTCTATTTTGCCTTTCACGCGAACTCTACGTGCCCAAAATTAAAAGATTGCAACTAAACTGAGTAGGTGATATAATTCCGAACGTCTAAAATCAATCTAATTATCTCAAGGTCGCTTGGACATTAACAGAGTTTATGTGCAATTGTATTATTGTAAGTTAATTAAATTAGAGTTTGCCAAATTCTTCTAACGTTCGTGTTTTATTGCTCCGAAGTTATTTCGTTCGCGACAACACCGACGTATCGCATAAAGCCTTTGTCTCATTATCTATAATTAAGTTAGAATATATTTTAAGTTCAGCGAAAAGTACCGGCGAAAGAGAGACGATGGAACTTGGATGCAATTTTTCGCTCCATTTAGAGTTAAAACACTTCACAACCAACAGCTTTGCGTTAAAGCTGAAGAGGAACCAGAGCAATTTCGTGGAATGAAATCTTAATTGTTTTATTCGTCGTAATGTTATCGCATTGATCTAAACTTGATGTTCCCTTCAAACATCATTTGAAAATTATGCACAAATCACACTTCGACCTTTCACGTCGTTGATATTAATTACTATGAAGAGATCAAGTAAAAAGTCATTTTTCGGATACTGTGTATTTTGTACCTCTGAATATAACATTTCTGTGAATATATCATACAAATCGTATAACACATTTAATACAATTGCATATAAATATAAATTGTAGTACATTTTTTATTATCAACAGGTTATTTAAAGTGATTTTCTGTGTACATAATTCTTTAACAGGATTTATGCGCGTTTTAATGGTGACGCTATGGAATAAGATATTTTATGGCGTACGTTTCTCGACACGAAACGTGAGATGTGTAAACGGGTTTTATATAAGAAAAGTGAAATGTATATACGCACCACTTACACTGAAAGCGAAAGATGATATCAGTGGGATTGCCTATCAATAGCGGTGTGCCGCAATTCTCGAGGAGATTTTAACCGAGTCTGTCAGACGCTGCGCGAGTACAGCAACACTCATCGGTTTAAATCGGAAGGTTATTTGTCCGCACTCGGGAGTCCGCAGCACTTCGTCGGGATCTATTTCTGGTAACAACGCAGGGCTCACCTATTTTATTTCGAGAGCGAAGCCTTTCGAAAACGATCATGAATCATCCTGTATAATCATTACCGGTGGGACCAACGTGCGAACGGTTTCCTATATCGCAACGCGATGCGTGAGAGAGCTTGATTGAAATTTCATTTGCGCGTCCCGTACGTGATAAACAAGTTCATTTATTTTTCTTTGGACACGCAAGTATTGTGTTAAGCTTCACCATTTCCATAATTGACGCCCGTGTCCTCGAGCGTTTGTCAGCGTTGTCAGCATCCAACGCCACTCGTTCGCATGATTTCACACCGCGCGATATAATAACAGAGCGCAAGCGGTTTTTGCGGATCCATTAATTTTAAATGATTCATAATTAACACAGATGTTTGAAAGCGTCTGCGTACATTATTTCAACATGTATAAACTGTTCGATATCGAAATCCAATGTAAATATCGGCCGGCAAGCGACATAAGACGGTTTATTACGCGTTGTTTTTATTCGGCAAGTTCGGCGACGGAATTAATGTATATATTTGTCGTGAATCTACCATGGTGAATTAGAGAATCAAAAGTAAAGTTGCCATTTTCAACTTCGCTTGATAACAGAAACTGAAGTCGAGAGACTGGCTAATTTTCCTCTCATTGTCCGTACAAACTACGTGGGCAAAGTTAAGGCTGAATGGTCGCAGTTAACTCTAAAACGGCAATCGTACATTGAATAATTACGAAAAGGACAAACGATGCAATGTTGTAATTATTTGCAGAGATTGCGTTATAGAAAGCGCTTTCCATATTAGCGACGTTACAACGTTGCGTGTGTCATTAGAGGGAATCGACAAGAACATTAGTAAATTCTGCAACTTCGATGAAGCTGTGCCAGCGTACTTGTAGCGTTCGGAACGGAGAACTTCTGCACACGATAAATATACGCGATAAATACGTTGCAGGACGGCGGTATTTAACAGCGCGAGCTTTTGTTTCCACTTGATTTTGCTCGTATCGGCCGCGCCTGATGTTACACGTGACCCTCTAACATGATTGAGCGCGTAATTTTAGATTGAAGTTATGAGATAGATGTGCAGGTTTATTGCATAACGCAGCGCAGCGCATCGTGCATTTAATTATTGGAACCTTGCCGGCGCAGGTTACGAAAACAGCCATATTAGGCCTTTATACAATCGCTTCCGATTTCTGCGTGATATTTTGCAGTATTTTTCCCCGTCGATCTTTCAATGCACGAAGAGATAAACACATCATGAACGCGATATATCACCGTTTGCCATCTGATAGTGTATTTCGACATCGTGCAGGATTTAATGAAAAATGGAAATTATATGTAAATAAATATACTCGATGTGAAAATAGTTGTTACGCACTGTTGATTCCGTTGGATATTATAAACAGATGCACACGCATTTTTCCTGCGATGTATCTGCTAAAATGATCGGTATTATTTACATTTAACAGTTCCAACAATACGCGCAACGAGAAAAGTCAATCAAGTTTTATCGGACATGGAATTTTTTGTTAATATTGCATCGCGTTCTAACGTTTGCTCTTTCGTATACCTACAAGCTTCATACTTATGTTTATTTATGTTTATTGGAACAGTATACCAAATACTACTATTTTAATGCAACGACGATTTATTCCTTCAGATTCTCCTCTTTGTTTCATTATTTGTTTATTGGTTCATGTTAGTTTACATCTCTCAGAACTCTTTCTAAAAATCCGGAATAAGCCCTTCAATTTATCTGTATACAAGAAACTCGAATTTCATTTCTCGTGCACTTCCGTTACTATCAATATAGAACGACAACCATCCGTTATACCGTTTGCAGTGAGACAGATATTTCATTTTGTATATAACTTCCGTTTCGATTTGCATCGATGCAAAGTTTCCAGTGGCCTCGGTAGTTTCATTGTTACTATGCCATGCATAGAAGTTGAATTAATCCGCAGATCTTAGAATTCTGTTTTAACGAGCGCCACACACAACAAATGGTCTCTAATCAATCGAATTCATGTCGCTAACGAAATCCTTCAAGAGGACATTTTCGACTACAAATTGTTTTCATACTGATAGAATATTTATATAAAATACTCTTGTAGGAAAACGCTCGTTATTTTAGCACGAAGAAACAAATATGTTGTATAAAATCGAATAAAATTTTTCTGTTATAATTTGATAAGAAACGGTTACTTGCAGAGAGAGAGAGAGAGAGAGAGAGAGAGAGAGAGAGAGAGAGAGAGAGAATTTAGTTTCGCGTTATCGTCGGGTAACATTTAGAGAGGAAATCCGCGTTCGCGTCGATCCTATTTAAATGTATAGAGACATATACTCGAGATGAAGTGCCTCACGGTCTACCGCTTGACCGAAATGGCCAAATCGCGTGGCACCGTGATGGATCCAGGTGAAAGGACGAGAATCTAGTCCATTTGACCTAGAGCCCAACGCTTCTCTTAATCTGGGCGCGCCAGCTGGTGCATTGCCGGAATCGATGAGACCGTTATATAGAGCCTGGTAAACGGTTCCAACCGGAAGTGGCGTGTTTCCCCGGGATCCGTACCGGGTGAAGTGTAGCCTTGCCCTGTATCTCGTGACGAAACACTGCGAACGATTTCACGCCGGTGGTCATTAACAAATCGTGACTGTCCGTCGTGTAATCGCCAGGTCGCGGCTATTCATTTAAGCCGGGAACAAGGTCATGTCCCCAGAAATTTTTCACGACCCATTAGTTCGTTGAATTTGATACGACCTACTTTCGAGATGAGACAATCGCAGCTGATTATGGTACGTGCCCTGATTATAGAAAGAGGCTGCAGATTGTGTGACGATTTAGGTGCAGTTTATGGTTCACTGCTGCGGATTCTCCAAGCGTTTTTCAGTTATGTGTGTAACTTCCACATCAGATACATAGACATGTGATTAATTACAAATTATATACTTACGAATGTATATACTCATTAATATTCATAATGAACATATAATTAGTCAGTATGTATAACACCCATAATATCCGATATAATTACGTTGATATACAAATACGAAATGCAATACATCTCAATAGCATATAATAACTGCGCGATCTCGGCAATTTTCGAATTCCATTGCAATGACAATGAGCGTATACCGAGATTGTATTGTGCAGATTTTCCTTGCCGATGATTTCGTGGAAGCTCGCTATGCATCATGAAAGCGCGATCGATAAGTAAAATGCTAGTAAAGCCTCGCGTGCAATCGACCACGTAATCTGCAGCGTAGATATGCTCGAATGGTCCCAACGTGGGCGCCCTTGATAGTTTAGAATAAAAGATCATTCTGAATAAATAGCGCTTTCACGATACGGAGTCCGATTACGAAACTGTTTTTCCATTAAAACTACGACATCGCGTTAATCTCTTTTGAAAGATTAAATACTCGTATTACGCGTCGAGACCGTCGTCACAGATGGAAAAACATTGAAATTTCGTAGAAGCTGAAATTCAAACAGAGCTAAGATTTCGCAAATTTTAAGTGCGAAGGCTATATCATATCACAAGATACTCAATAAGTAATAAGAAATTTAACGGTTTTTCTTTTCGAAGCTCAAAAAGTTGGAATATAAGTACGTCCAAAGTTTGATATCCAGGTTTCAATCACGATCACTATCAAATATTAAATGTTAAACGGCAGTTGGGCGTGTTTTTAGACGTTAAATTAAAGGAAGGTCGTTTTTGCCTGCTGCACTTTGATATAGACGACTAGAAGTTTCGCAAATATTTGGCAGGATTTGTTGGCATCTATTTACAAACCGGCCGATCTGCTAAAAGTGGCAGCATATCAGCGTTCTTTCCGGATAGCTAGAATAAGTAATTATTAAGCGCGTAGATCAAGTATCTCTGTAAACGAATTAACTATGATTTACCATATCATTACGGTTTAGAGATTGATAAAATGAAAACGATGTATAGAGACTTGCTGTAAAAGTACCGTAAGCAGAAAACTCGGCAAAGAAACTTTTTTAATCAGAAGAAAAATGAATGGAAACAGGTGTAAGTTACGCACGCGATTCTTATAACTTATATTTTAGCGATTTATTTCAATTTATGGCATTATTCTGGAGCGATTTTTAATCTTAGCAGAAAGTTCGTTCGAAATCTCGAATGGCCATCTGATCGACTTCCGGCGCGATGTAATCAACACAGAAGTTGTTTCGAAGATTTGAAATTGCTCGTTAGACTATTATTGCTACGGCACGCGATCGCAGTAATGATCGTCGCATCCCATATTCCGACTTTATAGGTTCATTGTTGAATTCGCGTCATCACTGCAACGTGATTTCGCTCAGTATTACTCATTAGCCGAAGTGAACTGTGCAATTAACGTGACAAACGTGTGGAATAAATTTATTAACGTTAGACTATAGTACGTATATAATAGTCGTCTCGATTATAACATTATGTTTACAACTGTTTGAAATAATTTATGCGCGCGCCCACATATATTAATTAATACGATTTGCATGCCGCAACAACTACGCGACCTTTAATACCGCTAATTACTTTTGTCCATCTGAGTAATGCTCCGGAACGCGCGCGTTATTTGCTCGCGACTATGGAATATAAAAATCGCATAAAGTTCTTTTTTTTTTATATACCTAGAAAATTCTTGCTCTTGAAATAAGCCAGGAAATTCTTGGCATAGAAGCAAACGATATTTTACGCGATAAATATCAGCGAAAGAAATAATATATGCGGTCGAGACGTACATTCTGTATCTTTTTTTGAGTTAAGAGCTTATTACTCACGATTGCTGCGATGAGTTCTAGTACACAAATAACCTGATGGCTACCACTTAAAGCAGTCGGCCGTTTCTCACACATTTGTCTGATACAAATGCTAAAACCAGATGCATATTCAACTTAAAGGGGGATGTAATCGAATGACTTCACCGCAGTGCGCCTATTGTATCTACCTATTGTCTCCACCGGTGGCCATTGTTGCGAGCTTGTGTCGAATTCTTGTTCGACAATTGCATGCTACTTGATAGCGAAGCTTTCGAAGTTATGCCCTTTGCCTACAGATGCTTTAATTCTCGAATTTTGCAATGGACATGGTAACTCTAGCGGAAGCTATAAATGTTCTGGTTAAAGAGAGAGAGAGGGGAGGAGGAGATGTCGATAGCAAGAAATTTAATTACGATCGGATTTCAATTGTTTCATTAATTGGATTTATGGAAAGATCAATGAGATCATTCGCGGACGAATCATAGAAAAAATTGAATGCACGCGTGAATGAAAATATTCGTTGTTGCCAATGGAAACATGTTAAATTTACTGAGTATTTCTTCTGTTTCTTACTTGTTTTCTTTTGCACACAAGTATCTTATGCAAATATTTGCTATGAAAACATAGTCGAGTTTAAGTCATGAATTTATGCCTTTATTCATAAATCAAACGTCAAGAATATAATAATCATATATAAAATCTTTTATTCATTTTGGATATATAAATAAATTTGATTAAATCTTCTCACATTTCGTAGGAATTTAAACTGCTATTATTGTCGCTATAATCTTTTGTTATGTAGAACAGTATGAATTATCTTTTTTGTCTGTGAAAGGATTAAACGCAATATGTAAATGTTTTTGAATTTTTTGATAATTTAAAATTATGGTATTCCTAAAATGTGAAATTTACTGAACGAACTGAATTTATGATGGACTCGATTATTTTATGTACTTTCAAACATGCGACATGGAAATAACTGCGTTTCAGTAGTTTCAAACCAATTAACTCGTCTGTAATTGACAAAAATTTGTACAATTGCTATTATACAAAAGTATCAACGGCGAATTTACATCCAGTAAACATTTTTTTAAACGTAACTGTCGATGGTTCAATTTTCCTTTCCTTTATAATTTTAGCGTTCCGGTTTAGCGTTTTCTCTTTGATCTCACATGCACAGTGTTCAACGTTGAAAACATATTCGTTAACTTGTTATTATTTAAAATATTATTATAGCGTAAAAAAACGAAGTTAAAAAATTAAATATATAACAGATTCAATAATAAAACATTTAATCACTAATGGATTTTGTATGATGTCATTGTTAAGAATTGTTATCGGGATTAATAAAAGTAAAAAAGCAGAATGCAAGAAATAACATCGAAAGTGGCTCCAGGTGCTCCAATTAAACAAAATTATTTTATAAATATTGAAAAGTAACATTGATTTTCAGTTTGTTGGCTGGTAAGCGACAAGATTGTGTAAATGAAATACACAATGCTGTTGAAAGGAAAGAAGTGCCGAGAACGATGCGTTCCAATCTGACAACGACAGATCCACATGGAATCGCGAACACGTCCCGCTTGAAAATTTGACAATTCTCGATCGTTCCCTCTTACAACAATCTAAACGGACAAGTTTAATTCTAATGAATTAATCACCTGCGAATAATCTTCTGATCACTTTGCGAGGGCGACATTGCATTATCACGGAAAAAAATACTTTTTTGTTCTGCAACAGTTTTCGTATTTTCCGAATAATTTATCGATTCTTCGAAGATGGACGATGATGATACCGAGGACCTGCGTGAGGCGGTCACGTTGGTGAATCAGCTCTCTACAAAAATCATCACGCCTACCTCGAAATTTGCCTCCAAAATTAGTCAGCAGATATTACGAGCGCAAGAGTCGGCCGAAGATTCCGACACGATGGAGGGCGCGTCCGAAAACGAAGTGGAGAATTTGCCGAAAGACGAGGATGCATCGCGATCTATTAAGACGCGCAAGTTGTACGAGAAATGTCGTCACTCTCTAGATATTTTGGACGACGCTGAATCACAGCGTAGAAAAACAACGACGGTGTCGTCTCTTCGTGTGAGCGACAGTTCGCAAGCGGGTATCTTCATGGTGAATCGCAGCCCGCAGTCCAGCTCCAGCCAAGAGGAGTACGAGCCCGAGGTAAAGAGCATCTCGAGGCTGCAGGCAACGCAACAGCAACGCCAGCAGCAACAGCACTTGTTGACGGCTGGCGGTGTCAGCAGCCAAGTGACCGCCAGATCGATGGAGAGCCTGCGAACGTCGAGAAATTTCCTGAGCGCCGACGATCGTTACAGCGAGGACTCCAAGTCGATGGAGTCGCTGTCCTCGTCCTCGGAGCTGCACATAGGCTCGTCCAGGAGTCACTACAGAAGTTTCTTGACGTCGTCCACGAGGGACGTGCGCAGGATCGTGACGGTCGAGTCGAAGAGCAGCGAAAACCTCCATCGGCAGGAAAGCCTGAACGCCGAGGTCAGACGCGGCCTGTTTGCCAACACCGGCTTAGAGAGAAAGATACCGCAGCACCTGAGCTTGCCGCCACCGACCAGCATGTTCTCCCTGACCAGTCCGGGCGGTAGCGACCGCAAAATTACGATCCTGAGCCCGCACTCGCCCCTGCAGACGTCCGAGTTCCAATTCGCCTCGCAGACGCTCAAGAGCCGGCGCAAGAAGGCCATCGTATTGCCGAGGTTGGTGTTGCCCCGAAGCGAATCCGAGGTCTTTCTAGAGTGAGTAGTTGACTGATCGAATTTCCTGCTCTGCCATTGTGTTCGTGTTTCCGAGGTAGCCCGAGGCGATCGCTCGTAATGCCCCGTGTTAACTGTTTTCCGGTGTATCGGCTTGTGAAAAAATAATGGAATTGGTAAAAATCGATGGAAATTCATTGCGTAAATTCGCGAACGGATTAAACAACGAGCGGGTTAAATAACGGCCAGGTTAAACAACGAACGGGTTAAATGAATACGCGATTTGTTAACAAAGCCAGAGATAACATACGTTTATGCAATTACGATGACTCGATTTTGTGGATACGTCTCCGGGGAAATATCTAATATTTATTATCTACCGCGCTAATCCCACCGAGATGCCAATTATTGCGATGTGAATTATTATTATTTCATTACGATGAATTGGATTTGCTACAGAGTAAACACAAAATTATATATGAAACGCGTATAGTGCTCTGTGTAGTTGCGCATGTTGATGTTGCAACGATATTACCACGATGTAATTTCTCATCAACTGCATGTGTGAATCAAACATAAAGGCTTTGATTTACGAATTCATACAGCTTTTTTGTTAAAAAAAATTATTAACTAACGTGAAACGCGAAAATAGCATAAAATTCCAAATTTCTTCTCTCGAGATTAAATTTTCAAGGTTTTTTATATTCAAAATAAAAATTACGGTATAAATTTCTAAATTCTTTCTTATAAACAAGAATATAGCAAATTATTATCTATTAATGTAATCTCAAGAAGGAGAAGTAATTGCTTTTGACTTCTCTGTGAGAAGTTCATATGGCTTTGTTAAAGACGCAATGTTCCCATAAAACTTTCCGACAAAGAGCCTGCATTGTAGCCCTACCGCCGAGTCAAACGTAATTGTTCTTGTCACTCGTAAGTATGAGAGAAGCGCATTTATCGCAGACTAACTTCTCTTTGTGATGCGAATCGTGCGCGTTTCAGGCATGTTTAAAATTAATTTGATGCTGTTTGATCGAACTACCAGGAATATAGTGTTCGTTTTGTTTACGTTAGGATATTCTACCTCTTGTTCATAAAGCCCTGCGGATATATACAAATATCTGTGTGTTTCACGATTGCTATACATGGCGTGTTTAATGTTGCGCATTACTACTGCGATGATATCAATTACATAATGATATGATTGAACAGACAATTCTATATGTGCACGCATTACGTTTGCATACATTATTATCTTTGATTTTGGAAATTGTATTGTTTAAATATAACGGTAATATCTTTTTTTTTTTAAGTGCATGGTTTATATATATAATACTTTAGAAATATATATAAATTAAAAGTTATTAAATATTATAAAACGTTAATGTTTTACAAGTTTTATCGACGCGAACTTAGAAGCTAATTATTTTATAAAAGTAGTTAATTGAATAATGCTGAATATTACAAGCGCTTTGTTCTCTTTGTAATAATTACCCTGTTTTACCCGAGGAACCAGTATCGTCTCTCATTTTCTTGAAAGCGCCGCGTGGCGTTATCTTTAGTTATTTTCGGCGCATAAAGCTGAAAACGCGATTACTTTAATTTCTACACAGTTCAAACATGTTACATTTTGCTTTTCTCGTAACAGTCTCTTGTTTCGTGGAAATACGTCGATGCAGAGGCACGCACTATAGAATCACCGTTATGTAAAAGGTATTGTTATGAACCCCTCCTTTACCTTATTATTTTATTATATAATTTAAAGTTAATTGAGCGAATTACCGAGCGAGAAAAAGTCTTGTCCGCGATTATTCTTTCCCGATTTGGCAACGTTCGCATCTCTCGACTACATTCTGGCAAACCGCAGTAATTATGTCGTGTCACATTCCAAGTACAAACATGTGTTTGTCGGCCGGTACGCAAACGTTTACCGGGCGTCGTTCAACTGGGACGTATGTTCGAAAATAGATTGCGCGTCTACGATGCTTTCAACCTGGAAATGTCGGCCGATGAATGCGGTGAACAACGCGAGCCACGTACTTACGCGCAAAGGGAATTGCGGAAATCTTTCTCGTGCTGCTTTCCTCGAGTAAAACTATGTAGATATACTCCAATCAGGAATAAAATTGTCTTCCTCTGATCGATACGAACATTCCGTTTCGATGATGCGAAGTATCGTATTTATCTTTTTTCTTTCTTTCCAGATGCTTCGTGCATCTATATTCTCTCGTAACAGAATAACTTTTGAAAGTCAGATCGCAGTTAATTAATAGAACGATATGTTTTTTTTTTTTTATAAAAAGACTTAGCAGTTCGATATTTGCGCGTTCGAACATGACGGGCTCGAATCGGGTTTAATGTATGCATGAAGAGCATACATCACATGAATTACTCATGAGTGAAAATGTGACTTGCTAAATGTATGGCCTCTTCTGTTGGATATTTTTTCACGAAAAAATTAAATCTTTTTTGGTGCTGTGCGTTGAAGTTGCATTGAAAAATTCTTGGAAAATATTTTCGCAGAACTCTTTACACTTTTTTAATTAGGCCTGCACGGAAATCATTGCTATTTACTTTTCTCAGTCTACGAAACAATTCAGTTTAGTAATTAACTAGTGAATTTTTCTGCGAAACTCGTCGTAATAAATTCTACACTTTTGATTATAAATTTTTGTTTAGATTTTGCATGAAATTATAAATGCCGAGTTTTTAATTTCATGCAAAGATCTTCATAAAGAGTTTAGAAAATCACCGTTCGCAAAATACGTTTTCACTTTAAATTAGGTCGCGAAAATATTTAAACATAATAATTTAATTTATTTAAATATCTAACATATTCTTTAATATTTTAAATAATATTTTTTTGAAAATGTAAATATTAACATATTAATAATTTACATTTGATATTGAAAAATTTATATCAAGTTCGCCAATACATATTTTCGAGGGAAATATTATACACACATGAAAAATAGAATGTTCCATATGGTTTGCGCTATATTGGATAGGATTAAATACGTAAAATAATTTTAAACCGCTCTCTTGATACGACCAATATTACGATAAAAATATACAAGGTCAAAACGTACTTGAGGATCGTGAGTTAAATTAAGCCTGATCGCTCATACAGCCGCCGTGCTGTACAAAAGCCTTTCATTTTGCATATCGTGGCTGTAGTGCAGTAAAAACACGGCTCTGTTTTCTCTTCTCTTACCTACATTTAAGATCTTCTAACGTCACTCGTAAAGTGCACCGTCGACCCTTGGCTCGTTAAACGAGACCTTTTGCTGCGTCCGCGAGATGAAACGCAGAATATAAAACGGAGTAAATCGAAACTTGTTTGTGAGAGAATTATGACGTTATATACCGTACACACGCGATATTTTCTTGAAATTGGAACAGAATTAAAACATTTTAAGGGAAATAACTTGTATTTGGACCCGCATGTATATAATGACTCTTTCACGGCGCTAATTGCCTTTCGCAGGGATTCTGTTTATAAGCTGATTACGAAATCCATATTTACATCAATATACAACACTGAGAGAGTACATCCATTAATTCGGAAATTGTCATTCAACCGGTTGTCCATTACTACAGCTATTGATTTGGAAACAATACGCCCGGACCTCGAATTTCATCGCCAATATGCGATTTGAAAACGCTAATTGATCTAACCGCGAAACAACATTGATTTGTTCTTATTTTTTCACAGAAAAAAAAAGATATAGAAGAAGAAGTAGGAAAATCCATGTTTTTAAATCCCAAGTTTATCTACATTGTTTTCGGTTATCGGCAGCGTTGTTTTATCTCGGATAGTTCTATTGTCTCGCTTGTATATATCGCTATTTCTCAGCTATTACGGTTATATCTCAGCAAAAGTACGAAAAGCTCTCGTTAACCGCGACAGTGACACATATGCGGTGTTATCGCGCGATCAATATTTATGTATAAGTTTAAGTTTTGTGATGTTTTCGACCAGCAAAGACGACGATACTAAAAGAGACAGCGGAAAAGAGAAGTTTATACGTCGATATGGTGTCAACATGTCACAGATTAATGAATCGACATGATAATCCAGTTACTTGCTCAATCGCTTAGTTACTTGCCTGGTTATATACGACGGCCGAGGGAGGGATGGGATGGGATTAATTTCCCATTAATTACGTACCCTTTGACGCACACCGCCGTGCCACATTACAACATAGCTGCGCAGGAATCGCCAAATTGCGTTTAAACGGAATGGCTACTGCGACGCTCTAAGAGCGTGCTGACCGTACGACATGAATAAGCGATTCCATGCTTGAATTTTGACATTTTCCTGCACCAGGTTGTACCAGCGGCACATAGGTATTTACATGCAAGATAAACTACAAGCATGACGGAATGAGAGACTGTTTACTCACCTTATTTCACCGATTTCGTATTTACCTTCGCGTATATATACGCCTAACATTACACGCTAATTATTCGATCAATGTTGCAACGCGTTTGCTGGTCGAGTAGCTAGTTGCAACTCCGGATTGAAGTTGGCGTATAGTGGCTCTGTAAACCGTGGTTAACATAATAAATCCCTACGTTGTTTGCAATTCGCAAATCCCATGAACGGATCTCAATATAAAATAGTAATATATTGCAATTTTGTTTTTCGAACAACTTGACGAAACTCAGTTTTCCCGCAACGCGACGCGCGGGAAGTAGTGGGTCGTTAACGATACAGTGACTTGACGTATCCGTCCCGAAATTTGTTTCTCATCCGACGCGTCCGATAAACCGCCCATTAATTAGAACGTCTCGCATTTATCACGGGGGAAGAAGTAGGGGGAGATATAATTACCGAAGGAGAGTAGCTCGTAATCAATTTTCGGCGTTTTGAAATTATTCTCTGTCTATTTACCTCGGCCGCATATCGAGAGCTCAATGGTTTTTTTTATTATCGCAAAAGTTAGTTTATTTTTGACGTTAATGTATTGCAATCGTTGTATATTGCTGCTGAAGTTAATTTAGAAACAACGATGACGGAGCGTTACACGCTTGCTCACGCTCAAAACAGGCAATTTCGAACCTTGTTTCGAACTTCCTCTCGCGATCGAGGCACGTAATGTTGAAACAACGTGACGGGAATACTTATAACATCGTTCAATTCGAATTTAAATATAATATTGACTGCGCCGAATATAAGGCCGATGTTTTATTCTATCTATTTTATTACCGCCAAGCGGTTTGATGAAAGAGCTGAAATATTTACGGTGAGGAGCGCTTCAGTAAGAAATGTCTGAGCTTTCGTCATCTATATATGCATATAGCATGAATAATGGAACTTGCCGATAATGACAATATCAGCGTCGTAGGCGTAAATGCCCAATTAATTACCTCGCATGCAATTTACAAGCTATTCTGACGTGCAGCCAACAGAAACTTAAATGCGTTTCAACCCTTCAGATTTAATATTCCACCTGCAATCGATTATTTCGACGTGTGAACCTTATTCATTCTAGGCCGCTTTATTTTGCCTTGTTTCCTCAACGATTCTTCCGCGAGATCAATAGTAATGCGCCCCTGAGGGTCGCCACGACGACCTTGATTCGTTTAAGATCTAGCCCTAGTTCTACATACAAACTACTAGCGAACAATTCTCAAGTGTATGTACCCACATGCGGATTGACGAAACTTTGCGCACGATAAAGTCCGCTCGTAATTGCTTTCCTCGAGTAGGACATCGATTACCTGAGATCTCTCATTCTCACCTTACAGATTTACTGACATACGTATTAATTTATTTAATGTATGTTGAAGTAAAATCAATTACTGTTTCTATATCTTTTTCAACACAATTAAATCTGATGATTTTAAATCTTATATGAAAATCTCCTTTTAAAAATGAATCAAAACTAGCTGGCGTGACAGACTGTCATACTGCAAGTGATGATATGCAATATATGTATGCGTAAATCCAATTCATATTGTAAAGCAAAGGGTACCTTCCCATTGTATCTTTTCAAGGCCTTCGCAGGCAAGTAAATTACATTTTTCATTCAACATCGCAAGTGTACTTCGCTAGCATGTACGTCGCGGAAATGAAACATAACATTGACGATTAAGAGGGAGAGAATATCTTCGGATCAATATGACTGGGTTATAGCATTGGTATTACTGGTCGGCGTATTGCCAGTTCTTCCAAGTGAAATTGCACATTTCGTTGCGCGTGCAATGAGTCGTTATCGTTTGCGTGACGAGCTGGGAATCGGTTAGTATTGTTTCATCTGACGCGCTAATGCTATGTTTGTTCGCGATATGAACTTTGGCAAATACGAAGAGAGCTCGGCGGGCAGAAATGTCGAATTATTCTGCGCAAACGGCATCGATGTAGACACTGGAAAAAAATACTTTAGTAAAATTGATATTAAAACGACAACAAAGAGCTGCAGTTTAAATATTGGAACTGCAACTTTTCTACATTTGTTAAATGGATATAGATTTTTCTTCCGTTTGTATTCGTTTACAAACGCAGTAATGCATGCGCTTGTTAGCGCACGGCACTGTTACACAGTACCGTTGTATTAATTAACGGAAATTGTGTAATATTGTAACAGCTCCAGATTGCGTAGGTCCTGCAGGTAATCTCACTAATGTGACGTTGTTAATGAAAACAACTGATGTTTCATCAATTTAATTCTCTTTGCCTCTCAGATTTAATATATATTCCCAGATTTTCTCGCGTAAAACAGACTCAGTTATCTCGTCATTAGTGTAATTTATGACGCTCTTTTTGTGCGAGACGAAATATTGATTGCAACACGGTAGCTGATTACGGAGAATAGACTAATAATGTCAATAAAAACGCGATTGAATTTCGCGATGCATCAATCTTCTCTAAGTAATTCAGCTGTGCTGCTCATAGCACCTTATAATTTAATTACGGCAAACTTTCCGCCAGGTTAACCGTTCTCTCCCTCCTCTCTCTCGTTGTTTCGCGAAACTTGGCCCATATAGGTAAACCTGACAAGTTATACCACGAGGGAGCGAAAAGCTCGGCCAACACTCAAGACAATCGTCTTGAGATCAACCGATCTTTTCAGGATAGTTTGGTCCTGGTGGAATACTAAGCCGGATAGATCATTACTCCTACGATGAGTTGTACTTCTCGACCTACTTTTACTCACGAAGATCTTTCATGTTTTTTTCGCGTTATTCTTCAAGCTATTTTCCAACGTTGACAAGGAAGACACGTCATGCGAAATTGAGTCAGTATAGTCGCATCTATATTTTTTACAGCTAAGAAGTATAACTAAATATCGCGATCGCAGTTGCGTGAGCAAAAGAAACAAGTGAAGCTATTCTTCACTGTTGAATTCATAGGGTTAAATGAAACTCAATTTTGAGTAATTTTTTTAACTATTCCATAGGTCGTCACTGCTCCTACTCAATATGTAGTGAATTTAACTAAAACAATATTAATTTGACTAAACCAACGCCGGAGTTAAAATAATCCTATTTTGTTTCAAACTAATAAATTTTGACGCACATGGTAGTTAAAAATAATAAAATAAATCTAACTCCATGGTATTAGTTTAAATTTTATCCTCTAACCTTTAACAGTGTTCAGCGAGACGTTTTACGTTGAATTGTCAAACTGTCAGACGCACGAGACGGATTTGTTGTCGAAGGCTCAGCAGCGAGATTGCGGCGCTCGGCTGCCAAATTGTCCCGTTACATAATCATATTTCCATGCCGGCGCGCTTGTTTAAAATAAATGTAAAAATTAACAATTTTGTTTATGCGTCATCCTTTCGCGGCGATATCTTACTTCAAATCTTTTCCCGACGGGATATTTTTGTAATTCTACCGGAGTCTCTAGTCATCGCAGAGACGAAGATAAAATTACATTTTTTATAACAAGATTCTTGCAAAGATAGAGATCACATCTACTCGACAATTTGAAAATCTTATGCATATGTTTGATTATATAGAACCAGTAAACTCAGAATTTTTTATTTTACATTGACATATATACAGTGTCCCAAGTTTTTTCTGCAATGCGGAAAAATTGAGATATCTTCTGTTTTCTTGAACCGTAATTTTCCCGGTAGTGCCATCGCGGAAAATCTTGGAAACTGATAAACTTTCCACGAAAATTTTATCGCAGCACAGCTTCACTGCTGAAGATAATCGTCGCCTGCTTTACCGACTACAAAATCGATCCACAGGGTGTGTATAAAGTTTAGCAGACGAACAGTTCGTGGCAGCACGATGCCGCAGCTCCTGCAATCAATATTCTGTCGGGTCAAACTTTGTTTTCATCTATAAAGTTATACAGCGTATTGCAATTACTTTTTCCTAACTTTTCTCGCGCGAAACATGAAGAAAAATATATTGAAAATCTATAATTTAGTATAACATATAAAACATGATACATTAAAACATGATACAAAAGAAGATACAGTATTTTCAGAAATTATTCGATTTTAATTTCTGTGTAGAAATGGAGATACAGGTATTCTTAATTTAATTTATACCTTTGATGGAATTAAAAATTTTATTATTCAAAACTTGTCTTCGAGTTTGTTTAATTTTATTATTGGCCGTATATATACCTCTACAAACTTATTTAGTGTAACATTTATATTGAAATGTTGTTCATTTAATTTTATTTTTGGCTATATGTATAAATATACTTGTTTAATATTTAAATATGGATCGTTATCAAATTTCTTCGTACGTTATTTTTACGAAGAACGTCAGCATTGCAGTGATTGCACGATATAAATTAAAGCATTGGACCGAATATCTTATTAGACTGTCAGGGACATCGCGAAGGGTAGGCGAGCATCATCGAATACTAGCGTTCTTAGAATGCGGAGGGGACAAATTGAAAACTGATCCGGGAATGCAAATTCAGCGAGGCAAATTCAGCGAGAAGCAGGCAATAAATGGTGTCATCGCGAGATGCATTCGAGCGCGCTGGGAATAATGCGGAACATTATGTATCCCCTAAGTTTCCAGTTATCGATGCATAGCGAATGATAAAAGTTATACCGATCTGATTGAAAATCTGTCAAATACAGAAAAATCTCGCTGTACCTATGAGTCATTGCTCCGGAATAATCTGAACCATAATTTTTTTACATGAATTTAATTATATGATTAATTTTCAACGGTCTTTCTGCCAATATATGCAACTAACATGACGTAATTAACGTTCGATGTTTAGTGTAAATTGATATTTTGTTGCCTGACATTAACGTAGTCATTAATTTAAACGCGTGAGATATAAAATTAGTACTGCGATATTAATTTCAATTTAAATGCTGTTCAAGATGCATGCATTAACTTTATAAAAAAAATAGATAGAATTTACGGAAATTTAATACAAAATTTATTACATTTTATTAGTAATGCAATAACAATCATGTTATTGTTCGATTTTGCTGTTTGAAGATTTTCTCATCCAAAATACTCGTTCACATCTAACGGAGCAGAGCTCGTCGAATACATTTATTGATTTCCCATTGTAAACGCCACTTCAATCGATTGATCGCCGGTATCAGATTGCAAGCCCTCCTGTCTTTGGAATTAGTTTTTTATCGATTTTTTTTTCGAGATTTGCTTCCCTACTTTCCATCTTTTATCTCTCTTTCTCTCTCTCTCTCTCTCTCTCTCTCTCTCTCTCTCTCTCTCTCTCTCTCTCTTTCTCTCTCTTATCTCTCGTAATCGGTACATCTATATATGTCGTTATTATATGTATGTAAAAAATTGTCTAACATTCTTAAAGGATTTTCATCTTAAGTAAATTATTCAAGTTATGAAAAAATTTATCTTATTATTATGGAGCATTAATAAGTCAATACAAACTAATAGCACAAAGAATCTTAATTGTCATATTTGTAATTGACCTTTGCTCTTCCATCATTTTATTTACGTCCCTATATCTTTAACAAATAGGATGAAGTCATTTAATGTATGATCTCGAGAGAAATCCTCTTAATATTTCTGTAGACACACAATCACGGCGCCCTCAACGCCATTGATTTTGCGTCGTGGGCTGTCATTGTGTTAAAAAAAAAAAAAAATAACCAAATTTATATTCGACGTTACATTCCGCCCACGATGACTAATTTCGCGGTCGACGAAATTAATCGAAATCAATCTGTAATTTTAATATTTACCGACGAAGAGTCTACATTCAAATTATCTTTCACTTCCAATACGTTCATCAAACTTTAATGTCGCCGATATGCGATCCGGAGAGTTTGAGAAGAGAATAGAATGCGTTGGAATAATTCCCGACGGGAGGGTTTCTCTCTCGGGCTTTGCATGCGAAAACGGAAGATATGTATATTTTCCTTCCGACGTGGTGTTATTTAGATTAAAGTCGCGTGTATATGGTCAATATCGTTGACGTAGGTCATGGGTGAACAATTATTCGCGACTTTCACGGCACTTGTGGCCATGGTCCTATATATATCGCGTAGGTCACGGATCCGTGTTTCCGTATAAACGAATCCATCACCATACATATACCGTCTCTTTCTCCTCGCTATACGTCGCGTACGTCGTATGTTTTATTAGCTCTTCTACTTCCTTTCCAGTCTTCGTATATTTCTCGTAACGCAACCAGCTCTCTGCGACTCTATATCAGACAATTTCATCGAACCATTTTTTTTCCAGGCCTTCTTATTGGCTTGGAAACACATATACCGTCACGTTTTATTGACTGCTTGCGCTATTACTATCTGATAGTTCCACGCGTGAGGTTACGGTCTCTCCAACTGCAATTCTAGGAAGGCGAGAAGTACCAAAATTAATCGACGTTACACGTGATGCCGTTTCTCGAATTAAACGCGGATTAAACATGCCGTACTAAGCACGGTAGCACGCGAAATTCCCATGCAATAATTTCTAATAAGCCATCTCTCTCTTGAAAAATGAGCTAATCTAATGCGAGGTAACAAATCGCGGCGTTCACGGCTGTTAACCATGCGCAAGCTGCACGTTCCCCAAATGTAAATATCGCGGTAAATTTGCGCACTCCTCGGGGTGCCTTTTCATTTGCA
Organism: Temnothorax americanus; assembly: GCF_048541705.1. Lineage (NCBI taxonomy): Eukaryota > Metazoa > Arthropoda > Insecta > Hymenoptera > Formicidae > Temnothorax > Temnothorax americanus. The sequence continues at coordinate 215,949 of NW_027509421.1, read as the reverse complement.
CGGTCGTCGTTCGTTCGTGCGTGCGTCCCCGACAGATTGTGTCCTGTTGCAGCGTTTACTCAGATCCACGCTTCATATACAGACGACGACGCCGCACGTTCCCGCCACTTCATTGATTTCGAACGAAACGTGGGTGTGTCATTCCGAACACGTGGTTCACTCTTCCGCTCTCGTGCGAGAGCGTGCGTTTGGGAAATGATCGCGATACACGTCTGCCATTTCTGAAAACGACCGTTGGCCGACGCGCGTTCGGTGGCTCCAATGTGTGGTGATTGATTTTCTCGGTGGCTGCTTTACCATTGATTAATTGTGTAATCATTTAGATAATCGCTTAATCGGGCCAATTATCGATAGCTTGCTGCGATTCGTGTTTGCTCTCTCTAGTTGGGCTCAACGTAAATTACCATCAGCGTCTATGCGCAAAGTCAACCGATGTTTTACTAACCAGTGTTTCCGCGATATACATCAATTTAGCACTTAAAATTTCTCGTTACCCGCAGATATTAATTTTCCATGAAAAGATAAATGGCTACTTTTCGCCGAAACATTATATTTACCTATTTAAAAGTTGCATGAAGTTCTCTACAAAGTTCGTTAACAGTTAACACTCAATAAACGTTAACAATTAAATCACAATTGTAATAACGACTAATATCTATTATATCGTTGGAAATTTATTATTTTATTTTCATTATTTAGTATATTTATCGACTATATATAACAAAAAGAAGGATAAATAATGAGGAAGCAAGCCGATATCCGATAAAATAATAATAATAATAATAATAGAATAAAAAGTAGATTGCCCCAGAAAGAGAGAGAGCGAAAGAAAGGAAGTTGATGAAAGAAGATAAAAAAGTCCGCCAACGTTTTTGCGTTCGTCTCCGGCACATCTTCGTGTTTCATTATTGTTGGAAGTTCGTCGTCATCATCGCAGTTGAAAATTTTCATTTGTATTCCTCGGCGTATTCATGGGTTCTTTTTTTCCTATTTATTTCCGCCCCAACTGCATTTGCTTGTTCCTATTCCCTATGGCTCGCGTATCTTCCTTCATATTCTACGCAATTATACCTGATGGTCATATTTTATTTTTACTGTTATTTTTCACGAATTGTCTTTTTTTCCCTTTTTTTCGGTTTGCGAAGTTTGTCCTAACTCATTTTTCTATCCGTTCTCTCCGGCGTTCCTCGCTTCTAAGCGCTGTCTGACCACTCACGGACCGTATCTACTTATTCTTGTTTATCTTTCCGGACACCAACACGGTGTGATGTGTGCGCGCTACGCGCCGAGCCTTCTAATTAATCCCGTAATCAGTTATCACTCGCAGCGTATTCCCTGCTCTTTCTAATAACCACCCCTTTTATCACCCTCGCGTCTCTCTCTCTCTCTCTCTCTCTCTCTCTCTCTCTCTCTCTCTTTCTCTCTCGCGTTCTCCACCACCCCTTCGCCACCCCCGAGCGGCCGCGAGCGTCGGCGTTTTCGGCGCGGAAGTCGACGAAGGAGGCGCTCGCGTCGATAGAGCCACGAGAGTACGGCGCCGCTCCTCTCCGTCGCTCTTTCGTACTCCGTCTTTCTCCGTAGTACTCTCTCTGCCGTCTCTCTTTCTCTGCCACCCTTCTCTCTTCTCTCTCCCTCTCTTCTCTCCTTTTCACTCATTTCATTCCATCCATCCGCGGATTTACGTCTGCGGTCCTGCAGCCACGTTGGAGCGGCCTGCTCGCCCGCATTCCCACATTCCACTGTCGCGTCCTTCCCAGCCGGCCACCGTTGACGCTGATCCCGCCGATCATCCGGAGGATCTTCTCTTTCTGCGCGCGCCCTCCGGTACTCCGCGCCCCCGGACCCGGCCGCCTCACCTCAACGAGGAGTCGAGGACCAGAGAGCACCGTTGTCGTGGCCGACCCGAGTGAAAACGCGAGCGTTGAGCGCGCGTCGCCCTCGTTCGCCCTCGCCGCGAGACGATCGATCATCGATGGATCGTCATCCCATGTGCGACGTGGGAAGGACCAGCGTGTGCATCGTGCGTGTTCGTGCGGCCATGTGCACCCGATTGATCCGCGTGCTGTGAGCGCGAGCGACCCGATGCGACGCCGCGCCGCCGGAGACAGATCTCTCGTGTTACGCTCAGCTCGTGAGACACGCCGGAGACGAGTGCGATGAAGTCGCGCAATGACGTTCGCGCAATTCCGTCGACGAGTCCAGCGCGGGCGACGATCGTCGATGGGTCTACGGAGATGACGAGTGGTGACAGTTCTAGTGGACCTCGGTGAAAAAACATCAGTGTTATTCCGATCTAAAGTATCTTCAATCGCGAACGTTAAACGTTAATCGGTTGATCGTGGTTCCTGATGACGTTCGAATGATACGTCGGGGATTGAATATTGATTCGTGTGTCTATGTGGCTTTAAGCAACCTCGCGATATGCGCGTCCACTTCGATGATGGGAAGATGGGAAAGCATTAAAATTATTGTATCCAAGAGGAATATTTTGACGGGGGAAATAATCGGCGTGCGCCGTAAGCGGGGAACATGTGATCTTCCAGAATGAAATTTTTATGAAATATAGCTGACAACGTTAGCAGTGGATAAAGATATCGGTCGCAGTTCTCGTGATGATTCATAAGAAAAAAATTATGCAGCTGCGAAGTAATAACGATACGTGTTTTCGGAATAAATTACACGGTGTGTGTATAGTATAAGTCATGCATTAACGACCTTGAATGCCAAACGACGAACATGCATCCGAAGGTGCTGCATATAAATGTGGACTTATAAATTCACTGATTTCGACACGAAATCAAAGGCTACACGTCCGTTACGAGATCTTCCAATTTCCTTTAAGATAACGATGCTAATGTTGATACACGATAAAATTAGCTGACTGACGTCTGTCGAAGCGAGATCGGCGGAATTCTGAATTGCGATGAAGATCGATACGATCCGCGCGGACGTGACTTTAATATTTGCAACGGAAAGGCGGAAGGTAATGAATATAGTCACCGATTCAAATTGCACTTTGTTCGTCGACGTCATAAAATCTTGGGAGCGAGGAAAAACAGCTAATTCGCCCGCATTATAAAGAAAAATAGATCTCACGATTCCTAACGTCTTCCAAAAGCCGCGGAATAAAATGCGGAAATATCTCGTGAATATTTTTCTTTCGTTACATTTGCACATTCCGGAAATTCTGTCAGCTCGACACCGACAGACAGCGGTAATCGTTTCGGGGTGAAATAATAATATTTTCCTTATCCACGCCAGGAGAGAGAGCGAGAGGTAACACCTTTATGGCGCACTTAAAGCCCGGGGAGGGATGTACACAATAAAGTTGCCCAGGCCAGGCCGCGATGTCGAGTGCCCGAGATTCCTCCCCGAAGGAAATTTTAATACCGCAGAGTTTAATAAAAAAAAATCGAGAGCGCCCAGCAAATTATTTTTCTGCTTAATCCCGCCTGAATGGCGGCTTGTTAACCATCGGGACAATTTCGAGCATTTTATTTGAGACGTCTTCGCATTTACTAGACATAATAATTATACAATAACGTGACCGACATAATTGTCGCACGTTATAAGAAACAATAACGAGGTTCTTGCAACATCGAGGGGACTTCGTCATTCAGCATCATAGCATCAACCTGTCCGCCAAAACGTAATCGATATGATCGCGAATCATGAAGGTAAGCGAATGCCTCGTACCGCGGAAGAAGGAATTCCCCGAAGGAATGAAAGAATCCGTGAAATTGAAAGCTATCGTAACACTGCATTTTCGTTGAAAACCCTCGCCGGATATTCGAGAGATATTAACGTCGGTCCCGCGCTGGATACGGGGGATTTTACCATACGTGTCCTTTGAGAAAGAGATCAATGCGCATTTTCTCGACTGCTTCTGGATCGGAGCTCAGAAATACGACGACGAGACCTGCGAAATGGAAAATTGCATGCAGAAATTTCCGAACATGCTGACTAGTTCGTACTTGGAGAAAATCGAAGATGTCCACCCGCAGATAAGAAACAACGCGTGAAAAATGTGATTCGCGGCGAGGCAACGCGAGAGGACATGCAACGGTCTGCGGTTTTTTCGCCCGACGCAAAAACCGGCGGGGAATGTGTTTCTTAATTGAGCTATTAATATGATACGAAATAAATAGACTCATGTGAGCTGCAAAACGCGCGGGGTGTTTTCCGACGAGTTGAAAACAGACGGGACGTTATGTGACTCGTTAGGAAAATTCGTAAGCCCACGAATCGGGACGGTGACGACGATGGGCCAGGATTGGTGTGCGCGTAGACGTAAACGTTTGAGCAATTGTTGCTGCCCATGCGGACCACGTGTTCATCCCTCAAATAGGTCAGTGAGCTACCAGACGTCAGATATTAATGTAGCGAGCGTGCCCCGTGGGTATTCGTGATTAGAGTAGTTTGCGGGATATTTTTAGCGCCGAACGCAAACTTTGATATGCTTTAAGCGAACCCGCCCGGCGGAGGAGCAATATAAGTCGCGTTTCGTCTTTGAGAAACAAAAGGCAGGTTTTATACGGTACTTACAATTTAATTCTGAAAGCGTACAAATCGCGCGGCTCGCGTGATAGTCGCTAGTGTTGGATCGGCTAGCGTTGTTGCGCTAACAAAGCTAGAAGTTTGCCGCTCGATAAAATCAACGGGGCTTAGATGCACGAAGATGATAATTCTGTAAAATTCTCTCCGAGAAACGCGATCTCGGTGATGTCGTGGTAAATATTTCAGTGTTACGCTTTATTATAGTTTTTGACAATATTCTATATTAATTTTTTTTGCGAGATACAATATAATTGTATTTATTTTACTAGTGCGTAACACCTGTCTGTCAGATAGAGATTTTTCAACTAGGAATTCGTGTCCGCATCCCAGTGATTCAATAAATCATTATTAGGAAGCAATTAAGATAAAAGGTTGATTTATCGTGGAAATAAGAAAGGAATTTTAAAATATTGAGGTTATCCCGATAAATCTAATGACGTAAGTGCTCGGTTGCCGAGAAGAAAGAGAGAGCGACGAAAATTCATAAATATCTTTAGACGATGGCGGGGTTAAATGGCGGAGAATATTTCATGTAAATCTGCAGAAATATTTTTTTATTTAGTTCTATAAAAATATTTATTGTAACGCGAATGGAAAAAAAATTCGAGGTAATATTTATATTAGAATCATACGAGCGTGGTTATTATTTTTATTTTTATTTATATCAGATTGTAATTTTACCTTCCAACGAAATTATATCGATCGTAAAACATTTGTATCATATCTGACCATTTGTATCATTGGATTATTGTATAGGATACAAAATATTAGTGTGCAATTTTTGTCTTGTTACAATGGCGATTCGTTGACAGCATTGCGTATACATCATTGCAGCAAAAAAAACGTGTCAAAGGTCAGTACCATTATGGCTAGCACTGCAACTAGGATGCGTAATACATCGAGGAAATATACAGCACAAAACATGATGCTTTTTCGCGTCGTTTTTTTTTTTTCATACAAAAACTGTGAAAGTGCATTTTAATAATTTTTCCCTTTGTTTTATATCGAGAGAAAACAGTTAAAAATTAATTCAATCACTATGGAGTTATGGACCGCTCCGTATATATGTATGCAAAGTCATTCAAATTTGTTCGTGCAAAATGTGCAAAAATCACGAACGCAATTTTAGTCAAGAGTTATTCCATTAAAGTTAACTGCATTCTTGCAATAGAGTAAAAACTATTTGCTCAACCATTATACTGTGTTTCTTCTTTTACTCCGCGGCTCTCTGCAGGAGTTCTTCTGCAATTTCTGGAGCGAGCATCTTATATCGTTAAAGAAACGTGCGAAGTAAAAAAAATATTATATATATATATATCTATCGATTTATCGATCCCCGTCGAAGCAGTATCGGATATGTTGAGAGAACTGGAACAATTTATTTTTATAATGCGTTACGCGTATAGCTGCGTCTTTGCCTTGCGCGTTCGTCTTATTTATTCGACGATCGCGTCTTACTCGACATGGAGGAAGACAGCTGAACGTTTCTTTTCCCCGTTTCCGCTCTTCAATCGCCAAAAATTCCACTTTGATCGAATATCGCTCCGTCACTCCCGGCTCTTTGCGTCCGCTGCATAGCAATGCAGCGTATGCAATTTCCATTTCCGCGTCGCCGGAGCGCGCGAGTAGAAGCGGTGGCTGGCATTGAAAAGAAAGTCAGTTCGGCTCTAAAGGTCTCGGCGGCGCGACCCGGACTCCGGACGAAATGTTAACGCCAACATTAAACGCCGCTGCACGTAACGCGTGACGCTGAGCACGGTAAGCGCGCGCGAGAGAGAATTTCGCCCGACACGCGAAACCGTATCGGCGCACGTCAGACTCCGAACACGTTACATTTTGTCCTCCACAGGGAGGAAGAGAGAGAGAGAGAGAGAGAGAGAGAGAGAGAGAGAGAGAGAGAGAGAGAGAAAGAGAAAAGGGGGAAGAGGGGAGGGAAGAAAGAGCAAACGAGAAATTAGGTCGTCTTGATTGCGCGATAATTGAGAGCCCGATTAAGCGACGAGGTAAACGAACAATCGGTCGGCTACACTATGCGCCGCTGGAGCTTCCCGGTGATCGCGACAGAAAGGCTTGTTTACTACCTATATAAGTTAGTAGCAATCTTGCGTTTCAATATAAATAGCATAATTCGAGGCATAATGTCTCAGTTTTCTCATTCCAGAGATTATAAGGTACTTTTACCTATAATTTCTAACATAAAATTAGAACTCTGATTAATTATTCCGATCTAAGAGAAACTCATTATATGTAATCACATATACAATTGCAAACAAAGACTGAAAAAGCAGTAAGAGAACTAATAAGATGTATGAAACGTATCTCTTTCTTATCCCTAAAAATTTATGTATAACGAGCATTAAAAAAAAATTACAAAATAAAATTACAAAAACACAGATCTCTTAATTGATTCTCCTATAGGAAACAACGACGAGTCGTAGTCGTGGATGTCGGAGTAAAGCCAGTATTATCGCTGAGACTCAAAGCCGGCATGAGATAAATGAGTAAGAGAGCTCTCGCGTAACGAGTTTACGTGTCGAAACTTCTTGCAGACATGATCGTCGCACGAATTCAATCGTAGGATAATGGACCTGTGCGTTTCCATACAACGCACAATTGCGAATGACATTCTACTCGACGCGCCCCCGGCGACGGTATCGTTATAAAATGTGATTCGACGCACACTGAGATAAACTCGCATCTCGCGGAACCACGCACGTGAAAGTTTTGAGGCGGCCGGCTTCTTCGCGGAGCGCGGAGTTCTCATTGAGGGATTTGGGCAAATATCTAATTACTAACTGCTCCGCGTTGTTTGCCGTTGGAGACGTGCTCGCGCGTCGCGTCGATACAACGGGAATGAGAAGGAGCTCTGCTCCTCGTCCTGATTTCGCAGTATAATTGAAAGTTAGATTACGCAGGCGGGCGAATGTACAATCGGATGGCTTAGACGTTGTTTCCGAAGTCACCGCGTCTTCGCGCGCGCGCGCACGTCCCGAATGCAATTTAATTGTTATGCGACGCGATAACGTGTTTTGCCAAGTTGCGATTCGCGACACGAACGCGAAACGTCCTGTCCGAGCAAAAGTCATATGAGATCCGTTATAATTGAATAGATATACGTCGACGAGGCACATTGATACGTGAACTTTTCACGGACGATGATTATATTGAGAATATTTATGTAAATATATAATATTTCTAAGAAAATGTATATTATATACGTTATATGAAAGAGAAACCCTTTTTCTAGAATAAAATAAGATTGTCGGCTTTTATTGACGTGCGAATTCGAGATGCGATGGGAAAATGTCGCGATCTGAAAACGTTTTGTTGCGGATCATTGTACAGGAGACATAAAAGTCATCTCCATTAAGGTCGATTTAGACGTCGCCACGGAGACGTTTCTCGATCAAAGGTAGTTTTTGAAGCAGCGTTTTAAAGGTAACCACTGTTCGACGTCTCTCGCCTGCTACGCTCGACGTTTCGTTATCTTGACTTCCCATCACCCTAGAGATCGTTGCTGAGTTCTGACGTAAACAGGAAAATCAGGGAGGACCTTCTCTTATTCTTAAATTTTATAAAGAGTTTCTCAATTTACGCATGATTTCATAAAACGAGTTCGTCAATTTTTCCAAACAAGCTTTTTCCAAACTTCTTAAGATCTTGAGTTATAAACGCTCGGATAATCAGAGAGATCTTTAACGAATTCACGACATTCTTCGAATTCCGTAAAAATCTAGGAAGGTAGTTATTAACCGCGGGATGAACCGCGAGGTGAACCCCGAGTTGGCGACCGCTGGGATACGCTTCCGGTCCCGTCAGTAACGATTCGAATTGAATTTCTTAATCGACCATCGGACCTGCGGGGCCACTAAAACGATCGGACGAAATATCGGCGAGTAATCAGGAATTTAATTAATAGACCACAGCGATGCGGCGGCTATTAGTGATGTTTCCTTCTTCGGAAAGTGGCCCCTTCTTCGTCTCCTCTCCACCGTACCCTGCCATTCCCACGAGTGCCGCTGATCGATGTCGTGGCGGTGGAGGCTGGCTGGCTGGGCCGGTGACGTAATCGGCAACCTCCGCCCCCAAGCCTTGACGTCACTGATGCCCTCAAATGCGCGTGGTCAGGTGCGTATCAGCGAGAATCTCCGTCTTTCTCCGTGCCCCGTGCCTCCTCGCCGTCGCTTTTCTCGTACTTTAGAAGCACTTCAGCCGACGGCCCCGCCGCAACGTCGACATCAACATGCATCCGTTTAGGAAAATGGAACAGCGTTTTGTAAATCCCTTCCGAGGGAGGATTAAATTCCAAGCTGAAGAAAAGATATATATAGCTGATGCTGTAGAAGAGGAAGAGCGTAAATAAATTTCTGAGATTAAGCTTCCTCGTTTTTAGTAGATTAACTAGTGAATTATTATGTCATGTTTTTTTAAATCATTTTATACCATTTTGCATAGTAATTATATATTTTAATTAGAAGGGCGTATTAATGGCGTAATTACATATAAAAGTTCCAGAATTTTATGTTGACGATTTAGAAATGTTTGGGAAAGAGTGTAGCAAAGGCTTTTAATTACAATCGATCGAAAAACATATGCAGTTTATTTAACGTAGCTTTACGTAAATAAAATCTTGGTTTAACGCTTAATTCTTAAATGTTATTAAAAATTAAGATTTAAAACAAAAATTTATATTTAGAAGGTTTATTTACAGCGTAATGTTTGGTTACAACGTTTTACAGTGCAGTTTGCTATATTGATTAAGCGCGCTCGTAGTTTTCCTAACGAATTGCATTAATTATACAAGAAGCTTTACCGGCCGTTTTTCACGCAAGTTATTTGCAGAATTTTAATTTGCGCCTAAAAGCAAAGTTATAAGTTTATATAATCTTGAACATTGCGTCGCGCAAACTTGCAAAAATACATTGAAGAGTGCAATGCAAAGCTTTACGGAGAGATAATAATTGGAGCGTATTTTTTTAGAGTTTTCCTCGTGAAAGAAATTTTTATATGAAAAAATATCCCGTTTCACATCAATGTCTCATCTTTTTTTTTTTGTGAATTCCCATTCGAATGTACTGCGGTTTTCGCGGTACCTGAAGAGTATGAAAGTCGTCCAATTACCGGGCGCTCGTGTACGCTTATCGAATCCATGGAAGTAATTTGTAGAGAACGTGGTAACAGTTATTGTACTCGATGATTCAGCAGTCGGTGATTAAATCCAGACTGCCGCTTCATTTCGCGGACTAGTTTTCTTCCTCTCTCTGGATACTCCTCGGAAGAATCCTCAAGACAACCTCATATACCCGGCATTGGCACCGGTTCATTGTTTAGTTGAAGGGCGGTTTCTCCGCATGAGGACTTTCATCGATTTCCTTTTTCTCCTTCATTCGCTTGTGCTGCTCGAGATTAAGAATTTCTCTTCTGCAACCGCATCGTAAGCAGCTTAAAAATAATTGGCCTGCATTGGAAAGTATATATCAGTCGAATATATATTGTATCGAAAATTATAAAATTATGCAAAAGTGTAGGCACTCGAATGTCTTCGCGTTTAACGAAAGTATATATTTGTGTAGTATATTTTTTTTCTTCTTATTTGGAAAGACGCAATTTGTTTTATTATTTTAAAACATAATTGTACTAAATAATTATCGTGACATGCAACATGCATTGATTGTCTGGCACAAGAGATTTTCCGCTTTGCATTGAATAAAGATTTTCGTGTATCGAGTAAACGAGATATTTTACAAGTGATGTAAGGCTGTCATTTAACCGCCGCCAAACGGTTCGCAGGGGAAAAGGCAAGTCGTGGCAAGACAAGTGAAACTGGTCGATCAGTATCCGGCTTGTAGCAACCTTCTTTATCGATGGTCACTGTTCTTGCCGTACTATTCTACCTGATGGCAAAGTTTGAAATCGTTGATTCGTGTACCTATAGAGCTTAATTCTACGTTACCTTGTCCGTAGTATCTCGAATTGAAGCAATATCGTCGTAATCCATATACATAAATGAATCCATGATAGACATACATTATATAATTTCCCATATAAATTGCTGATAATAGAACTAAGGGCATATATAGAGCACAAAAGCTTTGCACACTTTCACTTCCGTAGTTAAAATCGATCGCAGGTCATACGTCAACTGAGTATAAAGAAAATACGTCCATCTTTAAGCTTTTAGTGCTTAGATCAAACTTCGTGATGTTATTACTTCATATAATTTAATTTGAGCAATCGAAGCGAGTCTCACGCAGCACGCTCATATCGTCGATTTAGCACGGCTTAACGTTTTGCGTGCGCAGAATATGGATCTTACGGACACATTGACTTTCTGTACACACATGCCATGCGGCTTCATATATTGTTCCCAAATTTCCGATATTGCCTGATAACCCTGAGAACCCCGAACGGACCACAAAGCCACTGCCTTTATTATAGTCGAACATGACGTCAAGCATGCTAAAACCACTTTCAATGTAGTACTAATTTAACTTGAATTTACATACATTTCTTTTTTAATCATAGAGAACATTGTTGTAACAACCGTAACAATTTTCTCCGTGTATTTATAACATGCATATTTACATGCATATTTATATGTTTAAAAAGCGGTAGGCGTCTGTTTTTTCTGACTTGTTTTAAAAAATTTTAAACGTTCTATAGAGGAATAAATAAGAAATAAAATTCTCTCTCTTTCTCTTTCCTAAATGTGAATAATTGTTAAAACATTGTGTAATAATTAATTAATATTTATATATAATTATGAACTATGATAAAATTCAACACTAAATACCTATCTTATTCACGCTGATCGAGCGCTCTTTCTTTTTCGTAATGTGAAGCATATTTTTCACGCACGTGTCCGTAATGTAAAGCGATCATTGACCTGCTACGAATAATTTTAGATACTTTACGTTATCTATATGGAAATGATAATGCGGTAATAATCCGTAATATACAGTTTATCTAATGGGCGTAAAACGCCCGCAGGACTTTGTTATTTGATAGGACCTGTCTATTTTGTTTGCGTCGCTGATCCGTGATTGATAAATAGTAGTATAACGCATATCACCTTTCATAACGATTAATAATCATAAGTGACCATCTCTCTGTGTATAACTGTATTCTTTCTGAATTATTTTCTCTAAGACTAGTTAGATTGTTGAAATTATAGATCCCATTTCTTAAACTAGCAATATTTTTAGCAAATCTCGCGCGATTTATAAATCATGGATGACCTTAACACACGTGGTAAACGTATAAATGTTGGAAGGATAAAAAATGTCGCATGCTGTAAAAAAATTAGCACATGTCAATAAAACCGTCCTTCTTTTCTGTTACAGGTAAGTCCAGGTGATGCTATTATTAATCTGGTCAATCGCATTGCAAGGTCGCATAACTCGGAGAGTTTACGTAAGAGCTATATGTGCTGCGCGAAAAAGTATCCGTCGGCTTAGAGATATCCGTACTCGTTTCCATCTTATGCATATGCACAAACACCGCGGCGTAACCTGCATAACAGGATATTAGCACTTAAGTCTCCGTACCAATAGTAACAGCTGCTATACGTACGCGCTGTCAGAATGGGATTGCGATTTTACTATTTTGGATTCATTCCAATTTCTTCCTACTACCTACCCAAACAGATACAACACGCGTACGTACATACATTTGGGACACGCGAGCCACACGAATATCGCGGCAAACTCTAGTCGTGGAAAAAAATCTGTAGGCTCAGATTTTGAAAATATGACATCGTGAGGAATAGTGATTGTTTTTATACGTTTTACGGTTAAATTGACGGCACATCGGTCGGTCCCGTAATACACGGGAGAAGTAGGTACAACACGGTCGAAATTCGGTCACCCCAATATCGTGCGATGCTCCCCGCAACAGCCGCGTCCACTTCGAAGGCAATAAAAGTCCGCGCATCGACACGGTGAGTGTGCGAATGTTTGCCGAACTATCGTCGAGTGCGATCAAATCTGATTTGTCCACACACACACACACGGCGCGCCCCGGCCGTGTTCGGGCACACCAGTACCCACGACGAGTACCTTGATAATACGTAGCACACGAGATATCGTACGTCGGGTACACACAAAAAGGGGGAACGGCGACTCTCGCATGCGAGAGGACAAGCGATATGAAACATACTGTTTGCGTATACGTTGAGGCGCGAAGATCCCTCGCCGTTTACTTTGTCACCCGAGGGGATATTCTAATCGAATTAGACTTCCACGTACCTAGTCATCCTCCTTTCGCGGACATCGCCGACAATTTAACGGGTCCCCTCGAAGTTAGGACCGACCGGGTAGTTACGTAAAACCACGTCGTACGTCTCGATCGACGCGGTATTTGGCTGGCCGCACGCTAATCCGGACGTTTATTTGCACGTCCATACGGTTGATTTGTTGAGCAAGCAAAAACAAGCGTTTGCTCGGTTATCTTTTATATGCGGGCCACGTGGTACAAGTGCGCCAATATCGCGTTATCTTTTAGGCCAAGATCTAGGGAGCAAGATTGTTTTTTTTTTTTTTTCGTACGTCTTTTTCATTTTTTATACATTACGTATATTTGTTATACTTGGCTGGCTCGTACGGCGAGAGCGACGATTCAAAGTGGCGAAATGATGTCGAGTCGGCTAGTGGAATTATAAATGACGAGCGTTTCTTGGACAAATGTCTCGTTGCCAAAGTAATTCACGCGTTGCGCGAAGATATGCTCTAAAAGCGTCACCTAGATGCGTTTGGTCATCGTGATATATTTAGCGCGTAACCACAAAATGTTCAGTACGTAATACATTTTACGAGCGTTGCATTTTATGGATTATCATTAATTTCACCGCGGCCGTTATTTTCAAGTTCTTCTTTAACGGCACAAACGTGTTCGACACATATTTGCGTGCTCCGTATGTGTATGTAGACGTCTGCAATTCTCGCGTATTATTCGCGGCATTATACGCGACACGTGAAACTATTTCCGCACATCAGTCAGTTGATAATCTAGGTGTACAGAAAATAAACGCGCTGTTCAACAGCTTGATTATTTACCAAAATTTCCGTTAAAGTAACAGAATAATATTACCTTCCTCCTTGTCGGCTCGCGGGTATTATCGCAAACTCTGAACTAGTTTTACGGTGGACTTTTATTTTTAGAAATTTACCAGCTCGTTTAATTGTCACGGGAATTTAATTCGAAACTTTATTACCAAGATGTTTAACGTTGAAAATTGGGTACGTAAGAGAGAAACCTAATTAAATACAACGGGAGCCTGATTAAATTTTTTCTAAAAGGATTTTATTCTAATCTGACGAGGAGCTATTATTCGAAATTATATCATTCATTCACTTCAATATTTTGTCGTCGCAAAGTCGCCGATATGACGTATCACGCTGTTTCGCTTATCGCGATAATTTACGTTCCTATCTTCCCTCGTGATCGTACTTATCAAGTGAAAGTGGTCGGCCGCGAGTCAGCCGCGCGGTACCGTCGCCGAAAGAGCGACTGTAAATCACGGACGCAGGCGCTGCGAGCTGGCGCTACGTCCATCGTAGCTACGGCCTTTAAAAGCTCTTGAAAGAGCTATCATAAACACCATAACAATCGATCCTCGTCCTGCTCGTTGTACCCGCCGATAACAACCTGGTTCGACAGTTCCGCCTGAGCGGGGGGCCGTCTCTCCAGCACTTCGTCTACGTCGTGACGATCCGCTCACGTCGCGCGCGTCGCCTTCGTGGATGCGCGGCCGAGCTGAGGGAAATGAGGGGATCGCTCTTGGGAAAACCGTGAAAAAAAATGCTTTTCGAAGGGATGGTTTCAGTGCCAATGAAGTTTTAGTGCAATCTTCGCGACGAATTGCGTGAGACGCCGTAACGAAGAGGGATTTTACGTGCGCGTGGAATCGTGGCGGATTATATGAGGGATTAATTCAAAGTCTCTCGCGGATCATCTGACGTGGGAGGAAATAAAGGTTTCTCGTGCTCCGCAGTCGAGCGAAACGTATCGCGATTCAACGCGTACAACGATGTAGATTTCTTTCCGTCTGCACGCGACAGTGAAGATAGTTTTCATTTGAGTTTCGTCGGAAAGGACGTCTCATCTCTATACCAGCTGATGACCTATCTAGATAGGAGGACTTCTATTAACCGACAAAGTGGAATTACGTATTTGAATTACAGCGGTCTACAACGACTGTTTCGAAGCGATTCCGACAACTTTGCCGCCACGTGAGATTGGTTTTCAAATGTATTTTGACGCTTGTAGACAAAGGTCACAATCAGAGAACAAACGTTGGGCGAAGTAAATGTTGAAGATATATAAAGATTGCCCCAATTTATCATCCAATATTAATAACGTAATAGTGACAGTATCTCTTTAGTTCTCAGCATTCTTCGCAGCAATTAATTTAATCGCGAGGCACATCGCCGCAATCTTGGAAAGTGTTTACATTCTAGCTTCCCCGGCAAAGTAATCAGAGCCAGCCATTAGCGTCCGTGATCGTCGGAGCTAATTCATCGCATCGACCTTGTCGATGTTGACCCGTCTATCGGAATCTATTAATTATAACAAGCAGCACTGTAGCCGTGTGTCATTATTCGATCATATGCAGACCGGACGATGCCGCGAGATGAGAGTTAAAAGTCGCTCGCGATTTACGCCGATTTACGCGACACGACACAGTGTGACACGTGGCCGCGGCATGGCGACTACGATGGTAGGGATAGACAGGCGAACCAGTCATTAATATATTACATTCGTCGGCTTTTCTCACCGCTCGTCGCCGCCGCCGCCGTCGCCGCCGCCGCCGCCGGCCGTCGCAATCGCGGTCGCGGGAGTGCGCAGCGTGGCACAACGCGATGCAACTTGCGCGCCGGTGCGTCTGTCGCGTGACCGCGAAGCCGCGGCCCGCCAACCTTAGTTGGCGTCGACTCACGTGGACGTGCGGCGGTGCTGAACGCCGCGTTCGTCTCACTCTCGTTCCCTATCGCTTTGAGTCGCGTCGACGTGCTCGAGACGGTCAATCGCGCTAATTGGTCGCGCTAATTCGCTCCCGCGGTTAATCATGCGCGCCGCGTCTCGGCCGGCCGACCGTTCGTTCGGCCGCTCGCGTCCCGTTGGGTTTCAGATGTCCTCGTCGTGGACGAAAACCGGTTCTCATGGTGCGTCGTGATCTTTAGTTTCCTACTTTCCGCGTCAGTGTTATCGCACGCAGCAGCACACGATTATCGATTGTTCCGGGAGCTACGTATACGTAGCTGTCGCGAAATACGTCACTTATCGCTCATTCCCGGGTCTCTCTCTCAGCCGTTCCTCGGTGTTTCGGCGCGTACACCACATCGGGAGTTTAACTTATGATTTAATTGATCGAAACATCAGTATGAATCATCCGTTCTCAGAATAAACACGAGATCGTTTTTTCAGCTACGTAGTGAAAGATTAAATCGAAGTAACGCAAAATGAAAGCGGAGCGATTCGATGAAAGAGTGATTTTATTAGAGCAATCTGAAATTAAAACATGAAAAGTCTAAGGAACTTCTGTTTAAAAAATAAACTTATCAGGAACCTTTTCTTCACTCATTTATAAGAGACCCAGCATTTGCAGGAGAACTAAAATACTCGAAAATATATATATTTAAACAAGCAATTAAGATGCGCGATGTGCTCTTTTTAAATTGCAAAGCGATAAAACTACGTTGTTATTAGAGCACAATATTTCTGTCACGAGATCGACTTCGTTTCCTGCGCTACATTGTGCATGTGTACGCGGCGGCGTAAATAATTTAAGCGTGACTATAACATATCGGTGTAACGAGGTTTCCAGTTTTATACTGTTCCCGTTACAGTGTGTGTTTGCGAGTCATTCGAATACTACGCTTTACGTCGCCTCATTAACTCGATCTTATTTAAATGGTAATTAGACTTTGAATATTTATTAGAAATCTCGAAATCGTTGCAACGAAAACCGCATAAAGGTTATTAAATGATCATTGAATGATGCATTAGCTCGATTGATATTTATCAAAAGAACAAATGTATAGAGCAAACAGGTATATCGTATGCACGTATGACTGCATGAATAATGATCATATAATGTTCAAAAGTCACTTTTGCTGCGTTATCATTTATGATATTCACATTCATTCACATTCAGAGCAGTTTAAGCGCACGCCAGGAAATCCGGCATACCTCTCGGATATACATACGTCGTTTTGTCAACGAGTCATTAAGGTCATTGAAGATTCAGTGTTGTTATCGCGGCACTTATTTCATTGGCCGAACGCTGACGCGAATAAATCAACGGCAGATAAATCGGCGTCGTGCTGCCGTGCGACGCGAGACAAATTTGCAGAGAGGAAAGGAAGAGCTTCGCTTTTGAATTTTGTTTCTTTTCTCAGCTCATCCGGTATCACAATCGGTGAAAACGTATACTCGTAACGTTTCATGCGAGCGTATTCGCGTGAGCTTTTTCTCTAGCAGCGGAAGTCCCTCGGGAAGCCACGATATGCATTGTCTAATATACTTGATGCGATCGCCATTATACGCAATTCATATATATGCGCGTATGTGTGTCGTGCATGATTTTTTTTACGCAACATGTGAAAAATATATAGAACAATCACGGATATACATATACGGTTTTTCCGCGCCACGTTCCGAGTTCAGTAATCATTTCGCGATCGGCCGAGGTACTTGTTGAGTCGCCGTCATACCGAAGGCTCCAATTTTCCTAATGGATTTTATCGACTCCCGACATAGTCCACGGTGTGATATTTTCTAACCAGCTATTCGCCTTCGTTCGCCATTGTGCAAATTTTTGGTACGACCGCGAATATCCCTGCATGCATCGAGGTATAAGTACCCGCGGAGGAAACAAAAGATTTGCGGTCATATCGCAGTTTCTTACTCGAATCGCGGTGCACTGCAACTGGTATAAAGATTCGCTCCAATCTCCTGAAGTGTTCTGAACCATTTGTCAGTAGCGTTGTTGTACTCGTTATTGTTTCCTTTCTCAATGAAAAATATATTTTCATCTACTGCCCAGGCACACGGCGAATTTATAGATCGAGTAATGAAAATTTTTTCTTATAAAAGATGTCGCTTTCCGAATCAGGATTTAATAAAGTATGCTGTGGGATATTGATATTAATTTCATAGGAACAATTGCGTCTTTTAGAATGCGCTTAGCTCCACTTGAGCGCTATATGTATACTTGAGCAATGACGTCATCGATCTACGGTACGAGTCATGGTCGGTCGCAGTTAAACAAAGAATCGCTATCAGCCGAAGTTAATTACTCCGCTTTCAGCAGGCTTTTTGTTAAACATCAAAGCCATTGTCACTATACAAAGGCAATAAGTTACATTTCACTTTTTCGTATTTATGCGGTGTTTCGTCATGATGCATCTTTATAATTAACGTCACAGAAATGTTTTCTTTTCGCGAATTTCATATAAATAATGGCCTGATTATTTATATTAATTGTTTTGCTGAGGTGAGGGTATATAGTAACGAGTAGCAATTAATAATATTAATATCGTTCAAGTACATCATGAATATTATAGGCTTGAATGTCGGACAATGATATGTAAAAGTACAATTGTCGCCTCGGTTAATATCGCAACACGTGTGTTTTCGCAATCGAAGAAATTCCGCAATGTCAGCAGAAATGTAGATTATGATTGAGAAGCGCATACAATGTCCGCTCGGTATCTCACGGGCGATAAAACAATCTATTAACGAACCATTAAACTCGAGCATGTTTGAGCATTATAAATTTAAATGTTAAGAATCGAGGCCGGAACCATAAATTCGTTTATGGTTATGGCATGGGAGAAATATATGTCGGCTTGTGCGGTAAATTTACGCCCCGTGTACCGTACCCGCCGCCGGGCATTTAATTGTTAATTTACGATGGAAATCACTTAATGTCCATGGACAAGTCCCGTGCTCCGTGTATTATATGGCGCGTTACGTAGAGCGAGAGACAATTTTTGAATAACACGATTTGATGAAAAGCGCATCATCGCGGCTTCTGATCGGATTGCATCTCAAATGAGTTTAATAAATCTTAACTTGCAAAGTAAACCAATTAACCACGCCGCAACGAGCTATCGCAAATGTAATAAACTATAGCTTGCAAGAATTTTTTATGCCGACAAGAAACATTTTATGTTACGCCAGCACAGATTCAAGACCATTCAAATTACTTCTTTTTATCGCGATTTCACCTCGTCGACACCTCGCGCTCGCTCTTATTTGTTGTAGTTACGTGCTTCGTCGGCACGTTAACAGCAGAAAAGAAATGTCATGGGCGACGACATTTCCATTGTACCTGCCGATACAACAAAAACGCGGATAGTTCTATTCCGCGGCGCACTTATTATTAGAAGGGACATTTCATATCAAAAGAATAATTTTTAATTGTCTCGAAATACTTCCTTTCTCAGCAAGACCTTATTTGCATTAAGCGTTTGCTCTTGTGTATCTCATATGTCGCTACATAAACTTCCATATACAAATTACTTTTATCGTTCGGCACGAAGTTTCGGCAATTTCAGACGCGACACATCATTTCTCAGCGATGTCGCATAATTTTTCAAAGACGAAAAAGGAACGCTTTCCTGTGTTATTATATGCGCGAATACGTTTTTCCGTCTGGCTCGTCACATAGCTGTCGGCAACTTTCGAACAATAAATATTGTTCTTGGACGATATTGGCTTGGCTCTAATAACAAGTAGCACGCGGATCAATTTAAATGACGTCAGATTATTGCGTTGTCAGCTTTGTTCAACACCCATACGACAGTTTCTCGAGGAGTGTAAAGCTTGTCAGTTGTAACGTGGCCTATTTCTCATTGTATCACGCGTGCGATTTTCATCTTTGTCAACCGCTAATGTGCTCCAAAGGAACATCACATTTACGCTCTTAAATTTATCCATATCTAAAATAATGGAAAAAAGAAAATGTAACTACACGGCGGAGTTTTATACTTAAAATTATTATTTCCGAATATGCCTGGAATACTTTTTGAGCATTATTATAGAGAATTATTTTATTAAAAACGTTATATATAATTGCTTTTTGTTTACGTATAAACTGCGTTTATTTTAAATGCGCGAACGCATTTCAACTTGGCACATACTGCTCGAAATAAATTTAGTTGCCATAGAGAAAACAAATATTAATATTTTTCGACGCCAAGGAGAAATTGCAAAACGTAGAAGATGATTGATGAAACGGTTTTATTATACTTATCTGTTTGTTTTAGCGAATTTATTGTGCCTCTTTGAAAGCCGTCTAATTAAAACTCGGCCATGATTTTAAAATACCTTGGCTCACGTTGATAACCTATAGCTTAATTGCATGAATTTTAATTGTACTTATCTGTAAGCCAAAACTGTATCAAGACAGCTTTTGCCTTTCTTCGTGTATTTTTTATTTACCATTATTATTGCATACAATGCTCGAAACGGAGACGAAATTTCCGAAGTCGCATCATTAAAGTACAGCTTTAATGCGTAATTTGCGATTTAAAATTAGAAATAAAAGAAATAAGCAAAAATGTAAATAAAAGTAAGAAACGACAGCTATTTTTACCTCCCGATGCTGTGTAAAAAAAAAATTGAATCACTACATCCTATAATGTCGAGAAATTTCTCTTATCAGAGGAGATTCCGAACCCCGAAGGAAATCTATAAGTTCATCCAAGATGGATTGGACATATGTGATACATTCGGAAAACACCGATTTCATGCATTTCATGGGCGAAAAGTTTTAATGAAATACAGGTTGCAGAAAATAACTTCATTATTCACTCTGTGTTGCCCGTTGTGATACAACCGAATAAAATCACCACGAATACGTGCGACAAGATGAGATTCACGCGCAAAAGACTGAAGAAATGGAACGAGAGCTTCTCTCAAATTCGCGCGAGAGACGCGCAGTTGTCTCGAGCTGTCGATATCGTGGCAAAAGTGAACTCGTGGAAATAATGTCGAGAAACGCCGAATTGTAATTATCGCGCCTCGATGAGAGAGTACCGGCGCGCGAAAGTGAGGGAAACGCGCGAAGATGATCGCGGCGTCGCTCTTCATCTGGGCGCTAACAAGATCGCGGGATCGATCGGAAGTCGGGCTCGAGGGCAGGCGAGATTCCCGAAGGGACTCACTGTACGGTCGGGACGATCGGGACCGTGCGGATTCCAGGCGGAATTCCAGGGAAACGGCGACGATCGGGCTAGCCATCGTCGACCGAAGACGGCATCGTCCTCGACGGCACTCGCGTCGTTATTATGTCGATCGTAACAAGAGGTGAGTGGCATGTCGCGAATTGGCGGAATGTAGCAAAATTCTGGATGTGATAGGAATTGTGTCGTTCAATCGCGGATGAGAGTGCGATTGAATTAATTGGGGTAGGGATTTGAGATAAAGATTATACGGATAACCGGAACGCAAAAGAGAAAACGTAAGCTACTATCGCGTAATTTAACGTTTTTCCGTGGAAATTATCCCTAATATAAAATATTGGGCTCGAGATGAAAAGGATAGAATGGCAACGTGCCCGCATTCCTTTCTTCATCATCGCTTTTAAGCGTTGTGAAGCGAGAGCTTTATTGAGATAAGCTGTAGTCGCTTAATAGCGCTTTACGATCATATCCATGCACTGAGGTTTATTAAATCCGATCCCTTTTTGCCCTAATGCTAATGTAATCGATGTACTCTCCGTGGTCGCGGGAGAGCTTGTCGACTACACGACGAAAATCAATTACTGTCCGCTGTCCAATAGAGCAGGACGAGGTCGCGAAATAATACATCAATATTAATGCATCTTGCGACTATTAGACTGAGCATCACGCACATTATCGTCTGAATTAATTCTTTATCGTCGTGCTTCAATCGCATTCAGCACCAGTTTATTTATAATTTTTATCTCAGCACAGTTTATCGATAAACGTCTCATAACGATTGTTCGATGATACGCGGCCAAAAATAGCGACGGATGAGATCAATTCTTTTTTCTCCGTGTTATTAACATAAAGAAAGATTTAAGAGTAAAATTTACATGTTAAAACGCGTTCTTTTATTGCACAGTTTTGGAAATACGGGGAAAATATGGAGGAATTGTCATATTTACATACTCTCGATCGCACTCGCAATATTTTCCGGGTTATCGTCTCGGGAACCGACGGGTTTCGATGCAAAAACCGGGATTTTGCACGCGGAACTCCGTATCTACACGATCATTTGCATAATATTGTACTTGCGCCGTCATGAATGGCGCGCTGTATGTGCTCCGATTGTAGTTTTTTACGCCACCTTCGTAAGTCGGATATCATATCTGCGAGCGCGCGAGGAGTTCTTGACACAAATCTGGCGACCCTGAAGGGTATGTAGATGATAAACCGTCCTTAACAATCGCGTAGCACGCTAACTCTTTCGGGATCGATATTGCGCTTTTAAGCAGGGGCAGGGGGGTTCAGACTACCAAATTCTTCAATAATCTTTTGGCGCCTGCTTGGTACTTTCGCTTGGTAAAAATCGCAGCCACTGAGATGATCATTTAGATATTTGTATGGAGTTTGCGCGCGCGGAAATTAAAGTTGTTTTCCTCTCGTGACGATTCCCTCGCGACGATCTTCATGTCTTCTGTATGTCTTCATGCTACAGATTTCGCTGTGCAATTTCGTCGTTACGACACACTCGAACCTCCACACGCGCAGAACAGAAAAGAAGGTGACGTTCGTGGAAAATGTACGGGGCTTAATGCGATTTGATACTCGTTAACGGACGCCTACACAACCTTATTGTTATAGATCGCGTTCACTGGACGAGCCAGAGTTTCCCGTGTCGAATGGGGGGATACATCGGGCCAATTTTTCACAAGCGCTCTTCGAGAAAATCGATACACAGTACCCTTCGCAGATCAACCCTCATTCTCGCTTTTCTTACAGTCTCTCGACGTTTTATCGGCGCTCTCGCTAAATCCCGATTGCTCTCTAAATTGATAAAATGTCTGCTATTTGCTCCTTTACCAGCCGCGAGTTCTTGAAAAGACTTCGTTCTTCTCATTGTCTATGAGAAGAACTCTCTTACTGTTCGACGTATTGCAAGAAAAGATTTTAGAAAAGGTTTTTACCAAAAAATCTAAGAAATTCTGAGCGGATGGAATCTTTAAACTTTGTAAAAGAGACGGCGAAAGATCGTGGAGGACAAAACATATTTACAATACAGGTGAATAAAGATATATCTACGTATGAAAACAACTCTTTTGCATTTCTTTAAAAAAATCGACGTGACTAATACAATATTAACTTGAAAATCTTAGCTTATATAGAATTGACGCCAGATTTAGTATAACAACTTTTTCCATTGCCCGTGTTTTGATTTCATACGCCAAGAACGCTTTCTGGATCTTAACGCGATGGAACTTGAAAAGGAAAGCGGATTTCTCTCTCTCTCTCTCTCTCTCTCTCTCTCTCTCTCTCTCTTTCTCTCTCTCTTCAACAAATCTTGTCCTTTCCTTTCTAGAGCATAATTCCGTAAATG
This sequence comes from Temnothorax americanus, assembly GCF_048541705.1. Taxonomy (NCBI): domain Eukaryota; kingdom Metazoa; phylum Arthropoda; class Insecta; order Hymenoptera; family Formicidae; genus Temnothorax; species Temnothorax americanus. Next base: position 192,843 of record NW_027509421.1, on the reverse strand, counting down.
ATTTACTTTTATTTGAAACATGTGAAATCCGTTCTCTATATCAAGGTTTATACTGAAACTCGATAAGACTAGAGAAGTAAATTCGAACTTATAAATAATATAAGCAAAAGTATGATTGAAAATTATCCAGAATGATAAAGAATTAATAATTCTTACATTTTTAATTTAGTTTTTCTGAAATACATTTTTTAAAACGATATCTATTATTGTTACAGATTAAATATAATAGAGGATAGATTTTTATTATTTACCAGAAGTTAAGAGAATCTGAAAATACATTTTAATTATTAAGGAGCAGATATAAATTTATTTAATTAGCAAATTTTTTTAAATATTTTAACAGACATTAATATATTCGATATATCTTGATTTCAAAGTTTAATAAAGGTTAAATAATAGAGGAAGGATTTTTATTATTTATACAAGAAGTTCAAGAGAATATAAAAATTTAAATATTAATTATCACGAAGCAGATATGTGAATTTATTTGATTAGCAAAAAATTCTTTAATAATTTAATAAGTCATTAATGATATTCGACATATCTTGGCTTCGAAGTTTAAATGAAACGACATTTCACAAATATCTACATATATATGAATCTTTTGGTAAATGAGGACGAACTGCATGATTTATTCACAAGCTCGTTTGCGTTAGCATCTTTACGAGAATTATTTTTTACTGTTTGTACTAATAAAACATTATATGTACACGCATAATTTTGAATATGCATAATTTAGTCATGTGAGTTACAATTTACGTGAACCTGTTTCGGTGAAATTAAAGCAACGAAATGTGCGATAACACAAATTCAGTTTATTTTTCTTGGTTTATACGCAAATAAATTAGAACCAAATGTTCGAACTCAAGTTAGGCGCAGTTTCGTTCAGTTTCCAATAAATTTCCTTATCGTTATCTCTCGCAAAGACTCCGTTACGGAAAATCGAGACGCCCGTTGCACACTTTTGTTCGCGCGTATTTACCCGTTCTTTACCATCCATCACTCACCGATACGTCTCCGTAAAAGGGTTTTTTTCCTATCCGTATCGTATATCACCTCGGAACCGGCGCATGCCAATTCGAGATTTCCATGTAAACGAGATGACCGTCGTTGCCGTCATGTTCGTATTCGCACGTAACAGAATCCGGCGATCGATGGTGCACTCATTCATGAATAAATGTGCAATCGCGATTGCATCTTGTTCCCACGTCACGCATAATAACGACTTTAATTAGCGTAACGCGATTGCGGGAGCTGGTCGGAACGAGAAGTTATAAAATTGTCGTGTACAAATTTTTAAATACCCACAATAAAAAAAATAAAGCATTCATTTAGCTTCGGAAAACAAAACAAACAAGGTAATAGAACAGATTTGAAAAGGCTGATTGCATCAAAAAGTGTTTCCGCGTATCTGCATTAAAAATTCTGCCCTGAAAATTTAAAACGATGAAATTTCGTATCGGTAATATGCGTGTACATTTATCTTTATATTCCGAATAACAAATAAACAGATGAATTATTTAAAAGATCGATAAATAAAAAAGCATATATCAGGGCACGTATTATGGAACTTTTCGGAATGGATTCCGATCGGAAGTGTTCAGTTATTTTTCTTAGATTTCTATTGTCTTTTCAATAGGGAAAACGGAATAATTCCGATCGGAATCCATTCCGAAAAGTTCCATGATACGTGCCCAGATGTAATTCGTGTTGCGGTAATTAAACTTCAAATTCTACGTGTGTATAATACAATAAATATTGATGGCAAAGTGTAATGCATTGATTTTTTACATAAGTCCACACGAAGTGTCTCAGTGTAGACGTGCAAATTTCATGAAGTATAACTTGCAAGAAAATCAGTCTATTATACCAGCTCCATTAATCTGTTCCGCAGGTGTTAGCAGCTGTTTTCTTTTTTTCTTCCTGTTGCATTCTCTCTCCGCGCTTCTTTACCGCCACACAATATTTCGTTATGGCAGATAAAAGTCGCGTGCGCCTTCATAAATATCTGATAAACTTAAACCATAAAAGTTTATATTAAATTAAATAGCGCGGCGTGTTAATAAAACTGCGAAGTTGCACTCGCGGCGAAGTTTATATATTCCGAAATGACGTACGTCGGGTTTATAAGATAAATGTTTAAAAATTATGGCGAGGCACAGCTGCAATTTATGACGTCGTAACGTTTCACTCGCATTCTTTCGCCGATTGTTGTTCCCGTGGCTGTTTTATCGCTTCATAATTGGTTAAGTATTCCGCGCGTACGTGGAGCTGTCTTTCGCGATCTCCGAAAATGTAATACGCCATAACGGAGCAATTGAAAGACATAACACACATTTGCTGTAATTACCTGTGTTGGCAAGACCTAATAGTTTATTTTATTGATAATATTCAGCACATTCAATTTAATTACTGTTCAGTATCAGTATGTAAAGCCTAATAGCTTTTCTCATTATTATATAAAATTTATATAATGTTTTTCTTACAACATTCGCAATTAGGCACGTCATTTCGATGTGAATTAAATCATTTCAACACTATTCTCGATCCGCAAAAATTTTCCATTTGATGGATATAACGATATTATATTATCGACTCGTTATATTGCGCCCTACTTATGCGGGCGCTTTTACTTTTCTTTTTGCCATTAAATTGCGCAATACATTTTATAGATAATTAGAGACAATCATACTTTGCGAGGTGCAATTAGGTGACGCGACGATTTTCCTCGCGATAAACGTGTCACTTCGCCACTCATTGTTCGTTCTTCCAATCGAGTTGATTCTTCAATTTGCGTCAATAAAATATAAATCAGGTTGTCATCAATTCCGATTTATTAAATTTTCATGGCATTACTCTCTCTCTCTCTCTCTCTCTCTCTCTCTCTCTCTCTCTCTCTCTCTCTCTCTCTCTCTCTCGTGATTGCACGGTATTTTTAATGACTCGCTAGCGATATAGCGTCGCGATAATTATGATTAAAATGTACTATTGATAATTATTACATTATTCAAGAAAATATTTTTATGAAGAATAAGTGTGCGCATGAGGTGCGGTGTAGTTGATGTTCTCATATTATGGGAATTTTTTAACATCATATTTTACCCGATAATATAGTTCAATTACCGAGCAAGCCAAATAACCGGGAGTATACTGTATTATTCTTTTGTCTATCTGAAATTCTCTTTATTTTTCTGACAACGGTCGACACCAATCGTTTATTCATTTGAAATAATGGTCGCAAATGAAATTGTTCTGTCTTGACATATCTGTTGTCTCTATTGTTCGTCGTCATGAAGCGTAGGGGAATAAAGGATCGCTGTCGTTATCTCGTGTACATACAAATTACGCTTGATCTATCATAATTATTTCACAGCAATTTCTTTGCACTTTCGTTATACGGAGGAAGTCCTCGTTGAGCGCGTAATTGAATAAGCGCGAAACTCGAAGACCTGCGACTAATCTTTGTTTTACGGAAACGTTTACACGATTTGATGCTTGCGCAATGGTATAATAGTATAATGCTTTTTATTATGTTTCACGGAGCACGCGATCAACTGCGAATTTCTCAAGTTTCGCAGAAAACGGCAAATTCTGCATCTACGTACCGTTATATAGAAACGTATATAGCGACAAAATACAACGCGCAGATATACAATGGTTCTATTTATAATATCAAGGCTGATCGTGAGTCTCCTTAATTCCGTTCATATTTCATCTCTCTTGACATATTGATTGATAATTGATTATTCGATTAAGGTTACTCGAATATCCGACGGAATCTTGCTCTCTCCTCCATGACCAGACGTTGGTGCTTCAGCAGAATTTTAATTTGGGGATTAACTGCAAAAATATTTGCAATTAAATAACAAAAGGGAGATTTAGGTTCGTGCGTCTAATCACATTCTTCGCTAAGAAAATATTTACTCCGGAGTTTGTTTGAAGAATCTCCCTGAGCGAGAGAGAAAACACGGGGATCTCTCGCATAGATGCGGAGCAGAGAGGGAAAGAGATAGGGGAACCTATATCGTTGTTAGATAAGCGAAGCGCAAATATATATACGCGGTGAACCGATTTCGCTCGTCGAGAATGATAGCAACCTATAGACTTCGGAGTGTGATGCGCGCAGCTATAACGCGGGTATAAGCAACAGACACCGGCATGGCAAGAGTCAGTTCGCGTCTGGCACGCGACCGACGAGGTCGGTCATCGCTTTTCGCGAAGTAAAGATCGGCCTGATACTTCGTATCGACGTATTCTCCGAGGCTTTGAAACATCGGGACGGTCGTCGAGAGCGATTCCGTCTGATTCCGAGCGGTTAATTCGCGATTAGCCAAGATGTAGAGCTCTCGCGCGACTCTCTCGCAAACTTCGACGTTTGCTCGTATGTGAACGTAAGCGGTGTGCTCCGGCGCATTAGAGTTCAAACGATCTAATGACAAACTGTCGTTGAGTGTGCGAAGGATGTCTCCCGCGAGATCTTGAGTCATAAGTGCAGGGTAGATAAATCAAGTTGACGGCTGAGTGCGCGTCGAGTGAGGGCGAAAGTTTCGTACGATATTTCGATCACGATCATCGTGTCGCGTGAGTGCGTACGCATCGAGATTGCGTTATTAAAGAAAGGAAAAAAAATAGAAAATGTGCTTTAGGAATAGCCCAATAGTTTCTGTGAAGAAAAGTATGTACACTGTGTAAAGAGAATATTTAATATCTTCTGACAGAAAACCGTATAAGTATTTCATATTAAACGTGAGCAACGCGATGGAACTTAGAAAATTTAATCTTACTTCAAAAAAGCAACGTTGGAAAGATGTAGCGAGGGAATAATGAAACACATTTGTCGGCGGGGTCAAACGTTGATAGCTTGCGCCGGAGAAAAATGATTTTTTTTTATTTTTTGTTATCGAAGGCAATCCCGGGGCGCTCCCCATCTTCCATCGGCTTCGTTAGTTTTCTGTATCTATTCAAACATTCGCCATAACCGAATTGTCATCTGTATCTATATCGCGAACACGTATCAGCGGCCAGATTATCGACCATGTGATTGCATATGTTCCAGTTGCAAAACAATATGATTCCTACGGCTTTGTTTTACGATTTTGCAGTGGATAAGCAACTTTATGCACGGCTAAAAAATACGGAATTTTGCGTATCTATATTCTAGAATTTTATATTCGTGAAAAAAATCTCTGACAGGGTTTGGACTAGCATTATCTAGAAAAAAAGTGGTGATAAATGTTCAGCATATACGCGACGGGTTATGGCAACGTTGATTCTGATTCTGATAAATCGATTTCACTCCGTATAGTCATTGATTGATATCGGTCTATTAATTGATATCCGCGCCGTAGACCTGGTTGCCATTGGGGACTTCATTGGGTTTGACGTCGTCACGTAAACCTGTAATGAATTTATCCGCATCAGGATACGCGTAATTGGACTGGATAAATAAGTTATAGCGGTGTCCCGATGCGAACCGAAAACATTACAGAAAATTCTAAGGGAAAGCGTGACTAGCTGCGAACCAGAAAGGGGGGATGCTGACTTTGATCACTCTCTTGATTGTGACTACGAGAGAAACTTTTAATTTTATTTTCTGCAATTTATAAAAATCCTTATCGTATTTTTTCAGTGTATAAATCACAAGTATAATTGTACAATTTTTTAAAGAGAAAAGTGTTAAGTGTACTATATAAGCTACAGTGAATGAAACAAAATATCAAAACAATGATAATTTCGAGGATTCTTTGAATGGTGAATGAGAAAACCAAAGTACTAATGAGGTATCATCATTACCGCACGATTTTAATGCTTCTAATTTTAATATAAATAAATTTCATCTTATTTTATATATCCGCGCCATTTTATCCATTAAAGATGCGAATAATTTTTTCGCGATCTTCGTAACGTTATTTCAAATTCATCTTTGGTCAGAGTGTATCTTTTTCCTGCACAATGCACCGAGGTATTTCTCCGGCGTGCTATTTGCTACTTTCTCCTTGTTTTTTCTCTATCTTTACTTATGTCGCGCGCGATTTTGTCGAGAGCGCACTAATCTCGTTGCCTCAAGCAAACTTTTGTGTTACGCTAATTAGCGTGTCGCGTTAATGGCTGAGCTCTTTGTCTTCGCGGAAAACAATACCTAACAGGTTCGTTTCAGTAACTTTGGGAGTAGCTTTGAGGAAGACTTCTGCGTTGCTTTATTTACTGTTCTTACTATAATATAGTATCTTTATTACACATAGTAATATAACAACATTCTCGGAATTTAATCCGAGCTTTTCAGGTAATTCGAATCTTTGCAGAAAACAAGAATATAAAATATTTCTAGTATAAAATAATCAAGTATAAAATCTTATCCTCGTGTTTCAAGAGAACATGTTAAAGGTGACTTTAGGTCCATTACCGAGGCGAAACCAGAAAAGTGCTCGACATCGTTCGCATCGCAAGTTAGCTCTTTCCCTCTCTTTTCCTTCCTGCTCTTTCAAACCTTTGCGCTTCATACTTTTCGAGAGGCAATTAAAGTAAATCAGAATATCTAATTAATGAACTAGTCACATTACAGAGATAAAAAAATCACGATAAGATATTGTACGGAGATGACTGGAGATAATAAAATTTTTAAATGTCATCAGACTATATTTAATTAACGTGAAAAAGCATTTCTTTCTCGACGTTGTGACGTTAAATAAAGAGGAATTATATTGTAAAATACAAATCTGCAAATCGTTTTGTAGAAGACGTCGTAATTACATTTCCGTCTTCTCGGAAATCCATTTACAATCTTGCTATCAGTGTAGCCTTTGCTGAACCATTAAGGGAAATCGACCAGCGTGGGACTCAGTTATAAGTTGCTCCAATTAATCGTCCGTCGAGACGCGAAGTTAGGTTGTAACAAACTGTCGTCTATTTCAAAGATAACGTCGCACATTCTCGTTAGGTAAACTATAGATTCCGTCAAGACTCAGACGCATCGATGTTCTTGCACGGTGTTCTTGCACCGTGTTCTTGCACCGCTTCATGAATGATGCATTCTCATCTTGCACGTTTCTCGCTCTGTTTACCCCGGCGGGAATATCGTGGCAATATGGATTATTCTCCTCCTCGACTTCTTGATCCCCTCGGCGAAGGTGAGAATCAATTTTTCGAATGGCCGCTGGTGTCGCCGATTCTTTGCCGTATGAGAGATCGCTGTAGACATTTCAAATTGGCTAGAAAATGAAACGCGGCCGAAACCGTTGTGACCCAGACGACGGTTGGATATTTCCTCGAGAATTTAAAAAAAATTAAAAAATTATTAGCTCGATCTTCGTGCCGAAGAGCACGTCGTTCTCGTAAAATAAAAATTGCAAAACTTGTAGTATTATGTACATACGTTAGTCTTCATTCTTTCTCTCTTTTCTCTCGGTATTTTTATTCCAAAATGTAGTAAAAATGATTCCTCAATTAACTGATAAGTTGAAAGCGTGACCTGAATGAAAACTGTTCCCCCGGCAAAATGGTTATATACGAGTTGGTAAACAATGGCCAGCGCTTTCGCGAAACTCAAATAGGACTGAAGCACTAAATTGTCGAGTTACACGAAGTACCGAAATTCTCTTTGGCTACGTTATCTCGCGGTGCAGATAATACAATTTGTTCGTAAAACGGCGATGTGTGTTACGTGTCGTGACTCTCTATCGCGACATGTGGGCCGTAATATGAACTATTATTCTCTTACCCGACGTAATGGTCTTTTACAAATAACATCGTAAAGAACCACTCTGATCGAAAGAGCGTTTTGCGGGACTTTTCTCGCGCCGGGGAGTCACATTCCCGCGTTTATGATAATGCTTCGATGTAAATTGCTAGCCGTTACAGGGAAAGTTTTGAAAGCGTTTCTAGAGAAGAGATCATTTGTGTATAAATCGGCCAGTTAGAAGTGATGTAACGACGACAATTTGTGCAGAAGTTTTAATGAGAGCGAAGTAATTACTTTCAACGCACAATATTACAAGCGCAAGTATCGTGGATTGATTTATCGATCAATAATGTCGTTCACCCGCCGCTAATCCGACTCTGCTACAGCAGAGCCAGCTGGAGCGAGAAACAGTTCGGTAACAGGAGAGCTCGAAAGACACAGTCGTGTTACGCAACCTCGATGTAAACGCACTCAACGCGAACACCGTCGGAGATAAATAACGCTCGGTGGAAATCTACTCTCTGGGTCGGATGTTACTGTGACGCGCACATGTAAAGCTTATAAATATCGGGGATATAGAAACGGGGATAGCCGCCGTGTTCAAACGTTTCTCAAGATGAACGAGTACGCCCTCGTTATACCCCACGAAGTTGCTCCCAGATTGGCGCGAAGGGATTCGGGAACCATGAAAGTAACACTTCCGTTGACCTCCTTTAGGAGACACAGCGGGTGCGTTTCTACGTTCTCACGAGTGAAGCCACATCCGAAATTGGTGTACGTCGCAGTCCCGTAAGTGCTCTATAATCTTCACAACAAACGCCTTAAGAAAATATCGTATCGCATTATCTGTGAACAATTAAATGCGTCTAATTACGTTAGCACAGTCACTGCAGCATAATTAAACACCGCACATAGAAATTTATCTATATTTTGTTGCTAATTTCAAGTTTGTTGGTTCACTTTTAATTTACACAAAAATTGCGTTCCCTTGAAGAACGTTCTCTTTTCTTGTGTAACGATAAATAATTTATTCATTGTTTACCCGATATCAGTAGTCAGTTCAGTTTCGAAGGGAAATTCAGGAATAGCTAATTCGGTTCCGGTGAATAATACGGAAACTTGTGTACACAAATCTGTTATTTTAAATAATTGCTCATTGAAACATTTATACACCGTGCTGTATTGCCGTTACGTCTTAAATTGTTTCGCTCGGCGCGATAGGAAAGATGCATTAGTAAAATGAGTGCGGAATAATCATCGCCGGATAATCCGGCAATCACGGTTATACACGAACACCGTAAAACAAGCATTACCTTAATGCAATTATCCTAATGCATACACGCGATATATTTGCACGTGTTATAAAACGAGCTATTGATGTATGCGCACATTTATTACCAAAAACTCATATATCCACTAAGTGGCCAAACAAATCTAAGTTAGGTCTCTTTCCTTCTGGCACGAGAAAGTTTCCTTCAATACGACCTTCCTGTCAAGTGCACCCTTCTTCTTATGTACTTTCTACGAAAGGCGCGTGCGAAAGAGTATTTAATCTGTGCCCTGATATTATTTATCCAACCGACAGAGAGGAATCCGCGGCATTATCGCGATATCGGGAAATTCATCATTTATCGCTACTTTCCTGCCCTGAAACGGGGGCAGGAAACGAACTCGCCTCCCGAAATCGATAACGAGAGCATCAACAATCACGGGCAACGTGGATGATCTGAAGATGATACGCGCGTGTGTGTGTTAATTGCGCATATATAGGAACAGTGTATTCACGCGCGAAATGCCCGGCGCGCAAATTCCTGTGGAATTCGCACGCGGATGGAGCCCGCGATGAATTGAACCGGCGCGGCGGCGTGCCGCATCAATTAGGAGTTTCGGTAAACAATCGATAATACTCTTGCGGCACGTTTAATTGCGCGCCGGGATGCGTAATTATAATCATTGATAGTTACGCGGGATTAATTAACGCGCGACGTTCGTCGAGGTATACGAGACGGGCAATTGCCACAGATCCTGCTAAACTAGTCACTCTATAATCAATTGTCCGAGCAATTCGATTCAGCAATTCGGTCTATTCCTTTGACACCGTTAGTTTTCATCTCCATGTATCTGCATATATTATACATGATTCAATCAATTCTAATCATATCGATTAGCAATTGATTGGTGAAATAAACAGTAAATCCGACTTATGACCGCACATGTCTTGATCGTTGATCGTCGATTACGATCGCTATTGTGATAAAAGTGAAATATGTCGTAGCGTACTGGGATTTAATATAAATAGCGCTCGCCTTTGTGCGTCTGGAGATTAGCTTGCTGAACTAACGATTTATATATACACACACACACGCACACACGACATCTACCAAAATTGCGCGAGAATTTGCGCAATCGATAGACACAGAGGCGCACACACAAATACTTGTTTATAGGCACGGCTCTTCATGTCGAGTGTATCGCCGATAAACGGTATCGAATAAATAATTTTTTTAACGGCAAATTTTGCGAGCTAAAGCGGCAGACATCAATTGTGCAGCAACGCCAATACGATTATTGCACAAATTATACCAATAAATTGCTTGAGTTAAGAGCTCTTATCTCGTGTCGCGTTGCGCGAAACATTGTTGAAATTTATCGAAAATTCAGCGTTGCATATTTCGAACCTGCCGTATAACCGATATCGTCAACGGTGAAGTTCTAGTCTTTCGGAGATTTCTTTTTTTAGAGTGGAATAGGCGCGGCCTATGGAATCGCGGAAATGCCCATTAATGACATTTATATTTCAGCACGCAACAAATATTGGCTTGGTCCTGTCGCGTACAAACAAAACGCGCCTTGCCCAATCTCGTTCGAGGAATGTCTTCGTGCGCTTTCCGCAAAGCTCTGCGAGTTTTCGGACGTTTTCGCCGTAATACAATTTCTTTATCAATCGCATTCACGATCGAATTGCGCGGAGTGCAATCGCAGACCGCTATCATTGACAACGGCTGGGCTATTAGTCACACTGAATGGCAAGGTTACGAGATTAATCACAGTTTACGTAATACGACGTAATGATTGTTATCGTGCGCGCGGAAAAAAATGTAGCCGTGCTCGCAATATTTCCTCGATGGCAACAGAAAGGAAAAAAAATTTAACTAAGTGACGGATGCATTATTGCAAGCGAACTACCGTGACCGCGGTAACTGCTTGCTTCCGACTTTGCAGACACTCTTTGAAAACATGCAATTTTATTGGTACAATGCGGCGCAGCGAGAGCAATAATATATACGCGCAGTATCACAAAGCTATTGTATTACCGCTCAGCCGCTCCGTTCGTTCCGTGAAATCATACGGCTTGACTTGTGTGATGAAAATTCAATTTACATTTCCAACGGAAATATTTTAATAATTACATCCATTTTTCTATTTACGTCAACTTTATTTTAAATTATCAAAAATTATTTTATCTCGATTTGCGTCGAATTAGGCTGTCTCTTCGAAATCTTAAAAATCCGTAAGAAATTGCAATAAATTTTACGATCAGCACGATGAAATAGATAAAAAATTCGCTATAATGAGCACTCGGGTGACGAAACTTTCGCTTCAGTTATTTGCTAGAATTTTCCCGCAAGTCTTTTAACTAGCTATATTTATGGCGCAACATGAGCTAAAAAGGATACAACTCGATATTTCTTGGCATCGTAAGAAGACACTTGCACATCGTTAGTGTAATGAGGGAGATTTTGCCGCCCATTTTATGCTTCATCTAATTAAGGCCGCTCGCGTCGACAAGTTTTTCCTCCACTTGCAACGTGTTGATTGTTCACAGCAGCTATGAATATATGGAGTATTATGTTTTATATGATCAATCTTATCTTTTCTCTTAAATATATAATGTACCACTAAAAAATTACTTCTGCTTTAATTAATATAACCGAAAAAGTGCCTATAAAAATAATGATTTATTAAAAATATAATTATCTGAAACTAAATATTAATCTGTTTGCAAATTGACTCACAAAATGTGCCAAAAAAAAACACCGAATGGTTCTATGAAACAATAGAATAATGATATATGATACGCAGAATTATTTTCAGGACACCGAAGAATACATATATATGTTTTACGCTGCCTTATTGCGAAAAGAAGCGCGCGCGTATTTCGGATATTTATTTTCGTAAAAGCGTCATCCCACTTGGGTTTCTCAACTTCCAACACGTATATTTCGGTCCATCCGATTCGTGCCTGGATGGTCGAAGACCTCGCACAGCTGTTTCCATTGAAACCCAAAAGCTGAAGGTTAAACCGAACAAAGTTCATCACGGTCGCGATTTTCGCCTATTGCGAAAAGAAATCGACTTATACTTGAAAAACAATATGTACGAAATCGTCATATAGAACATAGTGTCTAAAAAGAGATTCGGAAACCTTTGATGAAAACCATGGTGTAAATAGACAGGTGAAGCATTGCTGGCAGAACCTGCAGAAGAAATAATGGACGCGTTCAGCAAGGCTGCGTTCGAGAACCACGTTCTTCGGAAAAATTTACACCTTGGCAGAATAGGGAGCGTGTACTGAATGTGTATCCTGCTCTCTCGTAGGATTTTGACAAAATCGCCTTATGGCCAGACTCTTAATTATAAGGTCTCCAGTTATGGAGGATTTATCGGTCGAACGCCGGACGCGGTGTGAATCCTCCATTATCGCTAGATGATGGGATCGACTTCAGCGTTTCCGAAATCTCGCATGGGAACGATGATAACCCGTGCTATTTACACCATGGGAAAAACGAAACTTGATTAATACAGTAAAAAAAAGCATGATCGAAGGGTGCGGTACTGAGTCTGCAACTTTCACCGAAAGAGACCAAAAGAACACTAAGACAAATGAGAGAAGAAAGCTAATCAATTTTAACAAGTAACAAGCAAGAATTAATCAATTTTATTCATTACTCCTTGCAAAACCAAGCGCGATACATTATATAAATTACAGAAATTCATGAAGGTGTGTCCGGATTCGCCATCAATATATTTTAATATGCGCCCCATTCATCACGCTCCAGGATACCGAGGCGGTATTCTATTATGGCGGTATTCTATATATTCCGTCCTGCAAGATCATAAAGCACAGGCCATATTTTGTGTTTCCATACGCACAGCGCAATTTATAAACTTGTTTTATCGGGCCGAGAGCAGTTTCTCTCTCGCCGAGCGAAAAATTATTATTTACGTGGCATCATCATATTATTAGGTACGCGAAATTTATGCGGCGTTCCACCGTGAGAATCATTCTCGTCGCTCTGACGTCGTGATTACTGACCAAAGGCCGGGGTAACGTTATTCATCCCTCGCGCGTGGGACGCGTCGTAAAACAAAGAGAACTCCGCGCGCTCGAATCGTCCGAGATGAGAAATCTGCGGCTCGCTTCTAATGCGAATTTACCTTTCTCATTGTAGTTTCGACGTGGAAAATGGCGCCTCGACTTTGGATGGCGGCGCCGGTGGTGGCGGCGGCGCTTCGCCGAGCGCGGGGCTCGTTCTCCAAACGCTGCCACAGAGAAGGGAGAGCTTCCTGTACCGGAGTGACAGCGACTTCGAGATGTCGCCGAAATCGATGTCGCGAAACAGCTCCATCGCCAGCGAGAGGTGAGCATCCTCCCTCAATTTCTTTTTCTCCGATAGCTCGGTCTTTCTCTCTCTCTCTCTTTCTCTCTTTCTCCCGCGACAGCGTTATAAATCGATTATCAGTAAATTGGGGCTTACGTGAGTAGGTAACGCGTATTGGCGAAGGCTGCTTCGACGCTGCTCGGGCGAAAAGGCCATAATACCTTTTTTTGAACGCGCTCGTAAAGAAGGATTTATTAGCTTTACCAGAGACATTGAATCTGAACGAAAATCACGCGGTTTATAAAGGCGCGCAATGTTTATTTATTTATAATAAAACGCGATGCGTGATAAGAGAATTATTTATGAGACGTATATAAAAATTAATTTACTCCGTTATAAGACGTAGAAATCGACATTTGAGAAATAATTTACACTACAGAGTTATTATATATAGAATTATTTATTAGTTTTATCCTTATATAAATAATTTAGCTTTATTTTGCATGCGAGGAAGTAAAAAATTTAATATTCAATTTTTCGTGTTTTGTATTTCGTTGAAAATACATACATAGTTTTGTGCGCGTTGAAGCAGCGTTCGCTACGAATATACGGAATACAAATCAACACATCTATGTACAGGAAGAACCGTTTCGCCCTATTTACTCATTTAAATCGCAGTGCGGCGAGTTGTTGATTTACATCGACACCAATTATTGTTCACTTAAATTTCAAACTTTTGTAATATACACACGTTTTACGCAAGATATATATGCATGCGTACACATTATGGCACTTTTCTACAATTCTACGACTGCGCGCCTGGAAAATTCGTTGCGCGGTGCCGTTCATAATTGAATCGTGATGTTCGTTCGCTCTGCTACTTACTCTGGTATGGTACCAGTCTGTAATATCGTTGGAGGTTGTGAGAACGTTTTTGCGGCAACGAAGAGAACGCGTACCGATAATGCAGATGCCGTTCTCGAAAAGCTACGATAGCTTCGAGCGGATTACTGCAGAAGCCGATAAAATGGAGAACGGAAGAGACCTGTTGGTGGCGCCGGCAATGCTGCCGGCATGGTACCGCGACAAGATATTATATGTTTTATCTACCTTTGTGATAGTTGGATGATAAACGACTCAGATGATTAACACGACTGTATCAGTGTATGCAAATTATTTTTATAAAACACAGCATACTGTGTTTTAAACTTGATTTTGTTGATTTATTGGGTAACTAAAGAATAGATCTTCGTTGTTATACGATATGCATCGTAACACGCGGTATCTTCGTTGCCTGCAATTCTGATTTATGCGTGTAACAGTCTCATTTGGACCCACAACTGTGCGTAAACAGTTTGTGATTCGTCTACTGGTGCTTTTATGTATCTTGATGAAATATCGTATAGTTTCTTGGTGGCGGTGATGCTTACTACTCTTGGCCCTTACTTTTTTTTCACACAAATGTCGTTACTTCACTTGCACACACATACACATACGTTCAATTGTCTAGTCTACGGCGATGATGTTTCCGAGCTATTATGCTATTATCACAAGATCGTAATAATAAAATTATTATTTATAAAAATGAGCTATTTTCGCTTTTTAATTTGAAAAATTGATCTTAAATTTTGATTCATCTTATCTAATTCCTATTCAATTTAATTTGACATCTTAAAACGATAGCACGCACTGACGCAAACTGCAATTTGGAAGCATCATCTGTCCGCTGCCGTCTATTTAAATGTTTTATCGTCGCTAGTGGGTGTTGGGGTGTGACGATATGATGTATGTGATCCTTGGGTTGCAGGTTCAAAGAGACAGAGCTTCCTGTCGAGCGAGCGTATGTACTCGATCCTATTATCTAACTCATTTTGTTTTATTTCACACTTGGACTCCACACTAAACAAATCATTCAACACCCTCCATATGATCACCGATGTAAAGCAATGCCTTAATATTTTATTAATATATTCCACATGAGCGAGTCTGTTTCCCCGAGTAATAATTTTCCCGAAGAATAATAATAATAAACGTGCATGTTGTGTTTTCGTGTTAAATTGTTTTATTATTATTGTGATTTTAATATTCTAACATTACAGATATATATCGTCCTTTGTTGTCAAATTTAATTAACTCCTTTTAATTAATTGTATTTCTTACAACTGTGATTGCATCATACTGCTATGAGGTAAAATATGTATTTAAAATATGTAGGGATGATAATATACAATTAAATAATTATTATTTTCAATCCAAGGTGTTAAAAAAAAACTTTCGATTAATTGGCCGTTGAAGGTTTACAGACTAGTGAAAGTAACAGAATTGTAGCAATGCAATCTGCGCTTGTGAGCGTTATTTAACTTCTCGGGAAAATCGTTTTATTGCTTTTAAATTATATCACTCATTTTGTGTACTTTTTTAATATAATTTCACTCTGGTGGTCACGGAACCGAGCAAACTTGGACACAAGATCGCATCGACCTCACGTATACGCAACGAATACACACAGCTTTAGCATAAGATCATGCAAATTCCCGCGCTTACGCAACAGCGACATTGCTTTACGATATATTCCGTAATATAGCGATATTGCTGATTTAGATGGCTAAAATGGGCAAAATCCTTGTTGAGTCTTTTGTTTTTGCACTATAATTATAGAAACGTTGTCGAACCAGAGATTATTCGCTACGTAATAATTAACGTTCTCTTGCTGCTTTCCGGCGGTCTTTAAGTTCAAAGTTAGAAGCGTTGAACACGTCGCGTACTATATTTAGGCTTGTCTATCATCGTGCCTGGGCGAATTTTGTTATTCTGTACGGTAAAATGCGCGCTGTATACGTGACGATATAGTATAATGTTAGTTTGAGCGTCGGATTACGGTAACCTTTGACGTTTTTGCGAGTTAAGCATAAGTATATTACTAACCGCATGCTGAACATACTTAGTTGAATGTTATCGAATAAATACGAATATTCTTATTTTCAGGATATTTACCGATCAGTACAGGTAAGTTGCATCATCACGTAACTTAAGTATCTTGTAATTTAAGTCGTTTGCGACGTTGTTATAGATTGTACGATTGGATGATTATACCTCGATTAACGTTCAATTTACCGTACCGTGTCCGTCACGTTATAAAACCCATACCATATATTTTGTACAAGGGAAAGCTTTAGCGCGAATTGTTTGCTCATCGGAACGGAATGATACGATTTGAGAGAATAAAATTGCGGGTGCTTCTCGCGCGGTGTTGCAATAATTCGCAAAAATTATCAGGAAAACACGCTATAAAAAACAAAAAGCGGCATTTTCTTGTATAGTTCGTTAATACTAGGGAATTATCTTTTGGCGCAGTGAGACGTAGCTACCGTTTTATAATTTGCGCATTATGTTTCTACGCGATTGTTGTGCCGTGTATATACACCGCCTTAGTTTACCGTCAGACGTATTACGACGGCAGAGTTTTGCATGCGGGTCTCATTTTACGATAGAATGAGTGCAACGTGAGTGCACACGAGTGGAACTGCAGACTATGCAAATATTTTTATCTAAAGTGGCATTAACGCACGGATTGATAGTGTGGGACACCTTTCACTTGCATCTGCTGTGACGCATAAACGCCTACCGTCTTCCAGGGAAACTGTAGTAGAAAAATTTATATTTTATACGATGATAAAAAAAGGAGGAAAGAATATATATACGCACGTGTGCCTGTAAACAGGATGTGCACGGTTAAACAATTATGATATCTCCGTGTGTCACAAAATTATATCTTAATGAGTTAATGCAAGTAGAATTCCGATATTTTATTTTACATTCCCGCAGTTCGAATCGTTATTAAATAGCAATTAATGGCTCGCCGATAATTCCGCGCGATTGAAAATTCCGCATTACCGAATAGATGGCGAATCGACGATTTAATTATTTAAGTTCTTCAATTGTTGCGAACGAAAAGAAGCGCCAATCGGCGCTAAACTCCCGCGTCCCTGGATATTGCGTCTGACGGGCCTGAAATTAGATTTTCCGATGAGCGCGGCGATTATTTCCGGCGTCACGACTTAATCACCGTTAACGACACTTCGCGGACACGCCTGCGTACACGCGATCGCGTCTGTACCAACTTCAATTACCAACTTCCGTTTACGGTTGGTGCGGGAAACGACCTGGCGTTACGCTATTTTTTGGCCTTGCCGAAAGCACGGTGTTGACATTGCGTCTACGATGGTCATTTCACCCATGTGTTGTGGGGCACTAAACTTCGTCGCGCAACAATGTGCCTCAGGAAATTCATGCCGCGCAACATATTCACGATCGGCGAACCGGCGCGGCGCATCCATTTAATTATAAGACGCAAATCGTTCGGAAGATTGCCAGAGCAACGCGAGAGCGATCCATCAAAGTCACGTGTTTCAACCCTGTGCATCTGGAGGGCGTCCAACTCAAACTTCTCAGATTGAATGAAAATAGCCGAATGGCTTCTCTAAGCGATGGAATTAACTTTTGAGCGTTACGCGAGCAATTTCATCCGATTTTATCCGATAATCGTTTAGGAAATCTGTCAGACCGTCCCGAGCAAATTTTACCCGATTGTATTTGAAAAGAGCGGCACGATCTGTTACTGAACGAAATTCCTCTATTTGTAGAAAAATTGGCTGTATTGTATCGTGTATGTGATTGCGTGTCTGTGTGTGTGTGCGCGCGCGCGCGCACAGTGTGACCTAACCCGTGACACGGCCGATGATATAAACTAGACGGACTGAATGCGCTTAATTATTGCATTCGTTAGTTTTCTACGTTGTTTCACGCGACGCCAGGCGCTGTAACAGAATTGTTTACTCACGCCGCGAATAATTGTGTACGCGTAATACGGGACTTTGTCGCTCCTATTCTTTCACGGCACGTTTCCTTTAAAAAGAAAACTCCGTTTTTATAACAGCGGATATTTTAGATGGATGCTCGCAGAGATCCGAACCTAAAAAACATCGTTCGTTTCTTTCATTCGTTATTTTATCGAGACATACGCGTTCGTGCAATTACGGAATTGGAAGTGATCGTTCTGTAACCAGACGGCTGTTTTCAAGGGTTTCTCATTACGTAATCCGATGTCTGGCAGTTTTACGCGAAAGAAACACACACACGCACACACATATATGTATATGCAAAAAAACGTATGTGATACCAACCGCAAATTTCATCTGAAAAATCATTATTGACCGACGTAGTATAATATCAAAAGCCTGGATAGGTATAACTATATTTTTTTTGCTTAACCATAGACGCGTCTATTATTCTCATGTTTACGTAATAATATGGTCTATGAAGAAAAGAAAGAAAGAATACGTAATTTTTGAAAAATGCAAACAGTGCGTTAGCATATGTAAATTGTTTGCGTAATTCGTTTATACTTTAAGATTATTCACGAGGTACAGAATGTAAAATCCGACTGCCAATATGTACTCTGTGGAAGCATATGCAAAGTATTTATCTCCTGCAACTAAAAAAAGTACGAGATAATTTGCTATTGTGAAAAAGTCTCTCCCGCTACAATTATGTTTCAGCTAGTTGTTGATAACTCAAAATCATGTTTACACGATATGCTCGTATTTTTCCTTGCTAGAAAAATTAAATACACTTAATCTTGGTGATTTTGAGATCATTAATAACGCTTATATAAACGACGGAGACGTTTAAACGCGTGCGTAAACTTTTTTTTGCGCCGGAGAGAAAAATACGCGCGCCTTGCTCTGCGGTGACTTGCATGATGCTCGACATACATGTTACAGGCAGCGAGAGATTGCGTAAAGCGACAAAAAAAAGATATTTTTTCTTAATGAGCGCTTTGTTATTCAAATTTCCGTCATTAATTTCGGAATTTTGAGCATGATGTAGCGAGAGCAGAGTACATGGAGCAGAATATTATAGAAAGTGATTGAAGAATACTTTTGGAACTGTCAAAAACCGCTAAATGTGACGAGGTGTCGCAAACGGTCGTCACGCGCATAGATGCGAATATGCTTTAACGTAATTGATGTCCGACGCATTAAAATTCATTGAACATCCGGTGAATGTCTCTCTGTATGCAGATTGAGCGGTCACAATTAAAAACGGTCTGTTGGCTATAGCGTTGCGGCGCTGTACAGCAATAATTACGTATTGTAAAATCCGCTGTAAACAGATGGAACTATGCATTGGAGTGACGCATAAATTTAAAGATTATACCGTTAAAAAAGCCGTACACCCGTTGCCTCGAGACATTTCACGCTACACGATCGTGAAATTTTTTCCCGTTATTCTAGGATTAAATGTCATCATGTAGGATTTGAATTTTGAACAATATGGAATGATATTCAAGGCATATTTTGAATCCCACGAGCTGTCGGGGAACTTGGACGCCTCTACCGAGTACCAGAAATCAATTCCGGATTGATCGAGGAACCTGTGGCTAACGTGATGGTGGAGTGTATCACCGCGCACAAAACGTCCGTTACAATTTCACGGAAGTAACTTTCCGTCTTCTCTACCTGACGAGCTTCCGCAGCCGCGTTCTGCAGCTCTGTAACTCTATAGCTTCATAACGCTGTAATCGCCGCAGCCGTCACGGACCAGCATATACGTCAGCGCGGCGTCGCGGCGCGTAAGCGCACACGCATATACACACATACGCAAAGGCCTATCTTTCTATTCATCCGTCCCATCACCTGAGATAACGACGGCTCCATTCTCGCCGCCGCCGCGCCGCGCCGCACGTCGTTCGCAAAGCGGAAGGAGCGAGCGGAGCGACGGGGGTGCCCCAGGTTGCGCAGTGCCGGCGCGCGCACGCTTCCCGCGCAAATCGTCGCCGTCGGGAAGTCCCCCTCCACCTCACCATCCCCCGTATACCGCGGGGGAAATCTCTGCGAAACCAGAACACCCCGGCCAGTTTGACATCGCGGCAAACACGAGGTGATCGACGGCGATACAAGACCCGACTCCTCGCACGCCAGCTCACGGGCTCTCACCGCGCGAGAGCACGGAATTCTCGCGCTGATTTGTGCGGCGAACGCGTGTAAGTCGCGCGTTTTTCCGTTTTTTTTTTTATTTTTTATTTTTTTTCTCTCTCTGTACACCTCTCTCTTTTCCTCGCGCCGCGAAATTTCGCTGAAATATCCCGCGCGCGAATCGTTCCGCGAAAAGACAATAAAGCTCTCGGGCCGAGACGAAGAAAGTTTTCTTGACGTGTTTTGTGCGAGACTCGAACGGCTGGCGAAGAGAGCTTCCCCGCGGGGTTGTGCCGGCGCGGCGAGAGATTCGGATAATTTTAGAATCTGCGAAGGTCCTAGGAACACACTGGCGTCGGGATTCTTGCGTTTAGAAATGGACATAAAGATACGCAGCTGATGCAGTTGAATTTGATAGAATTGAAGAAGTGAATTTGTTTTGACAAGGGCAACGAGAGAAAGTTAATACATGTCGAAATTAGACGAGAAATGTTGAATCTTGTTTTGCTTTTAACATACATAATCGGTTTAGATCCATCTCTCGCAAAATGAAAAAATTAATCACGATGATTACGTTGGAAGAGATATATGAATATATAATTTACTTGAATATGAAGGGTTTAAATACAGCGAGAATAAATAAATTGTGTGAAAAATGAAGACCTATCTTTTTATCGCCAGATTTAAGATCGCCTGCGTTTAACTGGTTGCTGTGCAACCGCGAAATTAGCTTTTCATTACGAATAATTGGGCGATCAGTAAAAAAAAAGTGTTACCTTTTCGTGATATGTTTCGGGAAAACATATTCGCGTACGAGCGACTCGTCACAGTATCGAAAACTCCAAATTATCCTTTGAAGTTGGCTAGTCCGCTTAACGAGGTAGTTGAATATACGAGCAAGTCGGAATGGCTAGGTCAATTGAGGGTTCCGCTGAGAGTGGTAAAGCTGTTTGTACGCGGCGCACGTCAAGAAGAGAAATTCTGTCTGCGCGGACAATTTTCACTAACCGTTCGCGAAATATACGCGCAATTCTCCGTGAAATATTATTGATTTAACGTTTACTTTTTTAATTCTCGATTTAACACTTATTTGGATCTTATTTTGTATCTTGATATATCGTGATACAAATTCGGCTATTTTTCTGACGCGTAGCGCCTATATTTGTCCGTGACGTATACATCTTATCAATTATCAATATCAGTTCGATAATAAGAGATTCGACGTTCTAAGACCGGGAGATATTACGCCGTAATAAGTGTTGCGACACAACGAGAGCCTATTTCTGGAAATCTTGATTAATCCTTTCGCTGACTGTCTGTGACGCATATTATCAAAAACTGATAGCGCAATTTGATTGTTGTAAGACACGCAACGTCTTGTTAAAACGAGAAAGATATTATACGTCGAACGTTATGACGAAGTATATCTTGCGACGATTTTCTGATAATATCCATCGCTACAAGCTAATGAATAATCTGATAAGGGGATAAAAAAACGAATTGGACCTAAACGGTTGACATTAACGCGAAACGGCGATAACGTTGCCCCGGATTGGCTCGTCGTTCAATGTCCCACACGTGAGAAAAAGAATAGGAGCACTCGGCTTCGTTCCAAAAGGCTGCATAGCACTATTACGTAACAATGACATTTATTATAGAGTATTTCGTTAGAATCTCAATGGATTGTAACAAAGCTCGTTACAATTGTGTTAATCCAACGTGATCTGGTATGACTTTGCGTTACATCATCGCTGATGAAACGCGGAGCTTTTGAAGTTACTCGCAAATCAAGCGCAAATGAAATGTCGCAACGACAATTGCATGTAACGTGATACTGATCAATTGTTGAAAAAATGGATTATGCGCCATTGGTGGGAGTGCGATAACAATATTGTGATCATTGTGAACGTTCTCCACTCAAGCCTGCCTTTACGAGCCTGTCATTAAACTATGAGTAGCCTCAAGAGCCGTTATTACATTGTTATCTGCAGTGTGTGTTTACGAGTTCTATAAATATTATGCGGGAAATCTATCGGACTCACATCTCATCGTTCTCATTTTGAAAGATATACACCTATTTTTCGTCGCGCCACAGATAAGATATCGAGTATCTATTGCTTCCCACGTTAGAGGTTTTCTGGAAAAAAAAAAGAAGAAAAAAAACTCTATCGCGAGACGCTCGTTTTATTGAAAGAAAATTTGATCGCACGTGTTAAAGTTTCCCCGCGTTCGGCTGACGGTATATATTAGGGTATTGGAAATGCAGTCACCGGCGAAGTGTCAAGCATCGACGTTTTGACCTCGACCTCGCTCTTGCGAGCTTCTTAACTGTTTGTATTTATAGTTCCGTTTGATCACGTATGATTCACATTCGAGAGAATTCTCCGGACATGGACGGCCCGAAGACGCGTGTCTTGAAATTTGTTTTTTACATGGATTTTTTTACGCGTATTTTCGTAAAGTTTCTAATTAATTTTTTGGAATCTTGATCTGTATCGTTATGATCGTAGAAAACGTAAGAGAAACTATTTTAATACATATCTTTATTTAGCCGTATCTTATCAAATTATTCCAATCTATTCGGATTACTCAAGATGTTATCGGTTTTATTTATAAGCTATCAATGTGGCTATTTAAATCGCGAAGTATCTTTCGCAAAGTAACTTCACGTAACATTGACCTTACAAACCGATCTTATTTAAGCACAGAAATCAGACGGTGGTAAAAATGTTTGCCAAATAAAAGCGTTCTTTTGATCATTTCTTTGATGCTCTCTTTTTCCAGTTTCGTGTAAATCGGAACGGACGATAAAGACCAGACGCCTTTAATGAGATACGTGAAATAAGCGTAACGTGCGAAACGACATACATTTAACATTATTACGCTCGTTTCCGCGTTGTTTTTATTTAATCGACTCGCTATTATACGTACAAAAAAAGAACAAGTAGCACGCGAATGCGTCTCGAATAGAACATAACTCGTAACAGAGATGTGTTTACGGCCATTAGTGACGTATTCGACGTAAAGGAACATTCTCGAGTGCCGGTTTTATAACGTATAATCATGCACATTCAGCATCTTTCCGCCCGACCAATTTTCGCATCTCGTTTGTGCTTATCAATCGACTCTGAAGGAAAGAAAAAAAATTGTGTCTGCGAACGTATCGTCGCCGCAAAAACGTTGGCCGAGCCTTTCACAATTTTTCAGTATTTAATGATAAATATGAAAGACAGAAATAATTTTCCAATTTTACGTAGAATATATTCGGATCTTTGTTCGATTTTTTTTGTGCATGGAATACGGTACTTCTTCCCGCGATATAGTCTCCGCTAATCCGACTTTATTTACGGGAATTCATATTCGCCTTTTCACTGCAATTATCCGCCGTATCTGTTCGCAGTTTGGCCGAGTGCTCCAATTTATAGCTGCCAGAATGCTTAATTTTCGCTGATAAAGGGACTATATTCAGTCAACGGCAGAAGGGCCCAGCCTAATTAGTTTCATTTGGATAAGTTGGTACTTGGCCCGGTTTATTGTCGCGCAGTCGGTAGCATGGCTTATAAAGTGGCCCCTCCATTGTTCCGGACGCGATATCGTTCAATAGTAGTCCAAGCAATAGTGCAGCACCACCTCTTATCGTGGAACTTTTATTGCCTATCGAAACGCGATCGGACGAAAGGAAATTCGTGCTCGTTCTCGGTGAAGCTATATTTTAAATCGCGCGAAATTTGTTGAAGTGTCGCGAAACGATAAAATATTGTTCTATAATTAAACAAATAATATTTAAATAAGCGATATGCAATGATTGCTATTCGTTAGTTGTATTTTTGTGCGGTATGCTCGTGTCTACGTGCAACTGACAATACACGTCGATTACGATCGCTATTACGAAATCAACGGCACGATATTACTTAATATAACGGCCTTGAATGTAATCTCTGCTTTAATCAGGAACTTGCCTCGTATCGTGATTTATCTATATGAGGAGGTGCAATAAAATAAATGTATACGTCAGTCACGTGTATCTCAGTTTGATCACATCGCTCAAATATTGATAATTGACAGAGTGGACAATTATGCGAAATTAGATTCTACATACGACAGCAATGGCATTTAAATAAAACGAATATTTTGCGGTGTATTCATTACCTATCGTTACGCGAATGCCTGGATGACGGATCGTAAATGTTACAGAAGTCGCAGATTTCTGTGCGCCGCTAATTCACACACACACACACACACACACACACACACTAAATGTCACGTGATTAAGTAGTTAAATTTAATTATTGTAAAATTAGATAGACAAAATTTGCCCGCCAAAATTTGATCCTTTGTTGCGCCACGGACAGGTTCGATTTTAATCAGCGGCAGAGCCGAATTCGCGTTTGTTCGGGTCTCGCATTACGAATTCTGCGTGCTACATCACAAAATGATTAAATGGTTAATAGATTGATATCGCAACGCGCTTTTCTCTCGATACAGTGCATCGTTTCCAACTTTATTCGTGACCTTCCGACGAGTGAGCCGCGGTGAGTCGGGGGCGCATCTTTCAACGCCTCCTCCAGGTGGTCCCTCTTCCTTCCGATCGGGTGAACCGGCCCGAGGATATTGAACAAAGACGACGTAAATGCGGCCTTGCCCTTTCGAGGCAACCTCCATCGATCGGCGACGTTCCATCCGTGTAAATATGCGTCCGTTCGCCGGCCGGTTACGTGGCGTAGGAGCATGAATCGCGTCTGCACCACGTCATCGCGACGCGATGAAGAGAAATCGCGGACGAATCAGCGTAGCACGACAACGCGGTGAAGCGACCGTGGCGAATCGCGTTCGCGCGGATGGCGTAGATACGTGTGTGTGCGAACAACGATGAGGAGTACGAGGAACGTATAACGCGATGTCCGACTCCAGTGGTGGCTTGATAGAGTTCATCGGGTCGACCGTCGGCGTCTGCGGCGGCGGCGGCCTGAAAAGATGCGGGGGTGGCATGAGCTCGCCCGCCCTGAGTGCCGGTACCATCGGCGCGACCGGCGGACTTCCCAGGACCATGTCGACCTCGGCGTTACGAGTTCGAGCGCCCAGGCGGGCGCTCTTCTGGGAGCAATGCTTTGACAAGAGAGACTTGTAAGTCTTCCTTACGATCGATGTCTTTCAGCCTTTCCCTGTCGCCGCCGGGTTTTTTCGGTGATGTTGAAGAGAAGAAGAAGCTTGCCCCTCGTTGTCCCCGATACAATTTCAGAGCGAGAAGCTTTTCCATCTATACGGATATCCGAATTGTTTCGGCCTTAAATCTATTTTTCATGTCGTGTTTTCGATGTATATGATATGTTTCCGTCGTTCAGGAATAATCCTCTTCATTTTTCTATACGGTATTACACGGTATGTTTCACATGGATATGTTACGCTGTACGTACTGTTAAAGCCTCGTACGATGCGATATTGAAACGAGTATATCCTGCGTTGTTATAGATTTTCTTAGTAACCTACATACAGACGATCGGAGATGCTTTATGAAGGATGCCCATCCATTCTTATGCCAGAATAGACGTTCCGGCAGAATAATTTCTGGGAGACTAACGGTTGACAATAACGGCTGACGTTTAACCCACTTCTTGACTGCAATAATGTTTCGCGGGAAAATGAATTGTTCATAAAGATACCCAACTAAATGCATTACGAAATGCAATCTTGAAATCTCGCAACGGCGAACATTCGAGAGAGTGCCCTCGGAGTGCGGGATGACGTAAAGCTTGAATATACGAGATGTATCTCCGTCGCTCGGTTCGCGGACTGTGGATTATATCGGAGTTTGATAGAGTTGAAATTCTATCCCGGCACGATACACAAAATAGCACACTTTGTTGAAATGATATGACGCTGCAACGAATCGTATGAGCCCGTCGAATCTCATCGACATTCTGATAAATTCTAAGCTGTTAAATATAACGGATATCGCGAATTAATGTTAGCCAGTCAATGTGAAAATTATTTCTCTGCTGCACGTTTTTTTTTAAATAAATATTATCTGTATCGAAATATTATACAAATATTATCATATAGTTGGCATACTTTCCAGGAAAGTAGAGCTTGCCCCTGCGTCTATTTCTCTATTTCTGGCGTCTATACATTTTTTCATGTCAAATCTTCCGATTATTTGCGCGACAAACGCGTTGGCAGATGTTCAAGGAAATAGTTCGCAGAAATTCGCTCGGTTTTATTAGGCCGCAGTATATCAATTTGGTATAGGTACCTTTAGCGCGCAGTGCCATTCGGCAAGTAGAATACAAGCTAAATCTGATTAACGAACGTCATGGGGATAGGCGCGCCTTTTGGAAAACGGCCAGCCGGGCCTTCGGAATTTCGGCGATCACACATGTGACACTTGATCCACATATATACGTGGAACACATCGTTCTGTTTGGCTGGTATCCCAGCTACGGATGAGTCGCGGATAACGACGGATCGTTATTCCCGCAGAATTATCATTATCCCTGCTTGATTATCGGACGTTATTTAAGAAGTGTATGCGGAGCAACGTGAATTCTATTTTAAGACCGCGCGATACTTAACGGGATCCTTATGTTAGATTACGACACAAGACACGAGATGATTATGTAAACGCGGTAATTATGCTAAATCAATGCGTGAATTAATGAGAGCATGTATCGGGAGGAGGTCAAGGAAAAGATTTACGTCATTGTAGAAAAATATATACGTATGCCAGGATTGTGCATAATTTTGTGATACAAGTAAAGATTGGTCCTTCGTGTGGAAAATTTATGAATGGCAATTATAATAGGACACCGTTGCACTATCGTTAGAATATTTTCAGCCGTGATGTTCATTAGTGCATTGAGTCTCTGTGGTGCGAAATGTTTATAAATAGATTTATCCACATGGATTTTAATTAAAACATTCCAATTTTTTGTGGAAATATTGATTTGTAGTTGATCAAGTTTTCTTTCATGCTCATGGATACTATTTTGAATTAATATATGGCTGAACAAATTTTAGATGTTTATTTCAAAGTTTGGAATTTATTTGGGTAGGTAAAACAGAGGTGAAACTTCAAATAACTTAGATAGGAAAAATACAGTATTTTTATGGAAGGTTTATTAGATAAATATTGTTCTTTAAATATTATTTATTAAACACATAAAGTTTTACTTTTTGATTTAGGTTTGTTTTGGACATATTGTTTAATTTACTGATACTATTGTGCAAAATATTTTAGCAGCAGATAGTTGAAAATTATCGATGCAGAGGATTGTCCGGACTCGGTTTCTCCAGAATTTTGAAAAATTTTCATAGGATTAGCTGTAAATTTCAAGTTGTACAATCGAACGAAGTTTGCAAGTTGCATACCAGAAATTTATGTGCGATGCTGCTTGATTTAGAACGAAAACGGCGAAAGTTCCGCGAACTCTGTTAACAATGCATTCATTAAATAATTTTCAATTGATATTGCGTACTCGGCACGTAATCTGTATTACTTACTTAGGTCTTTTAAATTCCTCGAATTTGTATTATTAATTTTTCATCGGAAAACTTCACAGATATTTGATGAAACGATGATCATACGGGTGCGGAGCTTTTTTATAACTGTTCGACATGCGATATTTCGCAATTATTTCGCATTGAAGCAGACATCCAAATGATCGAAATTGAAATTTCTGTGGTGCGCGGGCACCACTTTCGTCGAATAATCAGATGTTATTCAGCGAATATTGTGTTTCATATTCCGCTTGCTTGTCAGTTTGTCGGCCTGGCGCGGCGGCCTGACGTTATCTGTCCTCAAAGCGACACGCTTGCGTTCGCTTTAACCTTGTCTGCATTCCAAAATTCACTTTTATATCTGCTTGCGTAATCACAATATTTGGCTATCGGTTTTCTCCATTACATTATACCCGTCAACTACCTATTGATTTACTATCAGTTATACAGATGTTATTCTCATCATATATGTACGCAGATCGATTGCCATGTTCAAAACAATTCCATTATTGTTATAGTCCGTTATATATGTCCGTTTCACGCAGCGGACCATCCGCGGCCATTAATTTATTAATCGACGCATTAAATTATTAATCGGGCATATATATCATTATCAAAGTAAATATTTCGCAAAACAGAAAAGATATAATTCACGTGGTAATTTATACGCGACGATCATTTTGTTCGATTATATACATGCGTTTCATAAACGACGTTATTCAGTCGTCGATCATAATAAAAAACGAGTGATTTATGTTTTATATCATTAATTAGAAATTTGCTCAATCAATAATTTTTTATATTTCTTAATAGGTTTTTCCCACATTTTTTTTTGCTTTCTTTATACATAATCGCAGCTTCAAAAGTTTATGTAATGACGTGACAGCCGATGCTGTCAATATTCTGTGTGAATATGCTGCAAGTGCGCATCTTTTTTCGTATTTTTTTTTATAGGTAGCAACCGAATCGGCTGTATCGATTACGGAAAATAACCATCGCGGTAACTATTTGCCGCTCTGGCTCTGACGCATGTAAAAGAAACCGTTCAATGATTTGCACTGCGGTCGCATGAAGAAAATACGGTTCCCATGGTGAAAAGCAGGGAATGCTTTTCGCTGTACGCATGGCTGGGTACGCGCTAACATTAAACGAGCATTTCTGTAATCTCGCTGTATTATACAGAACATCGCCAGTAGATTGGAACGTTAACAAAAAACCGATGAAAGAAACGGTTACTCAGTCGATGATCATAAAGCGAGTGATTTATAATTTTATATCATTAATTAAAAATTTGCTCAATCAATGACATAGCTGTCGGACAGCTAATTAGCAACGTTGTTAGATAATAATATTATCATAAATATGTTTGACATGTACAAGATTCGTTGCGCAATCGGCGTTGGTAAAGCGGCAATAACAATGTTAAAGCGTGCAATTTTATTGAAACAAAAGCGGGCAGCTAATTATTTGTTCGATTTCATTTTTTGTTTATTTAGTTTTTGAAAAGCGATGATGGCTTTCCATCAAATTTTTGTCAAGAAAAAGTTAATAATTTGCAAACAATAGAAAAATCGATAATTCCAAAAACTTCACAGAGACATGAAATTTCAATAAAGTTATCCAGGCTTCTATTTCTCCAAAAATTCGAAATGTGAATAGTATTGAGATGAGAATAAAAGAGAACGTAATCAATAAAAAGCTGAATGTGAATACAGAGCGTACTGCTGCTGGCTCTCTCTTTCTCTGCTCGAAGAAAATTTTACTAGATACATAATATAATAATTCCACGTAAAATCCCGATATTTTGTTTCCATAGAGAAAGAAAAATAAAAAGAGAAAGAGTAAATCAAGCTCAGCAATTCTATCGGAAGTGTAGTATGTCAGTCAGCTTTATTGCTTATATTGTATGCTTTTGTAGACTAGAAAAAGACAAAAGCGGATGAGAGAAAGACAAATATCACTGTCCTCATATTGCTATTTACGTGTTTTCTTTCGAAATTTCGCTGCGTTTGCCGGACTGGCGCCTTGCACGTACTGTCGATACTAGAATTTCAAATTTCGAATTCGCTCGCAATCGGTCATGATTTCGCGGCCCTGCGCCCGTAATTTATCGAAATTTACTACCTCGTGTCTGACCCGCGACGAGATGAAAAGTCATCCGGTTTCCCATCAGGAATTTGCAAAACATCGTAATAACCTATATATATTTTTTTGCGCTTGCCAGTTCTCCCGACGACTCCATTCGTGACGTATATCGGGTACCCAGGCGACTTCCATATTTATCCTTCGATGTTTAAAGAGAATTACAGCGAGCGTTTTTTAAGCTACGTCGGGACGACCCTTTGCCAGTGGCACCGCCGAGAGTTTACTCGGGCAATTCACTCCGGGAGGTCGAGCTTATTTATTTTCAGGCTTACAACGTCAACTTTATAAAAGCATTCTTACATCATAACGTAGACCGGTGACGTACGGCAAATGTATGGAATTTAATCTTGTTCCTAAATCATTCCTCGTGATATTATCGTTGCGACGTGAATGCGTTATTGCGCGATCGTATACGCTTTTCTCGAAAGCAGTGGCGGAAGAAAACGCGTATAAAATATATTTTGGAGAGCCCGTCTCTCGCTCGACTCTTTTTCCTCTCTAGACCGAAATAGAATAAGTTACACTGCGTCAATGTGGGCGCGCATATACCGGCATGTGTATGAAGAGATAGAATTCTTTTATAATCTGCGAACCTTCCTACCGCAATATAGATATTATAACGTACTTCTTGCTGAAACGTATTTCTACGCGGAGTGCTGCGTTTTTTGCTATTCTCACGTCAGAGAACCAATGAGAGACTTATTGCATATCGCGATATTTCGCTATCGAGAAAGGATAAAGAGAATGTTTTTCTTCCCTTCGCCCACCCAATATTTTCCCCAGCATAGCCAGCGAACTATAACCAAATTCATTGTGACGGAAACCTATTTTCTACCTCACCACGGAGGGAATATTTGTTACTTGTGTTGATTTTTCATTTCGGGAAATTGCATCGAGAATAGCAAAAACTTTAATGAATCGAAAATGATTTAGAATGATTTTCACTGTTAATTTATGTAATGAGTAAATTTATATAAATTGCGAATTTAAATGACATGGGAAATCGACATTTTTATTTATTGACGTTCGACGATCGCGATTATAAATATTCTGGCGCACCTGTGATCGACACAAAATTATTTTCCAAATAATTAATGGCAGTGCTAATATATAGGGAAGACCATCGTGGTATTTCCCGTAACTCATGACCTTTCTGTGATATTCATAAGGAAGAGTTCAATTCTATGATATGATAATTCTATGAGTTCAATTATATATATATATATATATATATATATATATATATATATATATTATACATTCGCCTACGTAATTCTCTCCATGCAAAGTGATTCCAATTAAAATGTGTTCTATAATCTTCTGACGCACAACGCATTAACTTATAATTTATTTATAGCTCAATAAAAAATAATCACGAGATATTTATCGCAGAGATATCTTTTATCGCATATTTAATTATAAATCATAAGAAGTTTTTTAAAAAAATATTTAGTTGCGCGAATAAATTATTCTTTAAATTTTGCTGGCAATAATATAATTAATCTACACATTGTGCGTCTTAATTTCATTAATTTACGCATACCCATGTTTTTGTTGATGCATTTTATCTTGGCGCACTACTTATTCTCACTTCCTTTGACTCTCTGTTATTGCATATCTCGTCTGATGTATGCAATTAATTAGGATTACTTGCTTATGTGATCCTCTAGCGCAGCGTGTATATCTCAGGTTAATCAGCGCATTAATATCATTATCATCATCGCGAGAGAGGAATATATGTTGCTAATTATATCGCTCGTATTAAGTAATGAGTTTTGCATGCGTATAGCGTAAGTCTCTTGACAGTCATGATTGCCATTCGCGGCATTTAATTTCAGATTGAGATCCTTACATCCGCAACTAACATGATATCTAAGAACAGAAAGTTATATCTGCTTTAGAATATTAGATCCAGAAATAATTTAAGGCAATTTTATTGTAATTACATCATAATTGATTAATTGACCTTTTACGGATGTACATACGGATGTATCTATATACATATATATATATCGAATTTCTCGATTAACCATAGAAATACAATATTAATAAAGTAAACAAGAAGTATCGTAATACCAACCTTTATATACGATAATATAGTTATAAGTTAAACAATTTGAAATATTATATCCATAAAATTTAAGTACGTTTATTATAATTACATGCTGATGACAATGATATTAGATTAACTGCGTACATATGCACGTGCGATCTTTTGGCAAACTGCCAAAATGCGATAATAATACAGTTCAGCAAGTGATATATTGCTTTATTTTTTCTCATTACAACGTAAACAAATTAAAAGCCGTTCCGAGCTACGATATAACGGTAAGATGTTCGCGTTATTTTTATCTTTTTTTATTTTTAGTACAAATTTATTCTGCACTATTTTTTACGTTAGCGAACAAACAGGGTTGATTAGTAATTATTTGACGGCGGTCTTATTATTTATATTATCCTCCTTGAAGATTCTCATTGCATCAAAAGTTTACGGTAATTCCGCTGGTAAATGGAACGGGTAACATCCAAAATTATTCTGCTTCCATATTGTTTCCAAGGGTGAAACGCAATTTTCTCTCGCGGGAGATCGGCGAGAAGAAGCGGGGGATAAATAATTTGCTGATTACACCGCATGCGATTTCCTCCTGGCGTATACGTTATGCACAATTTTGTTGGGGTGATATATTTTCCTTTAGGGCATTGAATCACGGTGTACGCGGGGAAAATGTATCGTTGCGGAAACGTTGCGGAGAAAGAAATGCGAACTGAATCCGGAGCGATATCGCTTTTGGCTTTTTTTTTAAGTAATGATCGATCACGACCGCGACACATGCAACAGTTTTTCGAAGGGTGTGCTCTAGCAGCGGAAAGTACAATTAATTGTAACAGATGAAGTGGTGCACAGGTGCGCAGCTTGGGCATTTCGAAGCCCTCAGCTTGCGTCGTTTTTATCGACGGGAGATTGAAAGAAGATATATATAATCTGAGTTTATGCGTTGTTCCACATATACGGATGTTCCACAACGGATATATTATATATAACATCGCGAGATATTGTGTCAATTAGCTGTCTACATGTAGGAGGATGTGGGCTTAAGCAATAGATTATTATATATTGTAATGTATTAGTTTATGTAATATATTTTATATACTTTTAATCTTTAAAATATTTTTAAAATTTTTTAAATTTAATATTTCATTTCTCATACATACATTTCAATAACGTTTCTGATGTAATTTTAACAAATCTATTGCCTCGACATTAAAATAAAAAAAAATAACTTACCGGTCGATGCGCAACAGCGGAGTTGTATAAGTTGTTGCAACCCTGCGTGGATCTGTAAAAACATGAAAATATTTTTACATTAAAAAGCAGGTCTAAGATATTCGATAATTAACGCGCCCGTTAAATATTTAAAACGTTATTATCTTAACGGATATGTCTGATTTTAAAATCTAGTCGAACAATCCAGCCGCAAGCGGTTGCATATTTCCGCATTAATTCGTTCATAATCAATCCGCGAAAAATTGTGCCAGTAACATTGCGAGCGTGCGAATAAGAGAGAGACGCGATATTCGTGACATAATATTTCTCCTCGCATATATTCCGAAGATCGACCTCCGAAATTGCGAAATTGCGCCGGAGTTAAATCTCGAACGAGTAATGCGAGTATCACGTAACGAGCGAATTACAAGTCGCGTTTAAGAAAGTGACGGAATCCGTCACATCGCAGCAAAAATAATAAATGAATGGCAGTTACTCACCCCATGGTTGCTCCGCCGTTGTGCCCGATGCCTCCCGGGCCTCCTCCTCCTCTCCTCGGTTCTCCTCCTCGGGCGCACTCACTCACGACTCCGACGCGAAAATATCGTCACTTATGGTCGCGCGACACTTTGCACGGCACTCCCGGTATTAATCTCGCGACGCGGCGCGTACTTTTAGTTACACGGCAACGGAAAAATTACGGCGGAGAAGCTATACGAACGATCCGACTCCGCTGGACGCCCGTGACGCTTGACCCGTCCCGCAGGTAGACGCTAAATGGCGGAGAGAATTTCGTAAATCGCGCAGCCAACTTCACTCGCCACTCTCGCCTGAAGCAATCGTCGCGTCGCCGTCGCGAGAACGCTACACTTGCTGCATGCTTTTGAAACGATTTCGATTGACTATAGCAATTAAATCATCGATTTATGAATATTCACACTCGTGTCTATCTCCCACGATCGCCCATATATCGCCAAATATAAAAAAAAAGTATACAAAGTTAAACGTACGGCGTTAATAGAGACTGTGATCTGTGATCGCTAATTACACACGTCGCGAGCGTCGCGGCGGCATTCGCGGCACTCGCGGCGTTAAGGCCGTCGCACACGAAATGACATGGCTGCATACGCATAGCATAAGACCGTCGTCTGGACCAATGAGCATCCAGCATGAAATACTCGATTTACGGCCATCGCACACAAAATTGTATAGGCTGCACAAGCATGAGTGGAGTGAGTAATTCTTATTTATTTATTAATTTAAGGTGCTGTGACGGATTCCGCCACTTTTTCAAGCGCGACTTCGTTACGTGATATACTCGCATTACTCGTTCGAGGTGCAATAGTCGCAATTTCGGAGTTCGATCTCTGGAATACGCACGAGAAACATACGTCGCAAACGCTCCATCCTCCGTCGCCAGTCGTGAACGATAGCAACTGCTAATTGAGAAGTGTTTATTTCTGATTTGCGCTCGTCAGCTGTGGTTGTCAAAAGAGAGTTTGCGAACTTTCAAAGCAATTGTCAACCTTCGCGACTGGAGCCGGCGACGCCGCGACGTCGTCGTTATGATCCGTCTGACGCAAAATCCTCTGTAATCTCGATTATTATATGCGAACATATTTATCCACGTATCCGCTAAGTATCGCCATTAATAATGTAAAATAAGTAATCGCGATACGTTCTATGTGCGGGTGTTTCCCGGGTTATATTTATAATATATTAAACGACCGTATATATTTTAACGCATATATGCGCGCTATCAACCGTTACGGCGATGCAAAAAAAAATATGCAGAGGAATCGAAATCCTTAGAACATATATATCTGGAAAGGGAAGAAAAATTTATGAAGCCTGTGTCGCCCGTGTCAGTTGGATGCGAGAGAGAACCACGTTTTATAAGGAAAGAAAAAGATGGATTAGTAACCTTCTTTCACAATGCGCAAACGCGAATCGCGCCGTACGGCCGTAACAGTACGAACGATGAGTGCAGGTGAGTGTCGGTACTGTCGGTCAGTGTCGGTGAGGGTGAGCTGGGTGAGCAAAGCAACGCAGCGGCGACGCTCGCTGAGCGTGACGTCATCTCTGCGTCTGCGCATTGCGAGCAAAGGTTATCAATCTACTCTAAGACCTCGATGCGCTAGATCGCGTCGTGGAGGAGCGCGAGCATAGCGTAGCGTCTAGATAGCGAGAGCGCCGTCGCAAGAACTATCTCCGCTAGCCTCGCTCTCGATCCCTCAGCAACCTCCATCATCGCTCTCTCTCTTCTATCTCTCTCTATCTCTCTCTCTTCTCTCTCTATATCTCGCTCTCTCTTCTCTATCTCTTCTCTCTCTCTTTCTGGCTGCGGCCATTCTTGAGGCGCAGTTGGACGCTACAAATGCTTTGGAGCGTTCCTTCCTTCTCCGTTCTTCATTGAATTTCGTAAGCAATTTGTTAGCGTCACAGTGGACCGCAGCCTCTCTCTCTCTCCCTCTCTCTCTCTCTCTCTCTCTCTCTCTCTCTCTCTCGCACCCAACTTGGACACAGATCGACAGGTCTTTTCCACGGGAAGCATCAGGAAACATACAGACAATTCCTCTTCCTCAGGGTTAGTCAGGTATATATATGTTCTAAGTCGAAAACGCGTCGCTTAACCTCAGAACGAATGGCGAGCGACCAGAGGGAAGCGGTGCAGATATATTCCGAAGGTATACTCGCAGGGACCGAAATTGCTAAAATTCGATGCGCAATAAGTCGACGTGACGCACGATGTATTCGTTGTCGGCGTCCGATTTCGGCTAAAACTCGCGTGAAATTTCGGTGGGCGTAATAAACAAGAGGCTGTACGCGCGATCGCGCAAACAATAATAAATTGGGAGCGCGAAAGAAATAGGAGTATCATATACCTGTGGCCTCAACTGTCGGAGGCTTCAAACGTAATCTTTCGTCGCTCGCCGATCGGATTGTTTGTTTCGCATACTATCGGATTGACTCTCGAAATCCGTTTACGATGTCGAGCTTGCGAAGACGCGCCCGCGAGAAGCCCCGCAATGTCTCTCAACAAATATTATAGAGATACATTTCTGCGTATCGGCGCGAGTAAAAAGTTCGCTTTTATCTCTAGAATACCGAAAAGTACAGGTTTGTTTGAGTGCCATGAGCCTACGGCGCGATCCTACGCGAAATATTATTTTTCGTCGTAGAAAGAAACGCAGGTTTATTGAATTAGAGTTTTACGCGCAAAATCGCGCATTTCGCGGCCCGCTCTCTGATCTACCAATCTTTTTTTTTTCTTCTTTGATCTGACTTGATTTTCTCCCGTGTCCCCGGGACGAGATACGTGCGTGTATTGAGGACGTGAGGACGGAATGAGAATCACGTTTTGGAGTGTTACCGAGCTGTGCCACGCCTGCATGCATATACTTACCGCAAAGCGTAGTAAACGCGTTCAACTTTTTGATAAATGATTCGTAGCAAGGCCGTTTTAAAACCCTGACCCTCCCGATAACACGAGCGGAACAGTGAGACGTCGATGATGAACTGTGCTTTTTCTTTCGATTGCAGTCATGGCGAGGACCTCATCGTTACACCCTTCGCACAGATTCTTGCTTCTCTGCGCTCGGTCCGGAATAACTTCTTGTCGCTCACGAATGTACCGACGAACAAGTAAGTAGATTAAACCTCGTCGCTTAATATCACGCGGCTGGCTTGAGTTGCAATTGATATTTATCGTTTGTTTTCTTTGCAGATCACGAAGGAGTAGCGGCCAACAGGGCAGTAGTACGCCACAGCCACGGATTTTGGCGCCAGGAGGTAAAAAGATAATGCGGTATTACAATTAGCAACGCGATTAGCTTCGCATTTTACGTTATTTCCACTTTTGATGGATCTTTAAATTTATATATTTACGCACACAGAACGCTAGTACTTCATTTAAAGTATTTGGCGATTTAATCTTCATTTAATCTGATTTAATAAATTGAAACGCAACAATCAATTACTTTTTTCGATTTATCATTAATACGCGGGAAATTTCGTTACCTCTCTCTAAATAGGATTTAATGATCATTGTTATATAACCGAATAATTTCTGTTAATTTCTATTTGTTTTTATCTTTATTATACTGTTCGTGAAATTGTATCACATAATTCTCTGTATTTATTAAACATTTATCACTTTACATGATATCCTTCAGGAATTTTTATCATGTGTAATCGAAACTTGAGCCCTTCAATTTTTCCTGAAAGAACTTTATTTTCTCTCTTCATCAATATTATATCAAGTCGTAACTTCATCTCCTTTTAATTCTCGAAGTATATATTCTGGCAAGAATTTTATATGCCTTGTTTCTGGGTTATATCAACTATTATATACAGCTATTCGTTCCGTGTATGCAGACTTATTGAAGGAAGTCATAAAGCTCTTCATTAATTCCATTATGTCTGCCTTCTCTGAAGCAATACTTTCATTATTATAACCGTCGAACGTATGTTCTCAGTCTTTTTGCGAAATTTCCGTTTTCTTTTTTGGAAGTGCTATTTGTTCTGTGTAAAGCGCTTAAAATATCTCATACATTTTTGCAAAATTGTATTAAGCTGTGAAAATAAAACAGCTTCCGGAACGCTTCTTTAATCTCGATCACATTTGTATTGGAGTCTTCTCGGTAGATAAAATCTTTTGAGCGTTGACGTAGTGCCTGTTAGGAAGAGAAAGACAGACAGTGAATGCGAACGCTCTTTGATATTTAATTTTAACTTTATTTCTTTGGATTTTTTAGAGGAGCCCTTCATGAAGCTGGCTGTAGAAACGATAGAGGAGCTAGACTGGTGCTTAGACCAGTTGGAGACCATTCAGACTCATCGGTCCGTGTCGGACATGGCATCCCTGAAGGTACGACCTTATCCGTTTATATTTTTTCTATCTCTTTCTTCTGCAACATGGTCTCTCAACGCTCGATTCCTCGTATATCTTGCAAATCTCAAAGAGGTTCTGTCTCGCGTTATAGCCGTCCATATATAAAATGTCTCGCGAGGAATCCGTCAGACTTTAGGAATGCGTTATTCGAATGATTTTAAGCAGAAGGAGTCATACAAATGCGATTCCATCGGAAAGGTTGCACGAGATATTCTTCGAATAAATTTTTTGTATTCTTAAATAAATTTCCTTTTGAAGACAGTCACTAAAAAAAAGGAAACTATATTTAGCACAAAGCCAGAAATTTGAGTTCTGTTACTTTTTCTTATTTGAAATTATTTAAATAACGTAAGTCCTAAATATATATTATTTTCCTGGAATATACAGTCAAAACATCTTTACACATTTTGCAACGAATTTCGTACATATTATTTTATTTCTAGATTTAATTATATTATATATCTCAATTTATGTAAAAATTAATTTGCATCATAACGATGCATTTCATATTTCTTTTTATTTAACATATATAATTATTAATAAATTGGTTTTTTCTGATAATGCTATACAAAGAAATATGGGTAATTAGTAATAAATACAATGTCATACATACTAATTTTTAATTCTGTTCAGTCTTACGAAAGAGAATAATGAACAATTCTGTTTTATTTACGCACTCGTGCAAGATTATTCGATTATATGAGCGCAGCTTTATATGAAAATTATGCGGTCGCTAGAACAGAAGCAAAGCCTTTATTTATATCATAAAGAAATTATCTTGTACATCTCTCAGTTCAAATATCAACTAACGATAAATTTGCAGTTGTGCAAATTAAAGAATCCGCTTTTACATTAAACGCGGCTGTATTTATTTGTTGACAATAGACACTTATCACCGGACAGAAACAATCGTTTCTCGATCACTATGTTCGACATCCTAGCCGTGCAATTTCCGCGCTGATCGTTAATCGTTTCGCGTTCCGGTCGCGAGAATTTCCAATTTCCATGACCGCGTTAGTAAAGTCGGCGCGAAAACAGGATTATTTGAGTGCGAGAGTGACTATTCCTTCTTCGAGCTACAAGTGACAGCGAAGAGAATCGCGATTTTATATTAACGACCATATAAAATAACCTGATATAATTGTATAGGATCCGAGAAAAATTTGAAATCTAACCGTGAACATTAGCGAGAGGGAAATTATTTTTGTCATTTTCTTTTTCTTTCTTTTAAGTCCGTGTTTTATTGAGAGGGCTTTCAAGGCTACAAAAAATTTGCCGACAAGATGAAATTTCGTGAAAACTTGGCGTAAAACTTTTCTCATTTATCTCACACAGATTGGATGTCATCCTCGCGTGAATGTGAATAATCTTTTATGCGCTTGGAATATTTATTGCGAGATTTGACGTACTTCAATTGGGTCTTATTCCTTTACGTCGCGCGCAAGGATTTAGCGATGAAAGCGTAAAGAATGTTGCTCTTGGCTATTTCGTATGAACACTCTTTCTAGGAAGATCTTCTTAACAAGATCTTTTTGAGACTCCTTGTTGATTAGCTTCAGCTTTAGCCAAGATCCAACGTGTAATTAAATTTCTTTAATGGGTTAAAAATAAACATACAGTTTATTAAAATTTAAAGTAAACGTGACGTCGCAATTTTCCGGAATGCGCAAATCCACTTGGTTTACTCTTGTAAAAATATCGTTTGTTCTTTGCACTTTTCGGTCGCGCAGTTTTGCTTTCTTTCGCCAGTATTAAATCGATATTTTTTTCAACGTTATTTTTCTTACGTGTAGCCCTGTGTGGATTCAATTAATTCAAATTCTTTTTAAAAAATTTATTTGAAAATTAAAATAAAAACATTGAAAAGTCCAAACACACAAAGAGCTGCGTAAATACTTTACCTGATGTTTATTATAAAATCCATCGTATATTTCTAAAATGACTCGTTTGCAAAAAGGCTTCGGTACTCTTTGTACCTTTATAAGGACATAATATCGACTTAGCGTAACACATGCGTAATTGAAAAAGCTGACAGCGAAAATCTCATTTTTCCCCCGAAGTCGCTATTATTCTTCAGTAATGGAAAAGTTATTAAAGGTTTTCCGCCTTTGAACTTTCTCGCCGTTCTTTAATCATCGTGAAATTAGCGAATTTTCTGTCGCTCTTTTGTATAGTTCCCGCTATTTGCGACAAAGTATTAATATGCAATAAGCTTCGTAGGCTCTTTAAACTTGTTAGAATAAATTACTTGCGGTACTCGTAAGCGTTAGACTCAAGCCCAAAGTATTAACGATAAATGAATATTGTAAATAATTATCATATTTGTGGAGTAGTGCAAAATATGGAGTAATTTTTTTACGTATTTTTCCGGAAAATGATTATGCTTTTTCTATTTCGTCGTCTCTATCGTTCATTCTTGCTACCAAGCGTCCTTTACTTCAGGTAATTTGTTAGAATCGCTCGTGTAAAAGTGTATTCTTTAGTAAGTTTTTTAAATGTAATTACAAGCTAACAAAGCGCTCCTTCTTCTTTCGGTGTTTTGCTAATTATCGCGGCCTTTCTTCTCGTGTATCGCAACCCGAATATCTCATGTTTATTCTCATCTTATGAATTATTCATTTGCATAAACGTAAGCGCGGGTCTTACCGAGCGAAATGCGTACCATTTTCAGTTGTTATATGATCCCGGCTATTACGTCCGTGGTCCAATACTAACGTGCATAATATCTTGACGTTATACGTCAACCCAATACTTTCTTCTCCCCAACAAAAGGAACGTCCATTTGTTTTGAGCACATATGACTCACATAAGAATCCCGGTGCTCCTTGTTTGTCGAGGTGACGTCCACGTAAATGTGCTCTGAAAGCAAGATGATATGTATATCAGTTTCGCGAGAAAGGAAAGTCCAGACGTGTTGATAAATTAACGCAATCTTTACCAATGAGATAGAAAGTTTGTTATTCTTTATAATTTATTATTTAGAAATCAATTGTTCTTTTGAAAAATAAATGTTTAAAAATTAAACTAAATACTTGAGAAGATAAACTTCTTTTACGTCAATTGCCAATGGCGCATGTCAGCATTTTAACGAGACAACTTTTAATATATACTTTATTAATATACGTGAAGCCAAAATGCTTTTGGTAGAAACTTTGACATGTTATTAACAAGTAATAACGAAGAGAATGATTTTTAAAATTTATTTTTTAACATTTTTTTCTTTGTTTCCTGATATACGGCGCTTACTTTTATGACTGAAAACTGTGTCAATTCATCACGCTGCTGCTTTCAATTTTTCTTGGAAAAATTGAACTACGGCGCTCTTTATTTATTGAGACCTATATATCTCTCGCCTATAATCTA
Organism: Temnothorax americanus; assembly: GCF_048541705.1. Lineage (NCBI taxonomy): Eukaryota > Metazoa > Arthropoda > Insecta > Hymenoptera > Formicidae > Temnothorax > Temnothorax americanus. The sequence continues at coordinate 151,424 of NW_027509421.1, read as the reverse complement.
TAACTTCATAACTTTATTATTTTATCCATGCTTTTACAGAGAGGAAAAATTATGTTGTATTTATTTAACAAATAAACGACTATTGGAAAAATAGGTATTTGAAATCATTAGTTTTAATAAAATGTTATGTGTACGCGAGATTGAAAGCTAGAAGCTTCGAATCTACAAAATAATGGAGTCCTTGGCACGCTTAACTTATTTACAGCGCATTTTCATTAACCTTGTCAATTAACATATCTCAGTTTTTCTTTAACATTCAATTTTAATGAGATTCGTGTGCAGTTCGCTTTTAAAAAGTATAGTGTATCGCCTAATTACATTTTTGCGACTGTCACATATACGATTTATAATAAAAATGTATTAGAGTCGAAAATGTTGCTCTATTTGAAGAAAAATAAATTTTGACGTTATATGAATTAAATTACAAAATTAATATTATCTAATAATAAAAATCTAAATGCTACTATCGATTAAAGAAACAATTAATCTTTTGTGCAAAATATATTACTCTCATATTTCTAGCTGTGCTATTTACTTTTTATTTGCTATATTCTTGTTTTTACAGATTTTTCTGATATTCTAGAAAAATTATTGTTCCAAGATGTGAACTATTCTATTTTAAAGAAATAATAATTTATAATTTTTTTTATTTTGATCGAGCAAAAAATAACTTGAACTCTTCCAAATTGACACATTAGTTTTTGGAATTTCTTATACTTGTCTCCTTTTATATATTTTGCTCGTTTTATTAAATTCGCTAGGTCACGTTTTTCTTCTTTCAAACGCACCACCTTGACCCGACTACGGTAGAGAAATCGAAGCGTACGCTCTTTAATTCCGATTAAAGGCGGGGACTTGCGAATCGCTAATAGCGCGGACAAGGTTGTCTCCTTCTCTCACCGGAGTGGAATTTTTCGTATTTATCAGAACTTTGTCTAAAATTGTCTGTTCACGAAAGCGGACGCGATAAATTGAAGCGCCGGGGTTTCGTCCGGGATTTATACCGGAGAACGTGGCTCACGTGACCGAGTCATTGAGGCTGCACTTTGGTTACACACGGCGGCCGATTTCTCGTCCAGATCGACGGGAGTGGTGCCAAGCGCTCGCGTGTAAATCCATCGATTCCGTGAGGCTGGCGCTGCATAGGATCACTTCAGCCGTAATTCATTCCGTTATGTGCATAATCGAAATCCTCATCGCGGATATTCTAACCGTGTTTTAAAAATCCAACGACACCGCTTATTGTCGTTAATATCACGGTGTACTGATAAAAAACCTATATACCTTAAGAATTTTACTATTTTGTTATCTTTAATATCACGCGAATATGACGTGACGACGAGAAACAGAATCTTCCTTGCGTTCTTCGTTAAAACCGCTCACACCTGTCTGTTTTAATACATGCACTTACGAAAATAAAATCTCCGGAACTTGTACAGGTTTCGTTAGACGGGATTTCCCAATCGGTGCCGCTTGCGAGAATCGCCAAAATCGTGCTGCTTTGAAGCTCTTAAGTAAATCGATCGCCGCTTTCGATTGATTTACTTAAGAGTTTCAAAGCGGCACTTATGCACCATGCTGAAATACATTCTCCTCGGCAGATTTATGCCGATTTATTTATGCGTCTGGCGTGAAGTACGTTTACAGTTTGTTTTCACACTTTGCACACGTATGCAGCTCCGAAATTTCGCCTCCGAGGAAGTGCCCGCCGACCAACCGAAAAACAGCGACTTTGTGGTTTCCACGTATCTGCATTTTCATGTACTATTTTGCCCCACGGAGATTCGGCAACTCTCCGAAATTCCCATGATTTGCATTCACCGCGACGCGTATGATCGTATTCGTATTCGTAACGACGTACTCTTCGAAATGGTGCTCGTAAAGTTCACTCCAGTTTAACGGTAATCTCGTGAAAAGGTCAAGATAAAAATGAGTTTTACCCCATCGCCGTAGCTCAACGCGCATATCCGAATACTCCGAAACTAGCTACCTTTCTTCCAGGGAAAGCGAAAAGGTTTATGACGATATTGTATGCAAATGGTCATTTTTTATGATCTGATCAAACTCATCCTAGCGAGGTTTCATGAGAGAGAGAGAGAGAGAGAGAGAGAGAGAGAGAGAGAGGGAGGGAGAGGGAGAAGTGAAAAACAGTTGATTTACCAAGAACTGATTCCCTGGAGAAGGATGCCTTTGTAAGCGTCGTTGCCTCCTCAAAGAAAATCGCTACTTTGAATTAATTGACCTACATCGACAGCGAGAACTCGTGACCTCATCGTTCGATGCGAATAAACCGATTGGTTACACACGCGGTTACTATGTTACAGCATGCCGTAACAAATATACGCTAATAATGAAATCAACGTGTATAGTTTAACGTATATAATGGAACATGGTATATCTGTACCTCAGAGATAACGAATCGTGTCTCCATTATTAGGAATTTAGAGAAAACAGAATTTAAATTTTATTAAACACGAAACATTTATTGTTATCGACTAACGATTGGCAATGTATACAAAACGCTGCGACGTTTCGACTCTTGGATTGGACCTTTTTCAAGCAATAATTGTTTATTCCGCCAATGAGTATCAAACACGAAACATTTATTGTTATCGACTAACGATTGGTCGTTAAATTTTATTATTTCTACTTAAATTTCCAATATTTTTTCAAGTATATATTGTATTTTAAGAATTAATAATAATGGACATAAGCGACTCTTTACTATTGTATAATTTTAACTTCTGGTATATTGGAAAAAGTATTAACTCTAATTCGGACAAAAACTGGAGAGACTCTAAGGTACAGATATGTTTTTTCAAGGCGTTTATGTTTTATATGACGTTGTAATACTTTTCTTTTGATTTCCTGATATAATAAAAGACAAAAATCTCGAGATATTGATTTCTAATTATTAACTTTTATTTATTTACTTATTATACCAAGCTTATCTTACTCTTCATTTAATAGTTTATCTAGTATGTTTGTAAGAGAATACGTAGTTTCTAATTTGATAAATTATTAAAATTAAAAGAATCTAATTTTATTATTTTATTTTATAACTCTACGATGAACTTGCTGCGGCGGAACTATCTTTAGTACGAGTACATTACCACGGTGCTCCGTTGTTAAAATGCCGCTATGCTTATGACCGCCGCGAATGTGCTCTGCTATAATATGAACGGTAAAGCAAACTAGAAAATTTTCCATCGACATCGGTCGTCTGTAACCCAGCATTAATCTACCTTTTTCATTTTCGAAATGCTCGCGCCAAACATTTACTCGTGTTTTTCGCACTCAATCTCGTCCGTTTTCACAACGATTCGAACCAATTATTACCGTCCACGGTCCGTTGCGTAAAAAACGTCTGTCTCGCTCGTTTTATTTTCGTCATTTATCGCTCGGACGCGGCAATGCGAGGAGTTCGCTCGCTGGTAAGAACTAGTATTGACTTGTTCAAGTCGAGACCTAAGTGGACTTGTGTATAGCCAGATTATTAGCACAACGCCGTACTATGTATTCATCGTGGAAAAAATTCAAAGCTTCGTAAATTTCGTCGTGCCGATAGAGACCGCGCAAGTTAATTGGCAGGATTGTAAATAAGAAAACGCAATTGGATGAATCATTGCCCGATTGTTAACGCGCGGACGAACGCGCGGACTCGCGGTCTTTTCGCAAGACCACGACGACGGATGCGGGTCCAAAGAAATCGCGCGACGTTAACAGCGTCGATCGTTCCGAGAGGAGGATTCAATAAACGCTATCACGCCCGGCCGCGTTTAACCTTTTCCCCGCAGGTTCAAGGAATCTTCGTACGGCCGTATCGCCGAGCGTCGTGTATCATGCACGCCGCGCGTGATTGCTTGACGTAAATAAATTGCTGATCCCCACGAAAATACTTTTGCGAGACGCGGCGAGATGCTGTGCGAATCCGTCGGGATCTTAACGATCCGCAAGAATCGTTTGCGTAATGATATATTGCTGATTGATAGTTATCTCCTATTGAGCCTATCAATTTTTCTCAGGCCTTGCCTCGCGTCCGTGATATTCTTAGGATACATTTGCTGACGGTTCAATCGAGGATATTCTTTTAAATCGAGTCTGCGAAGTTTGACCGTTCAACTCGTGGAACTTAAGAAGTTGCTATATTAATTCTGCAATCTTATATCAATCTCGTATAACATTATGTAAAATCGAACAAGACTCTTTAACGAGATGCACGCGTAAAGCCCGTATCAGACTATTTTGGGATTGAGATTGGATTGAAATTTAATCAATCAGAATAGAGAAAACTGATCTCAAGTTTAGTGAATTTTGCTCTGATTGATCAAATTTCAATCCAATCTCAATCCCAATTTGTAGTCTGATAATACGGGCTTTAGGGATACAGTTTCTCACAAACGCGATTGAGATATTATCGCTGCAATGTGTTTCGGTCTGACTGTCGTTCTTACAGTCAGCCGATGTTATGTCAGCAGACACGTTGCTCTCGTTCTCGTATGTACCTATTTTCATATTATTGCATTGTTGATTCGTACATGCACTTTTTCTAGGAAACAATCGTGCCATGGAATCTCGACTTTCTCGTGGGACGATAACTTCTATTGAATAATACATTTACCTGAGGTAGCTACTCTATGTAAGCTTATTTTGCGCCAAATTCTATGAATCCTTTGACGAGAAAGAGAGCTTCTGCTTGTCACCGTACGAGCTTATCCCTTGTGTCTGATCACAGGAATTTTTGTCTACTGCCCGAACGCAATCGGACGACTGTCGAGAAGTTCCGCCACTACTGCCGAGCTCTCGTGTAATTGGTTTAAAATAATTTGTCGCCATTACACCATAATATGTACAATTTTTTGCAATACATATAATAGGAATGTATACTTAATCTCTTTGAATTATTCATTTGCCACATCCACATTATTCAAAAAGCAATACACACTCCAAGAAATACATTTTAAATATATATATTTTCACATTATTTACATATATTTATATGTATACACATATTACATATTTTTATTACAATTTATAATCAATTTGTATCGTTAAGATCAATTGTGGTAGACATTTAAAACAGATATATTGAAGTGCATAATAAGAAACATAATTTATTCGATGATGAAATTAATTTTATTGTTATCAACACTCTTATATACGCGTCGCATTTCCAAAATTCTTGCCATTTTTGTTTAAATAATTCACCGGCGTGTTTGAGTAATTTTAGGACTTGGATTTATCCTATACGATTTTTAATTAAATGAAGCAATAGAATTTATTATATCAAATATAGTAGCTAGAGGGATGCTAGAAGTATTCGGTATGAGTTTGGACAGAAACATTACTGCTGATATGAAATTGACTACCATTTTGACAAGACACGACAACATTTTCTCTTCGTACTCCAAAAAGCAGTTGTAAGACTCCGTCATTGCAGTTGTATATTCCTTGGGAGCAAGTTGGTTAATTATTTTGAACAACATGTAAAACAGACTTTTAATATAGTTCATTATGCTTGTGTCCATTATACTATCTCTCATGTCCTCGCTCATGTCTGTAAGGCTTTTTGTTATCGTTTCCTCCAGATTGTTTGGGATTAATTCTGTGGTCCTGTCCGGCACTGAAAAGTGTCGAAATCTCATCAATCCTACATGATAGCGATTTAAAATATAACGAATAATAATCTAGTATGTAGAATTTCCGATTGGAATAGATTTGCAGAGTTTTTTATGTACTAAAATTTATTTTATTAAAATCCCCTTTTTTATTAAAAATTTATTTTTTGTTGAAATAAATAAGAAAAATTGTTGACACAAGACATTATATTATGCAATACACTTGATGGGAATGTAAATTTATAATTTTCTAATTTTAAATGTGCAATTCCATGCAATTTAAATTGAACAAGATACAAAATAAAATAATTTACGTTACAGTTTTTATTCGCAATTAAATATATGGCAAGCTACATGCCACAATAATGTCTCAGTGATTATTTATTATTATACGCTATTATTATATTACTACAATTGCTTCATTTTATGTCTTATTCGGATTAATTTGCATGGTATGTATTATATAACAGATTGCGGCAGAAAATTCGCGATAAGTGTTACACATGATAATTATTATTTTCTCTTGAACTTACCAGCTTGGACATAGACCACGGCAAAAGCCAAGATCAACAGATGTAAATTCTTATACCCCATGGTTCTAACTAGTGTTACTGACAGCATATACGAGCGCAACTTACTGCACTAATGGGACCCATGTCGTTTACTCGGCGGTATTTATAAGAATGTCGATAATGCAAAACAATTACTAGATTATCGCTCGCATAGATATATGTAACGTACTTCTGTACTTCTCATAGGTTCGTGCATTTCATGCAAAAATACAAGTTTCGCGAAATGCGATTTCGTAAAATAATTTTCTACAAATAAAAGTTCAAATTTTTTAAAGCAGTTTCATGAATTTGTATTCATGAATTGTAAAGATTGCAAATGATTAAAAATTAATTGTTCAGATTATGATGCGCAATGAGTTAAAATACTCTCTAAATCTGAATCAGTGAATAGTCACTGGTATCAGTGTAAAGTATGCCACTTTTCATGAATCATGACATGACGCGGCATACTTTACACTGATATCAGGGACTATTCATTGATTCACAGTACCATTCACTGATTCAGATTTAGAGAGTAGATTCAAAGTTTTCAATTTTAATTTTCTTGTCAGATCTATATTTTATGTGAAGAGATGCGCGTTTCAATCTGTCTTCTTTTAATTAGAACTTTTAATTCTGATTATTCAATCTTTATATAATAATATCGTGATCAAAGCGATTTTATGAAAAATTTCTAATAGAGTATTTTTTAGTATACCAGGGGAAAATGACAAAACTTTTCTTGTGCATTTTCTTCCGTGATTTTATCACGAAAATAAACGTGAAATTTGATTGTTATTCTTATTTGGAAGTTAAGGAATGTTGCAAATAATTGTCACGCGTGCAACGTTCAATATCGTTTCTGACTCATTCTTATCATTAACGTTATCATCAAAACTGCTTATCTGCATTGTGCAATTTTTTTATCCTTACTTGTTAGTGACAGAGAAACAGAGAAAAAGAGAATTCGAAGGACATACATTCCATTAAGTAAAATAACCGAGATAATAACGAATAAATAATACCATTTATTTGCACGTGACGTATTGCATTATTTTACTATTTCTTGATAATATTTAATTTGTCCCAAAAATTTTTATTTTGTTTGTTTTAAATATTTTTCGTTGGAGTACTGTTTTTATGCTTTCATATAAAACGTAGTTTATCCAAATCATTTAATTAGAAATCTCGAAGATTGCGGTTGGAATCGTACTTGACTTTAAGAATCTCAGCGCAATCTACTCCTAAAACTTTTCATAAAATATACCTCAAACTTGGCTAGATATGATATTGATCGAGAACTGTAGTTTAATAACTCCTCCTTAACTCAACTTTTCGAAAATTGTAAACGACAGGAATCAAATCTAATTTTCAGTGACTTTTCTACGTGCGCCGTTTTAAACTCGGAAGTTAGGATCGATCGGATCCATTCGTTTTTCTTATCGAGATGCTTGATCGCTTCCGCTTGTCCGATAAGCTTGAAAAAAAAACCAGTTTGCTTTTCGTAAATATTTTTTATGAAAATTACCGCGGAACAGATAATGTTAGATAAAAGAGAGACATGCAGATGAGACATGTATAATTATAGTTACATATAATTAAATTACAAAATAATTCAGCATCAATCTCCCGTTCGCGCGTTCATGTTTTATTCTCAGAATCATATTTTCACGAATTTGTTCTAGTGAAATATTTGTTTTGCATATATAAACATTATTTTCGGTTATTTTAAATTTTACAGAGAACTTTGCAGAGCGCGCACATTTCTGATAATTCCCGAAAACAAGTTGGATAATAGTGAAGTCTAATATCAAGTCGATCTTTTCGTTGATCGGCGCAAAAAGAGAGAAACATCTTTGAGCATATCCCAAAATCCATATTGGCATCTCGCCAGGAAGACATGGCGCCTGGCGCTGTAACGCTCCATATATGAACTTATTCCTTCAGTGTGATACTTGTTTATTTTTAACATAAGATATTCTCGATAGCTGCGCCTTCGACATTCTCGTTAAAATATAGTTTGCTCTATAAATTAAATAAGAAATAGGCTACAGATTTATTCGCGAAGGGTTTTTTTTATTATTAATTACTTATACTTCAATAATTGACGATATCTCCACGATAATTGCTTCTATTAACACTAAAACTACCAAAGAGGTCAAAATAAAGAAAAAAGAGAGAAAAAGGAAACACAAATTTGTAGAATTAATTATCTGCATATTTCAATAAAAGTCAGAGAAAATTTCAGAAATTGTGATATTAAAAAAATGAATAATAATTATTTTAGAAAATGTCAAACAAGTCATTTGGACTCTTAATTCGTAGTGCTAGTGTTAAAAAAAATATTTTACGAACAGGCCTCGTCCAAATGGAGATCCATAACTGAAAAAATAATTTTGTATAACGTTTTCATATATTTGTACAGCCGATAAAGGTGATGCGTATGAAAACTGCTTTGGGCGTGAAATCCGCCGTAAGCGTGAGATGCAATTGACTCTGATTGCATTCGATTGCGCGCAGCATGGCTGAGGAGTCAGTCAAAAAAAATGCCGCAGGTGCATATTGCACATATCTATCGTCTCGTTCGTATGCAAATGTCGGGTCAGCTGCTTTTATTATTACGAGCGATATCTGTCGCGGCTGTTGTATTAGCTGATCGTCATTTATCGTCTATGCATTCCACACTCTCGTGTGCAGCACGTGTTGCAGGCAGCCTAAACGCATGCACCATATATCGATAAACGGTTTCTATGAACATAGCGGTATTAAAAAGAAATTCCGCTTATGTTTCTGACATCATCGTATGCAAAACGGCGTGTGTTCAACGACAATAAGTCTTATAACAATAATACCTTATGATAACGTAACATAAGAGGCTTTATTACGGATATTTACCGTCAAACGTATTGTATTTTGGTTGTATATGTAGAACGATTAGTTATGTAATACGAAAAAAAATGTGCTGCAATCGCACTGCGATTGGAGAAATATCTTTGCGTATCTTCCTTGCTATAGCCATGCTTTATCTTGTATTTACATACGGATTTAACCAGGAGAAAGGGGGAAATATGAATTGGCGTGTTGTGTAAGAAACGATCGTATCTATAGTCTACTTTAAAAGCGAACCTCGCTATTCTTATGTTTATTGCACTGCGCAGATCGTGATATCATTGTTTAAATAAATGATATGAATAATTTAGATGCACTAGAACGCTTTTAACTTGTTAATTTTTAGTCAAAGTAATAAAATTGTTAACGAGCTATTATTTTTTTTAAATATATTTATAATGTGTTAATATGTATTAATATTTATTAATATGTATTAAATATATTCTATTTTTTTTTCTTTTTTAATAAAAGGTGTAACAAAGGTAAAAGCACGTATGTTGAAGATCTAAATATTTTAAACGTGAATTATGTCTAATAATATAAAAATATTCTTTTTATTTTATAAATATAGAAATTTTTTCTAGATTTTTTCATATGGATTTAACATCTCTTTTCAGTATATTAGTTTCCGGTATATTACTGCATTTGAGACATTCGTATAATTGTGAAGTTACATTTTTTCTCATTTAGCATCCAATATTCTTATCGCGTTACGGTCGCGTTTTTCCCCGCGAATCGTTCTGTTTAATAATGTCGATAAAGAATGATTCGTTGACAAGTCGTCAAAAGCGTATCAAGTTTATTAATTATCGCGAATAACTGAACCGCGAACATTTATTGGTAACAATAATACTTGTCAAAAATCAGTCGTAAAAACGATGACATAATTTCCATCAATAAAAACGAGGAACCGCAAAAAGTTACTTAAGTAGGTAGGTCGACCGCATAACTTGGGGAATTGAATGAAGGGCGCGCAATCTTATCGCGAATTTGCGTATCTTTTTTCGTCCGAGAGACAAGTATTTCGCACGCCGAGATTGCTCAATTTGCGAAAGCGCACGGAGAGTTCAGAGCTTGATTTACGACCTGCGACACGCGCTCGGTGTAATTTGTTTAAACGTCGATAAAGTTATTTACCGTTATCATGTGTATACATCTAGATTTTACCTTTTGCTTTGTTTGGCTGCGGTATTTCGATATATAGGAATGCGAGCCGTCTCGAATTGCGTGGTTCTTGATAAGCCATTATAGTCGAACAAGTGGCGTCCGCTTTCGATCGAAGAAGAATGTCTGACAGGTGCGGAGAAAAGTTCGCGGAAAATAAACCGCACTCACTTCTCTGAAGCAAGAAATTATTCTTCCCTGTCGCGTATAGGAGGATGTTACCACTCCCCCAATTGATGATTTGAAATCGATGCTGACCATTCGCTAAGGTGATTCGAAGATTGTAAAAAGAACAGTTAAATGATGACGAGCAGATAAAGTTGGTTATAATACCTCGCCGAGCCTAATCCTTCAGAAAAAGAGTTTTTTCTTGGTATCTCGTCAATGTCTCCTTGAAAGCAATTTTTAGTCCCTAAAAGATATTTCCGTCCGTTATTTTCGTAGCTAATATCTTACACGAATTTCAATCGTGCATAAACGTGTTGAAATTATTTTAGATAACCGAGCCATCGGCTTGTAGATATATCATTATCATAAAAGACTTTTACAGACTAGAGATAACGGGAGCGGCAAATACGCGGTAAATGACGTAAATGTTACTTGACGTACTCTCGGGGAGAAGCTTTCATTTGTAGATACGAGCGCTCATCCCGGAAACAGATTACTGTATAATTATCTTTATGGTACATCGATTTATTGCCATCATCTGCGTTTTCGTATCGTTTTGCGTGCGAACGCGCGCAGTTCAAATGTATATACTTGAACCGAGCGAGGATGTGTGCAGCTTTGGTATCGTAAGCGACGCTCGTGACACATTCGCGTCCCTGAGGCACGACTATCATCGTATTACGTGTACACGGTGTCTGCAAGATGCATTATCGATTGCATTATCGGATAGAAATGATCAAACAATGCTAATTAATCGACGTCGTATAATTTATACATATAATGTCGTATAATGTATATCACGTTATTTGTCTTACAGCTATAATATATTTTTGCATGCAGTCAAAGTGAAAATTAAATCGTATATGTATCGTAAATAATTTTACATACTCTTGCAGATATTTCTTTCTTCGCATTTTAATCGTTTATTTATTTGACTAATTGTGACAAATTTTTGTGACATATACATATTGTATATACATAACCGCATTTATCTTTCTTATACATCTTCTTTCTGATAAATTGCATAAAAATAGAAAGGGCGCGTTGTATGCATATGTAGATAAGCTTAATTTTTATTGGGTAATACTAATTAACGTAAGATAATATGAGCATACTCCTTCTCGTCTTCGGAAACTACGCTCGTAGACTGTTTGTCTCCGCTGCATGATTCATGACTTCACCATGTCATGGATGAATTAATTATTGTCCGTAAAGTAGCGCGTGAAGCGATGTCAGGTGTGCAAGAACATGCAAATATGCAAATATAGCGTAAGATGGAGTAATAAATGTGCTCTTCTTATGTTATCAAAAATATCAAAGCTCTTTATGATTCCAAGTCTGATTTTATCCCTCACATTATTCTTGTTAATTTATCTGTATATCTATTTAAATGAATTTAAATTCTTTGCGTATTTAAATAAATTTAAATAAATATCTATTTATTTAAACAAAGAAAATATATATTACTTATAACAATTTTTATATTAAATGTATACTGCAAAACACACAATTTATCATAAAAAAAACAACTTAAAAGCCATAATTAAAAATAGAATAAGCAGTATAAAATACATAATAAAAGTGACTTACGTAATTATATATAAATTCAGAAAGGACATAACGGAAAATTATGAAAGTGACTTATCCTTGGGCTCATGTAGGTAAGACTAATCAGTGGCTTGTACTTACGTTCCGTTGATTAATTTTATTACTTGCGCCAGTAATAAAGGAGGGCCTTTTGAGAGATGTTCTCGCAACGCGCAGATACAGCAGATGGTTATTAATCGTGCCTCGTAAACAATGTCCGACAATGTGTGCGAGTATACACACGGACGAAGAAAACATGGCGAGCAGTACGTAAATAGGAAAATCGATCGACCTATTCTTCCCGAGTAACGAATTCCGTCTCCATTTGTGCGAATTGCTTGTTATTTTTAACATTGTTTGCTCCATTTATTTTTCCTTAGTAATATTTTTATCGTTGTTTGCCTCTATATCCGCCTTTTTTCTTTTTTACACAATAAAATAAGTATGCACGTGCCTAAATCGACGAAATTATTAAAAAACCGGTCGGTTTTATTACACGCATCAATAGTTATACACGTTTGTTATCGAATTTCAAAGATCAATTTGTTCCACGTTGATTTTGTCGTTGTATTCAATATAAATCTGGTGCGTATTCGTATACCCAACGAATTGAGTTTATTGCAATAGGATTGCGTGACCATGCGCGTATTGTTTTAGACATCAATGGGAAAAATCACTCAATATTCTTTTTTTTTTCGACGAAATGTCTCCGTATTTTCATGTAAAACGTGAAAATTTACTTTTTGTGTCGGTTTTAAATCAACTTTTGAAGCGCGATCGATTACACTATTCGCGGAGGTCACGCGCGATGTTTCCTAGAATTTATAAATTTTAGAAATATGAACTGTATAAATTTATTTACTTCCTTTATTGCTAAGTCATATATTTTAGCAAACGGAAAAAATAAAATTTTCTCGTGTGTGTGTGTGTGTGTGTCTCCGTTTTTCTATACAAATCCGAAAATATCGAATCTTGTAGAACTATTTGATTTCAATTTTATTGAGCAACTTGGCGTGTAATTCGTGCAATTGGGCATAAAGAGCCGTTTAAATATCATCGCTGAGCGTTGAACGGAAGCAGTTCAGTAAATCGTAGAAAGTATTTACGGAAAACAACGAAATATAGTAAATACACAATTAATTGGCTTCAACGTATTACCATTATTTCGATGACAAGAGTTATTTTCAGCCGCCCTTTATTCATGTACAATACAGCTTGCCATTTAATGGGAACTGCGTTCCAATTCAGAATATAATGGCACGTGAAAGATACACGTGGAGGGCGTCTATAGTTAATGTCGATGTAACACCATTGTCCACATACGCGCGCGTGGAAGGATATTTCGATGCCGGCAGTTGCGGTAGGAGTAAATCCCGAGTCCCGACAAGCTTTAATTAATAATGCAGCAATATCGTTCACACTTGTTAACAACTAATAACTACTAGTGATTGATTTCTCTGACTAGTGGTTGATTTTGCTCAGTAAATTTATTTAAAGCAAAATTTAATTATTTTGATTCATTGAACGGACAAAATATGTTGACAAAGATAAGCAATGAATAGAAAAACAATTAAGCCGGACAAAAATTGCGTGTTTCTATGAATTTAATTAATGTGACATACAACGATGTATGGGCTCAATGAGAGGAATAAGGAACAAGGAATTAATCATCACGTTAAAATCACATTGATTTTTATCAATATTATTTTAGATATATTGCACGATTATTCATGGGTCAATAATCCCTGCACAAAAATTAAACAAAGTATTTGTTTACGTGTTTTCGTGAACTATAGGATACGATGGTGGGCGCGGTGATTATTTTAGGCTACGAAGAAGCGATTAGCCAATGGAATCGATACGGCAATTTTCTTGTCAAGCATTATACCCCGGAGATATTTTTCACGATCTAATCTAAAGAGATCGTGTAGAAATATAATCAGCAGCTATTTAAATAAATTATTCAATTTCACGTGCTTTAATCTTGTAGTTCGTCGAATCATCCATCATCTTCGACCGCTTTAGCATCATCGTCGTCATTGTCATAATTTCTAGATACATGCGCGCGATATAGGCCCTTATCTCCTGGCTGGTGGTTGTTGCACCGAGACTGCGTGTCACTGCATGCATCTCGCGATGGATTAATTTATGATGGTGTAGTTACTCTGAATCCGCCGCGAGAAGCCATCTGCTCGAGCCGCTAACGGGATCGCGCAGTTACGTTCTCAAAATAGTTAAGATCTGTTTTGATCTCGAATTCTCGCCGGGCTCCAACCTCCGACGCGTATTTCATGCCGGTAGGAAGTTGTTTTCACTCCAAATGTAACTTTCTCCATTACACTTAAGTATCCGGATTAAGTATACCTGCGAATCTTTTCTTGCATCTAGACGCTTGCCATTGTCTGACGTTTATAACCGTTTTATGCTAAATCGACATAAAAATTATTAATATTAAAAATTTTCGCTTGTTGAATTAAATCCTGTATTACGATAATATTTTTTTTCTAAATGTAGTAAAATAACTGCACACACACAATTTTCTCGTGCTGTGACGTCATGATTATAGAAAATTTGTGGAAATTTTCTGAATGGCAATTTTCGTTTTTTTATCAGAACAAGGCTGAATTATTAAGCTGCAATTATTGTGATATGTGGAAGACACAAAAATTTTTCCGTCGCATGTGGAGCTTGATCAATGTATAATGAATATATTATATACATTTAATTTAATAATAATTTGTAATATATGAAAGAGTAGTACGAGAACATACAAGTTTTTTTTTTCTATAAGAAGAGCAATAGCAATATATGAGTATCGATCAAAGCTGTACGATCGATAATTGACATATTTATGTGAATTTTTTCTTGTACTTTGAGACGCTGATGGAAGTTTAAAATTAATATTGGAAAACGTAACATAAAAAATTTATAAAAAGAGTATCTTTATTATCAGTTGCAAACGAATTAATTGCTTCTTTTACATAAAAGAAAATAACAAAAATATTAAAAGCTTTTGCAGAACTATAATAGTTTCTGTTTCGTACAAAATCTGTCATTAAGACAGAGAGAGATAAAAGTGTACAAATTATTTATATTTAATTATATATATTTAGTTATCTATATTTAGCCACGAGAAAATGAGCTTATCGAATTTCCCGAACGATTTCCCGCGCACTGAACACGACTGTTCCGCAGTGATATTGCCGATCGACGTTGAGAAACAAGATTGCGTGATCGGATACGTCAAATACATCGCAATCCGATCGCATATGAGCCTCGTGATGCTTGTTCGGTGATTGTACCCAATAAGTAGTCGATGCCCGCGGCACGTGTCCGCCTCGTGTGCAGTTGCTAGTAGAACAATAATAAAGATGTACGGACATTTCGCTTCTCGACTTTTTATATCAGCTCCTCTCCACGCGCCAAGTGTACACGGTGTTATCAGAGAGATAGATCGAGTACTTTTCAATAAAAATCGAAAGACCAATAAATTATTGCTCTCGGCAAATGATTTCATCGCATTCATCGTATCGGCTACCGAACGTATCGTGGCGAGCGTATAGTTGCGCGTGATAGAATCAAATAGCGTGTGTGCATACTTGATTACACAACTCATTTGGAATCTCCCCGTTTGCTCGTAAAAATAGGAAATCGTAGAAGACGACAGTCTACATACCTACAACGAGAGCAGAAAAAAAGTACGAAACGAGAGAAATTATCCAAGCGCGTCGTATCGTTCGCGACAATTAAGCAGACCGCGGGGTGCGTGTGAGTTCTCCATGATTGTCTCATAAATGTTATAATTCTCGTGGTCGTGGCATTATTCGGACCATGAACGTCCGTCACTTTCGCGGGCTGTTAACGTCGGCGACTCGTGTTAGCGGCGCCGGCGCCGCCGCCGACGCGAAACACGGCGCCGGCGAGCGAAATGATTTTTGTCAATAGTTACGTAACGCCTGCGAAAAAAAGCCTCTTCTTGAGAGAGGGAGATCGCGAATGTATTGTAATAATCACTGCATCCTCGAACTTTCGCACGTCTCGGTCCGTGTCCGTGCAGATGCACAACGAGAAACACGGCAAAATGTTGGAATACGCCCAGAAATAGATCGTAAATTGTCTTCGTGCAATAACGCTTATCTTATCATCCAATTGTTGTCGACGTAATCTGCATCTACTGTGCATATTGAAAAAAATTAAAGATATACTGTAAAATGTAAATAAACATCTCGAGAATATATGCGACGGAGCATATTACAGAATAAATCAAAACATCTTTTCATAAATCATCGATCGCGCTTGTCGTATCGCGCATCTTTTGTCTCGGCAAAATTTATTATGCAATTTACATACACGTCAGCAAACAAGCGGAAATCGAACATTGAAGAGGGAATGGCATATTCGAGGAGATGTCGGATATAGGAAATAGATTTGCGTCTTATAGACGCTTTCGGCGCTCTCCCATCGCGGGATTATCGCGATCAATGACATATTTTAAAGAGAAATTAGAAATTGAGAAAGACTTACGCTCTACGCGATGATGAAGATTGGCCGATGTTCAATTTTCTTCATAATTTCCGCTTGACAAGAACTGATATTTTTAAGAAAATTAATCATTAACAGAAGACGGGTCTTCCTTCTTACTCTTTTATACTGTAAACTATATATATATATATATATATATATATATATATATATATTAATATATATATACATTTTCTGAATTTCAAGATTTTTATGTAATAGCTTTTTTTGGGACATAATGGGACATCTGAGAATTATGAGTCGAAAGCAGAAAATTTATCCTAAACAGAATATATTATATGTTTACGAGTTTTATCTCTTAAGACGATGTCCTATATATCCCATACTTCAAAAGAATATTGTTATCAAAAAAATATATGACCCTGAGATTCATAAACAGTTAACGATTATGTAGTGAACTGTTTTTCAGTCCATTGCAGACGCGATATCAAATTAATCCAATTTAATCCCTTTATATAAGCCTCAATTATTAGCAATAATTGATGACAGAATGAAGAGCTCACTAGAAAATCTGGGGTGGTAGGGATATACGTACCCGAGAGAAGGCACGTACACACAACGCAGCGTCGCGTATAAATGCTTTTCTACCTGAAGATAGCCGCGTCGGAGTCAAATAATAGATAATAATAGCTATCTATTACTTGACTAGGACACTATCTTCAGAAGGTATAATATTCAGCAGGTATTCAGAAGATTTGGGAAAGCATTCATGACGTCGTCGTATGTATATACGTATGTGCGCGCGCTCGGAGTTTGCGCTGTATTCTCGTTGTTCGCCAAGCTAACCGGCTCGACGATTTACGGCTCCTAGCTGCGCGCATACATCATACAGAACGTGGAAACGTTTGCCGCGCGGTAAGGAACTATTAGAATCAGATGATGAATCGATTAGCGGCGGAAGAAGGGATATTTGGTTCCTCCGCCGTCGCTAAATTCTCCTCCTTCGCTGCCGCTGAATCTTCTCCTCTAGCGCGAGAACATTATATGACTGGTTCTCGTCTACTGTTTGAAGCTGACCGACGCACCGAGCGCACACGATGTAACATTTATTACATCAATCAAGTGTTATCGTATTATATATAGAACTGCAAGGTAAAAAAGTACTATCAAGCTCTATAATTGTCTCATTCATACGATTTGTGTGTATTGTGTCGTATGATAATGCATAATAAATAAGACTAATGGAAATAAAACGTGAAACGCGCATGCCGCATCGCTTATTCTCTATAGGTTGTATCTTAACCGCGAATGATTCTCGCATTAAAACACATCGGCGATAGAACAGAGCACTAGCGATAACCGGATAGGACGAGGAGCGTAAAAATAAGTGAAATAGTTCATTACCGTGACCTTCTTCCATCCGTTAGAAGGAGGAACTGGGCTATTTTTGACGGCCCACATATGCATCGGCTGCGCAACGATCGATAATCTGGTTGCTCCTCGCGGGACATTCATGTTTTTCGTCACTGAGGCGTTAGGTGCATCGATCGTGCTTCCCCAGTTATAGGACATGTTGTTTGTTTGCGCGTTAAACCGCGAATGCGTGCGTGCGCGTGTGCCGAGCACGGAGCGAGCCGGGCAGGCGAGCGGCATTAATGCGGGTGGCATTATTGTCGCTTGCGAAACTGTCATTTTTGCGCGGTCACTCCGCATCGAGTGGACGAGAGCGCGCCCCGGCGAGGCTCTATTTTTAATAGCCGAGAGTTCGTTGTAATGTACATGGAGAGACAACTGCCGGCATTTCTGGCATGATGACGACCGTCGTTTCCGCGAAAATAATTAGTCGGGTTTTTATAGACGAAGCTATAGACGAAGCTATAGCTTCCTGTGTTCCTGGATTTTTTCCTTTGATCGCGTATCTACGAACGAGAAGAAGAATGTATAGTCTCGTTCCGGAAAACTTGGATGATACATAACAACTTTCTCGTTTTGTGTTTCTGTTACGCATATTTCGGCGTATCGTGACGTACGAAAGTGAAATAAGATCAACACAGTACGAAAGGTAGTTCAATAATTGCTACTTCAATATAAATAGGTATACGATATTAGTTTTCTGAAAACTATACATTCCTTTTTCCATTTTACGAAGAATTTGGATAAGAAATTCACCTTTTTATGTGTATAAAAATCGAGCTCTCTCTCTCATTCCTGGATTCTTCTAAATCGTAAGAAATTTATTTGTATTTTGTATTTCATCGCTTGAGATAAATGTGTGTTCGTGATAAAAGCGTAATACAGGTATCTATCTTACATCTTCAGCATATTACGTATTACTTCGCGAAAGATAACGATTTCTTCGTATAACGATAAATTGATAAGTATGTTTCTAATTGATAATAATACAAAATATACACGTGTATACATATTGCAATATTTCAAATTGTTACCTAAAAACATACGCTATTGCAACATGCCGAAGTGTCGAGCATACGCAAAAAATTATACGTCCCTCCTTTTACGATAGGCTAATTAAGTATTCGTCACTGGGTGATACGTGAATTTCAGTCGCGAAACAAAGGATGACGCGGAATATTTAATGATCTTTTACATCGTCAAACATTGGTCGCGTCATGTGTAACCCTGCTTATTCATGTACAATGATGAATTAGTTTTGTCATCGCCAATCGCTTAAATTTTGATAAACGGGCACGGAAGAAATTTCGGATCAGTATATACGAAAAGTTAGATTTATTGCGCCGTGACGAATTCAGCAAGAAAAAAAAATACGCGGCAAAATTGGGCGATATGACGAAGATGGCAATTCTTGAATCGACGGCCCGAATGACGCATACGTCGTGTCAGGTATATATTCCCGTAGTTCTAAACTAATTACTAATTATCGGCGCAGCTCATGCACGGCGAAACATTTTTTAACGAGTTTCGCGCAAACATCATCAGAAGTTGTCATCCGCAAGTTTCGTTACTAATATTTTTTGTTTACTGTTAATTCCTATTAAACGGACGTCGATTTCTGCGGAGCAAAAATAAACGAATTGCGCAAGAGAAAGAAAACCCGGTTATTTGAAATGCAAAAACAAGAGGAATTTTTCCTGTTTTAAAAAAGTTTTTTTGTCTTTTTTTTTACGAGAAAACATTTTTCAAGTTATAATTTTAGAATTGAGCGAACGGACGGATAAAATGGATTTTGATGCGCAATTCTCTTCTAAGTAAAACTTCAACTCTCGAAACACAGGCGACAGGTTCTTAGATAAGTGGCGGGCTGGGTTTTCCACTTCGGATTCGTCGTAAGGCCAAATTTATCATTGGACTCCATTGTTTAGCGATCCCCAAGAAGTAGAACAAGTATCTGAAAGCAGTCGAAAGTGAATAAAGAACGCGGAATACATTTAAATAAATGCAAAAATTTGCAATTTCTTCTACTGCACGACAGAATTTTTTTTTATAGGTATACATTTTCTCAGCGTTAATTTAAACGAAGTAATCAATGAAACGTGAAACGAGTATGTTGTCGTCCTGATTTTACGAATTTGGCACGTATCAATTGGCGCGTGTCTACCGACGCGTTGTCTATTGATAGCCTCTTTGAGCTGCTTATACGTGAAACTGTCTTGACTGTGTTCTATCTCTGCAACAAGGGATTATTGCAATAGGACGTGAATTAGGAGAATTAGATATTACTTCCGCGCGTAACTATAGTTCCTCTTTGCAATCTGCACAATACCGAGGAATTTCCCAGTAATGAATACTAATGAAAAAGTCTTTGAAAGCCCACGCATGGAATACGCGAAGATCCTCTACATTATGGATATATTCACTTCGCAGTACACAGCCTTTATATGGACAATGCTTTGTTTCCAATCCCGCTATAAATCTGAATCGGGGAAATGGCACGTACATTTCATCGAAACGACAACACCAACTTTTCGAAATAAATACAATAGATTAAATATTAATGAGTAAACGCGGCAAATTTCAGATTCGTTTTGAAGTGAAATCTTGACACTTGAGTCTAATTATATCAAACTAACAGAATTAATCTTCGCTGTTGTCGGAATTTTGAAAGTATCAAATTCTGCTGCAGCGCAGCCAGGTAGCTTGAAGTTTCAGATAACTTTAGTTGAGTAAATTTTCTTGTTCTGCGTCGTAGATAAGATTGCAATCTAGAAACGGGCAATGAAAAACGCTAGAGCTTAATTAACTTTGACTGTTGTCGCGACGAGACGTTATAGAGCCTTTTAAAATTTACATCCGTTCGCGTGCGAGATAAATACGGTAAGCAGCAGTATACGAACGTCGCGTGGTATCGCAATTGTGCACGCATCAGCTCGTTCGATGCATTCCGTTTCGCGATCCCCGTGTCGCGCGTCTCTCATCTCCTCGTGCCGAAGTGGAGCGGAGAGAGAAAGAGACGTGAGTACGCGTGAGACGTGCGAGAAGGAAGGGAGAAGCGAAACGAATGACAGGGACAGAGATAGCCGACCAGCCGCCGCCGCCGCAGCCGCCACCACCGCCGAGATAAAAGGCCCGGGCTCTGCGTTTCAGGCACGTAGACTACGTTTAGCAGTCGGGCGGCTCGGCAAGAGCCGTGGTGCCGCTCGTAGGCGAGTGAGTGGTGAACTTGTCGGTGTGAATCACACAAGAAAGTGCCCGTCCGTGACGACTCTCCGCACCGTCACGCTCCGAATCGTCGGTCATCGAACTCGCGCGCCTCCGGGAGCACACCCGGAACTGGAGCAGTTCGCCGATAATTCGCGACACGTGTAACACGTAATCCTTCCTCCGTGAAGAGGATCCTTCGAGATTCGAGAGAGGCTTCGCCGATCGGGAAGTTCGAGGAAAATCCAGAGACTCCTCCCGTCCGAAGTTTTCCCTCGTCAGGGAAACTTCTTTCAGGCGTGAGCTGTGTGCAGTAGTCGGGCCGCAGTCGCAAACCGGTACCATGGTACAAATGACGAGCGGCGAGGTGGGAACAGGCAAAATGGACGAGTCCGCTAGGTATTTCAATTACCTGAGGACCCTGGCGGACCTCACAGCCTTGGCCAGCATCATGGCGGTGCAGGTAATTTGAGGATTATGTTTGAATCTCGGTCTAATCGGGATGACGTATCCCACGCGGGTGTTGACTTCTCCCGAGGGATTAGGGATTAGGGATCCGACGTATAGGTCT
Organism: Temnothorax americanus; assembly: GCF_048541705.1. Classification (NCBI taxonomy): domain Eukaryota; kingdom Metazoa; phylum Arthropoda; class Insecta; order Hymenoptera; family Formicidae; genus Temnothorax; species Temnothorax americanus. Next base: position 129,777 of record NW_027509421.1, on the reverse strand, counting down.
TGGCTAATTTCGGGAATGCAACACACAACGTGACGTTTTACTCGTAGTAAATGGACGGCATGGATAAGAATAGGCATATAAAATAAGTATATAATAGAAACCACAAAAATTTTCTAGATCTATAATTTTCCGAACGCTGAAATCAAATCGCGTTTATACCGATATTTAAATTGATTCTAATTCATAAAAATTAAATTAATTCCTGATTATCTATAATAATGATTTGATGCAGTCTATCAATATCTTAACGAATTACAGCAATTTGTTAACGAGGAAATTGATTAATTGAGGTACATAATCGAGGAAATAATTATAAGAGAAAACACGCAATGTGTTAATGTGTACCTGTCATATCCGACTTTATCAACACGAATCAATGTTAGATCTCACCGCGGCCATCTGCCATCTGGTAAATCGGGCAAATAAAAGCGCCGCGATTTCGAAAGACGATCGATCGCGCACGAGGGCATTCGTTCGCTGCCGTTGTCGCAATGCCGTGAGGTTAACGGATGGTCCGCGCAACCATCCGGCGACGCATTTTTCATCTGAATCATTTGACCTGATTTCTAAATTATCGAACAATCGTGCGAAGAAACGATAGGACGCACATCGTGCGATAACATCAGGTACACTCATTGTTCAATTATAGATCGCGTTATCGCCGCAATCTCACGTGTCTTCCGTCTAATAGCTGTCAAACTTGTCAATACTTCCGAGTAGCTTTATCGTCACTCGAAAGAGTTTTCTGCGAAAGAGAAGCCTTTCATCGAAAACTCTTGAGACGCTAATGTTATCTCAGATAGTATAGGGCGATGGGATCTCGATTAGTAAATTGAGCGATTAACAAGTGGTTCGGCGCGAAATCCGATCGCGCAGAAAGCGCGGTAGCTTATCTATAGAGATATATTAGCGAAGACTAATCGATCAAGTCGTTTCACAGGAATCACTCTTTTGAACTTTATCTAAAGAGTCCGATATCGAGATGCGCGCTGTAAACACGGTATTATAAATTACGCCGTTTTTCGTCGGGAGATCGAACGACTTAACTGAAATGCTTAACGCGAGTAGACGGTATACGGTGATTGTCCGTGAATGAACAAGCGGCAGATTGTACGGTCGAACCAAACTCGAGATATTGGCAGATATCACGGGGTCAAGCAATCACGCCGAGTTTAATCAATGCTAACTCGCGCGCGCGTCATAATAACGAGGCACTGTGCGGAAAGCTTGTGATTTTATCCTCGTCGCGCAAACACACGATGTCGCGACACGTAAATCCGCGATTTTCCGTTATATTCGTTCACATTTTACAACTGCAAATACCCGGATGAAAGTATTCAAACGCGTTTCTTATGTAAGATTCTTTGACGTAACGTGCTCGCGTCGGACGTAGCAACTAATGTTCCCGGGAAGTTAATGGTTGTCTTCTTTTCGTAATAAAGCAAAGATTTCGTCTTTATTTAGCTTTGTAACTATAGGAGAGCGTAGAGCACAGGAGAGAGAAAGTTTCACGATTGTACGAGAGCATAGAGGGGAGGAAAGAAAGAGCTGTTCACTGGCTAATAACGTATTAGGATGTAGTCCCGATGTTCAGATGACTAATGACTGGTAATCTGGGCTTAGTGAGAAACGAGATTGGCGTATGAAGCTCAGCACGAGATTTCAAACATAGAAAATGAATCACGCGAGACAATGATTTGATTACCACGAACGATTAATGTATATGAAAATCATATCCGGGGCAAGTACTATAAGGCGCGACAACGCGATCTTGACCTTTTACGACATTTCAATGAAAGTTCAACGATAATTATGGAAAAAAGGTGACTCGCAAATAGACGCAACGACGTTGTCGTCACATCGATCGGGTTATTCCATCTTGATCATATAGAATTTGAGGAAGGAAGAAGAAGAAGAGGAGAAGCAATTGTAACATTTTTTATCCGCAGATACTTTCTCATATAGATTCATCGTCTTGCTTATGTCCTTAAGTCTTAATTAAGTAGTTTTATCTCGCAAATCTGGTTGATCGAACGTAATTACTTTATCGTTGTTTTTCATATTTATCTGTTTATCATCAATGCGATTTATCTACGTTACGACTGTCAATGTGGGTTTTTAATGACGTTACATCACTAAAAAATTATCACTTTCGGTAATAATACGTAGAATCATTAATCTTATTTTCGCATGAAACAAATACGTTTGCCAGATTACAATCTGGAGGCAGAGATTTGATATATCTATTGTTGAAACTATTGTTGAAACAACTAATGTTTAGTTAAACTACCTAAAATATTTAGTTGCTCGTATCGGACTAAATATTTTTTGGGATCAACAAATTTTTTTTCTAAGTGTAGGATAGACCGAGGCGAATCGGATCAATAAAACTTTTTAAGACAGTTCGTTAGTGTTTTGTTTTAAACGAACTGTTTTATCGTGCTAATTAGTAATCAGTAATTATATTGTACCCTATAAGGTAACAGGGTCTTGTTACGTTACTTTCAAAACGAGAAAGAGAAAGAGCGCGTCTAATTACGGTATAATGTACTAGAAATTATCGCAGAAGGAGATATTAGTCTGCAAATAGTGCTAAATTTATGGCGGCTTTTGCTCCTTCGCGAAATCTCGACGTGACTACCTGAAACGAGATTGCGCGAGCTGTTAGTTTCGCGACATAACGCACAGCGGCACGCCGCCGCTTCGCCGTTAAACCGGGCCTCAATTTTCGCTGGACTCGTCGCACTTGGAAAATCCTATTGCACAATAGTGTACCCGAATGAAGTGCATTAGCCAACGTAACTCGTATTAAACGGAGAAGAGGCAGAAGATACGTTCGATTGTACGCCGATTTTTATTTTTCGCCTACATACACACGGCGAGCGCACATTTCGCTCAAGTTTTCCCCGTCGACCCACTTAAGCCTTTCGAAATCCTCCTTATCTTTATGGTACCGTGTCTTGCGCCGTGGAAGCACTTCACGTTTGGAGAAGCATCGTAATAAACGCCACGCCACGCCACGCCGATATTTCACGAACAAGCAAACAATTTCGCGCTTTCCAATTGCGAATGACTGCTCGCTTGTTGAAGTGTCTCGACGAAACGTTTTCGTCGGTAGTAAAATGATAGAACATTATTTTGCTTTGCGAGAGGATCGATAACGAGAAGGCTTATCTAAAAAGCATTGTAATACCGGGTCTGAGAATGTTGTTGGTGTAAAATTACGTGTAAAATTGAAGGAACGAATATCGAAATGCGAAATGGGGATAGGAATCTCCGAGTCAATCTGACACGCCTCTTATCGTTTCATTTTTCTCTTGTTATTCGAAGATATTCTTGAAGATCAAATTATTGAAATTATCGTATGTCACAAATGTAACTACGTTAGACAAGAGAGGTAATTGCCGCAGATAGTTTGATAAAAAGTACGGCAATGCACGTTATTGCTATACCTTCTTATCGCTCGTTTTGCCCCGTCTTCGGTACACGTAATAAGCAGGCAGCGGGTACACGATAATTATATTATTTATTCCGATAAATGTGCGAGGCGTCTATCTATGTTCAACGAAAGGGGGTCAAACGATAAAGTTCAACGAGTTCAACGGTAAAGTTCAAAATAGCTGCGAAGTGACTCGAGCGAGGAGCGAGTGACAAACGCGAAAAAAAAATCAGAAAATCCGAGACAGCTCGTCGATTTTGTAAAATCAACTGCCATGAATTTTTTCGCAACGGGATGCGCGATGGCACGAAGCGCGTGCCGAAATATATCGGACTACAAAGGGCACTTAATCAGCGTGTTATTCCGCGCGGCGGAATTATCCAATTATATCAATCCGCCCCGCAGGTCATTACTCCGGCTTGCGCGACAAGTATATATATTTGCGCGAAACACATATATTTGCGTTTATCTATCGACGTGAGCGCACGCACGTTCGCCACACGCCTGTGTAAAGATGATATACGCCGGCGATAGTGCTACCGATAAGAGCGGAAAGCGTAAATGACGGGGCCGGCTTTGTTTGCCGCGTGTGAGCCTCACGGTGCGCGTGTCCCCCGCGACGCTTCGACGGGCAATATATCTACGCATGAATGACGTAAATATTCGTGACAAGATAAGGGTTGAGAATCACGCGAGAGAATAAGAGAGAAGGCTCGTGGGAGAGGATTCACCGGTTCTCCTCGCAGATATTTGTAACCCATCTCCTAGGATTTCTCCTTTGACCCCGGTTCTTTTTCTTTCTCCCAGCGTCTCGGGTTAGACGCTTCCGAGCTCAGTCTTCGTTGTTATCCGTTTTTCCATGAAAATCGTAAATCCAGGAAAATGGCGTTTTTTCTGTCGCCTTGGCAAATGTATATCTGGAGTCGTTTTAGTAGAAAGAATGGCGATAGAAATATTGCTCCATCTCAGGTAATTTAATTTCACGGCGCTTACATAACCGTAAAATCATATAGATTCTTCTCAAGGTGTGAAATATCTGACTTTTGAGGATGGAAAATAATGGTATTGCTCATTTATGAGTACAATTAATGCTCTATTGTACCGTTACCGATAATTTATCGATTTGTGAAACACAAACGAAATATTGCACAATTACTTTCCCCAATCGCTCTCCTAATGATCAACTCTTTTATCTTTTCGTTACAGTTCAAGAGAATGCTGAACAAGGAGCTGTCGCATTTCTCAGAATCGTCCAAGTCTGGGAATCAGATCTCGGAATACATCTGCAGCACCTTCCTCGGTACGTGATAAACGTGATTCTTTTCCTTGGCGAGATTATTGCCAAATGAGAATAAAGCGACACAAATTATAAGTGCGGAATTGACGTATATATCGTACTCCTCTTCTCTCTCAGAACAAGACTGCGTCTTTTCGCGCGAATACCGGAGACAACGAATGAAAAGAAACTCACGAGAGAGTGCGTCTAACGAGGTCATCGCCGGAAGCAAGTTTATGGGTGCAATAAAACGAGCGCTCTTACGTATTAAAAGCCCTTGAAAGACCGTAGCCATTCTGGTTAGCTCGCTTTGTCCGAACGAACGGTCCGGTTGTAGTCGCGCAAGGTTTATAATCAGCGAGGGATCGCACTTCATTCCTTTGCATTCGATAGCGTCACGCAAGAAAATAAAGAAGAGAAATATAAAAGATATATGATTTCTCGACGTGACGTCACGTTGAAAATCGTTCTATCTGGTAGAGCAACCTTGCCTTGCGGCGATTCTCAGCAAAATTCGCTTCTGACGCGCTGATTTCGTTAGTTTCCTAAACGAGTTCCGCTCGACTGAAATCGGATTATCGAAAGTCGACGACGGACAAAAAAATTTTTTTTTCGAAGTTGCAGCCAAGTGGCGTGATAGAAAATGGAAAATTTTGCGCCCTCGTGAAACATGTACAATACTATTCAAATGCATATAATCTTACTTGCACTCGGTCGAATAATGATTCTTTTAACGTTGTCATGTGTTACAAGACGGATTATAAAACATGAATTTATCAGTCGATCTAATTGCAAACATCGCGTGATAAACGAACGTCAGTAATCTATAATCAAAGACGCAATATACAAATGCATTGTCATTTTAATCATGTATTCAAGCGCAGAGAATGCGATTGCACGGTGCAGTGACGAGCGCAATAAATTTTTTCTATACCTAAGACAATGGATTATAATTTTTTTTGTATATAACATTTAAATACTAAAATCTATATCTATATAGAATATCTAATCTACATATATAATGTGATTCAATCATATATTATTTATCGTGATAGAATCAGAAATTCACTGCCTTTCACCTTACTCACCCCAATAAATTAACCAAGTACGTTTATCCACGTCGCTTTTTTTGCCCGCAGACAAGCAGCAGGAGTTGGATTTGCCGTCTTTGCGAATCGAGGATGCGGTCGCCGCAGCGGGTAGCGTGGACGCACGGGCGGCGAAAAAGAAGGACCGCGTGCAAAGAGGTCCCGCCGCTATGTCGCATATCAGCGGGGTGAAACGGCCGTTGACACACACTAACAGCTTCACCGGGGAACGCGTGCCGCTCTACGGGGTGGAAACGCCACACGAGGAGGAACTCGGCAAGGTAAGCCCTTGACCTTCAATCGTCTCGCCGCACCGCACCGCGACGTTCCGCAGTAATCGGGATGATAGGTGGTTTTGCACCACACGCGATGTCGCACAGCTGGGTTCCCGAATCGCAAGATCGCGAAAAGCTGAAATATAAACGGCGCGTCATTTTAGATAAATAAAAAATAGAGTTAAACGCTGCAAAAATACACATTGCACGAGAACAATATCGTAATTATATCAAAAAATTATTGTTGCAACATTTTGCTGCAACGTTATGACGTCTTTAGCTCCGTTTTGATATGTTAATAACAAAACCGTTAAAAAAACTGTTGAATAAATAATGCTAAAAAAAGAGGGAGAGAGAAAGAGAGAAATAAAAATTTACAAAAAAAAAAAAAAAAAAATTTCGCGATAATATAAATAAATTATAATAATTATTTCCTGTTACGTAAGTAAAGGTGGATACATGCGTGATATTATAAATCGAAGTAGGTAAAAATATCTCGCATCAATTGAAAGTTAAATGATGGCTTTCTATTTATCCGGGACAATTTGCAACGCATGATTGTATCATGCTTCCCGTCCAAGACAAATATTCCTACAAGTTAATTCACGAGCGTCTGATATTGAAATGATAAACAGTTAATTTGCACCGTCTTACATCCTCAAAGTTCATCCGTATCCGTATGATCTTCGGCAAATGTCAAAGCACATAACGATGTGGCATTTCGATAGAATTTATATATGTACTGGAATGATACTCACGTACCGACGCTAAACTGGTTACGAGCCCTGATAGAATCGAGATTTATTCGACTGTACAATCATTAATCGCAGTCTAACGAGAGAGCGGCACGTGTAATCCGCGTTACATACCGATTATATCGGCCGTAGGGCAGGAAAACAGAATAACTATATGTTAATGATAAGTTGATAAGTATATAGTGCACGATTTTAATACGATTACCCCGATAATTACTGGGTTTTAATATGATTATTGCTTGATAATTAGTTTGATAATTGCAAAAGCTTAATTTAGTTATGAGGTATAAAGAATGAATTTTCAATAATAGAATTCGTAATAACTAAACACTAATCGTATTAAAATTATACAATATGTAATTATTAACGATCGTCCTGTTTTTCGAAAGGCCTTACGGTCGAACTTTGATATCGAGATTGATATATCCTTTCTCGTTAGAAACGAAGCTATAATCGTCTCGACTATATTTTAATCAACTCTTGAAAAGATTTGTATAACCGGTCGACATGTGGAAATGCCGTACGAATTAATAACGAGATTTACCGGTTCTCCAACCGGATAGACAGCTTCGTAACTTTTAACTGAAGGATTAGACATCCAAGGAGACAGATAGCCGGAAATTTTTACTTAAGCCAGCAAAACATATTTTTTTAAAAGCACTCGTATTACGTAAAACCTATGCTGCGCAGTTGAATTTCTAAAATTTTCTACATACGATTAAAGATAAAAGTTATTATAACCGTGTCTTATGAAATATTGACAGCAAAAATACTAATTAATTTGAATTAATTGTGCGAAATAAAATTATTGCTATTAGAATCGTGGGTGATATCGTATTTCACGAGATCATAACTTAGATTAACACACAGAACGATCTACTAAATATACACTAAATACACGCTAAAGGTCCTCGTCTCCTATTCTTCCACGAAAAGTTTCCATTTGTCGAATTTATTGCGACGACGACCTTGTCGACGGTCCCGTTTATTGTTTCTTTTCGTTCTTTTGATCCGCGCGCGATATTGACGCAAAATCCCATCGCGTCCGAGAATTCCGCGATGTTTCTGGCTTTCATCTCCGTCCGGCCATGGATATCTGTACCGTGCTATATCGCGACTCGAATCGCGGCGTCACACTATACGCCTGGACGGTTTCGGAAAATTCCGAAATGGCATTCTCGTTGCATGTACCCGCGCTGATCGAACTTTTATTTACGCTATTCGCGATTTTACGGCGGCATTAGTGTCCACAACGCAAACAATGTAGCGACACAGTGAGAAAGAAAGAAATGCAAAGGAAAGAAAAAGAGAGAAAGAAGGAGAGGAGATATTAAGACCGGATTACACATAAATCTCGCGGATTAAAGAGATTACGGGAGCGCGAGCTTTGCGATCGGCAATTAAAATGCTTCGCGCAAAGCTTACGCTACTTTATCAACCGTGCCGAATTTATATTAACTGTGGATATTCACCGAACTTTCATCATTTCGGTATCACGAGTCTCGGGATTTTGTTCTTTTGGGAAAAAAAAACCAACAACCGTGTGTTTGTCGCGCTATTTCAACGTGGGCGCGAGATGAGATTCAAGCGCTGAATATATATCCGAGTTAATTCATTATATAGAAAATCCCTGAGGTAAATTCCCCCCCCCCCGCCTTCCCACCTCTCTCTGGATGATATTAGAGGATTCGCCAGTTAATAGTGAAGAGTAATGATTGTTCTTAATGTCAAGGTATTACCAGTCACGGAGCGGCAAAGCTTAATTGGTCTTGGCGAACTGAAACTCCAACATAATGACGTAGAAGTTTATCATCCCATATCCCATTTTTCATTCTAATTTACGCGAACGTTTAATAAAGAATTTTTTTTTAAGGAATTTAATTTTGTTACGTTCGTACCAGCTCGGAATTTATTAGGTTTCGTGTTTCGCTGAATTACTTCCTCGATGCCGTAACATCCCGCGCTTGTATTCCCCTTTCCTTCTTTATATTTGATTGCGAGCTTATCTCTTTGTCGGCGATGAATACGTGACGGTCGGCGCGCGCGGATGATACGTTGTAATTTTCAGAAAGCAGAACATTTACCCTGTGGCATACGATTACGTTGATTACAAGACCGGTTGTATTTTAACCGGTAGAAGCATTTGGGCCGAGGTCGCGCGACTTCGATAACCCGAATGGGTTTACGAGCCCGATTAGCGACGCGCATCTTTCACGAAAGAGAAACTGATTTTCGGCGCTTCTACGAAAGTATACATCGCGATCTCAACGTTATTCACGGTGACCTGAAATGAGATTCGAGGAATGTTTCGAGGTACTCTTGATTATCACGTGTATCGAAATTTTTATTTGCTACTTTTAAATATATAAAAAAATATAATACGCAATTCAAGTCTATGAAGCGATGACGCTTCAGGGAGGAATAACTTCAGCATTCTTTGTATATTCACTTGGAAATTTCACTTCTGGGAAAGTAAACCGTGAAAGGGGCCATCTTTCCATTATGCAAATTGAGGTAAATTTTCTTAATGAAAGAGAGGAAGGAACCGGGTGTATTAAGCGCCGCTATTCTGCATATTAATCAGATTTCACGTAGAGAGAGAGAGAGACTGTTGGCGATACGTTCGGCGGAACTAAATGCGACGCAGACGTGTCCTTAGATGGCTACGTGATTCTGCAGGCTCCCCGAGACCAGAGACCCATTTTTCTACTCACGCAATTATGATTCAATCTTCTAGAATGTCACCTTAATGTCGCTGTGGATACTTTATTTGGCGTGCGAGTTCGACGCTTCCCACGTTTGTTCGGAAACCAGACTGTTATTGACTTGAAACTTCACGGTCGAAAACCAATCGTGCATTGCTATACTCGATAAAAATCGCGGTTTAATGATATTTACAATTGGTCCAGTCAAGTCTTCTTCAAACTGGTTCGCTCGCTTCGTTTTTTTATCGTCTTCGTTGTCGCGCGAATAATATGCGAGACTGTGACGTTGCCCGTGAATAATCAGCTTTGCGTACGACCTCTCGGCGATAACGCAGGACCTCCACTATCTACGTACTTGAAGACACGTCGTATTCTTTCGTTTAACGAATCGCTACAAGGCGCATTCGTGCTCATAATTAATATCTACGCCACGGTATAACAATTGAATAATGATCACAATCAATCTTTCTCTTTCTCTCTCTCTCTTTCTCTCGCCGGTATCACTTCAAAGCGAAACATTTAATTTATCGTACATAACGGCGTTGTATTATTGTGAATATCATTGGGAATGTTTTACGTAATGATTTGCAGTTGTTGTCCGATATCGACAAGTGGGGTATCGACATCTTCAGGATAGGCGAGCTTAGCAACAATCGGCCTCTCACCTGCGTGGCGTACACGGCCTTCCAGAATCGAGATCTGCTCAAATCGCTGGCGATACCACCCAAGACCTTCGTTACCTTTATGATGACCCTAGAGGATCATTACGTGAAGGATAATCCCTTCCACAATAGTCTTCATGCAGCTGATGTGACACAATCTACTAACACTCTGCTCAACACGCCCGCACTCGAGGTTTGTATATAATACATGTACTTTTTGCTTATGTAATATCGGTTTCCTTTTTTTTTTTTTGAGCTTGGAAATAAATAGCTTGTTCTAACACAGACGATAAGCTTTACAAATATGCCGTTGACGAGTACAAGATACTCGTGCTTTGTAAAAGGAAGAACGGAGGAGTGAAATTCTCTCATGAAAAGAGAAATGTATTCTCTGTGTGACAACGTATCGTAAATGGTATATTTTATATTATGTTACAGTCCGTGTTCACGCCATTAGAGATTACCGCTGCATTATTCGCGGCTTCCATCCATGATGTAGACCATCCCGGACTCACGAATCAGTTCCTCATTAACTCAAGTAAGTATCGGCGAAATTTATCAAGTTTCCTGTTCTGCGTAATCCGTTTTTTTTACGCCGCGCTAAATATTTACATTATTAAATAGCACGTTATATTTATCTTATCGAAGAAGAAAGAATTACAGAGGAAAAGTAACTGATATCAACGTTGCTCGTTACTTCTGTGATTATTGCTTTTGTAATAATCAGCAAATTAATGATTCGTTTTTTTCTTCGTTCAGGCTCCGAGCTTGCGCTGATGTACAACGACGAGTCGGTGCTGGAGAATCATCACTTGGCGGTCGCGTTCAAGCTACTGCAGAACGAGGGCTGCGACATATTCGTGAACATGACGAAGAAGCAGCGGCAGACGCTGCGGAAGATGGTCATCGACATGGTCCTCTCGACAGACATGTCGAAGCACATGTCGCTGCTGGCCGATTTGAAGACCATGGTGGAGACGAAGAAGGTCGCCGGTTCCGGCGTGCTGCTGCTCGACAACTACACCGATCGTATCCAAGTGCTGGAGAACCTGGTGCACTGCGCCGACCTGTCTAACCCGACGAAACCGTTGGCTCTTTATCGACGATGGGTGAGCTTGTTGATGGAGGAATTTTTCCTGCAAGGCGACCGCGAGCGGGAGCAAAACATGGACATCAGTCCGATGTGCGATCGGCACAGCGCGACCATCGAGAAGTCGCAGGTCGGCTTCATCGATTACATCGTGCACCCGCTCTGGGAGACCTGGGCAGATCTGGTGCATCCGGACGCGCAGGATATCCTGGACACCCTCGAGGAGAATCGCGACTGGTACCAATCGATGATACCGCCATCGCCGCCGTCCGATGATCAACAACAATCGGCGAACGAAAATCAACAACAACAAGATAGGATACACTTTCAAGTGACGTTGGAGGAGGGCGACGAGACCAGTGAGGCTGTAGAGGGTGGCGACACAGGGTGCGACGATGGTGGCGGCGAGTTCTCCAGCGAGGACCCGGGCGGTGATACGGAGGAGAACGCCGCGGAGGCTGGGATGTGACGGAGGCTCGCCGGTATTTGCAGGAAGCTCCATGAGAAAGTACAGCAGAGTTGGTGGCGAGTGCGTCAGTGACATTCGCACCTAGCCGCGTCTAGTCGCCGGTCCTTTTGTATCGACCTATGCCACGTCGGCTGGACCACGAGGGAGGGCGGCGATTGAGGTGACAAGAAGGTCGTCTCGATCGAGCGGCAAGAGGCAACGTCCCGACGACGACGCGGGAATTATGGTTCGCGAAGTGCGAAGACGCTTTTTAGGATCGCTACGTTTTCGGCTGGACCGAAACGTGCAACGTGAACGGACGAAGCTGCACGTCTTTTGTCGTCGTCGTCGTCGTCGTCATTTCAGTTTTCGTCTCCGCGTTTCGTCTCATTGAATACTATCAAGCGGGAGGGGCGAATCTCTCTTCACAAAGTACCTGCGCAAATGAAAGCGGCAGCTGCATGTTTGCTATGTCGAGTGGGTGGCAAGATGTTTCTTTTTCTTTTCTTTACACACGCACACACACCGAGGATGATGACGATCGGCGCGCACAGTGATCGTCCACTGATCGTCGTCTCTATCAATTGGTTTAACGACGTTGTGTCGCCGTCGAAGGCTGGAGGGAACCTCTCTTCCAAGAGACATGCAGGATCCTCAATAACATATCAACAGTGTACGATATACTATGGATTCTAACCGATGCGTATTAGCGATATTTCCGAGCAGAGAGATCGTTGTCTCTGTCTTCTTCTTGGACATTTCGAGCACCGTGCGAAACGTGTTGACACGTAAGCCAACGTTTGAAACTTGTACTTGTGTACGGCGAAAGTTTACAAAGAAATTTGTTTCTAATTCCTGCGTTACACTATAACTGTACTGTCGCGATCAATAATGTAAGTTTAATAATGCGTTGCGTTCTCGTGATCTAATTTCGCGAATGATCGAAACCTTTCGCCAATAGTTGATACTTAAAATTATATCCGCGATATGGATCGGATCGAGCTTAATTTATAACGTCCGTTATCGAAAGGAATAAACAAAACAATTGAAATCAGAAAACAATTAAACGAAAAGATACTCAGTTGCAGCTAGGCACGTTCCATCCTTTTAGTTCTTCGACGGTTATTCGATAGTCACCTACTTATCGGTAGAAAAAGGGAATACCTGTCTTTAATCGTAAGATTTTGTCATGTTCGCTTCGTAGACGTAGACAAGTTGGTAAGTGAATTGTTCGTAATCGAAAAACGAGAATCCAGAAGTAGCCGCGTGTCCGTAAAGGAAATGCTAGGAAGTGCAAACACGTAGAGTATTACCCGCCGTCTGTATGATTTAAAGCGAAAGGACGTCCGCTTCTTTCTCCCACATCGTGCGATCGGCGGGAGAGCACCGAGCAGCAGAACGGGGAAGGGGGGGGCATCGAGATAAGGGTACAATTAATTTTAATACACAACTATGTCGAGAGCTGGCCTTTTAAGTTTGTATTAAAATTAATTACCAGAGCCGCGAGACGCTTTCTTGCGATATATACGATACACACAAGAGTACACACACACATACACACGTACATACACACGCGCACACAATACACACAAACGCAATACGTACAATTACAGTGCGAGCGAGGATATATATCGATAGATGTTTTTAACCAAAGAATAATATAAGTGATTGTTAAGTCGATTGCCGAGCGTGCCGTTCACCAATACGTCTTCTGACGACGAGTAATTCCAGCGACGGTAAACGTATCATCCTGGAAATTTCGCGTGAAATGTCAGAGGGAGAAGTGTCTTCATCACGGATGTCCATGAAACGCTCAAATTTGCAAGTTCGTTCGACGTTCAAGCCACACGATCGCAATCCGAATGGACTTTGGAACGCTGGTGAACGCCGAATGTTCGCGCCGCTGTGTTTTTTAATGTTTAAATAAAAGTTATGCCGGGGCGTATGCCGCGAGGATAATTTTTCTTCTTCTCTTAGACTACGAGTCGCATAAAAATCCTTTTAATTTACGGGGGGAGGAAAGCGGAGTAGTCGTCCGTATTGGTGGAATGGCGACAATTTCGCGCCTCGATGATATCAGGGAAACGAATGCAACACGTTTTATTACGCGACCGATGGGCGAGTGTGTGTCGAGGATCAGCCTAAAAAAAGATAAAACAAAATTAACGTTTCATACTACTATTCTAAGTCGTGAGCTTGCCATCGACTGCGCGAGTAGGGAAAAAAATTCGAGTCTGATCGTGAACGTGCGCGTAAGCGACCGGTAGCTCGGGCTCACGTTATCGTACATTTCTTATTAATCACGTTAAGGGAAATTACCTAAATCGCATAACAAAAACAGAAAAAAAATGGAAAAAAAATACTACGGAGAAAGCAAAATCTCTATGTGTGTTGTAGACAATGATCTAGTGAGTGTTTTGGTGCTGGCCACCAAGCTTTAGCGCGTAAGAGAAAAAACTCCGAGGTTCACGCGAGAGTCCGCGACTACATTGTTAAGTCGTGAAAAGGGGGGGGGGAGTTAACTTAACGAAGTTTTTAGGGCGTAAGCAACGAGGTTATAATAATAATATTAATAATAATTAATGATAATAATCATAACATTAACAGTAATAATTATTATAAGCGCGATAAGAAAGATACTGATTTATTAATTAATGTTAACGATAACACTCGCTGCGCGAAATGTAATCGAGATCGCGTTCGCTTCAGCTGTCGGGGCGACGTCGTTGAGTAATGAGTAAAAGAAGAGGAGAAGGAAGGGGAAAAAGGGGAAAGACGATCAAGTGTTATCGATGATGTACCTCTGCACTGACGCCGAGTTTGAAACTTGGCGAAAGTATTCGATTAGACGACGAATCTTTTAATTATTTAGCGCAAATGCGTCTTTGATTGTGTTTTTGGCATGGACGAGCGGAAACGCACTCGTTCTTTCCGTAAACGTTTTCTCTTGTCGCTCGTCTCGATGGATCTCGCGAGTGTGTGCGCAGGTACAAAGATAAGAAACAAAAGAAACGCCACAAAATACAATTTGTCATACAAATCTTATTGGATCATCGTGATTCGTCACGCTTCTAAAGCATCGTTGCTGGAGCAACGCGCGCGCGGAAATGTCTTCTCTAATATATGCAGTCTACCAGTTGCTCGTCAGTGTCCAAAAAAATAAAGTAAAATAAAATAGAGGGAGAAAAAGGCGAAGAGGAAAAACATGCAGAGAATTTGGTCCAATGATGATTTACAAGCATAACAAATCGCGATGATTCAATGAGATGTGTAATAATATTTAATAATAATAGATTGATAATGATGATGAGATGGGGAGAGAAAAATAAAAATACCTGTTTGATTGCTGGACAGTTAAATGAATGTATTAATATTGTGTAATCGTCGTACGAGATATATGTGTAATAAAACATATTTATTGTCGGAAAAATCTTGATTTTTCTTTTCCACAAATCCATTTAAATGACCAACACCATCTTTAAAATCTGGATAGACATAAAAATATTTGACGAACACGTAATACCTGTATATTCATCACTTTTCTTTTTATAAGTGATAATATAATTAATGAACATGGGATAACTTTTAATTCAATCGCAATGAATTTTTTTTATATAAAGGAAGAACGGGAGACGATGGAGTAGACTGAAACCACAGGGTCGTCTTAATTATTTGTAAATATATTATTAAGTATAACATCTATAATATAATAATAATGTAATAATGAAAAACCATTTACATTAATAGGTATCATTTACATTAATAGATAATATTGTAATCCAATAGTAAAACACTCAGTTATGTATAGATTCTCGATAGCCTTCAAGCGTGATGAATTTTTATATTATGTCCGTAGGTATTTTTTTTCCCCTCCTATCAATAGTACATACAATAGTTTTGTAAGTTGTCGTCGCCGCCTCCCCTAATTTCCTATTTGATGATCCACGCCGCGCGCCCACACGCACATACGTACATACGCGGGGGATAAAGCCGATATTTCTCAGTGAAAAGTGTGTGTCTTTTTACAACTTGTGATTATTCCTAATCTATCGTCTCGTTATTGCGGGTATATTGGGATGCTGTAAATCGTGTGCGGTAGCGGCTGCCTCCGGATTGAAATTCGAACGACAATCAACCGTCGCGAATCCTACAACGGAAAGAGGGAAGCTTCGACACACGTCCAGATTTATTCGCGCTAATAAAAAGTCCCGCGAGATCGGCCGAATTCCTCCCGACGAGGTATACCTGAGTGCACCGGCTCGAGAACGAAATAAACGTCGATAGGAGGAATTCGTCAGAATCCTCGATTCGCCAGGTCATTTCGACGCGTGCTCGTGTATGAATTATAAGCGGCGCTCCGTCGTTCACGAAAATCGATTAAAATTACCAAGTTAACTCGCTAAGACTTAGAGACGGTAATAGTCGTTGTGTTCGTGCCCTACAGGTAGTGACGTGTGCGCGTGTTCGATTACACTGTATTAAGGAGAGCGGAAAGAGAAAAATCCCCTCCCACGTTTACGTTATAAACATCTGGATTATTTAACCGCTTATTGTTAAGAGTTATCCGCCACTTAGTTCGCCCTCGTGCGCCGGATGACATCGAAATATTCCTCCCAAGTATATTGTACACTTTGCCTTCGTCGTTCTGCAAAAGTCTCTCTTGAATCTCTTCGCCACTCGTAAGATACAAAGAAAAGGAACGCAAAGGAACAAAATAGAAAAAAAAAGATCTGGTAGCTCCTGCGACACGTCCTACGTTTGATTTCGAAAGTTTAAAAACGGGCTACTTCGATGCGAATTCGAATTATTATTACGCGGTGGCGGAGGCAACTTAATTAGCGATTGCGGGTGCACCTACATGGATTATTTTACAAGAACAGAGCTTAATCTCGTCGATGCGAGACTGACGTCGGTCGCACCGGTCAACTTCACAACAATAAAAACATAGTATATATATTTTTTTTTTCTCACAATATAATTTATCTTTAAATATTTCTGTATATTTGTATAACTATTTAACCTTCGATATAAATACCCTGAAATCTACACTCTCGCGATCACTATCGTAAAATTGAATTCACCTCCGGCTCGCTCTTTTTCTAATCCTTCCTCCTCCAACGTATTCTCTTTACAGCAAATGTCTCTTTTCGTGTCGACGTGCACAATGCGAGATTGCGCTCAATCGTGCTTGTCTCTCTACATATATTCGAATCCATTAAAGTCTACTATGTACAAATAATCTCCCCCGCAGCCCTCGATTCTGGGATGCAACTTAAATGATGGTCGGCGAAACGTATATATTTCGTGTTTACACCTGCCTGCAAAGCTAGTTTGTAGAACAGAATAGCACAAACTTGCTGTACTCTGAGGTACTAATTGACAGAGAACACGGAACATAAATGTACACATTGCGGATCACGGGTTGCAAGGAAAAATAAGGCAGTTAGAGCAGCCGGCATCGGCACTCTGAAATCTTGGATTTCTCTCGTGAAATTTCGTATACGGAACAAATGGAGAAATTAGAGCAATCAATTATTGAGGACAGAAAACGCGATCTCGTCATATTAAACATATAATTACAAAAAATTGTAGAGAAAAATTTACAAAAGTCATTTTATGCGTATCACACATGGATAAATAATTAAACGCGTAAAAAGGATTCGAACGCTGATCGAGTACTGTCCTTTCGATCGTCGACTATATTCTTATCATTTCGTCGCCTATATTTTATTCGGTTTATCTAAAAGTGTACAATTTATAGCCAACATCGAATTGTCGCGTAATATATTTATATATTTATATCGTTTGCGTATATCTAACTGCCCAAGTATATGTGTATAATCGATTAATACGCGGTCGAATACCGTTCCTGCCCTCCGTCTTGCGATCGGAGAGCCCTATAATTAAAATATTTCGGATAAAAAATATGTATATCTTGTCGACATGTGTTGGTTTCTGTTACGAGGATCGTATCAAACGATCGCACTATCGCCGTTTCCGTCTTTTTATACAATAACTCTCAACGTTTTAAAATGTATTTAACAAGATCTGATACACGGTCGATTTAAAATTAAATCCGTAATTAATTAATTTCTCAAAGGTTCATTGTATAATGTTAGGATTTATCTTTATTGGATCATTTCTGAAAAATCACATGAAAGTTCGGAATCTATTTTACTAATTCAGACTCTTTCAGAGAACATGTCAAATTATTCGTAAAAATTATGGCTAAATTTTACGGAAAAGACCTGAATGTGTTATTTATCATTATATCGCATGCAGCCTAATCTACTGCCTATTTTCTCTCCGATTACCGATATGTTGTATTGCAATGATCTTCCATGATCATTTGATAATTGAATCGAATAATATTATTTTCAAATTGCACTTCTTTTCTTATCTTATGTCTTCAATATTTCGATTAGTATCGCGAAGAATCATATTTATGTGAAATAAATAAAAGAGATTAAATTGAATTTTTGTTAAATCAATCGAACACTTATTCGACATTTCTTTCAAATCAAAATTTTAATCTTTTAACTAGCGTATTCTATTTCGTGAGTCATTAAAATAATCGTTTGTGCTATCATTGTTTCATTCTTTCAACCTAATTAAGTTCTTTCGCATTAGAGAAAATGGTTGATGGCAGTGATATTTCGCGTTTATCTCAGATTATCATCTCGAGTCCTTGCGCTGCAAGTACATTTTCGTTTCGCGTTACGACTATGACACCCGGAATAGGATCGCACGACCGAGATTTCTCGATCACTTCACAGAAACTCTCGATGGCGTACAGTAGGTATCGACCTCACATTCATCGCACGAGGATTAAAGTTCAATGGCGGATCGGTGTAGCTTTTTTTTACAGAGTGACTTACATGGCTAAACGCTCCCCTTTCGATAAATATCTCTCCCGCGCGAGGTGTACAAAAGAAAGCGAGGAATTCTTTAGGAGCAAAGAGTCCGTTCATCTCGTTCGTTATTCTGCCCTTATGGTTCTAACAGCGATAGTAGTAATTACAGTAATAATCGTTCGTATGGTTTCTCTCTTTTTACAGCGGCTCCTCCAACGGCAAAGAGCGATTTCGTGCCACGAAGCTTTTAACGGAAATGCGTATAATTACAGATTGGACGTGGCAGTTCTCTTATTCTTCTCTAAGTAAGTACATGTATCGCCCGTCGCACTTAGAAGCGTCGAACGCGTCCGGCGAATGTGGCAGCGGCTGCGGAGCTACTTCTAAGTAGTTATAGATCTATCACTTCCTCTCTCTTTCTCTCTTTCTCTCTCTCACTCTCACTCTCACTCTCTCTCGTTCTTTTATTCTCTCTTTTACTCCCTCTCGATCTATGAGCAACACTCATTTCGTATAATATTGGCCCCAGCACCCTTATTATTTTCTTTTATTATTACATCATCTCACGCGACGACTAGTACAAGCGTCAAGAATTTGCATAATATCGAGCGAAATTAGTATTAGATCGTTGACAGAAAATATTTTTTAAATGAAAATTTGTGTGTATGTACACATTCAAAAGAATTTATCAATATTTAGCTGTTTTAATATAAGATTAAGGGATGAAATAATCGGAGAATCAAATTAAGTAAAAGTTGAGGAATTACGATTGCACTTTAATGCTGTGTATAAATAGATCTATATAAATGGACGTAATAAATAAATGCGCATCTTTTGCGACAAGACACCGTCTGTATAAAAGATAAAAACACAAATAAGAGCCCGAACGCGTCGCCCGTTATTTCCGGTCACGACCTCGCGAAACCAGCGGCTCTTTTCGCGAAACTCAATAAGTCGTCGTTGGGTTTTCTTCACATCTTCAAAGGCAAACGTACACCGTTATACATACAACAACGCAAATCCACGCCAACTCTACGTACGAAGACATCCGCCACGCAACACGTTCTCGCTTTGACCTTTTTTATCAGAGAGAAACGTAACGCGAATCCTCCAAAGTATGAAGGCAACACAAACGAGGTTCGCTCGAGAGCGATAAATATGACATATTTTTCCGCTGCGATCACGGTTGGGCGTGGTAATTAGAGGATAATTTCCGCAACTGCTTGTATCAACAAAATTTGAATAAGAGGGAGGAATATTTCGCCAGCTGTTGCATATAAAAACCAATGCAGTAAAACATTTCTTCTCTTTATTTATAATTTATGAACAGATACTATTAATAACGATAATAAAAAATTCTGTAAATAACGTACAATAAAAAATGCTTGAATTAATTATACATATATGTATAATATTGTTATACACTTTTTTGCAATAAGGTAGTTAAGTTTCGACTCTTTCTTCAATAATAACGTTATTTCGAACGATCTCTCGCAGCGGAACGTGTGTAGGAAGCTCGCGTTTCGTGAACGTATCGATTTTTATGTACATTCGTAAAGCCTCCCGGCTCTCGCACTCGGCTCTGCCACATTCGCGGAGCTGGCACATGCATTTCTATTATGTATATATACCTTACCCGTTTCCGACTTGTCTATTTTATTTTTCTTAATCACTTTTACCCCCATCCCTGCGTAATGACGCGCTCGCGCTCGCGCTCGCATTTACGTCCTAAGATTGATTATTTAGTTTACCACACCGTACCGGAACGTCTCACACATAATCACCACAAATGCAATATTTCGCAATAAGAGTCTTTGTCCTTTCAACTATATAGCCACCGGTATGTGGCGCGTCTCGGCTCAGTGGCATCACCTCGCGATGTATCGGGCGAGGAGGGCGCCGAGGAGGACGATGTGAAGAAGCGAGCACCCGAGAGACATGGGCACCCGAAGCGCCCACGTGGTGGTCCCCGACGAGGCGTCGCCGCATTGAGCTGGAAATACGCAATCGATATTTTCCTTAATAAATCATAAGAATAAGACACGTGAACAAGTAAAGGGAATAAGATGCAAGAAGAGATAGAAGTCTAGGACGCCGAATTCGGTGGATCAATAACGCAACTTCAAGTTAAGATAGCTCGGTAAACAAGCTATTTTCAAATCAATTTCTTTAAATTGAGAAAACTTTGCTTACCGAGCGTGGACGCGAAATTACAGTGTCATTTAATAATCATAGTTGAAGAAAGAAAAAAAAGTGGCGACCAAAAGTACCGTAAATAATCTCATGCAAAGCGAAACTACGGCGAGTGGAGTCGCGCGTGTCACACATCCGGTATTAACAATGCTCACCGTACGACGTGAGGTTCACCTGCCACGAGACTGGATAGCGATGAGAGGCCCTCGGACAGGAAGCGAGATGGCCCGTCACCGAGAGTTCACGACTTCCTGTCGTCGCGGCGGACGCGCTGTAAACGAGGCAGTAACGCCCGACGTCGGTGCTAGCCACCAAGTAAGCGGTGTCGTTCTCCACCCAAGTTCCGTGGCATAAGTACTCTGGAAAACGAGACAGCATCGGCTGTGAGCGGAGCGAGATAGAAAAAGAGAGAGAGAGAGAGAGAGAGAGAGAGAGAGAGAGAGAGAAAAGGAAAATAAATGGGCAGCGTGTTGTTCCGCGAGTTATTCTCCGCGCGTCTAAAAAGCGCCGCGCGCAAAGTCGCATTAAACTTCTCGATTTCTTAAAGTACTGCGAAAACAGAGCGAGATTATGGGCGCCCGTATAACTTCGCGCCCATAGTATATAGGAAAAGTTTTTTTTTCTTTTTCAAGACCGTTTAAAGAACCGACGACAATAACATGCTAAGCCACACAAAGCAAATTTGACGAAGCAGATGGAAAAGGGCCATAACTCGTTAATGAGACTCGGTATTATCTTCGTCGCTGCTCAAGCTTGTTCTCCGACTCTAAAAAGGGCATCTGTTTTGTACTGTGGATATTACAAAAGAAGGAAAATAGTTCGTGTAGCAGGAAATTTTCTAAGTCGTTGAAAATTATAGCAGATCATTAAGAAAGTACGTGAAATAGAAATATGGAATGATGTTAGTCATGAGTTATTGAGTTACATTAACATTCTATTTTTAACTATAGTTACGAAAATTAATTGTCTCATCAAAACGTATATACTATTGGATTTATCGCTCATAAATTTTCATAATTTCGCTATCGCGTGGACGAGATAACCGTAATCCCTCAACCATTCAATTAACGTATCCGATGAAGGGTGAGGGGAGGGGGAGGGGAGATGCGATTCGTTCGTCCGGGGAAGCTACTTTTATGTCATCATTTTTACGGCACTTGCTCCTCCGCCTTCCGGCCGTGCCGTAACAATGCGCGCGAGAACGAAAGAGGAATAAACGAGGGCCGTAAATCCTTCCGACACATCGATATCAGTGACGTTTCGAGCGACGATACCCGATCGTACTTGCGAGATAGTAAGATGAGAATTTACTGCGGTCGCCCCCGACAGCTCGTGACTTCGCGTAAAGAAGAAACGCGAAACCGCGCATCGTGTTCGACGACGGGCAGTGGCACCTATATTAACGGTAAAAACTAAACGCGTTAAGCGTTGACATTGATGTATCAGAATAAATGTACAATTTTTTTTTACCTGTTGTTCCACCTGGATTCACGAATGCGACGCGGCTTGGGATAAATTAACGATCGATCATCGTACGCCTAATCTGATGAAACGATTCGATAGATGTATTAAAGCGATCGAGTAATTTTATTCTTCGAGAAACGGTAAAACGGTTTATCTTACTTTGTGCCGTAAACTTCTCCCGGAAAACGCCGATTCAGAAAACGCGAACACACGCGGATTCTAAAAGTAAATCAGCGTTTGGTAACAAAGATCCCGAAACGCGGCTCTAAATTCGTCGAGAATTTTGAGATTAGGGTGCATAATTAGACAAGAAAGTCCGTGAAATTAGAACACGCGTTGCCATCGTTTTTCTGCCTGACGAATTCGAATTCCGACGCGAAACGAGAGAGACTCGGTGTGGTAAGTACGATAACAACGCGATTAACGATCGCGCTCGGGAAGTCACGATGACGTCGTTCTATAAGCCGCGAACAGCGAGCGCGCACCGAGCGCGCTGCTTATATACTAAATCTTAATGGCCATTCTGCCTTCTCATCGCCGTTGTCCTCGTCTTCGTCGTCGCTGATATCTGTGTCTCGGAATACAATCCCGTGTCGACAGCCGCGAGGCACGGGTCTCGAGTGTCTAAATCCTCGGTTGTGTCAACATGTCCCGGTAACTCGCGCCGCTAAAATAATTCCCGGCTACGAAACGCTCTCTCTTGCTCGGTAGTTCTGTAACGTATCAATGCTCTCGCGGATTACATATAGAGACACCACCGACTTTTCGCACGCGCTACGCATTCGTATCGTTTGCTTTTCACTAGGGATTTAATCCGCCTTTTATCTTCTCGACGATCTAGCTAATCTGGAGATCGTCCTTAAATTACTTTGGGATCCCTTTGTTATTATTATTATCATTGTTGTCGAGCTAAACACGCGGCTTACACACTGACGTTGATAAAATAGGAGAATTTGATACAATATAGTTGTTTTGATTGATTTTGTACGAATGCGTAAATGGATATATCCCGTCGAAATTAATGGATCTCTGTAATAATAACGCTCGATGTATATAATTTATTATCAGTCAAATTAGTTTGATTGTGCAGACGTAGCGGGGAAAAAGTCCTGGTCAACCGACAACGCGCGACGTGTCAATTTTTATGTATGGAGTCAAACGAAGTGCACAAAGTTAGCGCGGTCGCGTAAGCAAGCGCTATACTTCGGCAACCGTGACGCCTGCTGCCTTTCCGCAAACTAACTATCACCACTTGTGCGATAACTTTGCGCGAACTAGGACGGGAGACGAGAGGGAGGTGCGGGTAATCCGATAAGATGTTCCGGGCGAACGTGCTCCAACCCATGTCGACTCTCTCCCTCCTTCTTCTCTCTCTTGAACATATCCCGGACGCTGAACATTCTACTGAACCACGGAGCTGCTCCGAATATGTCGAAGACAATGAACGACGATGACTGCCTCGAGTTTTTCGAGCCGTTCACATTGTCCCCGGAAGCTTCTTTGTGAAAATACGTTATACTTTATAGAACCGCAGATATAGAAGAGAAGTCAAAAAGATTCAAAGATGACGATAATGACGACGATTATGTCCGTTAACCATGCCGTCGACCCACGTCACACGTCGAGAATCTGTCGAAGTTTGCGAGCGCTTTCAAAGCTCGTCGGTTGTCGTAAATGGAATCTTCTTGTCGCTTATCGGACATCTCTTTGATTAACTTTCCTTAGTTAAGTGAAATCGCACGGGGGTACAAAAAGAATCTTCGTAACGCACAAATGCCCTCGTACGAAATATAAGTCGCTAGAAATCGCGATTAAACTATAATATACAGATAAGATAATGAACTAATTTTAGGACAGAAGAAATATTCCTAGCTATCTTTTCAACTATTTGTTCAAATGATAGAATTATTATTTCATATAAGACTGGAGAATTGAAAGCTCTCGCCGAGTTATCTTTTTTGTGGTGCAAATACTGCAAAAATAACGAAATAATATAAATAATACAATTTTATCCCTCATTAAATTTTATGTGCACCATCGTTCTCAGACACTAGGAAGTAGCTTAGCTAGTAGTATTCTAAAGCTGAAATAACGCGTTCACGAGAAGCAGATGGGATAATCCTTACCGGATAACGCCTCGTCGCTGCAAGACGTGGCGAACTCCATGCGATCGGGTGTCCTGCAACCGATGTCCAGTCTACGTACACTACCGTGGTGGCACTGGCTTGGGAACGCTGTCGAGGGCACTCTCACGTCGTGCACCTCCGCTGCGTTAGCAACGTTCTGCTCGCCGTCGACGGTCAATACGCTCTCGACATTGTCGGCGTTCGGTGGCCGAAACAACGATACGATATTGTAGCGACCGAGATTGGGGCATTGCCTGGTCATCGGATCGGACGCTGAAAACGAATAAAAATGATTTATTTTCGCGTGTCTCGCTATCTTAATCAGATCATGATATAGCAATTCCCATTGGCACGATCTTTCATCAATTTTATTTTTAATAATTGATCAAGCAACGTACACACACAAATAGAGCGACAAGATATAAATAGACTGTCTATAAACTTTCTGAAATTTTCTCGCGTAAAGAACAGCCTCCATTAACTTTCGCGTGATCCCTCGACAAGCGACAGAAGATCGCTGCTTGCATTGCGCGGTGTAACTTTTAGCCGAGCAATTTGATACGCGATCGACACGCAGTCGACGCGTTCCGCACGCTGACACGTAAACGCGTTCTACTTTGTTCTTGGAGGTAATTAACGCAACACGATCCGCGTCAAGGTAAGAACCCGCTGTTTATTGCGTTAAACGTCAAAACGGTGAGTCTTTCGGGACGTTCAAAAAGTTTGACGCGCGAAAGATTCTTGTTCTTATATTTGCGTCTTTCTTGCGGTTTCATATTTGGTACATCAGCCACTGTCTTGCCAGGACTAAACTTTACATCAGGCTTTCTCAACCAATACCAAGTTTTGAAAAAAATTGAAAAAGCAAACGCATTTGCAAAAGTGTCATTATTGAGTTTATTTAAGTAAACTTCAACGTGATTGAAATATTTGTTGTTAAAATTAAGAAAACAAACTGAGATAAGATATAAGGTGTGCTGCACGCGCAGTAAAAACATCATTCTATTCAAACTATACCTTGAAATTAATAGACAAATGGACATATAGGTAAGATGTATATGAGAAATGTCATGGTCTTGTTGAAAAAGATTGGGAAATGCTACTTTCACACGGTGTAACTTTCAGCCGAGCAATCCTCGACACAAAAGAGCGAGTGCGAATGTCGGCGCGATAAATTCCGCGCTGGCGACGCGGCGGAACGGCTCCGCTCTTCGTCAACGTTGCTGGAATCGGGCTAAGGAGAAACTGAAAGGCGAGCCGACTCTACGAGAGAGACTTTACGACAGATCTCCGGCATATGATCCTTTATGCGCTCATAAACCCGCGCTTCGCGAATTGATTGTTAAACTCCGCCATTCGCGAACTTCTCGCCGAACACGCTCGTCCGCCTCTCTCTCTCTCTCTCGCAAGTACATAGGTACTTTCCATCACCGGGTACAATGGGTAAGGCCCCCTCCGAAGTACCTTTCACGTACAGATTCTTGGACAGATTTGAGGTAGATTTATCCTTCGCAATAATGTCGAGGCATCAATCATTCTTGAGCTATAGCATTGAGGATCTAGGAAATTTCGCGAAACAGCCCTCGGGGCAAAGATAGATAACAAAACTTTTATTCCTCGTTTAATTTTAAACAGACTTTTCACTTTAAAAGACTCTTAAGTTCAGGCTTAGTTGCAAAAATATTTAAAATCGAATGTTGGAAGATTACTAGAACATTCATCGAGCTCTCGCGGGCGAAAAATTAACTCCGAATTGATCGAGGGACCTGCGGATGAAGCAAAATAACGGAATTTAGAATGCTTTCTATACGCGGAGCTTGTCCGCTCGAAACGCACGTGAATCCATATGTCAGGGCTAGGGAAGAACCCATAGAAAGTCGAGACAAATCACGCGCCCGAGTGTATATGCATTTGAGAGAATCGTCCGTGAGATCGCCATACATCCCGACGTCGCCGGACTCTCACGGGTCGATGTCTGGAATTGGCTTTAGAAGCTAAACAGAGCGTTCTTTCGTTAGACCACGAATCACGTTTTATTCGGAAACTCCGAAGCAGAGTATCGGATGGCTGGCGAATCAGCAGACCTCGTGCGACTTGCGATGTAACGTACGCGTTTGCAAAGAGTATACATATACGATGTGATATATTCTCATCGATAGAGTACAATTCTCTAGATGAAAAATCCCAGGGTGAACAAATGCGTCAGTACGAGACCAATACTATTTAAAGCAACGGTGGAACATTCATAAATATTTGGTCGGACGAAATATATCAGAGTTCTCTCTCTGTTTTACACACCGCTCTGTCTTGACTCGCTTATCTCCTGTCAGAGTAACTCGATAAGATCGAGACAAACCAGGGGACGCGGCCAATGAATCGGAAGAAAAACGAAGAGCTCTATCGGGGGGCTTCGAATTGGCACGAAAGCACCGGGAGGCCGACGCGAGCCCGGAAATCACCTTCGAGCAAACGTTCCTGATTCCGGTTTCCGGCCGCAACGCGGGCGCGGTCGAATTTCCAATCTACTTAATCTTGGCTTACGGCAAGAAAGAAATGGGCATCATATATATTTTACGATCCCGTATCACATCGGCGCCTCTCTCTCTCTCTCTCTCTCTCTCTCTCTCTCTCTCGCTCACTCGCGGTAATGGATCTCCCGCGAATCGTGAAGAAACTTCACGCCCGCGGAATGCTCGAACATGTTTTATTTTACGCGCACTTTAACGCGCTTCCGTTCGGAGCGAAAGCGACGTCAAGGCGAATAGAAAATTAAGAAGCCGCAAATATTAATCGAACGATAGTGCAGCTGACTCGCTTTAAAAGGAGAACGAAGGAGAGCGAGCAAGCGAGAAAGAGAGAGAGAGGGGGGAGAGAGAGAACTGCCCTTTGATAACTTCCAAAAGAAACTGCAAGTTAATTTGCGAGCAGCCTCATCGGTCGCAATATCGGCAAATTAATTTACCCTCGATTGATTACGGTTGTAATACCGACAAAGCAAAAATTACGGGGATGCATTAACGGCGGGACCGGTCGCGTTTAACTGCGTTAATTAAAGCTGCAGTAACAAACATATAACACGATCCGTCAACTGAGCACTGTTAAGCGTAATCAAATTTGCGTATATTACATTTGCCGGGGCTCGGAAAGTTGACACCCCGCATTAAAGCCCAATTAGTTACTTTACTGCCAGCGACGTGATATTGCGACGACAATGCGTAATTCGATTAGGTGATCAGAATTTACTTACTGATGAACGTCGTGTACGGCATCGTGTGCGAGTTGAACGTGCTCGAGTTGCATATATCGTCGGGCTGCTGGCCCCATTCCGACAGTTGCATCTCTATTACGTGCTCGTCCCTCCTGTGGAACATGACGCACACGTATCCGTTCTTGCTGAAAAGAAACGTTACAAAAGCGTTAGATAACGAAAGAATCGAAAACGAGGTCGTGAAAGTTGAATTTTACAAACTAGGAGAATTTTGTTTAAACTCCGAATGCACCGTGACAAAGAAAATTTTTTAAAACTGAGACTATTTTATCTCGCTAGGATTGTTGGAATCGATAAGAAAGGGATCACGGAGAGAAGAGGGAGGAGGGGATGTCTCAACGTGAATAACGCCATTTAAGTCCGCTCCTTTAGGCTGTAAAAATAAGATCTCCCGCGGACAAATAAAAATTTAGATCTGAAAGGATTAGGCGCGCGAGATACGGTTAATAGTCGGTCCAGCGGACCGTTAAGGCTGATCTCGGCAAGACGGGAGCACGATGCGCCCTTCCTGCCCAGAATGGCGGCGCGGTAGCGGCGACTAGGACGAAAAAAGCAGGGGAGAGCACCCTAAATCTCTTCCCCATGCAGGATTAAGATTTTATTTTATCAGAACCTTTCTTAACGGCCGAACGTTAAGTTTAACGCAATTCTTTTACGGCCGACCGCCTTTACGGCGGAATCTGAAAACTCGACTGCCTCATGCGCGCCATGTATACGACGTACGTATAAGACACGCCGCGTATATAAGTTCATATCTGTATACACCCCGGCCGACCCCCGGCGATATACGTTTACACTGTAACCCCGTGGAGCACCGCGTCCCGTCGTAAGCCGTTGCGCGAGCCGGAAACGACGATCTCGACATATATTTGTCTTACGAGTTCTCCGCCCCGTGAAGAGGGATATAAAGTTTATATTACTTCTCGATGGCTCGCCTCTCGCGAAACTAGTTTCCGCGTCCGGGGATTTCGCGGGCGGCGTTACGGACGAATTTTTTGCTGGATTCAATTTAATTGCGCTTGTTCCGGCGCTTGTCAAGGACCGCGACGCAAGAAAGGAACGAACGTGCGTTTCGCCCTCGCGGTGGAATACATAAAGCTCGCGCGCGCCCGCGTAGGAAAATTATCGTTTAATCGTATAAAAGAGAAAATACGCGATAGCTTTCAGATATTCCATAAGCACCGATCCATTTCTCGGCGAACTATCCTGAAAACTCGAGCGAATTTGTAAGTCACGGAGGCTTTTGATAGTCAAATTTAAGGCGCAGTTATAGACTTTTACGAACCGTATCGTCTCGACTAACGTGTCATAAATAACAAACATATAACCGTAATAAAGTTTAAACCATGAGATTTTATTTGCGACATTCCTGTATTGGTCATGTCCACGATTTTATTCTTGTTAAAATCGTTTAAATTGTCACGCGAGACGCGTAAAACTGTTCCCGGATATGATTGAAATAACAGGGTGCATTTTTCAAGATAGTGATACTAGCTAGCGCCAATCTAAATCGAGATCGGTTGATACAAGACCCGGGTCAGAGTGTTAAAAGTTTTATGAAGTCGCTATTTCAGTGCCGAAGTGTGGAAAAAAAAATGAACAAATGGTACAAGAGATGACAAGGAAAATAATAATCCTCCTTAAATATTCAGCCGTGCTTTTAGACCGCGTCGAGCGTTACGTCATTTTATCAGCGGAAAGTATATGCTCGCAAACGTCAAAATTTCATTATTCGCCGCGAACCATCATTTGCAGGCACGCGGGGACGAGTGGTCTTTTTACGAAAAACATCCCCCGTAGCCGAGCTGTGTGCGCATTCGGTCTTATAAAAGCATTGTAATAAAACGTGACGAACGTCAGGGGGAGGCTTCGTGGAAACCGACACTCGTCTGCGATATATGATTGATCGATGTCAGTTTTCCGGGCGAATCACGATACGGTACGATCCACCAACAGCCGGCCACCCTCGCCGATATCCGTACCGCGTGTGTAAAAACATAAATGTATATCGGAAGACGGGGGCGTTAAACAGCTCATGGCCTGACTTTGGAACGCGAAATGAAAGGCGTCGCGAGCGCGGGAAGTCAGCGACTAGAATAGCACAGATAGAGTAAAAAATAAAAAGAAATAGATAGAAAAGAATAAGGAAAATTATTTAACGCAGACAAAATTAAAACAATTATCTAAAAACATATTTCTATCGTTATCTTCACTTAGCGAAAGCTATTTTAAAATATCAGGATAATGAGAGAAAGAAAAAGAAAAGATTCGTAGAAATGATATTTAAATTTCAATGTATAAAAAAGCGTGGTTCTCTCTCGAACGTGTTTGTTTCATCATATAGTTAAAGCACTATCAAATTGTTGCGGAAAAAGATAAAACGACATATACATCACGCAGGATATGCGATAGACGAAAATACTACAATATCTTGACCAAATATCGACAGTTAACGATACTCAATCACTATGCAATCGAATAAGTAAAAAATCGCTTTCAACCTGACTGATGGTGATCGTATGTCAACGTATTCGAGATGCGCGCGGTGACCGGAGGTTCGAAAATATTTGCCGAAGAATATAGAGACATAACGTATAAAAACGGAGCGTAGATCTGTCGTTGCAGCTGTTACCCTCCGAATTAAAACGAAATGTAAAAATATTGATCGATTGCACCGCGGATCGACAGCAGTTTCGCGATTATCTGAGCAAGGCCCATGCGAAGCAAACAATCGCCATAATATCATCTTCGAAGAGCGATGAGGTAATTGAGGACGTCGCACTGATTATGAATAAAAAAAAAAAACACATAACAGCAGAAGTTTAGAAATTGCACCTTAGGGAATTCTCTTAGAAAGCGCCCGTGCAATAACACATAATGTAATATGCATCGCGGCATTGTCCGCTGCTGTGGCTTGAAAATCTGCCAGTAATCAAAATATCCGCATTATTACGCTGCTTAAAGTAAAATACTCTTTCGAAAACAACTCGCGACCGACCGACTGACCGACTTATCTTCCATCACATGCCTGCGTTAATTGTAAAATTGATAACGTTGTTAGAACATATACACAGCGTATCGATAATCGCGGTGTTCGTCGACAAAAGTTTAGGTCTCTTTAACAGAAATTTTCTATTCTAGATCACACGGTTCACGAGATATTTTCGGAAATTCTCGACGGCAAAGCGAGTACCCAAACCCGATGCGATAATGCATCGGCGGCGCGGGCGGCGTGATAACGTAAAGAGCGGCAACTTAATTAATTAACTTGTGCAGCGCGCAGCCGTTTATATTTAGTTTCTGGCGTGCATCCGGGAACGCTCCGAACCGCCGTTATCGTTCCCCAGCGTGCAGTGGCGTCTTCTTACGAGATCGTGTGCCATCTTCCGTTTCTCTTTCGCCCAGCCCCGCGCTGCACGCTCACCCTTTCCCGCTCTCGGCGCGCAACGGCCGAATTCCCTGTTCTCCTTCTCAGAAAGTTCTTTCGCACTTCATTGATGATCGCGCCGTAACGTTGATGCCTTAATTAAAATTTTCCCTAATTCAGCGATAATTCGTAATCCGAGGGGCTATTGGTGCCGCGCGCCGCTAATTAAACGCAAATAACTACCGCATATAAATATTTAATCCTGAGAAACGGCACTATTACTAGTGTTAAAATAGTATTAATTATTGTGAATGTAAGCAATTTATGCTCCGTCGACCACATTCCACCCTCCTCCACACGTATAATTACGACGTTCGTTGTTGATTAAAAATATATCGTCGAAGCTATTATACAATGTTTATCCGCAATAAAATATTCCTTTGACATACGACCTATTGCAACCATCGACG
The DNA here is from genome assembly GCF_048541705.1 of Temnothorax americanus. Lineage (NCBI taxonomy): Eukaryota > Metazoa > Arthropoda > Insecta > Hymenoptera > Formicidae > Temnothorax > Temnothorax americanus. Next base: position 98,297 of record NW_027509421.1, on the reverse strand, counting down.
GCGATATATATGACGCTCGGGTGACATTGATTTAAAACTTTTCCGTGCTCGACGTGTCAATGGCCGGGGTGCACCAGAGGCCATTACCACCGTCGCCACTTACTACAGTGTCCCAAATCGAGGAGGACATTTTTCATAGTCGACTTTTCAATCTAATTTATATTTGCTCGTCAGACCATTCATTCGGCCGTGACGCGCGCGCGCTCATCCGAGCAATTTCACGCTCGTCTTTCCCGGCGGAAAGAAAGCACTCCACTTCCCTCCTTCTCCCCTCGTCGCCCGAGACAATTCCGCGGATCCGGGATATAGGTCGTCCTCGTCAGCGAGCATTTCAAAGATCAAGCGTCGGAAAAGCGATATCCAGGGTCGATTCCGCGTAGTAGAGGTATACCTTTGACCACCGCAGGGACCACCTATACGAACAGCGACGAGACTGGTACCCCGTTGTGCTGCTTCTCTCGTTTTCCTCCATTCTCTTCTTCCTCGTCTTCCTCGGGGCTTTTTCTCCTTCCGCTTCTTCTTCGATTTCATTCCGTCCGTTGTGTACCACCGTGATGAAAGCGCATCAGCGTCGCGGCGTTCTCTCGAGCGTGCGGCAAGCGATATCGCGTGTCTTCCCGTATAGAACTCCCGCAATACCGCGGTGTCGAAAATTCAAGGAAATGCAGCTGTTCCGCCATCGCGGATGCGGATGTTATTCTTTTACGAAGCTAATCATCTTCCCCGTTGAAGATGGAGGTTAAAAGGGGATCTTGGGTTTGTATAAATTAAACCGGCAGTAAAAACACTCGCTTCCGCGCGTCCCGTTTCCCTTTTATATTTTAACGAGACAGTAAAAACATTCCCGTACCATTTTCGATTTTGCGAAACAATTTGCGAAACGAGCGTGCTAAAAACGAATTTATAAAGTAGCTTTCACTTAACAAAAATACAACGTATACGGCCAAATACGAATAAGGAAACTGTTCCCAACAGTTTTCCACGCGGCGGTGGTGTATAGCGTTGTTTCAACAAACGGCCACTTGAATAATACAGTTTCACCGTGTCGAGAACGGTAAAATGCAAGTGGGATATCGCAGTACTGTATTCCGACGAAGGAGTATTTTGATGTCGTTTTCAGATGAAAATGTTGCGTGTATACACGTAACGCGAGTATTGACGAAGCTTCACCCGTGACAGAACAGTTACGTACCTATTTATTGGTAAATACATGAACCGGAAACGTTATATCTCCCTGTACAGAATATTTTGAAATTCCTGTAACTCATGTATAGTAGCATGTCCGCGTGCACACAGGCATGCAGCACACACTTCGAATCTCTATTATTGTGAAGGATATGTCGCGAAAATTTTTAATAAAAAACAGATAGAACCCGACAAAAAATTTTTTCTGTTATTTCGATTCAAAACCACTAGTATATATTTGTCATAAGAGTGAACACCGAATCATTTTGCAATCTCGCTGAAATGGACAAGCCTCAAAACTACTTTGCAATCATACGAGTTACGTTCTATGACGATGGATATTGTGGATTCATGTACGCCGCAGATATTTGCCATAGACAAATTAAGATTGGTGTTTGTACGTACCGGATTCGGCTATTTGCAGAATAGACGTGGCCCACTTGCCGCTAAAACCATATACGGGAATTAATTTTAACCGTACGAAAATAGTTGTTGATTTACAGCGTTGATATTCGGGACAGCGAGATACGCGCTCGCGTTCCGCGAATATATACATATAGGAATTAATTTTATTTACGCGACCCGCTTATCGTCGCCCAACGTTTGCCCAATCTTCGGTGTGACGTAACATTTCGCGATTTTCAACAAAGTAATTTCTGCAGGAGCGCGTTACCACCGGCTTGCGTATATATGTTCCCTCCAGTTTGTTTGCGGCCGCTATTCCTTCGAATGTCCTCGTTTGCTTTCCCAGCCAATCTCCTCCCGCGCGCTGGCGGAGATTTATTTTACTACTTACAATTAGTTTCAAGCCGCCACTTCGTATATACTCAGAGACGTAGTGCGACGTGTGCGCGCGGCTCAGCGCGAAGAATACCGCGCAGTTTACCGTGATTTAACTACTCGACCGTATTTCAGACTCTCCATGTTGGAAGAACTGTCTTAAAAACATGCACTTTGCATATTATAGCCGGTCCAACACTTTAACGCACGTTGAGTTTCGTATTCAAGAATAACAATCGTATGTTTAATATCCCTTCGACAGATTTTATGAATCTTTATGTTGCGATCGTTTCTCTCTGTCTCTTTCGTGATTATACATAAGATTATTGATTAAAATTTTCGAATGAAATAAAAAGTAATTGATAATCACTAGCGTATGTATATATGAGCATTTAAGAACCATCGAACTTTTTCTCGACCGCAGGCGCCGGAACGCACGAGTGAAGAAAAATAGCGCTTTCAAAAGTTCAGAGAGAGGTCGATAGTTTTTGAATTACAGCCGATTGAAAATTAAAGGCGAGGTAAACTTCGAAAGTGTAAATAGAGAATAAAACCTAGTTCTCAGCGAATTTCAAGGGAACTTTATTTTAACGGCGGTTCAATTTGAGGCTTGATTACCGAGATTTACGAGATTTCCGAAACTATCTCGATATACCGTCCCGGCGCTGCAGATTCTTTAATTAACTAAGTGTTGATACATTCTGCATAAGTGTACCGAGAAATCGTCAATTATGAATAATTGTGGAAATTAAAGATTCTCGATTCATCAGTCTTCTGAATAGCGAGTAAATAATGAAATCATATTCTTGCAAATTAATGGCACTTTAAATTGAAACGCACTTTAATTTAATGCAATTTTAATGGGTTATTACTTATAAAGACATATTTAATATTTTTAATTAACGCTGTAGAAAAAATGTGACATTCACAATCCTATATTTTTAGTTATTTATAATCGAATCTATTAGAACATGCTTTTTTCTACCAGCTTGTAGTTTCTAATATTGTAGTCTCTTACCCTTTTTACGAACAATCAAATCAAAATCGATCTCACAGAGAACAACTGAATGAATTCGTGGTTAAGGTTTGTCTTTCAGCTTAGTGGAATGCTATCGACTATACGGCTCGATCGTCGATTTGGCAGCGCGTATACACGATAATTTTCCACCGTCTTGTGCGCCGATTCGAGCGCGAAGGTTCTGCACTTCCGGTTGGTAGGACTCCGGTCAACGAGCAATTTTCCGGCCGATTGGTCGACGAAACGTCGAACTTGCTGCAAGTCGATCTCCGCCGACAGCAAGAGACACTCTACTTGTTTACTTCGTGCCGGTGGGGAAGATTCTCTAATACGCGCACATCTTCCCTTCCTTAATTTCGTGAGAAAGCTCTCACTGCTCGAATATCGTCAATTAACATCATATATCTATTTAATATACGTATAAAAGATAGCGTCTCGAACTTTTTATTATATTTTTCAATCACATATTTTTTATATTTAAATAATATAATTTTAAATAATTACTATAATTGGCTCATAATGTAAAGTTTGACTGGTCTTTTGAATATTAAATTGCGTATTAAGATAAATATACGCATGAAGGGATTCAACTCCTCATGGAGATCGATTTTATTGTTTACTTCGAGTCAAAGGTAGTCTGGACTCTTGTATGCTGTAGTTATCTACCCTCCACCATCGCCAGGATATAGACATCGTTTACCAATTAGTACGTCTGGTAAATTTCCGACTTGATCGCGGCGTTGAGGGTACCTTGCGCGCGTTACACCCATTTAATTAGACGAAATCATAAACGCACGATACTAAACAAATGTCGGTGCGAACGCGCGCGCGCTAGGGAATATGAGCATGATGAAGTTTGATTATTATTTGTCCGTGCGCGTATAAATTCTAATCAACGTATATCATAGTTATATCAGCGAGAATGTCGAGTAAATTACGGCGACCACGCCGCATAACTCGAAGTTCGCATTCGGAAGTTAAAACCGCATTCGACCGTGCATAGTATTCTAATAAATACAGGTACGCGCCCTCGCCTTTTCCTCTAGAGATGATCGGAATGATTTTCTGCGGTTTGCCGAAACATTCGAAACATGCGTGCGCGCTCGTCGAATAGTAACTGAAATATTTTAACGGAGAGAGATAGTTTATAAACGGCCAAATATATTTCAATCATATATGTATAAATTACATTTCCTGGAAACGTGGAAAATTGAAAAAGGTCGCAAACAAACGTAAATTATTAAAACTCTGTTTAAAACACTGTTTGAAATATATTAATATAGATACATACATGAATTATATATAAACCAGGACCACCAAGAGGAAAATGTCTCTAAGGAAAAAAATCGATCACGAAAAGCAGCGAAAGAATCCGTTCGGTTCGGAGAGGAATAAAGTAATTCTGAAATGCACGGTACTACATATATGTGCGCGCCGCCAAATACACGGTCTGATCAATGAAGCGACTCGCTGGAAATGAACAAGGCGGCGCTGTATCGGACACGTACGAACAAAAAGAGGAACGACACCGGGGGGAAAGGGGGAGGAAAAAAGGCAAGGAAAAGGGGAGGGGAAAAAAAGCAGAGCGAAACTGGGATGAGACCGCGTCGTGGCGGGGCTGTATGCGTCTCGTATGTTTATTTGCGCGAGGATCGTGTTTACCCGGGTGGGGGGGGGGTTCGTATGCACTATGCACTTGCATAAGCACCTCGGTGCGGTACCCGGCGGGGCGTGTACTCGGCGCACCCCCCCGGTCCCCCCTCATCCGCAACTCCACTATTCACGGACGCGAGTAATTCATAACTCGTTTTTTCGTTAAGCCTGTCTTGCTCGGCTTATCTCACTCTCTCGCCGCTCATCCCCCCTTCCAACGTTTTCCTCTCTTTTTTCCAATCGGGCACGGTTTGCGTGGGCCTCATAAAAACGAGCTTTGATCGGGTGCGCCGAGCTGGACCGATCGTCAACCAGCGCGACCGGCGAAGTGTCGAGTCGAACTGCAGCTGCAGCCACATCGTCACATCGGACACACATACACTGGTATCTCCCTGTGTTGTGTGTGTGTGCGCGCGCGCGCGCGCGAGTGTATTTGTGTATGGCTGTACTCTAAAAGCTCGTTATTAGATCGCGCGCACGTGATCTTTTCTTTTCCCGCGGAATGCTCGCTCGATAAGCGAAGAGCCCTTAACGGGCTCCCCTTTAGCAGCGAAGAAGAGAAAGCCTTTTAGCTCGGATCACAATGGTCGGCCGCGCGGCGAAAATCGTGAGATTGCGAGACGAAAAATGTCTTTTTCTCTCTGCTGGGTAAGGCGATGTTGCACATGTCCGAATGGGTTTTTACATAAATGTTGACGTGTCGGAGAACGAGAGCGGTAACACTAAAGAAAAAGACAATTTATCAAACATATACAACTTGAAAATTATTACTATTTTAATGCAGATTTTGATCGCAGGCATATGTGAGATTAACGTGACGTAAAAGATCTCGATTTACATACGAAATCGCGATCGTCCGGAATTTTTCGCCGGAGAAAAGTGGATTCCGACGTTATTAAAGAATACTCCTTCTGAGTTACTGACTCCCATATTTTCTGAGATATCAACGTACTTCGTAAAGTTCAATATTATACGGTTCGCACGCGGCAGAATTCTTCCCGGGCGCTTTTGACGCTCTAATCGACTCGCATTTCCCCGCAAGATACTTCTCGCCGGGATACGACCGCTTCCGCGCAAATATTTCCACGGACCGGCTTTTGAGCAAAGGTCAAACACCAATCGCGTTCCAGGTTTCCGGTTATTAAATCGAGACGGTATCCCGGTAATGCATAAGGTCTCGCTCTGGAATAAAACGAAAACGAGCGTGGTGTAAAAACCCTACGTACGAGGCAAAAAAAATACGGCCGTTCCCCGACGGTTGGGATATCCCTTTCGCGCGTTTCGGAGCGCGCTCGAATTCCCGTTCGTCTGAAATATTTTACAACGCGGTCGTCGTGGTTACGAGCTGTAAATTCACGAACATCACGGACGATTCGTCGTCGTACGGTCCGGATGTTCGCGTATGACGGATCGCTCGGTATACGATCGTCGACGAAATGACGGACGTCGTCCGGCAGCCGGCTACGTCGTGAGAATAAAGATCGGGAGGCGCGGACTCTCTCTCGTTCCGAAGAACCAATTCCCGAAGAAGCTGCGTAAACGTAAAAAAAAAAAAAAAAAAAAAAAACGGAACGGGAATGTCGGCAGTTGGCAGTATAGGAAAAGAATTGGATAGAAAAAGAACGGATATATATATCTGGAACGTAAAACGCGTCGTTTACGTGCTAAAGTGTCGGCGAACGACGACGTCCACGTTGGATTGCATTTACGTTGCACGTATGTAACCGTCACGTTTATCGAAGTCATTAATTTGAGTGTCGTCAACACCAGAATGTAACACTCGTTCGACCAAAATTTGGTTTATTCATCATGTCGGAATAATCGATCGACCGAAGGTCGAAGTCGCGCATGTTATTCCGACAGCGACAAATGATTAATAGGTCGAACGACATATTTTACTCTTCGGTCTGCAAGTGAGTTGAAACGCTGTGTCCATCTTCGAACTGTGACAATGCGGATCAATTGCGAGTAGAATCGAAATGAAAAGAAAGCTCGTCGCATTGAGAGATACCAATAAAATTTTTATTTAAAAAGTCACACACATTGAAAGGAAATCGTCGATTATATACCAGCTATTTGTTCATTATTTCTATAATAATTTATAGAAATTAGTTATTATTTCTATATATGTTTATATAGAAGATAAGCAAAATTTTATAACAGGAAAACAGCATGCACTCTCAGTTAAGATTTCTAGATGCAATACTATTTATAGGATCGAAATAGGACCAATCATATTTAGTATTGAAAAAAGAATATTTTAATCTTAAATAGAGAGAAATTCTTAAATCTAGAATAAAATAATCTTGATGCTATCCCTCTCATTTTCTCAGAATTATTCTAGATTTAAAAATTCCTCTATTTAAGATTAAAATATTCTTTTTTCAATACTAAATATGATTGGCCCTATTTCGATCCTAATAGTATTGTATCTAGAAATCTTTTTTGAGAGTGTGTAAATGCATCTTATAGGATGTGTATCCAATTTAGAATAAACTGAGATAAAATAGATATGTAGTCCACGGTGGACGTACCTACTTAAGAACGTTCTCTCGTCCTTATATTAGAGAAAATCGATTTTCTTAGGATTTTCTTGAAACTGTGAATATACGTTAATTTAGGTGTGTTTTATGCGTGGTATAACGTTCAGTACCTCTTCCGGTATAAAAAATCAAGATACTCGAGCTTCAAAGTTTCAACTTTTACTATAATGAAAAGGTTTTCCAGGCCAAACGGTAAGAGATACGAGGTTGGTCAAGAGGATCAAAGTTGCTCCTCTCGTCGAGTTCTATATGTAAGGAAAAAATGCCAAAACTAAAAAAATTAAATTTAAAAAATTTCTTTTGAAACTTTGAGGCTCAGTATCTTTATTTTTTATACCGGAAGAGGTACTGAAATTTATACCACGCATAAAGCACACTTAAATTAACGTATAATATTCACAGTTTCAAGAAAATCCTAAGAAAATCGATTTTCTCTGGTATAAGGACGAGAGAACGTCCTTAACTAAAATGCATTCTACGAATACAGAATTCAATTACACGACGACGTATCGCCAGAAAGAAGGCGGTAAATTTGACGTGTCCGACGTCCTCGAGCGGGCTTTATAGATGTCGACATGCCAAGGCGGACGGGACCGCGAGAGAAAAGTCGCGATAATATACGTATAACAATGTCGAAAGTCGAGAAACGAGGGATCGTATAGAATAAGAATCCCCGGGTCGTTCCGTGTCGTGAAATCCGCCGTCGTCGCCGCCACGCCGCGCCGTCGGGCGCGGCTGGGTCGAACGGAACGAAACGCGGAAGTTTTATGCAGTACACGAAGGCATCCAGCTCGATATACAACCGCGATAAACACGTTTTTCCGATAAGGACGCCTAGGCTCTCTCTCCTGTTGCACCGGCGCGAAAGTAGCGATCGGGAACGCTTGCCTCAGAATAGTTTCCAGCCTCAGAATAAGTTCCAACGGTACGCGTTGTCGGATATAGAAGTGGTCAATACGTCCTCTTGGGACGATTAAGGGATCTCGGTCGCTCACCTGTTTCGTTATCGCGATCTAATTTCGGGATCGTATCGGGCGCGCGCGGTATATTTAGATATTTAGATCAGACGACGACGTGTCTGACGCTGAGAATAGCGTTGCAAAATTATACAACAGGATATAAACATTTTCGGGCCTTGTTATATTAGGTGTTGCTCGACTAATTATCGGTCGTATTTTCGAAAAGTATTTTCCCACCGTTTTTGTCGCGGCATATATTAATAATAACAATCATAAATGTGATATCGGCGCGACGCGCGATGTCGACCGCGACGAGCATAATGGTGCCCGAAATATATATTTTATTTCAAGAATTAATAATAACGATAGCGTGTGTAATAATAAAAGGAAGAAAGCGCATACGTTCAAACCTCTTCTTTTTCGATTATATAGTCGCGTGTGCGGTTAAGAAGGTAATTGTGTACATAAATTATGATCAAGTGGATCTAGAGTTTAAGTTGTCCCGCGACTGGGCGATTGGGCGATAAATATCGCGAGCTCTATCCGAGACAGGTCGAAAGAGGGTGGGCAGACGAGCCCCTCCATAAGACGCGGCTTTAGAACGGGGGGACGGAATACATAAAGGAAAGAGAAAAAAAATATGAATCTACAATGATTTATCAGAGTTGGTATCGTCCGCTGTCGTTGTATACACGAGACTTCCGTGACAGGAAGCCATTTTTCACGACGTTCACGAAGAATACTTGCGCCCGCCTGACATTTTAATCGATCTGTAAATACTTATCGGCGATGGCAAATGAGATCTGGTTAACTCGATGGACGTATGAAAATAATTACGCGCGGCAATTAGCGCAAACGAGGAAGATTGAACAAATTGAGCGAAAAAAAATTTTAATTCCACATTTTCAGAGATCTGCGTTGGAAGTTAATGCAAAAAGTTAGCGCACATTGCACGCGAGTCTGACATTAGTTTATGATAATTAAAGCAGCATCCATAAAATACAGCGGATATGCGTCGGAAATGTATACAAAGGACCAAAATCATTATCGATAAATTCACCGCGTTAAAATTCATCGTCGATAATTTCGGAAAAATTGGACACAAAATACGCGCGGTTGTAACGAAAGAATGACGATAATTCGGACCGCTTTCCAATTGGCGTTCCCCTCGGCGTTTCCAAACTCCGCGATATTTCCCGTAATTCCGGCACATGTATATTCAAAATATTCTTTTGCTTCCTCACACATAGAGAAAGCTTTGTTTTCGTAAAAAAAAATTTTTTTTAGTTGCTTTTGCCAATGTGTTCAGAATGTTCTAAAACTTCGAAAAATCGCTATTTTAAAAAATGTCGGTATGTGTGTATGTAATTTTTTTTAATTTTTTTATTTAAAAATTAGAAAAATAAAAAAAAACGGTTTCCAGAAAATCGGTAACAAAAAACTATACACTCTATAGTACTCCCCGGAAATTTCTACCCCTTTTCATATACAATTCGTTAAGATCTGGTTAATTAGTTCTGGAGTTATAGAAATTTCGGTAAATTTGGCACATACACACATCAGAGTTGAGAGACCTGTATGTAAGACCGTGATCTTAAGACATCACTTCCTCTATGAGGAAGCCAAGTGCAAATTTCTAATTTGCACTATTTTTTTACTTGTTTTTTTTTTCAACTACAATATCGTACTCTTTTAATAGAGTAGCGGCTCGTTGCACGAACGTTTCGTTATTACGTGTGTCCCGGGTGCATCGTTGCGATCAATGCGAGCGCTCCGCTCGAGATGCACATAAATCGTGTGTCGCGTGCATGTAAACACACGGACGGACGAACGGACAGAGCTCGGTCGCTCGCGTATATATATGCGGAAGTATATTTGCGCGCACACGTACACACCTCGCCGCCGCCGTCGCGAACCCGGAACTACTTGAAACCGTCCGAGAAGGTGCTTCGTAAAAGCCACACATCGGCGTTTTGGCACGGTTTCATTCTGCCGAAAGGATAGGTAAAAGCAGGAAAAAGTCGAGATGGATCGCTCGTTCGCCGTGAACGGCTGATTTACCGTCGACTTCGCGAGATTTATGAGAAACTCGCGCATCTGATGTCGTAATTCCGCCTGTAATCACGTGCCTTATACATAAAGCTAACTTTAACTTTAACTTTATCACGTTTCATCGCACGTGCTTCAAAATTTTAGTCAAGATCGCCGTAAAGATCGATCTCGCCAGCGTCTTAACGTCCGGCATCACGGTCTTCGCGATTTTCTTTCGCTCTCGCACGTCACGATTTCGTCTGCGCGCGAGCCGGTTCCGAGGAAAGATTCGTGCCCGCCCTCGGTTATCTATGCAATTCCAGCGTGGTCGCGATAAGTGCTCTCAGATTTACAGTTTAATGCACAACCGTCTTGCCCCGCGCTCGCGTTTCGCCCGCCACTCGCCTCTAATTACTCCGGGCCGAGGCTTCGGCCTTAATTGAAATACCGGAGTCCCCTTGCTAACGTTCGCCCGAGAGCCTGTCGTGGCGCCGGGCGCCGTTGTGAAGTATCGGTGCAAAATATTCAATCTTGTAACAGTCAGCACGATTACCGCTCTCGAGAGGTTCATTCTTCAACTTGGCGTCCTCGCAAATCGCGATCACGCCAAAGTCAGAAAAGCAAATTATCCGCGCACACTCGACAAATCTTTCTTTTGTCACTTTACTGATGATCGTACTTTTGACATTACTGTATTTATTAAATCAATTACATTATCAAAATGACATTTCTCCGACAATCGTCGGGAATAATGGCTTCCTTCCAAGTCGCCTTACATGAAAATCAGTATACTGATTTTCAACGGCGGCGACATCACATCAGCCGACGATATCAAATATCGATCTTAGAGAGATATAAACTTTATCTGCGATATTCGTGTCTTCGTCGATCGCGTCATTTCCCTGCAGACGAACCGCTTTCTTCGCGCCCCTTTCCGCGCGCATATCCGTCACAAAAATGAATTCACGAAATCTGCTCCCTGACATATAAAAGAATATCCCCTCCCCCTTTCTCCTCTCCCGATCCGACCGTCTACGCGGCCTCTTCGTCTTCCCCTCGTCGTAGCAGGGAAACGCGAATCCCGGCGTTTCTCATAAAGTCGCGAGCTGGCGCGTAATCGCGGGTATATTAAAGCGCGAGAAGATCAGCGTGGGGAAGATTCCGCGAAATAAGGAGAATTTCGCCGACGAACACTCGCACACACCGTATAAGCGCGGTATGACGAGCGTCAAACGAGAACGCGTGCACATCCGCGAGTAGCGTCTCGAAAATGATACGTGCCATGTCCCCGCGAGACCGCGAGGGCGGTAATTTTTTTGCGGTGCTGAAGGCGAGCTGTATAAAAATCATTAGTAATCCGCCGCGGAGGATAGAAGAACACAGATGATTTTTAATTAACGCATGCTGCAAAAATTTCGCGAATCCGGTCGTTTTTTTTTTTTATCTAAAAAGTTCCGCGAAAAAATTCTGCATATCTCATTTGTCGGCTCATCTATGCTCGCTCGTCATTTTCGTTTGTCCTAATATTATGCAATAGTACAGCGATGTGTCTACGAGGCTTCTGCACTTATCGTGAATGTATTACGCGATATATACATACTCGGCTGATCGTTCCGTGCAAGGCACAGAAATAGCGGTCGATGGATGGGAAGATTGTTATTTCCCTGGCATAATATTAGCAACCGTGTCGTGCGCTTCTTTCTTTGCCCGACAACATTCAGACATTTAGATAATGACGCGGACCGGCGCGTCATCGCGATATCACTTTGACGTAGCGTTCGCGGAAGCGATTAGCTGTAATTTCTATCACTCGATATCGATCCCAAGAATATCTCTCATTAGACCTTCCGATGAAAAGAAGCAAACGTGGACAATCGACGTTCCCGTCGTAATTTCAAACCTTTTTGCCTGAGCGTCGTCGTGTCGTGTAACGTGAACGAGAAAGGCGGTTGGTTTCTTCGCGTATATGTCGAGAATTCGGTGTCGAATTCGTTTTGTGTCTCCCTTTGACGTTTCCGCGATGTCGAGTAACGGAAGCGTACGTTCGGTCAGATGAAGGATGACACTGAAACTATGAAAGTCACCGACCCTTCGATCCGGAAGTTTCCGCGGCAAAACCAAGTCCGAGTCGTTCGTTCGCGCGAGTTCGCCGAAGAAACGTGAATCGATGAAAACGAGATGAACGACGCGGCGGGCATAAGTCGAGAAGAGAATTACGTTTTTTTTTCTTCTTCTTTTTTACGCCTCTCTCGTGTCGCGCACTCAATCTCCCAGCTTGCGAGAGTAGTAAACGCTTAATGCCGATGCCCGCCGTCTTCCGTAGCAATTATATTCGCCGCGCATCAAACTGAAAGAATTGTAACGCGGATAATAAAACTGCCTGGAACGAAGAATAAGATGTGAGCGCCGGGCAAGACGGGAGAAATGGCACGTCGCTTTTTATTGTCGACGTTCGTCGGCACGGCGTAAAAAAATCTTTCCAAGGTGACGGTAAAAGAAATATGCGGTTTTTAAAAGCGCTCGCGCTTCACTAAAAAATACAGAGTGTGATAAATTTCATGTCAAATTTCGCTTAGCGACATGTTTATGGGGCGATATTATTTTGTGTAATATTTTCAATTGCAGCGTTGCATAACTTAAGACTTGATTCTCGTTATAATATAATGATGTGGCACGTAATCATCGCTTTGATTTCGCGCAATTATTTACGGACGCGAATTTATACAAGAGTATTAAAATGCGAATCGAAATGACACTATTTATGGAGCCATCCAAGTAGTACGACCTTGCGCTCGATCAGACGGCGTTTAATGCGAGGAAAGTAAGTAATTCTTTCTTCTCCGACTTCCCTTCCGCTCCGCGTCATCTTAATATCGTAATATCTGAGTAAAGGAATTCTTCGAGCAGCTGTCGCGCCCGTACCGCGACATTATTCTCGGAACCTTCCCAAGTGAGGATATTAATCGCTGAGAAGTTACGCTTGACCGAGTTTCTTCGGGATAAATGAAGAGAATAGCATGTCTGTTGAATGTAATCACGTTTCATCGAACGCGCCGTCACTTTGCATTATTTTTATACTAATCAAATATTCGAGTATTTATTATTCGAGACATATATGTTAAGCAATAACGAAGGCGATGAATATCCAGATAGATAAAAAAACTCGCCGTTATTTAAACTCGCATAATTGTTTACAGTCAATTAAAAAAATAATAATAATTTTGTAATCAAGGGAACTTTTTGTAGTTTCCGCAATTATCCCCTCCTCACTTCGTAGCGGAGTAAGAAATTTATCTTTGCTCGACAAACAACAAATGTTTGGACACACTCTTCAGTTTTGCGGAACGGGGCGAACGAAGAAAAACATCGGATCGGCCTTCGCGTTTTCTGGGCCGATTCTTCCCAGTGTGCTCCGGCGAGTAGTAAACACTTTAGAGAGCGTGTTCCCGCGGATATGTTCGACAAACACGTTCCAATAAGCACTTTTATCTCAGCTTTTAACGATGAATCGTACTCTCGGCGGCAGTGGGGCGTGAATAACCGGAACCGGGCCTCTCGTACATGTATACGAGCGATTAAAAGCGATACGTTACGTCGCGCGAACTCGCCCGCACGAATGCTTTAATGAGAGTACCTGATGGGGAGGTGGACCTATATTGACATTCCGGCATACACACACACACGCGCACACACACACACACACACATACACAAAGATATACCCGGGAAAGTGATGCCGCGCAGACGAAAGTGGAATAATTCACCACGTTCGTATATTTACGCGAACGCCGTAAGCGAAAGCTTGCGATTATCATGTTACGCGCTTCTCTGATAATTATTCCTGTTCTCGTGAACTGCAAAATTATCCTTCACCGACTGTGAAAGCAAACGCTTTCTTCGAAACGTTTCGCACGAAATGTAGACATTTTAATAATGTTCCTTACAAATCGCGGAGCGCAAGAAAGAACCTGTTCGAGGCATCTACCGCAATTTTTCTTTTCAGTTTCCGCTATTTCGAGAATTACTCGCATTGTCTCGTGTGTGTGGCTCGCCTTAACTTCTTTTCTACACGAATGTCATGAATATAGAGACTTACCAATCGCGCGTTGCCTTCGCGACGAACATGATCGGCATGGAACGGTGACAGCGATGATCATCACAGTTGACAACTGAATGGCAAACAAGGCGGGTCTCGTTTCGGTCGAGAATCGTGAGGTTGTAAGACGACGCCAGGAGCCGGGAAGCCATTCGATCCAAAGCCACCCACGATTTACCGGCCACCACCCAGGACGGAAACGCGCAATGCTGCGGTGGCTTTTCTGTAACGTGAAAAGATGGCCGTGGAGAGAGAGAGAATCCTCTATTTGTCGCCGTGGTTCTCTTCCGCGACGCAAATTTCGCAAATGTGTATTCATATGATATTCTTCCCAATAAGAGGATTGAATCGGAATTATTTGCGAGTTCCCAAATATTTGACGCTCCTTCTCTCACGGACTTGCTTCTTTGTATATTTATCGTCCTCGTCTATGTTAAATTTAGATTAAAACTTATTGAAAGCGCGAAACAATTATGGTTTAACAAACGGGAAAAATTGTACGCGTATTTAAACGGCGTTTTCACGAAAGTTTTGTCTCATTGGTATTCGCAATTATCGAAATTATTTTTGTGTTTTTTTTTTCTAAAGCTGAGACTCAAGATTGTAAAGTTGATTATCGCCGCAACGTCAACAGTTTAATTTCTGTAATTTCCATCTCCACATTGCAAATTCGGACGACTGTTAAATTCAAATGTAATTACGTGTCAAGAAATAGCTGCGGCTTTATTCTTAGGGAGCGCTGTAACTCCGCTTCTAACGCAGTTATTTCAAACTCGAAATGCATAATATATACTGTAAGCTCGTTCCCGACTCTTTAAGTTCACGGGGTCCTCGAGCAGATAATCCGGCATAAGTAAACTTTGACCTCTCTTCTTCCTACGTCGCGCCGTAAACTTCGTTTCCAACGGCATGCCGGCTGTTTCCGGCGCATTATCAGGTTCTTGCACGCTTCGTCAAAGAATTCCGTCGAATAAAGGGTGGGAGGGAGAGAGAAAATAGAAATCGGCCGGTATTCGACCGGTCCTCCATTCGGAATAATTCTGCGCTAATTACAGTGCACTTTTAACGGCGTTATATTCGTAACTAGCGTAATTATACGCGAGCGACATACGTCATACGCGAACGTGATGTATATTAACCAACTCATTAGCTTCATTAACACACACACGCGCGTTGCATTACAACGCGTAATTCACGTGCGCATTGCATTGTCATTGTCGCTATAATGATTTGGAATTGTTCTCGCAATTACTGATAAAATATTAAAGTCGTATCGTTCGTGAAAATATTTAAAAAAAAATCGTGAAAATTAGATCGATTGTAATTTTGTAATAATATACATTTGAAGAATATGAAAAACTATTAAAAACGTCGTACATACATAAGATGAAGTTACCACGTGCTGACAACGGCGGCCGCTATACGTTGACGTAAATAATTTGCTATAAACGCGCGACAGCTCTGTCGCCGGCGAACAGTTATCCTGTCAATGGTCGATTGCTCACGGCCATCAATCACCATGCACCGTGGAATTAATGGACCGTTAAAAATGCACGAGCAACAAAGTATGCTGCGTGCGTGTTGCATACTGCGACGGCCAGCCTGCGTGCAACTAAAAGCTAATCGATAATTCAATCGGGTGTATGCGTGCGCCGTAACCCTATAGGTCGCCGAAATTGCGCTGCTTATCGCGTACGTCGCCGCGGATGATAAGGGAGAGGCATATAACGATGGCGATAAAGAAACGGCCGGGTATCCACGTAATTGTTTCATTATGCGATCTATGTACCCGCGATATAATTATCTTCTTATGCGTATTTTCTACGCGATACGTGGAAAGAATTTGCGCACACTGGTTTCTATCTAATTATAATTCCTATCTTGCCGGGGAAAATTTCAAATTTATGAAAAAACTTGCATGCACGTTACATAATTTATAACAAAGAATTTTAAGTTATAATTAATAGGTTTCGGATTTTTGTTTCGCACAAATTAATCTTCGCGCAAGACGATAGAGAATAAAGCTAGTTTGATGCACTCCACGGTATTACGTCACGAGGCGTCTTCGACAAAGTGTTTCGCCAAACACGAATTATCGCAAGTACGCTAATAGCTTGGAATTTAAGTGCGAAGAAGAAACACAAATTTTCTTTTTAACGTTTTATCGCAGTCTCGCGACGTAAAAGCATGCTGTGTATAACAAAATGCGTATTAAAATGAGTCACGCCCGCGGCGAAATGGAAGAAGAAACGTATGCTTTGTTTAAAGTAAATTACGCCCATCCTCTTATCTTCCTTTGCAGTCAGACCGCATGTAATGCCATTGCATTACCGCGAAAAGATTGCAATTCCACAGTGCGGCGGTTATTTGAAAACGGCAATCTAAAATAAAAATAGTATCTCCCGCGGAAAACGTTGCGGGAGTCCTCCGCATTAAATATGATTGTTCATACTGAAGCCAATTTTTTTATCGTCTCGTTGTACAAAGAAACTAGCTTCTGAAATATGGGATATGAAGATAAAAACTTTCTTAAAAACGACTCCCAATCAGATATTTGCTCGAGAAAAGAAACGATGCGAAACTTAACAATACGGAATGCAAAGAGTATGCGGGAATATGCAAAAATGTTTCAAAATCTAATATCTGTTTTACGATACATACTATTCCGATATTTCATAAATACGTATATATGCATTTCCACCGCGCGATGATATTCTGCGTTTTTCGCGTAACTGTATTTCTTCCGTTACTGTACATAGTTATTCTGGCTTTCTCTTCTCGCTTTATCACAATATTTTTTCAAAAATTCTAATGCACGGCAGTTTTCGAAACAACGTGTAAACCGCGTTTTGAAACTATCGCGATCTCTTCTGCAAAGATTTTAGGATATATTTCGATTAATTATTTCTTTAAATATCTTGCTCGAAGTGTTATCGTCAGCATCGTCGCATTTGCATACAATTCTTACGAACCGATTATAAGCGTGTACGGTGAAATAGTACAAGAAAGAATAAGAAAGGGACGTGAATTTACATATCGGCCAGACAGAATTTATCGCGCGTTGGCGAATAACGTTCTCTTCATCTAACGCGGGGCGGGCACTTCGAGGCGGAAAGCCCGGCGTAGCTCGAGATCCCGGGGCTAATCTGCTTCCTGGAAAGTTTAAATGGAAACGCGGTACCCGGTAGGGGGTTAACGAAACATCCGCGACGCCCGTGGTAAGGGCGCCGTTGAAAAATTTTTAAGCTGCTTAACGCTCGAGTTGAATTTCCTCTAGCAGCCGCGGCAGCGATTTCGAAATATTAAGCGGCAGCTTTGTCACTCCTCGATAACATGTCTGTCGATTGCGTGACAGACCGCGTATAATAAACGTATAACGCAGCGATATTGATATAATAAGATTATAATAAAATAACATCCGAGATTGGAATGGAAAAATTCGAGCGTCCCGAGCAAAAATCAAAAGCGGATGAACTGGAGACCCATTTGACAGGTTTATTCGATAACGAGAGCTCACCGCGGAGCTCATCCTTCTTCACAATGAATATATATACTCAGTCATACCGATCGTCCCCGGCGTACATTGCGTCCGTTCGACCGAGCCGCCCGCGCCCGTTCGTCGCCCTCAATATGGTTAACCGTGAATCCTGCGACAAGAGCGTCCCAAACCGGCAGGGTTACGCGTAGCTATGCGATACCGTGGAATACCCGAAGTACTTGGGGCGTTGACCATCGGACGAGGCCAACGCTAGTATGCCGGACAAGAATCCGATCTGGTGTCCGCAGGCACTCTCATAGTTTACGTGCACTGTGCTCTCGTTCTCGGGACCTCCGCACGTACGGCGGCTCCGAGGTATACGCGCCGATCCGCCACCATTGCCTCTCATCGCTATATATCGATTAACAGCCCTTCGCGGAATTTCGATCGTTATATTCGATCTTACGCGTCTCGCGCGACGAACGCCGAAACGCGGTCAACTCGTCGCGCCGCGAGTGATCGCGATCGGCTCTATTCCAGGAATTCGAACAATCCTTTTCTAATTGCATTATATCTATTGCAAAATATATTAGAATAGTTTAAAAGAACGTAATAATAAAAAGATGGAGAAGACTCACTCTGTGTCATCTTGAACGTTCTGGCGGCCTCGCTGACGCTGATCAATCCATTGCAGGCGGCATCCGAGCTCTGCGCGAGGTTCCACGTGTTGTTCGATGGATTTGTGTAAATAAAGCATCTATAGCTCTCCTCGTCGCTTGTTTTACGATCGTTACGATCGCTGTGCAAACGCGCGACCATGTAATTTGTGCTGCCCTCCCTCCAATGAGCCAGACACTCCAATTCTACGTCTAGAAAAACAAAACCGTTATACAACTGCAAATTGGCATGTATCCAATAATAACCGTTATTTTTTTTTTCGCTCTTTTTTCCCCTCCCCCCGTTTTATACCCAGGATAGACGAGTGATCCGTTGATGTGTACATACACGGCCGTTGGGGCGCAAACGTTTACGGGGCTTTACAGAAAACATAAACTGCAGCGCGCGTTAGAGTTAGCCAGCTGACGGGGAGGTTTTCGCGAAGGTATATCAAAGCGAAACGAAAATTCGGTCGTGATTCTCCCAGCCTACGCGCGACCCTATTAGTGACAGAGTCGTAAATAGAAGTTTATCGCCGCTGTGTCCCCGGATAAAGCTATCTGCAGAAGTTATAAACGGGGGTAAACGATATATGAATGTTCATGAAAACGCATTATACCATACGTATTCGCGTACGCGGATCCGGGGGACGTGTGTTGCGCGCGATGCAGCGCCTGTGTATTCATTTATCCGCGTGCAGCGTATCGAGATAGACGATCGGGCACGGGCCGATGATAATTGCGCAAAATCGTTTGGACAAGCCCAGCAACAAATGGTAATTGACAAGGCCATTAATCATTCATTCCGAAGCCGCGAGCTTTATTGACCGTTACAGGCCTTGCGCGTCGTGTTAATTAATGTCAAAGCGGATGTTAACGTCACCGCGGGAACACCGCCGACGTCATAATTCCTTTTTACGTGCCGAAATGCCGCGCGCGCCGTAACGACATGACGAGTCGACGAGTCGGAACACTTATTTCGCGTATAATTCAATCACACGGTAAATCTCGTTTCCCATAACCAGAATCGCAGTCCTCCGATATTTCTCCGCTCGCAATAATCAGGAGTTATTTGTACGCATTTTATTGTGTTTCTTTTAATAAATTCATTTTTTTGCGATGGAAAGTCGCTGAAAAATTCAAAATAAAAATTTAAATATTAAAATTTCGCGGGGGAAAAAAACATAAATGAGAGAAAACTCGATGGCAATAAAGCTACGAATTGCAACTTTACATTCGCGGCGCACTTAAAATATTGCGTCAATGTATCGAGGCACTCTCGGCGAGCGCTTTATAAACTATAGATTGTGACGAATTAATTATGTTATACAATAACAAAATGTCACTAGGCAGTGATTGGACTCGCGCACGTTGTATAATAATTCATAATTGTTTAGGGTATTCACTTGAAAAATTATGAGCGTTTGTAAACAGGTATAACACAAT
Organism: Temnothorax americanus; assembly: GCF_048541705.1. Taxonomy (NCBI): domain Eukaryota; kingdom Metazoa; phylum Arthropoda; class Insecta; order Hymenoptera; family Formicidae; genus Temnothorax; species Temnothorax americanus. Next base: position 78,453 of record NW_027509421.1, on the reverse strand, counting down.
TGCCGTGTAAATGGATATTGCACAATGCATGTTGGTATAACAATATTATTTTATACGCGGTATCTATTGTACGGCGCCCATTTGTTGTGCGGTATCAAAGAATCCCATAGAAAACGGGCAACGCCGTACAATCAAACTTGTATAATCGTTTGCATTGCGCTGGAAAAAATATAAAACAGGATACGCGCGTTATCTCCAAATCTCCCGGCCAGATTTCCCGGCGCGCTCTCGCTGCCCAATTATGACTTTTCGTTTTAAGCCCACAAATCACAACGATTACTTGCATCACAATTATTCTTCAACCTATCTAAATACTTGAGTCACGAATATGAGCATCCTCCCTAATATGATAAAACGAACGAAGAAAAGACATCTAAAGATTAAATAGGCCGCGCACCGTGGTTGACATTCGATTTATCTGTGTGTAAAATGAGGTCCTCACATGCGCCAGCGCGATATAATGACACGCGGGGAGAATACTGACCCACGCTTTCGGACGAGTGAACGTTTGCGCACGCTTGGTAGCGCAGGAGCAGACGCGAGTCCTGCGTGCACGCTTCCGCCCGTGACCGCGGCGAATTGCACTCGCCCTCGCCCTGGCTGTACGTGAACTCCAAGGGACCCTTAATGGGACAGGGCAGCGGCGCTGCATTGGAGCGAAACAGAGAGACCAGAGTGGCGTCGCTGGTCAACGTGCCGCATTGGGTCAGCAGACTTGGTTCCGGTGAATCGCTCGTGCAATAAGCTAATAACAACAGCGAAACGTATAACGTTGCATCATCGTTCCTTGTAAATGTCACGACGAGGATGACGAAATATATTAGGTACATTGGGTTCATTTCGTTTATTCAAAATAAAATTCCAAAGAAATTGCGATCTACGAGGAGGAAAGCTGCACCGAGATAACAGATAAAACGAGAAAGAAACTGGGACATAGAAAAAAAGAATAGCGATTATTGTTCTGATATTCTGATAATTAAGTTTTGTTTTGCGAAAAGAAGAAATGAAAGAAAAACTAGACAAAAAAGAATAAGAAAAATATTAAAATAACGACATAACGTAAGATAATATATTTTATCAGGCACAAAGAAGACAAAAGATTTTAACAAGATTCAGTGATTCATAAGTTTTTACGATGCTCTGAATTAAAAAGCTAAACATCCTTTTTAAAGAACGGAACAGAATGTCATTTAAAATCTTGGTAATTAGCAATTTCCATGTCTTACTTTCTTTGTATTGCAAAACGTTGGCATGTTGCGCGTGCATTACAATACACCGGTAACATCTGTACTTCCTGAAACAGAAACGGAAAAAAATATAGTTTTAAGTGTTATTTTATCTATATAGTTTTTATTTTATCACAGTCACCGTAGAATCATTTCCATAAATTTATTTCGTGAGTAAAAGGACTCTTGATATACATCCTCTCTGTAATATATATTTCTCAATTCTTTTTAACGTGAAAAAAATTATAAGAAATATTAATTTAAAAAAATCGATATTATCAGTATTTATATTGATTCTCCTATATACGACTTTAATTTATTCTCTATTCGTTTTAGGGTCCTGGACACAAAAAAAGAAATATATAGCGGTGTAGAAAATATAGATACTGCGATTACCGCTGATGGGATTGGATCGACTAAATGGATTCGCGTAAAATGTGGTAAAGGCAGAGTTAAAAAGTCACTCGAGCCATGGCAGTTCTAATTTCTCTCGACGCCGAGTCAACAGGAGAAGCGGGACGCATGTCGGCGACCGGCGTGCATGGCGTTCGGTGCATCCGAAAATACACGGCGACACGTAGTCTGGGTCGGCCGTCTGGGTTGACCGAATGCCCGGCGACCTCGTTCGGCAAGATATCACTGAATCATGAGTGCCAGGCTCGAATCGAATGTCGTTACGTGCGTTCGTGGCGGTATCCGGTATGTGTACGCGGCTCTCGACTCTGCTTCACACAGTCCACAGGATAAAATAGAACGGCCAGAAAAAAGCACAACCAGAGAAAGAAAGAGAGAGGAGAGAGAAACAGAGATAGACGTGATAGAGAAGGGGTAGCGGGGAGGAAGAGGAGAAGAGAGGTAGGTTTAGTATCACGGTTGCCGTGCGGGCACAATTTGGAAACCCGATATCTCAGCCGCGGACGCGGTTGTAACGTCGAAAACCTATTACGTTACAAAGCCGCGTCGTATGCGAAACCGAAATAATTCACGCGCGAGTCGATGCGATGGCCACCCGAATGCGCAACCCGGCAGACTGTTATGTACCTTCCCGCGCGACGCGCGCTCGCCGGCTACTATTTCGAGTATCATTGATCGATCGATGAAATAAATGTCGATATTTGGCGGGCAAAAAGTTACGGTGAATGCGCGGTGGTTCACGCGAGAAACTATTGTCTTTATCGCAGCGACATCGTGATCCGAATCGTTCTCTTGCCGCGCTTGCTCGTGCAGAGAAAAAGATATAAGCCATGATAGAGCGTTATACCATTATATTACTCAAGTGCAATTAAGATATAAATAATTTTGTCAAAGATACGTATATATAAAAGCATACGTCAATAAAACACCAATAAATAATTATGTCGATAACACGTTGAGACTAACGATCATGATGAATAAATAGTTTGCTATTTTCTGCACTGCCGTTTCACTCAACAAAATCTCACGTACAAGTTAATTTTAATAATTCTCGGAATGTACACAATAAAACGATGTTAGACTATTTATATTTCAATTTGCGTAAAATCTGCAGCAGAAAGTTGAATATTCGGTTAAATATTAGAAAATGTATACATATCTCATTTCTCTTTAAACGTTTTAAATATTTATTTCTAGCAAATGGAGAATGCCCGCTTGGGATTGAGGGATAATTAAAAAATAAATTCATTGAGAGAAACTCAGCAAATGACACGGTAAACAACATATTTTTAAAAGATAATTCTCATTTTCTTTTTTCATTTTAATAAGTAAATTATAAAAAATATTTCGGCCAAGCACGTAACACTGAAAGCATTAATATCTCTCTCAAATTATTTATTTCTCTTCAGTGTCGGAAGTATTCCTACCGGTTGTTGTAATCGCACAGTAGCTCATAATTCAAGCGAATGACTGATCTCCTGCATATTTGATTGTACTTCTTCCGACTACTTGTAGAACGAGAACAAAGCGAGCGTGGCATGCGCGCAAAAGAGGAACGGGGGAAAGAGGAAGGATGGAAATCCGAGGATGCTACGACCGGCCGCAGGCATCGATGTAACGTCGAAAACCTATCGCGTTACAAAGGCACGGTGCACATGGGAATCGAAATAATTCACATAGGTTTTGTTTTGGCGAGCACGCAAAATACGCAATACGGACGATTCGACGTTTCTACGCGACCACGAAAAGGGTAGAGATATGCTGGGGAAGCGCGATAGAGGGATGGCGGAAAGAGAAATTTGTTTTCCTGGAGCACCCTTTGTGAAAACAAAAATGAGTCGGTAATGCCAGTCCAATTTTGAAACGCGAGACGCGGAATGTAAATTACCGCGGTGCATTCGGCAAAATTTTCGAGACAGTACATACTTACGCTACTGCAAAAGTAAGTGATACAACATGACAAATGTATGTAACGTAAGAGAGAAAAGTCAGAAAGAAACAACGGGAATAAAGAAGTCGCTGCAACGATAAACAAATACATTATCAGCGTTCGCGCGTTTTCACGGTGAAATCGATGATACGAACCTTACGTAAACAACCTCACGTATCGTATTCATGTATCCGTATAAATCCGAAAAAATGCGGATTGTTCTTCGGCGAGTTACCATCGCGGGCGTTATAAAGTTCGCAGAAAAAAAAAGAATCTATTAACGAGGTAGAGGCCGCGCGCTTCCGATGGGATCACAATTAAAAAGCTTCCGCCTTCCGGCCAACCCGCCGCGCACCGCCCCCCGTTCGAGGACTAATTTCGCCGCGAGTTTTATTATATCCTCTCTCTTTCTCACTCTTCCTTTTTCTCCACCCCGGCGCAACTCATTACGAACCTTATGCCTACACGCGCACAAATTGCGAAAAAGTTCCGCTCGGAAGAAGCGCGCGGCGGAGTAACGATGTCGAACATTAGCGAACGGAAACGCTTTTTTTTGCGGGGAATCGATTTGCCAATTCGTCGTCCCTGTGTTTTTCCCCATGTCTGGCAAATATTTAACTACCGTTCAAAATTTTCTATTGGATCTCAAACATCGATGTTTAACATTGAACGTCATATTGCTGTAGTGTGCAAATAGCTGCGAGAGAAATTCCGGTATTAATCTGGGCGCGCGTTTTCACAGGGAGTCTTTTTTTTATTGTCCGCACATGTCAACCCTTTTTAATAAAACCCTGCTATATAATAAATATGTAATAAAGCCTGCTTTAATAAAACGCACAAGCCAGTTTTTCAACTACCGATCTTTCTCCGTAATACGGTTTTTCGCGTCCTACCAGAAATGTGTAATTCAGCACACGCTTTTCTCTCTCAAAGAATACTTTTTAATCGTCAAACTGACTATTTATTGCATCGGCAAATCAAAAAACGTTAGAAAAATTTGTCTAAGAAGCTCTAGCATGGACAGTTACATGTACACGTTACATGCAATCTATTGATGCATTATTTACTTGGATTCGGCTAGCAGAGAGAAGATGCACGTACCGAACACAAGTGCCTCCCGGCATCCTGTGAGACATCCCTAAGGAGCTTTACTCTCGTACTGTATTACCGCAAGATTCAAGATGCGTTCTATGAACCAGGCCGGTGTAAACGTCGCGAGAGACGGTTAGCCTACGAGAGGGATAGAATACCGCTTTCTCGGGGGGGATGATGTCTTCGAGTGCGAGACGCGGAGATACGGGCAGAAACTCAAGATTATCATCGTACAGGTTGCAATGCGACCCTTCAAAATATCGTGGAGGAAAGGAGCTTTTTGAAGAACTGAGGAACACACTGCGAAGAATGGTTATCAGATCTTTTTAGAAGAGAGAGAGAGAGAGAGAGAGTTACTTTCTCCCAATAAATATAAAACTCTGTTATACTTGAAAATTGAATATAATTGACAGCGCGATAAATCGCTGCTTGTTGAACGATTTTACGCTCTTTTTCTTAATCATGAGATATATCGTCTAAGTCTCTTCCAAGCATCTCACACTAATGAAACTCGCATCGCGTGATCGCGATGTCTCGCAGTTTATTTCCCGTAAGAAGCTTCCCCGATGTTGTTCGCGATGTTGTCGGAACGGCATCGACGTAAACACCACCGCAGGTATTAAGATATATATGAAATGAGTTCGCGCCTGAATAAAGGAATCGATGTCTTCCAATATAAATCTCAAATGACTTTTACGATTCGATAAGTTCATCGACTTTGCCGCGAGTATTTTGCGTGTGTCTTGTATCTTACAAATGCAGCTTGGATGGAAAATAAATTTTAAAAAACACATAAAAATGATATCAATTAATAAAATACCAATACGGGAATGATGAAATATTATAATAATAGTTTTTCGATCGCCATTCGAGTTCATAAGCTGCGTTGGACCTGTCGTAATTCGTTTACCGTGCGCAACAAGCAAACGAAAACGTCGAACCGGAAGTTCCCGGAAGATCCATTCAGGAACGTATAGAGAGAACGTAAGGTTTCCGCGCTTTTCTCCTTTCCCGATACGGCTCCTCGGTTATTTGCTGCGAGAAAAAGGGAGGACACAACGAAACCGTTGGTGGCGAGTGGAGAGAGAAGAAACGTTCGAGACTAATGGAGAAGGTTCGAAAGCAGCGGGAAAATAAGCAGCCAAGATGCTCGCGGCGAGATGCTTTTGCATTGAAATGTCCGAAGCTCCGCGCGCGCTCACGTTTTCCTCCTATTTCTGCCTTTTCTTGCGAGAAGCTCGGGCAAAATGGACACTGAGAGATACGGAGCGGCGTTCTACAAAACGCCTTTCAACGGCGAAAAACGTTTCGCGCAAGCGCCTCCATCGTCGCCGATAATTATCGCGCCGATCACGCGTTTATCGATTTCGACGGCGCGGACTGACGCTCCGATAAATCCGTCCCTTCCGCGAATGATTTGGAGAACGATGCTGTGCCTTCTGTCGTCCGGCATAATCGCCACGCCGCGCCGCCGCGCGCCGCGACGCCGTCTCGCGTTGACGCGTAAGCTCTTCGCGCGAAAGTGTTGCATTATGCAGGAAAAACGTTAAGCAACGAAAAGGAAACGCTCGTAGCGCGCGGGATAAACCGCGGCCGGAAAATCGGATATTCCCTTTCCTGTCTCGTTTGCCCAATACGAGACGTTCCGGGGACTGACGTTGAGGGATGCGAAAGCTTTGATAACGGCTCTGGGAATATCTTCCCGATGCTAAATATTCAAGACGCGTGAACGCCGCACAATCGCGCGGCGCGGAATTAATTTCGAAGCTTCTGAATTTACGTTTGACGTTTCCCGCCGGCTGAAGAAATTCCGCCGGCGGACGAAAAGGGAAACCTTGTAGCGTCTGATAAGCCGTAGATGGAAAATCGCGCGAGGTCCTCCCGCGCCGTCCCCACTGTTTTCCCCCCGCAAAAAAAAAAAATTCGCCGGCGGACTGACGTTAACGGATGTAAGAGCCATCCAGTGGACGGGCCACGGCTGCGAAATTGTTGGCCGTTTTGTAGAATTAGCTTCATGGCTTTTACTTCCCGTCAGGCCGTCAGGGATGCCACTCCTTTGTTTTGCTTTGTTTCGCGCGATATTGCATCGCTGCGAAAACAACTCCGACGTAATACGCATCGGGTATCGTCCATTTTCAGATCGCAAATGCTCGCGGATCCATTGAGACGATAAAAATGATGCATATTTTAAGCTGATACCAATAAAATTTAACGAAGACATCAATGGATCATACATCGGATTCTTTAATTTACAATAATAATAAGCAAAACTCGATCGTTTACGATATACAATAAATTAGAGGGAAAAATGCCATTTACGATCCAGACTGGACAGTTGGGGGAAAAAAGTATATAATATTCACAAAATTATTATTAAGCTACCAAGATCCAGTCCGTAATTGGCATTTTTCTCTTTAATTTACAATTACTGCTTCATTAATTTTACGCAAAAGAGGAGGAATGTCTCCTGTTTTTTTCGAATTAATGAATATTTTATTAATTTAGCGTCAATAAGAGATTTTCGAATTAGACAATCATACATGATTTATAGTACTTATATAGTTTTAGTTCATTATTTCATGTATCAGCGTATAAAATACGTGACGGAATCAACTGGATATAAAATGTCCACTTATATACAATCACTTTTCGCAAAATGAGTTACTTGAAGTTTTAGGAGCTATGGAAGTAATTGCCATGCAGTAGTTGGCGCTGTAACGATCGTGATTATAAGTTACACATATAGCTTTTGTAAGTAACTAAAACGCGATGCCTTTTTCGCGCGCTGGATCATGGAGCGGAGTTCCCCCCCCCCCCCCGGTCGACTTCGCTCGTCCGCCTCGGGATTACACGCGCGCGCGCGAGCAGTTTCTATTTAACATTTAGTCATACGCTCGCGTAGGTACTTCACCGACTACGCATTCATCGTAAATCTTATACCACTACACGCGCGTACACGACGGCCAAACGATAGTGGTTACATGTATCGATATATACAAGCACGCGCGCTGCTCGGTATGGATCGCCCGTTCTCTTCGATCTCAAAGCCACCCCTGCTCCGGTTTCACGGATGGAATTTCAGGAGAAACGTTTTATACGCCGGGTGCTCTCTCGGTTGGCACGTCGCCTCGAGCGCTTTGTCGGAGGGCAGTTAATTAATAAAAGCTGGAAAGAAGGGACTACGGGGGGGGGGGGGGCGCGTACGGGAGCGACCGGGAGCGCCAGGCGTTGGTCCGGGGAAGGGGAAAAGGGTAGTGGGACGGGGGACTGGGAAAAGGGGGAACGAGAGAACGGGTATAAACGGAAGGTATAAAAGGATGGAATACTATACTGTCGTTTCATATCGGCCGGCCCGAACTCCACACTTGCAATTCAAACGAGAATGGCACACTCACGTGTCGTGAACGAGGAACTTGTCGCCGTTTTTCTCCTTGCAGAAGCCCTTGCTGGTGATTTCGGAACCGTTGACGGTCACCAAGTCTACGAGCCCGGACTGGAACCACCGACCGTACCATTCCTCCGGGAACGTGCAGTCTGAAACAGTGAACGGATACAGAAAGGGGGGGTCCAGCCGCCTGCGGATGATGGGCGATATACTCGCTGCTCGGTCGGAAAGTTTCTAGATTTTAATCTGAGGATCTGAACCCGCCGACGAATCCGCGCGCACCAGAAACGCAAAACAATCCAAAACGGCTGCGGCTACGATATTTTTCAGCCGGATCGCCGGCGAACAGCCGGCGGGCTTGTACGCGTCAGGGTTACCATTCTCCAACAACATGGCCAAGAGGAACGTAATGAAAAAATTGTAATTTCTCTCTCTCTCTTTCCCTCCCTCAGAGACGGAAAATGTCGAGCCTCGCAGTATTATTTTCTCGTTTCCCGCGAGAAACGCGGCGATTGCACGAGCTGAAAAGCCGATGTTTCTCTTCGAAGTCAAGAGAAGAAAGTACGCGCAGTGTAATACTATATCAGCGAAAAGGGATAATTCCATCCTGTTGTCTATTACACGGGAGATCCCCGCGCGTAAACTGATTGCGACGGTTCTATATTTATGTATGGATTATGTCTCTGAACCTTGTACCGCGCGAACGTTTATACGCGGCGTACAGGATGTTACATTTTAAATTCCGGGATTTGATATTCGAAAAAAACTGAACGACGAAGAAGAAATATTCCTGGCATCATATAATGCTATCGTGTAATGCAATCTCAATACATCGTATAATGTAGTTCGTTATAAAAAAACTTTCCCCTAAATATATTCAATGTTTCCTGTGTCTCCGTATGTTTAGATAAACCGACATAATGAAAAATCACCGTCCATTTCCATTGCTTTTAAATAAAAAAACTGAACCATGATCCCTGCCGAGCTGCCGAGTGGTCACCCTCACCCGTGCGGTTGCTCGACACAGGGAGGAGTCCTTTCTCACCCTTCGTTTCTCGACCCCCCGTTGCCGAGCGTCTTTTCCGCCCGGGTTTTCCACGGGCCGCGAGGGTAAATACGAGATTCCACGAATATTTCGAATGCCCGTCGGCAACGGAATCCGCCGCGAGCTCAAACGAAGTTGTAAAAATGGGAGATCGGATTATCGCGAAAGAGCGCGCGAACGAGCGAAAGAGCTGTTGATTCTTTCTTCGTCGCGCAATCGCGTTCATCCTCCTTACTCTCCCGCCCCCCCCTCTTTCTCTCATTTTGCGCCTGTATCTGTAGCAACGAGGATTACAAGGAGGAGCGACGTCGCGATTAAGCATTGTTTGCCGGAAGCATTTTGCATTTAATAAGTCCAAGTGTTTCGGAATCCCAGATGAGCGGGAGGAACCAACGGGAGGAGTAGACGACGCCAGAAGAAAGGAGAAGTGCGGGATTGGAGAACAGGAAAGACGACGAGGAATCTTGCGAATTCGCTACACGAAGATACCGGGCTGCGTTTACCCGCTGCCGCGACTGCGTTTCGAAGTTGCGAAAGCGGAGAGTCGATGGAGACGACAGCAGATGGGATTTATTAATACTCAAAAAGATAGACGGACGTGCGCCTTTTGTGCTAATGCGTCGATGTGAACGTCTCTCGTTCTTCTCTCCTTCTTCTTCGAAGCGAATCAACCAATATTTTCGAAGAAATGTTTTAGTACGTGTAACGGGACTATTGTACCGTCGTATTTTCCACGAATCGACACCGCAGGAAAATAATTGGAACGACGGGTTTCGATCACGTTATAGAAAAGAACACGTATACGTTTCTCGGTGGCTCGATCACGTGCTCTTCCCCGTAACCAGAATTTTCCCTATATTTCCATTTCCAACACTGTTTCCGCAAAATCCGCACGTCGCACGTCGGTCCACATGTTATATTTCGGCGGAATAGACCGTCGCGCACCGTCCGTCTGTATACTTTCGCGCGGTAGTTTCTAGTCAAACACGATCTTTTATTCCGCGATAGAATTACAAAAGCGATATCGCGGGACCCGGCTGGATATATAGCAAAGTTTCGTGCCGAAATAATTCGCGGTTGAGGAGTACCTCCAATCGGCTCGGCTCGTTCTCGCTCGAAGCGAGAGTTGCTTTGTTGCAGCCCCGAACGCGGGGAACCCAATTAATTTTGTTTGATCGGCACTTTTTCCAATTTTGCCACCGCGGTGGTCCTCATCCACGCCATATATTCTCATCGAAGACGTTAAACCGCGATCCACTACGTCCGGATAATATTCGCGATATATATAGATAACGTTACCGCGGCAGAGGCAGAGTGTTCATAGTTCAGAATTAAACTTTTAGTTTGAGTTAAAGTCAGAATAATTCTCCGACTAATCCGAAAGATACGTATAGTCTCGTTTTATGGACATTATTATATCACTAGCCGTCTTGTAGATTGGATATCGTATAGTCACGCGGGCACTTGCGCCGATCGTTCGACTTGATTAACGTACAGCCATAATCGTAACATTAGCGGGCAAGGAAAGTTGTTTTTCGCGGTCGTTATTGATCCTCCCGGGAGGATGAATGTACGAGCCGGGGAAAAATAAACGGCAGGGTTATCCGCGATAGAATTGCGAGAACAATTCATTCCCTTCGTCGATATAGGATGTATAATTGTACATTCAATAAATACCATTATCCGTTGGTGCAACGTTATTTATTCGCCGTCCGCGTGCTACTTCTTTTTTCTGCTACAACACTCACCGATAAGTACGACGCTCGAATTGGGTCGAGTAGGGATTTTCGCCGAATGGGCAAAGCGGTTTTGCCGACGGCAATGCAAATCTTTTGTGCAACGAACGATCTAATTCGCGGAATAATTTTGGGAATTCACAATCTTTGTTATTGATTACAAAACATAAACGGTGATTATATAAGTAATTAATTAGCACAACCCGTATAACTTACTAATGTAAAATACGTGATATACAAAAACTAAAATAAAATAAATATCTTAATATATTTTTTATATAGGTATTTGTAGAATTTTTGAAATTCTTGGATACTCAAATAAATATCTGGTAAAAAATATGAGGACCACTTTAAAGTTTCGAGATTTCGCAATTTAAGAACAAATCTCGACAGTAAAACTCTATGGGACACGGCGACATAAGGTATAGACATTGAATTGAGAGTAATTCTCCATTCGGTATCCATTTGAAAGTACGACCCTTTGGGAACGACTCCTGAAGGCAAAACTAGGGTAGCAAATAGAAAACACAAACTAAACAAATCTTAATAGCAGTACTTTTATTTATACTCCTTATTTTACACCCATACTATATATTTTAACATCACAATACTTTTCTTCATCAAGCGTGAAATTGTTTTTAACTTTCCTCATGTAAAAAATTGCAGAACTCTTATATAGATAACGCATATATACGGTGATTTTGTTAACTAATTTTTTTTCTACATAAAAATAGTTTTGGTTAAAGAAATAATTTTTGTAATCAGTTATCCATTTCGTGGAAACAGAAAGGACGGGCAAGTTTTTCATGACTTTTTATGTTTTTTATTTAAAAATAAAGTGTGCGACCCTCGTAGGCCTAAAAATAAGCTTCCCGTCCTCTACAGGCTAAAGAAAAGATGTAGAGAATTTTGTTTAAACAACGATGGTAGAAAGGGCTTCAATCTTGTTAAGCAATGCCGGTGACAGAAAAAGCTTATCACTTATTCATATCCACGTTGTTGGAGGTAATCGTGATTTTCTTAGGAAATGCGATAGCATACAAGCAGTGGCATGCGGTGGATAGGTATAGACGAGCGAGCGGAGACAAAGTGTGATCGCGGGAACACCGGGAGACGCGAGCAGGATGAGAGGAAGAAAAGGACAACGCGAATGGCGCGGCAGGTGACGTAGAAGCCGAGCAGAGTTGAGAGCTAAGTTTTAATTAATGTAATGGAGAGTAGCGCGTGATTAGCCTCCCAATCAGCACGCTCCTCCTGCTGCTCCGCTGCGGCTCCGGTTAGAGAAGAACGCGTAACACGAAAAAAAAGGAACAAATATGAATTTTCTAATAAGAAGATACGAGGAAGAACAGAGAAAATTTGGGAATGAAAATGGTCGGGCAAAATAAATATAAAAAAAATTTATATAAATTGTTCGATTGGTTTTATCCAAAAATTGTAAAAAAAAAATGTCGTTGTACTCTTTTTACTTGTACGTGACATTCGTTGGTATTGAATTCAATATTGGCAAAACATTGCAAAAAACGGAACGTGACGGTATTAAAAAAAATAATAATAATGAATTTTTTACGTTTCACGCCTGGACGGTAATAACATTGTTTGCTCGATGCAGATCACGATGGGCCAATTTATGCGAGCGCAAGAGCTAAATTGTTTGCTTAATGCGCATCTAATTATGCTGTTCTGCATTCTGCATTAATGGATAATAGGTATATAGGTGCAAGCGTCATAGTTTGTTTGTTGTTGGTAACGTGGATGTTACCAAACTAGCGATAACTTGCTTATCTCAAGATAACTAATCTAGCGCTACGTAATCCGAACACGTATAGCTGAAAGATAATCACAAGAAAATTCCCGGGGGCCTCGAGGGCAACAAAAAGAAATTTATTCATTTGTTTATTCATTAAAATGTAATTGCAATGATACAGTTGTGCATATTCGATCAATCATCGTGCTTCGTAATGAACAATCGGCGCGCCGGCAAACATTTTACAATACGCGCTCGACACATACATAGCATGTCAATTAATTGATTTACGGGAAGCGATATTTATGAAGCGTGATAGTATCCTACGGTTTTTCCGTTAATTCTTTTGTTCGATTCGTCCGATCGTGTTATTTCTCACCGTGACAGGTATCGTCGTGATATTCGTCGACCCGATAATAGTTTCGATCGGGAACAGACTGCACGATACATTGCGCTCGACCGTCAATTAACGGTAACCGATAATCCAAAATAATGACAAGCGATTGCAGTTTGCGCCCCGCGATAACTGTTTGTCGATTTAAAAAGCGTAGAGGGCCTGCAGTGTAATTTTGTATTGTAGACAATTAAACTCATCTTGCGACAGCAGGATCGTTGTTGTTCCGCCAAGTACGGGATGAAAGGCAAGAATAATGAATATGATACAGAAAGGATAATAAAATGACGTGGAATGAAATTATTTGTTTATTCACGAGTTTATTTGCATCTATTAAAATAGAATTACATACGTAACATTGACGAGTACATGGATGGGGATTTGAAAAAATTATAAGAACAATTTTGAGAAGGGCAAAAAAGAAAGGGTAAAAAGTTTTAGGAAAATAAATTGCTTCAGCTTGCCGTTTGTGATGCGATGTTGAATTATATTGAACGGTAATTGTTATAAAGTACCTAAAAAGAGTAGTTTCTGAAGAAAACCATGGTAATAACTGACTCATTTCTGTTACGTTGTATGTACAACTCCAGGCGCCGATTAATCAAAGAGATATTTTATGCCCCGGCGAAGTTATTGCGAAATTATTACCGCGAGTATGCTCGCGAGGAAGCCTGGCGAAGCGATTACATGATTAATTCCCCCCTCTCGTACGATGCTGGGACGCGAAATGGGTACACTCGTTAGCTCGCGATAATAAAATTAGTAGTCGCGGACGTCGTCATTAATCCTCCTTAAGCGATAAAGTAGCCGGCACGTTGTAATAATGGAGTATTAGATCTCATTATTGCGGGATAATTGGAAAATGGTGGAATGGCGCGGAAGATGTGGGCTACATAGGATACATATAAACTACATGGGTGAGCATAAGATAATTGAATTGCCACTATGCCCGCGCGCGAACTTCGTATTAACGGGAATTTATTAATTTATCATCATACGTTTATTGCTCTCGATACGATAGTTCGAACCGAGATATGTATCTAAGCCAATTACTATCTACACTGAAAACTAAAAACTCTTTCGCGAAACTATACTGGCGAGCGTCCGTCATAAATTACGTCGAGGATTACCATTATGATTTCACGATTAATAATCTCATAATCCGAATTGATTCGGATCGAAGCTGTAATTGGTATATCTATTAAAATTGCGATTGGAATTTTCCCTCGTCTAGTTTGATCTTCTCATAGTACGATATATCGTATCGATTATCTCGGCGGAGGGAGCCGTTAACGAGACGTTGTGCGATGGTAAGGTAGCGATATTATGTTACATTTAATCGCGCGCGCTTCGACATCGTGGCAGCGACGTCTATCAGACTAAGCAAAACGGATCATTCAATTATACAGGCTGCAGCCTCGTCAATGTGAGGCCTAACGATCTCGCAATGATTAGATCATGTGTACCGCACGTTCGTATCCCGTTCTAATTGGCGTAATGACGGCAGCTAATTAAGCGCAGCTAAACATGTTGTAACAAGTTAATTATTCGTAAGCCGCACCGAATGTTCTAGTAATTCGTTTCTTATACGTACAAATTAACAAGAAAACTGAATGGGGATCAAATAAATAATTAGCAAATAATTGAACGGGAATAAAAAAATATTACGTTCCAAAGTAACGTCGTCTGTACGAACAAATTAACGTATATCCGTAACCAACTGGAAGCCGCGGTCGGACGCTTTCGCACCCGTCGAAAGAGAAAGTATCCGCGTGATTCTACGTGCCGACCGGCGTCATTTCCGGCCGCGTGATGGCCGTGGCGGAGGGCGAAAAAAAAAGAGGGACAGACGGACGAGTGTTCGAACGAGGCGCGAGCCCCGTTGAGAGGGTTGGGGGAAAAAAGTTATATTGCTTCTGCGTCCGGAGTGACGAGCCAAACGCGTCGCCGAGCATATGAATAATATCGCGTCGCGCGACATACAGCGGCGTTTTTCGCGTCGCGCGGCCCTTCGACGCGACCGTCTCGACGGAGTATCCGCTGATTGGATTCAAATTGGAGAGGGTATAGTTCATGTCTACATCGCTATGCAGGAATTGTGATTATCCGCACGCAGCGCGGAGGACAGACCAGCGCAATTGAGAGAAGGAGACTGCGGATTAGCGAAAACGGCCTCTGCTTCCAAACATCGAGAAATAACGAGGACGCAGTGATGTTCGCATGTTCGTATGTCGGGCACATTAGAAAATCTGGTCGGCGATATATTTATAGTGGAACACTTTAAGTGAATGAAACGGAGCATCGGCAAGATCTCGGACAAACGAGCGTCCAATATTCCATTTGCAAATGTAGAGCGAAAAGGAATTACCTCTCAGGTCGCGCTGCGCAAGACGCCGCGCGATGGAGAACGAGAGGGAGGGAAGCAGCTAGTGGAAAAGGAGTGAGGAAGATATGAAGAGGGATAGAGAGCGAGCGGATAGAGATATTCAGCGGAATATTCTCTCCACGGCTCCATGGTTCTCCATTTTCTCTGTCCGACTATCGTTTCTACGCGGGGCGGTTCTTATCCCGCGCGTCGTCTTACTCGCGATTGTCTATAACTCGATGCTTTCTTGCGCCCGCGCCGCGCGACGCCCGCAGTAAATAGCTTCTTCTCCCTCTCGCGAACATTCCTTCCTTTGTGAGCGCCCGCGACGGGAAGTGCGAGGTTCGTCGTTCCTCGAAACCGCCAGCGATTCGACTGTGTTTGGCTGTGCATTTTGAAACTTTCAAGACGGATGCAGGTAAACGGACGAAGTTTCGAGTTCACTCGGATGGGCGACGTTGGCGCGTCACTTTACTAATTGCGTTCAGGATTTACGAGACCTGGGGGCGCGAGAGGACTTCGTTTCAGGATCGCGCCGATGCATTATCGCGTCGAATCGTTGCTTTCCCCCAAAAAGAGACGCTGTGGCACGATAGGAATGTGCTTAATACGAAACCGCAGCCGTCGCGAACGTAATACAGAAATATATACAGCAAGAGAGAGATACAGAGTTGCGTTATTGCACTATTGATCTCTTTTTAATGTTAAAATTTATTGTTTCCTACCAGCGAGAAAATAATTCACCGTTAAAAAGTTTTCAGAAATTGCTTAGCATTCATGTTGTATATATGTAGATTGAGCCTCGTTACTTTAGGTTTAAACCGCGAAATATGCCCTAGGCCTCTTCGCATGAATGAAAGATGGAACTCATTGTTCACCGCCGCGTCTCGGAATTTCCGGAGAGTCGCGCTTTTCGCGAGCAGAACACGAAGAGGAGAATCACGGACGGCTGGCGCTGAAAGTTTTAGTCACGGTTTGCGATCTTAATTTCTTGCCCGTTCTTGCCTCGCCGTGGTGCGGTCTTCTCTTTTTTTCCTCTCTCTCTCTCTCTCTCTCTCTCTCTCTCTCTCTCTCTCTCTCTCTCTCTCTCTCTCCTTCATTTTTGACCCGTGGAAACGCCGTCTGCAGGGAACACGAATGCGGAGGTGGAAGCATTCCGACCTGATGTCGGTTGTCGGTCTCGCCGGGGTGAACCCCCGCGTAAATTTTCGCCCGACTTGAGAGACCGTGGCGAGGTGAAAATTGTTCAGAATCAATGACCTCAAGCTCGAGGGGACGACGACGCAGCGTATTTTCCCAGGCTCGGCCGGCGCTCTCGGCATTGCAACGTCGAATAACGGGGCGCAACATCTACGCGTTACTGATACTCGACACGAGGCAACGCACGGGATATTCTGCAAAATTCCGGGAATGCTCGGAAAGCGAATAACATTTGTTACATTTGAGAGCAACGATCTGTAAATCGCTGCCGTTGCTGAATGCCGTTTCAGCGAGCTTTCGACGACTACGCAACAATCAAAAGTGCAAAGATGGGTGATTTCGTGCAATCGAGGATGCCTGTGTGGTTTTGTCGGCATTTTATTACTTCATCGATTACACAAACGAATGTATTTAATTTCGTGTTTCGGCTCTGCAAATGTACAGTGATCTCCATTTCTTTTCTCCGGTTAATTTCTCTTTGCTCGTCTTTATGCCATGCATCGAATTGTCAATTGCGAAAAACAACAATTTGAAAAACGAGATAATACGACGGGATTTATAAGAGCTGAAAAGCCGAGGGATTCTTAGGAAGATCTAGGAGCGCAGAGAACCGTTATTGGCGATCCTTCCTTATTTTTCTCTCCCGAACGCCACGGTGAAGTCTCACGCAATTTCCAAATTCCATTTGTACGGGCGAAAAAGAGACGACGGGAAAGAATTGACGCTGCTAAAAATTTCAGCTCTTGGTCGCGACCTTAATTTCTTCTCCCTCGTGACTCCTGACTTCCATTGCTCGTTTTTGACCCGCGAAAATGGCCGACCTGCTAGCGCGTGTCGGTCGTGGGTGGGTATGGTCGACATGAATAAATAAAAGAGCTACGCCGTCGAGGGAAAGAGAGTGAGAGATAGGTAAATCTCTATAGAAATAGAGATAGAGATAGAGGTAAAGATAGAGAGAGGGAGAGAGAACTTACGGGGAAAAATAGACGAAAGGCAGGTCGGGTCGAAGTGTCGGGAACCGGGAACTCGCGTGGCAGTTCGTTCGGCGGTTACACCGCCGAAACTTATCTAATCAATCAGCCGACTGATCAACCTTTCATTGATCGCTGTAATCCATCACATGTAGCGCCGATACAAACCAGCCGCGCCCTCCCGTCCGCACATCCGCCCGCCGCGCCGCCAACTCTCTCGCTCTCTCGATTTTCCCCTCTGAGTTATAACGCTAATTATTTTTCGCTCGAGCGATCCATCTCAGCGAGCACCTCGGGCCGCCGCGATACGCTGACAAATCTTCGGGAAATCATTAAAAGTTTTTAACCAGCGGCAGACAGACGGTATCGCGCGCTCCACCGTATAGGAAGAGTTCCCGTATTCCGGGGCGTCTCTCCGATCCGCGATGTAAAGAAAATTTCTCTGCAGAGAATTCTCCACGGGGATCTGACAAGTTACATAAATCTCCAATTGGTATTATCGCATTAGCGCGGTAGTCTACCGCGCCGTCGGATTAACAGGAGTATCAAGTGCGTGTTAATAATGAATGCGACTTGCTGCTATATAACTTTCCGGACGCCTCCGCGTATTCCCTCCGAGGGCCGCATTTGCATGAGCCGGTAATCATTAATAGATCGTCGCTACGTAGCGCGGTGTAACGCAAGATGCAAATTAATGAATGAAGGAGAGCCGAACGAATATAGACCACATCTGATTTGATATTCAAGCGCAGAATATGCATGCAGTAGCGTAGGACGCGCTGCACGCGCGTACAGTCTGCGTAATCCACGTAATGCAGTTTGAGAATCTAATCAGGGTTTATTGCAGGAATGTCGTTCGCTGTTTCTTTGATGAAACTTTCGTCAGGTATGCGCCGCGGTACTCTACATAATTAGAATGTAATTCGGCTGCTCTCAGCGACTGTATACGTGAGCGAATTATCGCAAATTAGGTCTCCGCGCGGTGTAAGTAACGCCGTTGTCCAACTTATACACGCAGACCTTTTTTTTTCACAGTCCGCCGAAACAGCCGTATATAATTATACGGCGCTCTCTACTTCCATCTCGTAATTAACGCATTAATTTAAAGTCATTAAAATGATCCGGATAGCGTGACATGTCTTCGCAACGTATAGTTTGCACGTGATATCGTGTGTAATTTGTAATTAAATTTGACGGCACGTGATGTAGTTCAATTGCGTAGAAGGTTCTCAAAATTAATGGTTGATTCGATGTTAACAGCGAAACACGTATTTTGCCTGGGAGAATTTAATAATTTATTAATTCTTTGCAATCTCCACGACGTATCATTGCTTGATGTTATCTTAATTTTAATGACAATTTTCTGTTTGATTAAATTTGCATTAAGTTTTTCTTAGAAAATTCAATCTCTTTTTAATTATTCACACGTTCGTATATCTCATAAACTTGATTTTATTCCAGTCTCTTACAATTTAGATTCGTCAGATTAAAGTTAAAATTTTGAGCATATAGTGACTGCTGGCCGAATGCCCGGTTTTAGACAAATTTGCACTATAAAGCGTTCTGATCCAATATCGTATTATGTTTCATACATAAAGAACGAGTGGATCTTCGTGATTAAATCTATCTTTTTTTTTTTGTCAATTCCAGTTAAAAGTTCTCTCTCCGCTCGGCTTGAAAGTAGGGCAACACTTTGAAATGCATACGCATACGTGCGGAGTCGTCAGAGATAGGAGAGTCACGACTCATTTAACACAATCGAGTAAGAGCCTCGGAATGGAACCTTTGAAATTAAACGAGAGAGAAATAACTAATGGAAACAAGACGAGCTCGTCGGTGAAATCAATATATACTTTTTACGCGATAATTAACTTTTAAGGTAATTAAGAATGGAAAAGAGACTATAGAAATATGTATTAAAATAATCATATAATGTCGTATATCGTATATACGAATCATAACGAGGGTTAAGAGTTAAGAGCCTCGCGTGCGGCTTCTCGCAGAAGAATTCGCGCGGTTTCAAAGCCGAGTCCTTAACTGCATTTAATTTACCTCGCCGTAGCGTGTTTCGCAAACTCATTGGCGTGTTGGCGCCTCGACGCGCTTGCGACGAGACCAAAAAGATTCTTGAAGAAAGCACTCTTACATAAGGCAATACACGTAGTATTTAGCCGTTTGACTTGGCAGCGTCTCTTTCTGTCTGTCCCTTTGTGTTACCGAAACAATAAACGAGGCGATAAAAGCGTAGATTGGATTCACCCAAGGATTTAACACCGAGGTCACTTCGGCCCGATTGAATATAAAGGTCACATCGAGTATACGAGTGCCTGTCGTCGCGCGCCACCTCAAAGCTGCGTTTTAATCAGATCTATTGCCGACGGTAAGAATTAATCGAATTATCCGCAGTTTTCGACGTAAATAGTCTCGTCCGCGAGATTAAAGATTTAGCGACAACCGCGGCGCCGCCATGACCGACCGGTATTTATAAAAGCAGAAACAAGAAACGCCATAACGAAGTTACTTACACTCTCATCCGAACGAGATGAGTCCGCCGGACTTATTTTATCTTTCCCCTCGTAACAATAAGTATTATCGCGATTCCAATATATATGGTGATTTTATGGTATTTATTACCATACCTTGCAATTATTTGATAATACATAAAGACGTAAAAAAATCTTGATATCAAAGTGTCTGTTATATTGAAAATTCCTCGTCAATTTGCAAAAAACATTTACTTTCAAGTAGAACGTTAATGGAAATCGATCGCCATGTTACAATTACGATATAATCATATATTAATGAAAGACTAGTGGATGTGTTCTCTTGAAATAGAGTTTGTCAGTTTGAATTATTCATTTAGCAAAAAACCAGTGAAGAAACGCTGTAATTTCACGACATGCGAAACAAGAACTAATATTCTAAATTATTCGCCTTCTCTCTTTCAAAATAGGGCATGTCTCTATTTAATCTTAACTACCGGGTCTCGCTATTTAATTTCCTGTTTTGTTCGTATCACGGAACGAGATTACGCGGCACTTTAATTTTTCAGAAATAAACGACTACATATCGTAACAACGAATGTAAAGTAAACGTCATTGTACAAAGACTGAAATATTTACGAAGTGCAATTCAACTGTTGAAAAAATAACTGTCTCCAACTCGCACAATACCGCGAAGACAATGGCGCGACGTGAAAAGAGAACGTTTGCTCAGAATTCTTTTCCACTGTCGTGATAATATCTTCGTTGCGGCAGATATAATGTGCTTGCTGTTCGCTGTCATATTTCTCTATATATTTTAAAACCTCTTTCCTACCGTGACAATAATTATTCCCGACTGTTCTTAATACGGAGTTAAATGTTATACTTGACCTGCTAATTTAGAAAAAACGCTGGCTTATTTTATAGAAGAGACAGCATCGGAAACCGATCGCGTGTTTACAATCACGATATAATCATATATTAATGACATGATAAAACGGATGTTTCTAAAGATCTTTATTAGATTCTAAATGTGTCTTTTTTTAATTACATTTGTATACAGAAGAGATTCTACTCTCTCCGTTGCCATTTTCTCTTATTTTATCGAAGACGATAATAATATAATATTCTTTTTATAGTTGTAAATTAATGCTATCGAAAATATCCTTCTTAAAAATGAAGAATCTTAAACTAATTTTCTTCCGTCTTTTAAAATAATCGATCCAAATGAATTTATTCGGTAAATTTATTCGACCAGCGACGAAATGGTTTCGAAAATCGTAGCGATTGCGCTTGCTCTCCGATGTCTGATCGCAGTGTGTTACCCTCTGTAATCTGTGATCTCTTCGAGAAGCGGCCAGCGCGCGGTCACCTTTCTCTCCCCAATGGTATGAATCGTCGAGCGGTGAGCTTCGACAAATAGAGACAATTAAGCGGCTAATATGAGATGCCCCCGCCTTGTGCGTCGCTCCCACGGGGCGACGGAACGCGCGGGGGGGGGGAGAGGCGAGAGTGTGCACGCGTAACAATACTACGGGACAGTGCAAACATCGGCGGGGAAAACCAACAATGTGCCCCGGCCCCGGAGAGACCGCCTCCAGGGCTGCTGCGTGCACCCGGAGTTGCACATCCCTCCCTGCCGCACCGCCCTGCGTGTGCACGTGCGTGCGCGTTGATCGGACCCGGTAGGCGGGCGGGTTCTGACTGATCGTGACCACGCATACGCTCCTGAAATTGCATTAAACGGCCGAACGAAAGCGTTAAATAATGCGTCAATTATAAGCGACGGCATATTATTACGCGCGCGGCCAGAGCACGAGCTATTTAATATACTTTCGCGAGGTGAGGCGACCGGGGAGGAAGATAGGATTGTCGGATATACGATATACAGATATATGATGCGTATCTAATGCGTGCGCCAGGGTAAATATCGATGACGCATTCAATTAACGCGAATAAATATTGTCTCCGGAGAAAATGAACTAGGTGCGCGCACGTTTGATTCGCGCAATATTGGTATTAGGAAGGTGGCGAGTGATGATCTTATTTTACATTTCGCAAGAGATTGTGTATCGCACGCTCCGAATGTTTTTCTGAAATTCCAAGGCACAAAGTTTTACGTGATTAAACGTTAAATTGCACGCATCGTATGTATCTTTTTACGCGTTCGCGGGAAGGATTATTCTACTTTGCAGGTGATAATCATGAAAATCGCTAAAAATCACCGAGAAAACTGAAAACCGTATCGCTTTTTAATTTTTCATAATACATAAAATTCGTGATTTATTACAGTTCTTCTCAAATTTCCTATGCGCCGTCTTCGTGCAAATATAGAAAAAAAATATACATGTATTGTTCCGGTATTGCAAATGTTGCACGTGCTTGATACTCACGTTGTCCTATTATTCTGCGAAAAGATATTGTTTTCACTTACACACAAAAGGCCCTTAATTGGCGCATGTGTGGCTCATTAGGCAAATTAAATGGACCCCTCGTTTACTCGCGGTCTTAATTTTTAATTTAACCGTAGAAAGTTTCTGCAAATTTGCTTCGCGCGTTGAAAAAGCGATTCTAACCGAACCGATTTCTCTCTCGCAGCCGAAGGGCGATCTGTCTTCGAAACGGATTCGTTATTGATTAAGCGTGAAAGTGAAAAATCGCCTCCTTGTCGACGATAATAATCCCACGTCTAAACAGAGAAACTGTCGAACGCAAAAAAAGCGGGGGATCGCCGGGGATACTTGGAGGCAAAGTGGAGGCAAAGACACGGTTAATGAAATAATTGAACTTAAAAGGATATTCGTCGCGGGCGGGCAACTGTTCGATGCAACAAAATGCATAACAAATTCCCCTTGCACGCGCACGCACGTGGACGCTCTGGGCGACAACGCGGGACGGCGGGGAGGGAAACGCGTGTGTATTACCTGAAACAGATCGCCCGAAGCAAAGTCGGGTTGCAAAAGGGAGGAGAGGATAGAGAAAAAAAAATCCGGACGAGGAGGACGGAATCGGCGCACGACCGAGAGAAGAAAACAGACCACTAAATCAACAGCCCGCGGCAAGCGCGGGGAAAATATCTTATGCTCGTTCGCTCAAACACCACTCGCTCTTCTCGCGCTGTCATTTGCGCCCAGTTTTTCTTTGTCTTTCCTTCTTTCTTCTTTTTTGTACCGCGAGCGCGTATTGGCATGAAAGGTACGTAGCGCGACATCCCGCGAATTCGATATTGACCGGTACGCGATAACTAATCCGGAAGAGGATATGGGATCCTTCTCTTTCGCTCACTTCAAAGAATTTCGATAATCAATACAAGCCGCCCTATCATCTCCGTGTTGATTTCACGTATCTACCATCATCGGTTCATCTCATGCGTATGAAATCTCGAGACTTCTTCCATCTCTCATTCTCTCTCCGTTTCTCTCGCTATCGAAACCCGGATAGATTTCTGGTCACAATCGATCATTACCCCGCGGCTCTTAATTTCCAACTCCCGTAGATTACGTTCTAGGGAGAACTGCAATGCGTATCAAGTATCCCCACAGTTGTCAGTGTCTAATAGCAGATGTATCGCATGACGACGTTGTTTCCAGTCGCAACTGCGTCTTCAATTACATTGCAACGTCTACAGCTGTATAACAAAGTTCTACTACTCTTGAACAATTTTGATGTCGAGCTCTTCATCAATGATAAATCTGAGACTGTGTCATACTTGTAACTCCTGTGTGACACGTAAATTATCATATCACTCGTGTAATTTGCGAAATTCCGAATAACAGATGATAAACTGCTTATTGTCCTTCTAATCATTAAAAGCCTAACAATTAAAAGTTTTCTCCGTAACTCAAAAAGTATACCACGCAGACCTCGACGCATATAATTATTGTCGCTGTCGCTGACGTTACAGCGACGCGCGTGCTAAGTATCGCGGATCTTTCCCGAGTCAAGACGAGAGAAAGAATTAAGGAAAATAAAGGGGGAAAACCTGGAGAAAGAAAGTTAAAGGATAGAATGGATGGAATAAAAAAGAAAGAGAGAGAAAAGGAAAAGGTAGAAGTAGGTAGCCACGGTATAATTAATGGAAATTGGAGTTAGGTCAGAAAGCAAAGTTATCGAGGAGAGTTTCGTTGCCGGTGCACGGCAACGAGCCATTCCACTCGCGCGCGAGCGCGTACGCAAGAGGACTGGCTTTTTCCGGGGCAGCAGCCGCTGATATAATTACTAATTAATTACCGTTTTCTGCGGCGCCGTTCCGCGCCGCGCCGCGCCGTTTCGACGGGCTCACTTAAAAGGACACCGTATGAACAGGAAAACGGAAGTGGCTATAATCTCTCAGAGGCGCCTCCGGAGCGAAGCGATATTCTGCATCGCGACAACGAGCTCCGTCCATTGTGTAGCAGCCAGCAGCCTGTCGATACGCTCCCGTTCGCACTGAAACTATTTTAATAGCTGACGTTGCGCGTCAGGCCCACGGTCTTTATTCAATTCTTCATAACCGAGTTCGTCGCGTTCAATTTCAAGGATGACAAGCTGTTTTCTTTTATTTTTGTTTCCTCGCCAGTCAAGCTGGGAAACGCTTGGTTTGTGGCGCCGCGCCGACGTATCGGCATGCTGATGAAAAGCGATCACAGAGGACTATAAAGACCGTCCCAGAATGATTGTTCAAGATCACTGAGCGAATTTAGTAAAACATTCGCGTAATTTATTTACGCCGGAAACAGCAATCGAAATACTTATGTACCGTGGAATCTTATAAACTTGAGGGTGGAAGATGGCAGTATAACAGGTACATCATGCAGCTCGCGAGACTTTCTTTCGCTAATGTCTTTTTTCGCGAATTCCCATAACAGTAATAATACATTTAATGTTTTTACATATGATACGATCTTGTCATAAAGATCGCACCGCGGGGGAGATGGCGATCCGGGAAATAAAAGCAGATTAAAGCTCACAACCCACCCTCAGCCGAACACCCGTATTTCTTGTAAACTGCGCGGACTTCCCCACACACAAAGAGGGGTTTACTCTCGTTTATAAAAAAGAAGCTCCCATATCTTGTAAAGGAAGATAGAGGGAGCGAAGACATTCAGCTGCGACAACGAGCCACAAGCCACGAACCGGGAGATCCGAGATCGACCTTCAGGCAGTATCAAATTATTATTCTTGATATCTTGATCTCCGTGATAAAACCTGTAAGACCGCAATATTGTGCCGGATTTGTTTTGTTGTCACGCAATTTAATGGCGTTAAAAACTGAAAATACATGGAAAATACATGGAAGCGGTAATTTTCTTGAAATGTTCCGTCTCTTCGGATTACTTTCTATAGACAGAGTAAGTTATAATAATTTACATATAAATTTTTCCAGATGTTCAGAAATAATAAATTACTGCTTCTACCTAATAATGCTTCTCGAATATATATGAGTCCTTCCATGTCCTATAAATTTATTACACGTTATTAAACCTGGGTTATTAACTCCAACGCTAAATAAAGTAACGATAAAATATTTATAATATTATTTGTTAAAACTTTTTAATTTGAGCTGCGTACAGCTAATTTTCAATTATATTCTTGCAATTTGTAGCTTGTCGTTTTTTTTAATTGACTTCACGATTGAACATTGCTGGAAAAGCTTAACAAGGAATATCATATTAAAACGGAGCAATACTTTGTGAAAGCAGAGAAAGAGATTCGTACGAATGAACTTGCGAGATATCGAAAATCCCTGGAAACTCGATAAGAACTTGGAAACTCACGTAGCCGGCCGTCGATCAATTCGTCATCAGAGGAGTTAAAAAATACATTATCGAAGAAGCGCGAAGGGAAAAGAAAAGAAGAGAACTACATAGAGATTAGCGATTTACACTTAGCCGACGTTCGCGAATTATTGCAAAAATCACTCGGGCGTGAGGCAGTTCGAGATAAACTTTCCAAGCGGCGCGGCGCAAGATCTTCCAACAATAATTCGGTACTTCGCACCGTACTCTATACATCTCAAGATCTGTTCCCAGAGTACATTCAAATAAAACAGCTGAAATGCCGTTTCTTTAAAAAAGCAAGCGATAGGAGATATATAAAGCGATATCGCTAGCGACCGATACGTGGCCCGGGACTGATATTAAAAGTGCGGACGATTATACCCTGATATTGCACGTGGCATGTCAGGTTTCCTCGCTATCTTTCATCGATTCGATTATTTATGTCTTTTTTTTTCTCGTGAAAAAGACGTCCCAATAAGATTTTTGCCGAAAGAGAATTCGACTGCACGACTGTTGACTCAAAAATAACAACAAGATGCATCTAATATTAATTAATAAAGTTTAACTTTATCACGTTAATCTTTTCCAATAATAATAAAATTTTACAAGTATCTTGTCTACGAGACATTAGAACACATATTATTTATATAATTAAGATAGTTAATACCAATTGTGTGTTGCGTCTCGTATTTGTTTCTTGAACCACTTTCGCGATCATATACATATATCAACGTCGCGTCGGCGTCGTATCTCAAGCTGGTGCAAGGCCGAAGAATTTTCCTCAACAAGTAGGTGGGTGTGGTTATCCGGCGATATATACGCGAACTGGTGTGTGGCGCGCGAAGGGTGCCTGTGTATTTAATTTCCGACGAAACGAATGGAATCGGTAGCTGTGCCACGAGAGATCGAGGAGCGAAATGGAAAGTACGGGGGAGGAGAAAAAAAAGAGAAAGATGGGATGAAAAGGAAAGGTAAGAAAGCGGGGAAACTTGCACAATCGCTTTCGGGCTCGCCAAATCCGCCCCCGCAACAGTTCGGAGGCCATCGGTTATTCGTGTATATAGGATCCTCTATCTCAATTTATAATACAGCGAGTCCGCATGCGGCGGCGGCAGCGTCGGCGTCGGCGTCGGCGGCGGCCGGACGAGAGTCTCATCGAGCGGAAAATGGTTTTTCGTAGGAAATGTGGCGTGCGGCGCTACGCACACAATAGTATACGAATCAGAGATTCGATGATATCGCGAAATTGAAACGCCGGATCTTAAATGGCCGGATAGTATCGGCCGGATGCGTGACGAAGGAAATCATTGTCGTCGTTCGGCCTGACGGTAACTTTTGGCGTTCCCGAACGTTACGCGCGTTACATATCGGGAATAAAATCTCTTATCTGCAGACGATCTCTCTATAGTGGGATATGTCAAATGACGAATATCGATCGGACAAGATTTTGATATATTATTTAGCGCCGATAAAGTCGAACGAGTTAAACGGATCAAATTAATCGTAATTTATACTTACCAGAGATAGACGAATATAAAATTGATGAATTTGAAATTTTATTCCGTGACGACGCGGAAGTTTCGTAATGAAAAGCATGGCGTACGCGTGAAATTTAATTAATGTAAATTTATAAAATACAACCATTTTTCTAACGTTCCACGCACAGTTTCGCCGTTGGAAAAATAATTTGCAAGACAATGGAACGGGTAATTCTCATATGGTATCCAGGTTTCTAGAACGCACTGTTTTATATGTTGATGACGGTGATTACATATACAACGGATGCTCCGGCAACCGAACTTAAGAATTGAATGAATGCAATTTTACTCGCCGCTTCACGTTGAAGGCGCATTACATAAACACGCGTTATAAAAACATCTTTACGGCGGAACTCGTCCGCGCTTTTATATTAAAATCCTGGGGCATCCTTCTTTCATCCGTGCCGTTAATAACGTTAGGCGTTCCCATTTTACGTCTCGCGGCATGCAAATATTTTTTGTTCCGGAAACTACTTTAAACGTGTAATAACAATAGAAAACGTTCAACAAAGGCTCGGGTAATCACTGACCCAGATATATATTGATCACGTGTAGGCGTGCACCCTCCTACACACATTATATCCACATGCGATCACGCTCTCACGAGTGAGATTCAGTATTTTTTGTATTTAATTAAATATCCATCTTATAGCGCTTGGCAAAGGAAATTTTTAACGGAGCTGAAACATTTTTCGGCTCCTTTTGTGCACCGCCTTGCCATGGATATTCCATTGACACGTAGACATGGTAGCTCGTTTGAGAAAAGAAACCTTCAGCGAGAGATAGAATCCGAAGAAAGGTACTGTCGGTGTACTGTCAAGTTTCATCCTCGAAAAATCAACCCATTAATATTACATGACGTAAAAAAAGCGAGACTATTTCTTCCTCGCGAGGAAGGACGTTTACAGGATGTTTCTCAACGTGTTTGACTTGGTCACGACACTTTATGTTGAAGGTGGTTTATATTACAGAAAACAAACATTTCTTAATCATACGCAATCGTCGTAATCTAAAAGAGGGAGAGAAAGATGAAGAAAAAGATGTAAACCGGAACTGTAACTATAGTCACTGGATGGTGTCTTCGAGCGAATTGAAGAACATGTCGCTGTCGTGTACAATTCCGTCGAGATGATTGACACATTCGTCTTCGGTCCGTCTCGTTGGCCTACGATCGGTTTCCAATACGCTCCCTAATTCCTACATATCTGTGCAGGACGTTGTCACTCATATTTGACATGTTTCTCAGAACGTATCCTGCGGCATTTGCACGCACGATGTGCACGCGATCACCCGCTGACACATATGCCTAATCGCAGTTTGCACGCACCGCCCGCGGGATTGGGATATATATCTGCCCAGGTTTAATACGATTAAGATCCTGTTTTTTCCTGACAATTAATTTCAGACGATATCACATGTTAATTTGAAGCAAATAACGTTTATATGATATGTCTGGCGTGTGTAAATATCTGCCGATATTTTATAAGAAACTTTAAAACCCGTACCCCTTTCTGTAAGTTTCTTGCATGTTTCTGTCTGACTACATAGCGCTGTTGCTACTGTTCCGGACGGGCGCCGCACTCTCCTTTTTGTTTTCGGTCGCCGTAACTATATGTATGCGTCCCCGGACGTTGTAATATCGTCGGCCAGGTGCCGATGTACGATATCCACTCCTGTAATATTCATTTCCTATGGTAAAAGCGCTCTCAGCGACTCTTTCAAGCTTGGATATCGGAAAAAACGAGGCATTTCCGTTAGTAAATGTCACGGAGGTTGGTAGATGGGCAGTGCCCACATATTACCAATCAATTTGCCTCTGTCGATACAGAGGTGGAGAGCTAGCCAGGAGAAAATATCAGGCTAACTGCACCGGGCGAACGGATACGGCGGAGTGAAAGAGAGAGTGACGGAGAAAGGCAGATAAAGGAATATATAGGACGCTTATGCGCGCGAGTACAGAGATGGCCCCTCCATCATATTTAACTGAGATAGCCAATCACCCCTGTGTCACTAGCGGGTGATAGATTATTTTAATCAAGTTATTTCACCCGAAACCCGATCATTCTCGGCGATAGACGCTCGAGGACGTGTGTAGGTACGCGCGCGAATGTATACATAAAAATCAGATTAACCGTTGGAAGTGGAAGTATTACTCAGCGTTTTAACTCGAAAAACAATCGATGGGTGTCTGTGCATTTTCACATGACAGTATTCGAGCCGGTTAAATTAACGATTGCGGGCCGCCGTCTTGCGCATTGACACTTGACACGTATACTCGAGTATGTGTCTTTTTGCTGTCTCTCTTTTCTAAAAATATTCGTTCCTGAATTATATTACATGAGAATGAGAATGTCGGCCAGTGAAACCAGCCAGAACCGGTCGTTCTTTATGTTCGGCGGCCGGGGCTTTTATTTGCCCGATGAGAGGGAAGCGAGCCTATACGCAGGGAAAATTTATGTTTTGGCGAAAAACGCGAAGAACATTATACACGAAACGCGGTCGTTTTGTCCGGTCGCGTTTAACAAATGGCGGTCGTGCTCGCGTAGAAATGTATTGCTCGCGTAATCGTTTATACCTGCTTTAAAAATTTATAGTTCCTTCCTGCGTCAAAAAATTCTGTCTCGCAGAAACGCGGAAACGACGAGGTACACAATTGCATAATTTACGGCGGAAACAAGAAAGCGGAGGAACTCCTTTTTTTATCTCGTCCGGACATGAATAAATTCACGTTTTAGCAAACACGCTAGATAATATACAGGGCTGAAAGCGCGAATTTGTTTTGTCACTAAGCTCTCGCAAGCTTAACGTGTACGTGATTTCGAATTCAGGTGCGTTTACACAAAGAACCGCACGTGTCTCTCTACTATCCCTTTCCTAAACAAATCCCGCATAATGATTAAAATATTACTGGATCAACCTTGTCTTTCTTTCATCAAATGGTGATTTTAGAAATTTCTCAAAAGAGCCCGCACACGACGGAATGACTTATGATTTCCATTGCATTCGTAGCGCACTTAATTTTAACTGAATTTACGGTATAAATATCTAAATATTTTTGTGGTACCTTACTGCAAAGTAATATTTTACTACGTTACACTGTTACGCTCATTTTTCAATTGGTATCATAATTTTAAAATTTTATCAGTTGGATTACAACGTTTTAAATAGCGGTAAAATTCTGGAATCTACGTACGCGTTTGCATTACATCGCATGAACTTTCGTAATCGGTTACGGTAGACAAACCAGAATAAATCGGCTTTTTTCACAGAGAATAAGCGCATCAATTTCGAAAAGTGTTTCTTCGTCATATACATCGGGAATATCTTACATTGTATGCCTTTGATCTACGTGATCCACATTCCCTGTCTGAGAACTCCTCGTAGTCGCCGAAACTTTCTTGTCGTAATGTCGTAAGCTCCCGTGAAAAAGTTTCCGCTTTTCTCGGCAGGAAACGGCGCGACGAGAAGTCACCGTTCAAGTCGTAGATTCGCGATTTTGTTACTTCATTATTTCTTCGCGCAAGTTCACGCTCCAATCGCAATGAGGGAAGTCCGAGCTTAATGCCGCCTCGTAGAATTTTATCGATCGTCATTACAATAAACGCTGGCTTGCTTCGCGATTCTGTTATCAATTTAACATTTATATTAACCTTTAGAGACCGGGAAAAAAAATTTTTTTTTACTATTTTTCCCTTATTCAACACACCAAATTTTGCCTGAAAACCTCAAATAGCTTGTGTTTTTTGGGTAGTCGAAATTTCGACCACCCCCGGCCTCTAAAGGTTAAAAGATTTACAGTCTACAGGAATATATTACAAAACACATTATTTGTACTTTATAGGTAAAAATTATATATTTTATAACGCAACGAAGAACGGAATAAAAATGCTATAATTACTGCGTTTTTATTATTAATACTTTTTAGATTTAAAAATATTCTTATAAATATACGATACGCTTGTTTATATTAATATTAACGAATATAATGTTAACGAAAGATCCGCGCGAAGATATCTCGTACTTCTCGGAAGTTTTCTTCGATAGCGCATGCATTTATTCCGTCTCGCGTTATCAGCGCAGATAACCCGTCGCGATGCGTGACGCTGCGGGCTATATTCTCGCTTAAAATTTAATTCGAGCTCAAAGCCTTGGCTTTATGTCAGTTCGGCGGCCGTGGTTGGCACCTAAGTTTAAGCTCACGGGCTTTAGTTCTCCCCCCGAACGGTGAGCGTGTGTTTATGCGTGTGCGTATATGCGTGTATATAAAGGCATTTAAGTGGTATGTGACACCGCGGGTAGCGTAAACCGGGTCACCCCGTCGATATTCGTAATCCGCCTCCCACAATAAATTTGCGTACCTCCGTGATTGTTCAAAACAATGTTGTTTTCATGTGTGAACGTGTGCTCGTTGGATTTGGACACTTGGGACAGAAATATGAGCACTCGCATAAGATTTGTTTAAACGCGGCATTGCGTTACATTTAACGCAGATAAATGCTTACCGACATTAAATGCGAGCGTCAGTTTGTATTTATTAATAAATGAAAAACCCTACTTACTGAAGAGAAATATCAATCTAAAGAAATAGGTTTTCCAAAAAAGTTAAGCGGCTTTGTAAATTAACGTAGTACTTTTCGAAAATTAAATTTATAAAAGGGACACGTGCAGTTTAATCATAATACAAGTAAATGCTGTGATTTAATTATGTTTACGATAAGCAGTTTTAATTGCGTTCATCGAACCATAGTCATCGCAGGAGGCGCGCATCGGCGCAAGAACGGGAGGTAATATAACCACTAGATAAAATGTATTGCGTGAAAATTACATGTGTGTGTGTGTGTGTGTGTGTGTGTGTGTGTGTGTGTGTGTGTATGTGGTACCCAGTTAACGCCGGGTATAACCCATTTAAAAGATCTCATTGCAGATACCGCGAGGTGATAATGTATGGACAGATTGCTTTTGTTTCGCGGGCGGTTCATTTTCGCCGCTTTGTGTAACACCTTACCGCGAAGAATCTCCTCGGTATTTACGTACTTGCGCTGGTCTACAACGTTTCCACTTCGTACCCGCTGTGTTATCTTTGTGTTACTAATTTTGCCCTGTTTTGCGGGGTGTTGAATATTGAACACACGCGACGCAATGTACTTTATTCAGTAAAATTAACGCGAACCAATAATTTCACGAATCGCTGCCATATATTTACGTATCTAGTATATAATTGCTAGAACAAGAGATATATAAATTGCGTGGAAAAAAAATTAGATTTGAGTTAAAGATTGATTTTTTACATATTTACGTAATTTATAAAATCGATACACGGAACGAACGCTAATTGACACGAATTTAATCGCATTCGATTCTGCGATGTTGAGCACCTAATTTTCGAAATCGCGCAATAGTTTTAAATTGTTTGCAGATTCTCTTCGCCGGTCTCGTTTACGATCCATTTCTGGTCTGATTTCCAACCTCTGCGGACAATTTGCGGATAATGAACGTAACGGCGTGGCCAAAAAGTTCACCGCACCCTCTCTCGACGAGGACGCCGGGGACCGAACGATAATTTATGAAAACGTTGCTTTCGGCGACGCGGTTGTACGCGTTCGTTCGCGTCGCAATGCTCTCTCGTGGGCGTCGTTAGCGGAGTGCCATGCCACGTATTTACGCACTAGAGAAATCAATAAACCATGCTCCGGGAAACGGGTTTTGGCGAGCGAGACCGTGTCAGACGCTCCTCGAAAGAGAGAGAGAGGGTAAAACTGAGGTTAGCGCGCGCCCTTCGCACGCTATCCAGCTATTAGACAATGCAAATAGTATCGTTGCCCCGTGATCGGCAATTTGGATCTTGATACTTCGACGAGACTCAGCTATGTTTTTATCTTGGCTACTCATGATGCATTAGGATACTCCGTTTCTTCTTTATCTCTTCTTGGTCTTTGTTCGGAATCGCATTCGGAATCGTTTCAAACGTTCTTTCGAAATATCCTTTCCTTCTTCTATTATTCGGAAAAAATTTACATGCTAATTGTAAGTTTGAACGACAGTGGAGGATCATTTCCGCAACGTCACCCCCGCACGTTTCCGTTATTCACAAAATGACGAGATAAAAACTAGTTATTATCACTCTCTGTAATATCAGCGGTTCGCGATAATCCGATACGAGGGAAACTGAATGGAATATGTGGATTACGCTGTACCGGATGTTTACGCAAGATGTCAACATGTGAAAACAGAAGATTACGAATTTGCATTCTGAAATGTTCGACGCCAACGGTGCAGGGTAGCGATCGGATTAAAACACAAACACGGAACGCGATTCGACGTATGGATTACGAACGGAGACACGGGGACGTTTATGCAAAAAGAAACAAAAGTTTCGTGCACGAGAGCGGAAATCGACGTTGCAAATTAACATGTTGAGATATAGTCGTCGTATGCAAGATAACGACGGAATCAGGCAAATTTATTAATCCTTCACCGAAATTCCCTTATCCGCGGATCTCCGTGGCGCACGCGAGATCGATATCGTATTTAAAATTGTTGCTTACTCCCCGGAGATAATTCTTGTGTTAATAATATAATTCACGTCATTAATAACTCACGCGTAATGGGAAGATCATGGCAGGTTTATATTAATATTGATATGTTATCCGACGAGAGACGGTGAAGGAATGAACGGGAAGAACGAGAAACGATCTCTCATCTCGTCTCGTCTCGCGTTATTAGTGCGAAGTTCATCGAGCGATGAAGCATCAGAATTGTCGAGGGTCGAAGAAGGGTGACTTTAACGGCGACTCTCTCGTTAAAATGCGAATACTCGACTTAACATAAACCATTTGGCAAGACGATTAAGTAAATACGTTCGGCGGGGAACGAACGAGGTGACTGGATCAAGCGGCGGAATCAAGATGGTTTATGACGAACACACAAGTGTTCGCCGTCATTAACTTTATCGTGATTTATACGTAACGTATTACAAGAGGAATCCGTGACATATCAGAATCTTTATAATATTTAATGTTGAATATATTTGCATAATTTACGAATGTCTAATTACTATTACTTTAGGGAAGAAAGGTTCGAATTAGAATGGTTTTTAACACCGAGCATCGCAATTATTTAAAAATCGAACAAATTTTCATTACTATGCCAACGATGACGATAAGATCGCTAATGCGAAAGTGACTTATCAAAGAGAGAGAAAACTTGGGCGCGGATGGAGCAGCGCCCTCGAAAATGTTTGAATGTTTGGAGAGAAAGCAACGAATCACGTACGTCGTCTTCGGGTAAGACGACGAAACAAAATTTATAATTATGGAAATTTATAATTTATATAATAATGAAAAACGAAGATTGTGTGATCGTAGTGCGAGAGAAGTCCGCGAGAAAAGTCATTAGAGAAGCACTCACGCGAAGTGATGACAATTTCGGCGGCGGGGCGATTTCTATTGACAAAGCGCTCCGTTCTCCAGACAAAGGCGTCCGCATGCGAACAGCTGCGTTTCCAGGCTATCCGTTGCGGTCTCTCTCCCGCATTGTGGAGTACGATCGCTCGGGACGATGCCCGCGGTCCGAATCGTTTTCGGAGACGCGAGCTTGCGTCGAAACGTGCAAACAAACTTCGTAACTTTCGGATCATGGCCGGCGCGAGTTCGTGCGGACCGTTTATGCGTTTCCGCGACGATGGAGAGATTGCGTCGACGATTTAAAACCCATTAAGAGTTGCCCGCAACTCCCGCTTTAACTTTAGTCCGAAATCGAATTTTTCCCTATCGATCGATCGCTGTCGTTGCTGAACCAGTTCCCACGAGCTGAGAGAAATCGGGACACGCGCGTGAGGGACAAGGCTGCATGAGCGAAAAGACAAACGCAGTGCAATAATGACGTCGCTAGAATAAGTGAGAGAGAGAGAGAGAGAGAGAGAGAGAGAGAGAGAGAGAGAGAGAGAGAGAGAGAGAGAGAGGAGTCCAACGAGTAGTATCGCATAGCTACTTAAAACTTTCGGAGCTTGTCTTGTGTCCTTACTAGTTGGCACCTTGCTTACTTAGCCCGAGTCCGCAACTTACCTTCTCTCGCAGCTTCTCCACTGTTTCCCGTTCTACCCCTTTTCCCGGTTCACCCCTTTCCAACTCTCCGGTACCCTCCCTCTTCTCCCTCTCTCTCTTTCTCCCCTTTGGTGGCTTAAGTCGAAGTTTACCTTTGTTCCCGGCTGTCAGTCCGATATAGTTTCCGGCTACTATCGCCACTCCGCCACCAGTGCATCTGTTACTATGCGCATCGGGACAGCTCCGGGCTTGTAACGATATTAATCCGCTTTAGCGGTGCATTTTGAAAAGGACGATAATCGGCGAAATCGCCGCGTCCATTGCGAGTGCGATAGCAAAATTTGCGAGCGCCGCCGCCACCGCCGCGCGCGACAGAAATTACTTCGATATTTGGTTTGTAAATTTACGCGGCATTCAAATAGGACGGCCCGCGATGGTTTATACCTTTTTCCAGAGCGGAAATCAACGTAAATACAGTCATCGCGGTGAAGAACGACAGCGGGCGTAAGCACAACGCGGCATACTGCGTTTGAAACAAATCGTTCGAAGTAATTACACGTTGAATAAAATATGCTCTCTCATAATTTTATGAAATGGACTCTTATTTATATATGTGGAATATCGGACAATTATAAAGTATAAATCTATCTTAATACTTGACAAATAATTCGCTGATTTTTCACACTTTTTCTCTTTGCTTAAATTACGTATATAGTTTTGCGTATGAATCCGTACGTATGAAAATTATTTAAAAATATATGCTTTTTAAATTTTTTGGATGCTGTCATTTAAAAGCGAAGCTTCTTTCAAAGCGCGCTTTCAGTGGGCGGTTTTGTGTTTCATAAAAAGCAGATTGCGGAGCTATATAACGATATAGCGTAGATTTTATTTCTATTTATTTTAATTCGTAATATAAATGGGTGAAAGAGTGATCGCAAAAACAGGCCAAAAATAAAGGCTAAAAATAGCCTGTTTCACCCTTGTCTTTTTTCACCCTTGAATTTAGACTTCTACTTGGTACTAAATGATAGTCCATAATGAGTCATAAATCCTCAGAAAGTTTCAGATTGAGCCGGCTTTGAAAGAAAAGAGGCGAGGGGACTCACTCTAATCGAGCACCCCAAAAGTGAGAGGCGAAGGGACTCACTCTAATCACATTTATACTAACAAATATTCGCGTATACCTGTAAATAATCACATAACAGCGAACGAATACGTATTTTGAACCTATTATTATGTAAGTTTCCATTCCAACGTTTTAAAACGGCGAATACGCAACCAACTTTGACCCTCCATATCTTGAAAATAAAAAGCCGGCTCAATATATTTGAAACTTTCTGAGGATTCATGACTCATTATAGCTATCATTTAAGGTACTATCATTTAGTACCAAGTAGAAGTCTAAATTCAAGGGTGAAAAAAAGGCTATTTTTGCGGTCACTCTTTATTAAGGCCGGAGCCAATCAGATAATACAGCCGGTATGACTGGTTCCGTCGTGAAAAATGAGAATGGCTAATCATTTCCCATCCGCACGACAACAGCGATACTCACGCACGTGCGTGTATACGACGTGTATACGGAGTTGGAGTTATGCCATTAACGAGACAACACACCAGACGATTTTCCTGCCCGTTACACAACGATATCCATCGCCATTGCACGGTCGAGTAACTTTTTTCTCCCCCTCTTTTTTTTTACCTGATTCCGCATCGGGAATGCCTAACCCCGGTCCTTCGCCGTCAAAAAAGATACCGGGAATCGCGAAGGCGGAGGGAAGGGCATTTTCAATATCTACCGTATTTCCGCCACCGCCGCATCGGTCCCTCTCCACCCTCCGGGTATCTACCAAGGGGTAACATTGTACGCAACCCCCCGTCACTGCATTTTAATATTTCAGGATTCAATGATATCGCGTCTACTCGCCCAGCTGTGCTCAACTTTAATCCACAGAACATCCTGTTGACGCCATTTTATTAGCCGTGAAAAAGAGTGCCGCGAGATAGATCCCACGGGCAATTACAAAGCGTTCGCGCGCAAATTGTAGCATTAATAATTTTAACTGTTAATTTATTTTGAAGATACACTACACCGCGCGCGCCTGTCGTGTCCCAGAAAATTGATCTTCTCGCCGAGTAATTACGACTAATTAACATACGCATGCATTTTTTCGCACCGCGCGTCGAAACGTTTTTCGACTGTCATCGCCTGGGTATACGCTTGAAATCGATTATTGAAACCGGAATATGACACTTCCACGTTAATGTAACGATTGTAACGAGATGACGGCCGTCTCCCCTCATCCCTCTCCTCTCCCTCCCTACGACTGTGTTAAATTATCCGCGTCAATTTGGAAAATTCTATGTAACTCGTTGCGATATGATTCCCGATGGAGGTATCAAAAGGGGTAAAAGCGGTATCGTCGCACACAATGGGGTCGATGAGGCGTGAGGTCCGCGCTATAAAATCAATTTAATGATTTCTCTTTGTTTACAGCTGTCGTACTTTATGTGCGGACATCAACGAGCCGTGTATTCAATTGATTTCGATACGCCACTTGATACAATGCGATAACAGATCGGAAAAAGCCAAAACATCCCGAGCGTCGAGCGGAACATACTCTGAAATACGTAAAAATACACGCCCATTATCGACCATACGCATTACAATAAAATAGCGCGGATCAAACTTCTTTTGGTCATAGAAAATAATTTCGACTCTCTTTTTGGTAAAACTCTCGTATAAGGAAGGCACTTCCAATGATGTCTTGTCCGTCACATATATTTTAGAGATCACCCTCCTGAGTAACCTTCAAAAGGTTTTAGCCATTCCGCGAAGCCCCCATCTCATCCAAAAATATACTTACAAATTTTTTATAACGAGGGCTATCGTTGTACGCAATTGGAAACACATGTTGACATGTAAAACCGTACAAATAATAGATCTCGCTTTGAATGGAAAGTTGGAAATCCATGTGGAATCGTTTTATATTAAGAAATAACTTTCTCATAAGAGTCGCAAAAAAAATACTGTCACAGTAATACAGATTGAGTTTGGGTGAAGTCGTTTAGGATGAGAATGCAAAAGGAGGGGCGGATCCCCCCGCTCATAATACGTATGTATTATTTTCACATTAGTCACTTGTGTTTTTCAGTACCGAAAACTGTTATATTTTTCAAATTTTTTTCGCCATCAACTTTTTCATAAACAAGCGACGGCTAAAAAGTTTTTGAAAGTTATCTCAGAAGGTTACCTCAGAATGAGCTTTATAATATATGACATGTGTGAAGGAGAAGGTTATTGGAATTTCTCCCCTAAACAGGAGTTTTACCCTCTTTTTTTATTCATTCGTCATACGTGAGGCTTGATATGATTGAGGCATACGCGATTCATCGTCGCGAATAATTTCGCTGATGATTATTGAAAATGTACGGAGGGTGCTATTTGTTAGTGTTGCTGTTCATGTCTTACTTTGGCAGTGTATCGTACCTCTTTCTCTCGACACTTATGAGTAACAAATCGTACTATACCTGTAATCGATACCGCGATAGTAATCCTATCGTTTCTCTGAGTACAGTTGGAACTACGATTTATCGTTCTGGCCTGTTTCCCTGCGATTCCTCATATCGTTCATAAAGCTTATCGATTCACTCGGAGTCTCTCTCTCGCCCTCTCTCTCTCTCTCTCTCTCTCTCTCTCTCTCTCTCTCTCTCTCTCCCTCCCTCGCTCCCTCCTTCGAAGCGTCAAGTCTGAGTTTCACTGACGGTATTCGTTATGGAGTTCGAGTAACGGTGGTGTATAGTCAAGCTCCGAGGGAGGTAAGGAATGGAAGAGGTTCGCCCATCCCCTCATCCACCCTTGAGTTTATAATACGCCCCCATAACTGTATATTTCATGGAATCGCCGACTAACGCGGGAAGAGAATCCTCCCCGGCACGGATTCCAAATATCTCCTTGAATTGTGCGTCGAAACGCAAATTATACGCATCTCCACGAGCGAGAGAGATACTTGGGCGAGATTTCGCGAGTGTTGCCGCCGGGGGTTAGAATTTACGACCGCAAAAGCGCGAAAGCGTTTATTACCATTTTGTACTACGTATAATATTAAACGATCATGTGCGGCACACATTATAAATCCTACGCATCATTACATACCCAATAGCGCACATCAGCTAAGTTGATTAAATGCCGTTAGTCCACTGATTAACTAACTGTGAATTAGCGATTCCCCCCTTCCCTTCCCGAATCAGAAATTCCCGATACAGCTGAAGAGAGGAAATCGAATTAATCTAGAGCGTCGCTAATCAACGTTGTTACGATCAATTCTACGATCTCAAAAACTTTTCTCCGCTTATTTTTTGCGAGTGGCGCGACAAGAGTTCGCGCGGACTAATGTCCGCGAGTTTCATTAAGCCGAGCGTGTTAGCGTCGCGACGCACAAGAGCACGGTCGTCGTTGTAAATAACAATAAGGCTCCACATGGACGGCAAACATCGTAAAACCTTTCGCAAACAGCGGGGGGTAGACCGTGTGCCGCCTACGCGACGACGGACACAGGAGAGAGTCTCTTTCTCCCTCTCTTCCTTTCTCTTTCTCTTTCTCGAGGATGCGGGTGAATGCTCGTTGGGGGAAACGGCGAGAGACCGAATGGAATATCGCTTCGTGGACGGAATATGGTCGGCACGAAGGACGCACGGGCGAGCAAAGCCGCGTCCGACCCGCGTCGTGAAATACGAATTAGGAAGCGTGCCTGGTCGCGCCTCGCTGGGATATTCCAATTTAGGGGAGGGTATCCCTTCGGCGCGCCGGAAGGGCGGTATGTCAAATAGGCCGAGAGAGCGAGAGAGCGGGTCGGGGGAGGGGGAGCGGGCGTATCCGAAAATACGTTGCAGCTGCACAGCACGTAGCTCGTAATCTTGGGCGACTCGCCGCAGGAGACATTTGACCCTTTGGCCGAGCGAGTTATCGCGGCGGGATTACGTCGCGCGCCGGGATTTCGGATTTGAAACGGACCGACCGACGTATTCTCGACGATCACGATTACGGGACACGGGAGAGAATCCGCGACGAAAGTGCCGGGACGATTGTAGGTAAAGATTTATTTATACGGGACAATTTGCGGAGCGATATCGCGTATAAGAATGGGCTCGTGTGTAACGTGATCGCGGTACCGTTTGACAGTACAGCATCCATGCAATCTCTCGTAGCGCGAATTTAATATTTCGACTGTAGACGGACGGAGCGTCGCCCGCGTCATAAATTATTAATACAATCATAATTCATCGTCCGGTGCGTTAACAGGCGCGAAACGAGGAAAAAGGAATTCATATGAATCGTTCCGCCGGCTAATAAATCGCTGTTAGCGAGGAGGCGCGTTATAATTCTTGCGTAATTGAAATATGTTTCTCCGGGCATCCCGCAATTCGTACTCATTGCGCGGCGCTGAAAGGAAAGGGAAAAATAAGCGCATCCGACGATGCATCTTAGTAGAATGCTTTTCTCCCACGATGAATATCATTATCTGTATAATGCCCCGTGAATTTTTAAGAATAACGGGATTGAGTCGGGGAGGCTTTATGAAAACAACGCGAATAAATAAAGGTGAGGCCGCGGTTGTGCAACCAGTTCTTAATTAATTTTTAACCTCGCTTACACAAATCACCCGTTAATAGAACAATATCTCCCGTACGGCCGTAAAAAACGCGTCTGATGTGCTTCGCATCGCCGAGTCGGAGTTTATTCGGACTCGTTCAATAAGTTTGCGGGCGTACCTGACTTATCGTTTTCCAACCGCACGAATCACCGTAAACATTCAGGAGAAGGAGGCGGGGAGGAGAGGGTATGGTTGCTCCATCCGGTATACTATCGTCCGTGTGTACCCACGGTGTGTGTACATAAATTACGGATGGGATCGATATCCTTTACGATCTCCAGACGCAATAGCGCGATAAAGGGGCTTCAGACACCGGCGCGGCGCGGCTAAATTCACAATAAGTGCGCTAACTCGATGAAACGTGTAAATCGTAAAAGATACAGCGCCCGTTTGTGGGCCGGCGCGGCCTGCACGCGCACGTTTCAAGGGCCCGGTATTAACCGGTGTGCTGTCGATCTCTCCGCGTACAATTTATTACGTTTTACCCTTCGCGATACCTTTCCGGTGTCGGGTTTACGGCCGTAGCGAGTCGATAGGAGCGCAATATCCGTTTTATAAAGTCGCGAGGAGAATAAGCGCACGCACAGGAAACGACCGTCCTCACGAGCGCTCCGGCCTCCGGCTCGTTAAAGCGCGATAGTTTTCCGCGGTTTTAATTCATCTTGCGCGCATAACGCGTTATTATTTGTCATAACTGCGCCACGAACAAACGGCCGAAAAAAGGAAATATGGGGGGCTAGGGCCGAAAGTTGCGCGGCAACTTTTCCAGGGTATTAAGCTTATTACATTACGACTTGTTTCTCCCGCCGCGTAAACCCGTACCAGAAAATTACCGCATCCGTCTTTTACCGCGGAGCTCGCGGCACGGCGCGGCGTATTGTAATATTTCGCGAGAGCCGCGCCGCGCTGCGCCGCGCACCGTTCGATCCGTATAGTTTGGTCACCGAGACCGAGCGAACGACCCGACGACCGCAGAGGGTTAAAAAACGTGCTCGCAACTCGCCCAAAGCGGTTCGTTTGATCTCCCGGTGAATTTGCCGAGAAATTAATTGTGCCGTAGCGAGGCGAATCGACGGGCGCAATTCCCTCGCATACATACATGTGTTCCACGTTATCTCGCGCGACAGCGACGAAGCCGTATTCGCGTGCCGCAGTCACGCGCGGAATTATACGGCGACAGTAATACTTTGCCTTCTCCAGACGTAGAGACTAAACAGCGCGTTCCCTCCCTCCCTCCCTCCCGCCTGTCTCCACCCTCTCCTCACGGAACGGAGTATACCTCGCCTATTG
Source organism: Temnothorax americanus (assembly GCF_048541705.1). Classification (NCBI taxonomy): domain Eukaryota; kingdom Metazoa; phylum Arthropoda; class Insecta; order Hymenoptera; family Formicidae; genus Temnothorax; species Temnothorax americanus. The sequence continues at coordinate 36,185 of NW_027509421.1, read as the reverse complement.
TTGGAGTTAAAGCTTGAGTGACAATATCTGGATGGCGGCATCGGGTGGCCCCGGGTAACTGGAGCATCCGCTTTGTGCGCTCAAGATCGTAAATTCAATTCTCGTTCCCGTTGTCCCACCGGCGTAAAACCGCCCCCGCGACCGGCGCCTTCACGGCGACGCGCGCGTGACGATACTTCCTGCCGCAACTTCCGGACGGCGGGCTTTCTCCGGTAGACGCAAAGTGAATATTATAAATGTCGCTTGCGTGCCATAACGCCTACGAGTCGGCGGCGGTGAGTTAACGTTAGTGAGTAACGGTGAGTTAACGTAAGTTGCTTTAACTGAGTTAACGAAAGAGGTCCTGGACGCGAGAGAGAGAGAGAGAGAGAGAGAGAGGAGGGGGGAGGAAGGAGATGAAATGGAGAGGTATATGGAAGGCAAACGTCGCGGAAACGCGCGACGTTTTCAGTTTCCCAAGAAAATTGAGGGAGAAGCAAGGATCCCAAGCTATTTACGCGGATACGGCGGTTGTGAAACTTCTGCCGATGCTCGCGGAAACATATTAGCCTTATGAATATCAGGTCAGTCCATAAATTGGTACGCAGGTAAATTTGCCATAAATTTCTAAAGTATAGGAGACAAGCGAGTCTGCGAATAAGACGGCAATAAATTCTTAATGATCCTTAAAATATGTGTCATCGATTAAAGGAAATTACATTCTACGTACTCTTTAATTCAGAGGTACTAAAAAATATACATAGAATTTGATGAAAAAATTAAGAGAAAAGAATATGAATGTATAAAAATCTCATTCCCTTTTGTCCAGATCTCAAAATAAGGATATCCGATCCTATTTTAAATAAGTGAAAATGAGATGATAATGTGATACGAGTCAAATATCACGATACCGACTCGTATCAAGATTTTCGTGAACGTAAACGCGTTAATGCGCTTGGCGGGTCATTGGCTTCGATAATTTTAACAAACGCGGAGAATCGAATGATGCGTATTTGTCGCTTCGTAAATTCGTGAAAATTCAAATGTCCCGATCGGAAAATAAAAACAATATTCCGCGGGCGTATGCCGAATGGAATAATTTGACGCTCCGTTTCATCCAATTTGCCCGGCAAAAGAAACAATTGTTCTATGTAAAACGTCATTCCCATCTTCTTTTTTACATTGCAACTGTAATTAGCTGTTTTCATTTGTGGATCTCAAAGCAAACGCGTAAAATGGTTGTCTCGTATATTTTAAATTTTTTCAGAATCATCGCCCAACGTCATTACAAAAAAGAATATTGCAATATACAGTGTCTTTTTTTATATTTCTTTGTACATAGAAGTAATTTTGATTGCATCGAGGTCTGATAAGATCGAGAGACTCTTGACTCCGACATTATGCCGATGAAAGAACTGTAAAATACATGCGGGATATGTCAAGAAGTAGCTGGTAACAATATTGAACTCTGTATAGCTACTAATAGATCAACGAGATCGTTAAACTTGTCTTAATCTCGCAAATATATGGCGACCATGCGGTCTATAATAACGCACTTTACTTTGGGACGACGACGGTTATATCCTGAGAAACCCGCACGCCGTAATTGTTAATCGCGCTTCAAGTTACGTTTATGGTAACCGTAAAACACGTCCGGAGAGCGAATTAAAATGGAATCAAACAAAATCCGGCGTTACTTGGAGAGTCAACGTTTGAACCAATTCCGAGTGCCGACTCTCTTCCGAGAGAGATTCTACGAAGATTCGACGTGGTCTCGCACTTTGATATACCGAGATTTGTTGACGTATGTAACTCTTGTTAAAACGAAATAATGTTCATGTGAGTCGCAGCGTAATTGTACTTCAGTTTGTGCATGCAGTCGCGTTTCTTTAGCGCTCCAACGACCGTTTTACATTATTATTTTACTACGCGATAAACGGAACTGTAAGAGCGGCGCGTGTAAACGCGCTTGATACTAGCGAAATAAACAGCACAAAGAGAGATACATAAACGTGACTGTCGTAAAAGACATTCGCTCGCGCGAGTTGTTAAAATATCGTTCCAACAAAGCGCTAGAGATTATTCCGAGTGCGACGCACGTCCAAGTGTCACCGCATGATCGTGTATCAGAAGTCGTCACCAAAAATAATTATTCTCCATCGTACACGACCGACATAATCCGCCCTCGTCCGCGTGTAAAAGGCTTTTATACGAGCGACCGACGTGAAGTAAAATTGACGTACGTTCCAGATAGGCGATACGCGCGGGCGAGAGCTAATCGCGCTATCTCGCGTTATCTCATTCGCATCGCGTCGGGGTTATCAGCCCTTTTTCATCGTGTTAGACACCTGATCGCTTCGCGAGCATAAGAGCCACGTTATCTCGCGGTACGCATGTTCGCCACCACGCGCGGATTTAATAGGGATAAACCAGGGAGATTAACCGTGCGTTTACTCATTATCCGGTAAACTCGATCAAGGCGATTGGCCAGGCGGAGTTCGTTACCGGGATCGAGCGATTTGCGTGACTCCGGACTCGACCTCAACTCGCTACCTGCTCGCGTGTGTTATTGCCGACAGGTCGATCGTCAATACGACGATCGTCAATACGCGATACGGGGAAAGAGGACTCAGTAATTCGTCGTCGTCGTCGTCGTCGTCAACTAATCGCGTTCTGTTACGTGATTAATGGGGATCCTCTGCCGCTGGGTCCGGCCTCACAAGGAGTCACTCAAAGCGGAAATGGAATAAACATGCGAGCTTCCGTCGGACTCAATATCGACGTCCGCGTACCTACATGAAGCGCGCATATCGCGCACAGCCCAGATTTATCCCGCTCGATTCGCTTCGCATGATTAATAGAGTATCGGATTGTATTTTTCACTGTCCAAACGTGCACGATTCGTAAGGAATTAAAAAAAAGGTATTTCTTGACGGGCCGTAATATTTTCGTCGGTATGGAAATTTGACGGTGCGGTATTTCTTTCGCGCGTTCATATTCGATGGTGCGAGTATCTGCGACCGTGACATATAGCGTCCAAAAAGCGGACGATATTTTACGGACGCGCTTCTAAAAGATACGTGTTAATTTTTCGCGAAAACGTTCGTACGTACTCGTTAATTACTCCGATTATTTTAACGCGATTCTCGTTTTCGATGGCTAATGGAAATTGCCGCTGTCAGATCCGGTGATAATAGGGCGGACGGACGTGGCGACGAAAGAAAGAGTAGAACGGTTGCCTTATCGGATAGATACAGGTCGTCTGGCCCTGAATACCTTCTTCCCCAAGACGCCCTCGTGAATGTCGAAATACCAGCCTCATTCCGTTCAATTCTGTAGAACGGTCGTATCTGTATACACGGTGGCGTGTGACAAACGATCTTCCACGTCCAGCAATATATCCCCGTCCCGACTTAAGCGTGGCGGTCGCGTTCACGTAGCCGAAAAGGGCAGAGGTGGTTGCGCCGTGGCGGTCATTAAATTTTTATTCCGGTTTTATGCGATTTGCGTGCCGGCGTAGGTCAGAAGGGAGCGGCCGGGGGAGGGGGTGAGGACTTAATGATGATGTATAGGGGCCGAGCGGCGGAGCGACGTGGAAACGGTCGCGGGAGAGTGCTGCTCGGTCTATGCTCTCTCCCCGGCAACGAAAGGAGAGTTTAAACAAGAAAAGAGGGAGAAATAGGGGAAAAAAGAGGCAGGCTAGTTGAAGAAATACCAGGTATGACTCTCCAGGTGGAGGCGCGATATTTCATTCGCTGTTCGCGCGCTATCTGATTGTGGAGAGAAATACACACGTTCCCTCCGGACTTCTCCCGAAATTCTGAAGAAAGATTTATACGAAAAAAGATCCCGGCAATCTGGGCATTAAAATGCTGGATAAATATGTTTCATATATTTATATATTATGACGACGCGGATGAGAAAAATATTTTCCTTTCAAATGTTGATTTTGCTGACTTGATCGCTGTACATTCCTCGAAAACATATTGCTCTGAGAATAACAGAAATAACTCGACCACATTTTATGAATGCGGGCAATATTCCTACATTTCCTCCACGTTTATTCCCTTTAAAAGGCCTTGCTGCTCTGTTAAAATTCGATGGATATTTCTCGCGACTTCAGGTCGTTCGATAAACTTGAACCGCCGTTCCGCGAGAGACAAGCAGCAGGGGGAAAAAATATGATTTCCTTGGAAGTGTTCCGTTGCGAGTAACCGCATTATACCGGCGGATCTCGAGATCCGTGATCACGGTGAATATATCCCATCCGGGTCAGATGTAAATGCAGCTATTTATGAAACCTGATGACATATCCATTCCGCATGCGCGCGTTAGGACTTCCAGATGCCCAGCCGTTGACATTTCAGAAGAACGCCGGGCCTCATCCGCGATATTTTTCTTTCGCGGTCACGAACAAATGCGATATCTGCATTTGATATCGCCGGCCGCGCGTACGTAAAACACGCTTTATGAGGTGACCGCTCGCGAGAGGCAGCAATAAGACCCTATTGTTGCAAAAATATCAACGGGGAATTTTTCTCTTCATTTGAAATCCCAGCAATGCATAACGCTCAATTAAAAAAATGTTGTTCGTGTCACGTAATTATATCACGCACGCCACATTGCAAAATCAATTTCGCGCTGTAAAATTCGAGGGAAATTTTTAGAGACGTCACGGAAAATGACGCTAGGTTACGATTAGCGAAGTTAATTGCGTTTGCAACGGTTATCAGAGACTAAAAGGATTATTACCGAAAATGTATCCGATTGATTTTGAATCGGGTTTTGGATCGCTGCTCTAATGGATCTAATACATTGCGCGCGCACACGTAATCGTTGAATTATAGGGATAAAATGACTCACGGGCGATTTATCTCTCTCCCGTACAACGATAAAATAAAATATTTAATAATCACCGAAACGCGTGCGGATTTCGCTTTTCGATCCCACATGTCGGGCACCCCTTCTCGAAACTATATACATTGTTCCCGAGCCATCCCGAGTGTACTTGTGATTAATGTTGCATGAGGGGAACTCTTAATGATTATTTGGCAGCGTTGAGTTATCAGAAGGGAGTATAACGTTCATGGTCGACGATAAATTATTATTATCTAGAAACGCAATGAAAATCCTTATCTCCCTTTATGTCACACAGAATTTGCTATTATCCTCGAGGCATAAGATAAGAATTCAATTCGACGTTATTGCGATGTTGCGCGCGTAATTAGTACGAATTACAAAACCGCGTTTAATAAATACGATAGCGTGTTACGGGAAACCGCGCCGCGCAGCGCGCGCATAATGTACGGCGTACGGCTATCTAATAATTAAGCAGCGACAACTCTATTTGACGGTTATCGAATAAAATACGCAGGCTTCGAGAGAGAAGACGGCGGAAACTCACGCGAGCGCAGCCGTCGAAGTGACAACCGCGCGAATGAATAAATAGAATGAATTAATTTCCCTCTTGAACCGTGCATTCAAAGAGCCCGGAGATACTCCGACGGCGCCGGTCGTAATGACGTCAATAGCAAATACGTGCCGAGGCGGGAGCGAGGAGAAAAAATTGCAGCGAAGGAAGGAAGGAAGGAAGGAAGGAAGACGGTTAAAAGGAACGAAAGGACGATAGCGAGGGCAGCGAGCGGCGAGAGAGACTCGCAGGACAAAACGGTCGAAAAGAGCCGGTATTACCGAAGCCACGGGGCGAAAACACGATAACACCATTACCCGAGGGGGCATAATGAATTTATCGCTGGCAACTTAAGGACAATTAATGCGGAACTTTTGACGTATCGTTTCGCCTCTTCGTGGGTGGCATCCGAAAACGGCCGGCGCGGCGGAGTCGACTATTTTCCATTCCCCAACGCGAGGCCGCCCCGGCGCTATCTATTGTTCGCAAGTTCTGGATGGAAAAGTGGGAAACGAGAGGGGTTAAAAGGAAGGGGAGCGGTGGTCTTTTGCACCGCGGTGCATCATATTATGGCGCAAACCGCGCGCCATTTGCACGGCAAGCTTCGACCGGTGCCGTGATTTACCGTACGTTTCTTGCGTTTCTTGTTTACGAAGCTCACTAATCTGTCCCAGTTATAAGTTAACCCGTGAGTGGTTACACGCAAGAAACGCTCAGGTAAAAAATTGTTTTCTTCTTGCACGGTCATTGCACAATTTATCATTTTATAAGCAATATAATCCACTTAAGACACGTAAAAATAAATACGCCGATTAATTATATATTTATTACGTTAATCTCTGAAAGGGGCGTTGGTCATTTAATTAATAAATGTACGAGCACCCTCGACGGAACGATTCGGATTTGCGACGTCGATGGCCGGTTACTATTTATGACATCTAAGATAGGCTGACCGGATTATTTATGATTTATGGGTCTCCCCTTTCGGCCCCTGTGACAGCCACAATGACAGCGCTATTTTCTCTGGCAACATCATTTGAGTCCAATGGGCGCGAGGTGAAATTGGTAGAAAGGAGCGTAATTTCCTGAGGTGTACGGCAAAATATGAATGCGCGGAAGCTCCTTTTCCGTCGTGTGTGTAGAGAACATTGATATATATATATGGTATGTGTATTGATAGCGCGCGTATAAAATGCAAGGGAATATATGAGAATTTCCAATAATATTTCAAGCTACAGTGCCGCATGCCGTGACAAGTAACTATTAGTTCTCCGTTATGCAATTTATTTTACAGCTTTCATCGCGTAGAAGCTTTAGCGAGGATTACCACAGTATAATTGACATTATTGAGTTTTGAACTTTGTGCACTAGCGGCATCAATTTCTAGGATCGTTAGACGTATTAATATTATGTTAATATTATATCAGCGCTAACTATATATAAAATAATTTCGTATTATAATTATGCCATGAACTAACGCAACGTATTTCAAGCTCGATTCCGTATACATATATATGTACACTGGCAGTGTATTAAATTTCACTAAATAATGTAGGTAAATTGATAACATTAAATGCATTAAATCATGTACAATGTTATGGAAATATTACTGTTGACATTTGTAATACGCCCGAAGTCATATTTAGAACGCACGATAGAAAGACCGTAACGCATAGCTATTAATTTTACAGAAACGACCACTGATGAAGAAACATTAACCAGCATTTTTTAAATTAATCCCTGACAAAGAGTCATATAATAGCTTTTCTGTTTTGGAATACTTGGCCATAAGTAGATAACGCAAACACTTTTCGGGTTATTATAACAATTGTAACGAATTTTGGATAATGGGCAGTGTGCCTGTGACAACGAACACGTGGAGAGAGTTAGAGCGGAAACCGACACCCGGGGGAAAAAGAGACAGATGAAGAGAGAGAGGGAGGGAGGGAGGGGAGAGAGAGAGAGAGAATTGCGTGCCCGCCGCGTACACGCGTACACAGAAATTGCTTATGAGCTTCCGCCACCCATTCGAGCTGTCATCGACACGCCACTACGGCCGGCGATATCCAATTAATTTGTGGCCATTATTAAAATTAAAAGCGTATGTATCATGTCAATGCAGTCTTCTCTCTCTCTCTCACTCTCTCTCTCTCTTTCTTCTCTGCCCTCGCACGCTCGCTCTCAGTTTTCGTTTTCATTGCCGCCCTTTACTCTCTTTCTATCTCTTTACGCGAATGAAAACTCGCGGAGGAAAACGTTGTCGGAACGAGAAGAATGGAAGAGAAAAAACTGAAGAAACGATAGGCGTTGCACAATGAGTCTATTCCGTTCTTCGGAAAGAACTGTAGTTCGAGTCCCGTAGTCAGTCGACGTGACGGAGACCTTTCAAACAATTAGCGAAAATGATACGTCTTTACAGAACGGACTTTCGCAACTGCAGACGTTCCGCGAATGCCGCTTAGGACGCCGATTGTATGGCAGCTCCGATTATTCTCAATTAACTTCTCAAATCATTGTTTAAAGTACGCCTCTCGCTCGCGCGCGCTTGGCCGACTCTTTATAGATCGAGAAATTCGTGCAAGCAAATCTTTCTTTAAGATTAAAGGCATGTATTATTCTAACGCGAGAATAGAAAGTGTCGAGCACGCGTGCCCGCACGTGTTTCTATCACGGGACGCGCGACGGCCGACACTTGACGATAATGCACACGGATCACGGATCAGAGAGGCAAGAGAGTCGATCGGCGAATACAAGCCAAGAGATGTGGTCACATACGGAGCGTAAAGTCATAAGGCGTGAAGCGGCGTCAAGTGGAACGAGATCGAATACAGTCGAACACGAATCATGGTTCATCGCCAACGGTGTCGCCGGCCGGAAATAAAGTACACCACGTATACATACATACGCGATGGGGGTCGGTGGCGAGATGATGGTACACACACACACACAACACACAGCACATTGAAATATTGAATAGATAAGATATCTTTACATTCTCGAAAGCCCGCAGATAGCTATGGAAATTCTCTTTTTCAAGCGCAAGAAGAATTTAGCAAACGTAACTGTGACGCGACGGGGTCCTTTCATACGAACGGTATGAAAAAATAACGTCACTTATACGACTTCGGTTAATGGGATGAGGAGCGAAGGGGAGAGGGTAAATACAAAAAGGGACGGAGAACGGAGCAAACTAACGGGCGAACCCAAGATTTCTGCCAAGATCGAGATGGCCCATGAATAATTTTCGCCCGAGGGAAAATAATTTAGGAGTCTGGAACTCGAGGCTTCTCGTGACTCCTCCTCGGGCATATCCGGTTTTGTCCTCGCGATTCCGGGATGACATGGCGTTCCGAGAACGGCGAGCCGGCGAGAAGTGGCGGGGGAAAAAGAAAAAAGCAGTGGACAGCCCCAATTAAGAAGCAAGACTGATTTGATGCACGTTATTCCGGAGATTTCATCAAGAAAGGAATATCGGAGTGTTGACGCTTAATTATCTCTCCTTCATAAAAATTAGGCTAACGATCGGACGAATAATGCATCCGGTAAAAAGAGACTCTTGACCATCAGGAATATTTTTGATATAATGAAATTTACAATCACACATTTTTCAGAAAATATTAATTAAAAAATCTGAAAAAATTCGAATCATTTGTCGCATCATTTTATCAGTTTTCGTTAAAATAAATATTCTTCTGCGTTGCATTTTCAATATTAAATATTTTATTGTGATTTGCAATTAAAATTCTATCAGTTTTAAAATCCGACTGGAATTAAATAAAATTGATATCTCGACGTTTCTCCCATAAAATAATTCTATTTTAAATTGTTTAAAATCTCTGCTTTCAAACCTGCATACTTTTACGAGCGCGATCCACTTACGACAAAAATCTTTTCTGGAGGTTCGACTATTGATGTCACTTCTAACCAATGACTGCTGTTTTTCTCGTCTTTTTTCCCTGAGCTAAGCGAGTACACTTATGTGTAACATGCCGTGCTTGCCTCGATGTCCGCTTCAATGTTTACACGACACGAACGGGATTACAAATAGAACCGGCAGCTATTTCCCTTAAGCACGAATACTCGAACTCTTTAGACTCCGAAATACATCAAAGGCATGCTATTGATTGCCAGCTTGCAAACATTATAAGAAGTTGGATTGTTCACAAAAGTCGCGATTCTAACTATAAATTTACAAGAAAGAGGTAATATTTAAATCAAAATCTCCAAATATAGTATCGTAAATCGATGTGGATTGCTTTCTTACTCTCTAAATCTGAATCAGTGACTATTCACTGATTCAGCAGTACTATTCACTGATTTAGATTTAGAGAGACGAAGTGAACTTTTGGTTTTTAGAACACGTTCTATTACCAGTCGAGATAAAACCATTTCGAGATAAAATATTTATGGATCTGTATCGCAACATTCAAACTGATCACGAATGTGCGCCTCTTTGTCTGGCGTATTAAATAATACTCTTCGGATAAAAGCCATTTACACACGAACGGGAAGTTTAGTTAAACTGCGTTAAATTTTTTAATTAAATTCTATTACGCTGTCGGGGCTAATTTTCTATTACCAGCGATGCGCTCCGTTGTAACGTTGCCGCGAACTGTTAATCAATAATATTACACGCAGGCTCACTAAAGCATGCGAAACAACGAACGCTGTAATCGATAGCTCTTGCAAAAAAATAACAATCTCGTAGAGCTAATGTTCTATCCATGATGCGTCCATTATCGTATGACGTCTCTCTTCCTCCTCCTCTCCCCTCCACCTTGCCTCATTCATATAAAAGAATCAATTTTTCCTGGCAAAAATTCCGTTTTTTTCCCCGTTACAAACCGCTTTGCAAAGGATTAAAAAAAAGCGTGGGACACGCTCATGCGATTTAACAATTTTAGCGCAGTTGTCATCTCGCTTCGGTTTTTCGCAAAATGCAAATTGTGCGAGAGCGCCCGGGAGAATTTTACAAGCGGATAAAAGCGGAGACTGTATTTTGCAAACGCGCGTATGGGAATATGAAATTTCAGGGGGTGCACGGTAAACGCGGGGCAATACAATTCCGTAATTCATGCATTAAAGATACAAAGAATTTACCGTTTGCGCGCGTTAAAAAAAAAGAGAGAAAGAGAAAGGGAGAGAGAACTGGAGAAAGAGAGATAGAGAGATGAAGAGCAAAATAAAACGAAAAAGAGGGAAAACTCGCTCAAACGCGCGCATACGCAACTCCCCTCGCAATATGTACGTGATTTTAAAAAGTTTCCGGATTGAAGCGCCGCATCGTACTGATACCTTCGAGGATGCAAATCGTGCTCGAAAGCCCTCGTGATTTTTACGAGCGAATAAAAAGAAAAAGCCGACGGATAGGTAAACCGGGCTTGTGCCGACGGCGTGTGAGAGGCACACCAGAGAAAGGGGGTAGAGGATGGTGGCCGCGCCATCAACTCCCGGCGCTAGGGATATCACGGAACAAAGAGCGCACACATTGCGCTGCCTCGTTGTTGTTTCATGCTGCAAAATATCGCATTCTATTTATGTGCGCCTGGACGAGCGCATCCAAAATTCACGAGGCTTTGGATTATATGTGTGCCAGCTATGCAACCGTGTCATGTCATCCATCTTACGTCGCGGCGGTAACACATACACACATACCGCGCGATGTGTACGCCGACAAAAGAGTTTGCGCGATGATATAATTCAAGGCGAAATTATGTCGCAGTCGCAGTCGCGGCAAATATGTATCGCGTACAAGAATATCCTTTTAATGTGAACGCTGTAAATTTAAAGCAGTGGCGGGGAACACGTTGCCCGTTAAAATCACTCGCACGCCGAGACGTGAACGTGTGTCTCTGGACACACCAAAGTGCTCTTGGTGCAATTAATCCTCGCGCAGTAAATATTTCCTTTCTTTCTCGATACATCGTAAAATGTCGCGCAGGGAAGTTGCACAAAGGGAACCAAAAGCTGTCGACGGAAATTTCTCCTTTCGGATGGCACTTTCACGCATTGCTGAACTCAAACGCTAAGTTTGCCTCTGTTCTCCGTCGAGGTAGACGCCGATAGTGACGGAGCAATGTACGGGTTAAACGAAGTAAGAACGCGAACAAAATACAACGTCGATTCGACAAATCGCGAAAATAGCATTGAGGCACGCTACGCGAATACAAAAGTTCCGGAAGGAAACCGGCTATTTATCAAGAGGAAGTGGCGCGGCCAATTTGAAAACAGCAGGAAAGTGTGCCGCGGAGTCGGTAAAACTTTTCAAGAAGTTTGTAGTAACGGCTGGATTCGCCCCATAATTCAAGTAGTGGCTTTCAATTTTTGTACTAACCCGCTTATGTTTTTAGCCACCATCATGTGTAAAGATATTTGCGAGAGAGAGAGAGAGAGAGAGAGAGAGAGAGAGAGAGAGAGAGAGAAACATCCAAGTTAATGGAAACCATATTTACCAGAAAACTCTCAATTCTCGCATTGAAACAAAAAGGAGAATACAGTTTAGTCCACGATTTAATAATTTAAAAAATCTGGCAGAGAAAATAAAGAGTTCTATGTATAAGTACTAATTAACAAAAATTTGATACTACGTTTACTTGTAAAAACCAAAAAAAGTGCATATTTTAACAAGTTGCATATTAAATGAGAACCGCAAGAAAATGAAATATGAATAAACCAAAGGGCATTAATGTAGACCGCACGGATAAGCAGAGCAACGTCTGACTGCGAACTGGTTTTTACTACTCGCGATCTCTTGGCGCAACGACGGGACGATGTTTCGTGTCTCCCCAAGAAATATGAGAAGTTGAAATCTGCTTTATCGTTTGTTCATGTTAACGAGACCGTTAATTATGTTTACAATGTACTGAGTATAAACCGTTCCTTAATTTAGAAGGTCAGACGTGAACGGCGAAGAGCGAACGGCGACGGTAATGCTGCTGTCATACTCTGTCCCACATAATGAAATTTATCTATCACTGTTTTTTGATACAACGAGAAGTTCTTCATGCACGCGAGCAGGGTTAATCTATTAATAATAATCGCCCGAAATATCGTAAGTCAATATTGAAATACACATTGATATTATGACAATAGATATTTGCTACGAAAAAATATTGTGAGAAATATTATATAACTACGAAAAAAATCCTTATATATTAAATTTAAAAAACATTTTGTTAAAAAATTACATGCGATACAATTGTAGCACACAGTTTCGAAATTAATTAACAAATGAATTAACTTTTATTTTTTATGCGATAACATTTTCCGTTAGACCACAAAGGAATTATGTTTCCTGCTGAAAACATCGTGCCGCTAATTTGCAATCGGCGCTGGAATAGATTTTTGTCAACGAGATAAAGATCTATCCGGCCTAAGGAAGGGACTCGTCGTTACTCGGGGATGCTAATTAGAGTCACAAAAGCACTCAGACGCGACGGAAAGCCCATTCTTCCCGATGGAGAGTAGATCGTTCACTGTCTATTAAGTACTTTTCGTGTGTCGTAATTCGATTAAGCACACTTAACGAACTTGTCTTCGCTCAAGCATCGCTGCTAGATTAGAGTTTAATTCGAGCAAGTTAAGGTGCCGTAAAAGAAGTGCAAAGATTAATCTCCTCGCTCTAGAAGCAAGAACGAAAACACGTCTCCCAAAACGCGAAAGAAATCATCGTCAAGATTTGCATCGAGATCATAATGAAGTAACGTAGCAGCGCACGCGCTTTAATGAACCGGTAAAATAGATGGCCCGAGGCCATCTGATAATAGATAATGAAGCGTTCTAAGTACTTATGCTCCGATTGTACGCAAAATAGGTCGCTCAAGGCTACTGATTATTATAGACAATGAAGCGTTTTACGTATTTATGCTCCGTAAGCGCTATGAAGAAGCGATCGAGCAGCAAGCAATTTCAGTCTCGCGAACCGAGGCAAAGCCTCGGATCGCCTTTTAAAGCGCCGAGTTTAAACGAACAAGCGCGATATTTTAACGACGCAAAAAGCTCCGCAGGTGGTGGTTGGCTATTAATTATTCATAAAGTTATCGTCGGCGACCGGTTAAACGCGATGCCAAAAAGGCCAAAGGTGAAAAGTTCTTCGCTAAGGGTAAGAAAATGCGCGTGTGGATACGCGCGAGGATAACCGCCCCGCCAAAGCAACGAGAGATATTCTATCTCCGCGAGAAATATCATATTTACAGAGAGAATACCTCAGCAATCCGCGGAAAGCTACATCCCGGTACAGATAGATAGATGGATAGAAAGAGAGGGGGGAGAAAAGGGAGAAAAACTCCTTTTTTTGCAATTATACTGGATATCTGAGAACACGTATATAACGACAGCGAGATAAATGAGAAATGAGATATACTCTCTCAAAATTTTGAGACTATTTTGACTAAACGAAAGTGGAATTTGCTCCCATCTCTTACCGAGAGTTTCGAATATTTAACATTAAATATTTTGGTAACTGAGCTCCCACCTAGAACTCTGCCGGTATAATGTTTACTTAAAATTAATTTTTAGCTATATATTCGTTCCTCTCTGAAATTCGATTCGCCGGAGCCCTTTAATTTCGTAGACCGAATAATTCCGTAATTAGATCTTGGTTCTCAATGTTGACAAAGGAAAAATCGTCTCAAAATTCAGAAAATACCACCGTACTACATATCACACGACGTACAGATTTCCTAGGACATCCTGTATTCCGGTCACGTATCATTTAAAAGAATTTAAGCTGAGAACATCGCGTGCGCAGCATCTGGCCTGTTTCTCCGGCTTCTCCGCTTTGCCAGATTTTTTGCAAGTCAAAACCGCGTCTAATTATTCAGGTGGTCGGTTTGCGTCGGCTACTTCACGTCGCTTATTTGATGTGAAATAATCCGCGCATCGTATCAGAACGCACATGACTAAAGTCGACCATTGTTCTCCCTAACATGACAAATTGCAGAAATAAATTTGAAAGATATCAGTAAAATAAGCAGATTAAATAACATGTATGAAAACATTTGGTGTCCGAAAAATAAGTATTGACATTTTTCGGTTAGCCCCGTCAATTCCTTAATGTAAATTGTACCTTTGGATCTCCGGATCTTTGCAACGTGCAGGGGGAGAAGGCAGAGGTGTGCGGGGTGAACCGCGGAGCGGGCGAGGATCTGCCCTGCACGAAATCCGGCGGTTTGCGCGCAAATTGGATGTTATCTCTCGGCAGCTGGGGACAGAGCACACTCAGGCCCGCGCGACCGCGCGCGCACGTCCGCACATACATACGCTCACATAGCCACCTGTATCCGCACACATACTCATACACGTACACACACACATACACATATATATCGACCACTTATAAACGTGAGATGAGAACTTTACCGATCCTGGCATCGAGGCGAAGCCCAGGGGCGAGCTTTAAGCTTCCGACTTCCCTCTCTCCTCGTATCTGCCTTTCTCTCCCCCCCCCCCTAACCCGCTACTCTCTCCTTCGCCGTCGTATCTTCCACAACCATCCTCCGCCGTCCTTGTATAGTAGAAACGGTTGTGTTTTAATAGCCACGAGAGAGAAAGGTCGATTTGCCGCAGCTGCTCCAACGGATCGTTAAAATCGACTCCTAAACTGCAATTCGGTTCGACGAGCAATCCGCGAATTTTCAAGCATCGGCAATAAAACATCGATAATTTTGCCAATTCGGATCATTTCGCGGAGACGCATTGTTTCGCGGACGAGCGGGCGCGGTTTTTCACATCCTACGTTCGCGGTCGATATCACGGCACACATCTCTCCCCGCGCGGGGAATCTGGCTCGCATTCAGGAATCAAGCGGATTCACGGGCGGGGAAGAGAGAGAGCTTTACACGAGCCGAGGCGAGGAAGATTGCAGCGCGCAACTGCGATTTTCTGCAGTGTGCCTGCATTTCTTTTTAATAAATTACGCGTGGAGATTTATCGCGAGCGCGGCGCGACTGACTGATGAGCGTAGCGATGCGCTCCGATGATGAGCGGCGCGTGCGAAGGAGGATGGGCGCGTTGCACGCGCGCCGCGTGTGAATGGATATTGCCGATACACCTAGGAGTTCGGGTGCCCGGCGAGGCTAAATGAAATAATATTTCAAAAGCACTTCTATCCCCCCATAGAATGAATAGGGCGCGCGACTGATGGAGATGAAGGAAAAGCTTCGGGTCGACTGACGTCGAGGTGCAGCTCGATGAATGGGACGCCGTGGAGTGACGTCCATCGAGATCAAAAGACGAGTGGATGATCCTGGACGCGGACTGTTGAGCGGAGACAGAGAAGTCGTGGAGATTATCGGGACGACGGCAATGACAACAAAGAGCATTCCGTGTTCCATTGTGTTGACGTCTGCGCCGGTGCATTTGCGTCAATATAAAACGCTGATTATGGCGTCCCTCCTTGCGACAGACGGAGAGTAGTGCTCCTACCCCGCCAATAATCGACAATCATAATTTTTATAACAAAAATGCATCGAGAGGGACGATATAATTCTTACCGCCGTTTCTTCCTTCGCGTTTAATAAATACGTTAGTGATAAAGAATGGATAAAATTAAAAACGTTATTTAAAATAGAAATGCAAGACACTTTCTGAAACGTGACATAGACAATCTTTAAAAATATAAAATCTGTAATGCGCGGAGAATTAAATTTGTTTTTGATATGTCTCTTATGTTTGATGAAACTATTTTATTTTGCATCACATAACGTATGCTGCGTCAAATTTAATGTCAAAATTCATCGAATTTTGGATATTCGCAAATTTTGGACAAGAATTTCGCCGCAATCAAACGGAAAAAAATTAAACACTCGTAAAGAAAAGTTCCGAATATCAATCCCAGCTTTAAGAAGAAATGGCATAAGAACATATCGAGATTTATCGGAAGCGGCTAAAGATTTCTTCTTGCGTTGTACCGGAATGCCGCGTAAACCGACCTCGTATACTCTTGAGAAGAATTATCGAGATGTTTATCCGTTTATAAAGGCCGCCATCCGAATATTTATTAGTTCACGAGAGGGGAACGACGCCCTTTTCCGCTCCATTTCAACGGGCAAAAGTGTCGCGTTGCCGCCCGGTATTTATTGTTCCGATGGGAGCGATGTTTCGTATGTTTGTACCTGCCTTTTCTTCGAAGCGCGTGCGATATATTCAGCATAAATGACCGAAAATAAAGTGGCGGAATTATTTCTGATTGAAGAGAATGATGAGCTTCAAGTAATTTCGCTACTCTCTGATATCTTTAACACAATTTTTTTCGAACATCAAAACCCAAAGGGCAAATAGATAGGGTAAATATACATTGTAGCGTGCCCGCCCGTGTGTATGTGCGCGTGTCTCTCTGTGTGCATGCATTCGTATGTTACATACGTACACCGAGGCGTAAACGTATAAAGTCGACGTTGGATATGATAGCGAAGTTTCGCAATAGGTACGAAATATCGGCCGGACTGGAAATCGTCTGCCGGTGTCACAAAGCGCACCATCTGTCACGAATGGTGAATGGTATTCACCATTTTCTTTTTTTCTCGCGCAACTAATGTAATAGTGAACATGAAAATACGAATAAAGCTGCGTTATTCGAGATTTTGAGAAAGAACGAAACTGGAACAGTATAAAAATCAGTATTTTTTCAATATTGAAAAATTTTGGAAATATAAATATAAATATAAATATCGTTATGAACGTGGATATAAATATGGGAATAAAAACACAAAAAATATATAACAAATGTAAATACAATTGTATTCATAAAAATAAAATACAATTTGAAAATACAGTGCGAAGAGTGTTTAGAGCACGCGAATTTCTATCTCGGGAGGTTTTGATTTGAGAAAAAAAAGGGGGAAAGCGTCAAGTAAACTCAAACGAATCGGCACCTTCGTTGCCCTTAGTTACGCGCATCGCGATACCCATGCGGCCGCCGATCGATAAGTACGAAGTCACCAAAGTGTCGACTTACTTGCGTAACAATTTAATCGGGCGAATGCCCGTTCGTGCCTCCCCGTCGATAAGCTTTAACGGCGAAATGCCGGCGTCAGGATCGCGTCAGCCGAGGCCAACTAGGAAAATCGTCGGCCTGAGAATCGAACGCGCCATTCGGCCAGCGCGAGGGTTGAATAGATGCAACGACCAAGGGGGATCTCACGGGCGATCCATTATGTGATTGCTCATTATTGTTTTACGGCTCCGTCGAGTCAGTCGACGACTTGAGAAACTCGAGAACCGGAGGGTGCCGTGGAGAGAGAGAGAGGACAGAGTGAAGAAGTGGTTGCCGACTCTCGAGAGAGAGAGGGTAATAAAATCAAAGTACCGATGGGTGCCTCGAGGTCCGTTGATTCTTTCACGGATAATCGAATGCGGGATGGGACGAGACGGGGGAGGACTGGGGAGGAGCCTCCGGAACGGGGGCTTAATTACGTGTCACGGCGATGTGTTAATTCTGGTGCACATTGTTCATTCCGATCTCGTTTATAACCGCGCGCGGCCGGTGAATTTTAATCGCGTCCGACCGCCCTTTGTTTTCGACATACAAGACGCAACACGCTTGATGACATGTATAATCTACGCGGGAGCATTCTGATTACACACTTTTGCGCCGCGCGCGAGCAGATGTCTATTTTGGAACTTCGTAAAACCTTCGTCCGTCGGAGATCCGGAGGAGAATCTTAACATCTGTCCGCGACCCAATTAAATTACGAGATTTCGTTTTAGCTTTGGATTTCAGAGCACCCGGGTCCCAGATTAATGAGAAAAATCGCGGGATGTAAAAGGGCGCTCTTCTGCGGTCGTAAAGGCTTCTCGTCGTGGAATTGCTTTCACACAGGCGTACCGTGAGTCTTCCCGTGTTGTCGGTGTAGAGAGAAAACAGATTGCCGAGATCCCGTCGTCGGTTTTGTTCGACGAAGATGCCGCGAGGCGTTGCGTGGCGGAAGCCATCGATAGGTCGATATACGACGACTATGGCCCGCGTCGGTCCTGGAAACTGCTCAGGGTACCAGTTTAGTATCGGTTTCCGCGAGCTCGTTTGCATCGCCGGTAGAAAATACAAACGATTTGCTCGCAACAATGCCGGTACGCGTACGGTAAACGAGGTCGTATAAGTCTCTATACAAGCGCACGATGGTCCCGAGCGGTAGAAATAGAATTCCGCATACTCGCACATGGTTTCGTCAATCATCCTCTATCTACCCCCTTTTTAGTGACTTTTCGTTTCTCCTCGCGCACCGGAAATATCTTCCAAGTGAACGGCCCTCCACCACGAGAGCGGGGAACGGTCAGTTTTCGATCTCCGTGCGTTGAATATCACATTATCATTGTTATAAATACGTCTTTACACGCGTACGTTGGAGCAAACGGTTTTTCGAGCTTTGAACGTTCTTCGAAATGCTGAGATAATTATTATATATATTTACGTCGCGGGGGGGCAGAAATGCACTGTAGACTGTAGCCTGACCCACTCTCGAGGAATATACACGCTCAATATGTATGCGGTGCGTACGACTACCGTCGCGCGGATGCGATTAAAACTCTTATGCGTTACAGCACCGTATGGAAATCAGCATGCGCGGAATATTGTAGCCGCGTACGGCAACGAAAGTTCGCGCTCCGTATCTGCGCGTGGAATTTAGCGGAGGATGTTTACGAGGGTGCCGGGGACGCGAAGGTACGTGCGTGTTTATGCGGCCTCGCGCTTCGGGTCCGTTTTAAAGCGAATAAGTACGGACTTAATAATGTTTTGCTAAATGCGACCATCGCCGACGCCGCGCTGCCGCGCACAGAGAGGAACGGAAATAATACAGCCACGAAAGTTCACATTTTACGTCTAGAATTAATAGAGACACTACACAACCGTGTCCGACAAATATTACGTGCGTACGTAACATTTATACCGCGATATATTATGATGATGAATAAAGGGTTTCTCGCAGGCATAGGCACGAAAGATATCAAAGTAAAAATGTTACGAAAAAACGGAAGATTTCTCACGTTGTGCAATATGCTTTTTATCAAGTAATGATAAAGGGCGATAGTTTTAAACAATTTATAAATGTACATAAATTATTTTTACACGAAGGATTATTGCACGCACCTGTACAAATCTACATTTAAAATTAATTGGATTTTATACGTTTCTTGTGTAATATTGTTAACTAGAGCGAAATTTACTATAGCTAGACTTCTCTTCCTTTATACAATGTACATCATTTGTCTAGAGCAAGTTACTTTCGATCCTGCAAAGAGAAAGAAAGAGAGAGAGAGAGAGAGAGAGAGAGAGAGGTCACATAGAGTAGATTTAGCGAGACAAATCTCCAGGCTGTGTACACTTCATGCAAATCTCAGTTTCTCTGCAGCCACATCTCGTGTTGGACTCCCATTGCTACCATTGCACTCTACATTTTATGAAAAAAAGAATAAAAAAAAACCTGTAGCGAAAGTGGATTATTACAAGGGAAAAGAAAAGAATTTCGCTCCGAGTTCTTGGGACAACGATAAATGAAAGGAAGGCGGTCCTGTAAATGTTTTACTCGCATTTTAATCACGTTTAATCGCGAACGACGAACAAAACTGCAGAGAAGATTACCCCAAATTTCGCCGGTCCATTGTGATTTTGCATCCGAATGTTACCGAGGGAATCCACTTCGCGCGACTTGCTCCGCGCTATATCGCTGAAATTGATACAGGCGTTAGAGCGGCGCCGTGAGAGTTCATCAAAGTCCGTCGGGACGTAAACTCGCGATAAAACGTCAAATAAAACGCGACGATAAAAAAATTGGGGCAACCTCTGTGTGTATGTGTGTGTTGTAGGTACGCGCGTTTATATAGGTGAGCGCGAGAAATAAAAAGTGTCGAGAGGGGCTCACCGGCTGATGGAGGCAAGTTTCGCCGAAAGAGATCACCAGATTCTGTCTCGCGACCGATACAAGCGACCGACGGCATTCGGTAATCGGGGTCACCGAGTTTACGCAAGAACGATTTTACAACAGGACGGGTCCCGAGCCAATCGTTCCGGGCCTACCCTTCGATTCACACCTGCGCGATACGCGGCACGTGACCAGGAAAATTAATTTATTGCAACGTATCACACATGGAAAAAGATAGCTCGCCCACCTTTCTCCCCAAGAAAGCTGACGGCGCGGCGGACAGAAAAGTGAAGGAGATGTAGAAACGACAGATCGCATTGGCATTTTGTGTCACGATATTTGAGCGGGTAAGTCATCGACGGAGACCTGTCCCTGCGCATAAGAAGTATGATAAAGTCCCTTCATTCGCTCTTTCAGCTTTGTTCGTCCTGACACGATGTCAAGTGTCGTCCCGCGAGCGAGATATCTCGACACTGAAAACTAAGAGTTATCTTTTACAGCGCGAAACGCTTCCTTCGAAGCGTCACGACCGCGCCGGTATCCGGTAGCGCTCGCATTTGCGAATGGGTATGTTAAACTTTGTAGAACGTAGAGGAAGGTAAAACGCGGCAGAGATCGTCATCGCTTCGTCAATAGGGCAGTAACGGTATATTGAAGGGCGCGTTAGGTTACATTGCAGACGCGCTTACCGTGATGATGCCGGTGAAACCGGCTCGTGAAAGACTCGAAAGTGCTTTATGTACTTCCCGGCCTACATATGTACGAGCGTACATACACAGGGAGCGGGCGGCGCGCAGAGCTGGCTCTCCGCACTTACCGCGTTGTGTCGCTACAAATTGCAAACGTGCCGTTGCCGCTCGAACGGTATGGAAGCATCGGTTTTAATTGAAGCGGAGTTGTGATTCAACCGCGTTGTTTCGCGAACCATTCCAAAAGCAATATGGTCTCTGATGTAAACGTGTAATTCTTACGTCTACATACCTAAAAGCGTATCGCGAGTTGTCGAAACGTTTTAGCCGCAATCTCCTGGATAACCTCTCCTACCCTACGGTCGTTCTCGTAGACGCTCTTCGGTCTATCGCACAGTGTTACGAGACGATTCGCACACACACTTTCCAGGCCACTCGCCACGGCCGCGAGTTCTGTAAACTCGGAAATAATGTAGACGCGCCGGGTTTTCAATCTCACAAAGATTAATTCGCGCAAATATCATTTTGTTTCCGCTCGTTGGCTTACGCGCTGCATTGTTTACATACGTCTCGCGGGCGGGGGCTAACTTCCAGGAAACTCGTTTCCGCGGGAACGCGCGGGGGCCGTCGCGCCGCCGGCGAATTCTCCATCCCGGCGGCGCCGTTATAGCCGTTCCGTCCTCAGCAAGACATGTTCCATTTCAGGAATACAGGCGCGGCGCGTGATGAAACTCAAACGACGTAGCATTACGTTTTTTTACGAGGAAAATTTTTCACGCGCGCGCGTTCGACCGAAACTGTCGCGGAAACTGTCTGATGTCTACATCAGTTCGCGGTGCTGTTTTCAGGGCGATATCGAACACCTCGGGTTTCGCGGTAAAGTACACATTATGCAAATCGTCGCCTCCGACTTGGTCGGCGTCGTGCATCACGGAAGGCGACAGCCTGCGCGAGGAAGAGGAGACAAATAACCGGCCAAACATAGGGAAACAGTAACGATCGGGTAATTAGAACAAAAAAGCTTGTTCGGTAGGCAACCCACGCGACGAGAGGTGATCGTCTCTACCTAGGGAATGGGCGACCGAGGGTAGACCAGGCCGGGATCTTCGCTTCGAATTTTGCCAAGTGCACACATCGCTAACTAGGTTACGTAATACAATTAGCGCCTCCGCTAATTTCTCAGCGCCGACTAGGCAACCGGCTAGGATGGTAGTTCGCTATTAATGGGCAAATATACAAAGCGCCGACTATCCGAAACGCGTTGCCATCGACTCCCCTCCTTTTCTCTCTCTCTTTCTTTGTTTCACTCTTCCTCATCATCTCGCCTTCTCTCGACAAGAGGAGCAGCTACGAGAACCCTCGCCGTGTACGGTCCAGACGAACAAAAACAAGTTTGATCGCGTTCACAAACACGGGGGTCGACCGGCGCATTTAATCGCGAGAACGCGCTTCCGTGGCTCTTATACGACGCCCGTCCCCTATATGTATTCGGTATTTGTACTGGGAGGAAATGCGCGTTGAATATTCAATTCGCCGCGTTATTAATTAGGCGTGAGTATCCTTCGCGCCGTATTCGTCGTGTACACGATACTTTAATTATCGCGCGGGTAGAAGCAAGAAAGCGAAACCGACGGAGACAGTGAACATTACTTATACTGAAATTGAAGAGACGAAGGTTCTTCTCGCGGCATAGAACTATTACAGCGACGTAAAAGTCGCGTATCACAAATTGTACGTGTCTCGTTATTTTTGTGAAAGAAATTAACTTGAAATTGGTCAAAGAATTTGTACGTAAAAAGAAACGTGGATAACTCGTTTTGTACATCTCTCTCGTGTGTGTATATAGTATATATAGATATATATATATGTGTATAAAATAAAATAAAATATTAAGCGAAGTGTACGAGTGATGTGTTATACTTACTAAACTGCCGCACAAAGTCGCGGTGCAGCAACCGATAGGGCCGCGTAGAACCGTACTAAAACGAAATTAACGCTCGCCAGAGGCGAGTCAAGATGATGGTGTTACTCAGGAAAATAAATTGCGCGAGGTGCACAGAGAAAAGGATTTTAAAGGATCACGAAGTGAGCAAGCGAGGAAAGGAGGAATCTCGCGGAAAAGATGTGGGGATGTGGGGAAGACGCGCAAAGAGAGACGCGGAGGGAAAGAAATGGAAGGTGGGAAAAAAGATAGGATGAAAGAGAGGGAGAAAGAAAAGCGAATAAAAGATCACGGATTTGTGTGGAAATGAGAGGAAGCGAGGAGTGAACGAGGACGCGCGACGAAAAAATGGGGAAGGGGGTGTGGATAGAGAGGCGGAAGAAGAGGATAGCTATTCGTGCATCGCTGAACGTTCGTCGAGCGAGTCGCATCGGTGCATCGATGCGCGCACGCGCGCGCGGTTTGTGCATCCAGGATATTAAAAACATACACATCCGACGATAAATCCGGCGTAAAATATAAATCGGTAATGCCGCCGAAAAACTCGGTAGGAGCTGAGCCTCCGGTTTTCCGTTCCCCTCCACCTTGTTCATCCCCCCTTCGCCGCACGTTATTCCGCTCCGCCAGAATCGCGCCGCTTTTTTTTTGCCTTTCTTTCTCTTTCTTTCCTCTTCCTCACTTTTCTCGATACAATGTACAGCTTGAATGCGTACTGTGTGCTCTCTGATACGCCGCAAGCGCACAGGTGAGATTTCGCAGGATGCTCGATAGAGCGACCGAGATAACCACTCCTCGAATGTTTTTTTAATTTTTTTTTTTACGCGAAGAAGAAAGGTTAATGAGTGCGAGGATGCGTAAATTAGCGGGCGATTTCGAAACGAGAAGCGACACACATTGAAATAAATAGTAAATTTCATTAATGCCATAAATGTCATTCAATTTGTCAATCGAATAAATCTCTACGAACGAATTATAACGCTATGGAACATAATGCAATATTAATATGTAATATCATTTACTATTACAAATATCGTATGCCGCTTACAAACGATGTTAAACCACTTTCCACGTACTATTTATACGCTAATCAATGACAAAAACGCGGCATCGATGCGGCTGAATAAATCGACGAAAAAGACAAATTCCATTCAATGCCTTTATTTCGTGGTGCTGATTACGCGGCGTTCGATTTTCCTAGGCAACAATCCCCGTCGCTTTAATCACCGATTCGGCGCCTTAAACCATATTTTCCTCCGACACACGTCCAAGCTTAACGTCCGACAAAATGTTTTCGGCTTTACTAGAGACAGAGAAACAGCGAGAGAAAAAGAAAAAGAGATAGGGAGCACGGGACGGGAGTGAAAAAAAAGGGGCTCGTCGTCGGTCTGGCTTTTAATCGTCGTCGCGACGTTCCTTTTTTGCGTCCCTCACGCGGGTGGGCGCGCGCACCAGTGTTGGAATCCACTTTAACGGACCTCGCTAATTACCGAGCGGGTAGCTCCGCTTATTTGCCTTGACTCTGATTAACCTTCCACGTGGTGTTCCTCCCTACGCAACAGAAACGGAAGAGGGGTCGAGGGAGGCCGACCGTGAGGAGAGGCGGTCATATATAATCGCTTTATGCACGTTTCCGCGTGATATCGCGACTATGAAAATTTTATGTTTTTCGTTTGCCATAAGTTCTGCCCAATTGGATTCGTCGGTGAAACGATTCACCTACATTTTACGATTATATATTTTTCAATTTCATTAAAATTTAAAAGAAAAAAAATCAATATTACACATCGATTTCTCGAAGAGATATCACTACTCAATTTATATATCTTGCGTAACTATTGACGTTTTGACAAATTTACTTGAAAAATTTTACGGCAACAAACTTTCTCTATTGGTGTTCCTTATATTGCGTTACACAACATTTTATAATAACCGTCTATTCTGAAAGTAGATGGTGATTATGAAGTGTTGTGTAACGCAATAATAAGGAACACCAATAGAAAGTTTATTGCCAGAACCGTGATTCAATACCGGCGCGGCACGTACGATCGGGCCTCTTAAATGGTACCCGCGACACTCGCTTATCCGTTTGGCACGTTACACGCAAGGCAAATATCCGCGGGCGATTATGGCACTAAATCAG
The DNA here is from genome assembly GCF_048541705.1 of Temnothorax americanus. NCBI lineage: Eukaryota > Metazoa > Arthropoda > Insecta > Hymenoptera > Formicidae > Temnothorax > Temnothorax americanus. The sequence continues at coordinate 11,167 of NW_027509421.1, read as the reverse complement.
GCGTCTCGCGGAGAGAGGAAGGGAGGAGGGGAGGAGGCGACGTGGAGGATGGAGCAATCTGAGGCGGCGCACGATCACGCGAAAATTCACCGCGTCGGATGCGCCTTATCTCGGCCGAAGAACGTGCATATCTGCTAGGCGGTCAGATAAGGATGATCCACCACCTACGAAGCGCAAGCAGTCGGCGCAGAAAATTATGTGTGCCTCCGTAAAAGCGTCGTGCCCTCGTCCACAAACATTGCCGAGTAGAGTCCCTCAGCGAAGGGGAAACTCGTGAGGCAGCGCGAATGGGAGAAACGGAGAAAAAAAGAAAGAGGAGGATGGAGTCGGATCAACATCGTTCTCTCCCTCGTGATTCTCGGTTTTACACTCGACGCATCGAGGGAATTAACTATTTCCATAGCTATCGTCTATCGAATTTTCGGGCAGAGTCCGCATAAACCCACGCAGCACTAACAAAGTTGCGAAGCATACGCCGACTGATTGCGTCAGTGTCGATGGCCGGACAACGTTTATCGCGTTTATCGTGTCGCTAATAAATTATCAAGAGGGCGGCGAGATATAAGCGTTACGGTCCATTAACCGGAAACTCCGCGTAATGCCCATCTCCGCGTAACGTTAATTTCGACACGCGCGTGCTGTACGTGAAAATGGGAAAAAAATGCAGTTTTATTACAAAGGTACAAAACCGCTCGCCGGAGACAAGAAACGAATTTCAGCGCTTCGCTTCGGGCACTCGCCCCGTCCCTTTCTCGCAACCGGCCGGTAAACGCGCATTTTTCTCGTCGTAAAATTAACTCTCTTTTCCACGCTCTCTCTCTTCCGCTCCCCCCCCTCTCTCTCTATCTCTCGGTCTCTCCTATACTCTCTTCTATCCCGATGAAAAAGGTTATTCATATCAGGGGGCGCGTACCCTTTTCCGCTGCAGATTACTTCAAAGCAAATATTCTCCGCGCGTTCAAAGAAATTACAAGGATATAACTAAATCCGTCGAATTTTTGCGTCGCAGTTTAAAGCAAGATTGTTGCGATATGAATAAAATAACGAGCGTGTGTAAAAAAAAGAGAGAGAAAGAGAAAGAGACTTAATACATTATTGTCACTCGCGCGAATCTTTCGCGCGCGAATCAAAATTTTAGTATTGATATTTTCGGGCGCATAAAGATTAAACATTTTATTTTCAATGCCGTCAAAAAAATGTATCTAAAATATTATATAAACATTATACATTATTTTATACTGTATAACAAATTATGTTGTGTATAGTTTAATTCGATGGAATTTTTATTAGGACATAAAGTCAAAAGCTTGTCAATGAAATGCAATTTGTACCTATGCTGAAAATAACACATTGACATTTATTTAGAAAATACCGTGAAATCCCTCGTGCCCGAAACCACAATGTCCCCCAAAATAACGGCAAAACAATTATAATGGTATGCAAGTTGTCAGATATGATGCCTGTAGCCAAATGATTTTATTCGCTGACTGCGGAGGGTGCGTATCGTATTTACCTCCGGTTTACATCGGCTTAATGCCGGCGTTGATATTCGAAATAATAGCGGCTCGCTGGCATAAGCGCGGTCCTCGTACACGTAACGCGGTATCCATGTAAGCGCTTAGATTTACTGTTTCCACTAGCTAGCGACCAGCCGAACATGGCTTTGCCAACGTTGAGGCATTATATCTCTACTGAGCAGAACGATCTGCCATATTGTATTTCACTGTCATTTGCTAAATATGTGCAAAGCCCAATAATAGTCGTGAATCTACCATTGAATAGTGCGTTACCCATTTACACTCCTGAAACTTGATTAGCGAAAACCCTGATATTTCCAAATGCTCGCAACTCAAAACCTATTGACAATCACGATGTTCCTGTCAGGAAAAATCAATTTCAAATTTGCTTCAGAAATTCGAGAACAAAGATAGCTGCGTACATTTCGAATTTAATTATTAAAATAAAATATATTTCCTACAAACATATATACGTACTTGGCGCTTGATTCGAGAAAAAGAAAACCTGTTCTTTTAACGACTTAATTGGTCCCGTTTGCATCAAATGCAAAGTCTTATAGTCCCTTCGTAATCTCAACGGTCTTTATGCTATTGTCCCATAACACCCACACCATTAACAAGTTTCAAGCTTCTTAGTCGCCGTCCACGACCCTCTAAAGCGTCGTGGTCCCGTGGCCACTTCAATCTACAAAGACGGTCCGCGCGACCGTCTCGAAGCCGCCAATTAAATTAGTTACCAAATTCAAGAAGTCAAAAAAAGTGGTTTAACGCGAAGAGGAACAAATGACGGGTACTTATTCGCGTTTTGCGTCTATATGAATTTCACGACTGGGAATCCAATAGACCGGAATGGAAAATCGAGATTATTCTCACAGAGATCTAAGAACGATCAAGCGATTTCTTTATAAACGATTTGGTATTATTATTCATTGCCATGTAGAAAAGTATAATATTTCAGATAGAACAAAAATAAAATTTCACGACAGCATTAATGTCCTTTTATAAACGACAGAGATAAATATTTAAATTGATTTAAATATCCTGAGTCCAATATCCGGTGGAATTTATATTCAGTTAGAAAGCTATTTAGTTGATATGGATTAAAAGTGTATTGATAAAAAACGGTCGAAATAAATTAATAGAGTAACTGGGGGAATATGCCAGTGTGGGGGATATTGAAACATTTTCTATGAAATTATAAGCTTCAAGATTAATGTTATCACATGTTAAAGATTAACAGTATATAACGTATGTAGGAATACGTAAAAAAAAATTTGATTACCCTATATTTGGCATACTGTTTAAAAATTCATAAGAACGTCGGAGCTCCAAAATTTCAAATCAAACGATTTAAATACTATTTGCATATTGGGGAACAATCAGACCGATTATTTTGCAAAGAAAAATCATTAAATGATCTGTAAACTTGGTTATAAAATAGACTCGATAAAATCATGTTCCGTCTCTCAGTCTCTCGATAGAAACACATGATAGAGTTGATGACGTAAAAGTTTCCGCGATATGTGCGCATCGCTTTCCCCGAATGTAAGAAATGAATTCGCTCACCGGTCGACGCGCCGTCATTATTGTCACTTCGCCGATTGCTCTATTGTTCGGACACGTTCATTCTCTCCCCGGATGCGAGTCAAAATAATGCGGAATAGAAAAAGACGTGAAATCGTGGAGCATAACTCTCGATCTTTGCACAACTGTCTTTTAAAAAAGAAGAATCAAACACATTGTTTCTAAAATCGTAATCAATCTTTATAATAAAGTAGGTACACTTCGCCAACTCCTCGTATCTTCAATATCTTTGAAACGATAGTTCGCCGGTGCGCCAGCATGGAACGTTACCGCAGTTCGTTACTTCGCGAGTCTTTACGACATTTGTCTCGCGCCGGTGACCATTGGCGAGTTTCGGACTTCTCGGTCGCTGAAAGGAAAGTCAAAGACGGTCCCCGGTGCGAGAAAGCCGTCAATTAAGTCAAAAGGGGGAAAGTCCGCCTTGGCAAATTCCGGACGCGCGTATCGCTGCGGTTCGTTTGCCGTCGTCAGAGCGCGACCGAGAAAATACACTTTGACCTGGATCGGCGTTAGGGAGACGCGTACTTGGTGTCTCTTGTGTACTCGAAATCGAAGTTCGTACCCGCGGTCGGTTCCAGGCGAACTCGAGAGATTGTGTCCGTTCCTTCGTATGACAACTTTCAAATGGGACAGTGAGTTTACCGTAGCGCATGGATTCGGCCGCACGCGCCGCGCCGCGCGCCGTTTCAGAGGACTATCTGCGTGACCGTGCCTGCGCGATAAAGAATTATTCTAGTTTAAAAGGAAAGAGTTAAATTCGATCACGCGTAAAAAGAACGAGAAAATTTCGCTCGTATAATAGATAGCAAACACATTATTTTACTTATCCATCACGTTAAAGACTGCCGTCGATAAAAGTATAATGCAATTCTTTGTAAACTGATTGCGTATTTTGAGAAATATATACGTGTATTTCTATGTGGATAAACGGAGAGCCTTCATTGTCATTATAAGACGATCTGTTACCGAACCGCGCGGGAGCTTAGCGGAGAAATAAGCTCCACTGGTACAACCGCTGTACAAAAGCCTCTTAGCCCCAGCTCGAGCAAGGGTGAAAGAGGACTAATTTGTCTATCCGCGTACAGTTGGGGGAGAGCTGGTAGAAAAGAGCCGCGGTTATGGGCCACGCTTGGGTGTGCAATACATCCGGGAAAACCGCCCGCCCATTCGGAGGAACATGAACACCCTCCCGCACGTTATTTCCACGATCATCATAATCCACCCCTCGCCTCGACGTTGTTTTCGCACAGGTTCACACCAGATTCTGAGCGACCGAGGTGGATTAAGGATTTTCCGCCTCTGCCTCTTGTGGCCCCACTACCGCTCGTCGTCGGTGACAGAAAAAAAAGGAACGACCCAATTTGGGGGGTTTTTCTGGTTTTAGAGGCCGGCTTTTGCAGCTCGTTGCACAGCAGCGAAAGCAGTAACGGTAGTCCACTCGTGCAACAAATAGCCGTAATAGTATTGTTCACCGCATTCGCGTAAAGTGACTCGCAAATATTCTTACACAAAGTACCCTGTTTTATCGTATGTATAAATATATGTATATACTTTTTATATTTATGTCAATAAACATGTTATTTATTTTTAATTCAATACGTTATTGTACTGGAACGTCCAAAACTTTCCTCAATAAAATTTAAAACATGACTCCTAATTAGTAGTAAAAAAAATGATAAAACACAAAATATAATTATAAAAAAATTAATGCAGCTATTTAAAAAAATTTTTTTTTAAGGCTAAAGATTTTACTTTCAAATTTTATCAAGTTCATTGCTTGATAATACTCTCTAAGTAACTCTAAAGTTGACCAGATAAAATTGTTAAAATATTTTAAATTTTAGGATCATACATAAAATTTACAAAAATTATTTTTAACTTCATAAATTATTTTAAAACTTTCTAAAAGCTTAATTAACCTTTTTTAAAATGTTATTTTTTAAACTACAATTTTTTTCGTCGAATTATCGTGATTTAAAATATCACTAGATTTTCATAAATTTATAAAACGTGAGAAAATAAATCTTTAAATTTAAACGCTCCACATTTCCAAGTTACTTTCAAATTTTAATTTTAGATTATTATTACATCACTGTTAGGTATAAGTGAATCTGTTAATTTACCGCAAGTTATTTTATCTCGTTTTTGTTCAGATAACGGAACGTTTTTCTATTTCATATACATAATTCTGATCCTATACATATATATTTCTATATATTAAAAATATAATATTATATATATACATATATATATATAAATCTGCCACAAGTTATAAAATTTTTATTTAAAATGATTACTGTCTAAAAAAAGACGTGTAAAATAAGTTCTATATTATAATTAAAAACCGTAATATATTAAACTAAAAAATGTAATTCATGTAATATATATATATATATATATATATATATATATAACTTTTGGGGAATATCGTTAAATTAGAAAAATTATGTTCATTTTTTCGTACGCAAAGTGGCTATATTTAATCTTTGATAATCGATTTAGTTATTGGCAGAGAACTTTCGATAAAGTAACTTACCACGCGATGCACCGAGAATGCACGATTGTGGCAGCAAAAAACAAGTCAGCACCAGTGGCCAATTCATCTTCGAATCTACAACAAAAAGAAAGCACCAGATTCGTTAGACAACAACAGCCATTTAAGCGTTATTTGTGGCGACGGCATTAAAAGACATCGAAAAATAATCATCCATATATATATCGATCCAAAACACTTCGGCGAAGTGTTGAAAATTCGCGCCCGGAAAGCGATTCTCTTCGAATAACTGCCCAACGAGCTCGTGCAAACAAATCGCCGCGTGCGGCAATATCGGTTTTCTCCTACGACTACTCCGGCTTATAGCCCGCCTTATCCCCTCACGAAATCTTGAGAAAAAACACACCCGGCGCAAATTAATGCGTGCTACACTCATTTCCAAACAACGGCTCGGCACAATTAGGGGAGCAGCCCCTACGTATGTAATATTGATACGGACGAGTGTTCCACGCTAATCTCTTTCTATCGGTCAGTTATAACAACCCGATACCGATAGACGTGCCCGCGGCTACGTCACGAAGGGAGATGGATCGCGCTCGGCGCGATAGAAATTCAGGGGGATCGATATCGCCGGTAATTCTTGTATCGGCCCCAAGAATAAGTAGCCCATTGACCTCTCGGGCACGTTCTGAAATTAGACCGACCGTGTCGATAAAACGTACCAGATATTCTCGTGTTAAAACACCGTCTCGCGCAGCTCTAATGTATTCCGAGTTCAATTTTATATCATGGCTCACTCATAAATTTGCCTCGGCATACGCCATAATAATATTTGGCTCGTCCATCTCGCGCGCTGTCCGTATTCTAAGTGTCTACAGAATCGAATCACACGCTAATATCTGTAGATCCAAGATTCTATGCCGCGCCCAATAAAAACACGCCGAGTAGTTTAGGGTGGAGACCCTTTATTCGCGTCCATTCGGATCGTTGCGCGAGCAAGCACAGACATTCTCCAGCAGACAGGGACAATATCTGGCGCAATCTTATGAAACGGAGCTAGCATACCGCGCAAATTTTCGGAACCCAAGCCGCATACCACGCGATGAGACGGTTCGTCATTGATTTGACGCGCGCGGCGACCCTCTTCTATAATAGTTATTCCACTTTCAGCTTCCTCAGAAGCGACAATATCTGATAACTGGTTTTTATTTTCATTATTTTAGCTCCGTCGGTTTTACCAAGCAACACTAACATTTCCTCAGATGTGGCCCCTCTAATAAGCTTGAGTTCATCGATCGAATAAGACCAACAGATTCGTGTTTTTGTGGATTCTCGTAACGTTCTTGCGCTATTCGCCATGCGAATTAAACAAAAAGGAAGCAAGTACGCGCGGCCGATGAGAACGAAGCGAGGTAAAAGGCGCGAAAGAAGAAGTTGCCTTCCCCGCTCGCGCACAATAAGACAAATAGATGTGATACAATGCAAAAGGAAACGAGTACCGCGCGCGATGAAGTATGCATGTAAACGTGAAAACATATATACGTCTTGTCACGCGATAAAGGCGCGAGATACAACGCACGTGCGCGACACGTAAGCGTTCCGATGCAAATTGCAAGCGTTGGATAAATGAATTTACATTTCCGTGGAGTGTTTTCACTTTTGGCGCGGACTCGCACTCCCGCCCGTAATTCTTTCCGCCGGCATACGCGTCGATCCGGACGCGAATGCGCCCGCTTCTTACAATAGCTCTCGATTGATACAGGTACGCCACAATAGTTTTCAACGTCGCCCTATATGAATATCGCAGTCAATGGGCGCATTCAGCGGAGACGACAATCGAGTAGCACTTGAGCAGCAATGCAACCCCGCTTCGCTGAATATCTCAGGGTATATACCGATCGTATATTCAATCGCTAACTCAACTGTTGTCTCCGCTAAATGCGTCCAGTGTAAACATGAAATGAGATTTGGCCAGCTGTGTTTAGCCTCGCGCGTACAATGGGAATATGAGCCGGAGATTCTAATGCATATTGAACGCGATCAATCGCATTAAAATCTCCGCGAGCGACGCGAAAAGCAAGGGTAAAGGATTAGATAAAGAAATGTTAGACGCGAAGCGAATTCTTTTATTAAGAACGCTACGTCTCGACCGGATCATTCTTCTTCTCAGCTATAAATAAAATATGACGACACGCTGTAAATTCAATCGTAAGACGAAAGCAGGTACATTGAGCTCCGTAAGAATCTTGAGAATTCACGGAGCGAATAAAAGCGCTCGTCGCAGCGTCGCCTTTTGCCACCTTGTTTATTTTCATCGCGCCTTTCATCGTGACAAGCTGATATTCGGGAAGTCAACCTTTTGCATTTTTTCATTAAAGACTCTCCTTGTTACAGAAAATGCTCGTTCTGCACGATTATTGAGAATGGCCTTCTCAACGCAATTCGTATTAATTTGTACGAATTCGCGTTTCTCTTCCGTTCTCTATTTACTCGGCAATTAGCTTCGCGGTATTAGCTAATTTGCATTCACAAAGACTATACCGAATGTAATCAACTATTTGTTGTAATATTAGGATCATTAATTAAACAATAATATTTCATACGTCGGGCGATTAAATGCTTCTCTTGGATGGACCCTAACATCACCGTAAACGCGAGGCGGGAGTCCTCATTTATAATTATCACGGGTAGACGGATGAAATCGCTCTTCATCCCGGACCCAGGATTCTCAAATAAAATCTCGGGAAAATTTAGTCGGTATTAACATCGGGAAAACGTGTGGCGTAAATAAAGAATTCCGTCGCGGCGGAAACCTCTCTCTTCCCTCACGCCCGCGCCGGCGAGATCGGCGGCCCGCGTCCTTTCCTCGCCGCACTGCGATTTCTCGCGAACACAGAGAGCGACTAATATACCCGCGCGGGAACCTTTATTTTTCTTCATTAGCTCGTCGCGGTGCAACAATGCCGCGCACCTACGCGCACGGTGTCAATGACGCCTGGCTTTTCGCAAACTCGCCGGCGGACCTTCCCGCAGAATATCGCCGTCGCCCGCGCGAACAAAGGGAAACGGGGGAGGGTAGCGGCGGCGGCCAGGGTCGGTACGAGGGTACGTCTCGCACGGGGTGGATGCGGGGTCGGGGGCGGTCGGTGAGGAAGAAGGAAAAAGGGAGAGAAGAAAGCGAGATAGAGAGAAGCTCAACGAAAGGATACGAAAGAGGGTGCACCTCCTCGGGCGTTTCTTCGTCCCGGTCTCTTATGTCCCCGGTCCTCTTGCACCCTCGCTCTCGACACACCCCTATCGGCTCTCGCCCTCCCTCGGCCCATCCCGGAACTTCTCTAAATAGCCATGTGACGCTACCAGCCACCGTATTACATTCCATATACACACACACCGATACCGCACGACGTTGCGCACACGTACCTTATACCGTGTGGCGCACGACACACGCGCGCGGATCCCGAGGAACCGAGGAACGCCGCTCAGAGAAACCAGAGTTCCTGATCCTGATAGCGCCCGCGGGCGCGCGCGCGCGCCAAGAAACGACCGCGTCGCTGCAGGGTTGTCCCACGTGTTCGCGCGTGTATTTTGTGCGTAGTTACGTTTCCACCCCCTCCCCCATTGGCCTATCCCTAACTCTGACGTTTTTTCATTCGCCGCTCTCACTGCCAGACGGACACGAAGTTGTTGAGTTTTATGGTTGAGTTTTATGGAGATATTTCGGCGTGCGACCATGATCACCGGTCACCAGTTGTTATCGTTATCCTCACGATCGTGTTAGAGAAGCGAATTCGTGAGAGAACTCGAAAATTCGGAATGACATCTGCGACACATAGTCGGCGCGAAGTTCGAAGGAAATGCCGAAAATTCGCAAGAGAAACGGCGCATTTTGAAATATCGCTCTGCTCTCTCGTGGCCGATCATTATTTCGCTATAATAATAGCGCGATTATTATTTCGACAATAATAGCATAATTACATATTAACGTTATAGGAAGTTACACGGGGGAGGCATCTGGTGGTAAATTCAAGGGATGTTCGATTATTGATCATCACATTCAATTTATACGAGACAATTACGCTAACAATACTGTTATTTACTTAGTGCAATATTAACTTGCCATGAGGTTATACTAATTGCGTTAATAATATATTCTTCAATTATGTCGAAAGAACACAATTACCACGTGTAATATTTGCAAATGTTAATTGAGTTTGTTTCTATTAACAACCTAATATCCAGTCGCAGACTGTATTATGAAAATTTGTTTTTCTGAAACGAGAAGGAAACATCTAATTTTTCAAAAATAATGCTTGTAAATACTTTATCGCAGAAATTCGATATTCTCATATTTTTGAAGCATTAGATAAGAATGAAAGACTTTAAAATGTCGTTAGATTAAATTCAACATGGAATATATAATATTGGAAAATAATATCTAAAGTTCTTTTTAATCCGACTTATTTTTAGATTTTATTGTAATTTGTGTAATTAGTTTTTCATTGGAAAGCAATATGGGATAACTATAATATAACAAAATCATTGCAATTAAATATATTCATTTTCGAGAAAATATATCCGAAATCAATTAATGCAAAAATATGTTTCATATAAGATAATGTCATTTTATGCAAAAGACATAAATAATGACATAATCATAATTTCATTTAGAGAAAACAATTGCAGCAATTATTAAAGCAATATCATTGCAATATCTGATATTATATAGTTTCGAGATATCAACTTTCATACAGACGTTACAGATGTCACACACACAATGGGATTTTGTAAAACAAATTAATACAAGTAACTGCGATTGTGCTCGTATTTTAATTATTAAAGTGACAATAAAAGAAGATTCCAAAAATGTCAAATTTTATTACCTCGTAGACATATAAACGAGGGGAAATATTGACGCGATGGTTTAATACATGTTATATATATATTTAAATTGTGAAATGCTTTCACAGATGTAAAACATTTTTTTTATTCCTATAAAATAAACTCTTTGCGTGGCTTAAATCTTCATACGCAATACCTATATTCTTTTTTATTAATTCTATAGCAAAATTTATAAAAATGTACGTTACATACTTCTATATGCCGCATCGCAAATGGATTGTGCTCCGCTCAAATTTTCAGCAGATCCGAACAAATTAATTCCGTAGGTTCCCCTCCTTTTTCCTTTCCTTTTCCCACTCTCTCGAGACACTCATTAGCACCCATTCTGTTCGTATCAAGAGACACGGTAGTGTCTCGCGCCAAGTACACGCGGAGCGAGACCGACCGTGACTCTTTTACGCGACGCGACGGGTTGCGAGTACCCGAGATGTTGAGATCTCGATAACGAGTGAACGGATCAAGTTCTAAGTAGGCTTGATCGATAGCTTGGGGTCCAATTAGGGGGGGGTTTCTCTCATAATATTCCGCTACGTGCCCTACGAGCGGAGATATTGCGACGCAAAGTCTAAATGTGAAAATTTATTTTTAAGATACTTCTACTAACGCCGACGTCTGATATGATGACGTCATAATCAGAAACGTTACTTTCACTTTTTCGACGCTGGCGGCGCAG